>NC_081145.1:18832464-21294761 GCF_958295425.1 Solea solea | reverse complement strand
AAGAGGACGCGGTCACGTCACGCCCACCACCGCGCGGAGCGGAGGATTCTCTGAGTCATAAGAGAAAAAAAAAAATCATTACTGCTTTGCTGCAAAGTTGGGGAGAGAGAGAAACAAAAAATCTGGGGACTTGAATCGTGACAGCATGGATGGATCTGGTGCGTTATTTGGCGCATTCGGCGTGCGTCGCGCTCCCAGGATCTGGTGCGGCTGGAAGGTGTTCTTTCTGCTCACCGTCTTCTCTCACAAGTACCTGAGCTCCTTGCTGGACTGCCCACCCACCTGCACCTGCTCGCCCACAGAGATCTACTGCAATAAGTCCGACAGCAGCGAGTTCTTACCGCTGCTTTCCTTCCAGGGCGCCGACAGCGCAGGGAACAGCACCGGCGGGATCGAGGATCTTTTCCAGAACATCACCTCCATGTAAGTGTCTCCGCTGCTTTCGCGAGAGAGACTGTGTGTGCTGCGGTCTTAGCACCTCGATCTGCACACTGACGCCATCACAGAGTACAGAACAATGTCCTGGCCTGTAGTTTCACACTGATTTTGGCCTCTCCAGAACTGAACCATCAATATCTAATGCAGCCTTTTATCATCCATAGGTTTACTGGTTTTCAACAGGTTGTCGGTTCATGACTTGCTAGGATGGGGATTTCTCATAACACACAAAAAACACCTTAAAATATTCACACACAACAACATGGTAATCATCAACCAGGAGAAAATAAACATGAAGTTAGACCTTTAAGGGTTTTTTGGACTTTGTCATGTAGTTGTAATAAGGCCCAAAATCCGCCTCCTGACATGATTTCTACCAGTTATAATGGTGAGAATGGATTAATGAAGCAGTGTTTTCATCACTGGCTTGTAAAATTATAGCAAAAAACACTTAAAATACGGCCAAGGCTTGATTTATAACTTTTAAACAAATATAACCTCCTATAAAAATATGACTTCCTGTAATGTGTCACTCTGTGCATATGAGCAGTCATATTTGAGATGATTGTTGCTATGCAGGATGAATCATTTTGGATACAGACTTTAGTCTAACAATGAACCCTAATTCTATATTAAGGATTCAAAATAAATCTTTGATTTTAAAGGTGTTAAGGACTTTGTGATGGTCCAACATGTAAGAATGGATGTGTTATTAAAGTTCTTCTGCAATGTAGTGGTCATCAATACCACCACTAACAGCTAAATCTATTGCCTTCAAAGCTGTTCTTTTGCCCCCCCCCGAATATAGACGTGTACATCACATTTTATGGCCAGTTCCCTAGAAAATACTGTACGTAGGGTTAGAGCACCTTTAACAAACCCGAGGGAAGTTTACCTCACTCTTCATGATAGGCAGTAATTCCTTGGTCTCGTTGACCTTCGGCAAAACTACTTGGAATTCTCCCGTTGTGCAGAATGTGAATTGGTCTGCATTCAAATCAGTGGACAGGAGGAAAGCCTGCACTGTGAATGAGTGAGTGGAGGATTATGAAAACTAAATCCCTGATTTTGTCTCTTAATAAAAGGGTAACTCATTTTCCTCCTTGTCGCCTGCTGCAGTATCTTCCTAAATACCTTCTCTTTTTTTTGTTTATTTATTTATTTTTAACTCTGAAGAGAGAGAACAACGCTGCCCGGGTTCATACATTTCCACAAAGCTTTTCAATTGAATGCATGCAGTCGTGACTCGGTTGCTCATGAGCACAAATCTTTTTAAAGTATATTTTTTGGCCTTTTGCCTTTACAGATTTTATTAGACGGACTGATTTTCCCTGAGTAGGCACTAAATACAAACCACCACACTTTAGATATCCCATTTTCTTTACCTGTCCTTTGCTGTTCTTTGGCCTCAGGACCACACACAGTCACAGATGATGTTTTTCTTTTGCTGGGACATTTGTTTGGAGGAATAAGATAAAAAACACTTGTAACTACTTGTGTCCGTGGAAAATTCTACGACTTTATCAGTGAGCTGATAGAATAAACAACGCAGAAAAGACTTTAAGAATAGTACACTACAGAAGCTTTTGATTTCTGGCAGCTTCAAAATGGTTGTCATATTTAACCCTTAGTGCTTACGCGGCACCGGTCTGTCCCGCAGGTGCACCCGTGGTAATTTGCCGTGGGGAAAAAACACAACTCCTTATATGGACATCCTGTGGTGTTTGTTTATAAGTCACATATCAAGGCTTTAAAAAGTATATAAAGTAGCAATAATTGTGCTGAAGTCACAAAATAGACCGTTTTTTCTTTTCTTTTTGTTCATAAAAACAAGCCAAGCGAACGCTGAACTGCGACGTGTTTCCCAATTTAACAAATTCAAACATTTTGAGTAAATTTTCGTCGGATTGCTTATAAGTTGTGCTGAAAAAAAGAATATCAGACTCTATATTGCACATTCTGACAGCCTCTGTCTATACTGTATGTTTAAACATAGTCATGGAAAAAAGCAGCCAAAAGGCTCTGTGTTCTAAGGGTTAATATGTTAAATTGGTCACATATATAAATACGAAGCCTCTCTGTGACGACGCCTCTCTGTTGTTCGCTCCTTGGGCGCGGTCGCATGCACACATGCACATGCGTGCGCAGCGGGGGGGGCGCTGTGATCGACACTGAGGAAGGCCAATATATAACAATGGAAAAAGTTCTAAAGTGGAAAAGTGTTTTTCACCTGCTTTTCCCACAGACTAGTCTACATCTATTTATACTTTTTTTTGTGTAAAAAAACATGTAAAGTATTATTTAAAAAAAAAAAGATCATCAGGTCTGCCCCTTGAAAATGAATGAGTCCAAATGTGTGTGAGATGGAGAGCATTTAAGTCTCTCTGGTGAAATATGAACAATTCTCCCGATCCGCGATGATTCCGATCGTGAACATTTGCCACAACCAACTCAGTGTGAGTGCCTTTAATGGCCTCGTGCTTTAAAATCATACATCCCATCCCCGTATCACATATATGTGTGCACCACTGTGCTGTCGCTCAGTGTTCGAGCTGAAAAAAAAAGTGTTGTTTTTCTCTCCCACATTTTCAGTCGTCATTAACCAAACATACACCAACTGAACATAATGAATCCCAATGACCACAATGTCAGCACTTGAACAAGTGTAAGGAATTCTGAGGCAGGTTTGAAGATGAACCTGCTAAATTGAAAGTGTCCTCATAGGGGTGCAGTGTCTTCTCTATACTGATCAAGTGTCAAAAATCAATCGTCTTTTATCGTCTCTCTTGGTCCCGCCTGCCAAGAGAATCATTTTGTAGTGAAAGCAAAGGCTTATATTGGGGATCAGTGTAAACACAAACTATGTCATTTTTCTTTCTTTATTACACTGTGATATCGGTGACAAAACGTGATTTCTCTAAAATATTTATGAATATTTTGTTTCTGGCTCAAATAACGGTCAATAATGGCGTCATAGTAAAAATGTGGCGCACTGTAAACGCTGCCCGACTTCACTTCACTGTTGTTTGGTGTAGAAAACAAGGCGTTACGTTACGAGAGCAACAGTAGTGAAGAGAAATACTTAAAAACTACTCTGCTGATAGCCATAACATTTTATTGAGTGGTGGGCCATGAACCAAGGAAGAACCCACAAAAGTTTGGAACGGATCCGGAACAGATCTGGATAAATGGGAAACTAATACTCACTGATATGTCACAGCAATCTAATTTTATTTTTTTTAAGTTCCAGAATATTTATCTTATCTTCAGCCTAAAATATTCTGTCTAATTTGATCAGTGTATAAAATGACATTACCGTAACAATGTTAATGTACATTTGACGAGAAACAGGAAAAGGCAGGAAAGATGATAGATTCCTAAGCAAGTTTGAACTGAAAAGTTATCCGTGAGCTACACAGAAGACTTTTGTTATAAATTCAAATCATTGTGGGCCGTTTGCACTCATCTGGTCAATTATAGTCTCACACCCTTGCTGTATAAAGTCCACTGCATTGCAACACCAAGTTTTCTGCTGGGTAAAAATAGAGCGGTGGTTTTTTTCTTGTGTGAGGATTTCTCACTCAGTCCTGAGCAGTGATTCATTTCATCTGTCTCTACAGTGTCCCTGGCTTTGATAGCGTCTGAAGCCTTTCAGCTGGCACCAGTCAACACATCACAGTGCATTAGGATCACACGGCACAGCAGCGATTGAAAATAAACAACAAGAGCAAAAGAAAGTGGAGGAGCAAACTTTGTGCACTTTTTTCCTCTTTCGCCGACAGTTGAACAGGTTCACGATAAATGAATCGTAGAAACAATAACACGGACACGCTTCTTTGTGTCGGTCGTTAGCGGCACGCTAGTGATGTGGTAATGACGAACCAGTGACACAAATAATGTGATTGACGCTGGCCTGTCATTTTGGTCATGCAAAAGCACACTTTTTTACGCTAACGTTATATGCAACATGTGGTTATTACGGTTATTTCACTCGCGATGTTTCAGGAAGCCGGAGAATCGGCGCCCGAGAGGAAAAAGTGGGAAGAACACCTGCACATTGCGATATTGTAAATATGTCTCATACCGTTCTTTTTTTGAGGGTTAGGTACACATGTACAGTTAGTCCCTGGGATATTCCCTGGTAAACCTGCCAGCTTTTTTGTATTTTATTAATTCCTCTCTGCATTTAACCCGTCCCCTACTACAGGAACCTTCCTGGAATTAGGAGCAGCGAAGGGAAGGGAAGGAACTTGGCTTGTGACGAGCCAAGATCAAGCCAAGTTCCCTTTCCACTTGGCCATGCGCTGCCCCATTTACATACACAAGTGAGCTGTTGTCACCAGCGAAGTTTTGTTTGTGCACTCTTTGATGCATTTGAAATCTAGCGGCCCCTGAGGACCAGCACTTTGGCTGTAGCTGCACTGTGCTGCACCCTATAATCGCAGCCTTCATCTTCACTTTGACTTTTTACTCCTGCTAAATACATGAGTACGTTGGTCAGTGTGCGCCCTGTGTTGGTGTTAAATATTAATGATACAGCCTGTAAGAAACACCGAAGCTCACATTATATGGTCACTTATTAGGGTGTGAGCACTCACACAGTGGTGCGAGGACCGAGTGTTAACCGCTATCATCCTCAGAAGACTGTTGCGTGAAGAAGATCAGTTACAATATCAATAAATCTTTACAACAGGAGTAAAAAAACCCAACCAAAAAAACTAGAAAATAGAGAACTTTGGGAGACTTATATGTGATGGACATTGATTATTTTGTGAGAACAAAACCTCACTTGGTTATCGATCCATCTCGCTGCGAGAATTTTTCAAGGGGGGGGAAAAAAAGAAGGCGCTGCAGCAGAGGCTCCAGACTTGTGTTTCCACCCAGGAGACAGCAACACACACACACACACAGCTGCTTCCACGCTGGCCCCTTGTCAGTCATGCTACAGTCACAGATAATTCACTGCTCTGAGTGGAAAACACCCAAAAATGGGAGGCACTTTGTGAAACGGGAAGCTTTGTTTTTTAACCAATGTTTTCTCAGGCAGAAAGTTGGAAAACGGTGGGAGAGAGGAAACGTTGAGCGAGGTGGTTCACCTGAGGAATTAAGTGGAAATGGACCAACGGAGAGAAAGTATTGTTCAGTTTGTAATCAGCACTCGACAGCTCCCTGCTACGGCACCCGCAATGCCGCTACACAATGTTAGAAGTTTATATCTATGATCTTTGTTTTAATGCTCCAGGTGTGTGTGTGTGTGTGTGTGTGTTTGTTTGATGAGATTTCAGGTCACTGGGGGAGGGAATTCAGTTATATATCAGCTCCTGGTCTCTCTCTTCTGTCTCTACCTCGCATCCCTCTTTCACTTTCTGTCCCCCACCTCTCCTCTGTCCCCCCCCCCCCCCCCCCCCCCCATTTTTCCTTTCACCGCAACCGGTCGAGGCAGATGGCCGCACAGAGTCTGGTTCTGTCTTGAGTGAATGTACGTTGTGGTTTGGTTGAATTGATTTGCTCAATATTTGAGCTCAAGAGGAAAACTTGAGATGTTGCAAAAGCCAGTTTAGGTTGAGATTCTTTCAATTGCTGTTTGTGCACTGACAAGCAAGAGAAGGAGAAACTGTACAACCTGGTATGTTGTGAAAATGTGTGATTCAAGCTGTTGGTCCCAATTTATTCTTAGCTCCACGTGGACGGTTGTGTGTTTGACCCTTAAAACACAGAGAATTTAGGCTGTTTTTTCCTATTACTATGTTAAAACACATGCACAGAGGCTGTTAGAGTATAATCTGCAATGTAGAGTTTGTTATATCCTATTTTTTTTCAGCACAACCTGTAGGCAATCTGATGAATTTATTTATAGTTTTTTTTTTTTTTTCATTTTCACCAACTATATAAACACACCTGAGCAAAAAAAGTACTCAAACCTTTTAGAATCTGATTGAATTTGTGAAATTTGGAAATACGTCACAGTTCAAAGTTTGCGTGGCTTGAACGGAAATAAAAGAAAAATTTTGACTCAACAACAAATAAGAAAAAAAAGCATGTTTTTAAAGCCTAAAGATGTGACATATAAACACTCACGCCAGGATGTCCATATAAGGAGTTTACCAAGGGTGCACCTGCAGCACAGATCCGTGCCCTGTGAGCACTAAGCTTTAATCATTGAGTATCTTCATAGTTAACTTAATAGTTACCCTGTGAAAACTTCATGAACCGTTCCATAATTCTGTGTGTTTATACATCATGTTTAAATGAGTGATAAGAATGCTCTGTAATGTAATTGAACATATGGGATTTAACAAGGTGAATGCTTTGATCTCGTGAGTCACCTTGCTTCTGTTTAAAAGTAAAAAAAAAAGAAAGTAACAGCACGCCCATGACTTTTTGCCCTGAGGCTTGAGCTTATTCAGTATAATTCTTATTAGTAGCCATTATGCACCACATCAATGTGACAGCCTCCATCATGTCAGCCACATGTGTGATGGATTGGACCGTCTGTGTTGAGTTGCTGTTAAAGCGACTAATGTGACACTGATGTTCAGTTGACTGCTTCCTTCCTCTGGGCCGGACAGCACTTAGTGGTGAGCAGATAAAAACACACTGTGGAATCATCTGAAACATGGACGTCATTGTTGTTTCATTTTCATTTTAATGGGGAATATAGATAGTTCTGGTTTTTTTTCAAGTGGGGTGAGCACAGGGACACGATGAAAAACACCACTTAACAAAAGAATCACCTTGTAAAATCTCTGCGTACTTAAGTAAAATAGCTCAAGTGTTTTCTAACAGCAGAAGCTGCTCACTCTCCCGCACCAAAGTAAAAAAAGAAAAAAGCTACTAGATTGGTAAGTTTGACACACAATAACACATTTGACCTTACTGATGGAGGCAGCAGTGAACCAACAGCTTGTTTGTGCCGTGATGCAAAAATGACTGATTCTCTCTCTATGGGATTTGGCGTGCGGGTAATGAGCAGACGCAAAACTTCAGTTTCCAGTGAGAAAAAAGGCTGACAATCGCACAGCAAGATAAAACATTAATATTGAAGAAGTAAGGGTGGCCTTTACACACACGCACACACACACACATACACACACACACAACCACGCTTTAAAAAAACAACAACCCCGGAACTATCCCTTTAATTACACAACAGCCTTGTCAGTATTCAAATGTATTATGTCAGAAAACACCCCCGTGCATGCTGGGATACGCTCTCGTCCACTTGTGACCCTGCACAGGCTGAATAAGAAATGGATGGATGGACAAAAGCTCTGTTTCTAAATCCCCCATATCAGATACCAAATGATGCCAGGTGTTGTTGCTGCTGTGTGTCCAGGTCAGTGCATTAATGCTAATTAGTCAAATGCAGCAAGTGGAGCGAGACAAAGGAACACTGAGTCCCTGAGAAGGGCCACCATTGGCTGACTCTAATGGTTCACCTATACACTACAACTATATCTACAGTGTTCAACGCGGCGGGGGATATGACCACACCTTTAGCCAGATATATGTGTTAAAACTCTGTTTAAAAACAAAGCACCTGAGGTAACCTAGTAACCCTTAGTGATCTGTGGACATCTCCTTATATGGTGTACGAATTATAAACATAAACACACTCATGAAGTCATGTGAGATGAGATGGTGACACTGTTCCCTCCTGACAATCATTTTATTTTCTATGTTTTAAAAAGAAATCCTTCAGTGTCCGCACGTCTGTCGTTTTATTTTTTTTTAAAGTTCCTCCTGATGTAAGTAACGCGACCTGATTTCACAATCAATCAGTGCTGTAAAGGTCCTGTTGTCCACGCTCGCCTTAACAGAGCTGTTTATGAGACACATTATGACAGAACATCAATGACGGAGGATCAATGCTGCGCTCATGTCGATGCTAAAACCCTGTCATTTATGGAAAGGAAAAAAAAAAGAGATCAATATTTTTAGGTAATGCAGTAATGCTGTCTGAGCATGTCAATAATTTCCAGAATTATGAATCACATGTAGGTCAATGGGATGTCAGACGTGCTATTGTTTAAAAGGCTAACAGCGACACGCACACAAGGCAAGGAGAGCTTTTACTGTAATCACCCTTTTAGTGAAACGTCCTTGAAAAAGAATAAACACTGTGGAACAGCATCATATTTGTTTTTATATGTGCATCAAGATTATGGGTTTGTTGTTTTTTTCCTATATCTTAGGGAAATCAATACTCATTAATAGTGATTTTCCATAAATATTCACTACAGATGAATAGAAATCACAGTTTAAAGCTTCATTAGGCAGAAATGCTAGATTGTTAAAAGACCAAGTGTTGGGACGGAGGCTCTCTGTCCCAAAGCAAGAGTTCAGACTTTGTTTTTAGGTTTGTTTGCAGCATCCCAGATGCTGGAGTGGCATTCTTTACACTGAAGGGAACTGTAAGCAGAGCAGTCCAAGTGGCCAATAGTCTTCGGTCACAAGCCCAATTCTCAGAGGTGCAGAGGTGCCTGTCTGTCAGATCGCTTTGTGTACCTTATGCCTAAAGGTTATAATTGATTTATTGATTAACCCTTAGTGCTCACCCGGCACAGATCTGTGCCCCAGGCGCACCCTTGATAAATTGCCTTGATAAACTCCTTATGTGGAGACATCCTGGGGGTGTGTTTAAATGTCACATCGTCAGGCTTTAACATTTATTTTTTTGTCTTCTTATTTGTTGTTGTTCATTTTAAATTGCAAAGTTTTGGCTATAACCGTGAGTAACATTAATTGTGCAGAGGTCACAATACGTAAAGTCAGAACTGTGATGTATATAAAAAAGTTTGAGTACTTTTTTGCTCAGGTGTGAAAATTAAAAAACAAACACTTTATATTAAGGAACACATATTCACCATTAACTAGGTGCTTATTAAAATATATATATATAAGTAGCATACTAGCATTTTATTAGTAATTATTAAGCACCTATTAAGACCTTATTCTACATAACCTTATTCTACCTCTATTACAACATGAATTAAGATTTTTCCTAAATAAGGTGTTAATACGTGCTTAATATTCACTAATAAAGGGCAAGTATGCTACTTATATGCATGTTAATAAGCACCTAGTTAATGGTGAATATGTGTTCCTTAATATAAAGTGTTACCAACATATATAATTTCATCAGATTGCCTACAGGCTTAAAAAAAGCATATACAACATTCTGTATTGCACATGATTGCATGATTGTATTGCAACATTCTGTATATGCTTATAGCCTCTGTATCCATTTCAAATTAGTAATATTGTCCATGTTCTAAGGGTTAAAACCCCTTGAAACCGAGTCTCTATAAAGGATAACATTCAAAAAGAGTAACAGCTACAACAATTTAAAATTAAGAATATGTTGGGTTCCCATGGGGTTTCATCCTAAAACAGGCCTGTTCTGTTTGACCACTCTGGAACTGGAACTCTTGTGGTCTCGTCGTTTTAAACAAAGCTCTGAGTCCACTGTCATAGCTAAAGTGACTCCATTAGCCAGACGTGCCAACAATGTAAGTGTGTATTTAGGTAGAACCTTTGTGTTGCAGTCCCACCCAGGGTAACAATCAGCTTTGCACCTAAACTCAGCTTAGACACTGTGCAAACATGCCTACACAGTTTTAGAGGGTGTGTGTTTGCTGTCCCTCACCCCTGCCCAGTCCCCCCTCCCCCCCCACTGTGGGATTAGTGTTGTAATTGTAATTGTCAAGGACAGTCAACGAATAGGAAGAGACATCGAGTTTATTTAAAGACTGATATCACCGTTTAGTGAATTGATAGCAGACAAACCAAGTGCAGAAAATCAGTTCTCTTAATCCCGGCCCTATTCTGGAGACATTTAAGCTCAGTTTAGTTGGAATTATGAACTAAGTTGAATTAAGAAAGTTACACCCAGACTGTTCTCCAATGAAATGTGGCTATTGGTTGCATAGGTACGTTAATGAACAGTAGTAGCAGTAGTATAAATAACAGCAATCTGGTACCTTGGATATTTCTTGCTTTAAAGAAGACCCGGGTCGGAAAACAAGGGCCTTTCTGCATGGAGTTGACACGTTCTCCCCGTGTGTGCGTGGGTTTCCTCCCACTCACACACGGTTTTATCTTGCTGTGCGATGATTGCTGTCATGTATACAACTGCTAGGGGCGCTGGTTTTGAGAACCTAGACATAAGCCGTAAATCCTGCATACGACCTATATGTAGATTTCATTGGAGGACAGGTTCTCTTCAGTGATCTTCAGCCGCCCATGATGACAGGAGGGAGATACGGCTGTTATCTCCTCTTCCCCATCATCTCATCTTCATCTCTGTTGTCTGGACTCCATGTCATCAGTACGAGGAGGCGTTCATTCGTAACACATCAACAAGCATTTTCCCCATGAGCACATATATTCACACGGTGTCCTACAAGGTTGACTTGTACCAATGAAATGAGGCTGGAAATCTTGCTGTAATAGTGTGTGATTGCCAACACAGTGTCACATGTTTGTGTTGGTGTGTGTGTGTGTATTGGTTGCAGTCTAATCACTGTGAACAGAGAAGGCAATTTGTTCAGCCAGAACCCCTTTTGTGTTGATAAGCTGGTCAGCCACCCTTCTCTCTTCCTCTCTCTGTACACAGCCAGTGCAGTTCCCTTCTGCCCTTGTATTGTACCTCTTCACAGCACTGCATTTTAACCTAACCCAAATCTAAACCTAAAATTAAAACGGTCTCAAACTTAACCATTTGAAGTTGTGACAGCAAGGTCCCAGAATCCCGGTGTCCCTCAGACGGAGGCCTTCTGCAGTGACCCAGATTCAAAGATTCTGTTTGTAAGAATTAATAACAGCTAATGGTGAGGCTGCGGATTGTAACAAAGGACTTTTCCGCTCGCCCTAGAAAAGATATCCTTGTTTGTTTGTTGTTGTTTTTGCTTTGTCATTCATGTTGTTAACCTCTGCTCTTAAAATGTGAACGGCGTGTTCTGGCGAGAAATCTGGAGACAAGATGCCAGCCTTAAAGAACGTATCAAGGCTTATTCATGGTTTTTCTTCCACAGCAATTATACAATTACAACAAACAAACTTTACTCCCTCCTTAAAACTGCAGCGTGTAACATTTAAATATAAACAAACATCCACTGCATTCAAATTCACTCAGTGCTAACGAAGCCTCATCGGCTTCACATGACTCTCTGTGCTTTTCATCATACGAAGGGTTTAGACCCTGTGTCCCCCGGTGACATTCCTGCACTCCACACAGGAAGTCATTTGCTTTATGTCAAGAGGGAGCACCGGCAACGTTGGTGACATGAGAGGGCTGCAAACACGTTGGAGTTGAAGTGAATTTGGAAGTGAATTTTACAAAGTTCAACAGTTTGACCCGGTAAACAACATCTTGTCCACACCCTCCCCTGCGCTGCCTCTGCATGCACTTTCTGATAGTACGTTTGACATAGTATTCAAATAAAGTTTCTGTTTACAAAAAAACAAAAGAGAATAAAAATACCTACAACTAACAACTGCAACAAAATTCACCATAGTTACACATTTAAAGGTCGCTGCACATCTATAGTATCCTATCAGTCACAGGTCACTGCAGGACAATGACTCAATAGCAATATACAGTATATCGCAATATCATTTTCTCCAATAGCAATATAATACCTCAACTGCCTCAGATGTGTGAAAGGTCAGATTGTTTAACCCTTAGTTTTAACGCTGCAGGCTGCACCCTTGGTACATTTCCCCTTTGTCTATCCTGGAATGGAGTTGTTTTTTTTTCGTGGCATGCATAGACTGATTCTCGAGAGACTTTTGTGGATGGCATGCCTTAGCATGGAAATCTGCCAAGTTATTTATGGTTTTTTATACACTTTTATACACACTGTTAGAATATATGTGTTCAAGTTTACGGCGTCAGAATAAATGTTTTTACAATTTCAAGCCTTGGAAACTGTTTGATCTGTCTTTGTGCATCACACAAATTCAATCTTATTTCAAGAATTTTGCTCAGGTGTGTTTATAGTTAGGGTTATATAGTAACACAGTATAGTGTTTAATTGTTTTCTGCCCGTAAAGAAGCTTAAAACAACAATTATTTGGTTTCTCCATCTTTTTCTCAGCAGCTCAAATCAGTCTCTAACTGCCTGACATCAAATGTGATCATCTGCAACATCAACTCGTATTAAAAGTTTAATTGTGACAAGTCATATTTGCTGACCTCACATGACATAACTATCGCTTTGTGTGAGACAGAAACTGCAACAATGAGATAAATGTGGCACACAGCTCCAGTATATATGCAGGTTTGGAAATGGTCGCAGATACAGAGACGTGTTCATATCCGAGTGGAGTAATGTCTTGGGATAAGATGAAGTGCCTCCCGAGCTTAAGCTGCTGTGGGTGTCTGCGGAGAGAAATTCCACACAGGGCCACATTAAGAATTAAACAGCATGTCCTCCATCATTATCTGAACATCATGTCTGGTGTCTTTTATAGACTCCTCTGATCATTTGTCAACCATTGAGAGTGACTGATGATATAAACTGTAGTTGAGTGCTGGGCCCTGCATGCTCAGTGGAGATGGGAAGGTGAGGGATGAACCAGGCTTATTTTCACTACTGCAAGTACCATGGACAGTAGGAAGAATTAGAGCAAATAAACCTGTTTAATTTTTCAAAAATCGCTTGACTATTTTCTTAATAACAGCCTGACCTGCAATAAAAATGTTGCTATTTTACTTCCAAGACATTGGAAATCTAATATTTGTGTATTCTTTACACAAGAAAGGTGAGAGGAGATGACAAGTTGACAATAATAGAACATTACATGAATGTTAGATATCCGCTGACAAAGTGTATGAGAGCGAGCCTTAGTTAATCATGGCTGAAGCTCCCTGTTTTGCTTCCTTGTCTGGGAGAAAAGTGTCCACACCAGCATGTCTCATCAATCTCCTCTTTCCTTTCAGCTGTTTATATATTTTTTAACACATCTCCAGTGCAGACCCTTGTTTTTCTTTACCTTGAGTAGAGATTTTTTTGACAGGGAGTACTTTTTAGGTTCAAAATTGTTCAGAGCAGTGGCGATTGCTCTAAGACAGCAAGGGTAGCTCAGCTACCTCTAAAATGTCAAAGTCAAATACTATGTACTGTGTTGTTTTTACATTTCAATACTAAATGTGCGCTACAGTGCGATAAAACCACTTGAAGCTCAGCTTCAGGTGTTCAGTATGGGATGGCATTTTCACTGTGGTGAGCTCGACAGCGATTGGGCAAATGTCTCTTCCGGGGAAGCTCAGCTTCTCTGGGAGTCAATGGAACAGTGGGCGGGGCGTGGACAGTTGGCAGTTTTTGATTGACAGAGTTGCAGAAACATTACATGACATTTTGCGAGGGAAGTCTGTCAACAATTAGCTGGTTATTGTGTGACATTTTCATTTGTACATTGTACACTGTAAATAAAAACACTATTATAGCATTTCATCCATTCATCCACCCAAATCCAAGGGGTGCTGTGCCACAGTTAAATTAGAGTGTCCAATATCCCCAAATCTGAAAAACAACACACACCCGGGGGAGTATTATAGCATTTCAGTTTGACTTAATTTTACATTTCCTTGTTCTAATTGTTCATTTGGAGAAATGATGTATACATAACTGGGCCAGAAATGTTGTGAAAGGTGTTTTTGTATCTTAACCTAACCAGGTTACCCACTGTGTCAAATCCTGCACCACATTCATAACCAAAAAAATGGTTAGCATTGCCCTCATTTCAGACAGAAGTGCAGCAAATGGTACCAAGAGTATCACCACACTGATATGCATGTGTTGACGTATAATAAATAATTTAAAGTTGGCTTAGAAATCCGAGCCCAAAAATATCTGTGTTTGCTTATTGCAGATTTTGAAAAAAAAAAAAAAGGATGTGGAAGCTAAATAACGTACCACTGGGGTACAAATACCGATGGACAGCTCACCACTTAACTCCTGTCATGTGGGAATATTCGCTGTTCATCATTAACCTACGCTCTCATTTGAACCATGAAGATTCACTCAACCTTGCCCAACGTGAATGATTCATTTATTACGGTGCATTCATGAGTTCACTGACAACTGGTGTTTTATCTTGTTTGAACTACTTATGGGTCTGTCTGGTGGTTAGTGCGGTGCCGGTAGTGTACAGTGAGGTGTTCAAAGCTTGAAAACTAATGAGCTAACAGAGCTACAGGCTGCTGATTAGAACTGCCGAGTATGCAATAATGTCTGGTGTGCTTTTCATTAAATGGGAGTCCTTTCACATTAATCCTCTTGTGCTTTGATACATTGTTACTAGCCACGCCAAATTAGCTCTTTGTTGCTGCTTTGTGTGTTAAACACTGCAGTGATATCGCTGGAATCAAGACGTTTTCAATGAAAGTTGCACTGATGGTACAAGGAATACCTGTGCAGTACAACATCCTGACCGCTGACTACCACATATAGAACTTCTTTTGGTGCATTATTGCAAATTGTCAAGTCACCTTAGTCTCACAACTGCTTTCGCTTGGGCATTTCTGTTTTGATTGGGTTCTTTGCGCGAGTAAAGCGAGCAAACACAACCGGCGACTACTTGTCTGGAGCTAATGCTAGAGCTAACTATATTCCTAGAAAAGTGCGACCAACAGCTTGAATCAAGTGACGCACACACACATAGTTTCAGATCTAGTAGTGAAATTCCCTTGCTCAGTTTCCCTTCTCTTTGTCTGGTGTCACTCACTTGACAATGTCTGCTATAACCTCAGTACATTGGAAGAGTCCGTTTGGTTTTTGCACTGTCATGTCCCAAAAATATGTGAAATATTTCAACTTCAGTGACCAAAGCCCATCCATCCATCTTCTACCGCTTTATCTTCCACCTGAGAGTCGCAGGGGTCACTGGTGCCAAGCCCAGCTGACCTGTCCAGGGTCACCAGTCCATCCAACAACCATCCACTCTCACACCTATGGTCATTTTAGTTCAGGTTCAATTTGGCATCAACTGGGCCGGACCAGTAAAATAATAGCATAATAACCTATAATTACACACATTTAAAGTTTTTCCCTTTGTTTTACATTTTAATGAAATATCTTTTGACAAAATTTAACTAATAAACAACAGATCACAGTGGATCTACAAAGGCATGAAACATTTAGTCACAGGAACTGAAGTAGTATGCACTTGAATAAATTCATCCTGGGGGCCGGATTGGACCCTCTGGTGGGCCGGTTTTGGCCCGTGGCCTCGTGACCAAAGTCAATGATACAAATAATGTGTGTCTTTGTGGGATTCACCCAGTTTGTTCGCCCCACTTTGGTGTAAACACACCACAATTCAATAATACACAGTTTCCTCCAAATAATAGCTGCATATGTGTGTTTGTATGAGCTTCCTATGGGGGTTACATAGATATAAGAAGGCCAGTGTTAAAAATATGTAATATTTTCTTGGGGTAATTTGGAAAAACCAGTTCAGAAACAGGCATTGTTTGAAGCTGCTTTGTCTCAGCAGTCTGGCTTTCTAAGCTTTAACTCTGCTCCTTTTTTTCCTCCTTGATTTTATATTTCAGAGCTGAAACCCTGAAGGCACTGGAATTTTTTATTTCAGTTCTATCACTCAGCTCCCTTCTACAGCTTCTACAAGATAAATTAGTTACACTTTAAAGTCCCTCTCCTGCTGATTAAGACTGTGGGAGCCAGTAGTTATAAAGTCAAATTAATCACAAGTTCACTGAAAGAGCAGCACTGTAACTAGTTTATAATTATACCATAGAAAAGAACATTTTCAAAAGGAAATACAGCCACAAACCACAGAGGGGAGCAGGAAGGATGAGAGGGGATGGGTAGAGACGTGAGGTGAAATGAGGCCGGAGAAAAATAGGTGTTAAGGTGAAAGAGAGAGAGAAATAAAAGTGACAGAGAGTGAGGTAAGTGAGCCCTTAAATTGCATTGTAACTTTAAATTACAGATTTAAATGTATCGCAGGCGCCTGAATGCAATTGAAATATGTTGCTATTACAAAGAAGGCTGTGGTAATTATGTTTTTAGAGCCACAGTGATTATCGTGTGATCACAGCCGGGAGCTGTGCTGCTGACACAGTCACAGCCTGCTGTAGAATGAGGGAGGCACTTTCACTATAGATGAAGCTTCAAGCAAGAGTCCACAACAGCAGTTTTGTAATAACAAGACAAACATCACATTCATTTAGCAAGAAAAAAAAAAATGGCTCCCATAACTTTGCCGGTGCTAAACGCACAACTGTGCACCACCATGTCAGACCAAAAGAGATGGGATTGTGTGCGTGTCAGCCGCGTCGACAGGGAACTAGGCATGTAAGATTAAGTATGCATCAAATGGCTTATGGGTGTGAGAGGAGAGAGAGAGAGAGAGAGAGAGAGAGAGAGAGGCTTTCGAAGCTTTGGAAGTAAAACCAGATGGTCGCATTCAGCCCAACGATTTCTACCGGTGGCTTGTCTTGTGCTGCGTTACAGTTACAGTGGAACTTCTCAAGAAGCTTCTCGAGAAACTTGAGGTGAACAGAGTTTTGAATATGACGGAGAAGGGGTGAAATGTGTTAGTCTTGTGACCATGGCAACAACCCAGTTTAACGATAAAACAAAGTGCAGTGAAGTCTCTGCACGAGAAGCCAATTCTTTTGTGTCCTGACGTCTTGGTCCTGCATGTCCAACATCATTGTTGGTAGCTTTTTTTGTTTGTCTGATTCATTATGTGGAATTGGCAGCAGAGGCCATCTTTGAAGGAGAAATTACTCCAAACATGAGCTTTTTTTTTAAATGTCCTTTTCTTCTTTTGACCTGATCTAGAGAGTGATTGGATCTAGGGCTGCAACTAACGATTATTTTCATCATCGATAAAGCGAGTAATCGTTTGGCCCATACAATGTCAGACAATTTTGTTAATCAGGGTTTCTCAAACCGGGAAATGATGATGTTCTCGAAGGTCTTGTTTTGTCCACAAATCAAAATGAAGCTGAAAAATGGGAGAATGGGTGAAAAATTCAAAAACTTGGTTTAATAATGAAAAAACAACCTCAAACCGATTAATCGAGTAATTGTCTCAGCAAGTTTGCTAAGAATGCACGAGATGGAAAGTCACTGGCTTTGTGTCCTAAAGTCAAATCTTTATGGTATGCTCTGTGCATAGTTTTTCAGGCCTGGAGTCAACTGGCATGTCCTTAACTTTAAAGCTCAGGAACACTTTTCACTCCATGACAATGGCACACAAACAGCGTGTGTTTGATCACTACTACACAGGCTTTGGCGGCGAAAGCCTTCAGTCGTACAGAAAGGCAGCAGCACCATCAAAGGCAATGCGATAACATCTTCAAACGAAAAGAACAATTGAAAATGTGTCGGAATGGTTTCAATACAAAAGACAGCACGGACAGGAAGGGACAACAAGAGAATGTCAAGTTTATTTAAAGGCATTAAAAAAGTGTATACAGGTTTTATTTTCGGTGTCCCTCCTTCAGGAATTGCTCTTCCACATTCACGGCCTGCTGTTCATCTGTTATCACATCAGTGCATCGGCCTCTCAAACCCATGTTGTTATCTCCTTGTGGCATCACTCAGAAAAAGAGCTGGGCTCTTCAAAGTTGTGAAACACAAAGTTAAAGAACTGAGAAGCAACAGTTTTTCTTTTGTTTTTGTATTTTTTGCCTTTTGAATTATTTTGTGTCTATGACCATGGTGAAATACGGCTTCCTTTTCCTTTTGCTCTGCAGGGGTGTAATCGCTGCTGTGTTCTTTACGAGGGTTTACAGGAGATCCTTAATTTCCACTCAGAGGGCTGCTGGCGAACAGCAGAGGTTCAGCACTGGACAGCTCCCCAGTGTGAGTCTGCTGCTGAATACATAGAGGACGGCTGATGGAATACCTACGTGGGTGCATAGTGGTTGCCATGGTTACCTTGGCGAGAGCCCTTGCATTTGTCCAGCTCTAGTAGTTGCAAAATAAATTGTTATCGTGTTAATGGAAACAGGCTTTCATGTGACATTTTCTCCTCTTTTGTTCAAGTAATTTAATCCCAGAACACTCTCTGTTGTCTATGAGGAAAATGCATTCTATGAAAGGAAATGTAACCTTTCCTCTTGTCTCCTTTTAAGTTACTCTGTTAAGACACTGTTTTGTGGTTTTTGAAGATCGAGAACAAACACAGAGCTGTGTCTCGGACATAAAGAGCAGCAAACATCATAATAATCAAGAAACCACTTGTGAAAGTCAAAGACTTTAAATCTTTGTCCTTTTGTACAATGTTAGTGTGTCAAGTCATCAATTGTCTTTCAAGGTGAAATGGACACTTTTTGTCATTATGATGTTAATTCTGATTGCACAGTGTAATAGTAATAGAAAAAAAACGACACATACACATTAAAATTGTCTTTCTTTCACTATGTTATTCTCTTAAGTTATCGTGCAGCACTACATCACAGCACCAGCTTTGGGGAAAATGTCGTTGAAAGGAGAAATAAAGAAGAAAATGTTCTTTCCGGTGTTTTGCTGCTGCATCACAATAATATCGTGGATCACAATTACTTTGGTCAAGATAATCGTGACATGGAATTTTCCCATTGCTACACATCATTCCCTCATTCTCTTATAACCGTATTGTTAGTAGTTGGCACTGTTGTGTCACTTTGGTCACTTTGGTTCAAAGGTGACAGCGGCGCGTCACCATCTCGTTATGAGCAGAAACCAATTTAGCCTCATTTAGAGTCAGAGACAGATAGAATTTACGTAGATCCAGTGAGAGGAGGGATGAACCCGCACAGCTGCACTGCAGAGATGCGGCTGTCCTCATTCTTTCTCCTCCTCTGTCTCACACACATTTCTCCAAGCTTTGTGCTGTGTCGGAATGCCCTGCAGAATCATCTAACCTCCACATTTTTACTCTCTGCTAAAGGAACAAATCCTGTGTGACTGGAATATGAGAGGAACAGTTCTTTGAGAGAATATAAAAGAAGCAAGGCTTGCCTCAAACCCGCTGTCATGCTCCCACATTCCCCTCTTTGTATAATTTAAAGCTTTTTTATTATTAATTAAGGTGATTGCTTCAAGCAATCAGCCTCCTGTCCCCTTTACATAGTTTCCCTTTTTCCAAAATACATGTTTTTGAAAACCAAAGTAACTGCAAAAGTGCATTCTAAAACGTGTGTGTCTGTCGGTGTGTGTCTGTGTTTGTCCGTGCACGTGTGTCTAATTTGAATATTTTCTGCACTTTGAATGTCCCGAATGTATGCAGTCAGTATTCTCCACACACTGGTTTGACTCCACAGTCAGCAAGGGCTTTGAAAAATGAAAGCATAGCCGGATGAAAAGAGACTCGCAGCTGTCACAGTGCTTTAAGGTAGCAACTGTCTAATGTCAGTGTAAGGTAGAGGGAAGGAGGAAGTGGAGGGAAGACAGACACAAGGGAGGGCAAAGTAATTAAATGTCAAAATTTCATAGGCAATTTCATTACGTAAATATCATACTTTCATACTTGTTGCCTTTATTCAGAGACCTTTAGTTAATGGATGTGGACTGATGCTTTGGAAGGCAACTGGCAAGTCTGGCTTTTTTTTTTTTTTTTCAGTGCAGAGTTCACAACTTAACCGGGACATGAAGTGACACACACAAACACACACACATGCAAGTGGCAACTGGTAAACTGTAGGAATCTCAGCACCCGTTTGGAGGCGTTAACCTTCGTGATTTGGCCGGTACAACGCTGACCTTTTGCAAGCTAAGGTTCAGAGGCGGCGTCACCTGCTACAGAAGCTGAGAACAGCCATAGTCACTACGATAATGTGTCTGTTTTCCCTCGAGATCATGAAATAATCAATTCAGTATCAGGGGATAATGGTCCCACAGTCCAAAAACATGCACATTTGGGGATTAGGCAAATTGGACACTCTAAATTGACCATAGGTGTGAGTCCACGACCCTCATGTGGAAGATAAAACAGTAGAAGATGGATGGATGCCGTTTCTGCCGGGTGAAGAGGGCGAACCCTCAACTGTAGGATGCTGCACCATGTGCTTTTCAGCAGCACCGGGGACATGAACCGCTCACATCATCTGCACCGCTTTGCACCGCTTTCACGCACAGACATCTGTCTGCGAGGAGGTAGAGGCTTCTGATCAACTCGGGTGGTTGATTAATGCATATCGCATCTCAGGTAGCACAGACACTGTCTGAGAGACCGCAGACACAGAGGAGCGATGTGTCGTAGCTGCACGTCAAGTGAGACTGTGTGCTCATGTCTCATAACTGTCAACTCCTGGTGCTTCTGGTTCTTATCTTTAAACATGAGTTTAGCACATTCTTAAAGGTTTCTTAAGCCTTTCTCTTTCAGACACTGGCTTTACAGCTTTGTTTTTTTTTATTAGCAGTATTATGATCTTCTTTTGAGGCCACACGGTTGGTGTAGTAGTATTTCCTTTTGTTCTCCAACCTTTCTCTACCGTTTGTCACCTAAGCAGCTGGACTCACCGGGAAGCAACCAGGTTACAGAAGACATTTTCATTTTCCCATACAGTTATTTTTGCAACCAGTGGCGTTGCCCCTCTGGCGGCCAATCCATATATTGTTACTTCCGTTTTGGTGTCAGGCAGGAAACTGCAACAAACTGCATTCATTTTGTTTTTGTTTTCTATGAATACACACATTTTCAGCACTTAGTCCAACTCTCTTGTCCTCTTTCTGCCAAGCCCTCCCCCTCTGTCTCGATTTCGCTTGCTAGGGTGCACTGGTGGTTTAAACACGATCCCACTGATAGGACATTCTGTAAACATGTAAATACTAGCAAATGTGGTTTTAAAACAAATTCCCTGTGAAATGTAATGAAGAGTTGTGTGAGGAAATGTTTTTTTGGGAGACACAGTCTGACGAAAATGTGCAATGTCATGAGACATTATGGCTTCGATAACGCAGATGTCCGCGGCTTCTCAACAATACAACAATACTGCCATGTTTCAGTGAGTCTGAAAAAGAAAATATCAGCCCCATCCGTTAAGGAATGGATATATTGCTGTTACAACAGTTTTGAGATTGGACATTTCACCCTGGGCTAGCAGCTGTGTAAGTAACATTAAATTCAATCTAGCATCAAACCAACACTTCTGTGTCAGGGCCATGCAGTAAAAGCAGCCTCTTATGATGTCTGGTGGGCAGTCATTTATTCCTCTCAACTCACTGGTGTAAAACACACACACACACACGCACACACAAAGACAATGTTATACCCAAAATCCACTATTTCAGCATCAGCATGTCCTCCACAAAGTTAATGTGAAGCAGTTGTGTGTTTCTCCCCCGCACAAACTCACACGTTTGTCCATCACTTTAGTAAATGGAGCTTCATGAATATTTAGTAAGGGTGAAATTTAACACGGCAATCAATTCATCCCCTCACACCTTACACACACACATACCTGCAAAACACGGGTTTAAATACAAGCCATTCTTTATTTGCTATCTCTCTGTCCCTTTCTGTTTGTTCACCACTTTTTTTTCTTTTTTTTTCCCTTAAACCCTCCTTTTCCCCTCACGTTACTTTCACTCCCTCATTCTCTTTCTGTTCATGTCTGGCTGATTGTAAATAGTGTGTGATAGCTGAAGATGGTGGAAGCAGCTAGTTGGCCCCAGGAGGCCTTTCTTTCTCTTAATGACAGGTTGGCTTTCTGAACACATGAATATATTAGTGGAGAGGGAGAGACTTTAGAGGTCTACAGAGAGAAAGTGAAAGAGAGAGAGTTGGTAAAGGATTTGTGAAGGACACACGCAGAATAATGTTCACATAAATCTAGAGAGCAGAACATGCAGAATAGTCAGAACTGAAATCAAACTTGCAGTGACTTACAATGACAAAGGTGATGCGGCATCGCGGGTAATTACTGCAGCGTTTCTTTCTCATGATTCTACTGATTCATCATTCTACTGATACGAAGAACTTAGACACAGTGGATCATCGGTGTGAGATGTGGCGTTCATGGGGATTCATGTAGAAATTCAGTCCAGCATCAAACCAACACTTCTGTGTCAGGGCCATGCAGTAAAAGTAAAAGCAGCCTCTTATGATGTCTGGTGGGCGGTCCTTTATTCCTCTCAACTCACTGGTGTAAAACACACACACACACACACACGCACACGCACAAAGACAATGTTATACCCAAAATCCACTATTTCAGCATCAGCATGTCCTCCATAAAGCTAATGTGAAGCAGTTGTGTGTTTCTCCCTCACACTAACTCACACTTTTGTCCATCACTTTAGTAAATGGAGCTTCATGAATATTTAGTAAGGATGAAATTGAGGAATTTGAGGCTGTTCATTATTTGTTTGTGAAAAGATACTTAATTAAATCCAAAACAAAGGAACTTGGAGTTCTTGTTGTCTAAAGGTTTTTTATGCTATTATTATTCTGGTGTGGCCCACTTGAGATCAAACCGTGCTGGCTCCTGAACTAAAATGAGTTTGACACTCCTGATATAATCTATCAGTTGTTTTGCAGACCCTTGTGTGCCACGATAGGTCCAAATTCATGATGTGTGTGTTGTGAGCTGGCTATGTCACAGAAGTGCCGGTCAAAAGTATGAAGGGAACCAAGCATCGCGGTGTAGCTTCTACATGGTGAAGCTAGAAACACTGAAGTCCGTTGATTTGCTGACAGAGAATTGTCAACAAAATTGCGACAATAGAGGAAAAAAGGGCCTGCAGGCTTCTCTCAAACACAAAAGCGTGTCGCCAGCCTCTTGCCAAGGAGAAGAAACATAGAATGCTGCTCGTGCTCCACCGTTGCTCTTAATTTACTGTGTCACGTTCTCGTCCTTTGTGGAATTTATTGGCGCGCGACGCTGTGTCGCGCTGATATGACTCACGCTATTTGCGTAACTGTCACAGCTGCATAAATTGCTATGTAATTTACATATCCACCCAACACACACACACACACACACACATACCCCGCGGTGGCAACACAAGCCAGAGCAGGATGTACTGTTTCACACCGCACTGTGGTGAACTGAACTGTACAGTATAGCGTTTGGTGGAAACATGGCTAAAATAGGTTATTTGGTTTTTATTGCCTGACAGATATTATATGAAAAGGTCTCATCTATTTTGACAGTTTTCAGTGGTGAAACCTGTGTGAAAGTATCTGTGATGACATGGTTATCCATTTAGACAATGTTACATTGCTGGTTTGCTATTTAAAAACCACCTGTACGCTTTTCTCTTGGCCCTTTGTTCTTTTTTCTTTTTTTCCTCTCCGGCAGTATTATTTCTCACCCTCTCCTTCACTATTACACTTTGGAGGCAGCGTGTGTAGGAGGCTGCTGTTATGTTGCAGTTCCTCCTCTGTCCTGGCAGGCAAACATTGATGGTTTGTGTGGGTGAGAGAGGTCTGACTCTTCACACGCTGCCAAGATCAGGAAGGAAAGGGAAATCGGGGGGGGGGTGTAGTAAGGCTGGTGCATCAAAAACTACAAGAAATTCATTAATTATTCAAATGTGTGGCTTCATAAAAATATTTTAGTGAGCTGTTATCTTTGCCCATTTAACACTTTAAAGTATGATGATTCTTCTCTTCTTTTTTTTCCTTCAGCCCATTCAGTACTAAGAATTGTAAGTCCATCCATCCATCTACTTCCGCTTTGTGGAGGGTTGTTGGTGGGGGGGGGGGTCCATCACAGGGCCACGTATAGAGCAAACAACCATCCACTCTCACACTCAGTCAATTTAGAGTGACCAACTGTGGGCGGAAGCCAGAGAACCCAGAGAAAACCCACACACACACGGGGAGAACATGTAAACTAGGGCTCGAGTGCTAACCAAATATGTCACTAAATTATAAGCTGGCCCGAATAAAAATCACCAACACAAGCTTGCGAGCAATAAATTGGGTTTTCCTGAACCAGAAATCACATTACATGTGACTTTCTGGTGATTAATTGAAATGAGATGATGTGAAAATTTCATGTGTAGATGAAGCCCAAGAAGTTTCACTGTGATCATTGTAAATGCAAGCTTCACACACACAGAAGGAACGGAAAGGAAAGTGACACAGAGACTTGATACTGTGAGAGGGAGAGGAGACAATTCCAAACAGGTGTGACTCGTTAGGTCAGGTGCAGGTAACACTGAAGACACATGACACACGACAAGCTGTGAGTTTCCAAGTAAAACAAAACAAACAAACGTATCCTCCATTGTCCTGATAATGGCAATGTACAAGGATTGACTTTTTATGTGAGTGACTTTTTACTCTGTGCAAACAAAATGTCCATTCCATTCCAATACGAATGTGGTTATAGGATTAAAGCACAGGGAGTAATCTATAAGGATTAAAAGCAGGAACGTTCTTGTATGCATTGGCGTTCAACTATACAGTATAACTTTAGGCTAATATTGTCGTCTTTTCATGTTCTCTTCATATTGCAAACATCCTAAGGCCACATGCATGAATGGAATTAGAATTGTCTGTAAATTGAGATGCACACACGGCAGACTGTAAGGACACAGCTGCTTTTTTCAATACTTTTCTTCTTCTTTCAGGCGTAACGTTCTGGAAGGTTTTCAAGGAAATAGGTTCATTTAAAATAATAGGTTGGTACTGACAGATCTTTTTTTCATTTGGGGTGGATTTAATTTAATTTTTATTTTATTTTCTAGTTTCATCCAAGTTTTAAATTAATTTTTCTAACATTGGGCCACTGCCATAGGGAGCCTGTTCCAACCTACAGACACTAAACAAAACACTACAGAGGCAAACAGCACAGACTCACATGAGAATAAAACAGATTAGACTGAACCTTACTGAACACAAAATGATCATTATTAATCTGACACACAGGACTGGGAGCTCGGAGACTAATACACAAGGGAGGACGAGATAATTGAACAGAGGGTCAACACATCAAGGTGGGGGCGCTGACAACCGCAGGGGACGAAAACGTGACAGCGACAAGACGTCACTAACAAGAGACGCGGTGTAAAACAAGAATTAACGAAGTAAACGCCATAAAGATACAAAACCAGGTGTAGATTATGTGTTGCTGGGAATCCTGGGAAATGTTGAGCACGGCTGCCAGCAAGGACACAAGGAAAAACTGAGTTTGTTAGACGGACTCTTTCAAATAGAAGCAGAAGTCAGCGTTAGCTTTGAGAACCGCTCACTCCCTGCACCAAAGTCATTTGACTGCACCCAGGATTTGTTGATCCACTGCTGCCTCTGTCAGTGAGTTGTGATATTATGACTTTGGTGGAAGACATTTTTGGTTTGGATATATCTAAATGACACAGACCAACCAAATGATGAGCGGCAGACATGTCAGATCGTCCTGGGTCTGGCAGGTTTCATCTGATTCACAGGTGTTGATGATCAAAATGCATTTTCAATTCATTCTGACAAGGGACCTAATCTTCACGGTCGAGTTATTAATAATTTTCAAAGCATGGGGAGTTTGTAATTTAAAAGGAAATGAGTTTTTGAATTCGAATTGCTTCAGTTGAGACAGCTTTTTTTTGTTTTGTTTACTGCGAGTTTCAAGGCTATGTGTTCATTCCAGACTCTAATCTATGTAAAAACACACAAACTGTGTTGCTGCAAGCAAGAGAGAGATTTAATTTATTTCCAACCATGTTCCTTTTTGACACTAGATATTGTGTGACTTCTTTTATTTTCAGAGATAAAAAGCTGTGAGAGTGTGCACGGACTGTGTATCATCTCTATGATTAGATCTACCGAAGCACTACATCTGGGTTCGTGTGTGCGCGTATTTGTGTGTGTGCTTCCAGTTGGACCAGTAACTGGTGTGTGAGTGGCAATTTAGGCTTTGAATTAGATAATTGATCTGTCATTCAATTAGTCTCAGTTGTCTCTCAAGGGGCAGATGCTGCCGTCGGGTAAAAATGAGCTCAGCCAATCAATGAACAGCTCCCACTGGGTCTGGAATGACAATAGCTATGTCCCTGCAGTCTGTAGGTCTGCATGTGATAAACCAGTTTGGTGGTTTAGGACAATAGACTAATCAAATCTGGAATTTGGATGCTCGTTGTACTCATTTTATTTCATCAACTGGACTAAAGATAAAGCCATTAAAAGTTACCTTGAACATGGTGTACTTGTAACCATGGAGTCAGTGATGAGTTAAGTTGAAAGATTGAGGATTGTGTGCGGTATGATACCATATATTAGATGATTGGTGGTAGATATCTAAATGTTACATGATAGATGCTCCACTGCACCTGATTCAAAGGAGTGGGTTGTGCAGGCTTTGGTGGCGCTTGATGACGAGCTGACTGTTTGAATCAGGGAAACGTCTAAAACATGCAGGATTGGGAAACACTGTCTTAGCCCCTTGCCCAAACCTTAACCATCACAACTAAATGCCTTAGATGAAACCTAACCTCAACCCCATTCTTACCCTAAAACCAGGTCTTAACCCTCTAAAAGCCCTTTTACGTGTGACAGAAAGTTACGGACCAGCCAAAATGACCCAACCACAATGCAAATCTTAGCCATAAACTTAACCACTTCCTCAGATATTGGGTTCTGCCTCTTTAACACATGCAAGTACACACACACTGTGTGAGCTAGTCATTTTGTTGCTTGATCCAAACTGAGTCTTCACTGCTGGGCTCCTATAAGGTCACAATACAAACCGTCATGGCCCACAGACCAATGCCACCAGTGAACTCGGAGGCTGCATTTGGAGCCTGATTGTCACAGCACAGCAAATCACTGATCCTATTTTGCAGGCTCCTCCAAATGCTTCTTTTCATTACCCTTCCCAATCGATACCAAGTCTCAATGTACAACAGAGTTTTGTTTTGAAAGGAGATGAAGGTCCAAATAACACACTTTTAAATAAAACTACCAGGCACCAATTCAACCCATCATGCCCCCAAAACACAAGTTTGTTTTTAAAATATTTACACACTATGTGAGGTGTCATCAGTTATGTTATAAGGCGACAGTATAAGGGGAAAAATCACTGTAGATCAAGCCATCTCATTTCAGCTTAGCCTTCACAGACTTTCATTGGCCGCACAGACAGTGCCCTTCAAAAGAGGCAGTCCCTGAATTTCTAGTCTCTCACATGTGCAATAGTTTACTACACATGCGTCAAAGGGCATGGTATTGACCTGCAGTACTTTTTGTGGTATCACTTCCCCCTGTATCACCTAATATCAAAAATGTAATCAAATTTGATACCTGAGGAGTTGATCTCATCAGTGTCTGTAAGCCAAGGCGCCGCACTGTTTGACTGGGATCTAACGATGCTTGTGATCTACTTAACACATGTGTGTTGATGTGTCTGTGTTGTTGTTTTTTGAGCGATTAGTGCTTGTTTGATGAATGAAATTAAATTTCTGAGTGCATGGAATGAATGTCTGACTGCAGGAAGACGATCGAGGCAGCTAAGACTTTTAGCACAATGTGTAAGGCAATTAAAAACAAACAAAAAACAGATTTGATAACATTTATCAAAAAACTATCCTTCAGGAATCCACATTGATGTCCAGGTGTTGATACTTACTGGACATTTTAAATCAGTTCCTAGCCCTATTCAAAATCCAATGGTAAAGATTGCAAGAAGCTAAATATTTGAGTTACTGATATGTTATTATAAATGTTCTCATGTGGAGCTACTGTCACACATGGTCTTTAAAAGCCTTGCATGTGTTTTCCACTGTACATACCAAGACAGTGTGACGTGGACTACGTGTGGAGCCTGTACGAGCATACATTCTCAGCCTTCTGTGTCCACTTATATCATGTGGGCTTAAGTATGTGGGCTACAAGTGGCCCACTTGTAGCCCACAGTTAAATCCAGCCTCCAAGTGCTATCTCTAGGTTACGAGATTGTTTAAAGAACAAAGGTTGCATGTGTGTGTAATTGTTTTCAAACCCCCTCCCCCCATTTTTATTTCTTTTTTTTCAAATGCAAACGTTAACTACAGTTCAACTCTACAGATACCCGTCACTGACGCTAATAAAATAATAGAATTAAGTGCCCAATTTACACAATTATAAAAGTCTATTGCTTACCTATTAAAAAAAGAGAAAATGGCCTCTCCATCAGCACAGTAATAAAAAGCTGGCATTGGCAGTGCGATCATTGGTTGTGTGGACACAATCACACATTTTCTGTGCAGGATGTACAAATGACATGTTTCCATTGTTTGCTTAAAAAGTGATAAAATGATGGTTCGTCTACAATTTAATATGTAGACTCATGTCATACATAGCTCATGCACATGCTGCAGTTATGAACCAGTTCATCAGTTTGTCAGAAAAGTGTCAATGAGAGTCATTAACTGTTTTGTTTTTTCTCCTTCTTTCCCTGCAGACACATTGAGAACTGGACGGGTCTGCAAGTCTTGAAGAACATGGACTTGGAGCTCTACACTGGCCTAGAGAGGCTGTAAGTGCCAACTCATTTCTTTCACTGCTTTCAGACATGCACTGAAACCATGGACATTATCCAATTTCTCTTGCCCGCTTCCATACTAATCTCTGGATAATGTCTGAGTGAACTCAGGTGAGAGTGCAGCAGCAGAAACAGTCGGGGAATGTGTAACCGTCCTCCTGACTCCTGCTGTGCGCTCGAGTCAGGCTTCACCTCCTCGCCTGCCTGCTGTTGTGAACACATCACACCCAGATCATTTTCTGCGGTGCTTCCTTATACATCAGCAACAGCAAACTCTGGAGCATGTGCAGACATTTGGAGTTCATGTCTGCAATCATCTTTTGTGTGTCTGTTTGTTTACGATGTGGTGTAATATAGCAGCAGATTTCCACTGCTGCTGCTGCTCCTCTGTTCCTGTGCATCAGACTAATGCCTGCACAACAGTTTCCCCCAAGGTTTCAGAGCAGTATAAAAACATAGTGCTGATAAGAGACCAAAAAAAAACACAATTAACACTTGCCTCTGTTGCCTAAAGCAGTTAGATAGCTTCTGAAATTGCAGTCCAGTTAGTCATATATTCTCTCTATGTTTCACTATTCTCTCTGTACTATACATTGACTTACTCAGTTTCACAACTGCATGGACAGGAGGATCACAAATGGTGCTTTAAAATAAATAGATCTATTGTACATGTTAGTAAGTTAGGCTGTACTTTTTAGCTACAAAGTTCTTCTGAGAGAACTTACTACTTTTCATTCAAAGGAATTATGAATTAGCATATATACCTGATTTGTCTGTGTTTGTTCTTGAAAACGTTATTCAAGAGTGGATGAGTTCTTATTCAGACCTGGTATTAACAACAGCATTCACACATGTAAAAATGTATAAATCCCACTGCATTTTTTTTTTTACAGTGAAACTCATTTCTCAGTGACCATGCCTTGATTTATTTTTAGTCACTGCCAACAAATTTCACATATGATTCATTTTTCCCTATGCTTGAAAAACGTCTTTTATGTTACAGCTGTGGGCGCGTTTTGATTGACTCAACCCTTCTTGACTTGTTTCTTTCTCGCTACCTGTCGCTCTTACACACACACACACACTGTTTGGATTTTTAAAATTTAGTCCTCCGAAAAGGCTTGACAGGAAGCACACAGCCCATTGGTAAGTAGCAGCAGCTAACTGGGAAATACGATGTTTAGCTTATAAATACATGTGCTGTGTTAATGTTTACCGCAATGTTAGGCAGCTATCAATTATAAGAGTTAGTCAGGCAGTCATAAGAGTATTAATTAGCGTTCGCGATTAGCGCTCGGCTAGTATTTCCGCTAGCATTTCCGCTAGCTGCCGTTAGCATTGTTGGTTAGCGCTGGGCTAACTCCGTTAGCATTCTCAGCCAATAATGTTAGCCAAGACAATAGTATTTTAATTAGTTGGGTTGTATGTAATTCAACATTACTGTTATGTATAAAAAGGGGACATTTTGATTGCTTATATAATAATATTATATAAGTTACAGTTTTATTGATGTTGTTATTACATGTAACTTTTTGTATTTGGTTTGATTTTTGTTTCAGGTTTATGACCTGTGGTCACCTGTAGCTTTTGATAAAAAAATAAAAAGAAGACAAAGGACAAACACGAGTTAAAGCATTTGTGTGCTTCCTGTCAAGCCTTTTCAGAGGGCTAAATTTAAAAAATCCAAACACACACACACACACACACACACAAACAGTGTCAACAGATACATCTGTACACTGAGACTGAGACTAAAAACATTGTTTGTGCTCTTATTAACAGATGGGATATGCTGTATTTGCATTCAGTGTCAGGGAAATGAGATCTCATTGGGAGTCTTCACAGGTGTGAACCATTTATTTGGATGTGTGTGATAATACCAGGTTCGAAACAGGTCCTTTTCGTCATTACCCACTATTTTCCAAGGTCTTCAAGTAAAATGTGGTCAAATGTGGTTTTTGTGTAACCCTGCTTGCAGGGTGAAAAATGTAACCTCTTTTATGGAAAGATACTTATTATTCCATAATTCTGGTCTATTGCAGTATGGTCAAACCTACAAACAGCACTGTTAGCTTAAAGGCTAAAATATTACTCTTCTTCTCTGGCTGTGGTCCAGTGACGGCTAAAAACAGGCAGTGAAAAGCAGAGGATTTAAGTTCTATTGAATCTGAAATGGGAGCAGGAGCACATATCCTCCTCTCTGTGGAAAGATTCCAGTTCTCCAGATGGGCACAGACACTGGCTCCTCTCCCACTTATAACTAACTGATTAAAACTAAGCTGCAGTTCTGCTGCAACTTCATTTTCACCTTAATTTCCAAAGGAGCTATTGTGGGAGATACTGCCAACAGTTGGCTGACTGTCAGACTCATTTTAGCCTTCATTCTTAAAGTAGTTAAAATTGTTATCTAGGTTATTTGCTTTTCTTCTCACTGCAAATAAAGTAACGCACTGTTAAATGAAGAGAGGACACATTTGATCAGGGATGTTTCTGAAGGCAAAAGATATTTGTGACTCAAAATGAGAGGGTTTGGGCCACATGACGCCTTCCCTTAGTCTCAGTTGGATTAGGAGTACAACAGAATGCATCAATTGGCAGGATCTAGAAAATCGGTCAACCTCCCGTTGTCTCTCATCTTTGAAGATTTTTTTTTTTGCCAGCATTTTTTGGTTTTCTTGTCTGTGAGCACATGACTCGGCTGTCAGAGGCACCAGCTGCACACAGTCACACTGGAAACACCTCTCCTCCTGGCACCTCACGTAACACCTGCAGCATTATGTACTGTGAACCCTTATGTATGGATCATATGCAGAGTTATGTAGATGGTGCACTCATCCATGTGCTGTGAACACGATGCTGTTTGTAGGAGTCACACACGGATGTTTATTTGTCACTGTCTCCAGGATTTATACAAAATCAACAGCTTAGACTGTGGATGTGATTTAGAAATAACCATCTTCTTTACTGATGTCCTCTATTTATTTAGTATTCTTTTCTGTCATGCCTTTATTTGTGCAAGTCTTTCTTCTTTGACTCAGCATTTTTTTTTGGTGGTTCTTAACATTTTGTGATTCCCCCACCTCTACAGTACCTGACTATAATTCATAGAAATGCACCTGAAAGATATTCACCCATGTTCTTGTCTTTTCTCCTTTGTGTGTGTGTGTGTGTGTGTGTTACAGCACAATTACAAAGAGTAGCCTGCAAACAATCCGTGCTAATGTCTTCTCCAAGAACACCCATCTGCGCTACATGTGAGTATGCTCTCTCTCTCTAATACACACACATAAACTCTATTGGCCTATACCCAATTCAAGCCCTAATCTTTCCCTCAAAAAGCACTTTAAACATTCAAAAAGTCCTTAGATAAGCCTGAATCAAAACTTGAGACACACACACAGTGGCATACTGTGGTTGTTAACTATCACATATAGTGAATATTAACCCTTTTTACACACACGCAATTTACATCACCGTAGTTACGCGACGGTTTTTGCTATTGGAAAAATTCCAATGGTTTTTGAAAGCTGAGAAGTTGCACGACAAAGCCAACGTGTGGTTGTTACGGTAATTTCACTCACACTGTAACAGGAAGCCGGAGAATCAGCGTCACCTTTGAGAGGCGAGAGTTGGAAAAACGCCTGTACATAGTTACCATTTTTTTGGCCTGTTTTTAGACATTGAGACAAAGACTCAAACAAATATTACATTAAATATGTTTCATACTGTTCAAATTTCAAATTCAACATGCAACATCTGTTGTTCGTTTACAACTACTTTGATAACCAGTGGGGGTTAGGACCAGAACACAGACTCAGAGCTGAGCAACAAACAGATTTATTTGGAAGGAAAGATTGGCAGGAAGGGGTAGAAGATGGCAAGGCAGTAGAGGGGTCCAAAGACTGCAGAGGAGCTGAGATGTGGGGGGAATGATGATGGCAGGTGGAGGGTAGCGGTGAGGAAGCCGGGAGAGGAGCGGGTCCAGGGAGGCTGCCTGAGCCTGGGACCCGCTCCTCGTGAGAGAGTGACAAACAAGGAAGGGAGGGGAAATGCAGGAAAAAACAGACTGCCAGGCATGGATGTGACAAGTACAGCTTCATTTTAAATTGTTTATACACTATTTTAACATGCAGTAAATTGTAAAACAACTGCCAGATATTCAAAGTTATTCTGGAAAAATGGACAAAAGCACACTTGCTTCCCTCTTTTTTGTTTTAAATCAGCTACTCTGCCCCTTGTTCCTAACAGTAAACAAATACTTCCTTGAACTCTCTTAATGACCACATATAAAGCTCTGAGCCAGATATATCAAGAAGCTGAAGGATGTGGGTTTTTATCCTCACAGATCCAGTGGACTTGTTGAAGTGAGATATTATGTTGCAGTACACATCTCTTCACCACATCCTCGCTTCAGTTGACTTTAAACTTTTAACAAAATGTCAACATCTCTGTCTGTTTTCTGTGTAACATGAATCAAATATGGCTCCCATATGAACAGCATAGCAAATGTCCAAAGACTTTGGTGTTTGGTGTATATTTTTTTTTGCTGTATTTTTCCACTCAAATTGAGTGGTTTCTTTTTACAGAAGCTGTGTCTGAGAACAGTGTGTTGAAGGCCTTATCTAGGGCAGAAGAGTAAATTTGCATGATTATTATTGGGCATTTGGCAGGTCATAATAGTGTAGTTGGCAGCAGATTAAAAAGGAACCAAGGACAAGAACATGGACTTAACAAATACACACACAAAAATAATGTGAATAAAATGACCCGGTACCAAGTTATCTCTATATAAATATGATAGTTCCACAAATTTTGTGTCCAGTTGTGGTTGTGGGTGGTCATGGAGATGAAGGCAGTTTGGAGGTCATCGAGTTATTTATTGGGACTGCAAAGAAGCTGCAGGACAAGAGTAATGCATATATTGTGTAAGATGTCTAGCTCTTTCCAGTCTGCATGTCAAACAGTCCTTGGTCAAAACATTCATTCATAAATTGTTCCTGGCGGTTTTGTGAGTGGCATGAGAGATGGACAAGCATAAGGCACAAAAATATGGTTATTCATCAATGTATACCGTAATGTCTTTAACCCTCTTATGACCATCATGATATTCAGGCTGTCTGGATTTATTTTGATTTTATGGCTGTAGAATTGTCGAAAAAATGTTCAGTGAGTGAGTGCTTCTGCCCCTTTTTCCAAGATAACTTTCAATATCTGGCAGTTATTCAACTGTTTAGGAATTACACTGAGAAGCTGATGTCACAAATCGGTGACGCTCTGGTGCATCTTGTCTGTTAATGGACAGTTGTTCCACGGAGGTCCTAAGGGCTACCATAATGACGTAGTATATGGGCGCAAAGCTTGATTTCTCTGCTTTCCCATAGTAGTTTTTTTCCAGTAGAATTTTCTAGATATCACAAATGTTCTAGGAGTTATGGTAATGAGAAGTATACATGCTAAATCCTGTTGGCAACGATGTAACGGAAGGGTTATTAGTGGCTGTCGGTCGGTGGGTGGGGTTAGTGACCTTTTATCCCTTTTCCTTCTAAGCCTCAAAATGTTTGTCTGGACCTTTTTGCTTATTTTAACCATGAAGGGGCCAGAAAATGTCCTGTGCTTTTGCCCATTTTCCAGAATAGTTTGCAATATCTGGCAGTTATTTACAATTTACTGTATGTTAACACATTGTGTATTAACAATTTGAAATGAAGAAAAACAACATTTGTTTGAGTCTTTGTAGCAATGTCAAAAAAACTTCCATCAAAAAAATGGAAACTATGTAGGCCTACAGGCATTTTCCCACTCTCCCCTCTCTGGTGATAAAGACGCTGATTTGCCAGCTTCCTGCAACAGTGCCAGTGAAAGTATCATCATAACCACATGGTGACTTTGAATTGCAACTTCTCAGCTTTTAGAAACTGTTGGAATATTTCCGATAGCCCAAACTGTTGTGTAATTACGGTAATTACACAACAGTACGGCAAAGTGCACTTGCAGAAACATGTCGTCAGAGAAACGCTCTGTGTTAAAGGGTTATTTGTAGGGATTCGATTTCTGGTTCCTCTTGTCGGCATTCCTCTGGCAAGACACTTGACCCCAATCCTAGTCCTGGGGGATGTTCCCCTGCTCCAACACACCTGATTCAAATAAATTATCATTATCAGGCTTTTGCAGAGCTTGTTGATGAGTTGACTATTAGAATCAGGTGATTCAGTGCAGGGAAACATCTAAAACATGCAGGAGTGGGTCCTGAGGATCAGGACTGAGAAACACTGCTCTAGCTAGTTCTTTCTGCATGAAATGGAATAAATCGCCAGATCTGCAGGTGACAGCAGTTCATATCTGTAGCATAAAACATAAAACAGAAGACATACAAAAAACGTCACTGAACAGTGTTTGTTCAAGACAATTTAACCAATGCTGCTATAATCCCACAAATGTCTAATAAGAAGAATAAACCAATGTCATTTTTTAAAAACCCCTGAGGTGGTTAAATTAAGCCTCCTGTGAGTGCTTTTTTTGGACTTTTTTTCCTGTAGCTGTAGTTGCTTTTTTTTGTTTAGCCTTTGTCACTTTTTCTCTCACTGAGCTGACAGCTGTTTACAGTGTTTTCTCTTTCACCGTTGGCTTTCATCACCAACAATTTTAATTGGCTAAATCAGCTGAAAAGCTACAGTACAGACAGTCGGCCAACAGGGGCCAACATGCAGGACAAGCACTGACAAGGCTCACCTGTAGTTATTGGTGGTATGACAGCTGACCGACAGTAAATCATGACAAGAAGCCAAAACAGAAGATATTTATCATTTTTCATTAGTGCAGCCTGTAGACAAACATGGATCGTAGACATTTCTAATATTTAACACCCTGTAACACAATAATAGGTTTTGCATGTCTGTCTCAGAACATAATTATAGTGAAACATTATTATCTCAAGACAGAATGTGAATCAAATAATTACACTGATTTAGTAAAAATCTGTACGTTAAGCATCTCCTCTCCCTCCTTCTCCTCCATCTTGGCATCTTGCATCCTCTGATCTAGCAAATGTCTCCAAGGAAGAAACAGTGGCCAATCAGGGCTCCAGGCAGCTCTACATGGGGTTGGCCATCTTAGTACTGCTGAGACTTCTTCAGCAGCAGGAAGTGGGCAGATGGTGTTTGTTTCTTTTGATGTGAATGGAAATATTGCTATATATATGTGTGTGTGTATATATATATATATATATACACACATATATATAGCAACATTGTATATATATATATATGTGTATATATGTATATGTATGTATTTATATGTGCCTGGTGTATGTTTTGTGTGTCTAAGAAACATTTTAGCCATCTACACTGATATGAAACAGTTTCCGAAATATTTGATTGTTTTGACTTATTTGGAAGACTTGAAATATGATAGTGCATATAGCTGAGGGGTCAACAATTTTGTTTTGTTTTGTTTTTTTAGAAGACCAGGTAGTGTTTTGTTCATTATTATTATCTGATTATGGGTCAAAGCTGCAGCATTTTATTATTTTAGGATAAAAGAAAAAAGAGTGAACAAATTGCTGAACTAAACATGTTTTTGACTGACTTGGGTTGTTTGGATTTGGAAAGGCCTGTCGTCTTTACGTGACAATGCATTAGAAAACTACAAAAGAGTCATGTTTCAGTGTTGCTCAGGCCAATTTTATATTGTTGTGTTATGGTTAGTCACCCACCAATGTTTGCAATTGTATGCACAGACCCTCTGCTGATGTCTTTGTGACTCTGTAGACCATACATACTCTGCTTGCTCTAACTAGAACAATATATTGGGCCATGGGATTTGGTATGTAGGCTGCTAGACCGACATTGAGCCTCATTTTGATATGTATGGAAGCATGTAATCATGGATGCAAACATAGAATGTAGAACGTAAGGAGAGGCCTTGAGCTTTACCATTGTTAATCAGAACAAAACTTTTAAAAAATTCAAAAAATTGGGTGAATTATGTGACTGTTCCACCAGTAGTGAACACACACACAATCCGGGTGCACACACACACACCCTCTGGACACAAGTCCAATTCCTTTCCTTTTTCTTGGCCATGGGCTGCCCATGCAGTTAGTTGTGACGCATGACAAGTGTTTATTTGATTGACAAGTGAAACAACCATAGATTACGACGCATCACATCTATGCAGGCACAGACAGAATGACTGACAGTTTTAATTACTGTGGCAATACTTGTCATTTCACAGAACAGGCAGTTCTTCTGAAAATAGCCTGTGTTAGTGTGTATGTGTGTGTGTGTGTGTGTGTGTGTTTGTTTGTGTCAGATGGACCATCATATTCATGCAGTTATAAGAGTAAATGGGTAGATACAAATAAAGAAGACTAGTCACTGTGAAAAGACACAGAGATAGGACAGGTGATACCATCCATCCATCCATCCATCTTTTAGTCATATATGCAATGAAGGGTTAAACACTTTGTCAGATGCCAGTTTATAGGAAACAACAAAAGTTGCCACTTGGAAAGGAGGTTGTAGTAGAGATTTGTAGTCTTGGTGGGTAAAATAGTGCCTACAAATATTGGTTTATGTTAAATGTGTTTATGTATGTGCATTTAAACACCCTCACATTTCATATTCATGATCATGAGTTCCATGTGTGAAGGCAATTTCAAAAAGATCAACACAGTGTTTTTTTTACTGTATTGATGCGTGTGAGTCATGAGGAATGCCAAGCACATGTTCCGAAAAAATAAATAAAATGTTGCTCTGCAGAACAATTCACTTTGGTCTACAATCAAATATCTCAAAAGCTTTTTAAAGGATGCCCTGAAATGAATATAAATTATATCCTGCTCTGGGGATTTCCTGAATTTCTCTATAGTGAAACCAACCAAGTTGATGTTTTTTGGCTTTGTGTAAAATACTCTGCAGTAATTTTACTTTAGCCTCACATTTTAGAGCATCTTTTAACAAGCTGTCAAATAGCAAAAGTGCCTTTGAAGAAGAGGAATGCAGAAAGAGGAAGAAAAAGTAGTAGATGGCAAAATCACCACATTCACCCACGTGTCATGTTTATATTACTGCAGATCAGAGCTGCAGCAGATAAAAACATTATCATTATATAACTATTTTATAGTTATTCATCCCATGAGTCAATGACAAATGTATCTGCTCCCATTGCTGACAAAAGCCAGATGTTTATGGGTTTTTATTTCTAGCCAGTGGAAAATGTGATAAAGATCCTCAAGAGGATGAGATAAAAACTTGCAACTCTAGTCACAAAACAATGTGGTTCACAACATCCGAGTCTGCCACTTTAAACCAATGTGACAACATGAGACAGTGGGTTATTTCCAGCAATGGTTCTGTAGTTCAGTCGAATATTGGGTTTATTGTTGCTAAATTGACACTTTATAGGGGATGGCTAGATACCATTTTTTTCATGTCTGATACAGGTACTGATATCACAGCCTTTAGTATACAATGATACTTTTTTCAAACAAAAAATATAGTTAGGGCCCGAGCATGAATGCTAGGGGCCGAAACGGCTCCTGGCAGGAATTCATGTGAGGAACCTATTGTTATCCTTCAGATTATTATTTTTATTTTCATTTTTGAGGGGGTTAACATGCATAAAAACTCTTGAAACTTTGCACGGAGGTCTGGCAAAAATGTGATATTGGCATGGCCCGGATCCATGCGTTGCTCAAGGGCTCTATAATGCTCCCCAAGGTGAAAACAGAGTCAAAATTGAGTTAGACCGAATTTCCTGAAACTTGGAAGCCCAAGAAGAGCAAAAAAGTAATTTTGGACCCTACATAAATGAGCAAACTCCTCTGAGCACATTTGTACCAACATAGTAAACATGTCAATTTGTACTACACACATCAAAGACAAAACATTAATGGTAGCTTTTTTAGAATTCAAAAGGGCGTGGCCACGGCAATCATCGACATTTTGGTGAATTTCAACCATAACTTTGGCATAGATTTAACGATCACCTCGAAACTTTGTACCAGACACAAACGACTGACCCTGAACATGTCTATGTTTATTTATTTATTATTTTTTTGGATTACATTTGTATTGTAATAACCTAATCATATCAATAATATCAGTATTTGTATTGGCAGATTTCTAAGTCCTGGACTCAAGATTGTTGTATCTCTACTCTATGGTTGGTTATCTATTTACAGCAAATAGGAACAGTAAAACCGAATGGTAATGATGAGGTGGAGATCTAACAGTCATTGTCACTGTAGCCGATTCATGGCTGATGAAACATAGGCAGGAAATTAATATAGGTGACTGCAGGTGCAGGGACATCATTACTTTACTATCTTTACTGAAGTAGTTTCTGCCCTTCCAGTCTAAACCACAGGGTTTCCAGAGTAAACCACGGCCAGCAACAACTGGGAACATAAATGTTGTGTTTGAGTCCTGAGAGGAATACGATAAGGTCCATAATCGCAACAGCAATGACTAATAAACATTGTTACATCACCAGTTGAATGGAAAAAGAGGGACACAGATGGTGCTGGAATCACAGGAAACTGTTGAGCTACACCAAGAACAGGCAGACATGAACACAGAAGCTGGTTCGCTCTTTATTCCCTGATGGTGGATGATCATTGAAAGATGATGCTAAATTGACCTACTACTTTGACTAGTTTAAAGTTCAATCTGAATCCAGTGAAGTTCACTTTGAGTAAAACACCCATTTCCCTAATGGTTGGCATGGAGCCTATGCAGTTTTACGTGCAGCCCAGAAATGTACAATTTCTTAGAATAAAATAATAATTATTATATTAGTTGAAATACTCATAATTTATCCATCCATCCATTTTCTACCACTTTATCCTCCACATAAGGGTCGCGGGTGGAGCTATACCAATCTCAGCTGGCATAGGGCGATAGGCAGAGTCACACCCTGGCCAGTTCGCCATTCCATCACAGGGCCACATATAGAGACAAACAACCACCCACTCTCACAGAGTGTCCAATTGACCTAATCCCCATTATGTATGTATTTGGACTGTGGGAGGAACCGGAGAACTCAGAGAAACTCCATGCAGAAAGGCCTGAGTCTTCTTGCTGCAAAGGCAAGCGTGCTAATCAGTACACCAACCGTGTGGCCCTCATAATCTATCAATAATGGAAAGTATTCAAAATGGTAATTATATAGATACTAAGCATTGTACAGAAACAGTAAATGTAGGGTGTGTGTGTGGTTTTGTGTGGAGGTAATAAAATCAAAAAAATGAGATGAGATGAAAAGAGAAGATGAAAGAAACAATGAAAAGGTTCTTCAGTCTCATGAGGGACATGGAAGATTTGCTGGGATTTACAACAAGAACAAACTGTATCTATACAACTCCCCTCTCCTCCCCTGCTCCACAAATACCTTCTCCTTTCTCACTCTCCTCTGACTCATACCCTCACCTCCTGCCTCGTCTTCCTCTCGCCATCTTCCTTCTGCTCTCCTCTCTGGTGAGCTCCCTCTGCCTTATCCTTCTCTGCTTCTCCTTGTTGTTCTCTTCTTTTTCTTCTTCTTCTTAATTTGGTTCTGCTATAAGTCGTCCATCACCTACTGAGAAGGAAAGAAAGAAGAAGAAAAAAAAGAAGGAGAATCCAGAGGGAGGGCGGTAATATAACATTATGTATTATGTGTTTCACCCACTGCCCAGACTCTTGGTAGTTTCCCATTTGTCTCATCGTCCATCTTTTCTTTTTTTTTTAAACAAACCTTGTGATAAATCACACTGTCGATGTAATGTGATTTGTCACGAAGGGTATATCATACTTCATAGTGGACATGGTCAAGTCATGTGGAGTCACTTTATTTGAACCTGCAAGCAAAGTTTTTTAAGTCCACAATGTGACTGTGACCAATAGTCTCCACACATAGTCCAATACCAGAGGAAGGACAAGATCAGGGCTGTCAATCAGGTGTGACAAACGTACGGCCCGTGGGCCAGAAGCGATTATGATTAGAAGGTGAAATATAATTTTTTTCAGTCATAGATACTTGTAAATGGTTAAATTAGGCATACTTTTGTTGAAGTTGCACTTAATTCTCTCACAAAATTTCAGGGTTCATAATATGTTTTATAAAAAAAAGAGGCTAACTTTCATGTAAAATGAAGGGAAGCATTTTGAGTGCTTGTTATGAATAGGTTATTATGCTGTTATTTGACTGGTCCGGCTCACTTGTGATCAAATAGTGCCGTATGTTTGACACCCTTGGTCTAGATAAACAAAAATGAAGTGTGTTTTATGGACATCGCTGTCTATTAAGAAATGAAGAGTGTTAAGAAACGACTTAATGAGGTGTTAAAATCCCTGCACCAGCCAGCAGAGACACTTCTGAGTGAGTCACACACTTGCAAGTCCCCACTTTGTTTAATATAAAAAAAAAATCACCAGAGTGTCTTAGATATGATTTTAGCATGATTTAAAACATGACTAACATGAACAAGGGACTTGAAAAATATCCCTTGCTCATGTGAAGTCCCCTGTTTGTGAGTGTGAAACGACACTGAAGTCCCCTTTTCTACTGGTTACACACACACAGGTTTGTGCAACTATTCTTCTTAGGTCACTGCACTGACTTCCATTCAGATGGAAATCATGAACAGTGCATTATTGACCATCACCAATTAATGCCTAACTCTAACCTTAACCTAACCACAATTCAAATCTTAGCCGTTCATCAGCCGTTCATCAGCCGTTCATCAGAAATGAGATTCTGCCTCATTAGGACCAGGTTTTGGTCACCATGATGACTACTGGCCCTGACAAAATCAGTGTTAATACCAGAAAAGGGTCCTGAGGAGTTACAAGAACACACACACAGAGATAGTGGGTGTGGAGTTTTAAATTTGGAGTTCTTTTCATCCATTGAAGTCGGGCTGACCTTTTTAAAGGACACCTCCTGCATGTAGAAAGGTTTGGTGGAGGCAGAGACTGGGGGAGTGGGGGGTGTCAGTGTGTGTAGAGACAGAGTCTTCTCATGTACACAGTGGACAGTATATGTGCTTGTTTTTACTTAGAGTGTCTTCCAGAGTACAGTATGTGCATTTATAGCAGAGGAGGACAGATTGAATCATTCAGCCCTTCTTCTTCTGGCACAGTTTAAGTATCAGATTTGGGATGCTAGTCCGGTGATTAGCAGCTTTGCAGCCTCCAATAAAGTTTATAAATAAAACTATTTATAAAAATATTTTTCTTGTTAAATTTGAATGAATGTGCTTTGGCCTTTATTGTCGCTTTTGCACCCACTTGTTTATATTTCAGTCATAAAACCAATTAAAAGGAATTGACCAGTTTGAGAAGGACTGGTCAATAAATCGATAACAATATATATTGGGAATATAAAACAGGTTAAGTATATGATGTTTACGCACTGTGCAAACACACACTAAGCCCTTTCACGCCAGCAAGGCTCCGTGCCAGATCGCAAATCTAATTTTGAACTGGCCGGTGTGTTTCACAGCTGGAACCAAAAAAATTGTTGGTTCTTCCCTGCAAACTGTGACATCATCAGTGGGCGTGTCATATACTGTGTTGTGAAGTGTAATGCAGAGTTACATCAGCTCACTTTGATAAATGGGTGTGAATGCGGGCTGGTAAGCCAGAAAGCACCAAGGTTCTGAGACTCTGAGCCAGAACCTGGCAGAGCCAGAACCAGAACTGTGTCTGTCTGAAAGTGCAATATGAGACTCAACACATACTGTTATTTAATGATTTACCTTAACACAATTCATTAGTTTTTTCACTCAGGAACTGAAACCAATCTTTAATCATCTGACCTTCTTGCGATAATTGTCAATATAACCGACCTATTTAAAAGTTTTTTGGTTTTTTTTACCATGATAATGTTTTTGGTGGGCCTCACAGTTGGTGTAGTGGTTAGCACTCCTAGCCAAGTTCAAGGTGGTGGTGATGGAGTATGTCCAGATATAAGTGTAAAACATATGTGGGGCTTTTAACGAACCCAATAAATTTAAAGTTGTCAGTAGTCATCACTGTCACTCACTTTGTTGAAGGGACAATTTTCTAACCAAGTAGACGAACTTCTCAAATGTAGTGAAATATACAGGTGAATGGGGGATAGATGGACATCCTCAAGGACAGCACACATTTGTAGCTCACTACAGCAGTTATAATTTTAGTATAATATGGAATGAGGACACTGCAGTGTTTCAGGGCTGTTACTGTGTTTCAATCAGTCAATCAAAGGAATCATTCTGGAGCGCTGCATCATTCTCTATGATGTGTGTTAGCAAGTGTGTGTGTGTGTGTGTGTTTGTGCTCCCTCTCTGGTGACTCTGCTTCTTATTCTCACTGCCAGTCTCTCCTCTTTTGTATTCTCTCTTCCTCCTGTTTTTTCTCGTTTGCTCATTACTTTTGTTTTTCTGTCCTTCCCTGTTTTCTCCTGGTGTAGCTTCACTCTCTCGCCTCTCAACTGAGGAGGACAGCAATCAGTGTCAACTGCTCTCACTGTGTCTCTGCACAGGGAAAAAAAACCCCAGATAAAAAGGAGAATTTTCTAAATTTCCTGTCAGTTGGTTATTTCCCCCACCTGTAAACGGATGACATTTTCCACGTGGAACTATCTCTCTCCTGAGATCGTTGAAGTACAAGGTTGACAAGTGGATGTGACTGAAAGTTATTTAATTGCTCAATTCATGAATTTGTATTTGGTCCTCATGTTAAGCGTATGATAAAATGTCTTATTTTATCCGACCAAACATATTCAGCGTTACTGTAATAGCAGTGTTTGAATTTGAGAGGCTGAAATTGATAATCAGAATAGTTGCACACTCATTTGTTGTTTGTTATTAATCAACCCCTTGCTAAATGTACGTTTTATTAACATCATAATAGCTATGACACTGACACACACAGGTTTGTACCGCTATTCTTCTGAGGACACTTTGTTGACATTGAGACAGCCTAAACAAAGTGCTATCCCTTACCTTAACCATAACCAGTTAATGCCTAACCCTAAACTCAGCCTAACCACAATTCAAGCCATAGCCCTAAACTTAACCAGTTCCTAAGAAATTAGGTTCTGGCTCATTAGGACCAGGTGTTTTTTGGTCTCCATGACGACCACTGGTCCTGACAAGGTCAGTGTTTATGCTAGAAAAGGTCCTGAAGAGGTAACAAATACAATTATAAACACACTCTCTCTCTCTGTCTATCTTTGGATTTCTGTGTGTGTGTGTGTGTGTGTGTGTGTGGGTGTGTGGGTACGGTGTGATGTACCTCCACCATACCAGCCAGCACATCTCTCCATGTTTGACTTTGTGTTGCCATGGAGACAAATACCTGTGTTTGTGTTGTGAGTTATTGTGACCCAGGAGGGATTACAAGAGGAAATGAGTCATGACTTCTTAAAGTTCACACACAGTGTTTTGTGTGTGTGTGTGTGTGTGTGTGTGTATCTGAATGTGTGTGTTATTTCTTCAGTGAGAAATTCTCTTCAGGCTATTTTGTTGTGATATGTATGTTGTATTCTTTATTTTCTATTTCCTGTGTCTTGCACTTAGTTCGCTAAGTTTTGTACAATATTGATTGACTTTTAATTACACCCTTTGGGACATTACTAAATTATTATACACAAATTCTGTGATTCTGCCTTGAGCTTTATTTTTGCAATTTCCGTTGCATTCATGGGAAAACACTAATGACATTATGACATGTCTGTAACCCTTTCTGTCTCTTTCTCTTCTTCAGAAACCTGTCCAAGAACCCCTTGCTGACCACGTTGTCCTGGCAGATCTTTGACAATCTGCAGCTCAGTGAACTGTAAGTTTGACGTCTCTTTTAGAGACTTTAATCTCATACGTTTAGATCCACCCACGTGCCAACCAGTAGTGACACCATAATTCACACAGAAAAACATTTGCTATTGAAGAAGACCTAAAACCAATGATGCATTCATAAAATCTACTGACATTATAAATCATGCAAGAAGTAGACTTATTTTCTACCAGCAGAGTCGCCCCCTAGTGGCTATATTCCTATTTCCTGGTTGGCTTCAGAAGCAAATATCAATATGAGGTCAATATGAGGTCTCTGTGCCCACCTGAGGATTTCTTCAGGGCTGATCTGAATCTGTTTTGATACCTGCTGCCTCGCTTACACAAAGGTTTGTCCCATATCTGTAATTCCTGACCCCTAGTGTTTAGTGTATGGAAAATCATTTCTGTACAGATACATAGAGATGTCACTGCAGTCCTTTTCCTTTAATAAAGTAAAAAAAAATTAAATGTGTTTAACTAATTACATTTAATTATATATTTAAACAGTTTGATCATCAACAAACAAAATAACTGAATTACACAGTCATTTGTAATTTGGTAATAGGTCAAAATAAATGGACTAGTAATGAACTAGTAATTACAATTTTAACTAATTTAGAAACGCAATTTCACATATTGTGCAGACTCATAGATGTTTCTACGTTTAAAAAATGTTATCATAGTTGATCTCTGTCTGTTTATCAGTGTGTCTTCATCTATTGGGTGAAGGATTATACTGTGGTCTCAGTCTCTGGTCTGAGGGACATGTTGCTTTTTCAATTGTCTCAGAATCTTCGTTTGTTGTAAGTGCATTTTCAGAGGGGCAGCCACAATTCCAGTATTACCACTTCAATTAATTACAACTGACTTTTTGCGTCACAGTTCACATGTTTCGTGTAAAATAGCAACAAATGGATTACTGCAGGAAGAAAAAAAGAAAATAGGTCTTTGCCCAGGAAACAGTACCACTGATTTGTGTTTCCCATTACAGTATTATTAGATGGAGAGTGGATAAGTGGTTGCTGTGGCAACGGGCAGTGTAGCAACAGCAAAGTAATTCTCTCTTTGCTTCAACACACTTTGATTTACATTTTAGCATAGACGGAGGATTATGGTTCACTGATGACGCAGTGGAAATCACACAGAGGAGAGGATAGCACAGGTGTTCAAACGTTACTGAATGAAGAAAGTTGCTATGTGAGGCTTGATGATGCGGAATAACAAAAAACTAATCTCAAGGGTGCATCAGAAGCTAATAGTCACAGTTCTGTTGACTTAGTTTGAAAGGGAAAGTGCATTACAGAGTTGGAGTCCCTGCAGATGCTGCGGGTATTTAGAATATTTAATTGTGTCCTTGTGAAGGACACAGAGATGGGCATGCATCTTTTCAAATCTTTAAAATGTTTTACCAAAATAAAATCAATTTTTACGACCTCTAGTGTCTGGGTATACATATACATATATATATATATATATATATGTATATGTTTAGTGGGAACCTTTTAGGCTGTGGGAGCTGCCACTGCCCCTTATTTTTGCAGAGTTTATGATGATCAAAAAATAAACAAAAAATAAAAAAAAGTAAATGATAAAGAAAATGACAAAAATGTGGGATCAATAGATCTGTAGAATCACTCCTGAAGGGGGAGCATTAAGTTGCTATTAAATCAGGATTTTTCTTCCCTCCTTCTCCCACATCTGTCTGTCTGTCTGTCCCCTGACACACATGTCTGTGCTTCATTAATGAGACAGAGGTTATCTCCACTACAAAGTGGAACAGCTCATTTGCATCACACTTCCCTGACCAGATAGATGAGGGAGTTAATTAAGTTGGTGTCAGAGGAGCAAAGATTGCATTTGCTGCACGTTGTCAGATAAACTCAGATCAACCTGAGGGCTAACAACATGATTTTAAGGCTTTAAGGATTCTGCTAATGAAGGGCTTTAATTAAATCAGGTTTAAGAGTGCCACATAAAGGCAAGTGTACTGTGGGATGAAGTGTTGAGAGCATTACTTGTACATTATGTTGCCCGGCATCGGAGTTGTCATGTTTAATTACCTTGCAACTGTTTCTTACCTTCTTACCTTAGTTAAACTGCGCTGTATTACATCATTTTTTAAATTTTTTTTAAAAAGTCAGATGTAATAGCGTAATAGCCACTCACAGAAGGAAACAAGCAGACATGTTTTGACACACATCGTCTGTGTAAAACAAACAAAAGAAATATATGTGCTCATTATAAACGGAGAAACAAGAGTGCAGTGTGTATTGTTACCCTGCAACATGTTGTGTTTTTATGAATATTACAGTGTTATGAGAACACAATCCTTATCTGTTTTAACTCTGCAATGCAGTGTTTTGCTTTGTTTTATAGCGAGGATATTTTGGGTACAGATCCCTTTATTGTCAATGCACAGAGAACTATAACATTTATAACTGTCTTAAGCTTTCTCTTAAAATATAAAATAGCAAAGAAAATAAAATATAATACTGTGTAAGTATAACAAAGTAAAACATATACACATTTAAATAACTTAAATGTCACATTATTTTAGTTTGCAATAGACATATGAATATTTTTAAGATGCAAATTAGTGTAAGAACATACATTAACCGTTAAATTGATGGTATAATGATAACCATGATATTTTCTTAGTTCTAACCACATTATTACCAAAAAATAGCATCACCCTCATTTCTGCCAAGTGGTTAAAAGACAATCACGTTGATTTACACATCTGTAGATAGAACCGCTTTCGCACATGCACTAAACTCCACACATCTTTAGGGGATTGTAAGAGTATGTGAGACAAACAAATGTCAGCAAAAAGTTGCTTCAGACATTTTCCGGAAAACTCTCCTGATTTGTCCCCTTATGTTTGAGTGAGCTCTTGTGAGAACACAACAGAAGAAGCCCCGCATAATTCACATCAAGCAAGTAGTTGAGTGTTCTTCCTACTGCATGCACCACTCATCGTCTGGATGCTCTAGAGGTTCTCCTGATGTTTTGAACACATCTGACTCACACATGCGTTCTTATACGTACAGTACATTATAGTTTGCAGAACTATAATCCATTAGCGGGAGTACCTGATACCTGGTCCTTTTTTTAGTACCTACTCAAGCGAGATTCCAAGCATGCGGAGTCGATAGATAGATGTGACATCTATCTCAACATTTAACAGAGGAGTCTGGTGTGTTTAGCTTTCTGCTGAGAGCTGGCGATAGTGAGCAACCCCTTTAACTTAATTAACTGATTCTAATGATTCAGTACTCAGTACTGCTTTACAAGTCACTAGTTTGTGTGTGTCACTTACAAAACGATGTCATGTTTTCACAGTTTTATGCAGCCGTGCTATGATGACTCCTCCCACATTAAGGAGGTACTGTAATAATGGAAAACCATATCAAACGAGTAGAGTCAAGCTGGACATTAAGACATTAAAACCTGCGTCTCCATTAAACACATATTTGTGCATTATCACAGGTGGGACATTGGAATTGGGCCATTTGAAGACTTGCTCCACAAATTTCACCTCACAGATTAAGTGTAATTCAGATATCAACAGATAAACTCTTCATAATCTATAAAAAAAAAAAATAACAGATGTTTTAAATAGAAGATACAACAACAGCTTCATCAGAGCTGATCTTCCTGCCTCAGTTGACACTGATGCCTCTCTAATTGAAACGCTCTCCCATTTCGTCATGTCATAATCCTACCATTCTTTGGCCAGCATGGAATTGTAAAATCAAGTAGTGCCATAACATGCTGTGCCTCAGACGTGCTAATGAGAGCTGCTGAACACAAGCCAATCGTGTGAAAATAATCAGGCACAAACACTGAAGAGTTTATTGCTGTTTTTGTCTTGGCTGAGATTCAGTTTTTCATCAGCAGAAACGCTTCAGCAGTCACACAGCGTACTGTGAAGTGTGAAGAGCGCGTGTGAGTTCCTGCATGCAGCATGTTCAGGTGCTTTTTTTTTTTTTCCTTCATCACAATCAAGCAATTCCATCCCAATCTTATCATCTGTAAAACAGCTTTCTTTAATTATTTGTAGGGTTTTCAAATTCTGTGCATTTTCCTGAGCCGGTAGTTGAATGACTTAATAATAATAATGGCTTGTTCTCTGTTTAAATTTTAAATTGAGTACATTAGCTATTTGACATTCATGTGACAAATGACTAGCACAAACAGCGGCAGTCGTCTGCTGGTTGTAAAGCCTAATTGAGGTCCAGAGAAATTAACAAAATGAAACGGACATTGTTGGTTGACTGGACAAGTAATTGGTTAAAGTCTGAACAACAATTTACAAACGTGTGGTTAATGATTAACATGTCTAGTTATTTGGCTGCGTTTCAGTTGTCAAGCTTTTTTTTTTTTGCACAGAAATCCAGTTTGTCTCATTTGTCAGACCTGTGGCTGTAATAATGCACCTATTGATCTTAAGGTAGGCAGTGTGTGTGTGTGAAACCAGCTTGGGGTTCACATCAACAAATGTTCATTACTCCTGCCCCTTCTCCATAGAAAACACTACTAGATAGCGAGCATTCATCACAGCAGTCTGCAGGGTGGTAAGGAATTACTCCATCTCGTACACACTGTGTGTGCGTGTGTGCGCATGGAAATGTCCTTCACCTACAGCTGTCCCCAGTCAACCATCCACAAACGTATTTGTCATACTCTCCCCCTCTCAATCGCACAATCATTTCAAGTGTAAATACTTGTTTTACTGCAGTAAAAAAACCCATATCTTTTTGTTTCTTGTCCAGCTGTTGAGTATCTTTTAAATATTCAACAGATAGGTTGTTTTAAACATCTTGGAGAACTAACCACAGATCTTCTGTTGATGTAGGCTGTCTTAAATCCTTCCGTACCTCCAGGTAATCCCAGACACACTCTATGACGTTGAGGTCAGGCCTTACCATCATTTCCAGGACTCCTTTTTATAACTGCTGGTCATATTCCTGTTTTGAAGGGAAGGAAACATGATGGTTCTTACGGTCTTTCTTTGTGCTTCTTCAAAAGACCTTAAACAGCTCATCGTGAAACTCGAGTCTGCTTTACAATCTTTTGCTTTGGGAGAGACCTTGCGTATGGTGTTAGGATCTGTGACATGAAACTGTCTTCCACAAAGTCACCTTGATTGTTCCTCACCCAGTTTTAAGCCTCCCACACAGCTGTTTGTGTTTCAGTTAATGACTGCGTTTCACCCTACATATGAAAATGATGATCATCAGCACGTGTGAGGTATAATTGGTTAATCACACACATGATTATAATCCTACTGACTTTGTGCGACTGTACCTACATTATGAATTAATGCCGGTTTGAATGCAAAGGGCAGACACACCAATTATCACTCTGATTTTTCTTCTGTTAGCTCTCTTTGCATTTGTGAATTGAAAAATACACATGTAGAATTTATATTTGCGAAAGCTCTGGCTTCCTCCCACAGTCTAAAGATATGCCGATTTGGGGATTAGGTAAATTGGACACTCTAAATTGACCATAGGTGTGAGTGAGAGAGTGCATGGTTGTTTGTCTCTATGTTGGCCCTACAATAGACCGCTTTATCCTCCACATAAAGCGGTAGAAAATGGATGGGTGGATTTGCTTTACAGCATTTTTTTTTCACACTTGCCTAAAACTTACATTGGCTCCGCGTGACTCTCTCTGAGTTTCTCAGATAAGCTTGAAGCTCTGAAAACACCAAGAGACGCCCGTAAATTCAGAAGGGGACTCGACTGTTAAAAATAAAGCATAGGACTTCACAATCACGTTTTAATCACAATCGTGATTTTTGGCTTCTCACAAATGTGATCTTATGATATTGAAAATGTGTGCTCTGCCAACAAAAAGCAATGCAAATCAAGCGCTCCCTTATCAACTGCCTGCATGCTGCAAACATCGTTCACTGCACCACGGCAAGTTTTCTGGATGCAGTCTGCACGAGTAACAGTAAAAACAGATAACAGACAACTCATGACATACCAAAGCGCGGTAGAGGTAAGAACTGTCTCTGCATGTGTGTATGTTTGAGAGAGAGTAGGGGCAGGTTATGGTAATAGTTTTGGTGATAGGAATTATACACTGGAGCTTTAACCAGGATCTTATGAGATTTTCTCTTTTGAGCTGGTAGGACCTGGGGCGTCATTTATAACCACTGCATATACACAAAATGGTGCCTGTAAAAGGCGTACACCACTTCCCACACATATATTTGGATCTATTAAAAAGCAAAAAATTGGAAGACAGATGGTGAGGTGTTTAATTGAAGCCAGATTATGGATCCACTGAGTCAGAAACTTTTTATTTGTGTTTGTGCTTGGGAGCCATAAGTGTTCCATTATAGGATATTAAACAACTGAAAGCAAATTACACTCAGATAACAAAAAAAAATAACATTAAGGAGCTGCGGAGTGAATCATATTTATTAACAATCATTTTTAACACCATTCATGTTTCATCAAGTGTTTTATTCATGTGGTTTGTGTTTAAAATCACTGCAGTGACTGTCGGGTCGAGTGGAGTGTAATGGAGATGCCTTAAATGAGCTGTGTGAGAGGACAGGACATATGTCTGCGTATGCGGGACACGTAGTTTGTGGTTATTTGGTTTTTAAGGTTTCATTTTGAGTCTAAAAGTCAAGTAAATGAGACTCTGTTTCACTGACTTTATATTTCTGCCAGGTGTAATTCTGTCATAGACAAGTTGTATACCTTCCTGTTCGGAAGCCATTAATGTGTTGTTTTGGCACTGACACTGTGTCATTACTTCTATTTATTCTTTCTGTTTCCCTGTCTTACCACACGCTCCACCTTCAATTTGTGCCCATGTTCAGTTTTTACTTTTCTTGTCACTTCCACTGATAGCCTTCCAGCCACTACTCCAAGTAGCTGTTTTTTCAGTGAGTGAGTGAGTTTGTTTTCTGTTCTCTGACCCTGCCTGTTTGTCAGCTGATTGTGTGCTTTGTCTGTTTTGTTTGGACTGTCGGGCCATGTTTTCAGTAAAGAGACAATTTTACCCCCAAACTAGTGCTTTAGCCTGCTTTTGAATGGAATGTAACAGAACAGCACTGATTGTCAGGATCACTTTGTTGTGGTGTGAAACGATGGCAGTCATATTTTTAACGGGGAGGCCCTTTACATTCTCAGTCACATGTGTGGCTTATAGATTACCTCATTAAATCTGTGATCTCACAGTTTCACATGTTTGTTTTTTTTCACCAATAAAATTCACATTAGGGCTGCAATTTACGATTATCTTCATAATCGACTGATCTGACGATTCTCGATTAATCGAGTGCTTGTTTGGTTCATAAAATGTCTACCAAATCACCAATGTCCACAAACCAAAATGATTTAGTTTTAATGAGTTGTTTGTTGAAAATATTCACATTTAAACATCAGAAAACTGGTTTTACTTATTTAAAAAAACACTCAAACTGAGAAATCGCTAATCAAAATAGTTGACTATTAATTTTGTTATCGATTAATAATCAATTTATCGAATAACCGCTGTCCCCTTAATTCATGCGCATATATGGATTAAGGCAGCTGTTATATGGGGTTTGGAGATTTTGACTGGTGAGAGTGAGAGATTTTAGAATGGTTAGCAGACTGACTCATTGCAGCAGGATGAATAAAAAAAACACACATTTCTCAGAAAAAAAATGCACCCTTGGGTTGCAATGTTACATAAGCACCAATCTGTGAGCTTACATGGTTTGCAGGATGTTGTGTGTGAACATGAAATGCTGCAATAGACTTTGTGTGTGTGTGTGTGTGTCTGTCTTACTGTACATTCTCTCCTCCTGCTCAGTTGTGCTGGAACAACCGTGATCCATAATACTTAACTGAACTCTGCCCCTGCTATTATAATCCCTCTGGATCTGCCCAACATGTCGTCCATTATTTGACCTAACAATTGTTCCTTTAAAGGTCTTGATTATGTTTGCAGTGATGTGTTTGACATGACAAACACGCCTTGTTCTTCTGAGACCAGGTAGAAATAGAATATGTCACTGATGAGATGTGGCTAATATTGTCAGTGCTCTTTCTTTTCTCTCTCCCTCCAGTCATTTCGAGGAGGTGGTGTTCTCCTGTGGCTGTGAGATTCGCTGGCTGCAGCTATGGCAACAGAGAGGAGAGGCGGGTCTAGGCAGCCAAGATTTATACTGTACTGATGGCTTCAAGAAGATACTCCTGCAGGAAATGAACATTAGCAGCTGTGGTAAGTTTCAAGTGTGAAAATTGGCACGAAACACACAGTCCTAATGCACTTTGTCCTTTTATGGAGAGCTCAATCACAAATACAAAAACAAACGAAAAAAAAGCACAATTGTTGGTGACTATTTCTGCAGCAGAGTGATATAAGATTGTTTACGTGGGATTCAGTAAAAATAAAGCACAATGTGTGACAACGGTAATGAAGGAAAGTGTCCCACAGAACAACAGTGTGGCTCTGTGGGACATGATCTCTTATTTGTTTTTGGAAACAAGGGAGCTCTGTGGCACAGAGGATATCAAGCTTTGACAGTAACACACAATTTAAACAAAATGTAGATCAAAAGAAAATATGATATTTTCTTTTAAAGCCATAGTGGCAACTTTTAACAGGGAATATACACGCAAGATGTGGACACACTGACTTGTAGGTGTTGTTATTAAACGATTCTTAACCAATGAATGAGAACATGAATCCTCATCCAACTCTCTGTACTTGTGTAGATCTATTCCTGTGAAAACGCTCACGGTGTGTTTACATTTCCTCTCATGTCCCTTCTCTCATAGACTTCCCTGATATCAGCGTCAGTCATAGCAACCTCACAGTTATTGAGGGGGATCGCGTGACAGCGATCTGCAATGGCTCCGGATCCCCTTTACCTGAGGTGGACTGGCCTGTCAATGGCTTGCACTCCATCAGTTCACAAGAGGTAGGGAGTAAATGCACAGAGAAAATGCCTGATCCCAACACTTACAACACGTCTTTGTTTTTGTGGGTTTGATACAAAATGAGTCCTCACATTTGAAGCACACACACACACCAAATGAACTAGATTTTTAGGTGTTGCATTTTGTAGCTGATGCTGGGAGTTTCCTCGTAAATAATCTGTATGTATGTTAACATTAATCATTGGCATGATGTGAAACAAACCGCTGTACAGCAGCTGTGTTTCCCTCACAGTGGAAGTGTTAAAGTCTACACATGGAGGGCAAGTATCTGAAATTGAAACTGTAGTAAATTGATCGTGTGATTTGGAACTGGCAGTGACAGAGCACAATGTTTCCCACCACATTCTGTGAGCCACCGCTGCTGGATTATTGAGCACTGCTGCTAAAATTTCACATGATTATTAATAACAATGTCACAGTCATGATTAACTCCGATAACTTGCAAATTTGAGCACCAAAAGCTGCAAACTGACCCTGACATGGACTGGCGACCTGGGCAGCAGAGGCACTGATAAACAAGAGATATGCGACATACTTGGAAAAACAGTGGTAACATACTTACTTGGTCACAGTTCTATCACATACCGCTCAGCAAACCGTAGTGGAGAAGCCAAATTGAAAAACTATTAAGGAGTCATTTGTTTATTTTTTACAGTTTTGTGGTCTCTGTGGAGAGCTCAGGTTTAAAAAGGCTAATGCTGCAGTTGGTGTCTTAAAACTGTGGTGTGTAATTTCAAACAAACAAACAAGAGCTAGATTGAGAATCCAGAGCAAATCCCTCCACCTCTCCCTGTGCTAACCTACATCTACATGTTCCTGGTCTCAACTAAAACATCCACTCTTCCTCTTAGCAGCTAAAAGACTACAATGCTGTAACAGAAAAATGTTGCTGTAACAGAAAAATGTTGCTGTTATGGTGCTCAAATACACAAGGCAAAATTCTCGCTCATAAGTGGAGGAGTCGGTGGTGGTAGGGCTGCTCGATTATGGAAAAAATAATTAACACTATTTATTTATTTGGGTCAAAATTTCAAACGATTACTCATTGACTTGAACTTGAAACAAATGGAATTTATTTATTGCACGTAAAAACAACGTCAACATGAAGTTTTGAATGAACCTTTTGAATTTACTATAAATTGTATATATCTTTACTTACGCTGCGTTTTTAACAAAGCGATTCCACTGAACGCCTGTGTTCTATTTTTGCCGGATGACGAGCAGGACAGGAAGTCAAACGCCATTACAATATTAAAATAGTTATTTTCAGAATAAAGGCTTTTGTAATAATCACTTTGTTTTGATTATTTTCTCTTTCTAATCGTTTGGGGCCATAATCCTAATAGAAACAAAGGTTATTATTAATTGCACAGCCCTAAGTGGGGGTATGCAACAGCTAAACATAACAAGAAGTAGCAGACGTCAATTTGAGAGTTGAGAGAGTGTTGGTGTGATTTAACCTTTTCAGGTGTGTTTTTTTATATGACAAGCTTATTGATGCTAGGAGGAAAACCCATAATCTTTTTGTAACGTAACGTAACCACATTCATAACCAGGAAATGTTGATTATTATCGCCCTCATTTCAGGCAAAGGTGCTACAAGCTGTTACTCTATAAGTAATATAATTTTGATTCTTGAAAGGTGAGCCCACACATGTGTCTAGTACATATTGCAAAATCCGAATATGAGCTTAGTGTGGTGTGAGAAGAGCAGTAGACCAGAAGTGTGTGTACGTATTTGTCTCACATCTATTAGCTCTGGCCCCTGAATTTGGCCCTCACGTACGCTCAATAATTTTAGAAGGTGGGATGTCTCTGCTGCCGGGCATCTTCCAAACTGCTAAGAATATTCAATAGAGAAAACATTTATTCCATAGTTTGAGGGAAGTTTATTATAAGTTTCAAAATTCATTAAATAGCTTCTATTTAACCATGGTGCACTCAGTTGTAATGAAAAAAAAATTGTGGAAGATACTCTGGGTAATTAAAACGCTGCATCTGTGGCTTATAAGTAGCTTATACACTCGGAAACGTGCACTTTGTGTGTGATATACAGTCCTTATTATTTGATAGCAAAGTATAGTTTATTGTAATTACAAGCAAGCGATTGGGGGAAAAAAATCATTAACGTTCACCCTCTAGTTGTCACAGCTGGCAATATTGGAAATGTTTTACAGCAACAACTCCCACTTGTTAAAATAGGTTTAAATGGCTGCAAAAGTGCCATCACCCGCAGTTACATTTGCATAACATCCAGGAAGTATTACCATTACAGTACATTCAGCCAAATTAAATGGACTTTTCACATTTTTTGGCCTTGTGTAACAATGTGTATTGTTGCGAAACTAGCGTACTTAATATATTTAAATGATGAGGACAAGGCTATAGTTTAGGGGTTTCACATACTCCTCATTTGGCCAACGCTACACAATACAGCAGTACAACGCAGTGGACATTAACTGTATTACTTATGATAAATTAACATAATGACCGCTGTCATTTGTGAACCAGCCTGCTTTTCTTTGACGCATCACTCCTCTCTGACAGGTTCAGCCATTTTATGCCCATATACCCATTACTCTATGGCATTATTACAGCATTGTGATGAAATAATCATTATTTTCATACTTTTACTCTGCTCTCACTCCAGGCCAAAGTCTACGGCAACAACACCATTCATTCCATCATCTTCACTTTGGACAATGTGAGCAGAGATGACAACAACTTCCTGCTAACATGCACCGCCACCAACATAGTGGGCATGACCAATGCTTCTGTCCACCTAACTGTTCACTGTAAGTACACACTCACAGAGACTCAACACCACTGTTTGCAGTGGAGGGGGACTTATTGTTGTTTCCCTCCAAAAGAACTTCTTCCAGAAAACTAGATCCAGATTCAGGCTAAAGATCTGTTTATTTAGTTTCGAGCAAACGGTACATTGTGTGTCGACTCACAACAATAGCACCTCCAAAGTTGATATCAAAAATGGAAATGGTTCCTGTATTCTGGAGTAAAAGCTCTGATTTTAGGATAGAAAAGTTACATTTCTATACCCATCTAGGGGAGTGGTTTCAGCTACCCTTCCCGGCGGACCTTTCAGCTGATGAGCCACTCGAACCAGATGTGTCCGAGGGAGCTGTAGCATCGTTCTCTTGTTCTTTGGTAGGAATGCGCTCTATTCCCTGCGTCCAGACTTGTACCGCCACCAGGACCCTGACGCGCGAAATGTACCAGGGTCCGCGATATGTGACGTGCAATGTGGCATGAGCACGGAAGTAGACTAGGGTCTTGAGTCAGAAAGTGTGAAGGTAGTGGTGAGGTGGCTTTGGAAATGTATTGGGGTAGCATGTAAATATGTCACACTGTCCAATGAAACTTACATATAGCTTGTATGCCGGAATTATGACCTACGTTTACATTTTCAAAAGCAGCGCCCCTAGCGGTTGTATACATGACAGCAACCTGGTACCTTGGAAGTGGTATCTAGTAGCTTCGCTGAGGTCTCCGCTGGCAGTCCACTCAGTTGCGAGAGCACTGCATCCGAGTGTGGTCGACAAGGGTTCGTGAAGGGAAAAAGTTGTGAGGACCAGCCAAAATGTTGTCCTCAGTCAAATGTTAGGGGTTGAAAAAAAGGTTTAAATCAGAACTTGCCCTCACAGCCGACTAAAAACACACACACATACACAATGTTCTTCTGTTGTATTGCTCTCATATTTTCAGTGTAATGGTCATTCTGGACAAACACTGGTAATAGTGCAGTAAACTGAACCATCCATCATCATTATAGCCCATACACATCTGTCCGGTATCATGCTTGTGTGTGTGTGTGTGTGTGTGTGTGTGTGTGTGTGTGTGTGTCTGTGTCTGTGTCTGTGTTTATATTCTTGTGACCTACAAAAGGAGTTGTTTGTATGAATGTATTGTCATATGCAAAGGCCTCATAAATTATCCTGTCACATGGTGATTAAAAAGGCCACAACAGCATCACACCTCAGGTGCATTACACAGAAAAATCATGTTTCAGCTGTTGAATTGACTGTTAAGTCTTATTAAAACAGAATGCAACCCTCAATTCACTTTGAAAGCAGTGAATGAATAATCCTTAAATTGGAACTAATCGTGTTAATATTTAACTACTGATTATCTTTTAATGTGAATTTTACAGTTGTGAATCCTGTATTCCATATACTTGTTAATAAGCTCAGATAAAGCAATTTCACACTGCAATTTCGAAATTTTTCGTGGTGACCATGAGCTATTCAAATTTATTACCCGAAAAGAATATCAGTTTGACTTACATATAAATATATACATAATGCAAAGATTTCTTTTATTCTTTCTCTCATCAGTATGCTGACTTAAGTGTCTCAGCTCCAAATCTATTAGTTCAGATTAAATGTAAATCTTAAAAATAGGGTGTGTAGTTTCTGTAAAAAATAAAATAATAAGTTGCATCAACATTTGGTGCCATATAGGCAGGAGGGATTAAAGTTGTAATACATCTCAGTGTGTGCTGATGAAGGAATATGTCACAGAGCAACACAAATACACTTTTTACAGCATTTTATTGCTGCTTTATAATAAGACAACGGAAATACTATGTTCCACATTTTCCTAAATTACCAAATTAATAAAAACATTTTAGCGTGAAACATGTTGTCTTCTGAGAAAGGGAAGATTTAATAAATCCAAGAAAGATAAACATTGGTGAATTTGAGGATAATTTAAAACAAAAAACAGGGAGGGTTAAGAAGAAATGGTGGGTTAGGGCTCAATGCTTGCTTCATGTTCACTGCTTGGTTGCTCCAGCAACAGCGTTCATTTCAGCTAAAATGTCGGGCAAACTATATTGGAGAGAACAAGCTCTTTGTCAAATAAGGTGGAGACGATGTCGTCATGATCACGTCACACATCTCAGTCAATGCAGAGTATACTTACACAATTTAATACAATTAATGAATGTACTCTGTAGTTGTATATAATACGGCCATAGTCAACTACGGACCTGTGTATAATAATCTGATGGGTGCACACTGTTCCCAGTGTGAGCTATATACCTGCTAATCATGCACACATCCATCCACAACTCGAGGCTTGAATTTAAAACACTGTGGAGACTCTCGACTGGTACTTCATTTTGCATTTGTAAGCACACTGCAGTCAGATATTGAGCTTCCCTCTCATGAAGTAGTGACAACCATTTGAAGCTTGGATGGTTTTAATGGTCGGACTGGAGAGGATATATGAGCCACATCTCCATACATTCATCAGATTACACCCATGAATCTTTCTGTGCATCAAGACAAAATCACATTGTTTGTTGATTCATGAGAGGTAGATCAAGAATATTTGTGGTTTGTGGCTCCTGTGATGATGAAATAAGTGAACAGTGAACTGATCATAATTGGTGGGAAAAAAACTTTAACAGTTTAATGAAGGACTTCACATTAAGGTCTTAAATCTGTCATTCTTCTGCTTATTACACAGTTACTAGCAAAACAAATTGATTAAAATGATTTCTGTCTTTTAGAAATGGTTGTATTGCTCCCGTTTAATGAAATAGTCCATCAGTTTTTATGGGGTTGGAACTTCATCCATTACAACCTCCCAGTCCACAACCTCTGACTGACTTTTAAACTCCCTTGTTGCTTTTATGCTGTCTTCTTTTCCCATTTTCCTTTTCTTAATGGGGCGATATCAGCCATTCAAGTGATTGTTTAGCCTCTCACTCCCACTGCACCGGAGTCTTTTGACGAAATCACTTCATGTACCATGCGAGACAAGGAAGTTGCTGATCTACAGCTGCCAAGATCGATAGGTCTTTGTCACTTAGGTACATTTGAATGAAGGATTTCAAACACCGAAGTTAAAAAATAACACAGCTGATCTTACTGTGGGAGGTCACAGTGGATCAATAACACTTGTGTGTGTGATTCTGCTCATTTTCTCCATGGACTCAATGATTTATTTTTTTAAATTATTTTTTCTCAATAAAGCTTCTAGTTCAGCTGGTTTTGCCAGTGAGTTTACATTGACAGATTCATCAAACTTGTTTTTGTGGATTGCTGTTGGTCACAGCATGATCACAACAGTACAGGGTTCCAGTCAGGATTTTATTTCAGCGTAATAGTAATGGCGAGGGAATGCAGCGACCAAGCTGCAGAGCTTTTGGTGCGGCACCTTTGAAAATTTACGGTGAAAATTGGCCATTGTAAGGGCACCCAAAGAGGAACATTGTTATTTTTACACCATATATTCTTGATGGGTAATTTTAATACGATTGTATCTTGGCAGTGTGTAACTTTCACAAAGGACGTACCAACTGCGCTGGTGAATTTGACATCTTTCAAAGATTAACTCTTTAAGTTTGTTTTTGTACCTCGATAAAAGATAATGCAATTTAGTGGGGGAATGACGCACAGAGTTATGGCAGAGCGACTGACAAATTTAATGAGAGAAAAGAGTGAAGCATGCTTCTAAAGTTACATGGCCTGGCCATCAAAATATGGTTAACGTCACAATTCTAATGGAAAGCATGGCATTTCTGGGGATGGTTTCCATCAACTTGGCAGTTGCAGTGCAATGGGGAAACTGTGTGGAAAAGTCCCTGATTTTCCGGCCTGCACGCGCCATTGTATTTTGGCCGTCTCGATTCCGTCCCAATACAACGTCATCCACATTTCATCTGGCATTATTACACAACTAAATACAGTCAAAATACTGTTACGCTGTAACGTCCTCAATTTTGTGTGTCGGCCACAAATCATAGCGTAACGGGCCGATACGCTACCATGCGCTAGCTAGAACACTGCAGGATTGTGTTAGGGTATCATGCACATGTTGCAGTTAAAAACTGATAATAAGTTTGTCAGTATCTAAGTACTAATATGTCTTGTCCTCCTCCCTGTCAACAGTTAAAAGCTGGTAACATTTGCAGTGAGCCACATTTTCCAACTTACATTTCATATCAATGTGTTGTGAAGCTCCTGTACATTTTTCATTGAACCCATACATTTCCAGTTAAAGACTATCACACAGGTGTTGATGCCTTTGCTGTTGTCTTTGACTGTGCTGCCCCTGCATGAATGGCATACACCACCCTGCTCACACACAGACGTTTGTCATTTTCAAGCAGATAACTCGCTGCTTTAGTCACAACCCATTTATCCATGTATTGGGCTTGCTGCCAATATTGTCCTGCTCATTGATTCAGCAGAGAACAGCAAGTCATTCTGAAGGAAGTGGATAATGATTATGATAACACTTCCCAAAAAACATGGGATTACTTAATGGAAAAGCTGTGCTGCGTTCAGTCCAAAACAAATGATAAATAACAAACATCAACATCATCGTAGTGATAAAAACGTGTACAAATTTAGAGCCTATCATGCTCTGATACCTCATATTTAGTGTTACTTCTTTAGGACTTATTCTGGCACAAACAATGACTTTGTCAGGACCAGTAATCCTCATGGAGACCAAAACCTGGTCCTGTTTAGGCAGAATCTAATTTCTTAGGAACTGGTTAAATTTAGGTCCAAGATTTAAGGTTAGGGTTAGGCAATGACTAGTTATGGTCAAGGTGATGGATAACAGTTTGAATAGGCTGTTCAAATTAATGGAAATCAATGCAGTGTTCTTAGAAGAATAGCTGCACAAAACCTGTGTGTGTGCGTGTGTGTGTGTACGCACTTGGTATTCCTTATGTTGTGAGGACCCAAATCACATTATGTGGACTTGTCTTCCTTATGGGTACATAAAATCAAGTCCCCAAAATGTAAATTACTACATTTTAAGATGAAGACATGTTTTAAAGTTAGGTTAAGGTTAGGGTCAGATTTCAGTATTAGGCCAGTAGAATTTATGGTTAAGGTTAGAATAAGTTAATGTAAGTGAATGCAATGTCCTCTGAAGTCATGGAAACCAGTGTGAGTGTGTGTGTGTGTGTGAGAGAGACGAATGACAGCACTCCACTTTCTCGGGTGCTGGATTAAATTTCATACAGTCGGCTGCGGTAAGACAATGACATTGTTGTAGCAAACAGCCTTGCATTTGCATTTTTGTCAGTAAACAAAGAGAAACACAGGAACAGGATCACACATGCTCACACACTCCAAATCGATTGCCACAGATTGTGATGAGACCAGCATATTAAAATAGTAACTAAGGTCTTTCTCCTGAGTGTCTCTGCATTTCCTCTCTGGCGCTCCCACTTGTGGTAACAACAAATCAAGACAGATGACAAATAATACATCTTTCACTGGAGTGCAAGTCCATGTGACATAGTGCTACATTCAAATCTTGTACTGTGCATGAGGTTGTATTACAAGCAGAGCAGTGATCGTGTTTTCTCTTCTCTTTTATCTTTTAAGTTCCTCCCTCCATTGTGAGGCTGAGGGAGCCAGAACGCCGCCATGACACATGCATAGAATTCACTGTCCGAGGTTCACCTCACCCAACCTTACGATGGTTCTACAAAGACAAGGTGAGTTTGATGGATATGCATGTTTGGTTGGCATGTTATAAAATCACAGAAGCATATATTGTTTCAAAATCACTATGGTTAGCAAACAATTGTTGAATACTTCTACTGCATTTGAGGAGAATCCATTTTCTCTCAACTCAGTATTTTTTATTTTTCCATTTATTTACAAATACGGTCGAAGATGCACAAACATTCTCTTAGGAAAAATACAGACTTGCAGAAAACACTTTGACAAAATTTCACAAAACACTTCAATAACACCGAAAAGACATTTAGCAGATTACAGAAAGTGTAGCAAACAAACACGCGTGTGATTGGACACCAAAGTCTCTGATGTCATTTCCTGTTTACACTTCTCAGTATGCTAGGCTAAAAGATACAATAACAATGTGCAACTGGCTAAGTTGTGTTTTGTGTGTTGTCTTTTTTTATTCTGTATAACCTGTATTGACCTTCAGGACCACCATAGTCAAGTCTTATCAATAAAAACAATGGAGTATATACTTTACACTGCATGTATCTGTAAACAGGGAAATTGTAATGATTGCATAATACAAACTCAGCACAGCCTTAATTGATTTTATTTGGCTCAGGTTGGGTTTGTACAGGACAAAAACAGAGTGCCTGTTGGGTTTGTGCTGAGTCTGGTTAGTACTGTACTATCTTGGGCTCAGGTCAGGTTCTAACAGCGAAATGTGACACATGCAGTGCTCCAGTTTACCTGACAGTGGGCCCTGAAATGTTAGAGGAAAAGAAAAATTATTTGGATCAACAGGTTTTCCAGGCTTCTATTAGTAAGTGCCTTTAGATATTAGCAGGATTGTGATGTCACTGTTCAATTGTTGCATTTGTGTCACTCCCCACTCAGAAAATCTCCCACACCGAATACATACGCCCTGATATGGATATATACCAGGACTATGTAGAGGGCTGCCTGACCTTTAAAAACCCAACACACCTCAACAATGGCAACTACACTTTGGAAGCCAGAAATGATCTGGGTGTAGCCACCAGCACTGTGTATGGACATTTTCTCGACGAACCTTTCGACGGTAAGCAGAGACACTTGCACTCGCATCAGACACACCACATTTTTTTGTGAAGCTGAACTGAACAAATCGGTTTAATCAACTGTGAATGTGGGCGGTTTTCTCTCCCTCTCTTTCAATTCCAACATGAAGTACAACTCAAAACAAAGAAAACACTTCTGCAACGCTGCATCATTCACAACAAATACAGCACAAGTTCAGTTTAGTAGCTGTCATTGTGCGTTTAGTTATTATATTTGAGATTACTGTGACTTCTGCTGCTGTAAAACTGTCCACTGCATAACAACAATCAATCACAATGTGTGTTATTCAGCCACTTACTTTATTCACTTGCACAGTAGCTCACAAAACACAATTGCAATTGGATACTTTTCTCTTTCTAAAGCACAAACAAGATTTTGTCAGATTAAATCAATGCACACGTTTTCAAAAATGATACTGCTAATGCATGGATTTCTGCATTGTGGGAAAAAAAGGGGGGGGAAGCCTGCTTTGGTCCTCAGGTGATCAGTGTTATAACAGGTTCCTCATGTGATGTTTGCTCCCTCTCACCAGCAGCACTCTGACTGTGACAGGGTGGTGTGGTGAAATCAAGGTTATATTTAGCTGAGGTGTAAATGAGATGTAGAGCATAAAGACAAGCTATATTCAGATCATAGGTGATGAGCTTGTTAACAGTGTGATTTCTGTATTTAGCTCTTGTGACACCTTGTACTTGTTCTTGTTGTACTCTTACCTTTAATAATAGTTAAGCTTTTAGGCTTTTTTGATCGCCTTTAATGAGCTCAACTTGAACTTGTCTGCACAATATGTGTCGCCGTGTATTTTCTGACTCTTTTTCTTTTGTCACAGGTATATCAGATGATTATGGTTATGGTAAGTTCATGTTTAGTCTCCACAGCCATTTAAAGTATTTGAACTGAACTTGAGTTTAGTTCCAGGTCAATGCAAATTTTCCACTCTTGTTTTTATTGTAATTCTGATTTTAATGTGATTTGTTTGATCGTTTGTGAAAAACATAAACAATATACTTTTCAACACACTGTACATAAACAATGTTAATGTTATATTGTCAGAACTAATACAGCTTTAACATTAAATGCTTTAAATTTGTCTTTTAAGTGTTGCAGTGGGTATGTGCTCATAAAGCTCTTTCTACTTTATTATTATTTGTTTAATATTATTCTTAGACAGTTTCCCTGCAGAAGCAGCCTGACAGTAAATGTGCATTTTTATCCCCCCCCCCAGTAACCCCACCTACAGACCCCCCCAAACCTGACGAAGATACTACCGGGGTGAGTGACAAAGATATTCACATTCATCGTTTGCTTGAGATTGTGTATACATTTTTTATATTTTTGTCTCTTAATTTATCCACTCACTCATGTGGATGGACAAAGCGTTTCGCATAATAACACTTAAATTATCCTTTTATGTAGAATCAGATAAACTCATGACAGTGATTGTTTTCGAGGGACTTTTTGAGTTGTAAACTTATTTTATCATTTCTATATTGGCTCATTCTTCATCGAAAAAGATTCATTAGTCATTTGCTATCTGCCGAAATCCCCACGTGGCCAGTGGGCCTGAGAGCTGGTTAGAAATGTAATTGTGTTCATCTTTTTCCTTGTAATTGACTGGGGAAACTTGAACTGCCTTTATTTATTACCATCTGTGTTTGGACAGACGTAAATGGATGTATTAATGCATCTTTGAAGCTATGATTATGACACACATAAAAATGTTGTATAGAATGGGTTAGGTTAAAATATTTCTTTTCCTGAGATGGAATATAAACAGGAAATGAAAGGAAGGAAGGAATTAATAGTAAAACTAAATGTTCCCTTCAGCACCATGCCAATGTAATGTCTCTGTCTCTATATCATGTGTTCATAGTGCATAGAAAACACACTATTTTCAGTATGTGTTGTCTTAAATGAATATTTATTCTGGCCCCTGGAAACACACTCCACACATGAACCAGCTTCTTCTACCAAACTGCAATGACAACAAGGACATTCTCCAATTAATCTCACATCGTTTCAAGACAGATTGGCCTCCAGGCCAATCACCGTTAGAGCTTAGTTCACACCATATGACTTTCAGTTCCATCATCAGGTCGCCATTGAGTTGTGCATCTTATGGCCGTTCACCCCTAATTGTAACGAGATCTTCCGTTGCTGAAAATGTGAAATAAACGCAGCATAGATCCCAAACTAATTTCCAACATATGACGGCTCAAGCCACCCCAGCCAATTCATAATCTTTGTATTCGCTGTGTTTCAAGTCTTTTGACCCCGCCCCTTTATTGAAATACACACTGACGTCAGTGACAGAGAGAAAGGGAAAAGAGACAAGAGGATCTGAGTGAATAAAAGCTCTCATCACACTAAGAATATTTCAACCATTAGCAAATGGAAATCACACGTCGATCGTTGACTGTAGCTGCTAATTAATTAAGATACGAGTGCAGATCACTGTAATAATGCTGTGAAACTACTTCTGCTCAGACTGTGTCTGCTGAGAAGGTGGTCTCTGTTCTGTCTTGAGGACAGTTTGCTCGCAGGAATGTGGACAAATGCTTCCTCAAACCAAATGTGGTTTCTGTGACTTCTAAGGATGCATTCACAACGCATTATCTGGCCGTGATCAGTGAACAGTGCCTTAGATTTACAAGGCGTCTGTAACATACTTCCTGGTATCTAATAACTTAAGCTGTGTAACTGTCTGTGTAAATGATGTGTGTGATTCTAGGTCTCCATAGCAGTAGGACTGGCAGGGTTTGCCTGTGTGATGCTCGTGGTTCTCTTCCTCCTCATCAACAAGTATGGACGGCGCTCCAAGTTTGGCATGAAAGGTAAGATCTGTTAATCTCCTTGAACAATCCGTCCAAAACATTTGTTACATTTCCATCAGGCTCAAAGTGTGTGATGTGAATAAAGCTTAATGGTGTGGCTGATATGCAACTGTAAATGTGAGAAGCAGTACTTGTGGGTGGAAATTTGACTAAACCTGTTAGCTTTGCTGTCATTTTAATGTTCATACAACAATGTGTGAAGGGATAGGATGCATGGAAAGAAGGTGGTAACACCAGAAAGATAGGTTAGATTTACAGAAAAATGAAGAAATTGAATAACATCAATTTGTTCATACACATTGAGGCACAACACTCTCTCTTGAGGTCTATATTTAGGATTTAGGGATGCTTAAGAATCTGAAGACCTCCACAGGTTGCATTAATAGTTGCTTTACAACAAAATAAGACCACAGTCAGAAACAAAAGAGGAAACAGAGTAGCATTTCGTGATTGTTCTACAATTCATCGTGAAGGCTCATGGTGTTGATTTGCAGACTGCCCTCCTCAGCTGGTAGCTATGGCTGAGTATTTGCACACTGTAAATCCCAGTGATGGTGAAGGCAAACTGCCCACACAGCTCATGTTTACTGACTCGACTCCACTGTGATGGCTGATATCAGCACATACAAGTGGGACGAGATAGGAAATGGACCCAGTGCTGATATATCAGGTTTTCTCTGGAAAGAGCAGACGAGTTTGATCTTCAAACATACTATAAACATACTATATAACTCACTGTGATGGGCTCAACTTTTAGTCTCTGCCTCCTTTCAGAACTATACAATGTTGTAGTAAGTATTTTGTTTCTAAATGCCAGTCAATAGGGAGACAAAACCTCCCTCAGAGCCAGGAACCGGAAATATGCTGGCACTGCTAGCGATATGAAAGCCAAGTCATGAGGATGTAAACGTTGTCCTCACAAATGGGTTGGAATCAAAATTTGTCCTGAGAGCCTTATAAAGACATGTATGTGAATACACACACACACACTGTCCCTTAAGGGCACACACACGCACAATCACCCATCTGTTGATTACACCCATCTGTTCATTTAGAGCTGCCATATACAACCAACCCATATTACTACCTGTAGGGTGAATACAACACACACACTGAAGTATCACTGACATTTGACTTGAGGCAAACAAAGATGAAATGTGTTGATACAGAGTCTTAGCCACTCAAAATGGAGGCTTTTTAAAGAAGATGGAGCCGTGCAAGAAACTGGTGATTCCATTAAGCCTCCATTACTCCTTTTATACACTCGGTTCTGCTTGAGGAGGAAATGACATCTCTGTTTTCTTCTCAGAAGGAATATTGTCATCTCAATCACTCTGTAATTTGTTTTTAGATCCAACTGTCTTTTAATGTCCAGATTACAAGGACTACGAGATGTCTATCGGTCTGTCTCCCAGTGTCTGTCTCTCCTTCCATCCCTCTGAAGACTTATTGGCATGATAGTATCTGTCATCTGGAGCTGAAATTGAAGTGTGTAACACATCAGGCTCTGCTCTGAAGATAGACACAACAGCCAAAAGAAGTGTGACTGAGCAGGAACTTAAAGGGATAGCTCAGTTTGTTGTGTGGTTGTATGACATACTTACACACATGGTGCCACATAAAGTCAAGGATTCTTTCTCAGTGGAATGGATCCTTCCAAGTTGGGTCCCGCAGAGATGAGGCAAGGTTTCCTTCTGGCATTCTGGGAGTGGATAAGTGTAACATGCTAGAAATAATGCATCACTTCCTCATAGAGAAGGCTCGGCCCAGCAAAACATGCAAGGGCAAAGGATTGTGGGTACCTATGCTGAGCTGAGGATACACAACATGCATCCTTATAAATTATCTGTTGGACATCCTACTGAGGAGAAGTTCTTCAGCAGGGGCCAATGATGTAATATCTTTTAAATTCAGCCATTCGAGGATCCTTCCTTGACTTTGAGAAGTCACTGTAAGTCAGTGCTGCCGAGAACCAACCTGAGACATGGAGGCTGATTCTGACTGAAAAAGGAAAGGGCAGAAATGAAAAATGACAGAAAGACAGAACAGAAAGACTAAAAGAGAGGTATATGGAGGAACTGACTTTGTGGTGAGTCTGGAGGTTTTTCTCAGAGAAACTCTTAATTCATTGTGATGTTTTCCTTTAAGCAGTGAGCTGAATCATGGTGTCATGCTGTTAGAGCACAAACTGAGAAGAGGCATTAGAGAAGGAAAGAAAGTGCAGGGAGAAGTGAAGCAGTGAGAAGAAGGTAAAGAGAACAACACAAGCACTGGAGTTAGAAATGCGAATCTTGACTTTAAAGTTCACTTGAACTTCTTCATACAGGCTCTTACAACGCAGTCTCTGGGATGATATGTTGCCATTGTAGGTTTCTGCAAACCACGTGTACGTGTGAGCTCAAAATGATATCATTTATATTTCTTACGGAGGAATTTAAGAAGTATTTTCTCAAATACTTTAATTATATTTGTGAATTACAGAACGTCATCATTGCTAAACATTGTTAGAGAATGCATTTGTGTTTTGTGTGACAGGGTTACACAAAAAGCAGGTTGTGTTTCTGAACTCATTACCAAACAGCATGTGTAGGAGGAGACTCATCTATGTAAAACAGAAATGTGAAAGAGGGTTAAATAAGGTGGCTCTCGTGTATTTTTTTTTCACTTTATCACTTTATGTATGTCTCTCTCTCTCTCTCTCTCTCTGTCTCTCTCACTCTCTCTGCGTCCTAGTTCATACAACCATCTGCTCTGGTGTTTTATTAAACACCAAAGGCCTCCTCAGGGCCTGGTTTTCTTCATACAAGCTCTGTTTTTTTCTTGTTTTCTTTACAATCTCCAGTCTCACCATTAGATTTCAAATCACAAATTCTTACACACTAGACCTTTAAATGACAAGAAGATTTGTTTTACGTTTCCCTTCTGGCAGCCATGTTTTCTGTGAGGTTCCTGTCGATGACAGAACGATGGAAAACATGAAAGAGAGGTATTCTCTGTCAAAGAACGACAATCGTGAAGAGAGCAGGAAAAAGTTAGTCTTCATGCTCGGGACCATCAGACATATACATAATAACATTGTTAGATTCATTCTTTCTCTAATGTAGATATAATTTTTGCTTTGTTGTACAAAGGCAGCATAGTCTCTTCACTCTACACACAGAGAAAGAGTGAGAGATATCATTAGCTAATGCTCTCAATAGTAAAAGCCTATGGGAAAAGGAATTGGCTCATTACAATTAGAATAAGGAGTTATCATCTTTTCTCCTGACTGGCTTATGAGAACATCAGCAGAGTTCAGAGTGAGGAACATGAGGAATCATGTTGTGCTCTTGCTGGTTTCATGGCACAAAGCAGAGCCTTGTAGAAATCCCACAGGGATTCCGTCCTTTTGATATAGGCTTCTGGCTAATAAGTGGTGTAAATGAAAGATGGTAAGCACTTGAAGCAACACTGGAAACCTCAAGGAATGGAGGTCGCTTCAGAACAAATGACACATTTTGCTCCATAGAATATAGGCTGTGGGACTGGATGTTTGCATGAATGCCATTAACAGCCTGTCTTGGAATTGTATTGTGTTACAATAATAAGTATTATCCACAGATATGGACTGTTATAGTGACCATAAATATTATGCTGGTGTATGAAGAAAATACAGTCGCTTCTCATAAACTGCCATGAGCTGTGACTAAATAAAGTCCCAGCTCACACTGGCTGAAAAGCAGAATTAAGAGCCTCTGAAATCTCAGGAAGAGGTGTTTGGACCAAAAGGAAGTGTATTTGTTATTGTTTTACCTGCTCATCAACACTGGTAATTTATTTTTCTGTAAACCATGAGAAACATAACAAAAAAATTGGTTCAATATGTCTCATATCAACATATTTAAGGGGACATAAACGTAAACAGGTCTCCTAGAAAGCAGCAGTCCACAGTTGTAGACAAAACACCAGTATGTTTTCCACAATGCGACACAGCGGAGTGGATGTTGAAATATTAAATATGAAATATATGATCTTTACCAAATCATAACCAGGTGCTGTTTGTGCCCAAACCTTACAGCGTTCATACCCCCGGAAATGGGAACATGAACATTTGGCAACTGCATTTATATTTAGAGATATGTCAGAATTGCACATAATGTCGTAGAAAATGTGTGGTTTGATAGTGCATTTAGTATGGGTTTGTCCTAAATTACACACTCCCACCAGCATACCTTCTTTTATAACTGTAGTGCTGCTACCAGCAACAGTCAGTCAGTAATTGAGGGAGGCAGCCACTGTGTTGGCCAGTACACCACCCAGGCATTGTGACTTTTTCCTTGGTGTTGATTTCTCTTGTCTACATGCCACTGCTTTTCTGTCAGCATCTGTGACATCCTCCAACAACCCCCCACCACAACCCCCAAAGCCCTGAACAGGCAACAAACCAATCTCAAAACCAGAGGGCAAGAAAGGCAGAGAGGAGCGTGTGGGGCAGATTGACACTCAGCGCTCTCAGATGAGAATGCTCCGTCTGTCTCTATCATTTAACATCACACTGATAAAGCAACACACAGAAAATGGGCATCAGAGAGAGAGGAAATAGCTTTGAGTGCAAACAGGGACTAGGGGAAAGGAGCGAGCAAGTGAGGTAGAATCACTGAGGGGGGATTAGCGAGAGAGAGTGAGCACTGAGGCATGTTGGGTAAGAAAGGCTGCAGGTCTGCTGGGAGTTCAGGCCTCTCAGCTCCAGGGACAATAAGAAGTGTTAAAGGTGAAGTAATTATAAGCCATCATTTAGCAACAGAGCACAGAGCCCCCACTCAGGAGAAATGATGATGTGTATCAATTTATACACTTAGCCATCCCCTGAGTAAGTGTGTGAGTGCATATTCTTACTCTGCTATCGCAGCAAGAACCAAGTGAAGTTTTAAAGACCTTCATAGTGGGGACATGCTTTTGTAGTTAGGTCATTATATAGTATTCACTTGCAACCTAAAATGGCACAGTGAAATTATCTCACAGGTACTGACAAATAGTCAGCACTGACTGAACTGTGCACACACAGCACTGAAGTCAGCCATATGTTGCACATTTGTGCCCTATAAAGCATGAGCATGCTTCATGGTCCATAAGTTAACAGAGAAGCTCTTGGCAGCAAAATGGTGTCATTCTGGCCACCTTTTCATTCTTGCATAATTGTTATTGTTGTGGTCTAAGCTATTGCTTGTCCTACCTACTCTGTCACAATGTGTCCCTTAAGGGGAAAACTGATGCGTGAAAAACGCACTCATCACACTGTGTGTCACACATGTTTGGGTAGAGATCTTCACTATAGGCACAACTGCTGCAATGAGGAAAATCACCTGCATGTTTACCAGGGTCTACTTTACAACAGTGACCAAATATACAATACCACCTGGTTGTATTTTGCGTCTTAAATTGTGTAATAGAATAGGCTTACAAACATGGATAAATACACCACCAAAGTCAAACACATAAAAGTGACACCTGTAATTCATAGTTTATTTCCTCTATTACTGTGCTTCATGAGAAATTTTAGGCGTGCCTTTGCTCTCTTTATGGGCATGCTTCATTTGTTCCAGTTGCTATATTATTTCTGTAAACTACAGTAAATGCATTCAGTACATTCCCTTCTTTTTGAAGCATGGTAATGCAAGAACATTCAGTTAGGACTGGAAACAATTATAGGGAAATATTTTAGCTTGCTCCAGTGCTCACGAATTAGAGATCCACCCTAACAGCTGATCAGATGATTTAAGTAGGTAATGAAGTCTGAGGACTGCTCACTGAGCCAGCGAGGAGCAGGTATTGATACTGGGAGCCTATTTGATTAATGTGAATAATAAGTGTGATTGAAAGACTGCGGCAACAGTTGGGCACGGAGGAAAATTAAGGGGAAGCTTGTGATGTAAACCACAGTATAAATCACCATGACCTAAGAAATGTTTTATTCAAGTAGGGTGCCTGGTAGTTCCAATAAGCCATTAGGGTCTCCCAGCTCCGTAAATTAGCAGTGACATGTAACGTACAGTAGCCTGTGTTGAAAATGCAAATGTCTAATCAGCCAATCACATGGGAGCAACTCTGATAGCTTTATAGTTGTGTTGTGTAGACGTGTCAACAATGCAAAAAGTTCAAACTGAGCATCACAATGGGAAAGAAAGATAATTCAATTGAATGAACGTGGCACGGTTTATACAGTGAAAGGCTTCACTGAGTACATCAGAAACTACTTATTTACAGGGATCTTTGTGCACAACCATCTCTCATGATGTTGTGACTAAAAAGACAGCAGCCATACGTCTGCTGGCTGTCAGTGACCAACATGATTTATTCCCAAGCTGCCTGTCTGTCTGCCTGTTGGTTGACTCACATCATTTAACCTCTGACCTTTGTCCTTCTTGAAAACCTACTGCCTCACAATTTCTGACACCATTCATCCCACCTCCCGTTTCTCCTGTCACATTCTCCTCCCCACTGTGATATTTTGTCACTTCTCTGTCAGTTACTCTGTGTCTGTGCGTCCTTTCGTCTTCCACTGTTACACCAACATGTCTACACTGACACATGGATTAAAAATTAGCATTGGTCGTCCTCTAACTGACAAATGGCATAGGTCTGGTCCCTGCTGTGGCCAAGGTGTCCATCAATGCTCACATGTCTGTCAACACTAAGAGCAGGGCTTGAAATGGGCCCGTAGCGTACGGTGCACAGTACCAGCACTTGTTCATTTTACTATTTTGAGTACCAACACTTTTATTTGCGTACACTTACTTACAGACAAGCCGGGACTCTGTTTAGGTTATCTGTCCAATTCATTATTCCCAGAATAATCATTTCCAGAGGTCACTGCATGACGTTCACCCCTTCTACAGTGTTTGTTTCCAACAAGAACAATATCTATTGACAGTGTTTAAAATGTTATATATTGGCTAAATGTGTAATATAAGTCTAGTCATTTTGAACTAGAAAACTGTTGCCACTGTTGCCTCACATGAAGAAGGTTTGCTTGTTCGCATCCAGGCCTTTCTGTGTAGAGTAGCGTTTACATGTTCTCCCTGTGTGTGCAAAGGTTTTCACCGGGTATGTCCAAAAACATGCAGAGGTTAATTGAACACTCTAAATTGCCCACAGGTGAGAGTGAATTGTTGTTCATCTCTCTTGGCCCTGCGATGGACTGGCGACCTGTCCAGGGTGTACCCCACCTTTTGCCCCATGTCGGCTGGGGAATACTGGCCCTGTACAGAAAGCTGCTACAATCCTCATATGGAAATGTCTTAATGGCAATGTTGTGTATTTCATGATAAAGAGGCCCTGATTGGGTTGAGCCTACAATGAGGGACAATCCTGGATACATCAGAAAAGAAAAAATCAAATACAAATGAAAATGGAATATGAAAATAATGGTTACATTTATTTCTACTTGCAGAACTTCTGTCGCCCCAGGAAGTCTGAATTATTACTAAAACATTGCCACCACCACTTTTTTTCCACCTCAATGAGGAGAACAATAGAGGGAGACAGCAGCAGTGATTGAGAGACCTATTTGATGAGCGCACAAAGCAGAGCAGCGAATCAAAGACACTAATCATATTTTTTTGATAGTTTCCCCGCAGTTACAATCCAAAGCTCAAACACATTCACAGAGGAGGCAGTCTGTAGGAGTCTGCGGGGGTGAGGACTAGGAGGAACATTTTCATGGGCACTTCTTAGCATTTTCAGCCATACTCCAACTTTCTGCTTTTGCTCCTGCCATGTCACGACACAGAACACATCATGCCCTGTGTGCCGCATACGAACAACAACACTGCTACAGTGAGAGTCAGACAAAAAAAGTTGGGTTAGTTGATGGAGTTGATGGACTTAATCAGCATTGTGTGAACTCATTTGGCAATGGCTTGAATATAATGAACATTCATTTATATTTTAGAAGTTACACACTACAGCTTATAGTCTCAATTATCGGCACTCTCTGCATGGTTCGTGCCTGCTCATCTGTACTGTACATACTGTCATATTCAGCCCATTTTACAAAACCTGAATCCCATTGTCGATGGATGGCTGAAAGCATTTTAAAAACATTTTTAATGTGTTCGATGCAGATGTTCAGTCTGTCTCTTTGATGCCAAAGATATACTCATCCACTCTACACAACTTCTCTCTGTCTTTCCAGGACCAGTAGCAGTGATAAGTGGGGAGGAGGACTCCGCCAGCCCCCTTCATCACGTAAACCACGGGATTATCAGCCCCTGTACACTGGATGGTGGGCCTGATGCTGTGGTGATTGGAATGAGCAGGATCCCTGTCATAGAGAACCCGCAGTATTTCAGACATGGACACAACTGCAACAAGCCCGCCACCTGTGAGTACATGGACTCACCCTGCCTTCCTCACCTCCTAAGGAACACATGATACCAAATCACAGACGTATAATACCCTCTCAACTCAGGGCCCCAGGCAAATTCAAACTTTCCCCAACTCTGTTGCAAAGTAATCACTGAAAATGGTGCAATACACTTTGCTGGGTGTATCATTGATGAGAAGTTATCTGGCGTGTATTATGACATTCTAGAATTATTAGACCAAAGTAGCATTTCTACTGCAGATATACTTAGATATACCCTGTGCTTTTTTGATGGGAATTTACAGAGAATTGCATTATTTGTGAAAATTGTCAAAAACACTCAGACAATTCAGTCAGTGCTCAGAGTTATATTTACCAAGAACTTGGTGCTTCCTAAGTTACATTGCCTACATTGATTGGGGTATGTATAATATGCACAAAGGATACGTGTTCTGTTTTAGATGAGTTTACTTTTTTATAATACAATAAGAGGAATTGCAATGAAACTGTTGTGCTTACTCAGTATCGACTGAAAAAAACGCATCATATTATAATAAGTTAATTTTGTATCTTAAAATGAAAATCAAACGACTTAGAGATACACAGATCCAGAGGGAACAGAGAGTAGATACTGTATGTTGCCCCTTTGCATGACAACGAGTCAGTTGATGTGGTTCAGGCATCTGATCAGAACACCTCTTTGGCATTTTCCACTGAAGAGTTCTCTATTTACATCAACCTGGCACGAGCCTGTAGGGTAGTTTCTGGATACACTGGAGAGACTATGTCTCATTTGACCTCTGATACCCTGATAGGTAGACACTGATGGACCAGTGGATATTTTCTTCAGATATATGGTTAAAAAAACTGAACACATCTGCTATATGGATATATCTTGTATATATAACAAAATTATTGAAAACATTTGTCTTCTTTGGCCATATTACAACACTTCTGCTTCTTCTAAGCCGTAAGAGCCAATTTTATCTACATCCACATCTGACTGTATCTCTCTGCTGCTCTGCCTCTGTTAATCCTGTTGCTTTGCCATCCCCTCTGTGTCTCCATTGAACACAGAGTGTTCTACCACATCGGCAGAGCAAATCGTTTCTTGCCTCTGTACAGCCACATAAATCTCAGCAAATCCCTTAGGAGACAATATAGAGAGAGACACATACACGCACACACACTACTGATGCCGTGGTCAATGGTGATGCTGATCCATCACAAGAGTCACCTTGTGTGATTATATATTACCACTGGTATTTGTGTGTGTGTGTGTGTGTGTCTCAACCACTGTATTCCCCTCGTGTCTGAGATCATAAACCTATCATCACTTTCACCACATGAACACATACACAACTCACTTATAAATGTATGACCTGCACACGTTTCACACATGGAATTCAAATTTTGAAACAACAGCATGTAATTCTTTCATCATATTGTTTACCGTTGTTCTTCTTCAGATCTTAGGCAAAGTGTATTCATTTGCGACAGAATGATGTGGTTCTGGTCAAAATGAAAGTAAGGATTATGTTGTCGATAGGTCATTAGTGGAGCTTTTACATGTTCATTTGCATTAGCTGTCAGTCAGGCATTGTTAAGCTTTATAGTCTATTTGATATTTTTGCGAACTTGATGCTGATTGCCAGAGTTTACAGCTCTGATTTCACCACTTACTCCGTGCAGAGAGAAAGACAGAACACCATGTCACATATTGTGTGGGTTGGTGATTTACAGTGGCGATTGCTCTAAGACAGAGAGGGAAGCTCAGCTTCCTCTAAAATGTCAAAGTCAAATATGTACTGTATTGTATTTACATTTCAATACCAAACACGCACTAGAGCACCATAAGTATGTGTCGCTAGTTTGTTCAGAAACTGGGGGTCAATGGAGCGGTGGACAGGCGTGGACGCTGGGCTTCTGCATGATGATTGGAGGTAATGTCGAGTGTTAGAATCTGCAACAATCATTAACACTAGTGTGTTACAATCTGCAACAATCATGGACAGTTTTATTGAAGTTAGTGTAGTGTTCTTCACTAAAAGGAAAAGTTTGTTTATTCTGTAATGGCCCTTTTCAATTCCATGTAACAAATACATGTGCAGCCATTTCAAATTGTCCTTTAGTGGACCAGTGTTTAGGATTTAGTTGCATTTAGGGTGAAGTTGCATATAACAACCAACTGAATACCTTAACCTCATGCTTCCAACCAAAGTGAGAAACAGTGTTGTCATTCAGGCAACACAAAGGCTCTCCCTTAAGCCAGTGTTTGATTTGTTCATTCTGGGCTACTGTACGAACATGACAGTAGAACATGGTGGATTTTGTGGAAGAAGCACTTGCTCTCTATCGAAAATAAAGACCATACTGGTGTTTTTTCCAGATGTCAGATCTCTGAGACTGAGAGACCCATGTCACGAAGCTAATATTCTAGAAGAGCAATAGCTGTCAGAATATAGATCTACTTACTACAGATTTTAACTAAACAATTTCACAGACAGCAAATACAAGTTTTTGTACAACGGTTCATTTATTGCAACATAATTCAAATGATTCCATTGTAATTATATGCTTGTAATGCAGTAAATGGACCACTTTAAGTCAAGTGTTGTTAAAATGATTGAAATGTCCCTTTCCAGTAGTGTGTGCTGTTGCCCTTTTATTCCCCAGAGCCTTTATAGCAACTATATGTACACTGCTGGATGATGTGAGTCCCAGAGCTCATTACAGTCGCACTAATTGCAACCTAGTGGCAGAACGGTCGAGTCATTCAGCTACATTTTGTGTTTGTTTCGCGTGTGTGTGTTAATGACAGTTAACCATGAACACAGTGCACGTAGTATAGGCTGAAGATGAATAGACTTTGTCTGACTGATAAATGTTACAGGTCACAGCATAAAATCCATAGGTCTAAGTACATGTGTGCTCAAGATTTAGAATCTACGAATGCCTGACTGTAGTTACTTAAAAAAAAGTCATGGTGCTATTGATCCTGTTCAGTGCTGCACATTATGTGGTGTAATGAATGTTAGAAGCGTTCTATGTGGCTATAGCAAATAACATTTCTCAGACCTCGCAGCTTTATCCCACTTTTCTCGACACTCGATGTCCATTTATATGTAGTTTAAGGAACCAATCACAGAAACAGACTCTTTGGAAAAAAAAACAAGAGCCAGCAAAACAAAACTGAGGACAAATAGTGAAATAACATTTTTTTGTGTTTCTGCTTTTTATCAGCTAACTGGTCATGCAGAGTTCTGACAGCTGTCACGCTGATATTGAAGAACAAATATTATTTGTAGATTAAATGTACATGCTGTAGCATACAGTGCTTTTCCTTGTCATCTAAATGCAACAAGGATCAAAGGATCTAGTAACCACTATAAGTTAGTTACTACTCCAAGTGGACTGTTAGCCACAGCTAATGCTGGCTGATTGATTTATTCATTTATGACACTAGAAAATGATTTGATGAATACATCTGTGACCTGTATTGTGCATTAGTTGTGTTAAAGAAGAAATAATGAGCCCATTTGATTTGTACTAATTGTAATTGCATTATGTAATTTGAAAAACATTACTCATTCACTGCCAACATAAGTGGTGTTAGAGTCCCAGTACTGACTGAGACAAATGCACAAAATGAATTTTCTCTTTAGGCCCCAGACTCATAAAACATGCTGCTGTTGTCCTGTTGGGACCTTCACTGAATACAGTTTGTTGTTTATCCTGAGACTCAGACTAATTAATACAGTTTGAGTGATATTATCCTATGAGGGTATAGCAGAAACGTCATCCAGAGATCAGTCCTTTCCACTTAATGAAATATTAACAGCGCTTTGGATTAGACTGGGTCTCTCTGTACTACTAGAGTTTGCATCTGTGGAAAAGGTTTTCGAGACATTTGGTCATTTTGAGGCATCTTTGATTGTTGGTTTAGGTCCCCTTGCTACAGTACTAATTATTCTTATCTTTGCATTTTTATTTATTTGTTGTTATTAAGTTCCAAAATTCACTCACTCTCACCCTCACTCCCTGACTTGATTGACATCACAAAATGTCTTGACCATATTCAACGTGAATGTGAATGCCATAAAATGTGATCCGTTCTTCATCTAAGTCACAATTAGAATAGTTAATGTGTTTATTAAACATTCATTAAATGGGAAAAATTAAGTCAACTCCAAGACAGATGGTGTTTTTGGTGCTTTTATTTTATGAGTGTATGTTCAACTATAATATATTTTACTCTCTATATATATATATTTTATTTTACTTACCTTATCTTACCTGGCTGTGCAGAGAACCAACATGCAGAACATCACAACATGTTTTATTTCCTGTATATTTTATTGAAACATAGTGTTGAGGCACTGTTTTTGTTCCACTGTATATTCTGGCTATCAGCACAACGGTTTTGACACAAAATTTGAATACAATTATATTCACTGTTCAAAAGGGACCTTCATCAATAACAGAAAGCCAGTCCCTAACATCATTATCCAAACTGTGCTGTCACAGTCAGTCACTGCAACTTGTCTCAGCAGCAATGGCAGCTCTGCAAGGGCAGAACAAAGAAATCAGTCATCAGATTAGTCTGTAGCCTAACATTAAAAAAATAAAAACAACAATGATAATAATAATAATGGTAATAATAATAATGATACTACTACTACTACTAATAATAATAATAATAGTAATAATAACAAATAAATAAAAAACTTTACAAGCCTAACTGCATACACCTCAAAGACAACACCTGTCACATATAAAGCACATGCAGCAGCAGCATCTTTCAGAGACGGTGTGATACATTGCACAAGCTACTGTGTGCATGGGTGGAGCTGACAGTCAGTCAGAGCTTTTCCTCTGCTCTGCTACAGTGCAGACCTTTTCATTCTCAGCTGCTGCTACACATGACACGCTGCGGCATGTCGTCTACTGGTGATGGATGATTCAGTTTTCAGGAACAGATGTGCCGAGCTTGACCAGATCTGGTTGTTGTTGTTAGTGCAGGCCAAGCTTGCGTCATGGAGTGTGTGGTTCTTGGAGAAGAGATTAAAAAAATCATCCACTCACTTCATTCAGTGGTCATTGTTTTGTGAAGGACATCCCAATAAAACAGAAAGAAAGAAAGAAATACATTGGCTATTGGACAAGGAAAAAAGGAACGATCATTGACAGAATAGATGTGAATCAAGTGTTCATGGTCATCCATGAACCTGTCCACAGATGACAGATGGGATAGTCAGGACAAGCAACTCCAACCAGCAGTTTGCCTAACTACTGTGCTATTGAGGAGAGTGGTCCGTCTGCATTTTGAGTGTCTTCCATGTGTTGATGGAGATCACAGGGGGAGAAGTCCACTTTATACGTTATACAGTTAAGTGAGAACATTTACTAGATTATTAACCGATTACTAAATTACTCAACAACTACTTTGATAATCAATTAATCGGTTTCAGGGTTTTTTCATGTGGACAAAAACAAGACATTTGAGAACTTCATTTGATCAACATTTTTCTACATTTTATGAACCAATTAACCGTTAGTTAGTTAGTTAGTTGTAGTAAGACCACAATTTGAGACCAGGTTGACACCAAACTTTGTGTGGGTTTTAAAGCTATTATGGCAACATCGTGTTGTGTTTTAATGGTATTATTTGCCATGATTTAATAGTGTTAATCGGGATGTTTTGATGTTTAATGTTGATATGGGTGTTATAACTCTGCAATGTGTTGTTTTAGTTAATGGTCTATACCTTATGAGCCTTAATTTAACCAAAGTCATTAATTTCCTAATTCCTAACATACAGGTATGATCCTGGATAGTGGTCACACAACTGAGCAGATAATTCCCCTCTGGTAGAACCTTTGCTTTTTAAGACAGTGTCTCCTGCCCCATAGGAAACTCAGCTCACACAAGCCTGAAACACTTAGTACAGTGTGCTCTTGTGTTTTATGGTGTTTTGTTTGTTTTTGTTATCTTTAGCAATCTACTCTCTGATGGTTCTTTGTGACACACTGACACAATGGATCGTATTTAACTTGAACTCAATCAAGCAGCTCCATGACAGCAGATAATGAAAACAAAAGACTTACTATTCAGGTGATAATAAAATGTATGAAAACATAATAACAGATATTGGATTGTCAATAAGCCTCCATTGAATTCTACACATTGTACCTTTAAATGAAGTGGGAATTAAACACAGCAGACTTCACCAAACTGTAGACTGGCAGCGTGAGAGAGTGTGAACACTGTAAAGTGATAATTGGAAAGCTTTTATGTGGTAGTATGGTGGCATTTAAGAAAAAAAAAAAAAAAGGTATTGTAATGGACGTTAACCAAGTCTGTCTCTCTCTCTATCTCTTGCAGATGTTCAACATATTAAACGGCGGGACATTATTTTGAAAAGGGAGCTGGGGGAAGGAGCCTTCGGAAAGGTCTTCCTGGCAGAATGTTACAACCTAAGTCCCACAAAGGATAAGATGCTGGTCGCTATAAAGGTAAGAGACCTCAGGGCATCTGTTGTGTAAAACAAGTGTGTCTGTCCATGTTCATCTCCTGACAGGAGGTCAGGACAGATGTCCATGTGTGGTTTGTAAACAGGGTGCTGTGTTCCTATGGAATTAGACTTGTGTCAATATTATCAAACAACACGTTTCACGAAGTGAGCAACACTTTATGAATTGAGCAAACAAAAATGAATCACAAAATCAAAATACACATATTGCAAATAAAATATCGATTTAATCATTCAAAAATATTGTATTTAATTTGTTTGAAAATACACTTGTTTGCAATGATCGGAATTGTGTTTGCTCCGACTCTTTCACGTTTGTGTTCCCTCACTTGGGTTAGTTGGTTGGTTGTTTTTTGTTGCCACTTGTTTTTTGTTGCTAATCATCTGCCTGCTGATTGGCTACTGAGTTTTGGAGCGACAGTTCAATTAGTCACAGGCTTGGAGTCACTGTGAACTCGTTTCCCAAGTTTTCTCGGTCAACAGCAGGCAAAATAATTGTAAGTATATAACGTTTGTCCGATTATCTTTGAGATATTAGCTTGAAAACAGTCTGATGGGGAAAACTTGGGGAGCTACTTCCAGACGGACAGCGAGTCCAAGCCTGTGACTACTTCCGGACAATTGAGCTGTCGCTCCAAAACTCAGTAGCCAATCAACAGGCAGCTTCCTAAGGCCCACCCATGGTCAGAATCGCAAATAAAAAAAACATGTGACAAACACAAAACCACGTGAGGGAGCACAAACTTTTGCGTTTCCTTTTTTTTTTGCTCAATTCATAAAGATTTGTTTGCTTCTTAAAAAGTGTTACATGCTTTGTGAAGGGTGGTTTGAAAATATTGACAAAAATCTAATCCTATATGCTCCAGATGCAGTGTGGTGGTGAGCACCATCCTCTCGAAAGAGGTCACGGCCATTAGCCCTGCTATAGTGTTAAGGATGTGGTACATGTCAAAGTAATATTAATATTCACCCTCAGTCCAGTATATGTCAGAACGCTCAGTAAAGTTGATGCATGGCTCATATGGCAGGAAAGGATCAACAAGACATGATTCTTGCTGAAGACATGGTCCCTTGTTAGTACAGCAGCAGTTTTTAGTGGAAACATGGCTGACATTGACCTGCAGCAGGCAGGTGTTGGTGAGGATATACAGGGATTACAGCTGCAGCCTTTATAATCCTGCAGGATCTGTCACCCTGTTTATCTCTCTCACTCACACAGACACACACTGAATCTGTCACAACCAGTTGTCATCAAGGATGTTTTCACGTTTAGACGGTAGATTTCTACTGAGTCCCATAATGAAGGGCAGGAAACTAGGCCTTGTGTGTGTGAGAAAGCGATATGACATTTTCGGTAAAAAATTGGGGCATTGTTTTGAGGTTTCAAGTTGTAATACAAGATATCGGTTGCTTATTAGGAGGAAATGAATATTCCAACAAGGTTCTGCGAAAGTCTGCACCCTGTATTAGGAGTGCAGCGATAAGTTGACATTGTCTACAAAAGCTGGCGAACAAATTTAATTGTTGGTTACGTCTTGGCACATCTTTTTCACACTGTGGAATTGAACAGCACTGTTTTTTTATGGAGTTAGTCATCTTGCTTTTACAGATCTCTGCTGAGAGTGACAAAATGTGACAGATGCTGAGCTCCAATAGAGCTACCAGCTAAGGTAACAGCTGAGTCTGCAGATTTGTTTGGTACTTTTTTATCTACGGTGTAGAACCAGAAATAGTTCCACAGGCCTCTTTTCAGATGATTTGTTGTCATGATTGTCTGGTCAGGAGGACACTTTTGCTCTTGTCTTGTTGTGTTCTTCTGATGAGCAAAGAGGGTATGGATGCAGGCCAAGCCACACTCATAGGGCTGCTGGAAAACTTGGTTGTACTTCAGACATTTTTAGGGTTATGCAATTAGTTGATTAATCTTTTCAATAATCAATGACTAGTTGACTAGTCACTGATTTGTTAGTTGCAGGCTTACCCTGTACAGATATCTTTTTGGCTCCTCTGATTCTCCACATGATTTGTGTCTGACTTTTGTTTTGCCTCTACTGTGAGGGAAAACTGATGCCTCAAGCTGAACTAATAATGACAGGAAAATGCTCCTAATCAGTCTTGTATAAAGTACCTTAAAGGGATACTTGAGAGTAAAATTATGAGTATCTTACCAGAAAAAAGCTTTGGTAGAAGTATCTGATTTTATTTGGTATTAACGAGTAACAAAGGTAGTTAGAGGCGTATCTGTGTTGGCGTAAAAGTACACAATTTATTTAGGAAATGTAGTGGAGTTACATAAATAAATAGCACATGCACGACATTTGTACTGAAGTGCAGTAACAAAGTATTTGTACTTTGTTGCATTACAACACCTAATACAGGTGACAAAAAGATAAAGATGAGACATCCAGGCAAAGTTTTATACACTGGCCCATTGTATAATGTAGAGAAGCTCATGGTATGAGCAGCAACAACAAAATCAGAGGTGCTCTGGGAGGGGAAGAGAAGAGAGGTGAGAGATAAACGAGAAGGTAACCATGGCAGCAGCACCGCCATCACAGCAATTAACAAGTATCAGTGTTTCAACCCATTATTGTCATTCACTGAAGACGATGTTTTGTGCTTTTGTGTGATAGATTGATCAAATGTTCCATCATGAATGATCTTGCTGTTTTTGCCAAGCTCTTCTCTGTTATCCAAGGACCTTTTTTATGTTGAGAGAAAGCATGGGAGTGATAATGATGAAGGGAACACAAATGAAGAATAATGAAGACAGAGGCAGAGGAAGGCAGGGAAAAAGAAAACAAAACATTTGTTTTTACTGTATATGTGCATGAATCTGGGTTATTCAAAGCCGAATGTTCTCTCTACTGGTGCAAATCAGCATCCTGGATCAGCAATTTCCTACTTAAAATTGAGCAATTATATACTACATACTGCAATTACAGCACTTTCATATACAGTACATGCATAATATATGTGTATGGCGGTGGTTATGGCACAGGGCGAGAGTGGGTTTTCTTTTAAAGCGATCCTTCAACTCTGTGTGCCATAGTGTCCTTTTTGAAAACCACAAATTGTGTTTCAGAAAAAGGAATGCATTTATGTCTTTCCAAAAGAGCCTTAAATCGGCACCAGATGTGATTTAAATCCAGCTTGAATGCATCGTCACATGAAGATTTTTGTGACTGAACAGGTGTCCCATCCACACAAGACACACTGGATGATGAGTATAAATAGGTTTGCAGTGTGAATATAGATAGTGTGTAAGTAGCCCTCAACCTCAATCAGTCCCACTGATCAAAGTGTCTGCTGTGCCACTCCTGTGCACAGATAACATGGGTATTAATGAAGAAACTGCTTATTCTGTACTGAATAAAATCCAAGAAAAAAAAAGGTTGGGGATCATTCTACAAGCCTCAGTTGTTTTTACTCGGATTTATAAATGTATTATTACACACATGTAACAAACAGGGATGAGTCTTGGTCAGGCCTGGTTCTAGATAGCTTTGAATGGTGTCAACTAAAGTCCATTTAAGATAATATAGTTTAGTTTAGTTTAGTTTATTAGTTTAGTTGACAGGGACCATGTACAGAACCAAGTCTATAACAGAGTTAGCTGAATAGCTTATTTGCATCAGTGGTTCCTGGGCAGGGAGAAAGTAAAACACATACTAAACATTACAGACAATACCAGCAACAAGACGACAACAACAGCAACAACAACAACATACAAAACACATAATAAATGTGGTGTTCTATATACAAGATCAATGATCACATGATTGAGTCTCTTTCAGCCCTGTCTTCAGAGAATATATATATATGTGTGTGTATATATATATATATATATGTATATATACGTGTATATATACATACATATATAAAACATGACATCTGAAACATCCACTATATTCTATGCAGTATATTGGTAAACTACATGCATATAGGAAAATAGGGCAGATACAAGAGAAAGAGGTGTTTCCATGGCTACTACTGGGATACAATTGCAACATAGATACATGAAGGACATCACCATGGCTACCAAAGTGTAACCCCTGATCGGTTTTGTCTGCCCCCCCTCGCTAGACTCTGAAGGACCCCACTCTCGCAGCCAGGAAGGATTTCCAGCGTGAGGCTGAGTTGCTGACAAACCTCCAACATGAGCACATAGTAAAGTTTTATGGCGTGTGTGTGGATGGAGACCCTCTCATCATGGTCTTTGAGTACATGAAGCACGGAGATCTCAACAAGTTCCTCAGGTAAGCAAAAGATCGTTTTTTCCCATCACATCACTCAAGGAATGTTAAGATGATTAAATACATCATATTTATAAAGTGTATTGCATTTGTATGCCTGATGTTCACTTCACTTCAACCCTATTTTCCTAAAAAGGCCTTTGTTTGAACTGCTGTGTGACAAACAGAAAACCAGCAAAACATTGTGCCCCTGCTATGCTGTGTTCAGTTTACGCGCTGATATTGGATCTGTGGTTCAGACACAGAGGAAACTAGGTTCTCTGCTCTGCTACTATTCTCCTCTCACACACAAACTCTTTTCTGCAAAGCAGGGAAAAAAAACATTGCACAGGAAAAAAAAAATGTTTGGCATAAATGTTTGAATGATGCATTTTGGAAAACTGTCATTTCATCCTTTTTAAAATGACAACAGGCACAATTCTCTTGTAAAGAGTGAGCTGTTGCTGATGCCAGAGCACATACACTATATGGACAGAAAGTATTCGGACGTCTGACCGCTGCACAAACAGGGCAGTACTTCTTGGAGGACTTTCCTCAAGATAATGGGGTGTTTCTATGGGAATGTGTGCCCATTCATTCTGTAGAAGCATTTAAGAGGTCAGGCACTTGGACAGTCTGGCTCTCAATCTCTGTTTCAGGTCATCCCAAAGGTGCTTGATGGGGTTGAGGTCAGGGCTCAGTGCGTGCTGGTCAAGTTCTTCCACACCAAACTCGGGTCTTTGTAGTGTTTTTCTTTTGTGCACTGGGGCACAATCGTGTTATAGAAAAGGACCTTCCTCAAACTGTTGCCACAACACAAGCACAGCATTGTCCAAAATGTCTTGGTATGCTGAAGCGTTAAGATTGTCCTTCCTTGGAGATAAGGGGCTGAGCCCAAAGCCTGATTAAAACACTTGAATTCAATACTTAACAGGTGTGGCCAAATACGTTTGTCCATATGTATGTATTTATCAATAATCTAAGACCCAAAATGTCACTGGCAACAAGTTATTTAATAGAAGCTACAAGGTGTGCAGATTGTTTCCCTCTAAATGGAGGTGCAGGGACAAATATTAAAAAAAGCTTAACGTATAAGCTGTCAGTTGTGAGAATGGACCTCCACATGACTGCATCTCACTCTTTTGTCAATGCATTTTGCTTGAATCTACATCTGTACATAAAGTTGTCCATTTGCAGTGGTCTGCTGTTGGCAGGTATGAATTGGCTATGTCAGCTCTGGCTAAATGCCTGCATTGTTAAGTGCAGCTAGTGGGCTAATGAGCAGCATTATGTCTGCTGTGATTAGATGTTATTTGCTCCTAAAATGCTTTGCCTTGCAGAATATAATATTGCGACTTAGTCAGTGCATGCATGTGTGCTTTTACTTTGACGTTGTTAGCTCTACATTTTTCTGATAAACACACTTACCTTGTCAGGACCAGTAGAGCTCATTCAGAAAATAGCATAAACAAAATTAAGATTAAGATGTGGTAAATTAATGTTAGGCTTCAACTGGTCATAGTTAATGAATGAATGTCATTGAATGTATTTTTACCTATTTCGGGACTTTTCTGGCATAAAACTAACATTTTCAGGACAGGTAGTCGTAATGGAGACCAAAAACCTGGTCCTAAAATGGCTAAAACTTTATTTGGAACTGAGGTACTGGTTGAGTTTATGGCAAGTATTTGAATTGTGGTTCAGTTAAGGTTAGGGTATTAACTGGTTATGTTTTTCATTAGCGTTAAGGCCTCTCCACATGAATGGAAGTCAATGCATGTCTTAAAACGGATAGAAATATGAGAATGTGTGCATGCATGCGAGTGTGTGTGTGTGTGTGTGTGTGTGTGTGCCTGTTTATATGGGGGTGTGTCTTTGTGTGCCTCAGATTCTAATTTCAGCTCAGTAATTGTGTTTCCATTAAAGTGCTGGCATCAATTCATCCAGGACACACTGCTAATTTAGCTGGCACCCATTGCCCTTCAATAAAACGCACACGCACGCACACACACGCCCAAACAGACCCACATTGAGCTGTTTTGCAGAACCTCCTCCATTACAGACTTAAAAGTCAGTGAAGCCGAAAACACACACACATGGCCCTCTCTGAAGCACACACAAATGGTGTCTGTAAAGGGTTTCCTTTTTTAAGTAGACAGGTCATCAACTTACTCTGTTCGTCCTCCCTCCCTCTCTCTCTCTCTCTCTCTCTCTCCGTCCATCCCTTTGCTTTCCCTGAAATCTGGTCTGTACTCTGTACGATGGGTTTCAAAAGTTGTTGTGGTGCTTGGTCTAGCTCAAATGTTTGTAACTACACACTCGCTCTGCATGCAATGGATGCGACTTTGGAAGTCACCAGAGGTAATTACCACGGCCAACCTCATCGCAAGAGTTGATATTATTGCTAAAGAGATGGCGATGTGGTGTCCAGTGTTTGTTGGTGGATGCTGCATTACTCCTAAGTCTACTTTCTTGATGTGTCTAACCGATTCTGTCTTTTTTTTTTTTCCTTAGAGCCCATGGGCCAGATGCCATGATCCTGGTGGATGGACAGCCTCTACAGACCAATGGGGAGCTGGGTCTGTCCCAGATGCTTCACATAGCCAGTCAGATCACGAATGGGATGATTTACTTAGCATCTCAGCACTTTGTGCATCGTGATTTGGCGACGAGGAACTGCCTGGTGGGGAATGGCCTTCTGGTGAAAATAGGAGACTTTGGCATGTCCAGAGACATTTACAGCACCGATTATTACAGGGTAAAAACACGTCTACTTGTTTCATGGTTGTTTGAAATGATTCTATTGGACTACTAACTCTAAGATAAGTAAAAAACTCATAAAAGCATGAAATAATGTTCTTGACTACACACAGTTACAAACATTTGCATTGATCTAAATTATAACACTATTCATACCTTGTGCACACAGTAATCTTCTCTATATGGACCCCCCCCCTTCAATTTCATTATTAACTTTTATACTTCTGCACCTGGTTTAGGATGGGCTTAGTTTTACTGGAGTCATTTGAGGTTCAGAAGTTGAACTTTGAGTTTTATAGTTCCGTGTACACCTTCCCCAAATGATTTAGACTGTAGCTGTTTTTAAAGGATCTATAATACTTTACTTAGTTCCGGACCCAGGATAAGATGTTTCTCACATGGGTCCCATGAGAAGAAAAGGGGGGAAAATCTCGCCTTTTCTTGCCTCTGTGAAAAAGCTTGTCTCCATGGATGATGGCAACAGGAGCTCAGACGGACTTTTAGGACACCCTCTCTTTACTGTAAATGGCACAGTGGAAAATAATTTGTATTGGGCAGTTAATGTCAGTTCTAGCCTACGAAGAAGTTTCTGTGAACTCTTTTAATCCAGCGGGCTTCACGTTGTCTCTGCTTTATTATGAGAGCCCGAGCAATGGCTGGTGTGAAGGCAGTCGTGTTTACATATTTGCCGTCACATGTAAAACTTCATGACCAGTAGACCTCATGGTCTGCTGAGCCTCATGAAAATGTAGCCCTAGTTGTGGAAAAAAAAATTGTCATTTAGTGCAAATGATTAAGTTTTTTTTTATGAAACTAATTAAACATTTCCTTTTCACATTTTTTGCTGATTAAAAACTTTCTCCAATCTATTTTTCTTTTTATGTTTTTGCAGCCGGTTACCAGTTGGCAGGTGGGACAAAAACTTCCTTCCCACACAGTACACAGACAGCAGCCTTTCAGAGCATCATTTATCTCTCACCTCTCCTCCCTGTGCAGAGTGTTTGCCTACAGTTAAACACAACTCTTGGACCTGTCTGCAGTTCAGACGGAGCAGAATCAAGTTCTATATGCACATGACAAATAAATGATCCTACACCTCCAGGGTTCTTAGACAACTGATAAATGTTCAGACAGACCAGCAGACCATGGATCTGAAATGTATTAATCTGTGCAAGCAAATTGCTTTTTTAAAAATCAATCCGCTAGTAAGGGAGTGACATAACTTAAAATAAGACTACAATAAATGATTGATACCAAGTATGCAATAAGCAGTAACACAGCTCATCATTACTACAAATCATTATTAGGTTTCTATCTGACTTGTTCTCCCTTTTTTATTTCTAGTTAGTTATTTTGTCTTATATGTTTACCAGTGTCTTGAAACTGCAAAACAAATCTACGTACAGGTACAAATAAATAAATTGACCCAACTTGAGCTGCTGTCACTTTTCTCTTCTGCGTTTGTGTTCAGGTGGGAGGTCACACCATGCTGCCTATCCGCTGGATGCCCCCAGAGAGCATAATGTACAGGAAGTTTACCACAGAGAGTGACGTGTGGAGCTTTGGAGTCATCCTGTGGGAGATCTTCACCTACGGCAAACAGCCATGGTTCCAGCTTGCCAATAATGAGGTATAAAATTGTACAAGTCGAATGTTTGTTTGAGAACTCAAAGGGCGTCGGGAGGCTGCGGTTTATAAACATCTCTATTTGTGAGCGGCATTCGTCTTGAAACCACTTCAAAGCCAAATTCTCCACTATAAAACCCCGAATACAGAACATGTGAAATAAAATGTGTGAGTGCATAAGTAACAGAATAGATGCTAACATGTATGTGCTTAGTGGTCCTGCATCACTGAGCAGCTGAATGAATGAATGAGTTGAAGGCCCTAGCATCTTGGTGATTGCTCCCCAACACAATGTTGCCATTACTTATATATTACTGTTATATTACTTATTAACAATTGTCATACTTCTTACATAATTAGAGCTAATCTTAGACCATACCATACCAAATGACACACCAATGATATGATATGACAGTGTAATCACAGCGTGTTCCTGTTGTGTTTTAACCTTGTGAAACTTGCTTAATCTGTAGTGGATGTTGACACTTTGAGAACTTCTTAACCTAAACCAGATGCTTTTTGTGATGGAACATGGCACCGCGTTAGTGACGTGAACTTATATTCTGTTCAATGGCCCTCACTGGACAATCCACTGGTTTGAATTTAAGGCAACTAATGAGTCTGTACTTGTAACTTCTCTGATTTATAATTTCAGAGAAAAATTCTTTAGATGTTAATGATCTTATTTCAAATAGATGATTAAGTAAGGCATATCCTGGGGCATGGACACGTGTGCGAGGAACAGTTAGTACTTTCCAATTAGTGCGGGGTTGCAGGTGGACAAGCTCAATATTTTTGCTAAATATGGTATTTTGGTTTGCCAAAATATTAAACTGTTGCTTGGTCTACCTGCCTGTCAAATTAGCACACAAATTTGACTAATCAACATCAGAGTTAGGGGCTGAAGGTCTGTCTTTTTCTACGGTTTGCTTTGAAACATTAATTCACAAAGCTAGACACAGAAGATTAACACTCAAATACATAAGTAGTGTTCAAGTAATCACAGTGATTCTGTGGCTGTTAGCATCTGTATGATAGCATTTAATTTTGAGCAGAATGTAACATTTTCTTTTATTATGTAAAATGACCACTTTGCATGCCATGTTAGCTGAAACTGTTTTATCCTGCAAACTCAATTCTCAGTCAAACAGCCAGAGGGAAGATATTCTCATGTGGAAAGTGCCAGTGAAGCATTTTCAAACGACTGCACAGAGGAAAACAAATTGGAAATGAAACTCTTGAAAATATGCTGAGCATAAGGAAAATGTAATCGACTCTTTATGACAACAAAGAGAAACAGACTTGTCTTATTAAGTCTCAGGAAAAACACAGGTAACATGCAAGGCTGGTTTAGACTGGAAGTAGACACACATATTGTGCACTAACATAAATATCTGTGTTAGTGGAAAAATGAAAATCACTGTTCAAACAAAAACACTAGTTCGAGTGTCGCTGTGAGGACAGTTTCATCTGCAAATTAATGTTGCCAGAAATGTGTAAGCACCTGCCCCTCTAGTGCTGCGAGTCATGCATGTGTGTGCTTTACGAGTGTGATGGGATAACTGGGATTTCTGGTCCTGAGCATTTTCTAAAAACCCTGCAGCTTGTTTGGAGATTCAAGTTTCATGCCATTAATGTGTTCAGGCATAACAATAATCTGGTAAGGGCTTTGAAAAGATCAGGCTTTTGCTTTTCCCTCATAATGTCAACAAGCCTCACTGTGTGGGTTGTACTGTATAGCTTAACAATTCTAATCAAAGGTAAAACAGGATTATTATTAGTTCACCTCATGGCTTAATAGTGCCATTAGGTCCAGGTTCTCATCCAGTTCAGATGGATTGATCAGGTGTGGATGGCAAACTTATAACAAAAATAATAATAATAGGAAAAGAAAAACTGATTCACTTTGGCTTTTGTATTTAATGATGGAACCAGAACCATGTGGTTGCTCTTACTTTGGTGTGTCAGTATCAGAGCATACTTCAAATACATTTTTGAGCATTACATGAAGGGCAATTCAATTGTTCCATTTTTCAAAAAAGGAATTAATTTAGGATTCAATCATAATTGAATCCTAAATCCTCTGTATGCATTGCTTAATATTTAACAAGTTTGTTTAGAGATGCTAATGAGGGCGCATGTGCCATGATGTACCCTAAATCAACTCCAGGGCAATCGTCATCCAAGTGAATACATCGACTTTACAGACTGCACTCCCCACACTGATGGTCACAAAGCCTTACCCTGTCACCAGGCGACAAACCCTAAAAACCTTCCAAGGATGTCAGCAGCTCAGTACACACACACACACACAGGGCGAGCAGAGGAACGGCATCTGTAAGACAGTAAACCAGCTGAGGTAGCAATAACTTGAGTAAACGACAACTATCCATGTTACTGTCAGTGCAATGAAGAGTAAAAGGCCAATAAAGTGCTTTATTAAACCACCTGCTGATCAAATGACAGAAAAACTATATTTCAGTCTGTCATCACCCTCTGATGTCGCTATGGTTTACCACATGCAGGTGCGTCCTCATCTCACACATTTGACACCATTCATGGCAAAATATGTTGAAGTCAATAACACAGTAAGACCCATAGGGACCTTAGGGACTGCAATCAAGTCGAGTCACGACGATTTAATGAAAATGTAGCTTTTACTTTATGAGCCTGCAAAGAGTGATTGTGCAAAGTTTGGCTTTAGTTGTCTTTTAGTTGTTGAGGGAACAGTTGGCCACCCTCGTTATCTGCTGCATGGAAGGCCTGGAAGTTTTGTTTGGTTTTGTTTCTGCTTGTGGGTTTGTCACTTCTGACCACCAGTGTGTAGAGCATGGAATGCATAGTATAGTCCAATGTCTCCAAATCCTGGTCCTCGGTGACCTCTGTCCTGCATGTTTAAGATGTTTCCCTGATTCAAACAACCCACTCATATGAATCAGGTGTGTTCGAGCAGGGAACTGCTTAATCATGCAGGGCAGGGTTCGCCGAGGACCAGCATTGGGGAACACTGGTATAGTGTTCCCCAATGCTACTATATTAGATGATCTGATGACGATCATCTAATAGGTGAAACGTTAAAACTTTGAAGAGCAGGTAAAACTACTCCCACGGACAAATTGGACCCATAATTACGCTTATCTTGCAGACATATAAACACGGAAATACGTGTATATTATAATATGTATGAATAAATTCATTAATTAAAGAAAACCTTCAAAATACCTTCAACAAATGTATAAATGTAAAGCTGGTATTCATTGATATCTATTAGAGATCTATTACTGTGTCAGTACCATATCCTCTCCCCAGATTAGCCCAGAATGTGCCACAGCATTTTCTGCCCATGTGTTACACTTTAAATGCAAATAACCAAGTTTTTCTGGGATATAGCACTAATGCTTAGTCTTGATAACCATGTCTCTCTGTTTTACCAGGTGATAGAGTGCATTACCCAGGGCAGAGTGCTGGAGCGCCCCAGGCTCTGTCCCAAGGAAGTCTACGATATTATGCTGGGCTGCTGGCAGAGAGAGCCACAACAGCGCCTCAACATTAAGGACATTCAGAAAGTGCTGGTTACTTTGATGAAAGCCACACCGGTCTATCTGGACATACTGGGATAAACTGGACACAAGAGAAAAAAATAAATAAATCGGGTAATTTTAGTTTGGACAAGATCATTACTGAAAAATGAGTATGCTGGATCAGAAGGAAAAGGATTGCCCTGAGCCATAGTCTGGTGCAGAGTCACAACACAGTCTGTGATGAAACCACACAAATCAGAAATGCGGAATGAACTCTACCTTGTATCAACTTGCTTGTCGTACGAGGATTGGACGGACGTTATTAGAGTGGAGAGATGCGTCTTTAGCTGGCTTGGAATGAACTGGATTGCACTGCATTGCATCACAATAAAAAAGAAATGAAAAAGAAATGTCTTGGACCTTACCCACGCGATTGGGTCTGGGCTTGTGTTTTCAAGTCTCGCTCGTTTTCAGATGAACTGATTAAAAGGCCTCGACAGTGACGTGTTGATTACATCAAACTGGAATGAAACTGGGTGAACCCGATTGTATGGGGTCAGGTATGGTTTGGTTTTCTTTGCAATAGCTTAGGTACCATCACTTCCTCGTCTATGCATCCTCATGTCACCCTGTCAAGATCAGTACAGCTTTTGGTTCTTTCCTAGATTTCATGAGGTGTCCCAGGTTATTTATACTGATCTCACTTTAACATGTATCTGTTTTCATCGTGAGTCAGTGATGGGGCACATGGCAGTCGTACAATAACAACTCCACACTTCAACTGGGTAGTGAAGAGGGTTAGTAAGAGAACCTATACTGGGCAAAAATGGTTGACAAACTTTAAAAAGGTTATTTCACTAGATACCACGATGAATTAAGTTCACTTTGCAAGTAAGCAAGCTGTCTTCATATACCTTTATTCATGTAAGTGTTACCAACAGTTGTTTGTCAACCATTTTCTTTTTAGAGTAATTCTGCATTTAAAAACCGGATGTGTGTGTATTGTGCGATATCGTAACCAGGCTTCTCCATTTTCTACTAGTTTCCCATGTCATGGGCTTGTCTCATTACAATTGCTTGACAAGATTCGAGTCACTACACCTCATTAGGGTTGGCCAGGTGTAAAAATGTTCAAATAGCGTTGATTTTAAAACAAAAAAAGTGCATATTAAATTTCACCATTAGCTGTTGCACACTACTCAGCAGATGCTCTTAAATGGGATGGAATGCGACTTTTAAAGCCCACGAATGAAACTGTAGCAACGTTGATCCACTTTATGGTGGAAATATGCCTCTATGCTGTTTTACCCACAAATAAACACAAAAAAAGGGCAGAGAGTGATCCGTAGGACAAATGATTCACTCAGTGTAGCCTTTATTTCTCTCAGTAACCCTTCAACTTCATCCCTTTCACATTCAAAATGTTGCGATGTTAGTACATTTTAGTTTGATTTCACTTTCATATGTTGTTGTTTTTTCACTCTCTCTACTGCATGGCACAAGTGCATTTAATGTGTGTCCAGTTTTTCTTGTGTTCGCTGTCGACAGCGTCACAATGCTCAAAATCAGAAAAACAATGACACGACTTAATTAAACGTGGGTGTGTTTTTTGGTACTGGTCGCTTGCAATAACCCGCCTCTCATTCCTTTTAACGGACACGTGTTCTTGCACGTTCCTGGATTGCTTTATATAATTGAGGAATAATGCTATTTCCAAAGTAATATCCAGGTAATAAAAACTTTGTTTTTCAAGTGGCTAACAACAGCTAGTCACAATGATGATGATGATGATGATGATGATGATACAACAGACACACACAGATAAATATATGTGATGAGATGTCATGAAACTAACTAGAAACAGATGTGTGCAGCCGTGATTCATGGTAATTACACAGACACAATGTTACCTTGAAACAAAAGGTTATGTGTCAAACATGAGGGAGATGAATTTCAACTTTATTGCATGGAAATGTATGTATATATATATGTATACATATATATACATGTATACGGTATATATATATATATATACATATATATGTGTATATTTATGTACATATACCAAAGTAAAACCTGAATATTTATTTGGAAATAACATCCTATTGCTGTCATATTATCTTGTTACTAAGACACTGATATTGTCATGATGTTAAGCGGTAATATCATATTTTTAACTCCCTATTACAAAACTATTACCATATTGTCGCCGTATTGCACTGCTGCATTTTTTTCCCCCACCTTTGTCCCAATGAATACTCCTGTAACTGTGGCTTTGACCACAGGTATCTACATAGACAAGGAAAGATCGCAGACAAAGTAAACTATCACATTCTCAACAGCAATCAGTGAAAGTAGGATGAGGCAGTCTGGGCTCTTAAATGAAATTAAGAGCACTATTTTCTTTCTTTTTGTCCATACTTGTGGCATCAGGGGAACAAGAAAGAAGTCAAATAAGTCATAGCAGCCACCATAGGCTAGTCCAAGGCCAACATGCTTAATGTGTCTTCACCCAAAAAGCCTTCATGAATCCACCTTGGGGTCCTAGTCTCATGTTGTCCCACCACACTACCGTTCACTTCTACAAGAACCTGACCAGACCTTCTCTCCCTGAGCCTGGAAACATTAATGACTGTCTGTCACCACAAAGATGGACCTAAGTGCCTCCTACTTCTTTATAAACACTGGGAATATATATATATACGTATGTATATATGCATATATATATATGTATATATATATACATATATATATATAGATATGTATATATATAAGTCTTTCAAAATAAGAGCACTTTTACATTTTGTTTACCTGCTTAGAAAATGTACACTAGCTGTAAAATATCCTAATTTTTCTTACAAACTTTCAACAGTCTATATATTGCAAAGAAAATGCTAAAAAAAAGAATAAAATCATTAAAATTATACAGAGGAAAAAAAGACCAATAGAAAAAGCAAAAATGCACAAAATAATTAAATAAATAAAGATCTCTTTTTTTGTATCCTTTACAGCTTGATAAGAACATCAAACTACCCAAAGTGAAGTTACACTTTCTTTCCTTTTTTCTGAACAACATACGCTCTATATTTTACCTTTTTTTTTTCTCAAAGTGTGGACCTCGGCCATGCTCCAAAGCCATTGGAATATTTGCCACTGGATCAGACAAAAACTGATCATCTTTAAGGATTACATTTAAACAAAAAGAAGTATATTTTTGTGTAGTCTGCTTTACCTGGATCCAGTCTGTTATCAGTTATTGGACATGATCGAGCAACAGCAGCATCATGACAGCAGAAAGTCTCAACTGAAGGGAGAACAAAGGGGATAACAGTCCTTGAACAAAAACCGTGTTACTTAAAGAATGTATATACTGTAAATCTCTACATGTTAAGATATGTTAACTTATTTCCTTTTTCTTGAGTTTGATTCTTTTTAGCGTCTTGGTGTGTGGTCATATGCTTATGTGAAAGCCAATAGATATTTCAATAATCTTTCTTTCCATTGTAAGATACTGTTAATATTTACTTTGTCTGGTCATAGAGTCTCAATTTAACAAGATAATCTATGTTCAAATCATTTCAATCCGTTGTACTCTCAGTTAACGAGTTGATGGCAATGTGTGAGTCGGGGAAAATCGAGGAAAGATGTGTTTTATTAAACTGCTCTTGACACTTAAAGGAACAGTTCAACATTTTGTAATTCACACTTTGGCTACCATGGGTCACCCAGAGTCAGATTTTTGAATGAGTTCAATATTTGCGTGTCCAGTGGAAACAGTGGAAGCGAGGGCTAGCCTAGCTTGCACGAAAGAGGATGCACCTTTACCAAAAATGTCAAACTATTCTAGAAATGCATATGTGTTTTGTTTTTTTATTATTTATTCTGGGATATGTGTTGTTGTTTTTTTTTTTCTTCATCTTGTTACACTGTACATTGTTTATCACAACTTTGCCACCTGGTTTTGCAATTTACAAAGAACTTTCTTTCCTGGTTGGTCTGACACAAAATGCCTTGATGTTTGCAGTTGTGTGACACACACACACACACACACAGTAAACCTGGGTGTTTGTGTTTGCCCGTATTAACATGACAACCTTGCATTCTAAGAAACTGAAGCATCACCACTAATGGTGGTAATAAAGGATTGAATAATCACAACCTCAAAGGCAGATCACGACCCACATGTTTTCAAACCCATATGTACGTTAATGAAGAACTCTGCCCCTCAATGTGAAACCACCTCTTACTCCTCTATATGAGCAAATGAGAACAGTTGCATGGAAGGGGAGAGAGATCATCACATGGAGCAAAATGCCCCCACAAATCTAAATCTGGTGTTGTCTATTAAAGGGGGGTGGTGTTTGAGACACGAGCCATCCCATGCATCCCATTAGCGGTCTAAGCGTCTATCAAGAGCTAACAGATGTCGGGCACAGGCGATCCTCCTGCTTTGCCTCAATCCGCCAACACTTGAGTTTTTATACATTATATGTCAAGTGTATAAATTACAATCACAGTGTACATTGAGGCCTGAGGAGAAACTGGCCCGTCCTACACTTTCTTTCTACACTAATGTCATGTAGTGTAAATTCTGTGTCTGTTTTAACTGTAATCTCACATAATGACTATATTCCGGTGGTGTGAATATTTATGAAGACACGAGTTTTAGCAGGCAGAGGAAACTTGTGTAAGGCATATTACTCAGAGGCTCAACAACTCACTTCCTGTCTTTCACTTATTAGAAAAAAGTATGTTGTGCAATGGAAAAGTGCTTTGAGACATATACATCATATATTCCTCTCCGTGTGAATGTTTTTGGGAGGTTTTTCTTAATCGGATTGACTCTCTACACGTGTTGCTCTTTCCATGGACATAGCTTAGATGTAAGTGTTTGCACTGTGTTTATGACACACAGCCCAAATAGCCCTGCTTATGTACACATACTGCATGTTAGTCTGGTTGCAATTTTCCTGACATTTTTCTTCAAGCTGAACGTGATGCACTATTGCCCGAAAGTTCACTGTCAGATCTTGTTTTTAGTTGCTTTTTCTTGGGCTCCATACAGATGGTAAATGGAGAAGACCATGGTTGTGGTCAAATAACGTTGCTTTTTTCCAGTTGTGACTGTTGCTGTCTCGTAGAAATCACTGTACACCTCACAACATGGTACATTTTACAGTACGTTACTGAAAACGTGTTTTCTGCTGCAATTCTTCTGATTTAATCTCTGTTGTTTGGGTCTCTGTGGGGGGTTTTACCACCTATTCTTTTCTGCTAGAACTACAGTCATCACTCAGTCTTCCTGGTCAAAAGTGATTGTTAAAAAATAAGCTTAAATCAGTGATTTTTGTAGTTTAAAAAAAAGAGTCCCAAGTAACATGAGGTAAAACTAAAATATACATTATTACATTGATACTGACACCCATTCATTGTTGCTCGTTTTGCACACTTTTTTGACCCCTGACAGCTTCTACAGAGTTGCTTATTAACAGCTGCAGTGCGGTGTTTTAGGAGACTTTGGTGGCCCTTGGCATTTGAGACTCAGAGGGCCCTGAATCGGAATAAGGTTAGTGACGTTGGTCGTTGATGGGGAGTTTCTGATCATGGTGTTGTTGCAGTCTCCTCTGTGTATGTTGTTGTCGATGATGTAAATTAATTTGCCTCTGTTTAATATTTTATTATTTAGCTTTTATAGCGTTAGGATTTATCCCGTCATACAGTTGAATAAGCATGTTTGAGCAGCAGCAGAATTCACCTCTGGAACTTTTTTCTTTGTCTTGCTTTGGTGGCACAATGTTGCTGTGGCTTTCATCTGACATATAACTAATCACTTCCTGTGTTTAATGTGGGAGTAGAATTGAATGTAAGTGACATGAATAAGTTTGGGTTTGAATGTAAGTGACATATTTAAAGGTTAAGCACGACATTTTTCAAGGCATTCTTACTTTTTTCCATGTGGTTTCACGTTGTCAGCTGTTATTGGAGGGTCCCCTGTCTGCTCAGGGCCCCAGGCTATTGCCTGCTTTGTTTTCTCAACCCCACTGAACAGTTCCACTGTGATGTCCCAGGCTGAGAATCTTTCAAAATGCAAGGCATTGCAAAAAAAATGAAAAAAACAACATAGTGTTGGTTGATTCCCCGGTTCATATTAAAGATGCAGTGACAACATTTAGAGCCAGTTCAGGAAGCAGTCTGTCCTTAGTGCCTTAGTGTGGAGAGTGTTTTTCCTTTGAAGCGAACTAGGATATCATAGTGTTGCAGGATGTGTTATAGGGTGTTTTCACATATGGTCTTCCGTAAGTGAACCAAACTCAGTCCTCAGACTCTTCTGTGATCTGTGTCTCATTACCTGTTCAATAAACAAAACAAAATATGGCTTTGAAAAAACGTTGTTTGGCCAACGGTCGAGAAAGAATGATTGTACCACTGACGTCTGTGACCGGGGCTAGAAATGACCGCTAATAACGTTTCTTATTTTTTCCAGAGCTTAACGCTACAAGAATGCTGCTTCTTGGATGATGAAATCTGAGCGCAAAGCACCTCAAACGCTGCTAAAATACTGAATGTTCTGTGTGATCCCAGTCTTAAGCATTCATTACTTCAGTATTGCTAATACTGTGTACAGTTAAGGAAAATAGTTGCCTATTTCCTTCTTCTGTTGGCTCTTGTCAACCTCGAGTTCTTCTTATTTCTTCATTTTTCTGTTGTTTTCAATCTGTCAACTGTTCAACACCCCTGCCTTCCCTAAAGTGCTTTACTGCATCATGTTTTCCATACAAAGTATTTAAGCTGAATATGTTAAAAACAAAAAGGAAATTCACCATTACTCAATAATAAGTCAGTGTTGTTCTCTTCTGCTTTCTCTCTCTGGGTAATGTGTTGTATATGCGTCTCCATACTATCACGTTCTAAAATAATTTGGCAATTTCAATACTGTATTTTTAAAAAACAACCTACTACGATGTGGTGAACTTTTAAGGTGGCTCTGTGTCTGATTCTAACTCATTAAAAGGTAATTTCATCTTTAAATGGCTGTGTTCTCTTTAATTTCTCCATCTTTATCCAGAACATTTATTCAGTATTTATTCAGAATGAATGAATATAGCTCACCCACTTTATAACTTTTAATTGGGTCTATCAATAAGTTATTACTCTCACATACAATTTCTTTAAATACTTAAAAAAAAATCATTAATTTTTCAGTTTTGCACTATTTAATCCCGACGTCGTGGGTTGTTGTTTTTTTAATAAGCCATTGATTAGGTCATTAGTTTCTTAGTTTCTATCCATCACACACAAAACAATATTAAATCCACCCTTCCCAAAAAAATATATTGATTTCCATGTTACAAAATGACCTCATATTTTATTACCTGGGATCACTTTGTAAAGTACACGTGTAAAACTAATGACAGAAATCCATTTTGTAAGTAGGAACTAAGTGTGACTGACATCATCACAGTTCAAATTTCCATAAAACTGATGGTAGGTATAGATTGGGAGATAGTTTGTTTGATACATTTCAAGATTGTTAAGAAAGGACATTTCATGGAAGAGCTCAGTTGTCCCGCTCCGCGCTGGCGTGATATTGTGCTATTCATGTAGCTGATGCATATTTCATTAACGGCTACATAAATAACGTATCCACCCCACACGCCCCGCGGTGGAAACACAAAACAGATCGGGGTGTTCCATTCTTGTAGGCCCTGTGAGGAGCTGGAGTGCGCTGTACCACATTGGTGGAAACGATGATACATGAATCTGAATATGCTCTGTGTGCCACGTTTGTGGAGAATCCAAAAGAGGAAAGAGGCAGCCACTCATTCAGTAAACACATGGCTGCATGCATCCAGCAGCTGAATTGTCCTTTTTCTGAAATACAGTCTTTCAAATCAGGAGAAGAAGTGGAATAAAGACAGCTGTTACACAGTAAATATAATACAAAAAGACAATGTGACCATGCGCTGGAGGTAAGAGCGAATGGAAAGAAGACCAGACAGAGAACGGGGCAAGAAGATGAGAGAAAGAAAAGTGAGGTGAGAAAAGAAGACGAGAGGAAGAAAATCATTTCTGAGGCCGTTGGATTTCACGGTTTATGTCTTACTGTCTGTCGACTGAGCCAATGGAACATGAAATTGAATTATCTTCTCTCTACTGTAAGTTTCAAAGTCAACGGAGCTGACAGGGATTCAGAGTGGGACAAGAAGAGAGGGGCGGAGGGAGTGAGGGGATTGAGAGGAGGAGAAACTGGAGGAGCAGAAAGAAGAGGGATGATGGAAAGAAGAAAAAAAGCATTCTCATTATCTCATGCATGCATGCATAATGTCAGATTCTTTGATTGGCACATTTGAACTGAACAGGAATTTACCATCTGTGCTTTACTCCAACTGTAAGCAGTCACTGGAAATAGCCACACAGGATGTGTCCCAGCAGCTAAACATTGGGCCACACTGGAAGCAGAATATTCATTAAAGTATATTTGTCTTTTTGTGAACTGAGTGATTGTGATAAACATAATCTGTGAAGCCAACATTTCCGGACAATAATGGATAAGTTTTTTCGGTAAGAATGATCTTGCTCTGTAGCAATAGTGCTAACTGATCACTTAACATACAATTTAAGTGCGTCCCTTTAAATGCTGACAATGAATCCACATTGTTTTGTGTTTATACGGCGGATAGTTCAGTGTGATGTCCTTTCATAAGGGTTTGTGTTACAGTGATCACTTTGACTGTGATGTAATGTTTAAAGAAAACACAGCTCCAGTGGCGAGAGTCAAACGGACACGCAACAGTGCACCACAAACACAAATCAACACACGCGTGCACGTGAACGCTGCATTCAGGGCGCTAGCTATAGACATCAATAACTCCAGACATGTTTATTTAATTATTAATGCCCTGGATTACAGATTGCTGTGTGTGTGTGTGTGTGTGTGTGTGTGTGTGTGTGTGTGAGAGAGAGATAGGGTGGATGAACATGTGCAGTGTCTGTGAATCATGAGCATGTACATGAGTAATAGTATAGCTGTGAGCCGTATAAAGAATAATCAGCTTTAGTGCTCTCTCTGGTCGTCAGTGTGCCTGCGCGCACGCACGCACGTCACCGTCACAAAATAGAACATGCAAAGGTCCAATGTGCAGCACTTGAACGCCTCTTCGTCGTTGCAGTCGCACCCAAATAGAAGCGAGTGAGTCAGTGAGATGGCTCACTGACACCCAACAGACATGGAACATAGTGTGTACATCAAGTGACTTATGAGTCCATGGAGGAGAAGGGATTGCTTCAAATCACGTTGGAGCCCTTTCACAGCTCGTAGAGGGCTCTTCATCATGGAAATGCCAGACCAGTATTAACCCTGCTCTTATTTCTGTCCTTGTCTAAATCCTTTTAAGCCAAAGTACTAGAAAAAAAAAGTAACCTTTCACTGTACACTTCAAACAATTTATAGTGATTGTATGTATTTTGTTATGTTCAACAAAGTCATTATTTGGAAAAAAGTGGGATTTGGTTGGTCATTTAAATGTTAAAAACAGTTGGTTCAGCAGTGGACACAACTTTTTACTTTGGTTTGGGCTCTAGGTCTATTTTGCCCCCAAAATTAAATGTAAAAAAAAAAATAGCAACATGTTTATTTAGTTTATTTATTTATTTGCTTTGAAATATTTATAAGTAAATCTTAGGGAAAGCTGGAGACCACCTTTTCCCATCCAACATCACAGCTGGGAGTTTCCACCAATACCAATGTCATCTGTTGAAGTCAGATGAGGGGTGGAAGTGAGCATCGTCATAACAAGATGGTTCAAATCCTGGTCCCATCAAGGGCCCTAAGTGTGGAGTTTGCGTACATGTTTCCACATGTGTGCTTGTGTTCTCTCCAGTTATTACAGCTTATTACACCTAGGGTCAGTTTAGACTGCACTGAATCACTCAAAATATCGAATGCTGTGGTTGCGTTTGGTGCGGTACGGTGCGATTGGAAAACGGTAAAGCCCTCGGTCAGGGTTGCGTTTCGTCGGAGAACAGTAGGCGTGCCTGATGTGCAATTCTTTATTTCTTTATTGTCTTAACGTCAAGCTTTTGTACTAGACTGCAGGTGTTTGCTTCGACTCCCGTGGCATATTAACACCGATCCCATGGAGTGACGTTTTTCTGTCTCCACTCTGATCACACTTACCATTTTACTCCGAGGGAAGTGGTACCGAATGAAACGATTTTGGTACTATTCCTGTGTGAATTTCTCTGTGAGATGAATAAAGTATCTATCTATCTATCTATCTATCTAATGGAAAATATGTACCATACTGTACCAAACCGAACCGAACCATTCCCCACACAGTGGAAACACAGCTTCATGGTTTCTTTTTCAAGGGGAAAAAAGGTGCAATAGACACATTTCACCTTTGCATGTTCACTCAAAATCCAGCCCTGAATTCCTGGCTGCCCATTTAGCTGCACAGTAAACATGCCTCGAGCTGTAACAGCTCTCTCGTTACAGTAGCAGTTAATTAGGTTGGTCAGGAGGGAGATTTATTGATCAGCTCAGTTAATTGGTCGTTTAACTGCCCAGTCCCACAGGCCTATTCACCAACACAGCTACTGTTTCAGGGTGTGAGCGTGTGTGTGTGTGTGTGTTTATAAATGTGTGAGAAAACAAGAGGATACACAAAAAAACCGCAGGACCCACAATGAGCTGCCGGTACAAACAGCTTAATATGTTGAAGCTAGAAATTAGAAAAGCCACGTATTTTCCATTGTTTTACGACAACGTTGAACCGAGATTTAAATTACACAACACAATAAATTATACGACGGAAATCCAACTGTGCGTGTTCAGGCCCCCGAACTTAGAACACAAGGCTTTTAATTGTAGCGTCGTCACAATGAAGTGTTTGAATATTTCTCAGTGATTTGGAGAAAACACTCATTGCACAGCACTTAAAGAGTCTGAAGCTACCGGCATAAAAGCTGGTTTCAGGCTTGATCGTTGAGAATGGGTGGGGGAACACGGACACATTACAACATGCCGTACTACTTTTGGCATCACATTACCGTGGCCAGAGAGTCTGCAGGGAAATTGGGTGAGTAAAATCAGCAGAGAGAGGGATACTTTGGAAGACAAAGGGTAAGAGGCAGCTCCTCAGAGGCCCAATATCACCTATATCAGATTTTTAACAAAACAAAATATGAAACTGGAGCAGGTGGTATGTAATCTGTACTATGATTTGTGATTAGTGAATTATTTAGTAGTCTGAAAGCCCTTCTGTCTACGGTAAGGCCTATTGCCTGGGGCATAGTGAGTCACGTAAATGTAATACTGCCTAACCCCAGTGACAGAGACACACTGATCACTTTGAATTCTTGGTTCATGGTTATCAATGCCAGTGTCTCTGGTATAAAAGACAATAAGAAGTTCCTAACATTGTTTTCGTTAGTTGTGTTCATGTTGGGGACATTTGAAATGTATCGTGTACATTGTGTCATTTAATGGTCATCATAGGAGATCAACACGATGGCAGCATTTGTCGTGTAGATTTTATTAGGTTAATTGCTTGTTTCTGTAACAGAAATGTGTTTATATTAAAATTTGAACCCTGGTTTAGTTCCTGTTCTAGGAGCAGGGGGTCAGGGGTCATGTAGCCATTATGTGTGTACCCACACTTTAAAAAACTTTAACTACCCCTTTAAGGCTGAATCCAAACTCACATGTGTCTAATTTATAATTGGCTTATTGAAGGTTTTTTGGTGGAACAGTGTCATCTGCTTTTATCCAAACAGTGTGAGGACAGACATGTTTGATTAGGCGTAATTGATGCCAAAGCGCTGCTGTGACCTGTGGTGAAGAAGCCAGTAATTATTTTAGATGTTACACCATCGGCTTCCCAGAGGGAGCTCTGTACGAGTCAAGAGATTAAACAATCGTTCCCACATTTCCAGGGGGAGGATACATGCTGAAACAATTAGAGACTCATTACTGGGACTGATTCTCACCTAACTGGCAACTCTGCAAGCAACCAAAATTGAATTAGACAGGTCTCACATTAGACTAAACAACTCTGGTGTAAGTTCAGACAGGAATACTTTTCTCTTGCATGCTCCGGTCCCTTCATCTTGTCATTCACTCATCTCACACATGCTGACATTCCCCCGGGGCTGTCAGGTGATCAGCCGTCCGTGAGCTGGTCTCATCCGTACAATAACGCCACACGATCCCGCTCTGCAACACAAAATGTTGGCAGAATAAACATAAACATATATAAGCAGTATATATATATATATATGACAGGGCAAATCCACAGGCACCTGTGTAGTGATCCAGTGCTAATTCACCTGAATATCTGGTTTACTTTTTACACTTTTAATGTAATGAGTAATTGCGCTCTGGAGGAGGATGAGGGGAAGGTTTCTCCGACAGCTGAAGATGTCAGGTTACTGCAAGTCTGGAGCAATGTCCACGCTGGCTGTTTCCATACTTGTGAAAAGCACCAGGGGCACTGTAGGGGTCAGATATATCGTTCTATCTCGGTGGATTTAAAGTGTGCTGCTTGAAACCAGCGTGACAAAGAGTCACGCGATGTCCAGAGCACGTTTGTTAACTGTGAGGTGGGTTTGGGTGACAGGTCAGCCGCCGAGGTGATGACCGATGAAAGCGGTTGCAGGTGAGCTGATTGTCACAGCTGGTGCTGGGGTTTGATCATGTTCTCCCTTTAAATGCTGGACCTTGTACATGTGAGCGAGCGAGAGAGAGTGCATGGAACATGGGAGCCATTGAGGCCGGGAGAAAGCATTTCACTATCGAGGTTTGTGAACAGACATTATTTGTTTCCATCATAGTGAGTGAACTAATGGTGGCAGACCTGCTGCATGAACCAATACAGATGAATTAATTCATGCATTTCAGGAGTGGAATAAAATTAAATACAGAATTTATAAAAATCTGACTCCACATAGAACATTGGTTGCATCATTGGATTTAATTTCAATCAATCATTTTCAGTTTTACCAGGACGTGTTATAGGTAACAGTCAGTTATGCAATAAATTAAATTAATCTAAATCAGTTTTATTGAAGGAGCTGATACTCATTAACAGGAAATCGGAATATTTCCAAATGTCGTTATTTGAACATAGACAGAATGATAGACACTGAAAAAGGACAACTGAAGTGTCCACAAGAGTAAACCACACAGCAATCAGGCTAATTATGTATGGGCGGGGCACAACCTGTGGACAAAGAACCACATGACCTTTGTGATTTTTACAGAGAGCAATTTGAATGCACAGAAATACAGAGGTCCTCTGGCTCCCTGTTGCCCCAGTCACCAATCTCCATCGCCTCATGTTGCAGAATGATAACGCATGGCCCCATGTTGCAAGGATTTGTACAATTCCTGGAAGCTGCACGAAAAGGACAAGAGGGCGTGGCAGAAAGGGAACAAGACAGTTGCACGGCCAAGTACATCATGACAATATTCTATATATACTGTAAGTGTCATTTGATTTTAGCTGTTGGTCGCAGATTTACAATGAAGCCGTTGCAGGTTACGTTTGTTGTGACAATTAGCTCCAATCAGTCCATCGCTACCGACATTTAGCAATTGAATCACCGTGGAGAAACAGTGATTAAACACACGTACAGTATCTACTCTCAAGCGGGAAAGCAAAAAAAAGCAGCTTTATTTGGAGCGATTAATAACAATATACAGTATATGACCGGTCTGGTGTGTGTGTGTGTGTATATTAAATAATTCAAACCTGAGGACCTGGTGATAAATCAACCCACTTTCCACCAATAGATATTTACCCTGAAACTTTATACTAAAGAGTCATGTGTATCAGTGATGCCTACTCAGAAACTCTACACAGTAGGGATGATAGGTTCAGTTAACCCTCATTATTGATTTGGTGTTTGTTTGTCTGTGTGTGCGCGTGCATGTGTGTGTGCGCGTGCATGTGTGTGTGTGTGTGAGAGAGAGAGAGAGAGAGAGCGAGAGAGAGATGGACTGGGCTATAACTCAAAACTAATGACCAGAGTGTTGCAGAATTATTTAAAGATAAATACTGTAAATACTATTATCACACACAGGAGAGGCACATTTCAGTTGTACAATTCTAATGTTATTCTAATTCACTGTTCACCATAAACATTCCATCTCGCTGTTAGTTCATGTGTCTGTCCACTTGTCAAAAAGTGAACATTGACCACGTGTTTATAGGAAAGGTCCAAACACAATTTGTATCTATGACAGTGAGGATGTGAATTATGTGTATAGATACCATTGCCGCCACACGGTTGGTGTAGTGGTTGGTTAGCACGCTTCCCTTTTCCCGGGTTCGCGACCCAGTAGGAACAAGGGCCTTTTTGAATGGAGTTAAGACCTGCATCTAATTGTCATGCAATGAAAATAAAGGCCTTCTGATTCTAGATGATTATTATTATTATTATTACTTTTATTATTATGAATAATAATATTTTGTATATTTGTATGTATATGTATACAGAGTAATATATATATATATATATAAAACAAGAAAGAGAACATAAGACTACTCAGGATATGTTACTATACATATATATATATATATAGTCTTATGTTCTCTTTCCTGTTTTATTTTGAAATAATTACCATTGCCTCTGGTTTCAGTGTCTGCTTCCTGTAAAGTTTCCCTCCTCTGTGATTACTTGCCCCGCCCTGATGTGTTTCACCTGTTTATCGTTATCCCTCCAGCTGTCTATTTAGCCTGCATTGTTTCATGTTGTCTGCCGACCAGCAAGCGTCCTTGTCCGTATCTAAACTCTTGTGTATGTTTGTGTCGTTTGGTGCTTTGTGTTTTTGTTCACGGCCAGTAAAAGGTGTTTTTCTGTTTAAGATGAGACTGTTGTCAGGTCAATCTTTTGAGTCCACACCCAGTGTTTGTTCACCCTGATACTTAAAATCCATATCAGTCGAAAAGAAATCTAACCAAAAATGACTGCTATAAAGAAATGTGAATTCCCTCAATTCAGTGGCTCAATGAAGGCTTCCTTTTTTTCAGTTTAGTTCTCTTATGTAACCTATTCGAATCCCATGCCTTAATGCTGTTACTCCACTGTTTCCTCTGCCATTTAATTTCCATCTTTGTTCACCTTTCGTCTTCTCGTTCATTCTCATGCTGTGATCTCATTTATCGCTCCTCTCGGGCCACTCGCAGCTATATTTCTCTGTTACAGTCTGACAAGCACTCAGGGTGGCGTCAAGTCACAGCTGTAATCCCCAGGGGAAGACTGATATTGGGTCAGAACCTTTCCCTATGGTCTGTCTCCTTCTTCTAATTACTGACTGAGCAGATAGTAGTGAAGATCTAAACGCTGATTACATGGATCCCTTACACCGTGCATGCACTTGATAGCAATGGTGTGTGTGTGTGTGTGTGTGTGTGTGTGTGTGTGTGTGTGTCAACAAAGAACAAATCATCACCCATCTGCAGATATTCCACCAAGTTAAAAGTCTTACAGCTGATAAACACCTGTTATTTTGTAGACACACACACACACACACCAATATAATCCACAATCTAGGCTTGTTTTTAACCCATGTTCAGTCATTACCATATTACTATGCTGAGCAGCCTATACCAGGATTAAAGGGCTATTATACTAATAAATCACTGTAATGAAAGGACGGGGTCAGCCAATTTTTTTTTGGGGGGGGGGATGTAATCTTCTCAGGACAATAATGAGTAAGTCCTTATCTAAATGTTTACCACTGAGCAGACACTGGCCACAGGTTCACTTCCTCAGCAGTGTTCCCTGTCCCGACAGGTTCAGATAGCGTTTGTCATCCTGTGGCCCGGAGGCCGGGCAGGTCTGCAGCCTCTTGGCCATTTCATGAGACGACGAACATGAGAGTGGAGGATGCTTTAATAGTTCTTCTGCACGTGCTGGAACACTGCAGCAAAATGGTAATAGGATATAAATATTTGATGAAGCTTTGTCGAAGGTACGGTGACATAATCTCACCCACATTTAGACCTTTTGAGTGATATTGTACATTCTTCTCTGCTCTTCTCCGTCATTTTCACTTCCACCATAAAGCTTGATAATCCCTATTCTGATGACACTTAATCTGATCTGCATGATGGTCCTAAAATATTGTCTGAATTCATTAAGCCTGCCATTGCCTCTGTCACTTGAAGGAGGTTCCAGGAAATTTGTTGGCGACTTCATTTCCATTTCTCACCAAAATGCATCCAACCATGATGTCATGTAGTGATTTGCAGCTTCAAAGACTTAGAATTTCCTCTGTAGATTTTGGTCTTGGGAGAAAAGCGGTTTACAAACTTGTAGTAGACCTAAAACTGTAGTGATTGTAATTTTAAAATATAAATGGTATAATGAATGTTCGCACAATGCTGAACGAGTCTGTCAGCTACGTGGTGCAAGATCACCTTGGCATATGTCATGTTGAGGTGCTGGCCGTGTTTAAGGAATTACTCAGGTGGGTGACAGAGATTATGCACTGCAGCAGGGTTTGAGGAGTCACCTCTGGAGTGGATAGTTGGCAGTTCACATCCCAGCCTTTATCAGGTACTCTGTGATGGACAAGCACGCTACGAGCACCAATACAATGAGTCACTTCATGCTTTGCAAGCCATGATAAACACTGACTGGATGCCGCTTCATTTAGAGGAGAGTCTCTCTGTCCTGCATGTTTTAAACATGTCCCTGCTCCAACACACCTGATTCAAACAAAGGGGTCATTATCACTACATGCTGATGAGCTAGTCATTGGAATCTGGTGTGTTGCAGGACATGCAGGACACCAGGACCAGGATTGAGAAACCCCCAATTTAAAGTATGAACTAGTCATCCAACTAACTACTATGAAAGGGACAGATCCTTTTGTTGATTTAGTAAAAATGTGTTTTCTCCACTGGCAGCCATGTTGCCAATGAGGGTGAACATCCATTTGTCAGGGTTGCTCCCGGCAATGGTGGAGTACACGGTGAAGTCAGTGCTCCATCCATCCTCTACCGCTTTATCCTCCACATGAGGGTGGTGGAGGGGCGCTGTGCCAGTCTCAGTTGACATAGGGCACATGTGTCAAACTGGTGGCCCGGGGGCCAAATGTGGCCCTCCAATCGATTACATGCGGCCCGCCCACCACTGTGCAAGGTGATGGAATAGAGAGAGAATATAAGACTAAATGTATTTGCCTGCAATATTTTTATAATAGTAATAAGACATTCGGTTGTAATCATTGCTTTATTAAATGTATTACACTCAACGTGAAATTACATATATTTAAGCAGTTTTAATCACAATTATCCTCGTCATTATTTGCTAAATTTTCAATTTAATGCTCCGTTTTTGTGCATCATAAATATGTTTTTATTGTGAATCATTTTATATCAAAACAAGCACTTTAACTTTGCAATTCTGTCTAATATCATCATGAATATCTTATATTGCCCACCCAAATATGCTCATTGGTCAACATTCAATGTTCAGGCGTTCTCATAGCGCCACCTACTGGCAGCAGGAAATAAATTATAATGTTTTATTGTAACGGACTATTCATAAATTTTCTCAGATCTGCTTCAAATGTTTTAAAGAAAAAAAAAAGAAAACAGTGTCTTACAAATTGCATTATCCTAGCAGCTACCACCAGTGGGACAAAATATGATCCAGTTCATCTTTGGGTGTATGTGGTTACAAAAACAAAAGAGACCAGCTCTGCACTGAAACAAGACACCTAATACATTTTTAATTTCTTTGTTGAATTGAGAGCCTTGTATAGATCCCTGCTGTGCTGCAACATTACAGTTACTTAAACGGATGAATTGAGTTTCTGTGTGCAAACTCACAAATGAGCATTTAATTATGAAGAGAATATTAATGTGCACGTGAAAGAGGCTACACCCTCGGCCATGTGGGAGACCACCTTACTGAAGGCTGTGTGAATCTGTCCTGGTATCAACATCCGCCCTGAGCACTGTTGTAAAACAGAAGATATGTGGAGAATAGAGTTGATATTGTTACGGAGGCTGCAAAAAAATCAACATATGAGAAGGGTAAAAATAATTTCTGTTCCCTCTGAAACTGCAGTTGGCACCAAGGTGGGTTTCCGTCAGGCTGCTTCAGGCACATTTTCAATTTTCATATAAAAGCATCTAAATGGAAGCACGGGGGAAAAAAAGGCAAAAAAAGTCTTAAAATATTTTATTAAAGTTGAAGGAGGTGGAAAAGTTGGCATATCTATATAAAATAGATGCAAATGAATAGTTTCAATGAATAAAAGGGAACATTGAGGAATCAATGGGACTGATGAAAAACATTCAACTTAAAACCATCTCAACTGCTACTGGTGCTCTTCATTTATGTCATCAAGTCGTGCCTTGTTATCCCTCTGTAGGGGACACTAAGACGCATCCTCTTCAAGTTAAGAAAGGTCAAGGATGTAGATAAACTATGATTGCTGGCAGAAAACAGGGCACCGACATCAAAACTGTGTGCTTCATCTTGACGTCCGCTACCTCACTTTTTTTGCCATGCTTTGGCACTGAATGTAAACATACTGTAGATGGTGTGTGGAATCTAGGGAGAACAATTGAACAACGGAAATTGAATATCTTATTTAAAATTGTCTTTTGTTTTCATGAATTTGTGTTTTCCTTTATATATCACACAGGAGCAGTTTGTTTGCAGAAGTCAGAAATTAGTAGAGTTGGGTGCAATATGCAACATCACCCCTGAGTGCTACTACACTTTATACACAGGTTTCTACAAACAACAACTAATGCTGATGTGTTTTCAAGTAATCCAAAACTCCTGTAAATCCCTACAAGCAAATGGACACAACAGCAACAATCAACGCAGTTTGATCTGCTAAATACAAACCGACTATCCAACGTACCAACGAGTCGAAATGAGCCATTTTCTTTAAGTGCAAACAAAAATAAAACACAGTCATCTAAAAAAAAAAAACAACAACACATAAATATACATATATATACACACATGAATTCATTAATTCTTTTTTTTAAGGATCAGGAAGTATTGATCTTCAAAAATAAATTCATCAGATTGATCGTTGTCACTGGGTTGAAGGAAAACATTGTAACATGTAGTATGCTTGTTTTTAGGTGCTGTGGTTGTAATTCACTCGTTAAGATAATTCAGTCCACAGTAAAATAGTGTTGCTGTTGTTGCGTATGAGGAGTCCTAGTTTGTTTGTGACAACAGATGTTTTTCTTCAGTTATGTCTACTGTTAGCTGTGTATATATGTATATATATACACAAGTCTGCATGACAAGTTGAAAAAATTGATTTTTGGAACCATTTTCTTATTCATGAACTCACTCATGGGAATTACTTTGTGATCAATGTAAGGTCTGGATTGTCTCTCTCTCGAGCCACGTTATTTGTAAAGATGTGTTTGAAAAAGTGCATTTTGTATATTTTTGTTGATCTTGACCTTTGACCAGTCAGATATATGTTAATCATCTGGACACACACACACAGATAGATGAAAACAATGCCCAGCTTCTGACTACACTTGCACCTCAGGTAAAAATTAAGACATATCCCTTTAGCTTGTGATTTGTCCATTGATGATGCTCACACCCTTACACGGGTTTCTCCTCTCAACTGACTCTGAGTGAGGGAATATACGGCCCTTCATGCTTGACTGCTGTGGCTGACCACAGCTGCTTTGCCGCTGCTTTGCTCCACTGTGACCCCCGTCATCACCATCGCCGTCTTCCTTTTCGTCTGCACGGGCCATGTTGCTATTGACATCCGAATCCAGATCCGTGCCTTTCAGTTTGGGACAGTCCGTTGAGTACTCGATCTCCTCGACACACGGAGGCTCGTCATCTTCAAAACAGCTGTATGAGAAGAGAGGGAGGAAAGTTAACATGTAAGGTCTTCAAATTAATAAATAACATAATCTGACTTGTTGAAGGTACTTGAGAAGAAATATTAATATTATTAAATATTATAACCCTTCTTTTACCCTCCTCCGTAGGTTTGAATGAGATTAACAGAGTTGTCCTTCCTAGCACCCTGCGTGACCTTGAGCTCATCTACACTCGCCTGTGATTGACAGCTGCCAGCGAGACCCAGTAACTGCTGATCTGATTGAACACATATGCCACGCAATGCTGGCTGCTGTGTGAGTGGAGTGTGTGGGAGAGCAGGGAGAGACACATTAGCACTCCAGTGGGACAGAGAGGATGTGACAGGCACACTGATCTTCATGTTACTGTTGCAGCAAGATCCAGAAGCAGAGAGAGGGGAGAAACACAGAACCGAAGGAGAAGGGGATGCAGCGGAAAAGCAGAGAGAGAGGGAGAGAGAATGTGCTCAACTGAGAGAGAATGTGCTCAACTGAGAGAGACATAAAGGAAAAAGAGTGTATGTCTGGAATGCTGATGACAGCAGCACGCATGGCAATGAATAAAGACCGCTTGTCTGCGGTGTGCTGTCACTACACTGCCAATGCTAATGCCCGGGGGGAAGTTGCTGTTCAGCAGCTGCATCTGAAACACCATCCAGTTTGTCTACTTGTTTTCTTTCTCTTTTTTTCAATCAATTTTGTTTTTTATTTTAATTATTACTTCATCTGATTTGTCATACCTGGGCAATTTTACTGCTTACCAGCACAGTAACTGTAATGTGTAGCTTTTAAATATGAACTCTTACATTCAAACCATTGTCAAAGGAGTTCAAACAATGCTGAAACATTGCAGTGGTAAAGTGAGATGGGAGTACAACTTAAAAAACACATAGACTTGTGTATTAAAACGCTGGACAGAGCCTGTTTTCAAATGACCAACAGAGCATACACATAATTGTACTTTTCTGTTCCCAAAGACCAAATAGAGACAGAATATTATCACCACCACCAAAAATCTAAATACAAATAAAGCTTTAAAACGATGGTACCATGCTGGACCTGGGCTCAGGCTGCTCTGCCTTTTTAAAGGTCAACGTTCCGCTTTGGAAGGCGCCAGGAAACATGTTAGACACACTCGTTTCAAAATCACTCTCACAATATCTGCACATTTTCTTGTGGCAATTTGAGCGGACTGCATTGGTCAGGGGCGTGGTCAAGGTGGAGTCTTACTTGTGAGAGTTGTGGTCCATGATTTTGTGACCCAGGTCGAAGTGGTTTAAGAGTGGCTTTATGAAAAGAGCCCTCGTGTCTTTGGTTACAGACAGCAGACTGTGGCAAAAATTCAACCCCAACTCCTGCAGCTCCCTGGTTCCTGTTTGCAGGCCCTGCATACACACACACACATGCGCATACATGAACACACATTTGAACAGATTTGTTATAATCAGAGGTGAAGCTGTAAACATATGCACCATCTCGATTATATATATATGTATATATATATATATGTATATATATATATATATATATATATGTATATGTATATATATATATATATATATATATATATATATATATATATATGTATATATATATATAGAGAGAGAGAGAGAGCTTCTCCCAGTGCATACACACTATCTCCCACACATGCACACACCTTGTATATTCCCTGGTCACAGCCGTTGTAAGTGCTCTCCATGGTGTAACTTCTCAACACACCCATCTCCCTCCAGACGACCACCCTGGCTGTGGCAGAGCGAGACTTCTCCACCTGATGGATTCAACACAGACATGGTTATTCATTAATTAATTAATATACATGAGTATGGATAACACCAGAAAAAAGGAATAATAATGGATATAATAATGAGTATAATAAGAAAATGTTAATGTCACTGATAACGATAACCCATGGAAAAAAGCGATAACATTAACATCTTGTTATTTATGATGGATGATGAAGACAAATAATAATTTAGATGAGTGTGTCATCTGTATTTGTATAGTTGTTATTACCAAATAACTGCAGCTGTTGAAAGAAAAGGCTGGTGCAATACGATCCAGTGTCTTTGGAATGGTCTAGAAAGAAAGAAAGAAAGAAAGAAAGAAAGAACATGTAGTGTTTTTCTGTTTGTCTTTTTTGCCAGGGTGAAAACACGGCTATATTTGTCCAGATAGAATATTGTATTTGGTTATAGGACTTTCTTAACGCCAGTTGAACACATGTACATTCACCATTAAATCATCGGCCTCTTAATCGCAATCGAATAAATGTCTTTCAATCAAAGGCATCGCCAGAAATTTGAATCCTTTTAGTCATCTTTGTGCATGCCACAATGAAATATAGCTTAACTTCAATCAGGAAAAAGCATTTACATACTAATTCATTTATATTCCCCCTCTTCCTCTTTCCACTTAATGAGCTAACTGTGGGTGATTCCAGTAATCCAATCAGATGTCCCTGATCAGTGCTCAGCCAATCATGTCTTTGCTGCAAAGTTATTTTTGTCATTACACTATTACTGCGACCCTGCTCCACTCCACAGTCAGTGTCCAGGTCCAACCCAGCTGGTGATTGTCAGTATTATCAGGATTCTCAGGATTCTCCTCTTCAGTGTGAAGATCAAACGCCCAGTCTCTCCAACCTTCAGTCACGATGACGTCACACTGGGGTTTAAGCTTAAAACCCGATTCGTTTACATATTTGCACTTCCTGCACTTTTCACGACTGACAGCAAAGCCTGATCAATAGTCGTCTGAGGTCTCTGCAGACTGAACGATGGTGAGACACGTCAGTCACATTATCAGGCAGACGTGACACGGGCAGGCTCATCTGACAGATACAGATACAGATAAGGCCCTGAGTGGCTTGGCCGTGTGTGTGTGTGTGTGTCTTGTGACTTACTCTATATCCTGGGTCCTCTTTAAACCTCAACGTGTCAACTGCAGAGCCAGACTGCCAGAGAGTCTCCTTCACACTGCAGCCGTACAGAAACATGTTTTTCTTTCTGGAGTGACCGTGGTAGTCGCAGAAAACCTAAAAGAATATTGAAAAACTAAATAAATAAATAAATCCATTCACTTTCTTCTGCTACTCCTTTGTGTGTAGGATTTAGTGGCATCTATAGGGCAACGTTGAATATTGAAACCCGACTGAATAAAATTGCAATACAATTCCTTTAATATTCCAAGAAATATTAAAGCCTTGGACCAAGGCTCGGACCAAGTGTCACTGGTGGGCACGTAACAGAGAAAAAGAATGAAGATATTTCTCGACTCAGGGGAAACTGAGGTTGGGAAGCACAATTTTTCAAAAATACGACCCCTATTCCAGTCATACAAAGCTAAATGCAAATCGGTGAAGTATTCCTTTAAGGAATCATTCTAAAGTTCAATTGTAATTATTAAAACATGAACATCGTTCACTTGTACTGAAGCAGGATCTGTACTTCAACTCAGATCAAGTCTTCATTCAACAAACAGTATGTGCGTAATCTCACCAGTGGAGTCCGCCCCACACTGCTGAGGTAATACAGGAAGCCTTTGGCGTGGTAGATGGTTGGACTGAGGACAGGGTCCGGTTTACGCCACTGACGGTTCAGATCCTCACAGTTGAGATCACAGCGATTCCTGCGGAAACACGCGGCAGAGGAGAGGCGCTTGTGCTGTGAGTGCTCATGTTCGTGTGCAGGTAATGTGTGTGACGTGAGAGCAAGAGACCTGGAAAATAAACAGGAAATCGACACACCTGCACACTGACCAACATCAACTGTGTTTGTGATTGTAAATGTTGCATATTTAAACACATTTCTCTGAATTAGATTAAATGTGGTCTTATGTTGGAGTTGGACTCAATTCCAGCTGAGAACATCTGTGGTTACTCAGATTGATGTGAATACGGTTAACCCTAAGAACCAACACGAGCCTGGTTTCCACCAAATTTCCCGAAACTCAGTGAAAGACAACACATATTTATGTGCTGCTGGTGAGACATCCATCTATCATTGTTGCAATATTTGCTTGTCGCACTAAGTCGAGGAATGCTCCACTCCAGCAGACCACCTGTCACTTACGTGCCGTTGATGACTCCGTCTGGGTTGAGCATGGGGATTATCTTGAAGACAAAAGCCTCCCTCAGACTCTGGGCCACCACATCACTGCTGCACAGAAACTCCAGGGTGCCCTTCATCACCCAGCTGGCATTGGACTCACCAGGATGGACACGGGCCGTCAGCATGATACAGGGGCGATTACCTGCAGGGAGACAAATGCGACTCTTCCATTTGCCTAATACGGTATCATATGAGGAGAATTGAATTACCCATTTTGTGCTCAGTAACATGTGATTGTTTGCAGAGATTTTGCAGTGAGGATTACAAACTCATCCTCTTGTTGCCTGATTGTTTTCCAACTTCCCTCTTCCCTGCTGTGTTTGCATGTCCTCCTTTTCGTTCCCTGATCATGTCTGTGTGTGTGTGTCGCTGTCTGGATGTGACTTGCAGATTGCTGTGCTCCTGCCAGTACTAGATATTTAACACCAAATCAACTCCTCAGCATTGTACGATATTAAAAGTCTGTCAGATCATCGTACGCCCCTTTGTGGTAGAAATGCTTCCGCCAACTACTTGATATGAAGTACTGACATGTTGCTGCGTTTATTGGCTGACTCCCTTTCTATTTTCCTGGTCGCTTTACAGCATAGGTGGCTGTTGTCAGTATTGGAATAGCAACCTCTCTGTGGTGCTGAAGTGTAAAGTATGTACAGCTGCTGAGTGGAACAGCCGTTAGAGGCACCCCCGCTGTCGGAACTGTGTTGTGATTGGTCAGTTCATCCAGTCACAGGCCAGACTTTTCCAACGCTATATATACAGAGGCCAGCTTATTTTTTTCTCTCAGATGACTTGATTTACCTTAGGTGAGATTAGTGGTTAAATTCTGTGTGCGGCGCAAAGGAAGTACGTTATTCTCTCCAAAACAATAAATAGAACAACGTTTACTCAGTGGAAAAATAGACTCAAGAATACTGTCAGTCAGCACTCACTATGCTGTCTCTGTATTGTAATCCGGGAGTTGTTTACATTTCCTGTGCTCTCTGAATGCCCATCATCATTCAATTATACTGATCGGGTCTTTCATCGAAGCTGTGCTGATAGTGTCCTCCAAACCCATCACAACACTCTATTAGGTCTATCAGCGATGGTTACAGCTGGCTAATTATGTCAGTTACCAGAGGTAATGAGTGATAATTATAATATGATGCAGGGCTCATTTCTAAGTTTCAGTGATTACAGTGAGCATTTGAGCACAGTGTGAAGCAGGTACTGCACTGTCAGCTACTGACAGCTCGCTCATATTTAAGACCAACTTTCCGTCACATCATTCCAAATGATCACATGATTTACATAGAAAAATGGTTGAATGAGCACAACGTACTGGAGCTATGAACTGAGTGTCACAAAATATTCCTACGAGAACCAATTGCACTGGGTATGCAAAATGAAGCTGATATAAGAAAAACATCCTTACAACAAGGGTCATTTTCAATAAAATGATACACACATTACGATATTTTATGGACAGCATTTACTTTGTAAGCGGCCAGTTGGTTTTTCATTTCCATTCATTTAAGGAACACACTGCAAATGAGAAAAAACTACTTGAGTAGGACAATCCATCACAAAACTGCTAATAATAGTAATAATAATCATGTTTTTTTTGTTGTAGTGTACAACAGTGAGATGAAATGTCATACAGACAATGTCTGGGAAGTAACAGCAGCTACAGTAGCAAGAAATAATGTTATTACTGTCATGCTAATGTGGATATGCTGTCAAGGGAACAAATACACACACACACACACATAGACACATAGACAGAGAGCGAGCATAACTCACGTAGCTGGTGCATGTCTTTCCAGGCTCTGCTGGCAGGACAGGCAGTGATGGTGACCAGTGGACACGGGTTTCCAGCTAACGTGTTGCAAAGACTCTGCTGCCGGAAGAACACCTTGGAAGGATCCACGGATTTCTGCAGCACCTTCAAATGAGCCTGTTGGGTGGGGAAAAAAATACATTTATGAGTTATAATTTGTGCACTATACATAATTACAACCGAAAACTAGGACATGTAGTAGACGTTACATTATGTTAAGTTAACATAAAGCTTTACCCAACTATGTACTTTAAGATAACATTAACATAATGAGTTTGTATTATCTTTTTCTTGAGAATAAATGTCCAATATGAGTTTTATTATGAGGTTTAAGATTCTAAGCTGAACAAAGTGACAGAAGAGAAGGATACTACTACTTTTGATTTGATTTTTCTCCATTTATTTGTTGTTGTTTTTTTCTTGGCAGTTTCAGTCAGTTTCAGTGTGGACGCACTGGTCTACCATTTTAATGATTCTATCCATCTGCCATCATGCCCATCTGTCTGCAGCTACCAGGCATCATTTGTACCCAAACGTCATTGTAACTCCTCTCCTTTTAGTGGGAAGAATTGATGTTTGGAGCTCTTTTTAGAAACGTGCTTGCAATCTACTTCAACTCCAGCAGAGGGCACTACTGGACTGGCCAGTCTAAATGCTGAGCCTGCTGACAAAATCTTGGCTCTTTCCTCAACACATTTTCAAAACAAAAATTGTTTAACTGCTTTATAGACAGAAAACTAAGTTGTTTCCAACCCAAAGACTGACTTCCAAAGGGTCACTAGGAAATTTAAATTTAAAAAATTTAAAATTCTAAATCTGTAAAAATGAATCCGTACAGATGTGTTGAGGCCAAACAAAAATTAAATAAAAATGCTGCATGACAAGTATATACACGGTATGACAGAAGTATTCAAGAAAAAAACAGGAGAGCCAACATGTTCACATTTATATAATTAGTAGTAATAACAATCATAATAATAACAACAATAACAATAATAATAACAATATTATATTGAAATTAATTACATGCTTTAAAGTAGGCCCCATGTCATTTTAGGCTCTGTAGTTTTATTCAGTTGCATTTTATTGACGTTAATTATATATATGTATATATGTTTATATACACAACAATTCAGTTGTATGGGACTATGAAGCAGTCCTTAGATTGTATAAGTAATACAGTCGTTCTGTTAGAGATAAAACTCAAAATAACTGTCTTTTTAACATATTTAATTGTGGAATATCTTTGAAAGCATCTTCATCTTCTATATTCATAGATGGGTGGAAAGATCGGGTCAGTACCTTCAGAGCAGAGTATGTGTAGGGATAATGGTAGGCCAGGTAGCACACGTCCTCATTGTGTTTGAAGGTGACGGTGAAGGTCAGAGTATAAAAGGTCGCTCTACTTCCGTCCTGAGCAGGACAATAGTGGTTTCTTCAGGGGGGAGGAGCATAGAGGAAAGACAACATAATGGGAGTTATGTATAGAAGGTCCATGTGGTCTCCAACTGAGCTCTCAGTAGTGGAGCATTTGGTCTCAGACATCACTTCTCACTCAAACCTTGTTGTACTGTCTTGTATGGGTTTGTGTCGGTGAATCAATATTATGTAGCACACCTTTCTTTATTCATTTTATTCATGTAACATTTATTTCACTAAGAAGTTTCCTATTAAGACTGAAATCTTAATACAGAAGGTCGAACAACAAGCGATGTACTGTACATGCAATTGGACAAATAACATTAGACAACAATAGGTACAAATATTTAGAGTAGAACTGAAGAACATAACACAAGGAAGCAAACATTAATTTATCAATTATTAAAGCATCTGCAGCTATAGCAGTAACTGCTCCCTTTACCCTACGTTTGAAACAATGTAAAGAGACAAGGATTTCATGTTTGAGTGTGGACTGAAGACTGTTCCAAGACCAGGGCCGGTCATACGGAAGGCTTGATTTGCATGTCTGTATTCTAACAGAGGGAGGTTTAAACTGAAACTATTCATGATAAGTGAAATTCTGGATACCTTATGGAATAAGGAAAGAAATACGGAAGGACTAAATGTTGTCACTAAACATTAATGCAAACCACAAATATGCAGCGCTCTTGTGGACAAGTTTCAGTCTGAACTCAGGATCTTGGTAAAAAAAAAAAACAGTATAAAGTCTAAAACTGATGGTTTTTTTATTTATATATTTGATTTATTATATTTTCAATCATACCTGTAATAACAAATTTCAGTTCCAGTCCTCACCCAGTGTGGGTTACCTTCCAGAGCTTCTCTTACTGAGTACAGCACCGGCTGCATTCCTGCAGTACACACACACACACACACACACACACAAATACACACACACACACACACGCATACATACACACACATGCACAGATTAACCGTCAGCCACAGGAACAAACATGTTGTCAAGTCAGTTGTTGATGTGTTCTCAGAGTGTGTTCACCTCGGCCTGTGCTGGTCTTCTGACAACAAATGTGATTATGTGTGTTTTCATACTGACCTTAACCTGACACACACACATACACGCACACACAGTCCGAGGTGATCACACACATTTACATTTATTAACTCTTTTCTATGAATGGTACTGTACATTATACTGCACTGATCTGACACTGGTCCTAAACAGCCTCAAAGGTTATAAGTATGAGGTACTTATAATTAGTCTGTGTTGTGTTATCTTGTTAAAAAGCTCCCAAGGGGCTGTTCTCATGCAGCGTCTTATGCGTGCACAAATACATTATTTTGCATGGAGCCATGCGTTGGACGCATGCGCAACTGAGAGCAATGCCGCTGCAATGTGCATCCGTTGCCAAGCGCATGTTTTTTCAAAATGAGACTATGTCAGCTATGCAGCTGTGAACTGCCCCAGTGCTACATACACACTACTAGAAAAGCACCCAACCACCCCACACCCCTCCCTGCATCCTGCAAAAGTTTGGCCCATATTTATTATCAGAGCCCTGAGAATGAGCTCAGTAAGCAAACACTTTAGATCAGTGATAGCAAACTATATTAGCCTAAATACAGAGCTACATTATTTTTGATTAAATTGTCTCACTAACAGAAACTGAAGTATTTATAGGTTTGTTCAAATCAAATATAATGGGTTACTGAGTCATTTACAATACATGTGTGAATTAAATAAAAAATTGCAAATTTGAGCGCACACACGCAAACACACACTCACCATAGTTGAACTGACTGTTGCATTTCTCACAGTTGATGACATTGAAACGGTAGGGAACGTCAGCTACCATATTACTGACTTCAAAGTAGAACCACTGGCTGTGTTGGGAACAGTTGGCATCGGAGTTCAATATGAGGTCATATTCATATCTACAGAAGAGAAGACAAGACAAGAGAAGACAAGATTTTAATTAAAAAAAAAAAGAGCTTTAATGTTGTTATTGACCAATATTTCCCAACAACATTGGCTTTTATATCTAAGTCCCGTTTCAAAAGTATCTCAATCTCAATCAGTTCTTTACTGCATGTTTCATTACAAGTGGCCAAAATAAGTTTCCTCTGTAGAGTGACTGGGTTTAGCCGAGTCCATATAGGTCATAGATTAGAAATGCAGCTCTTTCACTGTGAATGGAGCCAGTTAAGGTGGATCCAAGCATCGGGTCAGGATGCTTGGCATGATTCCTCTTTGATGATACATGATAATGTGTCTCATCACTTGTTTTGTATCTTCACTGAGCTGCAAGCCAATTGTTTTCTTAACTCTGATCTCTGCAGCATTTATCATTTTCTGTGGTGTAACCTGTAATCAACACTCTTGAGGCTCAGTTATATCTGTTTATAAAGTGAACTTGTTGCCCAACACTGTCACTGGCCTTTGCAGCCCAACAATGACATTGTTGCCTCTCGCTGTCTTTGTTCAGCTCGTGTTCATCGTGTGTTTTTGTGTCTCCGTACCTGCGGATTTGAACTGCCTTCCTCAAGTTCCCACACTCAAACTTTGAGAAAAACCTCAAAGAATCAGATGGACACTGAAGACTGACAGGGAAACAGAGACATACCACACAAAGTTCAGGATACAACATTTCATTCCAATTAAACACTGATAATAAATGTTCATTATCACACTATTTCAACTTGAAGCTCATCTTGATAATTCACTAAACAGCAGTGTTGTGTTTGTATATGAATGTGCTCTTTATCTACCTGCTGTCCTCTAGGTCGTAGACAACTTGATTAATGATGTCAGCAGCATTCAAGAAACGCTGGATATCGTTGAACACTTTCTGTCTGAGAGAAATAATAAGAAAGATTATAAGAAAAAACGTCTTTGGAGAGCTTCTTTGGAAAGGGAAACGGGCCCAGAAGAAGAAGAAGAAGAGCCTTCCACTTTAATTTAATTTAATTTAATTTAATTTAATTTAATTTAATTTAATTTAATTTAATTTAATTTAATTTAATTTAATTTAATTTAAAATATCAGGATTCCTACTTAAAATATGGGTTTGTTGCTACAGGTGATTCTCACGCACCAAGCCTGCTCTGCAAAATATGTAGCAACAGGCTTGCAAATGAGGCTATGGCACCTCCTGAAACAAGCTCAGGGCTCACACTAATTCAACAGCATGGTGAGTTGCATTATTACACACCTTGTTTTTAGTTGTTTCTATACCAGTCCGTGAAAATATTGTTTACATGAAACTGGTCCGTGGCACATAAAAAGGTTGGGGGCTTCTGAGTTAAAGGACAGATCATAAAAACCTGGGCCTCGATTTATAATACTTTTCATGTAACATTCCAAACTGAATTCCATGATCAGGGTCAAGCAGGTGAAAACCTAACATGTACCATAACTATTCAGCATTTGCTGGACGGTGCTGGACGGGAGGGGTTGTAACTTGAAGTGGTGCATTTTGTCTACAGTGTCCTTTATCAAAACTTATTACCAGGGTTTATTCAAAACAATTTTAAATGTCCTGAAGTGTGAAATGAGCATGGCTTACCTTTGTGTGTTGGGGTTGCGAGGGGCCATGCGTTCATTTCCTGGGGGAGGGAGGTGACCCCAGAAATCAGGGAAAGCCAGGATGCTGAACTCTGGAATCGACTTGGTTTTGGCAGCTGCAGCTCGGTACAGCTTGGGGTCATGGTGCGAAATACAGGCTCCGTGTCTCTTCAATAACCTGTCTATTATGGGACAATGGCGGAATTCTTCGTCTTCTTCCTCCTCCTCATCAACCGGCTCTTTTCCTCCCAGACCTACAGGGGTGTCTCCCCTGTGAGAAAACAAGAAAACATTAGAAATGGAATCAGAAAACATTCGAAAAGCTCACAGTGATGAGACGGGTGTGTGACACTACTGCTAAAGCACAGAGCCTGAGGCTGTGGTTGTGTGACATAAACCCCAGGGGGAGTTAAAAAAAAATGAGTCTTCGATGCTTTGTGATTGATCTCTTGGATGATAATGAAACTATGCAGAAAAATGTAAACTTTTTTTCTAGAACAAAGGTTGCAGTTGGGCCTGCAAATTCTTTAAAAGAAACACAATTAAGAGACAAGATGTATGAGACTATATGAATGCGCTCTTGCTCTGCAGTCTGCTGATTTTGCCTGAAACTCAAACATACAAACAATGATGCGTCCACTGTGGGTTTTTTTTTTTCGGGGGGGGGGGGGAATGCAGATTGCTGTGTGCTGTCCCTCCTTCCCTATTGGTGCTCCTGTTTCCTGCCTTCGTGCCTCTCTTCCACCATCTGCGTCCCTCGGTCAACCCGCCTTTCTACCACCGTGATTGGTTTGCCCCACTTCCAGCTCACCTGACCAATCCTCCTTCATCACCTCATCAGCACACCTGTATATATACCAGCCGTTGAGACCTTGTGTCACTTGGTTCATGGTTGTTGTTGTGTGCCTCTGTGTGGTTTGACTGACTCAGAGAAAGACTTTAATATTGGGGATTAGTGCTGATTGTTAGCCTTTTCGTTTGGCCTGGGTTGTCTAGCCAGGACAGACTTAGGAATGCTATTGTTTTGTATTTAAGTTTAGTTTCCTGCAACATTTCATTTTGAATAGCATCCTCCTCCCTTAGTTCCTCCTGTTCTTTGGTGTTGTGTTAAATACAGATTTGCCTCCTTGTTAAGAAATATTTAATTTTTGAACTACCTTTCTACATCTGGTTAATTATGTTGCTTCCCCCTCCCTAACGAGCTGTGTAAGTTCAATGATAACCACATACAAACCTAACATCTGGAACCATGGTCCTGCAGGCTAAGATGCTGCTGTGACTGTGGAAATCACAGGCTTCTAACTGGGCAGTGGCTGGAGAGAAAGGAAAAGGACAGGACATTTCAAATGTTTCCATCCTCAAAAAGAGGAGGAGAATGAGAGAGTGATGATGAAAACCAAGAGAATGTATTTTGTATGCAGCTGTGTGCGTGAGTAACCTGTATGTCTCTCTGTCAGGACAGAAATGGCAGAGTTTGAGAAACTTTGAGAGACAAGTAATAATACATCTCATTGTTCATGATTTCAAGATCTGATCAAAAATGATTAGGACGCGTTCTTCCTCCTCATGACTCATTCATCAGCTGTATTTTAAATGCAGGACGTGCCCTCTCTTTTCCAACTTCCAATGACACCTGTCACTTTCCACCTGTCATAGGCCAGATTTGTCCAAGGTGGTAAACACAGCCCACAGGAGGGGCATATGTCTAATTCTCACTCCGATCACTTGATTTAATGCATGCGGAGAAGTTATTATGCCTACTCTAGCTCTAAGGAGCTCTGTGATGCCTTTGCTGCTTTGAGGAACGTAAAGAGCTGTTGAAAAATAACATCCAGTTGAAGTTTAACACTCCAAACATTATGTACTGTAGCACTAACTTCTTACACAGGAAAAACAGTTATCCTCTTTGTGTCTCAGTGTTAGCATAGGTATTAGATTGTGTGTGTCCTATGTATGACCTGGTGTTTTTCCCTCTGTCTCTGAGTGAGATGAAGAAGAGGTGGATGAATCACTGCTGAAGTTGCTCTTCTTCCTGTCCTTCCTGGACAAGTTAGCAGAGAAAGTGCTTTGCAGCACGGTTTCCTCATCTGATGATGTTGATGACGATGATGACGATGATGGTGATGGCGAGCTCTTCTCTGGCTTTGAACTCAGAACCAATTCCTGGGAGACACACAAGTTGTTTGGCAGTCATGTGATTAGCTCACAGACATGTCATGCTTCAGCAAACATAAACATAAAAACATAGAAACAAAATAAAAAACCAAACTTTGTTTTGTCATCTTTTTTCCTCAGTGTTGTAACTATTTGGCTACCATGTGCGAGTGGCAACCACTGGTTCCAGGATAAGAGGTCATTTTCAGCAACAATGGCCTTCCCTTGAACCACTTATTGCCAACAGATACCATGCTTGTTGCTGGTGGTTTATTGGGGGTTGGGGAAAGGACAGCCATGTTGCTCCCAAGTTATCCACAATGCCTATAATAAATGACTGTACATACAAGTACAGCAAATATGAACTACTTTGAAACTTTTACTCTATTAATATTGTCATAGGTGACTTTAACTTGTTTGTAACATAATTTTCTGATGAGCTGCTTTTAAATATAAGGGGTTTTCCAGTAGCCACTGCAGGAAACCCTGTTCCTATACACTCCCTTGGGTGCTTTTATTTATTTTCATGATATTTGATGTTATTTTGAGTTGTGTTTCAGTTATCTTTCCTGGGTTTTCTGCTTTTTTTTTTTTTTAATTCACGGTTAGTTTCTGGGTTTTTGTTGCTTAACAACTTTACAGTGGGAACAATCATCGCCAGTTAAGTGCAGAATGGAGGAATGAGATGAAGAACATTGTGGTTGGCTAAGAGGTGGTGTTTTTACATGCGCTCTTTAAATAGCCTTAGCAAAGGTCGACTGTTTTGTGTCCCTTGGTGGTGCATGTGACATGTTGCTGATAAACTGGGAGTGTTTTATTTAGCTCACGGCCAATAAAATCCCCTAGGATAAGAACAGGTGCACACTCAATACAGTGAGCGTACACTATGGTCTCTGACACACAATATTGAAACATAAACAAAGACTTGAGCCAGCCAATCAGATCCTGCTCCATACACCCATCCCATGTGTTTTCTGACAGATCAGTTGTCTTGGTCCAGTCTGTTTCACATCCATCCAGAGAGAGCTCTCTGTTCATGATCATGTTCTTTAGCCAGGATTCTGTGAGGCAGATCACTGGTGTGATGTGCTTGCAATTTGTATGTAATTCATCCAAATTATTGTGCAGGGAGTTAGCAAGTGTAATAAAGGGAAGGGGTGGGTCCATTGCGAGGCTTCAAGTCTCACCGTTATTGCCCCCAGGCAAAGAAGAGAAAACATAAGTACAATAATTTGTGGTGTCCCTCAGGTTCTCACAATCAAGAAAAGATAAACTGATGCACCCCAAGATTCTCTCCACATGTTGCTACTACATGTTTAAATGATCCACCACTCCTCATAACTTTATAAAAAATAGTGTTCATGTCGAACCACAACTTGAATTCCCATCATTCACCCCATCATCCTCTTTTGCTCCAGTGACTGCCATTAATTAATTAATTAGTTACTACCTCTTAAAATACACATGAATGATGAATCTGACCAGTGGGCAGTGTGGCTGCTCTAATCTAAACAGCCAACCATGGCTACCGAAATGTAATGCAATACATACTGTGACACAAACAAGCAGCTCTGATATCCAGTGCTATTTTTTTGCTAAACCAACTTTTCAACATTTATAATGCAGTAGATGAATATTCAGACCTCAAAGTCGTGTGAGAGTTCAGGACAGAGGCGTCCATACTGTTGCAGCAGCCCTTTAGGTCTATCCGGGTCTGGACGATGACAAAGTATGTTCAGGTCGGTCTCCAAGTCTTCATCCTGCGTAAAAGAACAGACAGACACACACACATATACAGTTTTGTTTTGTTTTTTTTCAATTGCAAACAAGCATTGAAGAACTGAAGACACATTCTGAAAATGCTTCACATTGTCAGTAAAACCCAAAGTCTATGTGGAGTAAATTGTGAATCACTTTTCACTGTGTCGACCAAAAAATGCATTCAGTGACCACGGTTACCACAATTCATGAAATCTTTCTCAGAGTCCACCACCTGTAAAACACTATAATTCTGCTGTTTTTTTTTCTTTCTTTTTTTTTTAAACACTAACACACTTTGTTCAAACTGTTAAAAACACAAGTGAAACAGAATGATGGGGGGGGGGACTGTGCATTTCTGCTGCAGCCACACTGAAATCTATAGAAAATATGAATTATACATGTTTATTCTACTCCTGGAATTTAGTGATTTTACTTCTTTTTTTTTTTTATTCAAACTTTTTAAAATAGTGTAAATCACTGTGAAAAGACATAAAAAACATAAATGTAATTGAATTGTTGCTTTGCTGATTTATTGTTGTTACGAAATACAACATACAGTAATAATTAAGTAGACTAAATAAAGTGCAGAGATCTTATTCTATGCTAGAATTATCTGGAAAACTTAAAAGATAAACTGTCTTTTATGTAATGTCTCTGTTGTTTGTATGTTGTAGTTTAGTGTCCTCACCGTGACAGTATTTGTTGGCAGTGTTGTGGATGAATGAGCTCATTTTGAGACATATGATGATGATGATGATGATGATGATGTCGGTGAGAAAGAGTTTTGGAGGTGAGATGAACTGTGTAGCTGAGAAGCACGTTAATAATGCGGACTGTGAGGAAAAAGTATGTTGAGTCCTGATGAGTTCTTGTTAGCAAGTGTGATTATGAAGGTGAAGGTTACTGTATGTGAATTAAAAGGAGTGAAATGTAAACAGCGTGATCACATAGAATGAAAACAGGAATGAGTGCTAAAAATAAAACATAAAAACATCTGCTCACTAGATCAACACTGGACCTGATGACTGACAACACTGATATTAGACACAGATTCAAAAACATTGTACACAGTACACACACACACACACACACACACACACACACAGACTCACATAATCTCTGTTCTCTGCCTCTTGGTTATCAGCATATTCATCATCACTCTCCTCACTGCTCTTATCTGGACACAGCAGAGAGAAGCACAATTGAAAATTTCAAGGAACGGTGTGTGTGTGTGTGTGTGTGTTGGCTGAGGGGGACTTTGTCTCTAAATGAGCAATATTCAGACGTTTATAAATGTGTTAACTAGAGAACAATAATTTAATAGAAGGTGGTTTCAGATGAACAGAAGAAATAACTAACCTGGATCAACAAACTCTTTTGCTTAGTATGATTTATCTTGTTGCATTGTCGCATCATAATCCATTGACAATAAAGTAGTCGATGGGGGGGAAAGGATGGCATTTGTAGCCCTTGTAATATGTGAGCAATCACTTCATTCATTTTACATCCATCCTAATCAAAAGTGCTTGTAGTGAGCAGTCTTGTATGAAGTACCATAAAGGCATACTTGAGTAAAAAGTAAAAAGTATCTTACCAGAAAATTACTTTGGAAGAAATGTTGAAGTCACTTTTTATAATATTACTTAAGTAAACGTCTTAAAGTGTATGACATGTACTGTACTTAAGTATCAAAAGTAGTTTTCTGATATAAAATGTACTGAAGTGGGAAGTAGGAGTAAAAGTCTTAAAAAAGTGAGGAGCTAGGATTGAGCCATGGTAACTCAGCGGTAGGGTGAGTTTTCTTCCATCTATAAGGTTGTGGGTTCAAATCCTGGCTCTGCTAGTCTATATGTGTCCTTGAGCAAGACACTTAACCCAGTGTTGAAGCATGTGAATGGTTGAATTACAAAACTGTAGTGTCATCAAGACTAGAAATTTATTTGGTAGTAACAAAGATAGTTCGGTGAAATGTAGTGGAGCAGAAGTTGCTAGAAATATAAATAACAAAGTAAAGTACAGACATGTGAATGTTGTACTTAAGTACAGGGAAGTACTAAAGTACAAGACGTTAAAAATCACATGGAGAGAGCTACCAGGATTTTAAATGTACAAGAGTAGGTCATCTGCATACAGTGAAATATAGAAGCATTCCTCAGAGAGCAGCCAGAAAGCCATGGGTTCTATCGCAATGGCAAACAAAAGTGGTAATAATTGTTCCTGAAGAACAAAGGGGAACAGACAGTCGCTGTAACTGTTACCTCATAAAGGTACCGTCCTTTCAACACTGGCAAAAGCTTTTTTGGTGTCAAGGATTCCACTACTTGTGGGGATTCAGTGCTCAACAAGTGGGTAATGTTACAAAGACACCTGCTGTTGTGAGGGGACTGCCTGTCTGACATAAATCCTCTTTGATCTAACAGGATGATAGAGGGCATTAGTCACTGGAGACAGAGACCCAGAACTTTGGAAAGAATCTCGAGGTCCACATTTAGGAGAGAAATCAATCAATAGCTACTACAAGAGATAGATAGAGTGTCTAGCAGACAAAGTAGACACGCCTCACTATGCATATCTTTTAGTGCTGGTGCCAGGAGAGCAGAGCCGTCTCGACTTGGACACGTTAATGAATTCTTCTGATGAGTTTTGAAGACTTTACCTGGTGCCACATCCACATCAAGGGCAGGTCTTCCGGGAAGAGGGAAGGTGTATGCAGACTGATCTGATTTCAGTGGTAGAGGCGTTTTGGGAAGACACTTTCTCAACAGCTGTACGGAGGGCTCTGTCAGACACTCCATGCCTTTACTCAACAAACCTGTCTGTCAAAGGAACACACATAAGAACATATAGAGGTGACATGTTAAGAGATTCAACTCTAGTTTGAGTTGGACTATGTTGTACAAACAGAAAGATATGCTTAACTAACTGCATTTTGTAAGTGAGTGTGAATTAAAAGTTAAAAAACTGGATTCTCCGTTACATTTTGTAAGGAACTTGTTTTAGCCTAATTAAAACTACTATATTTTTTATATATCTACATATGTACATTTCAACATTACATTGAGGACACAGTGAGTGACATGTGCTTATAACTGCTTACAAACTGCAGTTTGGCAGTTTTAGTAAATTTTTTATGAAAACATTATCCAACAATGTAGTAAATGTCCGTGGAAATGCAGTCTTTGTGAGACAGAGTTAAAGTGTTGTGCCTATAAAGCATTTTCTTAAAGGAACAAAAACGTAGACCATGAAGACCTCAGGACCGGTGGTAAACAGACTGGTGGATAACAATACAGCAACACTAAACAACACAAAAAGTGACAACTGTCTGCCGTTTTACTGAGGACGCTAATATTATAATGTTTTTTCTGTCATAGAGCTTAATAAGTTCTTGTTCTGTGTTTTGCCAGTATAGCAAATTCAAAGGCCATAGACATGCACACCTGCCATTAGTTCTTGTTGTATATATCATTTTTTTGTAAGCTGTTCAGTCTGTGCATGAAATGCATGATTTGGGTTTTACCTGTGTGGTCTGATATAACAGTCTGAGGCCTCCATGGGAAACAAAGGCCTGTCTACCTCCAGCAATGCGGGTGGCTTTATGGAGGCAGCGAAGCAGCGCGTGGCGAATTTCTATGGCAGCATGTTTGGTATCTTTACTGTGCCAGTCCTCGTACAGCCTTAACAAGCCAGAGACGTAACCCTTAGACACCACTGAAGAAACATTCGCCTCTGTGGGGGAGGACAGAGACAAACAGAGAGAACATCAGTACATTTACTTTTGGGATAAAATTGCTGGAGTCATTGCGGCTGGTTTACAAGCAGAAGAAAAAAAAAGGTGAAATATCTATCAAACTATGTCTAGTCATTTCATAGTCAGATGTTCTCCATGTCTTATATAGAGGGTTGCACTCGTGGGAGCCGATCTCAAACTTGTGACAGAGCATGGTGGGCCTGGAGATGCAACATGTGTGCAGCTGTGTTAGTGCCTCTGACGTCTTCCCCTGGATGGCAGGGGAGCATGCTCTGTAATTCAAGTTAGTTGCCAACAGACCGGTTCAGAACACTGAGCATAAAATAATTTATTTTCTATTTGAACCAAAGCTGTGTTCCCCTCCATTGAGTCGTGACAGTTACAATTTGGTCTAGTCTATCTATTGTTAAAATTTGAAACAAAAAAGCAGTACTATGACCTTCATTTGAGACAAACACTATAGTGGGTGAGATGTCAAACGTGGGATAAAATGGGTTAAGGGGGGGGGAGTAAAAAGAGAAATGTATAAATCTATCAACAGGACTTGATAATGGTCTAATTACAGCTTTTATGTTCACCTCAAAACTTGCACGATACATCAAAGTGAAACACAAGCTCATCTGAATGTTCTACTTTATGAGTGAACATATTCCCCTTGATGTACTGTGCAAATTGGTGCACACATTCACATGCAGGCTCACAGAGTTCCAGACAGATTCATCACTTGCTTAGCTCAAATACCACAAGACTAGAAACAATAGTGCAACAGTGACCCCTTCAGGAACAAACACAGGAACAAACGAAACACCTGAACACTTATTTGTTATGCCAAACACCTGCATATAAAGGTTGGCATCTTACAATAATCACGTTTGGCCTCACAATAAACATCATACCTTACTACCTGTAAGGTGATGCATTATTACAGCATATCACAGTAGTTATTCATTAAATGCAATAACACTGACTGAATGATCAAATAAATATATGGTTTCAGAGCTGGAAATACTGCCAGAGGAGAGAAGTACTTATGAGTTGCACAGAGACAATGATGGTTTTGACGATAATGCGTACATTATGGTCTGCTGATAAATGAAGAAAGTCATGAAAACGTACTTGTGCACAGCAGAGCTGCGAAGGCATTGATTGCTGCCCTGTAAAAAAACAACAACAACAAAGCAGACAGAGCAGTTAATATGGATATTTTAATAAACACACAATAAACAGCAAGCCACAAGCACAAAAAGTAAGAGACATGATGACATAAATCAAATAAGTTAATCCGATATGTGCACTTTTAGGTAACTGTTGTTGCACTAGGGAATCGCATTTACACTACAACTGATACAGACATTTATTTGGCTGCAGATAAATAGTTGTTTAATGTTTAGCTGAAGTAACAGGTCTCACAGGCTGGATTTATAGCAGCATTATTAATGAGTTATTTTTGTTGCATTGTGTTCCTAATAATTTCATCCTTTTATCAAACAATCCAAATGCTAGTCAAAGGCTATGACTAACATTTACCTATAGCTAAAAACAATGACTTTAAAGCCATTGAATCAGTCCTGTCACCATTGGTGTTCACTATCAAGCACCTGGATGTTGTGTTTTCAGCAAAGAAAGGATTGAAATGCAGCAATTATGTGAACAAAGAAGGTGTTTTTATTAACCGCACATTTGAAAACTGAACTGGAAAGGCAAATTTCTCCAAAACATTTGTTAAACAATCTAAACTTTAAAAGGCAACCGTGAAAACAAGGAAATAATGAACAAACAAACTGGCTCAGAAGACTATGAGTGGGAAGAATTAACATACAATGGGTTGGACAATAACAAGACAAAGGTAAAAACTAACCAAGCTGGTTATCAACACTGGAGGGAATTTATACCAGGAAAGTAAAGCAAGACAGCAGAAATCATCTCCACACTAGTAATGGCTATATTGACCAGCTTGTTCAGTAAATTAGAAGCTCAGACATCTTGAGTGCCGCCCTGTGGTACCACATTGAAAAGTGTCGCACAAGAAAAATAATAAGTATACACATGGATTTTACAGAGATGTTCCCGGTGCTGATTTTAAGATAAATAGACCAACATTTCAGGATGTCACAAAAAAAAAATAACAGGAGAAGTATTTATCAGATGTGAGATATAGTACATGAAGAGACATGCCATAAAATAAACTATTTATGGCTGGATCCAGTGGTGTTTGAACATGGTGTTAGATTTTGGGTGGCATGCAGCCATGTGGCTGACAGACAATTTTTCACTGCCCATTTCCTCAGATGGAGGTCATTGTCACTGCCAGGTCAGGCCAACTGGCCTTTACCCAACAAGAGACCATAATTTATTACGGAAAACAAAACTACAGCTGATTTCTTTTTTTTTTTTTTTTGCCTCAGTGAAAGTTTTCAAGGGTGTTTAAGGTACAGAGAGGCATGGATTCTGTGGCATTATTTATCAGTGATATCCGTGATGTTTACAGCCTCACAGCCAATTCTGCACCATCACAGGAGGCAGTTCAAAAAGAAATTGGGTGCTAGTATTGGCTGTTCCACCACAGCCACTCTGCATTCAGGTCTCTTCGGGTGCTGGATTATTACTATAGCACCAACAAATAACCTCCTACAATAGAAATACTAAAGTCATCTGACAACAATTAAAAAAAGGCCATCTGTCCATGTTCGTCAGGGAGCAGCTAAGTTTTCAGTGATCCTGCTTAATGCAGCTTTATGTTGTAAACAATATCACACCTACAGAGCCATGAGGTGAAGTGAAGTTCAAGCATCCTTTCATTTGCAAAACTCTGCTTTCTGGAATTGCATTTATAGTAAAACATCCTCTTTGCATTCTACAGTAGCTCACACCAGCAGCGATATTAAGAGGATAATAAAAAAATAATGTAGTGCCTTGCTTTCAAACAGATGAGACTGAAAGATTAACTGCTGTTGACAGTTGAGAGTGGATGATGGATTTAGTAGTCCTGCTTTAGGCGGTCCAATTGACTTCACTGCTTTAACAGTGTGGACAGTAGCCAACCAGCATGTCTAACGGTCGCCTTACTGCCACTCACGGAGAAAATAGCATTTATCTTTCCTCAATGCTCTCATGAAGAACCTGGATTTCACAGCTCACAATTAAAAAAAAAACTAAATCTCTAAAGTAGCAATTGGAAATCCAGATTCTAGTCATTGAAAACTGGATTATACATGGAATGGATACAGCAAACTCATGTTGAAGGACAGAATTTTGCAGTGTCAGATCATCTGATTCCCTCACGCCCCTGGGGAGGGAATCATGTTCACTAGTAGCTGTTCCAGGGTTGGTATGCCTGGCATGGGGCTCGACAGACAGTCCAGTACTCGTCGTGCTACTGGACAATTCTGCTAATGGAGCCAAATACCATTATTTTTGAGCTCATCATGCTCCAAGAAAGGATGGAATATGTTTTTCATAAAATCTAAAGATTCTGTGTATGGTTTCAGCATGTATGACAACAAGAATGTGTTTATACTGATCTATGATTTTAACACTGCTGTGCTGCAAGTTTGTGCGTGGATGAGGTTAGCACAGCCACTTTGTGATACAGCATAGGAACAAGCCTAGCTAACTTGATTCTAATTTTAGATCCACAACCTGCCAAAATATAAATAAACAAGTCACTGGGGTCAACTTCTGGGTTCTTAGAAATGGATTACATTTAATGGTATGGGTCAGCCAGGGTCTATTGCTTCCATCAGTTTTATTTATCATTTACCTGACAACCTGGAGGTGATGGACACTGAATTTTGTAGAATTGTACAAAATTGTACTTCTTAGTTAAGAAGAAGGTTAGCAGTGACATGTAAAAGTAAATGAGAGTGAAGCATTCACCAAGCAGTAAACCATCCAAGATTGTCATCTAAGAGTGTTTAACTAATAAAGTAATACATTTAATGGATTTCAAGCGCAGGATCACAGAGGAAATGTTGGCAATAGCAGTAAAAACCTAGGTATACATACTTGATGGTGTGCAGATGTTTGGTGGAATACTGAGGGATGAAGTGAAAGATTACATCCAGTCCGTGGTTTTCTCCGATGAGGTTTGCTGTAGAAACTAAACGAAAACACAAAACAAGCTGTCACCCTGAATTCTAACACATGAAAATGTTGGAAATGACAGGGATTAATCAACAAATGAGTTTGAATACAAAGCTATAACTGTTCTCCACCTTGAGTTGATTTGCACGTGAAGATTAAAATAAAAAAGAAAAAGAAAAAAAAAAGAAGTAAAGCCTGTTTCGATGGTTTCTTCATACTTCATACTTGCCTCTTACCACAGTTTCCAGTTTATCGGTTGTTTTTTTAATAATGATTGTAATTCTGTCCCATTCCTTTATTATTATTCGTTTAAAAAGTCAAAAGTGCAACAAAAAATAAAGAAAAGTTGTATTATTCATAAAAAATTCAATTTGATGAACCTTTTGAATTAATAAAATGTTCATTCTGCCGGATGAAGCAGGCATGTGTGTGAGAGAGAGCTCTCCTCTGCCTTCCACAGACTCCTGAAAAATGTATAATTAACATGACTGCAGACACTCACAGCCCCTTTATTGCTGCTTAATCCTTTACACACTGTTAGTGGAAATAAGTATCTTGTTTGCCTCATACTGTATGTGAGGTTCAAATCACACTTGTTTTATTATAAAGGTCTGTACACACCAAGCTAATAAATTAAATCAAATTGCTGACTCTCATAGAATATTGATAAATATCCTGACAGAAAAAATGTGGCAAAAATATAGTACACAAACCCAGATCTGCACCAAATGTTAAATGAATTCTTCAGTTGAAACAAAAGTGTCCAAAGCTGCAATGAATGAAATCATGCAACTGCGTAACTGAGTGTTGATACCTGATGACGAAAACACTTGAATGACCCAGAGACAGGCTGCGGCCCTTCTGGCATGTTTGGTGTTGTGTTTAAGGAGATTGAGGGTCAGCAGAACAGCGTCAGCCTCCTCTGCTTTTATACCAATACGCTTGTCTGCACAAACACAGAGGAGCACATTTCCACAAGTGTGAAGACACAGACCAGTATCCAGGATCACATGTTGCCACATAGATACACGCGAGCTTGTGAGTGTCTAAGCTTGGCCTTTGACTTTACAAAAGCCTTGTAATAAATAACACTAAACATAACATTTCATGAATCCTCACCTCTGTGTCCAACTTTGGCCAGCAGGTGCAGTAGTGGCAGCAGAATAGTGTAGTTGGGACAGAAACTGCGGCCAGTTTTGACCAGCAAGGTTAGCAAGGCCTCACTGCCACCTTTACTGATCAAATACGTGATACGTCGATCGGTACCTGATGAGACACAATTAGAGGTTACACTAGAACATCACAACCGAATTGTTCCAGAGATACTAAATTGACCATTTCAGTAAAATAATGATAAATAATGAGGTCTACAAGTCTGGAAAATAATTCAGACTCAATTTTGATACAACGGATATATGCCATCTGCTGTTGTGTCAAAGCTGGAAGAATACTGAGATAATCTACAAGAAAGCACTTAAAGGTCCAGTGGTCCAGATCCAGTGTGTAACCCATAGGGGGGTATATTGGCAGAAAAGCTCCAGCAAGTCCAATTGCCTATACAGCTAACTACAGAGGAAGACTTTGACCTGGATGACTGAGGACCTTCACAGACACAATGGCAGAAATAGGATTAGCCCTAAATATCTTCAGGAGTTAGCTGTAGGCAGCTGGTATTGCTTGAGTAGAGCTGAAGACATTCCACCTCAAGCATGTCCAGTTGTCTGCAGCTTACTCCTGAGGACGACTATCACGCAGATGATTGATGATGATTGAAGTCTGTTTAGTGTATAATCACCTTCGAATAAAATAAAATGTTTGATTTTCATGGCCTTGTACTTTGTGCCACCATGGTTTTCTTGACACATGTGAGAAAGGAGTTTTTTGTTTGTTACAGTCTGCAGTTTCACCAACAGATGTCGCTAATTCTTACACCCTGGACCCTTAACATTATGAACTGCACAAATCCCAAAACCAACTTTATTTGTTGAAGGCTGGAAGAGGATTTCATCAACTAAGCTAAAAATGTGTTTGCAACTCAAGCTTTAAGCTCTTTCCTCATATCTAATACAGTTAAGTGCTCAAGAGCTGATAGTTGCACACCGGCTGACAGAAGTTCATCCAGGACATTGAGGATATTCAAGGTGCTCTCCACATCCCCTTCATTCTGCAGAAACAAAAACACAAAGAAATATGCATTCATTTTCTACCATTTATCATGTTGAGCATAACGGTCTGACAGCCACCAACCTCCCATATTGTATCAAAGTTGTTTTTTTCTTCTTCCTTTCTTTTTTTTTAATGTGGCAAATAACCATCCCAATGGGGACCACTGTGTGAGAGACTGAGAAAAAGGTCCTGCGTTTTCCACAGAAAATGTAAATTTAGGTTTACACTGACTTATCTGATATATTATTTTGTTTTTATGCTGATGAAATGCTAATGTTCCCACAGGATTTCCTCATCCAGAATGGTTAAAATAGTCTCAGCATGGTCGAAGGTCTGTTGATACAGCTGATGACAGTGTGTAAGCTGATTAAATTCTGCAGTTTAAACACAATTTTTTTGGGTCCAGCCAAACATCTCCCCGTGTGTGTGTGTGTGTTGTATGAAAAGACATCGGGCAGTGCCCAACTATCTGCCTGGCACAGAGAGCATACCATATTTGCATGTGGGGCAGCTTGTATGGGTGGCCAACAATCTGCCTGTTTAAATAGAGACAACACTACACTTACAATTGGAGCCAAATAAAACTCTGTTGGTTTGGGTCAGCAGATTTCTGATAGGGCCAAGTGACATGACTATCCCGAGAGAAAATTCAAGTGTGTCAAAGCAAGACTGCAAGGTTATTGGACTGATGTTTGTAGATTAATAATTAATCAATCAAAACAATAAAAGACGTTTTGCCTAGACGACAGCTTCACACGCTTCTGTCATTCCCTCAGTCAGGTTTATGAGGTTGTCACCTGGCATGACATGACATCTCATCTGGTTTGTGCTCAGTGACCATCATTCAAGGCTATATATGAGAGTGATGGAGTTCTGCGTGAGACGACCTGTTCTCCACAATCACTTGACCTAAACCCGGTTGAGATGGTTTGGGATGAGTTCGACCGCAGAGAGAAGGCAACCAACATGTTCTCAGCATCTCTGAGAACTCCTTCAAGACGGTTGCTAAATGATTCCAGGTGACTGGTCTCATGAAGCTGATTGACAGAACGTCAAGAGTTTGCACTGCTGCCATCAAAGCAAAAGGTGAAAAAATGTCATCCAATTCAATGTTTTCTCTGTCATGCCTCTGTCTTTGTAGAGGTCCAGGATCTATGCCTCTCCTGGAGACCATGTGTGAATGTGTTGTCTGGGTTAGAGAAGTGGCACGTTCCCCTTTTGAGGTTGTGGCTCATGTAGTTTCCTCTTGTTTCCACTTTATGACTGGCCAGGCCCTCGGAGTAGTAGTGGTATCTAAATGCTATTTGTTCATAAAAATGACCCATCACTGTGGTACCATACTTTACTGGGCCCAAGAGAGACATGTTTTCGACCCACTTGTGTGTGACATAGCTACTGGTCATCCAGGTGAACAACGTCTGCTGGATGAGGTTTGACAGTTTTATCATCAAGCAGGCAAATTTGCAGCCTCACCTTTCTATTTCACAGTCAAACAAATTCTGATTCTGATCCGTCTAAATGGACAGTATGTAAACTTACAATAAACACAATGAGATGTAAAATGTTAAGCACCAGATTTAGAGTAAACATTTCTGTAAACATGTTTTTAAAATGCAATTCGGAATTGGAAAACACAACAGACAAAATTGTGGTGTGACCAGATCCATACATTGCAGTCACGTTTCCTCCTGGACTGTTGATGAGAGACCAGAGGATGTGTAGTGTTATTATTATTTTTATGTCAGCTCACTTCCTAAGGCTCAAGTGTCTACCACAAACCAAATTATGACAACCTGATATACAGCGTGCGCAATTTGGATCAGGTTTGATGCACATTTGATACCTTTGATACAGCAGTAACCCAAAGCAGGAATGTAATCTAAAAAAAACATGCCCTTATAAATTATGCCATTAATTAATTCCACGTCATTTGTTTGTTTTTTTGTTTGTTTTTGATAAAACAAACATGTCATGTCAGCACAGGTCATATGGTCAATCGCACTTCAATCGTAAACAGTGTGTTTTCTGGGAGTGTACATAATATTATGTATTCCTTCACCTTATCTCATTCTCATTTTACATATTTTTTTGTCTGTGATGAATACATGTGTATTTATTGCAACGTTGTACCAGTCATGGCCCATATATAAGACAATCTAGAATCTGGTGTTAATGTCATCTGTCATGACCTTGGCTAGGATCAGTGCTGAGTTACACCTCATGCAGAGAAAAGGCGATTAATGTCAGATTGTGGTCAGCCACTTTTTGTTGATACATGGAAATATTATAACAGTAGCTAAGGGTTGTTATAAGCCAGCAACTCAACAAGTACTCTAGTTAAATAGAACAGCTTCTATCTTGACATGAAGGAAAAGTTAATAATATTAGGATTATAATAATATTGTTTGCCGGTTTGTACTTTAAATTCCAAATTTAACTAACTTTTTCATTAATGTTGTTGTTCTGCAAATTAGGTATCAGCCTCAGTCTGATATCAGTGCAATTAGTTATTGTTTTGGGGGGGAAAAGTTTTAGTCAAAGTAGAAAAGGAGGTGTTTGTATGAGTTACTGAGAACCAGTCGATATGGAGGCTCGTTCCCATTGTCAACGTGGCTGCCAGCAGCGGTGAAACAATGAAAAGTAGATTTCATAAATTAAAAATAAAGATTAAGATATATGTCCTAGGTGTGTGACATTTAAATGACAGATTTTTTTTCAGCAAGAACATTTTGTCAACATGCGATCATTTTTACACTGGCATTAATGGGATACGCATATTTCACGAATTACATATGAAGTTTGTCTCACGATGATTTCTGTGCCTACATCTGCGCTATAGTTTCCATGGCGGCTGAAAAAACGAGGGTCGATAAGATTGCTGTAGTCATGGGACTACTATTTATTTATTTTTTTGACGTCATCTGTACATGTATGAAACAATTGCTTTACAATAGTACTTTAAACTCTGCCTGAGAGCGATGTTACAGAGGTCAACTATTTGTGAGCATACTATAATCCAAAATACCAGCATGGATCACCAGATTCTGATAATTTCATGATAAAAAAGTTTTGCAAATATCAAAAACTGCAACAGTCACAATGTATGTAATCTATGTAAAAATCTAACAACTAAACAGGTAAAAAGTGTAGAATCTAGCCATGTGGTCAGTTTCAATCCATAGAGTGAACACAATTAAAATATAAAGTAGATCCTACCTGCAGGGCAGAAAGCAGGACCTCTAAGCCGCTCGAGGTGCTTGGGGAGGCTGACATTCTTACTCGTCCTTGCTCTGTGCCAGTCAGATTGTTCAGTTGATCAGAAACACAGACAGATAAATGGACAATAAAACAAACAAACAGTTAAAAACAGACAGGAGACAAACAGACAGACGAACAGAAGTAAGGATAGGGTCACTCTGGCTGATGGAGATCGTCAGTCAGGGGGAGGTAGACAGTGGATATCCAAAGAGTGTCCTGTGCATGCATACACCAACCCCCCACCCCCAAACACACACACACACACACACACACACACACACACACAAGTGAAACTTGAAGCATCAGTCTGTCTCATTTTCTCTCTAACACCAACACAGACGTCCACATGCAACACTGCTGCTGGGTCTAACAAAGTGAGAGAAGTCATACAATGACTTCTAGCAGTGTGTGTGTCTGGGTGTGCAGTTATGTGTTTGTATGTGTCCTCTCATTCCGACAGCATCATCGTCCTACATGCTGCAGCATGGTACAGTAAAACGTTATTCGACACATGGAGACAAATAAAATTGGTTAAACGTGTATGTTGTTGTGTCTAAGGGCATGCACACATGCCTGCGCATGTGTAACCCTATCCCTGCAGGATAAAGTGCTCCAGAAAACATTTGTGCTGTGGTGTTGAGAAGGCTACCACTATAAAAAGGCCTCGACAAGCCCAGCCAAACAGCTACAGGACACAAACTATAATCAGAGGCAGACCTCAGGGGCTAAGGGTAGGTGTCCGATATAAAATTAACCTCAGATTATTCCTTTTTTTTTATGATACTCACCAAACTCTATCAGAAAAAAATGGCCGTCATATATGTCACAACAAATACAGGGACAAAATGCAACCAGTGAATGTTTAAACACCCGTCTTTTAGGATTAAAAAAATAAAAAATTAATAAAAGAAAGTATAACTTTCTACGAAAAAGACAACCATTATAAAGGATTTATATAAGTGGTTTATAATTAAGTTATTCATTTGGTAATTAACACTTTAATATTCAATCAATAATAAAATACTCCTTAACACCTTACATTAAAAGGGCAATAGTGAGTTGTTGCTTGCCAAAAAGGTGAGCCTTTGTCATGTCCATCAGCCACCGTTTACACCTGTCATCAAATATTTAATAAGTTACCAGCTTTGGTCCTGCAAATATTTCATAACAAAAGCCTTGTTGAAAGAAATGACTGGAAACAGATAACAGAAACAATAATGCTTTTACTTTGAAACATGTACAGGACACAAGGCAGGAGTGTACATGCGGAGGAGAAAATCAATGTCTTGGCCGTGTACGTCTGACTCCGCTTCTGTAGGTGGCGCTGTATCGCTCTATAAACTAGTGCGTATTGAATCAGTTTCCTGTTGACCTTTACGTCACAGCAACGACGAGATGGGCGGTAAGATGGCTTGTGCTGTGGTTCTGTATGTTTCGTACCTGCTGTACATGTCTCCTCATCAGTCCACATGTGGGTCGACGCCACCGTGTTGTTTAATCTTTGCCGGCAACAGTACTGCAGTTTATACGTCGTCTCCTTCTACTTCCAGGTCAAAGACTGGAGAGGAAACTGTGGTGCGTACACAGAACACCAAGAACACCAAGTCCGACTCCAGTCCGACTAAGCGTAGGCATGCAGAAGTAATCGGACTATGAATCGCATTAACCCCGTCTGTCAGTCCGACTAAGACCAGCGTGTTTACATGACATTAAGAAGATCAAATTATTGTCTTAGTCCAACTAAAATCGTGCTTTTAACATGCATGTAAACTCACTGACTGACACTGACAGTACTGTACACTGATTTAAACCACCGAAGGGGTAATACAAAGATATTCACTGACCAGAGACATGAGACAAACTGTACAGACTCTCTCCATGAGGTCAACGTTGAGCAATCCGAACCTGGCTTCAGACGCACACTTTGAGACACATGACAACGCTCAAAGGGGCCTTGTTATTCCCATCAGAGACAGAATGCTAATCCACATGTCTCAAGTCATGCACACACTTCGGTCCCCAGGTTTCCCCTGGCTTGAGACACATTTATATATACACACACACACACAAAGACAGGCATGCATGCACGCACACATACACGCACACACACACACATACTGTACATGTACTCAATAATGAGGGAAGACCCAGTGTGTTGCCTCAGCTGTCGTCTTAATCTTTTTCACTGGTGGCGACAGACAACAGACACTACACATATGTGATATGTATCTCTGGGCTTTCCATCTATAACTCAGCTCACATTACTGAGTGTGCAACACACTCTGCAGCAGACTCACCAGCTAACTCCTGCTTATTCTAGTAGTGTTTTAATCCACTAAATGTCTTTATTCTGGAAAACTATAGTGTTTATATTTGCTTGATATATACACTTACAAAATACATAAACAAGGGGTAATCTGGGAGCCCTCCCTTAAAGAAAATCCTTTTCAAAACTCCAGAAACCTCTTCAAGGTGCAGTTGGCATAATTTGGCATACACAAAACATTATAAGCTTTCAGTAAAGAATAAATCAAGTTCCTCTTCTGGGCTTGGTATAAAATGGAGGGGACTTTTTGAGAGTAGTTAGACCTTTTGGCTGTTCCACAAAACCTTTTTGTTGCATACAGGTCCTCCCAATGACAAAATCTCCTATGCTGCAAAGAAACCCTAAAAAGCAAATAATAAATTGAATCACCTGTGGATGAAACAAATGTGTATTATTGTTAATTATTAACTACTAATAACATGTTTTCCCTTCCTACTGCAGCCATAACTGTGGCGGCCAGGATGTCTCACAAATCAAAACCCAAATGCAAAATCAGCGACACAACTGTCAAAGTACAACATGTGGAATTTCCTGTTTGTTTAATTTGCTGTTGTGTTTAGAGGCAACGGCAGAAAGGAAAACTCATTTCCAGAGACAATAGCACACTGCTGCCACTAGTGGGTTGTAAATGAAAACATCATATCCCACAGGGACAAATTGCTGTTCTGAGATCAGATTATGGAGAGATATGGATTCTATATATGTTTTGGAGTCTTTTTTTAGATTTGACTTTTGGCGAGGACTACTGACAGTACACCTGTACACTGTCTGTCAGTCTGTCTCACACTTCATCTATTTTTTTTAAAAAAAGACTGTATTTGTAATGTACTGCATAGTAAGGAAAGTTTCAGTCTCTTTGTGACAGCCCAAACCTTCATGATTGAAAGTCTGCCTACTCCATCCTCACTCTCATTTTAAGAGTATCAATTTGTTCCCTCGCTGAGTTTCATTAACAGTTGCTCCAGTTTTCCTTTGGCATGATCTACTGGATACTACTTTGCTCCTCTCGGCTATGCCTCTGATCTGACGTCCCTGCACTGTAGAGAGCCAAGACACAGATTGCACTCTCACATTCAGGACATTACAGTCACATAGTACAGATAGTGGTGCAGTTTGACTGACACCAACAATTTGTCAGTTTTGGCTACTTACTTAAGAGAAGTTGATGGCAGAAATGATACCACTGTATCATTTTATATCATTTTATAATGTTTGTCTTTCCAAACTGTAGGAAGAATCTCAGATTATATGATATGTGGAGGTATCGGGTTTGACACATCGTTAGCCTTGATTTTACTATGTGCAACCTCGGTGCACCACAGGCTCTGGGACCCAGCCTGAGACATGGAGGGTCGCTCTCGGTAGCTATGTTTAGACGAACACAAGCGATCAGAATAAAAGCCTGATTGGATGTAAACATGCTAATCTGAAAACTCGTGAACAGTCGATCCGCTCATGACGTCCTGGTTTGGTGCTGTCGCGTGTCTGATCCACATAAAAATGACGTATTGAAGAAGACGGTGTGTTTCAATTCTATAAAAGATCCGAAAGTTACTGACTATGAAGAGGAGTAAAATGAGCAAACAAGTGCAGCATTTATGTACAAATAAACACATGACACGACACCACAATCAGATCATTTAATTTTGCATCCGTGAAAACGATGGAATGTAAATTCTACTTGGAATGATTGCACCAGTGGTGCCAGTGGTGCAATCATTCCAAGTTTATGTCTTAGAGCAATCTAAGACAGCAAGGGAAACTCAGCTTCCTCTAAAATGTCGTCAGATATGTATTGTGTTGTACTTGCGCTAGAACGCGATTACGTGTCACTAGTTAGTTCAGAATCAGCTGTTTATCACGGGTGACAGATCGTCTTATGTGATTTTCATATTCCCATAGCAGCCTCCACATTCAAAACCACTCGAATTTCAGCTCCAACTGTTCTCTATGGGACGGCTCAGAATAGGGTTTATTCCACTGCGGTGAGCTCGACAGTGATAGGACAAATGATGATTGGAGGAACTGTCTGAAAGGCAGAACCAGTGGATTTTGCTGAGGAAGTCTGTGGAATAATAGCTGTGTGTTATTTGCTCGCCGATATAGCCCATTGTTGTGCAAATACTATTATACCATTTCAGTTTTACATAATAATGGCGTTTCCTTGTTGTAGTTGATCATTTGCAGAACTTATGTTAGAATATATGTATAAATAACCAAGCCTGAAATGAGCTTCCCCTGTTAAACAAGAAGAACATAGCCAGTGAAAACAGCAGGAACAGTAGGAAAAACTGAGAGCGCACCTGGGTTTACGCACTGTGGGGAAAAAACTGAACTGTCCCTTTAAAACGCTTTGATGGCTGACATTTTACTCAGTAGTACAGTATAGGCCACAATGTGATGCTTAGACTGCAACTAAATGTGCTGGCTAAAGTGACTGCCTATAAGTCAAGGTTCTGCATTGGCACTGTAGTGTGTGAAAGTGCTCTGTGTCTAATACCAACCTCACATAAGGCGTCAGACCCACCCTGCATCATTCACTCTTTCACCACTGTATACTGTATAAATGACACATATGGCTTATGCACAAGGACACATACAACACACTCTCTGGCTGCACCTACCTGTGCAGAGGGTTGGACAGCATCCCCCCAGCTCCTTCAGAGTTCCACTCCAGGTAAAATGATTGTGCCCATAACCAAACATTATGGCTGTTTCTAACACAGTTTAGGAATAAACCGAATCCGCCACTGCAGTCCTCCTCTTTAACAGGAGCAAGTGTGAGGGAACCCGCGCCTGGTGTATATTACTGCAGGCACAAGCACCACTTTCATATAAGCACCTGGCTGAGATTTAAAAATAATGCCCTTTTGCCTGCTCATTGGCTTAACGTGTGTATGAGAGAGAGGGTGGTGCAGTTGTGGCATTTGTTTGTCTTTGAAGGGGTTTCCAGGGGTCTTGTGTTGCTCCTCCTCACTTGGTTACATAAATAGTCTGATTCAGAAACACGATAATGGAAACACATAAATCTCACTGATACATTTACTGGTTGATGTTAGGTTGCGGGGCCACACGGCTGGTGTGGTGGTTAGCTTCAGCTGCCTTTGCAGCAAGAAGACCCCGGGGTTCACGACAGGGGCCTTTATGCACGAAGTTTGCATGTTCTCCCCGTGTGCGTGCGGGTTTTCTCCGAGTTTCCTCCCACAGACCAGAAACACGCAATATGGGGGGTTAGGTAAATTGGAGACTCTAAATTGACTGTGAGTGTGAGAGTGGACGGTTGTTTGTGGCCCTGTGATGGACAGACGACCTGACGTTGCAGCTTTGCGAGTCGAGTGTTTGACCGTTCTTGCTGAATACAAGACTTGAGCACATCGGTATTTCTACAAAGTAATGTTACTGTAACTCATGGAAAGAGACATTATCTTGATGGGAGCATACAGTATGTTGTTCCAAAATTGTGTTATTAAAATATACAGTATATTTGCAAAATACAAATATTTCTTCCTACTTTTATCCGCTAAATAAAGGTTAAAGTGATTTAACAAATTATATCTAATAAATATATGAAAACTGTGTGTGGTGGCACTGTTTATAATGATTGTTTTTATTGTTTTATGTTCAACCTTATTGGCAGATGTGAACTTAGTATTTGATCGGAATTGTTTTAAGTTTTAAGTTGCCCTTTGTCCTCGTGTATTTATTTTGCTTTTTTTATACCACCATCTGCAAATCATGTTAAAAACTTAGTTGAAAAGAAAACATTGCTCTCTGGTTTATTTACATTTTTCAGCTTTGCAACATTTTGGAATCACTGCTGCTGTTTGGGTTTTCAGTCGTCCAGGCTTCAGAGGTACAGTCTTCTTCTTCTTTGGTGTTGGCCATTCATCTTCATCACTGTTTTCTTCTTCTTCTTCTTCTTCTTCTTCTTCTTCTTCTTCTTTGCAGCGATATCACAGGAAGTCTCACTGAGACATACTTGTCATTTCCAAGGCTTAAGAAAGCATCCTCCTGGCATGTGAACCACGCTCTGGTTCTGTCTCATGTTGCCTTCAGCTCTCAATTAGACTCAATAGGAAAAATATTGGGTCTTAAATTTCAATGTGAAATTGAGATTTATGGTAGGTTCTTCTAGAGATAAATCCAAAGATGACAAATGTGTAGGGTTAAAGGACTATTCCGGGTTGGAAACGAGTGAAGGTAGATGACACAGGGAATCCCCATATATAATTAGTTCATGTATATATAGTCAGCACAGTGGGAGGCTCACTCCCACGCCAAGACCCGGTCAGAGGGAGGGAGGCACTGGTGCCAATTTCAGCTGACATAGGGCGAAAGTCACCAGTCCGTCACAAGGCCACACGTAGAGACAAACAACCATCCACTCTCACACCTACAGTCAATTTAGAGTGTCCAATTTGCCTAATCCCAAATCTGCATCTCTTTGGACTGTTGGAGGAAACTGGAGAAAACACATGCACACATGGGGAGAACGGCGCTTGTTCCGACTGGGTTTTCTTGCTGCAAAGGCCAGGGTGCTAACCACTACACTACCCGTGCGGCCCATATTCTTAACATCAAACTGTAATTGCATGTTTATGTACACAGAGGAATAAGACAACTGTGGCAATAACATGGCAAAATCTAGGCTGATACCTTTGTTGGTCTGAGAACCATTGAAAACGTAGTGACTGAAAAGTCCAGAGCATTTCTTTTGCATCTTCTCCGATCCTATTGATCAAAAGATTAAAGGGGAACAAGCATATTTAACTGTTCTTGGGGCCCCTCGCAGCCTTGGGCCCTGGTAAGTGCCCGCTTAGCCCACTCTGTTACAACGCCCCTGGTAATTTAAGCTCTCAGAAGCTTAAATTACCATCGCTCAGTTCATGTAACCTGGTTGCTGAGCAACAATGCTTTTCACTGCTTAAGAACAAAAGGTCACCCAAGGTTGTATCAGGACACTTACAGACATTGACTTATTTATTAAGTGTTGTTGTGACCTATTTACTTTAATTAAATCCAGTCAGATGCTTAGTGAAGTTTAGAGTCCAATGAATGTATGAAAACACAAAATGTGAAGGGGACATATACAAACATGCAACTCATCCGAAAGGCTAGCAGATAAAGTACCACTTTAGAAAGAGAGACATAATTTATAGTTTTCCCGCTTTCATCACATTCCAGTACTGTCTTTGCCATCTTTCATTTGTACCATCCCCTGCCAGCAGAACATGATTGATAGTGCTTGAAATAGCCTTTGACGCAGTTCAGTCTGAGGGTAAATACCCCTGGATCATCTCTTGACTCGGATCAAGTGGATCAGATAAAATGATGTGTGTGTGGTCCAATTTAGAAGACAGACAGGCTCAAGGGCTTATAAAGCGCTAATCTGTCATTTGTTTCTAAAACAGTCTTTATCTTGTTTGTAAAGATCCTCTTCATTTCTTGATAGCCATCGGTAAATGGAGTTGTATATTTATAGGGGAATAAAATATTCGGGGGGGTGTGTAGCTCACAAACAATACTATAATAAACACGACCACACATTTGGTTCAGAAGGTTTTGTTTCTCCCAACAATGAACATTTAATGTATTTCATTTGTGTTCAGCATTTAATAAGGAGGACAGTGGGACCATTTGTCAGTTTCCAGGAAAAACTCATTTTTACTTATTTCAAAGGCAATTGTCCATTTGCGTCCCTTTGTTTTGATGATGGGAAAATTGATGAGTAACTTTAATCGGGACTTATAGGTAAAAAAAATATACTGTATTAGATATTTAGAGTGGGCTGAGGCACAAGGTTGGTCTGCAAGAAGACCCGGGCTCGAGACCCGGTCGGAACAACAGCCTTTCTGAATGTTTGCATGCACGATGCACGAGTTTGCATGTTCTTCCTCTGTGTGTGTGTGGGTGGGTTTTCCTCCCACAGTCCAAAAACATGCAGAGTTGGGTATTAGGCAAATTGGACACTCTAAATTGACTGTAGGTGTGTGTGAGTGGATGGTTGTTTGTCTCTTTGTGTGTCCCTGTGATGGACTGGCAACTTGTCCAAGGTGTAAAAAAGTAATAAAGCGGTAGAAAATGGATGGATAGAGTCATAGAGGCTGGTTTACAAAAGAAGTTCGGGGTACATTTACACGTTACAAAATGCTTTTATTGATGGGCCTGTCCTCTGGTTCTGCCTTTCTGGCAAGAGATAATTAAAACAAAACAGGAGTGACTCAGCATACAGGTGAATCAGTTCAACTCTGTCTCTTGGGGGACAGGTCGCGTTTCCTCGGGCTCTTACAGCCTTTATTTCAGAGTTAACCTCCATAACTGGAAAAGCCAAGTTAGACCTCAATATAGAGACTGGGTTAAGTTAATGACAGAGAATGTGTCCTTTGCGTTACTAATAGCTAAAGTTGCTGTTATGTGTTAAGTTCATTTCCATACTGAATGAATATTCTTATGTTATGTGGTGCAAATGTTTTTATTATTATTATTCTACTTAATCTAATCAGTTTTATCATATTATCATCTTTTTAGCCTATTCTCTTTTGTGTCTTTCTGTGTTACTGTACGGGCTAGGGGAACAAGAAATGACAATAAAGAAATCTTGATACTTGTTTGTTTGTTAGTTGAGGGTTCAAAGCAAGAGGGACATTGGGTCTTCCATAAACTCACAATCTTGCAGCTCAGACATCGATTTGGCAGTTAAAATAAGCAAAACAGAAATGAATAGCATTATTAAATAAAAAAAAGTTATTTTCAAAATCCAAAGGAAAGTGGGAGAGGTTAGGTACACAGGAAGAAGCAGGAAAGAAGAACGTGTAATATCAATAATTAGATATGGTTATTATTATTGTTTGTTTGTTTGTTTTTTATTAGTAGTAGTATTTTAAGCAGTAGTGATTTGATCCACACTCCTTACCAGATGGTGGCGGTAATGCACCAAAACGTTGTTTGCCAACGTACATAAAGGTTCGAAAAAGAAGAAGGAAATGGAGAAATGATCTAAAGAAACGCACCACTGGGTGGCAGCAGTTCACCAAACCGTCTTCTGCCGGAAGAGAAGAAGAAGAGTTTTAAACTCAGATTAAACCGGGAGGAGACCAGTGTCGGTCAGTCATAACGTTGAGTAAGTTCTATTGACATTTTATGTTGGTTTTTTCATATATTAACAACCCGTGTGCCGTTGTTTGACTGTCTGATAAAGACGTGGTGTTCTCGGTGATGAACGGTTACGTGAGTTGCCGTTAATACGGACGTACTTGGCTCAACTACAACACCTTTCGCAAATTATCACTTTAACCTGGTATTTTGACATCTGCTCCATATATCAAACTCTTCCGCTCCTCTGCAGTGGCTCCTTGTAGCTTCGAAAGAAAAACAATGTCTTTCAAAGTAAACACCTCTTATCTAGAGACGAAGCCGAGGAATGATAGTGTTTTAACATCTCTATACTGTAGGCTATATAGGCTAGTAAAAAAAGCGTCACATCCTATGTCTGCTGTACATCAAATGTGATATTAAATAAAACGTGTGTTTGAAATATGGAGAGCCATTCGCAACACTGCAATTAAGTCACGTGCGTTTGATGAAATAGTCATTCGGATTGACATAGTCTACTTACGCCAGCAGTTTTTAATCAAGCGTGAGCTACATACTGTCCAAACATTGTTTCCCTTTGTTAACAGGTCAAAACAACTATAAAATGTCAAAAGTTTTTATTTTTGTAGTTCTTAAGTTTCATAAATGCAACAAACTATAGTTCTTTTAACTTAATACATGACGTTATCTTCATTGTATGGGTCAAATAGGTTTTTTGGCCCCAGATTAATTATATTTGGACGACGAGGGGTTCAAAAAATGGCTCTTCTGATTCTTGAGGTTACAGACCCGTGACATCAGGTAAAATCGGAAGGGTGCAGGAGCAGTTAAAGGTACAGTGTAGAGCTGAAACAATTAATTGATAAATCTATTATCAATCGTTTACTAAATTAATCGACAACTATTTTTATAATCGGTTTGAAGCTTTTGTCATGATTACAGCAAGATTTCCAATTGTTTAAGCTTCTTAAATGTGAATATTTTCTTCATTTCTTTGCTTTAGATAACAAAGAAATCATTAAAAGTAAATTATTTTGGTTTGTGGACAAAACATTTTTTAAGGTTTTCTGTTATTTTATGTACCAAACGATTAATCAAGAAAATAATCGACAAATTCATCGATTATGAAAATAATCGTTTGTTGCAGCTCTAGTACAGTGTGTAATTATTGAAGTTCCCTCACCTCACTCTTCCCTTCCAAGTGTGTAGGAAAAACCTATATAGTCTTCATTTAACATTACATTTGAAATGATGTTTAGTTTGTCTATTGTGTGCTATAAAATGGCAGCCTCTGTACAATTGACCCTTCTCCTGATATAGATAAGGCTCATTAGAACAACAGAGCATACAATCAGGTGACTGTACACTAAAAATAGAGTCACAACGGACATTAGATGTTGCACTTATCAGTATCAGCAAGTCATATGTTCCTCAAGTCATTTTGTCCATGAAATGTACAATGTAAGAGTTTAACTGAAGTGACTGTGTTCTTGTTTAGGAAGATGAGTGAGCTGGAGGATATCAGCCACCACATTCATGACAGGATATCATCCTTACAACGCATGCTGGATCTGTCAGTTGTGGGTAGGACACTGATTTGTACCGTGTAACTGTTGGAATTTATTTGCTGGACAAACATAAAGGTAGTCCAGGTTTTTTTTGATTGTGGTTGTATGAGGAACTGACAAGTAGTCATTGCAGAGAAAATAAAGTCTTCAGCTTCCAAAGAGAAACGGCTGTCTAACAGTGAACGGTACAAGTGGTAGTGTAAGAACATGTTCTTACAATATTGTAGACGTAAGCTGGTTTAGAAATGAAATTCAGTGCAATGTTGTCAGCAAACAAAAAGACAGACACAACAATTAAGAATTAACAACACATGGAATGAACCTTTTTCTATTCGTTCTAGATTGTGCAGTCGGCAGCTGTGTGTTATTCAATCAATGTTTATTTATAGCCAAGTACTCTAAGTGCTACACATGAAAAGAAGTAATAATAGAAAACACTCAATAAGTTAGCAGGAGTAAAACACAGTAAAACGGTAAGAAAAACCAATAAAATAAGAATCAATAACTTTGCCATTGTTCTTAATTGTACATTTTCAATCTGATTGGATTTGAAAATGTGCAATTAAGAACATAGCTAAAGTGTCCCCATGCTACTGAATCTTAAAAGCCATGCTAAATAAATATGTTTTGAGTTTACTTTTAAAAACTCCAGGTCACTGATGAAACGCAAATCAGGGGCTGACCTGTTCCCGGAGGTTAGGAGCAGCAAAATTACAATTACAAAAATTATAACAGAGAAATATCTGCTTGTTAATTCAGAGATGAACCATTTAAATGCAGTGCTACGGATACCTACGTAATGTTTCAGACGAGTAATAAGGACTTTTTTTTTCTCTCTCTCCACATTCAGCATTGCCCCACAATAAAATTAGGAAACTTGGACAAGAACTCTTTTCACTGCAGAGACTTTTGGAGGAGTTAGAAAAATGTGTGGGCCGACAGAGGGAGCAGCTGAAGCATCTGAAGGTAAACGGAGGCCTGCTGTTTGTGCAGCGCAAGTCACGTTCCCACTCCATGACTTTCAGAGTCGTAGAATCTCATCCTGTACTATACCATATGCTATTTCTTTTGACCTGGAGTCCTGCAGTCGTGGTGAGTTCACCTTACGTGAGTGATGGGAAAGGAGGAGCTCAGTCACAAAACCTGTCTTCATTTTTCATATCTACAATTTGACCACTTTATAGTACCGGTGCTGTCCATGATCTCTACCGTGTTTCTTGATGTCATACTTCTCTTTTTGCTTCTTTCTACTCTTCTTTCTGGTATATTGCAGTTGTACTCCTGTTTCGCTGCCATCAGCCTGTCCTGTTCTCTCATTAGTTGTCACAGATACACGACAAACAGCGAAGGCTGCAATTTCGTCCTTCTACTTTTGCTTGCTCAATTATCTATAACAAAACAGCCTCTTAAATCACATCTTTGACCGTTTCACACATGGTGATCAGGGACAATTGGTCGCAATTTGCAAAACGTATCGGAGACTTGAAAATCCAACAGTTTGAGTAGTGTTTGATTGGATTGATGCAGGTGTAAAATAAACTGCTATGCTGCCAAGGATGGGTATCGTTAGGATTTTATTGATACCGATACTGATTCCACTGCTACTTGATGATTGGACAGTATTCGATATTATCTCTTATCGGGATTAAAAGCACAAGTTAATCATGCTGTATTTCTGTTATCGTTTTAATCGTGAATCATAAATATTTCATGTGAGTGACTTGAAAATCCTGTCCCAACTTGCCAGCATACAGCTGCTTGTGAATAATGTGCCTATGGGAGCTGCATCTTTCCTCATGACTTATTGTTCATCATTTATGATCTTATTAAATTATTTTTCAGGGAAAAAAAAAAGATATATCCTATCTGCCATGTCTCTGACCACCATAAGTTCAGACAGAAGACTGCTCCTGTTTAAGAATCTAGAAAATATTATATTAAAACCCTTTTTTTTTTCATTATCATCATCGCAATAATATCGTACATCTCAGGGTTAGTGCAATCATCCCATGCCTAATAATAATAATAATAATGATAATAATAATGAGATTTTTCACTATTGTTGTAGCTGGGAGGCTGCACCAAAGATGCTGCCTTTTATAGACAAGTCGCTGCTTTTTGAAGTATGCTGTTAAACTTAATCGCCTGACACCAGCAGCCTCTTCATCATTATGGGTTGGTTACTGGCCAGTGAGGAAGCAGTTCCAAGTGAGTGCCACTTAATGATACCATCTCTACATGCAGCTGCTTAAAACTAAAATTAATGTAGTAAATGTGGTTAACCAACCACAGAGACTGTATTTATTTCATATAAAATATGCTGAGTCCAAAGAGCAAACATGCGAAACTGAACAACTCAATGATTTAAAGAAGAGGCATGAGCACAGAACATGTATTTGTGTTTCAGGAACTTGAGGAGTCCTTCCAGAAGGATGTGGAGAATGTCAATCACTTGAAGGACAACATGCCTGCACACATGCCTGTGAAGAAAGGCCCAGCAAAGTAAGGACACCATTTGTTGTATTTCTTCTGTTTTGTTATGTTTTATGTAATGTCTTAGCAGTGAGTGATATGTTGAATTTGAATTAGAGAGAGAGAGAGTGTCACAGACACTCATCCATGTTATGCATATTACTCTGACTGCTTTGCTGCAGTCCCTGCACATGGAACACACAGGAGCCATGCAGGCACACGCTCATTAATACACAGTACATTTTATTTACACAGTGCTGACAAAGTCGTTTTACCGTTAAAGTCACAAAATTCTACATTTAGCCAATTCACAAAAGGCTCATCTGGTAAAATACCCCTATCTAAGTCTCATATATTGAGTCTTGTTTGCATGTTACACATAGGTTCATTAATACCCATGTTCTGGGATGAACCTGGTGAACCCTCCATGGTTCACCAAAACTCCTCAATCATGTATCATTCGTTCATTAATTTTTCAAAATAAAACTTTTTTTTTCCTATTTCCAAAATTGTGCTCAAATTAAAATTTTAAAAAAAACAAGCGTTTCCTGTTTCTTCCAGTTTTGATTTTTCCATCCAACACAAGTTACATGACCCAAATGTTGAGTTACGTGAAAGTGACCTGTGACGGGAGCTTCACACGGGAGGGTCACTGTGAAACCAAAAGACATGACCACAGAGAAAATATCATCTGTCATAAGTTAGAAAGATATTCACAGATTTGAACTTCAGCAATCAATCACATTAAATGGCCATCAGCCGCTCCCAAATGTGAAGTGAGCCGATGTTCTCTCTTTCACGTCAATTCTACTCAAACCAAGCAGTCCTATATCCGGTTTTCAAAATAAAGTTCTATCAAAGCGAACACAACGTACTGGTTTCTGATTTACCTTCTTACTTCCAGTGGAAAGTGGACAAATGTCAGTTTTTTGATTTGCAGACAGGTCACTTTCTGCTTACGCAACTTCGGGTAACGTAACTTGCATTAGATGGAAAATTGTTTTTGTTTTCTTTTGTTTTTTCATTTGAGTGCAATATTAGAAATTGGAAAAAACAAGTAATTCACTTGTGTTCACAAACAATACTTTACCCCATGGAGTGGGAGTGAAGTATTGTTTTTGGTGGCTCTGTGCTTCCACACTTGCTTGCACTTGCCAACATGACCAAGAGAGGATGCCAGAGGCTTGTTGTGTGAATGGGGTGAAGTCTGCCAACTCTGATTGCCTTGTTCATTTTATTTTGAAAAACAAATGAACGATTGACACATGGATCCTTCTCCTCCTCCAGGTTACTAGTCATTTGGTTTTGAATGTTCCCACAGCAGTGATTTGGGGTTGGGCTTTGCAACTAACTCAACCATTACTCTCACCACATCAGTGCGAGTAGAGATTTATTTCACGTTAAACAGAGCATTGGTCAAATAAAACATTTTGGAGAGAATAAAAGTAATAAATAAAGATGAAAATATTCAATTTTTACCATTTACAGTCAATATTATGCAAATAATGAGAATTGAGTAATACATTTCCACTTATAACAACTTGTTTTAAGACAATGATGTAATAATTGCGAGAGGGCTATTGCATCAGAACTCCGATGTTCAACATTTATTTTTTTGGACTATGGAGACATTGAATCATGATGTGACATAATTTATGTAATGTCCCTTCTTCCACCTCTCAGTGGCAAACCTTTATTGAACAACGACGGAGCAGCTGTTCAACTTGGCCAACCAGAAAATGTCAAAAAGTCCGGCAAGAACTACGTCAGAGAAATGGAGTTCATCACTATGCCAGAGTTTGACAGCATCCCTCAGTAAGTTTGAATAAGACAAAGAATGAGTATCAGAGTATTACAAATGACAGTACCAAGACAACAATACGTTTTCATCCATTTTAAGGACTTTATCACCACGCATTCCTGTGAGGGTTACAGAGGAGCTGGACAAAAAAAACACAAACACTGCAGAACATTGTCTTTTTTGCTGACATATACTATAACAATTATTCGAGTAATCAATTATTAACCGTCAACTATTTTGATAATCGATGAATAGTTTTGAGTGTTTTTTTTTGTTTTGTTTTTTTATAATCAAAACAGGCTTTCTAATTTTTGCAGCTTCTTTAATGTCTTCTGGTTTCTTTGCTCCACGTGATAAAGAAAGTTTGTGGAAAAAACCAGACATTCGAGAACATAATTATGTGCTTTTGCAAACACGGATCAACATTTTTAAACATTTTCTGACATTTTAACAATTGACAGAATAAAGGATTATGAAAATTGGTTGCTCCAGCAACTAGGGGTTGGCGATATTGGCAAAAAATAAAAGTAATTGTCATTATATTCAATTTGACGATATGGATATTAGGCCGATATCCTTTAAAAATGTGATTTTAATTGTCTGAGTTGTAACTCATTGACTGTTCCAGATTATATCAATGGACACAGTATTAAAGGAAACCACTCTTATTTATTGTCTTGAAACTCAAATTTTAAGGGAATAAAAAAAAAAAATGTCATTAATATAAATACAATCCCCAATTTTCAATCTGAGTACACAGACACAGATGTGGGGGCTGGCGTCTCCATGTTTTCTCCATGCAGCTGCCCTCAGCGGTGGAGAAAGCGCTTGTGAGTCTATGTTTCCTCGGCTTTTGCGAACTTGTTTACCTACTCGTTATTGCCAATTTGCACATCATTAAAACACCTCCGTCAGACAGAGCTCCTGAATCTTCTTTTTTTTTTCCCCACTCATGCATTAGAGCATTAGAGGGAAATGCAGTTCTGATCCTATATTGTCTTGAAGGAAGGGGGGTAGGAACATGTATGTTTATACTTAGTAAAGATGAACTTGACAGGAGTGCATCCCTCAGGCACCTTAGTTAAAAATTGTAAACTAATGCTAACCAATGCATTTTTTTCATTGTGTGCTCAACATTTACATTTACAATTGACGGAGGTTGTCCAGGGTGGCTGTATGTGTGAACACAAATGTCCACATAAGTCACTCCTGACGTTCTCCATGGATGCTCCTTCCAGACCTCTAGTCCTCTAGAAGTGCCAGCAACTCACCTCTGTCCAGTTGCTGAGTTTAACGTACCTGTTCTTTCTGTGTGTGCGTCACTCAGGTACATGAAAGGACGTGTATCCTATGACAAACTCAATGCTGCAGTGCAGAGCCTTAACACAGCTGTAACGGCCAAATACAAGATCCTTCATCAGTCAGCGAAAACTCTGAGCAATCATGCACGCAAGCTGCACCAGCGCTTCAAGGACCAGGAGACGAAAGATACAAAAGGTACCGTGACAGCAGCTGTCTCTGATTGTGATTTGTGCATTTTTAATTACGGTATACAGTTAATTGAACTTTCAGTGTACTGTCCATGTTCATACCTCAATGTATTATCATCTGAAAAATGTTATCCGGGTCCACAGATTAATACAAGACTATCAGTATTTTCCACATTTGTTTATCATATTGGTAAGATTGAAAATCATATCCCCTAGGACCATGGTTCTCATACCACCAGTGCTACGCAAGCCCCCTCTACTGGTACTGTTCTACGAATAACCCAACAAATAATACTAAGAGTCACCTTATCTCTCTAATTTCACTATACTAGTGTGTGAAGTATATGTGAGGAAGTGGAGGATGAAGAGAGAGAAAATGATCTTATTGGGAATAAACCTGCCTCCTGTGAAAAGTCTGGAGCTGACTTTGCTCGGCCTATTTACACCACTGTATTTTAACGGTGGTGGTAATGGTGTTACTTTGAGAGCTCAATTTTTAAAGTGGTACTGTGGTATAAAATGTTTGATAACCACTGCCCTAGGGTAAAGATTTATTCAGTCATTCATTATTTAATTTGTTCTCTATTCTAATTTGTTTTATGAAATGGAGGGCATTTATTCACCGACAAACAGCGTACCCTAAAAAGCAAAGAGAACAACCTCTCTATGGAATTCTGACTACTGAATGCATTAACAGTAGAGTTGTAGATCCCGGGAAAAACTGTTGTGAGCAGGCTACATTTTGAATTCAAAAGTCCTTCAGACTTCCCTCCGAAGCTACGCCTCCAGAGCACAGAAACACGCAACAAACACAAATTCACGAGCACTGCACAGCATCGGTAACTTTGGGTACTTTTCTGGGTTTTTTGGATACTGACCGAAAAACAAATTCTCTCAAAGGATCACAAAGAAATAAATGTAACCTACCTGTATTAGATAGGAACAGAGCCACCTGGTCTTTCAGTTGTTGCCACTGTTCAAACGCAGCATCGATGTTCACTCTGGTCGCTGTATCAGCCTTTTTCTTGGCAGTAGCTTTTTCAAAAGCTGTCTTTCATTTGTTAACAACACCTGTTCTTCTGTGACGATGTGTTTAATTAATTGGTTAAAATAGGGGTGTGAAGAGGATTTTAAGCAATACGGTAAAAAAAAGAGAGAGAAGTGAACAAACACTCTTGATCACTGAGAGCTGTTTATTTCCTCAAAGTATTTCCCTGATGCCAGCTCTACTTTGGACTGCTGTGTTCAGGTAGAACGCGAGAATTCATAATTAGCTCCGTGAGATGGACAAAAGTGCGTCCAAACTAACATAGCACTTGTCTCAAAGTTGTGCTCCAATGTCTTGCAGGTCAGTATTTTGTGGTGGAGGATGACATTCGGGAATTCACACAGATGAGGGTGGACAAACAGTTTCAGGGGATTTTGAACATGCTTCGACACTGCCAGCGCCTGCGGGAGCTACGAGGGGGAGGCCTCACACGATACATGTTATCATGAGTCTCCGTCATACGTCTTGTTCGTCCAGGCCTACTGTGTTTTGTCAATGTATCCTTTATCTAGTTTTTGTTTTAACAGTTACCGGAGGCTTTTTTAGATTGCTTATATGGACAACCATTTAGCACAGTGGCACAGAATTTTTGAAGCTTTCCACTCACCACACCCCTGTGCAACCAGATATGTAATTTTCCAAATGTTTTATTTTGATATAAAATATGATTTCATTTATACAGAAAAATTGTGTTTATTTCTGCAGGAAACATCTCAGTAATTCAGAAAAACGAGCACTTACATATGCAAGATTAACAACAAACAGCATTAGAGGACTGACAGTGACATAAATGTAACTCGCTAATGTATAATAATTAACATTACGCATTTGTCTTAACTACAGAATGCTTGATACATTAAATTCAGTCAGCTTAAAACAAGGTGCTTAACGAGAAGTAAAACAAAGCCGTTTAATAGTTATATGGCCACATTTAAAATTAGTGAACATTGAAAACAGCAGGTACGAAACAAGACCATTTAAAGTGTTAATTAGTAAAATAAAATTTCAAAATCAGCCGATGGGGAGCAAGTGAGGGCGAGGAATTGACTGGAGCGATGTGTTTCTATTTTGGGGTTCTGGTGATTTGAAATGATTGTAATTAGAGCTGAAACAATTAATCGATTCTTAAATTACTCGGCAACTATTTTGGTAATAGGTTTGAAGCTTTTTTTTCATGATTAAAACGATTGTTTAAGCTTCCTAAATGTGCATGTTTTCTTCATTTCTTTGCTCTGAATAACAAAGAAATTAGTTAAAAAAAAAAAGGACAAAACAAGGCATTTGTGAACATCATTTCCAGGTCTGACGAACAACGATCAATTTTTTAAGGTTTTCTGATATTTTATGGACCAAACAATGAATTGAATAATCGAGAAAATAATCGTTAGTTGCAGCTCTAATTGTAATTAGTAGTAATCGTCATAACCTAAACTCCTTTTAGAGTCAACAAGCTGCTTGAGTTTTCTCTGGTTTATTTTCATGTCACACATCAAGGAATGGATGCCCTCTGTGTGCAGCAGCTCATCTCCAGTGATGCGACTCAGTGCTGTTGTCATCTCCTCAAATACCTTAATCACAGGCTCCAGTACAATCGTGCATCGGGTCTGCACCTCTGCCACACTCCCCACCGAACACAGCTGTCCCAGCTGATGGACAGCATGTCTAATTTTCTCCTGAACATCAGCAACAAACTCTCGTTTCACAGACACAGACCGCAGTTTGTCCCCCGTCTCGCTTATCTGTCTGTCGGCCTTATCGATGTCACACTCGGCTTGGTCGATCCTGGAACTGTACTCTGTCACTTTATCAGAGTAGTCGTCCACCTGAGATTCACACCTGTCCACCTCCTCAGTAGCTCTGTCAACAGCGGCATTGGTCTCATTCCACTCCGCAGCAGAAACACCAATAATAATACCCCCTGAAAACAGACAACACAGATTAATCAATGTTGACAGTGTGAACTGCCTTAAAATAACCCAACATTTAGAGCTGTGTTCACTTACCTGCAATCCACCCTGCAATTGGGATAATAAATAAACTTGCACCAATTAATGCGTCTCTCTCTGCCGCATCTCTCCTTCTTCTCATGTTCTCTCTGGTGTCTTTTGCTGACTGCAGGTTTCTTTTCTCCACCTTGAGACTCTCACGGTAACTCTCTAGATTGGATCTGTGTGACTTCAGTGTCATTTTCAAGTCGTCCAACTGCCTCTTTCTCTGGCTTTTCTGATTTGCTAAACGACTCAGCTCTGCAGTGAGATGCTCGGTCTCTCCGTCTATGCGTCGGCGCTCAGTGTTTGCAATGTACTGGGACTCCTGCAACTGCTCATTCATCTTCTCAATCTGTTGTCTGATGGCATGAAAATGCTGGCTTCTGGAATTGAGGATGACGCCTGGTTCAATGCAGAGGAGCATCTCTGAGACATGGTTGAAGGAACGGAGCCCTTTCATCAGTGGTCTGATCACATCTTGGGCTACTTGCCTCAACTGGTGGCGATACTGCAGCTCCACAGCCCTGTAAGTGTGAAAGAGTTCATGTGTAGAAACTGAATAGACAGATTAACTGAGTAAATAACACTCCATCATAATGTTAAAGTATTTCTGTTTGTGTAGTGTTTTCTGGGAATGAAACGCAAAGTATGGTTCCCTGTCTGTCATTGGACCCAGTGGGTGGGGCTTTCAGGTAGACGAGACAGTGATCTGTGCGGCACTGAGCCTCCAGTGAGCTCACTCCAAATGAAGGAGGCTACAAGAAGTCCTCTCCCAGTCACACTGGTGCACCTCTGAGGAGCTGTGTCTCATTCCAGGGTCTTGATCCTGTGAAGTGTGGACTTGTTGTCCCAATTGCCCCACAAACTCCTTCTCATGCGGCAGAGCGGAGGCTATCCCAGAAGTCTTTGCGCGGCAGTGGCGGCGCTATAATCATGATTTAATCTGATATCATTTTGAAGCTTTTTATCCAAGTATTTTCAGCTGATTGTTCATATTATTGAATTATTATTATTATTTTGAGGATTAAAGAGAAGCGTTGAGAAGCTTAGCCAGGTTTTGCTGACCTGGTCAAACCTGTGTTTGTTCTAATATTTCATGTCCAAAATGATCTGCTGTGAATAATCAATAATTGTAGAGTTGACTTATATATTGTTCTAGATAACATGTTTTATTACTGAACACATTCTATCTGTTCAAATCATAAATCGTAATCCAGGTTAATAACATTTAAGGAAAATTGTTTGTCTTGTCCGTGCTTGTCTCCAAGTATGAGGGACATCACCTTTATTCCAGTATTACATGAAATATTCACTTACTCACAAAACTAATTAACTGGTACAACAGAAAAAAACAATAAATTCTACTATTACTTATACAACTCCGTTTAAACAAAATATATTTATAATATGTTTGTTTTACATCAGATAGAATATACCAGATTTTTGGGAGGTTTTGGCTGATTTACAGCTTAAATCAACAGATTTTGAGGGGCAGGAGAACTGTGATTCAGGACTTCGAACTGTGGAGGGCAGCGTTTAGCCTCTTGGTGTATGGTCTGACGGATTTAATAGGAGAAGAAGGGAATCCCATGCATTGTGTGGACTAGACAGTCTCATTTCAACAGCGCATGAATTCCGTCTCCTCCTGAGTGTGCAGCCGAGGGATAAACATGCATAGATAAATGAGCTTATACCTGTCGGGACGGTAGACCATTGAAAAAATCCTGAGTATTTTATTCCTGCAAGACAAAAATAATAACATGTTAATAACAAATTCATTTTTTCCACTTTTGTACCTACAATAGTTTATTCCGTTGCCATCTGAAGAGGGAGACATAGCCCTCTGGTGGGCATTGGAGTTATTGCACTGTGCCCTCAGACTGAGTTAAGAAATTATTATTTTTTTTATCATTTAATTATCTTATATATTTTGTTGGTATATTTTTTAAACCTAATCCTATTTATTCACTTACATTTTTTGACTTCACTTACCTTTATAAGCTTTCAATCATTTTATTTATTTTTACTCCTTTGACCTATTTTAAAACTTTAAATCTTTAACTTTCATTTATTTTCTGCTGGTTTTTTGACAATTTGTAATAGTTTTTGGAATTTTGAACTTTCTTACAATTCTGTCTTTGTGTTGTGTTTTGAGTATTGCCTTTAACGGTCTTCTTTCGTGTGATTCATTAACAATTACAAAAGGGGGCTCATCATTTTCATCTTTTGAATATATAATTATTTTTAGACAAACAGGTGACAATAGTTTATTTATAAACAATCTCGCCATACATGTATTCACAATGTTCTATTAAAAAAATAAAAATGCCTTTAATTTGTTTTTCTTTTTGTCTGCTATGAACCCCGGCTGCTGTTTAAACTGCCCCCTTATAAGTGCATCCATTGACATCAAAATTCAAATTCGTCTTCAGTTCAAAATGCAGCATTAAATGAATCATTCTTATTACTCACCTGCCTTCAGCCATTGCTCTGCATGTGGAGGATCATCAGGAGAGAATGCAGTGGTGGTGTGAGGATGGAGAGGGGAGATGGGCGTGGCTAAAGAGGCACATCCCACTCCTCTTTATCCCTCCTCCTCCTGCTTGAGTGCTTATTTGAAGGCACAGGCTTCTTCTCAGAAATCACGTGACATGTATGTATATCTACATATATTTATGTAGATAATCATATATATTATTTGTTTTTCTTTTATTTAACCAGGTAAAAAACTCATTGAGATTTAAAACCTCTTTTTCAGGAGTGACCTGGCCAAGACGGCAGCTCAAACATAAAATGAACACAAAATTGTTCATAAAGTAAAGAAAACCACAACGTTGAGGGGGGAGGGGGGGTGAACTTGTCGAATGTGTGTGCATGCGCCTTGGCTTTCCTTTTTACAGCCTGTGTTGTAAAGCTCACCTCTTTGCCTCTGTTAGCACTCTTTTATTTGTCCTGCCCTCTTCACGATCCTTGTCAGCATGTTTCATTTGCTTCACCAATATTGTAATATTATTACAAACAGGGACACTTCCCATCAAGTTAACAGACTAAACAACTACATTAAATGTACACTTTTTTTTCCAAGATGTCAAGACTGACTCCATTAGTCCTCCTCCCTGTCCAATCTGAGGTATGACAGTCACATTTTATGAACACTGCAGAGTGGTTTTACATGAATTGAGCTTTTCTGTGTATGAGTAATGGACCGTTGCCTTCTACTGTAACGTGGTGAAACTCACTGGTCAGTGAAAACTAACTTTACACCCTAAAGACAAAATAAAATACACCAGGGTGAAACAGTTTTCTTTTTCCGTTTTTTTTGTCATCAATTGTTTAGTTTCTCAAAACTGCAAAAAAACACAAACATTTAAAACCATGTAATTCAGAGAAACAGGAGAATTTGGATTTATTGTTTATTGCTCAATGTGACAAGCAACAGGATCTTATTTCAATTAAAAGTAAATCACCAAGAGATTCATCTCAGTTCATAAAACAAAAACATAATTTCAACATCCAAAATTATCTCATTCTTTTAACAGTGAAAACATGTATCTGTTTTCTGTGGTGTTTTCTGGGGATGTAAGTTATGGCCCAAGAAAGAAATGAAAGTGAGCTGTTAAATCAGATCAGAATTGAACTTTAAGGCTGATAATGTCAACCTAATGTGTCAAAATCACATTTAATGACAGCACACCGCAAAAAAAAACATTTAATCCCTTTTACCTGTGACTAATCATCAGTAATCATGATCTCAAACAAAAACAATAAAAAAACAAAAAAAACAACTGTGCTCCCCATTGTCCAGTCTGAGGCTCAACTGTTTATTAACTTATGACTTTATTGTCTCTGTGTCACGGCCGCAGAGACAGTAAAGATAAAGATAACGCTATCAATCATGTGACACCAGTAGTTTTACTTTCATTATTGATCTGGTGGTGCGGCGCTGCGGATTGGCCGGTCGGTCCATTAGATAGATAGATACTTTTTTCATCTCACAGATGGTGCTGTGTAGTGGATGGTGTGGATTTTCTATGATGGACAGGAGCCTGTTGAGTGTGCGTCGCTCAGCTATCGATGTCAGACTGTCCAGTTCTGTGCCTACAACAGAGCCCGCCTTCCTTATTAGTTTGTCCAGGCGTGAAGCGTCCTTCTTCTTTAGGCTGCCCCCCCAGCACACCACTGTGTACAGGAGGGCACTCGCTACCACAGACTGGTAGAAGGTCTGTAGCAGCTTCCTGCAGACGTTGAAGGATGCCAGCCTTCTAAGGAAGTACAACTGACTCTGTCCTTTCCTGCACAGAGCATCTGTGTTGGTGGTCCAGTCCAGCCTGTCATCCAGCTGTACTCCCAGGTATTTGTAGGTGTGCACCACCTCCACACAGTCCCCCTTGATGAGAACTGGTTCTGGGTGCACCCTGGATCACCTGGATCCAGGGTGCATTGATTAAACCAAAGGTTTAATCAATGCTCTGAATACTTTCTCAGGCTGTAACAAAGCTGTATGAAATGGCTGTAACAAAGCATTTATTTTCATGAGTTGTTTTTAAATGCTTCTTATATTGGCTTGTATGTGTGTCTCTTAGCCCTCAATAGCCTTCTTACTGTTGATTTGTATTGTATGTACTGCACTCAAAAATGTGTTTTATAAATAAAATTGGATTTATGACTCTTGAATGAATACCGATGGTGATGAGAAAAGGCGTGTCATATACTAAACGACACACATACGCAGTACGTCAGCCTACCTCCTCAATGATATACTGCATGAAACTGTTGCATCGATTAAAAACCAAGTAAGACGTCACGTAGTTTTAATACAAAGACCTCATACCCACGAAAGACGACGTGATCCATGAACACAGCGAAATGAAACCTGGGTAATTGATTACTGCGAGAAAGGAAACTAGACAAAAAAAGCATACTATTTATTTAGTGTGTACCTTCCTGAATACAAATTCATTCTTCTACTTCATTACCCACAACAGGTTGCTGGCCGTGGCCAACTGGTAGGCCTTGGAGGTCTAAACAAGATATGAGTCTCTTTATCCAGTATCAAATTTGAGTGACCGATTCCCTGGTTAGCTATGAATTAAATGTATTTTTAGTGTGTTTTCTTACCTATGTGGTTAGTCTTGTTTCAGTCTGTAGATGATCGGGACCAAGGCTGAAAGCAGTGGCAATAAGAGGATGGATTTTATTGCCTCTTTTGGAGGAGAGAAGAGCATATGACAGAACAGCCCTCACATCCTACTTCCCACTTCCTCATTGTTCTGAGAATTTAAAGTCACAGGAAGAGCTTTATCCTCCATATGAGTATCACAGGGCTGCTGGAGCCAATCCCAGCTGACATAGGCAAAGGGAGGGTACACCCTGGATAGGTCGCCAGTCCATCACAGGGCCACATAGAGACAAACACCTGTGTGTCCAATTAACTGACTGCATCCACGGGTAAATGAGCTTCATTTTAGCTTGTGTTTATAGCGCAGACTGCTAAACTACATCAACAACAGACTCTGTTCAGCTTGACTCAAAGACATTAAAAGCAGGATATTTCAAACTGGGATTGGGTAGAGCACTCAACACACAAACACTCAGTAGCAGTGCCGGCCAGAGCCTTTAGGGGGCCCTAAGCAGAATTTGATTTGGGCCCCCCACCTGTGCTTGACGATTATTGACACAAATATCACACTATAATGTTACATCATGAAGCAGGAAACCGGTGGATTGCCTTCTCCGGGTAGGGAATGACTCCTTGCCCCAGGTGAAGGAGTTCAAGTATCTCGGGGTCTTGTTCACGAGTGAGGGGACGAGGGAGCCGGAGATGGGCCGGAGAATCGGAGCAGCTGGTGCGGTACTGCATTCGCTTTACCGCACGGTTGTGACGAAAAGGGAGCTGAGCCGGAAGGCAAAGCTCTCGATCTACCGGTCAGTCTTCGTTCCTATCCTCACCTATGGTCATGAAGGTTGGGTCATGACCGAAAGAACGAGATCGCGGGTACAAGCGGCCGAAATGGGATTCCTCAGGAGGGTGGCTGGCTTTTCCCTTAGAGATAGGGTGAGAAGCTCGGTCATCCGGGGGGAGCTCGGAGTAGAACCGCTGCTCCTTCACGTTGAAAGGAGCCAGTTGAGGTGGTTCGGGCATCTTTACATTACATTACATTACATGTCATTTAGCAGACGCTTTTATCCAAAGCGACTTACAAAAGTGCATTTAAACATTTGGGTACAAATAAGAGCTAGAAGTAAGTAAGAGCTTCAAGTAGAACAAACTATGAAGTGCTAGTCATAAGTGCGAAGTTTTTTTTTTTGTTTGTTTGTTTTTTGTCGTCTTAGTCGAGGTAGAGTCGGAAGAGATGTGTTTTTAGTCGGCGTCGGAAGATGTGGAGGCTTTCAGCTGTCCGGATGTCGATGGGGAGATCGTTCCACCATTTGGGAGCGAGGACAGTGAACAGTCTCGAGTTCTGCGAGTGCCTCTGCGATCCTCTCAGTGAGGGGGCAGCAAGCCGGTTTGTCGATGCAGAGCGGAGTGGGCGGGCTGGGGTGTAGGTTTTGATCATGTCCTGGATGTAGGCTGGACCGGATCCGTTTGTAGCATGGAACGCAAGCACTAGAGTCTTGAAGCGGATGCGAGCAGCTACAGGAAGCCAGTGAAGGGAGCGGAGGAGGGGTGTAGTGTGGGTGAATTTTGGTAAGTTGAAGACCAGTTGAGCTGCCGCATTCTGGATGAGTTGCAGAGGTCGTATGGCGCATGCAGGAAGACCAGCCAGGAGGGAGTTGCAGTAATCCAAGCGTGAGATGACAAGAGCCTGGACCAGAACCTGTGCCGCCTTCTGGGTTAGAAGAGGCCGAATCCTTCGGATGTTGTGCAACATGTATCTGCAAGATCTAGCTGTTGCAGCAATGTTGGCAGTGAGGGAGAGATGGTCGTCAAGTGTCACACCCAGGTTCCTTGCGGTGTGAGAAGGAGTTACCACAGAGTTGTCGAGGGTGATGGTTAGATCTGTGGTGGGAGAGCCCTTTCCTGGGAGAAAAAGAAATTCAGTCTTGTCGAGATTGAGTTTCAGGTGATGGTCAGACATCCACTGAGAGATGTCAGTCCGACAAGCGGTGATCCGTTCTGCTACCTGTGTGTCGGAGCTGGGAAAAGAGAGAATGAGTTGGGTGTCATCGGCGTAGCTGTGATAGGAAAAACCATGAGAGCGAATAACCGAACCAAGAGAGTTGGTGTATAGAGAGAAGAGGAGAGGGCCCAAGACAGAACCCTGAGGGACCCCAGTAGCTAGAGGACAGGGTTCCGACACGGATCCTCTCCAGGTTACTCTGTATGTTCGGTTTTGAAGATAGGACGAGAGTAGGGTAAGTGCAGAGCCTGAGACACCTAGTTCTTGAAGAGAGGAAGTAAGGATCTGGTGGTTAACTGTGTCAAACGCTGCAGAAAGGTCCAAGAGGATGAGCACAGAGGAGAGAGAGGCAGTCCTGGCAGTGTGGAGTTGCTCAGTGACAGCAAGAAGTGCAGTTTCGGTCGAGTGACCTGCTTTAAAACCAGACTGAAGAGGATCAAGAAGGTTGTTCCGGTGAAGGTAGGAGGAGAGTTGATTAAAGATTTAATCTAAACTCTCCAGAGTTTTGGAGAGAAAAGGAAGAAGAGAGACAGGTCTGTAGTTATTTACTTCAGACGGGTCAAGGGTGGGTTTTTTAAGGAGGGGGATCACTCTGGCCTCTTTAAGAGAGTCCGGAAAGCAACCAGATGATAGAGATGTGTTAATGAGGTGGGTGAGGAAAGGAAGAAGATCAGAAGCAATTGACTGAAGAAGGTGAGAGGGGATAGGGTCAAGGGGGCAGGAGGTGGGGCGGGCAGAGGTTATTAGGGAAAGAACTTGATCCTGAGATAGAGGGGTGAAAGAGGATAGAGAAGGAGCTGAGTGTGTGGTTGGTAGAGTGGTGAGATCAGGAGGTGGGGTTGAGAAAGAAGAGCGAATGTCATCTACCTTTTTTGTGAAGTAGTTGACAAAGTGAATTGGTAGAAGGGAGGAAGGAGGAGGGGGGGTGGGGGGATCAAGGAGGTTAGAGAAGATAGAGAAAAGTTTTTTGGGGTTAGAGAAAGAGGATTGAATTTTAGTCTGATAGAAAGATTGTTTGGCTGCAGAGATAGAGGCAGTGAAGGTGGAGAGAAGAGAGTGATAGGAAAGCAGGTCATCAGGGTGTTTTGATTTCCTCCATTTTCTTTCTGCTGCATCTGGTGAGGATGCCCCCTGGGCGCCTCCCGAGGGAGGTATATCAGGCACGTCCAGCTGGGAGGAGACCTCGGGGTAGACCTAGGACAAGGTGGAGAGATTACATCTCCACTCTGGCCTGGGAACGCCTCGGGATCCCTCAGTCGGAGCTGGTCAATGCGGCTTGGGAAAAGGAAGTTTGGGGTCCCTTACGGAAACTGCTGCCCCCGCGACCCGGCCCCGGATAAGCGGAGGATGATGATGATGATGATGATGATGAATGTTACATCATCAATTGTATTAATACAGACGGATTATGAACTACTGTCCTCCTGGGCACAGATGCATAAGGATCACCCTATTTGTTCAAGAGTGGGTGCAAACGGGAAGGGGGGTCTGGGATCCTCTCCCAGAAAATTATGAATTTGGTAGATGTGATTTCCTATATTCAGGTGCATTTTTGAGATGGCCAGCTGGAGAAGGGCAATACCGAAATTTGTTCAGATTCATAGCCTTTTGCTTTTTCACTTATTGAGGTAGTGACTTGGGCTTGGGCTTCAGGGTGCCTTGTCCTCTTTGGCCCGGTAGGCTCCTTCAGTAATCCATCCTTGCTCACATTCATTAATTCAATCATGTCACTTGTTTAAGTTATTTAAAAAAAAAAACACACTCTATTGAACTACACAGCTGCTTAGTTTGCCTGTGCCTCGGGCCGGCCCTGCTCAGTAGACACTTGCATACAGGCATCTGTAGGTTTTACAGAGAGCAGTCTGAAAAGAAAAAAACATCCAATAGTTGCAGCTTCTCATGTTGCCATGGTGGACCATCCCAACAGAGCCAGTGGGGGGGGGGAAAACTGGAGTCACATGATTTCCAAGAAGACGTTTAACTTCAAGTCAGCTCTCCACCTGAGAGGACACTGTACATACTGCCCTTATCTGACTTTGAGCCCCTGCCCCTCTATAATCATGTGCACGCCCCTGGAGCATGCAGTGTACAAGAGAAGATAAGATTACCCTTTACTATTCCTGCAATTCTTCCTATATCTGTCACAGCCGCATAGACAATAAAGATAAAGGTAATGAATAACTAACCTTGTTTTTAAATGTAAAAACAAGGTCTATCTCATGCAGCCAGTGTAGTAACATGATTGATGTCAATTGATCACATGACCTGGAAGCTATTAAATCTCTAAATATTTATTTATTCATTCTTATGTATAAATATTCAGTGTGGGATCATAGTACTCCACTGGCTTGTTTTTTGCATTTAAAATCTGTCCATATCCATAGCTTTAACCACAATATCTCTGCTTTAAATATCCCACATTTTTAATTTTTGAAAACAGGAAGTCGGTACACGATGTAGCCGTCTTCTATCTCCGTGTGTTTACTGTAAAGTCTGCAATACGGGTGCACTTAATAATGTTGGAGTGGCTTGCTCGGGAACCATGGATGTATTATAAGCACTGTTGCCAACTCCTCAGTAAGTCCTAAAAGTCGCTAGAAGTCGCTAAATGACGTCATCGCCTAATTTGTATAATTGACCATTTGCCTGATATAACCGCATGTGCGCCGTGACACAGTACAGATATCATGTGTCAGATGCAGTGATTTATTTTTGTGTGAGACTGAGTGAAGAAACATTTACATTTAAACGGAGGTGGCCATGCGCATGCGCATGCAGTCAGAAAAGAAAAAAACATCCAATAGTTGCAGCTTCTCGTGTTGCCATGGTGGACCATCCCAACAGAGCCAGTAGGGGGGAAAAAAACTGGAGTCACATGATTTCCAAGAAGACGTTTAACTTCAAGTCAGCTCTCCACCTGAGAGGACACTGTACATACTGCCCTTATCTGACTTTGAGCCCCTGCCCCTCTATAATCATGTGCACGCCCCTGGAGCATGCGGTGTACAAGAGAAGATCACCCTTTACTATTCCTGCAATTCTTCCTATCTCTGTCACAGCCGCATAGACAATAAAGATAAAGGTAATGAATAACTAACGTGCATTTTCACATCTGTGAATGTACAATATAGAAAAATATCGACACGATGGGAAAATAGAATATACATTATCATAAAGTTACCAGACCTTAATATTTACAGTGCACATGTTATTTACATATTTACACACGAGATATTGTTACGTACTTTTGTGAAATGTACACCATATTGCAACGTCATATAGACAGTGGGGTGGGGGTCAATCGTCCCCCTCTTGTGCCCTAATGGATAATGCACTGTGTAAAAAAAGTGCCCTCTTGATTCACAAGATGCACAATAAAGTATCCTCTAGAGAGGTAAAAACATAAGGAAGTGCCATTCATCATTCATCTGCCATTCATCTGTGGCCTCTAAAGCAAAATATACATTAAAAAAATGGGTTGTTTCTAAAGGAGTGTCTTTATGCCCTTGCAACTTTGGTTCCTGTGGATGTCCTTAGAGGAAATAATATTCAGTGCACTATAGAAAATGTCCATCTCAGTCATAGAAAGTGATGCTATGCTGTAAAGGATGTCCCTGTAAACCTGTGTGAGAATGAGATTGAGAATAATTATATACTAGTGGCGTCTGTACAAGCCGTTGCATATTAGATGATTATGTGGATGTGGTCTTCTTTCTTTTTTTCTTTAGTCTTCCTTCACCTGTTTCTTAAATGTCAGACAACTTCTCAGCAGTCTTACTTTCGTTTTTGATCTGGTGGTGCGGCAGTGCTGATTGATCTGTCCGTTGTTACATGGTCGACAGTAGGGAGAAAGAGAAAGGAAAAAACTGGAGTCACGTGATTCTCAGAAAACGCCTGACTTTCTCAGCTCTTTCCAGCTGGGAGGAGACTGTTTTTTCATGTCCCCCGCCCTCCTCCAGAGGGCAATAAATACCCATCCTCTCACAGTTACTGTGTTCACTTCACTCCTGATCGTCCTCATTCAGAAGCGAGTTTGACCACTGAGGTAAGAAAACGGAGAGAATAACTGTAACGTGATTAACTGCAGTGAAGTTAGTTTTAAGTTGCATATTATACAGACATTCGCTCCGGTTAAACATCTTCTTCGCTCCGGTTAAACCAAAAATAAAAATGTTGGATATTTAAAGCAGAGACATTGTTGTTAAAGCTTTTGAGAAAAAAAATATAAACAGATTTTAAATGTTAAAAAGGTCTATCTCATGCAGCCAGTGTAGTAACATGATTGATGTCAATTGATCACATGACCTGGAAGCTATTAAATCTCTTAATATTTTTTATTCATTCTTATGTATAAATATTGGCATTTCAAGGTTCAAGGTTTTTTCAAGGCCATTTGTGCTTAAACAGATAGTCAAGGCACATTGGAAATATTGTGCGGGTTCTACGAGTCAGTTGTAGGAGACAGAAACACAAACTTAAGTATAAATATAAAAGTAAACCTCAAATTAAAATCTATACAGAGTATAAAAAATATTAAGAAAATGTAGAGGATGTAGAAAAAAAAACAATACAGATATACAGCACCCTTTTATGTGTATATATGTATATATATATATATACATGTATATACATACATACATACACATATACATACGCATATATACATATATACACATACATACATATATATACATGCACATACACATATATGCACATATATATTGATGGATTGCAGTATTGCACTGGGATGTATTGCACATTTATCAGGAATATTGCACATGGTTAAGGTGAGGTAGTGTCTGGTTATTTTACAGAGAGTTCAGTGGTTTTGATTTGCCATCAGTCTGACTGTGGCCGGGAAAAAGCTGTTAAAAAAGCGAGTTCTGTGTGTTATGATGCTGTCCGCTCTGCTGTGCTTCAGGTTGTACTTGCAGCGTTTGTGTTTGAGCAGAGAGTGAGCGGGGTGGAGTGAGTCTCTGATGATTCCCTCTGCTCTTTTCCTACAACGCTGCGTATACATGGAGTCCATGGTAGGAGGTTTTGTCCCAATAATCCTCTCCGCAGTCTTTATGACTCTCTGCAGAGCCTTCTTCTCTGCCTGTGTGGTGTTTCCGTACCAGACAATGATGCCTGTGGTGAGGATGCTCTCTATCAGTCCTCTGTAGGCCAGGGTGAGAGGGCGGTGGTTCAGTCCAACTTCACGATCAGTCTGCCTGGATGGATAGTGTTAAATGCAGAGCTGTAGTCCAGGAAGAGCATCCTGGCATACGCTCTGCTGCTCTCTAGGTGTTGCAGGGTGTGGTGAAGAGCTAATGCTACCGCGTCGTCCACTGATCGGTTGGGGCTGTAGGCGAACTGGAGGGGGTCGACAGTGTCTGGAACCATGTTGTTGATGTGGGTGAGGACTAATTTTTCCAGGCACTTCATGGCGACTGGTGTGAGTGCCACTGGCCTGAAGTCATTTAGGGTGGGTGTGTCCGGTCTTTTAGGGACTGGTATGATGGTGGAGGTTTTGAAGATACAGGGGACTACAGCCTGAGATAGTGATGTGTTGAAGATATCGGTATACACACCGGCCAGTTGTTCTCCACAGGCCTTCAATACTCTGGGAGGCACTCCGTCGGGTCCCACCGCTTTGTGGGGGTTCACCTTCTTCAGAGCCTTCAGGACCAGTGTGTGTGTGTGTGTGTGTCACCTGGAAGGCAGTGTCCGTGGGGTCACAGGGGGGTTTTGAGGGCATTTTAGCTCAAAAGTTTCATGTAATTTTTATTTGTAAATATTAACATCTTAGCTCAATAGCTTCCAGGTCATGTGATCAATTGACTTGATTCAGTGTGGGATCATAGTACTCCACTGGCTTGTTTTTTGCATTTAAAATCTGTTCATATCCATAGCTTTAACCACAATATCTCTGCTTTAAATATCCCACATTTTTAATTTTTGAAAACAGGAAGTTGGTACACGATGTAGCCGTATTCTATCTCCGTGTGTTTACTATAAAGTCTGCAATACGGGTGCACTTGTTGGAGTGGCTTGCTCGGGAACCATGGATGTATTATAAGCGCTGTTGCCAACTGCTCAGTAAGGACAGTTTCTACTGGCTGTCCTAATAGTCGCTAGAAGTCGCTAAATTATGTCATCGCCTAATTTGCATAATCGACAATTTGCCTGATATAACCGCATGTGCGCCGTGACACAGTACAGATATCATGTGTCAGATGCAGTGATTTATTTTTGAGTGAGACTGAGTGAAGAAACATTTACATTTAAACGGAGGTGGCCATGCGCATGCGCGATTCATTAGCAGCCTGGACGCGGAGTGATGAGGGTCTCCTCTCTGCCCTGACCACAGGCTGGGACTGCTGCGGACGCTACTGTGAGACTGACCGCCTATATTTTCAATTCTTTTAGTTTCATTTTTGAAAAAACCTTCCTAAAGTGCATTAAAAGCCCAGAAAAATCTTATTTCCTCAGAGTGACGTCACAGCTGTGTACGAGCACAGCAAAGCGCGGTCATGTGCCGTCTCGGGAACGGCGCTAATGTCGGGGAACCATAGACAGTAAAGACGTGGTCGCCTCATTGAGCAGGTTGATCCGTTGCTGCCTTACGTCAGCGCGTCCGCCATATTGGATGTGGCAGATCTGCCCGTAAACTTCATAAAGCGCCTTACTACAAAGTGCTTTAAGTTAATGCCTCTTATTCACCCATTCACACACACACTAATATATCTGGGAAACAAATAGGCACCAAAACAACTATGTAATGAACATATATGTTCATCAATGTGAATATAAAAACGATTAATCACACGCACATACATACACACAAACACACAGACTGCAATTGTATAGCTGTATAGATATGTATGTTCATCAATGCTCCCTGTGTAGATATACAATATGTGTGTATATATGTTCATCAACGTGAAGCCCCTCCCTGTGTGTGTGTGTACGTATATATATATATATGTGTGTATGTATATATATATGTATATGTATGTATGTATGTATGTGTGTGTGTATATATTAGGGATGCACGATATATCGGCATTAATATTGGTATCGGCCGATGTTCGTCATTTTTTAACATATCGGCATCGGTGCAATGAGTAAAACTGCGCCGATTTTAACAACCGATGTTTATACCCGTCTAATTGCTGTTTGTGTATGTGTGTCGGGAAGGGGACAGCGTCAGTGATGCAAGCGCAGCACAAGGTGTGTGTGTGTGTGTGTGTGTGTGTGGAGGAGAGAGAATGTCAGCGGTGTGGGCGATTTTTCAGGGTGTCAATAGAAGATACGCGAAAAGCATTATGCAACACTTGCAAAGTCGAGGTAATGCGAGGAGGGTTCCGCGTCAAGTCATTCAATACCACAAATTTGATCATGTCATTTGAAAAACCGCCACCCAGAAGTACACAAACAACGGCAGGAAGCTAACGCTAGTAACATTAGGCAGCAGACAAAAAGAAAGCAGCGCAGCTGGGACTCGACCAAAGGAAGACAGTGGCCAGGGCAATAACGATCAAGGTAATGGAAATGATTGCTCTTGACGACCAGCCGAGGGTTCCGACGGTTGATAGCGCATATTGAACCCCGCAACAACCTGCCAAGTCGGCGCTACTTTTCCGATGTTTTGCAATTGAATAAATATCTGGTTGCCATGAATACTGGCAAGTTTGATAAAGTATTTTAACATGTTTTTTTTAATTATGGCAGCTCTTAGTAGAGCTTGTCAGGTATTGTTTCTCATATCTGTTGTGTAGTTTTATTGTGAAGGGAAGTGGCGCGGTTGTTGTTGCCGGGAGGAAGGGTTGTTGACTTTATTTACGTACCCAGTATAGACGCCCTTATCTCGGTTACAGTAACTTTGGCAGGGTATTATTTTTATTTATGTTCATGTTTGTAATTTATGATCCAAACTTTCTCACAGGAGTTTAGTGAGTTGAGGGAGTTAAACTGTACTTTAATTTAGTTACACACTTGCTACAAGTGGTAAAGGTTTCTAAAAACCTTTACTTGTAGTTGGTTACTTGTGTCTTATGTGACCTTGTTATTTGGAGGTAAAACATGTTTTGAAAATAAAGAAAGACATTCAAAAATTCAGCTTGCATGATTTTCATTCTGTACAAACTTTTATCATCTCAGAAACTTTTTTTAAAAAACATATATCGATATCGGTAAATATCGGTTATCGGCCATAGCAGCAATATTAATATCGAATATCGGTATCGGTGGAAATAGTCATATCGGTGCATCCCTAGTATATATATATATATACATATATGTATATATATATATATATATATATATATATATATATATATATATATATATACATATATACATATAGCAGGCACAAAGCTAATCCTGTAGCGCTTTGTTTTTTTAAGGGCCAACACCCGATATGCACGTTTTACGTCATCTCTCATTTTATTAGTTATTCTTATCAGACAAATGTGTGCTTTTTATGTTATCTTTCATGATTATGACTAATTTCAAGTCATTAGGTCACATGACCTGGAAGCTATTGAGCTAAGATACTACTATTTACATTAAAAATGAAAAATAAAATGACGTCATTCTCCCTAGGCAAAACTACAGTGTCAGATATCTGTAATTCAGTTTTTAAGCGTAAGATTCAAAATTACTTACGCCATTTATGTGTATGGGGTTTGTCATTATAGATATATAGATAATACATATAGATAATTCAGTTGTGGATTAGATTAGATTGGACGAGATTAGACTTTATTGATTCCACACTGGGGAATTACACATGGTGCAGCAGCCATAGGACAGAGATCACACAAGATTAAAATGCAACACAATATAATTAGAACACAATTGTAGTGCAAAGTATATAACATATACAAAAAGGTAAAAAAAAAAAGATAAACGATAAAATCCTTCAAATATTCAAACATTGAAAATAGTAATCAACCAATAGAAAATTATATTGACATTCTGAAACTTAATTCAAGATATCTAAAAAGGATATAATGACATGACTTGATAATGACATGTCAATGTTTCAGCTGTTTATAATTCCAAATTTACAAATGTGCATGATGTGGGATGTTATTATGTTATTTAACCAGCTATAAAGAGGCCTGAAAGCATTTTGATAGAGGTGAATAATTGTCTGTTTTTTTCTTTTTTCTTTCAACAGTTTTACATCATGGCCAACAAAATTGCTGAGACCACTCAAAGTCTTTCAACCGCAGCAGAGATGCGCGAAACTACCAAGCTGTTGATGCAGCCCAAAGCAAATTGGGAGGAGTATCTGACTCCTGCTCCACTATCTATTGCTATCTTGGGAGAACTTGTCTTCATTTCCTCCAATGACGACTTCTCCATTAACAAGAATCCTCCAGCAGGGGGCTTCAAGCACATAAAGTACCCAGACTCCTTCAGGGCCTGTCTCATGCAAATCTGTAACTCAGGCTGGGAGGCATTTAATGACGCTCACAATGGCATGGATAGGATCCGCCTTCACACTGGCACAATACCCAATTATATTAAGACGTCAGTCGACATTCTTTTCAATGCCAGTGATAAAGTTATTGAAACTCTCCTGCCAGATCAACTCGAAAACATTCGTTCTATTGCTGATGACTGTGTGGAACAAGCAACCATGGTTGAGAAGAGGTATTCTGGTGTCATCAGTTTAATAGGGGAGTTGTTGGAGGCCTGTGTCAATGCTGAGCACTTTTATGGAGAAGAGCTGAAAGAAGTGAAGAAGAAAATAAAGGAAAACAAAATGAGGGAACAGACTGCCAGAATGCAAAATGATCAGACCAAGAAAGCAATGCAGGCCATGGCAAAGCAGATGGAAGAAGCACAAGATGCTTACAAGCAATCCATGGACTCTCTTCCCTCTGGATTTGAAGTGATTGGCCTGAATTTTGTTGATGGTATACAATCAAGTGTAGTAGGAATGATGAATGGAATGGTTAATCTGGTGGGTGGTAATGTCAATACATCAAATGCATCATCAGAAGATCATACTCATGAGAGTGGGGATGCATGTGCTGATGAGAATTGTGATGCAATTTCACAAATCAATGCCAGCTGCACGTCTGGAGAGATCCTGAGTCTTGCAACATGTTTCGATGAATATGTCAGTGAAAGTGATATAGACTGGAAAAAACTGTATGATGAGAAGAGCAAAAGCACAAACACTGCATGGAACAAGGACCAATTCACACGACTCTTAAAACAACTGGATGAGATCCCAAAGGGCCCTCAATGCAAGGATGCTCTTTCACTCTGTGAAACAGGTATCGAGATCTGCGAAGACCTGGCAACATATAACCCAGGTAAGAAGTGGGACATCAAGTCAACTGTAAAGCTGTTGGGGAGCATTAATAAGTTGAAGAATGCTGCTCACAAATTTGATTCAAAGGCCAAGAAAACTTTAGGTACCCCAGCTCTTGCTGCCAAAGGACCAATGAAATACAAATCAGAGAAGACCAGTTCAGCAAATCAACACAAGTTTGCCGGTCAGGTAGCAGTTGAAAATGCCCGTTTCCAAATTGAGCAGACCAGAGCAGAGCTCAAAAACACACGAGAGTCATATGGAAAGGCTGTTGAGAACATGGAGAAGAAAGAACAGGAGCTGAATGCTGTACTGATTGAACTGCAACGCTGTGAAATCAAAGAGATTAGCTTTGACCAAACCATCAAAATGCTGGTCAAGGGTCTTGATGCCATGGGAAGAGTACAAGAGCAGTGGAAGAAGATGGTGCGCTTCTTCCAAATGATCTCCAACATCATCCAAATCAGCCTCAACAAAACACTGACAAACTTTGTCAAAACATCTGATTCAGCAATGAAGCTAAACTACAATGAAAAGCTCTATACAAAAGACCTCCTGTACATGCAGGCATTTCAAGCCTCAAATGTTGCCAGCCTGGTCCACATGATCTCATCCACCTACACTGAAGTGTCTAACGAGTACCTGATGGACAGAGTGAGCAGCCTGGGCAAACTCATGGCCATGGATAAAGAGAAACCAGAGTTTCTTATAGAGCGTCAGAAGCTGCAAAGCTCCTGCACGGCAGCTCAAAAAGGTATTCTGAGGCTAGTCCTGAAGAACAAGAGAGAATTTGAGAGCAAGACCAATGCCAGGATGGCAAAAATAGAGAATGGATTGAAAGCAGTTCTACCAGAAGCTTCAGCTGAAGAAACTCAGCGAATCAAGGAAAATGTTCAGGAAGGCTACGGAGAAGAAACACAGAATTACTACTAACTGATGTTATTCATTCAAGTTATTCATGTTTCTTGTTTGTTTGTTTTATTTGGAATCAGAGAAAAACATGACTTGTCACATTAAATCTATTAAGAAGTAACTCTTTATTGCTTAAGTATAGTCACACACAGTTTATTGTTAATATCCAGTTGTTTTAAACTTGCTGAATGCTTTGCACCTGCTTAATTTGCTACAATATTCACAATACATGTTGCTTAACTATTGAACAACCACACTGTATTGTGATTAACTAACCCGGGTCTTCTTGCAGCATGAAGACCCGGGTTCGAGCCCCGGTTGGAACAAGGGCCTTTCTGCATGGAGTTTGCATGTTCTCCCCGTGTGTGCGTGGGTTCTCTCCGGGTACTCCGGCTTCCTCCCACAGTCCAAAAACATGCAATGTGGGGATTAGGTAAATTGGACACTCTAAATTGACCATAGGAGTGAGTGTGAGAGTGAATGGTTGTTTGTCTCTATCTGTGTGTGTGGCCCTGCGATGGACAGGCGAACTGTCCAGGGTGTACCCCGCCTATCGCCCGATGTAGCTGAGATTGGCACAGCACCCCCCGGGACCCTCTGGTGGAGGATAAAGCGGTAGATGATGACTGATGACTGACATGTATCACAAGTTGACTTAAAGCATCAACTACTATAGGATATTATTGGCTATAGCAGTTCTGTATGTGTCCATTTGAATTAAATACAGTAAAATCATTTCAGTGTGTGGTGGTTGATGCATGCGTGCCTATATGTGTGTGTGTGTGTGTGTGTGCGTATGTGTCCAGTTAATGAGCATGACATCTGATGCGGATACTGACAGAGCAGACATAACATGACTTTTGTGATTTGCAGTTCTTTATAATGTCCAATATCTGTTTAAGGGACATTTTTCAGTTATTTCTGTCATGTTAAATTCCTGTTGGAGGGATATACTGTAACATGCCCTTTGTGATTTTCTTATGTCAAATATATTAAGACCTACATTTAAAGTGAATCAGAGTAAAATAAACAATTCTATGGGAAGAAAGAGTAAAAGAGTTCATGTATTTTTTCATTGTCTATTTATATGTTGAATATCTGACATATAAGTGAGTGGGGAATATTAATTATGTATGATTAGCCAAAATGGCAAACCAAAAGGTCATACGTATGTACGTGCTGCCTCACCTCCACCTCCATTTGTAAGATCAATAACATTGGCAATGAGTAAGTTGCTACTGAAAAAAATGTCAAGGTTGGTGAAAAAAATATTATTTTCTTCTATAGTTATATTTATTTTACAGATTCTGTTACAGAGACTGTTGTTTAAGTATGTTTTCATTACGCTGCCAGCAGGGGGCAGAGTCAGTAAAAATGACTGCCAGCCAAGTAGTGGAATTGTTAGTTTTTTTCAGTTGTTTAAGTAGGTCAAGTAGGTCCAGCTGAAGACCCGCAGACAAGTAGGAACATACCCCTAAGCATGCTGGGAAGTCCAGTTCTCCGCTAGAAGCGGTTTTGTTGCGGTGAAAATAGCTTGTTTTTCTCAAAAACAAAGGTAAGACAACATTTCTGGTCGTATTTCTTGAAAGTGAGTTGTTGTTTTGCTCTTATTTTGCGGCTGGATCCGTGAGTTTTGATAATGTGATATAAATCACACACATTTATACACACGCGTGGGGACACAGGGTGAGCGCCACTGTAACGAGTCGGTGTTTGGCTCGATTTGTGCTATTGTTACAGTGCATTGTTCAGGACAACGTCACACTGCCTCAAACAAATGTGATTGTAAAGAGCTCATTGCCTTTTCAGTCCACTGTCAAAACCGTAAGTACACATACAACTGAAAAACAGTGTAAATCAATCGTCAAAATGTAATAAAATAAAAGGTCATCTCGCCTATGACATCTACACTACAAATAACAGCTCAGTCACCACCCGTAACATGTAATGTAATGCCCAAATGTTTTATTTTGATAGAAAATGATTTCATTTGTAGAGAAAAACTGTGAAACATCTCAGTAATTCAGAAAAAAATAGCACTTATATATGCAAGATTAAATCATTAAATAATTTTGTTTTTTTGTAGAAAAAAAAGACATTTGAGAACATGATCGTTTCCAGGTCTGACGAACACGATCAACATTTTTTAAGGTTCTCTGATATTTTATGGACCAAACAATGAATTGAATAATCGAGAAAATAATCGTTAGTTGCAGCTCTAATTGTAATTAGTAGTAATCGTCATAACCTAAACTCCTTTTAGAGTCAACAAGCTGCTTGAGTTTTCTCTGGTTTATTTTCATGTCACACATCAAGGAATGGATGCCCTCTGTGTGCAGCAGCTCATCTCCAGTGATGCGACTCAGTGCTGTTGTCATCTCCTCAAATACCTGAATCACAGGCTCCAGTACAATCGTGCATCGGGTCTGCACCTCTGCCACACTCCCCACCGAACACAGCTGTCCCAGCTGATGGACAGCATGTCTAATTTTCTCCTGAACATCAGCAACAAACTCTCGCTTCACAGACACAGACCGCAGTTTGTCCCCCGTCTCGCTTATCTGTCTGTCGGCCTTATCGATGTCACACTCGGCTTGGTCGATCTTGGAACTGTACTCTGTCACTTTATCAGAGTAGTCGTCCACCTGTGATTCACACCTGTCCACCTCCTCAGTAGCTCTGTCAACAGCGGCATTGGCCTCATTCCACTCCGCAGCAGAAACACCAATAATAATACCCCCTGAAAACAGACAACACAGATTAATCAATGTTGACAGTGTGAACTGCCTTAAAATAACCCAACATTTAGAGCTGTGTTCACTTACCTGCAATCCACCCTGCAATTGGGATAATAAATAAACTTGCACCAATTAATGCGTCTCTCTCTGCCGCATCTCTCCTTCTTCTCATGTTCTCTCTGGTGTCTTTTGCTGACTGCAGGTTTCTTTTCTCCACCTTCAGACTTTCACGGTAACTCTCTAGATTGGATCTGTGTGACTTCAGTGTCATTTTCAAGTCGTCCAACTGCCTCTTTCTCTGGCTTTTCTGATTTTCTAAACGACTCAGCTCTGCAGTGAGATGCTCGGTCTCTCCGTCTATGCGTCGGCGCTCAGTGTTTGCAATGTACTGGGACTCCTGCAACTGCTCATTCATCTTCTCAATCTGTTGTCTGATGGCATGAAAATGCTGGCTTCTGGAATTGAGGATGACGCCTGGTTCAATGCAGAGGAGCATCTCTGAGACATGGTTGAAGGAACGGAGCCCTTTCATCAGTGGTCTGATCACATCTTGGGCTACTTGCCTCAACTGGTGGCGATACTGCAGCTCCACAGCCCTGTAAGTGTGAAAGAGTTCATGTGTAGAAACTGAATAGACAGATGTAAACTGAGTAAATAACACTCCATCATAATGTTAAAGTATTTCTGTTTGTGTAGTGTTTTCTGGGAATGAAACGCAAAGTATGGTTCCCCGTCTGTCATTGGACCCAGTGGGTGGGGCTTTCAGGTAGACGAGACAGTGATCTGTGCGGCACTGAACCTCCAGTGACCTCACTCCAAATGAAGGAGGATACAAGAAGTCCTCTCCCAGTCACACTGGTGCACCTCTGAGGAGCTGTGTCTCATTCCAGGGTCTTGATCCTGTAAAGTGTGGACTTGTTGTCAAAATGCGTCACAGTGCTGCGCTGTGACCTGTCCCAATAGCCCCGCTAACTCCTTCTCATGCGGCAGAGCGGAGGCTATCCCAGAAGTCTTTGCGCGGCAGTGGCGGCGCTATAATCATGATTTAATCTGATATCATTTTGAAGTATTTTCAGCTGATTGTTCATATTATTGAATTAATATTATTTTTAAGGATTAAAGAGAAGCGTTGAGAAGCTTAACCAGGTTTTGCTGACCTGGTCAAACCTGTGTTTGTTCTAATATTTCATGTCCAAAATGATCTGCTGTGAATAATCAATAATTGTAGAGTTGACTTAGAAAACATGTTTTATTACTGAACACATTCTATCTGTTCAAATTATAAATCATAATCCAGGTTAATAACATTTAAGGAAAATTGTTTGTCTTGTACGTGCTTGTCTCCAAGTATGAGGGACATCACCTTTATTCCAGTATTACATGAAATATTCACTTACTCACAAAACTAATTAACTGGTACAACAGAAGAAAAACAATAAATTCTACTATTACTTATACAACTCTGTTTAAACAAAATATATGTATAATATGTTTGTTTTACATCAGATATGTGTAAATATACCAGATTTTTGGGAGGTATGTCTGATTTACAGCTTAAATCAACAGATTTTGAGGGGCAGGAGAACTGTGATTCAAGACTTCGAACTGTAGAGGGCAGCGTTGAGTCTCTTGGTGTATGGTCTGACAGATTTAATAGGAGAAGGGAAACCCATGCATTGTGTAGACTAGACAGTCTCATTTCAACAGCGCATGAATTCCGTCTCCTGAATGTGCAGCCGAGGGAGAAGATGACTCCGTCGTAACTCATGCGCTGTTGAAACTTCACAGGATCCAAACCCTGAAATGAGACGCGGCCTACATTTAGTAATTGGGAGAAATTGGGCACAGCCTAAGGTCCTAAAAACTAATCCCATGGTGAAGTCAGACGTTAAAATTTTTTTCTCTGAACAAACATTACACCAGGTAAGACGGCATGTAGTAATAGTTCATTTCTTATCCAGCAAAATGGGGCAATGTACAGTACACACTGGTGGCCTTGATAACAAACCTGCCAAGTTTGAAACCTATCAAGTGACTTGTTGGACAGTTACAGTGCCCTCCTTTAGTATTGGAACAATGAGGCCAATTCCATTTTTTTTTTTTTTCATAGACTGAAAACATTTGGGTTTGACATCAAAAGATGAATATGAGACAAACGATAAAAATTTCAGCTTTTACTTCCAGGTGTTAACATCTGGATCTGATACACAACATAGAAGATATCACCTTTTGTTTGAACCCACCCATTTTTGATGTGAGCAAAAGTATTGGAACATGTGATTGACAGGTGTGTCCTATTACATTGTTTATTCAAACAATGTAATCGCACTCAATGTCTACGCTCAGGTACAGATTGGGTAGGATAGGTTTTGCATGTGCAGACTGCGTTTAGAAAACCAGAGAGCTGTCTATGGGTGAAAAACAAGCAATTGTGAATTTGACAGAAGATGGAAAATCAGAGCATTGCAACAAACATTGGCCGTAGCCAGTACAACCATTTGGAATGTCCTGAAGAAGAAATAAACCTCTGGTGTACTAAGCAATATGGAACAGGTTTGGTGAAGTCAGACGGTCACAGGCTTGATGCAGTTGAAATCAAAGGATTTGCAACTAAATATTAAGTACTATTCACTTTAATACTTTCCACATGAGAAATGGGTGGGTTCAAACAAAAGGTACGATCTTCTATGTTGTGTATTAGGTCCAAATGTAAATACCTGGAAGTAAAAGCTGAAATGTTAATCTTTTGTCTCATATTCATCTTTTGATGTCAAACCCAAATGTTTTCAGTCTACAGCAAAATACTATAGGAGGGAATCATATGAGATTGATGAACACAGACGTCACATGCATAGATAAATGAGCTTATACCAGTCAAAGACGGGCCGGCAGACCATTGAAAAAATCCTGAATAGTTCATTCCTGCAAGACAAAAATTATAATAATAACATGTTAATAACAAATTAATTTTTTCCACTTTTGTACCTACAATAGTTGATTCCATTGCCATCTGAACAAGGAGACATAGCCCTCTGGTGGGCATGGAGTTATTGCAATTATTGTGTTAGAGTTATTGTGCCCTCAGACTGAGTTAAGAATTTTTTTATTTTTTTTTTATCATTGAATTATCTTGTATTCCTTTTGTTGGTATATTTTTAAACCTAATCCTATTACTTCACTTACCTTTATAATATTTCAATCGTTTTATTGATTTTTACTCCTTTGACCTATTTTAAAACTTTAAATCTTTAACTTTTCATTTATTTTCTGCTGGTTTTTCGACAATTTGTAATAGTTTTTGGAATATTGAACTTTATTACACTTCTGTCTTTGTGTTGTGTTTTGAGTATTGCCTTTAACGGTCTTCTTTCGTTTGATTCATTAACAATAACAAAAGGGGCTCATCATTTTCATCTTTTGAATATATAATTATTTTTAGACAAACAGGTGACAATAGTTTATTCATAAACAATCTCGCCATACATGTATTCACAATGTTCTATTAAAAAAAAAAAAAAAAAAAAAAACGTTAAGATGCACTACAGTTATTTCGCCAGCAGGTGGCACCTGTCAAGTTTACAACTTCAGCAGGAGTTCTTCGTCCTGTCTCAACTCGTGAGCTCCGTTTCGAGAGCGTTAACATAACAATGGAGTACCGTGGTGAGCTTTTAATTTCGTGGAGAAACGCCGAGTCTCCTGAGTCTGTCTTTTTTGATTAATGCTGCAACATAACTCCCGTGTCTGTGCTCTGATTCAGCGTGATGCAATTACTACTTTCACTTTCACATTTACTGCCAACAACAGCCGCGTATTCTTGTCGTGTCTGCTGGGAATGTATTATCGTATGCTTGAGGGGACACTCCACATGTGCACATACCCATTTACTCCAATAATCATTGATAATTATGCCTTTCATTTGTTTGTTTTTGTCTGCTATGAACCCCGGCTGCTGTTTAAACTGCCCCCTTATAAGTGCATCCATTGACCGCAAAATTCAAATTCGTCTTCTGTTCAAAATGCAGCATTAAATGAATCATTCTTATTTCTCACCTGTCTTCAGCCATTGCTCTGCATGTGGAGGATCAGAAGAGAATGCATGCATGGAATGGTGTGAGGATGGAGAGGGGAGATGGGGGGTGGCTACAGAGGCACAGCCCACTCCTCTTTATCCCTCCTCCTCCTTCCCCCTCCTCCCCTCCTCCTCCTGCTTGAGTGCTTATTTGAAGGCACAGGCTTCTTCTCAGAAGTCACGTGACATTTATTCATATATGTGTATATATATATATATATATATATATATATATATATATATATATATATATACATACATTGCTCAAAAAAATAAAGGGAACCCTAAAATAACACATCCTAGATCTGAATGAATGGAATATTCTTATTAAATACTTTGTTCTTTACATAGTTGAATGTGCTGACAACAAAATCACACAAAAGTTATCAGTGGAAATCAAATTTATTAACCCATGGAGGTCTGGATTTGGAGTCACACTCAAAATTAAAGTGGAAAAACACACTACAGGCTGATCCAATTTTGATGTAATGTCCTTAAAAGAAGTCAAAATGAGGCTCAGTAGTGTGTGTGGCCTCCACGTGCCTGTATGACCTCCCTACAACGCCTGGATATGCTCCTGATGAGGTGGCGGGAGGGATCTCCTCCCAGACTTGGACTCAAGCATCCGCCAACTCCTGGACAGTCTGTGGTGCAACATGGCGTTGGTGGACAGAGCGAGACATGATGTCCCAGATGTGCTCAATTGGATTCAGGTCTGGGGAACGGGTTGGCCAGTCCATAGCATCAATGACTTCGTCCTGCAGGAACTGCTGACACACTCCAGCCACATGAGGTCTAGCATTTTCTTGCATTAGGAGGAACCCAGGGCCAACCGCACCGGCATATAATCTCACAAGGGGTCTGAGGATCTCATCTCGGTACCTAATGGCAGTCAGGCTACCTCTGGCAAGCACATGGAGGGCTGTGCGGCCCCCCAAAGAAATGCCACCCCACACCATTACTGACCCACTGCCAAACCGGTCATTCTGGAGGAGGTTGCAGACAGCAGCACGTTCTCCACGGCGTCTCTAGACTCTGTCACGTCTGTCACGTGCTCAGTGTGAACCTGCTTTCATCTGTGAAGAGCACAAGGCGCCAGTGGTCGAATTTGCCAATCTTGGTGTTCTCTGGCAAATGCCAAACGTCCTGCACGGTGTTGGGCTGTAAACACAACCCCCACCTGTGGACGTCGGGCCCTCATACTACCCTCATGGAGTCTGTTTCTGACCATTTGAGCAGACACATGCACATTTGTGGCCTCTTTTTGCAGGGCTCTGGCAGTGGTCCTCCTATTCCTCCTTGCACAAAGGTGGAGGTAGCGGTCCTGCTGCTGGGTTGTTGCCCTCCTACGGCCTCCTCCACGTCTCCTGATGTACTGGTCTCCTGTTAGCGCCTCCATGCTCTGGACACTACACTGACAGACACAGCAAACCTTCTTGCCACAGCTCGCATTGATGTGCCATCCTGCATGAGCTGCACTACCTGAGCCACTTGTGTGGGTTGAAGACTCCGTCTCATGCTACCACTAGAGTGAGAACACCGCCAACATTCAAAAGGGACCCAAACATCAGCCAGAAAGCATAGGACCTGAGAAGTGGTCTGTGGTCACCACCTGCAGAACCACTCCTTTATTGGGATGTCTTGCTAATTGCCTATAATTTCCACCTGTTGTCTATTCCATTTGCACAACAGCATGTGAAATTGATTTGCTAAACGACTCAGCTCTGCAGTGAGATGCTCAGTCTCTCCGTCTATGCGTCGAAGCTCAGTGTTTGCGATGGACTGGGACTCCTCCAACTGCTGATTCATCTTCTCAATCTGCTGTCTGATATCATGAAAACACTGGCTTTCAGGACGGAGGATGACGCCAGGTTCAATGCAGAGGAGCATCTCTGAGACATGGTTGAAGGAACGGAGCGCTTTCATCAGTGGTCTGATCACATCTTGGGCTACTTGCTTCAACTGCTGAAGATGCTGTTGCTCTACAGCCCTGTAACTCAGAAAGGGTTCAAGATTAGAAACTGAAAAGACCAATTAACTGATTAAAATCCACCACATAAATAATTTTACACGTTATTTAGTCCACAGAGAAGGTTGTGTTTTTGGCCACATGTATCTGTTTTCTGAGGATGTAAGTTATGGCCCAAGAAAGAAATGAAAGTGAGCTGTTAAATCAGATCAGAATTGAACTTTAAGGCTGATAATGTCAACCTAATGTGTCAAAATCTGACAGCACACTGCAAAAAAAAACATTTAATCCCTTTTACCTGTGGCTAATTATCAGTAATCATGATCTCAATATTAATTTGAAAAAAAAAACAAAAACAACTGTGCTTCCCATTGTCCAGTCTGAGGCTCAACAGTTTATTAACTTATGGCTTTACTGTCACGGCCGCAGAGACAGTAAAGATAAAGATAATAAATAACTAACATGCATTTTCACATCTGTGAATGTACAATATAGAAAAATATCAACACTAACACTATCAATCATGTGACACCAGTAGTTTTACTTTCATTATTGATCTGGTGGTGCGGCGCTGCTGATTGGTCGGTCAGTCCATTATTACCATGGTCGACAATCCAAACACAGCCAGTAGGAAAAAAACAAAAAACTGGAGTCACATGATTTCTGAGAAGATGTTTCACTTCAAGTCAGTGCTCCAGCAGGCAGGAGACTGTTTTGTCATGTGTCTACTGGTTGTCATTCATCTGTGGAAAGTATCTCAAATAACCACTGATTAAAGCAAAGGTTTAATCAATGCTCTGGATACTTTCTGAGGCTTCAGAAATGGCTGTAACAAAACATTTATTTTCATGAGTTGTTTTTAAATGCTTCTTATATTGGCTTGTATATGTGTCTCTTAGCCCTCAATAGCTTTCTTACTGTTGATTTGTATTGTATGTATGTATTGTATGTACGATGGTAATGAGAAAAGGCGTGTCATATACTAAACGACACACACACGCAGTACGTCACCTCCTCAATGATATACTGTTGAAACTGTTGCATCAATTAAAAAGCAAGTAAGACATCACGTAGTTTTAATACAAAGACCTCATACCCACGAAAGACAACGTGATCCATGAACACAGCGAAATGAAACCTGGGTACTTGGTAACTGCAAGAAAGGAAACAAGACAAAAAAAGCATACTATTTATTTAGTGTGTACCTTCCTGAATACAAATTCATTTTTCTACTTCATTACCCACAACAGGTTGCTGGCCGTGGCCAACTGGTAGGCCTTGGAGGTCTAAACAAAATATGAGTCTCTTTATCCAGTATCAAATTTGAGTGACCGATTCCCTGGTTAGCTATGAATTAAATGTATTTTTAGTGTGTTTTCTTACCTATGTGGTTAGTCTTGTTTCAGTCTGTAGATGATCGGGACCAAGGCTGAAAGCAGTGGCAATAAGAGGATGGATTTATTGCCTCTTTTGGAGGAGAGAAGAGCATATGACAGAACAGCCCTCACATCCTACTTCCCACTTCCTCATTGTTCTGAGAATCTAAAGTCACAGGAATGTTTTTCAAAGAGCTAAATTCAAGGAACTGCTTTCACTGTGACACAGTGGCAGCAATGCAGCAGGCGTACCTATATCATACCTGTACCTATATCATCACATATATAAATGAATTCTGTGGCAAACCAATGTGATGTTGTTATATAGTTTTTACATTACTGTCACCTGGTGAACTGGAGTGGAAGAGCTGCATGTGGCCATAGCCTGTTCAATCCTCATCACCCCATTTGCCTCATCTTCCCATTTTTTTTTAATTTAGGTCACATCTTGAAAAGGTTCATTCATTCATTCATTCATTCATTCATTGTCTACATGCTTTATCCTCCAGATGAGTATCACAGGGCTGCTGGAGCCAATCCCAGCTGACATAGGCAAAAGGAGGGGACACCCTGGATAGGTCGCCAGTCCATCACAGGGCCACATAGAGACAAACACCTGTGTGTCCAATTAACTGACTGCATCCACGGGTAAATGAGCTTCATTTTAGCTTGTGTTTATAGCGCAGACTGCTAAACTACATCAACAACAGACTCTGTTCAGCTTGACTCAAAGACATTAAAAGCAGGATATTTCAAACTGGGATTGAGCACTCAACACACAAACACTCAGTAGCAGTGCCGGCCCGAGCCTTTAGGGGGCCCTAAGCAGAATTTGATTTGGGCCCCCCACCTGTGCTTGACGATTATTGACACAAATATCACACTATAATGTTACATTATCAATTGTATTAATACAGACGGATTATGAGCTACTGTCCTGCTGGGCACAGATGCATAAGGATCACCCTATTTGTTCAAGAGTGGGTGCAAACGGGAAGGGGGGTCTGGGATCCTCCCCCAGAAAATTATAAATTTGGTAGATGTGATTTCCTATATTCAGGTGCATTTTTGACATGGCCAGCTGGAGAAGGGCAATCCCTAAATTTGTTCAGATTCATAGCCTTTTGCTTTTTCACTTATGGAGGTAGTGACTTGGGCTTGGGCTTCAGGGTGCCTTGTCCTCTTTGGCCCGGTAGGCTCATTCAGTAATCCATCCTTGCTCACATTCATTAATTCAATCATGTCACTTGTTTAAGTTATTTTAAAAAAAAAAACACTCTGTTGAACTACACAGCCACTTAGTTTGCCTGTGCCTCGGGCCGGCCCTGCTCAGTAGACACTTGCATACAGGCATCTCTAGGTTTTACAGAGAGCAGTCTGAAATAGAAATTGTTGCAGCTTCTCGTGTTGCCATGGTGGACCATCCCAACAGAGCCAGTAGGGGGGAAAAAAACTGGAGTCACATGATTTCCAAGAAGACGTTTGACTTCAAGTCAGCTCTTCACCTGAGAGGACACTGTACATACTGCCCTTTTCTGACTTTGAGCCCCTGTCCCTCTATAATCATGTGCACGCCCCTGGAGCATGCAGTGTACAAGAGAAGATAAGATTACCCTTTACTATTCCTGCAATTCTTCCTATCTCTGTCACAGCCGCATAGATAATAAAGATAAAGGTAATGAATAACTAACGTGCATTTTCTCATCTGTGAATGTACAATATAAAAAAATATCGACACTATGGGAAAATAGAATATACATTATCATAAAGTTACTAGACTTTAATATTTACAGTGTATATGATATTTACATATTTACACATGAGATATTGTCACATACTTTTGTGAAATGTACACCATATTGCATCGTCATATAGACAGTGGGGTGGTTGTCAATCGTCCCCCTCTTGTGCCCTAATGGATAATGCACTGTGTAAAAAAAGTGCCCTCTTGAATAACAAGATGCACAATAAAGTTTCCTCTAGAGAGGTAAAAACATAAGGAAGTGCCTTACTGGCTGCCATTCCTCTGTGGCCTCTAAAGCAAAATATACATTTAAAAAATGGGTTGTTTCTATAGGAGTGTCTTTATGCCGTTGCAAGTTTGGTTCCTGTAGATGTCCTTAGAGGAAATAATATTCAGTGCACTATAGAAAATGTCCATCTCAGTCATAGAAAGTGATGCTCTGCTGTAAAGGATGTCCCTGTAAACCTGTGTGAGAATGAGATTGAGAATAATTATATACTAGTGGCGTCTGTACACGCCGTTGCATATTAGATGATTATGTGGATGTGGTCTTCTTTCTTTTTTTCTTTAGTCATCCTTCACCTGTTTCTTAAATGTCAGACAACTTCTCAGCAGTTTTACTTTCGTTTTTGATCTGGTGGTGCGGCGGTGCTGATTGGTCGGTCCGTTGTTACCATGGTCGACAGTAGGGGAAAAAAAGAGAAAGGAAAAAACTGGAGTCACGTGATTTCTCAGAAAACCCCTGACTTCCTCAGCTCTTTCCAGCTGGGAGGAGACTGTTTTGTCATGTCCCCCGCCCTCCTCCCTTGGCAATAAATACCCATTCTCTCACAGATACTGCTTTCCCTTGTGCTGCTGATCGTCCTCATTCAGAAGCGAGTTCGACCACTGAGGTAAGAAAACGGAGAGAATAACTGTAACGTGATTAACTGCAGTGAAGTTAGATTTAAGTTGGATATTATACAGACATTTGCTCCGGTTAACCAAAAATAAAAATGTGGGATATTTAAAGCAGAGACATTGTGGTTAAAGCTTTTGAGATAAAAGTATGAACAGATTTTAAATGTAAAAACAAGGTCTATCTCATGCAGCCAGTGTAGTAACATGATTGATGTCAATTGATCACATGACCTGGAAGCTATTAAATCTCTAAATATATTTTTTATTCATTCTTATGTATAAATATTCAGTGTGGGATCATAGTACTCCACTGGCTTGTTTTTTGCATTTAAAATCTGTTCATATCCATAGCTTTAACCACGATATCTCTGCTTTAAATATCCCACATTTTTAATTTTTTAAAAACAGTAAGTCGGTACACGATGTAGCCGTCTGTTATCTCCGTGTGTTTACTGTAAAGTCTGCAATACGGGTGCACTTAATAATGTTGGAGTGGCTTGCTCGGGAACCATGGATGTATTATAAGCACTGTTGCCAACTCCTCAGTAAGGACAGTTGCTACTGAAAGTCGCTAGAAGTCGCTAAATGACGTCATCGCCTAATTTCCGTAATTGACAATATGCCTGATATAACCGCATGTGCGCCGTGACACAGTACAGATATCATGTGTCAGATGCAGTGATTTATTTTTGTGTGAGACTGAGTGAAGAAACATTTACATTTAAACGGAGGTGGCCATGCGCATGCGCGATTCATTAGCAGCCTGGACGCGGAGTGATGAGGGTCTCCTCTCTGCTCTGACCACAGGCTGGGACTGCTGCGGACGCTACTGTGAGACTGACCGCCTATAATTTCAATTCATTTAGTTTCATTTTTGAAAAAACCTTCCTAAAGTGCATTAAAAGCCCAGAAAAATCTTATTTCCTCAGAGTGACGTCACAGCTGTGTACGAGCACAGCAAAGCGCGGTCATGTGCCGTCTCGGGAACGGCGCTAATGTCGGGGAACCACAGGCCGTTTCTCAATACTCAAGTAAGCAAGTATGTACTTCCGTACTTGGGAAGTATATACTTGAGAAGTACACTGGGAGTATATACTTGCCAAGTACGGGAGTACACAAGTATGTGGTTGTTTCTCAATACTCAAGTATGCAAGTATGCGAGGCCGGCTCTTCGCAGGGGCAAGAGGGGGCAGAGCCCCCTTAAATAAATGTCTTGCCCCCTCAAATCGAAATTTTGGAAGTTGAGAAAGCACATTTTAATATACTCACACAATTAATATACATTACAAGTTGACAAAATAATCTGCAGTAGCGGAAAAATCCGCCGAAAAAGGGACACACGAGATACAGTGTCGGCTTCCCTCTCATGTCTCTGTCCCTCCGCTGTGCTTGTATTCACAGGCTGCGCAGCACACACACACACACACACGCACACACCCCACAGTATGAAATGAGCCAAGACGAAGCCTGACAGTTTGTGCCACGGAGTGGGTTAGACTTTGAAGGAGCAGCGTTACAAGCACAGAGATGAGTGCCCATGTCCGCTGCATGTGACAAACTGAAGACAAGTGACCTGTGTCTGACTGTCCCCTACGTAAAGCCCCGCCCCAGGCTGTAGTTGTGTACTGGTTTTTTTTTATAATCACAGCGGTTTTTATTGACTATAGTGTGTGAAGTCCTATTTTAGGTTAAAATTTATTTGAGAATTAGGCCATCCACTTAAGATAAATGTTATGTTGTTGGTTGAAAAAATCTGGATCAAGGATGTTTTATTTTATTTTATTTTATTCATTTATTTTATTTTTATTTTTCAGTTCCCCCCCTGAGTGATTGCCACCTTATTGTGGTCAGGGGGTTTGGTGCCTCGGTGACCTTAAGAGCTATACCAGCAGGAGCTTCGTCTTCAGGTGGGACACCCAAGTTGGACAGGTCTGAAGGTAGAGGCCTGACAAAGTGCAATCCACTTCTCCAGGTTGGGGTTGGACACATAGACCCCTTTTAATAAAGAAAGCATTGTTACTATAAGCACAGAAAAAAAGGTGCTGGAGCATGATGTGTACACATGATGCCCTCTTCACATTTCTGACTGCCCCCTCATATATGCCTGCCTAGAACCGGCCCTGCAAGTATGTATGTATTGTTCTGCTGTTTGAATGGTGGCTGGCGCAAGTGCTGCAGCCTCATTAGCACCACCTACGGTGTTGATAAATGAACATATGAAATACTTTTAATAAATGCATACATATGTTGTTATTATTTTTACATTTTAAATATTTAACTTCATTTATTTATTTATTTCTATTAAAATATACAATACAAATAATACAATGTGGAAAATAGATATATTACAGCATTGTAGAGTAGTATTTATATATACTACATATATATGTATGACATATATGTACGTGTACAAATATATACTACTCTACATACTATACTATACATACTGTATCTAATATTTACATATTATATTTCAATACAGATACAATGACCGTGCGACTTTAATAAAAATCTAACATTCAAAGTTAAAATAAATAAAACAATAATAATATACAAACCTTCAAACTGTCAGGTCAAAACGTTTCCATTAAAAACTAAATAACACGTCAACAACAAATCTATGGATCACACCGAGCATCTAATGACAGCGACGTCTGAGCCAGCGGATCATTTCATCAGGACAGGCCGAGGTAACGCTGCTCTGTGCCGGGCACAGTGAGCGCCGAGCGTCTGTAGAGGCGGAGCTTATCACCTCCGACAAACGTCACTGCCAAACTATAAATACGTCATATCTTCATACACAAACCACATGTTTGAATTTAAATGACTAATTTCTCACCTCAAATGATGTTAAAACTTTGTTCCGGGACACAGAAAAATATTTATTTCAGATTTATATTTCTATTATCTGCTGCTATGCTCTGCCGAAATGTATTCTGGGATACATGGCCATCGCAAGTACGCTTAAGTCACCTCCGATGCATACTTGGTAAAAATGGGCGGAGCGAGAACACTTCCGGGTTTGAGAACCGTCCTCGCTGTTCGCTTACTTGAGAATTGGAACAGAACTGGGACTGAGGCTGATGACGTTTTCACAAGTACGGGAGTACGCAAGTACGCACAAGTACGCACAAGTATGGATATTGAGAAACGGCCACAGACATATATACGTGGTCGCCTCATTGAGCAGGTTGGTCCGTTGCTGCCTTACGTCAGCGCGTCCGCCATATTGGATGTGGCAGATCTGCCCGTAAACTAATAAAAGGAAATGGACTGAACTTCATAAAGCGCCTTTCTACAAAGTGCTTTAAGTTAATGCCTCTTATTCACCCATTCACACACACGCACTAATATATCTGGGAAACAAATAGGCACCAAAAACAACTATGTAATGAACATATATGTTCATCAATGTATGTATATATGTACATATACATATACATTTATATATCTCATTTTATTAGTTATTCTTATCAGACAAATGTGTGCTTATTATGTTATCTTTCATGATTATGACTAATTTCAAGTCATTAGGTCACATGACCTGGAAGCTATTGAGCTAAAATACTACTATTTACATTAAAAATGAAAAATAAAATGACGTCATTCTCCCTAGGCAAAACTACAGTGTCAGATATCTGTAATTCAGTTTTTAAGCGTAAGATTCAAAATTACTTACGCCATTTATGTGTATGGGGTTTGTCATTATAGATATATAGATAATACATATAGATAATTCAGTTGTGGATTAGATTAGATTGGATGAGATTAGACTTTATTGATTCCACACTGGGGAATTACACATGGTGCAGCAGCCATAGGACAGAGATCACACAAGATTAAAATGCAACACAATATAATTAGAACACAATTGTAGTGCAAAGTATATAAGATATACAAAAAGGTAAAAAAAAAAAAAGATAAACGATAAAATCCTTCAAATATTCAAACATTGAAAATAGTAATCAACCAATAGAAAATTATATTGACATAATGAAACTTAATTCAAGATATCTAAAAAGGATATAATGACATGACTTGATAATGACATGTTTCAGCTGTTTATAATTCCGAATTTACAAATGTGCATGATGTGGGATGTTATTATGTTATTTAACCAGCTATAAAGAGGCCTGAAAGCATTTTGATAGAGGTGAATAATTGTCTGTTTTTTTCTTTTTTCTTTCAACAGTTTTACATCATGGCCAACAAAATTGCTGAGACCACTCAAAGTCTTTCAACCGCAGCAGAGATGCGTGAAACTACCAAGCTGCTGATGCAGCCCAAAGCAAATTGGGAGGAGTATCTGACTCCTGCTCCACTATCTATTGCTATCTTGGGAGAACTTGTCTTCATTTCCTCCAATGACGACTTCTCCATTAACAAGAATCCTCCAGCAGGGGGCTTCAAGCACATAAAGTACCCAGACTCCTTCAGGGCCTGTCTCATGCAAATCTGTAACTCAGGCTGGGAGGCATTTAATGACGCTCACAATGGCATGGATAGGATCCGCCTTCACACTAGCACAATACCCAATTATATTAAGACGTCAGTCGACATTCTTTTCAATGCCAGTGATAAAGTTATTGAAACTCTCCTGCCAGATCAACTCGAAAACATTCGTTCTATTGCTGATGACTGTGTGGAACAAGCAACCATGGTTGAGAAGAGGTATTCTGATGTCATCAGTTTAATAGGGGAGTTGTTGGAGGCCTGTGTCAATGCTGAGCACTTTTATGGAGAAGAGCTGAAAGAAGTGAAGAAGAAAATAAAGGAAAACAAAATGAGGGAACAGACTGCCAGAATGCAAAATGATCAGACCAAGAAAGCAATGCAGGCCATGGCAAAGCAGATGGAAGAAGCACAGGATGCTTACAAGCAATCCATGGACTCTCTTCCCTCTGGATGGGAAGTGATTGGCATGAATTTTGTTGATGGTATACAATCAAGTGTGGTAGGAATGATGAATGGAATGGTTAATCTGGTGGGTGGTAATGTCAATACATCAAATGCATCATCAGAAGATCATACTCATGAGAGTGGGGATGCATGTGCTGATGAGAATTGTGATGCAATTTCACAAATCAATGCCAGCTGCACATCTGGAGAGATTCTGAATCTTGCAACGGGTTTCGATGAATATGTCCGTGAAAGTGATATAGACTGGAAAAAACTGTATGATGAGAAGAGCAAAAGCACAAAGACTGCATGGGACAAGGAGCAATTCACACGGATCTTAAAACAACTGGATCAGATCCCAAAGGGCCCTCAATGCAAGGATGCTCTTTCACTCTGTGAAACAGGTATCGAGATCTGCGAAGACCTGGCAACATATAACCCAGGTAAGAAGTGGGACATCAAGTCAACTGTAAAGCTGTTGGGGAGCATTAAGAAGTTGAAGGATGCTGCTCACAAATTTGATTCAAAGGCCAAGAAAACTTTAGGTACCCCAGCTCTTGCTGCCAAAGGACCAATGAAATACAAATCAGAGAAGACCAGTTCAGCAAATCAACGCAAGTTAGCCGGTGAGGTAGCAATTGAAAATGCCCGTTTCCAAATTGAGCAGACCAGAGCAGAACTCAAAGACACACGAGAGTCCTATGGAAAGGCTGTTGAGAACATGGAGAAGAAAGAACAGGAGCTGAATGCTGTACTGATAGAACTGCAAAGCTGTGAAATCAAAGAGATTAGCTTTGACCAAACCATCAAAATGCTGGTCAAGGGTCTTGATGCCATGGGAAGAGTACAAGAGCAGTGGAAGAAGATGGTGCGCTTCTTCCAAATGATCTCCAACATCATCCAAATCAGCCTCAACAAAACACTGAAAAACTTTGTCAAAACATCTGATTCAGCAATGAAGCTAGACTACAATGAAAAGCTCTATACAAAAGACCTCCTGTACATGCAGGCATTTCAAGCCTCAAATGTTGCCAGCCTGGTCCACATGATCTCATCCACCTACACTGAAGTGTCTAACGAGTACCTGATGGACAGAGTGAGCAGCCTGGGCAAACTCATGGCCATGGATAAAGAGAAACCAGAGTTTCTTATAGAGCGTCAGAAGCTGCAAAGCTCCTGCACGGCAGCTCAAAAAGGTATTCTGAGGCTAGTCCTGAAGAACAAGAGAGAATTTGAGAACAAGACCAATGCCAGGATGGCAAAAATAGAGAATGGATTGAAAGCAGTTCTACCAGAAGCTTCAGCTGAAGAAACTCAGCGAATCAAGGAAAATGTTCAGGATGGCTACGGAGAAGAAATAAATAATTACTACTAATTCAAGTTATTCATGTTTCTTGTTTGTTTTTTATTTGGAATCAGAGAAAAACATGACTTGTCACATTAAATCTTTTAAGAAGTAACTCTTTATTGCTTAAGTATAGTCACAAACAGTTTATTGTTAATATCCAGTTGTTTTAAACTTGCTGAATGCTTTGCACCTGCTTAATTTGCTACAATATACACAATACATGTTGCTTAACCATTGAACAACCACACTGTATTATGATTAATTAATAATCCTTCTTTTTTATAAATAATACATGTATCACAAGTTGACTTAAGGCATCAACTACTATATGATATTATTGTCTATATCAGTTCTGTATGTGTGCTTTTGAATTAAACACAGTAAAGTCATTTCAGTGTGTGGTGGTTGATTTCCGACTTTTAAACTTTCTTTGAGTTTTTATTCAGGTGTGTGTGTGCGTGTGCATGTGATGGTTATAGCAGATGTTTTTAGTGAGAGCTGTTGGTTCACGGCTTAAAGTGAGCAAAGTGTAGTCAGTGGTGTGTCAGTATATATACAGTATGTATATACATCTATATGAATACATACATATAGATGTATATATACATACATATATATGTGTATATATATATAATAAATTTATATATATATACAATTTTAATGGTGCAGTTTTGCCCCACACAGTTTATTTTTAAAGGCGTGTTTATGCAAAGTAAAATAGTCTGTGTTAACTGCAATTCTCCCAGCCCTCCTTCATCTAATGAAGTGAGAATAGTCTTATTTATTGTATGCACTGTAGATATAATCAGGGTCCTGTGCATTGATTATGACCCACTCACAACCATCAAGTAAGTAATATCCATCCACCTCCAAAATGTGTAGAAAGATTGCAACAAAGGCCCAAACCACACTCCTCACGTATGAAGGACCATCCAAGCCTGTAAGTGGCGCTGTTAACGTGTGCCCGCCTGAAACGACTGTGTGGCATGAAACGTTTTCATCTTTTTGTGTATTGGGACAAAGTTATGATTGGTTTTATATTTTAAAAAACAGAAGCGGTGATAATTGTGCAGAAGTCACAAAATGGCCAGTTTTTCTTTTATTTTTGTGATTTAAAAAAGGAGCCAAGGGAACTTTGAACTGTGACGTTTTCATTGATGACGTTGTTTCCGCTTGCAACCCGGGAAAACCATCAGCGAACAAGAAGAAAATAAACAATAAGGATTACAGAGTAGTACAATGGAACGAAAGAGGACAACAAATCTGCATCAGGCGTTAGAGTATTTCTTTGAATTGGAAGAAGGTGAAAATGTGGTGTCGTTAGAGGACGAAACTTTATCCTCCGACTGGAGTTGCGGGAGTGACAGCAGCGAGGATGACGAGCAGCCATCCACTCCCACTGCCTCTCAACCAACGTAAGTTTGTTCTGAAACTCGTATGTTCTCTCGTTATTTGATCATAGGTTGTAGTAACTCACGGGAGACTTCTTGCTGAACATGAGGGAAGGTTTATTTTCTTACGGACGAACACAGTGTGGTCACGATCACATCAGGCTCTCTCATAGTACACAGAGCTTATGTCTTCTTCACTTCTGTAACATGCCCAACAGGTAACTACTCGACTCATTGCCCCCCTAGTGGACATGTATATACTGCTCTCAGTTCCCACAGTTATTACATAGGTAGATATGCATTTTTTGACTGTAAATATGTTTTTTTCTCTCCCTTGTCAATACAGTTATGTACAGCCTGTGGCCAACCCAGAGACAGCTTTGGGAGCGCTGCGCCCCCAGCTGGGCAGTATAAAGCAGGAACACGACGACACAGAACCGATGTATGTGTATACTGCTGTTAAATTAGCTTCAAGTTGGATATTCAACAGCTATCCACCTCCCAACAGCGGCTCATCCGTCTGTTATAGTAGTTGGGTTGTTCTGCTTGCTAATAATGGATAGATGTCACACACAAAAAAAACAGTCTTGTTTTGTATTATAGTAATGACCAATCATGTGACGAGAGGCCAGTATCGGCACCAAAGCCACGGAGAGGCAGAGGGAGAGGACGTGGGACCACAAGGGGTCAGTCATCTCGCTCCAGAACTCCACAGCCGGCTCATGGCTGGAAGTCTGGAGATGAACTCGACACCGCTCCGCCACCATTGAGATTCAAGCCACTAAGGACCCAGGGTGTACAGGTATTGTCTGGCTTTCTTTTATTTATCTGACTATTTTTTACTTTTGATGCTTTATTTTTTACAAAGGTGTTTATACACAATATCTATTACTTATATGATAATAATTCTTATTATTATTACAGGTGGACACCACAGTGGAGCACACCCCCCTCAACCTTTTTCAGCAGTTTTTCCCTCCAGCAGGGGTCAGAGAAATCTGCCAGAACACCAACAAATATGCTGCACAATATGCAGCTGAAAAAAGGTACACTTGGCAGGATGTAGATGAAGAGGAGTTTAATAAGTTTTTGGGTCTGGTGCTGTTCACCTCATTGGTGAAACTGCCAAGTGTACAAGACTATTGGAAGCAGAACGATGTCACTTCTCATCCTTTTCCAGCTTCGATCATGACTCGGCTACGTTTTCAGACACTGACATGGAACCTTCACCTAAGTGACGTGGAGAAGGACCTGGAGAATGACAGGAAGAAGGGTGGGCCTGAGCATGACAAACTGTTCCGCATACAGCCACTCTTCGAACATGTTCGTGCTGCCTGTAAAGCATCCTACCACCCAAGGAGGCAGCTTGCTATAGACGAAAGGATGGTTGCAACAAAGGCAAAAGCAGGCTTCCCACAGTACATGAAGAACAAGCCAACCAAATGGGGGATAAAACTCTTTGTGTTGGCAGATTCCAGCAATGGTTACACTGTGGACTTGGCTGTTTATGTTGGGAAGGCATCTAACCCCAGTGCTCATGGGCTAAGCTATGATGCAGTGATGAATCTGGTGCAACCAGGCTTTCTCGGCACTGGATACCACATCTATATGGACAACTTCTACACCAGCCCAAAGTTGTTCACTGACCTGGCAAGCATGAAGTTTGGGGCCTGCGGCACATACCGGGAGAACCGGAGAGGGTGTCCTCCTAGCCAGGGAGTCATCTCCAAGAAGTCCCCACGTGGAACAATGCGGTGGATCAGGCAGGACTCAACAGTGTTTGTGAAGTGGATAGACACAAGGGAGGTGTCGATGTGTTCCACCATTCACCCTGCGAATGCTGGTGACACGGTGAGGAGGAAGGTGAGGAGCAAGGGTGGAGTGTTGAAGGTGGTTGACGTCCCTTGCCCTACTCCCGTCATGGAGTACAACAAGTACATGGGTGGAGTTGATCGACTCATCCAGTACTATTCAGTGCACAGAAGACAAAGCCGGTGGTACCGCACTGTCTTCCTACACCTCCTGGATATCGCAAGCACAAATGCATACGTAATGCATTTGGAGCTTGCAGCCGTCAGGAACCAGCCGAGGCTGTCCCACAAGGACTTCATGGTGGAGCTGGTGAAACAGCTCTGTGGAGCTGAAAAAGCAGGCGTTCCTGTGAAAAGACAAACCAGCCATGTTCCAACTGCATGTGCTGCAGAGTTCAGCAGCTCCAACAGGGCCACAGTGGGGCGCAGGCGGTGCCAGCAGTGTGCACAAAAACGGGTGCGCAACACCACTCCCTGGAAGTGTCAGGCATGTGACACTCCCCTCTGTCTATTGCTAGACAGGAACTGTTTTGCTGAGTGGCATGCATAGATTAGCATGAAGATGTGTCTTTGTATATTTTGTTATATGGTTGTAATATAGTGCTCCCTATTTCCTGTTGTCAGAATAAGTATTTTTAATCTTTGATCACTGTGTTTTTGTCTGTGAGAGCAAACATAAAAGCTTTCAAGAATTTGTTTATTATGTAATATATTATTATTTATTTTTACTTTACTACTTTACTACTACCTTGACATGAAAATCCACCTGAAAATTGAAGTTGTTATTTATGTTTTTTATCGGTTTTTATTTCTGTCTCAATATATTTGTTCAGGTTTACAGTTTTAGAATACATCTTTTTACAATTTCCACCTTTGAAAACTGCTTGATCTATTATGTGCCTGTGACAGTAATAATAAAATACAATACAATACAATATCTTGCTCAGGTGTGTTTACATTGCCTTGCAAAAGTATTCACCCCCACTTGGCTTTTTACCTATTTTGTTGCATTACAGCCTCCATTTCAATGTTTTTTTTAACCTGAATGTTATGTGATGGATCAGAACACAATAGTCTAAGTTGGTGAAGTGAAATGAGAAAAATATATACATGAAACTATTTTTTAGAAATGAAAAACACTAAAAATTGGCATGTGCATATGTATTCACCCCCTTTGTTATGAAGCCCATAACAAGCTCTGGTACAACTGATGAAATGATGTCCACCTGTGTACAATCTAAGTATCACATGATCTGTCAGTACATATACATACTTTTTTTTGAAAGGCCCCAGAGGCTGCAACACCTAAGCAAGAGGCACCACTAACCACACACTGCCATGAAGACCAAGGAACTCTCCAAACAAGTAAGGGACAATGTTGTTGAGAAGCACAAGTCAGAGTTAGATTATAAAAAGATATCCAAATCTTTGATGATCCCCAGGAGCACTGTAATCCTGCAACGAGACGACCGTCCACCTAAACTCACGGACTGGGGAACAAGGGCATTACTCAGAGAGGCAGCACAGAGACCTAAGATAACCCTGGAAAAGCTGTACGCTCTATAGAGATGGGCTGTATGGAGGAAGGTGCTCTGGTCTGATGAGACTAAAATTTAACTTTTCGGCCATCAAGAAAACGCTATGTCTGGTGCAATCCCAGCACATCACATCACCCAAAGAACACCATTCCCACAGTGAAACATGGTGGTGACAGCATCATGTTGTGGGGATGTTTTTCAGCAGCCAGGACTGGGAAACTGGTCAGAGTTGAGGGAAAGATGGATTGTGACAATAGGCTATATGGACACAATACTTCATTCAAGATGTGAATTAATTTCATGAAAGAATTTCAAAATAAAAGTGCTAGTTTTGATACAGAACGACATATACTTCACAATAATCATATACTTATGAGGCAAAATAAGTCTTAAAACACCCCCCCCCCCCCCCCAGAAAAATAGTAAAATAATAATGTGGACAACTTTTATTGAAACACCAAACAAGCTTATGTCATGCATTTGATAATGTGATAATTACGACCAAATGTTTTATTACTATCATGAAATATATTTAGCATTATATCAGGTGTATTTTCTATCACCTCGCTGGCAGCTGTGCCTCCGCCATGTTTTCATGATAACAAGTGGGGCCACAGGCCACCAGTATGACACCTCTGCCATAAACTACACATAACACTGCACAAAGAAACGAAACATATGAATGAATAAGTACGTATAACACTTAACTTAAGTACAAGTGAAAGTACTGGTCTGTACTTGAGTTAAAGTAAATACAAGGAGCTTGTTTCAAATTTAGAAAACGTTACTTTTTTTTAACAAGATTGGGGTTCTTGTGTCATGCAAAGGACAAGGGGACACACATCTCCCATGAATTGTTTTTAATTAAAGGCAAACCCTCACAAATTAAAAAAAAGTAAAATATGCAAAGTAAAATATGTAAACACATGTATCAGTCAAAATGGGCTATCATCATCATTTACCTGTCCTCATCCTTCCCCTCTCATCATCCTTCACCTGTCCTCAGTAACAGATGTGATTTAAAACGTAGTGAAGTACAGTACTCAAGTAAACATACATACTCAAGTAAAAGTAAAATTACACATTTTAAAAAAATACTTTAAAAAGTAATTAAGTTCACAAAAAAACTACGCAATTACAGTGACGCGAGTAGATGTTATTCATTATTTTTCCAGAACTGTTGATTCACGTGTTGATTTCGACTACGATCAAGTCTAGGTCTGCCACCAACAAGCCGACATTTGTTTTGAAAAGTATCGCCGGAAGTGTGGAATTATGCAGCTTGACGTCGCTGGTTGCTCTCGACAGAGACCCTCCATACTCCTTGCAGTTCCGACGTCTAACTGGTGCAAACTTGGTCCGTGACAGGCAGAACATGGTCTGGTTCGTCATCTCCATTTTCTGAGGAGGCGGCGAGTAACCCTTCAAGATTGTCCGCGAGGGACAGAGAGGAAGAGAAGAACAAGAGGAGGGAGTAATCTCACCTCCACGGGGTAAGGAAGAAAGAAAGAAAGAAAGAAAGAAAGAAAGAAAAGAAAATATTCTGGCATCAAAGCTGGGCAAACTCGAGCTGCCGCTCTCACTGACTCATGTAAACTTTGTTCACGTCTGTGCGGCTCCATGAGAACATGGACACTGCACTTTTCTCTTGAGTGCGTTGTTTGCGTGATTAGTGCAGCTGCGTGTTACGACGCTGGCGCTTCAAACAACAAACTAGCGGCTATATTTACATTTGTGTAGGTGTCGTCCACTGCAGTGTGTAGTCCACATGATGTGTCATAAGATAAGCCTCTGGACTGGCTCTGTTCGATTGATGTTTCGTGTGTTCTTCGTAGCGCACGAGTTGTAGTTTAGCTACAGGAAGTCGGCGTGTGTTTGTGGTTCCTTACAGCTGTGATTTTTTTTAAGCACACCATCTCAAGTCGGGACACTGTAGGGCCCTCCTTCAGACAACGCCTGGGTGAAAGCGCTTCCTCACCCCCAGCAGGGGCGTTTCAAGGAACTTTCAGGGCAAATGGACCTGGGGCCCCCCTACATTGAGATTTCTAACTTTTTGGCCCTGCTCAGACCTTGTATTACATGACAGAGTTTTAGGGCCAAACTGAAGAGAAAAAAACATTTAATCTTTCAAGAATAAAGTTAATATTAATATTACGAGATAAAAGTTGTAATATTACGAGCATAAAGGTTAATATCATGAGAATAAAGTCTTAATATTATGAGAATAAAGTCGTAATAATAAAGTCATATTACAAGATACGTCCTAATTTTACAAGATAAAAGTCATAATTTTACGAGAATAAAGTCATAATATTAAAAAGTCATATTACGAGATAAAAGTTATTTCACAAGATAAAAGTTGTAATATTACGAGAATAAAGTCTTAATATCATGAGAATAAAGTCTTAATATCATGAGAATAAAGTCTTAATATTAAGAGAATAAACTTGTAATAATACAAGACTAAAGTCATAATATTATGAGAATAAAGTCGCAATATCATGAGAATAAAGTCTTAATATTACGAGATAAAAGTCGTAATATTATGAGAATAAAGGTGTAATATTACGAGAATAAAGTCTTAATATTATGAGAATAAAGTTGTAATATTTAAAAAGTCATATTACAGTCATATTCTTTCTTCCAAACAAACTCAGTTTCTTGCAGTCATCAAAGTCCTGATGCTAAAGATAATGCGGTGCTGATGTGCCAAACATATAAACTATTTCTTTATATGTGAAGCCCCAATCAAAATGTAACTTCAAGAAATGCTCCGCATTTCTCATCTTGACGTATGTCGAAATTGATCATTTTGCTTTGATTTTGCTTTTGATTTTGCTTGAATAATAATTACAACTTTATTCTCATTCCCTTTCTTAAAAAGTATTTTAGGTGAATTCAGTACGGGTTCTCCGGTATCCTCCAACAGCCCAAAAACATGTACTAGATTTGGGGATTAGGAAAATTGGACTCGCTTAACTGTGAGTGTGAGAATGAATGGTTGTCTCTGTGTGGCTCTGTGATGGACTTACGTCCTGTCCAGGGTGACATAGGGTGAAAGATATAGGCCTTTTCTATGTCAGCTGAGATTGGCCCTCATGTGGAGGATAAAGCGGTAGGAGATGAGTGAGTGAGTAAACACGGCATCGTTTCAGGAAATGTCTCCCAAACGACTCAAAATGCTGTAGTACATATGCCAGGCCTGTAAGTGGAGCTGTAACTATACACAAAAAACGGAGAAGAAGACATTACACACATTACAATTTACTGTATATAATGACAGAAAAGTTATGATAAAGCTAACAGACCACACAAGTAATCAATTAATTGATAAAATAATCAACAGTTACAGACAGATAACCGTCAGGTGTAGGGGGTGAGAATCACAGATGACCTCACGGTAAGATCAGAAGAAGAAGAATCAGCCAATACCCAATCTAAATAATGCTGTCTAACCATTTTTTTTTCCCATAAGGCAATTCATTTTTACCTGGTCCTTATAATGTATTTACTTAATTGTGTGAGGGTTCATCAAAAATCTCCTCAGAGTTATTTAGAATTTGTGCCAGTTGGTCTGAATGGGGTCGTAGGGTGAACTCAGAAAGGAAAGACTCCACAACAGCATGTTGTATGGGCTTGAGTATCAGTTGAATTTGATCAATTCATTTCATTTGATTCACATTTACAATTCCACTGTTATAAGAAGTGTAAAGTAAAAAAAAAATCCATCAGAGCAACAGTAAAGGAAAATACAGAATAATTCGACCATTTAGAAACCATTGAACAGAATCAGAATGTCTACTCAATGAGGATGTTGATTATTTTACACAACTAAATTAGACAAATTTAGTTGTCTAACTAACTAAAAAAACACACGCACTTTTTTTACTTCAATGCAAACGCAGATTCTGTGCTCCCAGTGCTGCTCTTGAATCTCAGCAACTATGTAAAGCAGTGGCAGTAGCTGGAAATGCCGAGGTTTGTTGTGATAAGAACAGAGCCTGCTGCCACTTCATGGGTGCAGCCAGTGGAAGTGAGTGACACTGCAGCTCTGTTAGCAGCAGAGTACAAAGACTGCTGTTTACCACAGCTGAAAGCGGGATTAGCAGCTGCTGCTCCCTCTGCTCCTCCTCTCGCTCTGTCTCTCTTCCACTCTGTCTCCTACCCCTTCTCAGGCTCATTCCTTCCATACCAGACATAACTTTTGGCCAGCTGAGCTAGTCTCCAGTTTCTCGCTGTAGTTGTCTGCAAAAGTTCAGTCAGAATCAGCGTTTAGTTCTGTAACATGTAATTACAGCACAGTTGTGGAAGCACTGCCCCTTCTCTGCTCGTTTCACCGCAGCACATTTGTAGATGGGAGGGTGAGATACCATGCGCACACTTTCTGCTCAACCAAGACAGAACACATACAACCTCTGAGTCATACAGTACATAAAGCCTGCTTAGCCACATTTGTGCACACAGAGACAGAGTTGATCGCATGGCCTGTTCTTCCAGCAGCTTCCTGTAACTGGGCAGAGTCAGTTGGTTTAATTTGAATTCATGTCAATGATGATGGAAAATTTGGGACATAGCTTATCATCTACAACATCTAGGCCTCGGCTCGACTCCACTCTACACGGCATGGTATGGTTTTCCATTACAATGTAGTGTCTCCTCAAGGTGGGCAGAGTCATCGCAGCACGGCTGCAAGAAACTGCCATGACCTAGTTTTATGTATGACACACACAAACAAGTGAGAAGCAAAGCATTTTTTTCAGTGTACTGAATCATCTGGTCATTAAAAAGATGAGTTCAGTATTCTATTTGACACAGTCACTGACCTGCAGTATCTGGGTGCATTGTTGAACTTGCATCATTTATCCTGGTGCTGCATACCTTGCATGTGGCTGCATGCTTATTCGCACGCTGCACAAAGGCGTTACAACCAAAAGTAATGATAAAAGGCACAGCTGCTGGTGAACTTGCCGTCGTCATGGTCCATGCATTTTTTTTGATGCCTGTGACTGTGCGCACATGGCTTAAGCATTACACTGTGCGTTATAGTAAGGGAGATTACCTTGAATTTGCCTTACTTTTCCCCAATGTCTATGCAGCCATGAAAGGTCTTGAGTCTTGTTTCTATGAGCGCTGGTCACAAATCACAAATCTCAAGGCTTCAAAACAGGAGAGCAAGAATTATATATATATGTGTGTATGTATATGTATGTATATATATATATATATATATATATATATACTGTATATATATACATACATACATATGTGTGATGTGCATGTGTGTATATATATATATATATGATATATATGATGTGTGTCGTCACTCGAAGAGTCATGAGGGCAACATCCAGCACAAGAATCAAACTGAACTGATCAGTTAAAAAGACTTGTGTTGATCTCCAATATGTAGCAAGGAATTTTCTATAATCTCAATATTTAAAAGAGGATTCTGGTGTATTTAGCGACAGCACTGCTGAAAGCAGGCGATCGCGAGCCGAATCCCAACACGTTCAGCCATATTTTAGCTTAGTGACCGTAACAGACAGAGTCAGACTAGTACTCAATGAATCTTTTTAATTAATTGATTCTAATGATTCATTGCACTGAAAAAAATGCTTTGCTTATCACTAGTTTGTGTTGGGTATAAAACAACATCACGGCACCTTTGCGCAGCCATGCTATGACGACCCTGCCCAGTTGAGGAGGTACTATGAAGCAATGGAAAACGACCAAACCAAGTAGAGTCACGTAGAGCCGAGTAGTCTTTAGGTCGCTCTTCAACCAGAGCCATTTCACCTTCTAATCTTGTATCAGCTTTGGCTGCATCAATTCAGCTTTTCAAGACCAACTGTGTCATCAGTTCAAAATATTGTTTCACTATATTGTTCTCATTTGGAGTTTTCTGGACACTCTGGGCTCATTTTTTATAGCGAACACAGAGTGTATAACTTGGTTTCCCCAGTATTCATTACCTTCATTTCTCTCTTGTTAAGTTTCTTTGGTCTGCTCACAGAGGTGAGAAATATTACATGACTGTGTTGTGTGTGTGTTCATAAATCACATGATAGAGGGAAGACACACGCACCAAGGTATTTAAAATTATGTTACATGCGTTCAGTGTTTTCAGTTACTTAGAATGTAATGCTAAAGAAAATAAAAGTTTTAGTCATGATATAGTAGTGGCCTGCCAAAAGTAAACTGACCAATTTAAATCAATTAAAACTGATGACTTTAACATTTGACAGCAAATTGTTTTTGATTTGTAGGGTCTACCCTACAAATCTGTGCAGTGAGCAGTTTACAAGGCAATGTGTGTTCCCTGTTCATGGCAATATTAGTGGCAAAGATATTCTTAAGATATAAGAATATAAGATAGAAAAGTAAGTAAATATAGTAGTAAATAGGCTGAAAGTTCAGGCTCTTTACGTTTTATATAACAGGGCTAGAGCTGCAACTAACGATTATTTTCATAATCGATTAATCTGTCAATTGTTTTCTCGATTAATTGTTTGGTCCATAAAATATCAGAAAACCTTAAAAAATGTTGATCGGTGTTCGTCAAACCTGGCAACGATGATGTTCTCAGATGTCTTGTTTTGTCCATGAACCAAAATGATTAACTTTTAATGATTTCTTTGTTATCCAGAGCAAATAAATGAAGAAAATATTCACATCTAATAAGCTGAAACAATTGAAAGTCTTGTTTTAATCATGAAAAAAGCTTTAAACCGATTAATCCATTATTAAAATAGTTGTCGATTAATTTAGTAATCGATTAAAAATCGGTTTTGAGCTCTTGTTGTGTGTGTTTACTGTGTTTATAATTGAATGTAAATGGTCACATCTCTGTCCCCCTGTGTGTGTTCTCCTACAGTCCAGCACCATGAAACTGAATCCCCAACAGGCTCCACTCTATGTAAGTATCATGATGGTTAATAGCACTGCTGCAAGTACATTGCAGGTTGTGCCTATTTCACTCTATACTTTTTGCATTCAGTCACCCAGAATCAGGACATGGTTGAGCAGAAGTCGCTAAACTACTAAATCTCTTAAGATAAGATAAGATAAGATAAGATAGTTCTTTATTTGTTCCGCAGTTGGGAAATTTGCATTGTTTTTTTTTTTCCAAATGTGTTTATTGGATTTTCTGAGGTTTTTTGTTCTTAACATGGAACCACAAGTTACAGATACAGATAACCCAAGAAACAGCCAACCAGACAAAAACATACTTAATAAATAAATAATAATATTAATAATATTAATAAATAAATCAAATATAAAACAAACAAACAAACAACCAGAAAACACTCAAAACAAAATGGCACAGTTAGTGGTGAAGAGGCAAAAAAAAAATATCAAGGCAATCGGATGCCCAACATTTGTACAGGGGTTGTAAGGTCACGTTAGAGCCCTAAGAAATTAAGGGCCCTTTACGAAGTCCAAGAAGGAAGTCCACATTTCTTCAAACAGTGCATATTTTGGAAATTTGCATTGTTACAGCAGCAAGAAGGTAAAGATAATAAATAATAAACATGCATTACCAAAAAAGAAAATTACAATATAAAAAGATATTAACACTTAGACTATATAAAAATTAGTTAATATAGAATGTAGAATGTACATTATAGACAGTTAGCAGAATATACACAGTATAGACTTGATATTTACAGTATCTTTTGTACAGTATATACAGTATTGCACGTGGAAGGGAGGAATGAGGAGTCCAGGACATCTTGACACCTACTTTGATAATTGCGTCATTGTTTTTCCTAAATATAAATATGTAAACATTGTTGCTCCTTTGTGACAGTAAACTCAATATCGTTGGTCTGTGGACAAAACAGTTTGTGTAAATCTGTGTCTTCTTCTAGGGAGAGTGTGTGCTAACTGTTCAGCTCAACAATGACGATTTGTCGCATGCTGAGGGAAAAGAGCCTGAGGAGGAGGTGGAGTTTTATCTTTTATTCTCAGGATCTACCCAGAGACATGTCACCAGCACCCTGCGTGTCAGCCGTGTCACTCTGCAGGCGGTGTGTCCAGGTAATAAGAACACACACAAACGCACACACACACACACACTTACACTCATTTTAGTGTGGTTGTGAGGACACTCATTGGCATTCGACATTTGTTAGCCATACACCTAATTTGAACCTAATTCTAACCTACACTGACCAGCTATTTCATCCAATCAGGTCTGAGTATTTTAGAAACTGCCCATCTACTGGGATTTTCATGCACAACCATGTTTACAGAGAATGGTCCAAAGAAGAGAAAATATCCAGTAAATGGCAGACATGTCTTGTTGATGCTGAAGGTCAGAGGAGAATGACCAGAACTAGAATAATGCCTTGTTAAACATTGGAGCAGATTGGCCACAGCAGCAGGCAGCCATACCAGGTGTCACTCCTCACTGTTTATCAGGTGTCCTCTGTACCTAATAAAGGGACCAGGGTGTGTACATGTTTGCAGCGAATGGATTTGGCACATTATGAGGACAAACTTGAATGTTCTTTATACTTATGTTCTGCCTTTTGTGTCAGGGTTAGTGTCAGTAATGATGAATGACTTGTTTTATGTGTGGGAAATGACACACATGTGCCCTCTCTTCTCTCTTTCTCTCTCTCTGCGTAGCCCATAATGTGTGCGAGCAGGTTTTGGTGACATTATGCTGGGCTCGGCCAGGTCGACCTGTGGACACACACTCACAAGAGACCTTCTGCTTTATTCAGGTAACGTCACAATTTCATGGCTTTGAAGTGGCCGCACACTGTTGCAGGTCAGCCTCGTTTACACTGAGCCAACCAGAGATGAGGACCCTCTGATACCCTCTATATATATATACAAAAATGTATATATACTGTATATATATGTATATAGTATATATGTATATAGTATATGTTATGGCTTTATTTATCTTATTAAAGAGCTACAATTAGGTTCGAGCCCCGGTTGGAACAAGGGCCTTTCTGCATGGAGTTTGCATGTTCTCCCCGTGTGTGTGGGTTTTCTCCGGGTTCTCCGGCTTTCTCCCACAGTCCAAAAACATGCAATATGGGGATTAGGTAAATTGGACTCTCTAAATTGACCATAGGTGTGAGAGTGAATGGTTGTTTGTCTCTATGTGTGTGGACTGACGAACTGTCCAGGGTGTCCCGCCACCTATCGCCCTATGTCAGCTGAGATTGACCCTCTGGTGGAGGATAAAGCGGTAGATGATGGATGGAAGAGCTACAATTATCAGGAGGTCTCACTCTGAGCGCTGTCCTGCGTGCTGATTTTGCTATCAGATGAAATATTCCAAACAGTTTTTATTCTTTTTGTTTCTTTTTTATTAAGTGAGGAAAAAAAACAACATGTTCCTATACAGTATGTGCTTCCTATGCACTACCAGCTGAGCTGAATTTGAGCTTTGTCTTTTTTTCTGAATAATATGTGTGTTGTGTGTAGGACTTGGCCCTCGACATGGCCAGTTTCCTGCTTGACAGCACAGCTCCTCAGGAAGCATTGCTATTGGATGATAAGCAGGTAAGTGGGAGGGGCCGTGAGACATTTTGGATTTATTTGGGAAAAGAAACGAAATATTTTCAATTTAATGTGTTCTTTTGTAAGCAGAGCCTGCTATAGTTTTATATCAGGAGTAATATCAGGAGCAAGTATTATTCCACATCTGCCGGTTTACAAAATCTTTAACTTTCTGATAACTTTCTCTCCCTCATTCTGCTAACACATCGCAATAAAGAGAACATTGTAAAATAAGCGAGATATTAAAGTCAATTAGCAATGGAGTTTGTAACGACGCTGACATCCAGATTCAGTTAAGGGAAACTTAACTTACAACAATCATGCCCCTAACTTTGTCTAATAGAATAAAGGTTTTATGAATATCATAGTGTACTTCTGTAGTGTTACATGGTGGGATTGTGTGATGTCAGCTACTGGAGCTCTATACCACAATTATGCATGTATTGTGTGTGTCTATCAGATTCCTTTAAAAGAGTGTAAGAAGTTGGATGAAAGCCTGGCCCTGGCCCTCAAACACCTCAGCCTGCCCCATCACAGGACTGCACGCACATACACACAAGCGGATGTGGGGAGTCGGATGAATCACCAGACACACGCCATCACAGCAACAGACGCACATACGCACAGTGACACTCAAGGATGCAGCGCTGAGACACAAAAGGAACCCTTGTCCATCCTGCTGGACAGTTGCAGTGGTGAGTAGGCATGCTTTTATTTTGAATGTCTCTCTAAGTGTGCAACCCCATGACTGTCTGTGTTCATGCAAGCGACAATTAGCTCCTCCTCTCTGAAGCATTGCATTGGCCAGTGAGACTAACCAGTGGCATACAAACGCAGCATTCTTGAATTCTTAATTAAAGAATTATGTTCACAGAGAGTGAATGAAAAAAAAGTAGTACATACGAACATACAGTATATAATTACCTTGGAGACATGCATTTTTAATATTACAAGCTAGCTCTCATAGTCAGCCACTACATATTTTTTTTTCTTTTTAAGAGACTATCTTTTCTTTTCAGTCTTGTCAGCTCAGTCCATCCTCTCACCCTCTCATGCTTCTTTGTTTTAAGCTGTGCAACGGGGCCACCATCTATCCAGCCTTCTGCACTTGGCTGCCAGTCATGGACTAAGGATGGTGGCAATGTTTCTCCTGCAGCAAGATGGAAGCTTGGAGGCTCTGAGGAGGACCAATGCTCAGGGACAAACTGCAGCAGATGTGGCAGAGAGCAGAGGACATAAGCATCTGGTGGAGCTGTTCACACAGTGAGTACTTACTTATGCACATAGACAATGACTGAGAATGAGCCTGAGCCACAGAGGCTCTCTCTCACTGGTTACATGGCTGCCTTTTGGGGACTCAAGAAAAATTATTTTAGTCACTCAACACCTGAAATAAATTTTGACTGGCTTAAGTCTACATGTCTGCCACTTTAATTTGCTGTAGAGCAACATTTTCTGATTTGAAATTCAAGTTTGTGTTGCTTTGTAAACTTTCCCTGCTCCATAGTCCGTAGAGAGCAGCAGCAATTTTACATCATAGCACAACCCCCAATGTGTTGTTGCACTGATGTCTCCTCCAGTAGGTTCAAACGTCTTATTTTGTAACTTTGATGTTTAAAATCCTTTGTTTGGATTAACTCAAGAGACTCAAACTTACAAAACAAGACAGCAGTAGACCAGCAACTACTGCGTGTAGTGGTGAACATATTCTTTAGGCTTTTTATTTTATTTCATTTTATTTTATTTTATTTTATTTTATTTTATTTTATTTTATTTTATTTTATTTTATTTTATTTTATTTTATTTTATTTTATTTTATTTTATTTTTTTAATTTTATTTTATTCCACCTTACTGCCTATTTTACTGTTTTTATATCCATATCTTATGCCTTGTTTCCACTGCTGTATTTCTATTTCTTTGCACGGAGCATCGGGAACAAAAACAATTTCCCCCAGGGATTAATAAAGTATTCTGATTCTGATTCTAATCATCTCATGTTGGTTCTCAGCACAGGGGGTGCTGCAGGCTGGGGGCACACAAAGTGTTGTCAGCACTGATGTTGTCGGTACCTCCTACAAGCACACTGGAAACTTTTACTTTTAGCAGTTTTAGCTTTTTTTTTTCTCTTTTATTTACAAAATGTGACTTGAGCTGACTCTGAAGGAGACTGTAAAAGATATGAATCACAGGGTAATAGAGATACTGTAATTTGTAGTGGAGAGTTGCTGTTTGAATTTTAGAATAGGCTTGAATTTATTATTACTATTTACTCCATCGACAGAAAATCCACCTAAAAATAAAGTAATCTGCTCTTGTCGGTACAAGGACGTAGCTGCAAAGAGAATTTCAGAACAAAATGTAACAATACCTCAATTGGCTGCATTAGTTGAATACATTATAAGACATGTATAGTTTATAATAGGCTACCTGGTGTACAGTGTTGGGGATTCTCATCATTGATCAGTGAAGCATTAACACTGGGGTAGGAAGGATATTTTGGCATTATTGATCATAGTGTTAATCAAGTGATCTTACTTGTGTTCTGCACCACCTCTGGCTGCTTTTTCCAGCCTTGAGAATAACTGGCCTGTGATGGAAAATGTTGACCAATCACAGCGTAGGCCAGAGGAAGAGAGGTCCTCTTGGCTGTTGCCTTTGGGGCAAAGTTCACTATTCCAACACTGGCAACAACTGCCTATGGTTTAAACCAACAAGAGAGTACATTACATGGACACCTGTGTTTGATCATTCATGTCCTTTTTTAAAAAACACATAGTTTTCTTCGGTGTCATTGCAGGCATGAGGAAACTGGAGATATACAACTGAAACCAAAGGAGCAGCTGCACTTTTACCCAGAAGGCAAAGTGTTTCAGCGCCACGCAGACCTCGGTACCTACACCCTTACACTGCTCGGCCAGCGGCAGAGAGAGGGGGGAGCAGACAGCAGGGAAGACCACCGCTTACAGGAGGAGGTGGAGGAACTGAGGAGACTAATTCAGATACACAGAGACGCAAAGGTGAACTGGCAGCTGCTTAATAGCGTGGTGCTGTGATGCTTGTGCCTCACACGGTGTTGCTGGGAATGTTCATCCAGTGACTTATTAAAAAGGCTGTTATGAATAGAATAAACTGAAATAATGTGAATAAGGTGAACGAATGAACTTCTAGGAACTAAGAGCCATCTAGGTATGAGCAGTATATTGCGATACAGACCAGATACAAATAAAAAAAGACAAAATTCACATTAGTATATGCAGCCTAAAACGATTTCAAACATCAGGGGCATCCTCAAGGATTTGTTTACTTAATCAGTTAACCATTAATAGGTCTTATTTAAAATATTGAGGAATAGCTGAACTATTGCACCAATTCTGTAGCTTTCCCTCACTCTGTGATCACAGGTAATAATTTCATGTTCACTGAGTGTTTAGAGTCTAAACAGAAATAAGAGACAGATCCCACTGAATTGATGTAAAGCCTGGGTTACATGTTTTTCATTAGAAATGCACTGTATGGTCAAAAAAAAATTCAGATCTTGCAAATCCATTAGTTTTTTTACATTTGATATTTTTGGAGTCTTTCAATTAACAAACATACTTTCTTATCTAGTAGCTGAGATTGGCACAGCACCCCTCGCGACCCTCTGGTGGAGGATAAAGCGGTAGATGATGACTGACTGACTTTCTTATCTAAAGAGCAAGATTTTGGGGCTTTTTCATTTCCTTATAAAGCTATTTTATCTTTAACTTTTTATCTTCATGCATGCAGTGTTTTTTGACTCTGATATTTCACTATTGGATGTTGTGATTTCAGTTATTTTGCAATACATCAAACAGCCCTAGATTTCAGCCCAATTTCCAGAAGTTTCCAGGCTCTATTCAAAGATGAGATGAAAGAGGCTCATCAATGCCCTCCCAACACTTTACAGACCCTGATCTTCTTTCCACAGAATTGAAATTCTAATATGCAATTGCTGCCAATTAGAGAACTGCTCAGTGGAACACTGCAGATCTCTGAACAGCAGTACAGAAGAAGGAAAAAGAGCAATATAGTATCAAATTACATGAAAGAGATTATAGATGGCACTGATACAGGAAAAGTTTAGCAGTCGATCTGGAGACAAACAGAGAAAACTTTTTTGTGCATTCCCCGTTTATTCTCTGTGCCATTTCTCACATGTGATTTGGGGACTCCTCCTGTTATGTTTTCGTCAGTCATGTAGTGTGACTTCATAAAGACTGCTAGGTTACATCCATACTACTGTTTTTGTTTTTTCAAAAACCCATAATTTCTGTTCTGGATAAGCTGCTGTCCCCATTGCCATTGGTGTTTCCGAAAACCCTGCTGGCTGCTGTTTAGTCTTGACGGGCAGAAACGCAGACCTTTGAAGACAATGATGCAGTTACCGGCATTTCCTTCTGGAATGGTTCTTATCAGTTGCCAGTCGACTGATAGCTGTGAGTAAAGAGTGCAGTTAACACCTATTCCAGTTTCACCTTGCATTGACATTGATCTTGCTCAGATTTTCACCATTGTCGTTTCTCAGAAGAAGTACTTTCTGAAACTAAGCAAACGACTGCAGAAGAGAAAATCAACTTTCTGTTTATACCGACACAAGTGTGCCCAGTTTAACCAGAGTGGTATAGTGATACAGTATAAGTTTGCATGGATGCCGATTACCTCTGATTTAAAGTCAAAAAGGCTAGTCTGGACACAAAACTAAAGCCCCTTTTCCATCTATGATCAAAGCTCGCCTCGCCTCGACTTGGTTTATGTTGGTTTTTCGCTACAAAATAGTACCTACTCAACGTGGGCGGAGTCATCACTGCACGGCTGCATGAAACTGCTGTGACTTCTTTTACAAGCGACACACACAAACAAATGACTAGTGACGTGTAAAGCAGTTGTTTTCAGTGTAACTGAATCATTTGAATCAGTTAATTCAAATATTTGTTCAGTACTTCCTCCATGACCGGAGCACAGACTCCGTCTGTCACTGGACTGAAATACAGCGGCAGGGATTGGGATGCCGATCACGATCACAGTGCTGTCGCTAAATACACCAGACTCCTGTGGTAAATATTGAGATTTTAGACATATCCCTGTTAATTGTTGGAGATTAACCCACATTTTTAGGATTAAGTCTTTTTAACTGATCTGCAGATCAGCATTGTTCGGCATGATTTCCTGTGACGGCACTCTGACCAATCAGTGGTCGGCAGTCTGCTGACGTCACGCATAGTATCTCATAGTAACCTCGCCAGACCAGGTACCAACAAAAGTACCAGGTAGTCGAGCTGGTGCAAACACACCATAATGGATGAAGCCCCCATTCACAGGACAAGGTGTGAAAGTGAAACTGCGCAGAAATCAAACTTGGTTTAAATCTGTGTCTGTAATTAGTTGTTTTTTTTATTTTTGTTGAAGTCCTCAACATGACAGCTTTTACACAAGCTTTCATGTAGTGCTGTTCTGGGGCGAGTGAGGCTTTTTATGTAGTGATCACTTACTTTTCATTTGTCTTATTTGTTTCAGGGAAAGTCCAATTCTGCTGGTAACAAGGAGGTCAGTCCTGTCTGTGGGCTGCAGCTCTGCTCGAATGAACAACAAGAGAGCAGACAGGATGCAGGCTTAGCTTTGGTAACTACAACAACAGATGAACAGGGAAGTCCTCTGTCATTGGAGGACCAAACACAAGGGGAGGACCCTGCTGTTGTCACTCGTGCTTCCTGTGCCAGTGCTCTTCTTTGTCAGAGTCAGGAAGCCAGGGGAGGACGGAGGGGCGCAACAGCTGTCAACCCTCCTGCTGCCCAGAACAGGAAAAACAAAAAAAGAAATGCAAAAACCACAAGACGTGCAACGGAATCTGCAGGAAAAAGAAACACCCAAAAGACTAGTAGGGGAACTGCGCAGGGGGAAACCGAGACAACAGGAAGTGGGCCAGAGAGAGAAGCACCAGCAGAGGCATTTGTTTGGGTTGGTGACGGAGGAAATAAAAAATCTCAGCAAAGTTCCAGAGCAGAAGAGACTCCATTTCCCATAAAGCCTGTGTCTCCACCTGGAGAAGTTGGGACATATGTAGGCAAGCAGGTAGTTGCCTTGCCTACCCCCTCCATTGCTGAAAAACAGGAAAGAGAGGAGTGGGAAGTAGAGGTGCTGATTTGTGGACTGGCAACAGAAAGAGAAACGGTGACAGTGAGTCCCCCAGCAAGACAAGAACCGTTTACCTCACCTGTGGAATTCTGTTTACCTCACCACACAATAGGTGAGTTTTTCAAGAGTGCTCAAAAATTCACTTGGAGGTCAAATCGTTCTTCATTGAACAGATAGTTCAGGTATTTTAAAGTGTGGTTGTACTGGTACTGACACATAAGCAGTGCTGACAGCCAGAGACATGGAGGCTAGCTGTGATGCTAACATGGTGGCTAATGGGGACAGAAGTATACAGATTTGACCCTACTTAACAAAAGGCTCACCTTATAAAATCTTGCCGTTAGACAGCCCTTTCTGACTGGAAACTTAACTTTGTCAAATGCAAACTCATCCCCACCAAAATCCATAGAGAATATCAGTGTTTTTAGCTCACAGGGTCACACTAGCTGCTGGTCTACTTCTGCCTTGTTTGGTAAATTCGTGCCACTTGGCTTAATTCAAAAACAAAGGAGTTACAACAATGGCTTCACAAAGTAACACATTAAAACTTACTGTTTGGAGCTGCAGTGGATCAATAATTCCTGTGTGCTGTGGTGTAAAATCACTGATATTCTCTGGGGGACTTTGTCGTGGTGAGTGCGAAGTTTGCAAAACATTTTCTTTTTTTCATCTGCAACCAGCTGTTACGGTTGAGATAAAGTGGCAAACATATTCTTAAGATATCATAGACTTAAAGGTCTTATTAGGTGAGCCTTTGATTATGAGGCTATAATCAGTTTTTTCTTGTGTCCCAGCTTACAGCCATGTTTTCATTGAGAGCAAGTCTCCAGAGGGAAGTCAGCACTGACTTGCCGCTCTGATGTCACCCAAACCATGTGCACATTAATTACCTGTAAATGTCTCTGTAGTTGCTCAATGCTCCACTGTGTCTGGTCTGGTCTCTAACTGTGTTTGTCTGCCATTTGCAACTGAAAGAGTAGTAGAGAGTGCCCTATTAATGCCATTTCTCTGAAACTGCTGAAAATGATGCCATGGAAGCAATGAAAATGAAGTAGCACAATAAATGATTTAAAAGATAATTAAATGCTTTCTCCAATTGGACTATGAAAAAAGCATGAACAGTTAGACACAAATTAATTTAGAAGATAAAACTTTGGCTCTCTTTACACACTGTTTATGAGTAATCTCTCTGTCTCAGCTATGATGCATCTTACTCTAGCTAATTTAATACACTTTCTATGCAGTGGGGATTATTATTATTATTATTATTATTATTATTGTTAGTTGTTGTTTAGGTACAACCTGCTGTTTTTTGTACCAGTCTTGTATGTAAAGGTTTTTGTGACAAGAACAGCTGTGCTGTAATAGACTTATTTTAAAGAACAGTGATTTTCCTTTGTAGACCTTAATGTAATCTTGTCTTCTTTCAGTTGCCATGGGTCAGGAACAATCTCAAAGTTCCCAGGAAACACAGACAGACCAAGAGGAGCCAGACCAAGCTGTCTTCAGCCCCAGGTGCCCAGACACAGAACAAAAACACAAGCTCCTGTGGCAGGATGGAGCCTGGACTGGAAGCCAAGAGGGATCACCTTCACATGAACGAGAAGGATTAGCAAAAACTGTTTGGTTTCAGAGTGGAAATCTGGAACTGGGTGCCAGTGAAGACTCCAACAGAAAGGAAGTGAACTCCCGATCAATATGGTACTACAGTGACAAAATGGAGGAAGAAAAACATGAGCAGATAAAAGTGGCAGAGTGTGATCTGAATACACCACAAGCTTGTGGTTTGACTTCTCCACAGCTGTTAGAACATGGTCTTAGTTCTTGTCAGCTGTGTACAGCACTTAGTCAGCCACATGCTGTTGGAGCACAGCCAGCACCATCACATGGGCCCGCCGCACAAAGACGGGAAGTACACGAATCACAGCCAGAGAAGGAAGTAGGGCCAGATTGGAAGGAGGAAGGAGTGGAGGGAGGCAAAGAGGAGGTCAGTAAAACAGTGACCACTTACAGCAGAAAGAGCAGTGAGACTACAGACATCGAAGAGAGAGAAGACGAGAAGCCAAAGAGTGAAGAGAAAGGAGGGAAGGGACGGAAAAAGAGGAGACAGAAGAAAGGGAGGAGAGGAGGCGGTAAGCCTAAGCTTAGCTCTAGCTCTAGTCTTGAGTCTAAGAGTCAGAGTGAGTCACAGAGAGAACAAGCAACGGGTTTGAGTCTCCAGTTGGAGTCTGAAGCCAAGGATCAAACGCTAAGGTCACATATCCAATTTACAGCTGCCCCTGAACCAGCTAGCAGAGAGGACGCAGTGGAAGACTTCATGCAGCTCCCCAGGCAGACGGAGGACACCAGGGACACCGCAGGACCCGTGTGTGACCCTCCACACTCACAGTCCAGTTCTACTAGTCCCATAGACCATGGGAAAAGAGACCTGATTGAGGTCACGTCGTCACAGACATTGAGGACGAACGACTCATCTGACGACGAGAACACCACAGTTTGTGGACAAGATGGATTTAACCCAGATTCTGCTGCCACTGCCTCAGGCCTTGATCAAATGGACATCATAAAGGTAGATGGCGAGGAAATTATGACTATGCAATTATTTGGAAAGGAAGTGTTTGACCGTTCACAGCTGCAATCAAAGATGACTGCCAGTCTGGTCCCACAAACAATGGCTAATGGAGGAAGTGGGGAGCTGTCAATTGTTGATAAAGCATCTGTGAACCAGACAGGTTTGTTGGAATCCAAGCATCCAGAGGAACTTTTTTCAGATTCCAAAGAAACCAGAGAGCATTTGTGTCTTGTGGTATCCTCTGAACAGAATATACAGCAAGTACAATCTTTGGACTTAAACAAACCAAAACAAATATCTGCGGAAACAGAAGCTGTGAGTCTGCCATGTGAAGGTACAGCACTTCAAATACAGGAAGGAAGGACTGAGGCAACTGAGGCGAGGGGCTATTTAATGCATAATGGGATGCTGACAGATCAGCAGTGCAAGGAGGAAAACAGACATGATCTGTTGGTGGGTGGGGTGGAAGAGAGTAAGAATACAGATTGGAAAAGGAAGAGTGAAGAAAATGATTGTGGAATAGTGCATGGCAATGAGTCATCTTCCATAGTCCAAAGGAAAATGGTGGAGGATGAGCACTTTCCTTCCTTAGACGTAGAAAAAACGTTAAACCACGATAGAAATCTAGTTGCAACAGCAGTAGCAGTTGTGACTGTAGCAATAGCGTCAGCCATGGTGAGCATAGAGCTCAACCAGCAGTCAGCAAGCAAAGACGTCAGAAATGATTTACCCTTAGCCCAAGATGCTAACATTTCCACTGATACTTGTAGACGGCTGACAGAGCATTTATCTAGCATCACTCAGTCTACACAGCTGACGAGCAAAGACAGACTGTCCGCTGTGTCACCGACTGATACATTGACGGAAGAGACCCATTCTGTAGAGTTAGGTTATGAAAGTGAGACCGAAAAGCTGCGAGCAGAACAGCTTTGTCTCAGAGAACAGGCAGATGTCAGCCTCTCAAACACTCCTAGCCTCCAAGAACTGCCGAAAGAAACGAGCAATGCAACTGCACAAAACAAACACGCTTTATGTTCAGTGCCGGAAGAAGAAACTGGTGGATTTTATGCAGAGCCTGTGCCAGAAGCAAATGAAAGCGTCACAGCCAGCACAGACAGCCAACCTCACGTGCTGACCGAAAGCCAACTGCCTTGTCCTGTTATGGACACAGGGCAAGATCCGATGGACAATGACCAATGTACATTTCTTTGTCTGACAGAGAGCGCTAGTCCACTTTTAAGTTCACAGCTTCAAGAGAAAGAGTTGCAGGGTGGAGATGGAAGTCTACATGTTGAATGTCCAACTGATTGGTGTGAGGGAGGAGAGCAGAGACATATAAGTCTGGAAAAGACAGAGGGAAGTGAAGGTACCATGGACATGTCAGACTCAAACTGTCGGACTGAGGAGCATGAGAGCGAGCCACAGGTGCTTAAAACTACACTTGAGGAGGAGAGTCGCACTTCAACACTTCCTGTCGTGCTATGTGACCCGACTCCTGTGGCTGATAGCGGTCCAGGCGAACTGACTTTTCCTGTGACTTTGGAAACAAGCGAATACCAGTCATCGCAGTCCGAAGTGGACATGAACCCAGCTGTTGCCATGGTTGAAAGTAAAGATCATGGGTCAGTGGTTGTGGCTGATATGGATGCTTTGTCTGACAAGGACCATATGGATGCAGTAGATGGATGGAAGGAAAGAGAAAGGAATAAATTGAAAAGGGAACAGGAGGCAGAGAACACAGTCACAGTGAAGGACACATCTGTCACAGGTATGTATCAGCTTTGCTGTCTGTCTTCAAACACATCACGGTCATGAAGTGCAGAAATGTATTGATAATTAATCAGTTAAATCCTATGTATACTGATGCAAGATTATCATACATGATCACATACAGTTTTTTTTCTACATGAAAATAATGCTGAAGGGAGAGTTCAGATTTATTTTAAGTGTGTTTGGATGAGGTACTTACTGTACCTCATAAGGCATGTGTCTTATAGCTGACTGTGCTGAATGAAAACATAGCTGCCAGCTTGGAACTTGCTGCTTTATCTTTCCATTAATCAGCCTTTTCAAACTCCACAAAAACATGTGATGCTGTGTAAACAGTATACTCTCCTGCCCCAAAGTTCACATAGAAAGTCTATATTGGACTGGACTACGGCCTCGTTTGGTAAGTTTTGTCACTTAGGAAAATCTGAATGTCACAGAATGACAAGGGTCAACGTCTCCTTTGTGTAGCAACGTCTCCTTTGTGTAGTAATGTAAAATCACAGATTTCTTTCTCGTGTGGGAGAGTGAGCGATTTACAAACGGCTATATAACAGCAAGATAAAGTGGCAATCGTATGTTTAAGACGCCATTCACTTCAGATGGGGTAGATTTTATGACGTCAGCCATTTGCTTTGTGGCTAAAATCTTTTCGTTGTGTCCCGATTGACAGCATTGTTTTCACTGATAGCATGTCTGCCCCTCCCCTGTGGTTTTCTCGGCACAGGGAGGACGCAGAGCGCAGTCAGCTGTATGTGAGATGCTGATAACGCATGAGAAACCTGTGCACCCACACTTGAAAAAAAATCAGAACTATTCCTTCAAAGTCATGTATAAAAATAACTGAAGTAACATTCAGCAATATCGGTAGGTAGGCTGGATTGCCAATTATTAAATTAAATTCAATTAAACAACTTTGGTTCATCAGAATAGCAGCAGTTCTGCAGACAGTGGTCGGTAACATGGGGTTCCTCCACAGACATAGAAAATTATATTAATTAAAGTAATGACTCGTTTAATTTTCCTGCAATCTTAGTATCTCATGATAGGTGTAGCAGTGTAAAACCCTAGTCCATGTAGGGTAACTTTTGCTTAAATCAGAGCCCTTTAATGTCACCCTCCATTTTTAATAGAGCGTCATATTTTAGCGGCATTGTTTTCAGAGTTAAAAGAGGGAAGCGAGTGGCGGAGGAATGATGTCAGTAACAGTGCGGAGACTGTGCGTGCATGTGTGGGAGAGGGAGTCTGAGTGAGACAATTGTTGATCCCGCTTGATCTTTGTATGGAGCTCTGTCTCCAGGCAACCTGATGATATCATCAAGACTTAGCATTGGACAGCGAAACTAGAGGTGGGCTGAGAAATGGTAATGATGTGGACAGTTTATTGAGACACAAGTGAGAATAACCAGTAGCTAAGACCTTAGGGTGAACCAGGGCCAAATCAACAAGCCGACATCATGATTACTTTTTTTAAAACAAAAGCAAACAAAATACATCTATTAACCCTCCCTTTCTTAACTAACCATAAAAGCCCTAAAAAAATGACTGTGTGTAACTGGTGGTGTTTGACGATGTCTGTGTTTTGTTGTGCTTGGGAAAAGGGACCAAAACAACAAACACATAAGACAAGTCATGACAAGGGTCATGACGTTTTATTTTATGACGTTTATATTTTGACTCATAATCTCAATATGTAGAATATTTCAGTTCAACAAACAAACAAAAACAAATGTTATGTGTTTCATGATGATAATAATCTTTCCTCTACAGAAGCAGAATCATTCCTAGTAGCACAAGAAGAGAATGAACAGACCAGTAGAGACTTGGACTGCACACACACTCTGCAGGTGAGTTTATACTCTGGTATTGTTAGTGACTGACGGTAACAGCTTTGCTGTTTTTCTGTTTCTCTGATCATTGGCATACAACTTGTGTAGGTAAAGCTCAAATGTGTAGATTGAACTGGCGTTAAATACCTTTTTCACGGCAGATATTTCTTAAAAAACATAGGTTTTACCAGTAACATTAATTAGGATTCCACTCCAGGCTTAAGAGAGCCAGGGCTGTGCTATTACTCAAGTGTAAGGGTAGGTCACACTGCCACTTTAACCTGTAGAAGCAGAAAATGTGTTATTTTAAAGCTGCATACATACATATATTCTGGATGGGTTCCAGCAAAGTGACTGAGAAATAATTACACTGTAAGGTCATTATAGCAGTGCTAAAACAACACGTCTAAAAGGTGAGCTGAGACTTTTGCACATTACTGTAGGTCCCAGACTGCTACAGTGCATAAAATAACAATAATGATAATAATAATAATAATAATAATAATAATAATAATAATAATAATAATAATAATAGTAATGATAAAAAAAAAACAAAAAAACAGGCAGGCACCAGACTGGCTGCAAACTATCACTCTCTGGACACTTTCTGTTTTTCAACTTCTCCTTTCTGGTTGGTGTTACAGTTCACTGTGCCAGCACAACCACATTCAGGAACTACTTCTTCTCATAAGTCAGGGGCCACATTAATAATAACCACGGCCGGCGGAGAGAGACACAAAATAGGGTCCAAATATGCCTATGTCAATTGTGGGAATTGCCTATGTCATATTCCCACATAAGAGTTGGGAGCCTAGCAAATGCTAACTCGAGGCAAGAATTTTGAGGCTGAAGCCATATTATAGATGCACTCTGTCAGAGACATTTATATAATCCTGGTTTTGGGCCACACGGTTGGTGTAGTGGTTAGCGCTCTTGCCTTAGCAAGCAAGAAGACCAAGGTCCGAGCCCCAGTTGGAAGAAGGGCCTTTCTGCATGGAGTTTGCATGTTCTCCCTGTGTGCGTGTGGGTTTTCTCCGGGCTTTTTTCCACAGTTCAAACATTTGGTAAATTGGACATGTGAGAGTGAGTGGTTGTTTGTCTCTATGTGTGTGGCCCTGCGATGGACTGTCCAGGGTGTACCCCGCCTATCGCCCTATGTCAGCTGAGAGTGGCACAGCACCCCCCGCAACGGATGGCTGGTTTATGCATGGGGGACGTCACTGTGCCCTGACCAGAGAATTATGCCAAGGTTTTAGAAAAACAAAAATAGATTAATAAGATGTTGGTGGTGATCTATTGTCCTAATTGCTGTCCTGAGGATTAAAAAATTAAACAAAAACAATTGTTAAACTTGCTAGACATGGAACCAAGCGGCTTTGGCAGAGGGTTGTCTTTTTTTTCTTCTTGTTTTTAGGTTGTTTACTTTCTAAAAATTGACTCGTTTGGACAAAATTTAAATATATGGTCGATGAAGTAACTTATTCTTACATTCCTCCAAATATCCTCTGACTACTTTCCGTCATGGTTGGTTGCACCGTCTGTGCTTTCTTTCAATGCTGCCATCGTACAATGCCGATTGGTTTGTCACCCACTTCTTATGAACTGTGGGTAATTCCCTCAGGCAATGTTACAGAAATTGTCCACTTGTGGGGAAAAGTGGCCATAACGTGCTCCCAGTGGGCGGTGACAGTGGGACAGACCGAAGCCCTCACTGATTTTTCCATTCATGTGTTATAAAGTCTGTGAGTCTGCGAGGGTGAGCACTGGGACTGGCTCTTGGTCCTCACCAGAGAGACATAAAGGCTTTCGTTTAGAGAGGTATGCACTCACCTGCTCACTTTACATTGTCCTCATGTGCCCTTTGCTGACCCCTTGTGGTCAATGCAGGTGTAAATACTTCCAGATGTCCGTCTGTGTCTGCTGGCTGATTCTTTGGTTTCTGTGCTGAGCTTCTCATCAGTTGAGCACAGAGACGCAGAGTTATTTCATGTATACATTTCATAATCTCTCCATCTCTAAAACTCTCCCTTTTCCTTATAAAAGTAGATACAGTACTAGTACTACAACAGCTAATAGGCGTCCCCTGTGATATGTGACAATAGGTGTAAAGCTGTAAACCGAGGTACATTCTCTCTCGTGTCCCTTGGTTTATATCATGCTGCCTACTTTTCCTTTTGAAAATAAAATAAAAGGCGAGAGTTGTGTCTTGTTCAACTTTTTTGGAACAAAGAAACTAAATGCTGCTTCTCCATCTTAAGATCTGACTTTGGGGTCAGAAAGTAAAGCCATCCAAGATGATCTGACATGTCTGGAGAGTTCAGACCAAAAATGCATTCTGTGCTTCTTTTTTCTTTAAGCCAACAGTAGTATTGTGAAATAGATGTGATACAGCCCTTATTGTGCCTGAGCTTTGAGGAAGCAAGTAGATAAGAGAGAGCTTGTTTGCAAAGTGAAGTGCAGATGTGATGGGTGGAGTGTCTGTGTGCATGAGAGTGGGATGGAGGGAGTGGCTGCTGTGCTGAACAGATGTGGGCAGTGAAGCTCATTTTCCAGCCCCAAACTGCACTGGGAAGGAGCAGCAGATCACCAGACTTTACTGGATTAAACACACCGTGATGTGGATTTACGGGGCTTGTTTTTGCTTCGATGTTGAGATTAGTACTTGACCTTTCATCAGTTTGTGTCAATGGAACTTTTAGCGGCACAGTTCTCTCCAAAGTGAATCTGATTTGTTTCCTTCTTTCTTTCTTTTTTCACCCTCTTTGGTTACGAGAAAAAAACCCCAGCAGCCCGCAGCTCCGCAAACTGCCAGATGGACTATTTTTTTCCGTCTTCTGGGAACGGAACCTTAGCCGATCAAATTTGTGGTTTCCGTGACAGAGTTGCAGTAAAGAGAGGCATGATACTGTGTAGATTTTAACCCACAGATTTGTTCATATGCATTGAGTGTGCTGACACGTCAATGCAGCATGTACGAGAGACACAGGCGGCGGTATAACTTCTATGTCGGTGGAGAGACCACTGTAGATGTGGTGTTGATTAAGGTGGGTAGATGTGTGTGTGTGTGTTTCCACTTAAGGATCTTGTTAGGACCAGTAGTCCTTAAGAAGACCAAATCTTGCTTTTTTTGTTATAAAGGTTTAGTTTGTTGTGTGCCTGTTGCCCTGTTTTCAATACAGTAAATGTCTGTTAATTAATTATTACTAATTTATTAATTTTCGCAGCCCTAATGTGCTAAATACACCAGACTCCTAGTAGTTGTTGGAGATTAAGCCATGTTTTAGGATTGTTAAGTAGTTATAACTCATCTACACTTCGGCACTGTTTGACTCCTACTCCACAGACTACAGCAGCAGCGGTCTGTGATGCCGCTCCTCATCAGCGGTGCTGTCCCTAAATACACCAGACTCCTCTGTTAAATATAGAGATTTCCCTGGTAGTTGTTGGAGATTAACCCACGTTTTCATGATTGTTAGTTTTAAGTGATCTACAGTTCGGCACTGAGCCGGTGGAAATACGCCAAAAGTTTTGAAACATGATACGTTTGAAACGTGAATATAATGCTTTATATAATTATTTGTAATCTTTTTTTTTTTTTAGTGGTACCTACAAATCTGTCCAGTCATATTAGGTCTGGTTCACACCAGCGCAGACGAGTGTTCACACTGCATGTGTGAGGTGCAAAAGGATCTGTCGATAATGATGTTGACATTCTACCAGAATGGTTACATAAAACTGACACCTCTCGCCGTAGCTGTGGTGTCTCGGCTGAATCTGAACACATGAAAAACATACAACATAAACACATTTTTGTCATCTCAGTGAACTGCAATCACGTGACATTTTCTGTCCGAGGTGAATTTAGATTTGTGGTGCGAGTGAAACACAGCAGATGGGAAGCAAGACACAGCACAGCCGCAACACACGCCACACATCCAGTGTGAACCGCTTTGTAAAATAAACAATAAATGGTTTATTTGGACACTTCTGCTGGTTTACTCGATCACATACTAAAGGCATGCAGGTATGCATGAAACGATTGCTTTTAATTTAGTAACTTTGCAGGGCTTCTAATTTATATGCTGCAAGGGAACCAAAAGAAATGTGTCCACATCTGTAATTTGAATCAGAGAGACAGTGCGTCATTGCAGCGGTGGAACAATGATATGTTTAAAATCCTATGAGTGAGTATTTGTATATGTATCAGAGGGTGGGTCTTCTGGTGCATGATGACACACTCTCTGACTTGCTGCAGCCATTATGTGCCTTTGTGCTCTCTAAGATCAGCTGATCAGCTGCTCTTAGTTGTACCTAAATCACAGCTGAAGCTCAGAGGTGACTGAGCGTTCGCAGTTAAAGCCCCTGAGTTGTGGAGTGGAATGGACTGCCATTATACATTAGGCAGGCCCCTACACTGTCAAATTTTAAATCTCTTTTAAAGACTCATCTGTTCTCCTGTGCATTTGAGACAGCGTGAGTCTTTTGTTCTGCATTTTCTGGGTGAGATGTTGTTTGTTTTTGCATCTGTTTAGTTTTTTAAATTCACTTTCAACTGCTAAATTGGATACTCGCATCATAACGCGATCGTGTGAGACCGAAACACAAACAGTATGTGATTGGGCGGTTTGTGTTGTACCATATTTAAACACTTATTTTCTTTACAAAGAACTTTATGGTGACACCTTCACTTCACTGTCCCTGTTTTATGCTCATCTAATGTTTTGTTCTAACCTCTTTTCAATCATGTGTTTATTAGATTGAGAGGAAGAGAGATGTTTTCTACCCTGTCCAACCCTGCCCTCAACAGCGTCCTGTGGCAGCATATGCAGGTAAGACTGACGTAAATGTCGCCCATTAGAACCTGAATCAAAGATAATCAAAGATCATCAAGAGCCATGTGACTACTTTCTGGTCAGTTTCTTATCTTGATGAATTACCCTGATGTTTTGGTTTCTGGCCTCTCTCCCCACTTATTAATCTGTTCCTTATTTTCTTTTCAGACATCCATCCAGACAGAGAAGATAGTCTGCCTGTGTGTTTGTTGCACAGCGACGATGACCGTCAGAAAGGCAGCACTAAGCTGGACGACGGCGTCTTTAAAAGGGTACAAAACCTCCTATAACTCTCACACCCACACACGTACAGTATGTATTGCAAATAAACGTTTTTAAAGGGAAAGTGTTAGTGGTGCCGAGTGTGCAGGTTTTAACCACTGAACAAAAGGCCCCATTTATTAAAATTCACGCCCACTTTATGAATATGTTTGCCATTCTTCTCCAGCTGAAATTGTTATTATTAATGTGTGTCTGAATTCAATTACTTTTGTCAGTATGTTATGATTATATTTCCAGAAAGAATATGGTTATTTTTTGTGAAGCTGAGCTGGATTATCCATATGTCATTAAACGCATCATAGCTCCGTGGACCTGCTCTAGTATTATTGCTTGCCTTTGACTGACGTGTGTCGTCAGCCGTAGCCTATAGATGCGCAGTGGTGTGCGTGTGCGTGTGCGCTATGGTTGTTGCAGATCAACCGTCTAGTGAATATAGTGCATAATAGTGTGTTTTGTATGTGGTTGTGTTGGTGCGTGTTTTTTTTTTTTTTTTTTACTGAAGGCCCTGACCTGAAACCCCACGGTATGCTACTGCAATTACATATCCATATATGCACACACACACACAAAAGCAGCGGAGGAAACACTGTATCATCAGTTTGCAAATGTGTCAGTATGTCATACGACCTCATTTTAAAATTCACTTTAAGTCTAATAACACACTTTTCTCTATCAGACTCGGGAATAAACACACCTCTGCACATTTCTAAAATTAAATGGGAAAACCTGGTGAAACGAGTGTTATGTAACCAACTTGGAAATAGTCTCCTGTGTGCAGCTTGGCTGGGACCAGAGCAAAACCACTTGCTTTCCCACATAGACATAGGGTCATAAACTATGAATAACAAGGGCCAAACGTGAAAGCATAGAGTGAAGCTGTAGTCCAACTTCAGACCAGTTCTGATTTTTAGGACAGTGAAACATCGTCACTGTGTCATCACTGTGGGTCTTTGATTCATTTTTAATCCAGGATCATTATGAGAAGGACTGCACTCCTCCTTAAAAGGAAGCGTTCGCCTGAACATAATGTGTATGTAGGGAAACTAAATAACTCAATAATTAATCTTAAAGACAAGGGCCCCCCTACCTTTGCTACTACATGGAGTAATCCATCACTGGGATTAAAGGTCAGCAGATATTGACAATAAAAAAATTAATATACTTTATTGATATAAGAAGCCAGGTCAGCTCTGTGGAGACAGTAGTAGTAGTAGTAGTAGTAGTGGACACATTGGACAAACAAAACTGAGGAACAAAACTAACTGCTAACCCGGGTTTATAGTTAGGTTAGCTTGTTAATATATCTCATAGGTATCTGAATATTAATTTGTGATTAATTTTGTGCCGTTTCCAATTCCCATGGAAACGGCACAAAATTAATCACAAATTAATATTCAGACTTTACAGACTTTACAGTCCTTTACAGACCCCTGGTGACTTTTTAAAATGTTTAAAAACAGTGACTAGCGACAAATCTAGCGACATTCTGTCATAAACCTAAATACTATGAGAATGCACAATTCCTGCCGCACAGTGCGATCCACCCGGCTGTATTTACTGCGGGCGGAGAGTCCGACACATATTGTCTATGTTCAATCTCCAAACACAACGCGAGGCTGGCGCCTTGAGATTTTTCTAAAAAAATACCGTTTCAGGTCCTAAAATGCCGCCTCCGTGTGGACGGAACGCATCTCCAGCAAAAAAAAAAAGGATGCATATTCACCTAAACAAGTTTCTGTGTGGACGGCCCCTTAATCATTTTTTCCACCAGACATTCTGGCCGGTGACAATTATTTTTGGAGGCCAAATTCACGTGACAACGGCCAAAAGCCGGCATATACTGACTAAAGTAACCCCTGGTAACCCTAACTATAAATTAATTTCTTTAAAATGTATTTTTAATTTTATCTTGTTGAGTGTTGAAACTCAATGTTTCTTCGATTTTGCTGCATAAATAGCTGTATGTGATTTTTGTATCCATCCCACACACACCACAGTGGAAGCACAGACAGCCAGATTAGGGTGTAACTGGCCAGCTCAACTGCCCATCACTGTGCTGCTTGTTGGGAATGAGGCTATAGTCAGAGCTGACTGTACTAAGCATGTCCTCCGCAGCTTAGGACAGTTTTAGACACAAATGCTCCCTCACTGAAAACACGGCTACCAGTGGAGACACAAGGAAAGAAATGTAAGCCATCTGTCTAATGTCTGCTTCAATTCCACACTGTTAATCCAAACAGGCACTCTGGTTTGCTGTGATGTAAAGTCACTTCCAGAGCAGCACAAACTTCAGTTTGGAGTTGCAAAAGACGGCCTAACCACGAGATAAAGCAGCAAACGTGTTCTTAAGGTATCATAGGCTTAAGCAAGTGTATGTTTGACGATCATGTGAGCCTTTTAAGTGGTTAAAATCAGTTTTTCTGTCTTCAAAGTCTCCACATACCACCATAGTTTAACAAAGTATCCCATAAAGCACAATATTTGGGGAACTTGGATACTGACTTAGTAGTGAGCGGTAACTAGAAAGTCTATATACAGGAATATAATAATCAAAATAAGAGTTTCTGTCATAAATGTAGTTTTTTCTCAATTGTCTTATTTCCATTTCCTCTCTAGCCTGACCCTCCCCCCTGTGTTGAACGTGGGGGCCGAGGGGTGAGCAACTCCGTCTCCTCTGCAGAGGATGCATTAAAGCTGGGAACCCCCAGTCACAGTGAGGGGATTTGGTCAGTGGGTGCACCTCACTCAGTGGACACCCAGAGCTGCAGATTGTCCTTGCAGTCAGAAACTGAAGACCAAGGTAGAGTGTATATTTAAAATGCCCTTATATTGTACTTCTCTTAGTGTCTGTGAAAGTACACTTTAATGTGAGTCGCTTTTCCAAACTTATTTGCAACACATCTTCCTCTTCAGGATTAGTTTTGTAGGATGTGCAGTAAAAGTCCAAGTAAAAGCTGCATATTCTGTAACTCTTTGGCCACTAAAGTGCTCCATATCCCCATTTTCTTTCAAAAAAGAAAACAATGTGATTGAAAAAAAAAAGAAGAAATAGCATCACGGGCAAAAAGATGATCATTCTTTGTTCTAAATCTTAGGAAGAGACAAAGAGATGGGAGGAGGAGAAGAAGAGGAAAAAAAAGACCAGCTGCCAGAAAGCCCTGTTGCCTCTGCCATCTTGCGAGGCTCTATTCGATCCATGTCTCCGTTTCGTCGCCATAGCTGGGAGCCAGTCAGGAACAACACTGCTGCTGAAATTACACGACGCAGGTAAACACGTTTTCTTCCTGTTTTTTCTTTATTTAGCTTGAATTTAATGAATGCATTTAATTTTTATCTATTGTTTTTTCATTTGAATGCTCATTACTCAAATTGCTTTTTATACAGTTTATACAGTCTTATTTTATTACTTATGTTGAGCAGTCACGTTTGCATGCTTCCGTAGAGGACCTTCACTAGTACTAGCCTTACCAGTACTCGCCACTTGATTATTGACTGCCACAGCAAGCATGGTAATGCTGGGAATGATGAGAAATGAAGGAACATTAAAGCAGTTGCACACTAATACCTGAAGGGCAGTGGATGAACAAGCGTGGCTGTTTTCTAAAGAGGTTTAAACGGACTGTCATCCACCTCACCTCCCGCTTCTGCCCCTTCTCTCTGACTACAGTCCATCTCTCTCTTCTTGCAGGTCTTTCAACAGCCTGTTAGGAGAGTTGAAGAGACCCAAGCTCCACAGGAGAAGGTACACTTTTCACTCGTCACCTGCATCACCCTCACACCTCACATTCTTCACCTCTTCTTACAGCTGTGGATTATTAGTTGGGATAGCTGCTTGTGTGCTGCCAGCAGGGACTCTGAAAAACTGATTTTAGCCACTAAACAAACAAAAAGATCACTAAATAAACTCTACAGCCACTTAAGTCTCCAATATCGTATGAGTATATTCACTGCTTAATCCCACAGTTATTTCTGACTCTACACTGTAATTTGTTAGCCACTCGCTTAATAGTACCTACATAGAAAAAAAAAAAAATGGAGCTAGAGGGGTCACGGAACTGCTGCTTAACCCTTTATTTCTTATTACCGTAAATCCGAGACTGTTTGTGATATCTAGAAAAAAAAATAAAAATATGGACTGCCGATCTGTCCATTGTGTGACCCCGCCTTTCGCCCTATGTCAGCTGAGATTTGCACAGCACCCCCCCCGCGACCCTCGTGTAGGATACTGGAAAGCAGAGGAACAGAGCTTTGCACCCATATACTTGCCATTACGGTAACCCATGGGACAAAGTTCACCTGCGCGTCGCGCATTTGTGACGTCAGCTTCTCTGTACCATAATTCATAAACAGTTGATTGACTGCCAGATATTGAAACTTTCTCTCCGGATGGAGATTGTATCATGTGAGCCTTTTGTGAAGGGGCTTAAATCTCCAAAAGTCATTGAATCAGTAGCAACTGGACTTGTAGATTTCTCTCTCTCATCCAAGAGACTTCTTAACACTTCAAAACACCTAAACCTAACCCTCACCTACACTTCTCAACCATCATGTCATTTCAGTAGATAGAGCCTCACTAAACAAGATGACACATGACTGTCATTATGGCGACATCATCATCATCATCGTCATCATCATCGTCATTATTAATCCCTTGTCAAACATCTAATTATTTCTTTGTTTCATCGTCCATTACCATTCATCCTCCCTGCAACTTTCTCTAGTGTAAGCTGGTGTCCATCCAACCTACATCATCCTCATCAGGAGCAAACAGAAAGCAGAAGGTAATATCCAATGGTCAATAACAATAAGCTGCTTCCACCTCTAGCTGGATGGAATCTGTCCTTCCATTACCACACATCGTCAACTCTAACTGGCGTGTAACACGAACATGTTCAAAAATGCCCATAAATTCCAGCTGCACAACACCATGGTCAAACCCTTCCACAGTATTTGTTGTGCTTTTACACACAGCTACAGTTTGGAGGGACTGGAGGTGCAGAGAGCAGGGTTCCAGACTCAATGTCCCAGGCTGAGTGATCAGGAAGAGAGGACAGCAGGGAGGAGTTTACACTTGGACAGCCATGAGAGAGGCTCGCTGGTCTCTCTCACTGAGGAGGAACAGGAGGGAGACGGCAGCAGCATTGATAGCCAGGTGTGTGTGTGTGTGTGTGGGTGTTGCTGTATTTATGTCAATGTAGCGTCTCATTCACCTCGGACATTGTTCTTTCATTGAACTTTTGAAGTTACTTAGAAAACAACTCAACATGGATGCGTTTTACACTCTTTTGTTGCTCAAGGAAAGACAGGTGCTCCTTTTTGGATCAACTAAATATTTCGTTTTTGCAAAATCATGTTTTCCATTCAGTTGTTTTGAACACAAGTGTTTATAGGGTAAAAGGAGCACAGGGCAGGAACTGTAGTCCCCAAAAACATTGGTGAAAAATTGTCAAACAAAAAATAGGACGACATATGCAATTCAACATAATCATACTGTTAGTGTTTATAAATCTGGGGATGAGACTCAACAATCAGCTATTTGTCTTTTCTTTTCATTTTGCAATCCGGTCTACTGCAGCTGTAAGTCTTAAAATGCATATAGTAAAATAAATTCATATAGATTGTTGTCAGTAACAGACTGGTGCTCCTTTAACTTTTATTTTCCACGTGTGCTTTTAAGAAATCACATCAGGTTCTGTCAGTGACAACCAGCTGTCCTGCTATGTTCCATCAAAATCACCAAAATCTCACCAAATCCATCTCCATGGTTCCCATCAGTCACTATGATATTGAGGGTGAGTTCTATTTTTGAGTCATTAACCTTTTTTTGTTTCATTTCTTCTCGTTGTTCCCTGCACTTTTAAGTCTCTTGTTTTATTGAACTCCCAGTTTCTTTTCTTACATTTTTCATCGTATCATCCCGTCTCTTAGTTTCGCTTCTTTTCAGATGGCTCTACAGTATATTTCCTCTGGCAACATTGTAACTATTCTCGACAAAACGGTTGCTGCTGAGAATGTGTTTAATTCTCCCTGGAACTACAGATTTCGCCAAATGCCATTAGCCTTGTCGTTCCTTGAGATGGTCGTGGACAAACATATTGAGTCATATGATAAGATAAGGATACAATTATGAAATGATCTGTAGTTTCCTGTCTGTGTTCAGAGGCACTCAAAGCCTGGATTCGATTAACACTATTCCTTTTTTAAAAAAAACCTCATTTAAAAGGTAAAGTTCAGGATTTTAAAGTGTGGTACTGACACCAAGTCAGTGCTGACTGCACTGCATCAAAAACCACGACACAGAGGCGCTCACTATTACTGAAAACATGGCTGCCAGTACAAACACTTGAGTAAAGGCTCACCCAATTAAATCTTTCTCAGCATCAGGTGCTGTCTACAAGTGATGAAAAGCTTGGCTGTATTTTGAAGAGCTGTAACCATTGAGCTCTCTCCCCCTCCCCTCCGCGCTCTCGCAAAAGCCACGTTCAACATTTTAGCTCTTTTCCTGTCACCTCTGCTTTTAATTTAAGTCGTTTTCACATAGTAAATTGAGCTTCTCGACGTTTAGTGATGCTAGAAACAGAACCAACAGCACCAGTGTTGACCTGATTTGATGATTGTTCTCTTTACTTCCCATAGAGAGCGGTTCATTCTCCAGCACTTCTGGCTCAGTGGACTGCAGGTACTTGTTCACGTCATCTGTAATCTATAGCATGGCACTGTGTTTATATATATATATACATACATACATATATAAACCTTATATATTAGCCTGTTAACTCTGTGCAGAGTCACGGACAAAAATATGTTGGCCTGCTCAACCTTTGCTGTATGCAGTGCAAGCAAGCCAGAGCAACAGCATGAGGCCACTGCATTTGAAGTGAATGGATATGAATATTGATTTCATTGTATTTGATTGAGCCCAAGATAATAATTAGCTCAATGGCTTCATTTTAGCTCTGTGCTTTTTGTCAGTATTACAGAGGAGGATCCGGGCCCTCTGCGGAGCGACACCGAGGGAAAAGGAGGCCCTAAGATCAGGCGGACATTCAGCTACATTCGTAGTAAGATGATCAAGAAAGGCAAGGTGAGAACCTCTGCACCAGGCTGGAGCAAAAAACATTCACAGTGGCCTGAAATGAGTTCCTCACAGTTCCTGCAGTCAATAGCACAATAGATAATATCCTTGTTTTTACTATTATGTGATTATCTGAGAATATGTTATTTGTCGTGGCTCATATCCGTTTCTCCCTGATGTCTTCCAGGACAAAGAAAAGGAGAGAAGAGGTGAGAAGGAACAAGAGAGTAAAGAGAGAGAAAAGAAGAGTGCGAGTGGTCATCTCTTTGTCCCAGTCAGTCCACCTCTTTCCACAGCCTGTCAGCACTGCACCAAACCTCTGCACAATAAGGACACTTTCCATTGCAACAGTATGTCTTCTCCTCTGTTATTTATTTTTAAATTATTGTGAATAAAAAAAAGGCTTCTTTTCTGTGGCCAAAGTCACAGAGACTCAGAGGTGGCGTTAATAGTCGTCCGTAGAGATCCAGTCACAAGTGGACAGCATTCAGTGTGACTGTTCACACATGGCTTTAAAGCGTGTCCTGGATGCATCTTCTGTGATCTCACTTCCCGCAGTGTATGCAAATACACACAATTAAGTCATTTCTCTTCTGTCTGTCATTGGACACATGAGACAAACCCAAAAAAGTGTTTGAATGTAATGATGAATCATTGTTTGTTGTTTGCAGACTGTGGACTTCACGTCCATAAGAGCTGCAGAGAGAGTGTGTCTGTCTGTGCAAAAAGCAAAGCAAAGGTACGTCTGACACACTTTTGTGTCTTTGATTTTCATGTCTGTTCACTTAGAGGAATAAAGATCATCCAGTGAAAACAGAGTTTAAATTAATTGATGACTGTTTTGATATTGGATTCAAATGTTAGTTGTTTGAGTAATTAAAACAACTCCTGATTTTTCAGCTTCTTACATGTGAATATCCGCCGGTTTATTTACTCCGTATAACAAAGAAATCAGCAGAGTAATTGTGGTTTGTGGACAAAACAAGATGTTTGAGAACATCAGTATTTCATGTGGGGAACACAGATCAACATTTTACAATAATAATAGACATATTAATCAGTTATGAAAAAAACTGTTAATACAGCCTTGGTGAAGGTTTTTTGAAGTGTGGCTCTATGGGGTACTGACATCAAATCACTGAAAACTTTGACAAAAGGAAAACAGATTTAATGTCTTAACTCAAGAGTTGCCTAATGAAATCTACTCTATTCAAGTCTTCAATATCTTTTAGAATATGTATGATGCTTTATCATGCTATTAGACAGCCTTTTCTGCTGATACTGTGCACAATAACCCATATAAAAAATCAAAGTACTTTTACATCAGGGCACACATCAGTGTTTCTGATGTATTATCTCCTGTGAGTTCAAATGTATTTGAATTCCTTTGGTTGGATTTACCCAAGTGACACGAACATACCAAATGAGGCAGCAGTAGACCATCCACTCATGTGTTCCATGTGTTGTGTCTTTGCTGGCAGCCATGTTTCCAGTGGAAGTATGCTGGAGCTCAGTGCAGGGTAACCAGCAGGGGGTGCTAAAAGGCTCACTTAGCACTGACTATTTGTCAGTACTTCATTGAACCACACTTCAGCAGAGTTATCCCCTCTTGAGTATTTCATGTAAACATCAATGCATGGTGTGTCATGTCAACATCTGTGTTTGTCTTCAGCAGCAGCCGCAGGTGCCAGATGTTTCTCCTGGGTCAGCTGGTAACGTGAGGAATAAATGTAAGAACACAGAAAACAGTAAGGAACCAAGTACAGTAGGTGTTGCACTGACTGAGGCCTGCAACACCTCTGATTGCAGAAGGACCATAAAGCTATTTGGAATCTGGTCTATGTTTGGCACATGTCATGAGTGAACCTGGCCATAAAACACATCTGTTGTATAAAATGTAAAAAAAAAATTAACTGTAGATATGATTAGTGTTTGATCAATGACAAAAATGTGATATTAGACTTGCACATAACATGGTAGCCTAGTGGTAGAGCGAGTGTCTTTCATCTTGAAGTTTGTGTGTTCGATTCCTGTTTATATTACTCCAGGATTGAGAACTTTATAAGTTTGATCTGACAAAGACCTGTATGCCTCAACTAAGCAATTCTCCCAGTAGAGGACGTCCTTCATTTGACTCTGATCTTTCCGTTTAGCTACGTCTTCAGCATCCTCAATATCGTCCTCATCCTCCTCCTCGTCACGTGAACGCTGGTCCACGGCAACCTCCCCGGATGACCAGATTGCTCTGATGTTTCCACGAAGACACCCCAGCATCTTCAACCCACACAGTAACCTGTCCAAGAGCATTTCAACCAGCAACATCGCAGGGTAAGTAAGCCCCCCCCCCACACACACACACATAAACAGGTTTGCACAGCCTTCTTCTTGACTTTCATTCATTTGAAAACCCTAAACCAAGCATTATCCCTAACCTTAACCATATTCAGTAAACCTAACCCTAATCTTAATTAAAATCTTAGCCCTAAACTTAACCAGTTCCTCAGAAATGAGGTTCTGCCTCATAAAGTCCAGGTTTTTGGACCCCATAAGGACTACTGGTCCTGACATATCCAATGTCTATGCCAGAAAAGGTCATAAAAGGCAAACAAATACAAGTACACACAGACACTATGGTAGAGCATATATGGGTAAGATGAACCACAGATTGCCCAATTAATTGACTGTACTATGTGAAGTGTTAGATTATATGCAGTACTATACTGTAATGCTCAAGCATGACTTGAATAAACCTGTCGTAATGGACCTTTTCACAGATAGAACAAACACAGCTTTCACCAATAACATACATTTATTTATAAATGATTTTAAGCATTAATTTTTTTTTCTGAAAGCTGCATTCATGTTTCCCGCATTTTCTTGATCCCGTGTCCTGTTAAAGCGATTGAGAAATCATTATACCGTTTGGTCATTATAGCATTGCTAAAAGAGACAGTACTGTACAGTCAACTGTAATCTAAAGGACTTTATACTATAAATGCTATAAATGTATTGTTCATGTTTTGCCTCCTGTAGGTTAGATGAAGTTCCACTGAAAGGCCTGAAATTTTTATCTCAGTCCACCGAGGCTCTACATCCAGGGAATAAAGTCAATGCATCAACTGAGTCTCTCCCTGATGAAGGTTGTCCCATCACACATGTGCACACAAACGGTAAATCAAGTTTTTAAATCAAGTGTTTTTTTTGTTTGTTTTAACCAAGTTAATCAATGAGACTCATCTAACAGCTCCCTCTCTCTCCCTCTCTCTCTCTGTATGTGTGTGTGTGTGAAGACACTGAGGTGGTAGACAATCAGCTGATGGAAGAGTTTGAGTGTGACGTAAAAGATCTGGAAGCTGATTCTTGGAGCAGCACGGTGGATAAGAAGTTCTTGAAAACGTTAAAGAAAGATGAAATCAAGAGACAGGACGTCATCTATGGTAAAATATGTTCTGTGTGACTCATTCTAGTCATGGGGACAGGTGTTGTAACACGATAGAGGCAGATGATCTGCTGTGGCGACTCCCTAAAGGGAGAAGCTGACAGAAGAAGAAGATGTAAAAGCTATTGTCGTGTTCATATATGTTGACATAAGAGTGTCTTCTCTCCACAGAGTTGTACCAGACAGAGTTCCACCATGTGAGGACACTGAAAATCATGTCTGAAGTCTACTCTAAGGGCCTTCAGAAGGAGGTTCAACTCGAGACTGAGACTCTGGAAAAGGTGAAAAGGCTAATAAATTGCACAGAAATCCTATTTCTGGCAGAATATTTATTTACTATGTGCCCACTGTTAGCTCGGTATATGATGGGCAAATGCTTTGAGGTTCCCAGTTGCTGCACAATATGTGGTTTAGGAATCCCATTGTGCATTTGGGCAAAAGTCACATTGTGGTGACATGCAGGGTAGAGTGAGGGTCAATTAGATGAAAACAGTGTTGGGTCAAAGTTCATTCACACAAAACCGACATTGTTGTACTTCCAATCCAATATGACATAATGTAGGTCATATTTAACTCTATTTCTCTGTTCCCGGAGTTTGCTATTGTTCACAGCCAACCAGCAGAGCATGACAACTTTTACATTCTCCTTCACAGTCACCCCCAGTGATTTTAGAATGATAAAGTCTTTCAGAATGGCGCAATTCAAGTCATCTGCTGGAAAGTCCTGTATCTTGATCATCATTGAATTATAATCTTTTGATTATTTTTTGTAGATTTTTCCCGTTTTGGACGACTTGCTGCACATACACACGGAGTTCCTCCTCAAACTCCTGGAGACGAAGAGAGCTTCATCGGGTCAAGGACAAAATAGGAACACGACCTTGATCTGTCACATTGGGGACATCCTGGTCAATCAGGTGATCAGAAGACGGGCAAAAAACATCAGTTGTATTTTGTAACTGTATTATTGTTATTATTACAACAGAGAGTGAATATATGAACTCCCGATCTCCATTCACTCCTTAGTTGCAATTACAGAAATTACATCCGCAATCTCTATTAACCGCCTGTGAATCAGCATGTGAATGCAGATTCTGTCAATGTGCCTCTTGTGCTCTCCACATTTAGTCTTTGACCTCCTCAAACATGAGCGTCTAATAATGGCATAAAGTTTAATATTATGTAATCGCAGGAGAGCCATTGGTCTGAATGTCTTTTTTTTCCTTGTTTGATTGTTGTTTTCACGTTTAGTTTTCAGACAGCAGTGCCAATCGTATGAAAAAAGCCTATGGAAGGTTCTGCAGTCGCCACCATGAAGCCGTTAATCTCTACAAAGACCTGCATGCTAAAGACAAACGCTTCCAGGCTTTCATTAAGGTCAGCTCTCATGCACCTCAGTGTATTGAGCTATTGTGACTGAATCTGTTAGTGGTTATCCTCCGTGTAAAGTAAAACTAAGTTCACCTTAATGTGTCTCTGTGTTTGTAGAAGACGATGAGCAGCAGCATTGTGCGGAGGCTCAGTATTCCAGAGTGCATTTTGTTGGTCACGCAGAGGATCACCAAATATCCTGTTCTGATCCAGAGGATTCTCCAGCACACTAAAGGTGAGGTCAGAAACAGGCCCTGAAAGTCTCCACTGTCCTCCGGCGAAATTGGACCACCAAAAGCTTATTTAAAGCCGACGTAGGCAGGATTTTTTGGCATTAATAATTGATAATTCCATATAACATTACAAGTTAATGCAGATCAAGCGATTGGAGAGAAGAAAACACTTCTGCCTCTCCTCTAGACTCTGTTAACAGCCCTGGAGAAATCTGGCGCATGACGGCATTTAATCGTTCTGTTACCAATCCTGTCTTCGCTGACAGGATTTGGCATGCATACTTCTTATTACCGTAACTCCTAGACTGTTTGTGATACTAGAAAAATCGAAATGGACTGGCAATCTGTCCAGGGTGTGGCCCCGCGTGACACTCATGTGGAGGATAAAGCGGTAGAAGACGGATGGATGGGTACCGGAAAGCAGAGAAATCGAGCTTTGCGCGCACATGTGTCATTTCGGTAGCTCTCAGGACTTCCACAGAACGACCGTCCAATCACAGTCAAGATTCACCAGCTTCTCTGTACTGTAATCCCTAAACGGTTGAATAACTGCCAGATATCGAAAGTGATCTTGGAAAAAGGGGAAGAAGCACTCACTCACTGAAACCTTTCTGACAATTCTACAGCCATAAAATCAATATAAATCCAGGCGGCCTAATTATCTTGATGGTCATAAGAGGTTTAAGTGAGAACGGATGCTCCTATTGGTTGTGCTGCTATTATAAAATCGTTAACACCTGCGTATGGTCAATAAATCAATCTGAAAGGAAAAAAAAAGGGTCAGATAATGAATGAGAGAAAATACACAATACAAAAGAATTATTTAATTTTAATGACCTCGAAATGAAGTCCACTATATTTACACGATCCTGTAAAACTACAGCTTGAAATGTTGAATGTTGCTGTGCTAACGCTCTGCTTAATAATTGAGTGTATAATCCATCCATCCCTCTTCTACCACTTTATCCACATACAGAGGCAAACAACCATCCACTCTCACTCTCACACTACTATGGTCAATTTAAAGTTTTCAAATTGCCTAAGCCCCATATTGCATGTTTGTGGAGTGTGGAAGGAAACCAGAGAACCCAGAGAAACCCCCCCCCCCCACACACACACAGGGGAGAACATGCAGAAAGACCCTTGTTCCGATTGGGGTGCGAACTTTGTCTTCTTGCTGCTAAGGCAAGAGTTGAGTGTATAATGTTGATGTTTTTAAATGTGGAAACTTTGTGCTCTTACAGACTCGCATGCAGATCACAGCGACGTGTGTGAATCCCTGCGCTGTGTAAAGGAGCTTATCTCGGCTGTGGATAGTAAAGTGAACGAACACGATAAGAAGCGCAGACTGAGAGAGGTCCACAGGTACATACGTCTGTACACTGCGTCTTACAGTGAATTAACAATGAACCCATCACTTGTACTTTTTCAATCCACACACAATATGCCATAAAGACAAACCAAAAACATTCTAAGATTCCCTGTAAGTAAATTCCCTGTAATTCCTAACCCTTCAACAAGGTCAGCCAGTTACCAAAGGAGTCATGATCTAAAACCAATATTGTTAGTCTTTGAATAATGTAGTTATTCTAATATAATATAAGAGTTACAGTTAGTTAGTTGGTTTATTTCAGGTATACACAAATACATGCAGACCCATTTCTGTTAATGCATATTAAACACACATTCTTATAAATGGAATATTTTTAAGTATTTTTGTCACCTGTCAGCGCAGGTTAGGGTAAAAAAAGAGAAATACATTTATCTCCAGACAAAATGTTGCACTGTCTTTGTATATTTATTAATAGTCAAGGTTTTAAATGTTGTTTTAAGTTTGAAAAGTGAATTAGTTCCTCTGCAGATGTTTCACAGATCCACACCCTTATAAAAAAAAAAAACAACATTTCATTTCCTCTGAGTTTATATTGACTCTGGTTGTGAACAGGTTCTGTAGAATGTCATTTATTATTTTAAACATGAATTTGAAAGTGCACAGGTCCACTAAGTTGTAAAATTGTAATGTCTGTGGTTTCAGGGAAAACGCATTACTTGTTTCATCATAAATAGAATAGGTGATAATTCTTATAGCCCAATATTCAGCTCTTGTGCTGAAACACACAGTAGCGGACATGGTATTTGAGTTGGTGGTTAGTCAGAGCTGCTATTCTTGAATATTGTGGTGTGTTGTGTAGAATTTCTCCTCAGTGTCATGAATGTAACACATTTTTCGGCAGTTGATATCACACATTCATGTAGCTTCTACAGGACAGGAGACTATAGCGTTGTTTACACTCTCAAAGCTTCTGGCGAGTCGACCTTAGTTTCTCTAAGCAGAAAAGAAAGGGAATTTTTGCGTCTGGAACTCTTCCCCGTGCCTTAATGTGATCCTGAGTTGTCTGTGATTTCCAGTCGCACTGACAGTAAGTCCATCATGAGGATGAAGAGTGGTCAGATGTTTGCTAAAGAGGACCTGATCAGAGGGAGGAAGCTGCTGCATGACGGAGCCGTGCAGCTGAAAAACTCCGCTGGACGACTCAAAGGTCCATAGTCATTCTGGTCTTAACACAAACAGTTGTTGCTTTGGTTTGCAATGAAAACCAACAGGTGTGTTTTATTATCTATTTTTATTCATCTTGGTCTCTCTGTGTTGCAGATGTCCAGGCGATGCTCCTCTCTGATGTGTTAGTCTTTCTTCAGGAGAAGGACCAGAAATATGTCTTTGCTTCTTTGGTCAGTGGTACAGTGTATTGCAGTGTCATAGAAATAAACATTGTATGCTGAGTCTGTCCTCACACCGACATGAACCTCTCTCTCCCCAGGACCAGCGCTCTACAGTCATCTCTTTACAGAACCTGATTGTTAGAGAAGTGGCTAATGAAGAGCGAGGTCAGTTTTGGTTTCATTCTTTTTCGTGCACAGCATGATGTCAGTGCATAGAATTGAATACAACAGCAGTCCCGTTTCTGATTCATTAAATCCACATGAGAAAATTAAGAACCATTGTGTATTTACTGTCTTGGATTGAGCCTTTTATATTACACAGGGAGCGTGTCCTCTTCCATGTTGTACCGCAACATGTTGTATCCTAAAATGGAGAAATCAAACACTGGCTCTAGGGAAGGCTTTTCATGTGTTATGCTACTTGAAGGCCACGGTTATTTCTCAAATTCACTAACACTAGTACAGAACCCGTTCAATATGTGCCTGTTTTTACTGTATTTTTGTGTGACATTATTCACCTAATCTCACGTGAGATTAGGTGAATAATGTCAAAGATGGGCTGCATGAGTGGCTTTTAAAATGTCTTTGATGTCTGCTTCTTTCGTCAAACTTGGCACTGCACTTACTCGTGCCCGTAGCAAGACACCTGTCAAGTTTGAAATCAATCGGACCATCGGTTCGAGCGATATGCGAATACAGACAGACGGACGTTCCTGCAATTTATAGATAGTCCTCTCCACCGGTTCGTTAAATTTGAAGGAGCTCTGTTATTTTTTTTAGGCTGAATTTTCACACTGACTGGGATGAATGCAGACCGATGAGTTGATGTGAAACCTGAATTTAACGTTTGTGCCCTGCAGGTCTCTTTCTGATCACAGCCGGTACAGACAGACCAGAGATGGTGGAGGTGTTAGCCAGCAGCAAGGAGGAGCGCAACATATGGATGGCCATCATACAGGATGCCATGCACTGCATGTGAGGACCACACACACACACACACACACACACACACACACACAAGATGACTCTTTGATGATTTGATTGATTTTTATCTGTTTTTGGTTTGCCTGACCTAAAAGAAAAGGTAAATGTCTTGAGTACAGGGGAGCAAATCACAATTAAGTCTGATTATGAGTGATTCAATGATTAACAAGAGAACATACTGTATTTAATGGTCAGTAAATAACTATTTACTTTAACCCTGACATGGATTACTGGATAGAGAATGGACTTAAATGATACTTGAACATCACAGTGGGTGTTTATTTGTGTGTGGACAGGGAGAAAGACGACGACGACGGAGTTCCCAGTGAGACAGAAGAAGACAGGAAGCAGCAGGAGAACAGAGCAAAGGAGATCCGAGGTAACTGTCAACAACATTGTGTTGTCATAGGCTGTTGTGTTGGACACGTCAGGAATCCGTTTGTGTTTTATTCCAGAGCTTCTGCGAAGGAAAGATGAGCAGATCGTCTCTTTATTAGAAGAAAAGGTCCTAATTTTCAGAGATCTGAGCACCTGTAATCCTGCTCCGGAGGACACAAACCCACCAGTCCGACAGCGAATGTTATTCAGGGCCACACCTGATTATGTCACAAAGGGGGAACCAATCATAAAGGACGCCTTGACAGAATGTGAGCAGTGCTTGAGTCGTATTTTGTGCGGTTTTGGGTTTGTGGGTCTGTTGGCAATGAAAGATTAAAGCTGTATATGCTTCTGTCCTTTGGCCTCCAGTGGAAAACCTCCGTGATTTGGTCGACACTGGTGTCAGTGGAGCAGGCTGCAGTGTTCCACCTGGTCTGACAGGTGGCAGTGTGGGACCAGTCTGTCTGCCCCGAAGAGCTGAGACATTTGGAGGCTTTGACAGTCATCAGATGAACAGCAGCAAAAGTAAGACACACACACTTAATAGTACAGGATCAGGGGTTGTTTTGGTTTTAGGGTTTTAGTAATGCTTTGGAATTGCTCCATCACACAGCAGGGTAAAATAGTCTTATCCTTGCTTTTCAGTTTCTTCTGACACATTAATAACAGTGGTGATTAATCACTTAAATAACCTTTAAAGGGATAGTTCAGATTATTTTTCGAGTGATGGTTTTATGAGGTGCTTACACATTGTTAATGAATTGCACACAGCTCCCTGTGCTGAGAAGCAGCCAGGGGTCATGCAGGCCCCCCTAATAAAATCTATTTCAGCTTAAGGGTACAACTGTCAAAACTGTTCACTCCTTCACACCTGTCTGTTGTCTGTTGGAAAAAAAGAATTAAAAAATTGTGAATGACATGGGTGTTTTTGGTGTATTGCAGTGTTTGAAATCCTTCTTTTTCGCGTTTACTTAAGCCGCAAAGTCACAGTAGTATCAGAGGCAACGGTGAATCAACTTTTTTCCTTGTAAGTGGTTTAAAAAAAAAAAAGAATAGATAGAGAAAGGTCAAAGGCCAGGAATACTGCAGGATACAGGATAGGGTGTTACAACAGTGGCACTGGGCTGGATATGTAAGGATAGGAGTGCAGGATGTAAGATAAGATGCAGAGTTTGGACGATGGTTAAATGTTGACTGAGTTTTGGGTGTTTATGTCCTGTCCAGATGGAGGTAAGGTAGGAACATTTGGGGACAAGATGGTCCAAGAGCCAATGCCATCTGATTGTTAACACAGGAGCAACACACACACACACACACACACACACAAGGTTGTAATCATGCCAAAGATATTCTTAGAAACCTTTGGCAAACAGAGGCTGATCTGAACTGCATCTGTGCTCCATTTCTGTTTGTTCAAAACTTTGTCTCACTCAAGTCTGTGACACGTCACATATGTCTTCATGGAGTACCTGAACTATCCCTTTACCGCTGTTACTCCATCTTCTCCTCTCTTCTGTGTTCTCAGATGGAGAAAAGGAAGAGGCAGATGAGTCGCTGGATCTCCGCAGGACTGAGTCAGACAGTGTGTTAAAGAAGGTTTGTGTGTGTTGATGTCATTGCCTCCACAATGCTTTCACCAAGACATTTCATTCCCTTATCGAAGTGTAAAAACCCGGTCGGTCTTTACACGATTTGTTTTAAACGACTAAGCGCACATTTCACAGTTAAATAACACAGCTGACTGCGCTCTGCTCGCAGGGAGAGGCAGGCATGAGCTCAGTGAAAACACAGTGGAAGTGCAGTAAATTTAACCCATCGTTATTACACACCAGCAGTGAACCCACACAAGCTCCGGGGAGCAATGGGGGATTGGGTGCCTTGCTTAGGGGCACCCAGCCATTGACCTGTCCTGGGATTGAACCAGTGACCTTGCGGTTACAAGCCCAATTCCTTTCCTGAGAGTGAGCAGTTTACATACTTAAATTGTGAAATGATGTGGTCAACATATTAAGGTATTATAGACTGATGCAGATATGGGTTTTATAAGGTTAGCCTTTTGTCAAGTGGGTAAAATCTGTCTTCCGTCCATCCTTCTGCAATTTGTCTAGTTCTTTTAACAAGAAACATAACCTTAGAGGCCTTGTAGCACTGGCTTCCTGTAGCTGCTCGCATCCGCTTCAAGACTCTAGTGCTTGCGTTCCATGCTACAAACGGATCCGGTCCAGCCTATATCCAGGACATGATCAAAACCTACACCCCAGCCCGCCCACTTCGCTCTGCATCGGCAAACCGGCTCGCTGCCCCCTCACTGAGAGGATCGCAGAGGCATTCAAAGAACTCGAGACTGTTCACTGTCCTCGCTCCCAAATGGTGGAACGAGCTCCCCATCGACATCCGGACAGCGGAAAGCCTCCACATCTTCCGCCGCCGACTAAAAACACATTTCTTCCGACTCTACCTCGACTAAGACGATGATGACGACGACAAAAAAAAAATAAAAAAAATACATCGCACTTACGACTAGCACTTCATAGTTTGATTTACTTGAAGCTCTTACTTACTTCTAGCTCTTATTTGTACCCAAATGTTTAAATGCACTTATTGTAAGTCGCTTTGGATAAAAGCGTCGGCTAAATGACATGTAATGTAATGTAATGTAGCTCACTTGATCGGGCAGGTGCCTCATAAACTGGAGTCACAGTCCCCCTCCAGACATGTCTGCCTCTCTTTTTGCCCCCTCATGCCTACAATCTTTCCTCTTATTTAGACATAAAAATATCACAAATGCTTTTTTCTTTTTTTTTTAAATGAACTTTCAAGATTGTTAATATGCTCTGTGTGTGTGTGTGTGTGTGTGTGTGTGTGTATGTGTAGGGAGCGACTGCCAGCCTACAGATGTTGCTTAAGAGAAACAATGGGGTAAGTACGTGAGCTGCTTCTTTCAGCCCCATGATCCTCTATGTCCTAGTGTGACACAAGCTGCTCTTAGACTTTCATACATGTGCTGAAGTCTGGACAAAAAAAATAAAAAGTGCTCCAGACATTTTCGGGAACTTCTGCCAGCTCCTTTGGAGTCAAATCTCTGTGGGGCACATGGGCTTTGAATGAACTCATGTGTGAACACAGCAGCAGGAAAGGCTGTGGATAATTCATAGAAATTAAATGTGTGAGTGAGTCCTGCCTCCTGTATCTTCTGGCAGGGTATATGTACATGTCATTAGAGAATGCACAGACTTGATTCTCCGGATGTTGTCCAAAGTTCACGTGTGAAAACAGCTTTTTATTCGTCCAAAGTTAACAGTCACCCCTTGATGTGGAAATCGTTAAAACTGTCTTTCCTGAAAGCTCAGAAAGTGGCACTAAGAGTTGTTTTTTTCTCCAGCAGCTCCATGACAGTGTGACATATCTTCACAACCTACTGGTTTCACTGCAGGTACTTAAACAACGACTTTAGTTCCTCAGATATAATGTTTTTCACTTTGCTGTTGTTGCATATCAATCCAGACGTTGCTCTTTTGCCTCCAGGCTGTCGTGGTGCAGCAGGACTCTTTTGTGGAGGACCAGCGGCAGGCCCTGGAAGACCGGCTGTCCACCGTCTCCTCCAAACACTCGTCATCTTCCTCCCTCTCTTCCTTGTCCTCCTCCCGCCCCTCCTCACTCATTGAACAGGAGAAACACAGGAGTTTGGAGATACAGCGTCAGGAAGCGGCCAGCTTACAGGTTCACCCAGTCCACCTTCTTTTCTCGCCATCACTCTTGGCTGCAGAATCTTGGGAGAAAGAGTTGTATTTATACGAGTCTTGTTTATACATCTCTTTGCTTGGTTTCAGAAACAACAGGCTTCACACCAGGAAGAAAAGAGGAGGAAAGAGAAGGAATGGGAGCTAAAGGAGAAATGTCTGGCAGAGCGGGAAAAGAGACTACTGGAAGAGGAAGAGGAGACGAGAAGGAGAAACCAGGAGCTGCTGGAGGAGAGAGAGATGCTGAAGAGGAGGAAGGAGGAGTACCAGAGAGAGATGGGGTGGCTGAGGGAGGCCCAGAGAAGGCTGGAGAGGGACGAGGAAGTCCTGAGGAGAGATACAGAGAAACTGGAGGCTGTGAGAAAAGACAAGGTGAGAGTCGGAACAACTTTCCCCTCTTACAGAGTCCTCACAGATTCCAGCAGTATGATGGAGCTTTAACACAGGAATATTATATATAAATATTAGTTATTCATTATCATTATTATTATTATTATTATTAGTCCAGTTCTTTTTGATTTACTCTTCTATCATCAGCAGGAGCAGAGATACAGCTCCTCTCAGCCCCTGGTCCTCCCTCCTAGTCCCAGGTCCCCCTCTGTGATAACACCTGCTGTCTTGCTGACACAGATTTAAGTGGCTTAAATCTGCATTTCCTAGTGTCCCCCCCCGCTGACAGCCATATGTCTCAGGCTGAAAAAGTCAGCCTGTTAACTTGTTCTTGATTGTGGAGCAAAGTCAGGCCGCTGCAGATAGTGATTTGTCATTTCAGTTTAGATTTCACTAACCCTAACCCAGGTACAGGTATTTCTGGCTTCATAAACTGTGACTCAATGTCTTTTTCCAGCTGGAGATGTTTCAGAAGTTCCAGCGAACTTCCTCCACCAATTCTGAAGACTCCAAAAGGTGCCACAGCTCTGAGTCTCTGGATCTGGACTTAAAAGATGCCTCTGATGAGCCAAAGGAGGTAATAGAAATCACTGAAGACAATGGGGAGGAGGTGTATTTGTACAGCTGCAATATAGTGAGCTACTCGTGTCATGAGTTAATCCTCTGCAGTGAAACAATTCTCATTTACTGGATTATCTACAGGTGGAGCTGTCATCCTCTGCGCCGACCAAAGAACCTTTCCTCCGCATCGGATCCAAGAGGATGGGCAAAAACTTCAACCCTTTTTCCTTATCCTCCTCATCTAAGGCTCAAGGAGCAGAGAAGTCCCAGGATTCCCAGCTCTCCACCAAACTGCTGCAACTGGCCAAACCCAAAGAGAAGAAAGACAAGAAGAAGAAGGGGAAAAAGGAGGAGCAGACTCAGATGGGTATGAATTCATTAACGGGTTCTCCGGGTTCCCTCACCTGGAATATAATCTTTTGGTAGATAAGGGGGAATAATGAAGTGAATACATTTTATTTATTTTTTATTAATTGCACAATATCATACTTTCTGAATTGTTCTTTGAATTTAATTGTTTTATCATACAATGTTGTGTGTGACTGTTTCCCTGAACTACAGAAAACACAGAAAAATGAAAACAACGTTTTTCCAAACATCGCCGTCTTTGTGTCTCCTTAGAAAACAAGGTTACGATGATGTCAGATCCTCCGAATGATGAAGACATCTTCTTCTGCTGAGTACCTGGACGGCACACACAGAATGACCTTCTGGCCCTCCTGAGGAACCAGATGACTGCCAGTGCCAGAACGAGGAGGCAGAGTGCTCTCTCTGGACTCTGGCACTACCTGTCAGACTGGAATATGTCTGGAGTGGATTCCCAGGACCTCAGACTGTATGTGCATGTGACCCCAAATATACAAAAAAAACAGTGCCAAATCTCAACATACATTATCTTAAGGCACTTTACATAATAATGAATAAGCACTTGGCGACATTGGAGAGAAAAATCTCCGATCAGATTGGCACACACGTCGATCATATGTGAAGTGTCTGTAATGTCTGGAGATGATGTTGTTGACGATGATGCTGATGATGTGATGATGTGTTGCCAAGCTGGGCTAAGTTGCATGCTTGAGCCTGTACCACACCAGCAGTGCAGTTTCCCCCAATTTAATGACTCTGCTCGTGCAAGGGGGAGGTAGAGGGAGAGAATTGTGGAGGAACAAGGCATGGTATACACAGACAGTAATGTTTTTAGACACCGGACACCAAGAATTACAAAAAGCAAAAACCTCTGTTTAATTTCAGCATCCTCCTTATTAAGCCAAATATGCTATGTTTCTTTTTCTTCTGCACACACCCTGAAACTCATATTCCTCCCCTCTTATCCAGGCACAGAAATAATTTATAAGTTCTTGTTTGCACTGCATTGATTTTCTCCTCCTGTTCTCTGCAGTAAAAAAAATGATGCACACTGTCTCTGAAGAGTAATACTTCAGTCTATTGTGTCATTTCCTGCATTGATCTGCAGAGAGGAACTGACTTATCCTGAAAGTGAAAGCACAGCAGCCCGTTGCTAAACCACCACAGCTTTCTCCTCACTGCCCTTCTTCTAAATGCCATTTAGAGGAAGGGAATAATGTCTCCTCCTCCTCCTCAGTCCTCAGATTCAGAAGCAGTCAAACCAAAAGGGCGACTTTCTCACACTTGAGAAGAATGTTTCTTTGCACTTTCACATCCCTGCAGCCACTTTCTGCAACAGCAGTATAAAAAGGACTGTTATTACTTATGAACTGTGCCTTAATTTGTTTTTTCTAAAACAAGAGAGCTCTCATGATTCATTTTTTTGTTTCATGATAGGCTAGGTCATTATAAATGACAAAAAAAAAAAATAATAATTCCCTTTTCCTTTGCCATTGTTACCATTTCCCTCCCTCCTCCCTACATCACACGCTGATCAAAAACGCTTTAAGAAGGGGAGGAGCATTTGTTCACAGCTTCTCATGGGCAAATGGGACCACCGCTTTTGTGCAGTGCTGGCTCCTGTGGCCCAAAACCGTGGTAGCGGTAATTTTCTGAATGTAGAGCGATTTAACACAGACTTTAACCAAAGTATTTCACTGGCTGCAGCTTTAAGCTTCAATTTTTTTATTGTATTTTTGAAATCACTTTTAAAAGGATTTTAAACTATTAATTGGTGGGGATTTAAAGACTTTATTTTGTGCTGGGCTGGGTCCTCCTTGATGATTTCAGTTGGGAGTAAAGGGAAAGCCTTTGTGTTACGGTCGATTCTTGCAAGTGTGGGCATGTATGTGTTAGTGGAACATGGATGCAACTTGGAATTTTGGAATTTTAGGAATTTGAATTGTGGCAATCTTTGCTGTGGCAATCTCAAGTTTGGGAGCATATTAACTCGTTGACTATGGTGAATATTGAACAGCAGTTTACATACAAAACCTTGTTGTCTGTAGCCTGACCTCATCCTTTAAAAGATACATGTAGCACATGTAGGAGCATTACTTAACGGTCCCTCTTCTTTACGTTTTATTGATAAAGAAATGAATGAATGTAAAAAAAAACAGCACTTCACTGTGCAAAAAAAAGCTGACTAACTGGGATTCCAGTCAGGCTGAAATATTTTAGTCTAACTGGCTATTTTTTTTTTCCTTTTATGTATATGCAAAAGATGAATTGTGGGAGTGGTCACGAAAAGACAACAAGCACCACAAACATTGAGGAGAAATAAACTCAATATTTGATGATCATTGTGTTGAATGGTTAAAATGAGAAGTAAAACCCACAGTTTTCGGTTTACTGAGTGTGCACTAGAGTTTTATTAAAATTGTTCACAAGGGATTTTCAAAAGCCACATTAACCCTTTACAGTTTTTGCACTGTATGTCAAAGATGTATTATGTATTTGTACTTAAAACACAAGGTACAAATTTAAATTTCACGTTTAATGTTAAACAAAGGGCAAATCAACTCTTGTAAATATTTTTGTGTAAAAAATATGACCTTTCAAAAGTATTGATGACTGGATTTTATTGTGGATGTTTGTTGTTTTTCCTTTTTAAATAAAACTTTATTTATCTGTCCTCTTCCTGTTTTGGAATGTACAGTAATGTTCTCTCTTAAATAAATAAGTACGGAGTTTATCAAGTGTGAATGAATTGTGAATAAGGATTGAAAATGATCTGATTAGAAGACTCCTCGTGTCCTGAAGTGGTCTTGAGCAGCAGCAAATGCTGTCATGAATTAAAAGTTATTTCCTGTTTGTTTTTTACATGGAGGCATTGTGCATATACTGCACTATTATTGTAAAATTAACATGAATGCTTTTAAAAGGTGGCTTGTGACTTCATGAATTAGGATCATTCTGGGTCCCAAAACTGCTCCATGATATTGCTCATCATTTAAACGTGAAAGTGTTTGTTTTGATATATAGTTCCCAAAAATTCTTCATGATATAAAATGTATATGTAAATAACAAAAACACCAAAGTGCAGTAGAAAAAAACAATGTAAAATTGTAAGACTGGACATGATTATATAAAATTAAATGTTGCATTTAATACATTTAACAATGTGATAAATGTAACCTAATGTGTTATGAATATTATAACTATTATTATGAAAATATTGTTGACAGGCAGTTTTCATTATTGATTTAAAGTAAGTGTAGGGCCACAGGACATTAACTTGGGGGGCCGTGAGTTTGAGACCCAAGTGTGTCTGGGAACTGCAGTGGTCTTTGCATACCAGAAGGTATAGAATTCCGTGTGTTGTACATGTTGAAATCTACGGAAGAGGATTATGTCCACATGTGAAATTTATTTGGAAGCAAAATTCTGAGATTTAAGTCAGAATTCTAAGAAAAAGACAGAATTGCGAAGAAGTCAGAATTCTGATTAAAAAAAATCACAACTCTGGCTTTAATCTCAGAAATCAGGCTGCTTTCCAATTTGTATTTAAATTTTCACATTTGGCCATAATCCGTTGAATGCTTTTGAAAACCAGACTTTAAAAAATATACATACATACACACACACACATATATATATTTAAAAGTGATTATATTCGCAAACGAATAGGTAGTGTCTACCACATGACTGCCAATAAACCCTCCCAAATGTCCCACGCTTGACCTTTATTTAAAATAAAAACCCCAGTGTACATATATGTTTCTTTTTTACCCCTGAGCCTGCGCCTGAGAGCATAGCAGTTACAATCATTTGACTTCTCTTACAATGATAACGAGCGGATGCCGATGTATGATAATGAAACCTCTACTCGTCAACGTGCTATTGTTTTGCTGCCGCCATTAACGCCAACTCCCCGCTGTAGCTCATTGGCTGACACGAGTGGCAAATTCACGCTGACACATTTCTATTAGTCCTGTATTTGGTCGGCGTGAACTGGAAGAAGATGATTGGCCTAAAAAGATGTCACTCACGTGTACAACGGCCGTCCAGGTCCCGCCTCCTCTCAGCTCTCTGAGTTGAGAGGCCGTCCCGCTTCGAGAATCTTCTCGTGATTGGTTGCACGGACGTCACTCAGGATGGAATCAAACAGCCTTTGGCTGTTGCTGTGTGTGCAGGAATTAGTTACAAATAGCAGTGGGACTGCTAGGTGGACGCTGCGATTCTGTCAACGAAAAATATGGTTTATTTTATTCACAAAAGCGGGACTTCGCGCTCTATGCTGTCTCCTTCCCACTCGTGCGCTTTCCAGGGTAAGTTGTTTTCCCATGTTTTTCTGCCTCTGTATTTGTCTCGAGAACGGACAGTGGCGCCGCAGCACACAATAAATACGTGCTTTCACTGTAAGACTTAAAGGGGTAGTTCGGGATTTTTGTCTTAAGTGTGGTTATTTGTATGTGGTGTTGACATTTTATTGTTATCAACAATGACTTCGCCGCGCGCGTCGCCGTCTCCGTGGACCAGCCTGGACGCCGGGTACTCGCTCTCATATGGATAACATGGCTGCCGTTGGGGACAGAAGGGAAAACAATTTTTTAGCCGTTTAACAAAAGACTCACTTCAGAGAATAGACCCTCGTTGGAGACTACGATTTCTTTTGAGTATGTCCACTGCTTTTTCCTCGCAGTTAGACTGATACGAATGTCTGGTTACTGGAGTTTGTAAACCGCTCCGCTCTCCGTGCCAAAGTCCATAGAGAAAATCCGCGTTTTTAGGTCGCGGATACACAGGAGCTGCTGCTCTGTTGCTGCCTCGTTTGGTAAGTTTATGCCACTTAAGGAATTCCTAACAAAGGATTTTAAACATCTGAGTCACAAAATAACATATTTGGACACACTGATGAAGGCAGCAGTGGATTAACAAATCCTCTGTCCGTGATGTTAAATTGCTGATTTTCTGTGTGGACTTTGGTGCGGGAGAGTCAGCAGTCTACAAACTTAACTTTCCAGACAGAAAATTATGTCTAACGGCCAATAAATTGCATTTAAATACCAGTTTAAGATGCTTAAGATGCCTCCTGTAACCACATAAAAAAACTTGAATTGCCTCTTTAATGTCTGAGTATGAATATTGTATTTGGCCTGTTTCTGCATTGGTAAATGTTGGTGTATAACTACAGTATAGTCACAGTTTACAGGCTTCAGGAGCTCTTTATCTGTGGTCAAGTTGGTCCACAGCTCATACCATTCTTTTAACTGTTTATTTTGAGTTTTTATGCTGACACACATGCCAGAATACACATGATATTATCAACACGCACGCACTAGACTGCTGTTTTAAAAGCAGCTTCAGTGAATATCCTGGTAGCTAACTTTTGCTTTTGCTTTCCCCTGCAGTCCTTTTATGTTACAGGTAATCAACCCTGCCACTTGTGTTTTTTGATCTGTCCTTGTCATTGCCCAGTAGCAGAGATTATTCCCTAAGTGTCTCTCTGGTGGTACCAGAAGAAGCTGCCATGTCGGTGACTGTTCATGAGAATCGTAAATCCCGCACCAGCACAGGCTCCATGAACATCTCGCTGTTCCACAAGCCTTCGCATCCTGACAGTGTCCTGACTCACCTCAACACCATGAGGAAACAGTGCGTGTTCACTGATGTCACGCTGTGGGCCGGGGATCGCTCTTTTCCATGCCACAGGTGATCATGCTTTCAACATTTGTGCATGTTACTGGTAATATTTTTACGTTCTAACTCTTTGTTGTATTTTGGACCTTCATCCTTTTTTGTTATTAAAAATCCAAATTGCTATGGTTGTGTTTTGCAGGGCAGTCTTGGCAGCGTGTAGCCGGTATTTTGAGGCCATGTTCAGTGGGGGGCTTCGAGAAAGTCTGGACAGTGACGTCAATTTCAGAGACAGCATACACCCTGAGGTACTGCTGGAGATAGTTATACACTAGGGTCGGGGTGGTGCACTAAAATGTTCCACTTGGGTATCATCAGCCTAACAACTGGTGATTGGCAATGTGTTGATGCAGATGTATGTCTACACAATCCAGTTCAGACCTGGTATTAACAACCGTCCTCGGTAATCCGAGCATGACCAGATAGTGCTAAGTAGGGCTGTACACTCCTGGCATTAAAATGCATTCTGGATGTGTCTCTTGTGACCACCTACAATCAAATCTGGCAACTTGCCCTTTATTCAAATACACACTGACGTAATGACTGTTTCCAAGAACAAAATTATGTTTTTAATGAGCGTACAGATGGGTTTGTTGTTGGTGTGTTTGTTTGCATGTCGATGTGTGAATCGAAGCTCTTTTCAAGCTGAAAAATTGTGAACCATGAGAAAAAATTGAATTGTATGTGGATCAGTGTTAACATTGTGAAGTTGACTTCTAGTAAATGAACAAACTTACGAGAACTGATTACAGGAATAAAAAGTGAAAGTACTGCTGTTTAGATGATGCCATTTGACTTTTGACACCCAGGCCAAGGAAGTAGGTGAAACTGGTGTTTGTCTTTGAACTTTGAACCTCCTTCATTACATTACATTACATTACATTACATTACATTACATGTCATTTAGCAGACGCTTTTATCCAAAAGCGTCTGCTTTTGGATAAGGAAAGGAAAGGAAAGGAAGAGTCTGCTTCCTTCATCCAGAGGAAACTCTTTATTCTTTTTCTCCACACCTGAATTAAATAGCAAAGCTTGGATTTTTTCCCCTGAGTTTAATGCGTGTGGGCATTAAACTCCCCCCCCCCCCTTAGCACATTTACATATGGTGTCACACATGGTGGAGTATTCATGCAAAATGTCAGTAGTTAAAACTCTTTTCTCTAACACTTCAGATTCTGGAGCTACTGTTGGACTTTGCCTACTCTTCTCGAGTCATCATAAATGAGGAAAACGCAGAGTCGTTGTTGGAGGCAGCAGACATGCTGCAGTTTCACGACATCCGTGATGCAGCTGCAGAGTTTTTAGAAAAAAATCTACATTCATCCAACTGCTTGGGGATGATGCTGCTGTCAGATGCCCATCAGTGTAAAAGACTATACGAGCTGTCATGGCGGATGTGTCTGTTACACTATGAGACGGTAATGATGATTCTTTTATTTGCCCCATTTTTGTGTATCTCACTGTTATTTCAGTGCAGACACTGAACTCTGTTGAGTAATAAATAACCACTGTTATAACAGACCCCTGAACTAACCATTGACACCTCTCCCCCACTGTTATTACAGACCAGTAAACTCCCCACAGTTATCACAATTCAATGAAGAAACCACAGACACTTAACTTTCTCACACAATTTGTACAGACCTGTGACATAACCAAGATTGTACCACTTGTGTTGAGCAAGTGAATGAAATCCAAAGTTGAAACAAAATTTTAAATCAAGTTAAATCAGTAAAAAGAGGAATCCTGTAGTTCAGTGAACTGAAACACAGTAATAAAGTTAATCTGTACATTTTTTTTATTAAACACATACAAAAATATTATGCAACTATATTAAATTCTTCTGTAATACATACTAAATTACACTCTCCACCATGAGGATTATATTGCATACACATTATTTTCACCAGGGTTGTTTGATGAAAAATGTATGACAAACTACTTTTTAACAGCATTTGAGTGATAACGTTGTTACCGATTTTGAGCCGTCTAATTGAACTGATGTAGCTGACAGCCTTTCCTGTCACTAAATAATAATGTAGCGTTTAATTAACTGGATGATGATCCCCTATGATGTCACTTCAAGGGAAGTAAAAAATACTGGAATAGTTTATTATTTGCAATAAGCCAGTGCTAAACATGTGAAACTATCAAGACTCTTTGAGTACGATGGCTTAAGGCAACACAGTACACCAAATGTGCACTATTTTTAAGTGTACATTACACAGTTTATGTTAGGTCTGAACAATTAATTGAAATACAAAATAATCTCAATTAGATATTTATTCAAAATACTTCAGCTCTAGTTTTTGTGTACTTGTACTGTTATATTTTGTTACCTGCATAGGGACTTTGGATGAGAATTGGCATTGGTATAATCCAGCATGTTTACATTTTGTACTTGCTACTGATCTATGTTGATATGTGCTGTCCCTGTCAAATAGAAAAAGAAAAATACCTGCAACAAAATGCAACTTATAAAGTTTCTTGTTTTGGTGGATGTAGAAGCTGCCTTAACTCTTATTGTGATATGTAGATTATTTGATGCATAACTTGTTGAAAAACATAGATACTGTAGACATTTCACTATACAATCCATGTTGAGCAAATATACAGTATGCCGTTTATGTGGCAAGACAATTAACTCTGGTTTCTGCACTTTAAGGTAAGAGAATCTGAAGATTTCTACAATCTGTCTAAAGATAAATTGCTGGAGTTGATTCTTAGTGATGAGCTGGAGATAGAGGATGAACAGGTCAGTTTAAGTGTTTTTAAATTTTTCCAAAATTATGAGACCCGCCATTGCTTCTTTTTGAATATGTGTCGTTTGTTCCTTTACCCTGTATCAGATTGTGTTCAACTCTGTATTGCGATGGGTTCAATATGACTTGGAGGATCGGCGTCATCATTTATCAGAGCTGCTGAGGGGCATCAGGCTGGCTCTGCTGCCGTCAGAGTGTTTGTTGGAGGCTGTTGCCTGTGAAGAGTTGATTATGGCTGACAAGAGGAGCAGGTAAACTACATCAGGATTATTCTCTCTTGTGAGTGAGACTCTGGGTCTCAGTAATCTCAATAAAAAATAAAAGCTGTGCTATAGCTGGGTGTTGTGAATAAGCAGCCACTACTGTGAAACCTGCATTGCAGAATTTGTCAGTGAACATGATATCTGTCCCCAAGAATAAGAAATCTATCTTGACTCTGAGTTTATATTAGGAATGACGTTTGTTATGATGTTTCCCGTTTCAAATCCCATCAAATGTTATCCATAAATATACAAAATCGATTAATAAATCATCCATACAACACATTTAAAAGGAAGAGTGCAGAAAAGTCGCCTTAAAAGTATTGGATTGGAAAATATTGGTCTAACACAAGGAATAATTACAGTGTTTTGTACAGGAAGTACATTTGGATCCTAACACAAACTTGTGTTGGATCGTACAAGTATTTGTACTGTTGAAACTTTTCTGTACAGTTATGGCAGTTCTATGGCTTGTAAGGTTGCATGTCAAACAATGCAGGATATCTCAGCTGTCCAAGGTATGGCTCAAATCACAACTGATGTGAACCATGGGAACTGAATGTTACTGAATTTCTTTAGTTCAAGGTTTTTAGGTCAAGGTTTTGGTAAGAACAGTGAAATTAGTTAGTTACAGTCTTCTCTGTTTCACAGATCAATTGTAGAAGAAGCAATGCAGTGTAAGAAAAAAATCCTTCAGAACGACGGAGTAGTGACGAGTCCCTTTGCTCGACCTCGTAAAGCAGGACACACCCTGCTTATTCTTGGTGGCCAGACCTTCATGTGTGACAAGATATACCAGGTAAACCACGAATAATTCATACATGTGACAAGGTTCCCCAAAGTTTTGTGTTATAAGGCATCCTCTTTGCCTACACTAATGGTACTAAAAGGGAGACATTGCTCAAATTCAGTTTGTGGTGAAGTTAGCGGGGTCAATGTTGAGATCTGAGCGATGTGGTCTACATATGACTGGGTTTTTAGCTGTTTCTGAGATACTCGTGCTGGAAGATAAGGGCAGGAGATTTCTGTCCAGTATTTGCAGTTTTATCTTCAAAGAAATGTATACAGTATTAAAAATCAAGATCTTAATTCACACTTAAATGTTATCTAATTTCTAAATGACAAAAATGTTGCTGGATTTTAATCAGCTGCATCAAAGAAATGTTTCACTTTCTTCCTTCACCACTGACACATAAAATCAGCAACAAGACAGAGCAAGTAAGGGACCGAGGAGGAGGGAAAGCATCAACGTGTTAGGGGAGTTTTGGGTGATACGGACAAGATGCTGCAAGTCAAAATCATGGGCACTGCAAGCAGTGTTTTGCTATTATAGCAGCACTGCAGTGTAACACCACAAATTAATGTAATTACCTTAAACGTTTCCACAAAGTGCAGTGTGATGAAACTGTCAAGTTTGTGTGTGTGACAGCACTGGCATTAACAACAGTGTTTCACAGTTTACACCTTTACTACATATCTTTCTCCCACTCAGTCTATCAGTCACTGTCTAAACTTCTCAAAGTGGGTCTGCGTAGGCCCTAAACAAAATGAATAATCTCTGTGGTCAATCTGTTTGTAGGTTGATCATAAAGCAAAGGAGATTATACCTAAAGCAGACCTTCCCAGCCCCAGGAAGGAGTTCAGTGCATGTGCCATCGGCTGCAAGGTCTATGTGACAGGAGGAAGAGGATCAGAGAACGGAGTTTCTAAAGACGTCTGGATCTATGACACTGTCCATGAAGAATGGTCTAAAGGAGCACCTATGCTAATAGCAAGGTGAACAGACAGTCATGTGCAGTATAAAAGTACATATCCATGTAGAAGGACTTTGAATGTGTGGGGTTAAGCAGATGAATAATGGCTCATAATGTGGATTAATCATTCTAAAACCCTTGTCTAGGTGGCAAGCATGTGTTGAATGCTGACCCATGTCTCAGCTCTGATCTTGTGACAAGCTCACCCTTGAACTTTCATAACTGTTGTGCTCTTCTTCAGGTTTGGCCATGGTTCAGCTGAGTTGGAGAACAGTCTGTATGTTGTTGGTGGTCATACAGCCATAGCTGGAGTTTTTCCAGCCTCTCCATCTGTCTCCCTAAAACAGGTCAGAAACACATCCACTTCTTATGAGAATAATTTGACATATTCTCTGTTTAAAAAACAACAACAAAAGAAACTGTAAATGTTTCTGTGCAACATTGTTCCCAGGTGGAGAGGTACGATCCTCTCACTAATAAATGGACCATGATGGCTCCTCTAAGAGATGGAGTCAGTAATGCAGCTGTGGTCAGTGCCAAACTCAAACTCTTTGTTTTTGGAGGGTCCACCATACACCGGGACAAAGCCTCTAAGGTTAGTGGATATTTGTCCATCCATGTGTCTGTCTGTCTTATTTAAAAAAATGTTGTTCAACGTCAGTGTCTGCAAACATTTGAAGTTTTTTTTTGATGGATTGTTTAAATAAGTACTTTGTTGGGGCCACATGATTCTGTGAAAATGGGATTCACAGTTGACTTGCTCAGAATTGACCTATCTCACATCACATTTTTCCACTAGGAATATAATTTTCTTGAACTGATAACTGACACATTAATCAGTCATTAACCTGTATCAAGGCTAAAAGGTTCTATTAAATCCCAGATTAGTTTCCATGTGTAAATGGCAGCATAAACACACTGAGGAATAACCAAAGCAGCTTTCAACTGTTTTTTCAAAACATGTCCTCAAACATGAGGCTCAGTCTGGTGACAGTGCATTTACATGACATTAGACAAAGAATTATGATTGTGTTTGTCTGCCAAAAACTGGACTTTTAAAATGCATGTAAATGTGTCAGTTCAACTGAAATAGTTTCTAAAGCAAATTTTTCAAAGTCGAGATAATTAGATGGAGAGTGGAATTCTTCAGATGGACCAGACTTGAGCTGACCTGGGTGCTCCGCACATGCGTCACAGTTCCCACCCAGCTGCCCCAGATCATACCTCAGACATAATACAGAACATCTGTCTTATCTTCCCATGTTTCTTATATTTAGGTCCAGTGCTATGACCCTGTAGGTAACCGCTGGACTATTGCAGCTGAATGCCCTCAGCCATGGCGCTACACGGCAGCTGCTGTCGTAGGGAGCCAGATCTTCATCATGGGTGGCGACACAGAATTCACAGCTGCCTCTGCGTATCGCTTTGACTGTGAAAACAATCAGTGGACCCGCGTTGGTGACATGACATCCAAGCGGATGAGCTGTCACGCCGTGGCCTCGGGAAATAAACTGTATGTGGTTGGAGGATATTTTGGAACGCAGCGTTGTAAAACGTTAGACTGTTATGACCCCACATCAGACAGTTGGAACTCCATCACCACAGTGCCTTATTCACTGATCCCCACTGCCTTTGTCAGCACCTGGAAACACCTACCTGCCTAATGGGGACTGAACAGACGCCCTCTCCTAGGTAGGTTGCAAGTGACTGACAATAACAAAATAATGAGTATTTGAATGTACAGGTAAATCAACTGATCGAGTTTTATGAAGTCGAAGTGACAGCGGCGATCAGACAGACGACTTTATTAATCCCTTTGGGAGGTTCCCTCGGGGAAATTAACAGCTCCAACATCCACACACAGCACTGTTAAAATTAGAGTCACACTTTACAGGAGACTGGAAAGAGAAACACCCCAGGTACCAAACACCATAAAATATAGAATAGAATGAAATAAGTTAAAAATGAAAGTTGATTGTGTGATTGTGGACAGGTGTTTGTTTTAGTTCGTAATTTTTGTTTTGTTTGCCCTCCTCCCCCCCAGTGAGGAGTTGTACAGTTTGATGGCCTGGGGGACAAACAGTCCCCCAGCGTGTTGGTCCTGTACTTTGGGAGGAGCAGCCTGTTGCTGAGGCTTCTGTGGCTCCTCTGGCCACAGAGGCCATCATGACCACATCATAATGTGGTTTTAAATAATAGCCTCTTTTTTTTTTTACTACTGCCGGGTTAACTGACGACATATTTTCTTCCCAATTTTCTAGACATTTTGGTGAAAAAAGAAACATTTTACAACGCCAAGACAGATTAAATTAGAAAATGGTACATTCGAAAAACGTGCATGCAAACCTGCACACATTGCGTGGAGATACTACTGCAGCAATGGCAGCTTGCATATGATACAACGCATAATTTCAGCCCGCTCCCCTGAGAAACCGAGTCATAACTTCTGCATTGTGTTTGCCAAGGTGACCTCACAGCTGTTGAGCTTCATATGCAGGGAGGAGAACTTAATATGAATTGAGTCTAACATGTTTGTTTTAAGGGTCACACGGTTGGTGTAGCGGTCAGCACTCTTGCCTTTGCAACAACAAGACCGGGGTGTGTGACCCAGTCGGAAAACAAGGCCCTCTCTGCATGGAGTTTGCATGTTCTTCTTGTGTGTGCATGGGTTTTCTCTGGTTTCCTCCCACAGTCCTAAAACCTGCAATATGGGAATTGGGTAAATTGGACACTCTAAATTGACCATAGGTGTAAGAGTGAATGGTTATTTGTCTCTATGTGGCTGCTGTCAGCTGAGATTGGCACAGCACCCCCCATGACTCTCCTCATGTGGAGGACAAAGGATATTGGTTTGAAAATATGATAAAGAAATTGGCTGCCTTTAGTTTGCAATATGCTAATTGTTTTCAATTTGCAATTTCAATGTGAAAACAATGAATTATTCAGCCCTAAGCATATTCATTTATATTCATTTATCTCATGGCCATTTGGGCACTTCTAAATCCAGTGTGTAGATTTTTGATATCCACCCTTTTGTTCTTGTGACAGATTAACACCTGGTCGTTTTTGCCAGCTGTGCATGAGGAGTTTTCTTTTTGCGTTGTGCTCTGTACCTTGGTTTGTATCGCAAAGCTCGATTCTTGCCTGTGCATCAAAGGCATAAAATTACCAAATATGTGACGGCAGATGGAACTGAACAGCTGTTGCCTTTTGTCTTCATCTCCCTTGTTTCTTACTGTCATTTTCAGGCAGGGATGTCCCCAGAAAGAGGTGGAGAGTCTCTTGAGACTCCACCCAGCTGGAGCTGCACACAGGACCAATCTCTGCAAGAACTAGCTGCACCTCATGAATTGTAAATCAGTCCTGATCGCTGGAGCCAACAGCACACTGCCCAAGTGTTAACACAAAGAACTAATTTCTCTGGATATCATGCTTCTTGAGTTTGGAGGTAGTATTCAAACTGACACTGACATGTCTTATTTGTCCTCCACTTAACCATTCCAGTGTAAAGACAGAAGCTGTCCTCACAAGAATGAAACTCAGTATCAAAGCAGGACCACAGTTACACTGACCCTAAATCTTGGGTGCACACTCACTGCTGTTGACATAATGTCTAATGAGAGTGAAACAGAAACTTTATCTGTAGTGTTAAGAAGTGGAGCATTTTCAAGTAAGTTAGTTTACACTGAGATTACGATTGGCTCATAAGCATTTTATATCAAACCTTTTTAGAAATTTTTTTTAATCTAGTGCTTGCTCTGCTCTCAGAGTTGCATGACATTTTCTGTCGTATTAATTGTTTGTTTTTTAAAAATAATCTCTCCGGCTCTTGTATCATTGAGCCTGCGCTTGTTTCATACACATTTAAATGATAACAGACTCCTTTTGAGGCCAATTTAGAAGAGAAAAGAAACAGTTGTAATACTGAAAGCTCCACATAGAGCTTCATAAACCAACTGATGAAAGTGGTTTGATCATACGCGTTGCAAAAATGTTACAGACTGGACTCGAGAAATTTGATTGAATTAATGGCAAACTAAATTAGTAAAGACATGCAACTCGATTTAGCAGCAATGACCTGTGACCCCCTACCCACCCCCCCCCCCCCCCCCTTTTCCTGAATCAGCATCACCATTAGCACTGCACTGAATACCAAAGGATAATTTAATGTGGCTTCAGACAATATGAAGTGTTGAACTAAAATATTTGCTGCCAAGTGCAGGTACATTTTGGATTTGATAAGTTTTTAAACTTATTAAAGAAATCTAAAAAAAAAAAAGAAAGAAAATATTGTAGAATCAGAAATACTAAATGAAGATCAAATGCACAAATGCAAATAATATGCTTTTAAAAATGGCTTATGATTTACGTACATTTAATACATTACTTTGTTGTTAAAATTGACCACAGTATGACTTGTAAAGGACATGGGACTTGATATTCAGGTCTTAGCAGAGACTGGAGTCTTCCTTGTGACTTGGTCGCACGTCTGCTAAATAGTCATAACACAGTAGTCCTTAAATGTAGCCTATCTGTGTTGGTTAGTGTTTAGCTCTGATTTAATAATCAGGTGGAAACATCAGACAACAAAGTGTACAGTAGACTACACAATTATATTATCTATGATCTGATCCAGAGTTATCCAGAGTACTGACGTTCAAAACATTTCACACACCAATTGTATTTGCAATAGCTTTTTTTCTGGACCAAATGGTAAACACGGTGACATGAAATTGGAGTATTTCAATCTCTATTTAAAAGCTCTAAAACATAACCCAGTCCTGTGATGCACTTTTGTACATTGTTTTTGTTTCCTGAAAACCACAGATTGGTGTGTGAGCACACTTATCCAAAATGAGGTTATTTTACTTGTCCACATAATTATGTGCATATCAATGTGGTTTTGTTTGTCACAAAAAGTGTAAAATAAAAAGAAGCACCCTGGTCCTCGAATTTTCAAAGTTGAGCACAATTAAATCACAACATAAGAACCATGCAGACTGCGATCAGTGCAGAGAAGCGTCTGACACCTCAGCTGATCTGACTGTTTGTGTTGCTGTCATGTGCCATCAGCGAACCAACCCGTCCGCTAAACAAACAGCTGAGGGGGGAAAAACGGTTTATATAAACAATGGAAACTGTCCAGCACTACCACTATCACAGTTGTTTCCACTGAGTAAAGCAGAAACGCAGCATCATCACAATGAGTAAAGTGGCTCTTTAGTTTGGCCTGGGCTTTGTGTTTCCGTTAATGCATTTAAGTGCAAAATGGTGTGTAAGTGCATACATGTTCCATCTGTTGTTTACAGGACAGCCTGCTGTAACTTATCACTGCTACTCAACAAGAGTGTCTGTAAATTCTACATTGTTTTACATTCAAGCATCAGTTAATACAAGCATTTTCATAATTAAGATGAAAATATGCAATTAATCTCGATTGATCACCGCGACACTGTAACATTTCTCATAGTTTTGCAGAAAAGTAACCAGGCTGCCACAGCGATTTATACAGACTTTTTCCAGTAACTTGCACAAAGTTTTAAATGCTTTTGGAAGCACTGTTGTGGGAAATATTGATGAGAAGAGGAATAAAGAGTCTTTTAGTCAGAAGGAGGCTTTCTTCTTTTAATAAGCAGAGAAGGTTGTTTACAAATAATTACTTCGGAGGAGGAACATGGGCTTAACGCTGTGATTCGATGTTCCCCACTACAAAAACACAGTCACTCAAGTACATTAACATGGTAGGGTGGGTGTGGCTGTGTAAAGCTACTTCAGTTATGAGATAAGAAGGTGTCGGCACTCTTGACGTCTGCCTTGAAACCACCTCAGACGAACTCTGACCAGCACAGAAAACATGCATTAATCTGAAAACATATTATGATGCAAGAACACAGCATGGTACGCCCCCCTATTCATGATGCATTCTCCCACATTAAGCGTTATCTGAGCATTTAATGAGGACACACGTGTAACAGGGTTTCATGGTGTGTATCAGAAAGCGGTAACAGTTGTGGCACTAACTTTTTAATGAACCAATACAGTATGAATACTGTACACTGCCACGATATAACAAAGTAGCACAAAGACGGGTGGATTAGTAGTGGTAGATTGATGTGATCATGCACGATATTTGTTGGCGTCCTTTGCAAATTGTTCTGTAAAGTTTTTACCGTTGCTATGAAATGTTCCCGAAACTGCACAAAGGAGATCCTCTGAAATACGAGACGTTGATTATTTTGTAAATTTTAAAGAAAAGCAAATGTATGTTTGTAATGGTGAGAATAAAAGTGACTTTTTAAATTCATACAAGCTCTTTTCTATGATCATTTAACGTGCAATACTTATGTATGTCACAAGTAGTCGCTCTGTATGTGAATATGCACCCATGTGTATTTATACTTGGGGATTAAGATGTATCATCTGATATTGGCAAACATGCCAAGACTCCCCCATATGACGTATGACTAAAACAGTACACTGTATAAGCTGCTACCTCCGTGCACCTTCTCCATATATATTATTGGGCTTTTTCTATTTATGTATCTTTACACAATTAAATTATGAATATATATATATATATATATACATCTGCTGCTACTCAAGTATGCAAAATATTTATATATTTAATGTAGACACACTGTTATTCATTGTTTAATATTGAATTTTATATTGTTTTATATTCTCCGTCCACTAAACCCACCCCTCCTCGACTCTGATCTCTGTACCTCTCTGAATGTAGAGTTTTATTGGCTCGATGGTGCCTTCTTGTGTCCAAACAGGGTACTGTTACTGTGGGAGGAGACGGAAGATCAGCGGTGTAGTGATAGGAAGTCGGGCTCTTTTCAAAGAGTGGGATCTTTTACCAACCACCTTACCCAACCAACCTAACCCTGCGCTGTGTCCAATATCTGCTTCTTCTTCGGATTCCTTCACTTTTTTCCTCACCCAGTTGGATGTCTGTCTTTAGAACGTCTGCCCCCGTCCTTGTTTTACATAATGACATGATCCAAGTCTGTCCTCGCATGTCATTGGTCACACACTTCACTTTTTAAACAGTTGGAGGAGTTCATTCATCAGACATCATCCTGTTCTGCTAGTACAGTAAGTAGTTTGTACTTTATGTCTCTGCGTGGGATGTGTTTTGTTTTTTTTAAACCCTTCAGCCACAAGGTAGGACTCACAAACCATTTTCTTCTGGCAACTTTATAACTAACTTTATATATATGTATATATATATATATATATATATATATATATATATATATATACAAAAATCCAGTGCCATGAGAATAATTGCAAAAGTCTCCCTATATTTAAATTATTTGTGTTCTCAAAAAGAGAACACAGACGTTGTGGCTTGTTGTATTTTCTTGTCTGTTGTAACATTGCAAGGTTCTCCATATGGGTCCACAAAGGAATATCGTGTCTTGTTTTATGATAATTGAAAAGTAGTTAATGCTTTCAGTTTTATTGGGACTTAATACTACTTTGACAACGTGCACAAGTAGCATGACGCACTCTACCACAATTTTTATTAGTACGTTATGGTTTAAATTTTACAAAGTGCGTTTGGACAAAGCTCTTTATGTACTTCATGAATAAGTGGTATAAAGTGCTTTTACTGTGCACTGTAAGTGCCGGAAGAAGTGCCAATACTATACCGGCACTTCTTAAGTTTGATAAAATCACAACAAAATAGAAATAAGACAAGGAAATATGAGTATTAACCATATGCAAGACGAACAATACGAAAAACAAGATGAACGACTATAGCTTTTTCTTGTGTGTTCACATTTGATATGACTTTATTTTGAAAACTGGAAATACTGCTTAGTTTGTACGGTTGCAGTAAATGTACCGTAAAGGGGATCATTGGTGCACTTCATGTTTAGGAACGGCTGAAACACACACATTACCGCAGTGGCAAATTACAAAGCAAATTGGTAAACTTAAGAAACTTAAGGTGTAGGACCTACACCTTAAGTTTCTTAAGTTTTTTTTTTTTTTTTTATGAGAGGTACCGGAACACAGGGAGGCCAAAATGAAGAGGTGCCGGATCTTGTTCCGGCAGGATCCGGCTCAAATAAACCCCTGGTGTAGGTACTGCGTACCGCCTGCTAATGGTAAAGCTGGACTGGAAGTACTGTAAAATAAAATACACAACTGCTGACTTCCGTTGCAGCTTTTATGACTATAAAGTTACACAGTAAATGATTAAGTAAGTTATTATTAGAATTCTTTTGCACTTTATATTTCATATTCATGTTCATGTTTCTGTCCAGTGTTTGTCTCTGGTCTGCTTAGGTCAGAATGGACAGGAAACAAGATTGTGTGAAGCTGTCAGTCCAGCCGTCCAGAGGACTTATGGATGAGAAATTCATTGTCCTGGTCCAGAATGTCCCACCTTGTTGTGCGCTGACTGTCCGTGCTTTCAACCAGTGTGATAAAGGCAACAAGTGGGAGGCGTATGGTCACTACACTGCCGATGCCACTGGGACTGTGAATGGTTAGTAACTCCAAGACTGAGACCTGGAGAATTCAGGACAATTCATTTGGAAATAATTTTTTACTAAAGTATGGAATTTAACCTTTTATTTTACAGTTGCAGAGGATATCAGTCTGGGTGGGACATATTCTGGGATAGAACCAATGGGTCTGTTGTGGAGCCTCAGACCAGTTCAGGGCAGCAAACCGGGACACAGGTACGAGACCAGACCAGAATTATTCAGATGATATACTGCTCACTACACACAAAATTGTCAATATCAGAGCTGACTCTCCTGCCACCATGCAGCTTTGTAAAGAAGAACACCCAGACTCCCATGGAGGTCACAATCTCAGTGTATCAGGGTCACCAGACTGAAGGGTTCATGAACCAGGTGCCGCTGGCCTGTGCAGTGGTGGAGCGCTGGTACATGACGCCTGGTGTCCGCAGGATCCCGATCACGGAGGAAGGACTTGATGCAGTCCTCTTCCTTCCACCAGGTAGGACTTGAGTTTTTGATGTTGTCCAAAGGAAATGTATAGGCAACTGCTGCTACTCAACGCTCACTAAAACCGGCTGTTTTTATCTCTTGAGGGCCCGGGCAGTTTCCTGGAGTCTTGGACCTGTGGGGGGCTGGAACAATCTTCCTAGAGTACCGTTCAGCGATGCTAGCATCCCACGGCTTTGCTTCCTTGACTCTCAACTACCTGAAACCTAAAGTCACCTTGGAAACTGGGAAAATGGTGGACAATGAGTACTTTGAGGTAAATGTGATTGTTTCCAAAAAAATAGCTACAACAAAAAAACTAACAAAAAACCTGCACATCTCTGGCATATTATTGCCTTAAAAAACATTGTGGACAAAAATCGTAGCTAATGGCTGCCTGTGCAGAGAAACTTGATCAACCTACTGAAATGATGTGTGCATTTAATACAACAATCAAATCTGCACATCAGCTGGAAGGGAGAGGAAGGGGCGGAGTTTGGAGATGTTACGGAGGTGAAAAAAGGAGGTTTTGCAGATGTGGGTGACATGATTGTCGAAGGAGAGGTGGAGGTCAAATTTGACCCCTAGGTTGGTAACGGAGGGAGAGAGGGGAATGTTGTGGCCAAAAAGTGAAACTGAGGTTATGGGGGAAGAACGGAGTTATTGAGGAGTACTGGTTTGGATGGTTTCTGTTTTTGAGCCATTCAGCTGCAGGAAGTTTTGACTCATCCATGCGTTTATCTCCTCCAGGCAAGAGCCGAGACGAGCAACAGTGGCAGAGGGGGACCCAGAGGGGGAGACCTTAAGGTAGAGTTGTGTGTCGTCAGCATAGCAGTGGAAATTAATTCCATGCCTGCTGACGACACACCCAAGGGGAAGCATGTAGATGGTGAAGAGGGTTGGACCGAGCACGGAGCCCTGGGGGACTCCACAGGTGACAGTCTGGGGGCGAGATTTAGCATCCCCCAGGACCACGCGCTCGGCCCTGTCAGTGAGGTAGGAGTGGAACCAGTGAAGGGCAGTGTCAGAGAGGCCAATGAAGTGCTGGAGACGGTGGAGGAGGATGTTGTGGTCAATGGTGTCGAATGCAGCAGAGAGGTCGAGAAGAATGAGGAGGGATGTGGAACCGTGTCAGAGGACATCAGCAGATCACTGGTGAGAGCTGTTTCTGTGCTGTGGGAAGGGCGGAAACCGGATTGGAATTTTTCATATAGGTAATTTGATTTGAGATGGTTGTGAAGCTGGATGGAAACAACTTTCTCTAGGATTTTGGAAATGAATGGGAGATTTGAAATGGGTCTGAAATTTGACAGAGGGATTGGGTCTAAGGTTGGTTTTTTGAGTAGAGGTTTTATCAAAGCTGTTTTGAGGGAGGGAGGAACGTTGGCTGTTTGGAGAGAAAGATTAATGATTTTTGTTATGAGAGGGGTAATGGATTGGTTGTGTGTTTTGAGCAGAGGAGAAGGGAGGGGATCAAGGGAGCAGGTGGATGGTTTGGATCTGCGGATGATCTTTTCGACCTCCTGCTGCGTTGTGGGGATGAAATGTGAGAAATGTTGTGTGCTGAAAATTGCTGGGATGTCTTGAATGGGACTATGTGTTTGTATGATAGATGAGCAGATATTGTCAATTTTGGAGGTGAAAAATCCAAGGAACTTGTTGCAGTTACTGTCTGTATGAGTGTAGTATGGAGTGATCTGAGGTTTGAGAATGTGATTTACTGTAGAGAAGAGCTGCTTGGAGTTACCTGGGTTATTGTTGATGATTGTGGAATAGTGTTCTGACCTGGACACGGAAAGGGCTTTAGCGTAAGATCTTTGATGTTACCGGTAGGCCACTTATGCACCGTCAGGCCAGATGTTACGCTGGCTCGCTCCAGGACACGGCCTGACCTTTTCATCTGCCTCAGCTCCTTTGTGTACCATGGGGCAGACCGGGAGGCTCAAAGTCTTTTCAAAGCCAGTAACGACTGTGAAAGTTGTCCCTGGCTTTAGCGAGATTGTTTTTGATAATTACGCAGAAGTCCACAAGGAGAAATAGAAGTTGGACACCAGAGCTTTAACTTGTGTCTCTTGGTCCTGGCATTAACCCAAGTCTGTCTTTACTTTACTGAGGAAGACAGTGGTCTTTACTGAGGAAGTACCAGTGGTACACAAGTTTCCTCTGGTGGTACATTTATTGGGGTAAAAACCTGCCTCCTGTGAAAAGTCCGTAGCTGCTCAGCTGCTCGGCTTATTTACACCACTGTATTCTAACGTTGGCGATTATGGTGTTACTTTGAGAGCACAATATTTTCTCAGGTGGTGCTTGGTATAAAACATTTGAGAACCACTGCTCTATTTCAAGGATTTTGTGGCAACCGTTTTATTGCGTCCTCCCGTTTCAGTTTTTCCTGTGTGCCTGTATCCTGCTAGCACTGCATGAATTGCTTTGCATAGTCAACCTGAAGGATTCCACACATTCCCTTAAGTGGAACTTGCCTCAGGCGCATTTTTTTGTGTGTGGACATTGCTTTGCTATAGTCTACTTACAGAGTGTAATGTAAACAAAAAAATGAACATTTGACTGAAGTCTTTATGAATGCTCCCATCATGTAATCAAGTCATAAGACTAAGTTAACTGCCCGACATCAGCATTATGTTCATTAAGCTGCAGTCAGGAGATAAATGTATGCCAATGTCAATAATGATTTCATCACTGACGTTCCTCAGGGGGCTTTCTGTATAACACCTTGTGTAAACTTACTTCAAGTTATGAGTACCCACATAGATGACAACTGCTCTCTGTGTTTCACCTGTAACAGTGTGTGTGTTGTGTGTGTGTGTGTGTGTGTGACTTCCTGTTGCAGAAGGCCTATACATTCCTGCAGAAGCATCCTGCGGTCCTCAGTGACAGAATCGCCATGCTGGGAATTTCCTTTGGCAGCAACTTAATCCTCAAAATGGCTTGTTATTTTGAAGTTGTAAAGGTAAAACCAGTAATAATAAATAGATATGTGCGTGCAACTGTAGGCTGAGGAGATTCACATGTCGAGATTGATGACGGCACAGAAAGAGGCATGAGCAAGACGTCCGACACAAGAATCAAGCCGAACAATGCCGAACTGTAGCTCAGTTAAAAATGTAACAATCCTAAAAAAATATAGGTTCATCTCCAACAATTACCAGGGAAATGTCTAAAATCTCAATATTTAACAGAGGAGTCTGGTGTATTTAGTGACAGCACTGCTGAAAACGAGCCGCATCACAAACCCTGCCGCTGTATTTCAGTCCAGTGACTGTGTCAGACGGAGTCTGTGCTCCGGTCATGGAGGAACTGATTCTAATGATTCAGTTGCACTGAAAACCAAGTCACTCGTTTGTGTGTGCCGTGTGTAAAACAAAGTCATGGCAATTTTATGCAGCCGTGCAGTGCTGACTCTGCCCACATTGAGTAGGTACTATTTTGTAGTGGAAATCCAACCTTAAACCGTGCCGTGCCGAGGCGAGTCAAGGCTACCTGGGACCATAGGTGGAAAAGGGGCTTAACATGCTATTGCAACGACCTGAAGAACTCTGCTGTAATGATCAAATCATTTAAAAGATAATATATAGACAGCTGGATAAACATATTTTATTGATCCTTAAACTTGGAAATTCTTGTGCTACAGCAAGTTGAATACAGCTAATTCCTTTTTACTGCATTCTCAGTGTTTATGACCTAAAGCCTGGTCGTTTTTGCAATAACATTTGAGGATACATTCAAAGTTCTTGAAATGTTCTAGTTTGGCTGACCATCATGTCTTAAACTACTGATAGGCTGTTGTTTTTCTTTACTTAGTTAAGAGGTTTGTACCATAACATGGATTAGAGTAGTAGTCAAGTAGGGTTTTTCACTATAGTACACCTCTGTACACCACCGAGTTGTGATAAGTTAAGTCTTCACAAGGCTCACCTGTTAACTAGAAACAAATCCAGATGATGATCTCATGAATCGGATTGAGAGATTGACAGAAGTGTGCAGAATAATTACATCATTCAATTTCATAAGTGTGGATAAATGTGTGTGATTCCAGCTCAGGTGTGCAGTGTGTATTAACGCTACCCATGTGCAGCCAGTTGGTGGAACTTTAGAGGACATGGTGAATCAATTGTACGAGTAAGTTGACCAGTTTTTGTTCACTTGTAGGTTTCTCTTCAGCAACTCAAATCCTTTGTTCCGTGTCCTGAATGATTTCGGCCGCTTCTGCCACCCTCAGGACGAAAACTGAATCTGTGGTGGAACAGATTCATGAAAAATTAACCCTGAGAACACAGAACTTTTAGGCTGCTTTTTTCCATCACTATGTTAAAATATATTTTTTAATTTTCTCCAACTTTATAAACACACCTGAGCCAAAAGTACTCAAAAAATATTTAAAATCAGATTTGTGAAATTTGGAAATATGTCAAAGTTCACTTTTTTATTTATGAATAAAAACAAAGGGGAAATAGTCTAATTTTGTGACTTCTGCACAGTTATTGCTACTTTATGTCATTGCCAAAAAATGTGATATAAAATGAATCATAACTTTGACTCAACAGCACATAATAAGACAAACCCCCCCCCGCGCATTTGTAAAGACTGAAGATGTGACTTATAAACACACACCCCCAGGATGTCCATATAAGGAGTTGTGTGTTATTCCCACAGCAAATTATTGTGGCATGGAGCCATGCCGCCTGAGCACTAAGGGTTAAACATAAAGCTTTTAGACATGTTTGATCTTTGGTGTTGAAATCATCTTCATGTTTTGATAGCCGACAATGAAGACCTGTGTGTTTTTGTTTTTCTTCTTTCTCAGTATCAAACAAGCTTTCCGCCCAAACTAGTCTGCTACTGCACCTTTTTCCAGTCTCTGAGCACACCCCTTTTTTTATTTCTTCTTTTTATCCACAGATAAATGAATTTACGGATGGCTATTTGATTAGATTAAGTCTTTTTGTATTTTCTGGTCCAATCAGTAGGCGAAGCAAGGCTTACCTGAATGAGGAGGAACAGGTGATTTGGCGAGGCTTACTGCTGCCCATCATGACGGACCCATCAACTAAGCTGGACGTGAGTATCAGCAGTACCAGAGTGTTTCTGTCTAATTCTTACTCGGTTCATTTTGTAGTTCTGTAAAAGATTTAGGTTTTAAAGAAATGACTGCAGCAGGTGAATGAATCTTAAATGTTGCTGCTGTTTGTCGCCGAGCAGATGGGGCGACTGCAGTGTCCTCTGTTGCTGGTTGTAGGTGAGGATGATCAGAACATGCCCAGCTACGAGTCTGCAATGGATGTGAGTTGACTGAGCTGATGACTTCCTATGTGAATAAATCACTATTATATCATATCAAATTGCTTTATTTTTACATCCACATATGCAGGGAAGTTGTTACTTCTAATCAGAATGTTTTTATTCAGTTTGCAGACAATTTGCACATGAAAATATGAGGTTATCCTTTGTTTTTCCAGATGCAGAAGATGATGGAACAAGCAGGAAACAGCCACCTGCTGACTGTCCTGTCGTACCCTAACACCGGGCATGTGATTGAACCTCCCTACATGCCACATACCCGAGCCAGCGGCTTCAGAGTTCCCAAAACAAATGAAATATGTAGGTTTTCAAGCTCAGACTGGGATAGTTGTAAACACTAACACACAAACACTCTGTAGTTTTAACAGTTGTTATTTCTGTTGCCTTCTGTCTGTACAGATATGACTCTGTGGGGTGGAGAGACGGTGGCACATTGCCATGCTCAGGAAGATGCTTGGAAAAATATACTAGCCTTTCTGAGAGAACATCTGTTTACAGATAGAAAGATTGTTTCCCATCTGTAAACAAGAAGATAACTAATAAAACCTAGTAATAGCATGAAGACCTACTATAAATAGAAAACTACAAGATTTCTTGTTCTGGTTCTTGAAAAAAGTAGAGTCACATTTGGGAGAAGGAACAATATTTCATGGGCTTTTGTTCCTGTCCACACTTTGAAAAAACAATTTGGATTTGCAAAAAAAAAGAGATTTTTCTGACAGACAAAGTCTTTTGAGGAAGCTTCACTGAAGTCAGACATGAAAGTTACATAATGTGAACAATGACAAGGATACGTTTTGTTACAGTGGCAGAGTTTGTATTAACACTGAGATTTTTGGGTTGTTTAAAGTGGAAAAACTGCAAGTTGTTTTAAGAAGTACACTGTGTTCAGGGGCACACATTTCTCCAGCAGTGCTGTCGCTAAAGCACCATTATATCCACTGTTTCTGCTCAGCGACTGTGTTAACACCCACTGAAAAACTGTTCTTTTATTTGTGTGTGTGTGTGTGGGGGGGTATAGGGAATATTTGTGTTTGTAAGTGTGTATGGCTTTAAGTTATTCATGTTTAAAAATAAACAAATGATTGGATAAGCACTGATCACCCCCCCCCCCCCATCAATTACAAGTTTTTTCTTTAATTAACAGAATCATTTTGCACCATGAATATGTTTATATTGTCAACTATTTATCATTCCATAGCCAAACAAACACTTTTATTTAGAAATGAGGTGAACAATCATCATAAATATCATTTAACCCTAACCCCGACTGACCATAGGACTTTGTGGCCCCCAGGTCATTACTGGTTTGAGACCTGATGATGGTCCCCCCAGAGTCTCGGATCTTCTCTGTGTGAAGGTATTTCATGCACTTGTTCCAGTGGCTTGTAGTTGCCGTGTTGGTCCACTTGGGGGAGTCCCGCCTCTACCTCTGCAGTTTAAATATTCAGCAGCTCGTTTCTCTCTCTCTCTCTCTCTCTCTCTCTCCCTCTCTCTCCCTCTCTTGCTCTGACTGCATGATGACGCTCCTGAACTTCATGTGTTATTGCACTAACAATAATTTTTGGTTGTCACAAGTAGTCGCTCTGTATGTGAATATGCACCCATGTGTATTTATACTTGGGGATTAAGATATATCATCTGATATTGGCAAACATGCCAAGACTCCCCCATATGACGAATGACTAAAACAGTACACTGTATAAGCTGCTACCTCCGTGCACCTTCTCCATATATATTATTGGGTTTTTTAATATTTATGTATCTTTACACAATTAAATAATGAATATATATATATATATGTAACATGGTGTATGTGTTGCGCTGTTTTGCACTATTAGAGTACTATAGAGTACTAAATATTTAATTATTTCTTTTTTTTAAATTATTTTATTTGTCTATTCCCACTACCCGTAGAATTGACGTGTGTTACGCAGGAGACGCCGTCAGTGTTGCCAGATTGGGCGGTTTTCCGCCCAATTGGGCTTCTTTTGTTTACGTCAGGCGGGGAAAAAATACATTGGGCGGGTGAATAAAATTTGGGCTGCTTTTGTCCACATTTGGCGGGTTTTTTAATATTGTAAAAACAGCTCTCTCTCTCTCTCTCTCTCTCTCTCAAATAAATAAATAAATAAATAGTTTAAATAAATAAATAATTGAGGTAGTTGTGGGCTATTCAATCGGCATACGGCAACGTACCGGTCCGTGACGTCAGTTCAGCACTGTAGCCGCGCTAAATATGAAGCGGGTGACCTAGCTAAGCAGCAGCATCATGCCGAAGTGGGGTAAGGGTATAAATATATTAGGCCTACACGGTTAAAAGTGCAACTTTTTACGTGCAGCTGTTATTATTACTAATCTGGGCCTGGCGCTAGGATGCCAGAGGTTCATCTTGCAATTTGTGTAGCCAATGGTTGATTTACTGCGCTCTTGTTGGTTGCATTAAACCTGTTAATCTATCATTTATGTGTGGCTATTTGATGCTATATGAAGCTCTGGATGTCTATGTGTTATGATTTTACGGGTTTACACGAGTGTCTGGCAACTTCGTGGTTTGGGCTGGTTTTTATTGGATTGGGCGGGTTCTACGATGTGATTGGGCTGGAAACTGTCAATCTGATCTGGCAACACTGGACGCCGTGTTGCGTTCAATGTACGCCGTTTATTCTACAGGTAGGTCATGGTGGAATGTTGCTCCTTAAACTTAATTATTCTTTTGTGTGGAATGCTGCTTAAAACTCTGCGAGGGAGATTTTATGTTCTCTGTGTTGTAGTAGTGTGATAGGTTTTGTGTGTGATATATTTTAATTACGTTATCCTGAGCAAGCTCTGTGTGTTTTGTTTTGATTTGTGGTTGCTAATTATGTTAGCTCCCGGGCGCTAGCGCATGTTGATGTGCCCGGTGTACTGTACTGTTGCGTTCAATGTACGCCGTTTATTCTACAGGCTGTCGTGGTTACTGTGGTGGTGCTACGAGTAATAAACGGTCTCATCACCATTAACAATCGACTCTGCCTCCCGTGATTCTTTCGGGAGACACACTTCCCCTCGCCGGCAACACCAAAACCTAAACACAACGCAGAGTATCGGCGGGCGGAGTGGCTGCGGCAGAGTGTGGGTTACATATACATCTGCTGCTACTCAAGTATGCAAAATATTTATATACTTAATGTAGACACACTGTTATTCATTGTTTAATATTGAGTTGTATATTGTTTTATATTCTCCGTCCACTAAACCCACCCCTCCTCGACTCTGATCTCTGTACCTCTCTGAATGTAGAGTTTTATTGGCTCGATGGGGTCGATGGTAACTGTTTAGTTATAAAGTTGCCAGAAAAAAATGGTTTGTGAGTCCTACCTTGTGGCTGAAGGGTTTAAAAAAAAATCACATCATAAGCAGAGACATAAAGTACAAACTACTTACTGTACTAGCAGAACAGGATGATGTCTGATGAATGAACACCTCCAACTGTTTAAAAAGTGAAGTGTGTGACCAATGACATGCGAGGACAGACTTGGATCATGTCATTATGTAAAACAAGGACGGGGGCAGACGTTCTAAAGACAGACAGCCAACTGGGTGAGGAAAAAAGTGAACGAATCCGATAGTGATGGGAAGTTCGACTCTTCTTACTGATTCGGATCTTTTACTCTCAGACAGTAAATTAAACTAATCTTCATTTTTACAGCGGTTGGCGCTGTATCCCTCTTGTGGGCGTTGTAAAAAAAAGACTGCGGTTCTCAAACACTTAACATGGTTTGCTTCAGCTGACAAAGTATAATAAACAAAATGCCATAAGCAATTCAAACCATATGAAACCCTAGGAAAGCAAATACACACCTCAATAAAGTGACTTGTGTCCTGTATCCTCTCTGCCATTGTTGTTTAACAGCACAACAGTGACTAGGTAGCTGTCACGTGACCTAAGGACGGACGCTCGCTCAGTTGAGTGAATCCTGAACTAATCATTTCTGTTTCCTTTCCTGCTGAGGTTAAGCAGCTGCCTGCCATCGTGTGGCGAATGAAGGTACTGCATGAAAATGAACGAACGAACCACTCGGTTGAGTCACTCCTGAACTAATCATTTCTGTTTCCTGTCCTGCTGACTGAGCTTATGCAGCTGTCTGCCAAGTGGCGAAGGAAGGTACTGCATGAAAATGAACGAACGAACCACTCAGTTGAGTCACTCCTGAACTAATCATTTCTGTTTCCTGTCCTGCTGACTGAGCTTATGCAGCTGTCTGCCATGTGGCGAAGGAAGGTACTGCATGAAAATGAGCGAATCACTCACTGAGATGACTCATTACTCCCGAGTCATATAAAAGATAAGTTCATTTTGAACGAAACGTTCACGAACGACACATCACTAGAATCCGAAGAAGAAGCAGATATTGGACACAGCGCAGGGTTAGGTTGGTTGTGTAAGGTGCACATGAAAAGAATTAGACTAAAACACAAGGCTCTGAGTGAGACTCAGTGAAGAGCCATTTGGGAGCTGTAAGAGTCGGCTCTTGTTCGGGAGCCGAGCCAAAAGATCCCACTCTTTGAAAAGAGCCCGACTTCCTATCACTACACCGCTGATCTTCCGTCTCCTCCCACAGTAACAGTACCCTGTTTGGACACAAGAAGGCACCATCGAGCCAATAAAACTCTACATTCAGAGAGGTACAGAGATCAGAGTCGAGGAGGGGTGGGTTTAGTGGACGGAGAATATAAAACAATATAAAACTCAATATTAAACAATGAATAACAGTGTGTCTACATTAAGTATATAAATATTTTGCATACTTGAGTAGCAGCAGATGTATATGTAACCCACACTCTGCCGCAGCCACTCCGCCCGCCGATACTCTGCGTTGTGTTTAGGTTTTGGTGTTGCCGGCGAGGGGAAGTGTGTCTCCCGAAAGAATCACGGGAGGCAGAGTCGTTTGTTAATGGTGATGAGACCGTTTATTACTCGTAGCACCACCACAGTAACCACGACAGCCTGTAGAATAAACGGCGTACAGTTGCTATACTTTGACAACGTGCACAAGTAGCATGACGCACTCTACCACAATTTTTATTAGTAGGTTATGGTTTAAATTTTACAAAGTGCGTTTGGACAAAGCTCTTTATGTACTTCATGAATAAGTGGTATAAAGTGCTTTTACTGTGTACTGTAAGTACTTCTTAAGTTTGATAAAATCACAACAAAATAGAAATAAGACAAGGAAATATGAGTATTAACCATATGCAAGACGAACAATACGAAAAACAAGATGAACGACTATAGCTTTTTCTTGTGTGTTCGCATTTGTGTGTACACATTTGTACCGTAAAGGGTCGGTGCACTTCATGTTTAGGAACGGCTGAAACACACACATTACTGCAGTGGCAAATTGCAAAGCAAATTGGTAAACTTAAGAAACTTAAGATGTAGGACCTAGACCTTAAGTTTCTTAAGTTGTTTTTTTTTATACCGGGTTAGGGTTAGGGTTCTGGATCTGCCCAAATAAGTACTGGAACACAGGGAGGCCAAAATTAAGAAATTAACCCCTGGTGTAGGTACTGCGTACCGCCTGCTAATGGTAAAGCTGGACGGGAAGTACTGTTCAATAAACTACACAACTGCTGACTTCCGTTGCGGCTTTTATAACTATAAAGTTACACAGTAAATGATTAAGTAAGTTATTATTAGAATTCTTTTGCACTTTATATTTCATATTCATGTTCATGTTTCTGTCCAGTGTTTGTCTCTGGTCTGCTTAGGTCAGAATGGACAGGAAACAAGATTGTGTGAAGCTGTCAGTCCAGCCGTCCAGAGGACTTATGGATGAGAAATTCATTGTCCTGGTCCAGAATGTCCCACCTTGTTGTGCGCTGACTGTCCGTGCTTTCAACCAGTGTGATAAAGGCAACAAGTGGGAGGCGTATGGTCACTACACTGCCGATGCCACTGGGACTATGAATGGTTAGTAACTCCAAGACTGAGACCTGGAGAATTCAGGACAATTCATTTGGAAATCATTTTTTACTAAAGTATGGAATTTAACTTTTTATTTTACAGTTGCAGAGGATTTCAGTCTGGGTGGGACATATTCTGGGATTGAACCAATGGGTCTGTTGTGGAGCCTCAGACCAGTTCAGGGCAGCAAACTGGGACAGAGGTACGAGACCAGACCAGAATTATTCAGATGATATACTGCTCACTACACACGAAATTGTCAATATCAGAGCTGACTCTACTGCCACCATGCAGATTGGTAAAGAAGAACACCCAGACTCCCATGGAGGTCACAATCTCAGTGTATCAGGGTCACCAGACTGAAGGGTTCATGAACCAGGTACCACTGGCCTGTGCAGTGGTGGAGCGTTGGTACACGACGCCTGGTGTCCGCAGGATCCCGATCACGGAGGAAGGACTTGATGCAGTCCTCTTCCTTCCACCAGGTAGGACTTGAGTTTTTGATGTTGTCCAAAGGAAATGTATAGGCAACTGCTGCTACTCAACGCTCACTAAAACCTGCTGTTTTTATCTCTTGAGGGCCCGGGCGGTTTCCTGGAGTCTTGGACCTGTGGGGGGCTGGAACAATCTTCGTAGAGTACCGTTCAGCGATGCTAGCATCCCACGGCTTTGCTTCCTTGACTCTCAACTACCTGAAACCTAAAGTCACCTTGGAAACTGGGAAAATGGTGGACAATGAGTACTTTGAGGTAAATGTGATTGTTTCCAAAAAAACTAACAAAAACCTGCACATCTCTGGCATATTATTGCCTTAAAAAACATTGTGGACAAAAATCGTAGCTAATGGCTGCCTGTAAGAAGCCAGTGCAGAGCAACTTGATCAACCTACTGAAATGATGTGTGCATTTACTTGATGGATGGATACAACAATCAAATCGGTTCAGCAGGACTTAACAATCGTATTTTAATAATTTATTAACAGGTTGTTGTTTTTTTTGGGGGGGGGGTGCTCTGCCAAAAAGAAACATTCAGCTCCAGGTTCAGTGGAGGCAGTCGGGAGTAACTTTTTGTTAAAAGAGAGATATACAATAAGTAACTTTCTGAAATATCATAGAACCAAACATGTAGTGTTTTAAAGTAAAACCGACTCTGGATGCAGTCGGGTAGTGTGTACTAAATACTGACCCAACTGCAAACACATGCTGCCAACAGCCAATGAAAAAGATTAGGTGGGACACAGGAAGTAGAGTCAGAAGAGGAAGACGTCAGGTTGATATGTTCAGTTGGTTTGACAGCTGGTCGTTGTAGTCTGTGATCCTTCATCAGGCGCAGTCATCAGTCCCCAGGCCTTCAATCTTCATAAAAAAACATCTGTTGAAACCGGTCAGTTATTGTGTACTCAGTCTTTTCAAAGCCTGTAACGACTGTGAAAGTTGTCCCTGGCTTTAGAGAGATTGTTTTTGATAATTACGCAGAAGTCCACAAGGAGAAATAGAAGTTGGACACCAGAGCTTTAACTTGTGTCTCTTGGTCCTGGGATTAACCCAAGTCTGTCTTTACTTTACTGAGGAAGACAGTGGTCTTTACTGAGGAAGTACCAGTGGTACACAAGTTTCCTCTGGTGGTACATTTATTGGGGTAAAAACCTGCCTCCTGTGAAAAGTCCGTAGCTGCTCAGCTGCTCGGCTTATTTACACCACTGTATTCTAACGTTGGCGATTATGGTGTTACTTTGAGAGCACAATATTTTCTCAGGTGGTGCTTGGTATAAAACATTTGAGAACCACTGCTCTATTTCAAGGATTTTGTGGCAACCGTTTTATTGCGTCCTCCCGTTTCAGTTTTTCCTGTGTGCCTGTATCCTGCTAGCACTGCATGAATTGCTTTGCATAGTCAACCTGAAGGATTCCACACATTCCCTTAAGTGGAACTTGCCTCAGGCGCATTTTTTTGTGTGTGGACATTGCTTTGCTATAGTCTACTTACAGAGTGTAATGTAAACAAAAAAATAACATTTGACTGAAGTCTTTATGAATGCTCCCATCATGTAATCAAGTCATAAGACTAAGTTAACTGCCTGACATCAGCATTATGTGTAGCGTCCCCGGCTGAATGATGGTCGAACTCTTTAACTGATGGTTCATAGGCGTTTATTTTTGTGCTGAACAGAAGGTAACGTTGCTCCACTAAAACCTTTGATAACACACTCTGAACACACCATAAGAGCTATGGAATAAAACAAAAATAGTATTACCAACTTCATAATGTTCAACAGTATCCAAAAGTGTGTTTTTAGCCCAATTTAGTTCAATAATAACTTAAAGAATACAGTGTAATAAACAAACAGATTTAACTTGAAATTCAATATTTTAACTGTTATTTCAACCTCTGGAATTGTTATTAATACACCCAAAAATGATGTATAATTTATTTATACTAACAAATCAAGCAACTGAAATAAATGTCCCTTTCAGACCGACAGACATGCCCTACATCGCACCAAAACAGCGTTATTGCTAGCTTAAAATACACTGGAATAAAACAAAGCCAAACTATAGAAGGACATCACATTACTACTAAGCATTAAGTACAACATTAAAACGAAATGATGACAAACCGTGTGCCCTTATCAGCCAGGTGCTAAACGAACTTACAAGTAGACGTTTCTTAATGTTTTTGAACTTTTAATAGACCCGTTTGTGCCGTGCAAACGCTTGACTATCTGCAGATTGGTCTTTTTTTCTTATTCCGGTTACACTGTATCAAAATAAAAGCACCAACCTAAAAACAGGAAATGACGGTAAAATAAAGGAAACAAGTTAATCTTTCAAAGACATTACTTATGAAATAAATAACTATAGAAACAAAACATTATGAAAATACGCTGTGGCATATTAAAGGTCATTTACATTATGTTCATTAAGCTGCTGTGTAAACTTATTTCCGATGAAAATGGCCGAGGGCCAAAACACCTTTAGAGGCCCCGATGTGTTAGGTTTTTTAAAGGTGTGAAAGGTTTGATACGGCTGAAATTACAAGTTATGAGTACCCACATAGATGACAACTGCTCTCTGTGTTTCACCTGTAACAGTTTGTGCATGTGTGTGTGTGTGTGTGACTTCCTGTTGCAGAGGGCCTATACATTCCTGCAGAAGCATCCTGCGGTCCTCAGCGACCGAATCGCCATGCTGGGAAATTGCTTTGGCAGCAACTTAATCGTCAAAATGGCTTGTTATTTTGAAGTTGTAAAGGTAAAACCAGTAATAATAAATAGATATGTGCATGCAACTGTAGGCTGAGGAGATTCACATGTCGAGATTAATGACGGCACAGAAAGAGGCATGAGCAAGACGTCCGACACAAGAATCAAGCCGAACAATGCCGAACTGTAGCTCAGTTAAAAATGTAACAATCCTAAAAAAATATAGGTTCATCTCTAACAATTACCAGGGAAATGTCTAAAATCTCAATATTTAACATTGAGATATTTAGCATCACAAACCCTGCCGCTGTATTTCAGTCCAGTGACTGTGTCAGACGGAGTCTGTGCTCCGGTCATGGAGGAACTGATTCTAATGATTCAGTTGCACTGAAAACCAAGTCACTCGTTTGTGTGTGCCGTGTGTAAAACAAAGTCATGGCAATTTTATGCAGCCGTGCAGTGCTGACTCTGCCCACATTGAGTAGGTACTATTTTGTAGTGGAAATCCAACCTTAAACCGTGCCGTGCCGAGGCGAGTCAAGGCTACCTGGGACCATAGGTGGAAAAGGGGCTTAACATGCTATTGCAACGACCTGAAGAACTCTGCTGTAATGATCAAATCATTTAAAAGATAATATATAGACAGCTGGATAAACATATTTTATTGATCCTTAAACCAGGAAATTCTTGTGCTACAGCAAGTTGAATACAGCTAATTCCTTTTTACTGCATTCTCAGTGTTTATGACCTAAAGCCTGGTCGTTTTTGCAATAACGTTTGAGGATACATTCAAAGTTCTTGAAATGTTCTAGTTTGGCTGACCATCATGTCTTAAACTACTGATAGGCTGTTGTTTTTCTTTACTTAGTTAAGAGGTTTGTACCATAACATGGATTAGAGTAGTAGTCAAGTAGGGTTTTTCACTATAGTACACCTCTGTACACCACGGAGTTGTGATAAGTTAAGTCTTCACAAGGCTCACCTGTTAACTAGAAACAAATCCAGATGATGATCTCATGAATCTGATTGAGAGATTGACAGAAGTGTGCAGAATAATTACATCATTCAATTTCATAAGTGTGGATAAATGTGTGTGATTCCAGCTCAGGTGTGCAGTGTGTATTAACGCTACCCATGTGCAGCCAGTTGGTGGAACTTTAGAGGACACGGTGAATCACTTGCAGGAGTAAGTTGACCAGTTTTTGTTCACTTGTAGGTTTCTCTTCAGCAACTCAAATCCTTTGTTCCGTGTCCTGAATGATTTCGGCCGCTTCTGCCACTCTCAGGACGAAAACTGAATCTGTGGTGGAACAGATTCATGAAAAATTAACCCTGAGAACACAGAACTTTTAGGCTGCTTTTTTCCATCACTATGTTAAAATATATTTTTTAATTTTCTCCAACTTTATAAACACACCTGAGCCAAAAGTACTCAAAAAATATTTAAAATCAGATTTGTGAAATTTGGAAATATGTCAAAGTTCACTTTTTTATTTATGAATAAAAACAAAGGGGAAATAGTCTAATTTTGTGACTTCTGCACAGTTATTGCTACTTTATGTCATTGCCAAAAAATGTGATATAAAATGAATCATAACTTTGACTCAACAGCACATAATAAGACAAACCCCCCCCCGCGCATTTGTAAAGACTGAAGATGTGACTTATAAACACACACCCCCAGGATGTCCATATAAGGAGTTGTGTGTTATTCCCACAGCAAATTATTGTGGCATGGAGCCATGCCGCCTGAGCACTAAGGGTTAAACATAAAGCTTTTAGACATGTTTGATCTTTGGTGTTGAAATCATCTTCATGTTTTGATAGCCAACAATGAAGACCTGTGTGTTTTTGTTTTTCTTCTTTCTCAGTATCAAACAAGCTTTCCGCCCAAACTAGTCTGCTACTGCACCTTTTTCCAGTCTCCGAGCACACCCCTTTTTTTATTTCTTCTTTTTATCCACAGATAAATGAATTTACGGATGGCTATTTGATTAGATTAAGTCTTTTTGTATTTTCTGGTCCAATCAGTAGGCGAAGCAAGGCTTACCTGAATGAGGAGGAACAGGTGATTTGGCGAGGCTTACTGCTGCCCATCATGACGGACCCATCAACTAAGCTGGACGTGAGTATCAGCAGTACCAGAGTGTTTCTGTCTAATTCTTACTCGGTTCATTTTGTAGTTCTGTAAAAGATTTAGGTTTTAAAGAAATTACTGCAGCAGGTGAATGAATCTTAAATGTTGCTGCTGTTTGTCGCCGAGCAGATGGGGCGACTGCAGTGTCCTCTGTTGCTGGTTGTAGGTGAGGATGATCAGAACATGCCCAGCTACGAGTCTGCAATGGATGTGAGTTGACTGAGCTGATGACTTCCTATGTGAATAAATCACTATTATATCATATCAAATTGCTTTATTTTTACATCCACATATGCAGGGAAGTTGTTACTTCTAATCAGAATGTTTTTATTCAGTTTGCAGACAATTTGCACATGAAAATATGAGGTTATCCTTTGTTTTTCCAGATGCAGAAGATGATGGAACAAGCAGGAAACAGCCACCTGCTGACTGTCCTGTCGTACCCTAACACCGGGCATGTGATTGAACCTCCCTACATGCCACATACCCGAGCCAGCGGCTTCAGAGTTCCCAAAACAAATGAAATATGTAGGTTTTCAAGCTCAGACTGGGATAGTTGTAAACACTAACACACAAACACTCTGTAGTTTTAACAGTTGTTATTTCTGTTGCCTTCTGTCTGTACAGATATGACTCTGTGGGGTGGAGAGACGGTGGCACATTGCCATGCTCAGGAAGATGCTTGGAAAAATATACTAGCCTTTCTGAGAGAACATCTGTTTACAGATAGAAAGATTGTTTCCCATCTGTAAACAAGAAGATAACTAATAAAACCTAGTAATAGCATGAAGACCTACTATAAATAGAAAACTACAAGATTTCTTGTTCTCGTTCTTGAAAAAAGTAGAGTCACATTTGGGAGAAGGAACAATATTTCATGGGCTTTTGTTCCTGTCCACACTTTGAAAAAACAATTTGGATTTGCAAAAAAAAAGAGATTTTTCTGACAGACAAAGTCTTTTGAGGAAGCTTCACTGAAGTCAGACATGAAAGTTACATAATGTGAACAATGACAAGGATACGTTTTGTTACAGTGGCAGAGTTTGTATTAACACTGAGATTTTTGGGTTGTTTAAAGTGGAAAAACTGCAAGTTGTTTTAAGAAGTACACTGTGTTCAGGGGCACACATTTCTCCAGCAGTGCTGTCGCTAAAGCACCATTATATCCACTGTTTCTGCTCAGCGACTGTGTTAACACCCACTGAAAAACTGTTCTTTTATTTGTGTGTGTGTGTGGGGGGGGGTATAGGGAATATTTGTGTTTGTAAGTGTGTATGGCTTTAAGTTATTCATGTTTAAAAATAAACAAATGATTGGATAAGCACTGATCACCCCCCCCCCCCCCATCAATTACAAGTTTTTTCTTTAATTAACAGAATCATTTTGCACCATGAATATGTTTATATTGTCAACTATTTATCATTCCATAGCCAAACAAACACTTTTATTTAGAAATGAGGTGAACAATCATCATAAATATCATTTAACCCTAACCCCGACTGACCATAGGACTTTGTGGCCCCCAGGTCATTACTGGTTTGAGACCTGATGATGGTCCCCCCAGAGTCTCGGATCTTCTCTGTGTGAAGGTATTTCATGCACTTGTTCCAGTGGCTTGTAGTTGCCGTGTTGGTCCACTTGGGGGAGTCCCGCCTCTACCTCTGCAGTTTAAATATTCAGCAGCTCGTTTCTCTCTCTCTCTCTCTCTCTCTCCCCCTCTCTCTCCCTCTCTTGCTCTGACTGCATGATGACGCTCCTGAACTTCATGTGTTATTGCACTAACAATAATTTTTGGTTGTCACAAGTAGTCGCTCTGTATGTGAATATGCACCCATGTGTATTTATACTTGGGGATTAAGATATATCATCTGATATTGGCAAACATGCCAAGACTCCCCCATATGACGAATGACTAAAACAGTACACTGTATAAGCTGCTACCTCCGTGCACCTTCTCCATATATATTATTGGGTTTTTTAATATTTATGTATCTTTACACAATTAAATAATGAATATATATATATATATATATGTAACATGGTGTATGTGTTGCGCTGTTTTGCACTATTAGAGTACTATAGAGTACTAAATATTTAATTATTTCTTTTTTTTAAATTATTTTATTTGTCTATTCCCACTACCCGTAGAATTGACGTGTGTTACGCAGGAGACGCCGTCAGTGTTGCCAGATTGGGCGGTTTTCCGCCCAATTGGGCTTCTTTTGTTTACGTCAGGCGGGGAAAAAATACATTGGGCGGGTGAATAAAATTTGGGCTGCTTTTGTCCACATTTGGCGGGTTTTTTAATATTGTAAAAACAGCTCTCTCTCTCTCTCTCTCTCTCTCAAATAAATAAATAAATAAATAGTTTAAATAAATAAATAATTGAGGTAGTTGTGGGCTATTCAATCGGCATACGGCAACGTACCGGTCCGTGACGTCAGTTCAGCACTGTAGCCGCGCTAAATATGAAGCGGGTGACCTAGCTAAGCAGCAGCATCATGCCGAAGTGGGGTAAGGGTATAAATATATTAGGCCTACACGGTTAAAAGTGCAACTTTTTACGTGCAGCTGTTATTATTACTAATCTGGGCCTGGCGCTAGGATGCCAGAGGTTCATCTTGCAATTTGTGTAGCCAATGGTTGATTTACTGCGCTCTTGTTGGTTGCATTAAACCTGTTAATCTATCATTTATGTGTGGCTATTTGATGCTATATGAAGCTCTGGATGTCTATGTGTTATGATTTTACGGATTTACACGAGTGTCTGGCAACTTCGTGGTTTGGGCTGGTTTTTATTGGATTGGGCGGGTTCTACGATGTGATTGGGCTGGAAACTGTCAATCTGATCTGGCAACACTGGACGCCGTGTTGCGTTCAATGTACGCCGTTTATTCTACAGGTAGGTCATGGTGGAATGTTGCTCCTTAAACTTAATTATTCTTTTGTGTGGAATGCTGCTTAAAACTCTGCGAGGGAGATTTTATGTTCTCTGTGTTGTAGTAGTGTGATAGGTTTTGTGTGTGATATATTTTAATTACGTTATCCTGAGCAAGCTCTGTGTGTTTTGTTTTGATTTGTGGTTGCTAATTATGTTAGCTCCCGGGCGCTAGCGCATGTTGATGTGCCCGGTGTACTGTACTGTTGCGTTCAATGTACGCCGTTTATTCTACAGGCTGTCGTGGTTACTGTGGTGGTGCTACGAGTAATAAACGGTCTCATCACCATTAACAATCGACTCTGCCTCCCGTGATTCTTTCGGGAGACACACTTCCCCTCGCCGGCAACACCAAAACCTAAACACAACGCAGAGTATCGGCGGGCGGAGTGGCTGCGGCAGAGTGTGGGTTACATATACATCTGCTGCTACTCAAGTATGCAAAATATTTATATACTTAATGTAGACACACTGTTATTCATTGTTTAATATTGAGTTTTATATTGTTTTATATTCTCCGTCCACTAAACCCACCCCTCCTCGACTCTGATCTCTGTACCTCTCTGAATGTAGAGTTTTATTGGCTCGATGGGGTCGATGGTAACTGTTTAGTTATAAAGTTGCCAGAAAAAAATGGTTTGTGAGTCCTACCTTGTGGCTGAAGGGTTTAAAAAAAAATCACATCATAAGCAGAGACATAAAGTACAAACTACTTACTGTACTAGCAGAACAGGATGATGTCTGATGAATGAACACCTCCAACTGTTTAAAAAGTGAAGTGTGTGACCAATGACATGCGAGGACAGACTTGGATCATGTCATTATGTAAAACAAGGACGGGGGCAGACGTTCTAAAGACAGACAGCCAACTGGGTGAGGAAAAAAGTGAACGAATCCGATAGTGATGGGAAGTTCGACTCTTCTTACTGATTCGGATCTTTTACTCTCAGACAGTAAATTAAACTAATCTTCATTTTTACAGCGGTTGGCGCTGTATCCCTCTTGTGGGCGTTGTAAAAAAAAGACTGCGGTTCTCAAACACTTAACATGGTTTGCTTCAGCTGACAAAGTATAATAAACAAAATGCCATAAGCAATTCAAACCATATGAAACCCTAGGAAAGCAAATACACACCTCAATAAAGTGACTTGTGTCCTGTATCCTCTCTGCCATTGTTGTTTAACAGCACAACAGTGACTAGGTAGCTGTCACGTGACCTAAGGACGGACGCTCGCTCAGTTGAGTGAATCCTGAACTAATCATTTCTGTTTCCTTTCCTGCTGAGGTTAAGCAGCTGCCTGCCATCGTGTGGCGAATGAAGGTACTGCATGAAAATGAACGAACGAACCACTCGGTTGAGTCACTCCTGAACTAATCATTTCTGTTTCCTGTCCTGCTGACTGAGCTTATGCAGCTGTCTGCCAAGTGGCGAAGGAAGGTACTGCATGAAAATGAACGAACGAACCACTCAGTTGAGTCACTCCTGAACTAATCATTTCTGTTTCCTGTCCTTCTGACTGAGCTTATGCAGCTGTCTGCCATGTGGCGAAGGAAGGTACTGCATGAAAATGAGCGAATCACTCACTGAGATGACTCATTACTCCCGAGTCATATAAAAGATTAGTTCATTTTGAACGAAACGTTCACGAACGACACATCACTAGAATCCGAAGAAGAAGCAGATATTGGACACAGCGCAGGGTTAGGTTGGTTGTGTAAGGTGCACATGAAAAGAATTAGACTAAAACACAAGGCTCTGAGTGAGACTCAGTGAAGAGCCATTTGGGAGCTGTAAGAGTCGGCTCTTGTTCGGGAGCCGAGCCAAAAGATCCCACTCTTTGAAAAGAGCCCGACTTCCTATCACTACACCGCTGATCTTCCGTCTCCTCCCACAGTAACAGTACCCTGTTTGGACACAAGAAGGCACCATCGAGCCAATAAAACTCTACATTCAGAGAGGTACAGAGATCAGAGTCGAGGAGGGGTGGGTTTAGTGGACGGAGAATATAAAACAATATAAAACTCAATATTAAACAATGAATAACAGTGTGTCTACATTAAGTATATAAATATTTTGCATACTTGAGTAGCAGCAGATGTATATGTAACCCACACTCTGCCGCAGCCACTCCGCCCGCCGATACTCTGCGTTGTGTTTAGGTTTTGGTGTTGCCGGCGAGGGGAAGTGTGTCTCCCGAAAGAATCACGGGAGGCAGAGTCGTTTGTTAATGGTGATGAGACCGTTTATTACTCGTAGCACCACCACAGTAACCACGACAGCCTGTAGAATAAACGGCGTACAGTTGCTATACTTTGACAACGTGCACAAGTAGCATGACGCACTCTACCACAATTTTTATTAGTAGGTTATGGTTTAAATTTTACAAAGTGCGTTTGGACAAAGCTCTTTATGTACTTCATGAATAAGTGGTATAAAGTGCTTTTACTGTGTACTGTAAGTACTTCTTAAGTTTGATAAAATCACAACAAAATAGAAATAAGACAAGGAAATATGAGTATTAACCATATGCAAGACGAACAATACGAAAAACAAGATGAACGACTATAGCTTTTTCTTGTGTGTTCGCATTTGTGTGTACACATTTGTACCGTAAAGGGTCGGTGCACTTCATGTTTAGGAACGGCTGAAACACACACATTACTGCAGTGGCAAATTGCAAAGCAAATTGGTAAACTTAAGAAACTTAAGATGTAGGACCTAGACCTTAAGTTTCTTAAGTTGTTTTTTTTTATACCGGGTTAGGGTTAGGGTTCTGGATCTGCCCAAATAAGTACTGGAACACAGGGAGGCCAAAATTAAGAAATTAACCCCTGGTGTAGGTACTGCGTACCGCCTGCTAATGGTAAAGCTGGACGGGAAGTACTGTACAATAAACTACACAACTGCTGACTTCCGTTGCGGCTTTTATAACTATAAAGTTACACAGTAAATGATTAAGTAAGTTATTATTAGAATTCTTTTGCACTTTATATTTCATATTCATGTTCATGTTTCTGTCCAGTGTTTGTCTCTGGTCTGCTTAGGTCAGAATGGACAGGAAACAAGATTGTGTGAAGCTGTCAGTCCAGCCGTCCAGAGGACTTATGGATGAGAAATTCATTATCCTGGTCCAGAATGTCCCACCTTGTTGTGCGCTGACTGTCCGTGCTTTCAACCAGTGTGATAAAGGCAACAAGTGGGAGGCGTATGGTCACTACACTGCCGATGCCACTGGGACTATGAATGGTTAGTAACTCCAAGACTGAGACCTGGAGAATTCAGGACAATTCATTTGGAAATCATTTTTTACTAAAGTATGGAATTTAACTTTTTATTTTACAGTTGCAGAGGATTTCAGTCTGGGTGGGACATATTCTGGGATTGAACCAATGGGTCTGTTGTGGAGCCTCAGACCAGTTCAGGGCAGCAAACTGGGACAGAGGTACGAGACCAGACCAGAATTATTCAGATGATATACTGCTCACTACACACGAAATTGTCAATATCAGAGCTGACTCTACTGCCACCATGCAGATTGGTAAAGAAGAACACCCAGACTCCCATGGAGGTCACAATCTCAGTGTATCAGGGTCACCAGACTGAAGGGTTCATGAACCAGGTACCACTGGCCTGTGCAGTGGTGGAGCGTTGGTACACGACGCCTGGTGTCCGCAGGATCCCGATCACGGAGGAAGGACTTGATGCAGTCCTCTTCCTTCCACCAGGTAGGACTTGAGTTTTTGATGTTGTCCAAAGGAAATGTATAGGCAACTGCTGCTACTCAACGCTCACTAAAACCTGCTGCTTTTATCTCTTGAGGGCCCGGGCGGTTTCCTGGAGTCTTGGACCTGTGGGGGGCTGGAACAATCTTCGTAGAGTACCGTTCAGCGATGCTAGCATCCCACGGCTTTGCTTCCTTGACTCTCAACTACCTGAAACCTAAAGTCACCTTGGAAACTGGGAAAATGGTGGACAATGAGTACTTTGAGGTAAATGTGATTGTTTCCAAAAAAACTAACAAAAACCTGCACATCTCTGGCATATTATTGCCTTAAAAAACATTGTGGACAAAAATCGTAGCTAATGGCTGCCTGTAAGAAGCCAGTGCAGAGCAACTTGATCAACCTACTGAAATGATGTGTGCATTTACTTGATGGATGGATACAACAATCAAATCGGTTCAGCAGGACTTAACAATCGTATTTTAATAATTTATTAACAGGTTGTTGTTTTTTTTGGGGGGGGGTGCTCTGCCAAAAAGAAACATTCAGCTCCAGGTTCAGTGGAGGCAGTCGGGAGTAACTTTTTGTTAAAAGAGAGATATACAATAAGTAACTTTCTGAAATATCATAGAACCAAACATGTAGTGTTTTAAAGTAAAACCGACTCTGGATGCAGTCGGGTAGTGTGTACTAAATACTGACCCAACTGCAAACACATGCTGCCAACAGCCAATGAAAAAGATTAGGTGGGACACAGGAAGTAGAGTCAGAAGAGGAAGACGTCAGGTTGATATGTTCAGTTGGTTTGACAGTTGGTCGTTGTAGTCTGTGATCCTTCATCAGGCGCAGTCATCAGTCCCCAGGCCTTCAATCTTCATAAAAAAACATCTGTTGAAACCGGTCAGTTATTGTGTACTCAGTCTTTTCAAAGCCTGTAACGACTGTGAAAGTTGTCCCTGGCTTTAGAGAGATTGTTTTTGATAATTACGCAGAAGTCCACAAGGACAAATAGAAGTTGGACACCAGAGCTTTAACTTGTGTCTCTTGGTCCTGGGATTAACCCAAGTCTGTCTTTACTTTACTGAGGAAGACAGTGGTCTTTACTGAGGAAGTACCAGTGGTACACAAGTTTCCTCTGGTGGTACATTTATTGGGGTAAAAACCTGCCTCCTGTGAAAAGTCCGTAGCTGCTCAGCTGCTCGGCTTATTTACACCACTGTATTCTAACGTTGGCGATTATGGTGTTACTTTGAGAGCACAATATTTTCTCAGGTGGTGCTTTGCTATAGTCTACTTACAGAGTGTAATGTAAACAAAAAAATAACATTTGACTGAAGTCTTTATGAATGCTCCCATCATGTAATCAAGTCATAAGACTAAGTTAACTGCCTGACATCAGCATTATGTGTAGCGTCCCCGGCTGAATGATGGTCGAACTCTTTAACTGATGGTTCATAGGCGTTTATTTTTGTGCTGAACAGAAGGTAACGTTGCTCCACTAAAACCTTTGATAACACACTCTGAACACACCATAAGAGCTATGGAATAAAACAAAAATAGTATTACCAACTTCATAATGTTCAACAGTATCCAAAAGTGTGTTTTTAGCCCAATTTAGTTCAATAATAACTTAAAGAATACAGTGTAATAAACAAACAGATTTAACTTGAAATTCAATATTTTAACTGTTATTTCAACCTCTGGAATTGTTATTAATACACCCAAAAATGATGTATAATTTATTTATACTAACAAATCAAGCAACTGAAATAAATGTCCCTTTCAGACCGACAGACATGCCCTACATCGCACCAAAACAGCGTTATTGCTAGCTTAAAATACACTGGAATAAAACAAAGCCAAACTATAGAGGGACATCACATTACTACTAAGCATTAAGTACAACATTAAAACGAAATGATGACAAACCGTGTGCCCTTATCAGCCAGGTGCTAAACGAACTTACAAGTAGACGTTTCTTGTTGTTTTTGAACTTTTAATAGACCCGTTTGTGCCGTGCAAACGCTTGACTATCTGCAGATTGGTCTTTTTTTCTTATTCCGGTTACACTGTATCAAAATAAAAGCACCAACCTAAAAACAGGAAATGACGGTAAAATAAAGGAAACAAGTTAATCTTTCAAAGACATTACTTATGAAATAAATAACTATAGAAACAAAACATTATGAAAATACGCTGTGGCATATTAAAGGTCATTTACATTATGTTCATTAAGCTGCTGTGTAAACTTATTTCCGATGAAAATGGCCGAGGGCCAAAACACCTTTAGAGGCCCCGATGTGTTAGGTTTTTTAAAGGTGTGAAAGGTTTGATACGGCTGAAATTACAAGTTATGAGTACCCACATAGATGACAACTGCTCTCTGTGTTTCACCTGTAACAGTTTGTGCATGTGTGTGTGTGTGTGTGACTTCCTGTTGCAGAGGGCCTATACATTCCTGCAGAAGCATCCTGCGGTCCTCAGCGACCGAATCGCCATGCTGGGAAATTGCTTTGGCAGCAACTTAATCGTCAAAATGGCTTGTTATTTTGAAGTTGTAAAGGTAAAACCAGTAATAATAAATAGATATGTGCATGCAACTGTAGGCTGAGGAGATTCACATGTCGAGATTAATGACGGCACAGAAAGAGGCATGAGCAAGACGTCCGACACAAGAATCAAGCCGAACAATGCCGAACTGTAGCTCAGTTAAAAATGTAACAATCCTAAAAAAATATAGGTTCATCTCTAACAATTACCAGGGAAATGTCTAAAATCTCAATATTTAACATTGAGATATTTAGCATCACAAACCCTGCCGCTGTATTTCAGTCCAGTGACTGTGTCAGACGGAGTCTGTGCTCCGGTCATGGAGGAACTGATTCTAATGATTCAGTTGCACTGAAAACCAAGTCACTCGTTTGTGTGTGCCGTGTGTAAAACAAAGTCATGGCAATTTTATGCAGCCGTGCAGTGCTGACTCTGCCCACATTGAGTAGGTACTATTTTGTAGTGGAAATCCAACCTTAAACCGTGCCGTGCCGAGGCGAGTCAAGGCTACCTGGGACCATAGGTGGAAAAGGGGCTTAACATGCTATTGCAACGACCTGAAGAACTCTGCTGTAATGATCAAATCATTTAAAAGATAATATATAGACAGCTGGATAAACATATTTTATTGATCCTTAAACCAGGAAATTCTTGTGCTACAGCAAGTTGAATACAGCTAATTCCTTTTTACTGCATTCTCAGTGTTTATGACCTAAAGCCTGGTCGTTTTTGCAATAACGTTTGAGGATACATTCAAAGTTCTTGAAATGTTCTAGTTTGGCTGACCATCATGTCTTAAACTACTGATAGGCTGTTGTTTTTCTTTACTTAGTTAAGAGGTTTGTACCATAACATGGATTAGAGTAGTAGTCAAGTAGGGTTTTTCACTATAGTACACCTCTGTACACCACCGAGTTGTGATAAGTTAAGTCTTCACAAGGCTCACCTGTTAACTAGAAACAAATCCAGATGATGATCTCATGAATCGGATTGAGAGATTGACAGAAGTGTGCAGAATAATTACATCATTCAATTTCATAAGTGTGGATAAATGTGTGTGATTCCAGCTCAGGTGTGCAGTGTGTATTAACGCTACCCATGTGCAGCCAGTTGGTGGAACTTTAGAGGACATGGTGAATCACTTGCAGGAGTAAGTTGACCAGTTTTTGTTCACTTGTAGGTTTCTCTTCAGCAACTCAAATCCTTTGTTCCGTGTCCTGAATGATTTCGGCCGCTTCTGCCACTCTCAGGACGAAAACTGAATCTGTGGTGGAACAGATTCATGAAAAATTAACCCTTAGAACACAGAGCTTTTAGGCTGCTTTTTTCCATCACTGTTAAAACATTTTTTTTAATTTTCTCCAACTTTATAAACACACCTGAGCCAAAATTACTCCAAAAATATTTAAAATCAGATTGAATTTGTGAAGTTTGGAAATATGTCAAAGTTCACTTTTTTATTTATGAATAAAAACAAAGGGGAAATAGTCTAATTTTGTGACTTCTGCACAGTTATTGCTACTTTATGTCATTGCCAAAAAATGTGATATAAAATGAATCATAACTTTGACTCAACAGCACATAAGAAGACAAAAACCCCCCCTGCATTTGTAAAGACTAAAGATGTGACTTATAAACACACACCCCCAGGATGTCCATATAAGGAGTTGTGTGTTATTCCCACAGCAAATTATTGTGGCATGGAGCCGTGCCGCCTGAGCACTAAGGGTTAAACATAAAGCTTTTAGACATGTTTGATCTTTGGTGTTGAAATCATCTTCATGTTTTGATAGCCGACAATGAAGACCTGTGTGTTTTTGTTTTTCTTCTTTCTCAGTATCAAACAAGCTTTCCGCCCAAACTAGTCTGCTATTGCACCTTTTTCCAGTCTCTGAGCACACCCCTTTTTTTAATTTCTTCTTTTTATCCACAGATAAATGAATTTACGGATGGCTATTTGGCGATTATCTAACACTTAGATTAGATTAAGTCCTTTTTTTTATTTTCTGGTCCAATCAGTAGGCGAAGCAAGGTTTACCTGAATGAGGAGGAACAGGTGATTGGGCGAGGCTTACTGCTGCCCATCATGACGGACCCATCAACTAAGCTGGACGTGAGTATCAGCAGTACCAGAGTGTTTCTGTCTAATTCTTACTCGGTTCATTTTGTAGTTCTGTAAAAGATTTAGGTTTTAAAGAAATGACTGCAGCAGGTGAATGAATCTTAAATGTCGCTGCTGTTTGTCGCCGAGCAGATGGGGCGACTGCAGTGTCCTCTGTTGCTGGTTGTAGGTGAGGATGATCAGACCATGCCCAGCTACGAGTCTGCAATGGATGTGAGTTGACTGAGCTGATGACTTCCTATGTGAATAAATCACTATTATATCATATCAAATTGCTTTATTTTTACATTCACGTATGCAGGGAAGTTGTTACTTCTAATCAGAATGTTTTTATTCAGTTTGCAGACAATTTGCACATGAAAATATGAGGTTATCCTTTGTTTTTCCAGATGCAGAAGATGATGGAACGAGCAGGAAACAGCCACCTGCTGACTGTCCTGTCGTACCCTAACACCGGGCATGTGATTGAACCTCCCTACATGCCACATACCCGAGCCAGCGTCCTCAGAGTTCCCAAAACAAATGATATATGTAGGTTTTCAAGCTCGGACTGGGATAGTTGTAAACACTAACACACAAACACTCTGTAGTTTTAACAGTTGTTATTTCTGTTGCCTTCTGTCTGTACAGGTATGGCTCTGTTTGGTGGAGAGACGGTGGCACATTGCCATGCTCAGGAAGATGCCTGGAAAAATATACTAGCCTTTCTGAGAGAACATCTGTTTACAGATAGAAAGATTGTTTCTCATCTGTAAACAAGAAGATAACTAATAAAACCTAGTAATAGCATGAAGACCTACTATAAATAGAAAACTACAAGATTTCTTGTTCTTGTTCTTGAAAAAAGTAGAGTCACATTTGGGAGAAAGAACAATATTTCATGGGCTTTTGTTGCTGTCCACACTTTGAAAAACCAATTTGGATTTGCAAAAAAAAAAGAGATTTTTCTCACAGACAAAGTCTTTTTTTGAGGAAGCTTCACTGAAGTCAGACATGAAAGTTACATAATGTGAACAATGACAAGGATAAGTTTTGTTACAGTGGCAGAGTTTGTATTAACACTGAGATTTTTGGGTTGTTTAAGTGGAAAAACTGCAAGTTGTTTTAAGAAGTACACTGTGTTCAGGGGCACACATTAACACACGACTGTGTTAACACCCACTGAAAAACTTTTTTTTTTTGTTCTTTTATTTGTGTGTGTGTGTGGGGGGGGGTATAAGGAATATTTGTGTTTGTAAGTGTGTATGGCTTTAAGTTATTCATGTTTAAAAATAAACAAATGATTGGATAAGCACTGATCACCCCCCCCCCCCATCAATTACAAGTTTTTTCTTTAATTAACAGAATCATTTTGCACCATGAATATGTTTATATTGTCAACTATTTATCATTCCATAGCCAAATAAACACTTTTATTTAGAAATGAGGTGAACAATCATCATAAATATCATTTAACCCTAACCCCGACTGACCATAGGACTTTGTGGCCCCCAGGTCATTACTGGTTTGAGACCTGATGAGGGTCCCCCCAGAGTCTAGGATCTTCTCTGTGTGAAGGTATTTCATGCACTTGTTCCAGTGGCTTGTAGTTGCCGTGTTGGTCCACTTGGGGGAGTCCAGCCTCTACCTCTGCAGTTTAAATATTCAGCAGCTCGTTTCTCTCTTTCTCTCTCTCTCTCTCTCTCTCTCTCTCTCTCTCTCTCTCTCTCTCTCTCTCTCTCTCTCTCTCTCTCTCGCTCGCTCTCTTGCTCTCTCTCTTGCTCTGACTGCATGATCACGCTCCTGAACTTAATGTGTTATTGCACTAACCGCGCACACGTTCATTCTCTGTGGTCTGTTGTCTGTGTCTGCTGCCTGGACGCACTTATCTAACCTTCCACCAGGACCAGGACCATGTGGTGTCTCTGTGCAGACATGAGGCCACCCCTGTGACCGGGTAACTTCATGATACCATCAGAGTCCAGTCCCCCTGAACTTGGCTGGTGTGATGAGTCTGACAACCTGCCGTTGCCTTTGACGCAGGGCAGTCGCGCCGCGCCGTGCCGCGCTGTGCCGCGCCGCGCTGCATGCGCTGCGCACCTCGTAGACCTGCCACAAGCTATTCAAAAAAAGTACGTGACTTCGGTCCTCTGGAATCAGCCGGAACTGACATGAACTCTTGCTGACGGACACGGTGATTTGAGAGCTGTCTGTGCTGTGGGAGTCGAGGGACCCGGGCTGTGGAGCCCCAGTCACGGGCTGAAGCGGCAGCTGAACCGGATCTGAGAACACCGCTCCTCCGCAGCAACAAGAAGACACAGAGTTTTGCCAGTAATTGCTTATTTATTTGTTTGTATGTTTTCTTGTATGGATTGTGATGCGGGGCGGGATCGAGTCCCCGCGCAGAGGAATTTGGCGCAAACGCGTTAGATGCGACAAAACAGCTGGAAATCATCTGTCTGACACTGACAGAGAAAACACCTGTTCCTGCTTTCTGTGGAAAGAAAGGTACCTGAACACTTCACGTCATGTGCAGCTGGAAACAAAAAAACAAACTGTACATTTTTCCAATTAGAGTCAAAACGCATTTTATGGACAATTAAACGAAAAATAGTTTATGTAATGTTATTTAAAAAAAAAAATATTATTATTATTATTATTGTTATTTTTTTAGCTCTTACCATACACAGTCATGACATAACCTCGTCATCCTATAACTCAACTAATGAAATCAACCAACCAATCATCATTTAAACAATCAGCCAGCGCAACCAACCTCCCAATCAATCAATCAATCAATAACACATCTGTGTGACTGCTGGATTCATCTCAGCTTATGTGTTTCTGATTTAAAGAATGAAGTCTTGTGCTGATTTGGAAACTAAGATAACTGTAAACCTGTCTATTAGGTTTATCAGGTTATTCATGTAATAATAACAATAATAATAATATAATTATTATAATTTTGTCTGTCTTGGCATGCGACATGTTTCCACCAAGTTTTGTGAAATTTGGTGCATCTTAGTTTTGGCTTTGTCCTACCGGGTTTCACCTTTGGAGGCACTACTGAGCCATTTTGCACCACTTTTTTGTATTACCCTCATTTTTTTATTCAGTTCCGACGTTTAGCACGTCAAAAATGTGATCGTTTCAAAATAATTATTTCTCCAAAAGATCCTCGTGCCACTGTGTAAGTGAGGCCTCTAATAATGAATGCTTGTGAATGCTTGGGTTCGCCCCCTGGTGTTTAACACATGGGCATGTGTAGTAACTCACGGGAGACTTCTTGCTGAACATGGGGGAAGGTTTATTTTCTTACGGACGAACACAGTGTAGTCACGATCACATCATCTTCATAGTACACAGAGCTTATTGTCTTCTTCACTTCTGTAACATGCCCAACAGGTAACTACTCGACTCATTGCCCCCCTAGTGGACATGTATATACTGCTCTCAGTTCCCACAGTTATTACATCCCTCTCCCCTTAAGCAATTTCTATACAACTCACTGGAACCTTATAACTGTCTTTAACTCCTGTTAAGTGCCAAACAACACTATTAAGTTTCCCTTAATTCAACTGAAAATCCTTAAGATAGCTGGGCAACTTAGTTTCCCTTTTTGACTGTCTTCTTATTGGAGTTGCATTTGTTACCATTCTTTGTTCAGTCTCTGAGCTTCCTACAGCTTCAACAACTGCTGGCTCCTCCAACAGGTCACCACTGAATAGCACTTCCTCAGCTTCCAGCCATGCTTAATTTTTTTCATCAGCCTGACTTGGCCGACTAGCGTCCGCAGGTTGGTTGCTGTTGCATTTCCCTGGTCTCTGGTGGTGAGTGTGAATCTGGTCCACATGTCTCCTCACTACTCTCCCATCACCCAGCATCACTTTGTAAGACACTGGTCCAGTCACCGACTCAATAATTCCCGGAATCCACTTGGGTCCTAGACTGAAGTTCTGGGTCAGCACTGAGTCTCCTGTTTTGAACCAACGTCCTTTTGCCTTTTTATTGTGATCTTTTATCTGTCTTTCTTGGTTTTCCTTCACTCTCCTGCTTAGGTCTGGGTGGATGGAATCCAGGGTGCAACGTAGCGTCCTCCCGAGAAGCAGCTCTGCTGGGGATAGACCTGTTGTAGTGTGAGGAGTCACTCTGTAGCTAAATAATACTCTGGCTACCTTAGCTGTCAGTGTGCCTTCTGGACATTTTTTCATCATTCTCTTGAATGTTTGTACCCCTCTCTCTGCTAACCCATTACTGGCGGCGTGGTAGGGTGCAGAGGTCACATGACGGATACCATTTTTGTTCAGGAAGTCTTTGAACTCGGTGCTGGTGAAACAAGTGCCAATATCAGACACCAACAACTCAGGCAGTCCATGGTTGCTAAAACTTGTACGCAGGCACTCAATTGTGGTGGCTGAAGTGGCAGAGTTCACTGGATACACGTCCATCCACTTTGAATGTGCATCAACAAGCACAAAAAACATTTTTTCCATAAACGGTCCGGCATAATCCACATGGATACGGCTCCACGGTTTGTCAGGCCAATCCCAGGGGTGTAATGGAGCTGGTGCAGGAATGTTGTGGTGCTCTTGACATGTTGTACAGCCCTTTACAGTATCCTCCACCTCTTTGTCCACATTTGGCCACCATACATAACTCCTAGCCAATGCCTTCATTCTGGACACTCCTGGGTGGCACTGATGAAGCTGCCTCATAACATTTCCTTGACCTGGATGTGGCACAATCACTCTTGAGCCCCATAACACACACCCATTCTGGATACTGAGCTCATGTTTCCTCACCTCATAAGGGGCAAACTCCTCCCCTTTCAGTTTTGATGACCAGCCAATTTGTACCATCTCCCGCACCCTCGAGAGTACTGGATCTTTGTCTGTCCATGCTTTCACTTGATCAGCTGTCACCAGCGTGATGTCAGAGCTCTCTAGCATGAGAACTCTCTCTTCCAGTCTCTCCACTTCCACTTTTTCTGGTAAAGGAAGGCGGCTCAGAGCATCCGCATTGCAGTGATACTTCCCTTCCTTATACACTATTGAATATTCGTAGGCTCTCAAGGTTACCGCCCACCTTTGGATTCTGGGTGAGGCCATCTGTGGTACGGCTCGCATCTCACTGAAAAGTGACAACAAGGGCTTGTGATCTGTCACTATAGTGAAGTTCCGTCCATAAATGTACTTGTGGAAACGTTTTATTCCAAACATCACTGCTAATCCTTCTTTATCCAGTTGTGAATAGTTCTTCTCCGCTGCATTTAAAGTTTGTGAGGTGAATCCTATGGGCCTCTCCGTTCCATCTGGCATGTGATGTGACAGCACGGCACCTACTCCATACAGTGATGCGTCACATGAGAGCACAATGTCCTTCTCTGGGTCGTAATGCACCAGCACTTTAGCAGACTGCATCATTTCTTTTGATTTTTCAAAAGCAACTTGTTGTGCTTCTCCCCACTGCCACCTTGTGTCTTTTTTTAGCAGTTTGTGCACTGGAGCGAGAACAGCTGACAGATTGGGTAGGAACTTGTTGTAATAGTTTAACAGTCCAAGGTATGCCTTCAACTCTGTCACATTTGAAGGTGTGGGTGCCTCTTGGTTTGCTTGCACCTTCTCATGGACTGGGTGCAGTCCTGTTGCATCCACCTTATGACCCAGAAAAATCACTTCCTCATTCATGAATAAGCATTTGGCTCTTTTAAGTCGCAGACCAGCTTCATCTAGCCGATTCAGCACCATGGACAGAGTCTGCAGGTGCTCTTGGTCGTCTTTCCCTGTGAGAAGAATGTCATCCAGAAAGATGGTGATACGAGGAATGGCCTGCAGCAGTCCCTCCATGGTCCGTTGAAATATCGCTGGGCTTGATGAAACACCAAAAGGTAGCACTCTGTATGTGAACAATCCTTTATGCGTATTTATGGTCACATACTTCTTTGCTTCCTCATCCAGGGGAATCTGGTGATAGGCATGACTCACATCTAACCTTGTGAACTTCTGTCCCCCCGAAAGCGTAGCAAACAGGTCCTCAATTCTGGGGATTGGGTACTGTTCCAGTTTTGAGATCTGATTTACAGTCAGCTTGTAATCTCCGCACAGTCTTACTGTGTCATCAGGTTTTAACACAGAGACCACAGGCGCGGCCCACTCAGCATGTTTTACTGGTTCAATAACCTCCTGAGAAAGGAGACGGTTTAGTTCAGCCTCAACTCTACCTCTCATGGCATATGGGATGGGCCTGGCTTTAAAAAACCTGGGGACTGCTTCCTTGTCCACATATATTTTTGCTGGGGGGCCTTTAAATCTCCCAAGTTCCTCGTTGAAAACCTCCCCATACTCCACCAGTACCTCCTCCAAGGTCTCTTTTTTTACATGATGGATTTGGGTTTCTGGTCTCCCCTGTACCTCTTCTGAGGTTTCTTCCTGGACGTGATGGACCTGGGGTGCTGATCTCCACTGTAAACCTAGCCTCCTAATCCAGTACCTACCTACCAGACTGGGGCCTGAACCTGCTACAACTACCACAGGTAAGTCTTGCACTCGCGTGCACCTTCTCCATATATATTATTGGGTTTTTTTCTATTTATGTATCTTTACACAATTAAATTATGAATATATATATATATATATACATCTGCTGCTACTCAAGTATGCAAAATATTTATATATTTAATGTAGACACACTGTTATTCATTGTTTAATATTGAGTTTTATATTGTTTTATATTCTCCGTCCACTAAACCCACCCCTCCTCGACTCTGATCTCTGTACCTCTCTGAATGTAGAGTTTTATTGGCTCGATGGTGCCTTCTTGTGTCCAAACAGGGTACTGTTACTGTGGGAGGAGACGGAAGATCAGCGGTGTAGTGATAGGAAGTCGGGCTCTTTTCAAAGAGTGGCTCGGCTCCCGAACAAGAGCCGACTCTTACAGCTCCCAAATGGCTCTTCACTGAGTCTCACTCAGAGCCTTGTGTTTTAGTCTAATTCTTTTCATGTGCACCTTACCCAACCAACCTAACCCTGCGCTGTGTCCAATATCTGCTTCTTCTTCGGATTTCTTCACTTTTTTCCTCACCCAGTTGGCTGTCTGTCTTTAGAGCGTCTGCCCCCGTCCTTGTTTTACATAATGACATGATCCAAGTCTGTCCTCGCATGTCATTGGTCACACACTTCACTTTTTAAACAGTTGGAGGAGTTCATTCATCAGACATCATCCTGTTCTGCTAGTACAGTAAGTAGTTTGTACTTTATGTCTCTGCGTGGGATGTGTTTTGTTTTTTTTAAACCCTTCAGCCACAAGGTAGGACTCACAAACCATTTTTTTCTGGCAACTTTATAACTAACTTTATACATATATATACATATACATATATACATATATATGTATATATGTATATATGTATATATGTATATGTATGTGTATATATATATATATATATATAAATCCAGTGCCATGAGAATAATTGCAAAAATCTCCCTATATTTAAATTATTTGTGTTCTCAAAAAGAGAACACAGACGTTGTGGCTTGTTGTATTTTCTTGTCTGTTGTAACATTGCAAGGTTCTCCATATGGGACCACAAAGGAATATCGTGTCTTGTTTTATGATAATTGAAAAGTAGTTAATGCTTTCAGTTTTATTGGGACTTAATACTACTTTGACAACATGCACAAGTAGCATGACGCACTCTACCACAATTTTTATTAGTAGGTTATGGTTTAAATTTTGTGCGTTTGGACAAAGCTCTTTATGTACTTCATGAATAAGTGGTATAAAGTGCTTTTACTGTGCACTGTAAGTGCCGGAAGAAATGCCAATACTATACCGGCACTTCTTAAGTTTGATAAAATCACAACAAAATAGAAATAAGACAAGGAAATATGAGTATTAACCATATGCAAGACGAACAATACGAAAAACAAGATGAACGACTATAGCTTTTTCTTGTGTGTTCACATTTGTGTGTACACATTTGTACAGTAAAGGGTCGGTGCACTTCATGTTTAGGAACGGCTGAAACACACACATTACTGCAGTGGCAAATTGCAAAGCAAATTGGTAAACTTAAGAAACTTAAGATGTAGGACCTAGACCTTAAGTTTCTTAAGTTGTTTTTTTTATACCGGGTTAGGGTTAGGGTTCTGGATCTGCCCAAATAAGTACTGGAACACAGGGAGGCCAAAATTAAGAAATTAACCCCTGGTGTAGGTACTGCGTACCGCCTGCTAATGGTAAAGCTGGACGGGAAGTACTGTACAATAAACTACACAACTGCTGACTTCCGTTGCGGCTTTTATAACTATAAAGTTACACAGTAAATGATTAAGTAAGTTATTATTAGAATTCTTTTGCACTTTATATTTCATATTCATGTTCATGTTTCTGTCCAGTGTTTGTCTCTGGTCTGCTTAGGTCAGAATGGACAGGAAACAAGATTGTGTGAAGCTGTCAGTCCAGCCGTCCAGAGGACTTATGGATGAGAAATTCATTGTCCTGGTCCAGAATGTCCCACCTTGTTGTGCGCTGACTGTCCGTGCTTTCAACCAGTGTGATAAAGGCAACAAGTGGGAGGCGTATGGTCACTACACTGCCGATGCCACTGGGACTGTGAATGGTTAGTAACTCCAAGACTGAGACCTGGAGAATTCAGGACAATTCATTTGGAAATCATTTTTTACTAAAGTATGGAATTTAACTTTTTATTTTACAGTTGCAGAGGATATCAGTCTGGGTGGGACATATTCTGGGATTGAACCAATGGGTCTGTTGTGGAGCCTCAGACCAGTTCAGGGCAGCAAACCGGGACAGAGGTACGAGACCAGACCAGAATTATTCAGATGATATACTGCTCACTACACACGAAATTGTCAATATCAGAGCTGACTCTACTGCCACCATGCAGATTGGTAAAGAAGAACACCCAGACTCCCATGGAGGTCACAATCTCAGTGTATCAGGGTCACCAGACTGAAGGGTTCATGAACCAGGTACCACTGGCCTGTGCAGTGGTGGAGCGTTGGTACATGACGCCTGGTGTCCGCAGGATCCCGATCACGGAGGAAGGACTTGATGCAGTCCTCTTCCTTCCACCAGGTAGGACTTGAGTTTTTGATGTTGTCCAAAGGAAATGTATAGGCAACTGCTGCTACTCAACGCTCACTAAAACCGGCTGTTTTTATCTCTTGAGGGCCCGGGCGGTTTCCTGGAGTCTTGGACCTGTGGGGGGCTGGAACAATCTTCGTAGAGTACCGTTCAGCGATGCTAGCATCCCACGGCTTTGCTTCCTTGACTCTCAACTACCTGAAACCTAAAGTCACCTTGGAAACTGGGAAAATGGTGGACAATGAGTACTTTGAGGTAAATGTGATTGTTTCCAAAAAAACTAACAAAAACCTGCACATCTCTGGCATATTATTGCCTTAAAAAACATTGTGGACAAAAATCGTAGCTAATGGCTGCCTGTAAGAAGCCAGTGCAGAGCAACTTGATCAACCTACTGAAATGATGTGTGCATTTACTTGATGGATGGATACAACAATCAAATCGGTTCAGCAGGACTTAACAATCGTATTTTAATAATTTATTAACAGGTTGTTGTTTTTTTTGGGGGGGGGGGGGGGGGTGCTCTGCCAAAAAGAAACATTCAGCTCCAGGTTCAGTGGAGGCAGTCGGGAGTAACTTTTTGTTAAAAGAGAGATATACAATAAGTAACTTTCTGAAATATCATAGAACCAAACATGTAGTGTTTTAAAGTAAAACCGACTCTGGATGCAGTCGGGTAGTGTGTACTAAATACTGACCCAACTGCAAACACATGCTGCCAACAGCCAATGAAAAAGATTAGGTGGGACACAGGAAGTAGAGTCAGAAGAGGAAGACGTCAGGTTGATATGTTCAGTTGGTTTGACAGCTGGTCGTTGTAGTCTGTGATCCTTCATCAGGCGCAGTCATCAGTCCCCAGGCCTTCAATCTTCATAAAAAAACATCTGTTGAAACCGGTCAGTTATTGTGTACTCAGTCTTTTCAAAGCCTGTAACGACTGTGAAAGTTGTCCCTGGCTTTAGAGAGATTGTTTTTGATAATTACGCAGAAGTCCACAAGGAGAAATAGAAGTTGGACACCAGAGCTTTAACTTGTGTCTCTTGGTCCTGGGATTAACCCAAGTCTGTCTTTACTTTACTGAGGAAGACAGTGGTCTTTACTGAGGAAGTACCAGTGGTACACAAGTTTCCTCTGGTGGTACATTTATTGGGGTAAAAACCTGCCTCCTGTGAAAAGTCCGTAGCTGCTCAGCTGCTCGGCTTATTTACACCACTGTATTCTAACGTTGGCGATTATGGTGTTACTTTGAGAGCACAATATTTTCTCAGGTGGTGCTTGGTATAAAACATTTGAGAACCACTGCTCTATTTCAAGGATTTTGTGGCAACCGTTTTATTGCGTCCTCCCGTTTCAGTTTTTCCTGTGTGCCTGTATCCTGCTAGCACTGCATGAATTGCTTTGCATAGTCAACCTGAAGGATTCCACACATTCCCTTAAGTGGAACTTGCCTCAGGCGCATTTTTTTGTGTGTGGACATTGCTTTGCTATAGTCTACTTACAGAGTGTAATGTAAACAAAAAAATAACATTTGACTGAAGTCTTTATGAATGCTCCCATCATGTAATCAAGTCATAAGACTAAGTTAACTGCCTGACATCAGCATTATATGTAGCGTCCCCGGCTGAATGATGGTCGAACTCTTTAACTGATGGTTCATAGGCGTTTATTTTTGTGCTGAACAGAAGGTAACGTTGCTCCACTAAAACCTTTGATAACACACTCTGAACACACCATAAGAGCTATGGAATAAAACAAAAATAGTATTACCAACTTCATAATGTTCAACAGTATCCAAAAGTGTGTTTTTAGCCCGATTTAGTTCAATAATAACTTAAAGAATACAGTGTAATAAACAAACAGATTTAACTTGAAATTCAATATTTTAACTGTTATTTCAACCTCTGGAATTGTTATTAATACACCCAAAAATGATGTATAATTTATTTATACTAACAAATCAAGCAACTGAAATAACTGTCCCTTTCAGACCGAAAGACATGCCCTACATCGCACCAAAACAGCGTTATTGCTAGCTTAAAATACACTGGAATAAAACAAAGCCAAACTATAGAAGGACATCACATTACTACTAAGCATTAAGTACAACATTAAAACGAAATGATGACAAACCGTGTGCCCTTATCAGCCAGGTGCTAAACGAACTTATAAGTAGACGTTTCTTAATGTTTTTGAACTTTTAATAGACCCGTTTGTGCCGTGCAAACGCTTGACTATCTGCAGATTCGTCTTTTTTTCTTTTTCCGGTTACACTGTATCAAAATAAAAGCACCAACCTAAAAACAGGAAATGACGGTAAAATAAAGGAAACAAGTTAATCTTTCAAAGACATAACTTATGAAATAAATAACTATAGAAACAAAACATTATGAAAATACGCTGTGGCATATTACAGGTCATTTACATTATGTTCATTAAGCTGCTGTGTAAACTTATTTCCGATGAAAATGGCCGAGGGCCAAAACACCTTTAGAGGCCCCGATGTGTTAGGTTTTTTAAAGGTGTGAAAGGTTTGATACGGCTGAAATTACAAGTTATGAGTACCCACATAGATGACAACTGCTCTCTGTGTTTCACCTGTAACAGTTTGTGCATGTGTGTGTGACTTCCTGTTGCAGAGGGCCTATACATTCCTGCAGAAGCATCCTGCGGTCCTCAGCGACCGAATCGCCATGCTGGGAAATTGCTTTGGCAGCAACTTAATCCTCAAAATGGCTTGTTATTTTGAAGTTGTAAAGGTAAAACCAGTAATAATAAATAGATATGTGCATGCAACTGTAGGCTGAGGAGATTCACATGTCGAGATTGATGACGGCACAGAAAGAGGCATGAGCAAGACGTCCGACACAAGAATCAAGCCGAACAATGCCGAACTGTAGCTCAGTTAAAAATGTAACAATCCTTAAAAAAATATAGGTTCTTCTCCAACAATTACCAGGGAAATGTCTAAAATCTCAATATTTAACATTGAGATATTTAGCATCACAAACCCTGCCGCTGTATTTCAGTCCAGTGACTGTGTCAGACGGAGTCTGTGCTCCGGTCATGGAGGAACTGATTCTAATGATTCAGTTGCACTGAAAACCAAGTCACTCGTTTGTGTGTGCCGTGTGTAAAACAAAGTCATGGCAATTTTATGCAGCCGTGCAGTGCTGACTCTGCCCACATTGAGTAGGTACTATTTTGTAGTGGAAATCCAACCTTAAACCGTGCCGTGCCGAGGCGAGTCAAGGCTACCTGGGACCATAGGTGGAAAAGGGGCTTAACATGCTATTGCAACGACCTGAAGAACTCTGCTGTAATGTCAAATCATTTAAAAGATAATATATAGACAGCTGGATAAACATATTTTATTGATCCTTAAACTAGGAAATTCTTGTGCTACAGCAAGTTGAATACAGCTAATTCCTTTTTACTGCATTCTCAGTGTTTATGACCTAAAGCCTGGTCGTTTTTGCAATAACGTTTGAGGATACATTCAAAGTTCTTGAAATGTTCTAGTTTCGCTGACCATCATGTCCTAAACTACTGATAGGCTGTTGTTTTTCTTTACTTAGTTAAGAGGTTTGTACCATAACATGGATTAGAGTAGTAGTCAAGTAGGGTTTTTCACTATAGTACACCTCTGTACACCACCGAGTTGTGATAAGTTAAGTCTTCACAAGGCTCACCTGTTAACTAGAAACAAATCCAGATGATGATCTCATGAATCGGATTGAGAGATTGACAGAAGTGTGCAGAATAATTACATCATTCAATTTCATAAGTGTGGATAAATGTGTGTGATTCCAGCTCAGGTGTGCAGTGTGCATTAACGCTACCCATGTGCAGCCAGTTGGTGGAACTTTAGAGGACACGGTGAATCACTTGCAGGAGTAAGTTGACCAGTTTTTGCTCACTTGTAGGTTTCTCTTCAGCAACTCAAATCCTTTGTTCCGTGTCCTGAATGATTTCGGCCGCTTCTGCCACCCTCAGGACGAAAACTGAATCTGTGGTGGAACAGATTCATGAGAAATTAACCCTGAGAACACAGAACTTTTAGGCTGCTTTTTTCCATCACCATGTTAAAAAATTTTTTTTTTTAATTTTCTCCAACTTTATAAACACACCTGAGCCAAAAGTACTCAAAAAATATTTAAAATCAGATTGAATTTGGGAAATTTGGAAATATGTCAAAGTTCACTTTGGCTCGTTTTTATGAATAAAAACAAAGGGGAAATAGTCTAATTTTGTGACTTCTGCACAGTTATTGCTACTTTATATCACTGCCAAAAAATGTGATATAAAATGAATCATAACTTTGACTCAACAGCACATAAGAAGACAACCCCCCCCCCCCCCCCGCATTTGTAAAGACTAAAGATGTGACTTATAAACACACACCCCCAGGATGTCCATATAAGGAGTTGTGTGTTATTCCCACAGCAAATTATTGTGGCATGGAGCCATGCCGCCGGAGCACTAAGGGTTAAACATAAAGCTTTTAGACATGTTTGATCTTTGGTGTTGAAATCATCTTCATGTTTTGATAGCCGACAATGAAGACCTGTGTGTTTTTGTTTTTCTTCTTTCTCAGTATCAAACAAGCTTTCCGCCCAAACTAGTCTGCTACTGCACCTTTTTCCAGTCTCCGAGCACACCCCTTTTTTTATTTCTTCTTTTTATCCACAGATAAATGAATTTACGGATGGCTATTTGATTAGATTAAGTCTTTTTATATTTTCTGGTCCAATCAGTAGGCAAAGCAAGGCTTCCCTGAATGAGGAGGAACAGGTGATTTGGCGAGGCTTACTGCTGCCCATCATGACGGACCCATCAACTAAGCTGGACGTGAGTATCAGCAGTACCAGAGTGTTTCTGTCTAATTCTTACTCGGTTCATTTTGTAGCTCTGTAAAAGATTTAGGTTTTAAAGAAATTACTGCAGCAGGTGAATGAATCTTAAATGTCGCTGCTGTTTGTCGCCGAGCAGATGGGGCGACTGCAGTGTCCTCTGTTGCTGGTTGTAGGTGAGGATGATCAGAACATGCCCAGCTACGAGTCTGCAATGGATGTGAGTTGACTGAGCTGATGACTTCCTATGTGAATAAATCACTATTATATCACATCAAATTGCTTTATTTTTACATCCACGTATGCAGGGAAGTTGTTACTTCTAATCAGAATGTTTTTATTCAGTTTGCAGACAATTTGCACATGAAAATATGAGGTTATCCTTTGTTTTTCCAGATGCAGAAGATGATGGAACGAGCAGGAAACAGCCACCTGCTGACTGTCCTGTCGTACCCTAACACCGGGCATGTGATTGAACCTCCCTACATGCCACATACCCGAGCCAGCGACTTCAGAGTTCCCAAAACAAATGAGATATGTAGGTTTTCAAGCTCAGACTGGGATAGTTGTAAACACTAACACACAAACACTCTGTAGTTTTAACAGTTGTTATTTCTGTTGCCTTCTGTCTGTACAGATATGACTCTGTGGGGTGGAGAGACGGTGGCACATTGCCATGCTCAGGAAGATGCCTGGAAAAATATACTAGCCTTTCTGAGAGAACATCTGTTTACAGATAGAAAGATTGTTTCCCATCTGTAAACAAGAAGATAACTAATAAAACCTAGTAATAGCATGAAGACCTATTATAAATAGAAAACTACAAGATTTCTTGTTCTTGTTCTTGAAAAAAGTAGAGTCACATTTGGGAGAAGGAACAATATTTCATGGACTTTTGTTCCTGTCCACACTTTGAAAAACAAATTTGGATTTGCAAAAAAAAAGAGCTTTTTCTGACAGACAAAATCTTTTGAGGAAGCTTCGCTGAAGTCAGACATGAAAGTTACATAATGTGAACAATGACAAGGATACGTTTTGTTACAGTGGCAGAGTTTGTATTAACTGAGATTTTTGGGTTGTTTAAAGTGGAAAAACTGCAAGTTGTTTTAAGAAGTACACTGTGTTCAGGGGCACACATTTCTCCAGCAGTGCTGTCGCTAAAGCACCATTATATCCACTGTTTCTGCTCAGCGACTGTGTTAACACCCACTGAAAAACTGTTCTTTTATTTGTGTGTGTGTGTGGGGGGGGGGTATAGGGAATATTTGTGTTTGTAAGTGTGTATGGCTTTAAGTTATTCATGTTTAAAAATAAACAAATGATTGGATAAGCACTGATCACCCCCCCCCCCCCCCCCCATCAATTACAAGTTTTTTCTTTAATTAACAGAATCATTTTGCACCATGAATATGTTTATATTGTCAACTATTTATCATTCCATAGCCAAACAAACACTTTTATTTAGAAATGAGGTGAACGATCATCATAAATATCATTTAACCCTAACCCCGACTGACCATAGGACTTTGTGGCCCCCAGGTCATTACTGGTTTGAGACCTGATGAGGGTCCCCCCAGAGTCTAGGATCTTCTCTGTGTGAAGGTATTTCATGCACTTGTTCCAGTGGCTTGTAGTTGCCGTGTTGGTCCACTTGGGGGAGTCCAGCCTCTACCTCTGCAGTTTAAATATTCAGCAGCTCGTTTCTCTCTCTCTCTCTCTCTCTCTCTCTCTCTCTCTCTTGCTCTGACTGCATGATGACGCTCCTGAAACTTCATGTGTTATTGCACTAACCGCGCACACGTTCATTCTCTGTGGTCTGTTGTCTGTGTCTGCTGCCTGGACGCACTTATCTAACCCTCCACCAGGACCAGGACCAGGACCATGTGGTGTCTCTGTGCAGACATGAGGCCACCCCTGTGACCGGGTAACTTCATGATACCATCAGAGTCCAGTCCCCCTGAACTTGGCTGGTGTGATGAGTCTGACAACCTGCCGTTGCCTTTGACGCAGGGCAGTCGCGCCGCGCCGTGCCGCGCTGTGCCGCGCCGCGCTGCATGCGCTGCGCACCTCGTAGACCTGCCACAAGCTATTCAAAAAAAGTACGTGACTTCGGTCCTCTGGAATCAGCCGGAACTGACATGAACTCTTGCTGACGGACACGGTGATTTGAGAGCTGTCTGTGCTGTGGGAGTCGAGGGACCCGGGCTGTGGAGCCCCAGTCACGGGCTGAAGCGGCAGCTGAACCGGATCTGAGAACACCGCTCCTCCGCAGCAACAAGAAGACACAGAGTTTTGCCAGTAATTGCTTATTTATTTGTTTGTATGTTTTCTTGTATGGATTGTGATGCGGGGCGGGATCGAGTCCCCGCGCAGAGGAATTTGGCGCAAACGCGTTAGATGCGACAAAACAGCTGGAAATCATCTGTCTGACCTGACAGAGAAAACACCTGTTCCTGCTTTCTGTGGAAAGAAAGGTACCTGAACACTTCACGTCATGTGCAGCTGGAAACAAAAAAACAAACTACATTTTTCCAATCAGAGTCAAAACGCATTTTATGGACAATTAAACGAAAAATTGTTTATGAAATGTTATTTAAAAAAAAATATTATTATTATTATTGTTATTTTTTTTAGCTCTTACCATACACAGTCATGACATAACCTCGTCATCCTATAACTCAACTAATGAAATCAACCAACCAATCATCATTTAAGCAATCAGCCAGCGCAACCAACCTCCCAATCAATCAATCAATCAATCAATAACACATCTGTGTGACTTTTGGATTCATCTCAGCTTGTGTGTTTCTGATTTAAAGAATGAAGTCTTGTGCTGATTTGGAAACTAAGATAACTGTAAACCCGTCTATTAGGTTTATCAGGTTATTCATGTAATAATAATAATAATAATAATAATAACATAATAATTATTATATTTTTCCACCAAGTTTTGTGAAATTTGGTGCATCTTAGTTTTGGCTTTGTCCTACCGGGTTTCACCTTTGAAGGCACTACTGAGCCATTTTGCACCACTTTTTTGTATTACCCTCATTTTTTATTCAGTTCCGACGTTTAGCACGTCAAAAATGTGATCGTTTCAAGATAATTTTTTCTCCAAAAGGTCCTCGTGCCACTGTGTAAGTGAGGCCTCTAATAATGAATGCTTGTGAATGCTTGGGTTCGCCCCCTGGTGTTTAACACATGGGAATGGATTTCCAAACAGATGGATTGAGGGGCTGTCCTCCAACGAAACGTAACTATGGGTCATATGCAAGAATTACGACCACAAGTACGTTTAAAAAAAAAGTCCTAGTGGCAGTAGAAATAACAGCAATCTAAAACAAAAAACAAAACACTCCAACAAAGACTTAAAAAAAAACACAACTCAATATACAAAGTAGAGTTTTTTCGGGTCTTGGTCACTTAAATGGTGACATCATCAAAGTCCTTAAGGATTTTGGGCTTAAGGGTTTGATGGGACACTGGGAATTGTACAAAATGTCACTGTCAAAAGAGGCTTTCAAACATTCTTCTTCTACTTTCTTGTTTTATGGCAGGTGGCAGTACAGCCAACTAGTATGATGGGATTTATTTTTATCCATTATTTAAATCACTTTTAGATCGAATTCTGCAGAAAATCCTGGTTGTGTATCACGACAAAGTCTGTCCATACCCCCACCCAGTCAAGGACACTTGGTCTGTTCCACTTCCTGCTTGAAGAGCATAAGAGGCCATCTTAGCTGATTGTGTAAGTGAACACATAACAAGTCAGTTCAGAAATCAACCATGAACCCAATAAGCCGAGACATTTGCAACAGGTAAAACAGTCATAATTCCACCAAACTGTTGTTACTTGAGTTAAAGTTGAAGTTTGCTGTTTCATTCCTCTAGCCTTGTGTTTTTAAATTAAGCTAAGCTAAACTGAGACTGACATCCATCTGAATATCTTCACCCTGGAAAGAAAGTAAATTTAAGTGTTCCTGCTCCTCTTACTGAAGTATTACCTTAATGAATTATTCTAGTTCAAATCTAGTTCTATTAGAGCTTTTCCACAGCAGACATTTAGGTAAACTCAACATATTATTATTGATGCCTCTTTTCTCTGGAGGCACAGAGTCTTGATTAAATGTAATTAGGAACATACTGTGTGTATGTACTGTTTCATGTCAACATGTCTGCTGTGAAAAGGTTCCATTTAAAACACGCACTGCAGATGTCACCTCATAAAAGGCTGCATTCGGATTATCAGACTGAAGTGACTGATTATTTTGCATAAAAACATGCACGAAGCGCAATCATTGACACAGTCAGTGTTGTCGTCTAGAGCTAAATCTCATTTCTGGCCTGGCTACCTGTAGATGTTTTTTCAATCAGCCTGTTTTATGCACATTTCTAACCCAGATGTGCTTAAAACACCTGAATGGAAACACAGAAAATCCGGGAAAGTCTTGAAATATCCCGTTAAAGTTTTCACGCTTGAAGGAGATGGAAGAGTCGAAAAAAGAACGATGCAGATGAGAGGATACTTGGAAATGATGCGACTGAAACGTCCCTTGTGCTTCCATATTTCACTTAAGTGGAAAAACGGTGGTATCAGCCCATGGGAGGTGGAGTGTGTGGACGGATATGGAAACCACAACATTCCTTCACTTCATGCACACAGCAAATATCACTTAAATAATAGAAGGAAGCAGCAACGAAACACAACATATATCCACAGCTACTGGGGCTCTTTATTCAAATTAAATTGCACCTTTTAGCAGCACCGCCCACTGTTTGTCTCAGTTAACTAACTACCAATATTTACTTCACAGCAGTTGATGGAAACACACACAGCAATACTTGAACAACTTTTTGTTGTTGTTTTTGGTGATGTGTGTAAAAAGGTATCTGTGTGTGTGTGAGTGTTGTTTGAGAAGACTGTGAAGGATCGCAGAGAATGTTTGACATTCTTAAAAGCAGACTCAAGACCGGGCCACACGGTTAGTGTAGTGGTTAGCACTAAGAAGACCCGGGTCCGCGACCTGGTCAGAACAAGTACCTTTCTGCATGGAGTTTGCATGTGTGTGTGCGTGGGTTAACTCCGGGTTCTCTGGTTTCCTCCCACAGTCCAAAGACCTGCAGATTTGGGGATTAGGTAAATTGGACACTCTTAATTGACATGTAAATAACATGATTTAAATCCTTACATTAACAGATGCATCATCGGTGGTGACTGTGCCGAAGTTAACCTTTCTGTTGCAGATATTGGGAGAGTTTGTCGTGTTTTTTGTACTCTCTGGTGTTTGGCATTGCTGTGTATTGCTGCTGTTAAGTTGAGATCTAACCCCAGAGGATATCTGGTTCAGAGAAGCCTTGATCATTGGTCATGTATTTGATAGCTTTATCTTCTGTTTTGATCTCCAACAGGTTTCTGGAAGAATGTGAAATTGGAGGTGCTGAGACTTTAAAGCTTTGCCACATCTATTACTTCAGCCGGGTATGTCGGACACAGGAACCTGTAGCACTGAAAACCCTTGGGATTGGCGTTTTGTTGGTGCCCGCTGTGAGTGACCTAGCCCTCTTAACGGGGGAAATCCATGGACTGGCTTGTCCCGTTTTTGCCACACAGCATACACCGCTGCAGCAGCTTCCTCTCTGTCGACTGTGATTATATCACTGCTGCCCAACTCACAGCAACATGGTGAGGGGTTCAAAGACCCCGATTGTCTCCAGCTACTGCTTCCTCTTTCTGCTGATGCTTAAGAGCTGCTGGTTGTTAGGCTCCACCTCACAGAAGCCTGTAGTACTGGTGGACTCCCAGCAGCCCCAGCAGGAGTACGCACATTCTATCCGGCTGGATGGTGACATAATCCTAGGCGGCTTGTTTCCGGTGCATGCTCGTGGGGAGAGGGGTGTGCCGTGTGGTGAGCTGAAGAAGGAAAAGGGAATCCACAGACTTGAGGCAATGCTGTTTGCCATCGACCTCATCAACAAGGACCCGGAGCTGCTGCCCAACATAACTCTCGGGGCACGGATTCTGGACACATGTTCACGTGACACCTATGCTCTGGAGCAGTCGCTCACCTTTGTCCAGGCGCTCATCGAGAGGGATGGTTCTGACGTGCGCTGCGCAAATGGTGACCCACCCATCTTTGCTAAACCGGATAAAGTGGTGGGTGTCATTGGGTCGTCGGCCAGCTCTGTGTCAATAATGGTGGCCAACATCCTGCGACTGTTCAAGGTAAGAAAACACTGTTGAGCGACTTTACTGTGTGTGTGGTTAAAATCGTGTGCTTGCTGCTGTACTGTGGTTTGTAGTAGGGCCTGACCCTTCACAGACTTGTTGTATATGCATTTATGTTTGCATAGATGAAAACACACATGATAAATACTGAACATACATCTGATTTCTGGTATTATTCTGCCTCTGTTTGGTGTTTGTGAAGAGGAACAATGTCTGTGAAGGTTCTCGGTCATCCAGGTCATAACCATCATTCGTCTTAACTCAAACAAGTCCAGTCATCTACAGCTAACTACAGAAGATAAAGGGGAACAGTGTAACATGGGAAAATGAGCTCAGGCAAATCACTTCTTGTGCTCACCACATTTTTGATATGATATCCAAGCACTAACATTCTGAGAAAGGACGTAATCGGCTTTGTGTGAATGTAACATATTTGTTTATGTTAAAGAGCAGCTTTAGTGTTTATACAAAACATACTAAAACTTTTTTTTCCCCTAATAAATGGTGATTGATGACACGTGTGTATGTGTGAGTGACACATGTGATCTTTGACCCACGAGTCACAAGTCACAAGTCACAAGTGATCCGGAGTGGACAATGTAAAGTCTGCAAAGCCTCTTCTGCATCCTACACAAGAAACATGTTGAAACACACAAGAAACACACTAGAGGATTTTCAAATCTGACTTGATTTTAAAAATGTGGGAGACCAGTGATTGGGAGTGGACAATGCAAGGTTTGCCTGTGAACACATGGTATTAAAATGTATCAGCAATACGTCATCAATGAACAGATAATGTTTATACCCCAGATGTGTCTGATGTCACTTTACCTTTAGGAGGACAGTGGTGTGAACCACACTGAACTGAAGGAAACAATTTAAATGTAATCACTTTGTGGCTCTGGGAGGACCACACAGGATCTATTTTAGCACATCCACAAAAATATCAATTTCTTAGTGATTTGACAGCTTCAACACAGTGTGTACTCTTGAAGCTCTATTCATGAAGCATGAATAGAGCTGCACAATTAAAGAGAAAAGTCACATTTTTTATAAGATAATATGGAGGAGATGGAATGCAGTAAATCTGAACAACCTACATATAACCGGGAGCTCTTACCTGCTTATTTGGTATAAAAAGTGTGAGGCACAGCAGAAATATGTACTTGGCAAATTGTGCTGCAGACTGGTCAACAACAGACTCGAAACATCACAAGCCTCTTTTTCCTCCTACACAAGAAACATGCTGCACAATATGGAGAGAGTCTATGGATGAGTGCCACATAAGTAAATTCAAGTGTGCACGCAAACCCCCGACTCGGCTGCAAGAGGCTTTTGCTTGCAGCAAAATGTATCACAGTGCACAGTACCGCGGTAATAAAAGCAGAGAACAGTTGCTGTTCCCGCCTCAACATCTGAAAAAGAAACTCTGGTGTAAGGCACAAGTAATAAGTTTTTAAGACATGAACCGAGGTTTTGGTCATAGGTCCAGTGATGAATTATATTATAATATATTATACAGTGTATCCTAGCTGTTGCCTCTTCTGATTTGATGTGTGCACAGCTCACAGACAAAACTGTATGTGGTGGTGACGCGTTGCCGCAAACAGCAACAACCAAATTCGGCTGCCCTAAATTAGAAATGAGCTGTATGATTCATGTGCGTGTATGAGAGCCCGGCCAGCTTAATGAGGACAGTCCCACATCATCACTAAACTAAAATTACGTGGAGTTGCCTCTGGGTGAGGTAGTAGGTGTGTGCTGATGCAGAGGTTTCCTCTGCCTGCTTCAGCATCAGGATTCTTACAGAAAACACAAATCCAACTGCATTTGATTTTTAGTTTGTGGTTTTGATGAAGGCGACATAATCCAGGCAGCTCACTATTTCAACTCTTACTTTTATGATTCCAGTATTTCATTATATGTAAATATTGTAGACCTGCAAACTGAACCAAAATGGAATGCTTATTCAGAGTTTTCAGATCCAGCTGTTTTTGTTCTTTCATCAAAAGTTACTTGCAGCCTTCTCAGCAGATGTGTGAGAAATGTGCTTTGTAACCAGTGATGTAACAGACGCAACGAGATGTGAGATTTTAATGTTGCACGTGGATTTAAAGGGAAGGTTCAGCTTGAAATTTGGTTTCTTACATCAAGTGTATTTTCACCCTCTTTTACGTCATGGCACTCGTGAGCAGTTGATCCCCTGTTGACTCCACCTCCCCCTGCAATTGGATTAACTCATGAGCACACGTTTACACTTTACTTTTATCGAGATAATTGCGACAAATCAAAAGATAAAGGTGGTGAAAAGAAGTGGCGAAACGCAGTCAGCATATTCTGGGAGGCTTTAAATATCTGTGCAAATGATTTACCTCGCACAGTGTCGGGACATGTGGACGCTGAGAGTGTTTTTCACCCTTTTTGTATAAGTGTTAGCTGCTAATATTACACAGTGTGCGCTCACTGCTGACACAACACAGGAGCACAGCAGCAGATGGTTTGTGTTAGTGAATGCATCATCTGTTGGACTAAAGGAAAGTTGTTTAAAGTTGTTCAGAGGTTTGCTTGTTCCGTGTTTGGGTTTTACGTGCAGTGCTGTCATTTTACACACCATTACAAATGTAGTCCAGTTGAGAGCATAGCTGTAGTTTACAGATATACACACAAACTGCTGTGAAAAACATCCTGGTTAGCTGGGAAAGTATAATTTCACTTCTTAATTTATTCTTAATCCATAATAATGACATAATACTGGTCTCAAACGATGTGAGAATCGTCACAGTCTTCTTTCTTTTTTTTGTGACTCGATCTTAATTGTTTTTAAAAGTCATGACATTTGATTAAGACCTTACTCGAATAACCTGGAAGTTGATCTGGACTACTCCAATAAATGAATTACAGTTGGAGATTTTGCAGTGCAGTGAAATCTGAGTGAGAATGTTGAGCAAACACTTTTCTTTTCATGATAAATGTCCAGTGCAATCAGTAAAGACAGTATTATTACAACAGGTGGACAAACGTCCACACTGCGGCGTCACTAACTGCTAGTAAATGCTTCCGTTTGCTTCGTCTGTATTTTTATTGGCTTTTATCAGGAATAGTTGGGGGTGTTTCGCTTTAGTGGTCAGATGCAAGAGACTGTATCCACTTCAGTTCTGTATTCAGCCTTTCATATTGTCCGACCATATACATCTCATTAAATCAGTGTTTCTGTCTAATGAGAAGTTTAATAACACGTTAAAGTCCTGGATTAATCTGGGAGTGAAACCGTTGATCCTGTACATATTATTGCTAATTTGAAGCGTCAATCAGCGGATTCTATCCAGATTACCAGAGCGCTTTGTTGTTGTTATTGTTCATGTTATTTCTCTCAGAGTGAAAAAAAGATGGAAAGAGGTTGGATAATGGAGTTTAATCAACGACAATTTACTCATTGTTGTGGTAATTCATTAGCATGACTGATATTAACAACCTAATTAGGCTGTCCAAAGCCATTGTCCTCCATGTGTGATAGTCACTACTAATAAACTGACAACTTTTTAATAACCCACTCAGAGTGTAAAACATTATGATCATCTACAGTTGAAGCAAATAAAGCCCCGGTACAGTGGCCCCTGAAGTGCAAAATACAATGACAAGTGGAAGAATGGCAAATAAGAAAAAAACTCTTGACTGTGGCACCACTGTCACACCCACCAGTTATCATCTGCCACATTCAGATGCTTTTCAGCAAATGAAAAAATTATAAGTTAATTTACATGATGGCAAATGGGAAAAGGTAACTGCAAAATGAATAGTACAACAGCAAATAAGCTAATATTCATGGTCCTCAGAGGATCTGTCATGGAATTTCGTCTTTAAAACTAAGTGAATGATATTTGTGATTTTCTGGATAATCAGGATAATAAGGATAAACTTCTTCTCACTGGAAATTTGAATATGACTCAATATTAGAGGGAAAAAAACCTCTAAATGCATAGAATAAACATTAGAACATTAGAAGAAAACCTTCAAGTAAACTCCAAATATCAGGATAAAAACCACTGCATTTTCATCTCATTTTTATTTGGTGTAAATGTTGGATTTCTGCTGGTTTGTTGTAGGGAAAACCTTTGCTCAGAGGTTCTTGGGCAGCAGTCGCTGTGGTGGTTTTGCTGGTTCATTATTCAGGTCATCTCGGGGCTTTGCTCTTGTCCTGCCTGTCTGCTCCGACATGTCGCGAAACGCATCTGTGATGTACGACTTGGTGACTCACAGCGTGAAGAGACGCTGACGTGCAGATGGTAACCTGACATTTATTTGGCTGCAGATACATTTTTTTTTTGCCTGAATGAATCTGTCGGAGGAAGAAGAGGAGCTGTCATGTCAGGAGGCTCCCACATAAGTGGCGGAGCCTTCTTCTTCTTCCTTATTCTTCTTCCTCTGTACACACTTCACTCTTAGTTTGTGTTTCCTCCACACTCCCACACTCGTCTCTTCCGGTTGCCTGCTCAGCCTTCACATCTCAACGTGTCAGTGGCGCAAACTATTGTGAGAGGAGCCTTTTATTCTGCAATCAGTGCCAGTTGTTGCTGTGTGACAGGGCAGGACCTTGATTAGTCAAGCTTGAGTTGCTCTGAATACTCATTATGTCTATAATGTGTCAGAAACTTGTGGAACATGTTGATCCAAACACCATCAGGATATTAAAACATCATGCAGCAAATACACATCTCAGAATATTTTGGTGTTTATTATCAATGCGTTCTTGGCCTGGTAAAAGGCAGGGCCTTTTGAGGGAGAGGGGAAAAAGAAACAAAATAAAATTTAAAACAAACAAGACAGTATAAACACTAGACTAAGGAAACAGCTAAAATTCACGCACACATTTAGTCTCAAAGAGGGTTTGAAATCATTTGTCAGCTGTTTGAAGGACTTTCATATCTTCTGATGCATCTGTTGCCTGGATTGCCGTTCCTCTAAATGTTCCTGGGTATGTTTTCCAAAGCGTAGCATAAATGGATAGACCACACCCAGCTCGACGAGGGGGCGTGTCCCCCTCAGTTGCCAATTTTTGTCCCCTCTGTTTTAACTTCTATAACAATTTAATTTAAAAATCCATGGAAAAATATGTGAAAACAACACAATTATCTTCCCCAGTACAAGTGACTGCCCATGGTATTGTTTCAGAACCATGGACAGCGTGTTTTGTGACAAACCGACAGACATGAAATCCCCTCTCTTCTCTATGGGTCACTGACACTGATACACAAACACAAACATACAACCCTCATGTGGAGGATAAAGCTGTAGAAGATGGATGTGTGGAAGGGTACAAATGTGCAGATCCATCCACACTACCTGGCAACCTTGAGTCCACGGGGATGAGGCAGACAATTCTCAGACAATTCACATTTTGAATCTGGATTGCAGCTTCTGTTTCAAACTCTAGCTGCATAATATACATTTTGCCCCTTTAATACAGTTCTTTCTGTAGAATTGTTTGGATACGTAAGATCATATAAAAACTGTAACCCCATGTAAAAGATCCTGAAATCACATGTGGAAGATAAATTAGTATCCACGGTCTTTCTGCAACCAGGCTGAATTTGGTTCTGAAACTTGAACTGACCACCAGTCACCTTGGTACATGTGGTGCACTGGTCTGAGGTGTCACTCACACACATGCAGCATGACGATTCCTACTGCCGATGGTCACATGATGCTGGGTCAAACTGAAAACGTGTCCAGACGCTTCTTTCTGAGCCTCGGGATCCTGATGTCGCATCGTGTCTTCACCAGCATTGTTCTGCTAGATCATTATCAACTGGCTCCTCATATCGTCCGTTCATGTCTCTCTGCAGCAGTTGAGTGTTGCCATGACGTTTTGGGGTTAAGCTGTAGGAGGACTGTGCTCTCCAGTTTGCCCCAGGAAGTAATGCTTGCTGGCAGGCGTCTGTCGACACTTCTGCTCCCGAAAACCGACCACCACTGACTTGTGCATTATGAAAAGCAAAATCAGACATTAGATAACAGTTCTGCTTAAATGATCTATTCAGCCCATTTTATATTATGTGTTATTACTCAAACAGCTGGAACAAACTGGCAAATGATTAGTATAATCAGGAGTACGTTGAGCTCCACGGCTGTGATGATTTAGTGCTCGGCTTCATCTCCTGTGATGGAAATTTGTCCATCATAAAATTGCAAAAATTGTTTCTCAGCAGCTTCTGACATCAAACAGACAAAGGTGTAATTATTAATACAAGAAAATAATAAGCTTAGTGATGATAGAAATTAAACAAACACATTTAAATTGAGGTAGTAGAGAGCAGGGTTGAGTGTTAGAGTCCAGCCCTGAAAACTACAGTCTTTTGCATGTACTATGACTTTGTTGACCCACTGAAGTGAAAGTGATTTAATGCTGTGTGTCCTCAGCCTCCTAAAGAGCTAAAATCTGTTCAGAATGATCGATATTTCTTCGTTTCAGGCTGAAAATGAGAAAGCGAGCACTGTTTCTGAATGACTTCCAAGTCTTCTTAACTCATCCACTCCTTCCTTATCACGCTGAGCTTGAGCTCAGCAGGAATCTGCTCCTAACGGAGTATCACATCTCATAGAAACATGATCCCTTGTCACAAAACAAAAACGTAGGAGGCGTAGGAATTTTTGATATTCAGAGAGAGTCATCACTTTCAAAATGCCTTCAAAATGTCTGATAGTAAATTGATCTTCAATTAATTTTCTGCCGCTAGCTGCAGGAGAATATTGTGATTTTTATTTTTTTTTAGAAATGTCTCACTGACCAGGACATACTGTCCATCACACATCAGATGTGTTCTCTGTCCCATCATCCTCTACAGCATTCCCTCAACACAGATGCTCACTGGTCCTGACAGCTTCCCACTGCTAATTGCACTACTAAGCCTCCCTCCCTCCTTCCCTCTCCATCCCTCCCTCTCCCTCCCTCATCCTCCACCCTCTATGAGACAAGCCTCCAGTCTGACTGCAGATCAGCTGACAACCTGCTGCCTGTCATCACCCTGTCACTGTCACACAGAGTCGCTGAACATACCAACAGCTCGCACTGCAAGTTACTTCTTTTCAGAATTACACTAGTAGAATAAAAATGGCAACTGATATTTATTCAGCAGTAGCTCCTCATTTGTCTGTTTTTGAAATCCTCCTCCATAGTTTACACAAATGTGTTTATAAAAGCAGATGCTTTTAGAGTCTAGATGTCCATCACATGTCTCTCTGTGTGTGTGTGTGTGTGTGTGTGTGTGTGTAACGTGTGTCGGCCTAGTGTAGGTTAGATCCAAGTCTACGATGTCTCCAGCCAATCAGAAACCAGGATAGGATTACGACGGAATGCACCTGGAGTTCATGAGGGAGAAGAAGAGGGAGAAGGAAAAAGAAAAATACAGCATCAGTTTCCTTTAATTACCTTTTAAGAAAACAGAGTATCGCCATTTTCAATTCCATGAAGAGTCCTGAATTTTTAGTCGGACACAAAGTCTTACAATAAACATCCTGTCCATTATTTAAATGAGGAGTCACAGAAAGTGACTTGTGGAGGCTTTTTAGTGCTGTACTATTTTTGAAAAAGAGCAAGCGAAATTTGCAGGTGTTGATTTAACAAATTTACTTCATAAGGAACTCAAAAATGTCAATTATTCTGCTTGTGTGCTGGATGCAGGCATTAAAATGCCATTTTCTCAGCAGTGCATTTGTGCCTATGAACTTTTCATGAGTCACTAAAACCTTTACAGCCATTTGGCAGCTTCCTCTTGTAAAGTGTTCCAATTCAGCTTTGTTCTCTTCGTTGTGTAAGATTTGTGAAACTGTGAGCCGTGTTTTACTCCGACATGTCCAGTGTGAGGTTGCATAGTCTGATGGAGGAAATCAAGTGCTTGCTAATCATGAAATAAAGAAGGAGAGGAACATTAAAAGCTGTAGAAAGAAGTCCCCTGCGAGACTGTTGTTCCAGGTTGAAAAATAAACATTTTTAAAAAGACATGTCACCAGAACAAACACATCTCTCTCTTTTTTTGTGCTTTGAGTGTTTCCTGGTTGCTGTCTGTCCACTGAGTGAAATGGTTCAGTCCGTATTTTTGTGTGTTTCCATTAGGAATAATACCAAAAAAAACCTGCCCCAACCCCTCCGTTTTTGGTACCCTTCCTTTAGGGTACCAGGGTAAAATGGTACAGTCCGGGGTGGAGTTAGACCGGTGTTTCTTCAACGCCCACAGTCTGTTGTCATACAAAGCTTGACGTGTTGACGTCAGCCACAAACTGAGCTAGAAAAAAACGAGCTGCTGGATGTGCTCCATTGTTGTGTTGTTCTCTGCTGTGTCGTGTTGGATGTCGTTGTTCGTTGTCGTTGCAACGGTACGACGTCACGCTTTGCATCTTGCTGATGCAGCCATCGATCATAGCGCACACACCCTGCCTACCAAGTAAAGGTCGAAGCTTTGCCTGACCCAGGGCTTTATCATTCCAGAACGCACCGTACTGTACCGAAACGTACCATGGTAGAAACACAGCTTAGCAATGTGATGGCCGGTTTGCTCTCCTAGATAGTAGATCAACCCCTACAATGTCTTCTGTGAGCAGTGAAATCTGGCTGGAATCTGCAGCTTTGATGTGTAAAACTCCATCCTCTTCAGTTTGTCAGCTGGTGCACGGTCACTCAGCGTCTCTAAAGATCTTACAGAGGAATTGTTTTTGGCTTCAAAGGAGCCAAACTGACAACTTTTGTTGATCACCACAGTAAACAGGGCCGACCCTTTTCCCTCCTGCATCCTCATCTCTCGACCTGTCCGTCTGTTTCCATCCGGCTGACGTGCAGGTACAGCATCACTTGTTGTTTGGCCTCAAATGCCTCCCTCATAACAGAAAAGTGGAGGCTTTTTTGGAGGCAACTTCAAAAGAACCCTTGTGGAGATGAAACCCAAAATGCAGAATACCAGCAAGCTGGTCAAAAAACTAAAATCTCATACATCCTGTTAAACTGCTTCCCTGAAGACCAAGTCTCCAGCTCCCTGTTGGCTGCAGGAAGATGGAGGCTCATCTAACTGAGGCGCAGGGTGTTAAATGTGTGAGAGATGGACTGCGAACAAAGTGTGTTCACTAGCTGTGTTCAGTACCTGACAAACTGCATCAGACATAAACGTGACGTAAACATGGCTGGAGCAAAAAAACACTGGCCGGCATAACTCTGAAAAGAACTCTGAAATGTAGGACGTCTTGCCAGTTGAAAGGATGGGAAATCAAGCTGTTCAAACCAGTCCATGGGGTATTTCCATTCCAAAAAAGAATAATGAATAATAAAGAATAATAATCCGTCTCATTTTCCTCCTCATCTGTCTGTGACTTTTTTGTCTGTTCATTATTCGTTCTTGGAAATGGAAATACGCCGTGGACTGGTTTGAACGAGTTGGTGTTCCTATCCTTTTCAACTGTCAACTGGACGACTACTGGACGCCGGTGGCCATAAGAAAGAAACTTGTGAAGATTGTGTGGTACGAGGAGACGGGTCACTACTTTTCAAAAACAGGATTTTCAATTCTTACTGCAAGTGTAATCACAGCCTGTAGAACTACACTTTAATACTGGAAATCGACTACACCATCAGAATTGAAAGAATGCACCAAATCTAAAAATCTATCATATTATATGACCAGGATCACTGATAAAGAAGCTGGTTGGGGGTGATTCATTGAATTATACAAAAATACACGCTTAGATGTATATGCTGCTCTGCTGCCAATTTGTTTTATTTTACTGGTTTGTTTTTCTTTACTCAGAATATATATATATATATATATCTGTATATATATATATATATATATATATATATATATATATATATATATATATGTGTATGTATATATGTGTGTGTATATCTATATATATGTGTATGTATATATGTGTGTGTATATGTATATATGTACTGTATATGTACATATATATGTGTATATATGTATACATGTGTGTGTATATATATATATGTGTGTGTATATATATACACATACATGTATGTATGTATGTATGTATGTATGTATGTTACTACTACCTTTTTATTGAATAGAAACACTGGGAAGAGGAGATTCTCTCACAGCATGTCAGCAATCCTATGTCCTTGAATTTGCAGCGTTTCACCACCCCATTTAATGCTCCAACACCAAAATGTCATACAGATGACAAATCACTAAAGTTTCTGAGATGAATTTCCAAAATCAACGTTTGAAAAGTGTGCTGAAAAGCTTTGCTTAAGCTTCTGTAAAAATGATCTTTTGTGGAAATCAGTGGGGGCGACCATGGTGCCATTCCACAGCACTTGTGTGGTCTGAAATGTAAAATACATGTTCAACTAAAAATCGTTTTGTAATGCCTCTTTTCTTGCTAAACAGCCACACTTAACATCCCATTGTTTGTGTTTAAAAGTGCTAATTTTCTTCTTCTTCCCTTGTCTTTAACGGCTCCAGTCCAGCACTCACCCACACATAATGAGCCTCTGTTCTTGCCTCAGCAGTCACTCCTGTAACCCAGCAATTCATTCTGCCACCGGTTGGAGCCTATTTTTATGTAAAGAATGGACAGTAATTAGCTGAACCGAGCCACACGCTCCGAGCTGCTGTAGGTTTCTAAAGGAGAGAAAGGTGAACAAAACTGCTGAAGTTATTGAAAAGAAATAAGGATGCACCGTAGGGCTGCAACGGTTAATTGATTCCTTGAATAATTGATGATTCAATTATTAATAGATTATGAAATTAAAGAGTATTTTAATGACTAAAACAACCTCTCTGATTTTTCAGCTTCTGAAATGTAAATATATTCTGGTTTCTTTGCTCCATAGAACAAAGAAATCATCAAAACTGGCATTTTTGAAACAAGACATTTGAGATCATCCTCATTTCAGAGTTTGGGAAACATTGTATCAATATGTTTCAACATTTTGTGACATTTCATGGCAGAGACCCAATTGAGAGGATAAACGACAGTGTAATTATTAATAGTTGCAGTCCTAATGTGAAGTTCTGAGTCCATTCCTCTGTTTGAAATAACAAGTAGGCAGATGCCAATATTTAGTTTTGTCTTTGTCCTGGGAGACAACAAGGTGAAAATTGACTGAGTCCTTCCTCTAAAGCCTGATTTACACTCCTCCTCCTTGATAATTGTTAAATTCAGTTGTCTCCATTTAATCACACACCATCCTCCAGCTGGCGCTTTACATTATATATATTATCCTGCTTGGTCCTGTCAGTTAGCTAATTGTATCCATGCCCGTGCTACTTTTTCTTCATTTCGACAATGAATGGATTTAATGAATTTGTTAATGCTAGTGCAGTGCCATTCAATGTCTGCCTTTTATTTGTGTATGTACTGTATGTGAGGGGGTTGGGGCAAATCTTTGCACTGCTCATACTGATGCCCTGAGTAAGTCACCTGCCAAGTTTAAAGCCTGTCAAGGAACAGTTTTATGATTGAAAATCATAAAGGCAAATGTATACTGTACATGTGGAGGAGAAAATCGTTTTATTGGTCTGACAGGTACGTCTGAGTGTATCTCTCTATAAGATCAGTTTCCTGTTTACCTTTATGTCACAGACAAACAAACGGCAAACAGTGTGGTTCGTACCCGTCTCTTCGTCAGTCCTTCTAATCCCATGTCAAAGACCGGGGAGGGGATTTGGTGCATGCGCAGAACGCCAAGTCCAACTCCAGTCCGTATACATGCAGGTGTAATTGGACTATGAATCGTATTATCCAGGTATGTTAGTCCGACTATGACTAGCTCGATTTTAGTCATGACATACATGACATTAAAAAAACGAATTATTGTCTTAAATTGGACTTTTAGTGACTACTAAACGAAGTGTAATCACTCACTAAGAACAAAAATATTGAATAAACGGCATTAAGTCATTTTGTCAGACGTTTTACAACAGTAGAACCTAAAGCTGTAGAATATCCCCGATGACACGCCTTGCATTTGATTTAATACATCTGTCCTCAAAGGGTTGGATTTTACTGACAGGGCCTCGACATGCTGCAGCTGCGAAGTAGAGAGGATTTGAATGAATTAGTGTGTCAAAACAGGATGAGTGTTAAACAGCAGAATGCTTTGTGACATGACTCTGTCGTTGAAATGATGGATTACGCACCGCAAAGTTATATACATGAATACATTATACTGCTTTGTTCAGGACCACATTGTGAACATGGTGGCAAATGATAAGGCAGCAGAAAATGAAAATCAACACAAGTAGGCGTGTCTCTTCCAGAGTTCAAATTATTAGTTCAACATCTGAAAAACTGGAGAAAGCACCCAGTTTCCCACAGTGTCAATACACTCCTCTATCTCACAAGGTTCAAAATGATTTTGCTACAAATGCTGAATTTGGATTCATGTTTGGAAATCTAATTTCTGTAGAGAGATGCTTCTCATTGTCATAAATCAAATTTGACAGGAAAGCTGGAACTAATGAGTGAGAGAAAAAGAAGATTAATGCTGTTAACTTTCCTGGCTAATGTCAAGGTGAACTGAAAAACCAACTGCATGTCACTTAGGCTAATTCAGATTTACACACACAATTCGTTTGAGTGTGAAAAAGCCGTGAGCGTCTGCATATGGTTTGATGGATGTTTCCGTGCGAGTGCTGAGAGATAATCATTCTCATATGCTGACATCTCCAGCCATGGCATCGCATCTGAACGACCCAGCTTACCTGCCAGGAATACTTGATAAATGATGGTCATTTTAGACAAACAACTTTCTTCCAGTAATTACCGGCAGGCTGTACTTCGGAGGGAGTACTGTTCTGAACAGTCTAAAGACCTTCAACGCAGTTCAAAAATGTGCGAAAGGAAGTGCCTAATAGTTTAGCTCAGTACCTAAGGTCATAAGGTCATTTTCACACCTAATAGACCGCTAGACTCGGTACGATTGGGGACATGGTTCAATTGGGGGATGCAACATTCAGCCGGTCCAGGTTTGCTTTTATTCTGCGCTTTAGTGAAAAGAACCAAACCTTTTGAGTAATGTATTCCCCTCCTCACCTGAGGCGGCGCTGCATCAAGAACTACTGAAGCAGAGACAAGAAAACTCGGTCATCTGTTGGTTCATGCAGGACAACTTCTGTTTCTGCCACATACGAGCAAAACATGGAGCTCCCGCCTATTGTTCTACACGCGTGTATGTTTTGGTTGTTTTACCCATAATGCCCTGCTTCCTGCATTTGATTGACTTGAAGCTAACTGAGACCTACGTTTTCAGGTGGACCAGAGTTTGCTTCTTTCGCTTGTGCGTTCACACGTCCCCAAACAAACAGCACTTTCCGAGCAAACGAACTAGGGTTTGATTAAGAAGGGCTGGTGTGATTGCACCCATAGTACCACAACAGGGAAGCACAACAGTAGCATAGTGGTAGCAAAGCTAAATGGACTTCGGTCGGACTTTGGTTGAAAACACCAGGAACCGTCCATGAAAAGTACAGTAAAGAAACTGACGCCACTGCTAAAATTTTGGCTTCTTGTAGATATGATCATCTGATATTGAAAGTGCATGCAACACTAGTTGAACCCAAAGCAAAACACCCCAAACCAACTGCAGCTCCAAGTTTCCTGGATGCTATTTGGACCAGCAACGTTATGTTAGAAGACAGATTGAAATATAGAAGAAACAAAAATGTAGTGTCTTGAACAACAGATGGCAAAGAGCTCTCTCTCTCTGTCTCCCTTTCACTCTCTCTGTGTATGTGTGAGAAACTGAGGAGGCAGGGGGAGAGAGAGAGAAGTGGTACATCATGATGTTGCAGTGTTTTGATAATTATTCAGAAGTCCACGGGGGGATAAAAGTTCCGCACTGAAGTTTTAACACTTCACATCATCCCCTCAGGCAAAGTGCTGTCCAATCATAACATGAGAAACTGAACACTAGACTTGCATGTAAATGTGGATCCCATAAGGGTTCTACTCGGCCCGACGATATGGGCCCCAAATGGGTTTGTCTGTGCCTTCCATGGTGCCCCCCCCCCCCGTGTTTGCCCACATGGGCTTCCCACGTGGGGCCCATGTTACTGAAACCACATGGGACCTGAATAATTTGCCCACTTCCAGCTCGTGCCCACTTAGTATCCACTTAGTACTCTTTATAGGCTGTCTGGGTACTAAGTGGGACAGCTTGGTGTCAGGCCTCACCATGTTTCCCTGGATGCTGACTCTCTGGGTAAGACATTGAATTACTTGGACAAAGAGGTCATAAGGCATTGACGATCAGTCCATGTCTTCCGATGTCAGACCCATCTGTCTTAGCTCAGCCGTCGGGACATTTGGTGAATTAAAATTCATTCTTGGTGTCGGCGCTAGCTCGTCACTGCTGACAACATTTGAGACCACAAACCCAGCTGCCCGTGCCAGGATCAGCTAGCTGTGAAACAGAGGGGACACATCAGTGTCCTCAGTTTCATATTGGACAGAGCTCAGCACATCAGCAGAAGGTCTGGTGAATCCATCTATTTTTGGAGACCGTCTGGTTTCAGTTTCTCCGATGAAAAATGTAGCCCTGAGCAAAATCCGAGTCAGGACCAGTCTGTTATTTTTGGGTGGAAATGATACCGGGACATTTGTTCTGATACTCATACTTCAGACTTTGAGAGTCGGCTCAAAGAAAATGCATTTTAATCAGTGGGAGAGCAGCAGTGACAGCAAACATGATGCTGGAAATATGTTTTCATTACGGCTGATTTGTCGGTTTAATGTTGGGGAAGTTTGTCTAAATTATTCTGCTGACATCTCCATATTATTAACATTTGATGAAATGATGCGGCTATGGAAAAAAGAAAAAAGGAAAACGGAGTCGTCCCCTAATTGTGATTAACAACCTCATCAGCTGATGTTCCGGGATGAAAAGTGCAGCGAAGACTTATTTTGTTTTTCCAAGTTCATGGAGGGAAACATGAAAGCTGACTTTGCAATGTTCAGATGCAAAGTTTTCCCCAGTGAAGTAAACGCTACTCCTGTGTGCACGGTGGTTTGTGGTGTCAGTTCAGTTTCAAGTCAATAACGACTCTGTTGATGACATTTTCAATATTTAATATTTAACCAACACATTTTTCCCTGAACCTTAATCTTAATCTGTGAGTGTGAGTATCCAAACACACCTTCAAAAAACATTTTACTCATACATTCCGTATCAACATTGCCATGGCACATTTCTCTGGAATATTTCTCACTTGGTTAATAAAATCAGTCTGAGTGACATTAGTGCATGATATTGGCGCCTGGAACCACGTCTTCTCTCATTAAACATTATTTAGACTTGTGAACAGAAGCCTTCCAGTCTGTTTTATAAGTCAATTTAAATGAATACATTTATATTTGAATATTGTAAAGTGAGAACAAATGTTAAATAAAGATGTGTTTCAGTATTGAGTTGAGCCCAGAGATTAGTTCAAATTGTGTAGCTCTCTGTTGTGTTTCAGAAAAACCGTAAAAGCTAAAAAAGTTGAGAGTTATTTAAATTAAGAAAATGTGAATTAAGTGTTATTTTTTTTTTTTTTTAACATTTATTCAGTTCATTGCGCAGGTTAGGCCAAAATAATCCTTGAGCTTCAGCATATTCGTTTTTTTGTTCATTGATTTTGAGAATTTTATTTAATAGATGTTTTTTCCAAAACAAACCAAATATTAATGATAATAATAGTACTGATGAAAAAAAATACAATAATGAAATAAAAAGAAACACAAAAGTACATACCTAGGACATTTTTATTATAAAAATAGGTCTGATGTTTTCCCCATTTGAAGATGGAATCATCCCATCCCTTAAGCCTTCGATAAAAGAGCTGTTTGGTGCCAAGGTCTATAAACCCAAACAAGCAACAAACAGAGCTAGAGAAATAAAACCTGTCCAAATATAACTTTTCTCCCAAAAAAGTACTGTCAGAGGAAACTGAGTTGTTGATTTCTAAATGAACTTAATTCTTTGTTCTTTCATTTTGTTGGAAAACAATTAGTCGCAGCTTGTACATATTTATATGCATTTTCATAAATAGGAAATGCACGTACTGTAGCTACAGAAGAGTATTAGGGCCACATGTAAAATAAGAATAGTAATTGAAAGAATGAAAGAAAGTCAGAATTCTGACTTTTCTTAGAAAAAAATATCACAATTTTGACTTTTAAAGTAAGAATTCTGAGAAAAAAATTCAGAATTGGCCTAATTTTGTTAATCTTGCTACCACCACTGACTGAATTAAATCAGAAATCTAAAACGACATACCTTAAAACTATTAAAACATTGCAGTATTCACATGAGGAACGTGACTGTTTTCATTACTTATTCTTTTCAGGGTTGTGCTGGTGAACTGTGGGTGTCGTTCTCTTTCCAGTGTGAGTGTGTGTGTGTGATCTGTTTGCTGCAGACACAGCTGAGTTTCAAAGACATCAGATATACATGTAGTTGAGAGCGACCTGAGGCTGTGAGGACCCTCGTTTCACTCCTGAGTTTCTCCAGAGGAACTTGTAAAGGAAACACGAGTTCTTATTTCTTTCTAAACACATGTTGAACTTCATCTCACCTTTTTCCCTCGTGAGCTTCAAAAGACTGTGAGCCTTTGAAGTCGGGGTAAACCCAGGTTAATGTCGAGCCACGTGTTCTTCTCTCATGATGACGCTCCCATTAGACTCTTGAGGATCTGATTGTGCTTTTAGACTGTTTTACCGTTTGTGCTCAGGTGTTAAAGGGCCGTTGTCTTCACCAGTTGGTTTGCATTGAAAGCCTCATTGATTATGATTCAGGGGCCAAGCTTCCATCTCTGTTTTAACAACAGTGCACTTGTAATGAGAAACAAGAGTTTAATCATTTCCTTTATCATTTATTAAACGAAATAAAAAGTAAACTGGAAATGTGAACGGAATCATGCTTTTAACAGCTCAGCAACATTAGCACCCGTGTGCCTCACATTCACATTAGCCATTGTCACATGTCGATTCTGAATCGTCCTCGTCTGAATCGCGACACATTTAAGAATCAGTGTTTTTTCCCCACCCCTAGTTTACATGAAGCTGTTTTTGTAATTTCATACAGATGGAGCAGCTTACTGTTGATTTTAATTCTAATGTTCCATAAATAAATAATGGAGCCTCGCTTCTCTCGCCTTTGCAACCGTTTATCAGTGGATTTCTTTTAGAGGCCTTTTGCAAAGCAGACAAATGTGTTTTACAGTTTACAGTCCACAACTGTTCAACATCCTTAATTTTGTGACTCTTATGATCCTTTCATCAAAATTAAAGTCAATTGAACTAACTCGCACTAAAACAGGTGGGACTCGTTAAATCAGGGTCATTAAGATCCTCCTCTGCTTAGACAAATGATGGGAATATACAGAGGCAGTGCTGACTGATGTTTGTATTTCAGAAGAAGCTTTTAATTCCTAAAGTAATAGTTTATTTTTTCTTAACATAATCAGTATTACTTAGAAGATGCACAAGATGTGTGTGTATACCTCCCTAAAGAGGAATGTCATTTTTGAAAAACAAATTAATAAATGACTCCTTCAGTTTAATTTGTGCATTTAATTTAAACAGGAAACCACCTCGAGGTTTAGGTTTATTTCTGTTCAGGGCTTTTCACCAGAGCAGCAAGTCATTCCAATTCCACCCTCAATGCAGTTTGATGCGAGAGAGACAGATTAGAAGAAACGGAGCAGCAACAGCGGGACTCACGTGGGACTTTGCCCCAAGGCCGACGCTGTTTGTTGTCCAGGGAAAGCGACTGATGACGGCAAATAGAGCCTTTACTTTAAATAAGCTAATCAGAGTGCAGAGTGAAGGATGATGGACGGCTGCTGTCACTTAGATGGATTCCGTCTTTCGTCGTTCAGCCGCGCGGAAAGCTTGAGGCTGTCACAGGACGATGAACATCAGTCACTTGAAACACCCCAGGTTGGCAGAAAACAGTGAGCGTGTCGTGTCCTCAGATGTAAAGATGTCCACACGCTCACACACGCACACACAGCAAATGCGTCCCTGTTTTTCCACTGAGAGCAGCGAGGTTTTTGTTTTTCACAAGTTGTTTCTGACTAAGCAAAGCTTGTCCACTGTTGGAAACTATATCTCTTTATATCTTAACGTTTCTGCCTTGTCTGTTAGTCTGTGAACCGCATAGATATTGATGAAATCAAAGTGGGGATGTACAGTAGGTTATGGATGGGGGGGGGGGCGGTTGAAGAGCCATGGCTGAGTTTTGCATTCTCTGAGTGGTTTTTCTAGTTCTATAGATCATTTGACTTTTTTAGATGTTTCTGTTGGTTCATGTCAGTCATCATCAGAGCAGACTGACTGACAGGTCAGTGACAGACGGATTGACAGGACAGTCTTTGAGGTAGGAGGTCGGTGCTCTCTACTCAGATGTTTTAAATCATCGGCTGTTTTTTTTTAGGACGTTTTCACATAATTGCTGTACTTGAAAATTGTAAATAGGTGTAACTTAGTCCTGAAACAAACATTGGACCAACAAAAAATGGTTTACAATCAATTCAGAATTTGGTTTTCACAAAAGAAAAAGCTATAAACCCTTTAACACTTAAGCCTCAAAATGTGCATCTGGATTTTTTTTTTTTTTTAACCATAAAAAGAGCCAAAAAATGTCCTGTGAGTAATTGCTTTTGCCCATTTTTCCAGAATAACTTTCAATTTCTGGCAGTTATTTACAATTTACTAAAATAGTGTATTAACAACTGAAAATGAAGAAAAACAAAACATTTTATTAAGAAAAAATGCTGTAGTTGTACATGAATAATAAAAGATGCAAGATTAGGTTGCATCTCCACTACAAAAAAGTACCTACTTAACGTGGGCGGAGTCATCACTGCACGGCTGAGATTTTATATGCGACACACACACACACACACACACGCGAGTAACTAGTGACTTTACACCAGACTCCTGTAGTTGTTGGAGATTAACCCATGTTTTTAGGATTGTTAAGTTTTTTAACTGAGTTCTGATCAGTTCGGCATTCTGGCCAGTCAGTGGCCGGCAGTCTGACCAATCATCACATAGTACCTACTCAGCACACTTTTGGAACCTCACCGGAGCAGGTACTAAAAATAGTACCTGGTACCAGGTACTATGCTAGTGGAAACGCTACTTAAACCGTGGCGTGGCGAGGCGAGTAGAGCCGGTGGAAATACGCCGTTAGTACAGGCGTTTTCCCCACTTTTTCCCTTTCTGGTGACAAAGACGCTGATTCGCCGGTTTCCCTGCAAATAGTGCGAGTGAAATTACCGCAATAACCACAATTTGGCTTTTCTCGTGCAACTTCTCAGCTTTCAGAAACCGTCCAAATTTTTCCGATGGCGCAAACCGTCACATAATTACGGTAATGCAAAGTGCACTTGAGCGAATGCATTGTCTGCGATACGCTTGGTTAAGGGTTAACGGATTCAGTTTCTGCCATTTAGAGGCCTCAGATGTTTCTGTGTCCAGACTACGTCACACCACACTGATGAAAAATGTTGTCCAATATGTGAAATAGGTTGCAGTCCACTACTCTCTCCACAACACCATAAAAAGGACATTATTTGTACCACAAAAGAGAGGGCGAGAGAGAGAGACTGTTATGTTATGTAATATTATACATAGCTATTTATTCATTACTTTTCTCATCGTCTTTTGATCATAAATAAAAGCAGTTGTTACATTTAGATAAACACACTTCCTGTGGTTAGAACCAGTGCAGTAATTCTGCATTTATTCTGATGCCTGATTTGGGATCTTTATGCTTTCATGTGCCAGTTTTCAACCGTGATGAAAGTTAAAAACCTTTCAACAGACCGTATATTTATGATAGATATTGGATTTAATGTTCTGAACAGCTACTCTTTAAAAAAGAAAGAACAGCCCTTTGTGTAGCAGCGGCAGTAAAAAAAAAATAATGAACCACCAAATTACCTTCACTACAGCTGTGTTTCCTTTGTTTGTGCGGGTGATTGCACCATTGTAAGCCTTGAGATATGTGTGTGCCAGGAGCAGATCAGCAGGATTTCCAGTTAGGCAGCTAATAAGAATTACAGTCCTCCAGTCACAACAGGGACTCCCTCAGAAGCCACCATCAGGGCACGAGCTAGATTTCTTTTCTCTGACGGTACCTGCCATTTATTTAAAAACAATAGGGAATATTGTTTGACTGTGTGACTTCAGCAAACGTCTCATTTCAGAAACCATTTCTGTCGTCGTTGTGATTATTATCACTACTGCTGTGTTTTGATCAAAAGAAAAAAAAAGCCCAGAAACCAGAGTCTTAGACACATAGTCTAGTGCTGACTGTGCGCACGCCCTGCCTCAAGAAACAAGAGACGCAGAAGCTTGCTGTCTCTAAAAATAAGGCTGCCAGCAGGGACACAAGGAAAAACCGAGTTTAGCCATTTAACAAAAGCCTCACTTAAGTAAGAAAAGAGGCTTACAGTGGTTTTTCTTTATTGCATTAACCCTTAGAACACAGAGAATTTTTCATTACTATGTTAAAACGTATATACAGAGGCTGTAAGCATATATGTGCAATATAGAGTGTCTCATACCATTTTTTACAGCACAACCTGTAGGCAATCTGATAAAATGATATATATATATGAATTTTCATTTTCACCAACTATATAAACACACCTGAGCAAAAAAATGCATTGCAGCATTAAAACAGTCCAAGATGTCATTGTAACATGAATCCCATAAAAAAACGCACCACGTTGCAGCATTAAACCAGTCATTTTATGAGTGTGTGTATTTATACTTGACGCTTAACTCACCAGAGTTCCAAATTTGGAAAAATATCAGCAGTGCCACAATTCACAATTCCCATTAGGTCGGGCAAAAAAAGAACAACAGTATTGTCCTTTTAAATACAGAAGCGGGGCGTGTAAATACGACTAGCTGATGTGTTTTTAATGGAGCGGCAGCTGACTGAGCATCAATAAGTGATGCTGCTGTTTATTCAGCCCACAATGCATCATTAATGCTAATGGTGGGTCCTCATCTTATTTTTTTGTGTGCAGCTGCTGTTATTTCAGCCTTAACTGTAGTGTGTCTGTGTGTGTGTGTGTGTGTACACCCACCTCCATAATGTTTTGGTGATTTCTGATGTGATCAGTCTCCCTGGTCACATCAAAACCTCATATTTGACATGCAGTGCAGTGTTTGGATTGAAAGCATGTTTTTTTTTTTGTTTTTTTTTATCACACTTGTCACACTTTTATGATACAACCTTGACTATCTCCCAATATTATTGGGAATAATATTATTAGTCTTTCTTTGTCAAAATCAAACTTGATAATAACAGTTTATGCTGATGTCTGTATCTGTGATGGACACGTATTTACCGTCTTCACCTCTTTACTTCATTGACATTGTCAACATTATGAACAGCTACTCCAGAGTCGTAAACTGTCTGTCACAGTATTTGTTCCACTGCTGATGCTGCCCAAAATTGTGGATCCTGAAGCAGGATTTCTATCCCTGAATTAGATTTTTGTTTTTATTCTTTGATGTCCTTTTTCATGAATAAACAATTCCTGGAAATTTGGGGCAGGTCGGCGAGCCTCACACGATTCCACTTTGGTGTTAACCCTTAGTGCTCACGCGGCACAGATCGTCTTATGTTGTCGAGTCATTTTTTAGTCGTGCAATAATTGAGCAGAAGTCTTCTTTTCTTTTTGTTCATGAAAATGAGCCAACTGTGATGTGTTTCCAAATTTCACAAATTCAATCCGATTTTAAACACTTTGAGTCATTTTCTTGCCTTTTTTTGGTGTGTTTATATAGTTGGTGAAAATGGAAGAAAATGTTTCATGATATTACCTATAGGTTGTGCTGAGAAAAAAAGGATATAAGACATTCTATATTTCTTATAGCCTCTGTATATACTGTACGTGTTAACAGGTGTGTCATTCGCACACTTTCCTGAAGTTAGAAACAGAAAGTCAGACACATTCTGAATACTTCTATGTTGCGATGTTATCACGGCCAAGTGTGTTATACTTTTTTTTCACAACAAATGGAGAATGTTAACTTCAGCTAACTTCCTTCTCCAGTCAAATAGTTGAGGAAACATTTAAAGTTTAGAAAGTCTAAAAAGTGTCAGATGCCTAGTTGTTGTATGTGCTTGGCTCTGGTGGAGGAAAAAGAAAAAAAAAAGGGATGTTCAGCTCGTCTCTGATGTGTTAAACCTGCAGTGCTCTGATAGTGTCAGCTCTCAGACAGGTTTGTATTTACAGTATAGGCCTTTAATTTGCTTCTTGTCACTGAGCGAGTCGGCCCAAGTGACATTTGTATTGCTGTCAGGCCCTTGGTCATCCGTCTTCCTCCCTCCTCCTCCTCCTCTGTGAATCCTGATGAGGCATCCGGCGGCACGCAGCCCAACACCTCAGCCTCCGACTGAAGTCAAATCAATCAGCCCTTCAATCCTTCTATAAAGGACCATTATCCATCCCTGCTGGGCCTGTCGGCCCTTCTGCTGCAGGATCTATGTCCTGATCCGCCTTCTTAATTCACACAGCAGAGCTCGCTAACTCGACTCTGACAAGAGACAGAACAACAGGAAGCAGGGGAAGGTCAGGATTTAAGGTTTTATCTGGATCGCAACAAATATACTGTGGGACACACCGACGTACAACACTGTAAACACAGTTTTCTACTTTTTGGTCTCTTGTTTATAGTCTGCTGCTAAGACTTTGGAAAGACACAAATGAAACAAACGCATGAAGGGCAAATTTAAATTGAAATCATACAAGAAATGTATACATCATTTGAGGGGTATATAGGTATGTTACTCACTGATTTATAGCTGCAACAGGCAGAATCGCTGGAAAATAGATCATTGTTGAGGTTCATCAGCAGCTTTTCCCCAAACAGTCACGTTTTGGGATTGTAGTAGTGGCCGTTTGTCAACAAAAAATATGTTCATCGTAATAAACTGAGCTAAATCAAACGACTACTATCCCACCCTGGGCAGGTAAAGTACTGCAATCATTCCCCCAAGGGGACCTTTATGCTTGGTAGGTGTAGTAGAACAGTCACTAGCAGCAGTGTTTGAACAGTAAATTGCCACAGATTGGTGGAAAATATTGATCTGTGTTTCCAAATCTCAAAATGATGAGAGACATCACACACACACTGAAGACATTTAGTTTAATCTCAACAAGGAGCAGAAAAAAACATATTTAAGAAGCTGAAATCATCAAACAGATGTAATATTTTAGAATATCACTATTAATTGACCTGAATGAGAAAGCGCCTGGAAACGCTGTATGACTGGTGTACCACACTTTCTATTATTCAAACCATTGCCTTTTCGGTGTCTCCACAGATTCCTCAGATCAGCTACGCATCGACAGCCCCAGAGCTTAGCGACAACACCCGCTATGACTTCTTCTCCCGCGTCGTCCCTCCAGACTCCTACCAGGCTCAGGCCATGCTGGACATTGTGACGGCGATGGGCTGGAACTATGTTTCCACGCTAGCCTCCGAAGGAAACTATGGCGAAAGCGGCGTGGAGGCCTTCGTCCAGATCTCCAGAGAGCTGGGTAAGAAAACTTGTGTAGTTCTCCTATCAGAACTTCAAATAAGGAAATGAGAGTTCAGACCCCTGTGGTATCTTCCTGTTCACTGCTCATTGATGAGTGCACAAGACGTTGTGCCAGTGACACTTTATGAAATTACATGAAGAGGTTGACGCCTTTTTTTTCTCCACATGGTCACTGTGACCCTAATCAAACCCTGATTGAAATGTTACGGCACCCAGAGGAGCTCCAATACAAATCAGGCTATAAGTGCAATTCATCAGTGTCTGTGCATGTAAAGGATCAGGTGTGTGTGGTAGTTTCATTGTGTTTGAGGATGAATCAAATAGTTTCTCTTTGAATCACCGATCAAAAGAAAATATACTTTAAAACAGGGGCTGTCAGTCAGTTAAAAGATGTTTTACTAATCAGAAAATGTGTTGCAATTAATCTGAAGGAGTTCCACTGTTTTCATCTTCAAGGATCAAGAATCAGTGAAGTTTGTCATACCTGATGTCAAATGGAAACAGTCTTGTGGGTGCAACCATATTATAAGCAATCAGCGCATGCCTCGGCAGGGTGCCACTTTCCCGTTTTACTCACAGTTTGTAACGACTGCAGTTTCCAGTCTTAAAACAGTGACGTATGCCGTGGCACTAAAGTGATTGTTAGAACTCGCAGAATTCCATGTGGTCCCTGGTAAGTGTCTACAAATTCTGATCATTTGTGAGGCACAATAGTTCCTCTTGAGGTTTGATGTTTTTGTTGTGCTGTGTCTTCGGATGCTATTTTAAATGTATCGGTCAAACGTCGTCAAACGTTTTGGGTCAGTAACCATGGAAAGTAGACCAAATTCAGCTTTGTTGAATAGCTGGTTTGCAAAGTTATCTTAAGTAAATGAATAATGCTTTTTAATCTTTTGAGTTCTGCATACCAGCAGCTCTCTGAAAGATGAGATGCTCTAAAAATAGAATTTAATAGGATCTATCTAGTCTTATATGTGAGAAAAGAGTTCTAAGATTTCTCTCAACGTTGTGTCATAAAGGGCATATTTGTATTCGGCTTTTACGAATATAGGCCCCTTACTACATGTATATATTTAGCTGGGTCTGTGACACCGCCGTAATCTGTGTGTAAATGGCAGCGGCAGCAGTAATCATGAAGAATGGCCACGACTACAGTGTTGTTAAAAAGCTTTAGATTAATAACAAGATGCTGTGCAGAGAGCAGCTGTGGCTCCTCTGTGGCATCAGAGAGCTTTCATGTCTGCTGTTGCTTTAAACACACACACACACACACACACACAGTGTTGCACATGGAAGTGCCTTCATTAGCAGACTGTAAATGTATAGTATTTATATCCACAGGAGTGACATGTGATGGTATGAATCCTCTCAGATGCTGCTGCAGACACTGCAGGCTAATCCAGCAAGATGCATTGATTAAATGCCAATCACTGATCATTTAGTTAATTACCAAATTCAGAGATGTTTCGATTACATTAACCCTTTAACACCGAAGCCTTTCTTGTTTATTTTAACCATAAAAGGGCCAGAAAATGTCCTGTGAGTTAAGTGCTTTTGGCCGTTTTTTCCAGAATAACGTTCAATATCTGGCAGTCATTTACAATTCACTGCATGTTAAAATAGTGTATTAACAATTTGAAATAAGGAAAAGCAAAACGTTTTATTGAGAAAAAACACTGTAGTTGTACACGGACACCAGATTTTGTGTGTTCAATTTAAAATTTGAACAGTATAAAACATATTTAAAATAAAATTAGTTTGAGTCTGTCTCAATGTCTAAAAACAGGCCAAAAAATGGAAAACTATGTACAGGCTTTTTTCCAAATCTCTCCTCTCTGGTGACAGAGATGCTGATTCGCCGGCTTCCTGCAACAGTGTGAGTGAAATTACCGTAATAACCACATGTTGGCTTTGACTTGCAACTTCAGAAACCGTTGGAATTTTTCCGATAGCTCAAACCGTTGTGTAATTACGGTAATGCCAAAATGTGCTTGCGCAAAACGTGTCTTATAGCGAATAAAAAATGGCCTTTGGACAAATAGAAAGTCAGAATGAATATCCCTTTCATTTTAAAACTTCCTGCCAACAGTAGACTGACTTCTGTGTGAACTCCTGCCTGAATTCAGCTCAGCAGCTTTAAGTATACATTCATCTTTAAAACCTGTGTGTAGGTGTTATTGTTGTGTTGTCCCTGAGAGATGCTTTTTGTTTGTTTGTGTTTTGGGTGTCATCTGTTGTTGTCGTCTCGAGGCGGAGACGACAACTCCTCCTGGTTTTTCATCACCTCTTCTTTCACGTTGATATATGAAAGTATCATCATAGACCGTGTGTATATCTATGTGTAGCAGTGGCAGTTGCTGGTCTTTGAAAGCAGCATTAAAGACTCCATGTAGCAGCATAAAGAGAAAGGGCGACCAAATAACTTAGTTGATTATCTCTGCTAAGTCAAACTCACATAACTCACATATTCACATAACATGGAACTCAGTTATTATTGCCAGCGTTAGTCTTTTATAAATCATTTTACAATTCAGCTTAAACCTGAAGTTTGGGTTTGTCCTCATTATTCTAGCAATGGTTGAGTAAATGAATGCTGAATCTATGGAAATGTGCCACAATTTCTCAGCAGCTGTCGGAAACACAAACTGAAAACTGAGAGCTTCAGTCCACTGTCAAGAAAAGTGAGAAAAAGCACAAAGCAGCCCGTGATGATTTTACCTTTGTGTGTCGACCAAAAACATTTCAATAAAGTCAAATGTTCATTTCCTCTTCTAAACTCAGCCTTGGTGTGTGTGTGTGAGAGTGTGTGTGTGTGTATGCGCTGCAGATTAGTATTCACTAGTGTTCCGTCAGATAACTCAATTTGGGGAGAAAAGTTCCATCTTTTGCTTCTTAAGATGTGTGAAAGCCTCCAGAAGATAATCTGCTTTCCTTACTTGCCTTTCTCTCAGCTCCTCATTCTCCATCTCTCCTTCTCCACTACTTTATCCCTTAATCTCTTTTTCGCTCTCGCACAAGACACACTTTGTCTCATATCCGTTCCTCATAGTTTTCTTATTTACGTTTCACTTTTGCTCATTCAAGGTCATATTTTTTTTTATCTTATTTTGGTTGAACCGTTGCTATATTTTCCTGATATCTGCTATGCTTCTTTTCATTTTTTTCCTGGAAGCAGCATCTTCCCGCTCTAGACTGGGAAGTGGATGAATATTTCATTGGCGGGGATTTCTTCACCTTTCCTCTCTTGAAAACAAGTTAGCGGAGCAAAATGACTCGTCTGGGGTTTGGAGATCATCTTTCCTCTAACAAATAGAATACATTGCCATTGTCTGTTAGCAGGAGCTAATCGAACATGGTGAGGAGATGAGGAACTACACTCTGGATCAATGATGGTTTTAAATAGATAATGTCCCCATCCACTCTGCATACGCAGGTGTGGGGCAATAAGTGGGCGTGACTCTCAATCCTAGACCAAAATAAACACGTCGGTCATGAACAAGCAATAAAATGATAGAGAGGAAAAAAACACAAGGTTTGACGAGACACCACTTCTTATGAGCAAAAGCTATTTCTACAGCTACTTAAATAAGTCCACACATTACTTTACATCGCTTTGTCCTCTATGCTGTAGAACCAGAAATGCTTCAAACACGTCTGATGTGCATCTAGGCTGTATATTTTGATTTCAAATGGCATGTTTCCACTTTCTGGAACGGCAAGCAAAGCAAAGCCAAGCAAATATAGCTACAGACTTTTCTCAGCTCCACTCCGATCAAATCCCCTCGTATATACAGTAGAACAGTATATCTGTGGTGGTACACATCCCACAGTTTGAGAACCAGGACAGTAGATCAATCACCGTTTCAAGAACATCTGAATCAAAAGCAATCATTGTGGTCCATCTGCATCTAGTTTCTTTATGTGTTTAATAGAACAGGGATGAATTGCTTTTTTTCCTCCTGTCATGGACACACAGAGCGTTGAGTTATCGCACAGGTCCTAACTGAGCGGTGGTGATGAGCACTTGCTGTGGATTTCATCACCCCATTCCACTGTGAGAGGACAGACATGCCTCATGCTGTCCTGATGCTCATCCAGCAGCAGCAGGGGAATGAGCGGCGACAGACAAAGGGTAATGAGTAAAATGTCTGTGATACTCACCGGCTTCAAACACAAGGAAACGACTCTGAACATGACGAAAGGCAGTAACCGTGTCAGAGTAATGTTCATTTTCTTTTTCCACGTGAAGGATAGTGTAATATGACCTTAATCTGACACCTAGTTTACCACTAAAGGACCATCCCAGAGTTTTAATACAGTTGCAATAATACTTAAATTATTATTTTATAATGATTCTCAAACTCATTATTTTCAGAATTATTTTACCTTGCATTTATGGTAAGAATGTTTTGCGTCACAGGTGCCGTAGCTGACATATTTTCGGTGAGAAATTAAGCAATATAAATTATTATTAGTCTATCATATGATTCATTCTACACTGTTTACTCTCCTTGTTTCAGGCACATCTTGTAAAACAGAGAGTATATTATACCTTTAGTCTCATCATTCCCAGCACATTCTGTCTGAGTGGCTATAAATCTCCATTAGATAATCACTGTTTAAAATCAGCATTGCTAAGAGATTTTCGGTGTGTCTTTATTTACGTTATAAGCACATAATGCAGTTTCCTTTTATATTTTCTCTTGTTATTTTTGGCTTTGAATAGCAGAATCTGTATGTGTATCTAACAGGTTTCTTCTGATTTTGCTCATTCCCTCCTGTTAGGCAGGAGTCAGAGACAGATGTTGAGGCAGGTTTGTGCGATAGAACTAAAGCCAGCTGACATATGGACCATCACCATTTTCTCACCTCCTCATTTGCTTCACTCATCATATAATGATGCTCTAAATAAGCTCATTAAAGTTTTAAGGCAACATTTAAATTGAATTTTAATGGGGAAAGGAAACTTTGCTGCCTGACTTTCTCTGACTGGTGTTTTGAACAGAAGTAACAAAAAGATCAGTTAAATATGTCATGCTCACATTAGCTTCTAAAAAAATCTCATAACAGCAGTGTTGCTGATGAAAACCTTTTAAACTGGTCAGCTGAGATGAATGCTGATTTTATATTATATAAAGGTTCAAATGTGGAAGATTTCAACCCCTGAAAATCACTCGCCACAAGAGTACGGACTGTCAAAAGAGGTGAGGACGGGGGCAAAGGGAGACATTTGCTTTAAGTTAGACCGGCAGCTTTGTGGACATACTACTTTCCTTGCTTCACCTGACTTTCATGTCAAGGGCCGTGCATGTGTTACCTAGGCAACCTTTCATAGCCCGGCATTCATGGCCTCAAAGGCGAGGAATGAAAGAGGCGAGTGGGCTTGGTCAGTGTAAAGATTGTTGCAGGAATTGTTTAAATGATATCTGTTATTAGCAACAGGTCCATTAGATGCACCTTTGAATGTCCCCAACCATGTTTATTGAGTCTGGCGGGAGTCTTGCTGTGAGACGTCCTTTTCCAAATTAAAAAAACTCCAATATATTATCAGATGTGCGTGTCTACCGCCACATAATTAAAAGTGTGCTGAAAAAGCTCCACTTTTCTTGCTCACACAGTTGAAAATAGGACTTCCTGTCTGAGTCAACAGGAAAGAGCTTTATTATTTACCATTATGTTGTGTTTCTGTCTTTCTTTACTTGTTTGCATTATGATTTATTTGCTGTGATTTCCAAGATTTATAGAGGTTTGACAGGAGACTCTGTGGACTGTTTGCAGATGATATTGTATTCTGTAGTGAGAGTAGGGGACGGGTAGGTAGGTAGTCGGGTTAGTGTTTAAAGATAATATGTAATAGAGGACAAATTCCACTAAACCAAATAAATAAATAGCTTATTTTTGCGTGATACCATCTCATCTGAAACCTGTGCACACATTCACAGCATTTTGTTCGTGTAACGAGTGCTCAGACAAGAAATATTATTTTCGGGTTGCCAATTTAAGTCCATTCATTTTATCCGTTCATGGGGGACTAATTTATGTGCAGTGAGTTTTATCACTTCTCGGCGTGAGAAATGTATGTCATGTGTGTGGCGTGTGAACTTATTGAAATGCGCGTGACTCACTTGAGAGCTCCGAGTAGGCAATGGACAGTGCACAAGAGAGGTGAAGATGAGAGTTCAGACGAATGTCATGGGGTGATGTGTGACCGGGTTGTTTCCAACCCAAACACGAGAAAGAGACGTGACAATTTACTGTCACTGAATGTCTATTTCCGTTCACTTTCTAATTCATTGTGAGGGATGGTACTGATTCTCTCATGTGTAATTGTCGGTTCAGCAGCTCACAGCAGAGTAAATCCTCAGCCTGTTAAAAGCTGCAGGGATTTCCTTTTCTGTTTGTTCAGGATATATTACTACATTATCACATCTGTGTGTGTGTGTGTGTGTGTACTTGTACATATATGTTTATGAGGACCAACAAAGTTATAAACCACAGGAGGAGTGAGGACATTTTGTGAAAGTGAGGACGATTTGGCTGCGCCTTACACTCTGTCTCACCTAAAAGGGCTGTTTATGGTTTAAGGTAGAATTGTGTTGGCCTTAGCTGTGATAAGTTTAGGGTAAGGGGCTTTCATGCAGAGTCTGTTAATGACGTGACATGAACACAGCAGGAAAAGCCTCAGCAGCTGATTTACACTTTGTTTTTCTCTGCTGGAAAAGTCCTCGCTGAACCTCATTAACTTCACGGTGTGTCTGTGTGTCCATCTTTATTATTTCCACATTTATTTGCAAGGATAAAGTCCCTTCAGGAGGCAACTCCTCCTGGTTTTTCATCACCTCTTCTTTCACGTTGATATATGAAAGTATCATCATAGACCGTGTGCATATCTATGTGTAGCAGTGGCCGTTGCTGGTCTCATTTCAGGCCCTCTTATTTATTCATAAATGCTTACATACATTCCATAAACGAACAACTAGAACAAGGAAACGCGATATTTATGTGACACTGAAATGCTATAATGTTTTTTATTTACAGTGTATATGTACAAATGAAAATAACAGGATAGACAGGCAGACAAAGTCTCCTGAGAACTTTGAGTAATATGCTGCTTTGTGTTGTACCATGGTTTGTTTTCGTGGTGTTCTTTATTAATTAATCTGGTCATTATTCTTTGTTTATTATTAGATTAATTTGAATAATAAGAATCTGGTCAGGCACGAATATGAGCTGTCCAACAAAGCACTCTTGGAAAGAGAGACGCTGAAAGAAGAAGCATCCAAATTGAGTTCATTTTTGAAGTTGTGTTGAATGTTGAATATCGGGTTCTAGATGGTCAGTGTGAAACTGAGACGCACAAAGCTCGGCAGAGTAAGTTTGGGTTTGAAGGCAATCTTTAACTGTATTTGATTGAAAACTAACTTCAAATGTCTGAAATAAGTCAAATGAAGGAAAAAGAGGTGAGCTGCTGCCGGTGGGTCTGATCTTCACATCTTCATTTGTACGGAATGGAATCAGTTTTACTCAGAAAGCCTCTAAATGAAGCCATGTCTTGAATAAGTGGCTGCCGACGTCCTCTCAGCTCCACGGTGAATGGCGCGGTGATGATAATGGCAGCAGGCTCATAAACGTTTTCATCTCCATTCTTTGTCCTGCGGCCACAAGATCAGACAGGATCAGACATTCACAGAGATATCTGTCTTTTACAGAGACAGGCGTTTAATCTCCGTGACATTAATATTTGATCTTACTACACTGCTGATTTAACTGACGCGAACCAATGGTAATAATTATGTTTAAGGGTGGCCAAGAAGATGAGTGGGATACACTTGTCTCAGTTATAATGTTCTGTTCAGTTGACCTTTGTATGATGTGCCAGAAATGACCGTTAACCAGATGGAGGTCCAACGACTACACAATGTCCACATTTTATTTTATTATTACTTTCTCTTGAAAATATTACAAAAAAAAAAACCCAAACAAACATAAAATAAAGTTTGGAGATTGCTTTGTCTCTGGAAATACAAAACAAACTGCAACAACAAGCAGCTTTCACTACTGTCATCTGAAAGAGACGGTGTTATGCAAGGACATTTTTGCAAGAAAGCTAAACAGCTATGGCTGAAACTTAATTTAGAAGAAGGGTTTGTGAAGGAGCCTCTTTTGCTCCTAACAACTGTGTTTCCACACAAATAAACAGCTTTCTCGATTACATTTTCAGGGCTCGGAAAAAAAGACATCAGGACTATTCAATTACAAACTCAGTCGGGCCGCATTTTCAACCGAGTTATGTAGCTGGGCCAGACATTTTCTGCAGCTAGTAAACAGCAGGTGATGACAAATGTAAAACGTACATAAAAAAAAAAAATGCTTTAAAAAAATTAAAAGAACTAGCAATAAAATTATTTTGATCATACCTGTCCTTCCCACATCTCAGTGTGTAAAAGAAGTACACAGTATTATTTGTAACTAGTTAAAATAAAAACATAAACGTGTCTTTGTCATCACAGGTGCATGAAGTGCATACAATCAAAATGTGCACAATATTAGCATTTGTTTCTCTTTGAAATAAGACAAAAAGATGTCATAAACGACCCACAAACATCTCAAAGTGCTTTTAACAGAATGTAAAATCAGACTACTGTAGGAATTGATGTAGGAATCTTTGGTTATCACAGTGGGTTAGGGTTAGGGTTGCTGTTGCTGTTGCATAGTTTTTGTACATCACAAAACTCAAACAAATGTTATTTCAAATATGTTTCATACTGTTTCAAATTCAACATGCAAAATCTACAGTGTTTTTTCTCAATAAAACTTAATTGTTAACATGCAGTAAATTGTAAATGACTGCCAGATATTGAAAGTTATCCTGGAAAAAATGGACAAAAGCACTTACTCACAGGACATTTTCTGGCTCTTTTATGCTTAAAGTAAGTAAAAAAAAAAAAAAAAACCCAGACGGACATTTTGAGGCTTAGGTGTTAAAGGGTTAATTAAAATCCTTAGTGATATGAAAAAAGGTTACTCTGGTGAAGACATGCCATCAGCCTTATTGATATATTTTTCTATCTTTGCTGCAGTGATATTAAACTCTCTAACGCTAGTTTTACCTCATTAAAACATCTCAGACACTTTGTGGTTTAAACGACGGAGGTCAGACGGAGTTTTTTCTTTTTTTCTTTTTAGCCTCTGACATTTTCCCTCAAGACTTCCTGCGACACTCAGCCACCAAGTTGCTCCATCTTTCTGGACGAATCGAAAAATAAAAAAAAACCTCTCCGGAGCCAATTAAGCCGGAACAGCTTACAGTGTGAGGGGTTGATTGTGCCGCAGTCTCCACTGTGTTCAATGTCATCTCATGTTCTCAGAGGCTCAGAATTCCGAATTTAAAAACAACAGCAACAACAACAACAAACTGCTCTGCTAAGGCTGCAGGAGCAATGTCACAAACCTGAAGTGTGAGGACATACAATTGAGTTTAATGATGTGACAAGGAAGGTAGACAACTTTGTTTCCCTTTTATAATACAGCACTGGGATGGAATGTATTCATTAGTCATAACCAGTCTTAGACAGACAGACAGATAGATGGATAGATATGTTTATTAGTGCTTTTGGACATTCATTGTACACCATAAAGCAAACAACATGTACTCCACATAATACGATAATACCACTCAGCAACAATTAATTTCACTAACGGACATATTTGTTTAGCAGCAGTTTGTAGTTTTCAGTCAACCCTTGCCCATCCAGACTTAACGACTTTACCTTTTTTTTTTTTTCGTTCCTCACACATCTTCTCAGGCTCCATCAGATTGCATGGAACATGTGTGGGAACTGCTGTCTGTCACTGTGTAAACGCCATGCCTCTCCTGGGAACACCTGCAGCTACCGCAGTTGAAACTAAAACGAGGACAGTATGAGACTGAATATTCGACGGCACACCGAAGCATTGGATCTCCTCCGGTGCTGCCAGTGGAGGGAGAGAGGGAGAAAGGCGTAATGAATGAGAGCACAGTTAAGAGCAGTGTACACAGCTCTACAATGAAGCAAAAACCATTGGGGTAGAAATCTATGTCACATTGACAAGTGAAACTGAAAACTCATAAGCACTGATAAATCTGGCCAGGGGGAATACATACATTCAGCATTTATTCCTGCGTCGACTGACTCTGCTCCAGATGATGACATGACACCTTGGTTAATGTGGTCATTTCACCATCTACTGCTTGATTTTGACAGTTAAGCCACAGAGTTTGCACCTTTTTTTAACATGAATTAATGATTTAAAGTTGTTGAGTTACTGCTCAGACACTGCAATTAAATACATTACCACCTTGACACTGTCCGTGCTCTACAAGAAAAGCCAACTGTTCTACTGCCAATAGGAAATGAAACAATCTCCTTTTTTAAGCAGGTTTACTTCTCCTTTTTAATATCTGTTAATTTTGAATACCAGAGGCAGAGTGAGGAACTCTTTTTTTAACCCTTTTAACACCTAACCTCACAATGTCAGTCTGGACTTTCTTGCTTATTTTCACCGTAAAAAGGGCCAGAAAATGGCCTGTGAGTTAAGTGCTTTTGCCCATTTTGACAGAATAACTCGATATCTGACAGTTATTTACAATTAACTGCATATTAATGCAGTGAATTGTTTAAAGTTTTATTTACACCAGACTTTGCTTGTTAAATTTGAAATTTGAACTCTGTAAAGCATATTTAAAATAATATTTGTGTGAGACTCAATATCCAAAAACAGGCCAAAGAATTGAAACAAGTCAATCAGAATTGGCAGATTTCCCCCCATTCATGCAACAAGCCTCTGTGGGTCACTTGAGAGCCAGTCTCTACTATTATGTGGCTGTTGGACTTCATTGTTGTTGTTATGTGTTTGCTTGTTGAATCTTTTTGGAAGAGAGCTCAGGACAGCATTGTAGGTGGCTGATAGTGGTGTCTTAGTCCACCTCCTCTGTTGAGTGATGGTTTCTCCAGTCTAAAACTCCTCGATGGATGTGTAAATGCATCCCATTAATGAGGCTTCTGTCACCAATTTTCCCCCGTAGAATTTGTTCAGGTGGAGTTGTGAAATTTAAGAAATGTCTTTGACAACAGTACAGGCCAAAAAAACGTCATGGACTTGACTGTCTTTCCAGATATTCCCTAATGCTGCTGGGACTTCATAATATTTGTTGCAGTCATCTTGAAAACAAGACTCTGGCGGCCTCTGCTGGTCATATTGGCAAGTGCAAGTGTGGAAACACAAACAAACAAACAGAGCCACTAAAAACAACACTTCACTCCCAATCTGTGGGGTGAAGTAACTATGTACAGGTGTTTTTCCAATTCTCTCCTCTCTGGTGACAAAGACGCTGATTCGCTGGCTTCCTGCAACAGTGCGAGTGAAATGACTGTAGTAACCACATGTTGGCTTTGAAGTTTCTTCATTCTTCCGCAATATGCCCAGTGTTAAAGGATTAATATCTGGACTTTGGCTGGGCCTCTCAAGCACAGACAGACAGACAGACACTTCCTGAAGACACTTCAGAGTTGTCTCAATTGCTTCATTGTCATCCTGAAATGTGATAAGGTTCCCTGAGTTTTAATCAGATACACTCTGGTGCAGACTTACTTCACTGACTTCGGTTTCAGCATTCATCTTTCCATCACGCCTGACCCACTGTCCCTGCCACTGAAGGCCCCCAGCACAATAATGCTGCTACCATGGTGCTTCACTGGAGGGACAGCCTCACACACTGTGTTCAGAGCTCCTGGAAAAGAGAAGACCAGAAAACCCTTTTCATCATGAGTTAATTTAATGCAATGTGATATCAAGTGGGCTTCTGTGTGTCTCTTCCACCTGAAGTTGGTTCTTCTGGACCAAGAAGTTCCAGGTGTTTTTCCCCCATTGAGATGATTGAGATCACTGTGCTGACCAGGAAACACTCAAAGCTTTAGAAGTTTTTCTATAACTTTGCCCTAATTTAATTGTGCAGGTCTGCAAGCATCTCATTCTTCCCCACCTTCACATTTCCCATCCTCTTAATGACTTTTCTCCCTCATCATTCTCTTCATCTGCCCGTTACACAGTCCACAGGTGATTTTTATCTATGTTTTTCTTTTGTATGTGATTAAATGCATGCTTGCAAAAAGGAATCCCACTGGTAGACCCCTATTATTGAGATGTTAGTGATAATCTGACAGTATTTAGTCTCTGACAGCATTAATAGACCTCCTGACCTTTGTTTCAGAGACTGTGGATGAAAGTTTAATGATCCCTGTGGTGAAGCGTCACAGCAGCAGAGTGGAGATAAAAAATATCCAAGGCGAACAGTGAAGTTAATTAAAACATTATAGCAGAGGCATAATGAAGCTACAGAGAAAATAATACCACATCTAACAGATAAACAGTGGTGGAGATAAAGTGTGCTCATTTACAGATTTACAGATAGAAGCAGACGTGTTAACTTGTTTGCAGGCAGATGCTCACACTGCTGAACAAACATAGAAACCAGTTTCCTGGTGAAGATCGTGGTTTATTTTGGTACAGTGAGTAACAGAGGAAGAGTTCATGGTTTTCCTCGTAGCTTCATGTTCCATCAGGATGTCCTCATAATACATCTGAACCCAGCACCACTGAATCCTCCACATCCAAGTGAGATCAAATACTCGACATCACTCTAAAAATGCTGACACCCTATGAAACAATTTGACAATATATTGAATTCAATAGTTTTCCTTACGAACACAAAACTCTGGTGAGTGTTACGGAGACGGTTGTCCTCTAACTGCACAGTTGGCCTCAGTGTCTGGCTCCTCCTGCCCTGATGTCAAAGTGTCCTTGAGCATGAATGTATGCATGAATCCCAAGTTGTTGGGATGTTGCACCTTGTGTGGCAGCTGTGTATGTAAATGAAGGACAAGTTTGGCAAAGTTTTGTCAAGTTCTTTGTCTGTTGAGGTAGAAATGTGCTGTATTCTGTAAGTGCAGTCTATTTGCAGCTTAAAAACATTGTTTTCCTTACACCTTGTATATTAGCTTCCATGTCTTACTTTTTTTTTCTGAAGCTGGAGTATACAAGTTATTGTCTTGAGCTCATTATTACTGTGTTTAAAGTGATTACACAGTATTCAAAGGAGTTTTTCTACATCCGAAGCACTGCATAGATTAGTGTAAACCATGTTTCCTCACGCAGCACGAGTGCATCTTGTGACACAACACTGACTCTTTCCGTCCTTCTCGCTCAGGCGGCGTCTGCATCGCTCAGTCTCTGAAAGTTCCTCGAGAGCCGAGACTCGGTGAGTTTGACAAGATCGTTCTCCGTCTGCTCGAGACGCCCAACGCCCGCGCTGTCATCATGTTTGCCAACGAGGACGACATCAGGTACAAATACACACGTTACATGTCAGCCCATAGTGACCCTGTGGTCGATGGCCTTAATGACCAATATTATACTATACTATATAATATTATATTATAAGGACATGGAGGGATGTTTGTTTTCTTATTTAAATTGAACGGTTTAAAGTGACATCCCAAAAAACCTTTATTTTATATTTGGATTTTGTTAACTTTTAAGTATTAAATGGGCAGAAGAAAATCCATACCGTAGAGGAATACAAACTCTCCAAATATAACTCAAATCGCCGCACCACAATTATTTCGATCTCTGTATCACGTGCAGAGAAATCACTGATCATGTGACTTCACAAAAGCAAGAGGAGATGGCTGAAACTTCCAAGGACCAGAGAGGTTATGCCTCGTGTTTCTCAAATGAATATACAGTGTATAAGATCAGATGTAGTAATATTAACTATTATTGATCCCACGCTGGGAACATTTATTTGTTACAGTATCAAATGTTCACGGAGAGCTAGGCAAGATACTGAATAATATACGTACAGTAAGTAATGTACAAAGTATGGACATAACATACAGTATACAAACATGAAAAATACTTACATGAAGGTGCATTTAAACATTGTGTTTAAACAATCTGACTGCAGTGGGAACAACAATAATAATTATTATAAGTCTCAATTATAAGACATCCAAGTGTACTTTACAGAATAAGCATTCAAAATAGCATAGTCTATATAGTGTATATATACATTTGTCCTATTTTTACTGTTTTATATGCATCTTTTGTTTGATTTCAAAGTTGAAACAGGGTTATTACGTTTTGACTTTACACTTTTCCTTTTCATTCCACCCTGAGTTGTGTTTTATTGGTGTATTTGCTTTTTACATTTTATTTTCCTTTTATTGTGAAGCACTTTGAGCTGCAATCCTTGTATGAAAGGTGCTATACTAATAAGATGTATTATATATATATATGTGTGTATATGTATATGTGTGTGTATATATGTATATATATATATATATATATGTGTGTATATATATGTATATATATATATATATATATATATATATATATATATATATATATATATATATATATATAGTATATATCAAGTAAATAGTGATAGTAATATAGGTGATGGACCTTTTTGAAACACTACATTGAGGGTGCAGCAGTCTTCTGCTGAAAGTGCTGTGTAAAGTCTCCACAGTACCATGTAGTGGGTGTAGAGGTGTTGATGATTGATTTCAGTTTTGCTAACATCCTCCTCTCACCCACTTTCTCTGTGAAGTCCAGAGTCCAGTACTGAGCTGGTCCTCTTTTTATTTCCTCTAATTATGGCGTGTTTCCACCGGCACGGCACGGCACGGCACGGTTAAGTCGCGTTCTCCACTAGCATAGTACCCGGTACCAGATACTCTTTTTAGTACCTGCTCTGGTGAGGTTCCCAGCATGCTGAGCCAGACTGCCGGCCACTGATTGGTCAGAGTGCTGTCACTGGAAGAGACGTCCAACACAAGACTCAAGCCCAACAATGCCGAACTGTAGATCAGTTAAAAACACTTTAAAAGAAGTGGGTTAATCCCTGACAATTACCAGGGAAATGTCTAAAATCTCAATATTTAACAGAGGCGTCTGGTGTATTTAACGACAGTCCAGAAGACCTCAGTCTCCTCAGACGACGTAGATGACCGTGTTCTTTGTACAGGACATCAGTGTTGATGAAATACCCTCTAGGTTGACGGTGTGTCTCAGCAGCATTCACTCATCCATATGACTCAGGGAGAATTCAAATAACTTCATAATAGTATCTAAAAATAAATGAAAAAATAAAAAAAAGTCAAAATTAGCATTTTGATGACCAACAGTACTCATAAAGCAGAATGGCCCATTTCAGGGTAAAACACAGTATATTTTTGGGTTATTGGCATATCCTTGTGCCAATCACATAAATGTTGCAGCTGGTCTGTCACTTTATTTATTATTTTCTAAATGACCCTCATTTCTCATGATCTTCCACTTTATGACTGTGGGATATTGTGTTTTTGGTTGGACATTGCGTGAACTTTTGTTTTTGTGATGTTTGGAGTTGATATCTTCATTTATGTTCTCTTGTTCTGCACTTTAGGTTGCTCAAGTTGGTCCCTGTTTTTACATTCAATGTTTTTTCCTTGTATATTTTTATTGCTTTATTCTTTTTATTGCATTTTCCTGTTTGTTTATTTGTTTTTAAACCTGTGTTTTTAATGTACCCTGTTGGTTTTTATCTATTTTATTCCATATTTGTGAAAGGTGCTATATAAATAAAAAATGACTTACTTTCTTATCTTGTCAATGTCCGATTATACTCTGTATATTATGTAATGCTAATCTGGGCCTCCTTTTTTTTAAAGACAAATTAAACGATCCTAAATTCTACATGACTTAAGGAACAATATGTCGACTTACTTACTTAAAAATGACCTCCCTGGATTTTGCCATTTTGAAAACACCACATCTCGTCAACTCTGACCTCTGCCTCGCCCTGTTGTGTTTCACCTAAGTCCAATTATTTTTCCTAGGATATTTAGTCCCTGTGCTCCTCTTTATTGGCTCATTTGTTCAGTTTGGTTTCCTGTTCCTTCTCCTCAGGTTCCTCTGTGATGGTGTTTATGGATTATGTGTTCATATACCCTGACCCTCAGCTGCTACTTTGGATTATATTTGTCTCTTGTGTTTTGCATTTTTTTTTGACAATAACGACTCTTTTTGTTTACATGCTTCAGCCGTACATTTGAGCTTTTGAACTGGAACCTGCAGCATAATGATGCATCATCATAATCACCATTTATTTCTTATCCTATTTACAATAGTGATGTCACTAAATGTGTTTGTTTGGGAAAAAGAGTGTCATTTGTACGGTAAATGTTTGAAGAATAAAGTTCAAATACCTCAACATTGCAGGTAAATGAATGCAGTTAGTGTCCTCCACTGTCTGTTGTTCAGTACCTGACATCTTCTGACACTCCTTATCAGCCTCATCTGCACCTTGTCTCTCTCTACTTACTCTCTTACATCTGTCTCCTCTGATGCTGACAGACGAATCCTGGACGCGGCAAAACGTAACAACCTAACGGGTCACTTCCTGTGGGTGGGCTCTGACAGCTGGGGCTCTAAGATCTCTCCGGTGGTCCAGCAGGAACGCGTGGCTGAGGGCGCCATCACTATCCTCCCCAAGAGGGCTTCTGTGGATGGTGAGGAAGGAAATAACACCGTGATATGTGGCAACCTGTGAAGAACCATGATGGTCATTTCAATTTGTTTTGTCTGTTGGCAGCGTTTGACCGTTACTTCAAGAGCCGCTCGCTGTCCAACAATCGCAGAAACGTCTGGTTTGCTGAGTTCTGGGAGGAAAACTTTGGCTGTAAGCTGGGGATGCACGGCAAGAGACCGGGAAGCCCAAAGAAATGTACTGGTATGAAAATCATTGTGTTCCAGCTGGTCTTTACATTCTGTCACTCTCAATATAAGGTAGAGAAAGCATTCATGGAGAACAGACCTCCACCACGTCCACTCAGTTTCCCACTGTGTCGATTGTGTCTGGATCTCAAACACAAATCAAATCATTTCTTGTACAGTATATCCGACTTATCCCCAGAATATTTAACCAAAATCTGTCCTACTCCTATTTGATTTATGCTGCTCATAAACAAACAAACAAACAGACATACAAAAACTTTACCTCTTTGGCAGAGGTAATAACTCTTTGTCTTCCATCTCTTTCCATACATCATCCTCTTCTTGGTCACCTTTAAATAACTCTTTGTTTTTATTCCATCCCAACTCCTTATGCATTTTCTTACTCTTTTCCATGCTTTTTTTAAGAGCTGCAGTGGACAAGATTGCTCGAGAGTTTTATCTGCCAGTTATTCAAATACGTTTTATCCTGAGCTTTCCTCAACAGATGAGCATGGACAGACTCACTTAAGTCCTGCGCTACAGTTGACCCGAGGCAATACGTGTTCCTCTTTTCCCTTTTGCATCACTACATCCTTCTTCTTTCATACACTGTATCCTCCTCTCCTCTCCTCTCCTCTCCTATTCTCTCCTCTCCCTGGTCCCAATTTCTCTGGCTTTTAAAAAAACTTTGAAATTAATTTGTGATTGCAGGCTACAGACTGAACTTGACAGTAATAAGGTTAATCCCTCACTTCTTTAAAAAAAACTCTCTCTTCTGCACACACACACACACACCTAACTTCCCCTCCGATGCCTCTCCCAAATCTCTATCTGTGTCCTCTGTTCTCACCGTGTAGTCTAAAGCCCCAAAACTACAAAGCGACAGTTAGGTTACAATCTTTGTTTCCATCTGAGCTGTTGTGAGGAGGCTCATTTCAAGCTCCAAACCCCATGCTTTTTATTCCTGTGCTGCTGATACAGTATGTGTGTGTGTAGCCTCTGCTGATGGCGCACAGAATGGGAAATCAGTGAAAGAAGAAGAAATCCATGTATCCAGAAATGGACCTAATTGTATGATCAACAAAAAAAATGATTTAGCACATCAAAAAACAGCAGAGGTCAGATAAAATTAAACAAAAAACATTTACAAACATATTTATCCGTTTTCACAGAACGTCAGGTGCATTTTATCACATAGAAAGTTGGCAGAAAGACATGTTTGTGCAGAGTTGTATGGTTCTATGTGAGCTTACCTTTAGCTTACCTTTACCCATATTATTAATCTTCCCAAGAACTGCTTTGGTCTTTGTTCTTGTCTAAACTTTCCTGTTCCCTCACCACCAAATGTCACACAGCGTCACAGCTGAGACATGTCCAGCCAAATGCTGTACAGATGATTAGCCCAGAAGACTCCAGGGCCACAGGACATGCATGAACATGAACGTGTTATTTTTTATTTCTTTTTTGCTTTTGTAATGAGACATTTGAGGCAAACTTGTTCACATCTGTAGTCAAGATCCTTCATATAAATGAGGCCATTTATAGCTGCAGTACATACAAATGGCATATGGTAACGCACTTATAAATAAGATACTTCCTGGGTTTGTGCCACATATATAATGCTAAGTGGGATTTTGCATTGTGGCCATGTGAGACAGCATCAGCATTTACAGCTACATTTGCAAAAAAAAGAACAGAGCCATCTCTCGGCTGTATTCATGGGATGCTAAAGTAGAAGCCAGGTGAGGTTAACTAAAACCATATTCAGTAAATAACATAAGGGAAAAAAAGAAACTAAAACAAGACTTTTATAAAAACATGTTTACATGTTGATCTGACTGAAATAGTACATAACGTACTAACATTCGAACATACCCAGATAATGCCACAGTTTTCTCACAATTTAAACCTGGAAATTATGAAAGAAACGGTGACAAAAACATGGTGAATTCCAGGCATGTTGCCACCTAGTGGAGTGGAGGTGGACAGTAGTTCATTTGAGGGCATAGGGTAAGTGTGTACAGGTTGTTTCATTTAATCTTAATGTTGAAATACACAATATTTTGGCATTACAGTATGTTGTTAAAGCGGAACTTTGCAAGTCTGGTCGGTTTTTCACCTTTTTCTCCATGGAGCTCCCCCTTGTGTCAGCTGCTTTGTCCTCACTGTGGTTAAAACTCACTGCCAAGTCTGCTCTGGTGAATGGTTGTTTGTCTCTGTGTGGCCCTGTGATGGACTGGCAGCCTGTCCAGGGTGGACCCCGCCTATGTCAGCTGGGATTGGCACCAGCGCCTCCTGTGACCCTCATGTGGAGGATAAAGCAGAAGATGATGATTTGTTTCTATATTTCTAGGGTTTGTTGACACACTAGTTTTCGGGCCTTAGTTGAGATAACTGAAATACGTTGTTATTCTGATTTCTGGTCCCATCGTTTGCTGAGTCTGTGCTGACTGCTCACTCCCTGCACCGGCTTGTAATCCTGCCTGATTCGGGAGGATTTTTTGTGTATAACAGGGGTCCACAGAGGTCTAAATCCTTTACTAACATGTCCGACATGCAAAATAGGATTTGTAGGCGGTGTTGGGCAGATGTGGGCGAGCGTCAGCCTTTCGCCAGCTGCAGACAGAAATGAAACGGCAGAACAACAGTGTCAGCGCTCTGTGAATAGCTGCCATGTCCCAGCTGCTGCTCTGATAACGCTGCAAGTCTTTACCTGAGCTCAGTGGATGGCTTTGATCAGTCTGCTGCTGCTGCTGCTGCTGCTGCTGCTGCTGTCAGGACGCAACTCTCATAAGATTGTGTTAGAGGCTCCATATTGAGTTCTGGAGCTGCAGCAGAGTCATCACACAAAGTGACAAACGGCTGAGTCAGCGGGTCAACATTTCCCTCTCTCTCTCGCTGTGTGTGTGTGTGTATGTGTGTGTGCACATTTTTTCAGTGCTGACAAGCTGCAGGTCTGTGTATGAAAGTGTGTCTATAGTGTGTGTATAAAATTAGAACCCATCGCATGATAACGTGCGAGGATCTGTCCAAAGCCTTTTCTATTTTCATAAGTCACATTTGTTTTCATTTAAAAAAAAAGAAGAAGAAAATGCAAATCTCTCTCTCTTGTTCCCTCTGGGTGCAGCTTAAGGAAATATGAGAGATATGGTTGATATCTGAATGAATAATTCTTATTAATTGTATGCATGTTATTTAAAACATAATATACACAATGTACTTAATTAAAAGGCTTGGAAATATTAAGTACATTTATTTTTTTGTTTTTTTTTGTCCCAACAGTCTCTGAAAACATTAATTGAAAATCTTTAATGTATGCCACTCTAATGTCTGTCCATTAATTGTTAAGTTACAGCCAACAGCTGCCTAGCATAGTTTATTTTTCGTTTACTTTATGAATCGCTTCAGGAAATTTTCTGCATTTAGCCCATTCTCTGCTAGGAACCTTCCTAGAATTAAGAGCAGTGAGCAGCCATGGGGGTTGGGTACCTTGCTCAGGAGTACCCCAGCCCTTTAAATCGGTGGGGACTAGAACCGGCAACCCTCCAGTTACAAGCCAAGTTCCCCTATCCGCTTGGCCATGGCAAACTTTTTATACCACATACCAACCAAGAAAATATTGAGCTCAAAGTCAGATACAGACTTTCACAGGAGGCAGATTTATTCCAATTATATCAATCAAGATAATTTGCTCTCCCATTCTCTGCCTCTTCCTCACACACTGGTATAGTGAAATTAGATTAAGATGGAGCGAGACATAAGGTGACTCTAATTATTATTATTCTGTTATTTGTTATTTGTTCCGGTCAAAAGTCCTCCGCTGCACTCCGATCACAGTTGAACAGCTCGCGTACCACAGTTTGAGAACCAAGGACTCGTCATAAAAGATAAAAAAACAACGAGACAACAAGGCTTGCGCTGCATGAATCCTTTACTGCCCTAATGAAAGCTAGTTATTGTTGATAGTGATTCAGGAGCATTGGTCCGATGACAATGTGGCGGCACACTGGGAGCTGTGTGGGTGCAGCATTAGCTCCGTCGATTCTCTCTCATACCCTGAAGTCTGTAACCTCAAACCTCCAAACTCTGGAGCAGAGACGCAGAAGCAGCAGCAGCAGCAGCAGCAGCTTCAGGAGCGGATTGAGATCAGAGTACACTCAGCTTAGTCCCTCCAGAGAACACTGGGGAAGGCCTATGCATTCATTGTAATAATAAGGATAATTAAATATCCATTAGACATGGTGGCCTGAGGTCTGAGGATGATGTTCCATCGCCCACAACTCAGGGGTAACACCACCGCACCACGGCGCTCGCAGCTGCCGATTCACAGCACCTGCCAGAGTAAGAAAAAAAACAAAAAACGATTCATTACGCTAATAACTATCTCTCCTCTAAATCCACGTAACCACCACCTTTAGCTCCTCCTCCTCCTTCCTGACTGCTTGTTGGGGAATTTATGTAACATTTTAAACTAATTGACTTCTTTCTTCACTGTTTAGGGTGAGATGGTGCTCTGAATGAACCATATCTATAGGAATTAGTTTTCATTTTAAAAAATGACAGGGGAGATTTTTATCGACCATGTTTTGTTGTGTTTTGTTTCCGTTGTGTGGTGACTCACCAGTAAGTGCTATTTAAGATTTACATTCAACTTCAAACTGAAATTGGGAGCATATAAAGTTGAGACATAAGCGGTGTCTGATTAATTAAGATTTTTAATGGGTGACGGCCTCTGAATATTTAAAAGAACTAAAGTCATTAAATCTTTATTATAGTTGATGAATAAATTTCCCTCCAATAAAAGCACACCTCGCAAGTTGACTTTAATCATCATGTAAGTACAACCATAGAATTGTGGATAATCCATTGAGAATACATGTAATATTCCATAATATTTCATCATTCAGAATGGATATCATGCATTATTACTATATATTTTTTGTGTCAAAGGAAAATTATGAGTTTTAAAATGCCCTGAAGTAGTGTTTGATATTAGTTTTGTGTTCTGTAAGTTTTTACCAAAAAGAAAATCAGGTGCATTTTATCACATAGAAAAGAAGGTGTTGTGTAACATCGTCTTCAAACAGCAGCAGACCACAGGCCAAGACCAAAGGTTATAGAAAATTGGCAGGTTTTGCCGCTGTGATGAAGAATTGTTGGTTAATGAAGAGGATGTTGATATTTGGATGAAAACTTGTTTTCCAAGCCTTAACCACAGTATATTCACATTCAAAACCAGGGAACGGTTATCATAACCCTTATTTATTCAAAAGTTTAGTGTATCTTTGTTACTTGTTACTACCAAATAAAACCAGAAGAAGAAGAATTGGTAATGGTCTGTATTTATATAGCATTGTCTAGTCTTGATGAGCTGCAGTGCATTTTATATCAGTAAATGTCATATGGGTTAAGACTTACTTTTTTACTTTTTTAAGTAATATTATAAAAAAGTGACTTTTTAAAGTGTCATTTTCTGGTAACATCATTTTACTCACTGTATCCCTTTAAGGTACTTTATACAAGACTGCCAAAGTGTCAGAATATTCTGGTTCAGAAATGTGAGCTCACACATGACAGCTGTTCACAGAAGCGTACAGATGCGACTCACCTGCAACAGTGTAAAAACTTGAATCTGTGATGCACTTTGCAGTCAAAGCATTCCCCTCTGTGCAAGCAGACATCAGCAGACCTCTGTGTCTCTGAGTCGACCCCGGTCTCTGCAGCCTCTGCTCGATGGATTCCCTGTCAGCCGCTCATCGACTCTGATCTATAATTAGTGTCTGTTTGTTTGTGTGCGAGTAGCGGCAGCTGACAGGAAGGCTTGTTTGGATAATGGAGACAACTTTTTTCATTTGCACCTCAACTCAATACAAACCCCCAGCATTCCGGTCAGTGACAGACAGGCTGTTCAGAAAACCAGGTGATTCATTTAAACCATAGGCTTTATCCATTTTGTAATCACAGACTTGTTAGAAATACTGCGGATGTTGTGACACTTTCATTGGTTTGTGTTTTGTGAAAGGATTCAATTCTCAAGATGAATTTTTATTATTTTTTATTATTAGTACACATACACGGACGTTTGCCACCAGCTCAGCAAATCGTAACAATGATGGACTGACAGTTAATAGAATCTACATGCCTTCTCAAAGACAGTTAAACAAAACAAAACATAGGCTTATACCTTGAATTTTCAGGTCATTTTAAGGGCATAAAAAAATGATTACAATCTCTCCCACCTGAGTATGAGCTCAGAGTTTTGAAGGATGGAGAGATTGCCTCAGGTCATGTGTCTCATATGAAAGGAAAGAGTCTCTCCATGCTCATCTGATGAGAGGAACACAACTACTCAACAACAATCAAGATTTTTTTTTTCTATGCGAGTAAGATAAAGGAGAAGCAAAACGGAACAGTTGGAGGAAAGTTTGAGGGAACACATTCCATTTATGATCCTGACTGCCTGTGGGGAAAAACTCCAGGATCTGGAGCAGATGCTCCTGTACGTTTTCCCAGACAGCAGGAGGGAAAACAGGCTGTGATGGCGAGGATCGTTGATGATGGCTGCAGCTCTGAGCACACATGCAGGAGTGCAGCGCGCACACACGCTGTTCACCTCACAAATGAATCCACCAGGAGTGTAAACGTGCACATATGGTCAGTGCAATGTAACATGGTACTGCTGAGGCAGGTTCACCACCGCTAAGCCCCCCCCACCCCCACCACCACACTTATTATTATTTTCTGTTGGGAGCAGGATGAATTGTAATTATTACATGAATTTGAAAAAAATTCAGGTTGTAGAAAATTAGAAAACAAAGATTTAGAATCCAGCATGACCCTCAGATGTTGAAATGTGTTGACGTATTTGAGCAAACTAAGCTGCAGATGTAAATCTTCACTCTGCATCAGGGATTCAATATTAATAGCTGTGGAGGAGGAGTTGCTTTTGTTTTTCACTCCTCCTCATGGAGACGCAAACACTTTTACCAGAGAACATGAATATTTGATTCTTTTCTTCCACTTTGTTGAACAATTTGGGCGCCGAGTTAAGAGCCGCATTGTTTTCCCACCATTTTTGAAACAATGTTACTTTGTGCTGACTGGATATAAAAGCCCGATTTGCATGTGAACATCTCTTTTGTGTGTGTGCGCGAGTTTTTCCTGTGCTGCATTTGTTTGGTTAGCAACATCAGCAGATGAAGAAGTGGTGTCGAGAGGGGCCAGGCGTCTTTTTTTCCTTCAGTTTGAAAGCAGCGATGATCTCTGAAGGGGAGAAAACGCCTCCATTGAGCAGCTGTTTCGCGTGTAGTGCAGCACTCAGAATTTTATTTTTTTTTTTCAGCCGTTTTCTCTGAAGAGGAGGAAAAGGAGAAAATGACAGGGAGCAGCTTTCATTCTACCTCCCACTGATGACAATCATTTTTTACAGGCTTAGATTTGGAGCTGCAAGGCAAAGAGTTGCTGTTTGTTGCATTTTAACTCATTTTAGTCCAGCAAGACAGACAACTAACCTGTTTAATCTGACCTTTAACCCCTGAAAAAACTACACATTCATCCATCTTCATTTACTTTATCCTCCACATGAGGGTTGAAGGGGAGCACTGGTGCAAATCCCAGCTGACATAGTGCGATAGGCGGGGTTCACCCTGGACAGGTCGCCAGTCCATCACAGGGCCACATGGAGACAAACGACCATCCACTGTCACGTTCACACCTACGGTCAATTTAGAGTGTCCAATTTACCTAATCCCTAGATTAGATAGAAAGTAAATCCTTTAGATAGAAAGACCCTTGTTCTGACCGGATCGCGAACCTGGGTCTTCTTGCTGCAAAGGCAAGGAGGGAATGTATGTCATGATGTATTTCTGTGTTCAGTCACTCTATTTCTTCTGTTTTCATTTTGCAAGCTGGATAATAGAACAACAAAAAAATGCAGGCCAAATACATCATGGTCATACAGCTCAATTAGGATGATAAAATTAGGCAATATCGCCAAAAATTGCCATTTTTCAGCCGAATCATACTTGATGATCTGTTTGTTGTTCATGCAAATCAGTTTCTAAACATAGAGATGGGCAGTATTTTTTTTTTTATTTAACAAAATTGTTTTTATGATGAGTAGATTTCCGTTCTTTGTGGTCACAAGATGAATCCATGAATATGTGAGCAGCTCTGAGACATGACTGTGGCAAATTCATGCCTTGATGTTGTCCCAGTCAGAATCAGATGAAACACCATCATAAACCCTCTGCTGATGTCTCTGTTACTGATGAACAACTGCACCAATAAAATACTCTATTAATGGAAATGTATTCTCTTTCGTTTGAGACACTGAGGCTCAGCGGGTTTCCCTGAACTTATCCCATCACCACTAACCTGTGTAAACAGAAGGATGCCAGAGAGGTGGAAGTGGGTGTGTAATTAGAGAGGTAATTAGATTTGTCCTGCAAGTGATGTATAATTGAAATGCCAGCAGAGCTGTCATAAAACTGCGAGTCAGGCATTTAATTCTGCCTTCATGCCGTGTCCAGTGTTGGACTCGTGTCATCATTATGCATCAACGCTTGTTAGAAAATAGGGAGACACAATTCATTATGGCCAGTTTGTGCCTGGCCAAACTCACTGCTTGCTTTTTCACTCAAAAAGTTTATGGGTGAGAAGTTAGTGAGGCATTTGTTTCAGTAAAGAACAGCTCCAAAATCAGAGGCTGTGAAATTACTTTTGTGCAAATGAAGCACCAGGTGAAAATCGTGCCTGCATTTTGTGTGGGCAGGGGAAAAAAAAGCAAAGAAGTTCTCAAGAGCCATGGACAAATGTGAATGTCAACTATGAGGAATATTCATGGTCCTTGGAGGATAAACTGTTTTTATCACAATGGCCTCATGACCCTAATTCCATCAACCCCCTCAGAACAAGGGGATGGAAAGCTGGACTAGAAAGTTACTGTACTTTAGATCAGTGCTTGAGTCCACCTGATAAAATTAATATCAATATCCACTCTTTTTTGTAGCTCTGTGTTTGGTCTCCACCTCAACTTCCTGGAAACAACTTCCTGTTTTATGTGTTTTGCTTTAAAATCACAGCGTCGTTGCCTCATTATCGGTTAATGGTCGAGTGTTTGAAATTTAGGTTGAAATTATTTCCATTACTATTTCCATAAGTGGAATATAAAATTGTATATTGTTGTGTAGAGTCATCATTGTTGTTTTCATTATACCCAGAATCACCCCTTTATATTCACATCAGGTGGGCCTTCTCTCTTGTTGGACCACCATGTTTTTACAGTAGCCCACAGTGGACAAGCTAAACACCATTTGAGTTTTAACCCAATAACACCTGAGCGTCAAAATGTCCGTCTGGACTTTATTTTTGCTTATTTTAACCATAAAAGTGCCAATACCTTTCAATATCTGCAGTTATTTACAATTAACTGCATGTTAAAATAGTGTATTAACAATTTTAAACAAAGAAAAACTAAAAGTTTTGTTTAAAAAAACAAAACAAAACAAAAAAAACACTAGTTGTACATCAGATTCTGCGTTGTTAAATTTTAAATTTGAACAGTATAAAACATGTTTAAAGTAACATTTGTTTATGTCTCAATGTCCAAAAACAGGCCCTAAAAATGGAAACTAAGTACAGGCGTTTTTCCTACTCTCTCCTCTCTGGTGACAAAGACACTGATTTGCTGGCTTCCTGCAACAGCGCGAGTGAAATTACCGTAATAACAACACATTGGCTTTGACTTGCAACTTCTCAGCTTTCAGAAACTGTTGGAGTTTTTCCATTTAGCACAAACCTTCAAGTAATCACAGTAATGCAAAATGTGCTTGCACAAACGTGTCGTTAAGGGTTAAATGGTAACTGAACTGAATTATAAGTTCTCATAAAAGCTTGGTGGTGATTTTTAAAGAGATGTTGGTAAATCCTACACACTGTGCCTTTTCATGTTCAAAATGAGTGGAAGACGAAGTTTATTTTTTATTTTTTTTGGGATTATTTTGCTGTTATGCAGCACAGTGAAGCTTCTTCTCTGCATTCAATCAACATTCGATTTTCCAGGATAAAATACATGTACAGAATTCTTTGAATATTTAGACGCCTCTCATAATCTGCAGCTTGGCTGTACATCTCTTCTTTTCCTCCACTGTATGACGTCCTCCGCTCTCTGCTCACCATTCGAGGCTCATCCATTACCACTGGCGTGTAATCAGTCTTTGCTGCCGGAGTACATTTCTCCCTCCGGACAGATCCTTCACCGTCCGCCTACTATTAAAATTAAATTGGATTTCATTTCTAAGCTCCTATTAATTCGAAGACATTGTGTTGATTGAGGGTCCTATCCATCAGTTTGTTTCCTCCGCATTTATTGCCTCTTCTCTTTGTGTTTTCGGCCAACAGTGTGATCATCCCCAACCACCACAATTCTAATAAGGCGTTTATGGAAGGACTAAGCTTTTTTTTTATTTGGGATAAAGTTGATGATGCTTTTTTCCTCTGTGTCAATTAGAGCACAGCTGGTGAGACGGAGCCTAATGTGTTGTTTAATGCTAATGCATAATTTGGAGAAGATAGGTTCCTCATGGGGTAAGAGCTTCTCCTTGCTGCCGTTTGAGGCTCATAAAGAAAGTCAGACACTCGCGGGGGAAGAAGCTCCACCGGGTTCAAATGAGTCCGTTAATAGATGCCATTGTTTCATGCTTTCTCCCACTCTTGCATTAATTGTTATTTTAAACTCAACAACTACTGTCAGGGAATCTACAAAGACATCGCTCTATTCCCGAGAGATGAAAACACAACAAGCACAATGTATTCAGTGAAAGGAGAACATACGCTGTGATTAACATATCTATATCAGAATATTCTATGTTTAGAATATGTATGTTTCATAATTTATGCTCTCATGATTGTTATCTCCTTAAGAATATAGGAGAGACATGTTAGATACATATTACTCATAAAACTACTTGTAATTATAAAATCTGAACCTCAAAGTGAAGAGAATATTACCAAAATGACATGATCTGTGTCTAAATGTAGACTTACTTTGTCATAAATGCTATAATTGCATTTCCGTAAAGTGATATCAACAAAACCAGTTCCTATGTTCCTATGAATCTCATAACGACAAGGCACAAAAAAAAGACACTTTATAATCGACTTGACATCAAATGACTCGCAAATCTCCGTCTCTCCCGGTTGTATGCACTTGATCTTTTCAGTGAATATTAATCTGACACTTCTCTTCCCCTCTGTTCCAGGGTTGGAGAAAGTTGGCCGGGATTCCTCCTACGAGCAGGAGGGCAAGGTGCAGTTTGTGATGGATGCTGTGTACGCCATGGCCCATGCTCTTCACCACATGCACCGCGAGCTGTGCACTGGATACCCCGGGCTGTGTCCCCGTATGGCCAACATCGACGGCAAAGAGCTGCTGGCTCACGTCCGTGCTGTTAACTTCAACGGTGAGAGCTGGCGCTGGTCGGTTTTTAATGGAAATGTTAGACATACCTGTGGCGTTGGTATAATGTCAGTTTTCTGTAAAAGAAGAAAGGCGGTCGTGTAGGATTGTTTGGCCTTGGTGGAGGCATCTGCTCTTCAGAATTTCTCCATAAATCTGCCGGTTTAAGCTAAAATCCTAGAGTCTGCAAGTCTGGAAAAGACGACAAAGCAGGTTAATAATTAACTCGTACATCTGTGATTTGCTTGTAAACCTCTGGCTGTGTCATCGCCGCTCTGGCTTGAAAACTGTGAACGCGTAATAAATAAAATGCCTGTAACATTTAGGCCAAATAAGTTCACACACCGGCGATTAATCCTATCAGCTCCACTCGACACTCGCTGTGTTTCTCATTGAAGCAGAGAGTTTAGATTGTGCATCGCCCAGTGGCATTTCCTTTACACAGAGAGTGATTCGTTTTGTGTTAGGACAGACAGAGGAAAGAGACAAACAGGTTTGAGTGTGACTGAAAACACAAAAAAGTGCCCATGAAAAGTTTCAGAAGTGTTCAGAAAACCTGGTTGTTCAGCAGATCAATGGGATAAACACTTTTGTCCCCCACCTACCGTTGTATACAAACAAATGCTCCCTCACTCTGGTCTGATAGTAGGTGAAGGACACAATATGAAAAGTGTTTACTTGTTTCGGGGGGGGGGGGACAAGAATAATAACAACACACAGAAAAAATCACTAAAAGTTATGCACTGTAGCTTGAATAGGATATCAACGTGTCGCATACCGTGCCTTTAAATGATCAGAACTAATCTTTCCAGTTTCTCAATATGTTTTCTAGACGTTTGGGGCGATGGAATGATTTGCGGCAGATGTTTCTGAAAGATAAGTTCAGCTCATAATAACATTTTTGTTGTTATACTAAACAGCTGTGACCATCCATTTTTAGCAAGGCTCCACAAGTCATTAATTCTTTAAAGGGCCACTTCACTCAGGAAATATATAGTTTTTTTTTTGTTTTGTTTTACAAATTTCCTGAGCTAAATGTCCATTGATCATCCGACAGTGCATCTGCGATACATACATGTCTTATTCCTACAATACCGGAATTTGGGATTGAAATAAATAAATAAAACGGACAAAAAGTCGACATGAAAAGCTAAAAAACAGGTCAACTTTAATCCAACTCTGTATTAGAATGTGAATGAAACAAACACAGCAGCAGCAAGTTGGAGGGGGGGATGGGTGAAACAGCCCTTTAATTTTGGCATTGAGAGTTTTATTTAGCTCTTGAGAGCAGGTTGACCTGCCACAAGCTGCATGCTGGCCAGCAGACATTTAATTCAGACCCCGAAAATATCGGAAAAACATTAAAGGCAAAGGCACAAGACAGCGTACATAATTATACATCCCATAAATCACTGTGAATGATGTCTTTCCAATCGTTTCCAGCGTGCTTTTCAATACAGTGTTGCAGTATATTGTAGTCTGTGTCCTGTATGTACTGTATGTATATCGTGTTTTTACACAGGAGAAGGTTGTTAGTGTAATGTAATGTTGAATGTCAGAGCCGTTATTACATGCACAGCTCTGGTAAACATTTTAATTTAATCAGAGACATTACTGTTACTACACCTGGGGACGCGTCCTCTTTCTACCTCGCTGTCAATTTCCCATTTAAATGTCCTATCAGTAGTTTGAGCTAATGAACGTAATGTGCCTTTTCAACCGGAGTCGTCCAGACTTGAGTGAGTGTCAGGTGGAGTTGCCATATTGTCAGGTCCATATTTAATTCATACTTAGTTGAATGTAAACAGATCAGACATAATCAATCAAAAGACATCATAATGAGTCCAAGAAACTGTCCAGACGATCCTGCTGGTGCGACAAAATATTACTGCCATATCATGGCAATCAATACTTTACAGGAGTGCAATAAACATGTGCAATATCTCATGTTCAATCCTTGTTTATACTGTAAATATCAAGCTCATAGTGTATTTATTCTGGCAACTGTCTATAATGTACATTCTATTTTAACTTCTTATAGTCATATTGTTAATATCCTTCTCTATTGTACCTTCACATTATGTGAAAATGCATGTTTATTATTTATATTTTTTTCTTAACCATTAGAACACACGGTAAAATGTACAGTAAGAATGTGCATTATAGTGTATATAGTGTCCTTTTTTTCAGCACAACCTAGACAACCTTACCAACTACATGAACACACCTGAGCAAAAAGTACTCTAAATACATTGCAGTTCACATTTCGTTTGGCTCATTTTTATGAACAAAAAGAAAATAAAAGCAGTCTATTTTGTGACTTCTGCACAATTATTGCTACTTTATATCACTACCAAAAAATGCAATATAAAACAAGTCATAACTTTGACTTAACAACAAAAAAACACATATTGTAAAGCCTGAATATGTGACCTATACCCACCCCCATCCCCCAGGATGTCCATATAAGGCGTTGTGTATTATTCCCACGGTAAATTACAAAGGGGGCAACTGTGACACAGATCCGTGTGAACACTAAGGGTTAACTGTCTTTGCTGCTGTGACAATGTACATTTCCTAATAAAGGACTATCTTATCTTATCATTATTAATCAATCACTGGTAGTCTTAGATAAGATATTCACTAACTAACTAAGATATTAACTATAGCTAATACAGGTACGAGGAAGAAAGGAAGGGCAGAAGCAGGATGATGTTGTTGAAACTGATTAAGTCCATTTTTTTTCCCCCTCCTGCATATCATGTAGTCTTGTATTCAAACATTCTCTCTCTCTGCTCGAGTCAAGGTCGTACGTGGGTTTCATTGAAGTTTGAAAGCCCACTATCCGTCTGTGCAACATCTGGTATTTATTGTCGAGGCCATTTTCCCTTTCACACCCCAGAGAGAAGAATTTCTCATTTCAGTTGTTAAAAAAAAAAAAACATGTTCCACATGCATACTTCAGTTTCTGCACTTGTGCTGACGGCTGAAGATGAATGTGTTGTTGAATGTGTCAGTTTTGCCACGGACTAACCTTTAAATACACATCACATTTACATAGTACTAGCTGCACTGCCACATAAATGTCCCACAAAAATTGAACTGGGTTAATGATTTATTATAAATGACTGGAGCAGACAATCAAGGAAATAATAACATGAACAATAAGGGTTGTGAACCAACTGGGAGAACTTTTTATTTCCTTTTTTGTGTTTTTGTTTCTTTGCCTCTTTAGAAATCAATTTGCCACCACCAGTCCCATAGACAGAAGAACAGAGAGAGGTTGAGTGGTTCATTTTCAAAAATAAAAGTCACCGAATACCAGGAATTCTCAAATATCACTCAGGGTCTAAAACAAGTATTCTGTACTTTGTTCCTGCACAAGCAAATCAATGAAATCCTGCAGATTTAAAGCCTAATGAGAAATGTGAGGGTTTTGTGTCCCTTTGAGCTGCTGAAGGCGCTTAATGTGAAAGAAAGATTCCTCCCATTAAAGTCCGCGGAATCTTTTTTTTTGCAACAGTATTAAACAACAACTGCATGGATGAAGTTCCTCGGCATTCACAAATAATTCTACCTGACATTGACCCAGACGGAAGATGTAAAGGCTGCATCAGGAACAGAAGAGATGCAGGAGATGGAGACGAGAGAGGAAGAGCAGTTGCTGCACACTGTGCTTAGGGCTAGATCATCTCATCTTATCATTGCTAAAGAGGTGTTTTTGTTGAGTGAAACAACACCACAAACCAGGCATAATAGAGCCATAGTATTATTATTGTAACACATATTGCTTACTTTCTACACGCTCTGTATCAGGGCGAGCATAAAGAAAATGTTGTTTACTGTATTTTCCGTCTGCAGCGTTCATCATTCTTTGCCACATTTAACCTGATTGCATTACTGCCCACTGACACGGTTTTACAGCTTGCGTTATTCAGTCTACCAAGACATATTGTGAATGCACATCGTGCCGTATGTAAATCAGGGAATTCAATATAATCTCCTTTGTTCCACACATTTTTCTTTTTCCTCATAACGTCTCTTGTGACCGTGGGTTCTCCAGTATTCCATTCACTGTAGAGGTGGCGAGGTGTAGAGCGCCAGAGTCTTCAGCAGCCTTTGGTTGAACACCACGATATAATGACGTCTTCAGGAGGAGCAGCAGAAGCATTAAACATTGAATCAGTGGTGGAGTTTCACCCGCAGGGCTGAGGCGGTAAATCTGTGCGCTATTAAGGCGGAATTCACAGATGCATGTCATGGTCTTTGAACATTACACTTCATGTAAATAATGAATATGCGTTGTGCGTTTGTCACACCACAGGAGAACGTGTTGTTCACGTGTCCACTGAAGGCTGAGAAATGCGCGGCTGGATTTTAATCAAACACAAAGATGTTCCGTGGAAAAGTAACGAGTCAACACAACGTTATTATGTGATTGATGTGATCTCGTAAAGCTCGTGCTGGCAAATCAAAAAGGCCTCAGTTGTCCTTACTTGAATAAATGAATGTATTACAACACTGATCTGATATTGATATTGTAAGTCCACGATACAGACGCGCGTCTTGTTGTATTTTTGGGGTTTCCTGTGTGAATCTGAGAAACAGCACGCTCAGTTGAGCCTTCACATACATCAAGCTTTGACATAAATCAAACTTGAGCTGCATCTTTGTGTTTCACGCTTCACTTCTCTGAACACGGAGCAGCAAGGTTAGCCATAATTCCATGTATGAAATGCAGCAAATCCAGGTCAACGAAGCGGTGCTCGGCGGCGGCGGCGGCGGCGGCGGAGGCCGGGGGGGGCTAATCGCTAACTCAGCCGTGTGGCCCTTGCTCATGTGTTTATTTTTAGAGGCGTGTAGGGAGGCTAATCGAGACACTTGCGCTAATGTTAGCGCTTGATGTGCTCAAGTCAAATGCATGAGGCTTTTCATTGTAATGTCCTGTTGAACATGAGGTTCCACCCTGATTCCTTTGGACAGCAGATGCTTACGAAGAGGTGATAAAAGCTTGTTTTTCTGTGTGAAAAAGCCTCAGATTAGTGTTGGAGGTGGAGGAGGACATGGAAACTGTAGGTGAATCAAGTGATGTTCTGCTTGGATTCCACTTCTCATACAGTACGCTAATACTTTACTGTGCCTGAAATGTGTTTAAACATTACAAGAAGGCATTCAAGGCTCCTCAAGGTTCCATATTCAGTTTCAAGATTGACTGTTGTACAAAGGCCTTTTTTCAGTCTAACCTTATTGAATTGTGGAACCCTGCACCTCCAGCCGGATAGTAATAGACTTTACTCATGGTTCAGGTCATGGTTAGGGTCAGAGGCAATGTTCTTCGCCAGTCTCAGCATGTTATTGTAAGTTTTTCAATTGCTTGACCCACAGCCTTTGAGCTGATTTTCATTTCATGAAACAGTTTTTCTTTCACAGCAGTGCGCAGACTTGGATATTCAGCTTTTTATGAATCAACAATCCAAAACAAACACAGATACTGTAGTTGTTAGTTTCTGTTCTGCATGAAGGAAGGAAGGCAGTAGTTCGACGTGGACTGGGCCTCTGGCGTGTAACGCGTCACTACACATCACCAACTTCAGTCTCTCACTGCCCGCGTGAGACAGGTGTCTCAGGTGTGTCTCACTTGAGTGAGTCACGCTGCTCTTCGTCAGAATAAAAAAAACCCTCAACCATTTTCTTTGTGAGAACAAACGCAGTTCACAGCTAAAGAGACGGTGAAAATGAGGTGATTCGACAGCGATGTCTTGATGCTAATGAGCTGATATTAATATCTCGCTTTAGTAAAGGTAGACATGTGAGAAGCAGTTTCTGACTCCACAGGGATCGGCCTGCTGAAAGATCTGTTCTTATTTCAGTGCAGCAACAACATTTCAGTGAGGTCATGATCCCTTTGGCTTCCTTATAAATCATATAACTGGACTGAATGTTAAGTTAGACAATTACAGTCTTTGGATTCCAGTGTATGAAGTATATGTGAGGAAGAGGAGGGAGTAAATCTGCCTCCTGTGAAAAGCCTGTCGCCGACTTTGCTCGTTCTATTTACACCACTGTATTTTAACGTTGGTGATAAGGGTGTTACTTCGAGAGCTCAATGTTTTCTCAGGTGATATTAGGTATGAAAAGTTTGAGCACCAGTGTTTTTACAGCAAGCCTTGATACTTCTTCCCCCCAAACAGCCAAAGACATACTTTGTCATTCGTTATCATTTTACTGTCACATTCATTCTCAACATTTCTGTGACATTCTGCATATTTCAAGTGCGCGTTCCAAACAACTTCAGACGGTTATGTCACTGAAATTTTGAGACTTGAATAGCTCTTTATTCTGGATTCCACTGTTTCGTCTGCATTTTATTCTGCGGAGCACGTTGTTTGTGGGTCTCTCGTTGTGTTTAACGACAACGCTGCAGCATGTGTCATTACATTTTTCATGTTTCCCCGTTTAGTTCATATCAACACAGATTCTCTGAAGGGAAATGAAGAGCAACATGCAGAGGGTGCAGTGATGGAGGGACGGTCCACATCCTGAGGCAAACAGTGGTGATTCATCTCCAAACTGACGTGATTTTTGATGCTTGCGTTCATGTTGACGATGGAAATCGCAGCAGGATAGAATCAAACTGCAGCCCACTCACTTCATATTCAATTGGCGTCAGCTGCTCCAAGCAAATCCACTTCTAGTTCAGGACGGTTGTCCTCCTTCGTTTAAATGTATATATTTCTATAATTCCTCCCTGTGGGGGAATATAGAATATAGCATCACTGTTCAGTATGATGATACAATGCAGTAATTACCGTGGCTGAAGATAAAAACAGATCCAGGGTCTGTAGTGAAAGCAGAACGTTGAGTTTAGAATGAACTGAAACTGAATGTTCTTTGTTATTTTATTAAAATGTTATTAAAGCATCTGTCATACACATTTGGCACCCAGCAGAAACAGGTTGCTGCATATGTAATATATGTAATGTACATGCACAGCTGCGTTTATCAAACACACACTTAACATTCATCTGTATGTCTTTGTGTCCTAGATTGCTGTCAATCCTGTCCTTCATACCTGCTGAATAGTGTTTACACGGCCAGTACAGCCCCAAATGTAATGTTTTGCCACTTGCCAAAAGTGACTGCAGTTACTACTTTTCAAATCAATATTTCTATTATTTATTGGTTAAATAAATCAAATAAATCACGATAGATAGTGGAAAGTAATAATTTAACTTACTTCAAACATGTTTTAATACATTATTAAACAAGCAAATTGTCATTCACAGTTAACAATATACGATTATTACATTTCCGATTTCTTTTTTGTTTCTATAAATCGATGAAAGATTTTAGTAATATGACACTTGAGTCTCAGTACAATACCAAAATAAATAAATAGAAGTGTAGAGTATTTTGTTTACACACCAGATACATCATCCCAACGGGATTTAAGTGCCAGGACACTGAGTGAGAGTTAATGGTGTTTTCTCTTATCTTGGACTCTTGTGTTATTGGACTCTTTTACTTTTATTTTATGGCTCTTCCCTTGTGTATCTTGTCTGGTTTACTTCCTGTTTTACTTTGCAGCATTTCTTCCTTTTTGTGTGTGTTCACTTTTACTTCCTGCCCTTTTGTTGTCCCTGATTATCCACACCTGTTCCTGAATACGTTCACCTCTGTCTCTTCATCTCACCTTCCCTTAATATAAGTCTCTTTGTCCCTTTTGTATTTTGTTATCGGTAAGTGTTTCAGCATGTTTGTGTATATCTCTGCTTTTGTTTTAAATCAGCAGAAAACATTTTCCTTTTCCTGACTTTATCGTCGTGTCTGTACGCACGATGGCTGAGGTTTTCATTTTTAATAGGGAACAGTGTTGTTGTCGCAATGTGTAGTTCTGGATTCTGTAGTTTTGAATGATTCAACGGTGGCTGAAGCTCAGCTGGCTGGTCGGCCATTTCTTGAGTCATGTTATAAATAATTTGTCTTGTTTTCTTTAGGCTGGAAAGAGCTGCTCTTTGAGCTTCAGGTTGAGGTTTAGTGTTGATGCCACCTTTTTATAAAAATGTTTTCCCCCTGATTTGGAATCTGCCCTTGCTTTTTCTTTTTTTCTTTGTTCATATGGTTCTTTTAACCAAGAAAAAAGGTAAAGTATTATTATATCATATTAGTCCACCCTGCTTTGATTCAATTTGCTTGTTCTGGAATAAACAGGTTCAAGCAGCCTTTTAAATGATACCATGTGATTTTATCATCGTGTGTTCATTCACCTTTCAACAAATTTGGTGCTTTAATGCTCTTAATTAATTTGTAAAGAAAAATAAATTATAATTATTATTCTCATCTCATTTTACTGCTGTCATTCACCTCCTTCAAATTGTAGTGTGTTTTGATTTGTATTAATTGTTGTGTTTCCTGTCATATGTGGGTGAATACTGCTGATTGCTCCTCAGAGATAGTAAAGATATTCTATCCAAAGGCAGGAGTGCTTCAAATGACATGAGCAGGAACAAAATAGACAATTCAGTCAGACGAAACAAAGGTTTCCCATCCTTAACGTTGCCGATGAAGCATCTACTTTAGATTTTCCTGGGGAAGAGGAGGAGGCAAATTGTCTCACCTGGACAAACCACTGATGAAATCAGTCTCTCGCTGCAGAAGTTCTAATTATTCCTGGAGACACTAAGACATGGTTCTATGATGTGTTTTTACAGGAAGTGCAGGAACACCAGTCATCTTTAACGAGAACGGCGATGCCCCGGGACGCTACGACATCTTCCAGTATCAGATCAACAACAGGTCCACAGCAGAGTACAAGGTCATCGGACACTGGACCAATCAGCTGCATCTATACGTAAGGACCTCTGCCAGTGTGGTCATGTTTTTGGCCACATTTGTTTGCATGTCTGTCAGAAACACAACTCAAAAGGTACAGGATGGATTTGGATTACATTTTCTGTGGATAGCCCCAGGATTTTTTTTTTTATTTTGGTGGTGATCTGGATTAATAATTGTGAACCTTGCAAGATAGGGAAGTGTTCTGACTAGAGCTGCAACTAATGATTATTTTCATAATCGATTAATCTGTCAATTATTTTCAGGATTAATCGAGTAATCGTTTGGTCCATAAAATGTCAGAAAATGCTGAAAAATGTTGATCAAACCTGTTTGTCAAACCTGGAAATGATGATGTTCTCGAATGTCTTGTTTTGTCCACAAACCAAAATGATTCAGTTTGTTAGGATTTCTTTGTTATATGAGCAGTAATATAGGAGCAAAGAAACCAGAAAATATTCACATTTAAGAAGCTAAAACAATCAAATCTTTAATAATGTAAAAAAAAGAAGCTTAAAACCGACCAGTAATCGAATAATAATCGACGAATCGAGTATTTGTTTCAGCTCTAGTACTGACACTGTGAGAATCTGAGCGGCTTTGGCAGAGCTTTGCGGCCTCAGAGGGATTTGTCTCGTTTTATTTTTTTAAGATTTGCTTTTATTTTAAGACCACTGAAGCATAATAATAAAGATGGTTCATTAACTTATCCTCCTCTTACTTAATAAACCGAAAGGAACAAGCTGAGAAATGTCAGAACTGATGATGTATAAACAGATGTTTATATTATATTTAGACTAAGCTTCTTCCTGCTCCTTTGTACACACAGATGGATACTCTGCAGTGGACCACTGGTGACTCTTCCCTGCCTTCCTCGGTGTGCAGTCTGCCCTGCAGGACTGGTGAGAGGAAGAAAGTGGTGAAGGGTGTCCCGTGCTGCTGGCACTGTGAGCGGTGTGAAGGATACCACATCCAGGCCAGCGAGTTCACCTGTGAGCTCTGCCCCTACGAGATGAGACCTGACCGGAACCGCACCGGCTGCCAGGCCATACCTATCATCAAGCTGGAGTGGCACTCACCCTGGGCACTGGTGCCCGTCTTCATCTCTGTCTTGGGTATCATAGCGACCACCTTTGTCATTGTCACGTTTGTGCGCTACCACGACACTCCGATCGTACGCGCCTCTGGACGGGAGATGAGCTATGTTCTCCTGACGGGTATCTTCCTGTGTTACATAGTCACCTTCCCCATGATCGCTGCACCAGATGTTGTAGTCTGCTCTTTCCGTCGCATCTTCCTGGGCCTGGGCATGTGCTTCAGCAACGCTGCACTGCTCACCAAGACCAACCGCATCCACCGCATCTTCGAGCAGGGCAAGAAGGCCGTGACGGCTCCACGTTTCATCTCACCCGCGTCCCAACTGGTCATCACCTTTTCGCTGATCTCTGTCCAGCTGATGGGGGTCTTCATGTGGTTCACCGTCGACCCGCCGCACACCTTCGTGGATTACGGAGAGCAGCGCACACAGGATCCCGGGAATGCACGCGGCGTGCTGAAGTGTGACATCTCCGACCTGTCACTCATCTGCTCCCTGGGATACAGCATCCTCTTGATGGTCACGTGCACTGTTTACGCCATCAAGACACGTAGCGTGCCGGAGACCTTCAACGAGGCCAAACCCATTGGATTTACTATGTACACAACCTGCATCATCTGGCTTGCTTTCATTCCCATCTTCTTTGGCACAGCACAATCGGCAGAGCGGGTGAGTGTGTGTTTCCCATAAGTAATGCACTAATAATGTTTTATGTAATGTAACCCAAACTCCAGCAGCGGTTAAATTTAAACCTACTCTGTCAGCAGCATCCACCACAACGTGGCATGTTTTGTGCAATAATGTCATTTCACATTTATTTATTTATTTAGCTCGATGTTGACTGATGCTAATTAGCTTTGTAAAATGACAGCACATAACAGACTCAAGGTAAAACCAGGCTGATTTATTATGTTTAACAGGTAAGATTGACTACCCTCAGTCAAACAGGGAATATAGTTGGAAAAAACGTAACAATGGAAGTTATTACTTATATAAATGAATGTGTACAAAGTAGCTTTGTGGTCAGTAACCCCTATATTTAGGATTAAAACAACCGATGTAAACCTGCACATATCCAGCAACAATGAGCAAGATTAAACTGCAAACATTACCGAACGTAAACTGAGAGAATAAGTTAAGTGATTTCTTAGTGGAAATGATTGGGACCCCTTGTAAAGATTTTAAAATTCTTATCCTAAGTTTTTCTGACCTTTTAAAAGATTTGAATAGAAGGGCAAAAAAAAGGCAAAAGAGCACTATACCATATAAGGCGGCACTTCCTGCTACATGGATCTAAAAGTGTTCATTCATGGACATGGCATCAAAGAGAGAGAGAGGAGGGAAAAGAACAATGTTTTAAGTTCATGTAAATTGAGCAAAAATGAATTTGTTGTTTAGGAAAATGCACAAGATTTGCAAAGCTAATAGTGTATGTAGTGATAATGTTTACATCAGTGTGTGTTAATGTCTGCATTTGCTTTTGGAGACAGGTCTCTCTTTTTTTTACTAAACACACCATGTCACACGGAACTAATTAGAACAGAATTAACTTTAGCACATTCAGACAACAGTTTTTTTGGGGGGTGTTTTTGGGCTGAGCTGGCTGAAACTGAGCTGCCAGATGGAGGATTTTGCTCATTATCATGTCTGTTGGGGGATCTGGCAGACAGGTGCAGCGACTCACTGAGCTTTCCTCGAAATAAAGTTTATCAGTCTTTTTCTGCTGCTTCTGTTTAAAACATTAAGGGTTTTGTTTGACTTTAATAGATTTATTTAGGAACGCTTCAAATCTGAAATGACATCTGACTGCGTGAAGCTTTGCTCGTGATCCCAGGCTTTTCCAATAGCAAGAAATTTGTCTTTCAGGAGAATGTCTTAAAAAGCAATTTGAAGGGTTTCCATGAAGATGTGTACAGATCAGATGGAAGTTAGCTCCGTTGGGACATGCTCAAACATTTCCCTGATTTACACCACCTTGATTTCTTGTTTCGGAGTTCAATTTCTTGACCTGGGCATGTGCTGAAAAACAACCTCAGCACATTAACTTTGAGTTCACTTTCAACACATTGAAAACTAAAGCCCTATTCGGACGGGATTAGTATGACCTGGGGTCATTTTGTCCGCACCTTTTTCCCCCAGGTAAAAGTCGCTTTAATCTTTACTGACATTGTCCATTAATGATTACTGACATGGCACATTAGGACGGGACTAAAATCACAGAGATAATTACTTTACCCCTCCTCCCTATGTAAAACTAATCCTGTCCGAATAGGTCTAAAGAACACCTTAATCTACAGTACTGTAAAAAGGTTCAGACGCTAAAAGTAAAGGGAATTATTATTTAAAAATCAATGTCACAAAAATGATCAATCAACTCTCTAAGTGCAGTGACAAATCAAAGAAAGCACAGAACATGCCACAGTTCATCTGTGGTTTCAGTCTTCTGTCTCTGTGTATTAACCATGACGGACTCTTTCTGCTGCTCTTCTTGTCCCTGTAGTTCCTTATGACTCTTGATGTGTATTTGGGCTTGATTTCATGCTGTAGAGCACAGATATTCAATTAAAATTAAAATGCAGAGGTTCGGAAAAGAAGGGAAAATCTCATCAGTCAACGGTCCAGAGTATCATAATGTCTGATTTGTCTAAGGCGGCGTCAGTGCAGTGTATTGTGTATTTAAACATGTGGATCATGTTTAACTGCCTGAAATGCAGTAATAGTGTAACAATTCCATTTTCACGTTTGAACTGGAAGGATTATAAATGACCTCTCTACTTAAAATGAAGTGTTCTTTCCCTGTACCAAGTCAAATATAGCCCACATAGCGAAAAGAAACAAGCACTTAAAATGCACATTTAAAGACTTCAACTAAAATGTCTAATTTTAGGAGGGAAAAAGGTGTTTGTACCGTCTACTTTTCTCTGTGCAGATCACCCCATGTGAAGTAACGTGTCCCACTTTCCCCCGGATTATCAGTCTGTTCTCCGTCTCTCTGTGGTGTGGTGTTTGTTTTTCACTCACTGAAGCCACTCCAAATGCCAGTTGGAATTCACCAATGTGATTTGCTGAGTCACTTCACGCGGTGATTTATAGAACATGCAACTGGCCTGAATTCAATTCTCTGGACATTTAGTACCCATGAAGGACAGGACAATTCTTCCAGCTGAAATACAAACTTTCTTCTTCTTCTTCTTCATCTTTTGGCTTCTCCCTTTAGGGGCTGTCACGGTGGATCATCTGCCTCCATCTTGTTCCATCCCTTGTGTCCTCTTCTGTTACACCATGTCCTCCTTCACAACATCAATGATCCTTCTCTGTGGTCTTCCTCTTTTTCTCTTTTGCTCCATCTTTAACATCCCTTGTCCAATATAATCACCGTCTCTTATCTCTGCACCACCTCAACCATGACTCTCTCACACTTGATCTCCAAACTGTTCTACCTGCTGTCTCCTTTAGCTCTGCCACATCCTGCCACTGTCCTCAGAGCTTCATTACTGTCTTGTAGACCTTCCCTTTCATTCAAATTTTCAGTAAAAAAAACCTGAAAATGATCCTCTAGGTTCAGGTCTGGACACCTCCTCCATAAATATGGGACCAATCACAAGCCTCCTTGTATGTACAGAGGATGAAGATCAAACATGGAAGGTCCCTCCAACATTGACACAGTGCAGTATATTGAATGCAAGCTGCAGTCAGCGCGTCTCATTTTTCCTGTCATCACTGTTAAATTATGAAGTAGATTGATAAAGCTGCAGGGTTTACATGCATTGTGACATAATTTAAACATGTTCAACATAGAGCAAGTTGCAGCTTCCCCTCTGTTTGCACTGCTCTGGGCAAATTCATGTCAAGATCAAGCACTACATCAACATCAGACAGGTGATACTATCCTCCCGAGCCAGTGGCTGAGAAATGCTGCACAGTGCAGCAGGTAACTCAGTACCCTTTTGTGCTTGGGTTATTTTTGTTGCACAAACAAGTGAAAAGCTGGTTGAAATTGTCTATTCTGGACCAGAAATGCCCAGCAGTGGTTTCAGTGATGACAAGTCTATTTGAGAGAACACAAGTCTGCAGATAGAAACGTGTTTTCTAAGAGTGCTGCTAAAAGAAAGGGAACATTTACGCAGATCATAACACAGAGAAAACAGCCGACACAATAGGTCTAAACCTCAGGGCGTCCACGTTGTTAATTGTGGAGACCAACGGAACAAAAGGCTCATTTTTCAATGAACACTGGTGACTCCTGATTGCTATGAACATGAAAATAATGTCACATGCCCCATAACATCACAATGAAAATGAACGATAAACACCTGTTTATTCATTTACTAAATCTGTCCCGATGTAGAAATTGGTTTGCAGACAAACCTGCTTTGCATTTCTTCACTGAAGCCCAGTTTGCCTCCACATAGAGGCATTTTTTTAAATGTTGCTGAAAATGAAGATGTGAAAACACGCCTTTTACTTCACGGTAGTAATAATAAATTGTGCTGTGATTGAAATTGGCTGTTGTAATGGTGGTAAAGTGCCGAGAGCAGTTTTCACTTTCTGTTTGGTCAGCGATGACGTCAAGTGTGGAGTTTAAGTAATGAAGGAGGGGAATATTCTCTCAAAGGTCAATAACTGGAGACATTTAAATAACCGTGAAGGAGCTGAATGTCGGCTCAAGTGTAACCAGACAAGGTTACACTTAAATGCTGGGATACATTCAAAAAACTTTTGTGTGTCGTGTCCGAGGAGGGAAAGCACAGGTGTGGTTGATAGCATGAATGAATGAATCTGTTCACCTCAAGTGTTCCAGGAATGATGTTAAAGGTACACTATGTAACATTTAGCAGCATTTATTAGTAAAGTTTCCTGTTACAGCAAAATATCCCTCACCTCACACTTCCCTTCCAAGTGTGTTGGAGAATCGATGTAGTTGGCATCAAAACCAGTGTTGTAATATAACAAAGTGCAAATACTTTGTTACCGTACGTAAGTACAACATTCATGTATATGTACTTTACTTTATTTATATTAATAGCAACTTTTACATTTCCTCTAACTATCTTTGTTACTCGATACGACCAAATAAAATCAGAACAAGAAGAGATAGTAAATGGTCTGTATTCATATATAGAGTCTATATATGACTCTATAGTCTTGATGTTGTACTCGTACTTTTACACAAGTGTCCATTCTAGGTATTTTACACAAGACTGATCAAAACTCAAAGGATGTTTAGTTTGTCCATTGTGGGCTACTGTAAAAACATGGCTGTCTCAATAGAGCTAATCCGGCTCCTGATATGAACCTAAAAGGCTCATTCTGGTATTATGATAACAACATACAATAATAGTTCATACAATCAGGTGATTGTACACTTTAATTTCTGCCAAATGGAAATAATTTCACCTACATTTTATACACTGGACCTTTAATTATCTACATATGTGACATGTCAACTGTGTGAGGAAAACACTCTGATGTCCAAAACTGTAAGATACTGTTTGTCTAGTGTCTAGTGAACAATAGAAATCACTGCATGGCTGCTGTTTCCTACATAGCCACCATATCCTACATCCCCATGAACAATATTTCATGAAAATTACACATCAAAAACAGACCTGGAGAGCAACAGGCGGATGTAGCCAAAAATATAACCACCTGAGAGTGCTTTCACTAATTTATTTATGTGGATGAAAGGGAATCTTTGTTTTGGAAACTGAGTAAGCGCCTTTTTTCGGTCGTGCTGCGAATCTGGAGCAGGGCTCTCACTTGCTTACATTACTTACAGTAGAGCAGCAGCCAGCTGTGCGCCGGCTACAGCTGAGGCCAAACTCGGAAGGGAGAGAGGGAAGCCAAGAATGAATTATAAACACATCAGAGGGGGCAAGGCCTTGAATGCAACACCGGCTGCATGAGGAGGCAGGTAGACGGAGAGAAGCCAGGGCCGCTGGGAGAAAGTCATGCTGCCTCCATACATAATGAACCAGGCTTTGATATCCAAAAGAAAATTAACATGCAGCTTCCACCCACTGCAGTTCCCCACAGGAATCTGACTCCTCTGACCTCAACTGATGAGGTAATTTATCATATTAATATGCCCACAGTGATATTATTACTGTTATTATCAGCACCTATGGCCACTTCACACTGATGGGATGTAAAAACTAGCACTCAGACGCACCACTCCTCTCTGATACATGGATCTTACATCTCCAGTGCGATGCAGTAAAAGTTGAAACCACACAGCGCACATGTGACGACCATATACGAGGTGAAGAAGGTTTCTCTCCCGCATCTCCCAGCTTTCACTCCTCAACTTTGACGTTGGACTGTTCCTTTAAGCAGAGGTGGAAGGAGTACTGAAATATTCTACTCTCGATAACATTTTACTTAGCAACAAGTAAAAGTACTGGTCTAAAAATGTACTCAAGTTAAAGTAAAAAAAAAAAAAAGCTTGTTTAAAAGTTACTTAGTTACTTTTTTAACAGGGTTAGAGTAATATGCAAAAAGGACAAGGGGTCACAACAAAATCATTAGAACTAAAGAATTTTGGTTTGGGAGCAAAAACAAATACTCGTTTCATTAGTTGCAGCTCTACAATATAATATAGCTTTCATTTGACACAGAAATGTATCACAGGAATGTTTATTTAAGCTGCACTATGTAACCGTAGGGACGCTTTTTTTTGTGTGTTTTTGATTTTTCTGTGTCAGAAATGATGTAACGCTGTATGCTGCGTCATTCATCTGAGAATACTGTCAGACCTGACCTTTTCTTTGTGTGGGTCTAGATGAGAAAAGATATCAAAGAGTTCATCTCGTTTGTACAGTAAAAACTACCATTACCTGATCTACGGGGAGACTGGACAACACAGTTTACGCTGCGTGTCTCTTGTGATTCATTGCATAGAAACCTGGTGCTGATGCCTTCTGCCTCTCTGAAGGAGAGAGAACTGCTTAACTGCTGGAGTCTCAGACCTGTTGAGAGGAAGTCAATATGAACCCCAGTGTTGCTGCTTGCCATCCGTTGCTGTCGTTTAAGCAGCATTATATTTTTATTTAGTGTAAGAGAAGAGGTTACTCTGGGCCAAGTGAAGATGAAATCTTAGCAGTTTATAGCTGACACAGACAAAGAGATGAGCAGGGAGGAATGAGCTGAATCCTAATGTCTTAAAAAAAAGTTGAAGACTGTTAAAACTGACAAAGATCCCACTGCCACCATATGAATAAGAAATAATATATAGTTGTCATGACATTTGCTAATATTAAAGAGACATTAAGTGCTTAAATAACCACATGCCTCTTGCATATCTTTAAGGTTTCCTGAATTAAATCCTCATTGGGTGAACTACTGTTTCTGATCCAGAGATCAATACAAGGAACTCCTCACTTACCGAAAGAGCAAAGAAATGAAGAAAATACTGACATTTAAGAAGCTTAAACAATCGGAAATCTTGTTTTAATCATGAAAAAAGCTTTAAACCAATTAATCGCTTATCTAAATAGTTGTCGATTAATTTAGTAATCGATTAATAATGAAAATAAGACTAGTAGTTGATTATGAACTCTCTTCAGCGACTGTGGCTGCTACATAATGTCGTCCTTGTTATGTCGATGTTCTTAAATCATGGACACTGGGCCTAAGCACCTTGTTATTTTCATGGACAGAATCTCAGGAGTGTGTGTGTGTGTGTGCGCGCACGTGTGCGTGTATGTGTGTGTGTGTGTGTGCGTGTTGGCCTCCGGGTTGTAACTCTGCATTGTTTGATTGACATTGTCCTTCTGGACAAACGGGACAGTTTTGTAGCTGATCGTTGAGCAGTTTGGTTTAAAGTCAGCTCCAGCGTGAGCCTCGAGGTCTCGATGAGCTGCTGCCTGATGTTGTATGTTTGTATCTTTACAGAGTGTTTCTTAATTTCCTAAAAACACAGTGGGGTTTCATTTCAAGTGATGCCTTTCTATAAAATGAACACAGCTTGATGAGCTTGTCAGTAGGAATCCAGTGAAGGATCTAATTATAATTTTGAGTAGATTAAAGAGGGAAAAACAAACAGAAAAATGCATCTGCAGTAATTAACTACACATACACTTTTCCCCAGACATGTAGTGTCCTATTTTTCTCTTTACAACTAAGAGAAACATTCATTTTTGCTTCATTCTGGGATATAGCATTTCACTCCAGGCTTCACTCCTTCAAATAACCGATGAGTGACATAAATGCTGCAGTAAATGCCACATTTTTTTGCCATATAATTGGATCTGCCTGTGCTGCAAAAGGCACTGAAGTACAGTGTGTGCCAACACAGAATATAACATTTAAGAAGGTTATGTCTGCTTGAGTTAAAATAAGTAGGCTTTCGCTGCGAGAATGGGCCACATTTAAATGGAGTGGATTAACTACACAGAGGCCGTGTGCTCGTGTTGAGTCTCTGAGTGCCTTGATCACAGCTGCAGATGAGTCAAGCAGATGGAGACCTGTAGGCTACAGTGAATCTCCAAACACCACGATCAGTTCAGATGAGCACACGGCAGTCGGCCTGTGTGATAGTAGTGTCAGTCTGTTGGCTCATCGAAAACTGGGATAGATAGAAAATGAGATAAAGACACTGAATTACACTTACTTTGTTGTTTTTATGTCCATGTCCAAATTCTTTGATCATTGGCAGTTGGATTGGAACGATTTGACTTAAAGTTGGTCTTATATTGGCGAGCTGTTTATGAGTTTAACTCATGTGTCTTGAATAAACCTGGCGTAGTAGGACGTAGGCCATGTCCAGACAGAAACGGCACAAAAGAAATGTCTGTTCAGGAAATATCTCAGTGCACGCGACTAAGTGCGCCGTAGTGCTTATGCCTAACGTTACACCAAAAACAGAGAAGAAGAAGTTGTACACATTACAGATATAATATCACACACGGAGACAGAATGAAACGTACGTTTCGTGTCGTTTCTGTGTGCATTTTAGCGACTTTCCAGACCCCCGCTGACTTTTTAAATGTTTTTATAGAAAGCAACTAGTGAGAAATCTCACGACTTTCTGTCATAAACCTAAAGTCACAGACAAGAACAAGCTGTGGATGTTCAGTGCAGTCGACTGCACTTTTGTTTTCTCCTCTCTTTATTTTATGATTCAACATCTTTTGCACTAATCTCTGAAGACAAGACAGTGATATCTTGCATCTTTTCAGACTGACTTTAGTTACTTTTCATTGACAGTAGTTAGAAGTTTTCAGGTCCTCTGTGTGGACGGGACGCCTCTCTGACAAAAGAAAGTATGTGTATTCACCTTAACCTGTCAGTTATGTGCTCAATACAACACACGCACATCCCAGAGTGCATCATCACTCAGCCTGAGCTGTCGTCCATGAGTTGGCCTTGCAGTACCTCCTTCCTTTTCCCCTCCGCTTCAGGCTCTGACTTTGATAATGCACATTATACTGGAGGTCATAATAACAGCTTGTGAGGGGAGAAGCCACATAAATCACTTAAGGGTGTTTTCTTTTCCCTCGCAGGCCCACAAATGACTTAATACATTTTCATAATGATTCCTTGATGCGTTACTGGCATCACAGCCACCGTTGTTCCGAGCGTCTGGGGTCCTGCTCGCCATCTGTCGCCACATCTCCTCCTCGCATGTCAGCCCTGGTGGGGATACCCTGCAGAGGTTTTCCCGCCTGCCATTTGACTCTCAGTCAGAGGGGCTGATAACCCGGGCTTCACCTTGCATGAAGCAGTTGCCATGGCGATGCAGGTGAGCCGTGGTGGTAGGCGGCGTTGTCTTGTTTGATAACCCCGTGCGCAGGTGTGCCGCGACAGATGCTGCAGGGCGGAGAGGAAACCGAGGTTCCCGCCGCCTGGCTGAACACTGCACAGTGCGTGTATGTGGTCGAGGGAGCCAGACGCAGACTGCGCTCATGTTCAACCCTCCCTGATAAATGAGCTGAGCCAAATGTGTCTTCCTCCTGCTGCAGACGATTGGTTTCCACCTCAAAACGAGTTTCATCAGCATCAGCGGAGGTGACGAGAGAATACAAAGCACAACTCTAATGTTCTCTCTCACAGCTGAGAGCCCACAGATGCTTTTAAGCACAGTGTCCAGTGAATGTGACTCCTTCTCGTCTCGGCTCTGTCGCAGCTGTTAGTAACAATCAGCTGCCTCCGTCTGGCTTTGAGCAGCAGCTACCTTCTCTGCTCCAATATCTCCACTCTCCCCGTGCTGACATTCGCTGCAGCAGCTCACACACTGAAGCCTCAAACTCATCTGGGAACGCATTCAAGTCTTTGTTTCGTAAGTCTGTGAAGCAGAAGGAAGGACGTCTAAACTTTTCCTCCTGCTACGTTAATATTGACAAATCAGAGAAAACAGATGTGTAACGAGAGCAAACATCTGCCAAGGTCACTTAGTTTCCAACTATCTGTTTATAACATCTAATAATGTCTTATTTGTATTTAAACTACTATCGTACACCTTTTTGACTCATGCTTCTAAGAGCCAGACTGACAAACCCGGCCAAAAGTATAGAGCTAATAAAGATTGAATGGAAGTATACGACCACATCAATTACTCATCTTCCATCCGTCCATCTTCTGCCGCTTTATCCTTCACGTGAGGGTCGCGGGGGGCTATACATACTGTCTGTTTATGGTTGAACACTTCTACACATTTCATCAGAGTCTGTCCTTCTACCTTAATACAACTTACCGTAGGCAGCTGAGTCACGACATTCATCAGAGAATGAAGCTAATTAAAGCTGTTGTTGAGTGTCTTGCCTGGGCTCAGTCTTGCATGGGGGCTTCCATGTATTGCTCTTTCTGTGTTGGCTCAGCACGCGACTTGGCCAGTCCACCATCTAAAGAGCAGAGCCGTCGGAGCCAAGTCTAACTACATCGCCATGTGCTGCGGTGAATGGTTTAACTGTGATGTGTCACATTTGGTTTAATTGTTGAGATTGCAGAATCTGCTCGCCGCGCACTCCCACTCAGTTATTATTATTATTATTGTTTGTTTGGGTTTGTTGTTGATGCTGTTTTCGACGGTGAATGTTTTTTCCACCTCAGTTGGTGTTTGGTATTTTGACTATGTTAGCTTATGCACTGGTGGCTCAGTGGTAGAGAAAGTCGCCTTTCAGTTGGAAGGTTGTGGGTTTGATTCCTGGCTCTGATAGTCTGCATGTTGATGTTTTCCAAGGCAAGGTGCTCGTGAATGGATATGGACGATGTGTGATAGAAAATGTGCGACACATAGATGCACTGTAGGAAAGTGTGAGTGAGTGGCAAAACTAGTGGAAAGCAGCTTTTTGTATAAATTCAGAACATTTTACCGTTAACAAACCTTATGTGTGTGTGTGTGTATTGTTAGGTCCCATTGTTTTAGTCAGAAGTTAATTAGCTTCACGGTCTTGGCACTAGTTAAAGTTAAATCACTTTTAATGAACTTACAGAAGTTGTCCACTCAGAGACAAGTGGGCTTTTTTAAACGGTGAGTTATTCAAAATGAGTCCAGTTAAGTCCCAGAATAAAAATAGAGCTACAACTGAGCATAATAACCCCCTTATCATGAGCTAATGATCACCCAACTGCTCTCATGATGGAGCTCCCACAGTTAGTCCCCTCCTGGGAACAGCTGTTACACACAGATCAGCTTTAACAAGGTGAGACGAGGAATCGCCGCAAGAGCTTTCTCACTTTAATCACTGCATTTGTATGGTTTGTGTTTTAAGTGATTAGAGTTGTACTTACCACTGGTGCAAAAAGAGAACTGCATATGAAAGAGGCAGCTGTATTGAGCACCTTTTATCTGTTTTGTCAGATTCCACAATACTTTTTCAGACCACAGACATTTTACAGAAGGTAAATGAGTGAATCGGCTAAAGTGTTTTTATCGTGTCTGCGTGTTTAGCCACATGGAAACGGTGTTTTGGGAGCCCCGCTGTCCTGCATGTATTCCAGGTTTCCTTGCTCCAGAACACTTGATTCAAATGGTTAGCTCGTCAACAAGCTCTGCAGAAGCCTGATAACGACCCACTCATTTGAATCAAGTGTGTTGGAGCAAGGAAACCTGGAATACATGCAGGACAGTGGGTCCCGAGGACCAGGACTGAGAAACACTGGTGTAGACGACCAATATGCAACCTGAGGAAAACAATAATGTCAGGGTCCCTCCTCTCTCTTGTGCTCATCATCGTTGTCTTCCTCTTCTTGTGTTTGGAGTTTGTTATGTCTATTTGCTTAATGAAAACTTTTCTTTCCTGAGTTGCCCTGACTTTCTTCATGTTGTCTTTAAGACTGTATACATTGTAGCATTTCTGCAGCAGCGCCACATGCAGGCCTGGCATATGTACTACACTTTTTAGAGTCTTTTTACTGTGTGGATGACGATATTTACAGAAATTATTTTGTAATGTTTCCCTACGTTTCTGTGTGAACAACGCCTACAGCACTAAAGATTGTTACAGCAACCTGAACCTCATTGTCCTTTGTCACCCCCGTTTACTCCTCAGATGTACATCCAGACGGCCACGCTGACCGTCTCCCTCAGCCTCAGCGCCTCCGTCTCTCTGGGAATGCTTTACATGCCAAAGGTGTACATTATCATCTTCCACCCGGAGCAGAACGTCCCCAAACGCAAGCGCAGCTTCAAGGCCATTGTCACCGCCGCCACCATGACCAGCAAGCTGTCGCATCTGGCGGCCGAGCGGCCGAACGGCGAGGTCAAGACGGAGCTGTGCGAGGGTGTGGAGGCCAGCGGTGAGTGGAGGGGAGGGGTCGTTTGGTTAGTCATCACGGTTTAAAAGTCCTGGTCGTAACGCATTTAGGACTCACTCATTCATTGAAACTAGGGATGCACGATATTGGACTTTGTACCGATATCAGACATATTGGGAAGTGCTTGGGCTGATAACATAGTATTATAGATAACATACATATGTATGTGTATATATATATCTATACATATGTATATATATATGTAGGTTTTTCCTTGTGCCCAACTGTTTTAGTCCCCTCTGTTGTAAAATGTACATCATATTTTTCATACTCATGTTGCAGCAGATGCAGATGTAAATTTCCTTCATTGAGCTAAATAAATAAAGGTAATATGTGATGAGGGTGCCAGCATAGAAGTCAAGGAGGTAGCAGCCTATTTAGCCCACTATTGTAGTCATTAGCTGATATCCGATAATACATTTTTAAGCTAATATCTGCCGACACGGATTATATCATGTATCCCTGGATGTGATGAATGATTCAGTTTGGGGAACGGTGAACATTCACGTGCACATGCCTGCAGTTTGCTTTAATGACAGGTGCATTTCTTTCACTCTGAGGGAAAGAGAGAGAGAGAGAGAGAGAGAGAGAGAGAGAGCTGTAAATGACTCTGCACACAGTCACCGTGAGGAGAAACATCGTCGCTTTCTCTGGAAAGCCTATTGATGTGCACTGTCTGGAGGTGAAGTGTTCAAAGTGAAGCCTCTCCTCAGTAATGAGGATTTAACAGGAAGTTGATATTTAGACGTCACCGGAGACCAGATGTGCTGAAGTCAAACTGTTTACTGCTCAGACTTACACTTCAAAGAAGCTTCTCTTTCCATCAGCAGAAAAATTGTGATTTCTTTTTTCTTTTTTTTTTACTTGTCAACGATGTGCTGACTGAAGTAATTTGTTTATCTAACAAGCAGCAGCTCATGCCAGCTTTACTTTTCACCCTTACACAAGGCGGAACCTTCTCTTTCATCTCACAAGGTGCTCAGTGGGAGTCGCTTAGATTGAGTTATGAGGAGCTCCATATTATCTTTATAGTCAGTAAAATAACTTGACCCTCTGATGTCACCCTCAGAAAACAGAAGAATACAAAGCCTCAAAAATACCATGTATCTAGTAGGTGTCTAGCTTGCTGTAAACTAAAATGTCCACAAGTATGCAGCGATATTTGCATATTTTATTGTGTACGAGGTGAGCGCTGACAGACAATCGATTTTAGAAGAATCAACTTAAATGTGTGCCCTGTCTTTGGAGACCAGCAAACTGAAGACCTCTGGTGGACCGCAGAGAAGGAAGCTACTCTTCTGGAGGGCGGCTTCATTTCCTGGGAGGGCAAGAACTGGTGGATGGCAACAATAACAAGGCAATCAGAGATGGCAGACTTCACCCCATTCACGCACCAAGACTCTGTCGGCCTCTGTTGGTCTTATTGGCGGGAACACAAACAGACAGACAGACAGACAGACAGACAGACAGAGCCACTAAAAACAATACTCACTACACTGAGGAGCTGGGAAGGTGGACAGCCCCTGGTGCTCCCAGGCATCCGTGAATGCAGGCAGATGGCATACGGACAGGTCAGCTGGCTGAGTGACAGTGGCGGTGACAGACTTAGGAGCAGTTTCAGCTTGGGTGGTGCAGTCAGTGTCTGGTTCGCTGGGCAGTTTAGAGGATTTTCTAAGGCCTGGTTTTACCTGGATGCATAAGTGGCGAGTGGGCTCTAAGGAATGTCTTACATTTAGTACCTAATCTGTTATCAGATTACAGCAACCAAACGCAACCCCCCCCCCCCCCCCACACAGTTCATATTTTTATGACGCCACTGTAAACATCCATCCATTGTCTACTGCTTTACTCACTGCTGACACTCTGGGGCGGCGAGGCTGGTTTTTCACTAACAGACGGTAGAGGAGTGGAGACAGTCCCCATTTACTGTAACCATGACAATGACTTCAAAGCTGTTAAATAAAAAAAGAAAATTCAGTTTTAAACACTGTGCAGGTGTGGCGTTCACATTTGCTGACCTCTGAACTGTCAAACTTAATTTGACTTTATCCCATTCACTTGAGTATACATCTTATCCTGCAGCAATGTTGAAAGGTAAGTGACATTTCAGTTTGACTTTTTTTCTTTTCTCTCCTCAGTGCCACCAACAAAAACCACCTACGTGAGCTACACCAACCACGCGATGTGAGAATACAAAAGGCCTCAAGCAAGGACGCCCTTAACAGAAAGACTTGTGTCAGACAAAGAGGGGGATGTCACCGGAGTGCAAAGACGGGGACGCTCTGAACAAACTGACACAAACAGAGCAACTAACTGTACCAACACATCTGTGATGTCTTTGTGTTTACAGATAACAGAGGCCCCCTGAACAGCGCCCAAACCCTGAGATCACAACTCTCCGAGGACCACGAAAAAGCAGGACGGTGACCTGAAAAAGTAAAAATAAAAAAAAGTCTTAAAAAAAGAAGAAAAACAAAAAAGAATTTGTGGAGACCAAACGTATTTGTTGTAATTCTAACTGTTTGTTTTAACGGGAAAAAAAAAAATTGTGGTTGTGAAATTTTCTGATTCTTGTCTCATGTCGTCCGTCCATTGACCTGCATTATGAGATGAGTCCGTCGCTGTTTTTTCGGCTAAATGAACTGTAGCTTTTGGTTGTGAATTGTCTAAATGCCATGGTTGACCTGAAGCATGCTAGTTTTTTATACAAAGGATCTATTTATAATAAAGGAATGTTTAACAAGTCGGTGGCACGTTGGAGTCTTTTTAAGGTAGCGTTCACACCTATAGTCCGCTAGACACTGCACTTTTGAATAACGTATTCCCCTCCTAGCCTGAGGCGGCACTGCATCAAGAATTAGGAGAAGAAGGAGAAGACGAGACAACAATGAGAAAAAGAAAACTTGCTAATCTGTTGGTTAATGCAGGGCAACTTTTGTTCTACATGCACGTGGTTTGGTTGTGTTTACTCACAATGCCCTGTGTTGTGTTGTCGTCCGCTCAACTGAGACCTACGTTTTTAGGCGGCCCGAAGTTTGCTTCTTTGATGTGCATCAAAGTTCGGTTGTGCATTCACACGTCCACAGATGAACCAGACTTTTTGAGCAAACGAACTAGGATTTGATTTAGAAGGGCAAGGAAAACATCGACCTTTGTAAAAACACTGTGTGGAAGGACACACTAACAATCCACAACCAATGTTTGGTGTCCAAATTGTCTCAAAATGTCATCTAATGCTTGGTGGACATTTTGCAACTTCTCACATTTGTTACCTCCCCTCCTCCAGATGCTTGTGAATAACATCATCTGGGAGAGAGTGTGTTCCTTCTGCTGACTTCCTACATCCTTTTCTTAATGGAAACCGAAAGATATGACGCTGATACTTCGTATACACTGTCATAAACTTGCTCACACAAGAGCATTGTTGACATAAATGTGTTTGGAGCTCTATAGTTACATTTCAGATAACAATGTCAAACTATATACACGTAGTTTTAACAGTAAGTGGCCATGAAAGGCTACATTTTATGATAGAACGGACCTTGTGTGATGTGAGAAGTGACCTGTTTATTTTATGGTGGAGCAGAAACGACTCTGTACATGCACAATAGGAAACAAGTCGCACAGTGGGAAATGAACAGAAACTCTATCTGTGCTGGATTTGACCTTTAACATCATACAGACCTGAGTCTGGCAGGAAACTCAGCACAATGTGCGCCTCATTACAGACTTTTAAAAATGCACAGTCGATGTGATCAATACCTACAGTGGAACGGGAGAGGCCGGATCAATACGAGCTGCTGGAGAGAACTCCCCATGCATGTAATGAATATTTCTGTATATCCTGCAGGAGGAGACGAGAGTGGAGGACAGGTAGAGTCGGATGAAGTCTGCTTTATTTCCCCAGAGACTGCTCTTATTTCTTGTATTTGCAGCAATGAGAAAGACAATAAGCTTCATTTCCACACTGACATGAATATTGAATAGCTCCTTTGAATTTCTGGACAGGATTAGATTTTTGGTCTTTTCCATTTGATTGGCTGTTCACTCACTGTCCTCGGATGCAGTTGTTTAGTGAGTGAGGATTTTCAAGTCGACTCTGCAGGTCCCAAGGAAATCAAAGAAAATAACTAATAACTAATCTACCACAAAACACCAAGAAGAATAACAAGGATCATAAGAAAGGAAATCCTCCCCATCACTGCTCTGTGTGACAACCTCAAAAAAAAGTAAGACTCGCAATTGTGTTTGCTTTTTGGAGGATTATTTCTGCTAAATGTGCCACATATTGACAAAACTACCTGAGTACTTTCAAGTGTCAGACCGACATACAAACGTTTACGTTTATTATTCTTATCACTTTGGTTAAAGTGAATATTGGGATCAATATTATCAACAAATACTAGATTATGTTTGGTAAAAATATGAAGTTAATAAACGTATAACCTGTACTCACATAGCACAGATCAGCACCGCAGACGCACCTTTGGTAAATTGCCACAGGCATAATCCACAACTCCTTATATGGACATCCTGGGGGCAGTTAAGTGGTCTTCTTATGTGTGAGTAGTGATATTTATGCAAAAGTCACAAAATAGATCATTTTTATTTTATTTTTGTTCCTTAAAAATTAGCCAAGGGAACTTTGAACTGTTTATCTAGTTGGAGAAAATCAGATTGCCTATACGTTGAGCTGAAAAAAGGATATAAAACACTTGCACATTCTTATAGCCTCTGTATATACGTTTAAACATATTAATAAAGCAGCCTAAATTCTCTGTGTTCTAAGGGTTAAATATTGCTACTTTAAAGTAGCTGTAAGGGAAATCCTTAAAAAAAATCTGATGTAGCGTGTTTGCTCAGTGGAGTAAAGTCTTGTTGAAATATTTCCAGTATCAACACGATCCAATCAGTGGCCAGGAGTTAATCACAAAATGGACGACACTGCTGACAGCAGCTTTAACATATTAATGCATCAGGGTCTATAATCCCATAATATATAATACATATTACTGTAAAATTATTCATTTTGCTGGAGCTAAAGGGAGGAGGGAGGGCAACGCTATTGGCAGCAAAAAGACAGGAAAGTTAGTCAAAAGATAACATGCATTTTTGCCTATAATCCCAAATTATATCATTCATATCACGCGAAATTATTCATTCTGCCAGCACTGACTAACAAGACATCTGGTCATCTGCATTTCAAGTCTACATGTTTCCAACTGAGGGATGAATGTGTGTTCATGTGAACTTAATACTCTTCACATCTCAGATCAAGAAGCGACTGATCAATATTGACTTTGCCGTCCCAAAGCGGCCCATTAAATCCTGCACTGTCCTACTTCTCTATGGTAACGTGATCGGACGGCTGCTTCTTTCAGACTGCACAGTCCCGCAGCGGCTGCTCTTCAGCAGTCACTCTCGCTGCGTTTAATAAATATACATCATTCTGCTTCTCCTGCATTTCTATATCACACTCACCGGGGACTGACTTACAGTGAAAAACACTTTACATCACCTCTACTGTCTCCTGCGTGTGGACACTGGGTCTGTATGTGACACCTACAGCTCGGAGAAACAATGGATGCAATTGCGTCTGCATCATGAAAATGACAACATGTTGTTTAATGGCGCACGACCTTGAAACAGCTCTGAATGTCAGATTTATCTACCGTCAGTCTGTCATTGACGTTTAAGGCCATGCATTCATCCTGCTGAGTGGAAATTCAAAAGCACCGACAGTGTCTTTCAAAAGAGTCAGACTTCACGGCCTTCACAGGAAACGTCCATTCAAACAACCCACTTCACTCCTCAGTGGAACCTTTGAATATGACTCACATTAAATGATGTTTTATAGATTTCATAGAACCGTTTGTTTCTTTTTGTTTGTCATTTATGTTATGGAGAGAAAAATGTTAAATTTTTCATCTGGCAACTTAAATGACACTTAAAGTTTAAGCCATTTAATTATATAATAACAACCTTTCAGCACGATGTTAATCAAACTTGTTAATCAAACGCTGTGAAGCAGGACTATTCAATCACAAAGTCAGTTGGGCTGCATTTTCAAACCAAGGCATTTTGCTGGGCCTGACATTTCCTGCAGCCAGTAAGCAGCAAGTGAGGACACATTTAAAAAGTACATTCTTTTTTAAATTAGCAACACAATTATTTTGGTCGTACCTATCCTTTGTCCTTTGTGCTTTAAAAAAGTATTAGCTGTAAGTATTTTAAATAAAAAAATAAATGCGTTTTCGTTATCTCAGGTGCGTCACAAAGTGCATGAAATCAAAAAGGTGCACAATATTAGCATATGTTACTCTTTTAAATAAGGTAAACACATGTCTACATATATATGTATATATATATATATATATATATATATATATATACATATATAAAATATATGTAAATATGGCTCGACTTGCTCTGCACAGTTTTCGTTTCCTGGTACGATGGAGGAAGTACTGAACAAATATTTGTAATTAACTGATTCTAATGATTCAGTTACACTGAAAACAGCACTGATTAGTCATTTGTTTGTGTGTGTCACATGTAAAACAAAGTCATGTCAGTAGATGACCCCGCCCACGTTGATAGGTACTATTTTGTAGTGGAAAACCAACCTAAACCGTGTAGAGGCGAACTGGGACCATAGGTGGAAAAGGGGCTATAAAGGATACGAAAAAGGGTTGAATAAACAACATAATAAATCCAGAGTCGCCCCCTGATGGCCATTCTAGAGATTTACACATTTTAGGCATTTCTTGGACTGGCATTAGGAGTACACTGGATGTGGCGCAGGTCAATTTGTCTATAATTCCCAATGAGCAATAGAGATTGGGAACCTTACTCAGGGGTTCCCCCAGCCCCTTGACCCGGCAGGGACTCAAACAGGCAACCCTTCAGTTACAAGCCAAGTTCCCTCTCCTCTTGGCCACGTGCTGCCCCGTGCATCCTTGCACTCTATAATCCTGAAATCAAAACGAAGTCGTGAAATACCTTCTCATGGACGTGGTTTCTCCAAGCCACGCACATAATGTATGACTCATCTATTTAATACAGGTTTCTGCAACCGTGTTAAGAACATGGAGGCAGACCACTGAGCAGCGTGGAGAACCCGGGGACGATTAAAGCGAGCCAGCACTAATATGATTCCTGTGGCCAGTGGGTCAGAAAGTCTCAATTCTGAAACAGAAATGTGACAAACCAGTCTGTACCAGAGCAAAACCAGCCAAGCGGCTTTGGCAGTGCACACTCGTTAGAATTTATGAAGACACTGCCAGCAAGTAATCAGCTCCAGGGTGGACACTGCCAAAATAATCAACAAAAGGAAAATTCAATTTAAATTTAGCCCACTGAGGTATCCAAGAATTCACATACAGTTCTAACGAGGAGAAAACAAGGCAAACTGCGATTCCAGTTCAGTCAGGAAGCCTGCGATTGAAATGTTTATTACGGGAGCAGTTAGAGTTTAGTGTCTGCGCTCCAACCTCATCATCCCACAGAGATGTTGGGAAGTGTTGAGCAGATATATCTTGAGGCCCCTGCCGGAGCGAGCGGATTGATATCAGGGCGTAAGGTGATGCTGAAACAACAAGCAGCAGCACTGATGCAGGGCTGCAGAGGAATGGAACATATTTACAGCTGAAATAAAGCAACAAAATGGGAGGAAGTGTGTGGCAGATGACTGCAGAGGGGTGAGGCATGTCATGTGTAGCTCCAGATTACAGCTGTGCTCGCTCAATTACACCCAGACACCTTAAAAAGATTCACACAGGAGCAACCAGCCGACTGCTCATCATGCTCTATTATCTCTGAGTAAACATGTCTAAATTGGAGAATCAAGCAAATACTGTATCTCAAACCCACAATAAACTGAAGGACTTTTTGGCGACGCCATTTTGGATGTCCGCGGAAGTTACCATTTATTGTCACTTGCCCGATAAAGGGTACCTTCTTGTCCATCATCTGTTGTGACCTGCTTTGCGCCACATACTGCTCATCTCTGTGAAAGTTTGCCTGACAACAGTTCATGGAAACCCCGTCAAAAATGTTCTTTTACCCACACATTTGTGCTGCTGACTCCTCTGACTAAAAACAATCACTCCAGCAGGTTCATCGTCTTCCTCGCTGCATCTTCTCGCCAGTTAACCGGTCTACATGTGTGGAAAAGCATACACCATCAGCTTAATTGGCTCCTTGATAGACGCAGTGTAGTTGTTTTCATGCAACTGCTGTGGGTGGTGCCAAAGCTAATTATTTTCTTACATGTTCTGTTGTTTTAACAAATCTGCATATCATGCAGAGATGTGCAGGCTGTGAGGCACAGCAAAATCAGCCGTCAGCTGTTCAAAAACAGCAACTTGTTAGACATGTTCTAATCTTACTTTGCCTGCAGGCATTAGTTATAAAGTTTGACAGCAGACATACAGTACATACGTAGATAGATAGATAGATAGATAGATTTCTTTCTGTGTGTTTCATTGTTTATGTAACACTCTGCAGTTCCACCACTGATCCAGTAGTTTCTGGTGTCTTCATGTTTTCTTTCTACTTGGAGCGCCCACTGATTATTTCAAACAGTGACACATGAATTAGCTCCCATTGTCTCTGCAATACAAAGACGATGAGGCGAGCTGATGAACATATCTAATTTCTTCTCTGACGAGTCTCTGCTCAATTTCATCCACCCTTTGTTGCACTTGATTCAGACAATGCAGACGAATGTGCACGGCATAAAAAGATTCGAGGCCACCAAACGGACCAATCCCAGCTGCAGGAGTGTGAAATAACTGCGGAATGATCCTTTAAATTCACCTCACACTTCCTCTGCAGGTAAGAAGAAGAAGCAGCTGTAAACAAAGATACTCTATCAACAGCCACCAGACTGCCGGCGAGAGCAGGAATCATCAGAGAATGTTTTACTGTAACACAAGTGCAACTGCAGCAGCTTCACTTTTTCATTTAAGAACCTTCCTTTTTAACAGGCGTCAGCGCATCACGGATTCTGACGCATGAAAAATGTTTATTTTTAACCACACAGGCATCGTTCCACTGTGTGTGTGAGTGTGAATGTGAGTGTGTGTGTGATTTTTAATTGGTGGCAGTTCAGTCCCAGGTGGCGTCAGAGCTGCAGTGACACATTCAGTGGTCCTGGTTCAGAGGAGGTCGGTCAACTCACAGTTCAATGCTCACCCTCTCTGACACCATATGTGTCCACAGCACTTAGAGTGTACACAGTACACACACACACAAACGTCCCCCAGAAAGTGTGCACCTGGTGGACAGGTGTGTAGAAGTCATGCTGGAATCAGGCACACGGTCAGCTCTGAATCAATTAAAGTCAGCAGCACAGGGTTTGTCAGACTTTGCTCTGTCTTTGTCCAGATTAAACTCTCTCGCTGTTCCCCTGCTTTAACGGACGCGTCACCTTGTCCCACACGTCATCCAGTGTTAACAGTAATTTCTTTACATAATTCAGATAATGCAGATCATGATCTGCGTCTGCTCAGCTGTGTCCTTTGTTTGCTGCTGCTGCTGTCTGTGTGTGTGTGTGTGTGTGTGTGCTTGTGCTATTTGCCTGAAGTCATATTTTATAATAAGTTGCTGTTCTTTGTCATTTTAAATAAATCCATAAATGGACAACAAAAAAAACTGTTTAGTGATGTGAATGAAGACATGGTCACACGATGGGAAAAAAGGCTACCACAGCTGCCTCACAGTAAGAAGGTCAGTGGTTTGGATCCCAGTTCGACCAAGCGCCTTCCTGTGTGGAGTTTGCATGTTCTCTCCGGTTAGTCTGGCTTTCTCCCACAATCTAAAATCTGGGAAATTGTTGGATTAGGGTAATTGGACACTCCTGGTCCATGCTCCAACACACCTGATTCAAATAAATGGTTCTTTATCAGGCATCTGCAGTGCTTGCTGATGAGCTGACTACTTGAATCAGGTGTGTTGGAGCAGGGAAACATCTAAAACATGCCACGGACGTCCAGGATTGAGAAACCCTGCTGTAAAGTGACTGAATGTGAGAGTGTATGGTTGTTTGTTTCTGTATGTTGGCCCTGGCGGCTTGTCCAGGGTGCACGCCACCTTTTGCACGATTGCGTTTGTTCGTAACTAGTTTCAAAGTTTCCTGTGGGGGTTTTATTAAAATGGCCTGGACTGAGACTTTTTGAGATATGGAGCCGGAGAAGTGAATCCCGGAGACATTAAAGTGCTGACTGTTGAGTTTCACACTCTTGATATATGAGTGAAGTCGTAAAAAAAGGAAACTTCTGCCTGAACCCAAAATGCCATCTTTGAGGACACTATGTAAAGGAGGAGTAAAGCAGAGAGGGACTTAGAGACATTAGCATTTTTCTCAAAGTTATAAAAATAAAACTGCCTGAGATGACAGCATGTCTCTTTATGCCTCACCATCGGCTCTCACAACTAAACTGTTTTCACACTCCACATTTTAGTTTTCCTTTTTTTGGAAACACATTATGCCTGACATTTTCTCTGCATAATGCCTCCTCAAATGTTGGAGGAGGCATGTGTTTGCTCGCTGATTTCTGGCTGTTTTATCTTCTGCAGATTGAGTATATTCATATTCAGATAAGGCTGGTCACAGATCACTCTCTGTAATTCTTGTGCTGTATTAACATGTAAATCAGATGGATGATTATCATGTTAAGTCTGCCGTGTGCATCTCACAGGCGTCTGTGTTGGCTATTTATAAACTGCACAATGGAAAAAAAGAAACTGTTTAAACAGGCTGCTAAAAATGCAAACTCATACGTATACATTAGTGTGAGGCGGCTAATTTCTTTCCTGTTTGACAAAAGAAACTCTTCCCACTGTTCCCTGGAGTGCTGGATTCATGGACTGGCTTCAAGTCAAGTGAATCCTAACATTACAGCTCTCCATAACAGTAAGTGATCAGTAAGAGATAAATAAACCTTCTTTCTCTTTATTTTTTACACTGTTTTTGTTTAAAACCTGCTTTTATTTTTGCTCAGTGCCTGCAGCAAAACAAGCCAAACACAACCGAGCTCTGACATTATCAGTGCATAAAGGAATTGTGTCAGAAAGCAATTCTTGGATGCATCAACCATGGTCTTCAGAAGAGTGGTGCAACCATGTGGTTCTCCTTAAAATAGCTCAACAACACGTTCATACAGTGGAGTTTGGTTACTAACATTCAGTGCTCCAATAACCTCGGTATCTACCATATTGTTCATGATGCACGGCAAATTATTTACAGTAGAATGAGGAGAACTTCACGAGAGTGTAAACGAAATGATGCACAGGTGCTAAATACACAGGACACACAAACACACCACTCATACTCACACCTGCCCAGAAAATATGAACTAACACACACACACACACACACACACACACTTTCACTCCGGCAGCCTCCTCTTCATCATCTCCCTCCTGGGCAGAGGCTATAATTAGCGTTGGCCTCCTGGGGTCCCTGCAAGCGCAGATGACCCATCTTCAACACGCTGAAATTAATGATCCACATGCTTCCTTGTTACACACACCACAGCACTTACTGTTAATGTTGGTGGTGAAGGAAATTATATGTTTCCTTTTATTAAGGCATCACTCCGAGTCAGCATGTTTATTTGCAAAATGCACTTGAAGGAATTGTGGGAATTGGATTTGGTCTCAAGAACCGAGTCAGTGCTAATAGCGGTGGGTTTGGTTCTGTCTCCTTCCTATTCACCCTGCCATCTGTCCAAAGATGTCATTATCATTATCGGGAGCTCACTGCTGCTGATGCACAGCTGCATGCTGTGAGCTGAGAGGCTGAGGTGGTGTAAAGTGTATTTCAGGTTGAAAACTAAATCATTTCTCATGCAAACAGCTCCTCTTGACCCAACGTCCCAGGCCTGCAGCAAACGGGCTTGTAACAAGAAGAAAAGAAAAGAAAATGGCCGACCAGTTTTTCTCACCAGAGCAGGAAGTGAAGGGAGGAGGGAACTAATAAATCAGTCACACCTGAGCGCTCAGGAGTGGAGGGATGAAACACAATGCAGACAAATGAGGAAATAATTCTGGAGTTGGATGAAGTTCTAACTAAGAAAAGTCAATTGAAAGTCAGTTGTGGGACAAATAAACTGATCTCTGGACCTGATGATCTTTTAAAACCTGCTTGGATGCAGTGGTTGCTGAATTCTCGGTTGGAAGATACCTAAAGGTAGCAGAGAAGTTAACATTTCTCTTGGCTTCTCCTGCGTTTTAAGTTTGTGGGTATAGGTCTACTTATTCAATTATTATTCTGAATATAATATACACGCAATTAACTGCCTTGGTTGTATGTTCGTGTTATTTTGGCATGTTTTGTAGCGTAGAAATGGAAGTGGGTAATTGAATGTATAAAAATGGACAGGTTTTGACTTTTGTTTTTGAGAGGCCTCTACGCCACAGGCTGATGCACTAAATCAAACCTTCATGGTGTGAATGGGGACGTAATAATTGACTCCTGGTCCTTCTCCGTATGGTGGAGAGGTTCTTGCAACAGGTGCTTGAAAAAAAGAAAAAATGCAGAGGAAAAGCCAGGAAAACAAAAGCTTAGTGTATCTGTGGAGCTGCACGAGTGTGAGATTACCTCAGGAGGAAAAGGGATTCAAACAGGCACAGGTCTCTAGCCTGTGCTTCATGTTTCTCTAAGAGAAGAAGGACAGAAGGTCGAAAGTGGAATTTTTTCATCACATTTGTTCCCATGTGATGACCCTCGGTGTGAACGGCCCTCACGAGACACGTCCGTTGTAAGAAGAAGCTACCGTGGTTTGGTGCACTCAGTATGAGCATCATTGCAGAGGCAAAGGTAAGAGAAACATATTTATAATCAGTCAATGCATTTGTTCACTGACAAACAGCAAAAAAAACTCTGGAGCAGAGAGGACCGCCTCTTCATAGAGTTGTATCGCCTGATTGGATAAAGTATAAAAAGAGAAGTCAAACCCATGAGGCAGAGAGAGAGAGAGAGAGAGAGAGAGAGACATGTCACTGAGTTAACATAGATTTTAGCTTAAGCATTTCACTGTCAGCAGCTTTGGGTATTTTCTCTGAAAAGTTCAGTGAATAAATTGACTGACAGTAACGAGAAACTGTCGAGGCTCCGGGTCGGATCAACCCGACTTCAAGACGACCACAATGAGTGAGTCGGTGTGTGTCGATTGAGTTATTGCTCTGCTTTCCTCAGCAGTCAACTTGTACATTTGGACTTTTTTTTCTTTTTCTGCCCACAGAAACACTTAAATAATTCTGTTCTCCTGGTAGCGTGGCTTGTTTTCCCTCCTCGGCAGACAGGCAGTGGTGGGAATGTAAATGGAACAGTGGGGAGAGAAAAGAATCAGTGAAATGTGTCTGGGAGAACAGGTGTACTCTGACAGGGGATCAAAGTTTTTTGGGGAGTAATGCATTTGTGATGAGGCAGGGGGCTGGGAAGAACACATGCTGCGGACAGATAAGCGCAATGAGTAACACCTAAACCGATTCAACAAAGAAACGCTTTTGTGATTATGCAGAAATCCAGCAGAGGATCACAGGATTCCTAGTGAGTCGACGCCATGTTATGGCACCCCGCAAAAGAAAATCCAGACATTCACTGCACTCTTTCTGTGCATGGGCCCACCAGGGTTTGAGTTGCTAAATGTTGTCTGCCTCCAGGCCTTTTTATTTTTTTCTAAAAAGTGGAAATGTCCTAAAAATAAAAATGTGGAGCTGTGAGAAGGACAGGGGAAAACATTTAGAGAACAACAACTGACCTGAAAGAGAGTACAAAGGTGATGTGCAGTGAAAGAGCTGCTAATCCGCTCTAGGTTTTTCTTTACAAAACCTTTGCTACTTTTGAACTGGAGTTTTCCCTCTTGTTAAAACACTGGTCTTACTGTTGTATTTTCTCTTTGTGTAGTTCTGGTTTTTCCCACATGGTTGGTGTAGTAGTTCGCACTCTTGCCTTAGCAGCAAGAAGACCCGGGTTCATGACCCGTTGAGAACAAGGGCCTTTTCTCCGGGTTCTCTGGTTTCCTCCCACAGTCCTAAGACATGCAGATTTGAGTATTAGGCAAATTGGACACTCTAAAGGTGTGAGAGTGGATTGTTGTTTGTCTCTATATGTGGCCCTGTGATGGACTGGCAAACTGTCCAGGGTGCAGCCCGCCTTTCACACTATGTTAGCTGATTGGCATAGTGCCCCCCACGACCCTCATGTGGAGGATAAAGTGGTAGAAGATGGATACATGGTTCCGGTTTTATTTTGTAGGATATTTCCCTGGGTGTCTTGTCTCGTTAACTTCCTGTTTTATTTTGGTGTATTGCTCCCGTTTTACTTCCTGCCTATTTTTTGGTCTATAATAGTGTTTGCACTAAACTATCCTGATTTGACTTCTGCATCCATGTCCTCGCCAGTGTGAGTGGTTAAAAAAGAAGCACGTCAGTGCAACCAAAAAATCTATTTAGCTGTGTCTCAATTCTGGGACACAGCTCCTTCAGAGGACACATTTGAAGGCTGATTGTGTCATCACACTGCAACTTGAAGCAATTCAAAAGGCATGGAAACTAATGTTTGGAAAAAGGGTGGCCAACAGTGACACAAGTGTTGAATACCTAAAAGTGCACATGTTAAAACATCAAAACATGTTAGACACATTTGGGCCGGTTAGTCCAGGTCACCACCTCTGATCAACCCTCCATCTTAATTTCGTTGTGCAATTTCATATGTGTGATAACAATGACAATCCTTACCTTCCCTTAAGAGTGCACATGTTAAAAACCACACACACACACAAAACTGTTAGTCATCTCCACCGCCGGCGGCACACTCGTGAGGATCCAGACTATGGATTGAGACACAGTTAATCTGTACCATACACTGTATGCAAACTTTAACTAAGAAAAGATGGAAAATACATGATATCCTGTACATGTATTACACTGTATATACCTGGTAAATCCAGATTAGGCAAAATGCATATTCGAGGTGGGCTATATGTATCGTTTGCGATAGTATCATCATTTGTGTTTTAACGATGTGCACATTGACAGTATTTATTGAGCATCTAAATTACTTTGCCAAAGTCGACGAAACACGCACGTAATCTCCACACATTGAGGGTTGAATTAACCGAACGAATTGCGAGTCATTATAGATTAGTTTATTTTAATTAGTACTTTGTTTATATTGATCACATTTGTTTCAAACTCTTAACATATTTGTTTACAGTTTAAGTTTAAATACACTGAATAAGAGTTGTTTCCATTGAAAAACAATCAATGAGTAATAAATCAGGCAATTAAAATCACATTTTTAAAGGATATCGATACTGTCAAAATAAAAAAATAAAAAATTGAGATATTATAAAGTCATTTGTGCAGGTGTTGTTTTGTCCAGTCTTCTGCTAACGCAGACTACAACATGCTGCATTGTTGCCGTCCTGAATCTGTCAGCACCGATGAGTCACAGTGACGGGCGAGAGCCTTTAGCTCAGCTGTTACTCCCCGCTCGTCTCCCGCTGTCATCCGACATGTTGTTTTCAGACGTCACATCACGCTGAGATGGAGCGGCTGAACCCCATCATCTTGTCTGGGCACATAAAAATCACATGCCTCTCTTTGTAAAAATGTGATCGAGTCACATTCCGCAGTCTTTATCTAATCTGCTTCATCACCACTGACAAAATTTACAGACTGTAACGGAATCAACTATCACGAAATGACACCGCGGGGGAGATAATCGCTGTGGATTGACTCTTTAAAGGTTCAGGGTTAGCCGCGTCACTGAGATCACGTGGCATTTCACTGACAACTCAAGGCCCGTGGGCCACATTCGGCCCGTGATACAGTTATATATGATTTTATTTGTCTATTTTTAATAGCCCAGCGTTAAATAGCACACACGCCATTCATGCAACAAATCCCATAACGCGATGCAGTCAAGACCTGTCAGCACCTCCCACTACTTAGTGGTCAGTGCTTATATGTTTGTTTGTTTGTTTGTTTGTTTTCTGATAATTAATATTAATAAAAATATTTAAAATTGTATTTATTTTACCGAGAAAATAAATCTTGTGGTCTGGCTGTTTAAATTCATATTTCTAATGAAAACATAGTCAGTTTTAGACTCTTCAATAAATGTTAAACCGGTTTGGCTTAGGTTTCTTTCAGTGAGACAGAACAATAAGGACCCATCAACTGGGATGAGGGATCTTTCATCCAATCACACACCTGGGATGCTGTCCTCAACAGGACGTCAGACAGCAGGGGGCGTAGTCATCCCCTGCTATGCTGCTCACAAACCTGTATAAAACAGGAAGTAATCCCTCGCACTACAGGATCATTTGGCCAGGTAATCTGTTCAAATCAGCCTGAAATCAGAAGCACCCACGACTGTTGGAAGGACCTGATCAGGACTAAGGGATTATTTTGTGGAAGGTGGTGCGTGGCACACCAAACCAAACCATAAAAACAATCTGTGGCCCAGAAATGAAAAACTATTTTGTGAATATACTGGCTGTGTCATTGTTGCCAGTGAAGTCGGTATTTCAATTTAACATGTTTCTTTTATCTCTGATGAGACTTCATAGTCATTTTATGTCTCAATATAATTTCATATCATCACCATTAAGGCTTGGTGTTTGGACACTGAGTGCCGTCACAACATAACAGACATTAAAACATGTTTATCAGCTGGAATAAAGGAAAAATAAAGTGACACATCAACAAGTCTTCTGCTGGAGAAAACCCCAGGGCTGGGCAAAAGTTGGATATTCATTTTCATATCATCAAGGTTGCGCTGCATGCAGCTGACGTGATGGAGATTGTTCTGTTTTAAAGAGAAATGAGAGAACAGCAAATTCCGTCCAAGCACTCAAGGACACTCAACCAATGATTGGACAAACGCATTAATCAGTTTGACTTGGATTTTCAATTTAGTTTATTCCTGACACATAATTTAGTGAGTCTGACGTTCCAGCTGATAATCTAGAAATCATACCGGCTTTTATATTGCTCTCTTACATGGCCTGAATAAAGTATGTCAATGGTACGACTTAAACATGTGCCTTTCAAATGCTGATTATAAGAAAGAACGAGTCATTGGAAGATATTAAATTGCTAGCTTGTACAAAACGGCAGGCACGATTTACGGACAGAGGATGTTGCCAAGCACAAAGCCTTGTGGAGTTTAGCTGTAAACAAACAAACTCTATCCTTGGCTCGTCTCATCAAATGTGCACAGATAAATGCGTGACCCACACAAATCTCTCTCCATCTCTGAAACGCTCTACTAATTTAAGACTCTTTCCTTGTTTCAGATTTGTTTGTTTGTGACGGAGCAAGTTGTGAAAGTGATCTTTCCAGGTCCGATGTGCAGAGTATGTGTAGTGCAACAGCCCATAAATGATCTGAGTAACACCAGTGCTTCTCTGCTGAAACATGTCCAAATATCTGCTTGGAAAATGTCCGTAGTGCATCGACTTTGCCGTAAAATTATACATTGCAGCAAATTTAATTAGGGAATAAAAGGCAGGGGAGAGATAAAGGTCCACTGAGAGGGACTTAAGGGGATTGATCAGCCCGAAATGACCTACTGTATTATATCTACATAATGATGTTTTCATTAGTGTCTATGTGGCTTTTCTCTGGGCACAGCAGCTTCCTCCCACATAAGTCCATAAGTAATGCAGCTTTGCTTAATTGTAGACTTGAAATTGTTTTGCGATACTCTACAGACCTTTAAACTATAATGTGATCTTCAGGACGGCCCACAGGGTCTAATATTTAAGACAAATGTAGAATACAACACTGTTGATACAGTTTATTTTTTCTTGTTAGATTTCAGCTTCATAAATGTGAATAGTTAAACTGAATTTCTTTGATTTGTGGACAAAATAAGTTGTAATTTTTGCGCATTGGGAAACGGCGATTAACATCATTTACCACTTTCTGACATGTTATGGAGCAGTCTGATCTCTTACTCGCGATAATGATTACTTGATAGTGATAATAATAAATAATTGCAGCCCACTAAACCTTTTATCAGATGATGGATTTTTTTTGTTAATACAGATTTTCAAGTCAAGTATATTTGTAATGCTACGGTTCCTGTTCCAGATCATTTCATTTTAGACATTTTCTCCCATGTTCTCCCTTGTCTGTCTGTGTTTACTGGGTCCTCCAGCTTCATCCTACTATCCACAAACAACGCAATTGCCTCTAGGTGTGAATGTGGCTGTTAATGGTTTGTCCCCATTCCCACTGGTCTAAAAACCTGTTAGATACCAGGTGGGAATGTATTTAGTGGGCATTTACTCCCATTTCAAATGGCTTTGCAGTGCACATGGGTTTTTATCTGTGGGAATGTAGGGCCAGGTAAACATGCTTATTTCTTCTTCAATGTGCTTCCAGCCTTTAATTTAGCTATTACCATAGCAGCTAGCAATCGTCAATGCAATCATCAATTGGGTCATCTAAATCCATGGTTCTCAAACTGCTGCATGTGTACCACAAGTGGTACGCGAGCTTCCTCTGGTGGTACTTGGAGGAAAATCAGAAATACTGTTCCACTGTATATATCGGATATTTCGCTGCATCTTAATCTAATATCACTATACCAGCATTGTGAAGTATATGTGGGGAAGTTACTTTAAGAGCTCAATATTTTCTCAGGTGGTACTTGGTATAAAACGTTTTAGGGGACCACTGGTCTAAATGATTGATTTTTTTTGATAGACTGAAGTAAAAGATGCAAAATAGTAACCACTCTGACATGATCACTGAGGGCTATGGTGGTGATGTTGTTTTTTTCTTCCCAGTGCGTCCGTGACGTCCCAATTCATGCACAGGTGACACAGGAGTGATAAAAACAACACAAAACAATCTCAGCTATACACGCTCATTTTGCCATGAAAGAGGCTTAAGACCCACCACTCATCCAGCTTCCTGTCGAAACACCCACAGGCTATATCTCACCACGATTGTTTTTAATTGAAATCCCCATTTGTTGCTACTCCAACAACAATTTTTGCAGCAGAAAGCCATTTTGAGTCCCAGGCATGAGCCTGCACTGCAGAAAACTGTGAAATCATGTTTGTCCCCGGAGTGATGAAAAGCACTTTAGGAGTTTGAGTCTCAGTTCAGAGCCTGTTGAATCTCGCTCAAGCATTTCACATTTTCAGCATCAGTGGGGGAAAAGCAGCAGCTTCCTGGCAATGTGGTTAAACAAGAGGCTGGAGGAAAATCGGGGGGGAGGAGGGGGGTCATTGTACTGAAGTATTGTCACTTAAATTAGATTTTATTCAAATTGACCCAAAGGGTTGACCCTGGACTGGTCAACAGCCTATCAAATCACTGCTTATAGCAACAAACATCTATTTACTCACATTCACACCAGAGCGGTTAAGAGAGAGAAAGTGGGCTGTTTGACAGCAGGATTGTTTTGTGACGCGAAGTAACGGGCATTTCTTTTCGCCATCAACCAAAGCATTGTTGCACTCTCTGTTGTGGAAACGTCTGCAGAGAAGAAACTGCCGTAATAACCTGTGGAAGAAACTCAACAATCAGCTATGTTTTCCCTCTTGTGAGTTTGCCTACTGCAGCTTTAAATTGTAACTCTAATGGTGTCGATCTCGATCATCCAAATAATTTCTTTCTTGAGCTATAATCTACATCCCCAGGAGATGTCATCAAAATACGCACTTCAATTATTAAATTGTGCTGCTCACAGACAAACAGTAATTGGGGTGATGAAAAAAAAAAACATGTTTACTCCACAGGCAGTTCAACAAGTTAGATAGTTCAGATAGTTTGATGATCTCCTGGAACATTAGTGTGTGTGTGTGTGTGTGTGTGTGTGTGTGTGTGTGTGTGTGTGTGTGTGTGTGTGTGTTACCTCTTTAGGATCTTTTCTGAACTGTGGTTAGGTGAAAGTTAGGGTTTGGCTTTAACTGGTAATGGTTAAGGTTTGGGAGACCAAAACCACTATTTTGATAACATTTTACGTAAGTACTGGTTTAAAAATGGACTCAAGTTAAAGTAAAATTTACTCAGAGTAAAAGTTAATTAGTTACTTTTTTAACACGGTTGGAGTTCTTTCTAGTGTGCAAAAACGACAAGGGGACACAAATCTCACATGGATTGTTTTTAATAAGAGGCAAATCTTTACAAATTAAAGCGCTGACAAAATAAAATATGTAAACGCATAATTTATCAGTCAAAATGGGTCAAAGTTCACAAACGCTTTAACATTCTCACTCACTTAGGGATCTTTAATTAACATCATTTCACCTGTCCTCATCATCATTCACCTGTCCTCACCATTCAATTGTCCTCATCATTCACCTGTCCTCATCATTCACCTGTCCTCATCATTCACCTGTCCTCATCATCACTCACCTGTCCTCATCATCATTCACCTGTCCTCACCATTCACCTGTCCTCATCATCATTCACCTCTCCTCATCATTCACCTGTCCTCATCATCATTCACCTGTCCTCACCATTTACCTGTCCTCATCATCATTCACCGGTCCTCATCATTCAGTTGTCCTCATCATCATTCACCTGTCCTCCTCATCATTCACCTGTCCTCATCATCATTTACCTGTCCTCACCATTCACCTGTCCTCATCATCATTCACATGTCCTTATCATCATTCACCTGTCCTCATCATCATTTACCTGTCCTCACCATTCACCTGTCCTCATCATCATTCACCTGTCCTCACCATTCACCTGTCCTCATCATCATTCACCTCTCCTCATCATTCACCTGTCCTCATCATCATTCACCTGTCCTCACCATTCACCTGTCCTCATCATCATTCACCGGTCCTCATCATTCAGTTGTCCTCATCATCATTCACCTGTCCTCCTCATCATTCACCTGTCCTCATCATCATTCACCTGTCCTCATCATCATTTACCTGTCCTCACCATTCACCTGTCCTCATCATCATTCACCTGTCTTCACCATTCAATTGTCCTCATCATCACTCACCTCTCCTCATCATTCCCCTGTCCTCATCATCATTCACCTGTCCTCATCATCATTCGCTTGTCCTCATAATCATTCACCTGTCCTCATCACTCACTCACCTGTCCACTGTGTTTGTGTGTGTGTGATGTGTGGCAGAGAGGAAGAATGATCGAGGTATTAAATGTACATTGTTGGTTGGTCAGCACATGGAGAAATCTGAATAGCAATGTTTTGAAGCTGAACTGCAGGTCATTGAAATCTGTCTGCTTTAACAGCTCTTCAGCAGGCGTGCACATTACTGCAGTATTCCACCAAGATAATAGTATCTTTCTCTTTCTCTCTCACTCTCTGTTTCACAATCATTTTGGCAGACGCTCTCGGGGTCTGATAAGAAATGTAGATCAGTGGGTGAACGGATGTAAATTTCCTTCACCCGAGAAGCCGCTGTAGCTCTGCAGTGTATCAGATTCCAACCGCGTCAATTATTTATCATGTTGGAATTAAAGATTGGCATGCCACATTCCCATTTAACGTTTTTAGGCAACATAAAATATTCATGCAGATGAGATCAGGGCACTGCAGAGGCAAATAATGTGAGTTGTCTGCACACCGGAGAGCCCAGAGTAAAAGGTGGTCAAGCATGTTAAAGGCATCAAATAAAACATGAACATCTAAGCTGGTAAAATGTTTCCTAAAGGATACCTGCAGGATGTAGAGGAAGCTCAGACTTCTTTCATATGCCTCTACAGGCACAGGGGAATATATCCCCCTTTTTACAACTGATGTAAAATGTGATTTAACGCTACGAGGAGTTAAGACAGGCAGCAGACTGGAGTATGATGATATGAATCAGGCTTCTTTTTTCTTTTCTTTTTTACAACTCTGTTGGTCCCCAGGATTAAATGTGTTTCGGTTCAACAGGTTTATTTCATGTAATGGACAAAGTGTTTGAGCTTCATTAAGTTTTGTGAATCCACACAGAAACAGAGGAATTTTCTCCTATGAGGTGAAACGTGACAAGAGATATAGGTTCAAGTTTCAAGGTTTTTGGAAATGTAATTATTTGGCGAGATTACATTTTTGACCTGTTTGACCGTTTGTCTGGTTTGACTCCAGGCATCTGGATAACTGGTGCTGCAAAGCGTGTTAACAACTTGTTCCTTCAGCCCCAGGTCTTCTCATGCAGCTAAAAGCACTTTTGTGTGGAAGACGTGGTCATGAATTATAAGCAACATAGACATACCATATGAAAAAAGTACAGTAAGTGATCAATGATATTCCAGAGTGGAATATAAAACGGTAACCAAGAAATTACTTTGGTTGTTACGAGTCCAAGGATAAATTTGCTCCATAGCAGGTTAGAGGTGTAAAGTCTCGTCTAATTCCTGTTTCTGTCATTTCAAGGCCCAGCTGCCTTTATCCCAGTCTGTCAGAGTTCAGGGCTAAAGTGATGCCCCAATGTATTTGTAATGTCACAAGTGCATCAATGTCATTTGTGTTGACCTTCATCTTCTTTCCCGGTGTTAGCACAGCAGTCGTTTCATAATACCTGAGATGACATCTGTCATTCAACACGGTCAGTGCGTTTACATGCCTGATAAAAGTCCAAATTTTAATAATAATTCAGTTTTCTTAATGTCATTCAAACACGTTAGACCGACCAAAATCGAGCTAGTCTTAGTCGGACTAACACACCTGGATTATGTGGTATAAACTGCGGTACTGTTGCTGGAAATCGCTGCCACAACATTTTTTTTACTTTAATGTACTTACTAAAAAGTGCAAGTACACTGTTGCTGTAAATCACATGGTGGCAGAGTCTTCATTTGGACAACACACAACAAACAAGAGCCATGTTCGTTCTATAGTAACTTGTATCACCATTAACATGTACGGCAGGTACAATCTCCAAGGTTTTTTAGCTTTTAAAGAGATAAATATGACAGGGTGAAGTGACATGTGCTTTCACCAGCTTCAGAGCATGGAAACATCCCAGCACTCGGCTTTAAACTCTAAATCTAAGATCTGATGAGAGGAGAGGAGGAGAGGTGTGGATTCTCCTCCCTTTGGATTCACCACAGACATAGCCATTATGCAAAATGACAAACGCAACTGATTTGCTTTCTGTGCAGCCGCTGTGATGTAATTGTGAAATATTTCACAATGAAGAATTGAGTCCAGAAATGAAAATCTGTAATCCTGTAGTTATTTTTCTCAAAGTTATTTAAAGTTATGACTGACACATTAGCTTCTAGGTTATTCATATCTAATTGGTGCAAAACTCCGCCAGGATTCATTAAGTTAAACCACTTCATAAATTTAAGTTATTGGGCTGCACAGCAGAATTTAAATTGTCTTTAATCAAAGGTTTACACCAAAACAATTTCAATAATGAGCCATTTTTCTCTCTTTGTACAGCTCCACAGTTGAAGTGCAATAATTGAGATCCAGTATGAGCTGAACAGCTTTCATCTCTTATGCAAAATCCAATAAGAAAGTTTGGGCAAATAACATATCTCATCAAGTCGTATCAGACTAAGAGGAGCATCTCACACACACACATGCACACGCGAGCACACACATTTAATTAAACAACTTAACAAACACTACGACGTCTGTAATGGTGCTGATGATGGAGCTGCTCAAACAAACTCTCATCTCTTCACACAGAGTACTGAGAACACAGTATGTGTTCCTGCATCCGACTCAAGAGATACAGTAGGTGGATGAATAGTTTCACAGATTCCTTGGACCCACTAAGCGTCTCCCCTTTTTCTTGCGGTCCTTAATCTGTGAGACATGGCCTCGTTTTGTCTTCATCCTCAGCATCTTTACACCTTCTCCTTGATGCTAAAATCTCCTCCGCTGCATTAATAAAAGCTCAACGACTGAGTAAATGTCTGCGGAACGTTCCGCGGCATTAAATCTGTACGGTTTTTCCGGTGGACTGTGAAGACTCACTGTGGTGTGGTGATCAGCAGCTCTCCAGCTCGCACCATCTGATTGGCCAACACTCTGGAGCTGACCATCTCTGTCTCCTCAGAAGCCTTGACACTCCACTCCACTGCTGTCAAACATGTTGTCGCACACCCACTCATACTTCACACGCTCGTGAACCAGCTCCATAATGATGCCATCTCCTCTGTGTAAGCTGCACCTCTGGTCCTGGTCAGAATAATGACTCTCTGCAGACAATGTGTTGACACTGCAGGGAGTCAAAAGAGACCGGCTGAGAGTGATAATAATCACCATTTTGCTATAAAGCTCAGAGGCAAGATTGCAGGGCTTAAAGTCTTTCATTTACCAGCCACTGATTGCGTGTTCCCTCACCTCTAACTGTTGCAGCTACTAGAGTGAAGCCTGGCCTCTTGAAATTTAGAGACTGGACCAATAATTGAAGAAACATTAATAGCTCTGTGTACTGGAAATGGAGAGAAATAGAGTTTATTCTCCTCCTGCACAACCAGGAAGTCTATCTTTATGTTATTTGGGTCAGTTCAAAGGAAGAACTGTATTTTGTTGTCCTGCTTAAAATTCATAGGATTTTTCTTTTGGTTGTTGTTGGTACAGTCATCTTTGAGCACAAACACCTGGAGCCTCATAATCCTCACAGTGTTCACTCAGACGCCCTCACAAATTAAACCTCAGTGCAGAAGAAACTGCAACAACAACAACAACAACAACAGCCCAACTGAAACAAAAAAGAAAAGAGACTCCATCTACAAAGATAGTGTAGGGGGTTACCATATATTTTAAGGAAATCCAGGTTGTTGTATTATGTCAAAATCTGCCCATTCATCTAATTTTCTGTATGTTGCAAATACAAGTTTGGTAGCTTTATATCAAGCATTGTTGCTTTGACACTATGATGTTTGAGAACTGCCGTTTTGAAGCCTTACGTTTATATTTTATCCAGCGACATTTTCCTTTTAAGAAACCTGACTTAACCATCTGTGGAGGGTTAGCTGAATTGAGAGCTTATCCAGTGAACATCCACTGAACTCTGTCAGATGGAGCCTGTACTCCGGTCATGCAGGAAGCACTGAACGATTCTGTGAACAAATCTTTTTAATGATTCAGTACACTGAAAATAAATGCTTTACAAGTCATTGGTTTGTGTGTGTTGTGGAGGAGATGCTATAGTAATGGAAAAATCATACCAAACTGTGTAGAGTCCAGCCAAAGCAAGCCGAGCTAGAATTGGGTAGTGGAAAAGTGCCATTTTACTCTAAATAGGTCTACAATTTAGAATGTGGACATCATGCTGTATTGAAGACCTGGGTTATGGTTTGGCCGGAAAGTTGCCAGGAGATCGCTGGACATACCAGAAATGGCAGTTCACGTCCACACATATGTCTGCAGTTTATAGGCAACAAAATCACTCAAAGACAGATTGGGTGCTCTGAGCCCTTGTTTGTAAAGGAGTTCCAATATACAATGATGTTCCAGATGGTTGCTTACACAAATGCATTATTTGAAAATGCTTAAAAAATACCTGGTGCTTTTCAAACTGTCCTCCCCCTTGAATGAGCCGTCTGTCTGTCAACGTGTGAAAACATCACGCTAAGCCTTCAGTGTTGTTCTTTGGTCTTCTTTCAGAAAAAGAGAAAAAAAAAACAACCTCTACAGTTCTTCACAACATCTTTTATAACCACCATTGCAACAGTCTTGTATTGTAGTGGTGTATTTTGATGACCACTACACACCATGAACATGTGTTTTTGCATTGTAACCAATTGTAGACCAATAACAACTAAAATGGATTCATCCTCTAATTTGATATTTAAAAAAAATTATCCGGACAAAGTGACTCATAGTAACTCATAATAATGTTTCAACAATAAATCTAGCATTAAAGGTCATGAAAAGACAGCAATCATCTCCAAAAAATCCCCAATAACGCGACTTGGCTGGAGCTTCATCTGTTCGAGCGGGTGATAATCTGTCCTGCAAAATAATCCATTCTTCCTCCAATCCACCCATTCACCAGAATCGCATAAACTAACTACCTATCAAATCAAATCACACCACTTTCCACCTTAATAGGCAATAGACAGCTCAGATGTTGTGAGTTAATTGTCTAAATTATTTGTCACAGCAGGAGAGCGCATGTATTTAAGCCTCATTTGCTGCACATTGCATGAATAATCTGGCAGATCAGTGGTGGCTACAGTTTTACTGTTGTGGATCTCCAGTGAATCAATCACACTTTCCACAGTGTCTGTCCCTCTGTTGAAGTTTCTGATTAGATTTGAGCTCTTCTCTGACACCTTGAGTCTGCGAGTATCCAGCGCTTCATCGTTCACTGTTGTGCCGTGCAGTCTCTAAATGTGCTCCTTCATATCATTGTTGATGAAGAAAATTATCCACCGCTCAAGTCTCTCTCTCTCTGTCACACACACACGCACACACACACACACACACCCAATGCAATTAACTCCATCAAAATGTTATTTGCAGTTTCACTGTTAGTTCATTTTTAAATTGTGTGATCAATTACCTTCACTTAAGCTTTTCCAGACTCATTTCACTGATGGATATCATTTATGACTCAACTACACTCAGGAAACTTTTCAACCTGAATTTCTGAACCAGGCCATTAAAAAGATCGGTCCTGCTGCACTGTTTAACAGTTGTTGTTTTTTGTGTGTTTATTTATTTATTTTATTTATTTATAAGTCAGACTGTCTAAACTTTGATTTGTTGAAATCCTCTTCTGATGTCTATATCTGATATCTGAGCTTGTCCATTAACCCTTAGTGCTCATGCGGCACGGATCTTTTTTTTTCGTCTTCTTATGTGTTGTTGAGTAAAAGTTATGATTCATTTCATATCGCATTTGTAGTGGTGATATAAAGTAGCAATAATTCTGCCGAAGTCACGAAATAGACTGTTTTTATTTTATTTTTGTTCATTAAAACGAGCCAAGTGAACTTTGAACTGTGACGTGTTTCCAAATTTCACAAATTCAATCCGATTTTAAACATTTTGAGTACTTTTTGCTCAGGTGTGTTTATATAGCTGGTTAAAATGTATTGATTGCCTGTAAAAAAAAGGATATGAGACACTTAATTTTTGCATATTCTTATAGCCTATATACTGTATGTTTAAACATAGTAATGACAGAAAGCGGCCAAAATGCTCTGTGTTGTAAGGTTTAATAAAGCTGTGCGAGGGAAAAGTGCATGTAGGCTTCACAATACTGTAAAAAAAAAAAACTCAAACACCTGTCTATCTAAATGTTCCCTGTCTAATGAAGCAGATATGATATGCAGAGGTTAGTAAGTCACAAATGGCAGAGAGTGCAGCCAAAATTCAAAAATGTCTTTGCTGAGAGGGCTGGCAGGAGATGATGGGATATATCAGATTGTATAGGCTAATATTGCTTTTCCACACCTCTCTCTAAAGGTACAAGAGGCAGAGAATTTGTGTCATTATTGATCAGTAATTCCATAATAAACCTCCAACTTAGAAAATAAAAAAAACTACACTGCTGAACATCCTGTAGTCTCTGTTTCTATAGCCTTGGGGTAAAGCCTGCCTGACAGGAGACTTTGACAGTGCAGTTCAGCGAGACCGTTCTCCAAACTGGCTGCTCGGTGACAACAGCTGTCTGAGCTGCACAGAAACCGAAGAAAGGAAGAGATCTACAAGACGGCAGCAACAATGCAATCGAATCGGTCAATATCAGCAGAGTTTCAGAGGTGGAGAGTTTAAGGGGCTGTTCACAGGTAGCGTCGTTTGCATTCACTTTAAAAGGTGACGTGTGTCAGAAAATCACATCATTAGAATCATGTTGACTTCTTTATCTTACAGTCTACTCTCTACCTCCATTTTGTGTTTTTATACAGGGGACAAAAAAAAGTCCAGTTTACAGGTAAGAACCTGTTGACATGAATGAGAAGTACCTTTCTTGTTTTCAGTTTAATGAACAGCTGTGACCACTGCAGAGACTCGGCTTGTGTCTCTGTCTGGATGACATGCTGCGGATTCTGTCACTCTCTGTCTGTGGTAAGCCCCCCTAACACAAACACTCCCTAGAGCCTCAGTGGAAGCTTCACATATATGATGGAGCTCATCTGTGGGGTGGACAGGACTATAAATCACCTCCTCCTCCTCATTCCTTCTGGCCTCTGAGGGTGCTGGGAGGTTGGCATGTCCATATTTTTGTTGCCCGGCATCAACGTTGATGGCCACTCAGCCCATCTCTGACCTCCTGGTTATTTTTACTGCATTCTTAATTAGTGTGGGCAACAGATACTGTCTATTTTCTTTTAGATTATATTACAAAATGTAATTTTAATTTTAATTAAATTGAATAAATGCTCTGGTGAATAATTTATCTATAAGATACAATTTGTCTTTGTAGTAGTCGGTCTGTGTCTTTCAGATATATGACATTTATCTTGATCATAAAACTTTTGGGTGTCTGTTAAATGTGTACGGCTATAAACAGGACCGTTTCAGCTGCTGTATCCCCTTTTTCCCAACCATAATTTGTTGTTTTTTAAATTTAATTTATGGTTGCATACTAAACAAATGACATTCACCATGCTGATTTACAACATTGATTTTTGACCGTCTGACCTGTGAGACGAGGATCGAAACAAGCACTCCAATTACTATGTAACCACTCAGGTGTATAGAGTGTGAATCTGTGCTGCTCCATTATCTCAGTTAAAAATAATAACAATAATAATGTATGTTACGTAGCGCTTTGAGCAAATGCTCAACAAGCAAGAAAGCAAGAAAAATGCATATTAAATGTTAAAATACAATAGTGATTATGCATCAAAAGCAATTGTGAGGAGGTGGGTTTTGAAGGTACATGGATCACTACAGTCAGCCAGAAACTGAGCAACCTTGGCAGAGGTTTGTGCTCTCTGGGTGCTCTCTTAAGTAGAGGTTCAGGTTAGGTTTCCAGTCTAACACACTGAAGCTGCTTTCAGAGTTGCTCTGAAGTCCTCTATTCTCTGAAGACTGCAACTGTGAAAGCAAAAGTCTGCAAAAGTTGCTCCGTAGCAGGGAAAACTCCAAATAATTCAACAGCAACTGTGTGACCCAGGCACCCACCTATTGGCTTGACACTGGTACCCTGCATATAGGGTAGCTTAGACTGCCGCTCATTGGCTAAAAGTGTCCATATGTTGCAGTGTCTTTCTGCAGAGCACTCTGAATTAATCAGCATCGTTTATACTCCGAGCACACTCGCACTCATCAAACAGCACCACTGCCCTGAGCCATCACCAGTATCATATTCATGTGACGTTATCGATGGAAGCTACAGAAACTCTTACCGCCAGATTAGTGACTGTTTAATTAAACTGAAAAATGCCAAACACTCACAGAGCCTGTGATCGAGAGTGTAATTCTGCAGCTGTGTTTGCAGGAAGCTTATTACTCAGCACTAATGGGTGTCTTCTGCCGAGACACATCGCGGCAGCAGGCCCAAGCTTCTGCTCCTGCTTTATGATTCTAATCAACTGTCCTCCGTGGTGAGAAATATCAACAATAAACTACATACATGAAGCTGTCTTCCAGATGGAAAACAACAACTTCCATATTGTACTATGTGGGATGGATACCGTAGCTTGTTCTTATGGAAACCAGGATTATAGTGCAGCTGTCTGTAATTCAGAAATGGAACTGCCTCATGACATGCCATGACACGACATTTTCAATGCAAACATAGCATATGTGCATGTAGTAGGCCTACAGATGAGTGACTTAGCACTGCAGAGATGGCGTCACAGCTCCGGGGCCAAGATGGAACTTTGGGTTTAACTTAGATCAACAATTACATTTAGCATAAGTAACCGGCTCTGTTGGATGACAGGTAACATTTATTCTTCAACAAAAACATATAATAAAAAGGGTCGTCGCTCACAATGTCCGAAATTGGCTCACAGTCTGACCATTTTGTCTGTATGTAGACCAGCCACACTTTACACGCTCCATTCATGCTCTGAATTCCCCTCTGATTTATTTGGTCAAAAGCTGATTGTAATGGAACAGATTTAGTCGAGGGGCTGTGTAATAAAGAAATCCTGTGTACTTATAATAATAATAATTACATTTATTAAAATCACTTGATGGACCACGGCAGATTTGGCTTGCACCAGTCATTACACTGATTTGTACAGAAACTGATTATATTTGTTGTTGGATATGTTAAGACCTGTATGAAGGAATTGAAGGCCTATAATCAGAAGCTGTTTTCTTTACATTAATACTGGAGAATTGCGTCTGCATACTCTCTGGAGTTAGTCGGTCACATATGATGAATGCTGTGGGTCAGACACATTTAAAATAGCGGGAGAATCTGTGGAGGATCTAGGCTGAAGGCTTTTCGCAAACTTTTGAGGTTGAACTCAGAAGAGGAGTATGCAACAAAATACACCTTATTGTAATTTTGTATGCAGGTGATAACACTTAAACACACCTTTACACCTGTTGTCATTCCTTAATTTCTGTTCAATAACAAAATGAAAACCAACATCATAGATTACACTGTCTTTGTTGGGCTTTATTTGCAAATAGGTATTCAGCTGTGGTGAGATCAGGATGTATCAGTCCACAGAGATGGTGCCATTATGCAACTATTCTTAAAAAATGAAAAAGAAAAAAAGCAATCTTTACTCTGAACAAACTGATCTGGCAGCAACAATTATTGGATTTAGAGTGTGAGACTTTAGTAAAAGTAATGACATGTAAAAGTCAATGAAATAACAAACTTCTCCCCACTCTGATGCTTGGTTTTATCTTAGGCATTTACTTTATCAAACAGTAGAACACGTGTACCTAATAAAGTGGTTGGTTAGTAGTTTCATACTTGTCAGAGACGGCTCGCAAAGCATTGTGGGTAAATGAGTAAAAGAACCAGGCGCTCCTTATACGCATGCGTACAGCGCTGTCAATTCGAAACCCAGCGAGGGAAAACAAAACCAGACCCCAGCAACAGTAAGTTTTCTACCTTTGCTTTCGACTTTTCTCCTATTGTCCTCCTGTTAATGTTGTACTTACTCGCGGAGAAGCAGTCAGCTTAACGCTGCTAATACCCCCGTGAAGTCGTTATAGCCTTGGTATCTCTTTAACTGCCACACTGATACACGACGACAAGCAAAGTTTTAGACGTTTTACAAAGTCCCGTAATGCACTGTGAATCACAGCCAGCATCAAGATTAAGATTAGAATTAAATTAACGTTTTGTGTCTCGCAGTCTTCCTTGTCCCGGAACCATGCTACCTTATGCTGTTTGCTGATCGACGGGATATGTAGTTATTATTTAATTAAATGCATAATTATGCATTGTTCTCGTGTATTATTAAAGCCGAATTTAGATAGAGATTATGCATGTTTACAAAAACAGTAAGCTTATCTTCTATTGTTTGCGCACTGATAAAGATAGTTAATGCAACCTTAAACTTAATGATTTTTAAAAGGAGTTTGGCCCAACTGTAGAAAAGAGTAACATTTACACACGCACAACTCACAGTTTTAACATCATTCATTTTCCACGAGTATATACCTAAAGTATTGAGACTATAGAATTTCTCATGTGTGTTTAAAGTGTTTAAAGTTGTTCTGAATGCTACCCCCACTTGGGGCAGTGTTTGCTAAAGTTAGCAGGCTAACTAGCTATAACGGTGAAGTGGCTATAGTCAGAACCAGACAACTAAAACTGACTGGTTTTGTGGTTAGGGTTAGAATTGTTTTAGGTTTATGGTTAAGGTTAGGTCTTTAGTTGTGTAGGTTAAAATAAGGGGCTAGGGAATGCTTTATGTATATGAGTTCACTGTCCACATAAAGAGGGTTAGTGTATGTGTGTGTTTGTTTATCAGGGCTCGTGTTGGCTGCTACATTTCTCGATTGGTGACAGGTAGCATTTTCTTTTGCTGTACTATCCTCTGACTCTTATGAATGACATGCCCTTGACATACTACACTTTTCATCTACACAGCATGTGTTGTATGTCTCACACAGTACTATAAGTACAGACTGAACATCGAGATTATATTTGCATTTGGATGCAGGGGAAAAAAAGTATAAATATAGATGTATGTATCAGTTATTGGCCCAAGCACTCACAATTTATTGAGATATTGGATATCGGCAAAAAGTCCAATATCGTTCATCTCTAGTGTTTCTGATTTCAGCAGTTGGTATTTATAAAATGATTAGAAAAAAAAATCTACCATCTGCCATTACTTTTAAAGCATCCTTTAGTGATGTACTTGTTGTTGTAACCCATCTGTCAACAAGTCACTAAATAATTTAGGGGACACATTATTTCCCCTCCTGATGTTTAAAGGAAAACTAAAAGTTAACAGCTGACCTGTATTTGTTTGATTTCATCTTTTGCACTGCTGTTACATGACTGGCTGATTAAACAGTTGCATAAGAAGGTGTACATAATGTAGTGTTCAGTGGAAGTGCAAGTGATCCCTGTGCTTGGAGCTAGGGGTAGAGTAAGGACACAATTGTTCTGATACCACAGGCTGATTGAGCTCTGCTTTCCTTTGCTCCATTGCCATAATGTGAATTGCATATAATTGCCAATTTCTTATTTATCATGAGTCATATGCAGATATTCTTTGGGCCACTGATCTGATCTGAGACTTTTACTATCAGCTCTCAGCTGATACCAAGTCCAATATTAATATATTTAATCAAATAATTTGTGTCTGAGACACATTGAAAGGTCCTAGATGTAGTTAATCTCACACTCCCTGTTTTACAAGCTTGAAGAAAGCCAAGTATCAAAGGCATAAATATTTAAGCTTCATTTATGGATATGATGTAAGTAAAAGTTCATTGTGGATTATTCAGTTCCCAACACTGAGTGACATGCTGAGATGTCTCACTGTGTTTTGGATTTGTTGTGACTGGAGAAACACTTGGACCGTGGTGTTACAGAGTCGTGCTTCTTCCCTTGTAAACTTTGACAAGTACTGACCGTGGTGTGCAGAGCAAACACAAGCTGATAACAACTTTAATTTAAGCCTGCCATGAAGTGAAAAAGCTGCAGCTGAATGTTTCCTACATTGTACTGCTAATAAATTATGTTTGCTTAGATTTATTAGCCTTCGGCTAAGTAAATTTGCAACCAATCTCCTCCTAAATAATCTCTGACACAATATGAACACTAATGGCATATTGATGTGCTGACTAGTTTTTGTTAATTGATAATACTCTTATTTTATTGTAAAGCTGTGAAAAGGCATTGTCACATCGATAGACAAATGCATTGACACCCGTATAGTCAGATTGGCGATGGACATTATGTTCTTCACAAACAGAAATGACTTGCCTGTATATTTGCACATAGAACATAGAAGTGCAATTCACAACACAAGTGAATTCAGGAGTCGAGACACATTCAAATGCTATAGTATATGTTTAAATTTATATACTTGTAGCTGTCTACTTACCATCGGGTGTCTCAGTGCGGATGTTGATTTTCTGAACATGGCATTTACCCCTGTCAGGTGCTTGATGAGCCTCAGCTCCTGGATTCTGCACTCCTCCCCCTATGGAGCTCAGAGTGAACATTCATAACCTCTCAGAAGTTTACTCATCCTTTCCATCCGTCTGTGAAAGTTAAAAATCAACTGCTTACCCCGGCCTTTGAAGTGGCGGCCACTTGCTGTGTTATAGATTACCTGTGTGACCTTGCCAACCTCCTGCTGAACATCTGTATGAGTGGTAAGGATAGTGGAATTTCATCTGGCTGTGGTTGCCTGTTTTTTCTCTTCTATGCTTGGGACCTGCTTCTTTCAGGATTATGTCCATATTGGCCAAATTTAATGTTTGCCAACAAATGGTTTAGTCATAACTGGTGCGTTCACACTATGGCTGCAACTAATCATTATTTTAGTTATTGCTTAATCTGATTATTTAATCAATTTGTTGTTTGGCACCTAAAATGTTGAAAAATGATGATCACTGTTTCCCAAACCTAAAATGATGATGTTCTCAAACCAAAATTATACAGTTCTAATTATTTATTTTGTTATATGGAGAATAGAACCCAGAAAATATCGACAGTGAAGATCTGATTTTTATTTTTAAAGAAAACACTCAAACCTATTAATCATCAAATTAGTAGACAAATAATTTAGTAATTGATTAATCAGTTAATCTGTTAATCAATGCAGCCCTAATCCAGAACAAACACAAACCAAATTTTGGGTGGTGTCTCTCTGGGTTGTTTTTAGAGAGTGCCCTTCCCCTTCCACCAGACAAGAGTTAATTCCTTATTAAACTCTGCTGTTACAGACACACTTGTTTGTTTTCCTGGTTTCCTTAGAAATATGTTGTTGCATTCATATTAACAAAGGATAATGGGGTCAATACATTTGTGAATACATCTTATGATTTCCAAGAAAACCAATTATTTTTCAGAACTGTATAATTGCACTGTAGCCCTCTGAATCATAATCACATCAAATTGTGAGGTTCCTAGATACTCCTACCCCTACTGAAGCTGTTTGAATGCTTTGTAAGTTAATTCACACTACCACCAAATTATTAAGGAACTGAAAACATTAATTGTCAAGTATTAAGAGATGGCGATTATGGTATATATTATGCCATGCATGCATTTAGTTTTTTCTTTGGACATTGGTCTGGACCACAGTTTAGCTACATCATCAGTGTGCATTTATATTGTATCTGTAATAAAGAGGTGACTGCAGTCCTGATTCCCCATGTACTGCTGTGATATTTATATTAAGTGAACCCGTGTCCGCTTTTTCTTATCAGCTGCTGCTGATGAAATAAGGTTCATCTGCCTGTACCCTCTGGGAGGATTTGTTTGAGTCCCACTGCAGAGAGAACTCCTCCATTCTGCATGGGAATAAACCTTTGAGATCTGCGTTTTCAACCTGCGGGGTCAGGAGATAAGATGTGGATAAAAACATATCTCCACTGAACAGGCGGTGCATATCATTGTACCTCCCCCAGTGCTTCTGAAATACTGAATATTTAAGCCTCTTATGATGATGAATCAAATGATACATGAAAATAAGAGATATTATAGCCTAAGTGTTCATTCTGGTCCACATTTATTGAAGCGCCAAAATCCCAGTTACAGTTTCAGTATGTCTACAAGAAGCAGAACAGTATACCAGTTAAGAACATTGTCAAACCTACATTTTTAATCCCTCATATATGTGCCATAAGTAGTGATCAGTATTTCTGTCCATGTCCATCCCAGTTATGTTTATATCTGTGTCTATCTGTGTTTGTGGGTTTGCTCTGGTTACTCTGGCTTCCTCCCACATTCCAAATCCATGCAGACTCTCAAAATTGGTTTCGCAGGTGTGAATATGAGAGTTAATGGTTGTGTGTCTTTGTATGTGTCTGCGATGGACTGACAACCTATCCATTAACTGCCCATTTTTCTTCACCAGCTGGTCTATACCTTTATTGGAGTGCTAAAAATAAACTTATATATTCACCACAACATTGCACCGGGGAAATTGAAGGGCCTTACTTAAGGGGCATGGTTTAGTTTACCTAAATTAATTTTCATGTAAGAACTTGTAGATTCTGCTGTGCATATGCCTTCCATCCACATTGCCCTACTGCTTACAAAGCAACTAATTTCTAAAACCTTGTTGACTCTTAACTGCATTTTAGAACGGTACCTTTTTCCATAAACATTTAAAATGTCTAGTGTCATGTCCTGCAGGTGTGAGACAATTAAACGGGAATGTTAGTGTCCAGGGTTCCACTATCTCTGTTACTGGACAGAGTAGTCTGTGCCTGTGCTATCATCTGCTGAGAGTGTGTCACTCAGTGCTGAAGTTTAGTTTATGTTTTTTAATAAATGGATTTCTCTGAGTTCTCTGAGAACTGCTCTCCCCTGACACGCTCCCATCACTCGGCACCTGCAAGCTGCTCCTGGCCTGATTTTTATATATATATATATATATATATATATATATATATATATATATATATATATATAAAAAAGCTTGAGTCACCTGTTGATCTGTGTATAAGTGTGTTTTTCTCAGTTGGTCAAATTGTTGGACCATGTGCATGTGGCAGCTGAGGGTTTTATGCTGCTGAAAATAAACCTCCCTGAGTTGTGTTCAAGACAGTGTTCACTTCTGTCCAGACTTGAGTAGTCTACTGTTGACAAATGGAGATCATAAAATATTGGTTGAGGTTCAATTTTCTCTATTAATGACAGGAAAGGGTCAATCACAATGTGCTGGAGTGTTTGTACCTACATTAATAGGGGTGGGTCAAAATATTGTTTTTGTGATATATTGTCGTCCTTCCTTGTGCAATACGATAATCAATGCGCCAAGGCAAATGTTGATGTTTTTATAAGCAAACTAATGCGCACTGATATTTTTTGTGTAGATGAACAAAAATCAGAATGTTTTAAGCCTTGCTCTTATTTTTCTGGCTCTGGCGATTCTGCATTTGCTCAGTCATCCTTGACTATGTCACATTGTTTCCTGTTGTGATCAGTGATGATTTTTTTTTTTCAGTCTGTACAACCACTGAGTGCTGTCCCTCCACAGCAGTCCTATTTAGTCTGCAGTCCTTATTACTGTCCTGGGCTTATGGTTCGGCAGTGAGCTGCTGGTGGGAGGTCTGTCCTCTGTCCCTCTCAGCCTATCTGTTCCTCATGACTGATGTCGTTGGGATGAACTTGAGTTGCCTTCTGGGTTAATAATGAGCATCTCAAAGCAGCTGACCAGTGGGTTTCAGGGGTGCTAATAGGAACAGGAAGACCTCCATCTGCTCGAGGTAGGGCTGGCTGACATTGGGAGACACTTTACAGCCGACCAGTGGTCTATGATAAGTTGCTCCTCTTTTGGGAATTGTGATGGAGGGTGCTTGACTCGCAGTTCCCCACACCATTCATTTGCTGAAGCTGACAAATAAAGCAGATGCACTACGCTACAGATCAGATGGCTACACATATCCATAAAGTTCTCTCAGGACTTTATCAAACAGGTGGGATTTTGTCAATGCAGCAGCAAAATATGGTGGTGAAGAAAACCTTAAGTCTGCACTTGGTGGGGTCTTCCTAGGCTCCTAAGAGTTCTAATCAGATAATCAAATAGATATTTGTCATAAATCAACAAACACATCAGGATTTCTACTTGACCATGAAAAACATTTTTTGTGTCCAGTATTTTCCCTTTTAGTAGCTCTGTTAGACTTGTCCTCCCTCCTCCCTATATCACCTCATAAATTTCATGTAGGCTGCATTCATTAACCATTAAACAGTGTAATCCATGTGAAGAGAAGAGAGGACCATAATGCCTGAAAGGTTTCTTTAAGACCCCTGAAAATGAGAGACCCATCATACTGAGTAAACGATCTAGATCAGCGATATCTGTTGGAATATAGAGCTATTTAATAAGGATGGGCATTTCAAACAAAAATACTAATCACTATCCATCAGGATGTTGTCCATGGATAATTGATGACCATATTGCAGCACTGCAGGAGTGGTGACACGGCCTGCATGGGTAAAACAACCGAGCTGCTGGCATAACGCATACTGTGTAATTTTAAGTGTTGCATTAATTTGTAGATGTTTCTTTTAAATACTCCAACATCGCCTCTAAATATTTAACAATTACACTCATATTTACTATTACGTTTAACTTAAGTACCACACACAGTAGCTTTTGGTGTGTGTTTTTGCTTTTATTTCCTGTGACTCACTGCTACCTTGTAACACGCAGCCTCGTGGACAGAATTTTGACGAGACTAAATGAACAAACATTTGATATTGCCTTGACAGATACTGAACAGTATCTGCATAACCCCATGTGCAGACACTAAAATAAATTTGTTGTTCACTCACTGACAGCAAACACAGTTTTAAGCTTAAACTGTTGAAATCCATCTTTGATGCAGTTCCTGGATCACAGATAATAACCTGCAGTTGTTGTATGTGTATCTCCATAATTTTGGTCAAGTTCTTTTTGAAGTTTGATTGTGGAAGCTTGTAGGTCAGATCCAGAAATGATCTGGTACCTTCACACAGAGTAGCTCTGAATTCATGAATGAATCACTCGCCCTGCCCTAATTCAGGCCTCCAGCTGCTCCCCTCAGAGAGGTTTATTTGATTTTATTATTTTTTTCTTGCTGGGTTTTCTGCCTGACTGAGCAGTTGACTCTACGGCAGAGTGAACAGCTCGCCTGCCTTGCAGGCTGTTCCTGCTCTGCAGTCCTTGGTCAACGAGGTACCACCAAGGGACTCGGCAGTCAAATCTGCCCCAGATCAAACTAACAAGCTCTGACAGGAAGCAACGTGCTACCTGCTGGGAACATGGCCAATGGTTTTCTGTGTTTCTCTCTAAAACGCCTCACAGACTTTAACACTCCTGCTGCGCTGTCGACATGGATCTGATGTTTCCTGTCGTAGGTCTTATCTTTGTAATGAGTTGTCTGTTGTGGATGGTGGTTGGATTGGCTGTTAAACCAGAGATCAGTGATGGGATCAGTGTCAGTCAGCAGCTGTGTCCTGTGTCTTGAGTCATTTGCCCTCGCTCTTTTTCTGAACCTGATGAACATGAATTAGGGCTGCAACAATGAAGTGGTTATTCAATTATTAAATTAACTCATTTTTAACTCATAATTGAATTTTGTTTTTTTTTATAATACATTTTTTTTTTCAGATTTTCAACTTTAAATGTGAAATTTTCTGGTTTCTTTGCACCATATAACAAAAAAAATCATTACATTTGAATAATTTTGATTTGTGGACAAATTTTGACTTTTGAGAACATCATCATCTCCAGTTTTAGGAAACACTAATTTTTCAACATTTTATGGACCAAATGATAAGTATATAGTAATCAACAGATTCATTGATTATGAAAATAATGCTTAGTTGCAGCCCTATTATGAATTGAATTTTTAACAGTTGTCCTGTTGCCCCATTTCTTGGTCCAGAACTTAACCTTATGTGACAATTTATGTCCTCAGGTCACCTGAATGCCATGCCTGTCTATGTGCTGTCAGAAGGGGCGGCGCCAGGCACTCGTATGCCAGCACACCTGACCAGGATTTCCATCCCACTAATCACCACCAGAATGGACTGTGTCAACAAATCAGTCAAGGTTGGTGTACAACAGAGTAGAGATTTACATGTTTAATCCCTTTTACTAATCATTCATCAATGTCACGATCAGCCATGCCAACAGGAAGACAAACATTTCTAATTATGTATGCATCAAATTACTTTTGGAGCCAGGAGGAAAAGGGTTTTCTTTGGATGTAAAATAGGATGCTTTGATCTGCCATTACTGTGCTGTGTCTGTTGCTGCAGTGAAGTAGATATATATACAGTATGTATGTATGAATGATCAAAGTTATCCCTAGCAATCAAGGGTCACTACAAATTGAGTTGTTTTTTTAAATGCAAGAGATTTCATTATATCTGGCACAGTAATTTAATTGGATTTGTGTAGAATATTGCAGTTGAAGGTCAGGGATGCTGTGATGTCACAAAACTAATATTTCTCTCAAAGACGTATAACGTGTAGCTTTGAAACATCAGGCAAGAAATCTGATTCACTGTAACTGTGCACTGTTATCTATCTTTCAAACCTTGTATGAGGAATAGATCAGTATGTGAAGAAGACCACTGAGGTCAGAGCCTTTTTCATTTCTCACAGAGATGCACACAAGCTTGTGCATAAAAAAATGTGCTTTTATTATGCCTCCTTTGCCCGCCGGCAACAGATGGGACCATAATGTGCTAATTATGACAATTTATCAGACAAACTGTCTAAATTGATTAAATGGTTAAGTGATGACATTTTTAGAGCCAAAAAGTCAAAAGGTCACTTTTAATCTGACTCCATTATGGTCTGCAAAAACACTTTTCTGGCCATTACTCAGCAGAGGGGGACATTAGGACCATATTTTCTCGTTAGTTGTGCAACTCTAAATGTTAAGTTGTGTTATCTTGCATTTAATGTCAGATATCCAGTAATTTAGGGTCACATTTGTTATCATTGTCATTACTATGGTACTGTCCTCTTCCACCATAAAGATGAATAAGGATATTAAGTCCTCACACGATCTGTATGAGCATCTTGTTCATTATGGTACAATCCTGGATTTAAAGCAGCAGGAAACCCTCGATCAAATCATGTATAGCAGCAACTTTGTATCATTCAGATTTACAAAACATTGACAATTGAGTGGTCTAAGCCTTTTTTGCAAATACTTTTCTATAAATTGCCCAATTCAAATTTTATTTTCTGTGAAGTGGAAAACATATGGAGAGACTAATCTATAATATCCGCAAGTCAGATACACACTAAAATTTTAATTTTAAATTTAAGATTTAATCTCACATCTGTATTTTTAAACATAAAACTTCCTCCTTGTCCTGTCCCTTATCTATTAGGTTATAAAGTTGTTACTTTAGTAACTGTTTCAATTATATGTATTGAGATTCCTCTTTGCCCAAATACCTTGAAGCACAGCTGTTACTGTAAATTAGTAATGCTTAATGTTTTCCGTATAGATAACCTATTTTGCTGTTTTCCTTTCCATCCATCCATCACCTGCCTGCCACCGTTTAGGTACATCAAGTTTCTTTTTCTGTTCACGAGAGGCTATTTTCTTGTTCTTGATGACGACGCTGCACGATCATATTTATGAAAACCAGAGCGACAGAATAATCGACCTTCTGTCTCGCAGCCCTTTTCCCTGAGGCACTCATCTGCACCCCTTACTTTTCTGACGTGGCTTTGATCAGTTGACGGTGCTCTGAGTGAAATACTGCAGAGCTTCAGTCAGGTAAATGATCCTTAGTTTGCCTTGAGGTTTATTGTTGTTTTGTTTTTATAGGGAAAAGTTATTTGTAAAGGCCCACTGATGTCGTTGGCAGCCGATGACTTCACCTTGAAGAGTGTCATCCAAGGTAAAACTCTTTTTTTTTTGTTTATGCATGAGATTCAAACCAAACTTAAGGTTCTCGGGGGCTTTTTCAGCTGCAGCTTAAATTTTATTTAGTTGCACTAGCGCTAAATTTCACTGCAACCAAATATATCAATGTGCCGCCTTCAGCACCACTATTTTAGAGGTTGCCTTTTATTCATTCCCCATATCCATTCATACTCGAGTGCAAACAAGAATAAGGTGTAGGTAAATGTTTGTCTCATTTGAAGCACAAATATAGTGTGTTCATACACAAATATTAATTGGACATTATGTTTCGCTGGTTAGATAAACATCTAAAATTCTGACTGTTTTGTAGTGGTTATACAGTATGGTGAATATAGGGAAGCATACAAACACACAATAAAAAAAAATTAATGGCAGGCTTTATTCAATTATTACTAACTCTATTGAAAATATGAAACTACTATAAAGCACCATTTTTCAGTAGTGAGTTTACATAAAAGGGTGAGGGTGCTTCGTCAGATAACAAACAGGGAGTGAGATCATGTTGATACTGAGACGCTTATAGAGGGAAAAATACAATGAACATCGTTCTTCAAGTTAACAATTGATTTAGGCTGCATCACTGTGTGTGGATAGAAGGGGGAGACAAAATCAGCTGTTAGTGTGTCTGTGTGTGAGAGAGAGAGAGAGCTGCAGGGGATGAATACATTGAGTTTTTAAACCTTGTTAGGGGGAAAAAAAAAGACAGTTAGTATTGATTCTGTCGCCACGCATTGTCCAATGTATGTGACTCTGGAAATATTAGGTGCACCAGTGCAACCAGAGAAAATCTAGTCGCACACCACAGATTCTCTCATCTGTGTAACATAATCTGTCAGAAGTCATCTTTAATGCCTCATCGTCATCGCGGTTGGAATCTCCATCGTAACTCCTCATTCCTTATTCCTTCTCCTCATATTTTTCAGAAGAAGAGTCTGATGTCTTGTCTCAGAACATGTCCATCAACATTGTTCTGTTTGGAGCGCTGGCCGAGGAATTCAATCAAACTGTCAGTCAAGGGGTAGGTTAAATGAGGTTTACTTAAGATGTCATACGGTACATCACACATACTGTATGATGCTATAGAAAAAAATCACAGGGACTGTCTAATGCTGTGTATCAATTATCGTAGTACAATTTTATATTTATATCCTGTATATAAATAAAGTAATAGGATAGTTGAAATACATGTGTGTGTAACTTGTGAGATAGTTCCTAGATAGATAGTGTTTGATCATATTTGTAAAGTAGCTTTGGTGTGTGTTTTTAATATGTTTGAGCTTGGCAGCAATTCCAGCTGTGCAATAATAGTTTATGATGTAATATATATTTTATTTATAGAACCATTGTCAAGCCTTAAGCACAAAGTGCTTTAAAAAGGGGAAAAACTAAAAAACATACTCAACATTAAAGAGGTATTCTCTCAGAAGGAAAAACGCCTGACTGTATGAAAAACACACAGTGTGCTTTATGAAGCTTTGGGAGGTGTTTTTTTTTTTTTTTCTTTTTTTTTAAAAGAACATTCAAAGCAATATCAACAAAATAGGGAAACTGTCCTATTATGAAATGAAAATGAAAGAAAATAGCTCAAGGCCACAGAAGTGAATCCTGTCATGGAAAAACCATTTGTATCAAACAAAGTTTTGAAGATGAGGTTTAAAGGCAGTTACTGGAGGCGTCAATTGTGTGGCTCTGAGCTTGCAACAACACGCTCACCCTTTGTTTTCAGTTTTTGCTCTGCAGTAGACCCTGACTACATCCACGCTCTGGGTACGACTGCTGTCTATACTACCCCAGCGTTTTAGAGCCCTGAGTAGTGATGTGTCGTTCGTGAACGATCCGTTCAATATGAATTATGAACTTTTTAGTTTTTTGCCACATGGCAGGAAGCTGCATAAGCAGGACAGGAAACAGTAAGGATTAGTTCACGACTCACTCAACTGTGCGTCCGTCCTCAGGTCCTCGTTCATTTGTCAGGTATTTCGGTACCGAAATGAAGGTATTGGTATCGCTATCGAAAATGTTTGATTGATACCCAGCCCTAGGAAAGGGCTTCGTTAATATAATAATCTGGCGTCAGATCGTTGACAGCCATGAATGTGATTATTAACACTTTAAACTGGATTCTAAAATAGATTTGACACCTGTTCAGTGAAGCCACGATTGGTGTGATGTGTGAGAATAGCTTTTTTTCTGTAGTGTTATACGTTACATTTTAATGACAGTTGCTTAGCAGCAGCAGAGAAATCAGCACAGAGGTTTCTCATTAATAGCCCTCCTGCTGTGTGTATTAATGACTAAGATTAACATTAATTTATACTGCACTTGCTTGTAATCAGGGAGAATGAGCAGTGGCCATACAACAGCATGTCAGGGAAATTCACTGCAGCTTATGCTGTATTAATGCATGCAGCTATCACAGTGGTGTCAGTGATTTTACAAATGTGTGCAACAAGGAAAAAATTAATTACCACAACAGCCCTAGGAGAGAATGAATGGATGAATTTGCCCCCTGTCAAGCAGTTTGGAGAGAAAATGACAGAAGCTTTTTTAATTTCTGTCATTTATCTGGTGATTATAAGACTAATTTATGTGATTTTCTGTGAAAAGGATATGAAAGAATTATTTGTGGAAATTATATCTTTTCCCAAATATACCATATTACCATATGGTGCCCTAAAAAAAGTTTTTAATCAGATAATAAATGGGGTACTTCAAGTGTGCTAAATTAATCAAGTAATTCATAATATTAAGGTTTGGGTTTGCTTCTTCTATCCTGTATTCAAATTGCCATTATTTGTACAAGGTAGGAAATGATGCATTCAATAATCCTTATGACTGCTCTTTTTGCTTCCTGGGAATAATTATGTTCCACTGAAGGGTAAATCGCTCGCATTTAAACAAATTATCAGTAAATTGTATTACATTATATACATTATGCTGTTAAGAACAACATTCAGGAGATCTACAGTATGGGCCTAAGCTCTGACAAACTCAATTACAATATGTACAGTAATCATACACCAAAGATTAATGCACATGCAAATGAAGTATCTTACTGTTACAAAACATGGGATAGCTGTTAATGTGTAGCAATGTTGACAATTTATATGATGCCTCTGTGTTTTTCACATTTAAATAGTTCAAATCTGAGAATGTGCTTTTGAATTTGCCTGGAGAGAAAAAAAATCCCAGAAAGGCAAGCTTCTTTACTGACGAGAGCAAAGGAGACAGAAGCGTATTAGAGATTACATGGTTGGTGAACATAGGAAAGAGGTGGTGGAGACCATAAACAGAGTTAAGAGAGAGGGGATACTGCAGTAGCATTTATCAGGTTACCACACCAACATAATGAGTGTTGTTAGATGCTTTATTTAGCAGCTGTTGACTGACAAGTTCATGTCGCCTTACTAATGTGTTGATATGTCTTTTTTAAATGTTTTTATTTATTGGCTTAAATTACACATTTTTGTTCTCATACACTTGATACATATTGCTGAGAGACCAAAAGAGAACATGTTTTTATCCCCCCTTGTATGTAATTAATTTTGAGTTCATACATTATTTGCACAAACTCAATAACTGGTTACTAAAGTAAAGGATATATTTGTATTATTACTTATCATACATCTTTCTGATGGAGGGGGAAAAAAGGGAAATAAGTTTAATATATTGACACAGTTGCAGTTTAAGAAGTAGAAGATGTTGAATGTGTTGTTGTGTGTCAGGATTGCTGCTTCTCTGACTTGGGTTTAGTCCTGTCTCTGACACTGTCATAGCTGTACACAACAACACCCAGGATGCAGTTTAAAGAGCGGTGAATAAGTCTGTGATCTGCGTAGGGACAGTGACCACATTAGGGATAATCCTCCTCACTGGTTTTTTCGGTGTTTGTGCTTCACTGCCTTGATGAAACTTAAAGCCCCGTAAAGCTTGGTGAAAGCAGGAAGTTATCACACTCTGAGCTGCCATGCTCAGCCTGTAGATGATGGAGGTCTTGCCAGGCTGCGTTCCTCTGTAACATGATTATTCAGACTATCTGCTGTCTCTTTGTCAGGCTCTGCAGAGGCTTTAACGGAGTCTTGGGGGCAGCTGGCACGCCCAATAAAAGACTATCTCTACTTTTCACACCAGTGGCGGCTTGTTGTGATGTCTCATTTAACTCCCCCTGCCCAACATCTGTCGCTACACTCTCGTCTTCCCCCTGGGAAGAAGAATGTGTATTTATCCCTCTTTGTTTTCTCTGTTTAAATCCCTCAATCTGCTTGTTTCATTTATCTCGTGTTTTCCTGTAGGATGTGTTGGTGGCCTCTGGTTTCACTGTGGCTGAATCTTCCACCTTTCAGGATGACAAGATGCATCCCTGTAACCTGCTGCTGTCGGGACACAATGCCTGTCTTTATGTGAGGATGTTAATCTAAATAATATTGTATATGTTGTATGAAAAGTCCCCTTACAGCTTTAAATTTTTTCTCCTTCTTTCTACATTTATCTGACAGCTCTAGTTGCTTGTTAGCAATTAATCTTGAAGCTAAGGTCTGTAAACGCCAGCAAGGCTACACTTTAACAAAAATTCAAATGATGCATCCCGCCCCCTTCTGTCATTCCTCTCCTCAAAGCTTTATTTACACCTTCATTTATTGATTGCTACTGGGATGTGAAGATGTTTGCAACGAATAAGATGAAAGTGTTTCAGAAACAAATAACAGACAAATAATGCATGCATTCAGATGACAAAAAGAGTCAATAAAAGATGTTATGAAGGAGGTTATTGTCTGTGTTTACCTGTTGATGAAATTCACTTCCTCCTCCCCCCGTTTTACTTGAAGTCTCTGTGTGTTTCTCAATTCTACAGGAGCAACACTTTTTTCGTAGCCTTTTACATCATCGTATGCATGTCCAATGTTCAGTATATACAGAACAGTGTGTTACAACACTATAATGATCAAACGTGGCTGCCTAAATTGGCTTGGATATAAGGGATAAGAAATATAGTTGGAATGTTTTACATTTTGCTTAATCCAATTAAAGCAACAGCTTCTCTTAGATTTATATTATTTTTGTTCTTATTCTATTCATCATTTGAGACAATGATACTTTATAGATATCTTTCTACTCTCTGTCGTCCTCACCGTCTTTTGTGCTCATTTCTTTCCTCCAGCAGCAGTGCTGTCTGCATGGTGTCATTTGAGATATTTACTCGCATCTCTGTCTTCGTCCCTCAGGTGTCCCGCCTGCTCCCTCCATCTGACCCCATATCCCCGGTGGCCAACAAGAGGAGCACGATTCTCTCCACCGAGGTCAGAGTCAGAAGCCTGGTTAACTGAATCGGCTGCAGGGAGTGCTGCTGAAGAGGTCTTGTATCTGTCAGGACCTTTTTATGTCAGCAGCTGACTGTCCTGTGGTCACCTCAGCTGATTCTGTCTTTGCTGTTGCTGGTGATGATGTGTGGAGGAGCTTTAAATACAATTTTTTTTAATATTTAAAATTACATAAATCAGGGGACTGTTTACAATATTTTAGTCAAGTATGTGTTGCTTTTGATGAATGAAATTGGCCTCAAAGAGAAGCTCAATCGAAAAAATAGAGTGACAGGTGGGGAGAGAGAGTTGGAAGGGGTTTAGTGAACCAATGCATTACGCACACAGCTCTACTGTAACTAGATTTTAACCATTAGAAATAATAAGTCTTGTGGTGATCAGTGTTCATATTGTGGCGCTTGCTACAAATGAATTAACAAATGGACCCTAAGACGAAAAATTCACATTCACACATGTAAGCAAATGTATCCATGACCACCTTCTAGTGTGTTTTTTGTGATTGGCTTTGAAGAAGCCTTGATATCAGATTGTGTGTAGATCTGAACAAGTTTTTAAAATAAGTTGTAATCTTCTTTAGGTGGCCATCAAACAATTACCAGTTTTTGTTATAATCTCTATAGACTCATTGTTTCCATGTGTTTGTGATGCAGATGGTTATTTTATCACATCACATGTAATAGCCACACAGCCAGTTTTACCATCTGTGATTTCAAGCACATGGTGAAGACACTGCAGAGGAAATCAGCTGCCACAGTTAAAAATTAAAACATATATACAAACTGCTTTACAGCCATGTTACATTAATGACGGATCAGTGAAGAGGGCTATCAGTGTCAGTGACTTAACATTTCTGACTGAAACATTTCTAACTGAATAAATTAACAGATACAACAGACAGAATAATACACACAAAAGATTTTCTGAAGCCTGTGATCAAATTTTAAAGATCGGTCTGTCTTTGTTCCAGTCTTCCGTGACACTGCACATTCACCTCACTCTTTACACAAATGCTGACATATTAACAATATCATATAACATAGCATGTGTGTGTGTTTTATTTACAGTTTTGTTTTTCCTCAGGTACCCAGGAGGCCCAAGGTTCTCAAATATACATACGTGCGACTGGACGACCTGAAGCCTAAAACTGTAGTCAACGTGTACGGAGTGGTGGTTTTCTTCAAACCGCCATTCAAGAGCCGAGGACCAGGTCAGGACCACAAATATCAGTATTTTAATTTAAGAAAGTCTGTGAGTCTCTACTTTTATCTTACATCAACATGCTAACATGTTAAAAAAAATGCTAATATTTATCAGGTTTAATGTTAATTGTGTTTACTCTGTTAGTTAAAGGTCCAGTTTTTAGGATGGTGGGGAAATATCAACAGGAATCAAATTGTCTTAAAATACTATTTAAATACAGTTTAAATATTTAGCTGTAATTAAACTTTTATAATATATATAATTTATAAATAATGTAACTGTTATGTTAAAATATAAGTTAGTCTTTTACTAGGTAAAATATAACAATGGAGTTCACTTTTTTTCAAAAAAACAAAAAACATTTTCAGCACCATGGACAGAGACTTTCAGAGATGGACAGCAGCTGTGTGTGTGTGTACATGTCCTAAATAAGCTGTTTGGACCAACTGTCACCACACCACTTTAATGGGCTTTTTGAGCCTTAAGACCTGGTTTTAGGGTTAAGGTAATAGTTGGGTTTAAGTTAGGGTTAGGTATTTAGTTGTAATGGTTAGGTAATGGTTAGGGTTATGAGTGTTATTATGTCTATGAGTGTCCACACAAAGAATGCAAAACCAGCGTGTGTGTTTGTGTGCACATAGCTCAGTTTTATAAAAACTCCACTTTGAGTCCCCGCCAGGTCAAGGGCTGGAGTACCCCTGAGCAAGGTACCCAATCCCTTTAGCTCATTGTTAATTAGACACTCTAAATTGACCGCAGCCAGTCTACTGTACTCCTTGTGCAGCTCCCAAATCCAGATAAATGTGAGGGTTGTCAGAAAAGGACACCCAGTGTACAAATCTCTGCCAAATCAGATGTGTGTGAATAATTATAAAATAATGCAACTTTTGTATGCGACATCTCTTATTGTGGTGTGTTATGGTTTGTTAAGAGCCTTATTGTCTATTGATTCAGTTTATAGGGAGTCTATAATTAATCAGCCTCAAAGCGATTCTGTTTTTTTTAAATGTTGTTGTATGACCTGCAACCTCTTCGTTAAGTGGCTGACAGCCGTATGTTTACTGAGAGTGAGCCTCCGTGTCTCAGGCTGGTTCTTGACACAGGAGGTGTCCACAGCACAGTCAGCACACACTGTGTGTCAGTTGCTCATACAACCAAACATCAAAAACTTGAACTATGCTTTCAACGTATTTGGGTATTTTACCTCTGCCCGCAGTCTCTAGGTAACATGTGTTCCACTTTTCCTTCTCTCTAATGTTTGAGTGTAATTTGACTGACTGACAAGCAGCCACAGTGCTAAAGCCTTTGAGAATCGCAAAGACGCCCCTTGTGACTGTGGTATAATAATGGATGTTGAAAAGGCTGCTTGCTTTCAAAGCTTCAGTACCTGTCAGTATCACAATGCAGGACAGTGTTTAGTCATTCAGGTCATTCCTTGTAAACACACACTGCTGCAGCTGATATCAACCCAAAGTGTATTGGAAGCAATCAGACTTAAGAACTAGGAGGCGGAGCTGTTAGCACTCAGGCGACAGAGAGTCTGAATGACAAAAGAAGAGTGGTGGAAATGATCAGAAAATGAACACCAGACTGTTCAGTCTGAGTCGACCTACAGCCATGCAGGACAGGATGATGAAGTAAGTGTGTGTAAATGTCTGTAGTTGGCTATAAGGATAATGAAGAGAAAGCAGCTTCCTGGTTGGATCATCATCATGATCTTTGAGGGCCCTTAGGTGTCTTTTATAGTAAAAAATCCATCTCATCAGACAGTGTACACACACACACACACAGTGTCACCGTCCAACAGCCCTGTTAAGGGTAAAGACTTAGCTTTTCAATCTACTGGTCAAAGCAGTCCTCCAAATATGCTTTTTGTTATTAAACCCTAATATCAAATGCTGAGTTCAAATCTTTAGTATAAAAAAATCAGCCATGATTAATATTTAGTCTTTGCACATATAGTTGAAATTAGGCTGTTATTACAGCTATTATGATATTTTATAGGTCTGTAAGTAATTATTTAAGTTTACCCTTGTGTAGAAACTTTGCAGTGGAGACATAGATTTAAATAATGTCATGTCTGAATAATATTCAACATGGACCATAACTAACTGATGTGATTCATTAAATTCCCAAATATTTGTGTTTACCTCATTATTCATTAAAATGTGGTAATTTATGGAGAGCAGCTTTTTCAGAGCTCATGTTTCCTTCTGCCAATTTGTCTCTTTTTTTTTTTGTTTGTTTCCTCAGACTTCTGCTCCAGCCTGAAGATCACTGATCAGTCAAACCAGAAGATTGGCTGCACAATCTTCTGTGACAAGATCGATGACCATCCACAAGTCTTTCAAGTTGGAGACATCATCCGCATGCATAGAGTCAAGGTGCAGAAAAAAATATTAAACCACATCCCGTGATTTGTGTTTGTCAATGCCAAGTTTTGAACTGAAGCTGAAGTTTTCACCTGTTATGGATTTCACATCTTTTGTACACAGGCTCAGCTCTTTAACAATTCCATAACACTGCTCAACACCCATGGGTTCTCCGTGGTGACATTTGATGGAGCAGTGGCCAGCGCTGTGGAGCCACGAACCTCCAGCCGCTCCTTCCACTTTGACCAGGAGGACAGACGAATTGTGGGGGAGCTACGGTCCTGGGCAGCCAGCCAGACTCTCATCCCCTTGGTTCCTGCAATCCCACTGGCTGGTGTTCAGCCCAATTCATACTTCGACCTCACCTGCCAACTGATCGCCAAAGCCTCTATTGATACCACTTGCACCCTACTGAGGGTAAGAAACCTGAGCAACCTGAGTGTCTGTCAGGGCACTCTAGCAAAGTTCAAACAAAGTGTAACTAGTTACCTACCAAACGTAGTAAAAAGAGGATTTTTTTTTTCTTTTCTTTTTTTTTTTTTTTTACATCACTTTCAAAACCTTCCAGCCTTCCAGTCATGTTATGTGGAACTTGAACCACATTTGAATGAAGCATAATTATATACAGGTTTTAAAGTTTCTGACGGCACACAAATGCAACCGCTTTATCAGAGAGAGGCATGGCGTGTGATGTCGCAGTCTGCTCAGGAAATGAGTTCCCTACTATTCTATGTATTTACATAGGTCTTGTTTTTTTCTTGGTGTCTTTTGAGGCAATATCTTGCATATAGGACCTTTTTTAAAATAAGATCTCACCCAGCCTAGTTGAGACTAGTCTTTCTAAGTGATGTGTCACTGAATGGAAGGCTGCTTATGCAGTGGTTTTCATGCAGTGGTAACAAATGAAAATTCGGGAGGGTGAGAATTCATTGTACGGCCAACCTCCTGGGAGACAGTCCTACTGCACACTCACTGTTGGTCAATGGTAATTAAAGTTCTGATGATGGTCAAGAGGCGCATTATACCCTGGACAAGATGATGATGTGGATGATAGTGATGATGATGATTATTGTTATAAATATCATTCACAAACACACCTGTTAAATAACTGTTCCTGGTCCTTCTCGCCTTTCCATTCTAATTCTTTTCACCTTCCTACCCGCTCCCCCCTCCCCCCTCCTCCTTTCTCTCCTCTCCTACCACAACTGGTCAAGGCAGATGGTCGTACACTGAGTCTGGTTCTCAGAAAACAATTATTATCGAGAAACCCAACAGGAAGAAATCTCTGTGTTCCTGCCGGGTTTCTCTATAATAAGTGTAAGGTCTTGACCTTACTATGTCAAGTGTCTTGAGATAATAAGTTATAAATCAGTGCTATACAAATAAAATCAAATTGAGTTCATGTTAAACCACATATTCTGATCCCCTTTGAGTCGGTACAGTGTGACTGAATAATCTTTCACACACCGAGTGAAATGCTTACTCAGAAAAGGCTGAAAAATGTTTTTTCTATCAAAGGGATTTCCTTTTACCTTATAAATTGAACTTAATCTATGCTCCACCTAAATATAATTATAAAAATATAACAACAACAAATCTCAAAAAAGAGAACACACTGCAACAGTAGCAGGGTGAAGAGGGGAACACACAGTAGGATACAGCTTCAGGCATCTCTTATACACAAGTAGGTCATGTGATGACAACTTCGCACTTTTTATCCACTGATTAAGACCATAACAGTTGTAAGTTGTAGAAAAATAAGCTAATAAAATAAGTGGCCCTGTTCCCAATTTAGAGTAAACCCTGAGCCCACTCATGACTACCACATAACTTGACAGCGGAGCATTATAATTAAAGTGCTGCTGTTCAGATTATTAACATCAGTGATAGCTTTTATGCTTAACATTCCCAACATACACACCGACTAGAAATGGAGATCCAGGCTCTTGGAAGCTTCCCTGGAGGCTGTTTACTGTCAGGTTGTGTCCATTTGTTATTCTTTTAAATAGATACACACCTGTTTTGTTTCTCGTTGTGGATGTTAATATGTCTTGTTGTCTTATTGTCTAGCTGTGTTGTGACTTGTTCCTACCTGTTCCTCTGATTATAGTTCCTTTAAACACAACCTTTAACCTACCTCGATTTGTATTGTAAAGAAGTTTATATTGTTTTTTTTTTCTTCCTCCCTTTGGAATAATGGAGCTGTTTTCCCTTCAGTCTTCATCGGTCATGTAGTAAATCTACTTCACAGTGTGTTGGCCTCAGTGGGATTTGGACTCAGGTATTTTGTCTTATTTTATCTCTTACTCTCCACCTCAGTGTTGAGAACAGAAATGAGGCTGTAAGTGATGGCTGGTTTCCTGAAAGCAAGGCTGATAGAGGAGATAAATTTGAACAGGATTTGGCTGTGAATCTTGGTCTTTTGCCAGACTGCTCTCACTGACTGCTGAAGCTGTGCTGAGCTGTAACAACCTGCTGCTACACAACAACACATCAACTACTGGGAGAAGATGTTCAAAGTGAAACAAGTTTTTAGATCAAGAAAGAAGCCCTCTCTGTAGACAAGACATCCACAGCATATCTGTCAGTCCTTGAAGAGGGATTCTTTTTCTGTGGTTTTTCCTGAGGTTTTCTCAGTGTTTTCTCCTGTTTTGTCTGAGCAAGAGAGCGAAAGTTGTTTTGGGTCTAAGAACAGAGGCTGTTGCATCATGTACTGTTTTTAAGTCCATCGAGGCAAACTGTGGTTTGTGAATCTGGGCGATATAAATGACTTTGATTTGATTTTGCCTCACATCTTGCACCTAAAGTCACTATTCATTTAGAGTATGTTAAGTGTTCTCTACTTTTACGCTTTACAATACATCAGCCAAATTTGACCTGAAGGGACACATTTCTCAAAGTCTGACTTTGAGAAATGTGTCCGAAATTTGATTTAGTACCATTTCATTCAGACTTACAGTACAGGTTGCGTGTATTTTAATCTTTAGTAGGGCTAAAACAATCATTTATTCTTCCTAGTATCAAGTAAATGGCGTGCCGTGTTGTAAAATCCTTGTTTGTTACTTTGATATTTAAAAACCTTCATTTAGTTTTACATAATTGACACAAACGTACTAAATAAGGCAGCAGGAGACCATTAGATCTGGCCTTTGTTGTGAGAGAGTAAACTTGATTATGTGACTGAACCTCATACAACCACATTTCAAAAAACCCTGAAATATCACTCGAAATAAATGTAACTGTGAAGCCCTAGGCAGGATGGACATGTACTGTTAAAGTCTATAGTGTGGTCACACAGCAGATTCTCACTAATCCTCTTTTTCCTGGTTTCATGTTTTTCAGGTTTGGGATGGAACCAAGTGTCCTCGCGCTCTGCTGAAGGTGATAGTTGAGCCAAATGTCACAGAGGGACCTTCCTCCTTCTCCAAGGAGAAGGAAAACCTCATCGCCAATGTCCTCGTCTACGACAACCATGTGGAGTTTGCCAGGGAGTTAAAGGTCAGAGTTCACAGAAAGAAAAACCTAATTCCTGGGAAAAATTGTGTGTGTGTACATGTGTGTGTCCTCCACATCATCAGCTTCTAGAAAAGTCATGCTTTTTTTCTGTTTGGGAGCATTTTATTTTGAGCCCAACAAAAAGATAAAGATTTTGGATCCAAGTAATGACATGGGGAAATACTAAAAACCTTGGTTGTTCTATGATGCATTTACATTTTTTGTAAACCCAATAGCGTTATTAATTTGTGTAGTAAGGAGGAAATTCAATACCACCAGAACCTGTAATGACTTATTTTGTATCAGAAATCACACTAAACCCACATATTTCAGACACATACAGTCTCTGAAGTAGTGGTACAGAGGAAAAACATATCCCAGCAAAAAAAGAAGAATCTCTGAGGTCATCAGGGGGTTAGAATTCATAATCACTATGCAAATTAAATCAGTGTCAGGCCAGGTAGCAATTATCTGCAATATCTCAATGTGTATTGAATTCGGGGTAATATTCATATTCCTTATTCTGCAAACATTGCTTTGAGGTTGGAGATAAAAGTACTCTGCAGCTATTGGCAGTGCGACTAATGTAGACAGCAATGAAACACTGTCTGATTTATGTGTACCTCAATGAGTAGAACATTATCTTTTATGTGACGTGATGGTAATTAATAGGTTTGCTGCATCTTTCGGCCTCAGACTGGGTGGCTAATCAGAGTCCTGTGTTGTAAGAGGAGGAACCTCATCCAGTGTCTCTTGACCCGGGCTGTCCTCATTCTGCAGGCCAGCATTGGTTTCCTCCCCTCTGTCGTTTTTTTAAACTTTTACTTCACTCTCTGTTCCAAACAAAGCCACCTCAGGCTCATCTCGTATCACACATAATCACAGTGAAGTAAAAGAAAGGTGTCTCTCTCTCTCTCTCTCTCTCTCTCTCCCTCCCTCTCTCTCCCCCTGTCTTGTTCTCTCGCTATCACTCTCTCACTCTAGCTTGGGGAAGTGAAACTGCAGCTTTGATCCTCTGCTTCTCAGATGTTCTTATCTGTGATGCAGACAGGGGCTCAAGAGCATTCAGCTGTGAGGCAGTGTGTTGTTTTATCAAGTCCGGACCTTTTATTGGTATAAACAGTGACCTTGTCAGGACCAGCCGTTGTCAGGGGGACTAAAGGGGAAGTGATGAGTAAATTTGAAATGAATAATTTACATATTTACGTACAGTTATGCCTCATGGGCTGATGGCACCTCGACCCTGATTGCTGCAATTGTCAGTTCACTGGTGTTTGTATGATAGTTCGTCATAGCAAGATAGCTGAGGAGTTGTACGGGCACTTGAGTATATGTTGTATATAGAAACATTGTGCGTAGATATACAGTGTATTTACAGTGTGTGTGAGACGCTGCATGTAATTTGCTCAGCTGTTGGATTGAATGATCAGACATGAGTCAAAGTCTTTTTCTACAGTTTTTTCTTGTGTAAGAAAGGGCATTGAGAGAGCACGGTCTTCTCTAATCAGGTCTCTGAGAAATAATTGCGCTCTGCAGGTTGCAAAGTCACATTGAATTACAAGACGAAACACACACACACACACACACACATGCTGCTGTTCCAAGGTATTGGCTAATTTCCTGGTTTGCTCTATTTTTGCCTCCACCAAGGAGGTTATGTTATCAGAGATGTATGTTTTTCTTTAGTTTTTCTGTCGTTCATGTAAAAACTACTGAACAGAATTTCTCTAAACTTGGAGGGAGGCTGGTGCATAACCCCAAGTAAGAAGCCATTAACCTGAATCCAAACAGAGGCGTTTTCTTTTAACATTTTCCTGAATTTTCAAATAATTCATATGTAGATCAGTATGAAAACAATCGGGGATATTTAGAGTGCTAATGGTAAAATCTCCTGTGGGTCCAGATTATATGGATTATGATTCCTCGGGATCACACTTTGTTCTGTATTTTTACATCAACATGTGTTCTATTATGAAACTAATTTTAGCATTAGATAAAGATATCTCAAGTAAATAATAAATGTGGTTGTAAAAGTATGATTTTGGCATAAACGTCAGACCAAAACACAAGTCTCCAGTTGGAAAATCTGTCTATCATAAATTGTCTACAAATGACAAGACTTTTTTAATTGTTTTAGATTCAGTTTTCTCCCAAAGGGACATTCAATTTTAATATTTTTTTGTAGTGTACTGATGCCCTTTGGCAGGCCCGTTTTTAGTGAGAACATGTGTTTTTCTTACTTTTTCCTGGTGTCTGAGCACCCTGAGGTCTTTTTTCCAAAGTAATCTGTACAGAGTGACCTGTGGAGCTGTACAGACAGAGGAGAGCTGACAGGAAACTGGGAGTTCATTTGTCCTTTTTAGTGTTTCCCTACAAGGATGTCCACCTTGTAATAATCACATAAAAGTCTGGTTTAACAGAAGGAAGGACTAAGTTACATCTATGGAGACCAGATTCCCCGACCTCCTGGTGCAGAGCTGATCTCACTTTGCCTCAGCCACTGCATGACTTTGCACACAGGATGTGTTCTTGTTTGAAGATAAATGTGCATTGACCAAGTAGTGTTGAGTGGAGGGCCACCATACCTCTGCCAGAAGAAGATATTTCTGGCACATTTTCTATTTGTTCTTGTAGATAAATTGTTGATTATGATGTTGATTCTAAGGTGACTGAAAGTTTAAAACGCCCTTTAAATCTTGAAAACCTTAGAGCCTCGGCAGCACAAGTGCTCAGTCGATGCTCTTGGGGCGTTTCCGTTTGTCAGAAAGCATTTTAAATGCAGAAATATAAGATGCTCTCACCTACAACTTTGTAGTCTTAAAGGGGGAAGCAGACGGGTGTTTCCGTTTGCGTCACTGTGTGCAGCAGTAGTTTGTGTATAAGATAAACAGGTAGATGCTGAGAGACTGTGTGGGCGCAGTTATTTGCAGTGTTTTGGTTAAGGGATAATGCAGCCTTTGTGTGATAAATTGAGTCATCATAAAACAAAGGGAAAGCAGAGCTTATGGGACCAATATAAAATATACGATTGGCATCACTATTACTGTTCAAATTGACAGTTATTAAGACCATAAAATGATCATTTAAAATAAGCAACTGAAAGCACTGAAATATCCTGTTCATTAGTATGTATATTTATCAGTGAATCAAATCAGTTTCAGCATTTTTAACCAAAGATATGATATAAATGTATTATTGTACAATTCATTAACCGACCTTATCACACATCAGTGTTCTTGGCTGAATACAGACTGTGCTGTTGATTGGTGTCACATTCATAGCTCTGCATAGGAGGAAATATGAGAATTATGTAGATGAATACCTCACAACTTAAAACATATAGATCGAGTTTGGATAAACATACCATAAAACAAGACTGGTGTGGTGAATGAGGCCTCTATTTGAATGATCTAAATTCATTGTCTAGTGCATTTAAGATTTGTGTGTGCTGTCTGTGTTTTGTTTGTTTACAGCCCAGCTCATAAATCCACAAAGCCAGAAAGACAAATATTGGAAGGATTTCAGTTTATTTTATAAAGATATATATATATATATAATTCATCAGTGAAGTTTGCAGTATGTGCTTCATTTACCAAACATTTTTTGTCTGAATGCAGTTAGTTTCTCGTCATTAATTGTCTGTATGAAGCAATCGTCTGTCCCTTGTTGTTACAGACTCAGTTAAACATCGAGTCTGTGAGGCCAAGCAGTGTCTATTTTGCCATTCCCCACATCTGCCCTTAACCCTGGGGGCATAACAGAGCTCGACGTAATCAGACCGAGTCGCTTTATTACACAAACCACCTGAAACCAAATACACTTCAGTGATGCATTATTTTACTTAAAACAACCATCAAAGTAATGAGATTGCAGTTAAATGTTGAATGAGATCATCTGGCGGTCACTGGTTTAAATACTGCATGAAATGAATTGAGCTTTCCCAAACGCCCTGTTTTGGGCTTAGGAGCTCTGATATGAATATGTTTTGCTTGCTAGTATGGCCATTGTTTTTCACCTTCAAACAAGTAAGACACATTTTATCATGAGCTGGCCATTATTGTAAAAATAAAATAAAAATAGTGGATGGAGGATCACTGAGGGTTCAGAGTCTGAGCTGCTACACTGTTGGCACTTTCACACGTTTCGTGAAACAAACAAGGCACATTTAGAACTTAACTTAATCTTTGGAACTTCAATGGCCACTTTCAACAGCCATCCACAGCGCTAAGAGATTGAAAATATTTGAACTTTTCTATGTATGCCATACCATAGGAAAACAATTGACACATTTGCAGCTATGCTCAGTATCGAATACTGTTACTGAGTTGGCTCCAGGATCTTATTGGTTGGTACTGAAATATTTATACAAACAGTGGTAACTATTGATATTTATGTAACATTTATTCAAACTTTTTTAGTGTTTTCTGATTTGCGACTACAGTATATCCTAATGATGATGAAGCTGCTGAGTAGTTCACTCTCCAGTCACCGTGGTGGACAAGCACTCGCTGTGCTAAATTTAGCAAAACACAGACGACCCCATGAAAAACAAAAGTCTATAAATATGTGGCAGTGCAGTGTATTTTATTGCAGTCGTTTCTGCTGCTCCTAACAGGACCACACTGACCTTGGTGCAGCCTCTCAGCTCATAGTTTTTTACAGAAGGGAACACTCGCTATGGTTAAATGTGTAGCGATTTACTCAATACACAGTTTATCACTTTTTAGAGCTTTTGTTACACTTTAAAGAAACGGTAATGAAATCGTTGTTAAATCTTTTCACTTCTTTTATGTCTACCGTACTTTCATGAAGCATCAATAAGACTATTGATGAGTGTCGAGGAGCAGTAGCTGTCAGAGTTGGTATCAGTAAAATACTAACAGTACCCATCCCTAAGTGATGAATCTGTGTGATTGGCCCCTTCGATCTTGGAATGATGCATCATGGATGAAGTGTCACTTCAAATGGGCTTTTTCTGACATCTGTCAATTCTCCTCATTCACACAGTGTGACATACACTGTGTGAGATTCCACTAAAGAAGACTTTGAATGGGAATACTTCCCCCAATTACCAGGCTCCTCTGGTGATGCATCAGTGATATTGTGCGAAATCGAATGAGGTGTTTCTGTGAGAAGAAGACCATTAGGAGAGAAAGGAGCCCATTATGATGAAAAGAGAAGCTGAGAACAAGAGAATAAAGAGGAGAGAGAAGGGGAGGGAGGGCGGGTCTATGTGTTGCCTCCTTCAACATTGATTCTTTCAGTGAACACTTAAGACCCATGATAAAACACTTATTTGAATGGTACTTGCTCAAGAAAGGAAAGATATCATGCAAACTTAATCAAAGCACATGCAGCTGTCGGTCTCTCGCTCCTGCACCAACATCGTCTGCAGAAACAGTAGGAGAATATTCTGTTGTTCTCTATGAACATGAGCAGTGTTTCTTTCATAGTTTTTACACGACGCATTGTATCACAGGTTTCAATTTCACAGAAATTCACTCACCAGCCTCAACATAAAAACCTCAACTGCTTTGTTTAGTATGGCTCATCCATTGTTTTCCATGAGAAGCCATTAACCAGATCATAAAAAAACGGCTACCTGTTTAATGTTGGGGTTTTATCAGCAACTTTACCATGCAACTTTACGAATACCAACAGCTGTAAAGCAAAGAGCAATGTTGGCTGCATCTAGTAAAAACCTATTAAAGCAGGTTTACCTTCTTCAAAGTTGAAGCAGATTCTTGTCCGCCCTTTTCCCTCGAGGATCCATGCGGACTATGTAGACGGCCTCACTGCACAACCATTAAAATGAACTCAGTGCACACATGTGGACTGTTCTGTGCTGACATATGAACTGTGTGAGTTCTGTTCCCGTGGGGTCGTGGATTTCGACTCCAGGCAGTTTTCTTAGGCTTCTGTCCCTGTTTTCCTCTGGAGGTGAGCACAGATATTTATGGTGTTCAACAGCTTGCAAAGTCTGAATTATAAATTGGAATTTGAAACCATTAAATGTAGAAGGAAACATATTTAGCATGTTTATTTGACTGCAAGGGCACAGTCTGTGTTTTACTAACACAAGAAAATTGCCCAAGGCTCCTTTTTAATTAAATAATCAATATCAATCCAAGTATAAGTTTGTTACAGCTCCAAAAGTTGAAGAGCCGTCATTGAACTAACTTTTCTTTGTTTACTTTTGTCATGAACATTGGTCTACACTTATCCACCTTTAGAAACTTTAGGTACTTTTTTTCCCAGCAATTTCTGCATCTTGAGCTTAAATCTGACTGTAGTTGCCCATGTTTAGGTTTATGTTTGTATTGTTGAGTAGCAGTAGATCAATTGTATTTATTTTGCTACATATTCTGTGAAGTCAAATGGCAGAACTTTTCCACATTTGAGGTCCGCTACGATCCATGTGACCTAAATGTCACTCTGGCACTCTTTCTACAATATCCATGTCGGGTTCTGACTGGTTCATGCCTTTATTTGGAATGAAGCTACTTTTATTTGGTGTAATATTGTACACATTCTGTACATTATGTACATGGTCCAATATGAATTTCAACTTTAGATGATATTATATATAGTTAGCCTGGCAAATGAGTCCAATTGAGAGAGAAAAGTGTGACCTGCAATGAGAATCCTCATTCAATGATTTGTATAAAAGTAAAGTTTTAAAGTTCCTCTTTTAATGCTCCACTATAATGTTTACCACAAATGACCAGTGTCATTTGTCAGTATCTGACACCAGATAAAACATGACTTGATATAATGCTGAATTAGGCAAAACACTTGAGTCCCATTTTGCCGCCGGCAGCAAGTGTTCTTGTTAAGTCTAGAAAAGCACTAAATGAAATCCTCCTCCTTGGATAATGATTGAATTATGTGAGGACTTGGTCTCCATGTCCAGAGGGCAGGCTGTGATTTAGTTGCTATAATCCAGTACAGATTCCTTTCTTTAATGGCCACATTCTGAAATATAATTAAACAAAAATTGAGCCATAATTATTACGATCCTCATGATCTCCTCAGTCTCCGTCCAGCTCTGAATGCTTCTGCTCATTATCTCATTTATTAGCACTTGCAGTCATCTAAGTGCACATTTTCATGTCATTGATTTCTTTTTTTTCCCTTTTTTAAAAGAGGGTGCCTCGCTCTGCGGCATGCGCTTTACTCCCACACTATTTCCTGTTTAGTGAACATAGCTTTGAAGAAAATAAAACCTCATATCGGCCTGCGGGCTCACATTTTCCCCCAGAAAACCACAGACCTCAGCTGAAACGCCGATTCTCCTGGCGTTTGAGGAGGCAACAGAGCATCACTCAAACGACGAGAGAGTTCAGATCCACATTCACACTGATGCTTCATTACACAGCTCTCGTCTGGCTCATTCTTACGTACAGATCATTTATTTTGATGATATGGCTTTGGACAGATTTATCTCTGTGTGCAAGAGAAAGGGGTGTAATGTCACATCTGTGAGACAGAGTTTAAAAGAAAGCCTTTATTTTCCTGCATATTTCTGAGTCTTTGTTCTCCCGGCTCATTATTAACCTTTTAAAGAGGTAAATGAATGTTACGTTCACGTAGAACGCAATGGTCGATGTCTATTTGACAGGTTGAATAATTAACCCTGCTGCTGAAAGGCCTGGATTTCTCCAGCGGCCACCTGACTCCACAGCAGCCTGGAGGACCATGTCAAACCTTCTTCTATTATTCATGAAGAGATATACAAGGAAAAACAAAAAACAACTCAACACACAGAACCACTGAAAACTCTTCCATTAACAGCAAACAAACTAGTGGTTAAGTCATGTTGAGTGTTTTTTTTGTCGCGTATGTCAATATTAATAGAGCAGGATAGCTGATCCTAATTTCCTAATGATCCTATTTGGACATCCTCACTTGACACAGCAATACATCTCAGTTTTTGTTTTTCTTTGGGAATAACTCCCTTGATGCTTCTCCTCTCTTCTGAGGAGAAGTGGCAACTTGACACCATCATGTCCATAAACTTAATCTCCCAAAGAGTTTCATTTAATTTAATTTAATTAAACTTTGATCTCCCAAAGCGACCGTCAGAACATCAACCTCAAACACACACAGAGAACTGTGCATTTAATTTTATATAAGGCCCCACAATTGTACATTTAACAGTTAGATGTGCACTCCCTTCTCCTACTTCTCACACAAGACCTTCAGACACACGCTATCTTCTTTCTTTCTGGAAAAGTTTATAAATCGCTCACTCTGCCAAACCAAAGTGTTTTCACGGGAGCTGCCGGTTTACTGCTGCTTCTTTTGCTTTGTTTGTGTCACCTCGGTAAACAAAGGATTGTTAAAATCAGTCACGTTTTCATTTAATGGAAGCGCTTCACACTTCAAATGACATGAACTATCACTTAAAACTTGCTTTGTTTTACAGAGCAGTTTATGGCAGGGGCACACCACCTCATATAAGCTGTAGGGAAAACAAACGGTGAATTCTTATCACAGTGCAAAGGCCACATGACTAACATTTTGCTTAAATGATCATGTAGTCAGTGCATTTGTATTAAGGTGAGGTGCACCAATACATCCTGGATAAATGAAGACACTTTTTTAATCGGCTAAAATAAATTTAGGTAATTCTTTGCTCACAGTTCTTTGAATTTACCAGACAAAAAGTGCACTGTTGTATAGAAGTGAGATATCTGTCTAACTGAAGAAAACAAAACGTCCATGAAAGGTTAAAAGTGCAGGATTTCTCTATTTATTCACAACATAGAGAATTGGACGTGGATGGAGCATCTTTTAACCTAGCTTTCTCTGCCATTATGCCGCTGTAAACTCCCTCTTCTTCGGCCAGGTAAGTTCCGCCTGAGTTTCCCTCATTCATTTGAGCGCCACCTTGAGCAGATATGAAGTTGTGGAGCCCGGTGAGTGAAACTAGCAGGAACTGTTTACTTTGGAGAGCCTTCATTTGTTAATTAAAGCCCATCCCTAATGTTGTATCAGAAAATCAAGTTATCTGCTGGTTATTCAGTTACTAAACTTAGCTGGTGTGCTCATTGTTTACCTAATGTCAAGGTTTTAATTTTATATAATGTGTATTTCAGCCACGTCACGTTTGCTTGCACCAGTACAAAAAAGCTCTGTTGTGGAGTCGGCTGTATCTCTGCCTTTTAAAGTCCACTTGCTGCTGCTCCATAAAGATGTCACTGTGAAATGAATGTTTCTTCTCCTCCGTGAGGGCACAAGCTTATCGAGCCTCGGCTCGACAAGGAGCCCTGGAAGCAACCAGAGTAATCTTTGGAAATTTAAGGAATCTCTTTTTACTGAGCAGACGAGCAGCACTAATACCATGAGATGGCAATGTCTTGGCTATCGGGCAGTGGCTGGACGGTAGAGTGTTTAGTTGTCATACAGGTCAGGTACTTACAGAGGCGGCCACAGGCTACTCCACTCTGCTCCCCTAGTCTCTTTAAAAATTGTTTTATTTTTCCTTCTTTATTTTTTTTGTTGCAGAAGCTTCAGGGAGCCATGTCTTGCTGCAGCTCTTTGAGCCTGTCCCTACAGTCCCTGAATGCCCCCTGCCTATGCTGATGGTCATAATGTGACATTATACCCAGAGTTGTTTCAGCTGAATGATCTGATAGGTCAGCTGAAACATCATGGATCCTCCTGCTGTTGGTTGCTAATGAAAGCTACAGTACATGAAGTGATATTCTGAGCTTTTTCCCTCCTCGCAAAGGAAAAGCTGTGCTAATCCGTGTCTCACATTTCTGTCACCCTACCCAAAAAAATTTAAAAGCACATTAATGTGTGTGTGTTTTTTCTTTATTTGACTTAACCTAATAACCAGTGAAGAGAGGCCAGTCTCGGTGTGCAGACCTGCTTGTGCATTTGAACCAGTTGCAGCTGAGATAGGGCTGACTGACTGACTGAATAACACAATTTTCGGCCACCTGCTGATACATCAAAGGGCACACTGACATCTGAGACTCTAAGGGTGAGCTTTGAGAAAATTGCCACCAGCAGCGAAAAGTATATATAATGCATAGTCCATGAGCTAAAGTGACAAAATACAAGACAGTCAGCGCCTCGTAGCCCTTAATCTTAAACCGACCTGTTCTAATTCAGGTACAAAATCAGAATGACTGGCAAAAATCACGTTACTCTGACCAAATAAAAAACAAATAAATAAATAAATGTCGCTGCCATCACCAGAGATAATTCTCTTTGAGGTGAAACATGCTACAGTGTCAGACATGTTTCACATGGGACTGGGTAATATTTTAGTGTTTGTTGTTTTTTTGTTTACAAGATTCTACAATTTTTACTTAAGAGCAAAAATCTGTTTGATTGTCTGACATTTATTAGATGATTTTCAATGTTGGTACATTTTTCCCGCCACATTGTCCAGTCCTACTGATATTTTGTTTGTCGTTTTAGTTTTTCCTCCTATTTCTACGATTTTTCTTGGTAACCAGAAACACTCAGGAGCCTCTGATTGGCTGATTAAGCTTAACACTAAACCTCAATTCCGTTGTACTTTGCAATGACAATTAAATATATTCTATATTCTATTTGACTGACTGAGATGTGAACAGGGATTCAGAAGTCTAGAAACCAGGTTAACAACTTCTGGTCCCACTCTTTCTACCATTGGTGCAGGGATTTTCTCTCACTAAGCCACGACAGTTTGGTTTTAGTCTGTCTCCAGCAGAGGATGTACTTCTAGCAAAACTTTTATAGACTGCACATCTTTTTTTTTTACAAGGTGTAAGCATGAATAACATAGGAAAAAAATAAATAAATCAGTCCTCCTGGTTGTTGTTATGCAAATAGCAAGTGGAAATAAGGTGTGTTATAAGGACTATACCTCATTTACAAAAATCTATTCAGGGAGCAACTGTAATTTTGGACCTATGGGGTCTTGGTCCTGTGGTTAGGTGAGTCATGTTCTGGTCTAAACCTTGTGCTATGTCTCACAGCTGAATGTCTGCTCACTGTAATCACACCTGGCCAGAACCAACGCCGCTGCCCTCTGGTGTTTTCCTCCACTCTTCCAGCATTAGTCACTCTCTCAGTTTTCTGTCCACCTGGGTATCCAAACACAAACAGTGGTAAATCCAGCTAAACTCTCATGTAGCTCAGAGGAAACAGCCAGACACACGAGAGCTTACAGTTGATTTCTCCCGTCTTATTCCACTAAACATTCAGCTCTCGAGAGACAAAATAAATCGAGGCACAGTCTGCCATTCTGCAAACAAACACATTGTTCTCATAGTGTGTGCTCCCTGCATCAGTGAGAATTACAGATTACAGATTTTTCCACATGTACATAGTGCTGCTAAAGATGAAGGGAACTGAACGGAAACACAGTGTTTCTTCTCTCCTTGTATGCAATGCAATAATTTAATGGAAGGCAAGTAATATTGATGGGATGTCACTTTTTCCAAAGCTCAAGTTTGAACACATTTTGACATGTTATTCCTTAATTATCACACTTACAAGTCACATGAGGTTGATGACTGCCCATCTGTGATGCTCTTCTGTTGCTTCACTCGTGCTGAATCATTTAAACTGATATAGTTTTTTAAGATTTGAGATTCATTTTACACATCCAGCACTGACACTAACACTGAGCACTCAACATTAACGTTGGGTTGAAGTTGTAAAGTGTCAATCCAGACAATATTTCTTTCTTCTTCTTTTTCCACACTTCAAAACCCTCATAAATAGCAGAACTTCTCCTCTCCTTTCTGTCATTCAAGGTAACATTGTGTTATGTGGGAATTATTCTAGATAAATGGATAATTCCAGATCATAAAAAGCTTTCACTGGAGTGCTGGCGGCTCTCTATTCCTACCGCTTCATCTCTTTATGTGGACTTCAAGAGGAGCAGAGGCCTCAGGAGATTAGCTACTAATCCACCTCAACATGAACTCAAGTTCCACTCGGAGAAATGGATTTTAAAAAGGCCACATCTTTTGTCGAGAATTCACTTCCTGTGACATTCTTCTCCTTCCAAGACATAATGCAGTTAAACATCCTTTTATACATGTTTATCTGGGTCTCATGTTAACTGAACCCTAACGTATAAAACTGTTTAGTCGAGTCACTGAAGCCTTTACACAGAGTATATCTGTCTGACACTTGATCGATGAAACGTTTTCTAAGGAGGAGAGGGAGAACAGATTCCTGTTGACTGCAGGCTTGTCGTGACCAAGCTTACAGAGGGGGGGGGAAACAGAAATGACAAACCCCCTGAACAAGTTCTTTGAGCAGCTTCTGAATCGGGGTAAGTTTGGCACAACATCGCCATCTGCTGATTCACAAATCCTTATGATGCTGACTGAGTGAGCAAGAAAATATCAGGACTTGTTCAGTGTGATGGAGCTTTTGGATATTCCGTGTCAATTAAGTGGACCAGGGAGAAAAATGGTCTTACTGTTGGTTCTGACGGATATGGTTGTTGTTGTAAAATGAATTCAGATTTTTATACAGTACATCAAGATTTCTCTCTCTGCCTTTCAGATACTCGCTGAATCACATGCACAATGTAGAATGTCGCACTAAATCAGAATTATTTTCTAACATTTCAACTATTCCCTCAGTGGAAAAACTCTGAGCCAAATGCAAAACGTATCTGTTTTGTCTGAGTGCCGATGCAGCTGTGGCTGATGGAGCAGAGCAGGTGCTCCATTAATCGCAGGGTTAGAGGTCCAACCTGCGATTAATGTGGGCCACGTCAGGATCTGTGAGCTTTGACGCTGAGCCACATGTTGTTGCTGAAGGCTGCTGGCACCTTGCATGGCAGCTGTGTAGACTGGATGAGAGAGCTTTGTCCTTCCGGTTGTTGAAAAGCTGTTTGTTTGTGCACTCCATTATGTTGTAAATGCACTGCATGAGCTTTAACCTGTTTTTGCCATTAAGTTTTGTTTTGTTTTTTTTTCATGTAATTTGTACTCCAAGATAGGTTTTTATCTCTGTCGATACTTCTATTCTTTTCTCTCTCTTGTCACGTCAGCCTGGAGACTTTCTGAGAATCTACAACTTGCGAGCGATTCCGGGTTCCAGTAAAGTACCTGGCCTCACCAGCAGCCAGTCAGTAGAGGTGGATCACCTGGCCTTTCACCTTCACGGTGGGACAGCATATGGCAGGGGGATCCGGGTTCTTCCAGAAAACAGCCCAGACGTGCAGGAGCTGAAGAGGTACAGGAAGAGACGGGGAACTCATACCAAGTCTAGAAATAAAGTTCACTCACTCACTCACTCACTCACTCACTCACTCACTCACTCACTCACTCACTCACTGATCTTCTACCGCTTTATCCTCCACATGAGGGCTGCAGGGGGGCGCTGTGCCATTCCCAGCTGACATAGGGCGAAAGGCAGGCTCACACCCTGGACAGGTCGCCAGTCCATCACATGGCCACATAGAGACAAACAACCATTCACTCTCACACTACGGTCAATTTAAAGTTACCAATTTGCCTTATTAGAAATAAAGTTGCAGTAGAAAACTACTGAGCTTTGGAACTATGCTATGGTACAGCCTTTTTGTTGGATGTACAGGCCCATATACAGTACATGCCATGCTTTATTGTCTGTGTCAGTCTAAATGGGTCCCTAATTTGCAAAATGGACATCATGCTGTACCGTAGATGACATGAAACTGTTAACTGACATTATAAATCGAGTGAGAAATAGCTTAATTTTCCTCATAGACTTGACTTCTTTTTACAACCTGGGGATGGCTATTTATGGGAATAAAGTGAATGCAGCTATTCTTGAACATTATATGTAGATTTAAATGTGCAAGTTTAAAAATGTTGAGCAGTATGTTTCAGGGGTTCGAGTAAAAATACATAATAATTCATGATTAAATCCCTGTTTAAGACCAACTTAACTTGACACAAGCTTTGGTCTTTTGTAAGTGACATTTAAATAGACGGTTAACTGTGTTTATGTGCAGAATGTGTGGTGCTGCTATGACATGAGCTCCTTTTCTTCACGTACTATAGATCCCTTGAGATGTTCGCAGAGGACGCACTGAGCGACTCAGAGCTGTTGGAGGTCTGGAGCACACCACCAGAGTATCTGGGTATGAAACAATTTTGTCAGAAGAGAAATGACAGCACACTGCCATGGTAACAAACGTCTGCAAGTATTTGATGAAAAGAAAAACATCTTTGCCAGCAGCAGATATAAAGAAAGTTCTTACTTCTCAATCACAATAGTCTCTCCACTGATGGATGCATGGGTGGTTAGATGGGTGGAATAAAGGATGGCTGTTCTGAATCTGCAGGGAACTGTCTCCATTAGCTGAGTCTTCTAAAAGCCCACGCTTCACTGGGGATGCAACGCAGTCCAAAGTTTGACCATGACCTGAGGGACAAACGGCTGCAGCTTTAAAAACTCACCCACGCTAGAAGAAAAGCTCTGTGTTCAGTCCTGCAGGCCTAATGTGCCTTGTTTAACTCGGAGTGGACGCAACATTTAGGGCACAGTTTCCTTAAGGTGATCTTTTTAAAACTACTTCAAATGTAAGATGCCAGAGTCAGCAAGAGTATCTTTATACAAAACATACTATACTGTATGTCCCAATGGCAAAGCAATAGTAGAAAGCGCTGCTTCAGAATACAGAAACTTAATTTACTGTGACTGCAGTGTGGGTGAAGATGCAGTAAAGTATAACTTTTGTTGGATTACATACCCTGTTTTTATACCCCTCAGCTCTTGGTGGGATCTGTTTATAACATAACTCAGTTTAATTAATGGCCCGTGCTACTATTGCCATTGATTTGTAAGTCTCTGTCTGGTTCAGTCCTTGATAGTCTCTGTTTGTGTTTTCAGATGAGGACACAGCGGATACCAGCACAGGTATGAAACACGGCACCGCAGCTCTCCCCAAGTATCACTTAATGTCTTTTTCTCTTGCCTCAGATTTATATTTGAAGTCACCACCTACTCTGCAGACTCGTCAATAGTCTGTGTACTTTAATGCACTGGTTGTAAACTGCACTTATATTTTATCTGTGTGCTTCCTGCTACTAAGTTTTGTTTCTCTGTGACTTTTGGATTTCCAGGAATGCAGGAACGTTTGGTTAAAACTGATGAAATGTGGTTCAGTGTCAGGAAATTTTAAATATGCCTTATTCCAGGAACACTAATCAAGTTTAATCTTAAACATCAGCTACTTCTGAGAAAAAAAAACAACCAAATACAAAAAACGAAAATGGTGGCACAACAGACAAAATTACAATTATAACTCTGCAGAACAATTGAACTCTAATGTTTTGGGATGGATGCTCCCTCCCATCCAATTTAAAATGGACAGACACAAATGCTTCATACTCAACAAACGACCCGGGGCATCTCTCCATCTCTGAGAAGCTCCACCGATAATGACACGTGTTTTGTTGTGTTCATGTGTCTGGCTCTCTTTTAGACTCTTTATCCTCTTTTAGATTGCTTTGCAGTGTATGCAATTGTTATCAGTTGTGGAATAATTACTTTTTTTTCCCCCACATACTGCTGCTGCTTGGTGGCACAGAACATTGGTCAGTCTCCAATCACATGCCTGATTTCCCCAGGGCTGTAAATAGAATCTGGAGGAGGTGCAGAAATCTAGTTCTTTCTCAATTTTTTTGATTGACACTTGGTTTGCCAATTTAAAATGTATGTAATGTACAACACTAAAGTAGATGAACCCCATTTAACTGAAAATGTTATTGTTATTTATTTGGCAAATAACAAACTGAGTTCACCTTTTTATACCAAAATTTGAGACGGCTCACTTCTCTAAGAAGTGAGAAATTAATCAAGCCTAACATTCAACTGCTGAAACTAATTATTCTCTTCAGGAAAGTAAATAACTATAATTTGCCATCTTAATCAAGAAATGTGCTATTTTTTTCTGTGGGGTTTTGTGAATCCGTGAACTTGAACATAATGGATATCAATAATAATTATATTTTAGCATTAAAAATATCATTTTGGTGAAAGTGCTTGTACGTACTGGTGTATTAATCATTACAGAAGCATAAAAAATTATTTTGATAATTACTAATAATTAAGGGCAAGGTTAATTTAGGGCAGCTGGCTGTGGCTTTGGGTGGTGGTCTAATTCATTTGTTAAGCACTATGTATATATATGTATGTATATGTATGTGTGTATATATACGTATATATATATACATACATATATATATATATATATATATATATATATATGTATATGTGTGTGTGTATATACTGTATATATTTTAAGTTTATGAGCAGTTAAGTGAATTGTCTGTGTGTCTGTCTTTATTGTATGTCGTTGTGGTCAGAGAGGAGCTGTGATCACGACATTCGCCCTGTGAAGCTGTCCGAGGTAAAGCGATGCGACCCAGGTCAGATTCACCACGTCAGAGTCCAGTTGAGATCCTACAAGCCTCGAAGACTCCACCAGGCTCTGAAACTCTACTGTAGCAAGTGTTTGTCCCTGTAAGCTCACATGAAGACACACACACCAAGTCAGCTAATGTCACAGTGTTACTCTTAATTTGCACATGCAGCCATTATAATAAGTGGTTTTAAACTGGTTTAAACACATTTACATGTGCTGTAAACACATGGCAGTCAGTGTTTATATTCAGAGCAACAAAACCCTGAAGTTAAACACAATTCTGCAGAATTTTTGTGAATGCAAATACAGTTTCACCATGACTATAAACATGGAGACAAATGATTCATTCTGTGCTTGTTTACTCTCAGCCTTGTGACCTCTTAGATTCAACTGTATATTTTTGTCCGTGGAGGAAGAATAATAAATGTCTCTCTGGGTCATGAAGTCAAATATCTGATTTCTCTCTGGTTGTGAAATCTCAACTCACACTGGCAGGCTGGACGTCCCAGATGATGAACTGGTTGCAGGTCTGTTTTCTGAGGCATGCAGGGACTCTGGCTCCTGTGCTCCTCCACCGTGGTTGTTCTCTGGGCGTGTGAATGTCCCCAGAGATTCTTCAGGGTCCCCAAACCGAGCTTTGAGCATTCACTTGTCCACCCAGCTCATGAGTGAGGGGAAAACCAAAGAGCTTGTCTTCCTCATGGGTAAAATATAAACATGTATGAGGGCTGCTATCCATGTCAGACAGCTGGTGACTTTGTTGTGTTTTGCAGGTTCAACGCTGGAGGAAACGCGTCGCCTGGCGGCTGGTTACCAGAACGTCGTCCCTGTGAGATCGTCAGACAGCCACCTGGCTCTGCTTGACCTGTCTGCACCGTTCCTCTTCAGGGGCAGGAAGCGATACTACGGGTCAGAGACCAACTTCATGAAAACAATGTTTTATTGGTTTTTCACGAGTAAACAAATGATGAGCAAGAAGCTATGTCAGTCATCTAACTGGTTTTCTGCTCAGTCTTACTGATTATGACTGATAGTGGGTTGTAATCTCTTGAATGACCATCAGGGTTTGCAATGCATTAATTAATTGGTTACAATCGGCTTGTGAAGAGGATTTTAAGCAATACAGTAAATAAAAGCTTCACAGAATTATCTCCCAAGAGTTGAAAATGTGTCTATTGGCACCTGGGCACTCTCTGATTGATGTTGGTGGATCTGTAGTCGAACAGCACAACATAAGATCCACCCCCACCTCATCTAAATATGGTAACTTCTCAAAAAAAAAAAACATAACACTAAGTGCTTCACGACAGCAGCTCACAAAACACGTGGTACTGACGTCTGTGAGATAAGTTTATATTTGGATTGAGCAGATGGGCTAATGTATGTTGTCTCAGTAGATCAGCCACTGAGGCAGGATGTTCAAACCTGAAATGTGGAGTCCACAGTTGTAGTGAGAGAAGCAAATAAGCTTCCAACAGAGACGGTTATCAGCCGAGGACAGGCTTTTTATACATCTACACCACCATCAGGTCTGCTCGCGCTGATGAAAACACATCAAAACATTTTTGCATCCCATTAAAGAGAGAGAGAAAAAAAGCTTACTGTAAATGTTTGTTCCGGATTTGTCTGGTGTATCTGATGTTGTGTCTCAGATGCTGGTAGACGGGTTTTAAATAGGACCTGCTTTTACAAATGATTCATAATTCAAAATAATATCTGGTAATAGTATAAATATTTAATAGGCGTGTACATTCATGCCCCAGTATATAAACCAAGAAAAAGTGTAAGACAATAGTTTTAGGCTCATTTAACAGGTGAATTTAAACTGTGCCCAAATCCACTTTTACTAACAGTAGATCATGTTTCATTGAAGCCGTACTATGTCTCACATTTCCTATGAAAGTCATGTCAACTTAGGTCATTGTGGATTTGTCAGATAGTGACAAAGAACTCTTCTCTGCAGAGGAAATAGTTAAAGTTGGCACTCAAACATATTCTCTATGTGTAGGTTTGCTACAGTGACTATTATGGTGATTATTTTTCTGTGTATTCTTTTGATTTGTAAGCGCTAAATCACATCCTACGGAGATGACTGCCGATACAAATGCTGAGCCGTTGAAGCGTCATTCACGCGCTCTTTGGTTTTCTGCGCTTCAGGTGTAAGCAGTGTTCTGAGGCGGCAGTGAGGGAGCCGCGCGCTGACGGAGCGGAGGTGATCGATGAGAAGGTCATTGCAGAAGGTGAGACAAAGTCTGCTTTGAACCTCTGGGCTTTTAGCAGGAAAGCGTGGAGTTGTAGGACACCCAGAAGCAGCCCAATTTTTTTATTTTTATGATTCCTTGACAACGGACAACAGAGCTCATTTGACTTTGCCTAGTGTTCACCCAAGCCAGAAAGAAAACAAGTGAGGAAGCAGTGGGAGAGAATAATACTAATACTAATATAAATGAATAAAAGTAGATGGTGATGTGTGTTATTGTCTATTCGGCCAGATATAGGGGTCACTGGTGTCCATCTCTGCAGAAACATTTGCTTTTTCAGTTGTAGTTGTGCAGTCAGTTCTTCCATCAAGTGCACCCGTTTAAACCTATTAGTCCAGAACTCTTTGGATACATGTAAATTATCACTATAAAGTAATCCTTGTGGAACACATCCAAATATATACTACTGTGGGTTTTAAAGGCAACTCAACATTTAAAATAACTTTTATTTCCCTTTTAATCGTATCCAAAAATGTCTGTAGTTTTGGACAATCCCATAAAATATGTGTGCGATCACCGATCATCCCACAACCCCTTCAGCATAATGGCAAAGACACTCCCGATGTTCTAAAATACCTTTCCTTAATCTTCCAATCAAATTCTCTCCCCAACCTCGACTCTTTGTAATCGTATGACTACTTAAGAGGCTTTTCTCCCACTCTTCACTCTGTCATTATCACATTGGCCTCAAGCTCCCATTTTTCTTGAATGTAATAAATGATATGATTGGTGCCCCACATTTAAACTCATATGTCACTGTTGTGTTTTCAACTGATGTTTTTGATTAATTCATCAACAGCAAATGTACAGTAAGACGTCATGGTAAATTGTGTTGGACAGTTTGTGTCTCCTGTGGTTAATAGACAATAAAAATGCTTGTTGAGTGCAAGCCCGAGACATTAACATTCTGTGTCTGAAGGATTAAGTTTAACAGACACAGCTCATTAAGTATCTGCAGGATCCAAGACACAAATGTGAGGGACTCAGTTTGTGTCCTTTTACTTTTTCCCCTATTCAGCAGGTTTGTAAAGGTTCCCGACAGCTCCCAGCTGATGTGAGGTCTGTTGTCGCTGCGGCTTTTTCCCCGGAAAACAAATCACACATCGTTAATGTCTGTGGTTTTCTGGTCTGCAGCTCTTGGTGTCCAGCTGCTGCAGTTCATCCTGCTGATGAAGCTCGAGCTGCAGGACGCCACCGGCACGCTGGACGTCTTTCTGTGGAGAGACGCTGTGAGTTTCACATTACATCAAACGTCCCTGCTTCGCTCTGAAGTGGATCGAGATGAGAAGAAAAAAAACGTGTCCTCTGTTTGAACGTTTATCAAAAAATATTACCATATTACCATATTGTCTGCAGTGTGTTGAGTTGCATCAACTTGAATGAAAAGAAGAAGCAAAGGAGGAATAAATGCTGATGAGTTCCTGCAATGTGGGCACCAGACAGAAAAAGCTGCATTCTAAATCAGTCTTATTTCATTTTAATTAACACCCAACTCTTGTTGGTTGTCTGTTTTCTTTGTTTGGCATCCGTCATCAGGAGCTGTTCTTCGGCGTGTCAGCTGAGGACGCAGCAGTCGATCAGGAGGCTCAGAGACGCATCCAACAAACTATGGATGCCCTCTGTCCACCAGGAGGCAGCGCAGGTATTGCACTAAAACAATCACATGTGGATTGTAAGTGTAAAACCCACATAAAAGCCCAGCAGCAGAAGTGTCTGACAATTGTAAAGCCAGGTTATTTGTTACACAAGAGTTGTTTACAGCTGCAGAATTTCTTCTTGGCTACAAGTTAAGTTCATAAACCAGTTGGTGACATCATGGTGGGCTGCCACTTTGTGTTGAGCTGGAGCTGACGTGTGTGTGTGTGTGTGTGTGTGTGTGTGTGTGTGTGTGTGTGTGTGTGTGTGTGTGTGTGTGTGTGTGTGTGTGTGTGTGTGTGTGTGTGTGTGTGTGTGTGTGTGTGTGTGTGTGTGTGTGTGTGTGTGTGTGTGTGTGTGTGTGTGTGTGTGTGTGTGTGTGTGTGTGTGTGTGTGTGGTAAGCTATTTAAATTGTGTGTTTGCTTGCTCGCTCTTCTGTAATTGTCCTCAGGGAAGCGTCCATGGCTCAACGTGTGTCTGACTGCGTATCTTGGAGAGGACGATGAAGGACTGAATCAAACCTGCTACCAGATCTGCCACACCACCGCCACCAGAGCCTCCTCCACCCAGTCTGAGCCTGCCTGAAGCAACTGATGCCACTGTGGTAAACCAGTGTCCTGTATAGGACACACACATAAATCTACCTTTATTGTGTGTGTGTGTGCTTATTTATTGTGTAAGACAAAATAACTGTGAATAAATTAATACTGCAACAATTTTATTACCTGTTGCACCTATACTTTTTTTTTTAAATAAAAAATGAGAGATTCTCCCTAACTCTCCTTCCCAATAATAGCTCTGCCTGAAGCTGATACGATGATTTTTGCAGTTGAAGCTGTATCCGGAAGCAAGATAATGCTTTCTGTACAAGCTCGAATAATTTCAAGAACTAACATGCCTGAACTGATCCACATTGATGGAGCTGTACTGCCATCTGCTGAGCAACTGAAAGACAGTGTGTTATTGCTTAACCGGGTACAAAATACTAAGACTTGTACTAAATGTTCACTTATTTCCTTAATCAAGTCTCCCAAAGTGACCAGATGTTCATTCCTTTGTGCCAGGACTTGTCGTGAATTGGCATAAGGTGTCCCTCTTATGACTATCATGTTGTTGCCGACATGATTTGGCATGCGTCCTTCTCTTTACCGTAACTCCTAGCCCATTTGTGATAACTAGAACATTCAAAAACTACCGGAAAGCAGAGAAATAGAGCTTTGCGCCCATATACACACCTGATTCAAGTAGCTCATCACCAAGCTCTGCAAAAGCTTGGTAATGGACCCGTTTATTTGAGTTAGATGTGTTGGAGCAGGGAAACATCTAAAACATGGCAAGGCAGTGGGTCCCCAAGACCAGGGTTGAGTAACACTGCTAGGGAGTACCACACAAAATAAAAACAGGCAGAAACTTGAAAACTAAAAGTCCAGGACTGACAACAAATTGTAAATGTGAAATTATTTGTTCATGTCAGAGTTGCTATTTTGTTATAAACTTGAAAAATACAAAGCCCTCGTTTTGCCTTTTGTTCCTCTAAACTGTTATTGCACAGTCAAAACACACAGTAATGTTGAATAAGCCATAAAATCAAAATAATTCCAGACGGCCTAATTATGGTCATAAGAGGGTTAAATGGCAGATACTGGTGGACAAAATATGTATAACCCAGTGACCCCAAGTGATGGCAAATGACAGACACTCCTCTGAAGTGATTGACACTGTTAAATTTGAATGTCTTTTATGTTTTATTTTTGTGATGTGAGAGCATTAGGAGAGGGATGATGTCGTAATCAGACTGTGCACTAGATGGCAGACAAGACTGCTAAATGTCTCTCTTTACACTGACGTTTCACTGGTTGTGAAAGAATAGTGATTTGAACATTCCCTCTGTTCAAGGGAGGAAAGAGACACCTTTTATTTACTGTTGTCCAGAGATGTAAGTGAAGTCATTCTTCACTTATAATGAACTGTTTTTTGTTTGTTTGTTTTAACTATTTTAACTTTTTCTGACAAGCTGGATGTTCATTTTAAGGTTTTTGTTTAATGAGATAAATGTAAGCAGTGATGTCAAAGTGTAAAATCACTTTTCCTGTGTTTATGTACAGCATGGGAATAAAACATGTCATGCAGGAACTAAAACTAGAACTTCTGTAGTAAAGGAAACTCACTTAGGTTATTTAAAGGCAGTACTATACATGTATGATTTTGAGGTCAAAACCTTAAAAAAGGGTTGTTGTTTATTTTTTCTCCTGTTGAGCACACAGAGATCTGGAGAAATCTTTCACGCTCACATTTTTAACGTTTCAATTAAAAACATTTTACACATTAAACCCCCAAAACGTCATTTTTGCTGCAGTGGATCTTTCAGGTTGTAGTTGATGTTATTTCTACAATTTATTATCGGATCAGAATAAGCTTGACAGATGACTGGCCTCTTCCTCTACCAGCCCTCCTCCTCCTCCTTCTCCTCCTCCTCCCTCCCGCTCCCTCCCTCGGATCCTCCCATGTCTCTCGGATGATCCGCGTCTCCTTCGGTCAGATCATTGCTTAGCCGAGGCCTTTGAGCGTTCAAGTGTGGCTTGATGAGCGCACACTTTCTCTGACGGAGGTGGACAGCGCCTCGCCTGAGATCCAGCTCAACCCTCTGAACATCTGCTTGTTTTATCTCTTCGGTGATGCCTCCAGACTGGAGCCGCCCCAGGACCCACCTGAACCCGACATGTTCGCTAGTTTTACGCGATCAAAGACCTGGTGAAAGTTGTTTGCGCGGAGGCAAACTGGACTGCCTGTAAAGGATATTGTGGAGAGGTCAGACATGGACTGTTCATTTAGGGTCACTCGGTTTTATCTCACGGGTTAGACGGAACAACACTATGCCAACTCCACCCGTGACGTTACTGTGTTTGTGGCTGTGTAGCGAGGCCGTCGCGAGTCAACTCGACTGGCAGAAAACAAAGACGACTTTCAGTCCTCATTACGAGTCCTCCGCCGCTGAAAGGAATGCGCAGAGCCGGGAATGGCGCACGGATAGTGGAGAGGACAGTGTGGGGACGCGCGGCGTGAACACGCAAGCCCCGTGGGTGGAAACTGTTAAGCGGTTGTCGTCTAAGCTGCTCGTGGCAGAGATTCCCCGCCGCGCTGTGCGTAAAAGTAACGCCGAGCGCACACGACATGTATCCGCAGGGGAAGCCTTACGCACAGAGCCGCGGAGAGGAGGGTGCATTCCTGGAGAGGTTCCTCACCAAACCCCACATGGGTCCGCCTGCATCCCCGCGGACAACCAGCGACAAAGACCCAACAGACTGAAGCGCAGTGAGCCGCTGCAGGAAGGAGCCGCGTCCGCGTCACAGCCTCTGCCAACGGCCATGGCACAGGCGCAATTCGCTGTCAACACCAGCGACTATGAGGAGGAATATTCTCTGCCGGACTTCTCCGATCCCACGCCGTTCGTGCCGGGAAACACGCGCACCAGACGCAAGCAGATGAAGAACCCGTTCTTCCCGGTCACCGCAGAGTCCTACGGCGCGTACGCGGTCATGATCCTCGCCATCATCATCTTCACTGTGGGCATCATCGGGAACGTGTCGGTCATGTGCATCGTGTGTCACAACTACTACATGAGGAGCATCTCCAACTCGCTGCTGGCCAACCTCGCGCTCTGGGATTTCGTCATCATCTTCTTCTGTCTGCCGCTCGTGGTGTTTCACGAGCTGACGAAGAACTGGCTGCTGGGAGAGTTCTCCTGCAGGATCGTCCCGTACCTGGAGGTGAGAGGACCTCGTGTGACGTGTGGAAAACAGGTCTGAGTGCATTCAGCTCAGAGGGAGATCATGTGATGAGATTACATTTTATGCTTGATAAGATTTATAGTTTCTGCTCTTTTACTCAAGGCAAGATTGTCTCAAGGTATAGATGCAATAAAGTTAATTAAAAATGTCAGGACTGTAAATATTATGATAATTTATCCTTCATATTGTTGAGAATGTGAACACGAAGCTGCAGGAAACACCAGTGGTGAAACTGTGGCCTTGAAGGAAGTTTGCTCTCTCTCAGTGATTTCCCTAGTTTAGGAAATATAGTAAAAGAAAAGTGACGTTTTTAGTTTTTAGTGCAAAAACCTCCCAAAAATACTGAAGTAAAGTATTGTTTTGTGACATTTCATCGCTGAGTAGCACAATCATTGTGTGCACAGTTGGTTTCTCAAACATCAAGCTGCAATATTTGATGTTGCAGAATGAATTGAGATGAATTTTTTTTTTCAGCCAACCACAGGTGAACGTCTCAGAGCACATGTTAAGTCTTAAGTTATGTATTTATAAAGCATGTTTAACACAACTGAGGTTACACAACACTAAGCAACTGAGTCTAGCTCTATAAATAGGTTTTTAAAGAAGATGTACAAATCTCAGAGTGTGGGCACATCTGGTGAACCAGGGCAGGCTGTTCCAAAGCTGAGGGACTTCCACCGCAAAGGCTCGGTCACCTCTGGTCCTCAGTTACTTAGACTTGACTTATTCCTGTGAAACATCCTGAAATTTAGTCAAATCCAATACCAGGAAAGTGGAGGCGTTCAGAATCATGTGACAACACCATGGCTGCAATTTCTATGACGTGTTCACATTTGGACATGCTAGTGTTTGTGCCCCCTGCTCGTCTGAGCTACTTATCAGACGAGGAACTACATGACCTCTGTGACATTTAGTGTGTACATATTTCATACAGTAACAAGCTATTAAAGGTGCCATTTAGAAGTTGTTGTGTAGCTTTTAAAGACCCACCTCTTCTCCTTGGCCTTCACCCCAGGATACAAATAGTCAACCCAGACACTTCTATGTAGTTTTTACCACAATTCTATTATGTCACTTTTTTTACTGTTTTATTTCTATTTTTATTGATGTACCTTTTATGTTGCAGTGCCTTTAAATCTGTAAAGCACTTTGGTCAACCATGGTTGTTTTTAAATGTGCTCTAGAAATAAAGTTGTAAAAAAGTTGTTGCATTTTGGCACATTTTCCCCCTGGTGTTGATATATTTTCAAGTGTAACCAGAGTTTGCTTTTGTTCCCAGGTGGCGTCTCTTGGGGTCACGACCTTCACACTGTGCGCTCTGTGCATCGATCGGTTCCGGGCCGCCTCCAACGTGCAGATGTATTATGAGATGATCGAGAACTGGGCGTCCACCACGGCCAAGCTCGCCGTCATATGGTTGGGCGCTTTGCTGCTCGCGCTACCCGAGCTGCTCATACGTCAGCTGGTGACCGAGGACGGCGACCCGCCCGACGTGACGCCGTGCGAGCGCTGCGTGGTCCGAATCTCCACCGAGCTCCCGGACACTCTGTACATCCTGGGCCTCACGTACGACGGCGCTCGACTCTGGTGGTACTTCGGCTGCTACTTCTGCCTCCCGACGCTGTTCACCATCTGCAGCTCGCTGCTCACGGCTCGCAAGATCCGCCGCGCTGAGCGCTCCTGCGTCCGTGGCAGCAAGAAGCAGATCCAGCTCGAGAGCCAGATGAACTGCGCCGTGGTGGTGTTGGCCATCCTCTACGGCTTCTGCATCATCCCGGAGAACATCTGCAACATCCTCAGCACGTACATGGAAGCCAGTGTTCCCAGGAAAGCGTTGGACATCCTCCACCTGGTCAGCCAGCTGCTGCTCTTCTGTAAGTCCGCGGTGACGCCGGTGCTGCTGTTCTCCCTGTGCCAGCCGTTTACCAAAGCCTTCCTGGACTGCTGCTGCTGCTGCTGCGAAGAGTGCGGCCCGCCGCAGTCCGCGGCCACCGGCGACGCCGACAACGAGCTCATAACCACTGAGCTGGAGCTGTCGCCGTTCAGTACCATCTGTGAGGAAGCCTCCACCTCCGCCGCCTATACCACTGTGGGGACACATTGCTGAGGTCAAAGGTCAACAGAGCTTCCTTTAATGTTAGTAGGACATTGGTTGGTGGACGTGACCCCGTCAGTTTACAGACTCCTGGACCTTAAAGTGTCTGTGCTGACAGACAAACAGACGACTTGTCTGCCCTCTCACTGTTTACAGAGTTCACATAGAAAAGAACACAGTATTAAATCGTAGCATTTATTTCTTTAACTCACGTTTATTTTTACAGAATCTGCCACTGATTATTTTTTATTTTATTTCATGTCATTCCCAACCATTTCCTCGGAAAATAGGTAGTGTTTCCTGTAGAGTTTAGTTAGTTGTGTTGAATTTACACCTGTCGCTCGCCAAGAAAATATTTATTTTATATGCATTATTTGTTTGAAACAACATTCTTTCAAGTAATTGGAATTGATTATATGGGAATATACGACTTAAACTTTGATCCTCTTAGAGTTCTTTCCAGGAAACGATTCAGAATATCATGAAATACCTTAAGTTGTTGCATTTTGAAAGGAGATGTGTAGTTTTGTTGAATATTCTTCTGTCGTTGAGTGAAAGAGTTAAATGGTAAATGCATGTACAGTAATATATTGAAAATGGCTGTAGATGCTGTGTAGTGTAGCTGATGTCGGGAGTCAGGCTGACGTGTGTGTGTGTGTGTGTGTGTGAGTATTTTGTTCTTCACAGAAACTGCACTGCACTCGGTCTGTAGTGTGACAGTGTTTTGTCACTTCAATTAAAAAGTATTTGAAAACAAAATTTCCCACCATGACATCTCACTTACTCATCTTCTACTTCTACCGCTTTATCCTCCACATGCGGGTCGCCCTATGTCCATCCCAGCTGACGTAGGGCGAAGCAAGGCCCCCCCTGGACAGGTAGCCAGTCCATCACAGAGACACATAGAGAAAAAAGAAGATTCACTCTCATGGTCAATTTAGAGTGTCCGATTCACCCAGGTCTGAAAGAAAATTGAGGGGAAACTCAAGTCAATAGGACCATTTAGTTTTAATTTAACCCCTTAAATCAAACACCAAATTTGGCAAAGCACTTTATTTTGGGGAAAATCATACTCGGTGGTAGAAGAAGAGGAGGAAACCCAAACAAGGACGAGGAGCAGAGTAAGACTCTCTGTCGTCCAGAGGACACAACTGCCATTGTTGTTGTTTTTTACAGTTCATCGTCTTACACTTGGTCCAATGCACAATCCAACCTCCGTCCCTTAAGGACAGCAACTCAAAGCAACAACATTATTTATAATGGTTTTGTTTTGCTCAAAAAAGAAAAAAGCACGAGAACAAAACCCGACTTCACTTCTAGTGACCGTTTATTTGCTGTGTCACGCACAACTCAGCTGTTTTCGTCTCTTTTCCCACTTTTTTTCCCCGTCATCACGCAAGCCACTGCCCAGCCAGGGTAGAACACAGCGTGCCATTGTCTTTGTCTCCTGTTGTCATGACAACAGGAGGAGTTTTCCTCAGCTGGCTGCCATGGCGAACAGTGCGACAGTAGCACATACATTGAGGCTCACTCACTCACTCTTGCCCTGCTTTGCCCTGTTTACTGCACGTTTGGTAAACAAGTCAAAAAAGGGATGTTACAGATTTACTGAGGTGTGTTGTTCTGACCTGAACTCATGACACAAGATTTTAGCCACTTTTATTAGGCTTGCCTAATAAAATCTACTTATCTTAACAATATGTTTCTTTATGGAGCCGTCAGGCAACCGTTCTCTCTCCCACACTAAAGTTGTTTTTAGCTCGTGAGGACACAGAAGCTGCTGCTTTGTTTGGTAAGTTTGTGTCAGGTAGGTCTATCCAAACACTGAAGTCACAAAATAACACATTTGAACTCACTGATGGAGGCAGCAGTGGAACAATAACAACTCCTGTGTGCCTTGTAAAATGTAAAATAGCCACATTTCTGTATGGAGTTTGGTTTGCGAGGGAGTGAGCGGTTAACAAAGCGACACAAACTTCAGTTTGGGGATAAAAGAACTCTCCAATCTCACTCTTAAAAATAAAATAAGGGTTTTTTTTACCAGGCAAAACATTAAGAACAAATTCCTATTTTCAAAGGGGCAGAAAACACTTGTTGAAGAGGGAGAAAACAAAAGATACAAACATCAAACACATTAAACAGTAACACACATTAGAAACTTAAAAACAGTCTCAAATTATTGGTTAAACATTAAAAAGTGTCATTAAGAATTGTCTTTAAAAGCAGAGACATAAGAGATAAAAGGATGCCGTGCAGTTTCAGGTTTTTTTTGTCCAATCATTTGATGCAACAATTGAAAAGTTTTATATTTTAAGCATAATGTAACATTAGAGAAAGCACTCAGAGGGTGCACACGTCTATCAAGGCTGCACAGAGTCTCCTGTCCTGAACCCTAACCCTTAAATCCTGAATCAGGATTTGTACATGGATCACAACCAAATTCTAATCATTTCTTCCTTGGGCCATACAGGACCCGCCCCTTTGTCTGCTCACAGACAAAAGCCCAGGTAATAATTCTACATCAAATCTGCACCCTTAAATATTGTTTAATATTATTAATTGTAGTTTTTATTTCATTGCTCCAAATGTGATGCATCTAATGAACACTATTCTTACTCTAGATTGTTGTACATTTGTTTTCATATGAATCATCTGAGATTTCAAAATGCCTTTCACACACTCGGTTAACGACAATGTTCTCGTCCAATTGTATTCAAAGCAGAATCGCCCAGAGAGGACTCTTTGTAAGGAAACTGCATTCGTCCCTAATCGTCCTTTTGGCTTTGATTTGCTCTCTGGCATCAAACTTGTGCGTCCAAGTCTTTTGTGACCGAGGCTGGCGGCCCCAGTCCCTGCTCCAGTAATTAGACAGCCCCATTCATTCAGAAACAATGGGGTGGCGGGTACACTGAGGCTCTGCTGCTAAACAAGCTGCTCACTGACCTTCTCCTAACTGCTCCCAGGGCTGTTTTCTGGGATGAGAGGACATCCTGGGAGTGCTGGAATCACCGGCCCCTGATTGGTGGACAGTAGCCAGGTTACGAAGGAAACCAAACCCGGTCGTCCAAGGATTGTGCGGATGATGCAGGTAATAAAAACCCACAAAGAGTCACAAAACATGAAGTTACGAGCTGCACTTTACCTGGTGGCATCAACAATCAAGTCTCACGTTTTCATGTTTATCCTGCAATAAATCAATAAATCAATAAATCCTCCCTCTGATGTTTGTTTTTAAACTGTTTCAGGACATGAGGTGGAGGAACCATATGGGTAAGTTTGACAAACACTGAGGATGATTGAGTGTCATTAAGTGATTCTTTCTTGTTTGGGTTTGAAGCAGTTGAATCGGTTTGTTACTGTACAGTAAACGCTACGTTAATGTGATTAGATTATTCCAGAATAAAGTGAAAAGTAGGGGCCACGCGGTGGGTGTAGTGGTTAGCACAACAAGAAGACCCCAGTTCATTGCCTGGTCGGGACAAGGGACTTTCTGCATGTAGTTTGCATGTTCTCCCCGTGTGTGTGTGTGTATGTGTGTGTGTGTGTGTGTGTGTGTTCTCAACATGCAGATTTGGGGATTAGGTCAATTGGACACTCTTAATTGTCACGTGAGAGTGGATGGGTGTTTGTCTCTATGTGGCCCTGTGATGGACTGGTGACCTCTCCTGGGTCTGACCCCAACTTTTGCCCTATGTCAGCTGGGATTAGCCCCAGCAGTCCCCTGCAACCCTTACATGGAGGATAAAGTGGTAGAGAGTGGATGGTACGATGGTTCCTAGAGGATTTACTTCTTTTACCTCTTGTGCCCAGCAGCCTGAGCATGTAAGCATGCGGCATCTCGCAAAGGCTTCTTGCTCTTCCTTCATCATCACAGTGGATCATCTGCCTCCTGTTTTTATTATTCAGTGAATAGACCGAGGAATTTATTTAAATGTTCACATTTCAGGTGAACAGACACATACTAGTGTGTAATGTTCTATGACTGAAACCATCATCAGAGGCCTTTTGATGCAGCGTCCGAAACTCAGGATAAAGAAATGTGAACGTGGAAAGAGTCTTTCTGACAAACAGTGTCTGCATTTTTAAAACACAAGCTGGAATCGGTTTGTTGATCGCGGCGTGGTTTTTGTTGGTGTTGTTGCCGGGGGCTGATTTCTAATTGCATTCCTCTCGATAGTGCAGGGTGAAATATGGGGAGGAGAGGATGAGGGGATGATGGGGATGAGGGGGGGGCACAGACAAAGGAGGGGGGTGGGTTATTCTCTTAGCGAAGCGTCAGTTTAGGCAGTGGGGTGTTCAGTCACAGCCGGTGACCTAGAAATGTTGCTACAATCCCCAACAAAGGAAGAGAATCAGGACAATTAAGCTTTCATCCCCACCCCCTTGTCCACACTTTCCATCCGACAGAGCAGATAATGCAGGCAGGATGATGACTGTGCCGAGCCAAACTGGGCCGGGTTGGACCAGGCTGTTAGTGAGCAGTCTGAATGTTTGAATGTTTTCTTCCTCAGCAGCTCATTTTCCCACTACACATAGGCCTTATAGGCACAGATAGAATATTAATGGCTAATGCAAAATAAGTACTTGGAAAATCTGATATTTGCAACTCCACAGAACTCCCGTTTTTGAAGCCTCGAGATTCGCAAATTTGACCGGTGCCATGATAACTTTTTGCAACTGGAAATTCACAGATGTCAATTCCCCCCCCCCCCATCCAAAAACATGCAGATTTGGGGATTAGGGAAATTGGATACTGTAAACTGACTGTGAGTGTGAGTGTGAGAGTGGATGGTTGTTTGTCTGTCCAGGGTGTCAGCTGAGATTGGCACAGCAACCCTCATGTGGAGGATAACGTGATGGATGAATGACCTCCAAAACTGACATTGTGTGCTATTAAAGAACAGTTGAACTCCTCAGGTACATGTTTACTGATGTTCTAAATCAAGTGAGAAATAAGCTTCATAGTGGAGTCGCCCCCTGGTGGCTGCTTCCATCATACTGTCTGGGCTTCACTTTTCAAACTGGAAGACTAATATGAATAAACCTATAATATTTAGATATAGTCGGTCTGTGAGCCCCACACGTACGCTGTGACTGCAGGTCACAGCAGAATTTAGATCCCTGGCATGAAATATTCATACAGCGCGTACAACAGTGAGGCCGTTCATCAGAGCAGCTCTGTCGCTCTGTGAACCGGATTCCACTGAAGGACCAGCTGATGCTGACCGGTCCTGCATATGGATGAGAGTGACGTGAGATGAAGTCAAACACGCTGTGACATAAAATCTCACTGTGCTCAGGAATGCAGACACACAAGTCGACAAAGAGTGTGTTTCACCACCAAGTTATTATGGACTTTCCCCCCGTAACAGAGAATGAGTTATATTTTTCAACCATCGCAGTGCTGTAATGTGTCATATTTAAGAAGACACACAAAGCCAGTGTGCGCTTCTCACACTCACAAGAAAGTATAGTGTGAGCATGAGATCCAGATATGTCAGTTAAAGCAGGAAAACATTTTAAGTAAAAAGTCAAAAAAGGAGCTTGTTTGACAAGGGGACACAAAGCTTACATTAATTGTTAAAGGCAAACCTTTAGAAATTAAAAAGTGCTGACAGAATAAAATATGTGAACACCAAAGTTTCCGGGTAACGGGATTTTTTTGTTTTTATTTTATCTTTCTTTTCTTTTAAATACAAACCAACACTTTTTTACTCAGTAACAGATGTGATTTACAACGTAGTGAAGTACAGTACTTCCAAAAATACATACTTAAGTAAAAATAAAATTACAAAGTACACACAATACCTAATCAATTACAGTAACATGAGTAAATGCAATTCCATACTTTCCACCTCATAGATAGTATCATAAGGTTGTCTATTCCTGCTTAAAGTCAGTCATTCTCTGCTAAGATACTTGTACTTTTACTCAAGTATCCCTTTTAGGTACATTATACAATACTGCTGTTTTATTCTCGGAAACGCGGTTGCGAGAAGAGATTTGTTTGTCTCTGTGTTTTATACACAAACTCCCCGAGAGGAAGTTGTGCCTCAGAGACTGAACACATGGTAAAAACTCCCCTCCGAGCTATTATTCATTCATGATTCATTCAGTGACCCTGGATCACTACAGTGGGCTGGTGTGTTTGTGTGACTCCATGTGAATGAAGCTTCAGTCGCTGCTGAGACTGAAGGCACAAGATGAAAACACAGAGAACCAACTAACTGTGGAAAATATATCTTCACCAGACACCAGCATTTGGGGTTTACTTTGACAATCCTCCATTAGTAATCTACACATACAAATAAACTAACACATAAACATCACTGTTGCTCTGAAGTCACCACAGAAACAGACAATAAGGTTTAATTACGTCATTTAAAAGGATTAACCATCACCACCTACGGAGAAACAACACAACGTTCTGTGGTTACAAGGCTGGATTTTTAGTGTTAAATGTTTTGTTATGTAAGGATGAAGTTTTCTTTCCTCTTGGGCTAGAAGAAACCACTTTGTTTCTCAAGCTCACACAGGACATCATGTCACACAAGCTTAAAACTTCATGTTATACCGTCATTGGCCAATTTATTAGGTACACATGCTCAACCACTTCAGCCACTGACATTGTGGAAACATAGATAATGTGCATGAAAATCAATGTAATTGAATCATACTTGAGAAGAATGTGCAACTGTTTGTGTTACCTAAGGAGTAAAGAAGGTAATATGTGCTGAAATGGATTGTTCAGTGAAATCTGAAGTGTTTGTCAAACACATCATCTCAAAACCACTGAGGTTCAAGAGTGAAGACAGGAAAAGAGCTCTGGCTCCCCCTGCAGGACAACAATATTCAGTGCAACACGGTTGCATGTTCATCAAAACCAGCCAAAAAAAACACACTGTTTGTGTACTTTTCAAGAATTGCTATTGACAATTGTTATTTCTTAATATGTAATCTAATATTTAATATCAATCTATCTTCACAGCAAATTAAAAATATGTGGAATATGTAGAAAAAGTAGAGTACATTATACTGTACTCTATATGGAAGCCCATTTCTGCTACTTATAAAGTTATATCTATTAGTAAGTCCATAATTGTGCGATAATAAGTCATAATTCGGACAAAGTATCTCAAAATTATGACTTAGCATCTCGTTATTATGATTAAGTATCTCATAATTATGGGACATCTCATTATTATTTACTGTCAGTTCTCGCAGTGTCTTTAAAACTCCAAGTCTGTTATAATAATATTAACTGAACTTTTTACTCAAAACCCTAAAACTAGATGTAAGCTGTTGATTCACCCACCGTTATTGTCACAACCACGCACTGAACCAAGCTACCACAGTCTGTCAGTAAAGGAACCTGCTGACTCGTATTTAAATGTTCATTGTTTGGTAAGTGAAACAGGGTTATTCAGTTATTAATGTTCTAATATTAATATTTCTTCGCTGGTCTTTTTCAGTGGTGAACCTCTGTCTCACTGGGTTTCTGCTGTTAGCAACGTTGCTAACGTTAGCGAAATCGTACACAGAACGTTAGCCGCTCAACCTAGCACAGTTATCATTTTAATGCTAAAATGTCATATATGTGATATAAATGTTCGAGGAAGACCTTTACCTGAGCTGGTGACTAAGCTAGGTAGGTTGTGTTAGTATTTTGGTAATAAAATACTACCTTTATTCATGTATTTATTTTGCTTTTTTCCTCAAGTTTATCAAAGGGAAAATGAAATCAATCTAGTTTAACTTAGTTTGGCAGTAAAAGCTAATGAGCCATAACAAAGCCAGAGTGGATGCACCCAACCCTGAGGATAGCAGCCAAATATTTATCAGATCAAAATGGGGATGTTCGTTTCTGCCCCTTGTTGACTTTTCATACTAAAAAGACTGGTTTCTTCTCCAGCTCCTGCTCACTGCCTCTATCACACTTTACTCCCATCTACTGGTCATCATCTGGCTACCCTGCAGGAACAGGACAAATCTTCCCTTTTACCGTCCATCTGGAGAGGACCACAAAGGAGTAAGTGAGTCTGTTTTATTGGGTTTTTATTCAGTACTGTTTTATTCTAAGAAAAAACTGAAAACTGAAAAAGAAAACTGAATCTTTCAGGAGTTAATACATCTATTTTGAAACACTGTCATGCATGTTTACAATGCTCGCCATTTTCATATCATAACATTTGAGAATTAGCACAAACACCAGGTACCAGATCCTAACCCTAACCCACCAGGTTTCAGATGGAAGAAAAAAGTCACATAAGTAAGCAATACATATCAGGGACTCACCAGGACTCCTCTGGTGATCATGAATTGAAAGCGATAGAGCAAGTGTACATTTCTACATAAATCTGCCTCCTGTGAAAAGTCCGTAGCTGACTTTGCTCGACCTATTCCCACCACTGTATTTTAACGTTGGCGATAACAGCATTACTTTGAGAGTTCAATATTTTCTCAGGTGGTACTTACTATAAAATGTTTGAGAACCGAAGCTCTAACAGGTTAATTCAGCATCATGTCCATTTAAAAAACTTCACAAATAACAAGAATAATAAACAATTAACACAATAAACAGTGCAATTGCATTAACTTTACAGCCCAAATCACATCATTACATACTTCAGACAGAGTAGTATCATCACCAGCATGAGGGGGCAGGGCCTGTCAGCACCTCTATTGCCCTTGATGAAGGCTTCATTAATGATATTGACTGTTGCGACCGATCTGCAAGGCTCTTTGGTGTAGCACATGCAGTCAAAGTGGTGGTCAAACCAGTTGATATCGTCCTGCGAGAGGCCACCGCTCACGGAAAGTGGGCCGCCTCGCCTAACCCGCTGGATTTGGTACCGACGTGGGTCAAGGTGGAGGTAGACGTCATCATCCCACCGCTTCCTCACGCAGCGACCTTTTCTCTGGCAAATCGCGTGGCTGCAGAGCTGTGTTGCCACGGAGACGTTCATAATGTATTGGTTCATGACCTGCTCCAGGTGGCGTCGAGCGTCAAAGCAGGAGTCCTACAGGACATGGGATGTTAAGTTAGTTAGTTGTTGTCGGATTAAGTTGCAAATTATTGAAAATAAATGTAATCCTTCCCGGAAAACTACAATATGATGCCAGTTTCTACCTCTGTATCAGTGACATTCATGTCTCCCCAGGAAATTACACCGGCAGCGCCAAGAGCTGCAGCTTCTCCAATAGTGTTGACCAGATCAAACTGAAAAAACAAAGCAAAGTTCAAAAGTAATTGACATATAAAAAAGCCTTACCATTTCAAGCAACATATGTTAAATCTTTTTTTTTTGTCAGTCAGTAACAGCAAAATTTGCCTGCTTGGTTTTCAAATACTTTTTGGTGAAATATTTCTAGTTAATGTGATAATGCTCAGGTATATGTACCGATGTATAACAGAAATAGATGGTGGAGAATTAGCCCACCATTGACTGTAAATGCAATTTTACACAGGACCTGAGGTCCACACATTAGAACCTAAATACAATGCCAATATAGTTTAACCTTAAAACACAACATGGGAGTTACTAGGTTTCTGGTTGCTCCATAAAACAACTGTACGTTCCAACAGACTTTCTTTTAAAAAATATCGTATCATACATGTTCACAAGACACTGTGATGTGAATTGCTAAATTAAATCCTTTTGTGTGTTCTGGTGGTAACCTGAAAAGAAAAACATAATTAAAGCCTGCCCCACACTAGAGACGTGGGAAAGTTATTGTAACCAACCTTAAATTTTTTAATCCTGAGAAAGCCCAGACTAGACGATCCAGTCAAGACACAGGACCACATACTTGGCGCTTAATCAAACTATTTCGGGGAGGAGATTCTAGGGATTTGGGATCTCACAGAAAGTTGCGTGATTTAACGACATCAGAATAGAAACAGACATGGAGGCGGACTGTTGGCATTTTCGGTTAAAAGCTGTTCAGTCTTAAATAGCAAACATGTTTAATACTAAGGATTTGAAATTGGGAAGCCTCTGATGTGGCCGATTACGTTAAAATCATGTCTGTTATCCCCTCACACTACAGGATAATTTGGCCAGATAATCGGAAAAGCTAAATGTATGCTTTCTGAATGATTTTCTATTTTATGTCCGTATACAGTTGTTCCGTGTTCATCTCAGTGTTTGTCAGGGAAGAGCAGACAGTTAGCATTTCAAAAACTATCACAGCTAAAGTTAATTGCATATTTATGTTGGTAACAAAACTTGCTAGGCATGTAGCTAGATAAATTGTGTTTAAATGCTTAAGTGAGACTCGTCAGACACTTGCAGTTCATCAGTCTTATGGAGTCTGAAGCATATGGCTGTAAATATACTTGAAGTGACAGTTAATGATGCAAGATACTTACAAGGTCTGGCTGATTGCATGCATGGTAATAATGTTATAAATAAATATAAACACAATATGAATAAAAACGCGAGTCAAACAACACTGCAAGAAGCATTGCACATGGATCTTCTATTTGAAGCAATGGAGCAAAACTGAGCTCTCTTCATCCAAGTTATTATAAGAGATGTAAAAACCTAGACGATAGTGGGCTTCCACAGTCTAGATAATAAATGGGAAATAGTGATACATTCATGTATAGTGTGCCTTTGTGCCTAAAGATTACAAAAAAATGTCTTATCTGACCTCTGACATGTAGTCGTCGACACTGTCTTTGTACACAGGGCGGATGTAGGCATAAATGGGGGTAGAGTAGGAACTGTTGGAAAGCATTGACACTCTAATAGTCTCTTGGATTCGATGCCGGACAAATTGCTTGGCTTGCTGGGAGTCTCTGAGCACCAGCTCCAGATAAATGGATGGATAGAGAGCTGTGGATTCTCTCCAGAGCCATGTCAGCTCATCGTTCCTGTCTTTCTCAATCTCGGGACACTCTCCTGTAAAGCCTGCCATGTCCTGGTTGTAGTCATAGTTGTAGCAGTCAGGGTACAAGTAGTAACCCCAGAGTTTTTTGGGCCTCAGCCTCTTCCCAATGCCGATGGAGCGCAGGAAGTACCTCTTGGCTCCCCGTTCAAATACCATCTTTGCCCGGTCCTGTACTTCATCATTAGTCATGTTGGGGTTCTTCTTCTTGACTGTTTCAATTGAAATATCTCTGTAGATGTCTTTGCTGCCCCAGTTTCTAGCCCACTGTGGCCTCCACTCCTCAAAGTCAAGTATCGCAAGTCCTGGTTTGTCAGAAGGAATGTAGTACTGAATGTCATTCTTGGCCTCCTCATGGTGCTCCTTAAGGTCAACCAGCTGTGGTAGACCGTCTTCGTAAACCTCGCCAGTGTCTTCGTCCACGTAGGGGAAGATACCAAAGCGGTCAGTGTAGAATATTGAGATGCTCTGGTCGGTTGCTGTTTTCAGCGTGCTGCTGATAAAATGGAAGTGGGTAAGATCGAGGGGCATGCCAAAGCGGATGTCACACAGCTCAGTTGGGGCGTTCCACATAAAAAGGAAAGGTATATCAGGAAGGAGTGGAGGGTCTGTTCTTGTTATGGCCTGGCACGAGCTCATCAGGGCCAACATAGTAAAGAAGATGAAGACTTGCTGTTTTTCATGAAGAATTTTCACCAAATTCATTTTAAATCAGGATTCTTGTCACTGAAGAAGAGAACATGCAAACATTAGTCAGAGAAAATAAGTGGTTCCGCTACTTTCTATGCTCAAAATTTGTTGAAACTAGCAGAATTTGCTAGCTAATAGCTTTATCAATAGAATTAGTTTAATGAATGACAAATCCGAAATGTGCACATTATCATTGTTTTCACAAGGGTAATAACCACATTGTGTTATTTATTATTGTCTTGTTAAATCTTATATTTATTTAAGTCTCACGATATACATTTTATTCTCATTTTCACATTTCCTATTGCATTAAAAGTCTTTTTAAGCTTCCTTAGTACGGCAGAACAGAGGAGCCATAAGTTCATGTTAAGACATGGCGCTGGACAGGTTTTTTGTGCGCACTGATACTGCACCAACTCTCTTTGACTTCAGGGCAGACTTATCTGTTTTTTTTAATATACTGTAGACAAAGATCTGACTCAGTTAATGTTTTCTCTTTGTTGCATTATTGAAATGAAGCTTGACTTCAGTAGCTGACCCCAGGGTTCTCTATTCAAAGCCAGATCAAACCAGCAATTTTAAAACATCGCAGCGTCAGAGAACTGAATTTCAAAATATGTAATGAACAATCTTTTTTGGATAGTAATACCAGACTGGGAGTCATCGTCATAGATATCGCTCTATCAACCTATGAAGTAATTACTTTTTAATATCAATTAGTACAGATGACCCAGGTTCATGCGGTGGTGTAGTGGTTAGCACTCTCGCCTTGCAGCGAGAAGACCCGGGTTCGAGCCCCGGTGCATGGAGTGTGCATGTTGCATGTACCCCGCCTATCGCCCGATGTAGCTTAGATTGGCACAGCACCCCCCCGCGACCCTCTGGTGGAGGATAAAGCGGTAGATGATGATGACTGACATATGACCCATACTCAAATATCTTCATGGCCACATGTTTTTGGGTTATTGATCTATTGCTACTCTTCCTCAGCCCGGCAGAACAGAGGAGCCATCAGTTCATGTTAAGACATGGAGCTGGACAAGTTTTTGTGACAGCACTGAGACGGCACCAAATCTCTTTGACTTCAGGGAAAACAGTTTTTTTTTTAATATCATAAAGACAGAGATCTCAATCAATAATTATTTTCCAATTGTTGCACAATATAATTGAAACATGACTTAAGTAACTAACCCCAGGGTTCTCTATTCAAAGTAACAAACCATCAAGAAAACAAGATGTTAAAACATTGCTGCCTGAGAGAACTGAATTTCAAAATAGGTCATAAACAATATTTTTTGGATATGAATGCCAGGCTGGGAGTCATAATAGTAGATATCACTCTACCAACCTATGAAATAATTACTTTTTATATCAATTAGTAGAGATGAACATTTTATTTTTTTGAACAGCTGCTCCTCAAATATCGTCATGGCTACATGGTTATATGTTATTGTTTTATTGCTACAAGTTATTTCTTTATTTCATAAACTTATTTTTGTTATCAAGATCTATTTTGCTAAGCAGAACCACAATTATTTATTAATTCTAAAAGCTGAATAGTTATGGCAGTATGGATTTTAGTACTGGTTTCTAATAATAATCAACTCTCATGTTACTTGTGGCAGATTGAACATAAAGAGAGGATTGAAATGAACACTTTAGAGATGCTCCAGATACTCTTCAATCTATTAATAGTACAATGTCCACAGTCCATCACTGTCATATCTTTGGCTTCCTAGAAACATAGATGGGAGAGACTTTATTGTCCCCACTGGGAATACAATTTATAACTTAGTAAAGCATGTCACAGTCTTCAGTGGCATGGCAATACACGCACATAAACCACACAGGAAACCTCAGCCATTCCACATACAGTATACGCACCTAAAATTATTAGTTAGTATCATCATTATTTATTAGGACAGACCTTAACAACATTCCCATCACAAGCACATGACATCCGTCCACAATATTCCCAGTATTACATAGAGGCCCTCACTTTGTTGTAAAAGTAAGTAAAACAAATACAATAGCATTATTTTAATCTTACTATTTAATATAATTTCTTGATACTTTATACCTGACATTACCATTATGGATTTAATCACTTATGATATCAATAACCGTTTGTTTGAACGACTGGGCTATTGGCAAAAACACTTGCTTTGAGCACCTTTTACCTTTCACACCTTTGAGCATTTCTAAATTACACTCCTGTCATGTTATGTTTATGTCACAGCAGCAAGGGTGAACACAACTCCCAGTAAAACATACTTGTCAAACTTCAGGAAAACCCCAGTAAAACTTAAACACTTAAACATCGACAGAACACCAACCTGCTATAAGGTCCAACCTCTCACCACTGAAACTCCGTCCTCCGTTAGTCCTGATGTTATTACTCATAAAAATCACCCTCACTCTTCTGCTGGAGTCTAAATAGCTAGTCTTTAAATACTCTGTTACATTAGAGGCGGGACACGTGTGGAAACTTGTCAGAGTTGAGAGACCTGCAGCCTTGAGATGTTTTGAGTTTTATCGCGACGTCTTGATGTTTTTCATGCTGAGAGTGAGCTCCCTCCTTCCTGCCTGGAGGAAGATATCTGTAGGATTTCCGGGACAATGACAATGTGTGGACACATGCCATCACATTGGAGGCCTCTGTCCCAACATGCAAAGAATGCAGTGAGAGTTTGAACTTGGTCAGTTGTGGTCACAAATGTACTTAACTGAAGGAAATCCACCTGGTTTTGTCATGTGAATGATGAATTACATGAAGAGGAAGCTTGGCTGGCTTCATCACACATGACAGAAAATAATAGAGAACCACTGGGTAAGTGTAAGGGGCCAGTGTTCTCTCAACTATAGTTATATGTGCATGTGTGTGTCTTTATCCTTATCAGTGTGTGTGGTGCATAAAGCGGTTCTTCAAATGTTTGTCATGTTTTCCATGTCCAAATGTGGTCTGGCTGATCCTCACAGAGCTCTCTGTGAACATGGATATTTGCTGTTTCTGTACAACTAGAAATGTGTTTTGTATGAAATAGTCCTAGCACCTGAAGCACTCTGGTTAAAGTTCAATAAAGATGGTGGTTTAGGTTTAATTAAAAAAACAAATTGTGTCTGAATTCAACTTTCTTCTTACTAAACCATAATGGGAATTTTTCTCTAACCTCAACCATTTGTTGTAGTAGTCTGAACAGGAACACAAGACGGGCTGTTACTGCGAGCAAGATCAGAAGCCATATATATATATATATATATATATACATAAAAACTATGTAGGAATGTAGGCTCCTAACAAATGTACTATAAATCATCATACCAGTCATCGTGTTCATGTTGCATCACAGAAACATTTCAAAACCAACCTGTAGGATTTGTACATATTTGCTCAATAACTTAATTCTCTGCTGATGTGCAGCCAAAACGCTTCAGTCTGTGGCAATAATGCATCCACAGCCTCTCTCGACCAAAATCGGAACTGAAATCCAATTACATTTTTTACTTTTTTTTTTATTAAGGTACATTACAGTATGTCAACCTCCACTATTGCCATGTTTGTTGTCTCCTTAGAATCTCTCGATTCTGTGTTGACCTCTAGTGGATGTGTTGCTTAACATCCTTGTCAATTTACAAAATGTGTACCAAAAAAAAGGCAAAATAGATTAAATATTAGCTAAACAAGGACATCAACATCCCAGGCAACATGTCAGGACAAAAACAAAGATAATGAGGAAGGAATCTGAGGAAGGAATTTTTTCTCTGAAGTTAACACCTTATCACTATCTGCACTGATCTCATACTGGGCCTCTGGTACGTACCTCACTGGTGTAAATCAATCATAGCAACCCCAGAATTCCTCTAAGCTAGTCTTTTGTCAAACAGAGAGATACATTCATGCCCCAGTTTGACAGGAGTAAATTATACTGCTATTATTTATAATGGCATCATAATGAGTGCAAGTAATCTTGGTGTGCAATTGCCAAGGCCTTGATCTGTACACTACATGGAAAATATCCAATCACTGATGTTGTTACCTGCACCTGAGTTTTGTAAATTGCCTAGACAAGTCAAAATGTGCATGTTACCATCATTGTAGAATTTCAACAGAATCACAGAATGGTGCTCACCATCGTTTGTATTAATTGCCCACCTCTAACATCAGCCAGACAACTCCAAAAGGGGGCGACAACATTTGATTGTGTGACTGATATGAAACAGTCGGGATTATTTACAGTATCCAGTGCCTGAATGCACAGACAAACTGTTCTAACATCAGGGTTGTAATATTTAAGTCTGATGTTGGAAACCAAATACATTCTGAATTTAGGTTGTAGGCCTGGTACCAGAATAGAGAGACAGAAATGGGCTTTAAAAGATTTTAAAAAGGATAATTTTTTTTCATTGAATAAAATTAATTATTGATTCAACCATTGTGTACCTTCAGAAAGGCTTGATAGCAACATTAGACTACTGTTTCAAAGCTATATACACAGTAACTAGAGTATGTAAAAAAGAACATTAAAGTAGCAGATAAATATTGTAGGCGACCATCTGATTCAGTCGGACAGTGTGGTATTTTAGACATGTGTATCTAGGCCACTATTTTTGTTGTTATGGATACTTTCATAGAGGCATAAGGCTTAAGAAAGGAGAAAAACTGAGGTGCCTAAATCCTCTTTAGCCTCCTTGTGGCATCAGGTTCTTTTGATGTTCTGATCTTGTGAAGATTTTACTAAACTTTTCATGCAGGTTATTTTGTTATGAAATTTCTGCTTGGTTATGTACAGGGAACAAAATGCTTATTTTCTTTGCTCTGTCACAAAAAATGATGTGAAAAGACAATAATTTATTTCTCTTCTCATGCACCTTTTTAGCAAATCTACCTAATTTCCCATTCACATTTTATAGTTACAGTTTCAACAAAATTCAAAAGACAATATTATGAGTGATTAAAGAACTTGATGCATCTTTTTGACAACTACTTTTTGACAACTTTGTCAACTACTAGAACTTATTTTTGACTGAGTAGTCAATAATTTCAGATTAAAAATCGTTTCTGTCTTGACATTGCTGTGTTTAATTCAGTGCAAGAAATATTAATATCTAGCACCTTTTGTTTCTTTTAACTTTGTATCACTTTAGAAAGACTAATGTCACATTTAGGACATAACTTGCAAAATGTAGATTTTTTCCCCCACAAGTTTTCTGGTCAATTTTAATTGTGTAAATAATAACATGATCAAATCTGTGGGTCAGCAGGGGAAAACATTCTCCTTACAGTTTAAACCCAAATCATTTTAATTCCATTTGGCTTTAACAGTTGTGGTGAACAGCTCGATCCTGCGTAGCATTGACAAGTAAAGTTTTCAGCCCAAGTTTCAAGGTCGGTGGTGGAGGGTAAACCAATGGCCACATACTTCCTCTCAGTGTGTAGGATTTTGAAGTAGGTGGGATTCAGGTGCAGGTAGTGGGTGGAGTTGTAGTTTTTTCTGACACAGCGGCCTTTCCCTTGACACAGGACCTCACTGCAGAGCATGGCTGCTGCTGTCACATTAACGATGTAAGGGTTGAAGGTCAATGTCAGGTATTCAGACAGAGACTGACAGGCAGCCTGCAGGAAGAGGGTGAAGTTTACAGGTTAGACTTTATTAAAATGGAAAGAAAAGTCCAAACAGGATTAATACATTTCAGGTGACATTTGATATGGAAACACACACTTTTCCATCTAAGAAAAAATAAAAGAAACATAGAATAAATATGGATTTTTAGTAATTTGTGTCACTGGTAAATGAAAAGAATAACGTTTAATAGTAAATAAGTATAACAATAGGCTGATATAGTATATAGTATAGACTGATATTTGTGTATATTTTTTAGAGCTAAAGAATTATTTATCAAGTGAAAAAAAACATACAGAAGAATTTCACATAGTTCTTTCACACATCTGTCGACAGAGATAACAGATAATTCAGTGACATAGCAGTTATAGTTCCTCCTCTGTTAAAAGCATGGTCCAGTATCTTCCTGTTGATGTATTACACAGCGGTTTATTGTGGTGGCAAACGCATCGTAACCTTCCTTCCTTCTATCTGGTTTCTGTTCTTTGGCCAAGAAAACATTTTCTTACAGTCAGACAAAATATCAGAAAAAAAGGAAACTTTTGGAACTAAAAACAGTACATATTATCTTATACTGTATGTACTCTACATTCACAATAGTATGTCAGCATTGAGCACACTAGTGATTGAACTTTACATAACTGTGGTTACCTTATTGTTGTAGTCTTGGGTTCCTCCCCACATTATGACCCCGGAAGCTCCTAAAGCTGCTGACTCTCCCACAGTGCTCACCAGGTCTCTCTGAAAGATGACAGTTTTAAAGATCAACTTATGCAGACTGAGCTTTTAAAAAACATTCTAGGAAGTGTCTTAAGCTAAGACAAGACAGCCAGTGCATTGTTCATGAACTAGAACACAATTTAAAGATCCAGGTCTATGATTGGTCAATATCTTATCACAGGCCAGATTACCCCAAGGCTTATAAACGGTTGTTCTTTCTCAATTACTTTATTTATTTATGTTTTTTACAATTATGATAAAAGATTATTATGGAATACTTTAACAATAATACCAAAAATATCCATCCATATGCATCTTGAACCTATCTTGTGTTGTTAAAATGTTTTAATCCACCTGTTTCTGCAGCTCTTACCCTGCCCTTGTCTGTCGCAAGAAAGATGTGTTTGTAATTCAGAAAGGTTATCAGGTTCATAACCTCCATGCAAATATGTCTGAAATTTTAGAACCTAAATACATCTACACAAGTGAAGAACACTGCCAACTTCATTTTCAAATTTAAAAATCAACATGTGTACATTATAGGAATCCGATTGTCTCACCAAACTCAGGAACTCCTTGGTCTGATGTCTGTACAACGGCCTGGAGTAAACATAGATTGGTACTGTATATGGACGTTTAGGCAGCGCCGCCACCCTCATAGCCTCCTGAACACGGTTGCGGACATAAAGAGCAGCCTTGGGGGAATTCCTCAGAGTGAGGTGGAGGTAGATTGAGGGGAAGAGGGCAGTGCTGTGCTTCCACAGCCACATCATCTGATTGTTCTGCTTCTGGGCCTTTGTGGAACACTCTCCTTTATAGTCAGGCTTCTTCCAGTCATAGTTGTAGCAATCAGGGAACAGGTAGAAGCCCCAGCGGTGGCTCGGACGTTCATCAGTGCCAAGGCTGATGGTCTTCTCCATGAAGCGCCGGCCAGCTTGCTGGAACTGGTTCTTAGCCAGTTTGGAAATTTGCTTTGATGATAAAAATGGGGCCACCTGCAGTGCGTGAGAGATGGACAGTTTCTGATAAATACGTTTGGATCCCCAGTTCTGGTCCCACAGGGGGCGCCAGGATTCCCAGTCGATGACAACCAGCCCAGGAGAAGAATCTTGGTAGATGTAGCGGTCTATTTGACTTTGCACCTTGGCGAGATGCTCTGTCAGGTTGCCATTTTGGGGGACTCCTCCTCTGTAGAGTTTGTGCTTTATGGTGTTGACTTTAGGGTAGAGGCCAAGGTGGTCCTCATAGAAGATTGTGAGGAACTGACCAGGCTTGGCAGCAGGTGTGGTCACTCCTTGGAAGGCTGCTGTGTCCAGTGGGATTTCTAGCTGTTGACATTGCTCAGTAGGGGCGTTCCATATGACCACAAAGGGGTGGTCATGGATCAGCGGTGGCTCAGTATTTGGCAGGGCAAGGATGGTTGCACTAGCTCTGACGCTACAGAGGACAACGCAGAACAAGCGTAGTGTGGCCATTGTGACAACTGTAGACAAAGAAACAAATAAGGTCAATCCAATACACTAACCCTAACCCTAACCCTCATCTTAAAACTGATGAAATGAACTCCACAATATTAAACAGTGACAGCAAGTTTACACTGGTGGTGCAGGATTGTAATTTCTCACTTCTTCATATGCAAATACTTCAAATTAAGGAGATATTACATTAACATCCTATCTGTATCTTTTTCATAGTTCATTTAACATCATGTCATATGCAAATAATTTACACAACACAAATCATATTACTTTTTTTTGGACACAAAGAGGCAGAATAATAATATCAACAACAAAAATCACCAAAACTTGAGCACATCAGCTGTTAAAAAAGTGGGACGGTATTAACATATCATCATTTCTTACCTGCTGCTCTCTTCAGGAGCCTGTGAAGGACTGATCACTCTTTCTGAACTTCTCTGTTTGTATTTGCTGTCTCATATGCCAGAAAAAAAAAAAACAGTTTTCACACTTTCACACAAAGATAGCCATCTGCTCAGTGTCATCTGAGCCCAACTTTTTCTTGCAAATTGTAGACTGAAGACAGCTTTTAATTTCCATGAATACACATACTGGCTGATTACATAACTCAACACAGACTCTTATGGTTAGGCTAGGTTAGGTTAGGTTAAACTTTGTTAAGAATGTGGGAAATTGTCTCTGACTCCACATAAAAAACAAGACATAAATCACAAACACAAACAACAACACTTTTAACGACAACCGTAAATTACAAATGCCAACAAACAGCAGCTTAAAAAGAATGGCAGTGACAACTGAATACAGAGATTGGAGTTCAATTACAAAGTAACAATTGCATAATTAACAATCAAACAATTGTTGCACTTGGCACAAAAACATTTCGTGTAGGCATTGTTTGTGGATCATGGGAGTCTAAAACACAGGAAGCAGTTCAAATTGGGAGTGCAGTGGATGAGACAGATCACTCGTGATGTCAAGTTTTCTTTTTGATGCTCAGCATGTACAGTGCATGCCATAAGCTGCACCTGTTGTATATCATTTTAGATTTTGGATTTTGCTGAATCTATTAGCCATTTTGGACTGTGTAACTTTACACTTGACATCCAGGTGTCCGCACCAAGTGACCACATTTAAATGATGGTGTACAAATTCTTGTACACCATCTTGAGAACTTTCTGGCTCATTCCGAAGTCCTTTAGATTTCTTAAGAGGTATAACCTCAGTATTACTTTTCTAAAAACACAATATCGATACAATTAAGTCTTTAAAATTTAAAAAGTGACAAATGTAAAGTAACCTAAATGTCTAACCTTTTCAGCAGTGTACCCTATAATTATAAGATTTGACATCAATTTGGTATATGTTATTTATTAGAGCTGAAACAACTAATCGATTGCTAAATTAATCGTCAACTATTTTGATAATCGATGAATCGGTTTGAAGCTTTTTTCATGATTAAAACAAGATTTCCAATTGTTTAAGCTTCTTAAATGTGAGTATTTTTCTTCATTTCTTGCTCTGGCTAACAAAGAAGTCATTATAAGTTAATCATTTTGGTTTGTGGACAAAACAAGACGTTTGAGAACATCATCATTTCCAGGTTTGACGAACACCGATGAACATTTTTTAAGGTTTTCTGATATTTTATGGACCAAAGGATTGATCGATGAATCGATAAAATAATCGACAGATTAATCGATTATGAAAATAATCGTTAGTTGCAGCTCTATTATTTACTTCATATATTCATGTCTTTGGTCTTTTTAATGTTAATCTCCAGAGCACTTGCGTGGCACAAATTCTGGAACTGATAACAGAACTGGAGGCAGCTGAAAGTGGGCTGTGTCCGTGTCCTACCTGTAGGAGACTGACAAGAGCCGTATCATACATGTAATAACACTAAAATTTGAGTTTTAGACTCAGGTTTTTTTTAAAGAAAAAAATGTGACAGGACCTTGGGATGTGGCCGGATTTAAAATAGTCACAAACAGGATATTTGATCCACCAAATAAGACCACATTCACTGTGAGATCCAGACGCTTGCAGGATAATATGTTTCTTTATAGTGTAAAGGGCAGAACTATAACCAATAAATAATCCTGGCGTTCTCTGGTGTGTAGTAAGTTGAAGGTCACCCAAAGACAGACATTATCCTGAAGCATCCTTGCTCCAGCTGTGTGTGTTGGAACATAATTATATAGGGAGTGGCAAAGAAGTGTCTGTCTTCGGATGAAAATGTCTCAGCTTTTTTGTTGGTTTTTTTTTTCTTCTTTTTTTTGACATGTGGGTTTATTCATGTGTCATCATAGATGACAAAGCAGACTTTAATCTCTGTGTCCACACCTCTTCCTCTTGTTTTGGACAGAAACCTGTTGCGATGTGATTAATGTTTCCAGGCTTGTTGTTTTGGCTGTGAAAAGCACACTGGTGCTCTTGTGAAGCGTCTCCACTCATCATGTTGCTGAGTCTTGTTGTTGCAAGTTGTTCCGATGGCTTAGTTCCGACCTGGAACTAACATCCATCCGCAGTGAACCAATTCCACCCAGATTGTGTGAAGTAGGACTGTTCACACATGGCATTACAATGCGACCTGGGTGCGTCTCCAGTGAGCACATATGATCAGATCAGGCGATCAAATACACACTAAGGTCATGACATGACTGTCTGCAAAATGTTTACATGCTCAGGATTACAGATAAATGCACCCTGTGTGATTGGATATGAGGCCACATTCAGGATGCATTGGAGCAGGCTCTGGTCATGATTGGATCACTGAGGATGGATGTGAATACCAGGTCTGAGCAGCTCACAGCTCACCTGGCATCCTACCTTTACATGTGCTGATAAGTAGAAACAGAAACATTCATGGATACTGAAGTAAAGTCTTTATTTGTAGTGCATTTACATTCAGGTAACATTTTATGTGTGTTGCATAGTTCTTTGCATATTGTGTTTCCAATCTTCAGAGGAAAAACAAAAAAATGACCATCATGAGAGAAGTTTATCTCTTCAGACCTAAACGTGGCTTCTTTGAGATGAAAGCACTGACTCATTTTAAACCAGTGTCACACAGACTCATGACACACGTGTGCTTAACTTAAAAGAACCTGTAATAAGATGTGATTGACACAACCCAAATCAGAATTCCATTGATCTCTGCTCTGTGTTTAATTTGGACAACATTTTATACTGCTGTATTTTAAGAAGTAGGCATTAACACTTTATGAGCCTCTGAGTCATGTTTTAAAATTCAGTATGTGCCATGTTTTCCATGCTGTACAGTGTTTCGTCATATCTACAGTACTGTTCATCAGCTTCAGAGACAGTAGCTGCTTGTTAGCCACACTGAGATGAAATAAATAAAAACACCCTGTTAATCTGAGTTCTATTGTAATAGTAACTTTGATGCAGTCCTTGAAAAGCAAACCTTATCATCTTATTAAAGAGTGACACACCTGACAAAAAGGACCCTTAACAGATAAGTTTTATTTTTTAATCAATTAAAAAAAAAATCTAATAAAAATCAATAACACCCACAATGTGTGCCAGCCACTTCTAAAACAGGCTCAACATGTGGTGCTTCCTGGCAAGCTGCATTTCAGTATTGCGAAAGCAAGAGTACAAAGTCAGTCAACAGCTTATTATTCAGAGGTTTCATGCCATCAGAATTAAATCTTCAAAAATATCAAAAACCGAATTCTGCGATTGTCTCTCTACATACATTACGAGTGTATGGCTATGTTACCTTTGGTTTAGTCTTAAAAGTTGTAGATCTACAATGAGTCCAACTATGAAGCTTTTAAAAGTTAGCCTGTCCCATCAGAATCATGTGGGGTGGCTTAAATGGAGACTGTTTGGAAAAAGAGAGGTGACACATCATGGTTGTTTGGTTAATTGTTTGGTTAATTGTGAAGCCTTTGTTACTTTCTTTTGTTCTTCTTTTAGTAAATAAATCCCCTCCAGTTGTTATATTACTGCTATAGCAGCATATATTCTCACCTCTTCAGGAGCTGCCATTGTTGTTATTAAAGCTTGAGTCCATTTGATCCTGAACATATTGACAAACATCATCATAATGAACTGTGCAGGTAGACATGACAGTTAGTTTCAGTCTGATGCATTTTTTGTCCCTTTGCCTTTGGTAATGTTTTTAGTATTTAAAGGGCTTCAAGCACCTACATTTGTCTTTATTGTTTTCTAGGAAAACTTAAGTTAATGATTACTATTATGAAGTAAAGGGGATTTTAGAAATTACGTGTTGTCACTATACCCAAGACATGACCGTAGCTGTCAGTAGTTCCTCTTCTGTGACTCGTCCGAACCAATGTGGTTTGATTACAACTGAATAGGCTGGAAACTGTCATGTGGAAACTCCAGCTGCCTCTTGAGTTTATTTAAAGATAAAAAGTGTGATCTCTATGCACTGATCCTCAGCTCATTATCAAGTCAACCTTTTTTTTTTTTATTGCTTAACCTGACTCACTCAACAAACACTTTTTACATGCAGTTGTTGGCCAGCTGAACAATTTTACACCAGTTTGAACTCTTATCAGCATGTTCTATGTAAAGTGCCATCACACGCATGACAAAGGAAGTGTCATGTGTTTCTCAAAAACACATTTGTTACTTTCAAACAGATCACATTCATTCTACAATAACCACCAATCTTTTAAAACGTTTCCCTTCCATTCAGCAGCAGGGTGAGTTTTGAACAAACAACTTTTTACATATTCAGAAGCAGGCTACACTTGTTTGCTTTTTCACAGTCAAAGACTGATATCACTTCCTCATCGCTATGGTAAATAGTTTAAAGTTACAGCCAGCAAGGCCATTCGTTTAACCTCGTAGAGGTCAGCCAGGCTCCTAAGATCACCTGATCAAAATATTTTAGCTGGGACTTTGTGGAACTGCCTCATGCTCAGTATGAGATCAGCTGACTCCACTGCAACTTTTAATGTGCCTTTATTAGATGGCATTAACTGAATATGTTATGATAATATTCCCTATAGTTGCTTATTTTTTTGTATGTACTGTAGTTTTATTTACATCAATCTACTAACTGTTTGGACTCAGTGCTGCTCGATTATTAATTTTGTGGGGGATTAGGGCATGTGTTTTTTTTTGTTACTCCAGTTAAAAAAAAAATCTGTACTCTTATATGTCTACATGAACTCACTTGTCCTTAAGCTTCAAAAGTGCTACAAAATTAAATAGAGAATAAATGGTTACATAGTGGTTCTCTGTGTGGCCGATTTCACAATCTGTTTATCAGAGGAGCGAATGTTTGCGACATCAGTTGAAGTAATATCCATTCAAGAGTTAATATTTTTGTGAGTCATCTTACAACAACCTGCACTGCTGGAAAGATCTGTGAACAAGACCAGACAAACCACAGGCAGTGATCCAGTTGACTGGAACTAGGTAAAAATGACTGAAACAAACTATGAACACATTAACTGACAGCAAAATAAGAAGTGTCAGCTCTGATCAACATGATGCTGCTTAGTTACACTCAAAGTCAAACAGCTACTGTACATCAAGTGTTCAATTCAACATCCAGCTTGATTTCCACACACAGCCAGCATGTTGTCAATGTGTCATCTCTACACAAGCATTTTGGAAAATAACTCCTTGAGTAAGAAAACATCATACAACTCTTTTTGTTAGAGATAAGTTCAACAGGAGCATCATCAACATCATGTAAAGACTAAAGCCTGTTTTGGTTGCGGCACTCTCGGCCGTGTCCCGTTGTTCATCCTGCTCGTACTCCCACTCTGTCCTCTTCCTCTCCTGCTCGTCCTCCTCCCCCTCCCTCCACAGCTCGTCGTCCTCCTTCACTTTGTTAGCGCTGTCGCAGCTTTCACCCTCATGGCCTTCGTAGCAGTGGCAGCGAAACCTCTCAGTCAGCAGCTGCAGTTCATGTTGGGAGTGCCACCCGGTCACAGCAAAGTCCCCATTGCCAGAGGGACGGATGTGGTAGCTGCCCCTGCTCAAGTGGAGGTAATGGGGGGCACGGGGGTCCCGGCGGACGCAGCGGCCATTCCCCTGGCACAGGAAGTCACTACAGACCTCAGCAGCTCTTGTCACATTGATGATGTACTGACCCAGGCGGTGGCTCAGGAAGGCTTTCACTTTGCTGCAGTTTGACTGTGGAAACAAAACAATACATCACAGCCATTATTTGTATGAGAAAATGGTTTGGTGTTTTTAGTGAAATAATTTATAGAATACATGATTAACAGCCTGTACTGATCTAGAAAGTTTGTGACTTGGATTTCTCAAGCAGTTTTAGACATGAACTTTGGATAAGATCATCTTCAGTAGTTACTGTAGCTGTAGACAACTGGACTTCCTTGCTTGAGTGAAGTTGAAGGCTTTTTACCTCTCATCCAAAAGGCTTCTTCAGTTCTGAAACTATCACCTGGATGACTGAGAACCTTCACAGATATTTGGATAATGACTAGTGAATTGTTGTCTGGCAGAGACAGAGGATCCCAGTGAGGGGATGGTGCCCGGATCAAGCATGCAAGAGGCAGGACACTCGCCCCTTTCACTCTTTAGCTCCTCTACAGTTTCTCCTGCTGCTGCAATGTCATGTGCACTCACTCAGACAATATGCAGAGATTTGACTAGGGAACTAGCAGGAATTGCCAGAAAATGTCCAAACGTCAGTGCATGTCTGAAAACAGGGTTCTGACAATGGGAGAAATGTATTACAGTCTTCAGTAACACTTTATCTAGCCAGGAGCCGGAATTCCACAAAGCTCTGCTCATGAGGTTAGGCTGTTTGTCTGTAAATAATCACCACCTTTGACAAATGTGTTTATGAGGTGATGTAAGTTGCAGGGAGGGAAATGCAAGCAGAAGCCAGATGATGACATTGTTGACAGCAGCTTTAACTGCCTGTGTCTGATTGTGTGTTAGTATGATGGTGAACATCAGATATATTCCAGATTAAGCTAGATACAGATAAGATAATATTGTGAGTCAGATCACAAAGCAGCGACATTCTACTACACCATGAGAATCTTGTGGGTCTCACTCAACTTTAGATTAACTTCTTCCGACATTCAAATGTCAGGCCATAAAAATATGCATCAACCTTTTTTAAAATGCTGGGAGTGGTTTCACAGCACACAGCGACCACATGATGTCAACATTCTATTGTCTGAGTATTTACAGCGGTGTTTTGTCTGGAGGCCAACACAAATCAAGGAACTTGAGGAAAGATTGTTTTTCACTGGAAAGTACACAGTCTGACTGAGACATAAAAAAAAGTTGACAACACAACAAGCACAGCCTTGATCTAATTATTCTGTGTATCAGTGCACCCTGAGCTGGAGGACATGACTTCATCTGTGACCCAGCAAATCTAAGAGCATGCCAAGGTCACCTACCCTGGATGAGGTCAAGTTCAGGTCGCCCCAGATGACGAATCCTGCAGCACCCAGAGCAGCACTTTCTCCGATGGTGTGGATCAAGTCTTTCTGCAGGAAACACATACAGCAGGTACACACATCACACCTCATAGTCACTCTAACTAACACACATCATCATGCATTTACATCTGAGGAAAAAAATGAAAGGAACACTGTTCTAGGGTTTAACAATTTGCAAACAAAATGACTGTCAAAACAAGAACTTAATGTAATACCATGCATTGTTCACTTAAAAGGAATTTATTTAGTTATAAAAAGTTGTAATTTGTCTTTATGACTATGTTCCTTGACCTGTGAACACTTTATTCCTTAGTGAAAGTCAGCATTTAGTGGCATATTTGAGGAGCTTCTCTTAGATAATACATATTCAGGAGAATGGCACAAATACAGGGACAAACTTCAAAGGAATAAACTTCCAGCCACATCTGTCACTGGGTTAAAGGTGTAATAATATACTGCTGCTCAGATTGCACCCACTAAAAGACCTTTTATGATAGGGACTCTGAATTTACTTGCAACTAGTTTTTTAGCTAAAAGACTTCATACAAGGTTAGAATTAGGACCGAGGTTAATACTAGTTAATATTGGCAGAACTCCACTGGAGTATGGCAAATATGTATTTGTGACTCCTGAGTTGCATTTCTCTGGATCACCATGAGATGGCAGTAAGTAACTTCATAAACTATGCTGTGTGTGCAAACAGATTGTTACAAACTGAATGACACGTTTGAGATATTTATATAAATAAATAAATAAATAATTTTCGTAAAAATAATCTTTAAATGTGCTGCATTACTTTGATTGTGGTTTATGAGGATTCTAGTTAAATGGAAAAAAAAACATGAATACTTTAGTTACTTTAGTAAAATGAAAAGTATGATGTCATGTGATATCAATAGTACAAACCACCAAGTAATTGTAGTAGGCTTACTGTGGTGAGAAAGGCCAGGGCCTCGTCTCTGTATCCCAGCCTCAGGTACACGTAGGTGGGAAGGTCGTACTCCTTTGAGGTCAGCGAGGCAATACGGAGCGACTCCCTGATCCTGTGCTGGGAGAAGTGCAGGTTGCTGATGCTGTTGGTGTGACTTTTCCTGATCGCCACAGAAGGAAAAAGTGCTGTGCTGCTGTTCCACAACCACACCAGCTCATCATTCCTGAGGCTTTCCAGCAGCGGGCAGAAGCCTGTGTAGTTCTGGTCATGCAGGTTGTAGTTGTGGCAGTCAGGGTAGAGGTAGAAACCCCAGAGACCATTAGGACGAAGGCGCGTCCCTAGCTGAACAGTCTTCTGCATAAAGGCTTTGGCACTTTTCTCGAACCGCCGTCGTGCCAGCTCCTCCACCTGCGCGGCTGTCACATTCACATACGCCTTGGCCGTCAGTTCCCTTGACTTTTGGCGGTAGATGTCCTTCTTGTGCCAGTTACGGCTCCACTGAGGCCTCCAGAACTCCCAGTCAATGACAGCCAAGCCACGGAAGTCTTCTGCAGGGATGAAGTGGTTGATGTCCTGGAAGGCCTTCAATAGGTGCAGGTCCAGGCTGCAGTTCTGCGGCAGGCCGCCATGCACAGCGGTTCCCTGCGGAGTGTAGTAAGGATAGTAGCCCAGACGGTTGGCATAGAAGATAGTGACATTCTGGCCTGTCCAATCAGCACGTGGGCTCCCATGGATGTGGAAGAGATGGTCAAGATTGGGGGTTATATTGTACTTGATGGTGCACATGTCCAGCGGAGCATTCCAGGCGGCGATGAAGGGCTTTCTGCTGATCAAGGGCAGCTTGGCAGGTTTCTGACCAAAGACGGTGTGGAAGAGCAGGAGCAGCCATGAGCAGGTGAGGGCAACAGGTACAACATGGTGGGAGGAGGATGCTCCGCCCACTGACACCATAGGCATCCTGGGTTTTCAGAAGGAGCTGCTGTTAATCATCCTGAAGAGAGAAACAGAGAGGATAGGAGGGGAAAGTTTTTATTTTGAACTGATATAATTGGCATTTTATCTCTTCCAATCTGTAATTTATAAAAACAAATCTATATATGTAGAACAGGATTATTAATTTTAATTAATTTTAACAAAGAACAAGATGCTAAATGTCCCTAGAAGGTTATTGATACTTCTTGGCCATATGCTGGTTAGATGCCATTTCTGGCAATTATCAACCCTCCACAAATTATGTTATAGGTCAAATCACATATTGGCCAATGATCTATTTCTTTAAAAGTTTTAAAGTTTTCTGAAGCTCATTTAATTTCATTGATTATGATTAAGCAATGAACTAGTCAAATGTTCTATTTACTAGTTTGTTTGCACAGTTAAACATCCCTTAGTATGATAATATTCTAATATTAGTGATCATAAGCATTACAGTGGATTAAGCATGGCAAATATTTGTGTTATGGTTTTCTTTTCATGTTTTTCCACTTTGCTCTGCCCATCTGTTTTAGAGACAGCAGACAGTGTTTGATTTATGTCATATGTACAACACATTTCAATCAAATTCTGAAAAAAAAAGTTCCTGTGAACAATGTTCCTGTGATATTAAATCAAAAGTAAACTGAGAAGCAGTAACAACAAAGTCTATCAGAACATATTTTATATATGAAATATTTTGTATATAAGTGTAAGTATATTTCAACTTTGACACTCGGCTCTCGGCTCATTTCCATGGCTCTCCAGGGTCAGAGGTCACTGAGAGGAAGTCACTTGACACCCAGGAATTGGAACGATCATTTCAGCTGTACAGGCTGTCCACAGCTAGCCTTCCTCTGACCAGAGCTGAAGCCTCAGGCCACAATGACAGGCTTCCCTGCCAAATGTCTCAGTGAGGTTCAGTGTTTGCTGCGTCTCTGCATGGCATACTCAGCTGGTTGAACCAGACATCCAATCAGTGGGTAGACACAGGCGGACAAATCTTTTCAGTCTGTGTTTTTTTCTTCATCAGTGAGTACAACTGAAGTGTTTACGTATTATACTGCCAGCCAAGTCTTAGAATTGGAACAGAAAGTTTTGACTTGATATTCATGAAAGGCAATCTTATTTACCTGGCACATAATTTAAATTTTAAAAGTGATAAATACAAAGGTTTCAAACTTATCAACTTGTATCCTGTGTATTGTAGTTGATTTATTCTCAGATTTAAAAAAAACAACCCATATCTGTTATTATCTGCCACTTAAAAGTGATTGTTGCTTTATTTTGACGTTACTCACCATGTGCTTCTATTGTTGCATCACTTCCTGTTTTTTTTCCCTTGTTTTCTGGCTTTTGAGATTGTTTTCCCACACCTGAAATGTTTGAGCTGTGTATACATATCCATCCACCCCCTTGTGTATTTAGTCTCAGTGCTTCTGCTACTCTTATTTTGTTTTATTCTGCCCTCTTGTGTTCCTCAGAGTATTTTCTGCATTTGGATTTTCTGCCTGCTGCCGACCAACCAAACCAACAGTTGCATGGGTAGGACTGTTTTTTTTTTGTTTTTTTTACGCTTTAAATTCTATTCCTGCCATTGTCCTGTGTCTCCATTGTGGGAAGAAACTGAACGAACAGCAATCTCAAAGTCTATCACAGTTAATCTAGTTATCACATCATGTTGTCTTGATCACACCTCTATAAATCATCAATGAATTTAAAGTTTAGGTTATTTCAATTCCACATAAAACATGATTCTGTGTGAGCAGGAAACCTGAAGCATAATGTGTAAAATGAGGGAAAGAGATAACTATATTGAATATTACTATAATTGAAAATTCAGATTAAACTTTAGATTGCAGTGTGCACTGTAATTACCTGATAAGCCTTCAACAACATTTTCACAGTGTTCACGGGTACAATCCACACCAGTAACTCACCTTTTACAACACATACCAGCATTTTCAAAAATGGCACCATAGGATGCACACATTGTTCTAAAGAATAATTAGAAATTAGAAATTGCTTGCAACAATATTTATAGGTAACCAGGGTGTTGTTTATGGTGAATTGTGTATGGTTGCATTGAAATGTGTTTCCTTTGTTAATCATCCTGCCAGTCTTTTCCTGTTGGCATGGAAATAATTTATTGGGAATGTACTGCACTGTTGCAGTGAATGTATATAAGTATGTACGGTGGGTTTGAGCTGAAACCACTTCCGAAGTCTGGCAGAGAGCAGAGCAGACATGATTTTAACTGTGATGCAGATGTTTCTGATTATGACCTAGTTTTAACTTGCTTTTTGCCTGTTTAGGTTTAACACAACTGACACAATTAAAATTAATTAAAATGATTAAAATTCCTCACTGTAGGTTGATGTTCTTTGAACTTGAAATCTGATATCTGACCAGCTATTCTGAAAGACAACTGTTTAAAGGGGTAGACAACATATTTTCAGTCATCAAGTCAGTGATCTGAGAGACTTGTGTGCCACCTCTAGCCTCAGTAGCCTTAAAGAAATTTACTCTGTGACAATAGACTGTGACCAGTAACAGGGCAGTTCAGAGTTCTTATTGGCTGTTCTACTGTCCCTTTGGTGGAAGAGTCACTGTTTCAGTATTTGCAACAACTGCCGATGCTGCAAAACAACATAAACAGGGAATAAAAAAAAGGAAAGAAATGCAGTTCAATCAATGTGCACCACAATCCCTAAAACATTATTTTAACAACCTCAACAATCAATTTATTCCTGCCGAAATTGAGCTCTAACTCACCTTTCATATCAAAGCACACAAGGTTGCTAGACAGAGAAAAACATAACATACTTCAACACAACTCATGCTGTTGTGTTTCAGGGAAGCACTGTCTCCTGGAAATCTGAAAGAAACCCCATAATGGTCTGATTGTAGAGTAACTTAAAGGTAATCACAGGCATAAAAAAACACAGTTTAGGTCAACCTGGAAGCATAAACCAGATTATAGCCTTCAAGTGCTCCCATTGATTGTTCTTATCATGATAGCAGCTGGAGGGGGCAGGCTAACATTAAACACTCCGAAGTGCATGTTTAAAGTTTGGCTCTGTGTCAGAGAGAATTATTTATCCAGAGGAGCTTGGAGCCGTGGGCTGGTCTGGCATCGATTAAGATAAGAGTTTGTTGATGTCTGTGGTTTTTGTGGAGTGGCTCAACTCATTCAACAAATACAAGAAAGAAGGAAAGAACCTCTAATTGTCAGTGTCTCTGGTGGAAAACTGGGGTGAATTTGAACCACAGCTGTCTAAAGTTTGGACAGTTCCTTTGCCTCTCAGGAGCCTCTATGAACCAATCAAAGACACGGGGCAAAGGTCAAGCGGGCGAAACAAGACAGGGATGTTTTTAAACCACCTGGTACTTCTGTGTTACTCTGCCCATCTTATCAAAACTCGACTTCTGATTTTGTGTTGTTGTGGTCATGTGAGGACCAAAGACATTTTATTGTTGGTACATGGAGGATTGTATTGCTGTATGGCCTCAATAACCTCAGCAACCTTGAAGGATCTCTCAGTTTCAATATGAAACAATTTGTGGCCAAAGAAAGCATTTTGGAGTCAAGGGTAAATGAAGTCTACTGTTTGACTGAGGCTTTTCTAAGACGATAGAAAGAACCAGAACAGTAAGCACATTCAGAGATGCCAGGAGAGGAAGAGGCAGTCCCCAGGTTTGATGTTTGGGAATCCAGCCGAACCCCTGATGGCAGGCTGAAGGCCAGAAGCCAAAATAACAGATTTTCTCACATGTACCATCTGCCATTTAAATACTGTATGTTCCAACACCAACACCAAGTCACAATACTACTGAGTGAGTCCGATTCTGACTCTGTGAAAGCATTAAATGCCATTAAAGCAATAAAAATATCACACTCCTCTTATGATACTTTAACAGGCCCCTAACTACAAATCGTAAATAGATACCTGCAAGATGTATACTTCTGCTTCTGAACTGGTTTACTGGAAGTAGAGGAAAATGATGGTATTAGAAAAGCCATACTAATTCACATAACTGCTACCGGTTGTAGAGCGTTGATAATCATTTAAAATCCAGTGAAGGCAGCAGCTACATATCTGAGCACAATTTTACTGCCCACAAAGACTCAAATGACTGTGTATGAAAGAGTTCATCCACCAGTTTCAATTGAGTGTTTGGTAGATGTTCCACATCAGGCTTCAACACACAGAGAGGGGCCCAAGTGATGCTTCAGCTAAAAACAAACTACTGAAATCCTCTAAACTCTCTTGAACTGCCCAGAAACATGACTGCATCACGACTGTCCATTAGTTGAACACAAAGCTGGTTGCACTATGTTAACCAGAGCAAAGAATTCAACAATCATTCATAGCGACCTAATGTGGTCATGATTCATGTTCCTCACACAAGAGCCTGAAAACAAAAACCAGAGAGTAGGAACCACCAAGACTAAAATCTTTCCACTGGGCTGAGCCAAAGCTAATCCAGAGCCTGGTGAGTGCTGAGGCTCCAGAAATCTCTCAGTTTGGGGTGTATCTGTTAGATGAAGAAAACAGATGGATGATCTCAGAGAGAAGCAGAAAATAAATATTTTTTTTCTACGCAGATTCTCATATTATTCGAAAAGAGCCTCCTGACTGCATGAGGATTGTTGTTTATTCTAAGCCTGTAATCTCTCCAGGCTTTGTATCACAATCTTGGAGTGGTACCCATTCATAGTGACTTCCTGCTGGGTTCTGTGAAGGGTAGCGACAAAGTGGCAACAGTGCAAAATGTCTATTAAGAAAGGAGATGGAGAATATCTAAGCACAGTTATTTAAAAATAAATATATATATATATATATATATATATATATATATATATATATATATATATACATATGAAGGTCTTCACTTTATGCATAAAGGAGCAGGTGCTTCTCATCAGAGCTTGTGTTGTTTTGTCTTACAATAAGCATGTGAAAAAAATCATAGATATCAGATGAACACTGTCCTCCTCTTTATTGTGTTGGATACAGAGTACTGGAGTTCCTCTGACTTCTAATGACTCACCATTTATCTGCAAAAACTGCCTCCTGGTGGTCAAGAGAGACACTTGGTGAAAGGAAGGCTTACTGGTGATAAATCAAAATGCCATTATACTGTGGAATTATTGAATTAGTTGATGTCACAATGACACGTTTAAGGCAAGACGTCTTCTTCAGCTTTAAGATATGAGGAAGCCATTTTCTGCAATGAATTTTTTCATTAAGGCACACGGCCACCACTGGTTAGAATTAGTGTCAATATGCATATTGAAAGACACTTTTACAGATTTCACAGATTCTTCACAGAATAAACATATACTAAGTGCAACATTTTACAGTGTGAAAAAGAATGTTGTCCCACAAAAGCTGTAATAATAATTTTTACAAAAGCTGTAAAAATAATTGTTTCAAAATGAGCCGAATAAAGGATATTTAAAAAAATTTCTTTTCTTCTCAACAATATCACTTTGACTTCTTGTCATCAGCTACCAAACATGGCATAATTATCAATGTCTGCAAGTGTCTCATATACTCTGCATATCATTACAGCTGTTTTCTCCCTTTCCTTCTGTTGCCGTTTCACTACAGAACTTTAGGCTGAGTCCTGATCAAGACTCCCAGCTCAGCGTTTGATCTTTAACCCCAGACACTGTGAGAAGGGCAGACAACAACAGGATCCTGTAAACAGTAAGGAACTTTTTATAGCTGCCTCTGTTTAACTTTGATCCTCAGCGTTCTCGGTGACGTCCCTCGAAAAACCATGACCTCCTGTGTTGTCAGGTTTTCTGACTATTTACAGCAACGTGTTGTGAGTCATCAGCTGAGTGACCAAAATGAGAACTTTAATGTCCACGGCTCAACTCGTGCAGCGCTTTGGAAAAACAAATGCAACTGCAAGTTGCACTGCACTGCTGTGTGTCCGATTCCTACATAACAAAATTGTTCTGCTTGTTGTGAAGGGGATTGTTTTAAGAGTGAGCCAACATTCCTGGCATGACAGGACAGTACCACCCCTTCCTTCCCCTTCCTACAGCACCCAAAACAGATGCTGAACACCATGTGCTCTTACACCCAGGGGTGCCGCCTCCCTAAGGGTTGAAAAAAAATACACCTCATCTCTGTGATGTAAAAGAAAAGATGCTCTAAGTAAAGATGACTTCTCTATTTTAACCAGGTTACAATAAAACAGCTGGGTAGGCTTGTTACCTTATTATAACAGCTCACCTGTAGATGCTGCACATCACCCAATTAGTAAGCAGTTCCGTGTGAAGGTAGGTGTCATGGTTCATTCATGGTGTCCCTCAGCAGCATATGGCCATCAGGCCTGCATTCATTCTGTCAGTCTGAAACACAAGCAGGGCATCCACACATATATACCAGCCCAGAGAGGAGAAGAGAGGGAGGAGAAAGCATCACGACCACAACACAGTGATTAGAGAGCAGGGAGGGAGGGTGGCGAGAGACATAGACACATAGTGAAGAGAGAGAGGGAGAGAGAGAGAGAGAGAGAGAGGGGGCGGGGGAGTGTAAATCCCAGTGAGTTAGCTGGGCTCCTCTGAGGTCTGATCCTCTCTGGAGGAAAAGTCTCAACTCATCCACTTAATCAGAATCAGACTAAAAGACAGACATAAACACACGGTTGTCAACAATTGTAACTATAAGTGTGTGTGTGTATGTGTTCTTATATGGGTATCTTTGTGAGGACCAAAAAACTTAAGGAGAGGTGAGGACATTTTGGCTGGTCCTCAAATTCTGTCAGCCCTTGAAAGGGCTTTTTAAGCTTAAAGACTTTGTTTTACATTTAGGGTTAGAATTGGGTTCAGTTTAGGCATTTAGTTAAGGTTAAGGTTGGGGTAAGGGACTAGGGAATTCATTATGTACTGTATGTGAGTATCCTCAGTACGAATGCTGCACAAATATGTGTGTGTTTGTGAATAAATAATATCTTCCCCCAGACTTGGCTAACCCTTCAGGTGAGCCCGCAGAGCTCGCTGAAAGGACAACTCTAGGTTCACATTCCAACCATTATTTTTCAACATTCATTTCGGTATCCCACTACCTCACCCTGGATAATTCATTAACCTTAAGTTTGCTGCAGTCTCACTTCACTTGGGTAGAAGCTGTTGTGCTTGCACCTTCCCTCTGTCAACTGTGATGTAACAACCCATCAATCTGTGTTGAGCTTATAGGCTTGAACCAACATTGTGGGAACTTTACTGTGGGTTAAAGTATTACGCGTTCTTTCATACTGAAAACTTACACACTACAGCTTTAAAATAACATTAATAACAGTAAGCCAGGGCAGAAAAGTGAATCAAGATCAAGTAAGATGGCAAAGACACGAGAGGAGGCAAACACATTTATACTTTTTCAATGCTGAGCTTCAGCTGAAATGAAGCACAAATAATTTTCAGCTTTTATGAATTTATTTGATATTGATGCTGTCAAATATAATAGCTATGTTAATGTCTGAAAAAAGAGGGAGGGGAATCTTGATTGATGGGTTTCTCCAGCTCATCACCTGTTGATATTGATGGTGTCAGTTTAGCTCAGGTAGGTGTGTGTGTGTCTGTGTGTCTGTGTGTGTCTGTGTGTGTCTGTGTGTCTGTGTGTGTGTGTGTGTGTATGGGAAGTTGCAACAGGGTAGGCAAAGCAGGCAATTGCCTGGGGCCCCGACGTGAACTTTCATCACCGCTCATTCTATGCAGTCACTCAGTCTCAATATTGTTGCTACCACATAGGGAAATAAAAAGCTCAAGTTAAATCAAATCAAGTCCAGTCAAAGTATGAAACAGGACACAAAGCCCAGTGTTCTGTGTGAAAGTCCTCTGTTTGATCCATCCATCCACCACAACTGGAAAGCCTTAAAAAGCCTCCAACTTTTAGATCTCTTTCTTTTTCTTTTCTTTTTTTTGAAGATTTAATAGATACAAGTTCTGTTTCGGGGTAGTGTTTAGCACTCTTGCCTTTGCAGCTAGAAGACCCAGGCTCGCAATTTCTGCAAGTTTGCATGTTCTCCCATTGTGTGTGTGGGTTTTCTCCGGGATCTCCAGTTTCCTCCCAATTGGAAACTCTAAATTGACCGTAGGTGTTAGTGTGAGACAGGATGGTTGTTTGTCTCCCTTTGTCAGCTGGGATTGGCACCAGCGCCCCCCACAACCCTCATGTGGAGGATAAATCAGTAGGAGATTAATGAATGAATGAAGTTCTGTCTTTGGAGTCTTTGAAGGTGGAGGTGCTATAGTCATCTTATATTGAGTTATCCTGAAACAAACTGCATTTCTGTGCAGTCTGCACCAGTGACTATAGTTTCATAACAACACTTAATCTGTAATTTTGTTTAAGAAATCCCATGCTACTCTGTCACTTTCATACCAATTAAATAAGTAAAGACACATAAACTTAACCCTGAAGGAACAGGAAATCCTCAGGCTCTGAGAAGCTAGTATCTTCATCTACATGTATTATTATTTTTTTAAATTTCTATTCCCAAGAGCAGAGTGTCACTCTGCTGATTAAATGACATGACATGTGGACCCAACACTTGAACCCAGCCCGAGCAGAGATGCCAGTGGTTAACCATGCATATTTACAACCAGAAGACAAAAGTCACAGTGAACTAGATTGCTGCAAGTCTCTTTTTTAAAATATACACATGGATTTTCCCTTCTTTAACTGTGTGTTTTCATATGTGTAATACAGTATGCTCATCTAAACAGCATTCACAGATTTCCATCTGTGGCATAGAGATGCAGCATAGTTTGTATGTTTAAATGGTACACAGCCATGGAGAATATATTATTATAGGAGAAACTTGACTCGCTCTCACTGCATCAGTAGAAGTTATGTTTATTAACTTCTAAGATACTCTGTGTTCATTCTTTGTGAACTAAGAACATCAGAGAGCTAAAACGCTCAAAGTACAGATTCACAAACTGGAAACTTTTTTTTATGTAATGACCTTCATAAATTTGATTCTTTCAACAGACTTGTAACACAGCGTTTTGTAGAATTCCAAACTTGGATACAGGCTATTCGAGAGGTCATCTGATGACTTTAAACAAAAATAGGCCATCCATCTGGAACAGTCGGATCATGGAGGGATGACATGAAGTTTCATGATGTTTGCAGGACGGCTACATTTCTGTGACCACTAGGCTTATGTACCACATACAACACTATGACCTTAGACTCACATACAGCAGTCAGCATGTGTGTCCACATCCAATGTCTAAATATTTGTCTGATTAAAAAGCAACTGCTTTCTTTGTTTAATCTTCCAACACATCATAAGCACCCATACAAAAGTTTGTGTTTTAGGCTAAAGGTTGAATTTGTAGCCTTGCACATTCTGAACAAGGAGTTTCCTTCAGTTGTGAGGGATTGTGGGTATGCATGCATGACATTCAAACACGGAGGAATTCACGAAGACCTCGTGAATTCCTCTGTGTTTAAACTGTAATGTTGGGCAGCAACATCTCCATGACTGAGGTTTACTTTGTGAACATGCAAATAAATTGCATGGACAAAGGCCTTCACTTTTCCAGAAATGTCCTCCCTTTACCAAACATGTCTGCAATTTCCACTGGGTCTTCACTCTGATGGACACAAACGCCAGTGAGTGCACACACACACACACACACACACTCTTCTTACCTCCAATCATTTGTACAACCTAACCAAAACCTAATCTCATCCCTAACCTTAACCATAACCAGTTAATACCCAACCCTAACCTAACCACAATTCACCTTACCTCTATCATTAACCAGTTCTGAAGAAATTAGATACTGCTTCATTGGGATGTTGTGGTTTTGGTCCCCATGAGGACTACTGGTAAGATCTGTGTTAATGCCAGAAAAGGTCCTTAAGCGGTAACAAATAGTGTTTATTTTTAGTTATATGGTTTTATCTTGGAGTTGAAAATTGCTCATTTGGTGCAGTTTTAAAAACCAGAGTCATTAAAACGGTGATACTTTAATTCTAGGGCTTCACTTTGCTAATTAATACTAGTCCACTTTTGAGATCACTGCCCTCTAAGGTTAAAAAACAAGAGTGACACTGGTTTGGTGTAAATAACAACTATAATTAATGCAATTTTTAGTGTTACATTTGTATCAATAATAGTCAAACACCAGCTACTCCGGCGTGGTGTGAGGGGGGCCCCCAAATCAAATTGAGCTTTGGGCCCCACAAAGGCTTGGGCTGGCACTGACAAGCACACACACACGCACACACACACACGTTGTCTAACTTATACATAATGATCTGATAAATGCCACCTCAGAACTCAGACTCAAAAACCACTTTTGACTGATTTCTTAACACCTCGTGTGCATGTGAGCGAAGGCAACCACATTCCCACAGAGGGTGGAGTTTATGTGTGTGTGTGGATTCCATTGGTATTTGGATTGTGGCCGGGCCTCCAGATTAATTTCCATCACCTCCATAGATGAAAGGCCCGCTCTGCATCTATATGAATCCCCCTTCCCCCCCACCCTTGCCTCCCAACCCAACCACTCGCTCTCCCCTGCACGGAAACCTCCGTGTCCTCAACTGTGGTGGTCAGAGACGTCTCATGAACATATGGAGTGTGTTATGAAAAAGTCTGGGCTCAGACAGTGTGGATCCCTCCGCCGCTGTAATGGCCTCAGCTGTAATGAGGCATCGAGTTGCCCGGAAAGGAAGCGATGGATCGGGGTCGGTCTACGTTCAGTGCATACCACATATGATATGAAAGGGTTTAAGCACAAAATGAGCTGATTTTCATCTAGGAAAAACTTGCATGGCGCCTGCTCCTGCCTGCTGTGTGTAAAACGACGGCAACAGAAATTAAATTTAAGAGAACAGAAACTGGAAACTGATTTTGGTGGGTGCTACACATGAAGGTCATCATTCCTTCATCATGTGGACTAATTTAACTCTTTAGTTTAAATGGTCATTTTCACATTTTTCATTTCTTTCCTGCCTTTGATTTCTTTGAATTGGAAATGAAATGTTTCTCGTCTTTCCTTTTTTTAGAGTAAAATCTTCTTGTCTTGTGTTCTTCCTCCACTTCCTCGTTGTTAAACTCCCACACATATTCAAAGAAGTGTTATGTCATAGGTTTACAGTACAGCACAATTATCGTGTCCTGTTTAAAAACATTAACATACCTCTTTTCCCCTGGGTTCTCTGGTGTTTATATCTGATTATCACATAATTGAACATAATTGTATTCATCTCAGGCAGTCCACTGTGGCTCGGACCTTTTTAAGAGCTAAGGCATAGAAAGGTTCTTTTTCGTTAAGTCTTGCCTCTTGCCAACCATCTTGAGTCCTTTTTCATCTGGTCAAAATAACGTCATTATCACTTGCTAGTATTGTCTGCAATAGAAAGAAATATAATCTGCATTCAGATGCATGTCAAAAAAAAACTCTGCAACAGAGACAGGTTTTATTAGCTCCGATCAGCAGTAATATAAACACAGTATCCAGGTGAACTTGGTGATTGCATCATCTGCGTGAACTTCTTTATTTTAGCTCTTGTTGCACAGTCTACACCTTTTCCAGCATGAAGATTTAAGAAGTGTGAACACAGACGATCTCCATAGTGCTTTCTTCTGTTGTGTGTTGTGCACTGACTCGTTAGAGGGGAAAAAACAGATTATGTTTATTATGCTTATGCTTATTCTCTTGCTAATCATCTTTGGCTCCTCCCACCACAGCACTTTGGCTGTTATAAAGCTGATGATTGGCTCCTGAGAGGAAGGTGTCATACGTCTTATGTGTCAATGGCATTGTCTCGTCTTGTTCATGTCTCACAGCGTTGTCTTCTCTCTGCGGTTATGGACGCATTTTAAAAAGACATGAGGGCCCAGTGGTCAGCAGGAGCTGGCGTCCTCTCCTTTTCCAGTCTTGTGGTTTATTTCATGTCAGTGAATTTCTCAGGCTGTGTGTTTTGCTGTCTTTTCTTCTTTTCTTTTTTTTTCCCAACCCACAATCATATTATTGTTTCTGATGCCATCCTCACCCAGCAACCTAACTTTGCATTTTATGACCCTCAGGGAGCTTCACTGAGTTGTTGTGTTGATGTAGGATTAGGATCTGAGCAGTGGACTGCGTTCAAAATCAACACACTGATGCCAAGCTTGTGTTTTTACTGGAGGGGGAAACTTTGACTCACTCTGAACTGAGTTTCTTCTTGCATTGCTACACAAACTTTTAGAGTATTTGGCAAATTTGTAAGTAAGGTTGTAATTTGTGTTTTCATTTTAAAGCCGGTCTGATCATTTCAACTTTTTATTCTTACACCTAGAGGATGATGCCAAATTACCTGTACATTTTCAGAAACTTTCCATGTGAACTTTAGTTCAGGAATGTATGGTACTAATGTATGCTAATCAACGAGAATTAACTAGATATTTTATAAATATGTCATATATAAATATTTTGTTTTGTCAAAAGCAGACATGCATGCAAAATGATTCAAATAAAAAAAAAACATGACGCAGATTCATTTGTGAGAAAAACTTTATCAGTGCTAATTAATTCATTGAACAAAAACCAAAAACATAGATCAAATAACTACCTCATAATGTCATCAAAACCTACTTGATTTTATGTAATCCTTGGGCTACAATTTGGGGCTTCAGTAGTCCAGGTTTCTAGAAATCATCTGTGATGTCATGTGATGGAGGAATGCACAGTGCATGTAGGGGGTGTGGCCTCAATAGCCCTGCAGTGTGCTCTGGGCCTGTAATTGAGGAGTAGCATTGATAGTCAACTGTATTTGCATCAAATCTGGTTGTTTTAGCCAAGACTATGCTACAATATATTATTTACCAACTATGTTTAAGTTCTTTTTGTGGATTTGTGTAATTTTGCAACCCTAAAACTAATCACTGCCAGTTCATTGCAGGCAGTTGTTTATGTTTTAGTATTTTGTGAGTGTTGTGGTGTCTAAGTGTCCTTGAGCAAGGCACTGACCCTCAAAATGCTCCTGTGAATGGTTTTGAATGTGAAAAAGCATTAATGTGTGTGTTAATTGGTGCACAGTATAAACTGAAGTATAAATCACTTTGAGTGGTCATTGAGATAATGAGATATACAAAGTATTTGTGTGATAGGGTCTGTAATCTGTCTTTGGAACAAATTACAACACTAACTGCATGCACGCAGCAGGTCCAGGTTGAAGAATACAGGGCTCTGCATGCATGTAGGCAAAAAGCAGGACGGAATCTAATATGATCATTCTCACTCTTGTTGGCCACATGTTGGATATAAATCTGATCTAGAACCACATACCAATCCTATCAATGGAAAGAAAAATCAGATGTGAGTCACTTGAGCCTGGTAATCTGAATGTAGCCTCACACTCTTCAGCTTTATTGACGTTTTCCAGTTAGTCGTCAGTCTTTGCTGACAGAGTCGGAAGTGGAGCCGATTTGATGTATGTCTTTTTTCCACCTGTGGCTGTTTTTGAGGTGAGACATGAGTCGTGAGTGTTTAGACCTCCTTAATTGTTTGTGTACACAGGTCAGAAAAGTGTTTAGCTGCCTCCTCCCGAAGTCTGTAATCAACAGATACAGAGCTGATAAACAGGCAGTCACAACTGCAGACAATACCCAGTCCTTTCATACAAACCTTTGCCGTACACCTTCTGTGTTGGTTGACTTTATTAATCTGCGCCTTTCAATCCGTTTGAAAGATTCAGGGATTTTGTCCAAGAGCTCAAGGAATATCAAACAGGTATTAGTCAGATCTACTAACACGTGGGTAATTATGACTCAGTGGAAAATAGATTAGGCCTCACTAACTCTTTAATTGGCTACAAAAAAAGCAAAGATAGTGCTGAAATCCTTTAAAAGCTCGGGTCAATTTCATCAACACTGTCTTTGTTCAGTTCAGCACAGAACAAATACACGTCAAGTCTCTTCAGCTTCACCGTTGAGCTGAAGAGTGACTGCTGCAGAGTGACTGCTGACACTGCACTGCAGCTGATTATGGTTATTAGTTCAAGTAGAGTTTCAAACTGAAGCGTTGAGGTTTGTAAAATTGCAGGTGTTTGGTTTCTGTCTATTTAAGACACATTGGATGATAAACCTCGGCAGTTTGTTTGATGAAGTTGATACAGTGAATGGCGTACTTAGAAAGTCGACTCTTTAGATGTGGTCATGCGAGAACAGGAAACAAATTATTTTGTGATATAACTTTCAGTGACGGTGATCATTTTCTCTGTTCTCGCGTTCTCAGGTTTAATTGAGAGTCACTACAGATGCCACAGGTGTTTACGTCCTCGTCTGCCGATCATCATAATCTGATAATGACCACAAACAGAAACATGCTGGCAGAAATATTCCGCCAAGTCAGCTTCTGCTCTGCCAGACTAACATTTAAGAACTTTGAATGTGGCTCAGATGTTCAGTGTGTGCACAGGATCAATCCTGATGACTGCAATGATCATAAGCCATTTTTTCTAGCCACTGTAAATGACATAAATGCTTGTTAGTGGGATTGAAGTCAACTCCAGGCATTTTACGTCACTCAAAGACTTTTCTTTTGTCTAAAAATCCCACTCACTAATTTCCCCTCCTACTCCTACATTTCTATGTATAGGATGGTATAGTGAGCTCATTAACTTAACATCCGTTTTTTTAGTTTTATGTGATCAAATGCTTTTGTTTCTTCAATCGACCTCCTTGCAGGATTCTTTTTCAGTTGCTTTGATCTGAGAGCTGCATATTGTACTGTTATTTATTACTCTAACAGTACTATATGTATTATATGAACCTGCAACAGTGTAATCATGAAAAAAATAGCTTGTAGATGTCAAAGCTTGTAATCCTTTTTTTGTCCACCATCTACCTACATTGAATAAAAAAAATACAGACATGCGTACAAACACACATTAATGTAGTTCCATTGATTTTAGTAACAAAAGGTGATCATTTAGCAGAAACCACCAACACTAGGTGCCAAAAACTGTATCAAGGTGCACTTAAAACAATCAGGTCACTTCATTGCCCTCTTTAATCCACAGTTGAGTTCCAGATTTTTTTTTTCATCATAAATGTCCATTAGCAAAATAATCTCTCACCTCTTAGAACAAAATTTGCCAGCCGGCCGACCCTCCCTTTCTCATGGGACAAACACAGAGACTATTGTTTTGTCATTTTGGTCATGTGACCTGCCGCAGCTCGATGGCAACTCATTTGACGTGCACTGTCTCCACCAGACTGCGTCTACACTCAGCAGCCTGATGAAGTACTGGCTGTGTTGTCAGCTTCATTACAGTCATTATCCCAAATGAAACAAATGACACAGACCGTAAAATAACCAAAATGTCTCAGGGACTGTGTTGATTTACTGATTTTTCTTATGAGGTTTTAATAGATGACATGTGTTTAGTTTGTGCTCCAGCTCCTCTCTCTACTTTTTCCAGCACTTTGCTGTTCAACATGTACAACACTCAATGCTGTTGCTTCTTCGTTTATGCGAAATCTGTAATTATGCAATGCCTTTGCTTATTTAAAAAAAAAAAAAAAAAAATCCTGAAGGAATCATCTTGTTATGTTCAAATAGAGCCAGTAGATTCTTCAATTGTGTGTGAAATTTTACAAGATAATTCCTCCATGCATCTCTTTTATCCAGGCTGTAAACAGACACTGGCACATAAAGAGTTCCACTGCTTAAATAATGGCTGAATGTCAAAGAAAAAGACAAATTTGACTTCCTTGTATGAAAAACCTAGTGCATTTTCAAAGTGTGGCTGAAACTGACATTTCCCTAAACCCATCATCTCTGCAGCAATTATCCAAATTATCTCTAAGCAACAGTTTGCCAGGAAGGCAAACCTGCCTGCATGTGTGTTAATGTTGTTCACTGGGCCGTAGTAAGAGCAATAATTGCTATTTAAAGAGTTTGGAGGGTGTTGTCTTTTTATTAGACTTTCCAGACAGTGACTGTCATATATCCTTTCTTTCTTTCTTTCTTTCTGAATAACACTTTTCCATGTTTCTTCTTCCAGCTTTTACAGCAAACAAGGCTGACTGAAAATCTCTAAGCCTACACAAAATAGCAGTGAAGACTGATAAACTGGATGCAAGTGACCTATGATTTCCTTCATAGGGTGCCTTCACAGCTTGAAACAATGAAGAGTGAAGCTGCTTCTAAAGTCATCTGATGTGGCATGGGCCCCTGATCCCGTTGGACGACTCGGATGAAAACAGAGACCTCTGGGATACCTTCTTATGATGCTGTCATCACATGGATGCACATGGATAGTGTACAAATGTTATGGTGAGTACAATGGTTTGAGGAATTTCTGTGAATGTGTTTTCCTGTGAAACTGCTCCAAGGTCATGAATCTATCATGCATTGGTCTATGTGTAGCTACTCTATGGACCCTGGGTGAATTCTGTACACCGTGCCTTTTCCTAGAAATGTTGTCTCACAGCAAGGTCACCTTTTCGAATCCCGGTTTGAACGAGGGTCTTTCTGTGTGGAGTTTGCATGTTCTCTCCGTGTGCATGTGGGTTTTCTCTGGGTACTCAAACTCCAGGTTAATTGGAACACTCTAAATTGATTATAGGTGTGAGTGTGAGAGTGAATGGTTGTTGGTCCTGTGATAGACTGGCAATCTGTCCAGGGTGTGCCCAGCTGTGATTGGTCCGTCCACATGGTAGCATCATGTCTCCACCTACAGGCAAATCTGCCCGCTTCTTCTTTGTCACCACCATTTTTGAATGGTATTTAGCAAACATTGATGTAATTAAAGGTTGATTGAAGTCCATGGCCATTTTCTTGGCCAGGACATTTACATGACTTTTCTCCTTCCCATAATAAACACAAAAAACTGTTGTAGAAAGAGGTTAATGCCAACTCTTGGGTGTTTGAAGTAAGCGGGGCCACCAGGTGGACAAAAAGCACCAAGACAATGGAATTTAACATGGTGGGACAAAAATCTATTTTTTCTACAGACCATTCTGTTGTTTAGTTACTTTTTGGTCCTAATATGTTGGCTAGAGAATCAGACACTTGATAATTAGACAGAGTCCCAGAAACATGATGATGCACAGACAGGAGAAATGGAGGGAAAGGAGGAGCAGGATATATCCGAGCAGGCTTTGCCCACGGGGGTAAGGAAGTGGGATGGCAGGTTGTTGTGGAGGAGGAGGATGGGGTGGAGCCTGGGGCATCTCACAGTGAACCCCAGTCCAGCCCTGGTAGCAATGGCAGGTGAACTTGTGCTTCATATCCAGGATGTCATGATTGTTGAGGTGACCGCTGACATGGAAGTGGGGGCCCCTGGATGCCGGGTTGTAGTGGATATGGAAAAAGCGTGGATTCAGGTGCAGGTAAGCACCAGAGTCGAGACTCTTGCGGATGCACCTGCCGTTCTTCTTGCACAATGCTTTGCTGCAGAGCTTAGCAGCAGATGTGACGTTGATGACATAATGTCCCAGCGGACCATCGATGTACTTCTTCACTGTCAGACAGTTCCTCTGAAAATACACAATCAAACCTGTAAGATTAAGGATTATTCTTCTCTCATGTTTTAAACATAATGATCTGGTTTTCTAATGAACCACAGCCAGTGGTGGAAGTGGAAGTAATGCCAGATCACAGATTATAAATTAGCTCAGGATGATAATGTGAGCTTCTTATAGTCTTATGTCAACGCAGACAAATCTGCTTTGATAATATTTATTCCTTACAATTTTGCTGTTACAGCAACATACACCACCTAATCTAGTTTAGAGCTCAAATTGGTGAGAAGTAAGAAGTTAGAATTCCGATTTTCTCCAGGACTTAAAGTTGTGAACAGAATGTAGAATGATCCATAATTACCACCAGATACTCTGACATTCCCACATGCTCTCTGATTCAGTCAGAAACAAAAGGATATTTATTTTTCTGAACAGAGGTTTCGGGAGATGAACATAATGATGTCTTCTTCTATTATTCCAGTCACACATCATAAAGCCTTGTTTTAGGGGCTGTTAGTGCATGTGATTTATGTCATAAACATTTTGTGGCTCCCACATGCTTTGTGGTTTGTTTTATGCAATGTATGCTATAATTTAAGTGAAATACTAGAACATAATGCGCGCTCTGCTGAAAGCTTTTCCTGTCGCCAGGATTTAGGTGAATGTAAAATGTTTTTGGGGGTAGATGTAATTGAATGTAGGGTTTACCCAACACTGTGTTGGGTTATGTTTTGGTGACCCCCACATATGTGTTGGTTTACTGCGTTCATGGATGCTCACACCCCATCATGGCAGCTCAGATACCACATCACTTGAACCCTGTTAGAAAATAACTGCATTTGCACCACTTTGATCCGTCCTGTATAACCAGTTTGACATTGTTTTGGTTGTTCTAATTTTTAACATCACCTGTGTTCGAGCGTACTCTGATGATCCCCAGAGGACAACGCCTGATGCTCCCAAAGCAGCACTCTCACCAATGGTATGAACCAGGTCACTCTGAAACGGGCAGACAGACAGTTTTACCAAAAGAACACCTTAGTCAAACTGTAACTGTAGGATGTAGTTACCTTGATACTGCAGCAATGTAAAGACTTTTAAATTTACTCCCTCACATTGTCATAATCAACGGTCACTTCTGTTGGCTGCAAATTGGGCCTAAATTTGTTTAAGAGAAACATCTTCACTGTATCTTTTATGTAATATCACAATAAATGCAGTATAGCTCAAACAGTCAAATCAAAATATTCATTAAATGACAATAATCACAGCAAACTGAGCAGCTGTCATGAGGAGTAGATTGATAGTTGATATTTTATGTCAGCGTGGGTTCGACTGTTGATTTACTGCTTCTTGACTGAGATGTCTGGTGAGCAGCTCTAAGCATTGGTTTAAAAAACTTACCTCTGAAAGAACCATAAAGGTGTAGGCATAGAAAGGTCTGGAGTAGACAAACACAGGCAATGTTAGGTCCGCACGAGCAATGGATGCAATCCTCATGGCTTCCTTGACTCGATAGTGGACAAACTTGACAGTGTTGTGGGAGGATTTAAGCTCATAGTCCAGGTAGATGGATGGATAAAGGGCAGTACTCTCCTTCCAGAGCCACATTAGATGGTCATTGCGGACATGCTCAATGTTGGGGCATTCCCCAGTGTAGTGGTGTGGATGCTGCTTGTACCCGTAGTTGTAGCAATCTGGGAACAGATAAAACCCCCACAGTCCATTTGGCCTGCGGGCTTCAGCCAGCGCCAAGGTCAGGTTCATGAAGGTCTGTCCAGCTCTCTCGAAATTTTCTTTTGCTTCCTTCTCCACCTTGCTCTGAGGCCAGTTTGGGTGAAGTTTGCGTATATGTTCTTTGGACTTGTTACGGTAGATGTTCTTGGAGCCCCAGTTTCTGACCCACTGAGGCCTCCAGTTCTCCCAATCAATGACACCCAGACCTCGAAATTCCTTGTGAGGGATCAGCTTGTCAATATCGGTACGGGCTTTGCCTAGATGTTTGGAGATGCTCTGGTTCTGTGGCAAACCACCATTAATAGGGACCCCAGAGTTGGAGTAGTATGGGTAGTATCCCAGGTGGCTGTGGTAGAATATGGTGACATTCGGTCCACTTAGGGTTTCGTTGAGGTTTGCAACAATGTCAAAAACACTGAGGTCAAGGTCCACCTTGAACCTAAGGCGGCATGATTCAGTAGGAGCATTCCACACCACTACAAAGGGCCGGTGAGGCATCAGAGGTGCACGGGCAGGCTTCAGCTGGTCACCACCAACATGGAGTTTTACTCGAACACTAACCCACAAGGCCAATGTTAGGAGAGGGAGCCCCATCTGCGCCATGGCACCTGATTCTTCATCTAGCAATTAGTGGTCCTACATTAGCAGAGAAGATTCATTATGCATTTAGAAAAAAAAACAGACACATTATGAGCTTCACTGAGCAGATATAATCAGGCAGGGCTGTGACAGGACACAAGAGACAAAGTCACAGAAGTGAATGCTCCAAATTCCTCAATAGAGAAGAACAGAAAGCTCTTCTGTTCTTTGATTGAGCAGAAAATGTATTAAAAAGATGCTGGTTCAAATCCCAGAGCTGCAGAGACATTGTGGACAGGGAGAGCAATCCCAAACGGGTTTGACTGTGAACTACTTCATAGATTCTTACTCATTTTCATCCTTTTCAAACAACACACATTCATAGTACTACTTTAGTTAGTAGCCCTGCTAATCCGGTCATAATTGTTATCAGCAAAGTGATTAGGCTTTCTGGATGAAATGTGCACCTCCTGACAGTGTGCACATCATCTTCAGATCTAACTAGCTCACCACTTAGCTAAAATCATGATAAATATTGCTATAAAAAGCTATTGTTTGGAGCCTTCTTGTAAGTAAATATTTTAATGAACATATAAGATTATGCTTTTCCTAACAAAGACAACAACAGGATTCTGATGAAATGTGCATTCTGTCTGATGTTGGTTAGTCAACAGAATTAACAGTTCTTGGTGATGTTATTTCAAATATGAATTGCTAGTCATTAGATTAACATCATTTAGAATGTTAAAGTAAGGATTGGGCACCATGGTTTCTGATTTTTCCAGATTAAAAATAGTTTTAATCTGAAAAAACTTTTAGATTAAAACTTTATTCCTCCTGTCAATTGCAACAGAAGAAGCTAAAAAAGAACTCATTCTCTATAGCCAGTTACACATACAGTGCATACTTAAAGCCATATTAAGTCTCTTCATAGCGGTCATCTATTTCGCTCTCTCTGTCTTTCTTCTGAAACTGTTTCCTCAGCTATTTATCTAAGAACTCCCTCAACAAACACACGCAAACGCACACACTCACTTACCCTCCACATCTAATTGCTATTGGCGCCCACTCATATGTAAGTCATTCATTTTTAAGTTTTTCCAAAGTTGGGGGGAAAAGACATTGTGATGCGGCTCTTGGGAAACACGACCACTGAGGTTGCCTCTAAGGACGCAATGGAAAATCTCCCATCATTTACTTTGCTGCATTGTAACCAGAGAAAAGTTGAAGGAAACCACGAGTGGGATGAGGCTTCTCCGATCATTGCAAATTGTCATTCATCCAAGGAGACCCTGGCCTGTTGCTGATAAATTCTGATAACTTTAATAGCTGGAGGACATGACAGTGGGAAGTTTTTCCTTCAAAACATTTAAAAAAGGCTGGTATTTTTCAGAAACTTTCTTCATGTCCAGCTCAGCATAAGGAAACATTTCTTGAGGCTGTGTTTCATCCACCAGTTTCATAATCCTCCCTGGTTGATGGGTTTTCTGGTGATGCCAGTCCAAGACAAACAGTGTGCGGTGAAGCCACTCAGGCTGACCTCCAAACCATTGAAAGCCTGAGAGACTTTGGACCCCCCAAAACCAAAGTCGGAGTCCAAACTGAATAAAACTCAGTATGTTTTGTCTCACACAGATGCAACAAAACGGTAGAAAGTAGCTGAACTCAAATAATTGGATGCAGATGATGATGATGGGGGGGTTAGTTGTCATAAGCTAAACCCCTGGATATTCAGCCACACTAGTTGGTTGCCGTAGATGGCATTGACATTGGCTCAGGCCTTCACTTTGGTCTAGCTTTATGCTGATTACTTTGGCGATCCCCAATCTTTTCCTGTAGTGCCATCATGTGTGCCATTTAATTTGATTCAGACATAGAGAGTCCATATGGAGGAAGCCGTTGCAGCATAGTTATTGGATCATGTCCCTTAAGGGCATTGGAACAGGGAAGGTCAGAGCCCTGATCTGAGAGAGGATCTATGTACAGGAGAGACTGCAATGACACTATGAAACCACAACAAGGTCCCATTCCACTAGTTTGCTGATGTTACGGAAGTCAAAGAAGAAAGTGTAGTACATCTGTACTATCTATGGTTTCATGTAGCCTCATTCATATTACCTTTGATATTGTGCAAAATAATGGGTATAAATCCAACAACCATTTAGAAAAACTTGGATTGCATTATGTATTGTGAGTGCTCTAATTATTGTGGGAAAAGTTAAATCATTCTAACATAATATTATTTGGCTACTACTCATACTTGTTTGTATTTTCAAACGCAAAGGAAATGTTGACATTTTTGACAAATGGTGATCAAACTGATTTACGTTTGCTAGATTTAATCTGTGGTGGTTTGCAGCGGCAGTGTGTTCAGATGTGGTGTTGCTCTTTTTCTGGGGTCCCAGTCAGTCCCACACTGTTCTGCATGAGTCTGAGCGGGTGTATTTGATTCATGACCAGCTTGTACTTTGGAGTCCAGGAAATGTGAAGCCAACCGTGAATTAAGAGTTAACGATCCAGCATTAATGTCCAGCATTGCGTGTGAGTGTGTGTGTGTGTGTATTGGGGGGCCCCTTAAAACCTCAGAAACTCTGAGTCAGACTGTTGCTGCTGGTTTGACTCCCAACATGTGTGGAGTTGCTTAACAAGTGTGATGATTTAACATAGTGTTCTCCAGACTCAAAGTCTACATGGGCCTGATCCATAATGAACCACTGTAAAAAAAGGAATGACAATTTGAACGAGACCTGAGAACTGTAGAACTGGTCTGAGTCTACTGAGTCTACTTTGATAATTTGATAATAATCTGCAGAATGATGCTCCACCAAGTAAACAAGTAAAGTGGAGAATAAGAGCAGCTTTTTATTCTGCTGTGATGATGAAGGATTTGCTGCAGTGTGACAGATTTTATAATGCACTCCCTGGCATTTCCTTCTTTGTAAATAGTCACTATTGGCATTGAATCCAAAGTACATGGAATGTTATTTTGTCCTCAAATAAAACAAATAGCAGAAATGAGACACACATATGATTCAGGATGTGTAATTATACAGTGTGAATGTCACTTGTAGTTCTGAGGCTATTTAAAAAGCCACATCACTGAGTGGATAAAGTAAAGGCCCTGCAACGACTCTTAAGCCGCAAATGATCCACGTCAGGTCTTCATCAGGTCAAAGTGCTTAAAAATGGACACCACACCCATTCACAGTAAATGCACACTGTAAGGCTGACCGGCTCAATGATGACAGGTGTGGTTAACCATCCAAACTGCCCACAGTGATAAACAGCTCAAAGCTGTAAACAGTGCAAAAGGATGCTGCAGTGCGTCAAATTATCAAATGTACAGACACAAGTATGACACGGTAAAATCAGTTGACAAAGACTGCGTTTAACCTAGAGCAGCAGGTGTGTGATTCTTTACCACAGTTCATTTATTGTTCTGTCCTCCACTTTTATACCAAGACAGTAAATCAGTTATTTGAATGACTCTCATGTATCCACAAATGCACAGATAAAATGCACGCAACTCTTGAGATTAGGCCTCAGTCTTCTTCAGTGCTTTTTTTAATCATCAACTCATCAAACAACCTGGTTCATTTGAAGCAAACACAGGGCTTTTAAAATGCCATCGCTCTCTCTCTCTCTCTCTCACACACACACACACACACACCACACACACACTGATTATATCTGATTTTCAGTCTTCAGTGGAGTTTCAGACTGCGGTCGTCCTGCTGCACCTTCCAGATGTAATTTAATGGTAAATGATTTAATGAACACCAGTGCTCAGACACTTCATGACTGCAGCAATAACTGGAAGCTAAATTTAATATTTTTACTTTAAGTCAGTCTGTTTTTCGTATCCCTGTAGAACACTGTGTCCCAAATTTCACTTTTTGGGTTTTCAGAAATTCCTCTTAATGCGTTACTTCATCTGACTTGATGTTAAATAAGTCTGTTAAAAAAATCTGCATAGCATTTGTTGCCTTAACACCAAAAATTCAACAGTCAAGCTGCCATCTTGAGATTATCCAATGACACAAAGGCTGATATTTTGAACTAAACTAACTAACTAAACTAAACTAATGATTGACAGCTGTCTCTTTCTGTCTTAACCACCACAACAGATACAATGGAACACACCTCAGGCTGTAAAATATATGCAGAAAAAAACATTTTACATTGCTTTTCTTCACTTGAAAGTGATATTGCTCTGTGAAAACATTCCTTATCTGGTTATCAAACAGACTAATCATTCATTCATTAACTTGACCATTCATTGTTGAAGTTGCTAACAGAATTTAGCAGCTGTGATGCAGCTTGACTGATCACACTGACATCAGTGTCATGAATGCAACACAATGGAATTTGTTAATGCTGTGCAGCAGGACAGGCAATAAACTGATCAGCCAGTTTCAGACTTTCAGATCAATATTACAAGAAAATCATGACAGGAACAGCAAAACAACAAATGAGATACTGAGGGCATTTGATGATGGAACTAGATTAGATATGTAGACCTGTCAACAAATCTGCAATTAAGATGAGTTTTAATAACAAAGTTCACATACCGTCCTGTTTCTTCCGATCATGCCGAGCATAAGGGCCTCTTTCTAGATTATTTCCTTGCCTAGTAACTTGATTTTAACCTCTGATGCAGATATTGTCTGCCTGTAGAGCTGCTTATGTGTTTGTCTGCCCCCCCCTTTTTCAGGTCCTTTGGGTTTTACTGGGGCGGAGATGCCCCACTATTGTTTCTGTGGCCCCTCCTCATGTGTGCCTAACAGGACTCTTGTTTACTGAACCAACCAGGAGATGAAGCCAAGGGCAGTAATGGGGTGTTTACAATGTTCCCAATATGAACTTCACAACAGTCTACAGTCTGTAATGTGTCCATTTAACATTTTAAAATAAATGAATATGTTGTCCCATGTAGTTTATGCTTCAAAAAACAGCATGCTATGGAAATTCAATGCTAACAGTGTCTTCATCGGCAGCGACAGCTCTGATTCTTGACACTGCAGTGACCCAGTGAAAGGTGTTGTCCTCAGTCATACTTTTGTTGGCCCTCTGCAAAGCTAAGGAAACATGTGGAGGATTAACATCCAACTCTTATTACTTCTGAACCTCTTTATCAGCGTCTACAGAATCTACAGAATCATCGTTTTATGTCTGTACAAACAGACTGACTTCACAAAAAAGGTTACCTCCAAGGACCCACAGGCCATTTCACCTGCAGAGTAGCTTATACTGGCAGAACATGAATCCTACAGCTGAAGAAACAACTGAACACAAACAGTCCCTTCCTTTTTCGTTTTGCTCTCTGAACCTTGGAGTGAAAAATCTACTGAGCACGCATGTTGCTGCTCAAGTAGGAAAGCAGACAGGTCTAGTGCATACAGACAAGGTGAAGCGGCAGCAGCTTGGTTTCATAACACTGAGCGGTGGAGGTTAGGCAGCTCCTGTCAATAAATATTGGAAATGCTGAGCAGAGTGGAGTGCATGTTAGTTCTAGAAACGCAGAGCTGTGGGATCAAGTGTCCAGGCTTTCAACCATGGAGCTTTGTCATCAGCCACAGTATTTATCCACCAGGAAGACATAGATACACAAGCTTTCACCAACTTTACACCTGTCATAATTTGCCCTTTAAAGACTTTGGACACTGTGTGTTCTGTTCAACATTAGGGCTTCTAGTATTTTTGGACTGATGTTTGGTAGTTGTATTGTCATTTTCTGTTCTGCACTTTCGCACAGTTGTTCTTGTTAGCCTTTCTTGTGAATATTGTTGATTTTCTTGTTCCTTAGTTTTTCCTCCTGTCTGTTTTCTGTAACTGACCTTTTTGCCTGTACTTTGACCTTGTCTTTGACTTTGGATCCATCTGCCTGATCCATCTGACCACCCTTGAAATGAAACTGATTTAAAAGTCCATTGTGTAGGATTTATGGTACACACGGTTGGTGTAGTGGTTAGCACTCTTGCCTTCGCAGAAAGAAGACCCGGGTTAGAGACCCTGTTAGCCTTTCTTGTTGTTGTCACTGAAATGTTGTCACTGAAAGTCGCAGCTCCACCAGAAGGTGAAATCAAAAGTCGTATTGTATCCCCCATAGATGACACATGTACATGTAGTTGTTTGAAGTATGACAAGAAGGTTTGTGAGAGAAGTAACCTCCCCATGCCAGGACTCTGGACAGGGCACAACACAGACAGACAGACAGACAGAGTGACTCCCATTGTGGCGTGCTGAAGCAGTTTTTATTAAATTACACTTGCAGACCCAGAGTAAAGAGCCCACATTATGTCTGGGCTACAGGAATGGATTCCGGGTAGAGGAGAACATTACAGATGCTCAGCCCATTTGTTTTAAGTATTTTTTATTGTATTCAATTTTGGTAATGTGGATGGAGGTCAGGAAATCCTTTAGTAAAATAACAGTTGCAATCTGATCTGCAGCATGGTATTCGGCTTCTCTTCAGCCGCCTGTAAAAATTTTCTCTTTAAACATTTGTTTGGTAAATTATATTCACAGTTGTGTTTTATGTCGGGTCAATACAAGGAATGGAGATGATCTTATGACTCAAGACTGAATTGATTCACACCAATGTTGTGATCTGTCTGAATAGTGAGCAGTGAAGGCATCAAAGTCAATGACTCAATGAAATTTAAAAAAAATAAAAAATAAATCAGCTGTTGATTATGGCAGACGGAGAAGTGAATCTGTAGCAGAACAAACAAGACACACTTATTAAACCTCATAGTATGAAGATTCTCTCCACATGAACTATTCTCTCCATGCACCATTGAACAGAATAAGGATGTCGTCTGGGCATTTTTTTTAACCTTTTTATGAATAGCAAACCATTTCTTCCTCTTGCTGGTGAGTGCAACATGTACTTGTAATTACATTATCTACTGCCATCTAGTGGTGTTATAAGTGAAATATTTTAGTAATCACTGCTGTTCTGACCTTGAGCATTTTTGAATGGGACAGTTTCAGATGTTTGGAGGAGCGTTTAGATGTGCTAAAGAAATCATGGTCAAAATCAATGCATGTTTGGCCCTCATCTGTGGCCCCCACTTAAATTTATTTGGTTTATTCTGTGCACACTGTTATTAAAGAAAATCTGTACAACAGTGGCCCAGAGGACTGGAGCACTACAACATTTTGGAAAATCATTCAGCATTTCACAAAACAGTGGCCAACGTAAACTTGATTCCAAAGCCACCCAAAGTCGTTAGCTGTAGGCAGGTTCCTACGGGCTTGACTCGTAGGTACTGTTTCAATTCCTCAACCACCAAGGCAAGGAAGAGTCATGTGAAGGGTTTTGCACATTAATTTCCACGTGCCGTACATCCAGGTTACATTTCCATCCACATATATCCAAGCCTCTCTCAGATCAACAACACATAGCAAATATGCCCTTGATGTTCCAGGTTGTGAATGACGATTTATAGATTTAACAGTAACATAGCGCTCAAAAAAGCTTTTTTACACCAAACCTAGCACAGCGCCTAACAAACACATCCACTCACACAAATCTTCCAGTACATATCTACCTATCCCTTAATTCATCATAGCCGTCAAAGGTATCAAGGGTCCACAGTAGCACAGCCTTTATCAATAAAAAGAGGTTTTTAATAATATCAAAGTTCCACAAAGCCACATTCCTTTCCTTGCAAGAATATTTATTCAAAGGCTTAACTACTTTAACTGTTCACAAATGACACTGTAACAAGTACTCCTGCATTAATCATTTAACCTAACCCTAAACTAAATGAACTCAATACTGGCTCCTACAGGTAGCTTTTTTCTTAAGTTGTATCAATTTGGATAACAATATAATTTTGCAAAACAGCAATGTTCCATTAAACAACATTTCAGAAAGTTGAACAATTCAGAAAACATCATTTCTGGAAAAAAAATAAAAAATTCTCCCCATGAGCTTTTATGCAGGGGCCACTAGGTCAGGTTCTGGTTCTGTCCACTTTCAGATTGTGGCTGTAAAAAATAAAAATGATGCAGCCAGCTGAACTCTTGTTTTTTGATATTTATGATTTTGGCCATTTAACTCCTGACTCACTCGCAAGTTTCATACAATGGGCTGAAGAAGCAGCTGGTCTACAGATTAGTGTTAATGCTGCTGCCAACAGGCTTTAATGCTGCAGTAGGACAGGACTTGAGGGACACCAATCTCTATTGCCACCTGTCCATCTGCCAGCCCCACCTTCACAACCTTCAGCCTCATTTATCTGCTTTGGTGTAAACCTTGTTGAAATTTGTCATGACACAGCTGCTGTAATGTGTCGCTTTAATGTCTTGTAGTTCAATGATGAAGTGAAGTGTTTGCAAACTGGATTTTCCTTAAGGGGAGGTGGGTTGCATTATGTGATTTAATTCAAAAATGTGTTGTTAATTTTGGTGGGTCTTGGTTTGATTTAAGAAGATGAAGGTTGAAGAGTGGCTGATTGTATGACACTGGTGATTATGTGGTATATGCTGATCACCAGTGGTATAACTCATGTTCCCCTGGCACATATCATTTTCCAATGACAGATGTCACTTGAAAGTGGTATAGTTCAAAGGCATGTACACAAATTCAATGACAGTGAACTTAAGTCTTTGATCAAAAGCCGTTGGTGTTGCATACTCACAACTATGCACAGTTGTGGTGCATGAACTTCCAACTCAATCAATAAATTTAGACTTCATTAATGATGGTAATGTCAATTAATACAGGAAAGGGGAGACAAACAACTTTTGTTCAGGCTTTGGGTATTTACTTCCACAATTTCCTATGACAAAAGTGTCACAGTTACACGTGCCCAGACCTGGGGAATGCAGAAGAAATCAGTCCAAAAATAGTTTTTTTTTCATGTAGTTTGGGCAAATGATGATCATTGTTGTTGTTTTTTCCTGTTCCAATTCATTCTTTATTGCCGACTCACTCTCAGGAGGTGAACTTATGTGGTAAAATAGCATGTTTTTTTTCTTTTTCTGTGAAAACAAACACCATATGCTCAAAATATTCAGCTTTTCTTTATTTATTTACGTTTTTACGTCACCTTATAACTCCTCCCCTTTAACGTCATATTTCTACCCCAGTTCATGCAGACCCCCCCCCCACACACACACACACACACACACACACACACTCACTCCCACCCCCTCCGCCCCCCCAGCACCAGAGCTGCATTCCTGCTGCCACATCGGACTGAACCATTCTGTGTCAGCAAGGACATTTTAACCTCTCCGCGAAATGGAAACGCACAGGATATGCATTTTATATGTAAAATCTACGTAGAATTTGATGTTTCTGTCTGCAACTTTGCCAGTTTCAACATTCAGTCAAAATTACAGGGAATCATTTTAGAGTTTGCCTAAAGCAACACCCCACTCCTTTTTTAAAGTGGTCGACCCCATCCTGCTGCCATGTTGGATGTACGCATCGCCGCTGCAGCTACTGGAGTTTCCGAATGAAAGTTTAGCGTTTTTCCTTCTGCAGATGCACAACGGGTCATTACTTTTGTAAATTAGCACCAAAAAAAGGAGTTAGCGTTCTTTCTGGACCAGTACCGAGCCAGGGAACACACTTCCCGTCCTCCTCCGCCCTCCAGCCCGGAGTCGGACTCAGCGGAGATGATCCGGTTGCAGGCCCCAGCAACCGGAGCCCGCATGGATTTTGTGTAATCAGCAGAGTTTGTTTAGCCCGTCCGGGGTGAATAACCGCATCGTTTCGGGGTTACCCACAACAAATTACGAGCCATGAACAGTCACCCGCCGCCCCGCAGGCTCACAAACGTCGGCTCCCTCCTCCTGACCCCGCAGGAGAACGAGTGCCTATTCGGCTACCTGGGCAGGAAATGCTCCGTAAGTTCCTCCGTTTGTTTATCACCTGCATCTGGGCCAAAATGTCCAGGGATATGCACCTAGTCAGGCTGTCAACACATCGGTACATGACTCATCTCCAGGGGGTTATTCCTCAAATCCTAGACAGCGAATTTAACCTGGTATTTTCTCGTTATCCTAGTTTATCTAATCCTAGACTTTCACGAATACTGCCACATCATATGTTTAAACATTTTTGAGGCATTGAGAATAATAAGTGCCACTTTTAAATAATATTTCAATTAAATGACGTATGGTTTGGAATGAACATTTAAAAAGGGGGGATGGAAACACACAGTACTGCTGCAACATCAAATCCAGTTTCCTGTGTTAATGATGTAGCTGAGTTGTCATGGAGATTCATTCTGCAGCCTGCTAACAGCTAGGCTAACCGTCAGGTTTAAACAGTCCGGTGTCTAATCTGTCTCGACAACAGTCACACAAATCATAATCACAATCACAAAATTCATATATATATATATATATATATATATTTGTCAGTTGGATGTCTAAAAATGCAGTGAATTTTCTATAAAAAATAATTAAACCTATCAAATCTGGCTACAGAACTGTATACATTAACTTGTAAGAACGACAACCAACCTCGTTGATTGTGCATTAATTTCAGTTAAGCACAGTCGTTGGTGGTAACATCAAAATTTCTAGTGTTTCTCGATGTTTGACACTTTTTAAATCATTTTATTACAGTGGATGATTTTTACAGATGGAATGCATCACTTACTCGTGTGCCTCCATTAGTTGATGATTTTTACTGGGTATAAAATGTGCAGCATTTATCTGAATTATTCAAACATGACTTGACCTGCTGCACCTGGTGTGGACCGATCTGACTAGGTCAAGCCTAACTTTCTCAGTGAACTTGGATTTGACATGAGAGACTGGGTTAAAATCAGCATCTGCTTTGAACATGTGCGTTGTCTAATCAAAAGCAGACTTTTCATCAACCAGCTCTCAAATATTAAAATCATTCACTTGACATTTCAGTCAACAGAGTTCCCTGCTCCATCTTTATTGAACTTGGCCAAAAATAATTAATAAATGTCATATGGTTAAAGACTGGTTTCTGCCTCTGTGGCAGCTTTATTAACAATTATACTGTGGTTTTAAACTTCTCTATTGCCAGAAAACCAACACTTGATAAACATAATCATATAGAAGGTAAAACTTCAAAGCAATTACAGTGTATATATGGTCAATCAATATATAGAAAAATTTGAATTATTGAAGATGTAACCAATTTATTGCCCAACCATACCAAGATGTTGTAACCTGCAAAGAGTCTACAAGTCTGCTGTGTATCTAATTGCATACGTCCATTCTCGTTTGCGTTAGAGCCCAAAAGAGCGTTTTGACAGCCAACCTTTGACCTTTTCTGTGTGATGCTGAGCAGTGATTTCATGGTGAAAAGTGTTTCCTGTTGCTCCTCTGACCTGTTCTCATAAGTCACAGAGGAGGAAACCAGCTCAGTGGCATTTCCTCCTCTCTCACCCAGAGGCTGGAGTTACTTTCTGCTGCAGAGGGACAAAACCTGGCAAAGGAATTAACACAGCGTGTCTTCTGCAGAACCCTCAAAAATCACAAAGCAGGACAGGACGGTGCTGACAACAGCAGCATCTTATCTTGCAGATATGAAGGTTAAATTCATTGCAAAATGTCACTTGATCTTATAATGAAATAAAACACTAATATCTGGCTTTTGCCTGCTGGGTGAAATGAATACAAATTGTATTAAATCTGGGGTCAAATGATCCACATAAATGTAAACTGGGTAAACACTCACAATGTAGCAATTTAAAATGGTTTAAATTTGGAATAGGGACTGACGTGAAAGAGTAACCACTGTCATTGTGTGTCAGTGCTCTCCATGGTACTTTACTTTTGTGTGTTGTGCTTCAACTCCTGTGAAGTAATGTAACGTATTCATGCGGTTGGTTGAACTACTTGTAAAATCAGATGTTTACATCTGAAAAGATGCTCTGACTTTTGCAGAGATTTGAAATGCATACTTGTTGTTATGACTGCACCTGTATTGTAAGGGTTAGAGGCCCACAGTCAATTTCATTGAGGCTGGCACAAACACTCACTCTGACTCCAGTATAATCTGATTAAGAATTGGGTAGTAAAAGGTGAAATGTCTCTGTGATCTCAAAACACAATTTTGGCTACAACATAAATCATTTTTATGTTCAATACAACAACTTCAGTCAGTACTTTTGTTAAAATCTGTTGAACAGCTGGATATTCTGACAGCTAATACTGATCTGGCATGTTTGATCAGTGACACCGGTCTCTCAGTTTCAGGGATTTGACAGCGAACCAAGGAGAAACTTTTCCAGTGTCCTTCAGCACTTTATCCAATCAGTTCCCAGAGCTCAACATTTTAGCGTGGCAGTCCTGTCGAGTTGTGAGGTCAGGCTGTTCAAATGCCGCCACTCATCACACATGTTCATGAGGTGATTTAGGCAGGAGGGAGGGGAACGTGAACTGCAGCGTCACACAGGAAGTTAGGCAAAGGTTAGACAAAGACAACGCTGCTGACAGCAGCTTTGAATTCCTTCAAGGTCCTCATTACATATGAGTCTGGACGGACATTGGACATGTAATTTGACTGGTTGTGAAGCTGTAATCCTAGATATTTTTAAATTATTTAAGAGAGTGCTGGCGTTCGAAGCCAAATCATTTCTCCATTGTGCTGTGCACAGTTGAGATCCACTTTGCAGATAAAAGAGACCTTGATCCACAGTATATAGATATGTGTGACTTGTGATCTGAGCTGGGTTTGGTTCAGCATGTCTGTGCTACATGTGATGCTTCTGTCACCGTTAAATGGTTAAACGCCCCATCGATGTCTTTCTCGTTGGTGGATGCTCTGTCACACACGTGGACCTTGGAAGCTTTTAACAAGGAACCAGATCTGTCTGTAAAATCTGCACACAACAGAGGAGATGACTGCCAAGCTGTGACTTTTCTGCTGACTGATCAACTTCACTGCTCACTCACTCGTATTCTACCGCTTCTAAATCATTTTTTAGCAAGCATACAGATGTGATAATCCAACTTTTTCTGTGCTCGCGTCTTCGCAGAGTCTGTGTTCAGCGGTGGTCCAGGTTTACGGGGCCGACCGGAGCGCCATCTGGGTGAAGAGATGCTGTGGGGTGGCTTGTCTGGTTAAAGACAACCCACAGAGATCCTACTTCATCAGAGTGTTTGACATCAAAGTGAGTGAGAGCCGCCTGTAAAGGAAACATCTGTGAAGTTTTAACTCTGCACCGGAGCGCTGAGTGTTGGATGTGAAGACCTCTCATGTCTAACCTGTATAAGGAAGTCTTTTTAGCTGACTTTAGTTCAATATTCCTCATGGATCTGCTGGGCATGTTATGGGAGGTTTGAGTTTCTGACTGATCTTAATCTCGTTGTGTTCTCACTAAACTTAGATGCACGGAGACATATTTTAATCAATGCTATTAGCAAATCGCAAAAGCAGCAATTTAGAAGATACATGATGCAGCACATGTAACCAGAGCCTTAACTAATGGCTATTTATCCACAAACCAAAAATATCTGACATCAGAGAACTTGCTTTTATTATTATAATAATAAAATAAAAACATTGGACCATTTATTAGTCATCAAAACAATTTAGTAGTTGATTCTTAATCAGTTAATGGTTACATCCCTAGTTTAGTGATCTATCTATTTCACTTGGCACCCAGAGATTTGACTTCATCTGCCAAATATGAACTTAATCATCAGGAAAAGAAATGAAGAAGTTAGTATTATTTGAGAGTGGTGGCTGATGAATTCTTAATGTTGCTGTAAAGAAACAGGGGGGTAATGTGAATCTAATTTCTGTTCACCAGATATTTTGTGTTTTTTTTTTTTTTTTTTTTTACAGGAAGGGAAAATCATGTTTGAGCAGGAACTATACCACAACTTCTCCATCAGCTGTTCCAGATCCTACTTCATCTCATTTGCAGGAGACGTACGTATGCAGCCATTTTTACCATCGCCTCCATTTAATAAAGTGGGACTTACACGCGTGGTTTGCTCAAGCTGTTTTCGTGTGTCTCGTTTTTTTTTGCCACAGCCACATTAGTGAAGCAGCCACAGGGATTCATTATGTGTCCCCTCTTTAAAAAGCTTTGCCCGATTGAGCTCTTGAAATTAGAGAGATTACCAATCATAATAAAAAGTGCAAACATCCTGTGAAACTACAAGACAATTAAATTGAGGCACTGTGTTGGTTAAAATACATTTTTGCTCCAGGCAGCAGTTTATTTGCATAAAATGAATTTACATTACTAATGTCCAATTTACAGTAGCTTAGCTGTAATATCTCCATCCATAATAACCGTTGAATATAGTTTATGCCTCTGTCCGACCCGTTCTTGTGAAATATCTTAAGAATACCTTGGAGAAATCCCTCGCTGGGTGTGTCATGTGAATGTTTTTGTGGACATTTTCTGGAGCTCATGTGTCAATTGTCAGAAAGTACGGTGGCCTCACAAAAATTGTGATTTTTTACTGATCTCTGATCCTCTTCTTCCTATCAGACATTTCAGATTGGTCTGAATTTTGCCAGTGAAGAAGAGGCCAAAAGATTCAGAGTTGCCATCAATGACCTGCTTAACCGACGGCAACGCAAAACTGGTGAGTGTAAAAGTTGTTTTTTTTGTGTTCATTGGATTCGTTTTCTGATTTCTTACTTCTCTCATTCTCTACTAACACAATCTGAACCAGTGTCGCACAGTTCTCTGCTTCACTTTGTCCAGACAGAGTCAGGGAGATGAGCAAGCCTTAGAAAGTGAAGTGACGTTTTTGTGTTTTCAAACACTTAGGTTGCATTGCTAGTGTGGACTGTGGAAACAAAGACATTATATTGACCATTACCTTTGCACTACCCATCTTTTTCCATTTGTCTAGTGTTGATAGCGATAACTCTTTTGCCACCTCTACTCCAGCATGAAGTGACAAAAACCGGAAAGATTGAAATGAAAATGAAGTAACAATTTGGGAATCTTCCTCAATAAGCATCAGCAAAATTAAGGGCCGGAATGGCATCTGCAGATACATATGACACAGTGACATGGGTCAAACCCACATCAGCACTGAACGGATGAACATGCATCAGCTGACCGTGTTCTCCCCCTGGGATTGGCTGTAATGTTGTAGATGAGGACGTGTGTTGAGATTGTGTGAGGGACTCTTCCTCTCCTCTCAGTGTGTTTTCCTTGTGTGTGTGTAAAAAAAAAAAAACTGTCCCTGCACCGAGGCTCCTCTTGTTTCTCCTCTGGCTGCCCTCCAGCATCTCTCAGCATGTTGGCCTTTGAAGTGCAATGCTCAAACTGTGATGATGACTGAGTGTTCAAAGGCTCACAGAGCAGGGAGACAGACTTTTCTTGTGGTGAGAGATTTATGTTAGACCCAAGTCTGCTTCCAAACCTTTTGCTTCTCCTCCTCTGCTAATGTCAAAGGCTTCCTGAACTGTCCTTCTGACTGTTTTGCCCACACAAACTGTCAACTGTCAAACTGTCTCCGACACCACTGCGTCACACTAACTGAACTTAAACACATTTCTAAATCTTTAAAAGCTCACCTCCTTCTTTCATCGCTTAAAAGCTCAAAATGATTTTGTTTTGTCAAGTTGGTCAAGTCCTGCCATTGTTGGTCTGAAACTATAACAGTGTTAACATTTTCTTTTGCAGAGAAAAGAGGTGACCCTAAAAATGGTACGTTGAACTCTTGTTAATGCAGATTCCGATTCTTCATTATTCTTTTTTTAATCAAATTGTAGAAATGTCAATCACTTTAACACAATATTTCCCTGGCCACGTCAAACGCAAATTGCAACGAAACTAAATACAAAGCCACCACCGTCTAACTAACAAAATCATAGCTGTTCTACACAACCAAATAGTTCAAACATTTGTTATTCGTCGCTGCTCAATAATGTATCATCGTTTCATGTAATTGCCTTATAGTTGCTTGGTTATGTAAGGTTGAGTCATAACATCTCAGCTGTGTTTGGGGCCTTTTTAGAGGATTTCACACTTGTATGATGCATATTGTGATATAATCGGCATGAGTGGTGCTGTGTGGGGGGAGGATTCACTTTCGCAGCTTTAACAGAGATTTATAATTTTGTGGAAAGCATCTTCGAAGCAGCTCACTACGAGCGGTTGCTTCTGTGTTGATGATGCAAGTACGCTTTTCGCAATACAACAAGAGACGATACCACAACGTAGAAGGAGCCGTGACACAGAAACATAAGAAGCATAATTCAGAGGCCATTACAGTGGTATGATTAATGTCCAGTGTTGCTGTTGTGGTATCAATGAGCAAAATCTAACATGAATAAAGAATCAAAACGTGCATTCAGCCTTTCAGTTTCTTCTGAACCTGTTCTTAAGTAAATTACCAGATCTATTAAATATTATGTATTTAATACTTTTAGGTCCATGCTGTCCTGCAGAAACAGAGCTGGGAGAGTTGATTTGAACAGAAAATGATTACATTTACATGTCATTTGGCAGAGTGCATTTAAACATTTGGGTACAAACAAGAGCTAGAAGTAAGTAAGTGCTTCAAGTAAGCCAAACTGTAAAGTAAGTGCTAGTCATAAGTGTTCATCAATTGAAACAATAATTCCTGCTCTGCTAGTTCTGTTCTTTTAAGTACTATTAATGTATTTAACTCTGAGGATATTTCAAGAGAGATTTAAGATCCATCTAAGAATCTTTTTCCCCCACTCCTTGCTCTCAGTCTCTCAAACTTAAATTTGAATTTAAATGAGATCTGCAGTTCTCGGGTCTGTTTGGACTTGCAGTGTTTTGTGTTAAATGTTCAGTGAATCTTGTGACTCTTGTGACCCCACACTACATTTATCCATCAGGGTGTTTATGCTTCCTGACATATTTGAAGGTATTGTTTCGCAGACAGTACGACACACACTGACACAACATGGAGTCCTCCATAGGTTAATCTGTAGGATTTCGAGGTCCATCTGTGCCATATGTAGACCACATTCTCTGTTGTGCTCTTCAAACCCTGCATTGTATTGAGGTCTATAACACATCTATATGCCAGAGACTCTTTTTTGGGGGGGTGGGGTGGGGGGGTTATGCATGATGTGCATCATGCTCCTCTCATTTATGTTACTGTTTTATATACTGGGTTTTGGTTGTCTGTCATCGCTTTGATGAGCCACAACAAATGCAAAATGTCTTTGTGCACCAGTCTTGTGCGGTGTGTTATTTTAGCAGTCCTGTTGCTGCCCAGAAGAAGTCGTTCTAAATGAATGATGTGTTTGGTTGTCTACGTTTGAACAATGACATGAGCAAAGCTGTGAGCCAGTACATCAAACTTTAATTTACTTCTGCCCTAAGTCTCAAAGGACTTTTAACTTTCATTAGGCCCTTTGACTCTTGGCAAACGCTGAAGATGTAAGGAGCAGGATTAACATATGCAGAACAGCACAGTTGTGGATTTGAGCCTGAATTGTCTCTTTCATTGAAGTTTGTCTCCAGTGGCGTAGATTATTTCTGACATTTCAGATGTGAAACACGAGACTGCCAGGACAACGTTGTTGCTCTGGATTTGTTTATTTGTTGTTTCTAAGCTTCCTGTATCCACGTTGAAGGATCTGGTGTTGTCCTCATTGTGAAAACATTGGTTCAAACACACTTGGAGAGACAGAGACGCAGTTTACGCTGGACACTTGTAGATTATCTCCGTTGTTTAACTTCTTACCTTTTGTGAACCTTTTGTCATAAATCCTGCTAAATCTCCTTCACAATTGTTGTCCATTGATAAACTGAAAGCTGTGAACTTGAATGCACGTTTGCTGCTGTTGACCACCATGTACACAGAGAAGTTATAGGTTGTAGTCTGACATTTGCTGTGAAAGGTTAGTACATAACAGAGTTACCCATGTGTCAAAACTTATGAACCAAATACTCTGCTTTTTTCATTCATCTGGGTGTAGAAGCTTTTCTCATCTCTGCGACCCATATCTGCCCAGAACCATATCTTGCAGCTCTGCATAACGGAGGAAAAACGATCACCAGTCCAGCTCCACCCTTGTACCTGCAGAGTTAAAGGTTGCCTATTTTTCTGGCCATAGACCTTGAATTCATGGGGATTCCAGGGATTTTGGCATTAGCGGTGGATTAGTGTATTTGTCAGATGCTGTTGTGGTTTGTGGAGATTACGAGGGAATGGAGGACTGAGTGTGCCTGACCACAAAAGGACAGGGAACTTCCTTGGCATTAAATTTAGAAAATGTGGATTAAAAAAGATGTGAAAAGACTGATAAAATCACCAGCCTCCTGCCTTATTGATCTCTTAGATATCATGGATTATTAAAGGGATATTGATAATGCAAGCATATGAGGATGAGGAGATTTACTTATCCGAAGAAAAAAAAACAGACCTGCATTCCCTAAAACAAGTCTTCCCAAAAGTTTCATCCCCAGAGCTAAACTGAGCCATCATTTACCTCAAAAGACACTGATTTGAGGTGGTTGCTGATGCTGTTGATAATCCATTATAATCACCCTAAGGGGTCATGTGGGTTCAAAGAAAATTAGAAGTCTGGCCAGAAAAGAGTTCACCTTTTTGTTTCTTTGGTTTGCACTTTTTTTCATAAATTAATTGTCTGTCTTAAGAAAATCACATTCTGTGTGGAATCTTCAAAAGTCTTTAAATGTAAAATAAAACTGTAGACACTTTTCTTTCAGTAAAAATGCCTTTAATATAATCATGACCATGCCATTACAGGCATTTTAATAGTTTGAAAGAAGGTACCTTTAAGTGTTCTTTGCCTTTTTGTTTCTTCATATAATCCATTCAAAGAGTCCAGAATCCTGTCTTAATGTTTAACGTCAGTCGAAGAGTCTTACAACAGTGAGGCTAAAAATGTCCAGATTTGTCCCGAGGGTGGTGTTCATGGAAGCGGTTCCTCCTCTACAGAAGGAGAACATGACATTTAAATCCACTGGTTGAACACACAGTACTTATCATACAATTAGAGACTTCATTGTCACACAGTGGCCTCAGCTCATGGTACAGTATGTCCCTCCCTGTGTGCAGGTCCAGCTCTGCACATGGCCACAGTGGACATCAAGAACCCGGAGATCAACAACGTCAGATTCCACAACTCCCACAGCCACCAGCAGCCGTACCACCTCAACAACATGCTGAGCCACGGCGGTCTGACCCGCAAGGACAAGAAGACCAAAGGCAAGAAGAAGAAGCTGACCAAGGCTGACATTGGCACGCCCAGCAACTTCCAGTGAGTGTGTGTTGGTGCACGCACGTCATTTTTGATTATATATTTGAAAGTGTGTCCTTGCATGCCATAACACCAAAAAGTAGATGTATGTGGGGCTGATGAGGGTTTTAAAGACATAATCCCTTTGGTCAAGTTTGACAGTGTTAATGTAAATGGATGTGAATTCACACTGAAGTAACACTTTGTTACATCAGTAAACATGTGGAGTCTAAGATCATTCAATGACCACACTGTTTCTGTATGCGCGTGCGTGTATGTGCTCACTATCTAGCATGACCGCATGGTCGCCCACATGCACATGCTAAATAGTTGATGTACTTCTGTGTATTGATGTGTTGGTGTTACGTGTGTGTGTGTGTGTGTGTGAGATCTCACCACATACCTGTCCCCGTCTTTCCTCAGGCACATTGGACACGTGGGCTGGGATCCAAACACAGGTTTTGATGTGAGTACGCTCTCTATTCGCACTCACAGACACGTGCACATGGGAGCACAATAGTGACCTGTGTGGTGGCTGTATGATGAATCACACAATAGGCTCTTGTTTCTTCCTGCATATTAACAGATAATCTCGCTGCCTCTCAGAGGCTGGAGGACGGAGAATGTTTCGGGGCTGAATCAGGCAGCAGCGTCATTAGCTAGTTGGATAGATGCATCCTAAAGAAATCAATTGGTCAGAATCAGGTTAAAGGGAGGGAGTGAAATGTACTGGTGAAGCCTTTAACTCGCTTTTACAGACTTCAATACCCTAGTTTGAAGTGCACAATTGATAACATTTTCCAGAGCGAAAGGAAAAATCTTCATTTGAGAAACATGAAAAAGCTTGCAGTGATAAACTCCACACACACTGAATCTGCACATTCAAAGTCAGACTTGCCTATGAAGAGGGATATTGCAGAGTGCACAAGTGGCTTATAAATGGAGACTAACGTCATTTAAGAGTTGACAAATGTTTTGCCGTTGAGAAATGGCGGCTGTTTAAAAACCCTACTTGGTTCCTCAGTGGAACCTGAGCTGCTGATGCATGTCATGACCGAGTCTGGCTGCCAGTGAGCGATGCTCAGACTGAGCGACTCGCTGCTCGTTCGTTACCTTTAACTGGCTCTAAGTAACCGGCTTTAAGCAATTTCTTAGCAGTTTGTTTCTATGTTGGAGGAAAGTTGCGTTTCTGCTTGTTGGCCACTAGATGTCACACTGACACTGACTGGCTGCTGTGTTGTTGGGGGAGAAGCTCACTTATGTCTTCATTGTGGATAATTTCAATTCATAGCCAATGAAAGAGGAGCACAGACCTGTGGATTATTGTACGGCACGAAAAATACATTTTTAATAGCCACCAATTAGGAACCATCATATTCACTTCATTCTCTTCATTCCTCCACAGAAAAAATAGATCCTGATGCACCAAACATTGCTACAAGCATTTCTCTCTGTCCCTAAGCAAACAGATTGCATAGGAGACAGAAGTAAACAATTAGTTTTTAAGCTGTTGCTTCTTTTTCATCTTTGCTGTAGCCATCATCATCATCTTGGTGTTCTTGATGTTTACAGCTGAACAACCTGGACCCTGAACTGAAGAACCTGTTCGACATGTGTGGCATTTCTGAGGCACAGCTGAAGGACCGCGAGACGTCCAAGGTCATCTACGACTTCATCGAGAAGAAGGGAGGGGTGGAAGCCGTCAAGAACGAGCTGAGGAGGCAGGGTGAGAGCGCACACACAAGAGTCAGAGAATATAATGAGACGGGACAGGTACGTGTCTTTGAATTCGGCACCTTTTTTAAAAAAAAAACAAAAAAAAAATCCAAAGTCTAAAATACATTACATCAGTGGTCACCAAACCTTTTTTATTTAGGCAAACCCTGGCATATAAATCAGGTCTCGGCCTTTGCTTTAAGAACTATACATCACACCATCAAATTTAAGTTGCATTTAATTCATAACAACACAAAGAATAAAGGCATGTGGCCTATTTTCTATTTCTATTTCTATTTCTACAGAACAGAATTATGTTCATAGTAGAAATGGGTGGACTGATGAGGAGCTGGTTGTTGTAAGAGTGCAGCGGCACCTTTAAGTGCTCTGTGTGTATGTGTGAGGCACACTGCGGGTTAAGTGAAGTGTGTGACATTAGTAGAGTCCCTGATGTGTATTATTCTTTGCCATTTCTTTGTTTCTTTAAACAAACCTATGTTTTTCAATGTACCCTGTCGTTATTGTATGTGTTTTATTTTTATTGCTCTGTGCAGCACTTTGTGATTCCCTACCCGTGAAATGTGCTATATAAGTAAAATTTACTTATTTACTTACTTGAAGCAGCTTTAATGCCGGCCCTGGAAGTAACATCTCCTCTGTACTTTGCAACTTGAAGGTAAACAGAGACGTTAACACTGGGTCGCTAAAGTTTGGTGGCATAACATACTTATACACTTGCCTTTAACTAACGTAAGAATAAATTCTTCCTCCTATTCTGGATGAAATAGTATATTTACGCCTTATATAATAAGATATTATATAATAATTGCACCTTTATCTAATTATTATTTAACTATGGTATAACGTCTTGGTTACTCAGACTACTACAAAAGTACTACAGCTGATTCAAGAGAGAGGAAGACACTCGCCAAACGTTCACGATCATTAACTGTGTGTTTATTTACCTACAGTGAAAGTCCCAAAGATCGACACAGTCCTTCACGATCGCGGGGTTGGCGACTCCTGCATCCCATGATTTAATTGTGGCATGTTCAAATGTGACATAATGCCAATTTGCAGACATTTTTGCTAATCACTTCTTCACTCCTCTACAAAGGTAACTTTAATGGAGCAGTGAAAAAGTACATTCCAGAATTTGGAGTGTGGTGTTTTCCTTTGTGAAACCTGTATACTTACAAAGATTTGAAATCTGATCAATGCATAGACTTTTTAGCAGCATCAGAGACATTTGAAAATTGGTATTATTATCAGGTTTGTATAGTTTTCTCACTGAAGAGTAGGCGACTGCTGAGTTGCTGCTTTTCTTTCCTCAGACGCAGGTGTCGTTGTCCCCAAGTAGTATTTCATTCATGTGAAAGTCTCCATATATAACCAGCTGACAGCTTTCTCGTGTCATCTTCAGTGGCGCTGTTCCAACTTGTTCCTGTATCTCTTGCATTGCAGCACCCCCTCCACCTCCTTCTCGTGGTGGACCACCACCACCTCCTCCTCCACCACACCAGAGCTCGGCTCCACCCCCACCTCCTCCTCCTCCATCCAGAGGGGGCCGAGGAGCCCCTCCTCCCCCTCCTCCGTCCAGAGCACCTGCCTCAGCTCCTCCTCCTCCTCCGCCCTCCAGACCAGGAACTCTGGGTGCCCCACCTCCCCCACCACCTCCCACCAGAGGGGGTCACCAGCCTCCCCTTGCTTCACACCATCACCACCACCAGCCTCCACCTCCTCCCCCTCCATCCCCCTTGCACGCATCCATTACCCCCCATGCCCCTCCACCTCCACCTCCCCCACAGCCCCACCAGTCTCCAGTCAACAGCGGGGGCATCTCTGCCCCTGCTCAGCCGCCCCCTCCTCCTCCTCCTCCGCCCCCACCACCCGGCCCTCCTCCCCCTTCAGAGCTGGACGGCGTTGGTGGTGGCGGAGACTCGCCTCATTCGCCAAGTCCAGGGGGGAAGTCGGCGCTGCTGGACCAGATCAGGGGAGGAACTCAGCTGAAGAAGGTGGAGCAGAACAACCGAGCGCCGGCCTCCAACACCGGACGAGACGCTCTTCTGGACCAGATCCGACAAGGAATCCAGCTCAAGAACGTAAGACAAACGGAGTGTGATTCCCACATGGTACTGCAGGCACGAGCAGTCAATAACTAAGCTTCAGCTAATCGAGTAAACACTTTGGCCGAACATTGGGCCTCTGTTTGCAGCCCACAGCTAACTTTCTCAGTCCAGGGTTATACATTATATACTTCTAAATCAGAGCTGGATGGGAAAAGTATTTCCTTTCCTTGTCTTTGGGTGAACATGGCTCTTATGTTCCTGACATAAGAACATCCAGCAAGAACATCCAGCTCACACACATTTCTGTTTTATAGAGAAAAAAAAATACAGTCCAATACAGGTATGTAAAACCAGAAAGGGAGTAAATCCCAAGTAATCCCAAGTTTTTGGATTTTGAATTCTACTGTACCTTATTTGTACTAAACAGAGAAGATCGAGTCTTTATTTAAAAGAAAAACATTGCTTTTCTCAAAAATCTATGATTTAGGGTTTGGTGAAAACTGTCATGTTCCAGGTATAATTGTTAGAAAGACGCAGTATTAGTGAGACGCTGGTAAGGATACTTACTTTCCCTCAGAGCTGCTGTTGTTTTGTGTCGTTGTTAACACCCCTGCTTGAAAAACACAACAGATCTGAGTGAACACAAAGAATAAAGTAATTATACTGTTTTTTTTATAGTGATGGAATAATCCTCTGAATGAAAGCCTTGTAGGGAATCAAACTTAATGCAGTTTTAAGATTAAGTCAAAACGTTTTCTATTTCAGCTTCAAGTTAGTTTAAAAAAAGAACCATATCGCACATTGTGAAGTGGATTTCTTTGGTTGTCTGCAGGTGCCGGATCAGCCAGAGTCCAGCCCTCCGACGCCGGCCCCTACTGCAGGCATCGTTGGTGCTCTCATGGAAGTCATGCAGAAGAGGAGCAAAGCCATCCATTCTTCAGGTAACGATGACTGACTGAAGTGTCTATTACCTGACACTTTGATTAAACCCTCAGCATGAAAGAGTACAAGTACAATGTTCCACCATCAAAGTGTCACTCTTTTTTTTTTTTTTTTTAACGTTTTTAAATATTTATTTTGTGTTTTCTTTTCCAAGACGAAGACGAGGATGACGATGAAGACGAGGACTTTGAGGATGACGACGAGTGGGAGGACTAGTCTCCTCTCGCCCCACCAACCTATCGCTTACACTAAAATATCTTGTAGAAATCTTCCAGAATCTGACTAAAATTGTAATGTAAATGTTGTATGACTTTGCTGTATATTTATTTTTGCCTCTTTTTTTTTTTTTGCTTTTTTTTTTATTATGATAATGATGATTAATCTGTGCAATACCTCATCCGTTAAATCTGTTACGTTCATGCACCCCAGCGTTGTTACAGACGTAACTTTTCATCAGAAATCGTCAGAAAGCACTTAAATGTGTCAACAGCACAATGTGGAGACTCGGCCGGCTACATTTCATTATTAATAATAATAATAATAATAATAATAATAATAATATAAAAACACTATCTGCTCCACTGAGAGGAATTTGAGTCCTCATATGATCCTTTGGGAAATATTTTCCGTGTTCATTTCTCCGCGTAGGAAACGTGTAAAGGGAGACGTACGTGCGACCAAACAGGCAGGATCCTCTTTGTGTTGAAAAAGCGGTCGACTTGAATGCAAGATAACACTATTTTCTTACTGTGCTTCTTTTCATACCTTTCAAGTTTCCTAATAAATTGTAGTTGTAGTTTAGCCATGTTATTTTTTCATTACGATATTTTTCATTGACCAAAATATGGCAGCATGGTTGCCTCACGTGGATTTTCAACTTTTAATTTTTTTTTTTTTAATTATTATTATGTAATTAAAGTCGTTTATTTGCACACAGTTTCATTGATAGTTGAGTTTTGTGTTGTTTTTTTTTTGGGTGTGCGCTTGTCAACAATTAATTTTTGCGTCATTTCAGGCAGGATACAGTGACAGTGGACACTTAAAAAAAAAAAAAAAGAAGAAAAAAGTTTTCTTGCGGGATATTGCAAACCTTTAAATGCAACCACAAGCGTTTACTGACGGTGTTTGAGTTAGGACATTTCTTTGACTTAATACAAAAGTATGTCTGCACACATGAACTCGCACGCACTCTGTGGCATTTTGTGAAATAATGATGGGAGCCTTGTTGTCATTGTTTTTATTTGTGATTTCATTTTATCTTCCGTAGGAGGAAGCATCGACATCGCTCCGGTCAGTATCACACCACACAAAAACGAAATGTATCTCGTCACTGTCCTCCTTCATCCTTCACTTCACAGCCTATCATTTTATGCAATGCAACTGTAAATGCCTTCTAAATGGAGAAAAAATCATATAAAAGAAGAGAAGCAAATAATGAACCAAATGTGGCATTTGCAAAGCAGCTTGTAGGTTTGCCTGTGATCCTCCATCTGTTAACAGTGCAAAGAAATAACCGGCGCTCGTTTTGTCTGTCTTGCGTTTTTACCGTCCTCCAGCGAGGCTTAATGCTGCATCGAGAAGCCAACATACTGACACTGAACCTGTGAAAGGGGAAGGGAGCGGGTGGGGCAGCGGGTGGGGGGGTGGGGAATGAGAAGACTAAATTGTATACTTAAATAAATGTTACTATTTACAGAGAAATCAGTGTCTTGTTATTTGTCCCACTGCTTCACCAATGTACGTGTTCTGAAAGATATTTCATGTAAGCATTAATAGAACTTTTGAATCACAGTGGGAAAACTATTTTCCTTAGTATCACCCGAGGGTGGAAATTTGCTCAAAAAGTAGTCCTTAAAAGATGTTGAAAGTACAGTTGAAAGTTAGGATCAATCACAAATGTCTTAATTTTGTGTCTTGATGATGATGGCTGGGGCCACATGTTTGGTGTAGTGGTTAGCACTCTTGCCTTTGCAGCGAGAAGACCCGTGTTTTGCTACCTGGTCGGATCAAGGACCCGTCTGTGTGTGTTGGTTTCCTCCTTCAGCCCAAAAACAAGCAGATTTGGGGATTAGGCAAATTGGACACTCTAAATCAGAGGTCCCAAACTTGCCACAGGCAGCCCTGATCTACAATCACACAACATTTTTATTGAGATATGATGGAATATGATATGCTCACCCTGGCCCCCCGATGGCCGGTGATCTCAACAGGTGAGTTGCCTTTGAGATCCCTGCTCTAAATGAACTGTACGAGTGAAAGGTGTTTTGTCTCTGTAGGTTGGTTCTTTGATGGACTGACGACCTGTCCAGGGTGTCACCCCGCCATGTCAGCTGAGATTGGCCCCAGCGGCCCTCAAGTGGAGGATAAAGCGGTAGACGATGAGTGAGGGAACTTTTCTGATGTTTACGTTGCTTTAATCATTTGTTTAAGACTATATTGTTGTGCCCCCTACTATAGAGGCAAAATGATTGTGTGTTTTTACCACTGTCACTGTCACAAAACCAGGCAGCCATAATTATGTTATATGATGTGTATTTTGTGTGTAGACCTCAGTGAAGTGCTTAAGCGTTTGGTTTGACTGTGCACAGACCTTCATGGTTCCTGGAGGACAAGTATGATGTTATTGATCCCTTCACTTGGAACACTGTGAGGAGCAAAGGGAAATGTCACTATAAACGTGTGACTTTGGCAAACATGTCTGAAACACGGCTGAAGTCTGATCACTGTGGTGATCCTCACGCTTCAGTGTCTCTCAGCAGGCGGCTTTTATTTTCCTCCACTGAAACCAGGTTGTGGCGTTCGAGTGGCATTTTATCAAAGGTGCGAAAATGTTGTAATGAGGTGATTGCTCAGACGCGGCAAATCCTTGCATCTCCCCGAGGGAGGTCAGGTTCATGTTTACACCGAGCAGCTGTTTAATGAACTTTAGTGAGAGGATTAGAACGTTGATACATGCTCAGACAGATGGAAGCTGAAGCTCTGCTGCATCACTGTGCTCATGTTTTACACTGAGAGTGGGTGAATGGCAAAAATCCAGTGTAAAGCAGCTTATAGTGGTCATCAAGACTAGAAAAGTGCTATATAAATACAAAACAGTAACAGTAAAAGACAGAAACTGTCTAAATAACGTGGTCAAACTCTAAAAATAACAATATTTCATCAACAACAACATGTGCAGATCTTATTTCCCATGCTTTGCAGAAAATTGTAAAAAAAAAAATTTCCAGGAGACCATACTTTGTGTGTCGCCTCAGAGCCATGAGTTAAAAGTACAACCTTTCACTTGAAAGACACAAATGTCACAGCGGCTGATGAGAGATTTTTGAGCCTCCATCAAAGCTCAAAGTAAAAGAAGCTGCTGCCGCTTTCAACCTTGTGATATTTAACCAGCATTTAGGGCTTCAGAGTTATAGTGCAATTCTACCAAAGGTGCAAATAAATGCATCTTTATGAACCTGATCCTCACAGCATGTTGTCAGTAAGTGATGTGGTTATTACTCTATAGAAAGTGTTTAATAAGTGTTATCTGCAGCTGAAGGAACCAGACGTTAACCTTTCCCGAGTCCAGTCTTCAACAAAGTCTTTTATTCCTCTGCACATCAGTATTCACAGTAGGATTCACACTTAAACAAAATACAGTAACATCAGACGCATGTAAGAAGTGCAGTCTGCTGCTTCACGGTGCGGACACGTTCAACAAGATACGGCTTATAAAAAAAGAGAAAGAAAGAAGTGAGATTCAGTGTGAAACGCAAATCAAATATTTCAACAAAGTGAGGAGAAGAGTTCAGATTATGATGCAGCAATGAGTTCAGTGAGTTCCTTCAGTCTGAGGAAGATCCACCTGAAACGACAAACGGCACAGAGACTGTCAGACGACAGACATCATTCACATTAGAACGTGAAAGTGATGACCTCTGACCTGCTTTGACATTTCTATTAACTAAGAAACTGGGACCAATTAAGATTTCACTTATGTTATAATCCCAGTTTGTGGACTAAGACAGCTGATATGGGTAAAAATCATGTAGCATGGTAGATATATATATATATATATATACATATATATACACATATATATATATGTTATATATACATGTTCCCTAAATTGTCACAAGGGGGCTGCATCACGCATGTCGCTCTGGACATTTCCCAGAACTTCTCCTAGAACCGCCGGATAATGTCAGAGTGTGAGACCACAGCAGCAAAAGCTCCACAGGCATTACCCACATTCACCTAAATGTTCCCGATGTTCTCCTGCTGCTGTTGTGACGCCCCTGACACTTATGGAACGGTTTACTTTCACAGCATTCTTCTAACCACCGATTAGTTCTCCCAGCAGCTCTCTGAGCCGTCAGTCTTATCAAAGACAAGCGAGGAAGTCGAGCTATTTATAGCTTAACTGAGAGTCGAGGAATTCATGGCGTGACAGACTGTTGTCTGATGACAGCAGGCTTTCTCACTGGGGGGGGGGGGGGGGGGGGGTCTAATGGCTTTTGGAGGCTAAATGTCTGTGATGCTTTCACTTCAGCAAAAACAACATTCCTTCAAACCTTGACAGACATCGATCAGGGACAGAGAGACAGGACGTCTTACCCGTTTCAAGGCCTGGATGCTGCTTCCACGTATTGCAGCCATCAAGTCATCCCGGCTCGACCTCTGTGGCGGCGGCAGGTGAGATGGCTCCGCTTGTCTTTTGTGCACCGACGGTTTCAGCGCATTCCTCAGGTCTTTCAGGATGTCGGCGCTCTCCTTTTCATTGGCACCGTTCTTGAGCTTCTTTGTCTTGGGTTTCTTCTGGTTCCACTGACCCTTTGTGGTGTTTGAGGCTTCGCGTTGTTTGACCATCTCAGCGATCGTCCGTGTCGGCGGCTCCAGAGGTGCAGGTGGGGAGTTTATGTTTTTCTTCTTTTCAGCAGTCTTGGACGATTGTGACAGCTTTTTTGATGTTCTCTTTTCTGCAGATGGACTAGAAACTTGTCCCGACACCTCTGGAGGACTCTGTTGTTTTTTTTCTTGCAGCCTCCGCTGCCTCTGCTGGTCCTGGTTGCGCGTCAGGATGCTGGTCGCTGTCATCCTCGGGCCTGGGAGGTCAAACTGGTAGCCGAGCTTGAGTAGAGTGGTGTTTTCCCGCAGCAGCTGGACCATCTCCATCTCCACCTTACCCCCACAGATGTGCCTCTGGTTGTGGAAACGAAGCTCCACCAGTGTCTTGTTGTGCTTCAGCGCTGCCAGCAGAGCTAGGATGCCTCGACCCGACACGAAGTTGGACTCAATGTTCAGGTTCCTGATGGAGCAGTTCTCGCAGAGCATCTTGGAGATGGCAAAGGCAACCCGGTCGTCAGCACGGGTATTAGCAAGACTGAAGACATGCACGTGAGTGTTTGTGCTCAAGGCCTCAGCGAAACGGAGCAAGGTCTCCTGGGAGACGTCTTCGATGTTGTTGAGGTTGACGTCGTTCGCGGTGGCGTCGTCTCCCAGGATCTGCTCCAGAACTGTGTCGATAACGATAGGGTTCCCACTCGGTCTCTCTGAGGTCGTGTCTGGGTTTTGGTCTGTGGTTTCAGTCCTCAGTTCACCTTTCAAACCTTTTGACGGACCGTTCTTTTGAGAGCATTTACTCCTATTTGAAGGAGCCTCCTTTTTGTGCCCATCTTTCTTCTCCAGCTCTTTTAACGTTGTCTCATTTTTGCCGGAAACTCTTTGTGTTTTCTTGTCCTTGTTTGAGGCCTTCTTTCTGTCGTTGTCCAGAGTCTTTCCGGTGTTGCTGCTGGTTGCTGACACTCTTTCCGCGCCGCTTGTATCTGGCCTTCCCTCCTGCACATGACGGAGCAGAAAATGAGTTAGAACTCTGACATTCTTCTGCCACCCAATGCTGGCAGACACTCATTAAAGCTGGCATTTCTCAGACGTGCAGTACATACATATTTTTAGAACATTTCCAGTCGCTCATTTTTATAAACTAAGTACATGTGTCACTGTCATTTTACATAATAAACTGTGTACCAGGGAGTTCAAGTTAACCTGTGTTGATGCACATGGTAATAGCATTATTTATGGGAAAAACTCTCAAACTGTGTTTGTCATACATTCATTTACAAGACCGCTTTTTTTTATTGGGAATTCTTAGCCTCCGAGTGCAAGGATAAGCAGATTTGAACCACTCAACAAACGTTCACCTCATAAAATGTATGCCTACTTGAGTCTACGATATCTTAAGAATGTATTTGCGACTTAATCTGACCATTAGACAGCCTTAGAAGAAACCTAGGTTTCATGTTGCTATGGAAACAGCTGACTGCAATAATATCGGTATCGGTAGATACTCGAGTTTGTCATATCGGTATCAGAAAACAAAAAAGTGGTATCCATAGTATTAACATGCGTCTCCGGAGTCCACATCAAGATCTGATTGCTATCTGATCACCGTCACCCTGCTGCCAAATCATCATCAACAACAACAACACTGTTTTTGGTACTTGATGTTACAGCTTAAAACCTTCGGCTGAAATAAACCAGAAGTCAGACAAGTCTTGTCTTCTTATCTTAGAACTGGTCTCTGTTTTCTTTTATGAACCAACATATTTCTGTCAAGGCTGCATATTTTTGAAATATCAAAAGTATGAGATCCTGTGACTCTTGAGTTCTGAGTGAGTTTACAAATGCTGTCCTTGTCTGATTGTTATGCAGGTAACCAGCTACAGCATGTCCCTTCTCACCTGTCTTTCCTTGGACTCCTCAGTCTCGTCCTCCGGCAGCTTCTCATTCTCATCCTCGCAGTATTTCAGCAGAGCGTCCCTGTCAAATGTCCCCGTTGGGGTTTTGGTGGTCTGATCCTTCTGCCTCAGGCCAATGGGCACGTTGTCGTCGGGGTCAAGGTCGGCCAGTTCCCTCTCCAGCTCCTGGAGCTCCTGGGAGGACAGTGTGGCCAGCAGCTCGTCTTCATCAACCTCCTCATACTTCTTCAACTCCCTGCAGTACCCAAACGTACTCATGGCTCAGGGGCTGGACTCTTTAAACTTTAATCTTTAATCTCTTTTACCTCTTTCTATATGCTTCTGTCAAATCTTCAGTATAGTTCTCTGTCTCCTGTCTGTCTTGTCTTCAGATCACGGATGCTGTGGGTGACTGGTGACTCCTTGTTCATGTACTGGTCCCGTGCAGCTGTTTGTTGAGGATCCTGACGGAGAGAAAAGGCGGAGGGTCTGATTGTGCCGTCTTTTTTTAGGGTGTGTGGTGTTGGTAGTGAGGGGGTACGAGGGTGGGGACAGTGAGATAGGCTTACTGCAGGAATGTGAGCCCTCTGATTGGCCGGTGCTGAGAGGTCATCAGCAACTCATGCCTCAAAAAAAACCAAGAAAGCAAAACTCTGTGGGGAGACACCGGAGATGAAGCCTTATGTAACATGTGTGTGTGTGTGGGAGGGGGGGTTGTGGGGTCGTCGGGGAAACACTTGTTCTCCCTAAAGATGGTGGGATTATTATTACGTACAGTGCAGCTCTGGCTGGAGCCAGCAGGGATTGATGTTTACACAAGGACACAGCAGCTTCAAGTCAAGACAGACTGATTGCAAGACACTCTTGACTGGAGCTTTCAGACGGACATTTGGTGGAACAAGTCAAAGCAGATGCCAGAACAGTAACAAGTATGAGTGAGTGATCGAGGAAAACTCTCCCTGCATGTTCTGTTGCCTTCTCTCTCATGTGTTAGAACACTGTATGAAACACTTTAGACTTTAAAATACATTCAATCTAGATTTCAACAAGTCATTACTGTATGTTCTCCCTAAGGGACATTCTTATTTAAAGGAACATGCTGTGCATTTTAGCACAGTTGTGGAGACATTGTGTATGTTTAAACACAGTTACATTATGTGTGTTTTAATGCAGTTAAGGGGACATTATGTGTGTTTTAATTCAGCTAAAAAGACATTATGTGTGTTATAACGCAGCTAAAGGGACATTATGTGTGTTTTAATTCAGCTAAAAAGACATTATGTGTGTTATAACGCAGCTAAAGGGACATTATGTGTGTTAAAACACATTTAAAGGAACATGCTGTGCATTTTAACACAGATAAAGGGACATTCTGAGTGTTATAACACAATAAAGGCGACATTATGTGTGTTATAATATAACACAGAAAAGCGACATTATGTGTGCTATAACACAGTTAAAGGGACATTATGTGTGTTAAAACACATTTAAAGGAACACGCTGTGCATTTTAACACAGTTAAAGGGACATTCTGAGTGTTAGAACACAGTAAAAGCGACATTATGTGTGGTATAGTAAAGTTAAATGTCCAGTCTGTGTTATAACACTATAAAGTGACAGAATGTGTGTTATAACACAGTTAAAGTGTGTTATAAGACAGAGTATCAAAGTGTTGTGTCTAAAACTACCTGTGTGCACTGATTCATTCATGGTTACTGTTCTAACCTGGCATTCATCTTTATAAAGACAGGCAGTTTATGGATCTTGTTCTCAGCTGAGAACAAGGACGTGCGTCTATAACCTAAAGCTTTCTTCATTTCAAGGTAAACTTATCTAAAGTTTATAAAGTCCAGAGCATTTTCTTTCCCAGCTTCCCCAGCCGTGTGTTTATGTGGTTGTCAAGGCAACCACCACAGCTCCATAACAACCTGCGCATATCTGTCATGTCTATCACGCTGTGTCGTGTTACGTGTCTGAGGTGAAAAGACTGTGTGACATAACGCTCTCTCATCCTAAAGCTGCCGTTAATTTGAGCCTTGACCTGGATTATTGCATCAACAAGGGGAACAGGTTCAGTTATGAAAGAAAGGATCGATGTGGGGACTACGACCATGTTTTAACCCTGTTCAGGTAGAATTAGCTCTGATATGTGATAGGGGAGGGAATGATACGATACATGGTCCACGATACCAATAATATCACGATACCAGACAATCATATAGCGATACTTCATGATATCTGTCATATCGGGCGCTACTCAGTGTGGCAGCCCTCTGCTCCTAATTCTAGGATGGGTCAAATGCAGACGAATAATTTCCCTAAGGGGATTATTAAAAAAGTCTTAAATATCATGTGCAGGATTTCTCTATTTATTCACAACATGGAGAACAAAGTGCATGAAGTCTTTGTATTGAACGTGGATGGAGCATCTCTTAACGTAGCTTTCTCCATCATTATCCTGCTGTAAACTCCCTCTTCTTCAGCCAGGTAACTTCCACCCAAGTTTCATTTTAGACGCTTTTTCATTTGGCAAAACGGAAATCAGGGTACGACCAGATCTGGTTAGGAGTCACTAAGAAGACGTGATTATAGGGATTATGACGACAGTACTGACTTTACTGCACTAATAAATGCAGGTGAAGTTTGGTAGGACTTCAGACTTTAGATTTTGCTTTTTGAGTTGTGTCTGTTTTGTTTTTTAACATGAGAATTCAGTAAGCTGACGCACAGATGAAGAGACAGACACTGACCAATAACTAACTCTGGATTTTTATTCATGTCACACACATAATTCACACACAGTACAAACCAGGGCCTGTTTATTCCATCAAACTGCTAAAGGTGTTGGACCCAATTAATGGTAAAAGTAAAAAGTAAAATATTTCTTACAGTGTTTGCGCTCTATATTGTTTTAAAGTAGAAAAAAAAACTCTGTATATTTTTTTCTTTTAAATACAGGCCGAGGTACATGAACCAAAGAAGTAAAAAATAGACTTTAACACTAACTTTTAAGACTTTTGATGAGAGACATGTCCACGTCCCCTTCACTCTTCCCTGCAGATGATTCTGGAGTACAGGTCGTTCTCTTTGAACAGCAGGTAGTCCTTCAGCCTGGTGGGCAGCTGGGTGCGCGTCAGGTCACTGCAGCTCAGGTGTTTCCGAATCACAACTCTGCTCAGGTGAGACAGCGAGCGAGGGTTTCCTGAATCACAGTGGAAGGATCACAGTGTGACACCGGGGCAGCACGTGTCCGCCGCGGCGTCTGAATTTACTGTCACTCACGTATGGTCCAGTGAATGAAAGGCCACTCTCTCTGTGTCTCCAGGGTCTTTGTCAGTTTCCCGCAGAGAGAAACCTGACCGACGTATTCGAGGAGGACGAACACGACTCTGCCCACAACGTTCACCAGACACGAGAGGCTGACGAAGTCGCAGAACTGGACAACGGGAGAGATGAAGGGGTTCATGTGAGAAGGTGACAATTGGTTTGTTCTGTCGAGACCAGTGGTTCTCAAACTTTAGTACTGAGAAAATACACAGGAGGCAGATTTATTCTTAATAAGATCATTTACTCTCCCGTCATCCTCCTCTTACCCACATATATTCACACACTGGTAGAGAGAAATTAGATCAGGATGGAGTGAGAGATTAGTTGACTCTAATCATTATTAATTATTTATTCATTTGTTATTTGTTTCATTTTCTACGCACTCTGGTCAAAATTAAAACTAATGGAATTAATGTTGCTGTAATTGCGAGAAGGGTCTAGCTGCAGACCCGCAGACCACTCAACGAAACGCCCCTTTACTCAACGAAACGCCCCTTCACTCAACGAAACGCCCCTTTACTCAACGAAACGCCTCCTCACACTCAACGAAACACCCCCTCACACTACCCGACACTCTGATTGGCTCTCAAGAGACTGCGTCTGAAACGTGATGAAGTTTACGTTGACCGAGTATGAAGAGAGAACCCGAAAAAGTAACACGGTTAAAACACGGGAAAATAACGGAGGAAAAGGTAAGAATGGATAAAAAACACATTTTGATATTGAACACTGGATGAATAGTCATTATTTGTATCCATTATATCAATTAAGTGCGGTTTATTAACCAGTTATGTCTGCATGCTGTAACGATAGCGATTGTAACAGCAAGCAAGACGCAGCGATTTTCTCCCTTTTTTTCTTTTTTTTCCTTTTTTTCTTTTATTTATATGTACAGGTTATAACATTGACAATATAACATTGTCTCATTTTCAACCAAGAAACGTATAAGATAAACTATATGATCTCTATATATTAGTATTTATCTGTTTTTTAATCTTTAAATGACTCTGACAAGTTGCACACAGCTTTGCTCATTTGAAAACGTGTGACCTCAGTTCTACAATTGTTAAGATAAAAGATTTAATGATGAATAATATTTTTCATGTTTAGAAATTAGAAGTTCTGTTGAATCACAGTCAACAGTGTCATTTGATTTGATTTATTTCAGTTAGCCTGCATATATTTTAGGACAGGGAAAGTCTTAAAGGCAAATGCAGTCCAGTTCATTACTACTTGATTCTGGATTAAAAATGTTTCCATGTTAAAAATACAAAATACAATTTTAATTTACATTTTCTCTTATAGAGCAACACTACGTTCAGTGAAGGAGCAGGCCCTGAGCTGAGGAGATGCGACTCCGATCTGCACAAAAAAGGGGAGCTATGCAAAGCTTGTGTCCCATCTGCAGGGACACCAAAGGTCAATGGTGGAGTACGGTGGTAAGTCCTAAATTATCAAATATTTTTTCATTTCAACGCTGAAAGGCTTTAATTTCCCCATGAGCCTTATGTATTATTAAATGTGATGTTATTTCTGTTTGTCCTGACCATGGATAACTGTGACCATCAAACTATTCAACTCATCCATTTGAGTATCAGAAACTCAAAATAAGTAAAGTAAAGTAAACTAATGCTGGAGCCATTTCATCTATGTGTACTGTACTTCATGTGTGTAGAATCTTAAGTCAATGTGTATTTTATTTTCACTCTTGTTGAGAATTTAGATATTGAGAAAAAGTTTCAAGATTCCTGCATTTTTATAGATGCCCCTGATAATAATGATTGTTCTCAGAAGTAATGTAACAATTTGCCTCTCAGACCGGCTTATCTGTATATCCATTTAGGGCAGTGATGTTACTGTGGCCAAACAAGTTGCCAGCCAGGATGACACCTCTTATCAGAGGAAGTGCAAATAATCAGGGAAAGAAAATGTCTTATTCAAAGTTCTTAATCACATGTATTCAGTGTTGCATATTATGTGTAATTTAATTTTAGGAAAGGGCCCAACAAGCCCAACAGAAGCGACGCGAGGCATGTTGTCTGTTAACCAGTGTAATCACAGAGGATCAGGGCATGCTGCAACACCTTAAAGTGAGTGACAATGGCATTTAGTGTGGTGTTTGTGTATTTGTATATGAATACCCAAACTAAAATCCTAAACAATTTTTATAGAACATCATCACAGGCAACACGGTGTCTCCTTGGGCCAAGAAACAGGACAGGGTCATCCTTCTTTTTGAAGATGATGAACAAGTGGACAAAGTCATGCACTTCTTGTCTGAAGTACTCGAACGTACTGAGACAGACAAGAGGTTTGCAGATCCAGTGGCATTCGTAATGGATGTACTTTTGCCAGAGGTGAGATCTCAGACACTGACACTGATTTGTAGACTACATGTTTTATGTGACTGCATATGTCTGTCTCCTTTTAACACATGGTCACTGTCTAACACCATCTTAAACAACAGTATACGCCCTCGGAGCTGTTCACTCCATCTCCCTGGACAAAGCCAAGGAGATGTACATGCGTGGCACAGAGTTTGACTCAAGGTAAGCCTTATTATGTATTTGAGTGTCTTTAACGACTTCATTATTTTGCTATATCATTTTGTCTTGTCAGCGAGATAACCCAGCTTGGGGAACAGCTTCAGAGCCACATTTCCTCAAAAGCGAGGCAGAACCTGGATAGCTTCCTGAGCAATTACAAGAAAGCCTTGGAGTGTGAGGAATTCCTCAGGCGCCTGTAATCCCTGGGTAGTAAATGTGTCTGCTGGATAGTCTGTTGTGTATAAAATAAAGAAAATATATCATTCATCACTTGTATTCATTACATTGATTTGAAAGTTATACAACTTTCTGTGCAGAATCAAGGGTTTCAGTGCATTTGTTTTACTTTCATCAAAAGACCTACTGATGTCCAACTGGCTGGGTTTGATTCAGATACCAATGTTTCACATATCTTCCTGGAAATAGGTAACATCTCCTTAATGACATACTCAGCAGATCTTGTCTACTTAACTTCTGTCTACCACCACCACCTGGACCACACCAGCACAGAATTTTAGGAGGGTTTCTTTCAGGTTAAAAACCTGATCAAGTAGACTTTTATTAGTTCTAATTGTTGTTCTGTCCAGTTGAACAACATGTCAAACTACAGACTAATAAGACATTCAATAAATGTAGGCCTATATTAAACACACCTTTTTGTAACATACAGGTTGCCATGATGTTGGAAGTTTGCAAAAACAAATGAAATTATTCAAAGTGTGTGTTCAAAGTGGAATTTGTGATATTATATTGTATAAACGTGATATTATATTGTATAAAGGTGATAATTATATTGTATAAACGTGATAATTATATCACATAAACGTGATATTATATTGTATAAAGGTGATAATTATATTGTATAAACGTGATAATTATATCACATAAACGTGATATTATATTGTATAAACGTGATAATTATATCACAAAAACGTGATACTATATTGTGTAAACGTGATGTTCAAAGAACTTTTCCAATCGGCATTTATATATTTTAGCAGTTTGGCTATAACATTTCATACTTTACAAAGTGACATTAATTGTTCACAAATTTCACAGAAAGTACATTTCTGTGTTCATAAAAGTCAACACGAGTATTTATTCTTCTCTATTCCTGTCGCACACCGGGATAGAAGTCTCTTGTCAACAAGTGTCTGTGAAATACGCGTGTGTAAATAAAGTTTCAATAAAAGAAGACGTTATCACGTTAGTAAACGTCATCACGTTAGTAAACGTCATCACGTTTCAGACGCAGTCTCTTGAGAGCCAATCAGAGTGTCGTGTAGTGTGAAGGGGCGTTTCGTTGAGTAAAGGGGCGTTTCGTTGAGTGAAGGGGCGTTTCGTTGAGTAAAGGGGCGTTTCGTTGAGTGGTCTGCGGGTCTGCAGCTGGACCTACTTGGTAATTGCCACTGCAGCCTCTTAGAGGTCACCAGCATAAGTGTAGTGTTGATTATAGCCAAGTGGAAGGCAATTGGGCATGTCACCGGAGGGTCGCTGGTTCAAATCCCAGGAAAAGGTGCCCCTGAGCAAGGTACCCAACCCCAGGGAACACAGATAATTGCTGCCCACTGCTCCTCCACCCTGTTTGTGCGTGCTCACTACTGGTGTGTAAAAAATGATATATATATATTTATTTAAAATTCCCAATCCCAAAGCTGACTAAATTGGGAATTTTAAAATTCAGTACTTGCAACAACGACATCATTTTCTCACTCACAGCAACTTTTTGCTGCTGATGCTGTGAGTCCTCATCCCAGCCGTCGTCATGGTTACAGCAGAAGCATTTCTCCGCGTCATAGCCGTTGTTGAGCAGCAGCCTCATCATCACCTCATCTTTCAGGCAGTACTGCAGCGCCGTGGGAAACACCGTGTCATTCACCACCGTGAAGTAACAGTTCACGTCCGCCTTGGCCGCGATCAGCAGCTTCACGATCTCGTAGCGTCCCGACCTAACCGCCACCAGGAGGCAGCGCAGTAGGTCCAGGTCAGGTTCGGCCCCCGACTTCAGCAGTATCTCGGTACAGGTCCTGTCCCCGTTGGAGACGGTGAAGAACAGCGGGGTTCTCCTCATGTCGCCATAGTTTTCGGAGATGTGAGGGGCCAACAGCGCGTTGACGTCGAAACCTTTCTGCAGCAGCAGCTCCAGGCAGTGGGCGTGGCCTCCATCAGCAGCAGAGTGGACGGGGCTGTGTCCGCACAACCGCAGGGCCCGCCGCGTGGTGATCGGAATCAAGATCCTCAAAGCTCTGTGGGGAAAAAAGTCATAGAATATTGTAGGAAAGTGGTTCACAAGTAGCACCTGAGAAAATATTGAGCTCTTGAAGTAACACCCTTATCGTGTTAAAATACAGTGGTGTAAATATGTCGAACAAAGATAATTCATCACCCTCCTCTAACTTTAATTATTTATTGGCATATTTAGTATTTAAAGTAATCTAATAATTATTCCACCAGAGGAAGCTTGCGTACCACTGGTGGTACACTCTCCACAGTTTGAGAACCATGGTTGTAGAAGATACACACTAACAAAAAAACCATGATTAATCATTTTTCTTATTGCAATGTTATTGTTATTTAAAATAACAATATATTGCACAATAACACTGCAGAAAAAAGACATGAAGGTGCTGTATTGACTCATGTTGGGAGGTCTTTGAGTTCATTGTGGTTCTGGGGTAAAAAACAGTTCCAGAAACCTTTGCCAAAGGTAAAAGAACTTCAGTATAATATTCAAATGATGACATGATGTAGACACACTGTTAGACCTCTGATGATAATCCACCCAGGTTTCAAAAACAAACGTTCTCTCACTCACAGGAGGTGTCCTTCGTACGCTGCTCTGTGAATGGGCAGCTGGGAGCTCAAATTGAAGATGTTGGGATTCGCTCCGTGCTGCAGCAGGATGTCGATACAGTCCGGATTCCCTGAACCTGCGGCATCGTACAGGACGCTGTCCCCGTTAGGCGCCTGAGCGTTTACATCAGCACCTTAATGGGAGAAAACTGAATTATTTATATTAGGAAATGGCAACATTCTGGATGTCTAACTTTGTGGTCATACATCTGCAGCTAGAAAACACAGGTGTTCTGCTTCAGGCACAAGGACTTACTCAAAGGATATATATATATATATATATATATATGTACATATATAGTAAATATATAGATATACAGTATATATATATCTATATATATATAGATATATATATATATATCTATATATATATAAAAGACTGATAGTTAAAAGAGTTAAAAGAACGGTTCACCATGTTTGATGAGGAGCTCCAGGACTTCAGGGTGACTATATTCTGCAGCGATGCCCAGGGGGGTCACTCCATACTGGTCTGTCTCTGAAACCTGTCCTCCGTTCTGCAGAAGGAGCTCCATGATGTGGACGCAGCCTGACCTGGACGCCTCGTGCATGGCCGTCCACTTCTTCAAACACACCTGCTCCACAAGAGCTCCTCCAGCGATCAGACAGGAAACCATCTCATAAGATCTGACTCCAACTGCTGCAGGGAGGACACGAGGAGGAGGAGGAGGAGGAGGGGACGGATGGTGAGGATGAAGTGTTTTGTGAAGGACCAAATGCAGGTGTTATCAGACCATGCTCTCACCTAAGAGCAGAGGAGACTCATTCTTGCTGTTGGTGGTGTGAGGAGAGGCTCCATGCTCCAGAAGCATTGTCACATTTTCCAGAAAACTGGATTTCACTGCTAAAGTCAGGAAGGTCTCGCCCTCCGCTGTTTTCTCCTCCAGAGTCAGACTGAAAGACGCTGAAACACCAAACGGCAAAAGTTGAACTTCACATCACTGAATTCAGCCAAACATTTCATATGAACAGCTTTGAAGCCTCCAGTATTCTAATTCCATAATTCTATTCTAAAGCCATGTTGAGGTAACTGAATTATACCCTCTGGATGCTTCCAACTGTCAATCACATTGAATTCCCATTCCCACCCATATCTGCCATGATTTATTGTCCTTTTTTTCCTCTAAAAATGTCGATATTTTTTATAAAAATGACATAATGTGCTGATTGAGACCACTAACTCACACATTATTATAGTTTTAGTGTTAGTTTGAGTTTTTTGTAATATGGAGTATTTAAAAAAATAAATAAATAAATATTAGGACAATGATGAACAACCATCCCTGAATAACAGTCTACAAGAAAATGTGCACCATTGTGCTGAGGTTGGATGCAGTTAGTGTGAAAGGTAAAAATCAAATAGCCAACAGACTAAAGACACACATGAACATAACAACATGAATAATAACAACAATAATAATAATAATGATGATGATGATGATGATGAATAACCCTCATTGAACTATAGTGAACTATAATAACCTTGTTATAGAGACACAGTAGAGAGAGAGATTGTCCTGCAGGGCAAAGAAAACACAATAACAAAAGCAAAAATCACATTGTGCTGCCATCTAGTGTTTGAAAACATAAAACTCTCTCTTCAACTCTTTACTCACCATACAGCACCGTCTCCAGAACAGACACCAGAGGTTGAACAACTGCTCTGTGCAGAGGATACCAGCCCTGATCGTCCACCTGACTGAAGGCTGCCGGGAAATCACAGAGCTCCTGCAGAGCCGGTAAGTCACCTGTGAACAGTAAAGAGCTTTAACTTTGTCTCATAGTGAGGATTTGAAGCTTGGTCATTTGAACATGTAGTTACTGACTTCTTTTTGGGTCGAAAGCCTTTGATGAACAGATACACCGTTGCTTATAATCCTTCAGTTTAACACTAGGTAGAGATGCTTTACTGTATATATGCTCAAAACCTATGAGTTCAGTGTTCAACCTTGGAGTTTGTCTGATCATTCTGGGATGTAAAACCCCGTTCCCAAATATCAGTCAAATATAAATATCTTTATTCTCATTATACTCGGGTAGAAAGAAATTGTGGGAGCCTTCTCTCCATTTAAAGATAAATATGTAGATCTATAGAAAAATAGCATGTAAATAAAAACAGAAACGACAGCAGAAAAATTACTGTAAAGAATATATAGGAAATTTCTGCAGACAAAATAGGTTTATTTAGTGTTTGGGTTAAATATCGTCTCTCACACAATGACATTTTAACAGAGATGTAGATGTGTGTGCGAAGCGTACCTCGCTCAATGGCGCTCACAAGTTTCAGCACTTCAATCCTAAAAGTGCAAAACATGGGAAAGCATTTTAGCACAGTGCTGCACAGAAGAATAAATAAAAGACACAATAGCTCACAAGAGGCGATAAGATGCATCTAAAACAACCAAACTAAATAAAACTAAAATAAACTAAATAAAAACAAATTATTATTCTTTTTGAAATGCATGACATCAGACATCAGTGACATCAGTGATTTGGACGGTGGAGCTGTACCTGCCTGATTCTGTCATGTGCTCTCTCTGACATGACTCCTGAATGATCATCTGCAGGTCGTAGGCCAGAAGGTCATCTTCATCCGTGTCCTCGGCTGCATCCGTGTCCTCGGCTGCATCCATCCCCCTGACATCGCACAGGTACAGTCAAACCACACACTGTATAATTCCTGCGTGAAAGATCTACAGTAATGATCTGCTGAAGCTGCTGTTGCTGAAATTGGTGTTAAATAGCTCCACGGTCTTACAGCTGTAGTGTTTGCTCACAGTCGGACAGGAAATCCAGGAGAAACGTTTCCATCGATCAAGAGCCAGACTAAGATACAGATTCGGTTCAGTTTGATAGCACTTACATGTGTTTCATTATGGAGGTGCAGACAGAACACGGTGTCACGCTGATAGAACGGCATGCTATTTATGTAGCTGTCGCAGCGGTCACCCTCCGACCTGCACGGCTCGTGCTGGGAAACTTAGTGTAAGATTAAGCCGGATCACGGGTTTATACTATTCCAAAAGTGCTCTGAGGTGAGCTGAACTGCACTGGGAACTGCTAACATACAGCTGTATTTGTTGATCCTGCTAGTCTTCTTCGTTTTAGAACTTAACTCACTGTACAAATAAAAGGAAAAACCTCTATTGAAAATGTGAGTACTGTCAGATAAAGGTGTTCAAATGCAAGGGATATTCTGTCTGAAATATATCATCACTGCAGTTTTTCTATTCGTGCATTAATTACATGCAAGCAGCACCCACAGCTGGAAAAATGAAAAGTATGACTTTTTGTACATGGCCAGAGTACTTCATATTCGTAGTAATAGTACTTCCCTACAGGGATGGATGTGAACCGATCATGTTCAGTTTTGTTGGTCGTAAACTTAAAGGCGTACACTTTTTTTTCTGCTTCCTTCCTCCCTCCAGGTTTTTTTTTGATCTATTTCCAGGACTCTTTGACCCCTGACCTCCTTATACCTGATCAGATCTAATACCTGGTGAATCAGAATCGAACCATTTTAGAGCTTTGTGCAAAATACACAATGAATGAATGAATGACAGCATACAGAGTCCAATTACTGAACAGTCTTACCTGATAAATGTGTCAGAGTTGAAGTCAGAGGAAGAAGAAAAAGCAACAACGGCAGCAAAGTGTTTGTGTCATGGCTGCACTGCCTCCCCCAGCCTATCCCCCCCCCACCACACACACACACACACACACACACACACACACACACACACGAACGACCATGCTATTTTAAGGCGTCACCTGTTCCAGTTTATTTAACATGCAGGCCGTTCCACTGCACCTAATGGAGTGTAATATCACTCTGCACACATTTTCCACAGCTCAGGCTAAAGCGTAACGAGATGTAGTCAGTTGTGTGAATATTTATTGTGTTGTTATGATTCGTCTGATGGCTGCAATGTTTTCAATACAGAGCTCAGTCGGCGTGCTGCCGCTGCTGCTGCTGCTGCTGCTGCTGAAGAGGGAGGTGAGTGACGGCTCTGACCTTTAAACTCTGCACATGGTCGGTCACACTATTTGTTGCATTCCAGTACGAACAGCTTTGGGGTAAAAAGAAGACGAGAGGTGTTCACTTTGTGTCACAGTTTTAATCGTGGAACTGTGATGCAGAAAAAGTGCATTTTATATACTGTACAAAACTGACTCAAACACAAGGAAATACAGGTTTCAGACACTTCCGCATTGGCTTCCTTATTCATTTAGGATTTGCCGACAAGTTGAAAAATAAAAAATAGATAACATCAATATTTCAGGTCCTCTCACCTTACCTGATATTACATTGGATTATGTTTCCTTTTCCATTGTCTTTATCGTTATTATAATTTATTATCATTATTGGTTGCTATCTCCTCCTAATTTTTATTTTATTTTTTCAAATATTAATTTGGTCAAAATAAAACATCCTAAAAGGTCATTTAATCTTTGCACTTTGCATTACGGTAATTCCGCTACGGTTTGTGCTATCGGAAAAATTTCAACGGTTTCTGAAAGCTGAGAAGTTGCACATCAAACACTTACTTAGTTATTACGGTAATTTCAGAGAGGAAAGTGTTGGAAAAACACCTGTACATAGTTTCAATTTTTGGCCTGTTTTTTTGGATATTGAGACAAATAAAATAAATAATAAACCTTTTGTTTTTTTAAATTGTTAAAACAGTATTTTAACATGCGGTGAATTGTAAACTTCCACATATTGGAAATTATTCTGGAATAATTTCAAAAGACGAGATCTTTACACGCTGCATTCATGGGCCTGGCTGTAGAGATCCAGTTCCTTGTACATTATGAAGCTCTTCAGTCCCGGAGGAAAAACGTGCGAGGTCATGATTTCAGGATTACTGAGTCTCTTCAGGGTCAAACACCTCCTGACCTCCAGTCTGCAGAGATGCTTGAGGGAGCGAGGACTGTCTGGAGAGCAAGGTTTCAGAACATCACTTTAGTTTATTCATCAATCACACGACTGAGAGGATCAAGCAGAATAGGTACACCAGTGCCCCCTACAGGGTGCAGTGTACATTGTAGCTGCAGAGCAAGTGATGGAGAGATCAAACAACTTCCACATCATTATCTCTTCAAGTAACTGAAGCAGTAATGAGGCTAAAATACTGCAGTGTGATGAATAAACTCACTGAGGATTTCACAAATGTCTGGCCACTCTCTCTGTCTCTCCAGGATGCGTCTGAGTTTGGAGCAAATGTTGACATGGCTGACATAGTCCAGCAGAATCAGCACCGCGCTCCCGGACAGATGCATGAGGCAGCAGAGACTCATGAACTCGCAGAACTGAAAAGACATGAGCGTGATGAGTTGTTATTGACAGGTTATGGTTTATGTTGCAGCGAGTACAAACATGTTTGCTGCTGTTTGACACAACCAGGTTAGTCTCCACCCCCCACCCCCCCGTTTGATAGTGATACTAAACATGATACTAAAACGGACCTGTATGCAGATAAGTTATAGAAGCAGCAGTTCTCTGCACTGTCCTCTCATTGGTCCTTTGAACCCACAGATTTAGTTGTTGAGGCCGTAAACAGCACCCTGAGGGAGGCACAAGTACTATTCTCACTCTTAAAATCCTGTCCCCTGGACCGTAAACAGACAGATCTAATGTGAATCATCTTATCAAGCTCTCCAGCAGAAAGAAAGAAAAAAAAACCTGTGTCACTCACAGGGATTTTCCCCTCCACGTCATCGATGGCATCAAAACCGCTGTCATGGTGACAGCGAAAGCACGTGTCCACCCTGTAGCCGTTGTTGAGCAGCAGCCTCATCATCACCTCGTCCTTCAGACAGTACTGCAACGCTGTGGGAAACACCGTGTCGCTCACCACCGTGAAGTAGCAGTTCACGTCTGCTTTGGCCGCCAGCAGCAGCTTCACGATCTCGTAGCGGCCGGACCGGACAGCCACTAAGAGGCAGGACAATGGATCCAGGTCTGTCTTTGCTCCGGCTGACAGCAGGATCCTGGTGCAGTCCACGTCGCCATTGGAGACAGCGAAATACAAAGCGCTCCTCCTCATGTCCCGGTAGTTTTCCGAGTTTCTGGTGTTCATGCGGTAGTTGACGTCGAAGCCGTGGGCCAGCAGGAGCTGCAGGCAGCGCCTCTGTCCTCCGTCTGCTGCAGAGTGGACTGGACTCTGACCGGCTTCTTTAATGGCTTTTCTTGTGGTCAGAGGTATCAGCATCTTCAGGGCACTGTGGGAGCAGAAAAAGTCGGTTGACTTGAGCAATAAGATCTTTAAAGAGCATTTAACTGCATCATAGACAGTTTATTTCAGGAGGAGCTTGCGTTATCTCTCCTGAAATTGTCCTTACATGCCGATAACTTGAATAAATTAAAACATCTGACAACAAAAACAAAACATTGTGTGTCTTTGAAGGCTGCAGGGTTGTAAACATCTCAACTAGTCATTGGATTTATCATGCTCTTGTGATGTGGAGTAAAAGCTACCTTTGCTGGTTTCTCAACTGTCATACACCGTTAAAATGGCCTGATTTTGCTTGACTGCGCTAACCTACACTAAGTGCCATCCATTCATCCATCTTCTACCACTTTATCCTCCACATGAGGGTCACTAGGTTGGCCAATCCCTGCTGACATAGGGGGAAAGGTGGAGTTCACCCTGGACAGGTCGCCAGTCCATAAAAGGGCCACATAGAGACAAACAACCATCCACTCCAGAGTGTCCAGTTGTTTTTGGACTGTGGGAGGAAACTGGCGAACCTGGGGGAAACCCACACACGTGCTGGGAGAACGGGCAAACTCCATGCAGAAAGGCCCTTGTTCCGACTGGGTCACAAACGCCGGGTTTTCTTGCTGACCACTACACCAACCAACTCAAGGAGCTCACTCATAATGTCCGGCATAAGCCGCCTTGTGGATGGCCAGGTGTCCGGTGATGCTGGGCAGGTTTGGGTCGGCCCCGTTGTCCAGCAGCAGCTGAATGCACGCCGTGTTTCCCGACCCCGCTGCATCCAGGAGGACACTTTCCCCGTTCATGGCCTGAGAGTTCACTCTGCTACCTGAGCAGAGAAGACAGATGAGACAAGAGTGGACACGTCACACTGGAAAATGGAGAGTGGTAGAGAGAAAGTTACTGAAAGTTTTGATCTCATTTAGACACCTGCAGTAAAAAGGTACTGACCACAGTTCAGCAGAATCTCAGTGATGTGGAAGTGTCCGTGCTCTGCAGCCACAGCGAGCGGCGTCACCCCCGTCACATCCTTCTGGTTCACTCGCCCACCGTTCCTCAGCAGCAGCATGAGGATGTCAACGTTGCCGACTTTGGCCGCCTCGTGCATTGCTGTCCACCTCTTTCGACAAACCTGCTCTACCCACGCGCCGTGAGCCACCAGAGTGGATGTCATCTCGCAAGAGCCGACCCTCACGGCTGCAGGGTGAGCAGAAAACATGCTTTCTTTCGCTTTTATTTCATCTCACTTTTGGTGTGAGTGTCTGAGCTAAATTTGAGGGATACTTCAGGGTTGGTTTTTTTGTGTGTGGTTGTATGAGGCTCGCTTGCTGCTTTATCTCACTGTAGATGGTGAGGACATGGGGGCTGCTGGGTTACTGCAGCCTTGTTTGTTAAGTTTGTGTTACATAAGTGAATCGTTGTGATGTAATATTGAAGATTTTGCTTTTGTGTGAGGGGAATGAGTGCATTACAATGCAAAACAAATGTCAGTTTTCAGTCAGAAAAAGCAGTCTAAGGGCAACATTAAATAGTAAACTCATTCTTAAGCTATTGTTGACATGGACATGGCAACTCATATTAGTTGAGCCTTTTGTTAAGTGGCTGAAATCTATTTTTATCCACTTTTCAAAAGGAGACATGCTCTGCGTCTACCTTATACAACCACACATTAAAAAACTTGGAACTAGCTCCATGCAGGACAAAATGTGTGTGTGTGTGTGTGTCAGTCGTGACAATCCCTGCACCTTGTTCACCCATTCCCCACTTTTTGTTTTTGTTTGAAATAACAGTGGTTGATCTCCATCAACAGGATTACCCAGCAGCAGCGGTGACTCATTCTTGCTGTTGGTGTTATGCGGCGAGGCCCCGCGCTCCAGCAGGGTCTTCACGTTCGGTGCCATTTCGGCTTTAACTGCCAGTGTCAGCGGTGTGTCTCCGCCCACAGCTGTCCTCTCCTCCAGGCTGAGCTCCTGAGCTGCTGCCACCAACAAACCAAACACACACAAGCGAGGTCAACATGTGCGCTCTTGGACTGCATGTCGAGGACTAACAGCTGTGTGAACCTGACAGGTAAGCCAGTAAGTCATGACCTGCGGGGGAATGAACAGGGAGTCAGGAAGTGAGATCACAGCTTATTTAAGGCTGATTGTGTCTCTTGTGGATTCATTTGATTTCAGACAGCCATTATTTTTCTCTTAATGCCACCAGTCTTCTCATCTTAGCTGAGTTCAACCTGATTTGGCCTTTATTTCATCTTTGCTATATATATACATACATATCTATATATATGTGTATATATATATATATATATATATATACATACATATCTATATATGTATACATATATAATATATATATACATATGTATATATCTATATATATATATATATAGATATATATATATATTATATATGTATACATATATATGTATGTATGTATATATATATATATATACATATATATATATATATATGTATGTATGTGTATGTACTGTATATAAATATCAACCACAGGAGAACCTTTGGGGGGAACCTTCAGAGAACGCTCCCGCAACCAAAAGACAACGTTCCCAAATTGTTAGCTGGGTAAGACCTGCTATTAACGTGTATTTGAGAGACTAGGTCACATGTGGACGACGCCAGGTTCAACACCTGGCATTAACATTTGTGTTAATGCCTGTGACCACCTTTGATCGTATTTCAGTTGCAACCTTGGATTTTCCTTTGTAACATTTACACATTCGTGAAGAAACACTGAAGGATGTATTAAATCTGAGCCTTCTACTGCACAAATGTACTTACATCTCAAGACAGTCTCCAGAACCTCTAACACCGGCTGCGATGCCGCTCGGTGGAGGGGAAGCCAGCCCCGACTGTCCACCTCCCTGAAGGCGAAGGTATGTCTCAGCATCTCCCTGAGCACTGACACCTCACCTGAAGAAGCCAGAAACAAACATCCAGACGTGTGGGACAGTGCTCCCTACCTCTACCTTTCCCTCTCTCTCTGCAACTCTCAACCACTCTTTTCCTTTCTCTCACATCTTCTCTCTGTTTATGTTTGTCTCTGTGTGTGTGTGTGTTGGCCTGCCAGCCACCTGATGCTTGGCAATGCTCACGTACAGCTGCTGACCATGAGGCCATAGCTGCCGGACTCAGAGGAGAGCCAACAGAGCGGACACAAAGACAAAAATCTCTTTGGTGATGTCAAATGTTTTTCTCGTGTGTTCTCCGGGGGTTACCTTGCTCAATGGCAGCCAGGACTCTCAGATTTTCATCTGTCACTGCTGCTAGACTAAGATTCAGGAGCAGAGGAAGCACAGGAGAGTCAGCTTGTGGGTTTTTGATACATGTTTTTTTTTTTTTGATGTGTCTTCCATACCTGGCTGCAGATTTTAAAAAGGCATCCTGGCAGGAGTCTTGGATACTCAGCTGGATGTTGTAGTCATTGAGCTCCTCTTCGCTATATTCTTCATAAGTGTTCATCACTCTGCAGGAAGAAAACACTTCATTACGACTGATTTATAAATCAGTTGATCTATATGTCAAAAAATTCAAGAGCTTTTTTGTCCACAATAACATCAGCCAGAGCCACAAGTTTTATTTATCAACAGCAGAATAAGATTAAAAAAAAAAAAAACGTGCAAGCATGCGTCTCAGGAAAGAGTCTCCGAGTAATAATCAATGAACAAACCTCATAACCTTTGCATAAAATCCTCTTTTTCTAATACATTATATTAAATGACATAGTTTTTTCATGAGACAATAGTAATACAAAAATTAAACAAGTCAAAATAAATGATAAACTAATTAAAACACACAAAAAAAAACACAAATACATACCAATAATGACCTTTTTGTGTCAGAAAAGGGACTGAAATCCCACTTCTTCAACAAACATCCAACCACAAATGTATGTTTTAAATCAAATAATCTGAATGTCGTTGCAGATAAAGCTTAAAACCTTCTCACCTGTGAGGTATGTTAGCAGCTCTCAGTGATGGCTCAGACTTTTCTGGTGTTTTTATAATGAGGTGTGTCCTGTTCTCAGATGCCTGGCAGTCCCACCCGCAGGAAACAAATAGCGAGGGGGGACATGTGGGCTGACACCTGGTCTTAAATATAACTGGGTTACGTGCACTATTGTGTGAGATAAGCCAGGTCTTTGACATGTTTGGCGGGAATCCCACATTGAAGATCCGACAAGCCTCTGAGGCTTAAACCACGGACTCGGCCAACAAAATCAACAACGATTGTTTCGTGGGAGCAAAAAATTCAATTGGGTCTATTTTCTTTCCTCAACTGCTTTGTCTTAGAAATATGAGCTGATGGGTTTCTTGTTAAATGGTGGCAGAGTTAGAGCAGGAGCTGAGAACTGTCCAGGAGAACTGGACAGGAGGACGACAGCAGAAGTCTGTGCCATCTCTGTAATCCACAGTTTAAATCTTCCTCTATGAGGCAACAGTTTTGTAACAGTTGACTCACTGACTTTGCACGACCTCCTCTGGTCCTTTTTTTTTTAGCTTACCTGTGTCTTGCTCCCTTTTGTTTCCTAATAATGAGATACTAAATCATAATGATGAGATACGTAGTCATAATAATGACATACTAAGTCATAATAATGACATACTTAGTTATAATATTGACATACTTAGTCATAATAATGAGATACTAAATCATAATGAGATACTTAGTCATAATAATGACATACTAAGTCATAATAATGAGATACTTGGTCATAATAATGACATACTAAGTCATAATAATGACATACTTAGTTATAATATTGACATACTTAGTCATAATAATGAGATACTAAATCATAATAATGACATACTTAGTCATAATAATGAGATACTAAATCATAATAATGAGATACTTAGTCATAATAATTACATACTAAGTCATAATAATGAGATACTAAGTCATAATAATGACATACTTAGTTATAATATTGACATACTTAGTCATAATAATGAGATACTAAATCATAATAATGAGATACTTAGTCATAATAATTACATACTAAGTCATAATAATGAGATACTAAATCATAATAATGAGATACTTAGTCATAATAATTACATACTAAGTCATAATAATGAGATACTAAGTCATAATAATGACATACTTAGTCATAATAATGAGATACTAAATCATAATAATGACATACTTAGTCATAATAATGACATACTGTCATAATAATGACATACTAAGTCATAATAATGACATACTTAGTTATAATATTGACATACTTAGTCATAATAATGAGATACTAAATCATAATAATGACATACTTAGTCATAATAATGAGATACTAAATCATAATAATGAGATACTTAGTCATAATAATTACATACTAAGTCATAATAATGACATACTTAGTCATAATAATGAGATACTAAATCATAATAATGACATACTTAGTCATAATAATGAGATACTCAGTCATAATAATGACATACTTAGTCATAATAATGAGATACTAAATCATAATAATGAGATACTAAGTCATAATAATTACATACTAAGTCATAATAATGAGATACTAAGTCATAATAATGACATACTTAGTCATAATAATGAGATACTAAATCATAATAATGAGATACTTAGTCATAATAATTACATACTAAGTCATAATAATGAGATACTTAGTCATAATAATGACATACTTAGTCATAATGAGTGCCTGCAACTGTATTTAACAGTAGGCTTTTCTTTAAACAACATAATTCATTTAAGCTTAGAATGTAAAACTTATAACTAGAATAGTCTCTTGTCTGTCATCGGCAGCTGATGTTTGACTGTTTCCACCCTACAATGAAATTGTTATAGTCTCATTTGTTTTACTTTTTCTATTTTTTCAGCATCTCCCTCTCAGCGGACGATACTTATATTGGATCATATGCTGTTATATTATAAATCATATCATATCATATATCATGTTGCGTCGCTTCCTGTCCCATTGTACTGTGGTACCACCAAGGAGTCATGGTTCGGCAAGGCACAGAACCTGCACAGACTACTTGTGAAGTCAATCAAACATTATCAATCACACACATAGCAGTCGTCCGCCTTGTCTGAACGAGATCCCGTGGAACTGCAAACATGACGAGCAGAGTCCACCAGGTTTACACAGGGGCCCTGTCCTGCTGTGCTGCTGGCTGTGTGATCTCTGGGAATCCAGCAGATGTCCATTGATAGATTAGTGGAGATTTACAGGGGCCACCGAGTCGCCTACTCTGGCTCCAACTGAAATAGCAGCACACAGCTCACCATAAAGCTCCTATACTGTCCCTCGCCATTGGGTGGCTTTAAAATGACTAAAATAAAACATCTCTGATGCAGCCACTGTTTAAAGGTATTAGTGGAAAGTGTGTCTCCCTAATTTGCAGTTTATTTGAAACAAAGAACGTCCCCCTTTTTCCAAGAAGGAAACAATTGATGACAAACCATTGCAATCCACTTCATCAGTGCAATTCGGTGCTTGGTATTTTTACTGCCATTTCTGCAATGCCTCGTTTAAGTCGGCGAGATTCCAAGAGCTGCACAGCATATTTGATGAATGAATCAAAAATCTAATTTATTTTATTTCTATTGTGCCAAATCACAACATACATTGCACAGTAAGGCCTTACGGTGTTATAGAGAGAAAAAGAAACCCAACAGTTGTCACAATGACAATGGTCTAGTAGTGAGCTAGATTAAATGTATAAACCTAAATATGAGTGTAATATGTCTTCTTTAACTATTACATCCCAGTCCTACAATACTAAGAGAAGAGCCCATTATTATATGTTGTAGTTCTGCCTCCTTTTCTTTTCTCCTTTGTTTTTACTAACACACCCAGATCTTCTGGGAACATTACCTTTTGGTTGCAGTAATGTTCCCTGAAGGTTCCCCTCTAGGTTCTCCTGTGGAAAGTTTCCCTAGTGTTCGTTTTTGGTTGCTCATTCGGTTCTCAGGAAGTCACTTTGTCACTACCTTCATACAACCTTTAGAGAACATTCTTGAAAGGTTTCCAGAACGTTCCCCTAACATTAGTTTGTCACAACCTTGGTTCTCTCAACGTTTAGGGAACGTTAGGCTCCTAACCCTCAGGGAATATTCTCGAAATATTAATTTTGGTTTTGGTTGTAACTAACCTTAGGAGAACCTTAAGGGAACTTTCTTTGAACATTGTGTGTCAGCAGGGAAGTGTTGTGATGGAGATTATGGGCCCCCGGGTTTTTGAGCTACGCCCCTGTCCATTAGAAACAGAGTTTGAGGTTTCTATAGCAACGTATAAACACTCTCCTTCAGGGAGGAACATGGATCCTGGAAGAGGCCGCTGAGTGAAGGACAAGTTAAGCTAAAGAGCTTGCTAACAGTTTGTAGCCTTCAGTCGGTGAGTTTCACAGCTGCCATGTCGCGGCAGAGAGAGGATGAAGACGGGAAGGATGTTAGGACAACAAGTCCACATCTAGGTGGAGGTTCTGCGGAGGAGCCGCTAGAGAGTGACATAGAACCGGGAAGTGATAAAGACGAGGCGCAGCCTGAGTCCGAGGCTAACGGGACAAACACAGGTGAGACCACTGTCGTTTTTAGTCACGCTTCCTCCTTCTTGCGAACGATAGGTGACCCCTCTGACACAAGACTCGTACCGAACAAAAGGGATGTTATTTCAGACCGAGCACTGCAGCATCTCGGGAGAATTTAGCGAATCAACAACAGGTTTGACCTCAGGACCCCTTAGTTCAAATATAGGAAGTATCTGCGTTTCTTCAAAAGGCCTTATTGACTGTCCTGGGTCATGCTCGTGACCCCCATGAGGAATTTCCTGGTTACTTTTTAACACAATGGAATTCACATCTTTAACTTAGTCCAAACGAATCCGTGTGAGTCTGATACTACACATACAAATACTCTTCAATATAAACCTGTGGTACATGTGAACCCACACTCCATCCCATCCTGAGGAAGCCTTCTGCTCCTCAATGCAATGACGTGTACATCTTTAAACATATTTGCAGCTGTGTTCATGTGTTCATGTGTCACATACTTCACCACCAAAGCATGAAGCAATATTACATGACACACTACGACAAGAGTGACGTTTAATGCACCATTATCTCCTCTACTGACATTGAATCAGCAGCAACTGGACTTGAAGAAAGAAAGTATTTATCAAATATGTGGCAATTTAAAGCATTAAATCAAAGTTTGTTTGTACAATGAATGTCCACGAAGCCCCAGGAAGGGACATGAAAGGGAAAAAAAGGTTGAAAAATAAAGATTATTGAAAGTAGCAATAATAATTGTTATTGCCCAGCCCTTCAAAGTTTAATATTCAGAGATGTGCACAGACAATTCAGGAGGCAGGGGCTCAAATGGTAAAAAGGGGCACCCCTATAGTTTTTACTGGAATGAAACAATAAAACAACAATGTTACAGTGTTGAATCTTGTGCGTAGTTACATATTTATTTATTTTTTAATCAAACACTCATGCATATGTTTAATAATAGATCCACTACACTAGTTCATAAAGGGAATGAGGCTCTAAGGGGGGCCCTGGTGCCCTAAGCAGGCACTTAGTTTAATTATGTCTTGGATACTTGGGCTGGCTCTAAGTTACACAATAGTTATTTTAAAAAATGACCGGTGTCTTGTAGAAATTACAACCCAAATGCCATTTTGGGGCATTATTACACACTTTAAATTGATAATTGTTACTGTTGGCATAATAAAAAGATTAGATTCAATTAGAAAAAGAAATGAATGAAAATGTCTTTCAAAAGGTCTATGAACAATGTGAAGGAAGTCAGGAAGCATTTAATCCATTGAACACTTTTTGTCACCTAAAAATCAATTTATTAATATGGAAATAAAATGAAATGTATTTACAGAGAGATTTCAATGGCTGTGTCTAACATGTCCAACGTGTTTGACAGGCACGCTTTTATATCTGTTCTTCTTATGTGTCCCTGTTTCTCTGCATTGTACAGATGTGACAAATGAGGTGGAGGAAGCTGAAACTCAGACTGATGTGACCGACGATAGCACACATGTTGGGGAGCCTCAGACTGAAAGTGGTGAGATAATATCATATTGTGGCATTAAACCAAAGACTTGTGTGTGGATTTTCTACATACAATGATGTGACATGTGTGGACTGTGCAGATGTGCTGATGACAGCTGAAGAAGCTGAGACTCAGACATCAGACAATGTTGGAAACTCTACAGCCACAGGTGAGACTTCCATTTAACCATACAAAGACAATAACGTCCTGAATAGTCTCAAATAACTCAGATATCTTCTTCAACAAAAGTTTCAAGTAAAACACTGGCACTGATGTTTTCTATTGCATGCTGGGTAAATTATTAAAGTAGTAGTTTAAGTACTAAATATTGCAAGTATGAGTGAGAGGGAGGCAGAAACCTGTAGGGGCTGATATGAACATCACACCCAGAAGAATAAACAACAGGTAAATATTTTTATATTAACTACATTTGAATATTCATTTTGTGAAATGCAAAAAAAACAATTGAAGATAATAGAATAAGTGAAGGGTTACTGTATTTAAATTATAGACCATGAAATCGATCTATATTGTACCAAATAAAGGGTTTTTGCTCAGTGTCTGTGGACAATGACACAGAAGAATTTGTTAAATGGAAAGGTCGATTTTGACGTAGTTGTAGTTGGGTGATTGTGGACTTTCTAAATAATTCTAATACCTAGGAAACAAACGATGTCATTTGAAATAGAAATGTTTGGAAGATTAGATGAATATTATTATATCAATATTTCCACTGTGAAGATAAAACCTACCGTGTCCGATTTTGTCTCTCGAAGACATGTCCATTAACAGCGTGACACATTCCCTAATCAACTTGTCACAATTGATTTGCTTCAGTCACAAAAAAAAATATAGATACCACTTGTGACCCGCTAGACTTATAAATGATTTATCTATTAGTGCAGGCAGTGAAGTACCTGACATGTACCGTGTCGAGGCAACCTGACACAGCATTTATGCAGCATGACTATCGATATGTTACGCTCTAATGAGACGATGGACACTGGAGGAGAAAAGTCACCCATTGTCTGATCCTGTAGATTCATTTTTGTTTTAGGTTTAGCTGTCTTGGATTCGCCTCATAAAAACAGTACAATTAAAACACAATAAACACAAATACTATGACCTACTTTGTCCTGCAAACCATGGGAAATGTTGCATGTGTACGTTCTGCTGTTTGATGTCACATCAGCATTTGTATAGTGATTATCAAAAGGTGACACGCCTGCCAAGCAGCGAACAACAGACCAAACACTGCGACACAGTGCGTCTTTATAGATCTTCCACTGTGAGGACATAACAGTGTCAGTGTGTTTCACTGCTGTGATATGATTTATTGTAATGCCATAATTCATGTATGTTTGATTGGGAGTCAGGAATGTGAGCTCACGTGAGCGCCTGTGGTTTTTAGAGACATAGTATATGACCTGGTTATGACTGTGTGTGTCTCTATATGATCGCAGTGAAAGTGCTGCTGGTGCCAGAGGGTCATGTGATGACAGTGGCGTTCGTCATCGGTCTGAGCATTCAGGAGCTGAAGGGTCAACTCGCCTCAGAGCTCAGAGTTCCTGTGGAGGTGCTGCAGCTCTCTCTGGACGGTGCGTCGGTTTCTCTTTGGTACAATGTTTTATAAACTCATGGATGAACAAAGAAGTGTCTGGTGGTGAAAGGTCAAGGATACTGTGTGCATCATAATACTCTACAAAAACACTTTTCTTGTTATTTAGCAAATTAAAACAGGTACAGACTGAAGGATTTGCTATAACTTAATATTGGTTGGTTGGTGGGTCTCCAGTATCTCCAGATTTCTAAGCAGGTGAAGGATTTGAAGAGTTATGAGAGTGACTGGTAAACTGTGCGCACCAGATGATCCCATTTTAGTCAGTCCAAACAAACACGAACACAGCAGAACATTAACTTCTGGTATGGCCACTAAGAATCCTCATGACCCCTAAATCAATTTAATTTTATCAGATTATCTTAGAAAAATTTGTAACAAAAAAGGTTGTTTTCACAGATGTCTTTCTCTTACTTTTTTGTTTCTTCAATACGAAATCAATATATCTGTTTGTTATTTTCCAGGAAGGGTGCTAGAGGAGAAGCAGAGCCTGATGGAACTCGGCGTCCAGCCTCACAGCGCCACTCGACTGGAGATGAGCTCCACCGATCCAACCGCACACCCGCTGCGCCCCCTTCGCCCCCCAGACCATGACAACATGCCAGACGTTATCACTGTGCGAGTCCAAACTGGTATGGAGATCTGAAAGCATGCTGTGTGTTGTAAGGGACAGTGGTGGTTAAATAGTCGCCCAAATCCCTCCAACAAAACATTTGGCCCCTGAGCTTTCCTGTTCACATCAGAACATGCACATATATATATATATATATATATATATATATATATATATATATATATATATATACATATATAAATATATATATATATAGTTAAGAAGAAACAAACTGCATTTACAAATAGTAGATTGTGTTGCTTCATTTTATGGATTAGAACAAAGCATGCAATGTTGATTTTGAAAATCCTACTTTGTTATGTTGGATACTTAAACCTGACTTGTTCAACAGATGACGGAGCGCTCCAGGAGGTGGTGTTGGAGATTGAGCGCTCTCGCCAGCAGAAGACCTTCTTGGGCGGCTACAGACACCGACTCACAGGGCAGGAGTACCATCACGCTGCCGTCCAGACTCTGCCCAAGAGGAGACCTGACAGAGGGATAGTCGTCTACAACCGTGACACCCAGGTAGGTCAACAGCGTGTGGGGGGAAAAAAATAGAAAAATCACTGACACACTGTCTGTGTCAAACTTTTAATGAAAGAAAGTCAATACAAATAGAAAAACGGTGGCTTAAATGTGACATAAGGAGAGAAAAAAAGCAGAACAAGCTGAGGCGACATGCTGTGGTTTGTGTGGTGCGTTTTAAAGGTCACGCGTTACTGCAAAACAGCATTATCATTCAGGCATGAGACAGGGCATAACACGTGCAAATTGAACAATGTAATTGCAGAGAGGCAGAGTGTAAAATGAGATTCTCGAACATGACAATTAATCACGGGCCTCCGTCCCTGCTGAGCATTGGTTTTACAGCGGTGAGTTTGAACCTGAGTCTGACTCTGTGTAAGTGTAAATGAAGGAATCCAAAAACATGCACAGGTTAATTGGACTCTCTACATTGATCGTAGGAGTGAATGAATGTTAGATTGAAAGGTTGTTCGTCTCTGAATGGGCTCTGCAAAGGACTGGCTCCAGCTCCCTCACTACCTACCACTGAAAGAGCTGCAGGTGTGAAGCCTGTTACAGGTGTGTGATAACAGCAAGTAAAGGTTTAGCTACGCTTCCATGGTGACAGGAATGATGATATTTAGCCTTAAGTGAACACACAGACACACAGAGACTCCCAAATCCTGATAAACCTCCAGTCATCTAAAAGGTGTCATCACTGGCAGCAGCTTGAATATTTACAGGAGGTATCAGTTGTTTGCTTCCAGTACATCACCCAGATAAGGAGACATGTGTGTCAACAGAATCTGCTGTGTGATTTTTTCATTATCCCCCCCCCCATGTATAAATGAATATAATTACCTTGATTGTTCCATAACTACGAAACCAATTGTCATGTGATTTTGTGCCGCATGGGACATGATTTAAAGCAACACAATGTAGGAATTCAACCTGCAAATAAAGTCTCCAAGATCATTTTGATAGTTCATCTACTTACAACAGTGTTAATGACACTCAATTAACTTCGCGATAGACAAAGCTTTGAGTGGTCATCAAGACCTAGATAAATAATCCAGGGCAGGTCCAGATGAGATTACCTTTATAATCTGGTAGTGTCAGATTGAGTGTGACATTTTCCCGAGAAGCAATCATTATAACATGAAATGATGCTTTGTGTGTGTGTGTTTTTGTGAGGTTTGTTTTTGTCTTGTGATGCAGGAGTTTGGTTCTCAGCAGGTGTGTGTGTGTGCGTGTGTGCGCCTTCATCAGACGAGCGTAGCGTGTGACTCACTTGCCTTCACATGTATGTGCTTCTCATACTTTCTCTGTGTAATGATGCTGACTGGCTCATTACAGAAGTGCATACATGAAGACATACATACATACATACATGGCTGCCTGTAATGAGACCTCTGTCTGTTTGTTGTTGCAGAAGAGCAGCCTGTTGCCCTCATGAATCAACCTTCTGTCTTTCTTCTTAGCACATGTTTGTTTTCTCAGTACATCAGATGTTATCCACCCTTTATTAGTATGACAACTGTGTCACATTTACATGTGTCTCTACTGAATTAGGCTGCAGTACCTCCTGCAGACTGAACAAATAAAAATGGACAAATGAGAAACCTTTTTTTTTTTTAACCAGCTGTCGCAGCACAGTGTTCTTTGACCCTTAACATTGTTGCTATAGTTGACAGGCTGGATCTGATGTGTTTGAAGGTGCGTGTCTACAAATTGGTCATGGAAACATTTTTTACTCTCACTGTTCTTCAACCAACACGACATATAGACGTCTATGAGATGGGTTTTCCTAAATCCAACTCTCCTTTATAAAGTCTATCTTGAGCTAAGTCATTAGGTGCCGGTTTCACATGAGTGATTCGTAGGAAAACAGGATGCACCAATTAAACTTATATCGTGCAGAGAGGACTTGAACCCCCAGCTCATTTAAACAACAGGTGGAATTTCTACTGGCTGTACTTGATGTTTGTTTTCTAATTCATTTCATCTGAGCAGTTTAATTGGATGATTAAATGAAGGTCAGAAGTTTTCAGAAGAGTATCCAAGTGTGTTTTCTCACGTCACTGCTGTCTCAGTGTCCACTGCAAACTGTAGTCGGCTTGTTGACCGTTTTACATGTGTGAGTTTAGGGAATAACCAGGATAAACTAGGCTGCCCACCTCCTCCAGCTGCCTGCAGCACCACAGTCTGTTTTCTTGCAAAAACAACTGATCTGTATTCTCTGTTTGCGTTCAGTGTGAGCACAGTTAATTGAACCATACATTGTCAACGTTGTGTAAATGAAAAAACGCACAGTCTGCAATTTCTTTCTCAACAGGCCCATCACACAGTATAGTGCTGACTGAGGTAGAATGACTGCTTTAAACGTTTAAACTGATAGTTGAGCAGGAAACTTCTCTCCAGTGAAAGCTGTTCCCCCCCCCCCCCCGTAAATCTCCTGGTTGGCTGCTGCTGTAGTTAAGTCCCATTGCTTTGCACGGTAAGCTGCCACCTCACCTACAGTTGCTCATTATCCTCCTAGTCACCACCCACCAACTTTTTTAGGGGTTCATCGTGCAACTCTTTGCGTTTGAAAAAAGTTCTGCCTTAACTTTGCAGCAGAACATATAATTATTCTCCTCCTTATCTGTGTTCACTGGATCTCAATGTTTACCCTTTGTTCCGATTATTCAAATCTAAAATTCTAATTCTGCTCATTGATCTGTTCTTTGCGTCTCCAACCATGTCTTTGTACTATAAAAAGGCCACTTATACAATTAGCATACCATTCTGAAAATAGCTACGCTGACCTTTTTGACTCAGTGAGAGAATTTAAAAAGGTCATTGGTAATTAAATGTTTAACGTTTTTTTGGTTCTCCAGCTTCATCAGTCTGTGTCACAGGCCTGGAAAATGGAAGATGTTACCCAGCAGCTTATTTTTCCAGCAGTGACCCTCAATTAACAACCTGCTGCCTGAGACCTCAGCTCTGGCCTCGAGATGTTCACTGTCACCCTGCTTCTCTGCATTACATAACTCATCCATATCAGCACAGCAGCTTATGTCAAAGTCTGCCTGCAAGTCAGAAAGTTCATCTCTCCAGAGGCCAAGTCACAAGATTTGATTAATACCTCCACACTTTAAGTCTCTAACAATCTCAGGACTTTTCCCCATAATGATTATTTATATCATTGTGCAATTCAACCAGAAACCTGCTTCTGTCTCAGCTACGAATCCTCATTGAGAATGAGGATCTATAGCCCCCCAAATGTTGAAATGCACTTATTGTAAGTCGCTTTGGATAAAAGCGTCTGCCAAATGACATGTAATGTAATGTAATGTAATGTAGATGGATGGATGCATTTATTTCCACTGGTTTGAAAAAACACTCACAAATCAATCATTAACATCTGCCATAGTGTGCTCATCTCAATCCATTGACACAGGAAGTTGCTATAAGTGGACTGAAATGTGTCCGATCCATTCCAATTCTCATGTTAGGTCTGAAATGTAGTTTTGCTTGTATCATATCAGTGTACACAAAATACTTTTTTTGGAATGACCTACACCCAAAAAAATCATTACTTTTGTGGCCATCTGGATTTGTTGCTCTTTGTTTATGTTGCTGTCAGTCTCTGTGGACTCCATCTCATCCGTACCTTCACCGGTCCACCAGCGGAGGAAAGCCTGAACTGCTCAGAGATGCAGTTACACATGTCACACTCAATCTGACAGCCCATCTTGACGTTGTTGGCGATCCACTCCACAAAGTAGCTGTTATTCTTGTCCAGCATCTGTTCATCCTCCACCTCCTTCATAAGATGAGTTTGAGAGCGCAGATGTTATACAGGGCCCTCTGTGGTTAAACGTGGACCGTGGCTGAGGGCACTACTCTGGAATTGTTCATGATGCGTTCTGGAGAGTCCTCCCATATTTTGCTAAATAGCAGTGTGCTTGGCACCGCTTTGGTTCAAATTTAACACATGACCTATGACAGAAAAAGGAACAAGCTGTCAAACACTGTACAACTCCAGCAACCAAGTTCTTTGTTTCTGATGTTGTTTTAAACTGTCGATTTGAGTCTCTGCTCTTTGTTTACATGACATCATCTAGTTTTGTAAAGGCTTGAAGCCATAAAAGGTTGGCTACATCAAAGCCATTTGTGACAGATTTTGGGCACATACAGATGTGGCATTGCAGATGTGTCCGATCAACAAGAGTTCTGGTTGGTTTACAGCAGTGATTGTATGGTTGGTTAAAAATCAACACATTCAAAGTGTCCTGTTAGCCTGCTCAGTACTAGCCAAGAAAACACCTGCTTTATCTCTACACCCACCACCAAAAACATGGAGGAAACAAGTTCTCTTGCCTCTTCCAGCAGTGAAGTATATTGTCAGTGTGACTGTCCTTCAAAATGCCCCGGCTTAAAGAATGTGGCTGAAGATTCAATAGGCTCTGTGGCTGGCACCTCAACCGACAGTCTGAACAGTTTTCCAGGAGAATCCAAGTCCAGTGAGATCAGCGGAGAGGCCGAGCAAGCCACAGAGGAAGAAAGCGCCCCTGTGATCTGCCAGGGGGTAAGAAGAGCAGCTTCTGACTCTGAAAATAAACACCTTTGATTGGGTTGTCCTCCAACGAAACATAACTATGGGTCGTATGCAGGAATGACGAGCCATGTTTTTAAAATAGACGGTCTTATAAATAACAGCAATCTGGTACCTTGGGTGCTTCATGGTTAAAGCATTGTATTTGGCGGTGTGGTTGACTAACCTACTGCCTCTTACCTCACTAACACCTGTGCGTAGTTGAGTTGAAAAATACCGGTGCGCTAAAAACGTACCTATGGGTCGTATTCAGGGGTTTGACCAGAACGACCCATAGTTGCGTTTTACTTCTTAACAGATTGTCTGCTAAGTCTTAGATGTTGTGTTTATGATGAACTGACTCAAAGACTGCAAGTGTTTGAGATGCCTCTTTTCTTGACACAGTTAAACATGTAGGTTCATGCTTCATTAGCACATTTTTAGAATGGAATAGAACTTTTCATTGGACTATCCAAATTTCACCTCTCAATCACTGACAGTATGCATATTACAATTAAGTCAAAAATGCAGAGAACTTGCACTAATGACTTTGATCCTTGCGTGATCTATGGGGTCCATGTGAGAGCAACCCACATAGAGAAGAAGAGATCAAAGGCAGACAAGAGCCGTGTCCACCTCCATTCATTTTCAATGGCAAAAAATACAGATGTTACATTTTCCCTTTTTTTTTTTTTTTTTTTAAGAAAAAAGTTAAATGCAAGCATCAATGAAATACACATTTCACCCATCACGTAAGCTAGTTATTTTATATTAGAAAGCGTCCTAATATAAAATCGAACATGCCAAGAGCTCATTTTGATTTAGGTGCCGAACGTGTCATCACTTTGTTTTTGCAAGTGATTTACAACACTTTTAAATATGCACTTACACTGTTGAGACAAACCTGTCAGTCATGGCATGGGTCATTTAACAGGATTTCTTTTTGTTTCCCACCCCCTTTTACAACATCACCCTCTCTGATCACATCAGATTATTATTGACCATAAACTTTGAACTTTGAACATTTCTTAGGAAAATCACAGATATTGTCTTCCCGTGACGCCTGTCTACAGTGTGTGTTTTGTGTTGTGTTCAATCCACAATTCAAAAGAAGTATGTGTTTAGACCCTGTGGCTGGATCCTCAAAACATTTAACTTGATATGTGTGTATATATATATATACGTATATATATATAGATATATACGTATATATGTATATATAGAAAAGCCTCTCTATACTGTTAAATTATCTCTTTTTCTCTGTTTCTCAGACCCAGACAGGCAAGTCTCATGGTCAGCAGACATCGGTGAATGTCTCCACCCAGACGACCAGGATCGGCTGCTATGTCTCCTGCATGAACGACAAACTGGTCACCCCTGGCAACTATGTCACCGCCTACGAGTACCACCAGAGGAGGCTGAAAGCTGTGGGTTTTGTGCATCATGTTGTCTTTTTTTTAAGTGTTGGTCATGATTTGCTTTCAAAGTAACATAGCAACAGTAATGTTGCAGGTACAAACAATGCACTTGCATTAAAATATAACCTTTTGGGCATACACTCACTCCCATGAACACTTCTACAAGTATCATAGTGCTGTATCCTCTTGACCTTGTGTTTCCCTCCTAGGTGATCTGTCTGCAGTCGTACGCTCGGCGCTGGTTGGCCCAGAAGGTGGTGGAGCAGCTGAAGATGGATCGGGATCGAAGGCTGGCCTGGCACGAGCTGCGAGAGAAGAGGAGGAGGCTAGAGAGGGAAGAGCAGTTGAGAGAACTCCACCAACGCTGGATGCGACCACAGAAGAAGGAAGACTTAGATCTGCTTTACCAGGCTCTGGAGGGTATGTGGACCGGACTGTGTGTAAGGGTTCTCCTTTGCTGCTCTCCTCTAAGTAACATTAATGGTGTTTGTGTGTGTGTCAGATTGGAAGTGTGAACAGGAAGACATGATCAATGAGACCATGCATGGAAGTGAGAGGAAGGCGGCACTCTGCTGGCTGCTGGAGCAGGAGGCCGAGTTAATTGCCAGCATCGGGCGTCAAAAAATTGCTGTCCAGAACGACAACTACGACAGAGCCATCAGGAACTTCCTGGACAAGGTCAGAGGTCATTGCTCATCCTGTTTGCCCTTCATGTTTTTTTATGTTTGGTTCAATGTTGACTTCTAAATGATCTCGATATTAGACCTAGGGCTGAAGCTGTGGCCAGAAATGTTATCAACAGTCAATATTGGAGGGAAAGTTGAAGGGATCAGTTAATTCCGGTTTTAAACTTAAAAATGTTCGCATTATGTGGATACCAAGGTTCCCACGGTACCTTGAAATGTTGCAAGGCCCTTGAAAGTGAAGTGAAAATTGGCCTAAATAGACATGGGTCATTGAAAGTGCTTGAATTTTGTGCAAGAAACAAGTTTTGTTGATATTTAGGTAAATGTCTCCCTTGTTTGTTACAACGCCACCTACTGTTTCATGCTTGACGTAACGTCGAGTCATAATTACTAGCGGTGTTGTGGACACTGTCCACTGTCTCTCTCCAAGATAGAACTGTGATATTGTATGATTGCATGGTTATTTGTAAGTCATTATGGTAATGGATACACCATTTGTGTGCGTGGATGTTAGTCGATTTTAAGAGTATCCCTGTGTGCGTTTCAGTCTGCTGCTCCTCATCAGTGGCGAGCAGCGGACGGACAAATGATCCAGATGGACAATCAACACACCATCAGAGCCAGAGAGCTACGAGACCTGTACAACGACATCAACCTTCCCGCGGAGAGCGAAGAGCAGAGACACCACATTCTGATGACACTCAAACACACAGTCAAGGTAGCACACACTCAGGCAGCAGAATTCAGACACATATTGTATCAACGAAAAGTTTACACATTAAAGTAAATACAGACGCATCGACTGTACATATCACACGACACATCCAACGTCGCGTTATCATCCCAAACCTGAACAGTTCTTGTTTACGTGAGCATCACAGTGAGTGTTTTGCACAACCGTACCCTTCCTGTGCAGGAGCACGAGTGTCAACTCACCCGGGACATCTGGCAGCTGATTGACAGGGAAGTAGACCTGATGAGTAAACGAGTTAAGTCGGCCAAGCTGGAGGGGCTGAGGAAAAGGATCTGCACTCTGTTCCTCCAGTTCATCAAAAAGCCAGCCTTTAACCCTGAGATGGCCAAGCTGCTTAAGGTGAGCAGAGGATCCTGCTGGTCCTGAAGTCGTGCTTTGGACAAATAATATACCTCCATGTAATCTTAACTCTATCCTATAGTTTCCCCAGAAAGCCTGCCAGGAGAAAACCCACATACTCCGCTGCATCAGCTGTCATCGCTACAAAGGTTGTGCGCAGGTGATCCTGGCTGCCAACGCCCGCCTTAGCGGCCGGTGCCAGGCCTGCGTTAGGCTTGACAACATGGCTCGATTGCACAGCGACTTGTCCTGCTACAGAAACATCCTGAGCAGACTGAGAGACGACGAGCAGCAGCTCAACGAGAGTGCCAAGATCCCCTTCCTGCTACAGGTGATCTGCTGCGTGTTCGCTCCTCTGTGTGCGATTGTCAAGGCCTCTTTTCATTGTTTGAGACATCAGAGGATTATTTGTTTGTGTTGTTTGATAGTCTAGATGATAGACTGTAATCTCAGTCACCTGCAACCAGGCTCCTATTTGACTTTACCAGCTGTCGCTCACACTGTCCACTCATAATGTGCTGTGCTTTTCCTCTAAATGGGAACATCATTTAAAAAATGTACATAATCTGCTACTGAAGAAGACATTAAACTAGCACCTGAGATCATAAACTCCTCAGGAAAATATTCACTGATATTATAAAGTGAGAAGTTGCTGCAAGTGCTACAAGCGTCCTACTTCCTGGGCTTCACTTTTCAGCACAAAAGACTACATCCATTGTTTGTGGTCCAGATAACTCAGTCCTGACACCAACAAGTGTGTGTGTGTGTGTGTGTGTTTTTACAGGTGGAGGACGTGCAGCACATGGTGGAGAAGGTCTGGACGTCCTGCTCGGCTCTAAATGCCAGCAGTGAGCTCCATGACCTGGTGTTTGTCCGCTGGGAGCGTGAAAAGGACTGGAGCCCATGGAACTGCATCCTCCTGGCAACAGAAGAGACCTCAGCTCACCTGGAAGTGCAAGACGTCCAGGGGGTCTGTCACTTCTACAAACACAATGTTTTATTTTGTTTGCATTTGTGTCAGCACTACTTCCTAATGAAGTTTTAATATTTGGAAAAAAGGGACCATTAGTTCCTGGTTCCAACACAAGTTAAAAGAGATCATGGTTTTAAATTTGGTTTTAAAATGTCATTTAGATTATATTATTATTATTATTATTATTATTATTATAATAGTATTATTATATTATATTTTAGTGGGCTTGTGGTCTTTGTGAGTTCAGAGCTTAATGCCTGAGGTCTAGAAACATAACATAACCAAAAAGTGTTCATGTTAAACAGGATGGACAGGCCCTTGGTTGTGTGTTTAAATGAAAATATCTTGTATTCTCTTGTATTAATCCTCTGATACCTGCTTTCTTTAGGCATACGCAGCAACGTTCATCCACGGAATTAAATACAAACACATGCTGGCTCAACGTTACTTCAGGCAGAACCCGGTCATGTCTGAGTATCTGGATGTTCAGCCAGCTGAAACCCAGACCAACCAGCTCCACCCCAAGCTGATAATGACAGCTGAGCAAACATCCGACTCATCAGCCTCATCTCCTTAAGAAACACTTCACCACACTGGGGTTTCTCTTTCATTCACTACTCGTCTCTCTCGCTCTCTGTAATGCTGCCTAAATGATTCTGTCCTCCACAAAAAAGGGTCCAACTTGCAGTGTTTTGGTGAACTTCATCAGGCAGATGGTCTGACATTTATCCATTTTTTTAATAAAAATGATAGAAATCAATGTCACAATAGTCCAGTACCAAATAGGACCATATTATAATAATGATTCCTACTAAATACTGTCAGAGTGAAACAATAATCAAACTCCATCATAGTGACTTGTAGGAAAAAAAGACAAATGAAAATGATTGGTTTTGTAATTAAATAAATAAAAATAAAACAAAAATAATAAATTCTAAAGAGGTTCTTTGCTTTGTATTGTTCCCTCAATATGCAAAAGCTGATTTAGTTGGTTTTTTTTTGTTTGTTTATTTGTGAAATAAATAATATCTATGGAAATAATTGATCAGTGTTGTATTCGATTTTAAACTGGGTAAATGTTTAAAATCTTAAAAAAGGTTTGGGGAAAAGCTGGTGTGGCGTAAGGGTGTGGGGATGAGAAAAGTGGTTCATTTGTCACAATTGTCACAGTTGTGGGAGTTGCCCTTGGGAAGAGGATGCAGATGTGTCTTGTCATCTTTAATGTTTTTTTTCCCTTTTTATTCACAGACAACAGTGGAGATTTGAAAATAGTCAAAAAGTTCATCGTCAAGCTCTGGCAGCAGAGTAAAAAAGAGTGTCGAGTGATAAACAGAACATAAAATGCCTAATTCCTTTATTTTTAACACTTAAAAAAGATCTTTTCATGTCAATAAACAGCCTTCTGTTTATTGAAAGAAACCTTGATGAATTCATACACTTAAAGGTTCAAATTTAGCAACATTTATTGGTGAAGTTGTATGTGTTTGTAGCCTTCAGTTGGGGAAATGAAAATTGATACAATCAGGTCGTTGTACACTTATTTTATGGACCAATTCCATGTTTCCATTTTATATATGTTGAAAAGAATAAATCTGCATTGTGATAGTGTGAGCTATAGAGTCAAAGGTCTAAGGTCACAAAAACAACCTACAACTGTTTTATAGCCTAAAACTTTAGGATAAGCACTTGACCGTCGAGGAGGAAAAGATGACTTTTTTCCCACTTTTTTTCCTCTTCTCTGCTCTTCTGATGACCAGTGAGCTGTTATATAAGAACATGCTTTTTTTTTTTTATCTAAAGTGTTTTAGGACAGTTTTGAAAACACAAACTTTTTTTATTAAACCTCTAAACCACCTTTATTCTGCCACAGTGTATTAACTGTTAAAAGATTCCCCCCGTAAAAGTGTCATAAAGTAAAAGCTGTCACATTATTATCTCACCTTTGTGTTCAGAGATAACCAGCAATTAGTTGTCTACACAGGTATCTTGCTCAAGAAAACTCCGGCAGATACGGTCATAATCTGAGGCTGGAGTATCTGAAAAAAGGGCCAACCTGACACTGCATTCCAGTCAGTCCGGCGACAGGTTAATCATCATCTGCTGTAAAGTTGTCCTGCTGAAGAGCTGTGTGCTCGCAACAGGCACCAGCAAGAGGAAAACAGGAGAGAGAAGACAAAAGGACACAACAAAGACATACGGCAAAAATGAGGAATAGACTGACCCAAGGACTGTGGAACTATCGCACCATCGTCCCTATTGTCCTCACACCGCTGCTGCTGCTTCCGCTTCCTATCGTCATTGGAACAAAGGTGAGATTTATTCGCATCACAGACACCTGGACTTTCGCACTGTGTTAGGAACACAAAAGAATATCCATGGCACAATTAAAAATGTACTGTAAGTCTGTCAGTGACTGCTCAGTTTGAAACAGTGACAACCACAGCTGTTACACTTGTTACACTGAAATCAAACCATGTTCCCTGATTTCAGTTTCTTGAATGTGAATGTGCCGTCACAAACAAATCAAGTTACGCCTGCAATGACAGCACCTGCACTTTATTATTTACTTTATTATTTCTTCATGTCTTGTTCATGACTCTCCTCTGTAGTGTGTTTTTCAATGCAAAGTGTCATAGTAAATAGTGTTTTTACTGACACTGTGTTTCCTTTCTATGCTTGTGTTTTTATACCACAGTGTTAGTTTCATTGTTTTTCAGAACACGGAAAATAATAGAATGTCTATTCTATTCAAATAAATCACTTGTCAAAATTAATCAGTATTGAAAACAATTATTAGTTGCGGCCATAAATCTTTGTTGCAACTGCAAACCTCACTTTACGATCATAGCATCACGGCATGTGTTACAGAAGTGTTCTTTGTGTTACAAGCGTGTGACGTGAGGTACTATCTCTTCCTTTTAATCTGCACAAATGAATCTATTATATTGTAAGTAAGGTTTTCTTACTTTGTGCATTTTGCTCTCGACAGTACACGAGTGTTTCAACCCACCACTTACATTTTGTTGCATCAAAGGGATAAAAGTAACTGTAACTTTGACAAAGTGAAATCAGTGGGTCAGTTTTTAATGATGGAGCATCTGTGGGTATTATTTGAACTGCAGACATAATATAAATGAATACTGTATGTATGTTCAGGGAGCTTTGATACATTTATTGCCTGAGAAATACACAATTAATGTTTCTTGTCAGTGTTATTACTCACATAAATGACTGCGTGTTATTGCTGCAGGAGGCAGAATGTGCATTTGTGCTGCTGCTGATGGCGACGTTTTGGGTGACAGAAGTGCTTCCTCTGTCCATGACGGCCATGCTGCCCGCCATCCTCTTTCCCATGTTTGGCATCATGACGTCTTCAGGAGTGAGTTCATTTATTCCTCTTCAAATTAAAAAAAAAAAAAAAAAAAAAAGTGGCTACTATCACACAATCTTATCTCTCCAGAAATATGGTTCCAAAAAAAATGATGTTCCTCTGTATTTGTATTTATCTTTATCTAACATCTATGTATCTATCTATCCAGGAAATATCCATTGAGATTAGTAATCTATGTTCCAAGGATGAGCAACAGCACATTTTGTATAAATACAAAACAAGCAATTAAAACATGGAAGAAGAGCGATGCCAGTAAAATAAGCATTAAAAAAACATTAAAATATTCAAAGAGTAAAACAATGGTCTTACACAGCTATTATGACAATTTTATTCTAAAACCAGACACGGGAAGCAAAGACCCCAACCTCAAATGGACCTGTTTGGACACATAAATGTGTTTATGTTGTATTCACAATTTCTTTAGGTTAAAAAAAAAAAGTTTATATTTTCATTGTTTTTCATTTTTAAAGTCCCAATTCCTCAAACAGAGGAAGACAAATAAAGAAATGAATAACTTGAGTCTGCTAACTACTGTAGAAATGACTTGCCACTTTCAATTGTTAAAATGATAAAAAGCTGTAGTTAAATGTGTTTGTGAATGTTTGCTCCTTACACAAAATTAAAAGGCCAGGAGACACAACTGTGACTGTGCAGCTTAGCTAGTGGCCTTCAAACCTTATCTACAGTAGTAAAAGTTACGTCCATAACAGGAAAGTAATCATAATAACAATGGTAAAATGTTCATGGCTACTTTTATGTAACATGCATGATTAGGCTTGTGATGTATTGTCTTGTATTCGTAGTGGCGTCACGCTCACATTCTTCTGCATGTGTGTTTCTCCTCCAGGTGGCAAAGACGTACTTTAAAGACTTCCACTTCCTTCTCATAGGCGTCATCTGCCTTGCCACGTCCATCGAGAAGTGGGGTCTCCACCGCAGAATTGCCCTGAGGCTTGTCACCATGGTGGGTGTCAACCCTGCATGGTGAGATGCCCCCAACAAGACTTAGCATAGGTGTAAAAACAAACTAAGAAGGGCTGAATTTAGCTGCTCTGGTGTCAGGGTTCTAGTGTTGTCACACTGTCTTGTTGTCCTGGGACACTTAAGTGAACAGGGCAGTGGTGAGAAGACAGCAAGGGAAGCTTAAATATGTACTGTGTTGTATTTACATTTCAATACTAAATGTGCGCTAGACCGAGATTAGAACGTCTCACTAGTTCGTATTCCCGTAGCAGCCTCCGCATTAAATCCACATAAAGCTCAGCTTCAACTGTTCTCTATGTGACGGCACAGAGTGTTTTGTTTTTTTTCTTGACGCTGATTGGATCGTCACTCCCAGGGAAGCTCAGCTTCTCTGGGAGTCAATGGAGCAGTGGGCGGGCGCGGATGCTGGACTTCTCCATGATGATCGGACGGACTGTCTGAAGAGTCATGAGCACCGAACAATGCCAAACTGTAGATCAGTTAAAAGGACTTAAAAAGCCTGATGATTTTTGCCTCAGTCCTTTGTGGATTTAGTGAGGGAAGTCCGTAGACAAATAGCTGGTCGTTGTGTGTTATTTTTTTGCCGATATAGCCCATATTCGTGTGTACATGTACACTGTAAATAAAAACACTATTATAGCATTTCGGTTTTACATAATGATCGCGTTTCCTTGTTGTAGTTGTTGGTTTGCAGAGTTTATGTATGAGTGTATGTATGAATAACTGGGCGGAACAGAGCCATTATCAATGGTATTAGTTCAGTCTGGACTTTGCTTACTTGGAGCAGCCCTAAAAGGCACATTAAGAATACTACTCAGCGGCAAAAGGAAAATATTCAGACTTCAATGCCTAATCCTTTTCAATCCAAATATGGTTTGGTGATCTAAATGCAATTGATAATGCAGGACGGCTTGGAATACAGGTGTAAATGCACCCAAGATAAACTAGAGACAGCTGTAATCTGATTGGCCAAACACTGTTACTACAGTAAAGATGAGAGGAAATACAATTGCATGGAGTAACAGGAGCTTTCGTAGCTAGCACCTATTAGCATGTAAACACACATATCAGCCGGAGCTGTCACACAGATGCTCCTGCTCTGACCTCCAGTTCATTGGCTGCAGGTTGATGTTGGGCTTCATGGGCGGCTGTGCCTTTCTCTCCATGTGGGTCCAAAACACCTCGGCTGTGGCAATGGTGATGCCAATCGTGGAGGCTGTTCTCCAGCAGATTTTGAAGGCCAAGGAGGAATATACTGGTGAAGAAAACCCCGCCCTGCAGCTGGATGGTACCTGGTTTTTCATTTAATACTCTTTTGTTGTTTTGTATACACACACACACACACCAAACACTAAACTACTACCAGGGCAAAAAAATGCTAGGATATACAGTAATAGAATTGAAACTATTTATGTTTTGTTTGTTTCACATTGACAGGAATGCAACGGCTAGAGTCAGGAAACGGGAACATGAGTGTGGTCAAATCAAAGACTAACATTGTACCTTCCTTGATCCTTATCAGGAGGAGCTTAATGAATGGAGTTTCCAATACAACAGCCCTAAGAGCAGCTGAAGTTGCAGCTCAGTCTCTTGTTCTTATCTTCCAGGGCATATCAGCCGCCTTTGATAGACTGAACTACTGCATACTCTCTGATATGAGCAGCAAGGACAAAGTGCTTTCTTGGTCTTAATCCTATCTCAGTGGGCATTCCTTTAATATCCTTATCCCATTCACATCATCATCATCATCATACGTACACAAGTTAACCAAGTGCAGGGCTTCTATTATCACTACTGTGCAGACGACTCCCAATTATACCTAATTTCTGCAAGATAATCCCATGGCCTGCGCACAAAGCCCTGCTTGTCTCTCAGTCATTTCTACACGATGAAGGAATGCCACCTTATACTAAACCTGACTTCTCCTCATCACGGTGTCATCATCAAAATTTTCTCTTCAACTCTCACCCCAGAATATGGTCACGGACAACAATCCTCCTCTGATCATGTAGCTGAATCCGTCTCTAGGCTTTCCCTCACTTTCCCTTGCTACTCTCGGTTCGTCTTGAGTCCTCTAATACCTGTCTGGCTAACCTCCCATCATGCATTCAGTCTACCTAAAAGGCTACATGTCACTCTTCTGCTTATTGTCCTTCACTGGCAACTCATGGCTTCCTGTATCATATTCATCATTCATTCATATGATTGCTCTCAGCCGTTTCTCCACCTTCTTGAATTTCAGTGGTGGAATGAGCTACCATATGTCGTCCCCTCTAACCTTACCAAAAAATAACACCAAATATCCCATAATTTCACATAATCAGTCAACATGTATCTTCTGGATGCAGCTGTTCTAAAATGTGAGTCATCCTCTGTGTCGTTGTTGTTGTTAACTTTTAACAAAATGTTACATTTGTTAATTACTCAGACTCAACACCTTTGATAATTAGTCCATTAACTAATTTTTTACACATGCACAAAGACACATTAGATGTCTAACCTAGTGTTTTGCACCTTTGCTCACTCAGGCTCCTTCTCCACCTCTCCCTCCTTCACCTAACAGCAGTGTGAGGAATTTCTGCCTGCGTCTGAAGTTCTTTTTTAAATCATTCTGGGTCTCACTGCAGGCATGAAGATTCCGATCAATGGGCCTCCTTTGGCAAAAATTCAACATTATGATGCTCTGAATGTTGCAAAGTGCAAGCAGAATAAGGTTAAATATTGTTCTGCTATAAGATACTTCTGCAATTATTTATAAAGGAAGGCCTGTACATACTCTGCAAGAACATAGAACAGTGTTCTCTCCTTACCAGGGCTGTGAGACAATTGCGATGTCATTATTTTCTCGCGGCCCTCGTTTTGGGGGTTCTTGCAGTTTGTCCTTGACACATCAGAACTTTTTTCTTGTGTGGTGTCCGTCAACTGTTGTGTGATTGGCCAGAAATTCGAAGTGGGCGTGGTTAATGCAGCAATGTTGTCATTCCCTATGAGGACTTCCCAGGAGTTCTGCACTTAAAAGGAATACTTTACCGATTTGCATTTAGCTTTGTATTACTAGAATAGGGGTCGTATTTTTGAAAAATTGTGCTTCCCAACCTCAGTTTCCCCTGAGTCGAGAAATATCTTCATTCTTTTTTTTTGTGTGACACTTCCTTTAAGTTTCTTGTAAAGTATGAAATGCCCTGGCCAGAAATAACTTTGCTCTTTGCCACTTCAAGAAAAATAACAAATGTCTCTGTTCTTGTGGAGAATGTACAAGCCTGAAGAATGAAGGTTTGTTGCTTGCTGTTTGTTTTTATGAGCACTTCAGGTATTTATTTCTCTCGTACAAAACTCTAGGGGCAGCGCTGGGCCTGAACCATGAACCACATGAGCTATAATTCACAAAGTTCTCTAGACTAAGACTAGACTAACTATTATTCTTAGAACATCCATGAGACACAATCAGTACACAGCACAATTAACTACTTTATTATTTTTACAGAAATGGACAACCATAGTGAACAGATGACAGAAACTGTGAGGTATGTGACAGACTGTGTTTCTCTAATGTTTGTTCTGAGCTTGTACGGTTGTTAAGGAATTCTGCGGTTTTGCTCTCTGCTCCTTGTGTTCTATATTCCTGTGACGACAGTACATCTGGTCCACATTAATACTTTATTACTGTGTTTCTCAGTGACACGAAGAGTTCCGTTGGTCCTGGTGATTCCCTCACTTGTGTTCAGATACAGCCGGTATCGCAGCCTGCCACAACTCAGGTAAACCGTTGTGTAAACAAATTTCAATCAGTTTATTACTGTCATGTTACTACTGCTAATACGATGTTTCTGAAGCACCTGGTGCCAGTGCTGCTGCTGATAATGTTATTACTGCTGGTACTTAACAGTTCTGCCATTGCAGTTTTACCATTGGTTCCAGTCCTGGTCCTAATTCAGCTGCTACTACGTTTGTGACAGTTGGCTTTTGACTACAACAACCTGCATTGGTCACAGCCACTGCTGCTACAAGTTACATCTACTACTGTTATTATTAGGCTCCTACAACTGCCATTAATGATTACAATACCATTATAGTTACTAATGCTACCAACCGTGGTACTGCAACAGGTATCTTTTAACTTTAGCCATCAGCTGCTTTGTCCTTACACTCCTGCCCAGTCTCTGAGTTCAGCTGATCAGCTGCTCCCAGAGGGCACTGTCCATTTCTTTAAAACGTATCTTGAAACCCGTTCTTACTCTTTGGCTTTCGACCCAGTATGAGACGTTGATTTTACCTGTTTATATTGTTTATATTGTTTATATTGTACGACTTGTTTATCTGTGTTGTTTATATATATATTACATTACCGTTTGGCAGACGCTTTTATCCAAAGCGACTTAGAATAAACAACATATATATATATTTTTTATATTCTCTATAGCATTCTATTGTTTTATTGTCTGTTGTGTTGTTTGTTTTTTAGGTAGTAGGTTTCTATATTTTATTTATCTCTGATGTACAAGCACTTTGTTTCAGCTGTAGTTGTTTTTAAAGTGGATTGGATTGGACTGGACTGGACTGGACTGGACTGGACTGGATTGGATTGGATTGGATAATGTATGGTCATGGCAATAAATATGTTAACCTTTGTGATTGGTTACATACAGACATACAGTAATAGTTGGAAACTACCTGTCTCTTGAAACACCAGTGGCTACGACAACAACTAAAGCTATTTTTACAGTTAGTACCAGTATCAGTGCTACTAGTATTGCTGTCGCTGCCATAACTGATAATTGCTTATGGGGACTATTACTGTGGCAGTCTACTACTCTTATTTCTACTTCTCATATCACCACCTGCTATTGCTGCTCGCTCTCTGATACCTTGTGTGTTGATAAGATGCTGATTGTGCAGCCCCTCTTGCTACTGATGCCACTGCTTCTGTTACTATTGTTACTGTTAGTAGAACTGCAATTTTCATTGTCCCCAAAGCTGCAAATGAGTTCTGAATATTTACACTTTTAATGTCATCATAACTGCCGACAGCACCAATACATCTAATGCTCCATTTAAATGAGTAATTAGTATCTGTGTGTACAGGCTGCAGCTGGCCCGCCCGTGGCTCCCAGCAGGAGTAAGCCTGACCTCATGTTGTGTAAAGCCATATGCATCAGCATCGCATACTCCTCCAACATCGGCGGCATCACCACGCTGCCAGGAACCTCGCCCAACCTCATCTTCTCTGAGTACCTCAGCCAGTGAGTGGATGGCGAGACTTCGGGGTATGTGTGTGTGTGCATTTAAAAATGACAAACCTCAAACACTTTCTTTACATTTAGGACTTACCCAAACTGTAACTGCATTAACTTCGGGAACTGGCTGCTTTTGTGCCTGCCCATCAGTGTTATCATGCTGCTGCTGACATGGGTGTGGCTGTACTGGCTCTTCATTGGTTCAGAGTGAGTGTCTACACACCGTCTGCACCGCTAATCACTTCCTATCTGTACTTTATTACAACTTGACTGTGTTGCTTTTTTTTTTTATTGTCAAATCTTTGTATTCCACTTATTATATGTTATCTGCTTTAGTCATTCATTCATAATCCTGATATAACACAATGTGATCATACAGTGGCTGAGACTTAATGATGTTCACATCAGATGCTGATGTTAGTTGACATTAACATGTTGATTGAAAAAAGCCACAGTGTAAAAACACATCAGTCACTGATCTCTCGGCTTTCATTTTCACACTTCCTGAGGCAACCTGAGACATGAGGGTCACACTAATGTTAGCATTAGACCTGTGATGATAACAGGCAAGTTAATGATGAGCGCTGCTGACTTTTGCACATGCCCTGCAATCTCTCCATTACCTGCTCGTCTCCTCTGTGTGTGCTTTTAACAAATGATAGACAGTCATTTAATTCACAGTGACCATTTCTCTGTTATCTCTCAATCATAAATTGTGTCTCTCTCTCTCTCTCTCTCACACACACACACACAAACACACACATGCACACACACAGCTTCAGCTTCCTGTGGCGATGTCGAGGGGAGCAGTCTGAAAAGGAGAGGGCAGCAAGAAAAGTGATAGAAAATGAGTTCAAGTCACTGGGTCCCATGAGGTGATCATTCATTCATTTATTCATTCATTCATTCATTCATTATAATTAGTGTGATTATTTAATAATTCATGTATGTGGTCCTGCTCTGTAAAAAGAGATGATAATCAGATTTCCCCTCCAGTTTTCAGTTGTATTGATACACTCACTCACCTGCCACTTAATTAGGTACACCCATTCAACCAGCAATTCAATGCATTTAGGCACGTAGACACGCTAAAGAAATGTTATTTTAAATGACTTTAAATGTGGCACTCTGTCATCTTTCCAGCTCTCAGGAGATCGTCACTGGGGTCGTTTTCTTGGTGATGGTGTTGCTGTGGTTAACCAGATCCCCGGGTTTCATGCCGGGCTGGGCTTCTCTGTTCCCTGAGTGAGTTACATGCAATTTGTTTGCAATTCTCTGTAGTCCACCGCACTGCCCTGCTGCTGGAAACACTCAGCGGAGCGCCATATTCACGTCGATTCATTCACAGCTGAAAATAGTCCTCTACAAATGCCCCGATTCCGCCTGCTTGAGAAACGTTTCATTTTAGATTCTACAATTGATATCTGTTGTATAGGAAATCACTCAGCCTCCTTTTAGAGAGCAAATCTACATTTATGAGTTGTTTGGAGCTGAGTGCAACACAGAGGCAAGGGAACAGGTTATTGCTTTTGGTCGTCTGAATAGTGTCATAAGAAAAGTACTGAAAACATCGACTGAATATTCAATTCAGAGGCAGTAAAAACATGTCTGATATTGTCTTTTTCCCCCCCGCCCCCTCCTCTTCTCATCTGGAGCAGCCACTTAGGCTACATCACTGATGCCACCGTGGCTCTGCTGCTGGGTCTTCTCTTTTTCATCATACCTGCTTATGGACCCTCCAGAAGATACGGTAACTCCATGAAAGAAAAGAAAAGTATTTCTCATTCCTGTCATGTAGTCACGTTACATTACAGATGGGAAATAGACCATAGACCATAGAACATTTGTTTATCCAACAGCTGCATTTACCAGTCACTTCATAGCATACATGAATTTATGATCAGGGCGAGCACAGTTGCCCCACAGCGATACGGTCACTGGTTTAAATCCTGTGTGAGTTTTGCTTTCCAGAGGTTAATTGGACACTCTAAAGTGTGAGAATACAGAAACAAAAATATCACAATCACATGGTTTTGTCTGGAAACCATGGAAACTGTTGGGCACATGGAGTCTACTATGATGCACTGCTAGATTACTACAGTAGCCCAGAATGGATAAACCAAACCCAGGCTGGAGCAAGGACCTTTCATGTGTGTTTTATGTAACCTGCAGGTCACTGTAGGTGCTTCTACACACACACACTAGATGCCACTAAGTCTTGATTTAAAATCCCTGATTCAAAAGCAACTTTAAAAGCTGAATGCTGCTTCTCCTCATTTAGCACTGACTCTGTGGACTATGAGTAGACCTGTCCTAACCGTCTGGGAGGTCAGGGTTCGGGAAATCACCACGAAAATGTAACAATCTCTTCCTTTGGCCATTGCCTACAAACCCAGAAAATCAATAATCAAAATCTGTTGTTTACTTTTTCAGTTATGTAGACAGACAAGTACCTTTAATTAAATGGGCTGCCAGTGTAAAGATCTTAAAACTTTAGTCATTCTATCCTCTCTCCTGCTGAGGTTTTACAGGCAGAACCAGGACTTTACCCCATGATTCTGTCTTGGTGTGTGTTGTCTTTATCATTAGCATTTGAAGCTGCGCCCAGTGGCACACATGAAGCCAAAGACTAGAGCCTCTTATTAACAGATTACTGGATTACCATAAATCCACAGTATTGCGTACAACATCAGTTGATGATCATCACTAACACTGTCCTATCTTTTCAACGTGTCTTGCAATAAAAATGTGACCAAGCATTTTTTCTATCTTTTTTTGTGATGTGATGTAAAAGATTTTTTTTCCTTGTCTCTCCGTGCAGAGGCCATGATCTCCTGGAAAGAATTCCAGGCCTCAATGCCGTGGACCGTGGCCCTGCTGGTCGGTGGCGGCTTTGCTCTTGCAGAAGGCGCCCAGGTAATAATTTTACAAATCACTATGTTTTATCAGGACATATAATGACGACAGGATCTGAGATCTTTTGTGCCAAAGGCTGAATAAGAAATGATCCTACAAAGCTGTCCACAACTCGGCAGCTAGACTTTTAACTCGCTCCAGCAAAAGAGCACATATCGCATGACGTAATCTCAGGTCAGTGGATCAGAGGCTATTAGTGGTTCCCCAATCAAAGTACAAAACTAGAGGAGACCGTTCCTTCCAGCTAATAATACCTAGACTTTGGAATGCTTTACCACTTACACTGTGCCGCAAAACATGTGTCCACTCTTTTAAAAAGCAGCTGAAGATCTGGCCTTATTACCAAGCTTTTAGTTGACCAGTGTACTTTGGTTGTTTTTATTATTTTATTATATTTTTTATTGTGAAGCACTTTGGGATTTTATCTGTGTGAAAGGTGCTCTATAAATAAAATGCACTTACTTACTCAAGATAGTGACATGAACAATTCCTAAAAATAACACAATGATGGATTTTTTTAGAGATTAAAAAAATTGTATAAAAAAATTAATGGGACATTTGATTTTTAACCTTAATAAACATGACATTGGCTTTGACATTAAGATACAAGTTAAATGTCCAAAGATGAGTGAAACTTACCTGAAAAAACAGGTAGGTTTGGTTGGATCAGGGTTAATGGTTTTGGAGATTTAGAGCTAGAGATTTTTTTTTGTTAATAATATAAAATTATTATATTATTATAATTTTGAGTCAGAGAGTGAATCATGTTGTGAGAAGGTAAGCAGGTTACATGTGTTATGACGCATGTGTGATGTGCTGGTTGTTGACCAGTGTGGCTTGGCCTTCCAATGCAGACATCTGCAAGTTTTCCCAGTGTAGAAATCTGACCTGATTCCAGCATTGAAAAAAACTTCAGCTGCTGCACTTTACTGTTTTTAACAGATACTACACAGAACACAATGGGGATAGTTTTTTTAGTTTTTTTTAAATGCTGTTAAAATACCTCTAAACTCTAATTTAAGTGACAGATCCAAAATCCGTACTTCTAGTGATGACACAGAAAGTGTTATTTTGAATGAAATATGTCCATTATCGGCATAAACGTACATGTTCACTGTCACTATGTGTGTGTTTCAGGTATTTCTTATGTTATGGGGACCTGCATTTGTTTACAGTCACAGTATGGGGACGTGTCTTCCTTATAAGGACAAAAGCAAGTCCCCATAATGCAAATTATGACATTTTAAGGTGAAGACGTATACAGTTAGGATTAGGTTAGGATTAGGGTTAGGCCAGTAGTAGTTATTTATAGTTAAGGTTAGAGTAAGTGTCCAGGAAAATAATGTAAGTCAATGTAATGTCCTCTGAAGTCATGGAAACCACACTGTGTGTGTGTGTATATCTGCAGGAATCAGGCCTCTCTTTGTGGGTGGCCGAGCTGCTAACACCTCTGGGTAATCTGCCAGTTTTGGCCACCATCACCATCGCCTGCATCATCGTCACCACGGTAACGGAGGTAGCCAGCAACGCCGCCACTATCACCATCTTCCTCCCCATCCTCTCACCTCTGGTAGGTTCTGACAGTGTTAGTTGGATATGCTGCACAGAGACGCAGACTGGAAGGTCAGTTAGAACACGGTGCTCATTTTTATTCAGCCACCGCATCATCCAGTCAGCATTTAGGACAACAGTCAGTATAACTCTTCTCCTTCTTTTGATCGGCTCTCTGACCAGTCCTTATTTCCAGTCAGTGTTCTTCATTGTGAACTCTTACTAAAGCCTTCAGTTGCTCCTTCGTTCTCTGATTCTCTTTGATCATGTTGATGAGTTAAGACTGGCCTCTCCGCCTGTATCATCCTTACCCATCACCACTGAGCCAAGAGTCCTGCATCATCTGCTGAACCTCCGGCCTTGTCTCACAGAACAACATTGCTGTTTTACTTTACGCTCCACAAACAATGAGGAATGTTACATTTGCACATTCTGTACAGAAAAACAATGTTTCAGTGTTACATGCTGCAATTCTGTTAACAGCAAACAACGAGAGTGAGGTGTCAGTGTCAGTTTGATGTTCAAGACCATTTTGAAAATGTCATACGATTTGTTGTGATTTTTCATTAGATTTAGTTTTTATATCGTTTTGACCTTTTGTTTTTAAAATGAGTTGGTTTTAATTAGTTTTTAGAGCGAGTTTGCTAGTTTTTATTTTTTTGTGAATGCTTAGTTTTAATTTTGTTTTTGAGTTTTTTGTAATATGGAGTATTTTCCTGGTGCAAGATTCAAAAAGGTGATAATAAGTATTGTGTCTCAAAATACAACCTTTCAAAATTGCTGGCAGAGAAAAAAAAAATACACTTCATGTGAACCCAAAAGGATTATGTATGACAAAGACGAAAACTAAGCACATTTTCACTACAATTTTAGTTAGTTTTATAAACACACAAGTTTCAGTTAGTTATCTGTTTTTATTTTAGCTTTAGTTTGTATTTCAGTTCAGTATAAGTAGTGTCCTTTTGGTTCAGTGTGAGCTCACATGCATTTGTAGTTTGCACAAACATTTAATAGAGGCATATAATACTGGCAAATGTCTGTACTCTCCAGCTCAGCCATCTGTTTTTCATAATTCTGTTTTCAGGGAAATATTGTTGTTTTATTGTCGTTTAAACCACCTTGAGAGTTCAGACAGCAGGCAGTTTGGTTGCAGTGCAGATGTCACAGTGAACCTCTTGCTGCTGCTGCTGCTGCTGCTGTTGTTTACTGTCCATATGTTGTGACTCAATCAAGTATTGTAGTAATTCAAAAGATATTTGCATCGTTTTTATTTGTCTCTCTTCAGGCTGAAGCCATCCACGTCAACCCACTCTATGTGCTGATCCCCACCACCCTGTGCACATCCTTCTCCTTCCTGCTGCCAGTGTCCAACCCACCCAACGCCATCGTGTTTGCCTATGGACACATTGACATCATGGACATGGTGAGTCCTAAAAGGATCAGTTGGATTTTGCCTTTTCCTAAGATACTGGATGTGCAGGCTGCAATTTGCAATTTACCATTTACATTTAATGTGATTGGCCTCTAATTATTAATGCAGGTGAAGGCGGGGCTTGGTGTCAACGTGATTGGCGTCCTTGCTGTCCTTTTGGCTGTGGCAACATGGGGCGTTCCATTATTCTCTCTGGATGTCTACCCTGACTGGGCACCGGTCCATCCTTCTTTTAACACCACAGCGCCTTGAAGATTGGTTCCTATGTGTGGTTCTAAATTTGAGGCTCAGGGAAACTCGAGGGGCCTCACATGTTTTTACTTAGTGAAAGCTGAGCATATATTTGCAAGTGGTAGAGAGAAACCACCACTGCACAAACATTTAGAAGCCCCTGTTTTAAGAGCAGTTGTCCTCTTAAAACAGGCTTTATTTAACATGTACAGTTTTTTTTCCCCCTATGGTTGTGAGTGTTACTTTTAAACTTAAGGATAATGCTGGTGTTAGTTTTAAATGGTCTTATCTATAAATGAAAACTTGATCTCTCTTAGTTTGCTGTGTCATAAACGTCTTGTGTTTTCCAAACATTAAATTACGCATTCCTTTATCACCATGAACACACACTATAGTTAATATTTGGCTCGTTCTTCTGCCTCCAAGAGGCCAAGCTGAAAAAGGACAAAAATAACAGCAAACTACTGCGTGTGCGTATGCATGCACATGTGTATATTTAAACATATACTGTATGATACACAGTGATTAATGATAATTCTATACAACATGTATATGTCGTATGATTAAAAATTGAACAATTGTTTCGGTTTTGTCATCTTTTTGTACAAACACATTTAATTTTACATAAAATCAAAGACAGGCAACAATGTACCAACTAGACGAACGCTCTCACAAATATTTGAGTTTGTAGCTGCAGCCGAACATAATAATAATAATAATAGAACATAATATGACAAAACTAACTAATAACACACACACGGGTTATGTGCCCAGCTTTATTATTTGTAGTATTTGCTGCTTTTTGTTCTACAAAACTCTTTGAAAGCTGGAGATATATCAGTGAAACACTGACCTCTAGCGGCCATAGAATTACTGCGTTATACAGTCATCCATTCTCTTTGGTCATCAGGTATAGCCAGTATTTCACACACTGTGTTTCTATGGCATTATATACAAATCAGTGGAAGTAGAACCAGGAAATAGAAGTATGTGATTTTATGATGATGACTCCAATTATGAAAAACAAAACAAAACAAAACAATATACAACAGCCTGTGTTTGTGTGTGTGTTAAGGCTTACTATTGAATTTAATTATTTATTGTAACATTTGTCTGTAGGATGATACAAAGGCATCACAGTGCATTTTGATGTACACATACACATCGTCTTGTAATGAGGAAGTCGCCTATGCTAAGTTAAGTGCTTCATACATACATGTAGCCATTCGGTTGTTCAGTAAAAAAATCAGATTTTTCAATAACTAACATTTCCTCTGGTACGCTGAAAATCCGCGAACAGAAATGCTTGGGGTTGTTTGCCTTGCCTTTCACGCTTCACAGTGAGAGAAGCACACACAGAGTGAGACCTCTTCTCCCCCAGTTTCCCTATCTTCGGCTGCAGCTACAGGTTGCACACCTGTAGGCAGGAGCAAAGGAGCGCGCGCGTGCACAGTGCAGCAACAGCAGCCAGCGGCGGCAGGCGCGCGCTGCCATTCCGACACATGGTGGTGCGACGGACGCGGTGGTGGCAACCTGCGAATATTAACCGTTAAAACCCCGCCCCACCCTCCACACAAAACACCGACGGACCTCTCGAGTCCGCGCCTCAAATCACACGACCTACAGCGGCAGGGCAAGACTCGCGGTCGGTTAGGAGCAGCTGTCAACGCCACGTCGACTAAAACAAACAAACTAACGCTCAAACAGTTGTTCCTCTCTTTGTTTTTTGTTCCGTCGGTGTGAGCCGGAGTTATCAGGCTGTAAACCATGCTGGACCCGTCCTCCAGCGAAGACACCGGCGGGGAGTCCGACTCAGAAGTTGCGCCGGAGGAGGTTCCGCGGAAACCGGGCGCCTCCTTGTCGGTGAAACGGGGAAATAGCAGTCGAGCGGGCGGCCAGCAGTCCGCTGCACCTGGGGGTGTCTCCGGTAAAGGTCCGAAAGACAGCGGCGCTTCAGGTGAGGAGGAGGAGGAGAGGAAGGAGCGGGAGCGGATCCAGAGAGAGGAAGAGGAGAGAAAAACTAAACTGCAGATTTATGTGTTCGTCCTGCGGTGCATAGCCTACCCATTCAACGCCAAGCAGCCTACCGACATGGCCCGGCGGCAGCAAAAGGTGAGTCCGCCATCCGCACACTGAGGCAACATGCACCTGTTGTTTGGATAGACGTGCCTGCGAACTTCCATTGAGAATATGTCAATTTTAAGCTGACTTAATGAACTGTTAAAGTAATTCATGTCAAGCAACTATTTTTCGAGTCTTTCATGGAATCTTAGTGGCTTTACAATAGTTCGGCTCATATTATATTCAACACAAATAACCACTCTTCACTTTTTAAGTCTTAAATACATGTGTGCCGCGTCTGTCTTTTTGGCAAACCTAATATGGATCTTAAAATTGAAGGAAATCGGAAATAAATCTGGTACCGACTTTAAAAGTATCCGGGCGTTATTTTTTGTAGCTCTTTGTAGTTTGTATGTGAAATTAAGAGAGCATCAACCACCCACCTTATTACACCAGTACAGAAAAACCTGTGGCATCTGCACTGGAACCAAACTACCTGCTGTCTGAATTCTCAAGGTGGTTTAAACGACAACAAAACATAATAATATTTCCCTGAAAACAGAATTATGAAAAACAGATGGCTGAGCTAGAGAGTACAGACATTTGCCAGTATTACATGCTTCTGTTAAACGTTTTTGCAAACTACACATACTTGTGAGCTCACATTGAACCGAAATGTGGCATTCACTGAATAAGAAAGAATTAATTGATTTACAGGAAAATATAAGGCTGTGTTTAGTCGTGTTTATTTACTTTCTGAATTTGTCCTTCAGTTTTTGGAGTCTGTGCTTTGCAAGGATGCATTGAAGTGTAGTCTTTGGCTGCATCACATTCAATGGCCATTCCACTGATGGGGTGAATAAATCTGCTCGGGTTTGTCTCTGTTAGACTCGGATGAATGCATTTCTGCAGTGCTGGAGGGCAGCCTGTAAACTGCATGCTTCTGAATAATGGAGCAAGCAAGGAAGCCACTTATGATGGGAGGGCTTTCTCTCCTTCTGCTGGGAAACATGTTAATGGCTTTCTCCTGGTGTTTAAATTAAACATGCAGGTGTTTATATTCAGCACAGGTGTTTGTGTAAGTAATATATCTGCTCGAGCCTCTGATAGAGGGCAGATGTGGTAGTTTAGTTGAGTCCATATCACTGAAATGAGTTCATTTAGCTTTGTGTTGTGTTTTTCTATGAGCACACAAACGGGGAGCCATCAAAGCCATCAAGAAAGTAGTGCATTGGACTTTTGCCTAATCTGACCAAGCACTGATCAGATATTCAAATGCCCAAACAGCAGAGCCTTAACTGGCAAAAGGTCAATCAAAAATTGACACTTTGTCTCTATGTTGACAGGACATGAAGTAAGAGATGACTAATAAGAACATTTCACAGAAAAATCGCAGTCATCTCGAGTCCCGTCTGTTTCCTGCTGCATGCTTGCTCTGGAGGTGGAGTTAATGATGCAAACTGATGCTTGGTATCGGCCCACGCTCAAACGCAGCCTTCAGCATCTTCACTGTGGGCCTCCATGATGCTCAATCTTCAGGCTTTCACCTCGCAGGGAATTTATTAATGATGACATTGGATGTGGAAAGAAGACTCCAGTGTGTGCTGAAAGAAATGACAAATCGGGAAAAATTGGCTCCGTTGTCACATTTTGTGAATTTTATTTGTGGTGTTCTTTTGAAAGCAGATCAGTCATAGACGATTGTTTGACTCAAAGCTGTAGGATTAGTATGCCCCGCTCAGGTAGCCACACATTTTCTTTGCTTTGAAAACTTGCTGTATTGACAGTAAGTTGCAGGAAAAGCTAAATTTCCACTGTAATATTAAAGGCCTGGTGGGCTGCCAGGACAAAAGATATACTTTTAAATAACAAAACAAATTATAATGGGATAATAAAAAGTATAATTTCGCTTGGGTACATCTTTGTAGTTCTGTGTGGAGCTGTCCTAAAATGTGAGATTATTTCTTTTACAACAGTTAGACAGGTTAAAAAAACCTCACTTTAATAAACGACTTTTCCGATTTCTTGGCCCAATTAATGCCTCGGTATGATCAGATTCTAATTGTTGGGGATTTTAATATTCATGTCTGTGTGGTCCTGATAAGACACTGGCCAAAGACCTTTTGAATCTTATAGACTCTTTCAATCTTGTGCAGTGAACACATGAACACACAGGCACACACTTGACCTGGTCTTATCATATGGTTACTCACTTGTTAATTTGAAAACTTTGTGAGGCAGTGTTCTCAGATCATACCCCAGTTTCATTTGATTTCCCTCTTCCATGTTTGGTTAAACCGCCTCCATAAGGAATCATCCTTATGTTTTAATACTAAGGAGTTGACCAAAGGGTTTCTCTCCACCTTGTGCAGACACGTTGGCTCCTTTTAAAAAAAACAAACAAACAGGTGTCTCAAATCTACACCTCAGCCCTGATGTCACTCGTGCTGTCAGAAGAGAATGTAGTACAGGTGGAGGAAGGATAAGCTGCAGCTGCAGGTATCCTTTGACATGTTGAAAGACAGCTGGCAGTGTTACCAGAAGACGGTAAAGTCTCACCTCCGTCATATGAGCCTGTGTCCCTCTCCTTTTTAAAGGGGACTATTGATCATTGGCTATTGTCAATTACAGTTTCACCACTAGTGTGGTACCCAGAGCTTAGTAGTGTTACCACTGATTAATAATAAGGCTGTAAAGTGGTCGATTTATGAGTTAATTTAAAAACAGTCTATGGTTAATTTGATTTAATCCGGGGGAATGTAACAAGTGCTAATGGGGGTGTTTTCAGAGCACCCCTGTTTCACAGGTAACAGCGTGTCTTCAGAGAACACCCCTCTTGTTTTCAGTATTTTGGATTAGCCCAACCTACAAGAGGCAGATAGATTAAAGTACGTCCAGTGGTTTTATTTAATTTTTAGCCTTATTTTTGGCTTCAGTCAGTCAATCGGCAGTGTGGAAGTATTTTACAAAAAAAAAACGCTTGCAAGCAACAGTTTGCATAACACAGCTTGACTACAAACGTGGCATATCATATAAAACGGTATGCTAACTTGTCTGCGTTATGTTGCTCCGTCCATTTTGAGTATAAGAACATATCAGAATTGGCATATTTCAATGTTTTATTATTAGACTCTCCCGAAAGGTTGATTTTTTTAAGTCGAAATTTCAGGGCTTTCTTTGATTGATCACAGCCCTAATTAATAAAACCCGGTCTTGATCCCTCTTTGTTTGCTAATTTCAGGCCAAAATTCCATTCCTTTTTAAAATCCTGGAGATAGTTGTCTTTTTACCCATCTACAGACCAGAGTGGGATTCAGGAGATGTTTCAGTCTAGGTTTAAAACTCCACAAATGTTTTTAATGATATATATTTAGCCACTGTTTCTGGCAACTGGGTTATCCTTGTGCTGCTTGATTTGACCGCTCCCTTTAATACAGTTGACCACAGCACTCTAATTTCTCGTCTTGAGCACTGGGTGGGCATTAAAGGAGCAGCACTGGAGTGGTGTTGTTCCTACCTGGCTGAGAGAAGTTTCCGTGTTAGCCTTGACTAAAATTATATGAGTATGTATTTTTTTTTTTTTAAAGCTCCAGTTGCAGTCGGACTAACATAAGGATGCATTTTTTTCATTCACAATGAAACAACCTGTTGTGGTGAAACAGTCTAAAAGAATCCCTATTTGGAGTTGTAGTTGGAAGAGTAATTGTTAAATCATATTTCTTTTCTTTTTTGAGGATGTTTTTCCAATCTACAGAAATAAATGAACATGGTGTTATAGGTTTGATCAGTAGAGGGGACTGTATGCTTCCACAGGTATGAATCAGACTGACTGCACACCATACAGCTCTGGGGGAAGTTTTCTAGTGACACTGAAGCAGAGAAACCAGCCATGCAACATCTACTTTCCTTGTTTACACTGGACTGAATAAGCTTTTGCAGCTTCTAGCTTCTTCTGTTGTGTGCAGGCCAGGCTTTTGTACCCTTCTGTGAAACAGCCACTTTCAAGTGTGAGAATGGGAACACATCTGATAAAAGTCTCCAGAGTTGTAAGAGATCATGATAGAAATAAAAAAATGTAGAGGTATGGAATATATTGTCTTGTATTTTTTTTAAGGCCTTTTGTTTTAAAGTGCCTGGCACTGATTGTGTATCAGAGAAGAGGAAGGAAACGGTCCAAGTTTCGTCCAACAATGTCGAGGTAAAATAATGGATGTTTGTTTCCAACGAGGTTTCAGTGAGATTCATTTCCAATGCTAACTAGAGAAAGCACTGCGAGGGTGCAAACATCCTTTACTTTACCTCATCACCAACAAAATCCATTCATTTCTTCCTTTGGTTTTACCCTACTTTCCTACACAATTTAATCAAAATATGACCAAAAAACAAAACCTCACAAGTAGATTTATTTTCTTTGTACACCATACAAATACATCCAAACACTACTTTAGTGAAACTCTTTTATGAAGCCACAGGGGTTTTGAAGTTTTGAAGTTTTGATGGTTGATCAAGATCTTTACTTCTAGAATCCTGAGGTTTGTTTTGGCTGAGGTGTGCTTGGCAGCAGCAGCAGTAGCACTACTATAGCAAAAGAGCAACCTGAAGGTTTGACATCTGGCTTTTCAAAGTGTAAAGCAGCTTCACTCCATCGCTTAAGAGGTGCTCCTGTTGCTCCTGTGTTCAAATTTGGACAATGAACTGCTTCTGGATCCGAAAATTGAGCAATGTTGTCCCGGCCTCTGACCTTGCAGACTTGTCTTGCTCAACAACATGATTATCCTCCAGTCTTTGCTGCACCATTTGAGACTCGATTAAATAGTCAGGTAGAATCTAGTTAAGTTAAGTTGCCAAAATTGGATATTAGTGGATGCTTGTTTTTATGGCATCGTAAGGAAACTCCCACCTCCTCCTTGTCTTCCCTGCTGTTTCTGTTTTTGTCCTGTTTCTAAGCGGGCCTGACAAATGGAGCAGGGAAACCACGACTGCAGAAACCCCCTCCTGATGGAAGACCCACGCATCTTCCCTTGCCCATGTCTAATCCCCTGGCAGCTGTTTATTACACAAACAAGATAAACACCATCTCTTCTTTTCTCTCCCCTTCTCTGATGTAGGGAGCCACTTCTGTTGATGTGGAGGTATGTTTTTTTTTTTAGTGGGCGCAAGTTTTGGCCACAAATTTGCTGAAGGCAACTTCCGTCCTCTGTTGTCATCTCCACTTCCCCTGTCAGATTCCCTGACATGGAGCTCTTCTCATAGGGTTATGTAACCTCTTCTCCTCCTCCTCCTCCTCCTCTTCTCTTCCTCTCTGAGATGTGAAATCATTTCTCGACAGGGAGCTCCGTGAAGAGTATCACAGGGGGGTAGCCCTCAGCTCAAACTCTGTATGTACATTGTACATTTTTTAGCACAGATGCTACAGTAGAGATGATGAAAAACATGCAAAACCAACAAAACAAGTCACTGTTTTGTCTGCTTCACCGTTGTAAGGAGCCAGATTGAGTTTAAAAAAGTTTCTGGTTTTGTGTTGAAATTATGGATGCTGCAAAATGGTGTGAGAGTGTGTGTCTGCTGTTTCCTCTCGGATTTGTTTTAGTGGTGGGGTGGCAGGGGGCATACATGTGTCAGTATCACTCTTTCCTCCTACATACACTCGTACTCTTTCATGCTGCATGACTCCCGAGCTGAAAATGTTGGTCTGTTGTTCAGCCCGTCTTCAGTAACCATTGGATGATGGATTGCAATGAAATTAAATGCACACATTAATCATGGCCAGAGGGTGAATCCTAATGACTTTGGTGACCTTTTGACTTCCTCTAGCACCTTATTTATTGCATTTAGTAATTTAGTAATCAGTGAAATTATGGAGTCATCTGCAATGGAAGTTTTCTGCTCAGGCACCCTCATTGGTCTAAATTTTAATTGATCTTGTGCTTAGCTTTATAACCAAATCCTGACATTTGTCTATTTATCTAATGAATCACTAGTCATCAAACTGTGTCTTCTTATCCTTCTGTGGTGTCAGACCTTTTGCCACCTACTGCTTTACCGTCGTGAACTTACTCCCACACATAGTCTTTTACTGAATTTTTGAAAATTCTGGTACAATTTGATGGAAACAGAAAGCTAGTGAGACGGCATGTACCCTGTCTTTCGGTGTACTTTACACGGGGTTAACACCTCATTGCCATAAGCCCTCAAGACATAATGTCCTATGATATTTATGACTCACCATTAAAATATGTATGTACAGGTTGAGTGGCTCGCATCATGTCCCTTTGTAGCAGCGGCACCAGCTCATGGTTTCGCGCGGTGCTTCCGGTGACTAATGAAGTCTCTGGAGGGGTTTTCACTGCTGTTGCGCATACAGAGCATTTGTTGAGTTGACTGCCTGCTCCGTGTTCTCCCTGCAAAGGCTTCTGTGACTTTTTTTTGTGTCTCCATGTATTAAGGAAAGTGCAGATGTAGACATTTTGAAAGCGAAAATATTGCAGTTTGATTGCGTTGACGTCGACTCACAGGCTTGCTGAAAATGTGTGGAGCTAGTACTGTATATTTGCCTAATGCCAAAGTTAGACAACACAATCTTTTTTCTGTTATGATGACCGGCAGGTGTCGATGTGGTCAGCCATCACAACAGATTTATAGGGATGGGTATCTTTAGGATTTTATACTGACATGACATTATCATTTTCATATTTAAAATGATGACTGTGCGTTATTTGTGCAGATCTGTGAGAAACAAAGATGTTCTCTTCAGTCTGTAGCATAAGATGTGTATAGATCAAGACAATAATTCATCTAAAATCATATTGTGACACATTTTGGCGTTAAAAAATGTTCTGCCTCCTGCTATTTGAAAATTGCTGAATTGTTTGTCCATATGTTTAACGATACGTAATGACGTTGGTAGGAAGAGGTAGACAACATAAGTGAAAGATTATCCTGGTGCATTATGGGAAAAAGATGGTAGGTTACACTCTTTCATGGAAGCTTTTGGCCAGTGCTTCTCTCTGATTCTTCTACTGCAAAGCAACTCCCCCTACATGCCCCTGGTGATCACTCCTAGTAGGCATCTGGGTGGTATGGGAAATATGGAGACCATCTTTGACCCATGCTAGAGACAGTGAAAAACCAAATGTGCACCTAGAGTCCCAATTTGTTTTTTGTTTTTTTGAAACCATGTCCCGGTATTTTTTTATTTGGATTTTTATTGAGCTTCTGCAAAATTCACACATAACAAGCCAATAAACACATACAGCCAATGTTCCCCACTGTTCTCTTCCAGAGTGTCATTGTCGTTTCTGCAGTAGTGAAACTCTTGTCCAATCATATGTTTGGGTTTTTGTGCATCAGCACATTGTGATTCTGTTCATTTCTTTATTATTTTTGTCTTTTTATAGGAAGTCTCTGTATCACGCTGTGTTTAGAACTGGAGCTCCAGCTGGGCCTAAGCTTTTCTGTTAATCAAGTTGTTTGTTTTGTTTGTTTTTTCACTTAAATGTTCAGTTTTCACCAGCTGTCTGTCAGCCACTACACGAGTAGATTCGAGGTTTTTTGTTTTACCAAATTTTTCTTTTGTGTAGGTCTCATGTTCATTGAAAATGAATATAAATTGAAATGGATTATTTTGAGGATCGGTGGCATTGATAAGTGTCAGCCCACACAGTTGTACTGTATGTGTCTCATTGTTCCTTTGTATTATCCCAAACTATTAATTGAGAAGAGGTAAAGCACAAAGACCGTGAAGGCATTTGAAAATGAAAATGATGCCTTTTGTATAAGCAGTCAGTGTGTTTTTCAATAGCTGAATCCTTCACATCACTTTAGACTGGATTCCTCCCTGTGAGGCGCACACTCATCTTATTTTAAACCTTTTAATTACCTCTCTATATTTGACACTTTATTGACATTATCAAATTACCTCCCACCACTGAAGCTTTAGCTTTCAGTGTAACAATGACTTGTTTTAACAAAGGCAATAATCATGTAAAAGCTATTATGAATATAATAATGAATTATTCTTTATTAATAGTAATGCAAAAAGATATATATGTATAAAGTGTATATCCATCCTGAAATCCCTTTGTGGTGCATTTAGGGACAAGCAAAAGTGTAAACAAAAACCAAATTACCAAACACTTCACATTTAAAGGGACAATTCAGTTTTTAAAGTGTCGTTGTATAAAGTACTGACACAATTTTATCTCTTTTATCTAAAAAAGCAGTAAATTGTATTGTTTTGTTGTAAATTGGGCAGCATACAAACACACAATAACTAACCAACTCTATTGAAAATATCAAATTACTACACTATATAATGAATACTATTATACTATACTATACTACTGTGGTGTAGTGCCTGTACATGTTTGTACGGACATATATCTCAGTCCGTACAAATGAAAGAAACAGGAGAGATATCCTTTTAATTTGTTGTACCTCAGATTGTCGTCGGACACTGTGTTTAGACCAGAGAGGAGGATTTTTCAGCTTCTTAAATGTCAATATTTTCTGGTCTCTTTGCTCCATATAACAACGAAAACATCATTATCGTTACAACGGAATCATTTTGGTTTGTGGCATTTGAGGACATCATCATCTCGAGGTTTGTGAAAACACCAATCAACATTTTTCATCAAACATTTTATGGACCAATTATTTGACACTATAATTGACAGATTGATTATGAAAAGAATAGTTGCTGCTCTAATTGAAGGATATTGTCTATCTATCATTACTGTGGTGTGTTCAAAAAATATCAAAGTATGTGTCAGTATTGCACATCCCTGTTTTTACTTTGTGTACCTTTATGTCCATTATTTATATACAGGTTGCCACCTGCTTCAAATCTTTATCCTAAGTAAACACGTATTGGCTAAAGCCCTGCACTGAAGACACAGACGTGAGATTTATGTCCTTTTAAAAAAAATTCTAAATGCATTTCATGAATAAATGTAGCTCCTGAAATAAATGATGCAGCTTGCCATTTATCCGAAAGCTGACAGGGGACTGAAATTATAGGAACATAAGACTGTTACTTTGTTGAGGGAAACTGTCTTCCAGGTTTATCACAGCTGATTCTTCCCTACAGCGCCTCTGCTCTCAGCTGATAACAGTGCACACATAATGCACAAAGTGGTCCACATTACTGCGCACGCACACAACTGCTTCCTACACTGCTGTTGTTGACATCAAATGCTTGGATACTTCCAGATATTTCCCAACTGTTTACTGTCATCATCAGCTGACATAGGGCATAAGGCGGGGTACAGTCACCATTCCATCACAGGGACACATAGAGACAAACAACCGTCCACTCTCACTCTCACACCTACAGTCAATTTAGAGCAGGGGTGTCAAACTCATTTTTGTTCAGGGGCCACATGTAGCACAATTGTGCACAAGTGGGCCGAACCAGTAAAAATAGTAAAATAATAGCACAAAAACTTATGACCAACAAGATCTCCTTTGTTTTTTCGTCTTTGTTTTACATTTAATGAAGGATATTGTTACAAAACATGAAATTTCTTGAGAAATATAAATGCAATTTCAACAATATCATGCCTAAATTAACTATTTACACATCACCCTGGATCTATCTGACATTATGTTTAGATTGTAATTGTAGAGTGAAATTTTAACAAATTCATCCTGTGGGCCGGATTGGACTCTCTGGGGGGCCAGTTCTGGCCCCCGGGCCGTATGTTTGACACCCCTGATTTAGAGTGTCCAATTTGCCTAATCCCCAAATCTGCATGTTACTGGACTGTGGGAGGAAACCGGAGAACCCGGAGGAAGTGTGTATATATCTTTTTGTTATGAAAATAATTGCCATTCTCATTATGATTCAGAGCTACATGTCTGGTATGGAGACTTATTAATGGTCCAGGAGCATCTGCACATGTGAATATAGAGCGTTAGATATGATCCAGGATTATTGACAACGTACAGAGATCTATTTTGATCTAGTTTTGATTTCGCACTGCCCCCTTGTTTGCTTTTTCCGCTTTCTTCGCCACAATTACAAACTTAAAAGCCTCCAGAAGTGAGGTTTTGCAACTGGAAGTTCAGGAGCATCAACTGCTAGTTTATTTTCTATTTTCCGCTAAATGGGACCGAAGTTGACATCAGGGTATGATGTTAAAATCATAGACATGCTACCTGATGTAAATCAGGTGAGAAGTCGGGTTATTTTTCACTCCATTCACTCGACTTCCCTTCAAACAGACGTCTTCTGGCAACCAGTGGAGTCCCCCCCTGGTGGCTTTTCAGCATATTGCTACTTTTGAGTTGGGTTCAGCTAACAAAGGGGAAGACTACATTCATTATTTTATATTTGGTCTATGTATTCATGTGACATGTCTCAGTTCTTGGGGCAAGCTGACATCTTTTGTCATCTTTTATCCTTGTGGCAGAGGTTCAAAGGCGGTGTCGGCTGTCATTATGTTTCTCACATAATAAATATGTTCAGCATATGACTATTGTCAGGAAAAGTCCCATCAATTCTCTTCACAAGAATCTTCTGTCAGCAGTGTTGTCATTAAAAATGCTTGCTCTCTCTGATCATTTGAGTTGCAACTCATTTCTTATTCTTTTCTTTGATGGCACCAATCACATTTCATTATTTCTACTTACTGATCAATGTCATTAGAGCTTTGACAATACTTTCCAGTTTGATATGAAAGAACATTTTTAGTGTTGAGTAAAAAAAACCCTCATACTTGCACCTTTTTAATTTTGTGACTAGCTTTTCATATACTTTCTTAATAATCCTAATGTACTTCACACACATGGTCAGAATACTCATCTCTGGCTCCCTACTGGAGTAAGGTTTTATGCTTTTTACTATGATTAACTTTTCAAAGACCTATTTTTTTTAACTGATTCATTCTAAAGGCTTTTTACTCTTGTTCACCGTTTGTCTGCACAAACACTTTCATCTTTCTTGTGTAAGTGCATACTTAGTGGAATGCCAATTAAGTTAGTCTTGAAAAAGACTTGTGTCTAGACACATGAGCCTACGTAAGCTGCATTTGTCGGCCCAGAAGATGACAAAATATGTCACCTTGCTTGGTCAACGTCCTCTTTGCAGACCACTTGGCATTAAGGGATGCTGAGGCAGAACATGCTCTGTGATGGACTAGCATTCTATCCAGGATGTAGTAGAAATAGAAATACTCCCAGTTGCTTTGTGCCATGGAAACTGCAGATAAGCACAAGGCATTGTTGCCAATATGTCTGTTTTAATAATCATAGAAAATGTTATGAGCCCTCTACCCTCAACTTGGTCTGTGCTCTTACAGCACCTGACTGGTGTAATTGAATAGCCACAAACACAGTAGCATCAAATGAACAAAAAAAAAAATTTAATTTCATATTAAGCCTTATGAGTGATCCAAGCAACTGAGTAATATTATGTGAGTTATCCTTATTGTCTGAATGTCAAGGTGTGTCTTATTGAAGTCTGTCTCTCTCTAAATTCATGGCTTTTTTTTTTTGGCGTAACAAATTAAGCAGCATAAAAGATGAGTTGCTCTTTTTGTAGGGTTTCTGATGCCGACAGCTAAAATAGCTGCAGCAGGAAAAGCCCGGAGTCACTTGATTAAGCCTTGGTTTCTGGGGGTTTCTGGACTGTACTGTGACTCGTATTGGTATAATGGTTTATAAAATGGAACGGTGTCTGTTTGGCCTTTTGTCAAGCCTCGGCAGGTGACAATGGGGTTCATTGTGCGGGTGACGAAGTTGTGCGGATCAGACTGTGTTACCACGGCTGCAGCTCTCTGGAGGCTCTAATCTAATAAAAGACTTCAACTTCCCCTGCACAGTGATGATCAATTGATTCAAATGGCCTCAGTGGACAAGCTGACGAAGTGCTTCATTTCTATTTTTATCTCTGCACTGGTGAAGTCACAGTCACATCTCCCTCGTCCACTCTTTTCAGTCTTATCCTTTCCTCCCTACAGTTCAGATCCCCCCCTCTTCTCTCTGTTTTCTCCATGTTCTCCTCCGTCATCCCTGCGTATCCCCCGGTTTTTCCTTTCCTCCCTCTCTCTGCTCTTGTTTCCCGCTGTGACCCATTGGAGAGCTTTTCTACCTCATTGCCTCGATTCACCGACAGTCATTAAAGGAGATGCTCTTGACAGATTCCTCCGCTTGTGTAACATCTGTTTCCTTGTATCTCTGAGCCACAATGCATGGTTTTACACTCAGACTTGCACTTTTTCATGTTAAACAGCTTGTTGGCACTGTCATTTAATCTGAGTTACCCAAAATAAAACAGTAAAATTAACCTTTAACAGCCAGATCTACTAAAATGGCATCATCATTATGTCTTTATAGAACCAAGCTTGCTGATGCTGGTTTTGTCTTCAGGAGTAAAAAAAAAGAAATCTTCTCTTTCTTCCCTTGTAATAATTGGGTGAACAGGCAGGGTAAGCCCTGACTTAGCTGTTGATCCTATTAATACACATTAAAGGTAAATATGCGTCATTCATACTATGCCTTTTCTGATCCTATTAAAGCACTTTTACACGAAGCGTCACATTCACCCACTTGCACATTGCTTCTTTATTTATCTGTGTATTTGCTTTTCTATCTCTCATGCATCCCAGTCTCACTCTGCCTGCATCAGACCTACTATACTATATACTACTACTACTACTATTAAACTAATATATTATTCTCTTTGTGCAGTAATTACTCTAAACCCCAACAGCAACAAGGGTTGAATACCAACTAAAAGAGGTTTCAACATCATCAGTTCCCTGGCGATGATGATGATCATTGAGCATTAAACTAAACACTGTGATTATCATAAATTAGAGAGTGCAGTTTTTACTACCTCGTGTGACATAATGTCAGTGGTTGGATGTACAGTGTGTAAACTTTAGCTGCATGCATTGGTAAAGTTTCATGTTGAAGATGAATATTAAGCGTTTTATGATCCTATTTATCCTTCAGGCAGTATCAAAACTCAGAAGATATTGTGGTGGTCCAAGATAACAGCCTCTAAAGAGCTCACCTGGAACCTGATTTAAATATAAAATGCTCATTTAGGTGATTGTACACCGACAATCACAGTCATGCGTCAGTTCTAAATAGAATATTTTTAATCTCATTTGATTGATTAATGAGCGTCAGCTGTCGGAGAAAAACCTTATGCATCTCTTATTTTAAAATGTTCTGTGTTCTAAAATATGAGGAAATATTATTGCATACTGCAGTATTGAGCAGCTCTAAATCCCTGCAGGGGTAGTTCCTTTACCTTGACTGCTCTAGCCTTGCCTTGGGGCAGCTTTAGCTCAGTAGAAAATCAGTAATTCTGGCTAAGCAAGTCGAGCTGTTGATGTGTTTTTGAGCAAGACGGCGAACCGTAAATTGCTCCAAGTGGCTTTGCTAGTAGTGTGTGAATGGGTATGGTTGATGCGTTGTATAAAAAGCACTGCATATACAGTAGGTGAGCTGCATAATTAGGTGTGTGTGAACAGGTGAATGACAACATTATGGTGTGAAGCTCAAGTCTAGAAAAAGTACTGTATAAAAAGGGTAAAAGTCAGTCAGCCTCAGTCTGTGATCAACTCTCAGCTCTCTCTTTGCCTCTGCTCGACATCACATCAGTGCGAAACAGAGAACACACACACACACACACACACACACACACACACACACACGGTTATCTTCTCATTTGTATTTTGAAGCGAAACCAGTTAAATACAATATCAGGAAATGGCTGAGATAGCAGCTACCTCAGCAATACTTCCTTCCTCTGATACCAAGGCACAGATTCTTGGATCTGAACCAGGAATCACAATCTAAATAAAAAAGGGTCTGAACATAATGTCAGTGTTGGAGTTGGTGCAGACTCGGCATCATGGTCACATCTACCTGGCTGGCAAACACCACTTGCCATTATTCATTCAGATGAAAAACAAGTGAAAAGAAGAAGCAGAAATTGTTCATTAATTCATTAACAGGGAGTTCATTAATGTCTACGTCACTTATATTGTATGTTGGCAGGTTTAAACTGACTAACATAACTAAAATTATACTTCGTCTGACTGCTTTCAGACAGAAGTTAAAAGATTGTTGACAGTTTGAAGTAGGAGAGGCAGGCGAGGATTGTATCATCACACCTTCATGTGGTGAAATCCTTATTAGACCGAGTGATATCTGCTGATGACGAATTACATGGTGAAGACCAATCAGCCAATGGAGCACATGGATCAGACAGGAACAGGAGGTCTAATATGTGTTTCAGCACAAAAATATCATCATAAAGGAAGGTTTTCTGGGAGAAGTTTACATTTCAGGTCAGGGCTAGCTTACTTGACGTTGTGCATTAAAAATAAAAGTGATGGGTCTTCTGTGTTGGCTACATCTGAATGCAACAGTCAAACTATTTACTAAAGGTCCAATAATCAAGATGTAGAAGGGATCACTGCCGTTGTATGTTTTATAACTGTATTGTTGCTTTACAATTGAAATGGTTTGCCTTTCATATGCATGTCATGTATTTTAGGCAAGGGTCCTGCTATACCGAGGCTGCCATTTTGCGCCGCCATGTTTCTACAGTAGCCCAAAAGGACAAACCAGCCAGAGTGAGCAGGAATAAACAAGGCTCAAAGGGTAAACATGGCTTTGTGCAGCTTTTTTTATCACATTACACTGTGCAATCAACATCATGATGACGAGTTTGGGCCAAAAAAGATGTCTGTGTTGTCTCTTCTCGCTTTAAAATAATTTATGAGCATGGAAATGAGGTCAGAAGCAATAAGCCTTAAGCATACAGTATATAGTAATGTATTTAATCACTGCCTGTGACTGTGAGTGTACATGTTGCAGATGGACTGCAGTGGCCAGGTCAGTTGTGTTTATAAAGGGAGGGGGAGGAAGTGTTTGTCTTTGAGGAGTGTTCACTCTCACTGTCAGAGCTGCACACAGACTGAAAAAGGGCTCATGACTTTTAAAGTAACATTTTAATGGAAAACTTTATGTATGACAGACATACAAACCTCCAGGCACCAGGGTGGAGGAGACTGTGTTCTGTGGATGTTGTCTCATTTTGTTTTTGAGCCTGTGAAATTTCCACTGCATGGTGGTAAAACGGGTACTTTTCACTGGGACATGAATGTGTTCCACAGCAATCAACACTTTCACTGCATGCCAACAGTCTTACCTGAGGTTAGTTTATTTTTAGCAGAAATGTTAGCTACCAGCATTCAAATCATTAACTGTGGAGCTGGTGGAAGAAAACCAACATTGTTTACTTCATAATGAATCCCTCATTATTAAAAAAAGTATTAATTATGAACCTTTATGAGTATTTATGAATGGTAATAAACACATGCACATTAGCAGTATGTAATGGTGATGGCTAAAACATACATTCTAATTGTTTTTATTTTTAAATACATTTGATTTGTGGAAATCATTTTCTGATCCCCCTTACATCTGTTCCTAAATAACCCATCCTGAACCTCATTTTTATTTTTGGAACAACTTCAGTGAGAAGCATTTTTTGTAAACAAGAATTTCAGTGGTTCTCTTATTCCTCCAACAGCCTCAAAACCGTATGCATTAGACTTTGAACTGTACACAGGGATCAAGGTTGGCAGAATACATATTTGTTCTGATCTCGGCTTGTTGAAATATCATAAATATTGTAACTACAGTGAAAGTTTTATTGATGACATTTATGCAATTTGGTTTGAGAGGAGACAGAAATTTGACTTGAGATCATTATCTGCATAATAGTGTGTGGGTGTGATGCTGATTGGCAGCAGCTGCAACGCTGATGATCTGTATATGCTGCAAGGATCGTTGCCATGACAATGAGGGGTGTTGTCACGCTGCTATGCAACACAGCCAGGGGAAGTATGTGTGCACAGATATTAGGGGATTTTATTTATAAATGATAATTTTTTCTTTCAAGCTAAAATCTAAAAAACAAATCTATTGTTGTTCATATGATGGTATACTTTTATGAAAAATGTTTTTTCTAAGTTTGATTGTTGCTGAGCAAAACATTCGTATTTGCTCCATATAGGCTGTTTTGAATTAAAAAAGCATTTTCCCCATTTCAGAAATCCCCATGTGACCCATTAAATTGAATTTCTGGAAAACTGGGGTGAAGATGTCGGAAACCGACAGCCGATAAATAGAGACACAACTACCTGTTTCTGTTGAATGTGAGGTCTCTCATGTCCGGGCAGGATAAGAAGTGGTGGCAAAGCTGTGTGTGATTTTGTGTTTGTGTGTGTTTTGTGTGTTTAAGAACAAATGCACTCAGACAAACACACTGAAGGACTGTGAGTGACATTAATTTCCCCTCCTGTCAAAACTGCTGTGCACAAACTATTTCACTCTGAAGCAAATGTCTCTCAGAGGAAGGAAACGGTCAATCATTTGTGTGATGAACTATTGTGTGTGTTGCCTGGAGGTTGTAGCTGGAGTTGGAGTGTTTGTTTCTGGTGTGTTCAAATTCGTAGTGTGAAGATTCTTGTTGATTAAGATATTATTTTAACTTGAATAAAGTCTCCCTTATATCAGTGTGATGAAAAAAAGGTGTCATCTATTTTTACAACCTTTCGTTGGTGAACTGTGCTTCAAACATTTCATCGTCTACTCCTTTATCTTCCACATGAAGGTCACGGGGTGCTGGTGCCAATCATAGCTGCCAGGCTATATTTATTTTATTTGTATTTGTTATTTATTTATTGTTTTATTGTCATTACCTGGCTCTTACATCTGTTTTCATACAGAAGTTTACTTTTCAAAAATGCTTTTTAAGTTGAAAAGAATGGTTATTCCATATCACAGCACTTTTAAGATGTCTGCACCTCAAGTTAGTCTTGAAGAATTTATGTTTTAACAGACATTACACGACTGAAAAGTTGATTGTATGTCTATGTAAGTGTCTCTGTGTGCTGTAAAGTGGTTTGAAAAAAATCGGAATCGGCTAAAATCAGCATCGACAGGTCAAACTCCACGAATAACCGGTGCATCCCAACTCTTTACAATGAGTACTGTCTGTTTATTTTGGTGGTGCAGCTGTGATGTAATCTTGTTCTGCCCTTGCTCTGTGTTTGATGTGACTTCTGGTACCAAAATTTGAAAACTTTGATTTAACATTACACAGTATTTGCCGGTACCCATATGATTCTGTCAGTACCACTGAAAGTACAGCGTTCTTAATGGGTACCTATCCCTTGGAGTGATGGTGAATGGGATTGAAGAGGCAGGAGGGCAACCATGTTGTGTTGGATGGTAGTAAGTGGAGAATCTCTGACCCTGTTCAGGCCCAGGATTAACATCCATCCTGAGTGATCTAATCACAAGTGGACACTGGTAAATTCAGGTGTGAACTTGGGATGGGCATTTGAAGCAGTCACTAGAGATTATGCCATACATGTTTGTATTCTTGTTTGTAATGTAAACACTGCTACAACTTTATTTTGACAGTGCAGTTGCAGAGTTTGCACATTTTCCTGTGTGATGTTGTGATTCGCACTGTTCAAACAAAGATGTAAAATCTCTCATTTGCTGCTGAGATTGAAAGAGGGACTGAAGTGAAAGATAGAAAAGTGCAACGGCCGTGACATTGCCGGCGCTCTCCAGGGTGTGTTCTTCTGTGTTTTTTTTGTTGCACGTTGGTAGTTTAAGGTGTATTTGTTACAGCGAACACAACTCCCTGGAGGGAAATAAACAGAACGACAAAATCCTCTACTGGCAACAAAATGATTAAATCACTTTTTTGTAGTAGGTTTTTATGTAAAAAAGACATGAAAAAGGTGAAATGCCTGTCCTTCCCTCCGTGGTCATGTCCAGCTGCCTTGCTCAAAGGCTGTAGGCAGAGAGTAGCTAAGCCAGTCATTGACTACAGGGCTTGTTGGTTTCAAAGCAGAGAGGCAGATGTGTCCTCCAAAAGTAGGGGGCATGACAATATAGCTTGATATAATTATCTCAGGCACTGTGAAGATTGCCCATGGTGTGTGTGTGTGTGTGTGTGTACTTGTATTTGTTACATCCTTAGGACCTTTTCTGGCTGATATACTAGCCCTTGTCAGGACAGTAGTCATCACTGGGAACCAAAACCTGGTCATAATGAGGCAGAACTTAATTTCTGAAGACTAAGATCTGAATTGTGGTTAAGGTTGGGGTTAGGCTTTAACTGGTCATGGTTTAGGACAGGGATAATGCTTTGGTTACACCTTCCAAATTAATGGAAGTCAGTGTGAGTCCATAGCTGCATGTAAAAAAAATTATAGTTGCCCTCAGTAGGTGCTACATTTCTCACCACCGCTGCTGTGGGGAGCAAAAGCCGAAACTACTTTGCTTCACAGACATGTACACTTCATCTGGTCTGATGTAATATATGATTTTTATTCTGTTCTGTCAATTATTCTTCCCAGTATTTTTGTCGATTAACTAGAAACATCATTACTTAGCCTAACCTGAATGTGTACCCTAGAAACTCTGTATATGTTAGTGTTTGCTTGTGCAGTACACTATTGCCAGGTTTTTGTCAAGCCTTGTTCATCAGTGATTTTAACCATTCTGTTTGAAAGTTAAGTTATGTGTTGCACTGAATGTTTAATAGTGATTAATAATCACATAGACAACACATAAATATACAGCACATACTTACATTACATGTCATTTAGCAGACGCTTTTATCCAAAGCGACTTACAATGTAATTGTGTACACTCAGTCAGGGGTGGGATTGAACTTGCGACCATGAAGTCTTTCGCATACAGGGTACTGGTCTTAACCACTGAGCCACTCCACCTGTTTATTTATCTGCAGTCAAGAGGTCCTTGTTATTGCCAAAGTAAACTGGTAACAGTCCTTGATAAAATATCACCTCCTTCTAGGACAGCACGAAACTTGAGCTAAAGCCTTAAGCACAAACAGAGTGGACTGTGGACACACGCACACGCGCAGCTGTGCTATAATGTCCTCCCTCAGAGCAACAGGTCAACTGCTTCACTATTGCAGCTGGAAATTAGAGCTGCAACTCACGATTATTTTCATAATCGATTAATCTGTCGATTATTTTCTCAATTAATCGTTTGGTCCATAAAATATCAGAAAACCTTAACAAATGTTGATCGGTGTTCGTCAAACCTGGAAATAAAGATGTTCTCAAATGTCTTGTTTTGTCCACACACCAAAATGATTCACTTTGAATGATTTCTTTGTTATCCAGAGCAAAGAAATGAAGAAAATATTCACATTTAGGAAGCTTAAACAATGGTAAATCTTGTTTTAATCATGAAAAAAGCTTCAAACCGATTACCAAAATAGTTGTGGATTAATTTAGTTATCGATTAATTGTTTCAGCTCTACTGGAAATGAAAAAAAATATTAATATACTATTAACATAGTGGTCTCATCACGTCAGTCGAGTCTTCTGTAACCTGGAAATGATCTTTTCTTCACAGGTAACCCAGACAAACATTCTCTCTGATGGCACCGTACACAGATAGTACCTGATTAACTTTTCAACAATTATTTATTATTAATTATTTTTAATGAATTATTAATTATTTACATCCAGCGAAGACGTTTTTTTGTTGTTTGTTGTTTCAGCTGTTGGGTGCACCTGAAATTATTTCCATAGCTGTAGCGATGAAGGTGCAGTTCAGAGCCTAATATTTGCTTCCAAGCACTTTGATTGTTAGTATTTTGGTTTATGTGTGCCCAATTACACTACAGGTGAGGTCTGGAGAAAGGATACATGAACCAAATTTAACATACATGTTTTCATCGGTTCAGTTCTTAAGTTGTACAATTTCTTTAAAATTGAATCATTAGGATCCCTTGTACTGTGATTTACAGCTTCATTTCCCTAAATCCTGTTGTGAAAGATCTGAGGTCCCACAGTGCTTCTTGTATTTCTGGAAATGATATATTTGATATATTATATGACATATTTTCATTTCCAGATGTATCATTTGCCATGAAGTTTACTGATACCAGGACCGTTGGGTCTCTTTTCATGTCTGATCAGATTTGGCAGTTTGACAGACGGCCGTTTGACATTATTTGGGTTGTTTCGATGATGACTGACAGTTCTGTGACTGGCTGTCTTCCCAAATCACATCACGAGCAATCTGAGCCTCAATACCCTTGTTTGCCTAGCTCTTCAATAATGAACACCAACAAATAAGAAAAGTTTTTGTTGTGTCACATGTGTGTCAAATGTTTGTCTGAAATAGCAGTCGTACACATGGGCAACCAACACGCAGAGCCCACATGATCACAACGGGCGCTGCTGGATAGAGGTGCTATGGCAAATGGACTGCTTGTATCAGAGTGCTTGTATCGGAGATTTTAGAGGCAGTCCGATATAATCCGATACTTGTGTTTTTGGCTGATATCGGACCGATATCGGATATCAATATCGGATCAGGACATCCCTACCCCTAGTCCTATAGCTGGAGAGTTCTCTGTGTTAATCTGTTCACTCAGAAAGCCAACAAGCCCCGACTGTTAGAGATGTTGACCTGCAGACCTCGGAACAGCGGTAGCTTCTTGAAGAATGGCAATATGAGTCCAGCAATGGAGAATGATGTCCCTGAAGGGAAAGGGAAACTTCCAGCAGAACATTTTCTCTCACTGATGCAGAGCAGAAGTGCTACTTGTCTTAAACTCCCCCAGGGCAAATCCATTTCAGACAATGTCATGAAAATGTAGAGACACAAGCAGAAATTCAACTGAAACTTGACACGACGGTATTCACTGTGTATATCCAGCTTCTTTTCTCATTTCATGGACGGGATGCATTTGGTGGAGTAAAGCCATTACTGCTGCAATCACCTGTAAAAAGATGGTGATAAAAGTGAGAGAGGCTCCAAAACACATCCAGAATGGCTTTAGAACAGGAAATTAGTTTGTTGAATGCACATAACACGCTCGAGAGTGTGCACTGAAAAGGCACATGAAACTGAAATAAATCTACCAATGGCTTTTTTGAAGAGAAAATCATAAACTGAAGTTTCACCAACTACCTATTTCACAACATTTTCTTCAATGTCAATGTCAAAAGATCCTCAGCGATAAGAGCAGGGCAAATCTTGTAATTCTTTTAATTAGATTTGGTAAAAATGTAATTGCGTCTAACGCATGCAAGTAAAATGCAAATAAGTCAGGAAGTGAAAAATCAAAGGAGGTTGCAGTTCTGCTAAGGGATGGAAAGAAAGAAAATTGCTGATTTGCTGAATGACTGCTCGTCGTTTCCGATTATTTACATGCGTTAATGCTGCTGAAGTGCTGTCAGTGGTACTTCATAGAAGTGAAGGAGATGGATACACACTGAAAAGACCCACTATATGGTCTTGATGGTGAATTGATATTGTGATGTCATCCATCACAATATCAAATCAACTGAATATGCACTTGACTGATGGTCACGTCCATTTTATGTATATAGCCCACAAACACAAGTAGCCTCAGAAGGCTTTATAGTTTGGACAGAAAGTGACACCCTCTATCCTTAGACCCTCACATCAAATGTGGAAAAACTCTACAAAAACCCTTTTAAATGGAAGAAATCTCAGGAGGAGCCACAGAGGAGTTGTCAATCATGACATTTACCTCATAGCATTAAAGGTCCAGTGTGCAGGACTCGGTAGCATCTAGAGGTGATCCAACAAAATACTTCTTTGCAAACAAACAAGGCGGTACAACATGCTGGTCTTGCAAGAGCACCCACTTTAAGGTAATAAAGGGCTCATTCGAAGATCATGAAAACACAAAAGCTGCAGCATAGCAAATAAATGAAGTAACAATTCTAAATGTTGTATTTTATTTCTGCTAATAATTGCCCCCTAAATTCTACACACTGGAATTAAAATAATTGAAACATGACTACGATATACACGATAATGTCTGCATAATCACCCCCACATCTCTGCATCAGTCAGGCTCTAGAATTATGTTTCCACTTGTTTGAAGTGTGAGTCATTTTTAACATGAATGAGTACAATGGGCGGTTTCCCATTAAGACACAGGAGACGTGAAGCCACACAAAGAGTTCTTGGCATGAAATAAGTCACCGGCCACTTTGACTTCCTGAATGGACTTGTTGCTCGCACTGCTGCAGTGAGCAAAAGAATAAGATTTGAACCCCCCCCCTAATGCCACTGTCTGCCGAGCACCTCTCATACATATGCAGCGTGTGAATGGCAGATTCTGGTGATTCTTTTGCCCTTAAAAGAATCATGCAGCACAATATGGCAGCTGTGGTTCACTGGGCAGGAATGACCAGGATTGATGACATTCACAGGGAACATTTTCGTTCTTTGGCCTGATTGCTCTGCAAACCCAAACTAGAGACTACAAAATAGTTCATCATGGGTGGATGAAGACATGGATAGGTGCATTGTAGGTGAGCAGACGAATGGAGGTGAGAACTATTATTCTTCACTCTAATCAATTAGCTGATGGGGTCAAACTGTGTCGAGTTCTTGAAGTCAGTGTGATAAAGATTTTGAGTTTATATTAAAAATGAAATTGAGTTTCAGTCATGGTTGATTTAGCGCCACCTGTAGATACTGCAGTAGCTGTAGCAGCAAATGCTCTTTAATACTACATCATATAAACATGATGTGAACATTAAAGAAGTCATTTCCGACGACTGTGTGAGCAGCTGCTGTACACAGCGTGAGTCTCTGAGCAGTAGAGTACAGTGACAGGAGCTGTTTACCTGGCTGAGGAGATGGAGAAATCGTCATCTAACGGCGCAATGTAGCTGCTGCTGAATCTGCTGCAGGAAGAAACAACCACTGTCTTCTTTAAAAAAATCCACACGTGTTATCTCGTTGTTAACTTGGGCTGCACAGAAACACTCTCCGAATACAAGGATGTCGATACACTGAAATAAACCTGATTTACTTGGGGAACGGTGGTGCATTTGCTTTCCGCCGGTCGACGGTGTTTACTTCCAAAGGAAGAGAAGAGTTTGTCACAGTCTCAACAATGTTGCATATATTGGAAGTGTAGTGATCCACAAGCAGTGGCATCATGATTGAAGCTGCACTCTCCTCTGCTTGAGTCACGGTGCCATGTCCCTGCTTCCCTTCCAGGCAATTAGACTTTTTTTCTGTTTTTCTGTTTGTTCTTTGATTGCTGGTAGGGTTGCAACCATTCAATTACTAATCGATTACTAAATTAATCGCCATTAATCAAGTCTTTTTTTAATAATTAAAACAAGCTTTCTGGTTTTTCAGCTTCATAAATGTGAACATTTTCTGGTTTCTTTGCTCCATACAATTAATCTATCTATTATTTTCTCAATTAAAGAAGTACTTGTTTGGTACTTCATCAAATGGAAAATGATGATGTTCTTGAATGTCTTGTTTTGTCCACAAAACAAAAATGATTCAGTTTTGATGATTTCTTTGTATTCATATATTCATTTCCTTAAATCCTGTTGTGAAAGATCTGAGGTCCCACAGTGCTTCTTGTATTTCTGGAAATTATATATTTGATATATTATATGACATATTTTTTTCATTTCCTGATGTATCATTTGCCATGAAGTTTACTGATACCAGGACCGTTGGGTCTCTTTTCATGTCTGATCAGATTTGGCAGTTTGACTGACGGCCGTTTGACATTATTTGGGTTGTTTGATGATGACTGACAGTTCTGTGACTGGCTGTCTTCCCAAATCACATCACGTCAAGAGCAATCTGAGCCTCAATACCCTTGTTAGACTAGCTCTTCAATAATATACATATACATATGTATGTATATATATGTGTGTGTGTGTATATGTGTGTGTATATATATATATATATATATATATATATATATATATATATATATATATATATATATATATATATATGTATGTGTATATATATATATATGTGTATATATATGTGTGTGTGTGTATGTGTATATGTATATATGTGTATGTGTATATGTGTGTGTATATATATATACGTGTATATATGTATATATATCTATATATATATGTATTTGTGTATACAAAGAAATCATCAAAATGTAATTATTTTTGTTTTATGGAAAAAAAAAAGACATTCGAGAACATCCTCATTTTCCATTTGATGAAGTACCAATCAAGTACTTCATTAATAGTACTTGATATAAAATAATAGATCGATAAATAGGTTAATCGCTAGTTGCACCCCTAATAATCTGAGGTCCAGAGAAATGACACGGGTTAAAAGAAATCATCATTCTGATCATTAACTTTTTCGATTTAAGAACCTTTAGTTTTAGAAAACCTTGTCAAACTATAATGTATACTTTAATGATGCCACACTGAAACTAATCTTGTACTTTTGTCTTTTTCTCATCCACACTGCCTTCCTCTCATCCTCATCTTCTCCTCTCTCTGCCTCCCATCTCTCTCCCAGGTGAACAAGCAGCAGCTTCAGGCGGTGAAGGAGCGTTTTCTGGCCTTCCTCAATGGGGAAACTCAGATTGTGGCAGATGAAGCTTTCTGCAATGCCGTGAGGAGCTACTACGAGGCAAGATGGATTTTTTTTATCTCTCGTATCTGTACTCCGCCCTTCTCTTGTATGAATGAAAACACGCTCTAGTCTACTGCAGGTCTCCTATAATATATGGATAATAAGATAATCATATTGGATTCTGCAACAGTATAAAAATGCAGCAACAACACAAATGGGAAGAGGTTTGGAAAATGTTGACACATTCGACTGTTTTACACATTGTAGCTATTCGGTGGTAGAAGATGGATGGATGTTGCATCTGTCGACCTCTGCTCCCTGACTCCCTGAAGGTGTTGCATTGTGGGTCAAATGATGGGTTTGTGGGTTAATCAGGTTTTAAATGGTCTCATGTTCACTTTCGTTGTGGTCCTCCTTCACATCTCCCTCTGCACCTCTGATGACAGAGTGGTTGTTGAGCATTTATGGCACAAAGTAATTTAAATGATCACCAGTGAAGGTGAAGCAGATTAGAAAATCAATCACTGCATTCAAGCGAAATCTCTTACATTTTCCTCACCTTTGCTCCCTCTGAATGACCATGTCACCACGCTGCTTCTCTATCAACCATCATTGCATACACTTCGCATTGCTCTGTCTGACTCATTTTATAAGGATTTTTTTACGATTTAATGATGTTTTCTTCTCTGTCCTTCTGGAGTTTTTCCAAGAAGTTGGAACTCAGAACTTGGATAGAAATACATCCTCTGACTCCTCCAGAGACACTGTGGCAAACCTTCTGTGGGTTGTTTCTGTCCATCCACTGTTGGAGGAGGACACTTTACAGTGGCTCTACCCACTGTTTATTCCATTTTTACTCTCTTGTCTCTCTGTTGTCTGCCACTCTTCTGCTTCCATCTCCTCCTGTATCTCCCCTCATCTTTGTGCTTACGATTAAGAATGAGATACAGATCTTATAAGCCAGGATGTGTGAGAGCAAATGGTCTCCATCAGACTGTCCATCAATCATTTGTATAGCTCCACAGGAGCTGACGTTCCAAACTATGAAAGAGAGAGATGACGTGTTGTCTTCAGTGGATGTAATTATCCTCACTGGATATCTAACATCTTAAGTTCTGGCCTTTCGTGAGTTTGATAGGTTGGTGAGAGTGAAGCGAGAATCACAAGTGCGGGAAGAGTAAAACGGTTAAGTGCTGCAGAAGTTTAAAGTTGTTTGATGATTTGATTGTTGTTTGTCTTGCCTCCTTGGAGTTTTTCATACTCAATCTCAAATGAGATTGAGATGCAGTCTGGTTAGAGTCAGGCTAGAGATTAATTTACCAGCAGTCAGACTTTTGTAGCGATTCTGCCTCCCGCAGCTTTAATCCAGGACTATTTTGACAATAGTTGCTCATAATCGTCATGTTTCAGTCTTTGATCAGCTGTAACAGTTAGAAATTTAAATATTCTCTTTTCACGTGGAAAAAAGGGAGAGAAAATGGGGATTATTTTTTTTTTTCCCACGTCATCCAGAAATGTAATGCTTGACTTGAGCGATGACGCAGTGATAATGGGTGGAGTGGCTCAGTGGTTAAGACCAGTACCCTGTGTGCGGAAGACATCATGGTCGCAATGGTCGCAAGTTCGACTCCACCCCTGGCTGATTGTACTCAATTCCATTGTAAGTCGCTTTGGATACATTACATGACATGTAATGTAATGTAATAATAATATTGTAATTATAATGTAGTGTGAATTCAGCTGCAGCATGATCAGATGTTCATGTGTGAGAAACAAACCGTACTAGAAACAAACACGTCAGTCACGTCAGGCAGTGGCAGCTTATATTTATAAGAGGCATTTTTGTGCTGGAGCTGCAGGTGTGTGTGACCTGTAATTTAGTGTTTTAGAGCAGCTGGAGTCTGGTGCTTCAGGTGTGTGACATTTTAGTAGCCCAGCAGGAAGCTGCTGCTCAGGCTGGAAGTAAGTGCCTTCAACTGACAGATCATTTATTGACCTGAATCTAGACAGGGCTGGACTTCTTTTCTTTTTTTTTTTTTCTCCCACAGACTGTCACATGACATATGCGCTCTGAAATGTTAGGGATGTTGAGTGCAGTGACAATTCATCAAATGTTGTTCCTTTTAACCCTTTAATGCCTCAAGATTATTGTCTATTTGGACTTTTTTTGTGATAATTTTAACCATAAAAAGGCCAGAAAATGTCATGTGAGTAAGTGCTTTTGCCCATTTTTCCACAATATCTGGCCATTGTTCACAATTTACTGCATGTTAAAATAGTGCATTAACAATTCAAAATAAAGTTTAAACACTGTAGTTGTACATGAACAGATTTTACATGTTAAATTTGAAATTTATCAGTATAAAACCTATTTAAAATTACATTTATTTGAGTTTTTGTCTCAATGTGCAAAGTCAGGACAAAAAATGGAAAGTTAGTACAGGCATTTTTCCAACTCTCCTCTCTGGTGACAAAGTTGCTGATTCACCGGGTTCCTGCAACAGCGTAAGTCAAATTCCCATAATAGCCACACTGCCATTGGCTTTGACTTGCAATTTTCAGAAACCACATTTTTCCGCAGAAACGGTTGCGTAAACAGTAATGCAAAGTCCGCTACGCTCTGTGTTAAAGGGTTAGAATTTGACTGAATTGAAAAGGTTTTAAGTTATTTGTGCTTCAATCTAAGGATGGGATGATGTGTGTGTATGTATATGTATATATATGTATATGTATATGTATATACAGTATATATATGTGTATATATGTATATATATGTGTGTGTGTGTGTGTGTATATATATATATATACATACATATCTTTTATTGCACATTGCAAATAAAAAAGACATCACAATAAGATAACTGTGGGGAAATTCTACAGTATATCACAATAACTGTGAATTGTATAAAACATATAATAAGTATATTATTACAGTGCATGTGGGTAGCCCATGGCCAAGAAGAAAGAAATTGGGCTTGTAAATGGAGGGTTGCTGGTTCAAATCCTGGGATGGGTCAAGGGGTAGGGTGTCCCTGAGCAAGGCCCCCGATCCTCCATTGCTCCCGGAGTGCAGATGAGTGATGCCAATTGCTCACCACGCACTAAGGATGGGTTAAATGCAGAGGTCAAATTCACTATCACTGGTGTGTGTGCAAAAATAACACATCTAATTCAATTCTAATGTGTATCTGTGTGTTGTTATCATGCCTCTGTTGGGTTGGGAGGGATGGGGGGAAATAATAATTTCACTGGACCTTTTAAAACAGGAGAAGAACAAACCAAAAAAGACGGACTATTTTTAGAAAGAAATACAGTATATTCATATAGTCTTTGTATGTCTCTCCACACTTGTTAACAAAACAACAATTAAAAAAATTGACAGTGCTGTCTGTAAACTGTGCTACTGCTGCCGTTTTGCATGTAAATATTAAACTAACCACAACTGAACATTTGATTAGCTGTGCATTTACCCACCAGACGAACACACCTGTCATATACAGAGAGGCAGTGAACACAACAGGAGCTCCGTCACTGTGCCTTTGGGCTGTTTTACTGCATGTATTCCTCAGTGTGTGAGTGGGAGGCCTGTATCTGTCTGCCTCTGTTTGTTTTGATACAAGTCTTACATGGAAGCCTGTTAATGCAGCATGAAAGTGGATTTCCTCTGTGAGGGGGAGTAGGCCCCGTGTTTGAAGGCTGGCAGTCAGTCCATTAAATGTACACAATCCTGCTTCTGAGCATTTTGTTTAGGGATGTCCCGATACAACTTTTTCACTTCCAATACGATACCGATATTGCAGCCTTGAGTATTGGCCGATACCGATATTGATCCGATACTGATATCGGCATGAATCATACATACTTTAATTACTTATTTTGTAGTGTGGAATGTTAGAATAGGATTGATCAAGTGATATTATTAAGCAGAGAACAATAGTCAGCAACAGTAGCTATGAGAAAAACTGACCCATTTATTATTAACCAATGGGTTACATAAATTTTAACCTTCAACATAAGAATATTACATTTATGCCATGTTAATTTCATACAGTCTATGGTTAATTTCATCAGGAGTTACAGTACCATGTGCTAATGGGGGTGTTTTCAGAGCACCCATGTTTCACACGTAACGGCGGGTCTTCAGAGAACACTCCCCTTGTTTTCGCTATTTTGGATTAGCCCAACCCACACAGGGTGAGTGACTGGTCCCACAGGTAAACCTGGAGCCCGGCCCCACAGACGTACTTAGCTCCGTGTGTGAAGCTTCAGGACACATTTAAAACACAGAAAGCTCTTGGCATGGCTGGTTTTTGGGGTATAATTAACATACGGAGGCTGTTGAAAGTAGACAAGTGGCACTGGTTTATGAAATAATGTTGTTTTAGCAGCTCGCCTCAGGCTGAGCTAGCGTGGTGCTAGCGGCTAGCTCGCGCTCGCAGTGCAGCTCGAAGCCTCTGATTTCAGAGGTTAAAGAAAAATGTTTAACCTCTGAAATACCAGTGCTGGATACAAGTGCTGGAGCAGAATGGACTGCTTGTATCGGAGCGCTTATATCGCAGATTTTAGAGGCAGCCCGGTAAAATCCGATACTCGTTTTTTGGCTGATATCGGATCGATATCAATATCGGATCGGGACATCCCTAATTTTGTTGAAAAATTTCTTTACTGTGTTGCCAAGGATGCACAGTGTCTCTGAGAGATCGGAAAGCATCCCGCAGTAGAAGTGATACAAACAAAGCTGTCAATAACTGATAAATCATTTGCACTGGGTTTGGGAAATAAATTATCAAATAAAACCTGAAAACCTTTTTTTTCCCTCAGTGCTGTATTTTTTGTTTTGTTTTATTTGCATAGTTTAAAGCTCCACTGATACCTGCCTAATTCTCCCTATCCACAGTTGATTGGTGACACATGCAGAAGACGATACAATCTATTTAATCCGGAATAAATGCCAAGATATACAGCTGTCCCAATAGTTGTAGTCAATAGCAGTCAATATATAAATATGGATTTAAAGTGTTTGAGTAATGTCAGCAGACTAATGATTGTCTTGTCGTTTTTGGATATTTTACTGCAGACATATTACATTTTCTAAATTTAATTCTAAGTCTCACTGCCCTCGTCTGTGGCAGTCCTTCATAGTCTTTGTTTCTCAGAATAGTTTCGTAATCTGAATTTTTCAGACCTGTCATAATTTAGTAAAAAGGATTTCTGATTGTTTTGTGCCTGAACACTGTGTAACAATGGTCACATTGACTAATGCAGCAACCCCAGTTCTAAATGTTTTATACTGTTAAAAGTGCTTGTGTGACATTGGTAAAATAATGACTGTGGAACAGGCTGCATCCCCAGTGACAGCAGTGGGTAGAGGTTTTGTGGCTTTGTCATTTGTATCGTGACACCTGATTTGTTTCATTGTTTTGGTCTCTCGGTTTCTCTTGGACCTCTGAAACAGGTGACCATATACATTTTTTTACCATTTAGTATTAATTTAAATGTTTTTTTTTATTTGAGTAGGTTTGCAATGATTAATTGATTATGAATCAATTGTTAAATTATTTGTTCACTATTTTGATTATGGGTTTGGGATTTTTTTTATAATTAAAACAAGCTCTCTGATTTTTCAGCTTCTTAATTTTGAATATTTTGTGTTTGTATCTAAGGAAGAAATCCTTAAAAATGAATAATTTTGGGATGTGGATAAAACAAGACATTTGACAACATCATCGTTTTTTTAAAAAGCAATGCATCATAGTTAATACAGTACTGCTGTCAGGTCTGTCAAAAGGATAACATTCACCATTTAAATATGTTTAACATACTGCACACGGTTCACAAATGTTTACAGTAATTACAAAAACATCCTGATAAATGGCACGTTTAATTAGAAATCTCGTTCACAGCACAGACGATGGTCTTAGACAGTGGATGAAAAGATTTTAAACTGTCTGTGCAGTCAGACTGATTGGCAGTTTGATCGTCCCCTCTCAACGATGCTACAGCTGCTGCTTTTATCTCGATCACTAGGTGGTTACGATGACTCAACGCTGTGTCTGCTGTGAAGTTGAGCGACCCGTTGAAAGTCTGTCACTTTCAAGGACTGCTGACATTTCCTGTTCCTGGGGGACACATTATTGAACCATACCCAGCTGCCAAATCCACACTAACTTCATTAACAGAGAGTTTTGCTAGCTCTGTCTGAGGGGGGTTATATTTTTGGGCCATTTCTGTCTTTCTACTTGTTTGTCTGTGAGCAACATAACACAAAAAGTAAAAGAAGGATTTGAATGGCACTTTCTGCTAATGTTGGACTTGGCCCAAGGATGGAAGAAATTATTAGCAGGGTTCTAGCTGGGATTTTATTTCAGCGTGATGGTAGTGGCGATGGAGTGCAGCGACCTAGCGGGGCTTTGTGCGGAGCTTTTGAAAATTGACAGTGAAAAGGGGCCATTTGAAGGGTACGCATAGGGGAAAATTGTTCTTATTAATCCAGGCGGCCCAGCCTTCCAAATATATGGTTAACGTCATGATTAGTTCATGGAATGTAATGGAAAGCGCAACACTGCTGGTATCCATGGACTTGGCAGTCGCTATGCAGGGATTGACATCGGAGCTTTATTCTGCTCGCTCGTGGGTCAAACTTAGGGTGGAAAGTCCCTGATTTTCTGGCCTGCACAAGCTATTATATTTTTATTGTAAAGTGATCACATAAATACAGTGTAACATCCTCAATTTTGCATGTTGGCCACAAATCATACCTTAACGTGCTGATACGCTACCATGCGCTTGCTGGAACCCTGATTAGATTTTGTTGATGAACTGAATATGGATCTGGATTCAGGATTTATAAAACAATTGATGAGGTTCCAGTGCGGGACGTCAATCCTTAAAACAAGTTAGCATGTTCGATGCACAGTATTTATTAAATGTACAGTAGTCAGAATTGTTTTGTTTTTGTCAGTATTACATTGATCAATAATTCCTTAATAACTTTTCAGCCTGCACAATATTGAAAAGAAGGACAAAGAGGAACAGGAACTCTTTAATTAGAGAAAAAGCAGGTCCTCCGATTGGCTTTTCCACCACACCTGCTCTGCATACTGGTTCTTTTCCACAATGCTGGCAACAACTTCCTATGCTTCAAAGAACCCTTAAAAAAGTGAAAGGATCTAGGAATCGACTAGGAATCGAACCCTGCACCTTCTTGCTGTGTGGCCACAATGCCTGTCTGCCATTTAAAAACCAAACAAACAAGAAAAAGTTTCTCCTTATAACCACTCCAACTTTTTATTGTTTGTTTGTTTTTAACAAAATGACACATCAAACACAGGTCGATGTACTGTTCCTCCTCCTTGTTTTCCACCATCATTCTGCTCCCTGTACTTTTTGTTTTTGTATTTCACTCGGCCTTGTTGTTTCTCCCTCTGTTTGTTCATGCTTTAGAGAGGTAAAATGGATGTGAAGTTTCGCACGGCAGGGGGGTGGGAGGGTGGGCTTTCTCTCCCCATCAGAGCGCAATGTTAAAGTAGCGTTACACTGCTGTGATTTCCTGCATCATCAGTCTGTCAGATACAAAGCAGGAAGATCAATCAAAACATTTGTCAACAAAGCTGAACTAAGTCTGAGCTGCCATCTAGAAACAGCTGATAGTCGTGGCTCCAATGCCCTTCATCTGTGGTCACTTTTGTCTGATGACTCATTACTCCGCTTCATGGTGCATCTGTTTCATTTATCATTTAAAAGCAGAAACCGAAACTAGTATTGAAATAATTCTGCAGCTTTGCTTGAGGCAGCTAAGAAGCCCACACTGCTGCATTTTTTTTTTTATAATTGTGTATTTATATATATATATATATATCTCCTTGTTAAAAGTGGCGGCCCGCCACTGCTACGTGCATAAAGGGGAAACACCGGTGTTATGACTTATTGAAAAACATGCACATCACATCACGTCTGGTGTTCCAGTAGCAGTAGGGAATTAACAGAAACGGTTGCAGGTCGATGTTGCCGTTAATCATGAAGGTTTCTTCACTGTGATTAGCCAAACTCAACATATCACAGTGTGACACAGGCTAATGTGGTCAAATGCTCTGCAGTGGAGGAATTACTTTTCTGCCTGCAGCCATTGTTACACGTTTCACAACAGAAATTTCATCTGTTGATATACTTGATTCACTTCATGTTCCAAGTTTTTTGTTAAATGCGTGAATGTGACATCACAGACATAAAAACAGAAAGTATTGTGCAATTAGAAAACAGCTTGTGTTATGTATTAATAAAGGAGGATTGTTTCAAAGTAGAAGAACACTTATAGCCAACGGCCTTCCACCACCTCAAGTCTTGCTTGCTGGGGTTCTGAGAAGCAGTGGATGTTTCCTCATAATGGAATAGGATCTGAGGATCTTAAGACTGAGAGAAAGCTAGACCTACAGTGATAAACAATATGTAAAAACATGGTTCAATATAGTATATAATTAAACTTAAGGAATAGATAAATTAAAGAAAGATATAGTGTCCAAATAAAAGTGATACAGGTAACGCTGAATTCAAAGCCTTCTATGATATGTGATGTGTTGAGACGCCCACAAACTGGCAGGCTGTCTTGAAGCTGCATTGACACATTTTAATATCAAACTACATGTTTTATGCATGAAGGGACATATGAGCAGTGAAGATCCACAGCTCCTCTTTAGCAGCTGACGGTGCAGCTCTTAAAGCTTAAATAACGTTGAAACAGAACAGTTCCATCATAAGAATGTTTGGGATTAAATGTGTCGATCAACTAAGCAGTGAGTTAGTGAGCGCCACAGTCAGAACCCACCAATCGATCTTTTGTGTTCAGACAGACATTAGTGTCTCTATTCTCAAGTGCAGCAGATTATTATTCAACAAATTCCATTGCTTGAAAGTGTCTGATTAAAATACTTTTTCCATTAACATGAGATCCTCATTTCTCTGAATATTCTGATATTTTGAATTTGAAAGTACTTATGAAGTAAGTAAGGCAACTACCAAAGTACCTACAGAACTAGTTTCTGTTATGAATAATCCTGAGCACATACTGAAACTGTATATTTTGTTTGACGGTCACTGTAAAAATAATACTTACTTGCTTACTTAGGCCCTTTGCCCCTGTCGGAGCATAGGCCACCGATGATATTCTCATCATTAGTGCTTTTTTTTCTACAGTAGGTTGGGTAATTGGCCCTACGGTAACCCTTTTTTTTACCTCAGGGGTGAGGCGGTACACCTGTCCAGCATGGGTGACCCTGCCAGGAGTGCAATGCACTCCCACTGGCGTAGCTCTCGGGGTCAATGCGGCAGGCAAGCCCTCACACCGCTACCAGGCGGTGTGAGGCTTATGATGGCTGTAGAAATAATAGGAAACCTTTTAATACCACATCCAGCTTATCCTTTTATTTTCAACCATACAATTGCTTTTGTGATCGGGATAGCTGGGTGTTTAACCTTATTTTATCTTATGACCATCATGATAATCACTGCCTGGATATACTTTGATTTTATGGCTGTAGAATTGTCAAAAAATGAGTGAGTGCTTCTGCCCCTCTTTCCTAGATAACTTTCACTTTAGATATCTGGCAGTTATTCAACCGTTAAGGAATTAGGGTACTGGGAAGCTGACGTCACAAGGTGTGATGCGCTGGGGAATCTTGTCTGTGAAGTCCTGAGTGCTACCATAAAAGCCAAATTTACTGTATGGACGCAAAGCTTTCCGGTATTCATCCATCTTCTACCACTTTATCCTCCGCATGAGGCCAATCTCAGCAGACATAGGGCAAAAGGCAGGGTCACACCCTGGACAGATCACCAGTCCATAGTTTTTGAAATTTCTTGATACCACAAACAGTCTAGGAGTTACAGTAACGAGAATACATGCCAAAACTGAAGGTTTACCCACTGAAATGCCTGGTCCTGTTGAACTTAAGACCTCTGTGAGTGTTTTCAGTCACTTGGAGAGCGCATACTCTTGTTGTCTGTGCCTTTTAATCTTCCAACACACAGCTGGGCACTCTGCTGGTGTGTAAATAATTTAGTGAAATTTTAAAGCAGCAATTAATTTGAGCAGCAGGGAAGGAGGAAGTCTCATGCTGATCTATTCATTAGTAATAATGGCTGACATTTGTGTCGCCACACAAAGATGGTGGAAAGCCTATGGAATCCAAGGAGCAGCAGAGGGAGGGCGGCTTTTGGTATGGAGTTGTACACTGGTCTGATGTTAAATTTGAACCCAACATAGTTTGTCAAGTAGTTTAATATTATTAGACCATGTCCATTAGCCGTAGACTTATAAATCGTTTGGCCAAGTCATTTTTTTTAATTGGCGTTGTAACAAGTTATGCATTTTTGTTCTGAGAAACTTGATAAATGTTGCTAGGTCACTTAACCTTTTTCAGTGAAAAGTATTTTTTTAGTGTTGTGATGACCTGTTTCATGTGTATAATTGCACTGCAGTGTGGACTTGGCTACTAAGTGTAGATTGGAGAGAAGGACCATTAGTGTTGTTTAATAAGTGGTTGCTGAAGTTAAGCAATTTTTTGTTGTCATTAAAGAGTTATATTTTATCAGTTTGAGTGGAAACAAAGAAAAGAAAATTGTCTAAATATATGAAAAAACAAACAAACATTGGTTATCAGCCATTTTCAGCTGTCCTGATTTATAAAAATTGGCAACAGCTTCAGCCATAGAAAAATCCATACAACCTCTAATGTCAATGTACTACACTGTGCCTCTTCTGGTACGGATAAAAAGCTGTGGCCCCCTGCAATCATTGCAAACTGCATTAGATTTGGTAATTAGATTGGCGAAATGTATCGAGAGTGTGGACTTAAGTGTTTTTTGATCAATTGTGAGGCCTACACTGACATGCTGCATGTTGATAATACAGGCTTCAATCAAATGTAGGCATCCCATCAATTTGTAGCAACAGGGTGACAGGAGCTCTGTTCTTCTACAGCCCACATCAGCTCAGACAGAACACAGTTGCACTAAAATGCTTGTCATTATGCTGACATGGAAGAATAACCTCTGCTGGGTAATTAGCCACTGGCCCCTCTTTTGGTTCATCTTCATGCCAGGCAGACACCAGTGATTAATTAATGACCTCTTTACCATTGTGTTGAGAGGCAAGAGAGTCAGAGGTTTGAAATGCGGTAATGTCAACATTATGACAGTTCAGAGCTGCGCCAACCTCCACCAAGGTGGCTCAGTTTCCCACATTGTCACTACACTCAAACCCATGAATATTGCTGATTAGTAGAGGTAAAGAAATTAAGTCACATGGTGGTGCAATGGCTAGCTTTGTTGCCTTACAGCAAGAATCTCTCCAGGGACTTTTTTGCCCCAATGTCAGCTGGGATTGCCTCCAGTCTTCATGTGGAGGATAATGTGGTAGTGATTGATTTTTGGTTTCTACTGAAGTGAATGTGTGTGTGTCTGTGTGTAATAAAGAGCAGTACAACAGGTGTATGAGAATTGAATCCTCATTACATTTAAATCTTGTCAGGTAATTGTTAAAGAGGCCTTAGCCCAGAAGTGCCAATTAATGCTGCGTTTGATCGAGAGATCGAGACATTGATGGTTTCAATTGTACAGCTGTGTTCAATCGTCTAAACCTAGTCCAAAAAAAAAACTGGTTAATTTAATTTCACTACACCTAACCCTGAATTATTAAACTGAGTGTGTTAACAGGACATTTTTTAGCTCCCGGTAATCCGTTTTAGTGGCTGTTAGTAAGATTAAGTGCTCAACAGGAAATGAGACATGACTCTGATCTAGTTATTAGGCTATGCTTCTTTTTGTCCCACATGGATGACTAAATACACCTGAAACCATTCACTCTGCCAGTTTGTACATTCATGGCTTAAAGCCCTTGGAATAAACATCATATGGTTCTACATTTAAAATAGTCAGCCGTATAGTTTTTGGCTGCTGCGACAGTGTAATGTATTTCTGTTTTCTGCACTTTAAAACAGTTTGTGTTCATTATCTGCTCCTCTCTTGGCAGCTACATCTGTCACCACCCACTTATTCCACTCCTCATTTATCATCATAAATATCTCTTCACATTGCCCCCCCCTTTGCTGATTTTAAATGTTGCTGCTGACTTCTTTGACACCAACACATTTTTTCCTCCAGTGTCTCTCGCTATCAACATTTTAGTCTCTGCAGATTCAAGAGATCTCTGTTCCATGTCATTACTCTTGGAGCCTCCTGGCGGCTCCTTTCCATCTGCCATTGGTTCACACTCAGCAGGTTTATCAGTATCATTGCCCATCATCGCCGACACCCAGGGGCAAGCTGAAGCCCACAGGACAACCTTCAGGCTACAAGTGTTATTGTTCTTTTTCCTCCTTTCACTTGATTTTGATCTGGCAAAAGTGTTAAATTCAATTGTTATCTTCTATACAGAATGTACAAATACAACATCCCCTCCCATGGTTTGCATGGTTCCCATGGTTAGCTTCTCAAGATGAATATTAATATAAAATACAGAACACAGAACATCTCATCTTTTAGATATGAGACAATCATCAAGTGTCCCATCATTTATAATCTTAAAAGATTATCAGACAGCTGCAAATGGAGTCCGTTAAATAGCTTCAGCACAAAGTGTAAGCTAAAATGCCAATAAAAGATGTTTTTTATAATGTATAAAAATGATTTAATCGAGCATGAACGGCTACATTCGGAGCGTTAACATTGACAGCACAAGGAAGAGAGTCCCCGCAGCATCTAAACAGGCGCTCGGTGAGAAGTCAGACGTTGCAAAGTAAAGCAATGGGGGTGTTTATAGCGAAAGATATGCAGCCTTATGCTGTGGTGGAGGATGCAGGATCTCAGTGTATGATTAAAGTACTTGAGCCGCAGTATAATATTCCACCCCGCCGTCACTTCAGCAACACAGTGATTCCTGAACTTTATGAAGAGACACTACGACTAATTACTGACACTAGAGTTCCCAACGGGACGCTGAACCCGACCCGGGCTTAAAGACCCGTGGGTCGGGTCGGGTCGGGTTGTAATTTTCAGGCCCGTTGAGAACTCTAACTGAAAACCGTGATATGAACCAAACGGTGGATTTTGTGAAGCATTCCACCACTATTATGTATAATTACACAAAATATCTGCAGACCCAAGTGCACCTCAAAAGCTGTTTTCATCCTGCTGGGCTTCTTAAAGCTAAAACTACTGCATGAAAACCTGGCCAGGTTGTACATCATTTCTGTGTAGTTCTTGTATTCAGGAATCAGAACCAGAGGAATTTATAGAGAATAAACCAGATTACATTTTAGAACATGAACATCGAGACTAAATCCTCTTGTCATCAGGGTATGGGATAATTTTATCAAACGCCTCTTTACAGCTCTATGACTTCAGGTTTTGGCATTATCAACAATTGGTATAGACTATATATACTGTATATACTACTACTATAGTGTAGTGCAGAATTAAAAGTAGAAATTGTACATAGTATAATATTTAGAATATTGAAGTCCAGATTGATGCTTTGGCCGGTTTGTCTCTCTTCAGTTCCCTCAGCCTCTGTTTTCTGAACTCTCAGCCTGGACTAGATGAATCAGTTCTCGCTGATGTTTGGCTGTTAAGAATGTCCGAGTGACTCACAACCAACTGTGAATCTGCCAACTGTGAGGTTGTTTAGTGCAACACAGTTCAACTGCTGCTGCTGCTTCCTCAGTCAGAGCCACTTATTTTTTTCTGTCAGACTTGGTGCAAGTCTGCTTCTGCCAAAGAGTCAGACGTGTGAATCAACCAACGCAAATTCAACCAATTACTGCGACTTTTGCACAACCTTCCATTTTTGCCCAATCACTGCTAATTAGTCTACCACTGTGACCAAGCACCAGACTTGTTCTTCAGTCGTCATTGATGAGTCTTTCTTAAATGGTGGGTTGGGACCAAAAAGTGGACCACGGAGACGTGTTGCATTCATAATGGATTATAACAAATGCAGCAGATGTCGCAGCAATAACAAAATCTTGGAAGGACTGGTTAATCAGTGACACTTTTATTTTGCCATTCACCCATTTTCATACAGTGAACCTATGGCCTGCACTTTTACCATCCCTTCAGGAGCAGCTTGAAGTTAAGTGTCTTTCCCATGGACACATCGGCATGTACGCTAGTGTATCTGGGGATCGGACCCCATGACCTTCCGCTTGAAAAACGAGTACCCCTGAACAAATGCCATGTAGTAGGAAAATTGAAAGTGTAAACCACACATCATCATCATGAGTGAAGTGCATTACCAAATGACAATACCTTGTTTTATGGCAGAAGTTGAATTCAGGTTTTGCCCACACAGTAGTCTCACTGAAATAAAAGAGCAAGCCGTGTTTCTTAATGCAGTGCCGTTTTCAATCTGTGAATAGGTCTGAAAACTAAATGTCCTACTTTGGAACGTGCATTTTCATTTGAACAATGTCTTGTGGTAAAAGGAAAAATTGATTAAAGGGTACATAATACTACAAAAAAGTGCTTATTGTTTTCTTCTGTCCTTGGCAGGGTTTCCTGAAGAGTGAGCGTGTTTACCGGATGGTTCAGAGCGGTGGCTGCTCAGCCAATGACTTTCGCGATGTCTTTAAGAAAAACATAGAGAGGCGCATTCGCAGCCTCCCGGAGATTGACGGCCTGAGCAAAGAGACTGTGCTTAGCTCCTGGATTGCCAAGTACGATGCCATCTACAGGGGGGATGAGGACATGCGGCGCCAGATACAGCGGGCGCACCTGAGTGCTGTGTCGGAGCTCATCCTCAGTAAGGAGCAGTTGTACGAGATGTTCCAGCAGATACTGGGCATCCGGAAGTTTGAGCACCAGCTGCTGTACAACGCCTGTCAGGTGAGTGGAAAATGAATGTTTTAGTTGTAGTGATGTGCAATTACAAGTTAGTGGAGCTCTCTTTTCATGTGACAGGCTGACCCAGAAACATAAGTTACATTTAAAGAGGATAACCAGTGTTTTGAAAATGTCTAGGGTAAGATCATCCCCATGTTTCAAAAAGACTTACAATAAAATATTTTCTGATATAACAATGGAAAGGTAAAATATTCAATGAATAAAAAGGTAGTGTTGAAAATGTAATAGTTTTCGCACAAGCTCAAATTGTCTTTGGCTAAGTCGAGGTTTTCCAAACTTCAGAGGCCCCTAAAAAAATCTGCATTGTGCCTGATTTGTACATTAGTAAGAGCTGCGTGAAACTGCCGTGACTCTTTTGTACGTGACACACAAACTTAGTGACATCATGTAAAGTTTTCGATGTACTGAAGCATTAGAATCAGTAAATTAAAAAGATTAGTTCGGTTCTTCCTGCATGACCGGAGCACAGACTCCGTCCTACACAGTCGCTGAAGTGAAATACAGTGGCAGAGGTTGTGATGAGGCTCATCGCTCACAATCGCAGGCTTTCAACAGTGCTGTTGCCAAATACACCAGACTCCTCTGTTCAATATTGAGATTTTTAGATATTTCCATGCTAAATGTTGGAGATTAATAGCTGTTCCGTGCCGAGGCGAGGTGGGACCATGTAGTGGAAAAGAGCCATGACATTTAATGTTTGGTCACTGTCATACAGAGGCAGCTGTAGCAAGATGGCACCGAGGAACCCTTAAATTTTCCTCAGAGCTGGTTTCATATCATCATTATAGGCACATTTATCATATACACACTATTTTCTCCATTTTTGGACTAATGTATTAGATCAAGTCACCATTTTTCCATGAAAAAACCCTGTCCTGATGGCATAGAGAATCACATGGTGAAAACAAGACTTATCATTATAAATGCGGTATATATATTTTATTTCTGGTACACTGTGCTGTTAGTTTTAACATCAGAAACACAAGTTGAATGAGGTTTTTTAGCCACGTCTCCTCACAGACATGCAAACTTTTCTGTGCAGTTGCCGACACCATGAATGTTTCTAATGGCAAAAGCATTTCTTCTGTTGGCTCAGTCACAGAGGACCGTGTTGCCAGCAGCATAAGGTCTACGGCTGCAGAAATAGCAGCATTATGTTTGGCTCTGGCTCCTGTCTGGACCCCTGACTGATGGTTCACTGAAACAATAAAATGTCAGGTCAGCTGTTAATCAAGGACCACTCTGCCTTGGGACACTCTGTCACACACATTTATATTTCATGTTTGGGATGTCACACTGCACAAGCACTTGCAGCACGTGAACTTTAGCCTCTACTATTAAACTTTACTGTGACTTTAGAAGCGACATTTGATTCATGTCTGAATACTGAAAGTTATATGTAATGAAAGAGTCATTTCCCTTCAAGATATTCTGTATTTGTAATGCAAGTTACAGAAATGATTCAATGATTTTTTGTTTTTGTGATCAGATTAAAGCACAAGCACAATTTACATTACTGTAGTTACGCAATGGTTTGTGCTGTTGGAAACATTCCAATGGCTTCTGAAAGCTGAAAAGTTTCCCGTCAAAGCCATTATTACAGTAATATTAAGGTAATTTCACTCGCACTGTTTCAGGAAGCTGGAGAATCTGTGTCTTTGTCGCCAGAGAGGAGAGAGTGAGAAGAACACCTGTACACCGTTTCCATTTTTTGGCCTGTTTTTGCACATTGAGAGACATAGACTCAAAACATTTTATTGTAAATATGTTTCATACAGTTAAAATATCGAATTTAACAACAAAATCTGGTGTTTGTGTACAATTGCAGTGTTTTTCTTAATTTGAAATGGTTAAAACAGTATTTTAACATGCAGTACGTTGTAGATAACTACCAGATATTAGAAGTTATTTTGGAAAAATGGGCAAAAGAACTTAGTTACAGGACATTCAAAAAAAAGTCCAGTTGGGCCTGTAAGTGAAACAACCAGTAGATAAATGGCAGAAAGAGAGAAGAGAATACATTTGCTTGTATAATTCCAGGCTCGGACTGCATATGTTAATGCTGCAGCTCCACTGTCTGGGGTACTGAAAAGGAGCAGACGAGATCGATAATGATATATCAATAAATGTTATTTTATAGCTGGACAGATTTATTGTGTGTTTGTGATATCACTTGGAACATAAACTTTGAGAGTTCCTGTCGACGTAAATAGCTTCCATTTACAGATTACTTCACAGCCCATTGAGATGTCCTCCTCACCTCTACACCCACCAGAATGTGTCTGTTGTACTTCATTAGGGACAAAGAAAAGACAGAACAAAGGCTGCAGGAGGAGAAAGAAGGAGAAGAACTCAGAGCTAATTCCATTTTCAGCAAAACTTTGATACCACTTGTTTACACAACTCCAATTGTCTAGTGTCTGGCACTTTGTATTAATATTAAAATGAAGTAAAATATGAAAGGTCTCTTTGGTACTAATGAAAGTAGAAATACGAAACCTCTTTAATATCCTAGTTTCACTCACATTTACTGAATAGTTTGGTCTCAGTGCTTCCAACAGCGTCATGCCCGTAAATGCAGGAGGTAGAGAGTAATCAGTGCAGAGCACTTACCTTGAGGTTAAACATAAAATAATGAACTCTCATGTAAAACTCATGATTATGATTATACACTTGGTTAGAGTCAGTAGGCTGTGTTCAAAATCAAAATCATTCACTTATCAAACACCAATTAATGTTGTTTTACACAGTGAGTGTGTATGTGAGAGAGAAAGTAGGTGGAACTGAATGATGGATGTAAAACATTCTTATATTATATAGATGAATGTAATGTTAAATGAACCATAAAAGATTGTATGACCAGTGAGCCAATGCTATACATATGCAGTCACAGTGTTTGATCGACTTGTTAAGCTGTTTATAAATCAAATTTTTCTGAGTTTAGCTTGTCTTAGGTGTTATGCACCTGTTTAAAAAAGAGAAATGAAAAGCAGAAATCCCACTATTAAATACTTTTAAAAAGAAATCAAGACATTGTTCACTTTTGTTGCCAAGCAACAGAGTTCTTGCGTTTTAAAGCCAGTGTGCGCAGGGCTTATTTTGCTCTTGACCTCTCATGATGAAAATGCACCTCGATAATTTCAATTTGAAGATAATTATGTGAAGCCAGTGGCTGCACAGTTGTAGCCCATCAAGTCTTTCCTCGAGTCGTAACACTTTGCTCATTGTGCCCTCTGGTTTGGTGTGATGCTGCTGCAGTAGGCATCGGTTTATAGTAGGAAAATGTCTGCGCTCTCTGGCCTCCAGACCACAGTAATGCTTTATTAGTATGACTGCCTTGGGGATCAGTTGATTTAGTCTCTTTTTACAACATTCTCCACCCACAGTTCACCACCAGTCAGGTGGGGATTATAACTGTTTCCCTGCATGTTTGCACAGGTACGACCTTTTTCTCGGCGGTACTGTTTGTTCTCTGCCTCCGTTTCTCTACCGATCGTTTTCAGTGTTCATTTACAGACCTGTCAGGTGAAGCATAATTCACACATGACTGCTGTTTTGTTAAAGGCCCCATGTGCAACAGTCGGCCTTACAAGATGTCAGAAAAGAAATACCTAATGTACCCAATAACTGTGTGTGTGTGTGTATGACGTCACACTTTGTTTTTTGTGTGTTGTTGGTAGCCCGTCTGTCTTTTTAAACTCTATGTTTTTAATCTGAATGTCCTGTCTCACGGTGTAATTATGATTTCAAAGTGTCTAGCAGTAGGGGACCCCCTGCTTTTATTTCCAAATAAGCCACTCTCCTCATGGACTTGTTAGTAATTTGATGAAAACATAATGTTCCATGTCTATTTTCATGGTCTGTTTTGCTGTAAGTACAGCCAAAACACAATTGGGTTTCTTTTCGTTTGGCATGTCGTTTGACACGTTAACATTCTTACAGTTCATTGTCTGAAAGAGATTTCTTCAAGGACAACCTCCGCCCGTTTTTTGACCACATTTGCTTCAGTATGCTACTACCTCACTCGTGGCTCAGATAAGTGAGGTTAATTGGACCATTCGTTTCACTTCACTCATGTTTCAGTGAACTTGCTGGTATCTCTCTTTACTAGCTCAACTTGTGCTTCTGTTTTCCCTCCGTCCCTCGCATCACTCTGTGTCACCACTGACAGGAAACCAAGACACTGCTGAGTGTTGTGTGGCACTGATGGGCTTTATCAGCATTGTGTGAACTCATTTGACGATATTGAAAACTGGCATTGTAATATGACTGGCTCCTCATTCCTACGAGCTCTTTGCCCAAATTAAATATAGCTGTGAAATCTATTTATTCTTTTTCACCACCTTCAAATCTAGTAATAGTAATCTGCACTGGCAGAAATGAGACGAAAACTAAATCTATATTTTTGGAAAAGGAAAAATATTTATCAGCAGAGCTCCATTAAGTGGACTCTCATCCTCTACTATCATTTAGTCTGTGAAAGTTCAACACCTAAGAACAGGAGGATATGGTTGTAGGATAAAAAATACAAACATTTGCTTCAATGCTGGAAAAAAAGATAGAGGGAGATATAAATAAAACAGAGGAGGACCCACAGCTGAAGGGGGCTAGGAGGTGTAGAGTCCAGGTGTTCACTGTTCAGATCAGCTGGTGTCTGAGGAGAGATGACAGTGTCTATCCAATGCTGGGGCTATGCAGCAGCAGGTGGGTGTATTCTAATCACTGATTCATCATCAATTATAATTGCTGAACTGTCTCTCACAGTCATGACTCAGGAAGTTTTTTATCTAGTTTGGATTAAATTTGGCAAGATTCTATGACCTGATTTGGATTTTTTTTCTCCAAAGTTTGTGTAAATGGATCAAAGTTAAACCTTGTGCTGATGCACAGGACATAAGCAAGAATACTGTTCATACATGAGTTATAATGTGGAAGAATATGGCATGGTTAGTTTTGGGTACGGTCTTTTTTCAGTCTCACTTTTCATCACTACAGCAGTGTAAAGGTAGGACATGCTGTCATTTTTCCTCAGCCATAATAGGCCAATCCTAAACTGTCTATGGTTGTAGACATAAAAATCCCATTTTGAAATATCTTTATATGGCTCTGAATGTCTGTATCAATGTGTTTAAAAGTAAATCTCAGCCATTCAACACATGAGATTAGACTGAAGTGTGAAAAATAATTACCTCCTTTATTAACCTGCTGGTTAATTAAGCAGGTTAACCTGCTGGTTAATAAAGTATTGATTGTCTTTGGATTGCTGCTCTCTGTCAGACATGACAGATGAACATAGGCAATCTTAAAATCTAAAAATCTATAAAATACTCTGCTTAAATTTGTCTGTGTTTCTTTGGTTCACCACTCTCGTTTAGACTCTAACGTTTGTTGGTTCCTTTGCAGTGTAGGAAGGTGGTGCAGGTGCTGAAGAAGCAGTCATTCCACTGAGCGCTGTGTGCAGTGGAACAGCCAATCGAACTTCCAGCTCCTTAAACACAACACATAACATAACACTAGTGATTTAGGCCACGCCCAGACGAAAACGGCACCAAGCGTAAACAATCTTTTTCTTTGCCATTTTCAAACAGTCCCCACACGGACAAGTGTAAGTTGTGGGACTGTAAGTTGCGCTGTAACATAACTCCAAAAAAACAAAGAAGAAGAAATTGTAAACATTAGATTTAATAACAGAATGAACCGAGCCAGGGGAAAGAAAGGGAAATGATGTCTTATTGTTTAAGTTGTCTAAGGTTTAAGTTGTCTAAGGTTTACATGTCGTGCCGTTTTGAGATTTTCCCACTCTGGGAGGCGTTTTCAAAAAAACAGCGTCTCCTTGTGGACGGAAAGTATGCATATTCACCTAAACCTGTTTCCGTGGGGGCAGCCCTTAGTTGTGAGGAAGCGTTTTTATGGAAGCATTGATCATTACCGCTAAAGAAATCCTTTACAGTCTATACCTGCCTTATGCTCTTTTCCTTGAATCATTGCAGTTGAACCCAGAGTCTCTTGAGATTGTTTGGAATGGTTGTTAGACAGGGTGAGTTGAATGCATCCAAGTTTGTTGCGATTGCACCAGTTGTAGTTGTATTCTATAACCTTTTTTGGTCCTGTTGTGTTTGTGAGTCATTGGCCCATTTAGCTCTGCAGTGGTTCCATTGATTCCTGTGTCGTCTCTGTCTGTGTGTCGTCTCTTGTTAGCTCCAAGAGTCAGGTAGATGACGCTCTAATAAATTACCCACAGCTCCAGGATGCAGCTCTGCCTTCAGCAGTGACAGTGTTGTGCTGTATTCATGTGTGCTGTTATTCTATTTTTCCCTCTGTCTCTGCTTATGGATTAAATGTTAATGTCTTTGCAATAACTGGGCAGAGTGTAATTGTGTCTTTTCTGTCTCAGTCTTTCATGATTATTCTTTATTTGTGCGGGGCAGGTTGCTCAGTTTTCAAGAAGACGGCTGTTAACCAGAGACTTTGTATTTTGATGTTGAAGGACTAGAAGTACCAGAATACCAGAAGGTACACACAAATAAACACTCTCACTGAAAACATGGTACTGAGCAGGGACAAAAGGAACAATGATTTGAGGCACTAACGGGTAGAAAAGACTGTTTTATTGGAAAAATAAAGTTATTCTGAAGATACTGTACACGTTTGCAGGCGTACGTTTTACTAGGTGAGCTTTTGATTAGTGGCTAAAAAACAGTTTGTTTTTTTTGTCCTCCAGTCAGCAACAATCAGCATCGACCACCCCACCATCTGTTTTAACAAAGTAAAGTGCGTTTCATTTGTCATTCGTTTGGACGCAGCTATAACAGAGACCACTAGCCAGGTTTCCATCCATCCATCCATCTTCTACCAAATGCAGAAGGATTAGGTGAATCTGTTTCAATTGCAACAACTTTTCCACCTCCCTCAAGTGTAGTAATGTTTTTTTTTTATTTTTTTTATTTCCATTCAGGTGTTTTTATGAGTATGTGCGTAAAAGTCAGGCTGATGGAAAACCCACCCACAATGACAGGCTCTCCTGGGTAAATCATCAGCGCAAACAATGACATAGTGGCAGGACACAAGTCAACAAGTCCCACAGAGTTCCATACCCTGTTGTCACTTTTATGATACTTACGGTACAGTAAAGACGATTTAGAGTTCTGTATTGGATTTTGCTTTCATGGCATGCATACAAATTGCCCGACTCTCACACGTTTTCTATTTTACTGCTCAATGTTGAACCAAATATGCTGCTCTCTCTCTCTCCCAGTCTTGGGGGAAATGGCATCTGCAAGAAAACGATTATCTTTCTGAAGCACACTTATTTTTTACACTCACTACAATAAATTAATATAAATTGAGGAGTCCTTTGACGTAGCAAAAGGCAGCAACCTTTCTTTTTATGATGACTGTGCTCTGGGCAAGTCTGCACTATATGACATCTTATTTTATCTTATCAAAACATAAAGCTGCTTTTATTTATCCCACACAATACAAAACATCTGTCTTACATCTGTATTAAACTGGCTGTTCTCTAGGGTTAATGTAATGTCCCTTAATGTAAAGGTGCACATACAGTTTATAGTGTTCTTTGTCTTTGTGCTAAAGACATCCGTGTGTTCTCAAGATTCTATACGCTACCTTCATTTTCCTTTTATGTTTTTTAACTGTCAATAGACCATTTTCTCTGCACATGTAATGTCATGAACGTCTTACTTTTTTGAGAAAAACAAAAAGTCTGTCATATTAGATACAGGTTTTTAACCTCATTAGTCTGAATTATGAAAAAAATAATCTTTCTATGAGTGTTTGATCAGACATCAAATCTTTTCCAAAGACAAAACGTTAAACATTAACGTCTGATCTCCACTTACTTTTTAAGTTACTGGATACATTTGAGAAATGTCCTTTTCTGAGCAGCCCTTTTTATTCTGTGCTGTGATGCAGTGATTAGTTCTGATTGCAACCACAACGTTTTTGAAAATAACAAGTGTTTTTTTTTTTTTTTTTTTATTCTGTCTGGACGTGAGCAGCAGACTGTTGGCCCCTGCTGGGTCGCCTTCCATGCTATTAAATTCAGCGTTTGTGCCTCTTTGTAACTTTAAACACCACTGGTGTTTCTGAACTGAATGAATTCTGATCTGAGGGAAACAAAATCCACCCGGAGGAACATGGCCGTCTTTTCTATCTGTTTCCTTCTTTCACGTATCGATATGACCGTAACTGATAAATTGCCAAATGTGATTATTTTGTCTGTGTAGCTACGTGGATTGAATGCTTCATGCGGAGTCATTTCTGTCATAGTCATAAAAGCCTTTCCAGCATCAGTCAGATCTTTGAAAAACACATTCGGTTGATTGCCAATCCTTCACCACAACATGCTTTTTAAAATGGAAATGATGGAAAAACATGAATGTTTTTCCATCTTAAAAATAGCATAATAAGAATAATAATAACAATAATTAGATTTTCATTGAAAAACACAAATTCACAGAGTTCACAAGCAAGTGGACCGACGGATCTGTAGATCGACTGGAACTAAATGAGAGAGATCATTTCTTGCAAAAGCATCATCGTCTTCCACTCTTACAGACTTGTTTTTCAAAATGTGCCACTATTAATACTGAGTTTGTTTTCTGTAATGGGATACGTTTGTCTGTATTATGAAGTAAAAAAAAAACCTGACACATTCCTTCCTGCCTGTGCTGAATGTTCGCCGTGTTGATTCAGTCTGTCTGATGTGTCAACATGCTGAAAAGACTTTCAATGACATTTACATGAAGGCTGGTTGTCATAGAAATGCTCTGTGAGGCAGAATTAGAAAGGCCTCAGACAAAGACCACATAATTGAAGTTAGAACAACTGAGCCACACTCCGATCTCTCTCTCACTGATGTTTTTGTTGCAACTTCAGGGCCTTCTCTGGTTTAAACAAGTCATTTTCAGATGCAGTTGTATTAGGACACATAGGCATGATTAATTCTATGATATGTAACAATAATATGTTTATTTTATTCATTTTTTTCAACCTTTTCTAACCGTAAACCAAAAACTGTATTCCACTTACTTGTATTGGACTGTTGTCGTTACGGGATCCGTTTCATAGACGTCTTCGCGTGACACCTCGAGACGTGTTAAATGCAGAGTTTGATGAGCGGTGGACAAACTGCGATGTGCGTTATCTCGGTTACAGTTAATTAGATTTGAAATTAATTAACACAACCTGACTGGCTATGATGGCCGCTGTTGTTTGTCTGACCACAGAAATGTAATCACGTTGACTCTTCAAACATAAACCAAACCAAACATAATTCTGGGTTTTACTTTAATCATCACCGCCGGGTATATTGAGTCTTCTTCATTATGTCTGACACTATTAATGAGATTTTTTTTTTTTACTCACCCAATTTTTTGGCTGAAACAATTACACATGGACAAAGAAAAGGTAAAGAGTCATACAAAAAGAAAAGAACCACCTTGTGCAGTGAAACAAGCAAAATAAAAGACAGTGATGAAAAACTCGAAATGATACAGTGAAAAGAATGAAATGGAGGTTAAAATCAAGACACACGCTTCAAAAGCTTGTTCTGTGTGAAAATTACAGTTAAGATGCACAAATGACAGTTATTCTGCCAATTGTGACTCGTTTCACAGTCACAGTATCTCTTATAAATAATGGCAATATGATTTTTTCTTGACCAAATCATGCGGCTTTAATTGAGCTGAATTGAATAAACATACTTTTTGGACATTTCTGAATTGTAATTGTTTGATTAAGTTTTCATGTAGTACTTAATTAAACAACTGACTTTAACTCAGTATTTTATTATGTTGTTATTATTTATTTACACTGTTCTACCGAATTAGAGGTGCTAAGTAAATGCTGTTTAAAGTACGAACACATCCTGACACTCACAGCTACTGTCACTCACTGATGACGGTCTCTACAGGGGGAAAACACAAAGTGAGCAACAATCAAATCGCTTAACACTGAATTTGAGTTTGTCTGTCAAACCCAAGTTCACACCATGAGGGTTTGACTCCATCCGTCTGATAATGAATTACATTTTCTCCCTCGGTTTGTGGCGTTAATTAGGATGCACATCAGCAGACCTCGTCACCAGTGACTCTGTGTGTTTTTTTGTTTTCGTCTCTGGATGTCAGCGCCCCAGTCATCCAATTCTGTTGACGACACAGTGTCGGCACAAAGGAAACTACAGCCCTGTCAATTTATCCGTGGATGCATATCCATATTTTAGTAATTAGTGCAGCTGGGTGTCAGGGCCTGACAGGAAGTTTTTAATATTTTATTAAGTGATCAATTTATTTATGAAAAACAGACGCTTGTTTGTAATTTTTTATCGTGAAGGGACAAATGCCATTCATCGCTCTGCGGCAGTTTGAAGATTCAATTCAAACTGCTTTTTGTGTGTCGTAAACAAATCTGATTAAGGTAGATGAAAGCATTCACAAAAAAGAAGAAGTAAAACTTTGACTTTGACTCAGTCACAGTCAACGTTCACAGTGGCATGATGAACCCTAATTGCCACTCTTGTGTGGACTGCCATACATTTGGTTCAGACATTGATTTTACCTTTACTCTGACATTTCACATCAGCCCCAGATGTACTTGATAAGGTGTTATGTACAGGTGGAGGAGACACAGATTCACGGGTTCCGACTCATCTGTTTATCTGGAGCTGCTGCTCCTGGATGAGTTTTGGTTTTTAGAGCTGCAGCTCGTCAGTGTTTCTCTCTTCAGCAGCAGGGCTGGATATCTTGGCAGTGTGACTAAAGGAAGATTATATCGGTCTAAATGAGACACTGCAGTCTGGAGTGAAACTGGCACAAATTAAACGGCTCATTCTTTCCCTTTTATCAAGCATGAATTTCTTACTTGTCTGTTTGACTTCAGGCCAGTTACAATCTGTGCCTTTTAATCTTTGATTGTCATTTCAGACGCCTTCGCTCAAGTGAGGCACACTTTTCTGCCCACTAAGCAAACTTCAGTCCATTTTTTTTAGCTTGCTTTCATCTTCTCGTTCATTCCCTGCTGCTGACGTTAGAGTTAACGTGAGATAATCCACTTGTCAGTATGACACTCTCAAGCAGATCAAACAGATTCTGCCCCTAATTACGGAAAATGGAACTGCAACGTGATTTTAAACTTAGATCTTTATAGCTTAATTACTGGTTAGTATTGTTGCCTCACAGCAAGGAGGTCACTGGTTTGGATCCCAGTTCGACTAAGGGCCTTTCTATGTGGGAGTTTGCATGTTCACCTTGTATGTGCTTGGGTTTTCTCCGGGTACTTTGGCTTCCTCCCACAGTCCAAAAACATGCAGATTAGGTTAATTGTGAGTGGGTGTGAGTGTGAGAGTGAATGGTTGTAGGGAACTGTCCCCCCCCCAGACCCTCATGTGGGGCACAAAGCAGTAGAAAATGAATCAAAATCGTATCCATGCCCTAGGTCATTCACTTCAGTATCACATACAGAGATGGGAACTGTGTGTGTGTGTGTGTGTGTGTGTGTGTATAGTTCTTCAACTTTGTCATGTCATACACAAGAGGTCCACTAACATGGTTGAACTTCCTGTTCCTCATCATGGTGAAGTGGATGAACCACTCGCTCACCACACTGTAGACAATCAGTCCTGATGGACTCTTTAGTGTCATCTTCTATCACCTCAGCTGCTGATTGGTTAACCTATTCACAGTCCACTTCTTCACAGAAGACTGTCTCTCTTTCACTTTGTCATGGTTTATTGATTCTCGACTTTTATAACTGGTTAGCAGATAAAAAAAGCAAAAAACAAACTGTCTTCTTTTCCTTTTTCTTATTTTCAGTTGGACAACGTGGATGAGCAGGCAGCTCAGATCCGCAGAGAGCTTGATGGCAGGCTCCAACTTGCTGAGAAGATTGCCAGGGTGAGTAACACACACATTTTCTTTTTTCTTTTATTATTATTTTTATATTGATTTTTTCTTTTCATGTATACCCCTGAGTCCTGTTCTTGTACAGTGGGTCCTACGTCTGTTTAAAATTATTTGTTATAACCAAATGGACCAAAGAAGACCAGACCCTTCATGTGTCAGAGGTCAGACTCTTCTCTAGTGTGGTTGATTGCTAATAAGCAACAGTTGCAAGTCATGTGTAACTGTAAAAGGACACGAGTCCAACCTATCTTTATTATACTGCAGCAAAATGCAACGCTGATTCTACATGAGTTCTCTTCATGCATCCCTTGATAAAAATGGTTGAGCTCAAAGCTGGTGAAAATGCAGACTTGGTGCACCAAGGTTCCTGAATGGAACTGGTCCAGGAACCAGAGAAATATAGCTGAACACAGACGATGGGTTTGGCAGGTATGACTAACAATTGGTTCTTAAGCACATTCACTTTCTCAACAAACTCAGGGACAAACCTGCCTTTTACCAAATAGCAGGCAAATAGAGAATAATTGATGAATAACTAGCATTAATCCCATCTTTTCTTTTTCTTTTTTACAAAGTAGCTACTTGACACGACTGCCTCCAATGTGGCAAAAAACAGTTTCATCAGTTAGATTGCAAGTCTTAAATTACAACCATTTAATTTTCTCTAGTCTCATTGTCATTAATAACTTAATTGTTTCAGCAATTATAGCATGCTGAGGTGCTGACTGTAACCATCACCGTAACAACTCACACAAATGTCTTTCCAAACATCTTCCTCATCAGGTACACTGTTCTACAGTTAGTGATTCGTCTGGACCCAGTACGGAGAAATAAAAAGAATGCATTTATTTGCCCCCTCTTCCACCGCAGGGAACTTTTCTCATTTCAGTTTCCACAGAAATTCCCTCGACCCAAAAGATTCACCAAAAGAAGTACCTACTCTTGACTAGGGACTTTTTAGATTACCAGGAACTCTAGAGGGGAGGGGCTGTGTGCTCGAGAAACTTTTAGGCCAGTGTGGCTGCAACCCACTTTTAAACAAGACCTTTAAAATGAGACAGAGAAAGAAGAACTTATTCATTTCGCGATCGGTCATTTAAAACATATGGAGCAAAAGAAAAGGACGTACGACAAGCGGACAAGTGGACATCCAGGTTCTTTTGAGCGTATTTGCTGAGGAGACGCAAACCACACAGATTACTGGGAATTCTTTTCCCCGGGTAATAAAAGTTCCTGAAAATGATGGTGGAAAAGGGGCTATTGAAATGTATGTACATACTGTACAACTTAGAACAGTTACAGGTCATAAGTTTGCAAGTCTTACTCTTATCTGTTACTCTTATCTGAGCTGAAGAAGATTACCTTACCTCTGTGTTACCTGTGTCTTGCAGGAAAAGAGATACCCAAAGTTTGTCTCTAATGACATGGAAGCTCTGTATGTGGAGGAGCTGCGCTCATCCGTCAACCTTCTGATGGCAAACCTAGAGAGTCTGCCGGTGTCCAAGGGAGGCCCAGACTTTAAACAGAAACTCAAACGCTCCTCTATGAACAACTCCTTCCTGGATCTTGGAGACGAGGGAGACGTCTTGTCCAAATCTGACGTTGTGCTGTCTTTCACTCTGGAGGTTTGTGTGTGTGTGTGTATTTGGATGTCTTTTTTTTTTGAGGAAGGCATTGAGTTGTAGATCTCAGGAGTTAGAAAATGTTCACACAGTGGAGTCACTGCTTCAAGCTTTAAGATGATGTTTGACAGTTTGGACACGGTTGAATGGTTCAGGATACGACAGGGTTTTGTTTCGTTCAAACTCTGAGCTCATTAGCTGCTGTTTGAATACAGACATTATTTTAGGTCTTGTTGACAGTGGTTATGTAAACAGTTGTAAAGTTTGAGCTACAACCAATTTAATCTCTACTCACATTTAAAAAGCTGATGCATTTCAATCACTGTGTTCTACTTCACTTGCTCTCCACACAGACCTTTCACACCTGCTCACACCTGATTGGTAAAAATGGAGACGAGAAAGCTTCAGGCACCAAAATCCCAGACTCTGTATACTGTTTACATTCAGAGATTAGAGTTAGGATTAGAGTTTGGGTTTGCATTTAGCTGTGCAGGATACGTTTTTGGGCTGTGGACTTCTTGTCATTGTGTGTTCTTACAGGGAGGTCCAAAGATGACCCAGCAACTCCTTCATTTTATTGCAAACTCACTCACAATGTGTCGTATTGCACTGCATCAGAGGAGCAGCAAATAAAAAACAACTTTGTAGCTTTAATCCATTCATACATAATGATTATTTCAGCAGTTAAATAAGTAACTTTTTGATCATTCTACACAGATTAAAATGTGACTTTAGTTTGCAATGACTGAACGTATTGTGATGGTCAAGGCAGACAGCAATGTGCTCACCTTCACCTCCACTGGTGCTTTCAGATTGTCATCGTGGAAGTCCAGGGTCTGAAGTCTGTTGCTCCAAACCGGATTGTTTACTGCACCATGGAGGTGGAGGGAGGAGAGAAGCTGCAGACGGACCAGGCAGAAGCCGCCAGACCACAGTGAGTTATTCTTCCTCTGTCTCTGTTACACCCGGTCAAGGGTGTGCTAATCGAACAATTGATGCAGACACAGAAAGTAAAGCACAGACACCGATTCAATAACGGAGGTTATTAAAGTTATTATTCAGTAATAATGAAACAGAGCTGACACAAAGATTGCAAACAGCATAATCTGGTGTCTCAACTGACATACAGGCAGAAGCAAGCACATTTTAATTTTTGGAAGGCTAAAGAAATAACCTGGGATTGATCCGTACATACTGTCACTTGCTATAGGACTAATGAAATGGAAAGCAACCAGCTGTTTTTATACATGTGCTAACATAAATAATTCAAGAAACATTGTCTATCTTACATGATTAAAGTAAAGATATGATGAATTTGACTCAAATAAAGATATAATATCCTGCAGTATTTATCTTTGCTTTGCCTGAGTTTTTAATGATGACGTGACACAAAATAAGCTTAATTTTAGTCAGTACACGACTTGTATAATTTGACCCAGCTAATGGTGCCACTCTGTTTCTTCCAGTTCCACTACTTAGGCTTTGGAATATAATCTGTATCTACAGCAGGATGTTACTATGAAATAGTTATAGACCACCACTTTGGCAGACTTGCCTATCTTAAATTTGTAATGGATTAAAACCAAATTTGAATCCTTTCATATCCATTCAACACAGTTACCTGAAAGTGCACCACAGCAGACCATACGCTTTGAAAAACAAAAAAAGTTCTCTGAACTCAGATAGAACCTAACTGACCTTATATGTAACAGGGTAAGAGTCTGACCCTCATCATTCCCAAACTGCACAGTCACTCGCCCTAATCTATGTTTTCCGATTGTCCAGTTGAGGCTGAAAAGTCCAGATGATGAGTCTGTTATGTAATAGTGATTGGAGTTGGTCTTAGTCTGAGCTCTGGTGTTTTTCATTCCTGCCCATCATGAAGTGACTCTACAGAGAGCAGGTTTTTGACAAGGATGGTTTAGAATAAGAACAACAGTGGAGGTCCATTCCTCACCCATCGTCATCTTCTTTCTACCTCTTCTGCCTCTCCTCACATTCTTTTCCCCCTTCGGATTATAAATATACAGTAGATGCACGCGTGCTCTGGCCCACACCTTGCCTCCATCATTAGATGATGGTGGTAGAAATCTGTGAGCTTGTGGATAAGCAGGCGCTTGTCAGAGCTGTAGCTCATACAGCCACAGAGACGACTAGGTGCTGCCAAAGAAACTCTGGCTCAGGCATCGAAATTACCTGTAAGCAATGTGATCTGGTCTAGAAGAATAGCAACTGTATCAGAAACCGTGCTGCATTGGAAGTAGGTTTTGGTGCCCAGCCCTGCTTGACAATATCGTCAGATCTTACTCCTTATAAACAAATAAATGGTTGTGTTTTGACTAAAAACTGTTCCACTTCTCTCAGTTTCTGAGTGCACAGGTTTCGTCTCATAACTACGGTAACAGAAAAGTCTCTTTAAAGTATATTATTGTCGAAATATTCTTGATAATTGTTTTTGCTCCCTCTCATGCTGCTGATTAACACGAAGCTTCATTTTGAACAATGTTTTCCTCAACAGTGTTGTTGCTATGCACTCTACAGTTCTTGAAGGTTTTTGGTCATCAGATGCTGGGTGGGACGGTAGGGGGTCGGTGTGGTAATGAGGCTGCCCTTTCGTAAACTAATTTTTTCTCCTTGAGGGCCCTCCATCTGCCTCAATCACCAACGCCAATTAGAGGAACCCACCGTCGCCTGGCTTTACCTCCGCTCCTATAACCGCCACTGTAATTAGCCTGCAGAACGCTTTCGCATTCCTCATCTTTGATCACACACATTTAATGACATTGTAGTTAACCATAATTACACGGACAATGTGATTACACAACCACAGTGACTCCTGTGGTTGTAACGAGTCTTTAATCACTGAGGACCTTTTCAATTAATAATAATCATAATTGTAGTGGGACGTCAAGCATCTGTGATTTGCTTCGAGAATCATACCTGTGTATCTGCATTGTTGTTTTTTTTTTTTTAAATCAAGTTGCTGCTTTTCTTTATGTTAATGAACCTCCTGCGGTGTAAAAAATTGACCAGGTTGTAAAAGTGATTTTTTATTTTGTGGCAGCTGCTGCAGCCAAAGCCATTAGTCTTTATGTTGTCTCACCATCCGTCTCACTCTTGTAGATGTCTTCTCTCAGGAGAAGTGTAAAGAAATTCTCATGGATAAAGTGATTAGATTTCAAGGTCACTGTTGAGGTCATACTGATTTCAGTTTTAGTCTTTCAGTATTCCACAAAGAAAACTGTCTGAGTCCCAATACAGCATACAAAAATCTTTTTTTTTCTTTCTTTTTTCCTGCCTTGTACACAACAAGTCACAAGTCAGATTTAATATTTGATGATGTAACAGATGTTCTATTATTCCAGGGTCCTCTGAGCACAAATCTTTGTTGATTCAATGGGCATTTGTGGAGAGTCATCAGTTTCCAAAGCAACACAATCCTTAGTTTTGTGATGAAAGGCCATGTGAAGGCCATTTAACAGCAAAATAAAGTATATTACAATTAATCAGATGGAGATTGTATGAGTAGAGCTGTTAAATGGCTAAAATCGGTCTCTCCTGCTTTCCTGGTCACAACCATGTTTTAGTGAGCTCACTGTTAAGCTGCGTTGGTAATGTTTAAGGTTATTTATGTCTTCATAACTGTAGAAAGACAGAAATCTGCAAAAACTGCAGGAATCTGACACTTTATTTTTTCCACCTGTGCGCCACACACGAATACATACCTTAGAACTTACTTTCTGCACATATAAAGGGACAGTTTGACATAAATGTGTGTAATCCCTGAAGCGTGGGTCTGAGTGTGTTTGATGATGGTTTTTGTCCATTTCCTCTGACCAGAGGGTGTCTCTCTGTAAGATGAGCATTAACAGCTGACACTGATGGAACTGTTAATTGCCTCTAGAGCTGTGACTGAAGACCCAGTGTGATGTGATGACAAGAAACGGAGCAGAATTTGCAGGGTGACCTCCTGCTGCAGTCAACTTTGCACTCCATAAAATCACTGAACTTGAAAACACATTATCCAGTGTGTTTTAGGGTCTGCAAATAATGCTAATAATAATAGTCACTGGATTTGAGTAGCAGCACTGGGGCTTTGTTCATGCTTTTAAAAACAGAAGAAACAAAGTCTAATGAGAGAAGTCCACGCATTTATTATCTTCATATTCTATGTGGATCCCACTGGAACTCAGCTTGAAAAAAATAGAAAGTATTAAGTGAGATTCAATTGAGCTTGACATATACTGTTTTTGATTGATCAATGAAGAGATACAAACCTAAGTAGGCTTCTGTAATAATAATAATAATAATAATTTTATTCAGAAATGGAGTCTACGAGTGATTGGATTCTTGGAGCGTGTAGCAAAATCACACCTGTGGAGAAAAAGAAAAGTCTTAATTTTGTGCCATATGTACTGCAGCCTGTTAACATTTAATGTTGTCTGTCAGGTGGGGGACTCAGGGGGATTTTATCACAACTCACCCGCTGCCCTCGGTCAAAGTAAAGCTGTTCACAGAGTGCACCGGGGTCCTGGCTCTGGAGGACAAGGAGCTGGGCCGAGTGAGTCCACACCCACACACACACACACACACACACACACACACACACACACACACACACACACACACACATACTGTAGGATAAGGCTAGGTTTGTAGGCATCAACAAAAAATATCTTAATCCTTTGATCACAGTGTTAGAATAAGCAAAGGAACCTCATGTGTCCCCAGTAAACACTTCCTCAACCCAATACTACATCATACCCTGTGAGTATTAGGTGGTGTTGTTGCCATCTGCAGCATGATATAGTTTTCCTGATGTATTTTAAGGCGGAATGTGAATGCAGACATTATGAGACCTTTTAAGGTTAAGTGCTTGAGCTCTCCGGTATAAAATCTCCCGGCCTATCAGACCCCCGAGATGTATCTGATCTACTAATTTCATTTTCTTTCTTTCAATGGCAAAAAAGCTTTCTATTGTATTCTGTTTCCCTAACACAGAGCATTTAGAGTTCTGTCGTAACAGCTCACAAGTGTATAGTCTTGAACAGTTATGCGCAGTAATGTTCTAAAACTACTGGGCACTAAAATTCCTTTGTACCTTTTCTGCTGTAGATTGATTAACAAATAAATAGTTGTCATGACAGCTGGTTGGATGAATAACATGTAATATTAACTGTTCTCATGTTTCTGTGGTGGTGGTGGACCAAATGCTCTGCTCACTGTGTGATGAACTCTTGTTATTTCTAAAAATCTTATTAGAGGAAAAGCCCCCTCTGGGTTGCCAGTAGACTGCATCTTTATGGTAAGCAGCAGGAAGGTTAGGTCTCCCTTGAGAGAAACCTTACGCAGTTCAGATTCAGCTGAAGGTCATAAAACGTAAATCAAGGCAGGAGGCATCCACCAGGATCAATTTGGTGTTGAGTGTCTTGCCCAGGGAGCCATCGCCATATAGATTAGAGGAGCAAGGGATTGAACTCCCAACCATCTCTACCTGTTGAGTCACAGCCGATTAAAAGCAGCAGTCGACCCCCTACAACATACAGTACCACCACAGTTGACTTTTAAAAAGCAAAGTGGTTGTCACAGAAAACGGCACACTCATTGCAGATCATTGTCACTATCTTAGCCTGATGTGCTCACATCTGTCAAAGAGAGAAAATCTACTGCCCAGTAATCACATCACAGTTAATCATTACTCAATTTCTGAGCTGGACAGAAGAACGACAATGACGGTATCCTGTTGTCCCCTCAGGTGGTCCTCAACCCCACCACCAATGGACCAAAGCAGGCTGACTTCCACAGGATGGCCGTCCCCAAGAACAGTCAGGACGCCGAGCTGAAGATCAAGCTGGCCGTCCGCATGGACAAACCCCCCAACATGAAGCACTGCGGGTGAGTCTCCCATTTTCTCCTCCTTTCTAATTCTCTTTATTGTTTATCTTCTCCATCTTTTTGAATGATTTGAACAAAGGCGGTGATGAAACACTGATCGTAGCCCCATATGTCAAACAGTGTCACTAACAAGACTGAACTTTGAACAGGCTGACAGCTCCACCTACTGGTTTGATAGAGGAAGCACAGACAGTTGGTGCTGAATATGGGAGCAGCTCCTTGGTTGGTTTATATTTTTAAAATTCCTATTCAGATCTGTCGTGTTAATCTCATTTTAAAGCATCCACACAGAGCATGTTAAACTGAAGCAGAGGCTAAGACAATGTGGTGTACATTCACACAACATGATCCCTAAAATAACAACATTCACAAGCTCCATTAGGAAAAAAAACCCACATGTACACCCTAATTTACTATTATATGTCTCGTTCTTTTTGCCTGTATGAGTGCAAAATAGCTTCTCTTAATTCATTTGTAGTCTCACTAAAACAAGTATATCCAAGTATTTTCTCTGCGTTTCCTGTTTCAACCTCAAAACCTGAATGATGTTTTTAGTTCAGTCAGTTTAGTAAAATATAATTTCTACATTTTTTTTTCCTCACTCTGCTAAATAAATTGTTTGTAATTATAAATTGACTATAGTTTTTGTCTAATCAGCCAATCAAAACAACCATTATGGGCAATTTTGGGCCCTCTAGATTGTCATGGACATGTTTTGAGAACACTTTTTGTAATAAATCATGGGATGAAAATAATTTCCATGCAGGAATTTAGTGGTTAATCCTTGGATTACACTTTTAAAATTACAGTTAGATTTGTTGGCCAAATATCTGTACATATTCAAATAATTGACTGCAGTGTCCTAACCAAAACTGCAGGTCCAGGTAAAGTTGTGTGTCTGTGTTTTACAGTTCTCCTTTTTTGCCAGGAGATGGCAGCAAATCATCATGCAACATTTCAGTGGATTTAATAGTGCAATACCTCATGTGTTTCCTTGTTTGATAGCAAGCATCTGCAAACACTTGAAGTCTAACTCAAAAAAACCCAAAACAGTTTTATTCCAACACAGCAGAAGTCTGTTCAGCCTATTCATCTTGTGGTGAGACAGATTCCCATGCCTGGAAATTTAAGTTTGTAAACCGCTCCAGCACCAATGTCCGTAGGATATAATTCAGGGTATTTAGCTGAAGGGGACACAGGAGCTGTTGGTTTACTGCTGCTTAGTTTGGTGTGTTTATGTCTTATTTTCAGTGAATCTGAATAAAAAAGTATTTCAAAAAAGTCACACAAATAACACATTTGAAGGCAGCGGTGGATCAACAACTCCTGTGTGCTCCTGTGTGCCTACGTCATGTCAGAAAACGTCCAGTCTTTGTGCTAATTGTGCTTAACACTCTCAGATATTGACGTGAAATCCATCTGCTCATTCAACTTTGAGGTTGTAAAAGTGTTAGTGTTCCTTAGTGAAATGAATTAGTCTTGCATTTCTTATCCAAACAACACCTGCACACACTGGTATGTTTGAATTGTCACTGTCACTGTTATTATTCTGCAATAAAAGTTTGGTTTACTTTTTACATCGAACATTATTGTAGATATTGAAATAACAAAAAATGACAGATTGAAAGAATTCAGGCAGCCCTGTGTGAGAGGTGGCACTTTTGATGGTATATCTGTCGCATTTCTACGGATATCTCCTGCATTTCTTATCCTGACAATGTCAAAGTCAGCACTGTACACACTGGTGTCCTTAGAAAGTCATCTGCCAAGTTTGAATCCTGTGAAGGCGAACCGTTGGCAGGTTAATAGATTAACAGGCAGACTGACTCCCCTCCACTGTGAGCCAGCACCCATGATAACAGACTGACTGATTGAAAGTAAAACAGATCAGGTGCAGTTTTTAACGTCATCCTCAAGGGGCCAGTATTATTCTCCCTGTGATTCCACCCAAGTCTCTGGTTTACGTTCGTCTCTGTTGCATGAAACTTCTGGGCATTTTCTGATTTGTTAAAAACACAATCTGTGTGACCAAGATGAACAGGCCACACAGGGTCTGTGCGCTAGATTTGTTAAATAAATACAGTGTATACAAAGAACGTCTAAGAAGAGGCCAACTGAGGCAGACGTTTCTGTTGCTTAAAGCAGAGAAAAAGAGCACAAACAGAACATGTTTTGCTCTCTTTGTGTTGTTTCTTTCCCGGGTTCAGGCTGCAAAAAAGAAAAACATGAAAAGGAACCTGATAGGTTAAAGACATGAATCCATTAAGACGCTGACGGATGCAGGAGTATGTTTTACTTTCTGTAAGAAAAGAGCAGGAAATGAAAAGGTGTACAGAGGGGAAACATTGTGTTTGCTCTAAACAAAACGTAGGTAGTGTTACAGATTATTTGGTCTTGCTCTAAACCTTATTAAGCAAATGTGCTGAGATTTTTTGGTGCAGCAATTTACACCCGTATTTATTATTTCTACAAAATGAATTTGATATAAAATTAGTAAAAGATCAGGAACTAAGTTCATTGTCCTATTGTAAATATACTTATAAAAGCCTGATTATGATGGTGACAGATGAGAGAAATTTCTCTGCAGCGAGGACTGTTAAATGCCTGCAGTGAACACACACACACACACACACACACACACACACACACACACACAGAGGGCTGTGGCTGAGTGGTAGTTTGAAACCCTGCATGAGGAGCGCTCATAGCCAAATCATTTTCACAAGTGGCCGGTGAGCAGTGCCACATATTAACCTGGAGTCATACAGAATGGCCCAGATTCTCCGCCCAGACGTGCCGCTGCCTTGACTGGAGGCCTTTTCTTTAAGGGCGGGCAGCAGGGCTGAAGAAAGAGGTCTCACCATCGATTGATTTTCCTCACTTGCACTTGCCTGTGTCCCACGCTTCAGGAGGCCTGGGAGCAGCCATCGATTGAAAGGCCACGCTGGTCATTCTTCCATTTTCCCCAAGACTTCCTCAATGTCATATTCCATATAATGTCATGGCCTCTCTCAGTTTAGGACTCGGTGTTTTCAGCTACGTTGTCAGGGGAAGAAATTCATGTGTTGACAAAGATAACAGCTGGAGAATGATGGCTCATTGTAGTGTGTTGTTTTGCAGGGAGATTTAGAATGCATTATAGTGTCTACAATTTTAGAGTCTCAAGTATGCCAGGAGGGTAAATGAGTAGATAAATTGTTCCCTCACATTACTCGAACACACTTTTATTTATTTTCTTAAAGGTTATTGTTGTACCTTAGTATCTCACATGAGTGATACTCAAGTCATTATCTTCAAGGTTGCATACTGTTATTTTCATATCAATGAATCTGTAGTATTGCTTTTTAATTAAATATTAAGTGATGATTGTCAGAAAAATGTAAAGCGTGAAGATGTGTGTGTGGCCATAATGAGAACATTATTATGCACTTGATTTTCACTTCTAGTGTTTGTCTTGAAGACACTTGCCTTAGATGACTGTGAGAACTCCGGAGCAGGTTTTACCCTTAAGCACTTCTCCTTGTGTGGCTGCACTCATCCTTCCCTCAGGCCTTGTCTCTGCAGTTAAAGTTGAGAAGCTCCCCGCCGGTAAAGCATGATGCTGCCACCAATATGTGTCGCCATAGGAACAGCACTATCCAGGTGATGAGCACAGCGTGGAATTTGACATATATGGTGTTTGGAGTTCAATCTTTGAGCACATGTGGAGGAAATTCTCATTTATTTGTTGTTTTGCAAACTCCAAGCAGACTGCCATGTTCATTTTAGTGGCTTTTGTTCAGATGTCGTACCAAAAAGGTCCCGACTGATGAAGTGCTGCAGAGGGGGTTGTTCTTCCAGAAAAACCTCTGAAGCTCGGTCAAGCTGCATCCAGACAGACTTGAACGCTAGATAATATCTCTTTAGTTTGCTTTTCACATATGACAAACACAAGCAGGAGATTGTCTGGATACAATTTGTTCACAACAGCAGTAGAATCTCCACAGGACGCAGGCGAGGGGGTGGTTCCTGGCTTAAGCTTGCAGGAGGCAGGAGATTCTCCTGCTGCGCTCTCACTTGGACATTATCTGAATATTACATTAAGGAGCTAGCAGGAGAGTCTCAAGAGAATGCGTGAAAGTGGTTCCCGTGGACATTTGCATTTATAACAGAGTGCATGTCTGAAAGCAGCCTCCGAGTGAGATCTGGGTTCTTGGTCGCATCCTTGACCAGGTTTCTTTTTGGCAATGTCTGGTCCTGGTCCAAGATTTTGGCCTATTCTAGGAATATCCGTAGGAACATTCAAAGCCTATTTGAATCCTTGCACTGATCTGTGCTTCACTATTTTATCACAGTAGTCTACAAAGAGGTCCCTGGACTACATGTCTTGCAGTGTAAAGTGCAGTGTAAATAGTATAACATGTCAAAAAATAGTTTTGATGTCCAGTAAATTCAGTTTTTTTATCCCATGAAGACACCAATCAAATTCTACTCACATCTCACATCTCGAGAATATACAGTTTATATATTTTTTTTACAATATAAACATTGAACGTCAATGTGTGTCTTCAACAGTTGAGGTTTTTAAAAGTCATCTGTGCATGTAGTGTAGTAAGTAGTGTAGAGCTGCAACTAACTATTATTTTCATAATCGATCAATCCGTCCATTATTTTCTCGATTAATCAATGAATCGTTTGGTCCATATAATATCCGAAAACCTTAAAAAATGTTGATTGGTGTTTGTCAAACCTGGAAATGATGATGTTCTCAAATGTCTTGTTTTGTCCATAAACCAAAATGATTCCCTTTTAATGATTTCTTTGTTATCCAGAGCAAAGAAATGTTCACCTTTAAGAAGCTTAAACCATAAGAAATCTTGTTTTAATTGTGAAAAAAACTTCAAACCAATTATCGATTATCAAAATAGTTGCCGATTAATTTAGTAATCAATTAATAATCGATTAATTGTTTCAGCTATAAAGTAGTGTCCTATGTGCCTGTGACTGGGGAATAGCAATGATTATTCAAATGTATTCTGATTCCCAACTTTCGGTGTTGAAAATATCCAGTTTATTCCTGTTCATTGTTATAGATTCCTGTTAATTCCCTTGGGAAGTTTCCAATTTTGAAAATTTGTGGAATTTTGCTCGAAGTAGGGAAAACACATGCTGAATTAATTTTGGCATCCTCAGGCTGTTTCACTGCCACACTGTCCTGACTTGCTTGAACTGAACGGAGCCATCGTTGATGCCATCAGTTACACTTGCACTAAAACAGGTCCAAATGTCTGCTGTGAGAAAGGGCAGTCGCGGCACACAGGTTGCATCCCACCAGTAAGAGTATAAGACTTTGTCATTATGGCAGTGTGGTGGGTCCCGGTGGGTTAATGCCAGCTACCTCAAGTCCAAAGACATGAGGGTCAGGTTAACTAGTACAGTGTTAACCAACCCTGGTCCTCAGGGAACACTGCCCTCCATGTTTTAGATGTTGCCCCGCTCCAACACACCTGATTCAGATGAACTGCTCGTTATCAGGCTTCTGCAGAGCTTGATGACGAGCGGACAATTTGAATCAGGTGTGTTGGGAAACACTGAACTCTAAGTGGCCCTTAGGTATGCAAACATTGTTCCTGTAAGTTGCTGTGATGTTCCTTGTGTCTCAGGTACCTGTACGCTCTGGGACAAAGACTCTGGAAACGCTGGAAAAGAAGATATTTTGTTCTTGTTCAGGTAACAAACTAGAAAAAAATGCTTTTATTTGTGATCAATTTGCAAATGGAGTCACTGCTGTTGGGAGAGGAAAGACTACAGGTTAAACTGTAGCAGTATTGAAAATGATTTGACTCAGTGACTTTTTTTGAAAGATCTGGCAGATGTGAGGAAAAAAAAAACAAAACCCAAAAAACATTAACTCTCAGCCTTTGCAGAAAACATGCAAATTGTCATTTTCAAACACTCCTCCTTTAATTTTGTAGCAGAGAGGCAGTCAAAAAAAAACCAATTTAAGGTTATTACAGAAAATCATCTCACATCAGCCACTCTGTTTGAAAGGTTTGCACATCTCATCTGAGGACAAGAGATCTGCTGAAGCAAAATTAATTAAGTTTTGGTCTGTGAAATTCTCCTTCATACTTCATTTCCAATGTTATTTACTTTCCGAGCACTTAGTGATCAACTCAGGAGTCTGTGAGAGCAAAAGCAGACTTTTAAAATTAAAATGTTTTTCTTTGTGAAGCGTAGCTTTGGTTACCTACGCCTGACACTTATTTATTTATTTATTTCTATGTTTATTTCGGTCATGTCAGTTAGATCACTCATCATCACACATCATCTTAGTGTAGTTCACACAATAACCGAAAGGGAAAGCGGGAGAAGCAAACGCTTATCTAGTCCCGCCCCCATTACCCACAGAATGCATATTTTCATCGTACAAAGTAGTCTAAAACCAGCAAACGGTGACATTTTTCATCTGAGTATCACTTCTATTTAGATTAGTTTGGTCGATGAAGTCAATGGTTTATTGACTCTTTGGTAACATTTCTAACATCCTCAAAGACTAGTTCTAACTCTGTGGGTTTAAAATGACAGAGTGGTAATGAAAGGACATTTTTAATTAGGGCTGCAACTAACTATTATTATTATTATTCTCGATGGAGCAATTATATGTTTGGTCTGTAAAAAAATGTTGGTGTTTCACAAAGCTCACAATGATGATTTTCTCCTGTTTTGTCCACTGACCATTATTCAGTTTTAATGATGTATTTATTATATGAGGCGGACAAACCTGAGAATATTCACATCTTGTTTGGGATCTTGTTTTAATCATTTGATAAAACACTCAAACCGATCACAATCGTTGGTGTTTAATTTAGTCGTGACTTAATCATTGCAGCCCCATTTTTAGCCATATTAAACCTTCACCTGTTCCACCTTTTTATTATAAAGGTGAAACAGATATTGCAACACTGCTGTATACAGCAGCAATTACATTCAAAAAAACAGAGGGAAACTTGGTGTGAGTCCTGGACTGGCACAGGGTGTAATGTTGTTCTGTATCTGGTGGATGTGCAAAGAAGAGACTTTACTTAGAAGCTTGGTTTCATTGATTAATTGATTGCAATATCAATTCCTGAAATAAAAACAACAAATGTGAGTATTTTCTGGTTTCTTTGCTCTAAAGAAAGTCAACTGAATAAATCAAGAGATCATTTAAAGTGTCTGTTAGGACACATCCTTAAACCGTTTCAGGCCGTATGTGAAGTAAGGACAACGCTTGCTCAATAATAGATAACTAAACATGCTCCATGTATAGTTTTAGGACTACTTGGGCGTCTGAAGTGTGGTATGATTTTTCACTTTGTGGCCTGTGTCCTTCAGGTGAGTCAGTACACATTTGCCATGTGCAGCTACAGAGAGAAGAAGGCGGAGCCTCAGGAGCTGATGCAGCTGGAGGGCTACACTGTGGATTACTGTGATCCTCAGCCAGGTAGATGCACCTCAGCTGTGCACATGATGCCCTCTATTCTGTTAGCTTCTCCAACACTTAAACATGGTCCCCCATTAGACACTCTGTTATCAACGTGGGGGCTTTAAAACACTTCTGCCAAATAAGAAAATAAACAACTCAATAGTGTATGTCCATTTATTCTTTGTAATACATCTGTACATATATTTATTTCCATATTACTACCTGTATGTTTTTTTATTTATATTGCCATACATTTATTTTTGCAGTTCCTTGTCTCTAAGTAAAAAGCAATTAACAAACATAGATGAGCAAATTTATAGAGAAATGAATCTCAAAGACTGGGACATCATGAATGGGGAGTGGAGTGAGTTATTGTTAAATAAAATAAAAATGTTCAGATGCATGAGCTGGTCTTTAGACTTTACAGTCTCACCAGGGCGAGCTGCAGATGAGTCCTATGAATGATCAGATCTGGACTGCATTTCGTTTGAAGCTTCTCACTTCTGAGTCTCTTTCTTCTCCTCCTCCTCAGGTCTTCAGGGTGGTCGAGTGTTTTTTAACGCGGTGAAGGAGGGCGACCTGGTGATGTTTGCCTGTGACGATGAGTCGGACCGAGTTCTGTGGGTTCAGGCCATGTACCGGGCCACCGGACAGTCCTACAAGCCAGTTCCACCTCTCCAGAACAAAACCACAAATTGCAGAGGAGGGATTCAGAAAGCCGCATCGCATATCAGTAAGTTGTGGCCCTCATTGGCCCCACACAGCCATTGTGAAACATTGACGGAGACCTTGAGTTAGAAACTAAACTACATTAAGTGTGGGGTTTAGATGGACACACTGTAAATGTGGTACTTGGTAGGATGGTGGCTTATTTGTGGCTCTGTCTTTTGTCAGCAATTTCTAAGGTTTTCACTGTGTGGGGAAAACTTTGGCAAAATACATCCCTACCCCTCCACCTTTGGCCCTTTCGCCCCTTGGCTGCTTTTTTTCTTTTTCTTGACAGTGTTGCAAAATTCTGGCCATCCTACTCTGCGTCAGTGGTATATGTCTTTCTGGCTTGTGAAGGTTGTGATCATGTGTTGAAAAAGGTGCAAAAGTATGCCAGCTACAGACCCTATCTTGAAAACATGATACTCGTAATGCAAATGTGTACAAAGGTTAGTTGGAGCAAAGGTTTTGGGGTAAATTCATCCCCCCCTCACTCCTAAACCCCCCGACAGAACATAACAAAAAGGTCTCCCCTTGTGAATGGAACTGCTAATAATTGCAGAGAGCAGAAAGTCTTTCAAACTGGAGTTATTTGAAAGTTTCAGTCTTGTAGATGAAACCTTTATTTCAATGGTATGCCTCTATTAACAGCTTCTACCTAGTTGTGTAGAATTTACCAACACATTTCTTGGCAAACTCTTTTAATTCATCACTGTTATACACAGATTTATAATGCGTCGGATGTCATGGTCACTATCTCTGAGGCTTTTGCACATCCTAAATCTTCCAAAAATGTCTTCAATTAAAGAGTTTTGTGGTTGTGACCTTTTATTTTAAACTTTTCTTGGCATCAATTTTGCATACAAATTCTTTCTTCCTTCTTACTTCTAAACTATAATTCTTTAACCCTTACACTCCCAACCCTTATTTCACCTTCTCTTTTTTCTCTCCCCTTTATTCATCCATGTCTCTGTTTGCTTCATATTGGTGATCATGAAACCACGTTTTGCAAAAAGAAAACAGTGGAACTTTCCTTTAGGTTAGAGAGACAGAGGTTTTATTGCCGTGAGACAGAACAGACAAATATGTTAAGAAGTGAAGAAAGAATGGTTGAAATAAAAGAAAACTGCATGAAGAGAAAAGGAGACGGACACAATGAGGGATGCTCACAAACCTTAAGTGAAAACAGTTCTGACGGAGTCCAACATTGTCTCTGCATAGAGACTTTGATTGTCAGCCATAATAATACAACCATCCATGACAGAATCTCCCCAAGTTCATCCAGAAGTCTGTATGAAAACGGTATGATTTTCATAGTATTTTAAAAAGCTCACTGTTTTCTAGATCTTCATCATACAAACTATATTTGAAATTACAAAACCATCTTAAACAAGGTGTGGCTGCAAGTATGTGTGAGCTAAGTAACCTCTCTTTATATTTGCTGACAGTGTCTTTAAAGGATCACATTCCCTTAATGTTGGAGACTTTTGCATAAAAAGAAAAAAAGTTAGGTCATTCAGTAACAAGGAGATTCTCGCACACCGTCACAAGACCTTCACCAGGCAAGCGTGTGAGCCATCACCATTGGTTTAAGCAAAATGTGTTTTATTTGCGATGTTAAGTTTCAGGAGTAATAGTGCCTTCCCTCCTTTGTTTACCACAGCACATTACTGAACAGATAATGGTGCTTGCTACGATCGCATCGTTCAAACATAAATACTGTGCTTTCACGACAGAGCAGCCTTTATTACTCACTGCAACACTATCATCACAACGTGGTTAAATTCAAGAAGTGCTGGAAGTCAGTGGAAAGAGATCATCTGCAGTGATTTATGGGATACATATTTATTTAACTCTCATCATAATACTATAATAAAAATAATAATGATAATATACTCCTTAACCTTTTTCCATTGAATTTAATATTTTCTGGTCATGATTCATCTTGTCGCTGAAATATCATTTGAGAAAAAGAATGGGAGCAAATTCTGGTCAAATCCGAGCCGTTCTGCTGCACTGTTCTCTGTATTGTTCAAAAACTACTAAAGTTTTCTCAGTTTTTTACTTTTTCTCCATATTTATGTTTTCCCTCACTCTGCTCCACTTGTCCTTTCCTTTAAACTGATATCATGTTTTTTTTTTTTGCCCCTGTTTCTCCACACCATGTTGTTTTTGTTTTTGCTGCCCTTCATACAAATAATTGCATTTGTGATCTATATAAAGAGGTGCATCAGTGTGTGCTGGTCACCTCCTCCCGGCTCAGCATTGTGACATGAAGAGCTTCACACTGAGAGCTGATTATGACGGTATTTGTGTAATTTAGTGCGATGGCGGCCTGTTCATTAGCATTTAATAGGAGAGACTGAAGAGTTAATGCCAAGAGGTGCTGACATGCTGTTTGCGGGGTGGAAATAGATGGTGTCCCTGAAATAGCTCTTAACTGGGTGCTAAGTGCCACTCCGTGTGTGTGTAGCTATAATGGCTTTGACAGGAAGTTGTTGTTGCTTTAATAGCAATTGTGTTGGCGAACCTGTATCTTTGCTCATGAAAAGGAAAGGCTAACCACCGCACATGTACATACAGACACACACACACACCCACTCAAACAAAGACATGTTTTTTTTGTAGGTCTGTCAAGTGATTAAAAAAAAAATAAATAACAGATTAATTGCAGAATTGGCTGTGATTACTCACATCTATTCATCTAAGTACTGAAGCTCGTGATAATGGATTTTTATATGTAAATTCACAAATAAATAACACAGTGGAAGCATATTTAGATACTGATCTTATTAGTATTATATTATATATTCTCTCATGGAATGGAACTTGTGTGCATTTACACATTATATGCAGACAAGCATAACCCTGGCCAACCTAAAGAGACATCAAGGCCGTTCAAAAAAGAAAAAGTCATTTCTTGTTTGTACTCGTATTATTATTGTGATGATCTCTTGTTTGAGTGCAAATGTGCTTGAAGTGCACTGTGACACTGAATATGTCAGTACTAATAGTTGAGTTGCTTGACCTGTGCTTATTCGAGCATCGTCTTCTTCTTCAGAAAACATGCATATTCATCTGTAAAGTGTAAGATATGTCTCCTGATGTTATTGGAGTTATTATGCTCATTTATTATTATTATGCCCACATATAGACAAAGTATTGGTTAGCTTCTCGCTTATGTCTCATTACTGACTGAAATCCTACTTTTCCTGTCTTTTCCTGTGAAAATAGCAGTATTTCCTGACGTTCTAAGACAGTGTTTTGTACATATACACATAATCGTGAGCAAACGGGTGAATTAATGTGAGCAGAGAGACAGCATCTCTCCTTTGTTGTTCATCCTGAGCCACAGACGAACAAAGAATTGTGTCTGCAGATGCGTCTTGGAGCGCAAACAGGCAGTGGCAGATTTTATTGACTGTTGTGTGAGAACAATCAGTGAAGTGCTTTACAGGCTGAAGTTGTGTCAGAGGCTCATTCACAGCAGACAGCTGATAGTTATTGATGTCACTCTGCTGAACTATGACTTTATTAGCTTCTACCTCTACAACTGTCTCTACACAAAAAAAAAAAAAGCTTTTCAGGAAATATGAACATTTAAAAGAAGGAAGGACAATATTTAGCTTCTATAGCTAGCACAGTCGTGAGGACATGGAGGATGCACAAAGCCCACAATAGACCATAGCCCTGTTTTCACCAAGTGCTAAGGTTAGATTCAGTTTGGTACATCGCAGTTCTTTGCAGAGGCTCATGATTCACACATTCATTCAGTCAGTTTGCACTTGACGCAACAAAAGCTCTTTGGAAAGGGTTTAAAAAGGAAAATGGATATTATTTTTGCCCGTTGTGAACAATACTTACTTGATGCTGTTCACTTGTGATCTGATCTTTCAGGATGGACGATAGTATCAGGCCTGGAGGAGGCCACTGTGTTTGTTTGCGGACTTTGTATGTTGATGGATGTTCAAACTGTCCTTTGGTCTTAAAGGTGAGGTGGGACAACAGGTGTTGGTCACAAACGAAAGATGTTTTTAGGGAAAAGCTACTGCCAAGAGAGGGGCTGGTACCGAGCGGTCCAAGACCAGAGTGAACGTCAGTGCTGTGTTTGAACTGTGGCAACAGAAAGGACTGGAAAATGGTGGCTCTGTTTCTACCGGACCCACAGGTTAACTCAGCACAGCTGATCGTGTATTTATGTACCTCTCTCAAACTTTTCTCTTACTCGTGTTTTGTCCATTTAAGCTGTTTGGTACAAGAAGCCTCACTCAGTCAGACGGAGGTTGATGGGCTTGTCCACCTTTATCTTCATCTCCGCTCGCCTCATCATCGCCATGCTCTGACGAACAGATCAAGTCAGATCCTCTTCCTCCGGTGTACCTGAAACTGAAACTCCCCGTGTCCTCCTCCTCCTTTTTAGTCTGCATCAATAACCTGCCATCAGCACCCACCTCCACTGCTCAGAGCAGCATGTCACATGGATGTGACTGTCACTTTGAGGATACCAGTGGAGCACAGACAAGATGGGTGTGAAGAGAGTATAGAAACACACACACACACACACACACACAACTTTCATCATTTTACAGTCAAAACATTAGGTTTTTAACTACTTACAAAACCATGTTGGTTAGTTTGGCTGCACTGGTTTTATGAGTGACGGCTGACTTAAAGACTTAAACCTTAAAGGCGGAACACATCTACGACTATAACAATTATCAATAATAATGCTGTCATAGCAATTAAAAAAAAGTGATTATAATTTCCTGGGGGGAAAATATTGTGTCCAATTCGGGAGATGCAAATTAGCTTCACTCATGGAAATGTTTCTATAAACCCATATTCAAATAGTTTGAAATTAACTTCTATATTCCAACATCTAATTTATATATTTTACATGATTTTTAATTATAATGGTTGTTTACAAGGACTGATGTTATAAATTAGTTTTGGCGAGTCACACCTGTTTCACACCCTATTTTTCTATGCTTTTCCCTTTCAAATTCAGAAATAATATTATATGTATTCATATATACACATTTGTCAAATGCTAATATGAAGTAATATTTTGATATATTTATTTCAGGTTAAAGACATTAAAGGAATACGTAATTTGGCACCTTTTTTTTTCCTTTGATTTTTCATTTTATTTGTGTGTATTTGTCACCTCGTGGATCACGACTGCTCATTGCTGTTTACGCCACTTTCTGCTACCGACGCTCTCCCTGAAAAGCGCAAACTCACAGGGGAGCCCGACAGTTCTGGTGATCCCATGCTGGTTCCTGACATCATCAAAATAGGTATTTATTTATTTTTAGTTTTGATTTAGAAACCCCAAGAAATAGCATGTTTGGGTTGTAAATCTCTGCATGTGAACTGATGAGAAACTGCTCCAAAAATACAAAGTGAAGAAACCTGGAGTAACAAATGCACCATCTGTGCCAGGAGCTGTGACATCCATCCATATTTTCTGTCACACCCCCCCTTCTTTGGCGTGAACAGACACACACACACACACACACACACAGGAGATAATAGCTGAAAGTTGGACTTGACATGGATCAACATCACCCCCCCCACTGTCTGTCGCCCAATCAATACTCCCCCTCCTTCCCCCTCCTCTTATTATCAGCACTAATCTATATCTCTTTGTCTCGTTTTCTTAAGAGTCACCTCCTTCACTCCCTGTCTTTTCTCTAAATTACATTAAGGACAATCCCATGTTTTGGAAATAACGAATGTAAAATGACCTACATCGGAATTGGACAGAGGGAAAGCAGGCCACAGGAGCCAAAGGGCAACCAGAGACGGAGAAGTGGGAGAGTCAGAAGAAAAGGAGACGGGAAGAAAAAGAGAAGCGCGTTGATTGGAAGATGATTGTGGAGATTTCACTTTTTTCCGTTTTGACAAAAGCGACAAAGAAAAGGAGGTGGGGGGTGATGGCCAAAACACAAATGTCTGAGAGTCCTTGCAGGCTTCTCTGCATCCACACAAAACATGGCAGCGTTGATGAAAAAGCGATCACTAATGCTTGTCTCAGGCACAAGGCCGCAGGCGTCGCAGGCATGGAAACAGCGCCGGCATTCTTCAGGGAGCCATGGTCTTTTGTGGGGCCATGTGTCACACTCTAAAACTTCCCATCCCGAAATGTACTCCAACAATAAATGCAGAGTGGAGAGTGTTAGGCTTTTCATTTGGCGGGGCCATTAACAGGAAGGACTGAAAGGACTGGAAATGGACCTAGGTTTGCTCAGGCCAGGACGCCCTGTGCCTCTTCTGCTTCTTTTATCTGTCTTGTTTTCTGTTGTTGCCTCCGACATTGACCCTGAAGCCTCTTTATTGTTGTCCGCTGAAGGCGCTCCATGGTCGAGCTGCAAGAAGAGTTCCACTGTACCCCTGTGTGAAAAAGCCTTACTATACAACACCAGTCATTTTAAATCAATGTGCAACGCTGGGGTTTCTCGTTTTCCTTATTTAAAACAATCTGACAAAAAGACCTGAAGCGACGACAGTTTCATCAGGACCTGTCTGATATGTCTGAGCCACAGAGCTTTAGAGCTTTGCTTTTAAAAACAAATTAGTGATCCACACTGTGGCACTGGGTCACTCAGTCTCACACACGTATAATCCTCCTGCCGCATATGGTAGAACAGTGTTTCACTAAACCTAGAATACTGTATAGACAGCCACTTTCCCAGTTTGAGGGTTGCAGCCCCTTGCACTTCAAGTCTCAGGGCACCTCGAGCTTTGTTGTTATTATGTCTGCCGTTGGCCACATGCTGGGATTATTGGCGTTTGGATTGGAATGATGTGACCAAAAGTCAGTCCTCTACATTAGCGAGCTGTGAGTTACACATTCAACGTGTACATGTTATGCTCAAGTATATTTTGAATACACCTGGTGTAAATACCTTTTTCAGAGTAGATATTTGTTGCCATAAATTTTGGTCAATTAATTGTCAATGTTTTGATTGAAAATTGTTCAATTGTCAATGAAAATACCAGAGTGAAAACTGACATGTGGTGGAAATCTCATTGTCAAATGCTTGGATTATTTTAATCCAGATATTCCTCCTCACGGAGAAGATGGAGCAACATCTGCACAGTTTATGTACTGTACGTGCCATGGTATGTTGGAATCACAGTGACCTTTTTTTGTTTATTAGAATTTGTGCTTGAATAACAATCCCAATTACTACTATTATGATAGAAATAGTGTCACACCCTGTCCTTGTGAGGCTTCACAGATCAGTAATAAGCAACTCAATCAGTTGAAAATCATTCCCAGTGATGATCTAATCAGTTTCACGACTTGTTTTTTTTTTTGTCCAACAAAAAGTCAGAGATATCAAGTAGTTGGCACAACATGTTGAAGAATTTTACATCAGGTACTGCAGGTATCGCGCGGCTCTTTGGATGTTTTCGGTCAAACCCATCTGTCCCGGCAGTGTCAATAACCACGGCCATTTCTGCTTTAAGCTGTAAGGAGCGAGTGATGTGGTGTGATGAACCGCGGGCAGATTGTTTTTCTGAAGCTTGATCTCCTGCTGCAGTTGATCAGTCGTGTGTTGTTGTTTCTCGTCTCCCCGGCTGTATTTGACTCCACAAGTCTCCGCCAGTGTTGTCTGCATGTCATCCATGTTGGCGATGAGTGTTATTGTCAGCTGACAGTTCTGACAGCTTCACAGAGAATCTGTAGCCAACCGAGGTGGGAACTATTAACCGCAGCACTGCCAATGTAGCTGTGTACGTGTGTGTGTGTGTGTGTGTGTGTGTGTTGGCACTTAAGTTCACGGCTGGGCTCAGAGAGGCGTGAATGACTGTAAATGGGAACAAATTATGATATCACCTTTTTGCTGTGGTTTAGCCGTTTCTTTCTAACACCAGCGCCTCACACTATCAACTCTGGTTTCCCTCTATAGCATGTCCTCAAAAACAAATACACCTATTAAGTTCTATAAAAAGAATCCTTAGAACACAAGCAACCAGCTGCAGCCTTAATGGTTGCAAAGAATGAGAAGCTTTAAAATGATCAGTCCTTTATGAAAACCTGTATTAAAAACTTTGACCGTCTGATATCATAAATGTGTCATTTTGGCCAGGTTTTCAGTTTTTCCTCATGTTGACTGAAAACATTTTTAATTTTCTTTTTCACAAAGAAAATCAGTGAATCTGATCCACAATGAAGGTGAGGGCGAACCATTTTCCTGGCGCTACATCAGGGATCTTACATCTGAAATTGTATTTAAAGGTAGATAATATTATGACAAACTAAATAAAAAACTAATTATTTTGAAATCTTCACTGTCAAATTACTTTATGTTTCTATTTCCTTTTCTTTTCATGACTTTTCCAGCAGCCTGGATGTTCACAGTGCAGCGTCCTGAGGTTCATGCTGAATTATTTTTATGTCTCAAAATATTGTTTTTAATCATAAAATATTTGACAGCTATTTACAGTAAATGACTCACTACTATTTGCATTGCTTTCACAGTGAATTACCTTGTAAGTGTGTATTTATAGTAAATTAGGTCATTGTAACATTTTACAGCAAATTACTGTAAATTGACAGCGCTTTACTGTTACCATGTAGCAAACTTCCCAGCAGTAATACCATACAGTATACTACTGTGACTTGGCAGTATTTTCGTGCATGAATACTATATTTACCTGAATCACACTTCCAAAATAATCACTTTAGATGGTTTCACAATAAAACACAGAAATAAGTATTATAATTTTAATTATCACAGTTAAAGCCTGGAATTAATTTACAGTGTAAATCCAGTGATGACGCTTAATGCCATCATGTCCTTAGTAAGACATAAGGTGAATAAGTTTCTGGTCTTCAGTTGGAAGCATAACCGAGACTAAACCCACAATTCTCTCTGAACAGATTTCCCTAATGTTCCTCATTTTCTGTGTGTGTGTGTGTGTGTTTCCTGCTCAGGTCTGGATCCATCTCAGCGTCAGGGAGTGGAGGGGTTGATCTCTGCAGCTCCGTGTCACTTCGACCACGCCACCCTGTTCAGCGTGTTACAGAAACACACTCTGCAGCACCGCATGAACGACTCCTTCTCCTGCCTGGTACGTTTGAACTACACGTCCGCAGTTTGTTTTTTTTCCTGCTGCACTTACACAGACATCAGCTCGCCACTGATGGTGTTCAGATTTGTGTTGAAGTTACATCAGGTTGCTTTCTGTTCTATAGTCAGTGTTCATGCTCTTAGAGCTAGTCTCTTGATGAGAGTTTTTTTAATCAAGATAAAATGTGTCACAACAGACAAAACAAAACACTTATTTTAACTTTTTTGACAACCCCTCAGCAAATCAGTCGTTAATGAAACCAAATAAACTAAATGTTGCACTTTAAAATAAATGACTCTGAATATAAGAAATGATTTCCCTTAGAAACCCACTCTCTCTAACCCTCCCTCCCTCCATCCCTCCTTCTCTCTCTGTTTAAGGCTGCAGGGCTCTCTCACACTGATTTAGGGGATAAACACTCTAATCAATACCTTCCAAATAGGATCATGACCCTCATGGACAACTGCTGGGGGGGTGAAACCTACATTTGTGAGTGGGGCAAATGAGGGATTATTTGTTGTCTTGTGTTCGACTAAGCAAGAACCATGAAGCTCAAACAGTGCAGATATAATTCACATGCTCTTCTACAATACACACTATGCCGTTGACACGATGTGTCAAAAAAGGGCTTTAGAGTGCGTTACCTTTTGTATGGTCAATGGTCTGCAGCTGTGAGGAACCTGTACCAATTTTTGTTTAACAACAGAAATTGAAAATACTGTATGTCATTGAGAACATGCAGTAGATAACTACCCGGCATCTAGCAACACCCACATCTGTTCCATACAGTCTTCTTTGGTTTCATTTGTTAATAGCAGAGTCATTTTGTGATGATGCTGTTGCATTAATGACCTAACAAGAACCAAACAATTTGAAAAAAAATGCAGATATTCAGAGTCCACAACATGCCCTCTGCTTAAAGAAGCATTTACATGATATTTAGTAGTCCCCGGGCGCTACTCAGTGTGGCAGCCCACTGCTCCTAATTCTAGGATGGGTCAAATGCATAGGAATAATTTCCCTAAGGGGATTAATAAAATAAAAAATAAATAATTCAATTCAGGTTCTTTTTTAGATGTTTCATCTAATGATGGACTTGAACCAGAGTGACTTTCTTTGGTCTTGGGCAGACTTGGAATTGGCTTAGACCTGCCCTCCAAAAATGCCCCTGCTGAGATTCTCTTACTTTCATTCCTGACACAAGATGGCAACAAAGAGGAGGAAGAAGCTGCTGCATTGTTTATGTGCCTCAGTGTGTATGTTCATTTTACATGTGATCAACATTTCCATTTTAACATGGATGTAGAAGCAACAGAAGTTGTATCATGGCTTGTGTCTTGTCCAGCTCAAATACCAGTCAGGTTCATCCAGGTTCGTCTACACTTCTCTGCAGGAAGCCACAATCAAATCACAAGAGGCTCCTGCTGTGATTGTGTTGCCAATCATCAATATAATGATGGTACAGGACTAGCTTTACCATGTCAGCTGCAGGGGATTAGGAAATATAATCAATTTAAAAACAAACAGGACATTTTCTACCTGTATACTACTCGTAAACCCTGATTTAGAACTATTAAAGTGGTGATTGAGTTCTGATTTCCATCAGTCTGGTAAAGACTGGCTGCTGAGAGGAGGGAGGGCTCATTCTGACGGCCCTGAACACTACAGCAGAGAGCGGAATGAATTAATTTGGCTGCGTTTTCAAAAATATCTTCATGTCTGATGTAAATTGAATTTGCAGTCAAGTTATATTCACTGCTGTTTTTCCCTTAGTATTTCATATACATTATATGTAATTGTTCCCAAAAACTTTTTTTTTACATGGCTGCAGGTTGTGTTTTTTTGAATATTCATTTTTTTTTGGTCAACCATTATTTCAAGTTCCTTGAATGCAATGTCTAGTCTTTTATCCTGAATGATCTGCGTGTGCATTTTATGTGTCATTTGAAATGGTCAATGGGCTACAACTTAAGATCACTGATATTTTCCTCAGAATCTCAAATTATTACCAAGGAGTAACAGCAAGAAGTCCATATTTGTCTTGTGTGAAATACTGAAATAACTCTTGATTGGGGTTAAACGCGTCCTTTAAAACTGAATGAAGACTTGAAAACTCTCCAGTGAAACACAAACTGAGGCGGATCTTAAAGAGTCCGCTCATCCTGACATGTGCTGCGCTGTGTTCTAGTCTTTGAAAAAGCAGCGGAAAGAGGAGATGTTCACTGATGTGACATCTGTGCTTCTTTCATTTCTCTACCTGCCTCACCAGGACGCCTTCCAACTCTGCAATTAGACCGAGCCATTCACACTGGCCCTCCAGCTCTTCTCTCCTCAGCCTTTTGTTCAAACTCGCAGGCTTTGTGTTCCAACCTGAGCCCCTTTCACCAAACACTCTGAGAAAAGGCCAGTGCCTGTGTGTGGGGGACATCTGTTGAGAAGTGGCTTGGATTTATGTCACAGACGGGGTCATATTTTATTCAGAAAGAGTTGAACCCAGCGACAACAACAACAGTAATTAGGCAGAACCTTGGTTTGTAGTAAGAGCCCAGAGTCCTGTTAACTGGACAGGAGAAGTTCCCACTGACGACTGAAGGGTCAAAGAGCCTCAGTGAAGCTGCTGGTGGAGTGTTGAGGTTCACCTGCAGTGAGTTTCTGACACAGGCTCTTGAATAATCTTAATCCAAATTAATTGTGCACTACTAATAAAACAACGTATATTGAAATCAAGAAAAGCCAAAAGAATTCAATCAAACAACTGATATCTCATGTATTCAACCACTTTAGATTTAGTTGATGAATGTGTGAGGACCAACAAGTTGTAAAGAGTCAGTAGAGGTGAGAATATACAGACTATACGTGTAATCTTTAACCTTTTCAACCATTATGTCTGTGGCTGAGAAACCAGTGGAAGTACGGAGACTTTTCCTTTTGGCCTGAGGGCAGAACTGGGTTATAACAATAAAAACATTTGTTTTAAGTCAGTTAGTCTTTTCTTAACTTACAGTAATGACTGTCCTTTCTCATCTTAATGGAGAGTCCAGGAAGTGGAAGTGAGGCACTCGGATGTAGAAGAATATAAAACTCCCTTTATTTAAGTCAACAGTATCCATCAGGTCACACGTGTAGTTACCCAGGGTCACGTGTCTTACATACACACCCTTTTGTTTCCTATGCACCTTGGAATTTTTCAAACAGAAAAGATTAAAGCCTTTTATTTTAATTCAAGAAAAAGGTTTAAGTTCAGTCAGCAGCCGGTCAACGTCCAAGCACGCCGACCCCCGCCTTCCTGCACCTTCAGTAAACCACCGGCCATTGAAGCAGAAGGAAAAAGGTCATGAGATCATGGCGAATGAGCAGTGAACTGGACATCTTAAGACCAATATTTACCTCTCCACAAACATACAGTAGCTCTGGCCCGCTCCGGCCTCCTGTCCTTTAGTCTGGAGACCTTTCAAACGCCTTTGTCTCCACCTTTACTCGTGGAGGACGCAGGTGTCATACTCCCATCAGTCCTGACAGTGTCTTGTTTTCAAATGAACTTCCTGTGGAGCCATACCATTATTCACTCCTAATAAAATGACTCAGATGGATGCATGCAGACACTTTGGGCCTCCCACTGCATTGAACTACTGACCCTAAAGGGGGGAAAAAACAAGCCATGCAGCAAATGTTGGGGTATTTTACAGCATAAAAATTCCCCCTTTATTTATTTATGTTTATGAGCATATCCTCCACTTATCAGTAGATTCTAGATAACAACACACAGAACTGTGGATTGTCCCTGATGCACCATCATTGTTTGAGTGTATGAATGGGTGTTTGAATTGTTTCTTTACCTACAATATATAAGCTTCATGTCATTTAATGTCTTTAAATTAAAATGAACTGTGCTTATGAAGTGTTAACCAGTAATTACTTTGTTAGCCCCCACGTATAGTCTCGTCCTCCTTGTTTACATACTGGAAATGAAGTATCTATGTGTGTTGAACTTTTTCTATAACATTCAATGTTTGGATGATATTTTCACCAAGGCTGTGAAAGATTTTACACCATGAAAATAGATTTTTTTTTTACATATATATATATATATACCACTGTTATGTTTCTTATTGTAACATAAGTCAAACAATTACTCTGTGTGCATACTCAAAAGGTCAAGTATAACAGTTTAATATCAGAGCGTGAGGTGTAGAAACCTCCAAATAACCATGGCAACAACAACACTGCTGCTTCAGGTCGTCTTTCGCTGTCACCTGACTCTTGAACCTAAAATAACGATAAGACTACGAGGAACTTGTTTCACCTCCTTACATTGTTTTTACATTGTTGTCTTGCATCCAGAGCCCCAGTTCTAGCCCGCTGTGAAGACCTGCTAATCACCAGGTCGCTTGTTGACAGCACTGTCTGCTCATACGAGGACACCTGTGTCTCCAGTTAAGCTGGTGAGCAGGAGACAGTCTGCAGAAATGTATTTTCCGTAGATCATGTCAATGGCACGTACATACATGCTGCCAGAGTGGGAGCAATGCTTGTCTAGTTGCTCATGAAACCAGGATCTATGGAAGGAATTGATTGTGCTTGCTTTTCTTAATGGCTAAATTTGGCTTACAGTCGTAAACACTTATTACACAACAAATGAGTCTAAATTGTTGCTGGAGATCGGCATGGATATTCAATTATTTGTTTGATTATAAAAGTAGATGAGTTATTGTGACAAAATGATGTCTAATGTAGGAACACAGTTTAAAGCCTGACAAGCCTGGAGCACTCATGCGGTTTTCCTCCCTCATTAAGGCCACAGTGAATTTAGTTTGAAAAAACTAAAAGTTCAGTGTTTTTTTTTTATTTTCACATCATCTTTTCAATGGCTCCTTTTCAAAAAATGTTGGAGAGATCATTTCTGAAACCAGTGGGTCGCCGTTTCATGGTCATTCAAGCAAATACAGATTTCTGTAATTTATAGTGATGTTTTTTTCTTTATTTACATTTATTGAGACCTAGTCTGTTTTAATCCCGATCTTTGCATTGTTTATAAACCCATCATCGCCCCTTATCAACAGGGTAAGGGAATGGTTTCTAACCTTTCTTTTTTTTTCACTTCTGAATAACTGAGCATGAAAATAGAAAAGTGCTGTTCATGTCATGTAGTCTCACATGGCAAACTGGCAACTCTCTTACTGTTCGGGTCAGAAGATTTCTTTTTGGACCCAAAAGTGGTTTTCCTGTGCCAAAAAAAAGGGGATTCTGAACCACCATGATAAAGACTCCTCAGCTACTCATCTCCCTCTCAGCTGTGTGTCAGGCGTTTGCACTCAGGTGATGAGCAGCCAGCCGAGGTGTTTGCCGCTCCAAAAAACGCATGCTGCTCCCACTTTTACCGGGTTGTGTCATTTCTCGGAGGGAGGTGGTAGATAGAGATGTGCATGCTCGGCTGACTGAGCTAACGAGGCAGTCGGCTTAGTAGCTGCTAATTGAGCGGTCAGCGCCAAGACTGGAGTTCGCCATCTGTTTGTCACAGAGGAACATCTTGTCGCATCACGCTCGTCAGCGCCCCCCCCCCTCCTTTTTTTCTGTGGTGTGATATTAATAGCTCAAGCTCACAGACGGAGGAAAAAGACAAGAAAGACACTGGAGACAAATGACAAACAAACTCAAGACTGTAAAGAACGGAGCAGAGGGGGACTGAGGAGTAGGAGGAGCTGGATGAAGAGTGGCACTAAAAGGCTTCCAGACGACTGCCAGGTCCAGTTCACCCCGACAGGCAGTGTGTGGGCTAGATTCTCAAAAATAACTTCAATCACTGTCGATTTTAAATTCTGTAGCCAATTGATTCTCAGAAGTTGCATGAAACCAGTCAACGTTTATGGCCATTTTTATTCTGATTTGTCAAATAATGAAAGGGGCTTCGAAATGACCACTTTATTTAAGTATGGTCGGGGGGACGTAAAAGAGGAATTATGAGACACAGCTTTTTTGATGTGCACAATGGAAAGTCAGGAGTTTCCACTTTAATAACCTCCATGTATTTTATTTTTTCACTTGAACAGCTCTTGCTTCAGCAGATCTGCACTCTAAACTTACAGTATTTACATTTGAACAAATTAAGATGCTCAACAGTGTGTAGGAAACTTGAACTTATAGCCGATGCTTTTTATCTGAAAAACAAAAAAATACATATATATATATATATATATATGTATATATATACCAGAGTTACCTTTTGTCACCATGGTTACAGTAATAAAGTGATTACAGTTCTCTTGAGGTCATGGATAAAGAAACAATCTTGTGTTTTAAAGTCCCATCCATCCTTTGCCACATCATTAATACGATTTTCAGAATTTGAACAGGAATATGTTGAAGTTACATCTCTGGTGTATCAGCTAGTATTAAAAAAAATACTGCACTTAATCTGAAAAAGGAACTGGTCCTGCAGGACCTCTTCTCTCTTGGGTCGCCTGTTGCCGGGTGGAGAGCCACGACTGTCAGACAAGAGGAGGTGTGTGTGTGCGTGTGCTTGTGTGCGTGTGTGTGTGTGTGGCGGCAGCAGCTCAGTGGAGGTGCTAATTTGTTGATGTTCCTTCCGTGAGGAATCTTAATTAGCGATGTAAGTTTCATGCCTAATTTAGTGATTAAATGCAGGATGAATGAACTAATGAACTTGCCGGGGTGTTCCACTCGTTCGACTCGTTCCACACCTTTTTTTTTTTTTTTTTTTTTTTAACTCTAGGAAAGAATTAATAGCTGAAGGGTTAACCTTTACACACCTCTGTTTAATTATGTTAAAGAACTATTGAGGACTTTTATAGAGTTTGCAGGGCCAAAAGGTGACCAGTATTGGTTTGTGTCTGTTAACGTGCAGGAGTCTTCCGAGTATTAAAACTTTATTAATACGCTTATATTATTCTAGGCATTTTGAAAGAGGACACTGAGATAACATGTCTGATACATAAGGGGACATTAATCCACAGTTTTGGAATCTTAATAGGAGGAGTCTCTCTCTCTCTCTCTGACATTGTGTGAGGATGGCGATCAACAGCTTGTCTGCAGAACTGAAATAAAATGATAAATCACAGGTGAAACAGCCCTGTGCGACGAGGCTCGTGAGGGGGAAGTGAACTCATACTCATCACCTATTTTAAAACTCCCTCTGGTTTTTTTTTTCCAAACACCATCATTAAATTCTTGTCTTTAGATGAGAAATTATCGTGGGTAATCTTATTCTTTTTAGCATTTTTATTCAGTAGTAAAATGGCAATATACAGTATCAGGGCTAGGTATTGCTATTGATTTCTTGAATACATTTGGTTTGGATTTACCAGGTCGAATCAAATTCCATATCAATATGGCTATGAAAGAGATTTGGTGTAGTTTTGGTGTGTTTATCTGGCTCTAATTGCTGTCATGAACACCAGAGAGATGTATGCAGAACTGACCGGTCAGGTGTGTGTGTGTGTGTTTTGTTTTTCCTTCAGGGTTGGTTCAGTCCTGGTCAGGTGTTTGTCCTGGACGAATACTGCGCACGGTACGGCGTCCGAGGTTGCCACCGTCACCTGAGCTACCTGAAGGGTTTGATGGACTATTCGGAGAACAGCACACTGGTTGACCCCATGCTGCTGCACTACAGCTATGCCTTCTGCGTCTCCCACGTCCACGGGAACAGGTACACCAGCCCACACTGCTGTAAGAATCGCAGCAGGGATTCATGCAAACACACGTCCCATCCATCACTGTTGAAATCCAGATGTTGGAAGATTCTCATCAGTATTTCAACTGGGCTCTGGGATTTTAAGCAATCCCAGATTTTTCCCCATCCTATTACATGTGTAGAAGACAACTCATTTACCCAAGGCTGTCCATCTCCTCAACTCACATCCACTAAACCTATTTTATATTGTCATTATTTTAAACTGACACAAACTTGCACCTTGCACACGTCTCTTCTTAACTCCCGATGGAGCCGTCATTTCCTATAGCTGATTCAAGACTTTATTCCACTTGAACATAAAGATTTTTGCCCACCGCCACTTGCAGAGCGACTGATGCTCACATTTTTCTTGAGTGGACTGCAAGGGCAGCACAGTTTTCGCAACCTTCAGGCCCCCGTTCGTCAGCAGGAAACTCCCAGATATGAGCAACAGAAGTGTCTTTTAGCCACTTGTTGGCATCAGCGCCGCTCCAGCAGTTCAGTTCTCCACTTCACTCCCAGAAGCCCCTGCTTGACTCCCTGGCTTGTAATTACTGATATATGTGCTTTCTCTCTTTGTCGACTCATTTAGTCAATTAGAAAGCATAATGATTAGCTTCTCCAGCTAATCGCCACATATAAATTGGGGGGGATAACTGGAATTGGCTTTTTGTCAGTTGGAGCTCTAATTTGAATAATTGATGCCCATTCAGGGCTCCTGGAGCTGCCTGAGTGGGTGTGGATGGGAAAAAGAGGTTTTTGGATGGCTGGCAGACTCGGAGGTGGAAAAAAAAAAAAAAAAAAAAACTTAATTACAGAACTCGGGTTTCCCTGGAGGGCTGCTCGACAAGATGAAACTACAACAGGAGACAGATAGGACAAAAAGAGACGCCACCGACTGATCAGCAGGAGAGTACTTGACTGATAATTCAAGGCGATATTTTCAGAATATATCAGTATTTGCCTTTAACAGAACTCTCGTTTCAAACTGAGGGAAACGTGTCGGCTCATGTTTTGTGAGAGAGATGTTTTAACCATTGTGGATGGGGTCACAAAGTTTTTGAATTTCAGATGAATTAACACCTAAAACTTTGGTTAAAATATTTTTTTTTATTCCTGTCAGTGTCACCATACTTCGTTTATCAGTGTAAAGGCTTTCAGCAGCAGCTGCAGGCTTTGCAAAAAATTCAGAGGTGACTTTTGATGCCCCATCCTTATCTACATTAAGTTGATAATAAATGATAACGGAGTAGAAAAAAAATCATTCATTCAGTCAGACAGTTTGAAAATTTGAGGAAGGTCCAGTTCGTTTGTAAACAGTGCCAACTGTGTGCATTTGCTTATATAATAATTTTAATGCATCCAAAGCAAGCATTTTATTAGATATACTATCAGAACTCCATGGCCAAATCCTGCATTGACTGGATAAATGCTTGAAAAACCACATTATTAATGTGCTCATAAAATGTATTAAGTGTGCATAAGCTTTATGAACATTACACATTTCTCCTCTCTGTATTTTGTGAGAAATCAGTCAATCTGAACAGCCTTAGCTTCTGTAAAGAACAGTTTTTACTTCACGTAAAACATTTCCAAGTGAAGTGCTCAGAAGAAGTCTCCTGTTGTCTCTACAGCAGATTGGAAATGCATTTTTTTATTGCGTGTGCCTTTCACTCTGCGTCTGTTCTTTCGTGGTCATCTCAAAGTGGCAGCTGGAAATAACAACAATGCGTGTGGAAGGTATCACGTCTCAATCTGAGTCAGACGACGGGCGACTCGGTGGAACCAGATAATTAACTACATTACAAAAGCGTGTTTAAAAATAAATGCAACCAAGAAGCATCTGAGACCTTTTGTTGCTCCCATGATTCACCACATCTGCAAGTGCTGTCTCTCCCCCTGTGACTGACAGCGGTGGCACTGTATTTATACTGTAAACGCTGTAAAAGGTGTATTAACAGCATCTGGGCATATTGTAACCAGGACTGGACAGTTGTTGTTTGCTGTGGAGTTTGATAGAACAAACAAACGGATGCAGGTGAAGGAACCATGACTCTTGACTCATCTTGTGCAGCTCTGTGACAGTTTGATAACACGGGTGTGGTTGAACTGAGATCAGGGTTAAAGGAGCATTAGCAGAGCTCGGAGGGATGGACGCTCGTCTCCCTCTCACCTGTCACCTTGGATCTTCTCCTGGCTGAGCCATCCACACCACGCCGACATGGGATGTGACAGAATCTTTTACCCCCCCCCCCCCCCAACCATTCACACAACAGAGCCCCCATCTCCAGGGAGGTGACACACATGATCACCTGCCACTCAGCTTCATCTCCTTTCCACACCTCTTGAGGTGAAGTGGCGTCCACACCCGGTGCCCTGCCACGGCGCTCGGCGAGCACCACTCACGACGACTCTCGTCAACCGACATCACAACCAAACAGCTGCAGGCCGATATGGTGCTCGTCGTTTACACATTGAGTGTAAACAGTCTAACCTGAGTCTACAGACCGCCCCTGCCCCCCCCCCGAAGCTCCACTGACAGCAGCCGTGGCTCCAACATGCTCGCTTCATTTAGCGGCAACAATGTGTCTGAAGCTCGACAAGCTGTCGCATCCCTCCCCACGCATGAACAAGCATCTGAGTGGATTTAATGGCAGAGTGAAGAGCGATACCAAACAGCTCACTCTGCTCTGCTCTGCGTTTCGCATTTGGCTTCTCGCCAACTTGTTCCTTGTCTGATTAGTTTCCTGTCACAGTTTGACTCAGTGGAAGTCCAGAGGATGACTGACCGTTGCAGGACAATGCTTTGTTTTGCGTACATATACAGTGTATATTGTGAGGAACTTCTCAATGAGCTGCTTGTGAGAAACAAAATGTTTTTTGAGCTTCCATCACATGGAGTTTGCTGATTTGTGTGTAAATCTTTTCAAAAGTTTTGAATCCTAGGAAAAATGAAAACGTGTCCACTCAAGTAGTGCATTCATGTACAACTGTAAAATGATTAATGTTGTCACTTTACAGCTGACATTCTTAATATAAATGACTATTGTAATTCAGTTCATATTTGTTTCATTATTTATGTATTTGTTTTAAATAAGCAGAACCTGCTTTTTTCCCCTTGGGAAAGTTTGTGGACGTAAAATATTAAGATTTGGCTTGGAGAGCTAACTGCTTGATGAAATCATTTTCTTGATGAAATAATGTGTTGTGGGCCACAGTGTGTAAAAGTAACAGTGAGCTGCGAAAGTGTCAGTGTCGGTCATTTTTCTGTTCCGTCACCTCGTGATCTGCTGATCACTGAAACCAAATCTGATAGACAGAAGTGTTGAAAGACATCTGCTGTAGTCTCCGTTTGTGTGTGTGTGTGTGTGTGTGTGAGGGAGAGCGAGAGAGCCTTGTTCAACATGAACGTGACACACACGGACACACACTGCTTACCCCACCCCGAGGACTCTGCTGTGTTCCCGAAAGATGAACTGGTGCTTGTTAAATAGGGGGCTTTGGGAAGTGTCGGGGGTGTGAGGGTAATGAATTGACAGATTTGGGGAACAAGGGGGTTTAGAAGTTGTGCTGACAAGTGCTGTTGTGCAGGGAGAGCTGCCTCTTATTACCGGATGAATTGAGAGGAGTGGAGCTGAAGAGACGCGTCGTCGTTCTCGCACAATACGTGACGACTTCCTGTTGTCATCCTGCATCTCATCTATGGCCTTCGCACTCTTAACAAAAGCCTGTCTGAGGAAACAGAACGGGGACTTTCAAATAAACCTGTAGGACAAACTGAGCGCATTATAATAGTTTATATCATTTTTAAATGTTTTGTTGTGCTTAGTGTTTTATATTCATTAAATGCAATGAAATCCAATTTATCTTTTAAAATTTTAATATAATTAATTTTACTGTAGTTGATTGTACTTTACCTTTTATGTCTTTAATAATATCCATGCAACTATATTTTATTTTATCCTTTTTGTTCTTCAAATTATATATATATATATATATATATATATATATATATATATATATATATATTATTCATTTTTCTGTCTGTCATTATATTATTTCTTTTTATCTAATTGTATTATATACTGTATCTGTGTGATTTAATTTAAAGATCATATTTTAATTATTGGTTTTGGGATGGCACACGCGTATAATACGTATAAGACATTATTTTCATTGTCATTGAGGCACTTGTCTAGTTAAAGTGTTCTCGTTGTACTGATCGGCGTGGACGTGCAGCAGGAGGATGGTTCAGTGTCTTCTTCCTCTCACCTGCCGCTCGTCCTTTCTCGTCACATTTTTATTTTCAATTCAGAAACGTGCTGCGATGAGCTGAGCGAAGTTGTTGGTAGTCAAGGCACAGTGGTCCGGGGCTGAACCAGCGAAGGCTTTTATAAGAACAACTCATTAACAGACAACCTCCCCGCTTCTTCCCTCTGGCGACTGCGAGTGCCGTTTAGAGAGGGTGCTTTTCTCTTTCAGCTGCACAGAGAAAGCCCACAAAGTCAAGGCTGGTCGCTCTGGGTCCTGATTGCATTTTTTCCCCTTTTTTGCCAGAGTGCCTATTCAGACAAAGGCAAGAAGGGAATGAAAGCTTTACAAACATTAATGAAGCCCTCAGCTAACAGTTTTTTCTTTGTTGACTCTCCTCCTGTTGGCCGTGTGAGTTGTGGAGGAGGAAGAGGAGCCTGAGCAGCTCTCTGTTTGATTGGTTGACTTTGAGGTCAGCGTGGAGAGTTTGGCTGCTCGACCAGTTAGTTTGGTGAAAACAAGCAGTCAAACTTTGAGTGGGAAAGAAAAAAAAAAAAAAAAAAAGAGCCCGGCCTGTTTTCCAAGGCTTCACAAGCGATAGGAAATGTCTTGGTATTTTTAGAGAAAATGCAGGATATTTTGGTTTCTTAAACAATGGAACAAGCCATTGTTGTACCTGAACTGAAAAGAGGATCATATGAATTGATTATTTTTACATTATTACATTTCAGAACAACATGTTTACTCTGTCATGTTCTGTCTGTTTTATTTAAGTGTATTTATTCATGTGTTTAAGAAAGGGACAAGTGCAGAAGAACCGCGACAGCACAACAGAAGCGCCATCCCCCCGCCCGTCCTCCCCCCCGATTCTCTGTACAGACGTGTTCAGCCGCAGCTAATTTCCTACAGTTCCTTTGATGGCTACCAATAATTACATGTCATCATAAAACAATATAACATGTAGTAATATATTAGCAGAAAGTTAGAAAACGATCAAAACAGTAACTAAACACAGAAACATACAGTCCATTGGATCAGAACAAAATAAAACAGATTAAGGCTACATCATGAACTGAAATACTCATCATGCAATTGTATATACACACAATTAACAGATAGTGTCTTGAGTGCAGCTCTGGCCAGGTTTTATCTATGACTCTGAACATGTGGACGTCCTGAATCTGCTTTAAAGCGGTGTCCTGGGAAAACATACTGATAAGAATTTATTTTGACCTATTAAAGGTTTGTGCTGACCGCCACTTAAAAAGATGAACTAATGGTCTCATATCCTCACATTCCCACATTTGGTTAAGATGGAAGTGGACTGACTGTGTCCTGTGTGTTTTGTTTTTCAGGCCTGATGGGATGGGGACTGTGACCGCAGAGGAGAAGGAGGAGTTTGAGGCCATCAGAAGTCGTCTCATGGCTCTGCTAGAGTATCAGATCACACATTTTAGGTATGACCGCCGTCTCATCAGACTTGAAATCTTGTGCATGTCATCGGGTTTCGCAAACTTCTAAAGGAAACATATGGTCTCTAATTCGCCTAATTGAATGTTTCTACACAGACCGTTTTGGTTTTGAGTTGTTCCAGTATGAATGAATGCGGCTTTGCAACATCTCCATATCTATATTATTATTGTTATGGTTTAGCGCTGGTAAACATGATCCAGAATCGCCTCGTCAACTGACGCAGTTTATGCAAACACCTAAACCTACGTGACATTGTACGATATTGCTGTAACACTCGTGAGACTGAGCACATGGCACCCTCTAGTGGACTGAATTTTTTTTCGATTGTTTATGCTAATCCACAAAAAGTTTAATGTTTTATTTGTAACATCAGTTAAAAAATGGTATGCTGCACTTAAGAGGCAGTATCTCATAATGTGATAACGTGATGATAATAGCTAATACGTTAATGCTATAAAAGCTGAATTAGTGTAACGTAGGATCATTTTTAACGTCACTCTCAGATCCTTTTGCTTTTGAAAACGAGGAAATCCAGGAGAGTGGTAAAAGCAGAAGGATCACATTCAGGATATCGTTTTTCCATGTTAACATACTCGTTATCAACATTATGGTCAAGTGTCAGGGATTGTGTTTGTTAATGGAAAAATAGTAAGTGATGTTTAATGGAGCGAAAGCACAAGATCCTTATTATTCTTACTCTTGTCTTGTTTCAACCTAAACTGTTAACACATCATGAAATTCACTAAATGCTACTGCAAAAAAAAAAAAAAAAAAAAATGCCACTATGCTCCTTTAACTCTATTATAAAGACGTGAGGCAGTCTGGGTATTTTTATCATAATAGATACGGGACATGTGTTGACGGCGGCTGATGAGACCTCCCTGCATCTGCGTGCTGCTATTCAGCACGGCCGCTGTCGCCTGCTTGTGAACACATTGTGAGCGTGGTGTGAAAGCAACAGCCCCCAGACCTTGAGCAACACTTGTCTGAATGGACCTGTGCCATTAACTGTCCTGAAGCCCGGCTCTTGAAACCCTTCTCGCCTGAGAGGGGCCCTCCATCTGGCCCAGAGAGCGGAGGAGGGGCCGTTCCGGGGGCCAGGAGAGTGGAGCAGAGGGGGTCGATCAGCGGGAGTCATTATTACTCGCCTCAACAAGAGGCTAATGCTGGTAAACAAGAGCCGGGACATTACTGGGATTATGCTAATGTAACCAAGGACAAGACAAGGATTTCCAGAGTTTGTGTTTGGATTAAAGCCCGAGCTCAGGCACTCAGGATTCATGTAGGGTTATGAATTTTAACCATGCAACGTGGTCTTCATTTACATAAAGTATAATCTTTCACCGACCTGATTCAAAGATGCTTTTGCGCACATTTTACAGTAGAGATGAGCACACACACAGACAGACTGATGGATAAAAGTATTTTTAAGCCTGTGGACTTTAAACAGAGGGACTCTGAATAGGCTGTGCAAATAGTTTTTTCTTGATTTGTTTCTTATCATAAATGTGCATTATGCAGCCACATATACATTTACTCTGTCAAAGGCTCTAGAATACAATATATTCCATTCATCAAAGACTCTTTAAGCCCATTTACAGTTGTCTTCTCCATAGTAGATTCTATTTTTCCTTTCAGTGATTATGAACTTTATAAAGAACTGTTACATACTTTCCATTTGAATGACTAAAATCTCAGAGGAGGTTGTGTGTTGTGTGGTTTTGGGCAAGTCTGTCTGTTTGTGATTCTCTGTGAACAGCATAAACCAACCAAACGTGAAGGACAGATTTTGATTACATTTTCATGGGATATAGTTTATGGCCAAGTGAAGAAATTATTACATTTTGGTGGTAGTTTTTTCTCAAAATAATTACTCTTGTAAGATAGGTTAGTGGATTGACAGTGTGGCAAAGTGAGCGGCCTTGGCAGAGGTTTGCACTCTTAGTGCTTTCTCTAGTTAGTTCTACTGTATATATATGAAGGAACAGAACACCTGCCTGTAGGTTTTTGTCCAATAAATGGCTGACCTGTGTGACCACGTGTCTTTGTTCATTAAGTACTTTTTTCTTGTCAATTAGCAACGTGAAACCTCTCTGAACTGCCTCATCTGAGCTCAGATGGAGTTGAGGTGAGAAAAGCTTCCTTCATCAGTGTAATTAGATGAAAAAGGAGGCAGCCATCTGCTGACGCTAACCAATGTCTTTCTGATGCCTCTTCCATCTTCCTTTTCTTCCGTTTCTTCTTTTTTTTTTTTACACACACTTGTCCTTGAGAGATCTTTCTTAATGTGATGCACGCCCACGTTTTGCATCTGCAGGTACTGCTTTCCGTTTGGACGACCAGATGGGGCCCTGAAGGCAACACTTTCCCTGCAGGAACGGGTACAAAAACACATTTAAATACTTTCTTTTGATTTTTTTTTTATTCCACGTTAGTAAATGTTATTAGTGAAGAGCAGAAAAGTTCAGGGCCAGTGTCTTTGAGCTGTCAATCATGCTGTCAATCATGCTGTCAAATACGGGATAACAAATGTTCTTGTCTGAGAAAAAACTTGAGAGTGATTTATAAAGGTTCCTACTTTTAGTCACGACAAACCCAACGAGACATTACGATGACACGCTCTAACAGTCATTTATATTTATAACACAAGCAGCAAACTACTTTGTATCTGACAAGTCATTTTTCAGCTATTTGAGACTTCTGAGACATGGGAGCAATCATTTTCTCTAGTACTGTAATATACGGTCAATCTTAAATACATTTGAATGATTTCAGTTGAACCTGGGATTTCAAATTAGTTTCTGAAGCACTTCTATATTTTAAATCCCATTCATGCCCTGAAAGCCACATAAAATCAGTTTGTAAAAGAAAATGAAAGAAAGCCAGAGACTGAAAAGTCCTCTCAACAAACCAGAGCTAAGGCACAGGCAGAGAAAGTGCAGCCAAAATCCATCGTCCCACTAGAGACCATGACTTCCTGTGTTGTAGGGAGCATAACTGTGATTGGAGGGCGACGGGAGTTGGTGGGATGTATCCGTTGTAATGAATGTATTAAAGTATTTTTAAGGTGCTAGCTTTCCCAGACTTTAACATACATTTCTTGTACCTAAATTCGGGAGCAACAAGGCTCAGATGGCAGAATGGTCATCTGGTTTGATCTCCTGCTGTGTCATTGAACTCGACAGCGCTTGTGATGCTGTGAGTGTGTGTGGGTGAACGAGACATACTGTGCACTGAAGGGTCGCCAGCGTAGATAAGCACGAAAGATGCAAATCATTGATGGTTTCAGAAGAGCAGAAGTCTGTATACTTGCGTGTAGATGTCTGCAGATACAAAAAAATGTATATATATTTAACCCCTGGGCTTCACACAGGCAGTTTATGTGAGCTAAAAAGTGATTTTGTATAATCTGAGATATCCTGTCACCTGTAAACGCCATGGGCCGGACACACAGGTAGACTGTTTTTCTGACATAAACGGGACAGAGTAGAAACTGATGAATATCCAGAAACTGTTGAAAATGACACCACTGTGGAGAATGAATTCAGTTATTACTGCTCACAAATAGATTTTGTGAATACCTGCTTCACTGAGACTCCCTGAAATGTGCACCTACATCCACACCCAAAATAATGAATAAATACAACATATCTTTTATCATAAATGCTGTAATTATTAAATACCTTTGTGCTAACCGAGGCATTCTCAGGGGTAATTAGTTAAACGGAGGATCGATTACGTTTACACACATCCAGATTTTTGTGCTTCAACTGAGAAGATGATGAGAGTGAATTTTCCATAAATAAATGTCTTGTCTTATATTTTGACATTTTGAGCTTCATTTCATTGCAACTTCTGGAATTGCACTGTTCTGTTGGATCCATGTGCCACACTGGAGCCAGCGTTAGAGAGAAGCACGCACAGAAAGGGCTTCTATGTGACGATAACTGTACGAATGTACAAATCCAATTTCATAACCCCTCTTACAGTGTCTAACCCCGCTAATCATTCACTAACCTTGCAAACGACAGTGAAAACCCACTCCAACAGTGCCTACTCACTCTTTCTTTTTTTGGAGCATTCGACATTCACAGCAGTGATGACAACACTGTGTCCAACAAATACAACCTTTTTTCTTGCACGCATACATTTACAGGGACAAGTGCCTCGATTTCGTGAACTTTCTCTTTTCTCTTCTCTTAGCGTTTGCCATGACTTTCCAGTCACTTTCGATCAATTTATATGACTATTCACTGTCAAGTATGGCTGTAACCTGAAGCTCGCAAACGCTGCGCTGAATTGCGGGTTGAAGGTTTTATCAATCAGAATATTTATGTCAAGTTTTCAGCCGCACCTATACACAGTTTTAGAAATGAGCTGTGCTGATGATTTCAGGTTTTGATGAAAGACATCACCACACCAGTCCCTCCAGAGGAAATGAAGAAACTCGTGCAGAGGTGCCTGGAAAATGCAGCTCGGATCAACTACAGTCAGCTGATTGAATATGCCCAGATCAAGGGTGAGAGAGAAAGAAAAATGTTATTCTAGTTCTCATTTCCATCCTCCTTGGCTGATTTTACATCATTAATGTCCCACTCACTATTTACTGTTGCTATTGCTGTCAGAATATTACAGTACGTGTCACACAAATCTCACCAATAGCAACTTAAAAACATCTTAATGGCCCATCCTCTGAGGAGCAGTGATATCACAGCAATCTTTGAGACACAAGCCAACTTCACTGTACAATGTGTAAAAAAACTAACCATCAGTGTGTTCAATTCCATCCTGCATGTTTGTGGCTGCATCTGAACCTTCAGTGGATGCTCAGGCAGCTCCAGAGAAAAGACTGGAGGACATGATGAGACTGGGGGAGCTCTGCATCGAAGTCCTGCAGCAAAATGATGAGCATCACTCGGAGGTATTTTGTTGTTTTTTTAATCTTACCGTTTGTTCCAGGTCCTCAGGACTTCGTGTTTTCAACTCAAACCCTGAAAGTTCCACACTGAGAGACTGTGTGCAAATTCAACCTTAAGGATTAACATGCATAACAAGTGACATAACGTTAATAATTTCACGAAAAATTGTTTCCAATTATTTCCAATTATTTTCCACGTAGTTGTGACTGCAGTCATTCCAATAGACTGTACAAGCTGTAACCTGTGGGAATAAAGAATGTGGTTATGCCAAGTATTTTGTTTTTGATGAACATATGAATCATCGCATTCATAACAGCAGACTAACTAGATTTAAATCAGCATTGTAACTGCTCCACACATCAATGAGGTTTAATTCCAGTGTGTTTTATTCATCAACCTCCCATACAAAAATATTCAAACGGAGACTTTCATTTCATTGGCATTAATAATTTTACTCTGAAATTCTTTTTTTTCCCCTCTTAATCTCGCCTCTGTTGTCACTTTTGTTTTCGTCTGACAGACGCCACGAGTCACCTGATCATTTCATTAACATTCTTGATCACTTTTCCGCAGCACTGTCCATTTTCTTCCTTTTGCCTCCGTTGGCAGTGCTCATGCTATAAAGTGGCAGATAACAAGGCAAGTGGCGGTGGCGCATTAATGGCTGCGGTGGGAAGCACGATGAAAACAACGCCCACGGCCCATATGCACGCAGTGGTTCCACGCCACAGTGTAAAACTGATCAATCATAGGTGTTGATGCATGGCGGTTTGACTGGCCCTAAGTGACAGTGTGGCATTCAGGCATCTGTTTCTGAGCTATTAATAACACGCTGTGCTCTGCCGCTGCCATAGCGACTGGTGGAACTCTGCTCCGAGCTTCAGATGTCATGTTAACTACAAATTAGAAGCTTCTTCTTTTTTTTTTTTTGTCAGAGCACCGCTATAAGCTGTCGAAGCATAAATTTAGAGATTAACCATAATTGTTTACCCGCTCACTGTCGGCACCAGTCACATGCTAGCTGTGTTTCTGGTAGTTGGTTTTTTTTTTTCATCAGTGCTCATTATGAAAATGTTTTTTCAAGCAGCTCATGAACACACTCGTTTTTTTTTTTGTTTGTTTTTTTTTTTCAATTTAAGACTGAAAAAAAAACATACACTTTTCAAGCCATGTACAAAAATGCTTTTTACGTCTGATGCAGTTTAATTAATTTAAAATGAAATGGTGCTTCTGCTCCCTGCCCCTTACTAAACTCAGTCTTTTATAAAGTACTTAAAAGGGATATTTGAGTAAAAGTATAAGTATCTTACCAGAAAAAGACTTTGGTAGAAGTTGAAGTCACTTTTTATACTATTACTTAAGTAAAAGTCTTAAAGTATATGACATTTACTGTACTTAAGTATCAAAAGTAATTTGTACTTGTGAATGGCAAAACTGTAGTCTAAAGCAGCTCATCAGGACTAGAAAAGCTCTATATAAATACAGACCATTATCAACTCTTCTTCTTCTGATTTTATTTGGTAGTAATGAGTAAGATAGTTAGAGGAAATGTAGTGTAGTAAAAGTTGCTAGAAATACAAATAAAGTAAAGTACAGATATGTGAATGTTATACTTAGGTACAGTACAACACTGACTAAACTTCTTAGATAAGATAAGATAAACACAGAAGATAAATATAGGATAAAAATCCTGCATTGACACCTGTTTTTCTTAAGTCATTCCTTCATCATTCCAGCAGTTGTGCTTCAAAAATTTGAACCCCTTTGCTGTTTGTTTGCAGACCTGCTTTCCCTTAAATTGTCCAGTTGGTGCACAAATAGTTTTGAATTGACTACAGCACAATTTATCATTGATTACTTGATCTGATGTGCGCCTCCTTAGAATTTTAATGTTAGAATTAGAATGTTTTTTGTGTGGCTGGACAAACAAAACAAAACTCCCCCTCCTTACAGTCATCTGCCTCGACCGGTTGGGGTGAAAGGAAAGACGAAGGCAAGGTAGAGACATAAGAGCGGGACCAGGAGCAGATATTATAACAGTTGTGAATCAGTTATGAACCAGTTATGATATGTTTATAGAACTATAATGTCATTTATACAAGCAGCAGCAGAGATTGTTGAAGAAAAATCTCTGGATCCCCAATCTCTCCACAATGTGGATATAAATTAGGATTAGATTAGAAGGATCAAAGATGGATTTATGTTGAAAGACATCGTGGTGCACATTTATCTTAATGTAAGAGTACGGGGGAAAAATCACAAACTAAATTTAAAAACAAAATCATTTTCAATGTGAAATTATTCACCTGACTCTTTCTTCTTGTTTTTGTTTTTTTTATTATTCCACCATGGAAAGGGAAGAGAGGTAAGTTTTCCGTGTGAAAGTTTCGTCCTCTGCTCGTTGTGCTTTTGTTGTCTCACTGTTGGTTTGTGTAAATCAAATATACCAAAACCTCACATCACTGCTGATGTGAGGTACACAGTTCTGCATAGTACCTGGTATTTGTTATCACTATCCAACAATACAGTATATATTTTTCAGTACTTTGCCTTAGGGTTTGGCATATTTAAGGAAAGATAACTTTCAAATATTACTATATCTATAATATTTAACAGGGGAGTCTGTTGTATTTGGCGACAGCACTGCTGAAATCCTGCGATCACAAGTGGCCGTTGCATGTCATGCACAGTGTCTGATCAGCATTTTGCAATGCAAATTTTACAGAGCACCTTCAACCCGTCTTTACTCAAAATAAACGTACTTTGTAGTGTGATGCACACTTAATCAGTAATATGAAATCACTTGCGACACATTTATCGCAGTGTGTGAGTATAAGGTCACTTGTGTAGTCTCTCCGGTGATGCCATTATGCTCTGTTATCGATTGATTTAATGTGAATCATTGCCTGATTGTATGGCTGTAACCCTTTCAGGACCCTCAAAAATAGAGTTGCCAAACATATTTCAGTGTGTGAATGAATGTGTTTTTTGTGGTAAATTGATCACCAGACGTCCTCCACATTGTTCAGAAAAAAAAGCATTATAGTGGAGTTTTGTGGCGCAAGGAGCAAGATTGTGTTCTGTGAAGGTCTTCCTGCAATAGATACAAGAAATATTAATAAAGAGCACACTGTTTGTATATTGTGCTTTGCAGACTTAATACTGAGCATTATTAGACTCGGCTGTGGAAAAAAACCAACAAATAAGTGATAAAAGGGAGGCCTCTGTGACGCTACACATCAACACATTGTCTCCAGTCTGAATATGGTGTAAATAACCCCTCTGCTCTTATTAATTGCAGTTTGGTATAATTATTTTCATGCTTGCTGTTCGAGCCTAAGTTCACTGCAGCAGTAAATAATGAAGGCAAAGAAGAAAGGGAAGAAAAAAACGATTTGAGCAGAAATATGTGTATATGCCGGTCGAGATCCTTAAGATCCTAGAGATTTTTACATGACCCCGTCTCTTAGAAGTTTTTTGTCTTCACTTAGGCACACTTATATCGTAATGGTGGCTTTGTCAGGTAGTAATAAAGTAGTTAGTATACACTATATGGTTTAGGATTTTGGGCTGTCCCAGACAAAATAAAATGTCTTTGGTCCTTGGTAGCTCCACATGTGTCAGATTCTCAGAAAATATTTTAACAGTGTCAGGGAAATGAGGATAATATCTTAGGATTTTGTTACACACACATGAAAAGAACATTTGCTAGTGCACCATTTATATAAAGCTAGTTTTAATACAGTACACAACTTAATTTTCCTCATGACATCAATTTTAATATACAGACTCTGACTTGATCACATTTTAGTTGCAGACCATCCATTTTCTACTGCTTTATCCTCTACATGAGGGTCGCGCTGTGTCAATCTCAGCTGACATAGGGAGATAGAGACAAACAAACAACACAGTCAATTTATAGTGTCCAATTTACCTAATACCCATATTGCATGTTTTTGGACTGTGTGCGTAAACAATATTTGAGAGAAATGGTGATTTTGTGTATATAGAAAGTGTTTCAATCTTTTAGTTCAGCACTTGAACTAAAAGTTCAACAAAAGTGTTGCGTTTAGATTTTTTGGGCCGTACTAAATCTGATTGAGGGCTGTGATTGGCCCACGGGCCGGACTTTGAACAGGCCTGAAGTGGATTTTTTAGTGTGTGCTGGACAGGAGCATGACAGCTGTGTCATTTGAAACTAGCAAAGACTAGAGACCGGACTCGAGTACTACGTCAGTGCATTTTGTGACAGGTCATTTCTTTAGGGGAGGATGCAGAAGAACAGATGTCCTTGATCAGCCCCCGAACATGCTGACACAAAAAAACACATTTTAATTGTATTTTCATTTTTTCTTTAATTGTATTTTTTTGTATTTCTGTCTTCAACGGTCCTTTCACGTCTTCCCCGCTTTGTTTTTTTTCTTTTCCTGATTATTTCCTCTTTTTTTAACAAGATTATTCCTTACTTTTATGTTTCTTTCCTTACTTGCTTTTCCCCCCCCTTTCTTTTGTTTCTCCTTCACATATTCTTATTTATTTCCTTCTCGTTCCCATTTAATTTTCTTGTCTTTTATCATTCTTGCCCTTGCGTGTATTTTCTTCAACATCTTCCTCTAATTGGCTGATAGACTTGAACTAAAGCTTATACAGAATGAAAAATAACTTATTTTGGCAACAGCATGCACAGGGTATGCATCATTCCTCTGATGCTTCTCTATTTCTTTTTGTTTCATTTGATTGTTTTGTCAATACTCCCTACCCTCTTCCAACTTCCAAACACATCTGCTGTTTGTCATTATCTCTCTCCTCGTCGCTTCCTCTGCTGCTGTTTGTATCTTTTATCTTTCATTTTTGTTTTGGTAATGGACTGATTTGACTGACCTTTCTGTAGCGACAGCGGTTATTAAAATGGAAGGAGATGGTTTATTGACATTTGTTTGTCAGAAACAAGAAATCGAAAAGGCATGTTTGAATGGACCGACGAGTCGTTCCTGCAAGGCCTTGAGTAGGAATTTTTATTCCCCTCTTGCATCTCTGCCTGCATTGTACACAAACATCGACCTGAGTGCATCAGTGGGATTCAACGCTGGTTGCACTTTTCTCTCAGAGGTCCTTTAGTCATGAATAGCAGTGGTCACCTGAGCAGGCTGACCTCTGTCTGCTGAAGAGCAGCACAGGCTGAATGCTCTTTAGACTGAAGATATCAACCAAGAGTGAATCAGCAGGTCCTTTCACATCAGCACCTCTTCTTCTTTTTCTTCAATTTAAATTACTCAGCACACACTTTCATTGTCATGGGGAGAGTCAATGAGCTGCCCTGCAACATTAAATGTAAACATTGCATTGACTCCTATTTATTTTGATTTGTGCAGCATTAACAGGTTATCTTGTAGAATCAGATCAGGGGTCAGTAAGACCTTTGTGATATACTAAAAACCCAGCGGGTTCACACTAATGTAAGGTGTCCTTTAAAAATTCCCACAAGTGTTTTTATATTTTAACCCTTCTAAGAAGGTTCAGTGGAAGAAGTACCCAATGCAAAAAGTATATTCTACGGTTTAAAATAAACCTGGACATTCAGTAGTTCTTTACGATCATATTTTAATCGCGAATTCAAAGTATGTGCTCAGAAAGCAAGTGTTCCCTGAACAGCTACCTGACTACGTGTCGACTGTTTCCTTCACCATGCAGCCCTAATGAATGAGTGAAAACTAACATTACGTTGAAAGACAGATATACAACACGTAACTTACCAATGTACTGTAGAAACACATGTTAGCAGATGTGTATATGTGTGTGGAGAAGAGAAGAGTAAGGCAGCACTGTTTTGGTAATTACTCAGAAATCCAGAAAATAACCATTCCCTCTGATATCACAAAAAGTGTTTCAATGTGTTCTTCTGTTCTCTGTCATCTTCCCCTCTCAGGCTTTCTTGTGGTGGCCGGAGCTGATGGCCGAACACGCCGAAATGTTTCTGTCACTGTACAGAGCCAACATGGACGCCGCGCTTCAGGTCCAGCCTATCGACTCATGGGACAGCTTCCCACTTTTTCAGCTTCTCAACAACTTCCTGCGAACTGACTGTGAGTTCACATTTACGTACAGTATATGAATTAAAATGAGGAATATAGTACACGTGGTTGGACAAAGAGCAGTGCTACAACATACAATAACTTGTGATAAAGTGATAAAACTGATGTATCAACTCTCCTGCTTTTAAACCTGTTTCAGTCTGTGTGACATTTTAAAAACATCGCACCTTGTTTGATACTGAACAGAAACGGCTCATTTCATTCACTCGTTTACCTCCTCTCTACTTGTTTTTATTCCTTTTTAGAAAAAAAACCCAAAAAAAAACAACTGTTGTTTTTTTGGTGATCTTGCCTTGTATGACATGGCACATGGTCACGTTGCTACGAGCACTAATTAAGACTGGTATGACCAGAGAAAACGAGGCTTGTTAAGAGAGAAGGTTAACGGCACCTTGCACGCTCAGGCAGAAAGGTAATTAACACGCAGAGTGGAGACGCCATCGACTGCCCATAGTTTGTCTCCAGCTCCACCGCTCTACCTGTCAACAGGTAGCATCCTTCTGTTTCACCTCTGCATCTTCACCCTGCTCTTATGTTTTTATTTATTTGTTCGGCCAACGGGAAACTAAGTTCTTCAGCAGTTAATTGCAAAAACAGTTTCTGCTGTGAGAGCCTGACATGTCTGTGTGTTTGTCCGCCCTCTGTGTACAAATGTGTTTCACTTCTGCAGAGTTACTTTGTTTGTTTTTGTTTGTTACCAAACCTGGTAGAAGCTGTGACTCATCACTTTGATTAATCCTTGTATATTTCATGTCAATTATTTTTTAAGTGCTTTGTGATTGAATGAATCACTCGCACCTACCAAGCAAGAAAGGAAGGTTTGTTTGGTGCTTTTCTGTGTCTCAAGGTGCTAATGTTGTGCGGTGATAAAAAGCTATAGTGAAGATGTAGTATCCGCTGATGTAGTGTGACAGATATCAACACTGCACAGATTTATTTCGTATTGTTGTCGTATTTTGTTGCCTGACAAAACTACATCTTCCTGTGTGAAGATTTCATTTGACTGATGGAAAATAATCTCAGCTCATTGCTTCCTCGCTTCAAGCCCTCTGTCAGCGACGAGGCTTTGTCTTGGCGCCAGCAGAGATTTGGCGAGACGCGAGGCGTTATTTAACATGGCTGATGCCAAAGTACCTCGAATACAGTAACAGACAGGCAGGCAGACAGAATGACAGCCCAAGGGCAGTGTTGGAAACAAAAAACCCTGTTTCATTATGTGAAGAAGCCACAAATCTTTGTTTCTGTGGCTCGTATCTTTTATCATTTTTTTTCTAATTACCATCCTCTGTTAATGCTGTGATTATACCAAGTGTCACAACATTAGCCGACTTGAATTGGAGTGTAATGAGGCATTTGACAGAATCGAAACACGGAACAAAGAAGATCTTCGTTTTGACGATTTACACAAATGAGGTCTTCCCTCTTTGTTAATTACATCTAAAGTGAGAGGAAAGTGATTTTAATCCAAACTGATACTTCGGTGACAAAAACCAAAAAAAAAAAAAAAAGTGTTTGGAGGATAACCACAGTGATTCAATCATTTCCTGCTCTTCTTTTTTATCCATTTATACAAATCAACAGAAACATCGGGTTCCCTGATCTCAGGTGATGATATGATATTACCCATTTCCTTTAGCAAGTGTATTATCTGTCAGTTTTTCCTGTGGATTATTTTAAATGCTCACTTGATTGTCAGCATGTGAAGGCGAGCGGTTGCGAGGGAGATGGGCTTTGCTCTCCAGAGAGCTAAAAAGGCTAGTGTTAATCATGACAGAGTGGAGCGGGAGGAATTAAAACTAATGAAGTCCTGAGAGACCACCCTGCTCGCTTCTCACCAACGCACACTATTTATTTGTCTCTCAGTACTTTGGACTGTTACTGTCACTGAGGATTTGCCTGTTTGTCTGACAGTCTTTATCAAAACTATAAGGGGAAGTGTTGGAGGGAGATACTGTACATGCAATCTGGTACAAAGTCTATCTCTGGTGATAATTGTCAGGTTTGATTGAATCTGTGACGTATGTGTATATGTACACATGCATCCATGCACCTTTATGAATAACAAGCAGGATGTGGTCAGTTTGAATATACATCCGTGCAAAAATGAGCCTACTTCTCTCTTGATTTTAATATGAGTTAACATTTTTCTGCAGATATTATGGTCTCCTCTTTTTTCCTTTCCTCTGACCTCCCACCGACCCCTCCTCTCTCTCTCTCTCTCCACTCTCCTACCCCAACCTGTCGAGGCCGGACATTTTTGAGTCTTACTTCTATCAGAGATGTATTCCTGTTAAAAGGGAGTTTTTTTCTCTCTCCACTGTCACCAAGTGCTTGCTCGTTGTATGAACTGGTGAGTCTCTCTATTTGTAAGTGGAAGGTCTTGACCTTAGTTTATAAAGCGCCTTGAGATAATGTATGTTACGAATTTGCACCATACAAACAAAATTGAATTGAATTGAAATACAAGTTTCTGGTCTTCTTCAGTATAGCATGATGGACACGTTGCCCTGATGGTCAGTCTGTGGGCAGCTTCATCACATTGATGACCACTGAGGCATATTTTGCCGTCAGCTGACCTTAGCGTGTAATAGAAGATAAATTATTGGGGCAAAGAAGACTTTGTGATTCACAGTTAGTGCCATGATTCCAGGTGTAGGTTGATGTAAATGTATTTATATAGCGCTTTTCTAGTCTTAATGACCACTCAAAGCTACTTTACACTACAGTTTTGCCATTCACCCATTCACACCCATTCACTCACACGGAGCAATGTGGGGTTAAGTGCCCAAGGATACTTCAGACTCGCGGTGCCGGGAATCAAACCCACAACCTTTGAGTTGCCTTGCTTTACCACTGAGCTACCGCCGCCTCTTGTGCAGTTGATGAGCTCCGCCCCAACTCACTTCTCTTCCAAATATAATTATTTCTGGTTTCAAAAAAACAAGATGGTACTCGCTGAAATACTAAACCCCGGGCTGACTGCGTAAACCATAAGCTAAAGTATTTCCAGTATTTTTTTTTATATTAAAAACACTGCATGTTTATCATAGAAGTCACATTTCAACATTCCGAGAAGTAGACTTTCTCCTCGACAGTCTGTGCGTGTGTGCGTGTCGCTTCATACTGGCTCTGTCCAAAGTTCTGTCCAGACTCCACTTTCAAGCACCTCTACACCTCCCTAATTAACACACTGACATAGTGTTTTTCAAGAGCCATTATGGGATTCTCTGATGACAGATGGTGACAAGACTTGAGGAAGTTACTGCTCCTGGCCAAGAAGTGGTCCTAGCCAGGCTCGCTGTTTTGTTTCCAGTGTAGGTGTTATGCTAAGCTAACTGGCTCCTGGCGTTGGCTGTTTATGTGGTATTAATATTTTCATCACGCTCTCAGTAAGAGAATTTAAAACTGCCAGACTCATCCTCGTATGACACGAGTGTCCACACGATAGTTTGGCCACATTGAGTTATTTTGCAGCTATCACACTCACCTCTTATGTTGTGTCAGCCTGGGCATCCACCAATTAACGTGGGCACCAACTGAGACTCGGCCACAGGAAACAAAGTCTCCAAACAGCGTACATTTATAGTATAAACAAAGTCCTGATATCCTGTGAAACCCTCAACACAAGCAACTGAATGTGTTTTTGTTTTTCCTAGTAAATATTGTTGTAGAACAAATTCAAAAATACAGTGTATTTTTTACTGACGCGATTCAAGTTTGTCTCACATTACGCACAAAACTCACAGGTTTTATGAAGAGGATCAAACCGCCACTCCTGAATAATATTAATGAGCCATAGATTAGTTCTGATATTCATTTCCATGTAAAATAGTCTGAAAAGTAACTAAATGTTCTCCCCTGTCGGCTCCTCCCCCACAGCTCACCTTTGTAATGGAACGTTCCATAAACACCTGCAGGACCTGTTCGTCCCCCTGGTGGTGCGCTACATCGACCTGATGGAGTCGTCCATCGCACAGTCCATCCACCGTGGTTTTGAGCAGGAAACCTGGCAGTCTGTCAAGTAAGAGTCGCTCTCTTCACACCATGTGATAATAGTCACAATGTCATCATTCACATATTTTAAAATGTGCGTTCAAACACAACACTAAGGAAACAGATTTGCCTTGACTTTATTTGGGTGAAGTCAAATTTCCCAGGTTTCTACAGAAGCTGACATTATAATACAGTAAGTTAAACCTTGAGAGATTGTTTGTGTAAACAAGAAGTGATGTTTTTTTGTAGTATTATTATTCGCCTATTTTTAAATCTTCCTTGTATCTTGTCTTTTGTGTGTGGGTGTTTTATTTTTTTTCTCAGCTGCCATATAATGTCTTACATGGCTGTAACGCTTACATTGTCTGGCACCGTTGCAAAAAAACAAGAGACAGTATGGAAATTCACTAACTGTACAGTCCATGAAAAGAGCGATTTGGAGAATCATTCGTAAGTGTAAACATGTTTTAGCCTGTGCTGAGTGATCTTACTTGAAAATCACACCGTACCAGCGTCAGGCCTGGCCTGTTGTGGTCTTGGACTATGTGGACTACGTTGTTTTTCTCACACCACAGAAATACTATAGATGTGGAAATAATGATATCGTTATTTTCTTCTTGGATTATCTTGTCTGGCATTTCTTATGTAAGATCTTTCAAACAATCAAGTCCAGTGAATGATGGATTATTTAGTTTACATGGTCAGTTTCATTGGTGACCTGAGTGTAGACACCATCTTGTAATGTCATGTTTAGCTTTTATTTTCTATCAGCAGTGTGGAGGTATGAGAGTGGCTGCTCCACAAATGTAATAGGAAAACAGCGGAACAAAGGGACACAAGAGGTGAATGTACAATATGCACAGCAAGGACACCCACAGTCAGTCGGTGTGTAACAATGTACTGGAATACGCTCTTTTACAAACCGCACACCAAACTGCACAAGTGAAAGAAAATATAACAAATGCATTGATTTCTCTGAACATTATTGGTGCTGGCTGTTTAGTCATTCATTCATAACTGCAGGTAAAACAAGTGGCTACTATTGTATGTCATTACTTTTACTGTCGGTATTTCTCATTGTCTTTTATTCTTTTAACATTTTTCTTCTTTGCCATTAATCGACCTCCACCACTGACAGGTCGCTAACAAACAATCTAGCAAGCGTTCCTCTCCCAAAAGTCCCCAGTCTTCCACTGACGCTGCCACAAATGCCCAGTTTTTCAGCACCTGCCTGGATGGGACCGCTGTGTGAGAACACGTATGTAAGACGGGGGGGGTTCAAACACCTCAGAGCCGCTGCTTTGGTCGGGACAAGAGGTCTTTTTGCATAGTTGGTCTGAGAATTTGTAGCAAAGGGCAGACCCAAAACTATTTTATTCAAATCCACCACGGACGCCCGTCAACAAGAAAAAGACCAGACCTGATCAGACTCCAGAACTATAGACCTGGATTCTCTTATCTGCCCTAGTTTTAAACCAGAGTATAGCTGGCATGTGTTTTTGTTATACATAAACCGAGACTTCTATAGTTTATATAAGCCTCATGAAGTACCTCTTCATTTTATGGTGGATGTACAAAGCCTGAAGCAAGTCTTCCTCTTACCTGTAATTGAGCTGCAACCTTGTTGTTCCAGTGTTAGCACACTTATATTCACATGTGAACAGGGCAGGCTGCAGGTGTGCACTATGTAGGATGTAGATATGTATACCTGCACACGTGTCATGTTGTGCTGCTGCAGTGAAGGCACACTTTCATCTTTGAAGAATCTTTCCAGGTCAGTTTCTGGATCAGTTCAGGTCTGGTCTTTTGTATTTTGGGGGGATCCATTCATATTATGAATAAAGACCTCTATCCTGCAGTGTTTGCTGTATGTGCTCGTCAGTGTCGTTACAGCTGTTCTTGTCCATGTAGTGGCATGTTTGGCAGAGCTAGCATCCTTTGAAGGAATGAAATCAAAACAGCATGAAGAAGATTCAGCATACTATCTACCTTTATTATAAACTGTTTTATTGCTTTATTATAAGCTGTTTTGAGTTGCTGTTGCCGCTGTCCTATGCAACTGTTTCTTGAAACAGATATGCAAAGTATTTGTTGTGCTGTTCAGTTCCAGTATCTCTCTCTTAAAATCCAAAGCATGCCGTCGTCTTGTTTGAGTGAGCCACGTTCACCGTGCCACTAAAGCTCTTATGTTTTAGTCGGTGTGGTGCTGCCTGTACGTGATCGCGCCACAGAAGCTTGTTGGTCAAGATTCTGTGATGCCTTTTGTGTTGTGCGGTGTCAGTGTGATAATAATGAATTACCCCAACTTTGTGTTGCAGCTTGCAAGGAATTAATCTGCCCAACATCTTGTAAGTTGAGAGATGTTTTGTGTTTTTCACATGACAAGGCTTTATCAAATGAACCCCTCCTCCTCCTCCTCCTCACCTCCACAATGTTCCATTATCAAACGTGATAAAATGTTAAACTAAAGAACATCAAGGTTGTATATGCTTGCCATGAACAAAAGCAAGAAAATGTTCACGTGGAGTGCTCTTGTAAAGGTTACTTAAAGTTAGTGTGCATTGTGGTTGATAATAACAACATTTGAATTTACACTTGAGCTCTTTAAGAACTAATCAAAGAGTAATTTTTTTTTTCCCCTCAAATCAAAAGGATTAATCTTCACAGCAGCCTTTGTGTCGGTGTATGCAACACCTCCATGGTGCAGAAGAAGTTAAATAACAAGTACTCTTAAGAAGCTTTTTCACTGTCATGAAAATGTTGTTGCACGTAGAACATGAGGACCGACTTACCACCCACTTTATCATGTTTCACATTACCACATTGTCAAGGTGTTTAAATAGACCATCACAGGATTGTACATAATTCCGTTTGAATTAACTAAGTATTGAGCAGCCCGTGGCCAAGAGGAAAGGGACTGGGCTTGTAACGAGAGGGTCACTGGTTCAAATTGAAGGGTAGATCAAGGGCTGGGTGCCCATGAGCAAGGCCGGGCAAGACCCACTTGCTCCCCGGGTGCGGATTAGTGCTGCCTAGTGTGTGTGTGTGTGTGTGTTCACTACTTGTGTGTTAAAAGGATGGGATAAATTCACGGTTACTAATAATTCTATTATTCAGATGACTTTCTGAAGATCAATAAATGTAAATAATAATGAAAATGTAAAATATCTTAGTAAATCAATTTTTTTTCTGGTAACACATGCCACTAAAAACCTAGTAAACAAAACATTCTGTGAGGTTTTAGCATGATTTCTTGCTACAGTTCCAAAAAGGCTTCACCTACATGATCATTTGTTTACTGTGATGTAAAACTGAATGGAAGGTTGGTCAAACAAAATAGAACATTTTTAGACACACTGAGCTGTGACTAATTATATTAAGTCTTAAGTATTTCTCAATGAAAATTAGCAACATCAAAAGGTTTGATTTTTAATAAACATCACTAATTTCATGTGTTGAGTGAGTGACTGTGCTGCAGAACTGTCAGTGTTTGTGGCCAGGTTGGGGGAGTTGGGGGTCTCACGAGGCTTACTGAGGGTGTGTTTCTTAAAAAGGCTCCTCATTCTGACTCCCCCATCCTTTCCCACAACACAAACCACACTGTTCCTCTGCCTCACTTCACTTGGCCCTCCTCAATCCAAGAAAAAAAGAGGGAGATAGAAAAAAGCTGGCACTTCATTAGCAAGCACAGACGGGCGAGTGGGATCGTCCCATTCCCCCGGGGAGCAGGGCGGAGCGCGCTCAGAGAAGAGCACCACTAATTAGACATGAGGGGGATTGCCACAGAGCGTTTAATTGCACTGTGGACTCAGCCCAAAGCATTTATTCCTGAGCGCCACTTGTTAAGGTAACAGTCTTTTAAAGGCGAAGTGAGAAAAGTGAGTGAGTGGTGCTTGTTTTAAACCCTCCCCCCCGCCTCCGCCAACATCCTCCCATGGCTGTCATTCTAGCTGGGCGCTGTACACTTGGATGTCGGTGGCGAAAGCACTACCATGTGTTGCTGTGTAACCTGTGCGCAGGGGAGAAGGCGGGGACACGTCCATCTGTCTCTGTTTCAGCCTTTAGCCGTGTTCACTCACTAAAACACCTCAGCTCAACTGTCAAAACCTGTTGAAGAACCAGGACTAAAGACTGATATTTTTCCCTCCAACAGCGGATGATACTAGGGAATGTGCATGTTTGTGAATGTTACATAAAAACGTGAAAAAATTCCACCTGTCTGCCCATCACTTTTCACATTTACATTATTATTCTCTGGGTTCAGTTTGCTGCAAATAAAATAAATATTACTTGGATCCAAAGCTTCTGTCAGTAAAATACTTAAAATAACCATATTCTGACAGCTATTAAAGATCTGGAGTGTTTGGTCAGTGACATAGGTCTCTAATTCAGGAATACCCAGAATCCGTGCAACTGCCAAAAATGAAGAAGACTCAACTAGCTAACGTCCTTTCAGCCAGTTAAGTTAAATCAGAAGTTAACCAGTTTACTCATTTCCAATGCCATTTGTATATCAATTTAGGAACACTTTATTCAGTTAGCCAACATCTGCCAAGTATTTCTTTTCCAGGAAGCTTTCACGGACATCAGCTAACCCTAACCCATTGTTCTTTGCAACAGTGTTGGACCTAAAAACACTAAAACATTTAAAGTGATTAGTGTGGTCACAAAAACCTTGGGAGGTTGACATCCTTTTAAACTTCCTTCACACTCAATACAAGAGTTTTGTGGAACTCTTTTATTGTATTTTTAGATTTTGTGTGTCAATATTGAGTGTCTTATTTTCGCTGGCTAATTCTCACCATTCTCTCTTCAGTCACGGCTCAGCTACCTCAGAAGATTTGTTCTGGAAGCTGGACGCTCTGCAGATGTTCGTGCTTGACCTCCACTGGCCGGAGCCCGAGTTTGCCAAACATCTGGAGCAGCGACTAAAACTGATGGCCAGTGATATGATGGAGGCCTGTGTCAAGAGGTCAGACTCTCTCTTGTACCCAATCGTAGCGGGTCCATCGTAACAAAGTCATCTCACTTTTGTGTGCTTTATCCCTCAAGAACAAAATCTGCGTTTGATGCCAAGATGCAGAAAGCGAGTAAATCGACAGACTTCCGGGTGCCACTTTCAGTCTGCACCATGTTCAACGTGCTGATGGACGCTAAGAAGCAGTGCTCCAAACTCTGCGTGCTGGACACGGGTCAGGAGGTGAGCTCGCGTTACATGACTGGTCACACTGGGTGACTATCGATGTCTGCTCATGGGTACAGGAGGAAAAACTGATTTTAGCCTCTTATCAAAAGGCCCATTTTATAAACTCTACACCCACTCTAACCTAAGTCTCTGATGTCTTAAGAATATTTCCGATGCGTTGGCTCACTGTTAGACAGCCTTTTCTAACAGGGAACCCAAGTTTGTGTCTCTTTGTAGAATGTCATACCCCGCACGGATGTTCATAGAGAAAATCAGCTATTTTACATCACAGCCCACGGGATTTGTCGATCCACTGCTGCCTCCACTAATGAGTTTAAATGTGTTATATTGTAACTTTGCGTTGAAAATCCTTTGTTTGGATTAACCTACACAAAGTAATCTTACTAAAATAGGCAGCAGGCAGCTTCCGTGTCCCCGCAAACTAAAAATGCAGATTTTCTCTACAGGAATGGAAAGTTACCACTGTAATGATAAACACTTAACTCGTTCTCTCTTATTCATCCAATGGCAGACCACCAAGGTACAGTCTAAAAGTGCCATGGTCTATCTCATACCAGGGACAGACTACATGTCGCCCTCTCAATGGTCAGATTCCACGGACAGAACAAAAATGAGCGTCAAACACGACAGTTTTGTTGTTTCGTCCCATGTGGTGTGTGGAAGACAACCGATTCTCTTATTAGAAACACCAGCTTGTCAGGCTTATGTCGTCTGACTGTCTGGTCAAACGAGAAGCTGGTACAGCATTTACACGTCCTCACAAAACAGCTTAGAGTCATAGTGTCTACTCATGGGCCCGGTTGGCCAGCAACTGTGGGTGGCACTGGCATGCTCACTTGAAACATGCTCATTAGCTGGGAATGCTGCCTGCCAGAGTTAGCCCTCCACAGTATTCTGTGATGTGAGACCAAAATAGACACTATTTGCTACTTAACTGGTTGCTAGTTTGCAAATTCGGAAGTTAGCAAGTTATCAAACGGGATTAACCAACTAGACAATAAGCTGACAATTAATTAGCTGTGTCTTAGTTCAGGGGGGGCCGCCACCTTTGCAGGGTGACTTGGAAGACCGTGTGCATCGAAGTGGCATGACTCGCAACTCACTGCGAATAAAAAGGCTCCCAGCTTAACCTATCCCAGGATACAAATGGTTTTAAAGGAGATAACAGCAGTGACGATGTACGCCTGGAGAGCATCCTTTTATATTCATAGATTCACTTTTTTGTTAAAGTATTTAGGTGTTACATTACACACTTTTAGTGACCCGTACTGTTTCCAGCTGTAGCTCTGTTGCTAGGCAACAGCTGTAAGGGTGGGACCAGTGACCCAATAGGGAAAACCTATAAGCTATTATTATTATTATTATTATTATTATTATTATTATTATTATTATTATTATTGTTATTATCATTATTATAATAATAATAATAATAATAATAATAATAATAATAATAATAAATCCCTTTAAACAAACCCATTTTTCTTTAAATGCTGGTGTGACCAGGCCCTGACCTCTTTATGTAGAAGACCAGAACTCACTTACAATGGATGTATGGTTTTTTTTAATATTTCAGTTCATATCTCACCAGACTTGTTCCCGCCTGCTTCTAATACCCTCAGCAGTCTTTTATTTCCGGGCTTCACACTGAACAGGTCGAGTCAGACTGTCAGATCAGCCACTAAAAACGTGCCTGCTTCCCTCCAAACAGCCAGCAAACAGGGAGTTCAGGTGGATTTGTGTTCACTTGAAACAGCCAGACGCTCAACTCGAGCTGTTAAATGGATGACCATGGTGCCTGTGTGAGGCAGCAGCCTTGGCTTCGCTGAGAGCAAAACCCTTGGCCGCCAGCAGTCTTGACAGAGAGTTAAGCTCGCTGTTCTCTTAACCTTCAGCTTCCTCTCCTCTCCAGTTTCCACAAGCTGCTGCCACCGGCGCTCGAATACACCATCTGTCCGTTTATTCCTTTCCGACACACATCGAATAAGTGCCTGCAGAGAGACCCATGCTATTATACCCGACCAAGTGTATGCACATAAACAGCATCTGCATACAGACATTTTACAGTTTTTATTTCATGTTTTTTTGTTTTTTTCTTATCATGTGAGGCAAAAGGCAAACAGGCAAGAATGAAAAGCGAGAGAAAAACATCAAATGGAGGAGGTCACAGGTTGCCGTGCACCAAACTCATACATGAAATATAAATGACAAAAAAAAAGGATTAGATTAATCATTAATCTAAATTATACATGTTCAGGTCCCACGCCTTCTCCTTACACTAATAACTTACATGGCTATTTCATTTTATTTTGTATATATATTATACTTGGTAATATTATAATTTTCACCATATTAGTGTTATCATTATCCTACTTATATAATATATAACTCAAAATGGAATTAAAAAATTTAATTTATAATTGAATTATAGTGCTGACATAATTAAATGATTACTTTAAAGATTAAAGTATAAGCAGCATTTGATATATTTTGTTCAAGGTGGACCTCATTTTAATTATTTGTTAAATATTTTATAAAGATAAGATTATATATGTTATGCTTTTCATACTGCATGTACATAGAAACATTTCTGTGCATAAATACATATTATATAGCTGAAATTATCCGATGTACTGTTCGAGTTAAATGTGGAACACTGACCCTTAACGGTCCAGTGTAAAAGATTTTGGGAAATACAGATTTCATTTCATTTTTTTCTTTTTTTACCTTAAAATGTGTCATTTACATCTATACCACCATGTATCATAATAACACATGTAGGTAATAATAAAACAAAGACTTATCAGATAAAAACATTAATCTGATTAAATCTTACAACAGGACAAATGAGTTTATATACAGTAGCGGGCATCATCATGTTTGTTTTAGTGTGTAGTGTTAGTGCGTAATTCTTTTTAAAAATATGTGGAGCTCAGGAAAAAGCTTGGTTTCCCTTCTTTCACAGTAACTATAACAAAGCACCTGTATTCTCAGATACAAATTGAACTGAAGATCCTCTTATTATATAATTTATTCAGTAAACCTTAAACCATCTGACTGCACGTTTATTTGTATGGCACTCTTCATACACAGGGCACTCAAAGTGCTTTACAAAGGCACAGACATACATTACATTAATATTAAACAGACATTAGAATTATAAGAAATGAAAGCGTGATATGCCAATATAAGTTATCAATTCATTCTTGTCTTCCACTAAGATGATTATGTGAGCATTTAAGTGAAAGTCTCAGTAAGCAGTGTTTTCAGGCCTGATTTAAATGTACGCACAGTCTGAGCAGAGCTCAGGTATTCAGGAAGTTTGTTCCACAGATAAGAAGCAGAATAACTGAACGCTGCTTCACTGTCCCTGATGATCTATAACATCTCATCTCACAAAGCATCCCCGCCGTCAGCTGCTGCTGCTGCTGCTGCTGCTGCTGCTGCTGCTGCTGTTGTACCCGTATAAACTGTGATTTCGTTAACACTAACACTCCAGGACCATCTCTCATACGTTCATAAATGATCTACTTGAACAGAGTTTTACATGTCATCTGAAGATCTTGTTCCTGGAGGACAAACACACAGGAGTTTCAGTTACCAAAGCTCATGCTAAGCTCCATTTCTCGCACTTTTCCCACTCGTTAATTCGAGACCATCACAGCTGCACTGACATCACGAGGGGGCGACCAGAGTCAGGGGGTCAGAGGTTACAGTATCCTGAAACAATCACAGACAGATGTTTATCCGACCTGACAAATGTAAACGTGTGACTATAAACAAGCAAGTTTTCCGAACACGAGGCATCTGTCAGGAGCTTTTGATTGAAAGATGTTAAAAGTTTCTCTTTCATTCACTTTTGCACTTGAGGAAAGTCGCCTCCACTTGTTTCTCTCTCCCACTTTCATAAGCATAATCATAAACAGCCTATGATATAACACGTTTGACATCTTTGATGGCGAAGGCAATTTGAGCATTCTCTGTGTGTTGTCAAATGCAGCAGTCACACATTTTGATTAATAGTTCAGTTTCAAATGAACACTGAATCATTCTGGGTTGTTTTTTTTCTTTTTTTATATAAGAAGAAAAGATTGACAGTCTCTCTGCTTACTGCTGGTTCCAAAAATGTCTCAAAAAATCAACTGTGGAAGACACATGAGGACACACAATGACTGCAAAATGTTGAGGGACAATTCTTACTATTGCTCACTTCTGTTGTCACGGTAAAAATGTAAGTCTGGTGTGCGGCAACGTGGTTTTTGGGTGAAGTATTTGATTCAAGGTCAAAATTATGATGGAGAAAAAACAACCAAAGACAAACTTCAGACATTTTTGTTAGTATTTTATTAAAATGTAGAGAAAAAAGGCTATTGATGTTCCTGACATGTTAGGTTGACTGGCTGACTGTTTGCTTTCTTTTCTTTGTCTCATGCCCCACCACCCCCCACCCCCCACTCCCTCATGTCCATGTGTCCTGCCCATCATTGTTTGAATTCCAGATTGACAAACAATGGGTAAGTCTCCTGCATTTTCTCCATCCTCCACATTTTTGTCCTTTCACACTTTTCCACATGAGCTCCATCAGACACACTTCAGCATCATGTGCTGCGTCTTCTGTTTAAGGTCCTTGAAAAGGTTTTACACCTTGCTCCCTGCCTCAGACGTAGGTAGATAGACGTCTATGCTCAGTTGCCAATTGACCTTTGACTCCAGAGTAGCTGTCTGAAGGGTTGTGACATTATGTCAATCTGAATCTGATCCAGAAGTTTGGTGAGGTCTGCACAGTCCGCAGTGGAGAACCTTATGTCCACGTCCTGCCCCCCATGCACAGAAACTCAAACCCGGTCTTCTTTGCAGATCACCTGCAAAATAGTCTGCACTTAATACAGTGGAGAAACTCTGGATTCACAAATTCTGCTTTTACAGGCCATGGTTAAACGGTTGTTATTTACTGAATCAATGAAAACTCATATTTGTCTATAGTCATTTTATTTCAGAGGTCATTGAAATTGAGGGAGGGGGGTCACATTGAAGAATCTCCAACATTTTACCAAGCTGAAGTAGCAGCCACAGCTCAATGAACAGATAAATGTTTTTAAACGCAATAATTGTTCTTTTTAGGTTTAGCAGTTTGCACAATTTCCTCTCCTCCTCTCTGCTTTTTTTTCCTTTTTTTCGTGGATAAAAAAAGAAGAAGCCGAAAGCAGCAGTGTTAATTGAGGTAAGAAGAAGCATAAAAGAAAACCTCTTAAGATTTGCCAGAAAGATGTGCCGCGCTGAAAGAGAGCTGCCATTTTGCAGACTTGTGGAGAGAAGAAAAAAAAAATTAGGGCGGGCGGCGGTGACCTCCCAGGACCTGCAGTTTGTCAGCGATCTGTGTGCTTTGTTGATTGAAATTTTTAATTTGGGTGTTCTTTAGACGGCCAGTGAAAGGGCATTGTCGCCAAGAGATGAACTCCCCTGCTGCTGCTGCTTTTCAGTGCTCAGCTCCAGCCTTTTTTGCTTCCCCTTCCTTCAAGGGAAAAGGTGCCATGAATATGTTTTTTTTTTTTTTTTCTTCATGGGGTGGGGGTAGTCGAGGTTTGTGGGTGGGTGTGGGTGTGGGGGGGGGGGGCAACGAGACATGAAATGACGGATTAATTGAATCTTGTGTGAGCCTTTGGTCCTCGCAGCTGGACCGGTGCTTTAGAGAAATACAAGGCTGCTCTAATTGTAGGTAGATGCACAAAAAGTATCCTTCAGATTCCTTTGCTTTTTCAGCACAGACGGGAATGTCATTCAGCTGCATAATGGTCCTATTAGCTGCTTAACTCAGCGGCGTTACACGGATGGGAAGGTTTTCACACCTCGCTGTGCTGGGTGGGATGTGTGTGTGTGTGTGCGCGCGCTCATGCGTTTTTCTTTATGTGTTTTACAGCACAGACAATTTTGTTTTTTTTCTGTATTGGGGAGGCGAGGAGTCATTTTCTTAGTGTGTTCCATCGGTGTTGTGTAAAATAATGATATATTGCTTCTTGCCCACCCCCTACTCCCCCCCTCAGCAACAGTACCACTCCAAAATCGATGTCCTTATCGATGAGGCGTTCAAAGAAATGATCTCCTCCCTCATCTCAAAGGTAAAAATCTTTTTCTATCCTCCAATGAAATCCTCCTCGTTTTTATTCATGTTTTGTCGTATTGTTTTCTTTGTTTTTAAAGATTTTATTCTTGTTTTTAATGTATTTAGTATTACTTTTTACCGATGGTTTTTTTGTTTCTTTTTGTTGGGATTTTAACTTGGACTATTTATTTATTTCCTTTACGCCTCTATTTTGTCCCATATTTTACTACCAGACTTTCATTTTGGCTAAGCTTACAACTATGAAATTCCCCAATCAGGAACTTCTGATTCTCTTTCATTTCATACACAAAGGAAAAGTGTTGTCACATGTTTATAATGAGTAATAAGTCAAGTGGGCAGTAAGTTGTGATTGCACTTCCTTCCTCCGTCTGCAGTTTGCCGGTGTTTTAGACGGTGTCCTTTCCAAGCTCTCGAGATACGATGAAGGAACATTCTTCTCTTCAATCCTCTCTTTCACAGTGAGTAGCCATGTTTTTTTTTTCCTCTGGGAAACAGAGAGTGGCTCACTGTCTCTTTCACAGCTCACTGAGGCAACCTGTTATTTGCTGGAAACTAGAGCTTCCCAGCTGAACTGTCATTCTTCTTCTTCTCCTTCTACTCCTCCTCCTCCTCCTCCTCCTCCTGCATCTCCTGCCCACCACTCCCGAAAGGTGAAAGCTGCTGCCAAATATGTGGAAGTCCCTGTGAGTCTGTCAATCTCTGCCTGCCCTTTTACTATTATCCACCCTGTCGGTCAACTGTTGGTTCCCATAATTTGTGTTTCCATCCACATTCATTCAGAGGAAATGTCAGCTGTAAAATCAAACAACCTGGAAATGCAAGAGCTGAGTCTCTTTGCAGTTACTCTCATGTGCTTGTGTGTTGTTTTTTTTCCCCTTATAAGTTTGTTATTACACTGTGTTAAACATGTGTGAAAAATAAAGAGGGATTTTTATTCCATCTGCAGCTCCAGAGCCAAAGATCGCACAACAAGCATAATTAATTGCACGCTTCCTCGGAGATGTGTTTTGCTGAAGTGTTGGTTTGTGGGCGGCGACGTTCAGGTGCCGAGCGGTTAATGAACGACGGCGGCATGGCAAAGGTCAGGGGCTGTGGCGGGTCACGCGGGTGGAGGAGCCGACGCCGTGCACGAAGCAGGAGTTGGCGTGTCAAGGCGATGAGGCGTTAACGTTGTTATGTGATGCTGAAAGTGTGAAGGAGAGCGAGATTTAGACTCCAGAATTAGATCTCTCTGAGATGAGGTGACCCCCTCATTTGCTAAAGTGATTAACAACTAAAAATGAACTAAGAACAAATCCTCTGTGATTTGTTTTTCTTTAATACAAATTCTGGCAGTTTGTAAAAGCTTCCACTGGGATTACGGATATTTTAAAATCACTTGCTCCAAATCTCTCAGGATTTAATCCAAACACTTTGGAAATGAAAATTAATATTAATATTAAAAAAAATTAGGAAGTGAATTACTTTCCCTTTCTTACTCAGAGTAGTGAGGCTGTAATTAATTTATTTCTTAATACTGCATTTAAAAGACAAAGTTCCTGCTGAATGTGACCAAACAAGCTGACACTGACGATTATGTTTTAATATCCTTGCTTAATTGTTTTTAATGCTTATCACTATCACACCCTCTTTCACCAAATACAGACATGCATCCACCAGTATCATCACCAGTAGCAATAGACCGACATGTGACCGGTTATGCAGGCAGCCATATTTAGCTCTGTATCACAGAACTGCAATTGAAAATGTCCTTCTCTTTGCTTCACAAACAAATATTACCTTCAAATATAAGTAAGATACTAACTGAATGTCTTAGAGAATTTGGTAAAACTGAATAGTTGAGAGCATCCAGTTTTCGCACGGATACTTGAATGAAGGGTAGACAGTTTATCTGGCTCTGTTCAAATCAAGAGTCTGACTCAAAACCCTACTTTAGCTGTGTTTATGCTTCACTAATCTGACCACTTTCTGGCTGTAGAATCATATTTAACAGACATGAGTCTTTATTAAGTATAATCATGACCAGCTTAACACGAGTGGTGACTTCCATACATGACCTTTGGACTTGTTTAATTTAATTTAATTTAATTTAATTTAATTTAATGTAGGTTGCAGATGAGGGAATTTCCACACAGCGACCTTGGGTTTCATGAAAAGGCGCTTTATAAATCTAAGTTATTATTATTAATATTATTATTATTATTTATCACATCAGTTAGAGCATTGTAAAATTGTAACCTCAGCATTCTTTTGAAGTGTGTCCAGACTTCATCGCTGCACAATAAAAAGCACAGTCACCTGTTTCATAGGCATCCACCAGCCACACTGTTTCATTAGCAAATGTACTGGGATTAAAATGAGGTGTGAGCAGGTGCATTGTTGGTGAATGGAATGACTAGCTTTTGGCAGGAGAAAAAAAGAACAAGCTTTTAAAGGGAATATTAGATGTTGCTGTGATTGCATATTTCACCCAAAACACGGTTAATTAAGAGACTAAATACAAGCCCTCTGAACAGTGATCCACTCTTCTACTGTCAAACTAACAAAAGTAGCTTTGGTTGAAAATAAATAAACAAATATGACAATGTACCATGAGCTTTGGAACGTGATATTAGAAGCTCTGTATTTGTTTTTGGTTTTGCAAATACATTACAGCCAATCAGGTTTGTGAGTTGCTCCAAGCATACATGAATATTATGTATGAACTAAATTATTAGCAGAGGTTCACAGTGTTGTGGTTCCTTGAATCTGAGAATCCAAAACAGAAAAAAAAATGTCCTCCAGCAACGTCTGTGCGCTATAGTGTTTTGTTTATTACACGTTACATTTGATAAAACCACACCTGAAACACCAGATGTGAGAACATCCTGCACTGAGTCATTGAGAAGCTCAAATAAAGAGCTGAACAACCTCAGTCAACCTCCCTAATCCTCTGCCCAGCCATAGTACAAACTTCCTCGTCAGCCGCCTCCTCCACTGAAATTATAATGTAACTGCCATCTTGGCCTTTTGGTCTTTTGTGTGGAGGGAACCTGATGCAGGTAAGCCTCTTTTCCAGGTGGCATGAAGGGGGAGGGTCTGAGCTGCTTCACAAGACGACTCCACCTTCTCCACCTTTGTCACGAAAAGACAAACACCCCCCCCCCCCCCCCCCCGCTGTTTACATTTGACAGACTTTCTAGTTTTGCTTTTACCTGTTTTTATGCATCTATCTGACACATTGATTGTGTATTACTGCTTACATGAAACATGTTTATTACTGCTGTTTTATTGTGTTGACCTTTGTCAGCCATCAGTTTTAGCAACTTTGGATCCAGAATGAATCCTAGCAATAACTTTTCACATAAATGCACCTGTCACTAAAAACTCACAGTCCTGCTTAGTGTTTATCTTTATTTTATGGATTATACCAGTTGTTTGTTGGCCAGTTTATGTTTATTAGCTGCCTGTAAACATGTTTCCCAATCTTTGTTGGTTGGTTGTTTTTAAAGAATTGTATTTGATGATCAGGTATAGTCTTCCCCCTCCTCAAATGGAGCAAGGACCCAACAATGGTCACATTTATGTTTTCTTTCACGTCATTATCATCATCAGAGCAGCATATTTGCTTGTTGTGCGACATTACATGACAGATATTCTGTAAAGGCTTGGAGAGGTTCAGTCTGTATCTCACACATTCAGTCACACGTGGTCTACAGGACTGACGTGTTCACGCCTGTACAGCCAAGATACCAGTGATTGACAAGTCACACATGCTCATATCAAACATATGCACAGTGGCAAAGCAAGAACACAAACATTGGACGAGTTTGTCAACACGGCTGGCTATACGACACGATCTCGTGTATATAACCTTTTATTTGCAATAACCTCGCATGTGAAGAAGAGAATTTTCACGTGACAAATTCTCCTGTAGTGACACGTGTGTCAGACAAAACCGCTGGTTTTAATATTTTCAATCTCGTCTGGTGTGACGACTGGAGACAAATATGTGAAGTAATGTAAAGATACTAGATACAAAAAAGTGCAGCCAAATTGTGATGGTTCATCATCTGCAAACGAACATGGTCAGTGAGCAGACAGAACTGATATTTCTCTCAAAGACAGGAGGACATAAATAATAACTCAACGTACAAAAACATATTTGTACACACACACACACAACGTACACCTGGCAGAAAAGGAAATTAATCCATAGCAGGAAACAAGGGGTCGGTCGAGGTACGCAATTACCTGGCATTTCACTGCCCTCCGTTCCCTCCCTTTTTATTACAAAGTGCTCATTATCAACACTCCACTTCAGTTCTGTACTCCGCCCAGTCTGTATTCGAACAGTGCTTGATTTTTTTTTTTTTTCATGTGTGTGTGTGTGTGTGTTGTCAAATGTTGACGAGCAACCAGGCAGCCATTATCCAGGCTGGAAGAGGATTAGTGGTGTTTGGCTACAAGCGATGAAACAGTGAAGGAGACAAAACAGGCAGAGAGCAGAGCGTGACAAGAGTGCTGAGCTGCTTGTATGTGGGTTTTTTTCTTCTTTCTTTCTGTCTGTCTTTGTTTCCTCTCGTGTTAAAGTCTTAATCTCGCTGGCTGGAACTGTGCCGACATCTCCGATCTGTCAGGCTGCTTTGTCGCCTCGTCAGAGCGAGAGAAAAGATAGGTAAATTACTGAGAGTAAACCCTAAGGGGATAAAAGGAGGGAAACTGATGTCTCAAGTGACAACAGCGGTAGTGATATGTTGCCAGTGACACAAACACACACACGTAGACACACACACTTAACACTGTAGTACAGATTTTTCTCTCACTTTGACCCCGTTCACATTATTCAGGTGTATTTGATAAGGAGAGTAAACAGTTACTCTGTTTTGGCCCTGAAACCTCACAGAACCTGAAGAATTCAAAATTGACCGTGCGCCACAGTGATGTCCTCCCCACTGCCGGCTGCAGCTGTTCCACTAGATGTTTGAACCAGCAAGTGAAAGATCAGCGCGGTTCAAATTCTAATGCTGAGCAATGAGGTCTGCCTCACAGTGGCTCATCATGGACTATGTCAAGCTGTGCAGACTGTTCAAGTTCTACCTCACCAGACTGGGAAAACCATCTCTTGATGCCTGCAAAACACTGTTGTCTACCAAGAACTTGACTGACCCTGACCAAACCTTGAAAGCTAATCCCTCACAAGGACACCGGCTTTTTGACAGTACACAAGGTCAGACGGATTTTGGTCCAATTCATTTCAAACTCTCATGATGCACATTGCAGGTGTGTTCCTGTGGGACCGACTGTGTTGTTGCTTTAACTACCCTACTCTACTGGTCTGCAGAGATTACTGGCTGCAAAAACTGAGTCATTAGATATGGAATGTCAACCGTTTTGTGGTAAAGGAAATTCTATCTGAGTATTACAAACTAAATCAAAGAAGAGAGAAGATGTGCTTTTTTTCTTGTGGATATTCAAAATCTTTGGACTGAGCTGTGGTCAATGAGAGTGTAGCCTTTAGGTGAGTGTCGGTCAAAATGTAAATGTAAACACTTATGAAGATATACAGTAGGTAGTACTGGAGATGATATCTAGTGGGAGATGATTTGCTTGAGTCTACTTGTCCGATCTACATAGTGGTACGTGGCCTTCTTCACAGGTCACCCGCTGTCCATTACCCCGTTTTTACCTGGTGTCAGAATGTGTTGAACTACATACGACTGCTGAGTTATCATAACGTTTGAGTGGCAGAGAAGTCCAGAAAACCCAGACATCTGTCCATACAGGCTTCAACTACTACCTCTAGAGGAATTTCATCTGCTATATATGATATAACATTATATGGAACATAAGAGTAGTGTGTGTGCCAGGGTTAGAGCCTGTGTTCAGAGGACTTGTTTGGAGCTGTGGCCAGAAGGTCTATCCCCTCATTTTAGTGGTAACCCAGAATTTTTTTTCCCGATTTTGCATAAATATCTAATTGCGATTATTTTTAACAGGAATTGCGAGTGCAATATGATTCGCAATATCAGAGGGAATAGTCATTTGCATCATTATTCTCATTTTCATTTGAAAAACATATTTAAAGTGATAACCGTGTGATATTTGTGCAGATCTGTGAGGAACAAGGATGTTCTCCTTAGTCTGTAGAATAAGATGTGTATAGATCAAGACAATAATTCATCTAAATCTAACCCTTGAACATTGCAGTATAAAATAAATTCCGATTATTTGTTCAGCCCCAGTGGACACAAGTGGGTGGTGCACCTAGACCCTATGTGGACGGACGCAAACACCGCCACACTGTGACCACAGAGATTGTACGCACGCTCCCCGTAGTATAACGGGTTCCAGTCCAGTTGGCGTCGCATCTCTTCTTGGTCTAAAGAGAAGATGAAGAAGACAGAAGCCGCAGACGCTTGGTCGAGATTATGTGAGGAAGTTTGCTGCTACTCACGCATTTACAACGCCGCGCTCAAACAATACAAGAAAATTCAAACGGGGTGAGCTTCTGGAATGGAATGTGAGATAGCGTACTCATTTTATGTATGAATGTAACTGAGGCCATGTAGATGGGCTTTAGATTTAGAAATGGTTTATCAGGAAGTTATGGAGAAGATCCTGTCTTCAGTCTGTCTATTATCTAACCCATCGATCAATGCAGATGTCTTGTCCAAACAGAAAGCTTTCAATCACTACAGTTTTAATGGGCATGACCTGAAAGTGTCTGCTACAACACATGAGAGAGAACATGACGGCCATTGTAGCACACACATGGTTTACTCTCATCAACATTTCTTCTCTGGTCCTTGATCTGTCAGACCCTTAACTCTCCACTTACTGCAGAGGATTGTGGCGATTCTGACAGGCCTGTCAATCACTGGACCTGACCCTCCTTCTCCATCTGGATGAATGTTACATTCAAACAACACAGACACACACACACACCAGATACCCCTGCAGCCATACGACCCCACTTTAACCCCTGATATCTGCAGGTCCTCTCGTCCAGCAGTCCCTCTGAATTACAGCTGAGAGACTCTGACTGATCTCAGTCTGTCACTCGCTGTTAGATGCCGGTGAAACAGCTGTTAGTAATGTTTTTATCACCAGTTTTACACGGCACCTATAACACAGTTTGTACTTTATTGTTACATTGGAGAAGGTGCGACTATTTGAAAGAATTACATGAACCATTTCCATCGTTTTCTGTCAGTCAGCTTACGGCGACACTGGCTTCAACGCTACCATACTGGGCGTCCGTGTGGCTGCATGTGTCCTGTGTGAATGTGCCGGCTGTAAGGACGCTGGCAACTAATGAATAAATGTATGACCTCACAAATCCTCCCAACTATGTGAATATATGAAGCAAACTGTTTGGCATCTTGTTACCAAAGACAGAAGAACAAATCAAGTCTATACGAGGAGTAATTCCACGGCATCAAAAGTAGGAGCTGGCAGGAAACTCTGCCTTTTCACCGCTGCCTCTGTACTCCTCAAATTTTAATTCTGGCTCATGATTGTGTTTGTGAAGCAAAGGAGTTGACTGTCGTGATCCGGGTTTTCTTTTTTTCCCCCTCCCGACATTAATAAGTGACGGACTGTGTCTCTTTTGTGTTGTCTTTGATAAGCGACCGCCTAACAATAACCAGTCTCTAACCTGCCTTTTGCCTTTAAGTGAAGCCAAAAGGTCTCTTGGTTTCTTCAGGATCCATATCCTTGTTTTTCACGGGGGACCCGACGTGTCATGCTCAGCAGCGCTGACCCCCCGGGGCCAACGCATGTAGGCTCAGAGGAAATGGGTGTGAAAGATGTCAAAGCAATTACGATAAGCATTACAGTCGTAATCTCCCCTGACAACAGGGAGTGTGAATGAACAGAGCTTTACCCACTTCTCTTGCCTCTGGCCTCTCCCCGCCAAACATACCACCGCTTCCACAGCAGTTAATGTTTCCTCCGCTTCAAGAGCTCCAGCAGCTTCTTATTTCTCCCAGCAGAGTGAAAGTAGATTGTTTTTTTTTTTCCTTTTCATCCGTGAAGCAGCAGGTGATGCTAAACATTTGTTCCCTCTGTTATTGAAGTGTAAACTAGTCTCATCGTTGACAAAAGCACACACACTCACTTGTGCAGAACCTGTTCGATTTGTGTAGGGAACTTGTTTTCTAATGAGTCGTTATCTTGCATCGCTGAGAATCATTTTTCCTTCTCACAGTGTTGCTCTTGACAGCTTGTACTGAATGTTTTTGGGTTTAAAAAAAAACAAAAAACACCACTCATGGTCAAATGTGTGAATTTTATCATTTTTAATTTATACCTTTAATTGTTGATCTTGATTTACCTCTACATTTAGAAACCTGTGACAGACTTTTTAACATTTACACTTTACTGATTAATCAGAAAATAATAATTAATGAAAATAATTAGTTGTATATGTATAAATAAATGGTGTTATTACAAAATATTACTTTGCTCCCTTTAAGGGTACAGTATATTATACATTTAAGTCAGGAATTCTACTTTATTATTATTATCTACATTATTTCAAAGGCAGTGTTTTTTAGTTTGCATGTACAAGAATTTTAAAGATATAAAACATTTTGTTGCTAAAAATGTAAGCACATAATAAATAAATAAAAAGAACAGTATTAAGCATAAATGGTCCAAAGTCAGAGTGTGAAGGGAAACAAAGCAAAGGTGATAGTGCTCCTCATTTGAGGGAATTAATGTAAGAATTTAAGTGATGAATTATGAATCCAAGGCAACTATTTAGTAAATTGTGGGAGCACATAAAAAGGCTTCATAAAAATTTCAACTATTACAGGTCAGTGGAGCCACAGCGAGACCCTGAAGTCATGTTTTGCTCTCTTTAGAATTTGATCAATGCTTTGTGCTAAACTCAATTAACTACATGTTCAGAGTGAACAAAAATCACACGGAACATTTGTGCGACTGACCCTGAGATGACAGTTTATGACAGAGCGCATGAAAGAAAAACTTCATCAGAGGCTAAATTACTGGTACGTTTCCAGGGTTTGTGTCCCACACTGCCACACATGGGGACTTGACATGACACTGTATCACCGTCTGATTTGTTCTCCCAGATTGGCTGTAGGCGTCGCTTGACACATTGAAGTGTGTGCTCTAATTCCCCTATGCATGCAAATATTTACTCACTCATTGTTGACCACTCTATCCTCCACATGAGGGTCACAGAGGGGGCTGTAGCCAATTCCAGCTGACATAAGACAAAAGGCCGACAGTTTGATAGTCCGTCACAGGTCAAACAACCATTCACTCTCACATTGGGAGGAAACTGGAGCAAACCCACAGAAAGGCCCTCGGTCAAACCGGGATTCGAACCAGTGACCTTCTTGCTGAATGCTAGCCAGTGCTTAATACTGTATCTAAAATTGTGAATAAAGAGTGTGGACGTTGTGAATTCACCACATCAGCTTGTCAGAGCGGAGGAATGTGCTCTCTTCTTTTAAAAATGCTTAGCTCATAATATGTTTTGTACTGTTTCGTAACTTATTTGTTGTACGCTTCTCACCTGACAAAGCACATTTCCCCTGTGGAGAATAAAGCACTGTGCAAAAGTCTCCGGGCACCACCACCACCTTTAATATGTAGTTGTCAATGATTTGAAGCAATAAAATCTTCAATAATCCTGGTGTGATTTTTCCCGGCAGATTTTTGTAGTCATGAGCTAGTCGGACAAACCTAATTAATGTTATTTACCAATAACATTAAGTAGGATTCCACTTTTAACAGAGCCAGGGTCATGGTTCATAGTTCATTTGTTCATTTTAACCCGTAGAAGCTGTTTTTTGTTTGTTTTTGTTTTGTTTTTACTAAAAGAAAAGGTTTTAAACGGCATACAAGACTCCTGTATTTACCTGGGGCTTTTGCACAGTGTGTGTATACAGGCTGCCTGCTGACTGGCTTCCACTCGAGTGTGTTCGTATCTTATGAACAGCATGGCTGAAGTGCGATGTGCATGTTGAAACGCTGGCCGTGTTCACATTTCTATCACCAGGCTTGCTTAGTTTGTCCCTGCATTGAGCGTCCGTGTTGTCCTCAAGCCTCGTCTGTGTCCTCTCTCCTGCAGAAACCAGGGATGGATCTGGCCGACACCTACATCACCTTCGTACGACAGAACCAGGACATCCTCAGAGACCGCATCAACGATGAGCTCTACATTGAGGAAGTGTTCGATGTAAGTGTTTTAAAAAATCCTTTCACCAATTCACCTACTTTATTAGAGCTTTATACATCACTTTCTCCAATTTAGTTCTGTCAATTCATGTTTTTGTGACGGTGACCTTGACGTATTTGGTTCATCCTTGACTCCAAGTGAAGGTTTGTACAAAATGTTTAATTTAAATTAAACAGATGTTATGAAATCTCAACGAAATGTCAAGAAAAGTGTAACAGAAAATCTAAATTCATGGACTTGTAACAAGATGAAGAACCTGAAAGAGCAAACATCAAATTTAGCTTTTCTTCTCCCCCTTTTCTCAGTGAAGGGATACGTGATGGTTTAATTTTATTCTCCACTGCAGCCCAACAACTAACAACAAACTTGACTTTGGATATTTCTGCAAATAAAAATGTACCGTAATAACATCTTTAGGGAAACACTGAATATGTCAGACTGCGAATATGCAGATTGCTGGTTTGTGAAAGTGCACTCCGCTAACAAACTGGGCTCACAGTCGGCTGCTTGTGCTGTTGGTGTGATGTTCGATTCTCCAGTTTGAGAGCAGCAGCAGGTCGCTTTGAGGCTGAAAACACCAACTGCTTCTGTTGACCTGTTTATCACTTAGGAAACACCGTGAGCTGCCGGCTCGTTCTGCAGGAGCTGAAAACACACCTTTACTTCCATCTATCCATCCCTCCGTCCCACGCTGTCCGTTTTCTTCACCGCCCGCCCCCCCGCCAGGATTCAGATTTAAAAGAATATTTTAGTGGCGAGTTGTCAAACACGCCTCAGCTCACCGGCGTGAGTCAATGCAGCGGACATGGCAGCTCAGACCTTGGCACATATTAGCAGCACGATGCAGAGCGATGGATTTCTGCCGCCTGCCGCCTCCTCTGAGGGTTTGGGGTGTAGTGGCAGGGACACGAGCTGCACCGTGCTGATTTATGTGCGCGTGTTTGAAGAGGGGAGTTTGAGGGGAATGAGTCTAATGGAGCTCAGAAGGGCCCAGTCATGCGCTGAGGGGAGGTGATGGCAGGGCTTTGAAGTGTCTCCACTCAGTCTTTGTATCACACACACACACACACACACACACACGGAGACATACACTTGGTGTGTATCAACAAAAAAAGTAAATCCTGTGTTTGTGCAGCAGCAGCAGCAGCAGCAGCATTTGTCCTCCTGCCAGCAGCATTATGGGTATGCTATTGCCTGGTTTCCGTGCGTCTGAGAGAGTCAAAGTCAAATTCATTTGCAGAGCCTTTTCTTTAAACTGAAGGTTTGTTGACACTGTTAGGTATAAAGAGGAAAGAGGCTGTTATACAATGAGACGCAGGACAAAGACGGGGGGACGCCAACACGCAGCTGTGATCATGTCCATGGTTTTCTTCCTCTGTGTGCATGCTCACATGTGCCTGTCTGTCAATTTTGTACAAGTGCTCCCCGGGGAATGCCTTTGTGTGAATGAGAAGTGTGACACAGCCAAATCACCTTGATGAAGCAGCTGTGGACACTGTGATCAAGGACAAAAATGTGGATCTCTTCTCAAGCTTTTGGATCTCAGATTCTGCCTTTAAGATTTTTCTTTCACCTGTCCATGGTGTCACCTGAGATTTTCTCCTGTTCTCTCCGTGACCTCAACAGAAAAATTGGTAACTTTCGATGGTTGAAATGTAGTTTTGTGAAATGACTGAATGATATCATGAAAATATGTCATCACAGACACATTTTCTGACTGGACACTGACCCACAATGCAGTGCAGGTGACCCTGCACCCTCCTTCCCCAGCATATTTCCTCCATCTGATTTCACTCTCCTCCTCTAATTGGCTCAATTAAGGAGCACCTTCGTACTCAATTTCCACGACAGTTAACGCAGCTCGCGAGGCAGCCATTAGGCAGCTGATTAGTCGCTTTGAGGAAACTCGAGACCCAAATAAATGTTTGAGTGAGCGTGTGCACAGAGAGAGAGGAGGAGGGTTAGAAAATCAGTAGAAATCATCGCAGGAGCAAAGAGTAATTTCAACAACCTCCGCGGCCTCGCTCAGAGCGTGAGGCGATTGTAGAGCCTGGTGATTAGCATAAACAACTCAAATCCCTGCATTGAAATATTTCATTTGGGCAACATGAAGAGAAAAAGATGAACAGGGAAGGAAGAAAGTGTGAGAAAATGAGACACTTGTACATCTGGATTACATCAAATCTGTCCCCTATCAAGTTTTCCCCAGGGGCACAATTCATCTTTCTCCAACTGAAACAAATAACAATGAATCTAAACAAAAAAGTTGAGCATTAAAAGTCACATTATCCATATTTTTCTGGATAAATGTGGAAGGATGGATCTCTCTCTGTCTGTCTGTCTGTCTATCTATCTATCTATCTGTCTATCTATGTCAGAGTACTTTTCAGGACGTTTAAGCTACAAGTACGGTATCATTTGGTGAGAAATCAATATTCCCTCCGTTCACCTTCAGTATCAAAATATTTATTGAATACTCAAAATGAAATTTCCACATTACATCAGCTAAAAAAGGAATCCAGTCAGGCGGATACACAGACTTACTTTATGGATCGCCAAAACTAGGAAACCTTTGAATTATCAACCGTCAAAATCAAGGTTAAACATACAAATAAGACACAACTAAGAAACGATTTAATTTTCCAATCCTTTCAGCAACGAGAACATCCATCCAAAATATGAGCACATCCGTCAGAATCGCAGAATCGTGTTTGGTACAATCGCTTTCCGTAAGGACTGTGGGTTTTGTAAATTTGATTGGGATTGAAGTGTTTCATATGTTTTGTAGCAATGGTTTGCATTTCCAGGCCACCGTAGTATCCACTTTTGTCAGAAAAGAAACTCAAACAGGAATCAAACCTGAAACCTCTTTTTTAAGTTATCATCACAATGTTTTTTTTTAAATGTGTGTTGTTGACACTTAGCAGCTTAGACTGAGTGAAGAAGAGCTTCATTACTGTGATGGAGACAGTGCTGGAGGTTAAAAATCACAGGAGATAAAAAAGAAAAAACTCAAATATTTGCGTGACCCCTGTATGATCGCGGGTGTGTTTTGGCTTTTGTCGAGTACAGTGAATAATCTTTGGTCTGTTTCTCTCTATTAAATTGGAAGGTAATTACAGACTTGTCAGAGTAAAATTGAGTCTATCAGCAGCTCATGAAACAGATGTGAATATTACAGGTCATTACTGTGTCAGAGCAATGTCCCCAAGCACTCTGAATAAAGCGGAATAACGTCACGGGCTGTGGGCATTTTTAGTCAGGATCACTCTTCCGATTACAGAGGTGCGGCCTGGTGGGTGAGGGTGTGAAGAAATAGTGTTTAATAAAACATAAATGGATAGATAGAACTTTTGTTTTGTTTTGAAGCCATGGCCTTTTCCCGTGAAATATTCATGTTCATTTCCCAGTAAGTTATTGTCTTCAAATAAATTAAGAATTGAGTTTTGCCATCATATTTTTACCATGTGGTCAAATTATACCACATTCCCACTGGTAAAAATCCCCCACTGGTATCAACCATTAATAGTTTGTTTAAAAATCATACTAATTTCTTTTTAGTGGCAGAAAATGTCACCTTTCCAAAAACTGCTGTAAAAAATATTATATAACATTATTTTTTTCTACTTCTTCAGCTACTTCAACTACTTCTGCCTGACATATACATATCATATATTAATACTGTTTTTGAAATACACTGGAGTTGTGTAAACATACTGGCCATAAAAGGGTTAAAATCCCCAAAATATAACTTGATATGTTTATTTCAGGCAATATTAATGTTTTTACAGCAGTTTTGGGAAGGTGACATTTTCTACCGTGAGGAACAAATAAGTAAGTTCCATTTTAGGCTAATTAAAGAAACTGAGATAACAGTTCTAAATTTTACAAAAAATTTATATCTTCTGGCAAATTTGAGCTTTATTCATTCAACACAGCCAAAATGGCTTAACAATAAAAAAAACGGAATGGCGGAACGGAACGTTTAATTGGATGCTACTTTCTTCTTCAACTGCTTTACTTTTAACAGCAATGCTCCATTTATTGGAGAAAAGCTACGATAGTGGTTAGCATGGTTAGCCAGTTATTAATGTTTATTTCAATTTCTACTAAAAATTGGGGCCGTGCTTCGTAAAAAAACCTTTAGCAATCAGCTCATCTTAAGAGGTTTACAGAGAGACTTAAGTAAATGATCATTGTCAGTGAGAGCTACATAGTTGTTGTTTTTATTTGTTTTCTTTGATTTCTAATGTCTAGGGAGAAAAATGTATTTAACCCTTCATTTGGCACTCATTGGAATCAAAATTTCAAACCTAGTGTCAGGAAAACACATATAAACTTAAAGGGGCATTTATTTTTAGTGCTACTGCTGCTGATTAGTCCAACAGTGTGACTTCACTGTCTGTGACATAGTCCAACCTTCATTGATTGGCTGAGAGAAGTCCAATTTTTTCCAACCTCACTGGTGCTGCATAGCGACGCCATTTTGGATCATCTGCGGTAAAGGGTTAACTGCAACTCCCTCAAGACACAGCGGTTCAAACAAAATGAACTACTGTGATGGATGTTTACAACTGACACTTTGTTTAATAGTTAGTGTGTGTTTTTTTTTTCTTCTTACAGCAATGGTATACTGGCTGCATGAAGGCTGTGTGTGTTTGGTTGACTGACAGACTGGACCTGCAGCTCCACACGTACCAGCTAAAAACACTCATTAAGATTGTGAAGGTAAACAAAACAATGTCAGAAAACCAATGAAGATGCTTGTGCTGATGTGTTTTTCCAAAAAGAAATGACGAGTTCTTTAAACTTGCAAATTCAACGTCTCCTTTTGAGAAAAGATCCCGTTAACCCTTCTGCATGCGTACTTCTCATTGCCGTAACTCTTAGACCGTTTGCAATATCTAGAAATTTAAAGGCTATGGAGATTGGCACAGTGCCCCTCGCGCAACCCTCATGTGGAGGATAAAGTGGTAGAGGATGGATGGATGGACACCGGAAAGCAGAGAAATAGAGCTTTGTGTCCACATACTTGTAATTACGGTAGCCCTCGGGACTTCCGCGGAACGACCACCCAATCACACGTTTGTGACGTTAGCTTCTCAGTACCGTAATTCCTAAACGGTTGAATAACTGCCCGTTATGGCAAGTGAAAGGTAGCTTGGAAAATGGGGCAGAAAATCAAAATAAATCCAGGCGGCCTGAATATCATGATGGTCATAAGAGGGTTAACTCGTGACCCATGAGAACTGGCACTAAAGGAAAAGAACAAAATGACAAAAAAAGACAAATCAAACCATGCAAAGGTGGTTTCCTTGAAAGCAGCAGCAGCCGCCGTGTTTAAAGGTGGGAAGACAAGAAAGAAAAAATATTTTTACAGCTTTTGTCTTTTCATAGTTTGCTAATGGACGGAGACGTTTAACAGGTTTAACGTGAAAGAAATATGACAATAAAAGATAATGGTTTCTTACTGAAGGTAAAAACCCCTCAGATGCATCAGTCTGCCTTCCCAGTCCGACACATAAAAGACTCCGTTTGTCCTTCGCCTCAGTCTTACCGCATTCGTCCTTCAGACGGGTGAAGAGCATCCGCCTCCTCCAGCTCACTGCATTCCTAAGATGTTCTCTGTTTTTTTCCCTCCCCTCCCTTCTCCCTCCACCCTCCCGCCTCATCAGAAGACCTACCGTGACTTCAGGCTGCAGGGTGTGCTGGATGGCACGTTGAACAGCAAGAGCTACGAGACCGTGTACAACCGTCTGACAGTGGAGGAAGCCACAGCCGCCGTCAAGGCGGGAGACGGCCTGCAGGGCATCAGCATGAGAGACAGCGATGAGGAGGATGACTAAATCTACACACACACACACACACACACACACACACACGCCCTGTTTCTACTCCATTGTTATCTTCTCTAACAGATTAGGACCATCTATGACTTTTAATTACATGTGTCCTTCACGTCGCTAAACAGGTCTCATTCAAACCTACCAAGACAACACATGTTATTTCAGACTAATATGTATCTAAAGTAGGTGCTACTGGACAGAATGGCTGTGATTTGTTTTTTTCCCAACAGCAGAACAGGTAAAGTGTAAAATGTGTGCCGCCATGTTGCAACAGCCCAATCCAGTGAGCTCAGCCCTATTGGAGCTTGTTAGCCTTGTTGTTAATGTCCACACAACTCTGTTCCAGTTCACCAAAAACAGTCATGTTATATGTTACAGTCACAGCAGGGCGAGTTACGCTGATGGTGCACAGTGACGTGTGAGAGAATTCGACTTTTGCTCAGAACAAAGAGCCACATTTTCCCCAAAACTATTTAAAATCCTTGAAAACAGACTCTACTTTCAACTCTTTTTGTAGCGATCGTGCGTACTGCACCTTTAAGTCTACTTAACTCTCTCATTTGTGCCATGAATTGAACTGAATCTTAATCTAACAGTATCATTACAGGCCTAACATCACTTTAGCCTGGTGTTAGTCTTTGTAGATAACGTAGTGGACGTTTTATAAAAGCTTTACGACCGCTGTCATTAGGTCATGATGAAGAAATGTGTGATAAGACGGTCCAGCAGTTACATAGCTCACCTGAACAGAGGAAATATCTGCAGTGTTGATAGAAGATTGTGTATAAGCAAAAATGTTATTCAGCAACGTCAGGCGCACAGTTCTGGCTCTCTGGTGTCAAACACCAACTTAAATATTGAACATATAATGAAAACAGTTGAAGAGGAGAGCTCAGGTCGTGACTTATCACACGCTCATTGTCCAGAAACACTGTTACTGCACATGTCTGTCGGAGGGAAAAGTTAGTCAAGCTGACAAAAGGCGTCTTTAAAAAGTGATAGAGCGACATGTTGTCACCTACAGTACAGACAGTCGTACTCTGAGTGTGGCAGTCGCCTTTTTGTTTGCTTTCACACGTACCTTATTGTTAAAAGCTCAAAAGAGTCTAAAACCTTTGCGTCTCACCCACATGCTGCCACATTCCTGACAGCAACAGCAGCGAAATCCAACAAAGAGATTTGGTTTTATTTGATAGAAGGCTTGGAATTGCAAAGTTCTGTCTGACTTTATCAAAGCTTGTCCACATTCATATTTCCAGTAAGTCATTCAATGAATTTAAGCACAGCCACCTTGTGTTTTCTGGACGAGCGATTGCTTTCAACGGCATCAAAAATGAGTGACAGTCAGTGCATTTACATGCACAGTTTAATCGAGCTAAGGCCTTAGTCTGACTAACACAGGCAATCGGTCAACGTGTCGAATTTCCATGCGAAGAGGAAATTGATTTATTGGTCTGACTCCGCCTCCTGTAGTGGCGCTGTATCCTTTATGTGAACGGTGAGATGGATTGTGCTGTGGTTCTGTATGTTTCGTACCTGCTGTACATGTTGACGTGATACAAATTGAACCGAGCGTGGCTCTTGTGGTTGCTGTGTTTGAAGAAAGACGCCGCCGCTGTCTGTACGTCGTCGTCTTCTCCTTCTACTTCCGGGTCGAAGACCAGGGAAGGAAATGTTGGTGCATGCTCAGAACGCCAAGTCCGCCTCCAATCCCACTAAGTGTATACATGCAGGTGTAATCGGACTATAATCGTATTATCCAGGGATGTTAGTCTGACCAAGACCAGCTTGATTTTAGTCGGACTGATGTGTTTACATGACATTAAGAAAACCAAATGATTGTCTTAGTCTGACTAAAATCAGACTTTTAACGTGCATGTAAACACACTGACTGTTATAACACCTCAAATCATCTGCCAGCAACATTTTTAGCACTTTTTAATCTTAAAGTAGTAGCTTTAATTGATATATTCATCCTCTGTGGATTGCTTTCTTTGTCCATTTTAGGTTATGTTGTAGAAAGTAAGGACGAGAGGATACAGTTTATTTTCCGCTGACTGGTTAATTGACTTGTCTTTTCAGAACCTTAATAGATTACAGGTTGGCTCTCTATGGATTTGTCCGTTATTTCTGTTACAGTTGTTGCCACCAAGTTCTCAACGTCTGAGAAAAAAACAATCACATTAAATGAACGGTTAATTATAGAAACCTACTGTATGTCGGTGAGGTCAAAGTGAATGTAGCACAGCTGGTGATAATGTTTGATAATGAAATTAAGAATGATGAAATATCAGAATGCACATAACGGAAAAAAAGGTCAAAGGTGAAGCGGCAAATGACTCCAGGAACTGAAAGATGTTTGAAATGGGAAAAATTTGAGTTAGTAGTAGTTTCCTTTTAAGTCATCGCTTTTGTTTCTAAACTCTGTTTGACCCACTCTTGTTTTATGTACAATGTTACAGTAACTGATGATGCACTAACCTTTTGAAAAACAACACCCAGACTGTAATTACCCTGATTATACTATACTGTGTTTGCCACAAGCCCTTTATTAACCGTAATCACCATTCTACTTGCCAAGCATTGATATTATAAAATGGCTTTGACAAGAACAGAATCAAGAATTTTTCAGTTCTATTTTTGTTATTATTGTTATGTTTTTATGTTTATGTTAGAAAGGACAGTGCTTAGCTTAACATTTGAGCGTCTGAAGTCTGCAGACAAACTCTGAAGCTGATGCAAGTGTCGCCACACTGCTGTAGCTCCTTACTCTCAGCCTTATGTAGCTGAACAATGTCCCCACTGTTAAACAAGGACATGTGGTCTCAGGTGGTAAAAGACACACACACATGTATAACCATAATCCTTCAGGTGAACGCTCTGTGAAGAAGAGTCGATTTCACCACGCAAAGGTTCTCTAAAGATGCTGGAAGTGTAAGCGGGGGGAGGGAGGGAGACGCGTGTCGTCGTAGATCTGCTGTCATAGCTGTTCATTGTGATATTTTACTGTCGTGAAGATTTATATTTGAGCTGTAGAGTGGTATGGTCGTACTGTCTCTGTACATCATATCGATCAAAGTCTTTGAAATGTGCTAATCAACTCTGGACTTTTCCTTTTGTTTTAACTGGAACATCCCGGGACAATGTGGAGCTGTTTCTTTTTAATCTGATCAGTGTTGAGTGGACACAGCGTTGTGTGACTGCCGTCCAACTCACTGGCCACTGTCTGTGTGCTGTGTTCTGTCCGTGAGTCAGATCGACACCTGTTTTAGCCGTCCGGTCCAGTTTGTGTTAGTGCAGTTTAAAAGGCTCACACCTAAAGGACAAAACTCTATTTGAAGAAGTATATTTATATCGTCTTACTGTGCACCTGTTTTTGTTCAGGTGTCTTCTCCAAGTGTCCCTATTATATTATTATTAAAAGTGTTTTTAAAGCACCTGTGAAGTCGTTTTGTGGGTTTTATTCACTCAAGTCTGGAGTTAACGATTGACAATTTACAAAATAATGTTCCTGTATGTTGTTGTTTTTACATTAAGGATATTTGTGTTATTATATATAAGTCACAGCATCTACATTAACCCTTAGAACACAGAGCATTCTGGCTGCTTTGTTCCATTATTATGTTTAAACATACAGTAACCACAGAGGCTATAAGAATGTGCAATATAGAGTGTCTTATATCCTTTATTTCAGCACAAACTAGACAATCTGATCGGGGAAAAAAATATTATTTTCACCAACTCTATAAACTCACCTGAGCAAAAAGTACTCAAAATGTTTGAAATCAGATTGAATTTGTGAAATTTGGAAACATGTCACAGTTCAAAGTTTGCTTGGCTCGTTTTTATTAACAAAAAGCACAATTATTGCTACTTTATATCACGAAAAATGTGATATGAAATGAATCATAACTTTGACTCAACAACACATAAGAAGACGGAAAGAAAAAAAAACATTTTTTAAAGCCTGAATATGTGACCTATAAACACACACCCCCAGGATGTCCATATAAGGAGTTACCATGGGTGCACCTGCGGCACAGATCAGACAAACATACAGTAGAACTAACAATTAGTTACAGACAGAAATACAGTAAAGGCAAAGTGGAGCAGATTAAAATGCTAAGAACAGAAACAAGTTTCCACAGATTTTTCAAATTCCCTTAAAGGTCATTTGAAGTCCCTCGATGGAATCAAAGCGGACAACTTGAGATCCTGTTGTAAAGTGTTCCAGGTTGAAGGGGCAGAGTAAGTTCTGTATGTGCTGAAGGTCATAAAGGCTTGGGATGGAGTTGTAACAGTGTAAAAGTCTGTGTGTGGATAAAGATGACCAGTTGACCAGAGAATACAGAAATTGAATGTACATAAGTAGAAGTGTCTTCGGGCCTTGTTTAGCCCCCAAGGACAAACCAGACAGAGCGGAAGTAAATGAAGAAGAATTCCTTTCTTTTGTGAATAGAATAGTTGTTACAGTCGTAGGAACCAGTCGTGAAGTCACCTACAAGAATCTGAACGCTCATTTTGATCGATTTGCACCATATTCTGTTGAAACTAGGAAAAGGTTTAATGAATGAATGAATAAATCAAGTGAGAATTTAGCCTTGTTTTCCCATGGACTTCCAATAAAGGTGAGCTCTTTTTTTGCAACCAGCAGTCTCGCCCCCTGGTGGCTGTTCAGTATATTCTTACATCCCGGTAGGTTTTGATAAGCAAACACTTTTTGAAAAATACAACCATATAGAGTTTTCACCTCAGACCGTTCCAGCAGTTTTGGGATGAACAAAGCACCGAACCAGCCTTCATCAGCCTTCATCATCATAACTCCTCAAGAATTATACTCTTGGTCTGAATTGTAAGACGTGTAGGATACTAGAAATATAAAAAAAATACAAGCTATGTTAGTGGACAAGTTATCCTATTATTTATGACGTTCTAATTAAATCTAATCCAGATTTCCTAATGGATGAGTTTTGCTTAAATGTTTTTATTATTTATTGTTTAAATTACACACAATGTTTCCATCTATAGGAATGAGCAAAGCAGGTAAGAGCCCCAGAGAACATGTTGAGTGAAAAAGTGAGAAATAAAAATGTTTATTCATGGTTTACGTGTTGTTTATTAAAGTGCTAATAATCAGTAAAGGTCCTTACATTTATAGATAGTATTTTACAGATGAATCACTCACAAAAAGTCCTTTTATTTTCCTCAAATAGTTTGTATAAACATTTATGTATTCAAGTGGTTTCATAGGCTCCTTCATTTGTCTGCATTTATTAACATTACTCCTCGTTTTTTTGACTCTTAAGATTTACTCTCGCCAACTTATCTATTTAAAGTCAGTAAAAATATTACTAAAAAATAATGATATAATTCTCTTTAATGATGTAGGTTCTAAAGAAAAACGAAATATAGTATTATTTTATTATTTTTTAAAGATAATTGTCTTTAAGCTTTAGTGTGAAAGACAAACAGCAGGTCCTGTCTTCATTATAATGTAAAAGCAGAGTCAGTTTTTGTGTGAGGCCAATAAATATAAAACCATTTTAATACGAATAAAAGAAAAACAATTATTTAACCAAATGTTTTTGGTTAACATTGTTTTGGTTAACACATTTATTTTTATATCTACCTTAAGCTCATTTATCTTTTACCCGTTCTTTTTATTTATGCAGCAAAATTACGAATACGCTCCCAGTACAGAAAATTATTTTCTGTTCATACTTAAAAACATAACAAACAAATGCTTTTTTTTTTATTTAAAATATCAATTACAATAAATATAAACAAAATAAATTATTTCGATCCTAATTCATTTTTACAGCCTTTCAAATAGGATTGATCATTTTTAACATCCTTCATTTTCTTCCTATGAGCTGTTTTTTGTTAACTTAATTTCTCTTCAAAGCAAATATTATTGTAATTATTGTTATTATTCTTGTTTTAATTATTAGTAGTGTTACTGTTGTTGTTGTTGTATACCGGTATATGGGCTGCTGGATTACTGATTTGTTCTGCATTATGTTAAAACTTCATTTTGTTATTATTATAAGAAAAATAATAATAATAATAATAATAATAGTAATAATAATATGGTAACTAACTAATTAGACTTATGTCCTTACATATATGTATAAAGAAATACAAAAATCTCTATATTTTTTTAATAAACTAAAGAAACTGACAAACAATAACAGAGTAGATTTACATTTTTGTGTGATATATAATCTGTTCCTAATATTAAACATCAAATACATGACAATGAAAAAAGAATACAATAAACAGGATGTGCTGGTTTTTATTGTTTTTTGTTTGTTTTCACGCTGCGACCTCATAACATGTCAAAACGAGTAACTGAGTTACTAACATTCCGTCACAAAATATTATTCTCCCAAAAAAAAGAAACAAACAATAAAATAATGACGAAAATTCAGAGCTTTGATTTTATTTTCTTGATTGGCCGAAAAATCATATTTTAGTTCATGGATTTTATCTCTGGGTGTTTAACACATTTGTCAAATAATGTCAATAATATTCGTAATAAAATACAATTAAAATTTTTAATGGATTACTCCAGGTTTAAGAGCACAATCAAATGATACGCCGTGTTTTCTGTGTTTTTTGTCGCTCTCTGTCATTTCATCACATGTTTTGTTCGAATACTTGAAAAAGGCCATTTCTGCTCATTTAGCATCAAACTGTCACTGCAGCATAAACTCTCTGAATTATCCTGAGGAACAGTCTGTGTGCGTAAAAGATTCGTTTGCATCCAAAAAAAGACAAAAGTGTGTTTATTTCTGTTCTTCTGTTCTGTTCTTCAGCAGATATATCGGATTAGATCGGGTTTTCCTGTCACGGATGAGTTTTGTCATCCAAAAAAAATCTGGTGCGTAAAAGTTATTAAAAAAAAAAATCGCATGAGTCAAAGTTGACTCAAAAAGCCAAGCCCACCCAGACTGCAGTGAAATCCGCGGCTTCAAGTCCATCTTCTGCTCAGTCTCTATTCGAGCACCAAGTTCAGCCACATGACAGCTCCGCGTCTTCTCTGATCCGTGCGTAAAAGCGAGTTTGTCGAAGCAAAGACGAGTGAGTGTAAATCTGATGTGAAGCTCTGACAGCTGCTGACCCTGCGGCCGCTGCGTGGTTGGCGTATTGCGATTCAAAGAAAAAGAAAAAAAAAAGAAAAAAATGATGTCACGCGAAGCCACAAGGAGACCTGGGATTTACCAAATACCTTCCAGTTGAGCAGGAGTCCTGCCAAGTAAAGGACAACCTCCTCCTCCTCCTCCTCCTTCTCTTCTTCCAGCGGCGACAAGTGCAGAAAATCAACGGAGGAGAATTTAACAAATTATCTACTTTTCCGCTCCCCTTTCTGGACGTAACGATCCGCGAGGTCTCGACTCTCTGCACGCCGTTATCGAGCGAGCAGCGGCCGTTCCTGATTGTCATCAATAAGCGGGGGAACGGGCCCCGTGATTCGGAGGGGGTTTTCCCGGCAGATGATGTCTTTTCCTGTGGGCCGGTGAGGAGCAGCCCCAACCTCCGCCTTCCCCACCAGCAGCTTCTTGTCGTTGTTGTCGCGGCGCGGTAGATGCGGAGGTGATGGACGGACCTCTCCGCCGCCCAGCGGGGATCCTCAGCTCCCCCCCGGCTTCTGGGAGTCAGCCCGCGGGCTCCGACATGCTCACCTCCGGCAGTAGCAGCAGTAAGACCCTCGCTTTCTCCATCGACCGGATTATGGCCAGGACGCCCGAACCCAAGTCAATACCGCTCCCCAGCTGGTTCCAGTCCGCTCCCGCGGGGAAACCTGACGTGTGTGCGTCCTCGCTGCACTGTATGATTCCACTGATGCCGCTCGGGTATGATCCGGGCCACAGGCTCAGCATTTCCGGGCTGGATGCGGGCCACTTGGACGCGTCTCCTGTCGCTGCTCCAGCTGACTTTTTGGGCTTTGGGTTGAACTATAAGAATCAACAGGATGAATCCGCTGTCAACCACAACACACAACCGCAGTACAAACTCTTCAGACCCCGGGTGGTGAACCAGTCCTCCTTCCCCACCATGGGCACCGTGTGTTACCTTAACTGCAGCGGGGACAGCGGCGCCTGTGCGCCGCCGGCCGGGCTTGTCAACCTGCACCCGATGGCCTCGTACCTGCTCAGTGCCCGGCACAAAGCCTTCATGACGGAGAAGAACAAGCCGGGCCTGCAGCAGGCCGGGGAGCGGTACCCGGTGTCCGGCGTGCAGGCCTTTAAGGAGCTGTCACAGAGTCAGATCCAGCACTACATGAAGGAGCGAGACCAGATTCTCACCGACAAGATCTTTAAAGACTCGGCGGCAGCAGCGGCCAGACTCAGCGGCTCGTGTCCGGGCAGCAAACCAAAAGTTTTCACCTGCGAGGTCTGCGGAAAGGTCAGTGCCCAAAACTCAGTCCACACCAGCAGCGACATTCAAGACTGTTATTTTTATTTTTTACAACTTTTTGTTTACGTCATTTTCGCTGACGCATGTAAAAATCCAGATTTAAAAATAAATCCAGATTATATGGTAAATTAAAAAAACGTAATGAGATTATTACATAGCGAATTACACTTAAACACATTAAATTCGTTCAGAAATATCACTTCCACATTTACAAGAGTTTGAATGGTCAGATTTATTTATTACAATTATTAAATGTACACATTACATTACATTATATGTAATTTTGTAATTATATTTATATATATATATATATCATATATATATACATATATATCAAATATGTACATTTTGTTTTCTACAGCAGACTGAATGGCTGAATGTGGAGCTTCGATTATTCTAGTTTTGATTAAACTTTTAAACAAATAATACATAAATAAATCACCAAAAACCACTAAATCATAGAATAAATCAAGCTGCTTGTTTTAAAATATCAAAATGAAATTAAACTCTGAATCGGATTATTAAGTTATTTAAGTTTCCTTTTTATTTGGTTTCGTTTCCTTTTTCTTTCTCTTTTTGACACTCTAACCCTAAATGATGTTTGGTGTGGAATAAATAAAATAATCCCGTAGTTCTCATGTGATTTCGATTAAAGGGAATGAAATGTCATAATTATCATTATTTATATTAATATTGTGTTGTCCTCTCCTCCTGCTCAGGTGTTTAACGCGCACTACAACCTGACCCGCCACATGCCCGTGCACACAGGCGCGCGGCCGTTCGTGTGCAAAGTATGCGGCAAAGGCTTCAGACAGGCGAGCACACTGTGCCGACACAAAATCATCCACACTCAGGTAACATGACCCACAATTTCCATTTGTTTATTTGTTACCTGTTGAAATCACCACTTCAATTAATTGTAATGCAATATTTAATTATGATGTTTACTGTTTTTATGTTCTTTTCCCCCAAACCAGATGAAGAAACCTATTTATTTATTTATTTATTCATAGATTGATAAATATACAGATGTGTTAAATATTGATTCTAATTTAACTATATGATCCATATTCTCATGTGTGGCTCCTAAAACAACAGCAGACAATGTTTAAAATGAAGATGCAGTTACTGTCAGTCATTACACTGATGATGTATTTTTATTATTGTTTGTTTGTGGGCGGGGCCATAACTTTGACATTCGCATCACTTACCGTGACTTTAATGGAGAGGAGGACAATGTTTATGACAAAATGAATGATATTTAAATGTTGAAAACTTATTTTAAATGTATGCTTTTGTTACATCATTTATTATTCTTTACTTTATTTTTGCAATAAAATAAAACACAGACATAATCCTATATTCAGAGAAACAGTCAGATTAGGGTCTGACTTTCCTAATAAATTTAAATCATTAGGGCTGCAACTAACAAATACTTTCATAATTGATTTTTTCAATTAATCGAGTAATCGTTTGGTCCATAAAATGTCAGAAAATGTGAAAAAGAGTTTTTCAAACCTGGCAACAATGATGTTTTCAATGTCTTGTTTTGTCCACAAACCAAAATGATTCAGTTTTTAATGATTTCTTTGTTACAGAGAGCAAAGAAACCAGAAAATGTTCACATTTAAGAAATCTTCAGAAATCTTCTTTTAATAATGAGAAAAACCCTCAAACCAATTAATTGATTATCAAAATAGCAGACAATTCATTTAGTCGTTGATTAATAATCGATTAATCGAGTAATTGTTTCAGCTCTAGAAATCATCATCATACATTCCTCTGTAAATATTAATTTTGGAGTTTTTTCAGTTCTGAAAATAATAAAATGAGTATAAAAAAAAGACAGTAACATTCATCAGATATGTTTGTATCTGTGTCATGAACCTCATCTTTTGTCTTATATTCTTCAACATTTCTATTAAATGTGTTCTAATGTGATTTTGTTCCTTTATTTTTTTTTACAGGAAAAACCGCACAAGTGTAACCAGTGTGGAAAAGCCTTCAACCGCAGCTCTACCCTCAACACACACTCACGCATCCACGCGGGATACAAACCGTTTGTGTGCGAGTTCTGTGGGAAAGGTTTCCATCAGAAAGGTGCGTGCTGCTCTACTCATAGACTCATTAAATCACTCATAATCACCACAACTATGCTCCATCAGATCTACAAATGTGCCTCAATATCAATTACCTGAAAATCAACACTCACACACAAATATCATTGTCAATATCAAGAATATCAAAGTACAAATTGTGTTTTTATGTCAGCTACCAAAATGTCCTTACATTAACTAATATCCTGAATATTAGCACATCAAAGTATCATAAACCGGAATTGTATAAATAAATAAATACATTTATAAATGCTGATGATAATAATATTAATTATAATAAAATAAATTCCTCTTAGCAGTTTATTTTATTTCACTCTAATTTTCACGTTTCAATATTTCATGATAGTAACTGATATTTATCAGCGTCTGTCGGTACTTCACATCAGTGATTTATGAAGAAAATGAAGAAACTGGGGTCGTGACAAACACACGCACAAACTGCAAAACTTGCTTCATGGTCAATACGAGCCGTTCACTTTACAGACACAGTCTTTTGAAAGGTGGAGCACAGGCAGCTACAGGAGAAGCACAGCAGCACGGACAGCTAATGCAAACAGATACAGCACTTCAGCTTATTTATTCATGCATGTATGCAACCATTGTGCAGCTGGTAGAATGTTAAGTCACTTAATAAAGTCAATGCAAATGTTGCTGTTATGAAGAGCATGAATGATGGAGTGACACATATTTTTTTTAATCTTTAAATTGGACTTACATTCTCATCCTTTGTTGCAAAATAATAATTTTAACGAGTCAGTCCTTCAGTCACTAAATCATGTCTTCTTCAATCAAAGCTGAATTTTAAAGAACTGAACTCAAGATATCACCTACATTTATCTACTTACTTTTGTTATTTATGTACAATTTAATATGAATTTGTAACACATATAATAGTTGTGAAATGTTTCTTTGTTGAGTTAATTGTCGGACATTTTATTGCAGTCAATGTGCATGACCCATATGACTATTATAAAGGCACTTACACTTGTTATAATCACATTTATTTGACTATTATGTTTTAATTCGATTGGATTTGTGCTGAACAAGTAATCGAATTACAGAAAAACACAATATAGCTTACTGCAATATTTATTCAAGCCAAAAATGCGTATGGACAATACCATTTTTAGACAAACTATTGCCCAGTAGTCATTTTAAATGTGTTTTTCAAAAAACAAATACAGTATGTCAAAATTAGCATTCCCTCTATTATTACAAATCATACCAAAAATCGCATTTGTGCCAAAAAAAATGACTTGTTTTTAAAGGTTTTTCTCACTTTCCTCACTGATATTAACTGAACGACCGAAAGTGTATTTTTGTTCCAGTATTTTCAGACTTGGATTTTTGATGAAACGTGTGCTGCTTTTGTGCAGGAAACTACAAGAACCACAAGCTGACGCACAGTGGGGAGAAGCAGTTCAAGTGCTCCATCTGCAGCAAGGCCTTCCACCAGGTGTACAACCTCACCTTTCACATGCACACACACAACGACAAGAAGCCCTTCACCTGCCCGACCTGTGGCAAAGGCTTCTGCAGGAACTTTGACCTGAAGAAACACATCAGGAAGCTGCACGACTCGTCCAGTCCACAGTCGCCCCCCCAGACCTGAGACACACACTGCTGACCTCTGGCCCTCGGAACAGTGACTCTGCACCTCAACAGAAATAAAAGAAAAGAAAAAGATCAAGACGTTCCCATCAGGTCAGGAAATAAACTCAAGTCCTCACAAGACAAGTTCTGTGGGGTTTTTAGTAACACGTGACCTCATTTCCATGTCTCCACTTGTTTCTACGAATCAATAATTGGTGACCTCAAATCACTGACCCGTGTTCTCAAATGACTTCTTCAGGCCACTCACTCGAACCATGAGATTCCTCAAACACAAAGAGTCCTCACATTTCAAATATTTCACTTGGAAATACTCATTTGTGTGCTCAATATCACATTTTTTGGTTCCCAGACATGAGTCATTTGTTCCTTTGATGACTTGGCTCTGATTTGACCCCCTCGCATCTCCTCTGTGCAGCCGCGGCATCTTTTAAAAAACACTTAAGTCTTATGAGTCCCATTCCTTGATTTCATGACAAAATGCCCTCAAATTAGAAAATAATGTCCCCTTTTACCTGCAAAGTTCTCTAAACAAAACCAAGTTTCCACTCAGGTTGCTGAGATCACAGCCTTGCTGCTGGTTCTAATGATATTTTTGTTTTGAGTCTTAATGGCTGTTTTATTTCAGATTTCTGAACAAAATGTCCCTAAATTTAGATCTGTTGAGGCAGCGCATTCCAAATGACAAATAATTTAATCAGAAATACCAATTGGTTTCAGTTTTTATTCCCTCATATTAATAGTTTTCATAAAAATGAGTCTACCTTAGCTCAAAGTCGGGGAATCGACAACAACAACATCAAGAACACAAACTTACACTACACAGTGTAATTGATTTCAGATGTTTCATTAGCAGCTCTGTATGTGGTAAATCTTCATCTTTTAAAGACCACACAGACTGTCAAATGTTTTAGAGCAGACATATTCTGCTTCAGAGCCACAGAAGAGAATCTAAAACATGTTGCCAATAAATTGTAAATAAGGTGATTGTCCCATTTAAAATGAACTAAACGCCTCTCGCATCTTTGACTTATATAACAAGCAGATAATAATCTGTAGCGTGAGAATAAGAGAACTATCCGTATTTCCGAAACCATGGTCAGGCTCTCGTTCATCATAGGGCATCATATGTGTAATTGAATTGAATAGGATTTGAAAACATTTTGTCACATTTATATATTTCTATCTCCATTTTTTTGTGGTTTACAAATGTATTGACTCTTTGTACCATTTTTATAATATGATTTCTTTGACCCTTGACCCTGATCTGTACTAAACACGATCCAAAAAGAAACACTTGGACCCTGGAGACACTAAACGCCTGCTGACCCAAGACTTCATCATCCCGCCCTCTTGTACTTGAACCCTGCAAAAGAAAAAGAAAAAGAGAAAGAGAAAGGACTCTCTTCCTAATTCCCTTGAGGCCCTGAAGACTAACTGACCCTCTCACCCTGACCTCTGACCCTCATTGCTGGCCTGTATGGACGCTGACCGAATATAACATGGCTGCAATGCTTCGTCTTCGTCTCTCTCTCAGCGTATGTTAGACTGAGGACTTGTGTCAGAGGACAAACGCGAGCACTGTCCCTCTAATGTCCACTGATTCTAAGTCAATTATATTCAAATCGGTGACTAATTATTGTGTCATTAGTCATCAGTGGTTGCAAGTTGTGATCATTTGCATCTCAGGAAACGATGTTGATGAACTCTGAGACCAGAGATGCAGCAGAGGGGGAAAGGACACGTCAGTCATTGACTCCTGTTTGACCTGTTTTTTATTGTCCAACGCGGAATTTGTGCCAACATTTAAAGGAAAAAGTCTGGTGACGTCCTGTTTTCTAATTGTTAACAAACCCATGAAAAAACATTTCAACCTGACACAGAATCAACGCCAGTATCTTCTCTCTCTCTGTGCCGAAGACCTTCAACTAAAAAAAAAAAAAAAACAATTAGAAACACACCAGTGAGCGTCACTGTTGCACTGGCTGACACGCTCCCTCAACGCCATGAACACACACACACACACACACACACCGTCTTTTATTCTGACTCAGTCAGAGACACGACACCCAGCCGACACTAGTCCTTGCCAGATTCAGACGTGTTGACAAACCTGCCAATGAAAAGAGTCGCAAACAAACGCACTGTTCCCTGCTGTTTGTCTGATAAAAAAAAACAAACAAGCGTGGAAAGCAGGAAAATAAAATCGCATGTTGATTCTGCACTGACCTTGTTTGAAAGTTTTCATGTCCAACAGTGAAAGCAGTGGTGCAGTGTTAGCGTAACCACACACTTCAAGGTCCAGGATTAGAGTTTTTGCCATAAGGAGACTTCATCAAGAGCTCAAACCTCCACCAAGGCCACACAGTTTCCCACAGTGTTAAACCTGTGTCCAGCTCCAACACGAAAATCAAATTATTTCTTCCTTCGGCCAGAAAAAAACATGCCCAGAAAATGTCTTCATAGTTCTGTGTTTCAAGGCTCCAAACCTCCCCGGTTCACTCGTGTCATTTATGATATGTACGACATAAATTATGACAGAAACGCTAAAGAAATCACTCAATACATATATTTTAATAATATTTTTTCTCCAACACTGCACTCACACAGCTTCACCTATCCATCTCTGGTCCTGACTGGCAAAGACAACATAGTTATTTTTTCCTTTTCAGTCTCAGGATTATTGTAAAAAGAAGTGTTTATGATATTTATTTTATATTGTGTACTACTGTAATAACTTAAAAGAGCAGCGCTGAACTGAAAACATATGGTATATGAAAACAAAAAATGTCTTGTCATTGTGTGCGTGTGTGTGTGAGTGTTGCTCCTGTTGCAGATGCAGATGCTAACAATTGAACCTAAAAAAAAAATGTGTGTGAAAACGTCTTCAAACACATTTTAAAGTATTCCACTGTAAATATTAACCAATGCTGAGTTCATACTATCAAATGAATTAAAAATTGAAATAAAAAACTTTTTTATTAATAAATTGGGGGGTCTCAGGAGTTTTATTTCAATATACACAGTAAGTATTTTGGTGTGGATCAGAATACGGCTTTTCACTTAAAACATTTAAAAGTTGATCAAGCAATAATAATAATAATTATTATTAAAATGTACATCTGAGTTGTGAACGATGTCACTTACAAAGTCGTCATTAATAGTCTTCCTTTTTCCACTGCACCCTCCCTCCACCCCAAAATTTTAGTCAAGTGGCAAAATTACTTCTACTACTTAAAATAAAGAGTTTAGGATGGAAACAAAGACCAGAACAACATCCTTTTATGACCAAATTAAGCCATGACCAACACCCCACTCACACACATAAAGGTGAAAAGGTAAGTCCCAAAGTACATATTTTAAAGTTGTTAATATGACCAATTGGTCATATTAACAACTTTAACATATGTACTTTGTTGTTTTACAGGGAACATAAAATGTGACATAGAAAATGAAAGTGTTGGTCAACTCTTACTTTCTATTTTCACCTTTATGTGTGGTCGTGGTTGGGGTGGCTTATTTTAGTCATCACGACGCGGCCGAGCTGACTGGTGGAGGGACTTCAAGTGAAGGTCAGGACCGTGGTCTTGACAGGTGGCAGCAGGTGTCAAATTAACATCATGCTCACACTCTCAAACGCCTCCTTCAGCTTTTACGTGTGAAACACAAAACACGATAAATCGCTGTGTTTTTGTAATTTCCGTCCAAACATGACACGCTCCTCGTCCAGTACTTGAAGCCGCCCGTACGGTGTGCGCTGCAAACAAAAACAAACTACCTTCCATTCAATCTGCCAACAGGCTAGCATGCCACCGGACATTGGTGTTGTTCCTTTCAAAATAAAAGACAAAATGGCACCAGCTCAGAGAAAGCGAAAATGAGGACAGGACATTGAGATGAAAATGTCCTGTCTAATCCTGACCAAAAATTGTGATTCACATTATATTTGCAATAATTGTAAAAAAAAGGTTTTATAAATATATACATACAGAGCCTGCTTTCTCTAATTGTTCTTCATTTGGTTTGTATCCGTAAGCGTTTAGATAATAGATAAACTTATATTAGTTACTAACATTACAAGAGACATGACATTACAGAATAAATCGTTTAAGAAAAAGTGTATATTTTACAAAGGCAGGATTTATTATATATATATATATATATATATATATATATATATATATATAGAGAGAGAGAGAGAGAGAGAGAGAGATATGTATACACCAACCCGATTGTCCATTTTGTGTTTTGAAACAAAGGTTTGCATAGTAAACTCCCACTTCAAATAATAATACCTCCATGTCTAATTTTAAGATGAATGACCACATGGACTGAGAAGGACTGGTGACAAAATGGCACCAGCTCAGAGAAAGCGAAAATGAGGACAGGACATTGAGATGAAAATGTCCTGTCTAATCCTGACCAAAAATTGTGATTCACATTATATTTGCAATAATTGTAAAAAAAAAAGGTTTTATAAATATATACATACAGAGCCTGCTTTCTCTAATTGTTCTTCATTTGGTTTGTATCCGTAAGCGTTTAGATAATAGATAAACTAATATTAGTTACTAACATTACAAGAGACATGACATTACAGAATAAATCGTTTAAGAAAAAGTGTATATTTTACAAAGGCAGGATTTATTATTTATATATATATATATATATATATATATATATATATATATATATATATATGTATATATATATATATATATAGAGAGAGAGAGAGAGAGATATGTATACACCAACCCGATTGTCCATTTTGTGTTTTGAAACAAAGGTTTGCATAGTAAACTCCCACTTCAAATAATAATACCTCCATGTCTAATTTTAAGATGAATGACCACATGGACTGAGAAGGAAGTGGAGCTTTATTTTGAAGGTTTGAGCGGAAACAGATTAGTGCATGGGCTGCGTGTGCCTCAGCATTCGCAGCTCTTCTCACCTCTGACGGGTTTTGTTGGTAGAACGTCTCCGCGTTCGCTCTGCACAATCCGGCGTGGAGAACTTTAGCAGGTCAGAAAGGTTAGTAAGAACCTTTAACCGCTCTCACGTGCTGGTTTTTGTATCGATAATTTCACCTATCATTGCTGTGTATGAGAGATTCGGCGTGAAGCAGGTCCCCGGAACTTTGTTGTATACAGTGAAGGTTAGAGCTGGACACGAAACACCATTAGCATTTCACTCCTTTAAATGTTTGTGTCCGTGGGCTCGAGCACTGACTATGTTATCATTAAAGCCTCCGACAATTATGCACCATTCGTGTTTCTGGCTTTGATTCTGGCACATGTTAATGTACATACAGCTGTAAACGAGTCTCTGATTTACTCCTAAATACGTAGTAGTATATCCTAAGAGCTCTGGGTTAGGGTTAGGGTTAGCCAGGCTAGCCAGTTCAACCCCTGAGGGGTGTGACAACAAGACTGTCACACCAGAGGCTTAAACTGTTTGGGTTATTCAGAAACTACAGCCATTTGTTTTTAAGTTAGAATCGTGTAGGGCTGATGTAGATCCTGACCGATATTTGTGCCGGACAGTGGACTTCGATTCTTTTGTGGTATGAACTGAGTAACAAACTTCCTGTCATTTAATATTGAAAATGTGTTATCATTCGATATTGCTTGATCTCATCAGCATCAGTGAGCCAACAAGCATGCAGGGGTGGCAATCACAGCCTACCTCACGATACACTATGCAATACATCCACAATACCAATAATATCACAATACAATGATTCTATGATAATCAATATATTGCAAACAATCATATAGGAATACCTCATGATATCTGTCTAACTGAAGAAAAAAAAGTGCAGGATTTCTCCATTTATTCACAACATACAGAACAAAGTGCATGAAGTCTATATATATTGAATGTGTATGGGTCATTTCATTGGAATTTCTCAGCCACTATCCTGCTGTAAACTCCCTCTTCTTCAGCTAGGTAACTTACGCCCAAGTTTCCCTCATTTATTTGAGCAGCACCGCCGTGAGGAGACATCAAGTAGTGACACCCGGCGAGTGAAACCGTCAGGGACTGTTTACTTGAGAAAACCCTAATGGAAGTTCTGAATTCGATCTTATGATTATGGAAATAGACCAAATCAACATTCCAGACCTGATCTTCTGGATTCCGAAGACTAACATGATTTAGGATAATTAGCAGAGTTTGTAACAACTCTGAAGTTGGCTTTCAGATTCCAGATTCCTGGCAGTTAAGGGGAAACTAGGGAGGCTTAACTTACAACAGTTGCCACTAACTGCCACTAATGTTGTCCTGTAGAAAATAGGTTTACATGCACTTTCAATTTAAGTTATGTGCCTCGTATATATGCTGCTGTTATACATGTGAACAGTGCTGCCTTTTGAGGAAATGGAAATTGGTTGTGTAAAGTCAGCTACTGAAACTCTATAATGAGTGTCTGTGGCCTGTAGCTCTATAATGATTATACTCACGCACTGATCTTTTACTGTTTTATCCTCCACATGAGGGTCGCTAGGGGCACTGGTGCCAATCCGATCTGATATAGGGTGAAAAGGCAGCACACTCTGGACAGGTCACCGGTCCATCACAGGGCCACAGACTCAGTTAACATTATCTTAATGCGCGCACACACACATACATATACTTAACTCTGGCAGACTAAACTAAGCTAATGTTAGCTTACTGTTTTTATTTTCAACTGTGGCTGTAATTATAATTAATTATAAATAACACAATTATTTGCTTATCTGTTCCTTTCATGCCATGCTTAGTTTGAGTGTGAGTGAAGGAAAAGGACATGATGTCTTAAAAGAGTGTGTGTGAGCAGTGAGTGTGGCATTGGCGTGGGCATGAGCACTGCAGGTGTATTAGATTCCTTCAAAATTCAAAATTCTTCCAGAGATTTACCCAAATGAAGTTGTGTGACAAGTTATAAACGTTCTTGTTTTTAGTGTTATGTACTTGTGTGTGTGGTTTGTAAAGTTGATTTTAAGTTGCAAAAATCAACATTTAGCCTTCATCATACCATGAAAAAAATGTTGAAGCTGCTTTCAGACAGACAGACGACTTTATTAATCCCTTAAAAGCTCCAACATCCACACTGTTAAAATTAGAGTCACACTTTACAGGAGACTGTAAAGTGTGCCCCAGCACACCACAGCGTAGGAGAGAACACTGGCAACCACAGACTGGTAGAACATCCACAGGAGCTTCTTGCAGATGTTAAACGATCGTAGCGTCCTCAGAAAGTATAACCGGCTCTGAGCCTTCTTGTACAGTTGCCTTGTGCAAGTTAAGTTTAAAGTTACTTTTAACTTAAATACTTAAGAATGTAAATGTCCACGGAAATTGCTTTTGTTTATATTTATATGAAATAGTTCTGTCTATATGTTATCCCTTAGGCCTCCAGAGTATAATTTTAAGTAAGAACATAGCAGGAGAAACTCTAGAGGAATGAAAATGCTATATTTTGTGTGTTTTTCTTGTTTGTCTAAACCACCTGCTCGTCATCAGCGATCTCCCAGCAGCAAACTCAACTTGACCTCTGACCACCCAGTAGTACTGTCCTTTGAGTGACATAGGGTACAGTTTAGAGCTACTCCACAGAAAATGGCTTTGGCTTCCTTCTTAGTCACTTGTAATACTTAACTATATTTCAATGGTTTGTCAGAAAAAATTATTTTCCATAACTAACATGTTCAGTTTGTGGCTGCTTGTCCTTGTTTTTGGAGCAGGGGAGCAGTGGGGAGCAGTCATGTTTAAACTACTCAGCCACCAAAAGAAGAGGTTGCCAAGTTGTTTGACAGGGCAGCGGCGCTATGAGCACCACAGGGCCATCATGGCCATACGCCGGGAAGACATTAACCCATGGGAAAGGAGGGCACCGCTGGCCCCACGCCACGTTAGAGAGCTCACCAATGCCGGAGTCAAAGTCCTGGTCCAACCGTCCAACCGCAGAGCTATCCATGAAAAGGTGAAGCACTGACCAATGCAGATTTGTTTTTTATAATTTCATCACTGACTATTATTATTATCATTACTATTATTAGTGCATGCTTGACAATGCAGTGCAAGGGAAGTTCTAGTAATAATGATAATAATCAGTCGATAATGCTTGTGTATTAGTCATAAATGTACCCATATTCCTCGACTTGTATTGTAATTAGTATGTCATGGCTACAAGAGATGTAGTTCTTGATTTTTTGCTTATACCAATAACTTATACAATTCATATATATTTACATATATAAATAGACATAGTTAGACATACTAGATACAACCATAAAATGTTATTGTTTGTATTTCAGTTCTGCATCAGTTTTGTGTCTTGCCAAGCTTGCCTCTTGTGCAGCTGGAATGTGAATTTCCCAGTGAACGTCTAAAAGTCTTATGCTGCTGAATTGCACGCCAATATAAATGCAAAAAAGAAACCTCCAAAAATGCTGTAAAAAGTAAAAAAAAAAAAAAGAAAAGAAAAAGTGAGAGTACTATGCTGGTGAACTAAGTCAGTGTATGTGTTTTCAGTACTACTCGATGGCTGGAGCCGTCATCCAGGAAGACATCTCAGAGGCTTCACTGATTATCGGAGTTAAGAGGCTACCAGAGGAGAAGGTCATGGAGAAGAAAACGTACGCTTTTTTCTCACACACTATCAAGGCCCAAGAGGCTAACATGGGGCTTCTGGATGACCTGCTGAAGAAGGTGAGAACTCTTAAAAAAAGCCTTGTAAAACCCTGCAGTGATGTACTCATACGTAGGCAAAACAGCACTAGTTGATATACATTTCTTCATAGAAATAGTTTGTTAATGATCTCCTCTCTTTTGTCACATCTCGAGCTTGCGCTCTCTTTCTCAATTGAGGGAGTTGTTATTGTGGTATGCAATGTTTGACAGGTGTTTTGCAATTAAATAGCTGTGGTTTGAAAGCTTACTCATTAACAGTTGACATGGGCCAACTCCTCTCTTTGACAAGCACTTCTTGTCTCACTGAACCTAACTTAGTGTCACAGGAGCAGGGAGGTAGCAGCTGCTGTCACAAAACATCCCATCTACTTATGCTACTGGTGCATTTGACGATGGAAGTTTTGAATCCAATTACATTAATGATTCATATGAATAAATAATTTGCCGGGCTTATCTGTCAAAATGTGTCAGAGAGACAAGACCTAGACCTTCAAAAAGAGGTCTTCAGCCCGATCTCAAGTGCCACAACATTAACTACAGCATTCAGAGCCTCAATGGGTCTTTAAAGTACATCAAATAGAATAGCACAAACAGGATGATGAAAGACAGTTTATCGGTTTGTCTTTGACTTTTCTATATATTTGAACTTGTACACGTACAACGTGCACATTCATTTTGTCTTTTCAGGAGGTTCGCCTGATCGACTATGAGAAGATGGTTGATGCTAATGGCTACCGGATTGTAGCGTTTGGCCAGTGGGCTGGTGTTGCAGGTAGGGTGGGAAAGTCCTCAGAAAAATAAATAATTTAATTTGCAACATCCTTTAGTTGCACAACCATCCCATTTCCTGGGATGGTTGTGCAAGTGTGAGGCAGCAGCAGCTGTTGGGAAAGTGACAGCAGAAAAATAAGTTTTAGAGGGTTTTAACCGGGGAGAAAAATTTAAAAGTTTTTGTAAAGTTTTTAACAATTCATTCATATCCTGAAATTCTTGCATATGAAATAGCCTCTCTTTAATAAAAAATTTTTTTTTAAATTTTATCTTACTTTTCTGCATACATCAGCTATTGTTTGAAACCTTTCTTAATTGTGCCTTTATTTCTTAAAGGTATGATTAACATCTTGCATGGATTGGGGCTGCGCTTCCTGGCTCTTGGTCACCACACACCCTTCATGGTGAGAGAAATCATTCTTCATTAAACTGCAACTTTTTTTTTTTTTTATCAATTTAACACTGACAGATGTGAAAAACCACAATATATTTTTTTTAAAACCTACCTGGCGCTCACATAGTTCTTTCTCAGAACCTCATCACCCTCTCTTCCCCCCCATCAAACAGCACATTGGTATGGCTCACAATTACAGAAATGTCAGCCAGGCCATCCAGGCAGTGAGGGACTGTGGCTATGAGATATCCATGGGGCTCATGCCCAAATCCATCAGCCCTGTCACATTTTGTGTCACTGGAACTGGAAACGTCTCCAAGGTATAGCGCGATTAAACATGAATACACTCAAATCAGCACAAGCAGGTTTTTAGGAAATCTTAGTTTCTTTATGTGGTTGTTTTCCTGCAGGGAGCCCAAGACATCATTAATGAGCTTCCTGTTGAATACGTTGAACCCCATGAGTTAAAGGACGTCTCAAAGACTGGAGGTATGTCTGTTTGATGGCTGATCATCAATAATGGGACAGAACATCCACTGATGGCTTAAGTTGCAAAAACTTAAGCCATCAGTGGGTCATTCACCCCTGAAACTGGGAGGGGTGAAAGATGCTTGCTCATGGATATTTAAAAATTACCGTTTTATACCATGAAACTGTTGACATTTTGAAAAATACTGTAATATACATTTTTGGTTATACCGGTTATACTATTTTGCCACCAGTTTACATTGTAAATTCAGTACATAGTGCAGCTGAGTCTCTGTTTTTCTGTTTGTTAAGTCGAATAAGGTCTTGAACATAATTCTGTCTTTAATTTACAACCTTTGTTAAGTGAAACAAGAAGCACTTGATCCATGATTTTTCAGTTATTTTGTTGTGGGGGGGTTTTTCTCGTCAGACGTGAACAGAGTGTTCGCCACCGTTCTGAGCCGACACCACCACCTGATGAGGAAGAGCGATGGCATCTATGACCCTATAGAGTATGAGAACCATCCCGAGCTGTACACTTCACACTTCAGGACCAGTGTGAGTCTCCATGATTCTCTTACATCATCACCACTCACAGGCCTTGCTAATACAACCTGAACTGAGCATCCTGTACCAAATGGCACTGGTACTAATGGTGCATGTTTCAAACAATCTCACAATTAGATTAAATTTAGATTATTGATGTGATTCAAAATTGGCCTTTAATTTAAAAAAATAAATAAATCCTGATTTGATACATATAGATTTAATCTATTTGAGTTAGAGAGTTGTATTTTTAGCTGCTTTCAGAGTCACATGAGGAATATAATTTCATGTTTCTGTTTTTAACATATTACTGGTTAAATGTTCTGTATTGCTTGAAAAGAGACATGGGTTGCGATGGGGGAAAGTATTGATTGAATCTGAATTTAATATATTAAAGTAAATATTGAAAAACTTGTGGCGGGCGGGGCTTTGTGGTAGAGTCTGTGTTTTTGAGGATTGTGTTTACCCATTGAGTCATTGAGAAACACTTTATCTTTGTATTTTTCTTCAGTGCATTTTTTTTCATTTATTCATTCATTCATTCATTCTTCTACCACTTTATCCTCCACATAAGGGTCGAGAGTAGATGTTTTGCTTTTTGTAAAAGCTGTAATGTGCTCAAACAAGTTGGTGACATGTTCTTCAGTCAGGTTGATTGAATTTTTTAATCACATGTCTTTGTAGCCTGTCCTTCCATTGCATTTCTTTCTTGAAATTCAGAATTGATTCTGGATATGTGAAAATTGAATTCTGAAATGAGTTTGCCTAACAAATATGAGTACTGTTACACCCCTAACATTCAGTAGATATACAGTCAGGGGACTCTGTGCTGACATAGTGAGACCAATGTAAAAGACTGGCCTCACCATCACAGGGAGAGTGTTTATCTCACATGTCATTTATACCACAGGTGGCGCCCTACACAACTTGTCTGATCAATGGTATTTACTGGGATCCCCACACTCCTCGGCTCCTCAGGCGACTGGATGCCCAAAAACTGATGCGCAGAAGCATGCCTGCAGCTGGTGCGGGATCACCAGCGCTGCCGCACAAGTAAGAGTATAGTACTGTTATTTCATTCTCAGACATACCAAAACTCCTGTCAGTGGTTTCCTTTCATTTCCTCCAGATCCTCTTCGTGTTTTTTTTCTGACTCTCTTCATTATCCCTGAAGTTTTCAGCCAAGTTGAAGCAACTTCAGACAGACATGTCCTTGCTTTACAGTGAACTAATGTCTCTTCACCTCTCTGCTTGTCTAGTCGTGAGATTTGTGTTCATTCATGGAGTCAAATGTTACCTCTTGCTGTATAATGAGGCTGAATGGCAGCATTCACAACTTTCTTCATGAAGTGAACTTGAGTGTGTTCCTCTCCAGAGTGAGCAAAAAGTATGTGTGCAGGGCAGAAAACAAAATATGGAGCATTTGGTGAGCACAGACATTTTACAATGTTTTGTCTGCAAAAAGACTTCTGAAAGGCTGCTATGACCTTCAAGGCAAGGGTCATGTGATTTGCACTTTTTTTTGCTAGAATTTATTGGCCTACGTTTGAGGTCTGTGGTTTTTACCCTTCTTGTTTAACTTGATGTCATGGTCAGAAATATTGTTGGGTAAGTAAACAACAGAGCTCCATTGCTACTGCAAGCAAATTGCAACTTGGAGAGTTTCAATAAATATTTGTCAAATACCTGACATTATTTATGACAACATTTATTTATTTATTTATTTCGGTCATGACATTTAGATCACTCATCACATAACATTGCAGTTCACACAATATACATAACCGAAAGGGAAAGCGGGAGAAGCAAAGCTTAACTAGTCCCGCCCCCATTATCATCATACATTTCATTTCCTTTTTTTTTTTTTTTTTTTTTTGCTTTTTTTTTTTTTTATGACATTTTGACAAAGAAAACATGTCAGTGCAAACGTTTAAAAACTTGAACTTGAAATATGCATGATAGAATCAACCCGGCATACTGGTTTCATTTGCGTGTCAGAGAGGAGTTCATATATGTTTTAATGACCCTGTGTCTATGTCTCCAGTACAAAGTGTTTTTTGTAGAACGCTATATTGACAGTGTTCTGACAGATCAGCAGAAATGCGGTGAAGCAGGTGCATCAACATGAGAAGAATCTTAGAGGAAGTTTGCCAAAACTTTGTGGAATTGATGAAGGTGTTTTGAGAACAACAGGACAGAGTGCAGTTTACATGACAGTATTGGTATGATGTTCTTTTTATGTACTCTTGATAAGTATGTTTGATGCTGACTATGTGTCAGTGTCTTATACAGCTAAACTTCTAATGAACTAATCTATCAAAATTGGTGTTTTTCTCTATGAAGAGAACAGAGAATGGTTTACAGAGAAACACACTCCTCAGTTTTCTGTCAGGAAAAGGCGGTCTAATGCCGATAAAGTAGGAGAAATATTCTTATGATGGCATACACTGAAGTAGGTGTAGATTTTATTAGCGGAGACTTTTATCATTGGTCAAAAATCTGTTTTTCCAGATGTTTCCACTGTAGCCTAGCTTGTACTGGGCGTGTGTCTTTTTTCTTTTTTTTTTTTTTTTTGGGGCGTGTGTCTGATCAAGATCTCTTTATTTGTCACATGAGATTGTACAAGGTACATTGTCAGTGAAATGAAAATTGCGACATGCCCCTGTTGTGCTGAAAACAAGATAAAAAAATTTCAAATTACATTTAAATAAAGATAAGAAATATTTATTCTTGCAATAATGTTTACATCGGTGAAGAGGGCGGATGCTTCCATACACGTGAAACAGAAAAGAGAAAAACAAGATCTGAAAAACTTAAACTTAAAAACTTAAAAACCAGGAAAACTTAAAATCACATAATGAATTGGGAAGAGGTCAGAGTCATTTGCGCAGAAGAAAACCGATACCAGAGGTGGATCATGGAGGCAGTGGAGATTAGGAAACTTGCACGGGATTAGGGAGCGAGCATGCTGTTACACACCTAGAGCGCCATCCGGGGGGAGCGACCTGACAGCAGGAGGTGTGGTCTACCAATTAAATCTGACGGGAAGATCACGCCTCCACAAAAACAGTTTATAAAGCACGTCAACACCCAACATCAGGTGACAGTTCTGAGGAAGGCGGAAGATGCACGCCGAAACTCGTTAACAAGGTAAAGGAAAACTTCCTGTTGTCTAAACGAACCAAAAAACTAAGGTAAATAAAATAGCTGCCTGGATCCTGTAGGTTTTAGGCACAGGGGTGTGCACACACCACAGTCAGGTCTGTTTGATGATAACTATGTGTCAGTACAAACCTCTAAAAACCTAAACTAAGTCAATGCTATTCCAATAGTCAAAGATCACACAGTGGCCTCATAGAAAATAGTTTTGCTCACTTGAACATTCAATTTCTTTCAACTGCCTAGTGCTGCATGGTATACCTGTTAATACTGAAAACCGGTATTTTTTTTATATTAATTTCTAGCTAGAAGTAATTGTGCTAGCAATTGCAGGAATGATCAATGTACACACCTGATGGTACCACGAATGTATGTAGTTACATTAACAGACACACACTCGCTGCAATACGAGCACACACACACACACACACTTAGCTACGCCACTCCCTCTTTCCCCCTCTCTCTTGCTCTACCACTCACCCAATATGAGCACACACACACACACACTCTTAGCTACGCCACTCCCTCTTTCCCCCTCTCTCTTGCTCTACCACTCACCCAATATGAGCACACACACACACACACACACAAAACTGTTGAAATTTAGAAAAATAGCATGTGCCAAATGCATTTTTGGTCAGATCGCCCAGCCAAAAAATGTGTACGCTAAACCGCATTGGTTAGCAGGGGCATTCAACTCCTGGATGTTTTTTTTGAGTTCCTGTGTGTCATGAGCTGACCTGAGAGCAGCATATACCTGACATGCTGATTGCTAAATGTCACTGTGTCAGTTGCTGTACCTACACAGAGGTCAAATGTCACATGTTAGTGGGGTGGGGTGGGGTGGAGTGGCTCAGTGGTTAAGACCAGTACCCTGTGTGCAAAAGACATCGTGGTCGCAAGTTCGATTCCACCCCTAGCTGATTGTGCTCATACCCATTGTAAGTCGCTTTGGATAAAAGCGTCTGCTAAATGACATGTAATGTAATGTAATGTTATCTTCATGTTTACAGAGGGAAAGCCTATCATTCTGTCCTTTGACCTCTCCCCTTCTACAGGCTGCTGGCTATCTGCGACATATCAGCGGACACTGGCGGCTCCATTGAGTTCATGAATGAGTGCACCACCATTGATCGGCCTTTCTGTATTTATGACGCTGACCAGCACATAGACCATGACAGGTACAGTATAAACTAATCAGAGATTCCAGGTTATGAACTTTTTCATTCACATTGTTAAAATTTTGAAGAATGTTGTCTTTTGTGAAACTAGGGTTTTCAATTTTGAGACCGATAGAATGTGTTTATTTGGGAGGTAAAAGGATATTGAATGAATAATTACCATTAATATTAATAGTTAATATTAATGAATTTAATACTTTTGTTTAATTTCATTAATTTGCATTGACAGATACACAAAGAAGTGATGTTTGTGCAAATGGCAAAATCACATTTCTGTCAAATAATAGGATATGATATTGTTTCATTTTGTAATATGAATGCCTCTTTAAAACTATTATAGACTTTTTAAGACGAATACTTTTTTTATCAGACCCCATTAAAATTACTTTGTGTACTGTCTAAGATATTTAATACTCTTATTTAATTTGCATGGATAAACATTTGTCGATTAGTTGTGACCCGTGCTCTAGACAATGACCACTGTTGTTTGCTGTCCTGGCAGTGTCGAGGGAAACGGGATCCTTATGTGTTCCATTGACAATCTTCCTGCTCAGCTCCCCATCGAAGCCACAGAGTATTTTGGAGACCGACTCTTTCCATACATTTGGGAGATGGTAAGACATTTGGGTTTCATGTGAGGTGAGAACAGGTGACGACGGCTTCGGTCCGGGTTTCTGTCTCGCACTCAGTGCCGCTTTCCGGTTCTGCCTAATGTCCTGTGCAGTGGAAGTTTGCTGTGGGAGAGTGCTGCAGGGGATTCCAAAACCCTGACAGATAGAGCTGGTGTTTTAAGTCGTGTAATGCCAATTTCTTGTTTGATAAGTGTCATGTTGTGTCATCAGCTCCCTTCAGATGCCAACAGACCATTAGAGGAAGAGGACTTCAGCCCACAAGTCAGAGACGTAAGTCATTTCATTTTTTTTTCATTTTTGTAAATTATTTTGAACTGCAAATGGTAAAATCACTTTTCTAAGCACTGTTAGCTTCAGACATTCATTTATCTTTATTTGTTCCAGCTGTCTATTAGGGATGTCCCGATAAAACTTTTTCACTTCCGATGCGATAACGATATTGCAGCCTTGAGTATTGGCCGATACCGATATCGATCCGATACTATATCAGCACGAATCATACATACTTTATTTACTTAATTTGTGCTAACGGCTCGCTGTGCGGCTTTTACATTACATGTCAGGCTTCGTAGCCTCTGATTTCAGAGGTTAAAGAAAAATGTTTTAACCTCTGAAATAGCAGTAGCACACACATGCAGTTGTTGTGATCACGTGGGCTCTACATGCATCCAACACGCAGAGCCCACGTGATCTCAACGGGGGCTACTGGATAGAAGTGCTGGAGTGGAATGGACTGCTTGCAGTGTGTGTGTGTGCGCGCGCGCGTGCGCTTGTTAATGAGCGTCTCACTTTATCAGCCATAGCCTGTTGCTATATAGCTATGCTAATTCAAGTATTCAATTCCTGATATTCACTGTAACATTTTTGAAGTTCAAAATGAATGTTCTTGAAATTGTTGTCAAATTTTTAATTATGTTTAGTTATTTAAGTTATTATTTCACCTAATTTTAATATCAGATGAAAAGACGCAACACATTTCATCCATTCACTCTCATTTATTCAGTTTGTTTATTAAATTGTTTTCCCTCCTTAAGGCTGTCATTACTTCAAACGGAGCGCTCACCCCAAAGTTTGAATACATTGAAAAACTTCGAGAAAGAAGGTAAGACCCATTTCAGACTCCATCTGTGAGCACGTTTATTCAGTGCATTTCCTATTACACTCTTTAGCAGGCATTTGTGATTTAAAATGCTTAGAAAACATAATGTTTGAGTATCGTTGAGTTTTTCATTATGTAAAACAAAATGATTTTGGCAAATGTCTGTTCTGTCTGCGAGTAAATGCAGTCAATGGATGACATGTTTAAAGAATACGAGACAGGTAATGTGAACACTGTTTGTTGTGTGCTAGTGTAGCCCAACATTGCTAGCTTTTCCCTTTTTGATATTGAGAGCTTAGTAAAAGTATAGTAATATTAGTTTTATGTAGTCTTCTGTTTTAGCTGCTTCTCCCCCTTTGACTTATCCTTTTTGTAGCCTTGCAGTATATGACATTTTTAGTGTCCTTTGGCCCGGCAGCACTCACGGCTGGACTGGTACCTAGTGACTAACCTCGCCTTGTGGTTGTTCCTGCACAGTTGTGGCCTCTGGTGTCTGCTGTACCCACCTGCCTCTGCACTAACACATTGCATGGCTAGTGTGCTAATAAGCTGCTACCACCAGCCCACCTCAGATGCTGGAGTTTACCCTTGGGTTTCGAGGGGTAGAAACATCTTTTTGTCTCACTTTACATAAGAAATGCCATCACCCGTGTGTTGCATTCGTCTGTTTAATTTCATGTAGTACTTGGAAATTTAATTTGCCTTATAGGCAAATGAGAGGATGAGTTTCATTTTTTGTGTCCAATACAGGTGTTAGGGCAAAGACTTGGCTCCCCTAAGCAGCTTTAATGTGGATGCATACAAAACAATCTGCTCACCCCACACTTTGACAAAATGCAACACCTCAGTCTTGAACTATTGCGTTCAAATTTTGAAACTTGACTCGGGTAGAAAGGTTTGCAAATCAATTAAAGGTTGAATCAAATAAAATCTTTAAAAAACATGTTACTAAAACATCCCTGCCAGTTCAGCATTTTGCTGTACTGCAAAAATGGCTGAAATGGCCAATACGGAAGATGACAATAATACAATAATAAAATGACCTACTTATCTTGGTGAAATAACTCACAACATTCACATTAGAGCAGTTAATTGAAACGCATATAAACTCCCAGCGAACCTTTGAAAAAACCTGTAAAATTCTTAATACTTATCATATATCATGGAATGATTGGAAAACGACAGCACTTAACTAGGCAAGCAGTTTTGCTTTGTTTGCCCTGACAAATGCTTCTGGCATAATGACAACCAGAAAACACTGGGGACATTTTCCATTGCCAAATTGTTATATAGCAAAAATAAACTTGTTTTGATTAGATTCAACTTTATTATCATTGAAAATTACAGAACCTCCTCTTACAGAACAGAGCATCCAATCCGAAGTGTAAATTATGGTATGTGGTATCAGTCCTGTTAACAGTAAGAGAACATGGGCCTGCTGTCTGTCCATTTTTTTAGTGCTTTTACTGCACCTCACTCTGTATCGGGCACAGGGATGAATTCTGTATTCTTTCTGATTTAATATAAAACCTAAAATTATACATTTCCTAACAAGAATCTGACTGATCATATGCCTGCATTTTGATCATTTCTTTGCAAACACTGTCTTTAATCTTTTTTGATTGATTTCTTTATTTGTTTGATAATATTTCTCTAGTTTTTACAACACTTGGCTTATCTGCAGCGTCAAACATTTTAATGAGCCTGACAAATATGTCTGTTTTTGAGTTGAGCCTCTGTTTGTCAAACGAACGCTCATATTTAGGCCACCTTTTAAGACTTTTAAGACTCTCAATTGAGCCTAAGAATCGTTTTTTTCCAGACAAGCTATGCCACCAAATCTTAATCCTTTGGATTGAGTTGGGCTCCTTAAGATATGTAAACTCGGACATGAAATCCTCCTGAGGGACCATCTTGCTTTTCTTTTTTTTTAATTAAGAAGATGAGCTCGGCAGTGGGCAGACTGCCGGTCAGTCTCGCTGTAAGTCATGCATGTGTGCGGTGTCGCATCCAATTAGGCCAAGGCTAACGAGTCCAGAAGACTCCTTGGAGATTTGACTCAGATTGTGGTGGGATATTATTGTCACAGATTAGGGTGGTGGGCCCTCTATCATAGAGTTATTGTTCTTATGGCGTTAAGATAAGCCTGCATGCTAAATAACACTTTTAACTGAAACCTCTCAGTTAAATTAAGAGGCTTTAATATTAATTGTTGTGCTTCTTATTTTCACTGATACATTATGTGATGAGTGTTTTTTTTGTCGCGTTAAAGTAAGTGACACTCCAAACTGACTATTTATAAGATACTGTTTATAATTGAGTCAAAGTTTATTCCTCTTATTCAGTATAAAAGGAGCTAGGAAATTACAATATAGGTAAAGTTGTTGTGAGTGGTAATGTTGATGTTCAGGAAAATTAATATTCTTTTTTATTAAGTCTTTGCTGTATAGATGCATCAAAGAAATGTATTGTTTATAATGTAATTATAATATAAAAAATATACAGTGTATTGTAATTATTGCTATTTATTGTTAAATAACCATAAGATGCTTGGTTGTAAGTTTTGAATAATAGCATATTGAATTTAATTATTAGTAGTTGAATATTTAATATTATAGCTGTAATTGTACTTCATATGACTTTGTAAAACTTGGGAAAACATTTTAAATGAGAAATTCTTATATAGTCATGTGATTATTATTATTTTTACCCATGTAATGAATTGCATTGCACTTAAGCTACTGTAACTTTAACTGCATTCCAAGGGAAAAAAATAAAAACACATGTTTCACTAGTACAAAAATTTCTAATACAAATACTGTAAATACAAAAATGGGGCAAAACAGGAATAATTTCAAACCACTTCAAAAAACAAAACACTTAAGAAACACTGTTTATATTGCAAAATGCAGAGAGCCTATCACTCTTTTTACCTGCACCCTGTCTATGTTAACTTTTAACCTTGTGTGGTTTCACAAGACTTACTTCTAAATGCTTCACTGGTCCGGCACCTGCGTACCTGACGGAGCTCTTGAAGCCACACATTCCAGGCAAAGCTCTGAGGTCAGCTGACCAGCTGCTCTTGCACGTGCCTAGATCATGACGAGAAAAAAAAACTACATATTTCTCTTTCTTTTTGTTTTGGATGACCCTCTCTCCATGCTCTGCCTACTCAATCTTCTTCCCCGTCCTCCTGTGTTTGAGTCCAGATCTTCATCAATCCCAAAAAAAATTGATTTAAATGGGAATTCCGGTATTTTTCGTCCTGTGAAAAGGTTTCACGGTCTCTTCTCTACAGACGTTTCCACAAGAAAGAAGTTGTAAAATTTCAACTGGAGCATCAGACGCGATTTGTGAGATAGATAGATATTTGTATGTCAGGTGTGAACACAGCATAAGAGCCTGGCAACATTATCAAGGGTGTAGGTTTGGTTACCCTTGGTAGCGTTGCCAGTCGCAGCTGCTGCCCGAGGCGATCTACTGGACCGATTATGAAACTTTTTGTTATTACTGTTCACAAAAATACCGGAATTCCCCATTAAGGATAATCAGAACAGTCTCATTGCCTTTTTGACTTTATACACATTTTATCTTTTCAGAGAAATGTTTAGCAACACTGTGATGAGGTATATTGTACTGTGACAAATGTTTTATCCTTTTAACAGTAACAGTCCATTTAAGGCTACTGTCAGTGATCTGGTCTTTTGGCATCCTAGATTCACTATCAGCCATGTTACTGACAAAACACTCTAGGTCAGTCATAGCTGTCAAAATAAAGAGCAATTTAACACGTATGTCAAAAGGACTTCTCTGACAGCTGCTTTGTATTTAAAGGCATCCTTTAAATCAAAATCCACACTGCCTCCATGATGATACTGTCATGACAAAATCTTGCTAAAAAAAAGGGTTGCTCAGGGCATAACATCCCAGCTGTGAGACACATGGATAGAAACCCAGTCCCTGAGCCCTAATGATGTGTTATGATGTGTTTCTAACTCTGAGAATGTGTGATGTTGTGCAGGGAGAAGGATCAGATCATGAGCAAAGCTGGGATGAAGCGAGTTTTGCTGCTGGGTTCAGGATACGTCTCTGGGCCCGTTGTTGAGTATCTGACTCGCAATGAGAAGACTCAGGTCACTGTGGGTAAGTTTTTCTGTCAAACTTTGAAAAGTCATTTGTAATATTTTTAAGTTGTACGCCTTATAATTTTATTGGCCTTTACGGGTAAGTAAGCCGTCTCTTCTGAAGCTTACTGCGGCCACTGCCTGATTTAGAAAAAATGCCAAGTAGTGGGCCGAGAGCTAAAGTCAGGAGAGTTGGGGAGAGAGTCTGGTAGTGAATTTGACACCAGTTGCAGCTGTGGAAAATTCCCACAGCAGGTGCTCGGTGAGACCTTCTCATGAAACCTCTCGTTTACGCCATGTGTCATGTGGTGGAGAGTGAGTCTGGGACAATAACCTTTGCACTGGGCCAAATTGTATATATGTATCATTTCAAGAAACATGTTAAACTGTGAATACACAAGTTATACTTTAAGCAAGACTTTTTGGTTTAATGATTTGTATCTCTTCATTGAGTCTGTTTAGTCTAATATCACATCAAATTCATTATCCACAGCGTGCTCTCCCAAATGTATATTATGTTTATCCCCACACAACCAATCAATCAGTCTTTTACATCACAACCTGATGAGACAACGTGAGGTTTGATCTCCCACTGATGGATAATATTTTATTTTCCTGTTATGTTTGTGTTTAGCGTCAGTGCTGCTGAAGCAGGCAGAGGAGCTGGCAGCTAAATACCCCAACACTATCCCCATTACGCTGGATGTCACCAGCCAGGAGGGACACCTCGACTCTCTGATCAAAGACCATGACTTGGTCATCAGGTACAAATAATAAATTATAATAAATAAATGACGTTATTATTGTGAGATGCAAATGTACAGGCATGAAAGTAAACTTATGTCCGTTATGATGTGTGTCATGATATGTCAGTTATTTTTGGTTAGCAGAGCCTGAAAAAAAGTGTTAAGCTAAATTACTTGATTCCCTACCTGGCTATTTAGCACAAGAACAGTGGATCGATTGAAAATGACATTTGTCCTTGCAACCTATAAAAACCTTAAACAGGTGCTGCGTTTTCCAACTTTCCAAGAAAACAATCCCACATACTATTTGTTATCGTCATAAAATGGTATTTAGCTTGTAATTACTGGTGTGTTTTTAATAAAAGCCTACACAATTTGTCATCACTCATAAGTATTACAACAATCTTTCCACATATTTACCACAAAATTTCTTAAAATCTCAAGTGAGCAGTGACTTAATTCCTGTCATGACTAACATTTTCTTCCTTTGCCCATGAACACTGAGTCTCAATTGTCTTTCTTGAAAACATAATTTACTAATGAATAGCGGTTAATTTGTGGGAAATTATATGGGTAGTGTTGAGAAAATGAAGTAGATATTGGAGATATGTGAAATATAGCTTAGCTATAGCTTTAATGATTGGACAGACTGTAGGGAGGGAGCGAGGGTGAGACCTAGCCTATGCAATGTTTGTGTCTTTATCTCTTCCTATGAGTCTGTACCAATAAATCTGGTAAGATGATAAATGGACCTGTGTATAGCGTATGTCTTGCTCAGCTCCACACTATCGGGCACGCAGGCTCAGCTGTTATCAGTCCACTTAAAGGCCTAACCTTCTCTATCTGATCCTCAGCTTGCTACCATACTCATTCCACCCACTCATTGCCAAACACTGCATCAAGAGGAAGGTGAATTTGGTGACGGCCAGCTACCTGAGTCCTGCCATGAAGGAGCTGCACAGCAGGTGATGTCCAACTACACAGCAGTCAAATAACAGAACAGGATTTATCAAAGAGAATTTGCGTTTAATGAAGTTCATATCAGTAATGCACATGAAGTTTATCATGCATACAGGTGTAATTTAGAATAAATAAGATTTTATTTTCTGCTTTTCCCACTCATTTTATACAATAGTACGCTGTACATTTGTTGCCCGTCAGACATATAAAAATCTAAAACTTAGTACAACAAATATAAAAAGACTTGGAAAAGTGCTAATAGTATGATAATATCATCATATTCCTACTCTTTCAAGGTAATAGCTTGGTAATGTAACAGCTTACTTATTATGATGCTTTTACTAAAGGCTCCCATCAGTAGAATACATTCACATGAAGATGATAGGAAATACGAATAGACACTTACCATGATATATAAATTAAAATCCACCCTTCCTAACTGTATGTGCCACACCCAATGTTTAGGTTATATTTAATTATGTTTAATTCAGGGACTTATCCGAAAACAGCAATTTAGTTTCTATAACTATAAATCTAACACGACATGCTTGTTAAATTTCGCCACACTATTACATTACATTGCATTTATTTGATATTTAAGTATTATAAAGTAAAATGTAGTAAATAAAATCTGTGTGTTTGCGTGCATGTGTGTCAGTGCGGAGGAGGCCGGAATCACCATCGTCAATGAGATGGGACTGGACCCGGGTATCGACCACATGCTGGCCATGGAGTGTATCGATAAGGCTAAAGCTGAAGGCTGCACTGTACGTCAGTTTTTTTCTTTATTTTACATTTGAGTTAAAATCAAATTCCTACACAACGATGTTCTTCATTAAATATATGGAAGACCACATTGGACTGAGGTTGATCTGCATCAGTTGTGCACTAACCTTGACACTTTTCTCATATAGATACTGTGTGGTTCATTTTAGTTGTCGTACTCAACTTAAATCTGTTAAATTTAAATATTCTTTAAATGTTCTATTTTCCAGTGGCTTTCTTTAAAACATAGGCAATTGTCAGACTCAATAAAAAGCTGCTGTCACTTCAAGGCAGTTAGAAATGGGTTGTGCTGAAAAGGCACATTTATTTATGTATATGTGTATGTATATATGTGTATATATATGTACTGTATGTATGTATGTATGTATATATGTAAAATTTTCAGCACGACCCATTATATGAAAAAAATAATAATTCAGTATCAATAATCCTGTTGTTCAGGTGGAGTTGTACAGCTCCTTCTGTGGTGGTCTTCCTGCTCCAGAATGTTCAGATAATCCCCTCCGCTACAAATTCAGCTGGAGTCCAATGGGTGTCCTCACCAACACCATCAGTCCTGCCGTCTACATCAAAGACAACCAGGTACAGATGCTTCAAAGGACAATAAATTAAAAAAATGCTTTTATTTTAAACCAATAAGAAGGAAACTGAGTCTGTGTGTTTGTCTCTTCTCCAGGTGGTAAACGTCCCAGCTGGTGGTTCTCTGATGGAGGCCTCCATGCCTATGGATTTCCTTCCTGGTTTCAACTTGGAGGGATTCCCGAACCGCAACAGCACTATATACGCTGAGCCGTACGGCATCCAGACAGCTCACACTCTGATTAGAGGAACACTGCGCTTCAAGGTAGAGCACTCATGCTGACTATTTAAGACAAAAAGTGGCCAATACAAGTTTCCAGCTTAAATATAGGTCTTTAAGAGTATCACATAATTGTCAGACTGCAGTTATTTCGCATAATTCTTTTTTAAACTTCATAAAAACAACTTTTGTCACTCCACTTTGACATATATATATACACATATATACATATATATTAGCGAAAGATCATGAGATAATAAGCTAAGACCAAAGCAAACTAAAAAGTGCGAGTCACAATTTTCTGTTGCTCAACAGTTTGTACTGTTTAGACTCTGCACGATGACAAAACTGTATTTCTGTGTAAACCTGATTTCTCCCACTATCTTTTGTTTCTTGTGTTAATTGTGATTCAGTGGAGCTTTTGTTCTGTCCCTCAGGGTTTTGCCAAGGCCATGAGTGGTTTTATCAAACTGGGTCTGATTAACAATGAGCCTTGTCCTATCCTGCAGCCCACTTCATCTCCCGTTTCCTGGGTAAGAACCTCCACAGAGAACGCTTTCTGTGTGTGTTTTTAAAGGGATCATGAAAACATTTGAACAGATGGCTGAAAGGCAGCTGATCTGTGCCTCCCACTTGGTTCTCCAGCCTGTCATTCAGTTGTATAAAATGAGCTGTTTTGCAGCTCTTCCACTTAAAGCATTTGACTGTGAAAGTGGGTTTGCTGAAGAGTAGATTACTGCCAATAGCTACTTGTAAGCATCAAGGCTGCAGTGAGTCGAGGCTTTCTGACATTGATGAGTTTACAGCAGATAACATTTGTCGTCTTTTATCCTTTTGAGATGAATAGGAAACAGTGCCACATGTTCAGAAATGATGAAAAGCAGTTTTAGATCCTGCCCTTTGTCCTTCTGACACTCAATAGCATTTTTTTAATCTGGGAAAAATATTTTTCCAAGAAAAGTCATGGCCCACACGCAGTATTTAGCCCTGGAGCATCATGTCACCATTTTAAAAGTGTCCAGTCCCTAGATATAAAAACATAAGCAAGAGTCAATTAAGAAAATGTGGTTACGAACCATTGTAGGAGCTAAAGAAGGGCTAGGATCCATCCTAGGAGTGAGAGGAGACAAAGCTTAACCTAAAGAGGAACCAAGGAGACAGAAGAGGAGTGCTTTGGTTTTAGAGGAATGAAGAGTGTTATCTGTTGTCTCAACAGAAAGAGCTCCTCTGTAAGCAGATGGGATTGTCCTCCTCTCTGTCCAATGATGCTTTTGAAGAAACTGTGTGTGAACACCTGGAAAAGGATGACTTTAGGATGGACACCCTAAGATGGTGAGTGACCAAAGATGGCTGTTGTGGTGTTCTCACTGCAGTGAGATAAAATCCACTCTGTTTTTATCATTTGCAAACTGAGAATGTTAGTCAAAAAAATGATGAAGTATGGTAGGTTGTTCCTGGCCAGAAATTGAGTTTTCAGCGCCGTGAAACAGAGTCCAACTGCTAGATTTATTTGTGCAGCTCGGGTCTGAGCAGAGGAGAGGGCTGCTGCTAAGCAAGGCCGAGGCTGTTTCTCTTCTCTTCTCTACGCTTTTCACTTCACTTCCCTCCTTAACAGGGAAGCATGAAGTGGTGTAGCACGCACACACCTCAGTTTAAATCAACTTTTTCAAGGGTGTCGTCAGATCAAGGCTCTGTGCCACCATTGTTCGGCTCCTGCTGGCGGTGAAGGGAAGAGGGCCACTACTATTCAAACATAAATTCCTCTGACAGTGAAAGTGAACTGTTGAAAAGAAATTCCATCTCCGCCTTTAAAAGGGTAAAAAGCCAACGTGCTAACAGCTCAAACTGAAAGACTTGTTCATTTATTCACTTCACCAGCAAAGCAGCAACAAAAGCAACTGCTCATCTCTTTACATTTAGCCAAGGATGTGTGGGCCACCACAGTACTGCCAGGGTGTTAAAGCAGTCGCTTTTTTTTTAAAGCTTTTAATACCGCTTCCTGAAGGTTATTTTATTGTGTCATTTTATTTGTCTCTCTGTGTTCAGGCTTGGGATGCTGAGCGACGAGCCGGTGCCACAGGCTGACAGCACTCTGGCCGCTCTAACAAAACATCTGGAAGCAAAGCTGTCATTCAGTGAGAAACCTGCACATTTTATTACCAAAATTCAAAAGGAAACAAGAATAAAATGGGATCAGGGAATCAGCAGGTGTCCAAGCGTGTTACAAAGCATTGCATCTATTCACCCAGTAGTTTAATAAATAATCAGGGTTCAAGGTATTTTTATTATCCCTCATTAAAAATCAATGATGCTACTGAGAACAATATTGTTATTTATTCCTGACTAAAGACTTGATTTATTTAACTTTGGGAAATAAAATTGTATCCGTCCATTAAGTAAAACACAAATAATAAAATCCAAAAACAATATGGTGATTATCAGTTAATAAAAAAATAAATCAAAATAACCACTCACACTAAATGTGATGTCAGTGACTCTTTGGTGTAAAAAGTTGTAGTCCACAGTGTTTGGCTCATGTTTTTTCACCGATCTCATTTTTAAACTCTAGACTTAATAACGCCAGTATGCAAACTCAACTATGACACCTCCACTGTGTTCAGATAAGGGCGAACGAGACATGATCATCCTGAGGAATGACGTGGGGCTCCGGCACCCGACGGGCGAGCTGGAGACCAAACACATCAGCCTGGTGGTGTACGGTGACATCGGCGGTTTCTCTGCCATGGCCAAGACTGTGGGATACCCAACAGCCATAGCTGCTCGCATGATCCTGGACGGTTAGTATTATCACTCTGGAAGATTGTTGTTGTTGTTGTTTTTTTATGTCTCACATACATTAACACTGACGATTACAACATGTTGCAATTAAAGATGCAGTTAAAGCTGGGGTAGGTGACATAGGGTTAGTGTAATTGATCATTAATTCCGTTTCAATAAAATGTAAATCAGTACAAGATTTCCGATTGTCATCATTCCCTGGTTTGACAAACACTGATCAACATTTTTTAAGGTTTTCTGATGTTTTATGGATTAATCGAGAAAATAATCGACAGATTAATCGATTATCAAAAGAATCGTTAGTTGCAGCTCCAGACATTTGTTTATATGTAAAAGTTATATAGCTGCTGCTGGTCAGTTTGTAGAGATACATTTGTTGTTGGTCTGCAAAGCATTTGGTCAACATGTCTTTATTGTCTGTGAAGCCAGTCAGAATCTGTGTTTACACTCTGCAGGTGAGATCAACAAAAAGGGTCTGGTGGTTCCGATGACACAGGATATCTATGGGCCCGTGCTGGCTCAGCTGAAGGAAGAAGGACTGAACTTCATGTCCAAAAGCACCCTACTGGATTAGAACTGAGCGTCCAAGCAAAACCAGTAACCCCCTGTAAATCCAAATCCAAGGATTCCAAAGATCATGTTAAAAAAAAGAATTATAATAATCCACACAAGTCAACATTGAGGGTCTGATAAGATAAATAATAGTGTTTTTTTTGTTTGTTTGTTTGTTTTTGGTGACAAAGTTTAATTGCACCAAACATGTTAAATGAGTCTAAACTAAAAACCCGAACACATTATAGTGCATTATAAACATAATATAATGTGTTTGACATAATGTGCACATAGACCGCTTGTTACACACACACAATCTTTATGCACCGATGCAAAAGATCTGTTTTGTATGCAGAACAAATGGTTTCTGCCCCAAATACAGCAAATATGAAGAGAGAGAGAGAGAATGTAGATCACCGTCTTGCCTTTATTAACCGAGTAAAACATGGATGGATCCGGATGAGTGTACTGTACAAAATAATTTCAGTATTTGTAAAAATGTCTACATTAACACAGCAAACGGTTATAAATGAGATGTTTATATTCATTCATTGACACGCGTGCACAGGCAGAATGAAGGAGAGCTTGTGAATCAAAACAAAAATAATGTAGTCGTTATCCATAGAAGTAAACAATGCTACAAATCTGCTGTTTGAGCCTGTGGCCTCAAACCATTTGTCTGAATTTCATGAATTCATGGGATGGTTTTTACTGTGAAAGTGCAGGATTGCCAACAGTTTGAAGGTCAGACAGCTCCCACTGTTACTGCCTCTTTTCATCTTGTTGGTCGTGTTTTTAGAGTTTAACACTGGAATCAGTTACGGACGATAGAGAAAACAGAACGATTTTCACACCTGCTGATGTTAGAAACTATCACCACAGTCTGCTTATCTTAGCAACCGAATAGCATTTCAAATGTAATGCTCACATTTGAGAATTTAGTCTTTTGGGTGGTTCTCACCAGTGGGTCACCAGCCTCCGTCTTGCCCGATCAGTTGTTGTTGTCATTTATTAACTCATGACTGACTCAGTCATTTAAAAATATGATCAGGTAACATTGATACTCGACTTGTGTCATGCGCCGAGTTTAACCTTGATTGACGCGTACGAGTGAATCAGTTTTGTGTTCTTCAAAATGGTGAATAGATCTCGTCTGAACCTGAACCTGAGATATTTATTTTATTTTGTCAGTGGTGAGTGTGTGTGTGTGTGTGTGTGTGTTCACCTTGGAAATGGTTTGTTACATTTAAAGAGGGAAATAAATATGTACCGGAGATATATATTTTTTCTGTAATATTATAGCATTAATTTTGGATATGTACTTTGTAAGTGGACTTTGGGGGTGTTTTTAAGTACGAGTGATGTTTTTGGATATATTTTGGGTCTGAGTTCTCCTCAGATTTAAAAGATATAAAATAAAGGTTGTAACAAATCCAGTTGAAACTTATAATGACACCAACACTAATTTTAATGTCAGAAAATGACTAGTACTAGTTTGGCTTGCCTGCAACAATTTTCAATGTTTTCTCTGTCAAGTTTGGCGTTAATGCACAGTGTTATTCTTGACTAATAAACAGACATTCATTTGTAAAAGCTTCTTTTCTCTGAACAGGTTTTTGCTTTTTAGAAATAGCACAATAAATAAAATATACTTCTGTTCTTCCTTCCTCTTATCAGTTGAACAAAAAGAATTATTGATTGTCAAATGTAATGTTTCAATTCAAATGTAATTATCCGTTTGACAAATTACAGTCTTCCTAATAATTAATGTACAAAGTTATACTGTTATTGTTGGCAGTGGTGACAGAGGTATTAACTTCAAACCTGAAGAGGTATTTGTGAAATTTAACCTTTAACTTTCCCCACAGAATGTTTTTTGCTCGTTTAAGGAATCCGGTCCAGTGGGTCCAGTGGATCCAGTGGAGCAGGTTGTCCACAAACCAGAAGGTCGGTGGTTTGATCCCTTTTTCCTCCATTTCACTTCAGTAAGACGTTGATCCCCAAACTGCTGAGAAGCGTCTATGAAACAGTTATCATTTTGGTCAATGCAAAAGCTGTAAGTGGTCGTCGGGAATGAAATTATAGTGTTTGTGTAACTATTTCAATCGGCTTGTCACACTTTTGTCACACTCCACATGGTCAGTGGCTGCGCGAAAACGAAATGATGAGGACTGAAAGTGGATCATGCGATAGTACAACTTCTTTTTGATTAATCTGAACACAATAAACTGACTAATAGTTTCTCTAATTAAGCGTCGGAGGAGAACAAACTGAGGTCAAGGCAGCATCTTGACTTGTCAGCTGTTGATTATTAACAACTTAATCTGAGCTGATCCCTCCACTGCTTTGACCCCGTAGCTTTTATTTTCATCTGTTTGAATTTACCCAGAACGTACAGAGGACTTCAGTGGTTTATATTTACTGATCGATTCTGCTTCCAATTCTTCCACTTTAAATAAATAAATCGGTTGACTGGTTATTATGCACATTAATAAATTACCTCCAAAGCATTAGTTTGCTTTATCTAAAATGGTGTCCTACATACCCAATGGTGAATAAGGTGGTAACATAACCAGCCACATTAAAAATATGCTAACGGTATTACAGTGAGTATTATGTTATACATCTTGTAAATTAAGTCATATTTATATATTTCTAAATTGGTCATAAATAAACATAATGAATTCACTTTTATTTTGCATAATTATACCAGGTAAAAGTCAATTAAATTCAAATATATTTGCGCTTTTGTTTTTTTCCGTGATATTTTTCTGATGTGTTCATGGTCTCCTGCTCAGCCTCTCTCGCTTCCAATTTGCCATTTTGCTTCCACTCAATTTAGAGGCAGCCATGCAAACTAGGCCACCAAGCTATGGGGATAATTGGGGATGTAATTATTAAAAGTCAAAAAATGCAAATGAAGTAGTGGATACGGCGGCCGGTCAAGATGATGTCAGGACACTTGACCCATTTTGCCTCCAGAAAAGACGCGCTTCTTACAGAGCCTTAGCCTGGATTAGCACATGGATTACAGCACAACTTCATAAAGGGAAATTGTATAATCCACAGGTTTTGAGGGGACTCCCATTTTCATAAAACCATGTGTTTATTGTGTCTGTGTTTGTTCCATTAACACCCCTCTCTCTCTCTCTCTCTCTCTCTCTCTATGTCTGGCTCATAGTGGAGCTCCCACCAGCTTGTGTGACCTCTGAGTTTTGACCTGGTTGTTGGTGATCGGTGAACTGAGGCTTGTTCTGCTGCTGTAAGTCACTTCGCATAAATACATCAGCCAGATCTTCAATGTAAATGTAACCCACTTTCTTTTTCATCCTCTTTATGGGGAATAAGATGAAGAAATCTTAAGTGAGGACGATCTGCAACCATACTCAGCTACTGGCTAAACTATCATTTGAAGTTTGAAGAAGAATATGAAGCCTAAGATTCCTCCTCTGGCAAAAGTGTCTATTTACACTGTTCAATGTTTGTTAATGTTTATGTTTTAAAGAAAGCACGGTGATGACTTTTTTTTTTTTTTTATTACGGTTAATACACCAGTATGTAGAAGTTATTTAACCGGAATGGTATTTTTAATGCTAAAATATAATTATTGTCAAATTGTCCTGAAACTGAAAAAAAAGAAGTAATTATTTCTTCATTAAGATGTCAAATTATATTTATTTACTTACATTCCTGAACGGCGAAATTAGTTTCAGTGGTTGAATGTTAGACTTGATTAAGTTTTTTCACTTCTCAGAGAAGAAGCCCTGAGAGTGTGCTGGCTCAAATTTAGGTATTAAAAGGTGAATTGTTATTTGCCAAATAAATAACAAAAACATAGTTTTCTAAAGATTTCTTTAGTCTTAAACCTTAAACATTGATTATCTCTACATCTGCATTTATAATCTGTATACAATTTAGGTTTTATGAGACAACTCTTGCAACCTTTTGTTTTGAACTTATAACTATACAAATAACATATGATACGACCCATGAATCAGTAGTTGTTCAAAACATGTAGTCATGCATCATCTGTAGCACACACACAACACAATACAGGCTCTTCCCTTGGTGTTTCACTTATTTAATGAATGAACTAGCTAATAATCCAGCAGTGTTTCATGTCCAGCTAAAAAAAAAAAGTCAGTACCCCATGCATCACGTTTAGTGTGTTACAAAATCCAGAATATAAAAGCATTAATGTTCTCCAACTAGCAATTAGAATTAAACCATAACGTTTAAATGCACTAAAAAAAAAAGGTAAAATATAAAATCTAAAAGTATAAATATAAATTTGGTCCATCAAAGTGATAACTATAATATTATTTACATTAGATTATTATTATTTTTTATTATTTCAGGCCCTTATTTTTATATTTGACTTCAATATCAGACTGCAGCTACCGTGGTATTTACAGAGGAGTTCAGTGCATAAACTCTCTAAAGGACTCACGGACAAAATGTCTCCTTTCATGTTAAAAAAAAAACAAAAAAGGTGCTGTTTTCCCTTTTTTCCCCATTTGGCTCAGTGCCAATAAATACAAAGGTTTAGGAAATCTTTGTTAATTAAGTGAAACATCTCAGGGCAATATCGCATTAAAACGTCAGTTAGTTTACAGCTCGTATCAAAGTTAGACGGACGTACAGGGTGAAAAATACAAAAAGGCACACATTACAAAACCATAGGGAGTCCAGACACAGTAAAGAAAGTTCTGCACAAGCCACTCTCAAACTACAACTCGCATAGTCCTCAACGACAGCGGTGTTTTACTGAGCAGCGGCAGCATGGCATCAGGTGAACTTCTGTTGGTAGTTGAGAAGGAAGGACCAGTAGCTCGATTGGAAAAGTTCCTCTTTTTTTTTTCTTTTCTTTTCTTTTCTTATTCGGGTCGTCACACCAGGGATTCAAGGCTCTCTGTGTTGCTGGCACTTCCCACCACGATGCTGCCGTTGATGTCGGTGGACTGGAGAACTTCCTCGTCTTCTTGTGTCCCAATGAGACTCAGCATGGCTTTGTACAGGAACTGGTACTGCTCCTTTAAAAACAATAGAACATATTTGTTGTAGTGATAGTTCAGTTTTTATGTGGTTGCATGAGGCGCTGACACATGGTCAGCACTTCCTGAAGTGTGCGCGCCCCCTGCTGGTCTCCTGTGCAGAGAACAGCATAAGAGAAAAAGGAATTTGGGTTCATAAACAGAAGGTTGCCGGTTAAATCCTGTGAAGGGCTGGGGTGCCCCTGAGCAAGGCAGGTAACTGCTGCCCACTGCTCCTGCCCCTGGCTTGTGTGTGTTCACTCCTGGTGTGTAATAAGGATGTAATAAGAATTCACTATCCCTAATTGGTGTGTGTAAAAAGTTGCTTATTATGGTTTAATTCTTTGTAAACCACTCCCTCCCCTGCACCGAAGTCTAAAGAGAAAGTTAGTGTTTACGCTCAAAGGGACATGGGAGTCGCTGGTTTACTGTTGCCTTTTTTGGTAATTTTCTGTTTTTTTTGTGGTAGGTGATTCTTAATTAGGGATACAACGTTGGTGTAATGGTTAGCACTCTTGCCTTTGCAGCAAGGAACAAAGTATGTTGAGGGAGGTTCTCCGGTTTCCTCCCACAGTCTAAAAACATGCAGATTTGGGGATGAGGCAAATTGGACACTCTAAATTGACCACAAGGGTGAATAGTTGTTTGTCTCTATATGCGTCCCTATGATGGACTGGCGACCTGTCCAGGGTGTACCCCGCCCTTTGACCTATGTCAGCTGGGATTAGCACAAGTGGTAGAAGGTGAGTGAGTGATTCTTACTGAAGAATTTTAGACACCAAAGGCACACAATTCCACATTTGAATTTACTGATGAAGGCAGCTGTGGATCAACAGTGACACAAACTTCATGTTCATGTCAGAAAAGGCTGAGAGGAAATTCAGTGAGCCTTTTGTTTAGTGGCTAAAAATCCCCTTTTGTCCTTGTCTCCCAACATACCTTATAATAATGCACAAAAGTGATGTTATTTTAATACGATGATGTGTTTTTTTTTTACTATAATACTTCAAGCTGGAATTACCCTCAAAGATGAAAACAAAAAGCCTTACAATGTCATTGAAGATTCCTGGTCTCATGAGGTTCGTCAGTTTGGCCACTTGATAAACATTGACTGACGCTTCGGCCTCCAACTGACGAGTCAGTGACAGTAGCGAGCAGAACGTTCCTGCTGTGACTCCGCCCACGCTGGGAAAAAAAAAAAAAAAAAAGATTAAATAAAATTACTCCATACAAAAAACTGTGATTTCCATGGTTTTAAATCAGTCAAAGAGCAGCTTACTCATCGTGGACTACAGTCGGTCCGTCCTTGGCAGCGCTCTCCTGTTTGACCAGGTTGAGCAGTTCAAAGGTGTTGCTGACGGGACTGTCAGGATTGGGCCAGCAGGGAGCGCGGTAGTGTTTCACCTCGAGAATGAAGTCATCCTGTCAAAATAAGGAGGGGAGAGTCCTCACAGCAGTGACGAACAAGATATACTTCAATAATAATGTATTAATCTACTGCTTAAACTTTCAGGTGTGCCAGGGAAGCTAGAGCCAGTCCTTCTCTGACAGAGGATGAGAGCTGAAGTCACCGGCCAAATACAGAGAAATTTAGGGGCAGCCATGGCCAAGTGGAAGGGGGACTTGGCTTAAAGTTTAAAGACGTTTTAAAGTCTACTTAATCATAAAACATTGACCACTTTTCTCACCTGGGTGAGTTTTATCTACTTACTATTTACTGTGCAGTCCAATCAAACTAACCTGTTTAGCCTCCAGCACGTACACCTCGACCACCAGCACGTCCTCGTTGGTCAGACAGACGTGATCCTCATTGCTTTGCTTGACGGTGAACAGGTCAAATGTGAGCGGCTTCCCTTTGCTGGGCCAGAAGACGCACATCTCTGCCTCGTCCTTGTCCGCCTGGTAACACAGGAGGTAAATTAGTAAATGGTTATACGACGGCAACAAAACATGTGCAGCGCAAGACTTGGTCGCATGACAGCTCCTTTCAAAGACATTCACGTGCACTTTGATGTTGCCTTTCTGAAACATGGCAATAAATAAATATAGTTAAATAAACCCATTAGAGCCAAGGCTGGTTAAAATAATATTTTTATTATATTATGAGTATGGATCACTGAAAAAGGCAGGTGATCCCTAGAGAGGGAAATATGACACTGCAGTGAGAATATGGTAATAGTATGACAACAGTGAGTAAATCACTTTGTGATAGTGAAGTATTATCATTCTAATTCTACCTTATTTCTGTAGTATAACCGTGGAAAACCTGCGTGAGACATAAAGACAACATTTCATCTTTATAATACGGCAAGTGTCAATTTAGATTCACAAATTCTTAATGAACAAATTCTAAAATTAACGCTTAACACCTAAGCCTCAGAAAGTCTGGTCTTTTTTTGATTATTGTACCCATAAAAGGGCCAGAAAATTAGTTTCGATTAAGTGCTTTTTTTTTTTTTTATTACCGTAATAACCACACGGTTGGCTTTTTGGTGCAAGTTCTTAGCTTTCAGAAATCGTTGGAATTTTTCCAGTCCCGGTGTTAAAGGGTTAAGCTTTTACCTCGATATTACTTTGTAAACAAGACAATTTTGTGTCTGCTGAACACAAACAAGCTTTTTTACTGTGGTCATTTCAATAGCCTAAATTTGATTTAAAAAGTAATTCACTAACTGAATTATAAATTATTAATGGGCATATATACATTATTCAGCATATTATGCTGAATAATGTATAGTTTTATTTGCTTTGGCTTTTCTTTAATTAATTTCTACTCAATTGGAGACACAGTCCTGCAGTGGTCACCAAATTCTTTCAATTAATAAATTAAACAATTTCAAGTAAAAAAAGTTCTCACCCCACTTGCTGGTGTCCCTTGCAGTGACACAATGGTCTGGGTGTTGTGGTCCCATATCATCCTCCAGAAGTCCTTTATGGTGGCAGGCAGGGGATTCTGGGTAATGATGAACTCACTCTTCTGCCTGTAACCCTGCAAGATCAGAACCATGGATTAGTGCGAGTAATTTCAATGGTTTACTCCTGACTGGGCTGAAAGTCACATACAAATGTGCACTTGCACAATTACATTTTCATCTTTTTTTCTTTTTTTAAATTTAAGAAACGTATTTGATCGTTTCTTACTGCGATGTACGACGCATTGATGTAGTCTGATGTTTCCCCCACAGATGTAGAGAGACGCACTCTGGACATCTCCACTGTGGAGACAAAAATGGTGTCAGAATCCTGGAGTATTGTCTCCTCTTTGCCTGAACAAACAACAGAATGACTGTCTTCATGTCTGACCCGTGTTGGACTCACCAGGTATCACAGAGCAGTTTCTGTTCTTACTGCGGTTGCAGTCCTGCAGAGCTGTAGAGTAGTCACCCTGTTTCACCCCGGAGGGACAAACCAGCTGTAAATAGCACAACACTTTTAGTCATGACTAAGGATTTCTATAGCAGTGAGTCATAAAAGGTCAGAGGTGACAGAGAGAAGTGCTGGATGACCTGCTCACCTTGAACTGCTTGTCCAGACATGTCTTCCCAGAAGACCCCGCGGTCAGCAGCTCGTCAACATACCTGTGCAGATGAGCTGCCCCCACCTCTGTCTCCCCAGCCAAGATGGCTTCCACCAAGGCATTGTGGATGAAAATATACTGTTCCTGCACAAAGGAGACGGACAGCACTGCAGTCAGACTATGTACACACACACGTGAGATCTTTTTTTAATTTTAACTTAAAAATCCCCCCCCAAGTTTTTATATATTTTTGTAATCTTGTATCATCCTTCCATTTCACCTTTACATATCTGCGACTATGACACACAGGACTCACAGTGACTCGGACGACCAATTAAAAGTGCCTAATTTGACTGTTGAAATGACAACTGAACAGCTGCATGAATAATACAGTGTGACTGTGTTTGGTGGGCTGCTGACCTCTGTCTGGACCAGATAGTTCCTCTGTGTGCGGATGTGTTTCAGGAAGCCTGTGATGTTGATGGTGCCTTCTTCTCTCATCTGTCTCAACATGCTGTCCAGGACGACGTAGGTTCCTGTGCGGCCGACGCCCGCGCTGCACAACAGCAAGAAAAGAAGCGCAAGGAACATTCATCGTCTTACGATCTACTACAATGTCACAAATGTGTGCGAAGCTGTCAAGAAAAATACACTAAACTCGTCCACTTTTTATAAGAATGTACCTGCAGTGCACCACCAGTGGGCCCCTGTCGTCGGTCCTGGCACTGGATGACTTGCGAATGAAGCCGAGCAGTGGCAGGGCGAACTCGGGGACACCCATGTCGGGCCACTGGGTGTAATGGTACTGAAGAACTGTCCGCTCATTGCTCCGTCCCTTCAGGGAGCCCTGCAGGCAAACCAAACCACGGAGGATGTTGTCACAAAGAGCTTAAAACAGAAAATTTACCTTCTGTATAGAACTTAATTTACGTATAACTATTACGGTCTTACACAACCATGACGAAATTCATCATCATTCATTGTGATCTGTTAAGATGACATCGAGATAATATGCGCCTGACCTTGTTAAATGGGACTTCCCAAGTGTAATTTAAACTGCCTCCAAATCTGTAATCTGGATCAGATGAAACTTAATCTCATTTTCATTTTTAATCTCATTTTACAGTTTAAGCAATTATAACAGACGAGGATTTCTTGAAAATTTGATTTGATTCTACCAAAATATAATAGGGAAACATTTAGGTGATCAACGCCCGATCACAAAAGATTTAGATTGATTTCAGATGTACCGTCTAAAAATGTATGAAAATGTGGTTGCACTTTATTTATGTATTTTATTTGCGTGATAAGGTCATAATTGAACTGTAATAGTAAGTTAACAATACAGTTAGTCATGAAAATGTCATAACAGCAGATTCAGTGAAGTCAAGTAATGGAAGTAACTTTTGACAATAGTAACTCAAGACAATGAAATAATGTCACTGTATATAGTGTAATATAATTTGAAGAATAACAATGATAACAATATTTAAAGAACCTTTTTGAGATAAAAACTGTATAATAGAGAGGCTCAAAGTAATTTCCTCATACAAATAATCTATCTGAAAATGCAAGAATGTGTCAGGCCATTATTATGAATTTCTCTCACCACTGTCATTTTGTTTTTGTCCTGTATCTGAACTTTAAATATGCTCTGATTGAAGACCCTCGGACCTTCTCTGACCTTTTTGACGTGTGTGTTCTTGACAGTGAAGGTTCTCTGGGTGTAGTAAGCGAGGACTCTGCTGCTTTTCATCGTCACCAGGAAGCTGCCGTACTCCTCCTGCACCTCTGTGGGCCAGTACTGATCACACTTCCTCTGAGGAACACATCAACTCACATATTAAATCACAGTCTCTATTTTTAATTTCTGATTTAGGAAGGAAAAATGGTCTGTGAGCCTTTAAGTCAATTTTAAGGCTCACATCACGTTTTGGCTTTCACATATTTACAGATTTAGAACGTTTAATCCAAATGAAAAAACATTATTAGTGCCTGCTGTTGCAAGGCATACTAGTGAGAACCTAGAGTTCTCTGTAAAATGTCTTAGTTTAGTATGTCGTCCAAAATCAGTCAAAAAAGTCATAAAATAGTATGTCGTCCAAAATATGACAAAAATGTCATAGTATAGCATGTCGTCCAAAATTAGACAAAAATGTCATAGTTTAGTATGTCGTCCAAAATCAGTCAAAAATGTCATAGTTTGGTATGTCGTCCAAAATGAGACAAAAATGTCATAGTTTGGTATGTCTTCCAAAATTTGACAAAAACGTGGTTTAGTATGTCGTCCAAAATTTGACAAAAATGTCATAGTTTAGTATGTCGTCCAAAATCACTAAAAAAAGTCATAGTATAGTATGTCGTCCAAAATGAGACAAAAATGTCATAGTTTAGTATGTCGTCCAAAATCACTAAAAAAAGTCATAGTTTAGTATGTCGTCCAAAATGAGACAAAAATGTCATAGTTTAGTATGTCTTCCAAAATTTGACAAAAACGTCATAGTTTAGTATGTTGTCCAAAATCTGACAAAAATGTCATAGTATAGTATGTCGTCCAAAATTTGACAAAAATGTCTTAGTTTAGTATGTCGTCCAAAATGAGACAAAAATGTCATAGTTTAGTATGTCGTCCAAAATCAGTCAAAAATGTCATAGTTTAGTATGTCGTCAAAAATGTGACAAAAATGTCATAGTATAGTATGTCGTCCAAAATCAGTCAAAAATGTCATAGTTTAGTATGTCGTCCAAAAAGGGACAAAAATGTCATATTATAGTATGTTGTCCAAAATTTGACAAAAATGTCTTAGTATAGTATGTCGTCCAAAATGAGACAAAAATGTCATAGTATAGTATGTTGTCCAAAATGAGACAAAAATGTCATAGTTTAGTATGTCGTCCAAAATCAGTCAAAAATGTCATAGTTTAGTATGTCGTCCAAAATCAGTCAAAAATGTCTTAGTTTAGTATGTCGTCCAAAATCAGTCAAAAATGTCTTAGTTTAGTATGTCGTCCAAAATTTGACAAAAATGTCATTGTATAGTATGTCGTCCAAAATTTGATAAAAATGTCATAGTATAGTATGTCGTCCAAAATCACTAAAAAAAGTCATAGTTTAGTATGTCGTCCAAAATTTGACAAAAATGTCATAGTATAGTATGTCGTCCAAAATGAGACAAAAATGTCATAGTATAGTATGTTGTCCAAAATGAGACAAAAATGTCATAGTATAGTATGTCGTCCAAAAAGGGACAAAAATGTCATAGTTTGGTATGTCTTCCAAAATTTGACAAAAATGTCTTCGTATAGTATGTCGTCCAAAATGAGACAAAAATGTCATAGTATAGTATGTTGTCCAAAATCAGTCAAAAATGTCATAGTTTAGTATGTTGTCCAAAATGAGACAAAAATGTCATAGTTTAGTATGTCGTCCAAAATCAGTCAAAAATGTCATAGTTTAGTATGTCGTCCAAAATCTGACAAAAATGTCATAGTATAGTATGTCGTCCAAAATGAGACAAAAACGTCATAGTATAGTATGTCGTCCAAAATGAGACAAAAACGTCATAGTATAGTATGTCGTCCAAAATGAGACAAAAATGTCATAGTATAGTATGTTGTCCAAAATGAGACAAAAATGTCATAGTATAGTATGTCGTCCAAAATCTGACAAAAATGTCATAGTATAGTATGTCGTCCAAAATGAGACAAAAATGTCATAGTTTAGTATGTCGTCCAAAATTTGACAAAAATGTCTTAGTATAGCATGTCGTCCAAAATTAGACAAAAATGTCATAGTTTAGTATGTCGTCCAAAATCAGTCAAAAATGTCATAGTTTGGTATGTCGTCCAAAATGAGACAAAAATGTCATAGTTTGGTATGTCTTCCAAAATTTGACAAAAACGTGGTTTAGTATGTCGTCCAAAATTTGACAAAAATGTCATAGTTTAGTATGTCGTCCAAAATCACTAAAAAAAGTCATAGTATAGTATGTCGTCCAAAATGAGACAAAAATGTCATAGTTTAGTATGTCGTCCAAAATCAGTCAAAAATGTCATAGTTTAGTATGTTGTCCAAAATGAGACAAAAATGTCATAGTTTAGTATGTCGTCCAAAATCACTAAAAAAAGTCATAGTTTAGTATGTCGTCCAAAATCAGTCAAAAATGTCATAGTTTAGTATGTCGTCCAAAATCAGTCAAAAATGTCTTAGTTTAGTATGTCGTCCAAAATCAGTCAAAAATGTCTTAGTTTAGTATGTCGTCCAAAATTTGACAAAAATGTCATAGTTTAGTATGTCTTCCAAAATTTGACAAAAACGTCATAGTTTAGTATGTTGTCCAAAATCTGACAAAAATGTCATAGTTTAGTATGTTGTGCAAAATCAGTCAAAAATGTCATAGTTTAGTATGTCGTCCAAAATCAGTCAAAAAAGTCATAGTATAGTATGTTGTCCAAAATGAGACAAAAATGTCATAGTTTAGTATGTCGTCAAAAATCAGTCAAAAATGTCATAGTATAGTATGTCGTCCAAAATGAGACAAAAACGTCATAGTTTAGTATGTCGTCCAAAATGAGACAAAAACGTCATAGTTTAGTATGTCGTCCAAAATCTGACAAAAATGTCATAGTATAGTATGTCGTCCAAAATGAGACAAAAACGTCATAGTAAAGTATGTCGTCCAAAATGAGACAAAAATGTCATAGTATAGTATCTCGTCCAAAATTTGACAAAAATGTCTTAGTTTAGTATGTTGTCCAAAATCAGTCAAAAATGTCATAGTTTAGTATGTCGTCCAAAATGAGACAAAAATCTCATAGTATAGTATGTCGTCCAAAATTTGACAAAAATGTCATAGTAAAGTATGTCGTCCAAAATCACTAAAAAAAGTCATAGTTTAGTATGTCGTCCAAAATGAGACAAAAACGTCATAGTATAGTATGTCGTCCAAAATTTGACAAAAATGTCTTAGTTTAGTATGTCGTCCAAAATGAGACAAAAATGTCATAGTTTAGTATGTCGTCCAAAATCAGTCAAAAATGTCATAGTTTAGTATGTCGTCCAAAATCAGTCAAAAATGTCATAGTTTAGTATGTCGTCCAAAATCAGTCAAAAATGTCATAGTTTAGTATGTCGTCCAAAATCAGTCAAAAATGTCTTAGTTTAGTATGTCGTCCAAAATCAATCAAAAATGTCTTAGTTTAGTATGTCGTCCAAAATTTGACAAAAATGTCATAGTATAGTATGTCGTCCAAAATTTGATAAAAATGTCATAGTATAGTATGTCGTCCAAAATCACTAAAAAAAGTCATAGTTTAGTATGTCGTCCAAAATTTGACAAAAATGTCATAGTATAGTATGTCGTCCAAAATGAGACAAAAATGTCATTGTATAGTATGTTGTCCAAAATGAGACAAAAATGTCATAGTATAGTATGTCGTCCAAAAAGGGACAAAAATGTCATAGTTTGGTATGTCTTCCAAAATTTGACAAAAATGTCTTAGTATAGTATGTCGTCCAAAATGAGACAAAAATGTCATAGTATAGTATGTTGTCCAAAATCAGTCAAAAATGTCATAGTTTAGTATGTTGTCCAAAATGAGACAAAAATGTCATAGTTTAGTATGTCGTCCAAAATCAGTCAAAAATGTCATAGTTTAGTATGTCGTCCAAAATCAGTCAAAAATGTCATAGTTTAGTATGTCGTCCAAAATGAGCCAAAAACGTCATAGTATAGTATGTCGTCCAAAATTTGACAAAAATGTCTTAGTATAGTATGTCGTCCAAAATGAGACAAAAATGTCATAGTATAGTATGTTGTCCAAAATGAGACAAAAATGTCATAGTATAGTATGTTGTCCAAAATGAGACAAAAACGTCATAGTTTAGTATGTCGTCCAAAATCAGTCAAAAATGTCATAGTTTAGTATGTTGTCCAAAATGAGACAAAAATGTCATAGTTTAGTATGTCGTCCAAAATCTGACAAAAATGTCATAGTATAGTATGTCGTCCAAAATGAGACAAAAACGTCATAGTATAGTATGTCGTCCAAAATGAGACAAAAACGTCATAGTATAGTATGTTGTCCAAAATGAGACAAAAACGTCATAGTATAGTATGTTGTCCAAAATGAGACAAAAATGTCATAGTATAGTATGTCGTCCAAAATCTGACAAAAATGTCATAGTATAGTATGTCGTCCAAAATGAGACAAAAATGTCATAGTTTAGTATGTCGTCCAAAATTTGACAAAAATGTCTTAGTATAGTATGTCGTCCAAAATGAGACAAAAATGTCATAGTTTAGTATGTTGTCCAAAATCAGTCAAAAATGTCATAGTTTAGTATGTCGTCCAAAAAGGGACAAAAATGTCATAGTATAGTATGTCGTCCAAAAAGGGACAAAAATGTCATAGTATAGTATGTCGTCCAAAATTTGACAAAAATGTCATAGTATAGTATGTCGTCCAAAATTAGACAAATATGTCATAGTATAGTATGTCTTCCAAAATTAGACAAAAATGTCATAGTATAGTATGTTGTCCAAAATGAGACAAAAACGTCATAGTTTAGTATGTCGTCCAAAATCAGTCAAAAATGTCATAGTTTAGTATGTTGTCCAAAATGAGACAAAAATGTCATAGTTTAGTATGTCGTCCAAAATTTGACAAAAATGTCATAGTATAGTATGTCGTCCAAAATGAGACAAAAACGTCATAGTATAGTATGTCGTCCAAAATGAGACAAAAATGTCATAGTATAGTATGTTGTCCAAAATGAGACAAAAATGTCATAGTTTAGTATGTCGTCCAAAATCAGTCAAAAATGTCATAGTTTAGTATGTCGTCCAAAATCAGTCAAAAATGTCATAGTTTAGTATGTCGTCCAAAATGAGACAAAAACGTCATAGTATAGTATGTCGTCCAAAAAGGGACAAAAATGTCATAGTATAGTATGTCGTCCAAAATTTGACAAAAATGTCTTAGTATAGTATGTCGTCCAAAATGAGACAAAAATGTCATAGTATATTATGTTGTCCAAAATGAGACAAAAATGTCATAGTTTAGTATGTCGTCCAAAATCAGTCAAAAATGTCATAGTTTAGTATGTCGTCCAAAATTAGACAAAAATGTCTTAGTATAGTATGTCGTCCAAAATCTGACAAAAATGTCATAGTATAGTATGTCGTCCAAAATGAGACAAAAACATCATAGTATAGTAAGTCGTCCAAAATGAGACAAAAATGTCATAGTATAGTATGTTGTCCAAAATGAGACAAAAACGTCATAGTATAGTATGTCGTCCAAAATGAGACAAAAATGTCATAGTTTGGTATGTCTTCCAAAATTTGACAAAAACGTGGTTTAGTATGTCGTCCAAAATTTGACAAAAATGTCATAGTTTAGTATGTCGTCCAAAATCACTAAAAAAAGTCATAGTATAGTATGTCGTCCAAAATGAGACAAAAATGTCATAGTATAGCATGTCGTCCAAAATTAGACAAAAATGTCATAGTTAAGTATGTCGTCCAAAATCAGTCAAAAATGTCATAGTTTGGTATGTCGTCCAAAATGAGACAAAAATGTCATAGTTTGGTATGTCTTCCAAAATTTGACAAAAACGTGGTTTAGTATGTCGTCCAAAATTTGACAAAAATGTCATAGTTTAGTATGTCGTCCAAAATCACTAAAAAAAGTCATAGTATAGTATGTCGTCCAAAATGAGACAAAAATGTCATAGTTTAGTATGTCGTCCAAAATATGACAAAAATGTCATAGTTTAGTATGTCGTCCAAAATATGACAAAAATGTCATAGTTTAGTATGTCGTCCAAAATCACTAAAAAAAGTCATAGTTTAGTATGTCGTCCAAAATGAGACAAAAATGTCATAGTTTAGTATGTCGTCCAAAATATGACAAAAATGTCATAGTTTAGTATGTCGTCCAAAATCAGTCAAAAATGTCATAGTTTGGTAAGTCGTCCAAAATTTGACAAAAATGTCATAGTTTAGTATGTCTTCCAAAATTTGACAAAAACGTCATAGTTTAGTATGTTGTCCAAAATCTGACAAAAATGTCATAGTTTAGTATGTTGTGCAAAATCAGTCAAAAATGTCATAGTTTAGTATGTCGTCCAAAATCAGTCAAAAAAGTCATAGTATAGTATGTTGTCCAAAATGAGACAAAAATGTCATAGTTTAGTATGTCGTCAAAAATCAGTCAAAAATGTCATAGTATAGTATGTCGTCCAAAATGAGACAAAAACTTCATAGTTTAGTATGTCGTCCAAAATGAGACAAAAACGTCATAGTTTAGTATGTCGTCCAAAATCTGACAAAAATGTCATAGTATAGTATGTCGTCCAAAATGAGACAAAAACGTCATAGTAAAGTATGTCGTCCAAAATGAGACAAAAATGTCATAGTATAGTATCTCGTCCAAAATTTGACAAAAATGTCTTAGTTTAGTATGTTGTCCAAAATCAGTCAAAAATGTCATAGTTTAGTATGTCGTCCAAAATGAGACAAAAATGTCATAGTATAGTATGTCGTCCAAAATTTGACAAAAATGTCATAGTAAAGTATGTCGTCCAAAATCACTAAAAAAAGTCATAGTTTAGTATGTCGTCCAAAATGAGACAAAAACGTCATAGTATAGTATGTCGTCCAAAATTTGACAAAAATGTCTTAGTTTAGTATGTCGTCCAAAATGAGACAAAAATGTCATAGTTTAGTATGTCGTCCAAAATCAGTCAAAAATGTCATAGTTTAGTATGTCGTCCAAAATCAGTCAAAAATGTCATAGTTTAGTATGTCGTCCAAAATCAGTCAAAAATGTCATAGTTTAGTATGTCGTCCAAAATCAGTCAAAAATGTCTTAGTTTAGTATGTCGTCCAAAATCAGTCAAAAATGTCTTAGTTTAGTATGTCGTCCAAAATTTGACAAAAATGTCATAGTATAGTATGTCGTCCAAAATTTGATAAAAATGTCATAGTATAGTATGTCGTCCAAAATCACTAAAAAAAGTCATAGTTTAGTATGTCGTCCAAAATTTGACAAAAATGTCATAGTATAGTATGTCGTCCAAAATGAGACAAAAATGTCATAGTATAGTATGTTGTCCAAAATGAGACAAAAATGTCATAGTATAGTATGTCGTCCAAAAAGGGACAAAAATGTCATAGTTTGGTATGTCTTCCAAAATTTGACAAAAATGTCATAGTATAGTATGTTGTCCAAAATCAGTCAAAAATGTCATAGTTTAGTATGTTGTCCAAAATGAGACAAAAATGTCATAGTTTAGTATGTCGTCCAAAATCAGTCAAAAATGTCATAGTTTAGTATGTCGTCCAAAATGAGCCAAAAACGTCATAGTATAGTATGTCGTCCAAAATTTGACAAAAATGTCTTAGTATAGTATGTCGTCCAAAATGAGACAAAAATGTCATAGTTTAGTATGTTGTCCAAAATCAGTCAAAAATGTCATAGTTTAGTATGTCGTCCAAAAAGGGACAAAAATGTCATAGTATAGTATGTCGTCCAAAAAGGGACAAAAATGTCATAGTATAGTATGTCGTCCAAAATTTGACAAAAATGTCATAGTATAGTATGTCGTCCAAAATTAGACAAATATGTCATAGTATAGTATGTCGTCCAAAATTAGACAAAAATGTCATAGTATAGTATGTTGTCCAAAATGAGACAAAAACGTCATAGTTTAGTATGTCGTCCAAAATCAGTCAAAAATGTCATAGTTTAGTATGTTGTCCAAAATGAGACAAAAATGTCATAGTTTAGTATGTCGTCCAAAATTTGACAAAAATGTCATAGTCTAGTATGTCGTCCAAAATGAGACAAAAACGTCATAGTATATAGTATGTCGTCCAAAATGAGACAAAAATGTCATAGTATAGTATGTTGTCCAAAATGAGACAAAAATGTCATAGTTTAGTATGTCGTCCAAAATCAGTCAAAAATGTCATAGTTTAGTATGTCGTCCAAAATCAGTCAAAAATGTCATAGTTTAGTATGTCGTCCAAAATGAGACAAAAACGTCATAGTATAGTATGTCGTCCAAAAAGGGAAAAAAATGTCATAGTATAGTATGTCGTCCAAAATGAGACAAAAATGTCATAGTATAGTATGTCGTCCAAAATGAGACAAAAATGTCATAGTATAGTATGTTGTCCAAAATGAGACAAAAACGTCATAGTATAGTATGTCGTCCAAAAAGGGACAAAAATGTCATAGTACAGTATGTCGTCCAAAATTTGACAAAAATGTCTTAGTATAGTATGTTGTCCAAAATGAGACAAAAATGTCATAGTATAGTATGTTGTCCAAAATGAGACAAAAATGTCATAGTATAGTATGTCGTCCAAAATGAGACAAAAACGTCATAGTTTAGTATGTCGTCCAAAATCAGTCAAAAATGTCATAGTTTAGTATGTTGTCCAAAATGAGACAAAAATGTCATAGTTTAGTATGTCGTCCAAAATCTGACAAAAATGTCATAGTATAGTATGTCGTCCAAAATGAGACAAAAACGTCATAGTATAGTATGTCGTCCAAAATGAGACAAAAACGTCATAGTATAGTATGTCGTCCAAAATGAGACAAAAATGTCATAGTATAGTATGTTGTCCAAAATGAGACAAAAACGTCATAGTATAGTATGTCGTCCAAAAAGGGACAAAAATGTCATAGTACAGTATGTCGTCCAAAATTTGACAAAAATGTCTTAGTATAGTATGTCGTCCAAAATTTGACAAAAATGTCATAGTATAGTATGTCATCCAAAATCAGTCAAAAATGTCATAGTTTAGTATGTCGTCCAAAATTTGACAAAAATGTCATAGTATAGTATGTCGTCCAAAATGAGACAAAAATGTCATAGTATAGTATGTCGTCCAAAATCACTAAAAAATGTCTTAGTATAGTATGTCGTCCAAAATGAGACAAAAACGTCATAGTATAGTATGTCGTCCAAAAAGGGAAAAAAATGTCATAGTATAGTATGTCGTCCAAAATGAGACAAAAATGTCATAGTATAGTATGTCGTCCAAAATGAGACAAAAATGTCATAGTATAGTATGTTGTCCAAAATGAGACAAAAACGTCATAGTATAGTATGTCGTCCAAAAAGGGACAAAAATGTCATAGTACAGTATGTCGTCCAAAATTTGACAAAAATGTCTTAGTATAGTATGTCGTCCAAAATTTGACAAAAATGTCATAGTATAGTATGTCGTCCAAAATGAGACAAAAATGTCATAGTTTAGAATGTTGTCCAAAATCAGTCAAAAATGTCATAGTTTAGGATGTCGTCCAAAATGAGACAAAAACGTCATAGTATAGTATGTCGTCCAAAATGAGACAAAAACGTCATAGTATAGTATGTCGTCCAAAATGAGACAAAAATGTCATAGTATAGTATGTTGTCCAAAATGAGACAAAAATGTCATAGTATAGTATGTCGTCCAAAATCTGACAAAAATGTCATAGTATAGTTTGTCGTCCAAAATGAGACAAAAATGTCATAGTTTAGTATGTCGTCCAAAATTTGACAAAAATGTCTTAGTATAGTATGTCGTCCAAAATGAGACAAAAATGTCATAGTTTAGTATGTTGTCCAAAATCAGTCAAAAATGTCATAGTTTAGTATGTCGTCCAAAAAGGGACAAAAATGTCATAGTATAGTATGTCGTCCAAAATTTGACAAAAATGTCATAGTATAGTATGTCGTCCAAAATTAGACAAATATGTCATAGTATAGTATGTCGTCCAAAATTAGACAAAAATGTCATAGTATAGTATGTTGTCCAAAATGAGACAAAAACGTCATAGTTTAGTATGTCGTCCAAAATCAGTCAAAAATGTCATAGTTTAGTATGTTGTCCAAAATGAGACAAAAATGTCATAGTTTAGTATGTCGTCCAAAATTTGACAAAAATGTCATAGTATAGTATGTCGTCCAAAATGAGACAAAAACGTCATAGTTTAGTATGTCGTCCAAAATCAGTCAAAAATGTCATGGTTTAGTATGTCGTCCAAAATCAGTCAAAAATGTCATAGTTTAGTATGTCGTCCAAAATGAGACAAAAACGTCATAGTATAGTATGTCGTCCAAAAAGGGACAAAAATGTCATAGTATAGTATGTCGTCCAAAATTTGACAAAAATGTCTTAGTATAGTATGTCGTCCAAAATGAGACAAAAATGTCATAGTATAGTATGTTGTCCAAAATGAGACAAAAATGTCATAGTTTAGTATGTCGTCCAAAATCAGTCAACAATGTCATAGTTTAGTATGTCGTCCAAAATGAGACAAAAACGTCATAGTATAGTATGTCGTCCAAAAAGGGAAAAAAATGTCATAGTATAGTATGTCGTCCAAAATGAGACAAAAATGTCATAGTATAGTATGTTGTCCAAAATGAGACAAAAACGTCATAGTATAGTATGTCGTCCAAAAAGGGACAAAAATGTCATAGTACAGTATGTCGTCCAAAATTTGACAAAAATGTCTTAGTATAGTATGTCGTCCAAAATTTGACAAAAATGTCATAGTATAGTATGTCATCCAAAATCAGTCAAAAATGTCATAGTTTAGTATGTCGTCCAAAATTTGACAAAAATGTCATAGTATAGTATGTCGTCCAAAATGAGACAAAATGTCATAGTATAGTATGTCGTCCAAAATCACTAAAAAATGTCTTAGTATAGTATGTCGTCCAAAATGAGACAAAAACGTCATAGTATAGTATGTCGTCCAAAAAGGGAAAAAAATGTCATAGTATAGTATGTCGTCCAAAATGAGACAAAAATGTCATAGTATAGTATGTCGTCCAAAATGAGACAAAAATGTCATAGTATAGTATGTTGTCCAAAATGAGACAAAAACGTCATAGTATAGTATGTCGTCCAAAAAGGGACAAAAATGTCATAGTACAGTATGTCGTCCAAAATTTGACAAAAATGTCTTAGTATAGTATGTCGTCCAAAATTTGACAAAAATGTCATAGTATAGTATGTCGTCCAAAATGAGACAAAAATGTCATAGTTTAGAATGTTGTCCAAAATCAGTCAAAAATGTCATAGTTTAGGATGTCGTCCAAAATGAGACAAAAACGTCATAGTATAGTATGTCGTCCAAAAAGGGACAAAAATGTCATAGTATAGTATGTCGTCCAAAATGAGACAAAAATGTCATAGTATAGTATGTCGTCCAAAATTTGACAAAAATGTCATAGTATAGTATGTTGTCCAAAATGAGACAAAAATGTCATAGTTTAGTATGTCGTCCAAAATTAGACAAAAATGTCTTAGTATAGTATGTCGTCCAAAATCTGACAAAAATGTCATAGTATAGTATGTCGTCCAAAATGAGACAAAAACATCATAGTATAGTATGTCGTCCAAAATGAGACAAAAATGTCATAGTATAGTATGTCGTCCAAAAAGGGACAAAAATGTCATAGTATAGTATGTCGTCCAAAATTTGACAAAAATGTCTTAGTATAGTATGTTGTCCAAAATGAGACAAAAACGTCATAGTATAGTATGTCGTCCAAAAAGGGACAAAAATGTCATAGTATAGTATGTCGTCCAAAATCTGACAAAAATGTCATAGTATAGTATGTTGTCCAAAATCTGACAAAAATGTCATAGTATAGTATGTTGTCCAAAATGAGACAAAAATGTCATAGTATAGTATGTCGTCCAAAATGAGACAAAAATGTCATAGTATAGTATGTTGTCCAAAATGAGACAAAAATGTCATAGTTTAGTATGTCGTCCAAAATCAGTCAAAAATGTCATAGTATAGTATGTTGTCCAAAATGAGACAAAAATGTCATAGTATAGTATGTCGTCCAAAATGAGACAAAAATGTCATAGTATAGTATGTTCCAAAATGAGACAAAAATGTCATAGTATAGTATGTTGTCCAAAATGAGACAAAAATGTCTTAGTATAGTATGTCGTCCAAAATGAGACAAAAATGTCTTAGTATAGTATGTCGTCCAAAATCAGTCAAAAAAGTCATAGTATAGTATGTCGTCCAAAATCAGTCAAAAATGTCATAGTATAGTATGTCGTCCAAAATCTGATAAAAATGTCAAAGTATAGTATGTCGTCCAAAATAAGTCAAAAATGTCATAGTATAGTATGTCGTCCAAAATGAGACAAAAATGTCATAGTATAGTATGTTGTCCAAAATGAGACAAAAATGTCATAGTTTAGTATGTCGTCCAAAATTTGACAAAAATATCATAGTATAGTATGTCGTCCAAAATGAGACATAAATTTCTTAGTTTAGTATGTTGTCCAAAATGCGACAAAAATGTCATAGTAAAGTATGTCGTCCAAAATGAGACGAAAATGTCATAGTATAGTATGTCGTCAAAAATTTGACAAAAATGTCATAGTATAGTATGTCGTCCAAAATCAGTCAAAAATGTCATAGTATAGTATGTCGTCCAAAATCTGATAAAAATGTCAAAGTATAGTATGTCGTCCAAAATGAGACAAAAACGTCATAGTATAGTATGTCGTCCAGAATTTGACAAAAATGTCTTAGTATAGTATGTCGTCCAAAATGAGACAAAAATGTCATAGTATAGTATGTTGTCCAAAATGAGACAAAAATGTCATAGTTTAGTATGTCGTCCAAAATTTGACAAAAATGTCATAGTATAGTATGTCGTCCCAAAATGAGACAAAAACGTCATAGTATAGTATGTCGTCCAAAATTTGACAAAAATGTCTTAGTATAGTATGTCGTCCAAAATGAGACAAAAATGTCATAGTATAGTATGTTGTCCAAAATGAGACAAAAACGTCATAGTATAGTATGTCGTCAAATATTTGACAAAAATGTCTTAGTATAGCATGTCGTCCAAAATTTGACAAAAATGTCATTGTATAGTATGTCGTCGAAAATCTGACAAAAATGTCATAGTATAGTATGTCGTCCAAAATGAGACAAAAATGTCATAGTATAGTTTGTCGTCCAAAATCAGTCAGAAAAGTCATAGTATAGTATGTCGTCCAATATCAGTCAGAAAAGTCATAGTATAGTATGTCGTCCAATATCAGTCAGAAAGGTCATAGTATAGTATGTCGTCCAAAATTTGACAAAAATGTCATAGTATAGTATGTCGTCCAAAATCTGACAAAAATGTCATAGTATAGCATGTCGTCCAAAATGAGACGAAAATGTCATGGTATAGTATGTAGTCCAAAATCTGACAAAAATGTCATAGTATAGTTTGTCGTCGCAAAAGAAGACAAAAATGTCATGGTATAGTATGTCGCCCAAAATCTGACAAAAATGTCATAGTATAGTATGTCGTCGAAAATTAGACAAAAATGTCATGGTATGTAGTCCAAAATCAGTCAGAAAAGTCGGAGGTTAGTATGTCCTCCAAAAAGAGACAAAAAAGTCACTATGTTGTTGGAGAGAACATGCGAAACATTTGCAGAAAGACCACTGTTACAACCAGGGCTCGAACCCCTGTCCTACGCATGAAAAGCAGAGAACTAACCACTACACCAACTGTGGAGACTGCAAAGGCCTGGTATGCTATCCAAAATCACTGAAAAAAGTCATAGCATAGTATGTCGTCCAAAATGAGACAAAAATGTCATAGTATAGTATGTCGTCCAAAATCAGTCAAAAGAGTCATAGTATAGTATGGCGTCCAAAATTTGACAAAAATGTCATAGTATAGTATGTCGTCGAAAATGAGACAAAAATGTCATGGTATAGTATGTTGTCCAAAATCTGACAAAAATGTCATAGTATAGTATGTCGTCGAAAATGAGACAAAAATGTCATAGTATAGAATGTCGTCGAAAATGAGACAAAAATGTCATAGTTTAGTATCTCGTCCAAAATTTGACAAAAATGTCATAGTATAGTATGTCGTCGAAAATCTGACAAAAATGTCATAGTATAGTATGTCGTCCAAAATGAGACAAAAATGTCATAGTATAGTTTGTCGTCCAAAATCAGTAAAAAAAGTCATAGTATAGTATGTCGTCCAAAATCTGACAAAAATGTCATAGTATAGTATGTCGTCCAAAATCTGACAAAAATGTCATAGTATAGTATGTCGTCCAAAATCTGACAAAAATGTCATAGTATAGTATGTCGTCCAAAATTTGACAAAAATGTCATAGTATAGTATGTCGTCGAAAATCTGACAAAAATGTCATAGTATAGTATGTCGTCCAAAATGAGACAAAAATGTCATAGTATAGTTTGTCTTCCAAAATCAGTAAGAAAAGTCATAGTATAGTATGTCGTCCAAAATCTGACAAAAATGTCATAGTATAGTATGTCGTCCAAAATGAGACGAAAATGTCATAGTTTAGCATGTCGTCCAAAATCTGACAAAAATGTCATAGTATAGCATGTCGTCCAAAATCTAACAAAAAATGTCATAGTTTAGTATGTCGTCCAAAATGAGACGAAAATGTCATGGTATAGTATGTCGTCGAAAATTAGACAAAAATGTCATGGTATAGTATGTCGTCCAAAATCTGACAAAAATGTCATAGTATAGTATGTCGTCAAAAATTAGACAAAAATGTCATAGTATAGCATGTCGTCCAAAATCTAACAAAAAATGTCATAGTTTAGTATGTCGTCCAAAATGAGACGAAAATGTCATGGTATAGTATGTCGTCGAAAATTAGACAAAAATGTCATGGTATAGTATGTCGTCCAAAATCTGACAAAAATGTCATAGTATAGTATGTCGTCGAAAATTAGACAAAAATGTCATGGTATAGTATGTCGTCCAAAATCAGTAAAAAAAGTCATAGTATAGTATGTAGTCCAAAATCAGTCAGAAAAGTCAGAGGTTAGTATGTCCTCCAAAAAGAGACAAAAAAGTCACTATGTTGTTGGAGAGAACATGCGAAACATTTGCAGAAAGATCACTGTTACAACCAGGGCTCGAACCCCTGTCCTACGCATGAAAAGCAGAGAACTAACCACTACACCAACTGTGGAGACTGCAAAGGCCTGGAATGCTGTCCAAAATCACTGAAAAAAGTCATAGCATAGTATGTCGTCCAAAATGAGACAAAAATGTCATAGTATAGTATGTCGTCCAAAATGAGACGAAAATGTCATAGTTTAGTATCTCGTCCAAAATTAGACAAAAATGTCATCGTATAGTATGTCGTCGAAAATCTGACAAAAATGTCATAGTTTAGTATGTCGTCCAAAATCTGACAAAAATGTCATAGTATAGTATGTCGTCCAAAATCTGACAAAAATGTCATAGTATAGCATGTCGTCCAAAATCTAACAAAAAATGTCATAGTATAGTAGGTCGTCCTAAATGAGACGAAAATGTCATAGTTTAGTATCTTGTCCAAAATTTGACAAAAATGTCATAGTATAGTATGTCGTCCAAAATCTGACAAAAATGTCATAGTATAGTATGTCGTCCAAAATTTGACAAAAATGTCATAGTATAGTATGTCGTCGAAAATCTGACAAAAATGTCATAGTATAGTATGTCGTCCAAAATGAGACAAAAATGTCATAGTATAGTTTGTCTTCCAAAATCAGTAAGAAAAGTCATAGTATAGTATGTCGTCCAAAATCTGACAAAAATGTCATAGTATAGTATGTCGTCCAAAATGAGACGAAAATGTCATAGTTTAGCATGTCGTCCAAAATCTGACAAAAATGTCATAGTATAGCATGTCGTCCAAAATCTAACAAAAAATGTCATAGTTTAGTATGTCGTCCAAAATGAGACGAAAATGTCATGGTATAGTATGTCGTCGAAAATTAGACAAAAATGTCATGGTATAGTATGTCGTCCAAAATCTGACAAAAATGTCATAGTATAGTATGTCGTCGAAAATTAGACAAAAATGTCATGGTATAGTATGTCGTCCAAAATCAGTAAAAAAAGTCATAGTATAGTATGTAGTCCAAAATCAGTCAGAAAAGTCAGAGGTTAGTATGTCCTCCAAAAAGAGACAAAAAAGTCACTATGTTGTTGGAGAGAACATGCGAAACATTTGCAGAAAGATCACTGTTACAACCAGGGCTCGAACCCCTGTCCTACGCATGAAAAGCAGAGAACTAACCACTACACCAACTGTGGAGACTGCAAAGGCCTGGAATGCTGTCCAAAATCACTGAAAAAAGTCATAGCATAGTATGTCGTCCAAAATGAGACAAAAATGTCATAGTATAGTATGTCGTCCAAAATGAGACGAAAATGTCATAGTTTAGTATCTCGTCCAAAATTAGACAAAAATGTCATCGTATAGTATGTCGTCGAAAATCTGACAAAAATGTCATAGTTTAGTATGTCGTCCAAAATCTGACAAAAATGTCATAGTATAGTATGTCGTCCAAAATCTGACAAAAATGTCATAGTATAGTATGTCGTCCAAAATCTGACAAAAATGTCATAGTATAGCATGTCGTCCAAAATCTAACAAAAAATGTCATAGTATAGTATGTCGTCCAAAATGAGACGAAAATGTCATAGTTTAGTATCTTGTCCAAAATTTGACAAAAATGTCATAGTATAGTATGTCGTCCAAAATCTGACAAAAATGTCATAGTATAGTATGTCGTCCAAAATCTGACAAAAATGTCATAGTATAGTATGTCGTCGAAAATGAGACAATAATGTCACAGTATAGTATGTCGTCCAAAATGAGACAAAAATGTCATGGTATAGTATGTTGTCCAAAATGTGACAAAAATGTCATAGTATAGTATGTCGTCCAAAATCTGACAAAAATGTCATAGTATAGTATGTCGTCGAAAATGAGACAAAAATGTCATGTCGTCCAAAATCTGACAAAAATGTCATAGTATAGTATGTCGTCGAAAATGAGACAAAAATGTCATAGTATAGTATGTCGTCGAAAATGAGACAAAAATGTCATAGTTTAGTATCTTGTCCAAAATTTGACAAAAATGTCATAGTATAGTTTGTCTTCCAAAATCAGTCAAAAAAGTCATAGTTTAGTATGTCGTCCAAAATTTGACAAAAATGTCATGTCGTCCAAAATCTGTCAGAAAAGTCATGGTATAGTATATCGTCCAAAATTTGACAAAAATGTCATAGTATAGTATGTCGTCCAAAATTTGACAAAAATGTCATAGTTTACGTCTAAAAGCTTTAAGTTTTAAAGGTTCAATCCACCCAAAATTGGCAGCAAGAAGCAGTGGAATTTTGTAGTTAGGCAGTTTTTTCCATCATGTTTAAACAGAGGCTATAAGAATGTGTCTTATATCCTTTTTTCAGCACAACCTGTAGGCAATCTGATGATATTATATATTTTCTTTCACTTTCACCAACTATATAAACACACCTGAGCAAAAAAGTACTCTTTTTTAGAATCTGATTGAATTTGTGAAATTTGGAAATGTGTAACAGTTCAAAGTTTGCGTGGCTTGAACAAAAATAAAATAAAAACAAGCTATTTTGTGACTGCACAATTATCGCTACTCCTGTTTTTATAAAAAATTTAAATGCAATTTAAAATGAATCATAACTGTGAATCATCAAAAAAATAAGAAGCCAAAAAAAACCCATATTTTAAAGCACCCGGATGTCCATATAAAGTGTTGTGTATTACTTCCATGGCCAATTACAAAGGGTGCACCAGCGGCACATATCCATGCCATATGAACACTAAGGGTTAAATACTGTCTACACATTCAGCCTGAATACATACAGTATATAACTAATAATCTAAAATAACCCTGTACATCTGTGACTTGATAATGATAAAAAAGCATGTGGTAAACACATTTCCGGGACTATTTCACTACTCACTCGTCCATTCTCCACCAGGTTTGTGATCATGACAATGACGCTGGCGTTTTGCTCCCAAATCATCCTCCAGAAGTCCTCCGTGCTCGACCTCAGAGGACCCTGAGCTGCGATGTAGTACCTGGACTTTTTATAACCCTGAGGATACACACACACACACACACACACACACACACATACAGCAGCTGCTTCAGTGGAAAACTCAAATTGTTTCTTTAGCAGCAGTCATACTCGTTGAATTGTTTTAATACAAGTCGGCACTATTTTGGTACCTTTGCAACCTTCGATAACGGAAATGCGAATAATTGTGCAACAAACTGCACCACTTAGTGACTGTTGAATGTAACTTGGCATAGGAAAAAACAGCCCATAATCATACAGATCTACTCACCAGTCAGCACAAGCCTACAAACAGAACAAAACCTACACAGAATTCCTACCTGTTCTCATAAACACTTGCAATCAAATTAAATGAAAAACTAGGTTATGGACAAGAAAAGACTGGCACTCACATCTGAAAATAAATTGCCATATCAAAAAAAAAACCCTTATCAGAAACGTTCACATTTTTAACTCTTAACATCAAAATCACACTGAAATCCAAACACTTGGGTTTAGTAAAGGGCAGCACAGTAAAGTGTCACAAGTTCTTGGCAGAGGACAACATTCAATCACTCACGACAATAGACCGATAACCTTCACACGACTGACGCCGTGAAGTTGCCTTCATACAGTGAGGCGCAGACAAAAGTGTGAGCTGCAGAGATCCTCGACGCACTTTCACAAACTTCACAACCTGCGCGTCAGCTGCACAGAGAGGCCGTGACTGCCGCAAGGATTTTTGTGTGCGCGACGCTCCTGCCTTTCACGGAACAACAAGACACTAGGAGTGAGATTTTAATCGGGCAGCAACAAGCATAATGGAGGGCTCCGCAGGTTCTCTCCAACAACAGCGTGCCTCATGAAAAGGTTTAGAAATAGGCAGATATGTGCTTAGAAAGAGGGAAACTGTGTAGTGGCTCTGAGAATAAAAATAAGTTTTGACTCTGTGTTTAATAGATTCACTCGCTCAGAAAGGAGCCTCTGAGTGAAGGTGAAGGCCTCCGTTTGAAATGATGCCGACATCCTTGTTAAAAAATGAAGTTCCTTACATCTACATAGTTTGCGTTGATGTAATCTCTTGTTTTTCCGTGTTTATCGCCGTGCGACGAGAGGCGCACTCGGCTGTGGTCGTCTGAGGGTTAAAGACAAAACAAAAAGAAAAGGAAAAACAGATCAATGTGGCAAAAGAAAACTTTGTTTTTAAAGCAAATGTCTGTCTGTTTGTATGTGCGCTCATTAGATTAGCTTTAAATGTCAAATTTCAAATGTAATATCTTCTGTGCAGCAGCAGTAAGTCATACTCACAGGCCAGGATGTTGCTGTATCTGTTTTTGTTCTTGTTGTCAGGATGATTGGAGCCGTCAGTGGTCATCTCCATGTCCACTGTGCACGTCTGCACCTCCTTAAAACACACACACACACACACATGCAGACTCTAATGGAACAGAACATTTCTACTTCTCTCTTTTCCATTTATTTTCATCCATTTACGTGACACTTACTGTTGCTGATTAATGGGGTTTATATGTCAACACACAACAAAACTCAAAAACAGTCATCAGGCTAAATATCATCCTAGATCTTTTCCGTCATATATTCATTTCATTTTTATTGTCTTATATTTAGAAATGTAAAAAAAAGTGTCTTAACCCTTTAACACGAGTGTGTTGCAGTGCACTTTGCATTATCATTACTACGCAATGGTTTGTGCTATTGGCAAAATTCCAGCAGTTTCTAAAAGCTGAGAAGATATTACGGTAATTTCACTCGTACTGTTGCAGGAAGCCAGATAATCAGTGCCTTTGTCACCAGAGAGGAGAGAGTTGGAAAAATGTAATTTTTTTGGCCTGTTTTTTGACATTGAGACAAAGACTCAATCAAATGTTATTTGAAATATGTGTTATACTGTTAAAATTTCAAATTTATATAATATATATATATATATATAGTTAGTGATCATTCGTGTCTTCAATATTAGAAAATAATAAAAAAATAATAATAAAAAGGTGTTTTTTATTTTTTTATTTTTTAAATAGTTATGTATAACTATATTATATATAACATATATGTAAAAAAACAAAAAACCTAAAATATCTCTTTTTTAGTAAGTGAATAATTGGGTCTAGATCTTTATAACATTTTTTAACATTTGTCATTTGTTTAATTTTCTACTGAAGTCCTTTATAGTTTTACACATTTTTTCACAGTTTACAGATTCCTTACTACTTATGTATTGTTCTTTTTCTACATTTTCTTTCTACTTATTTATGAATGGTTAGAATGTCTCTCTTTTTGTAGATACGTATTGTGTGTATAATGTTACCCTCTTATCCCCCTGGCTCTTTTAGCTCTGTACAAACTTGAACTGCTTGTGCGTGTACATATGGCAATAAAGTTCTTGAATCATTAAAGTCAAAGAGCAGCCATGCGTTGCACGTCCACACGTTTCACATGAACAACAACACTGAGCGAGACAAAGACAAACGCTCACAGCTACATTACTGTGTGTAGAGGAGCGTCAGTTTTGTCAGGAGGAGAGCGTCTTACCTCGTAGCTCTCCTTCAGTATCTAATGAGGAGGGTGAGGGAGCAGCAGGCAGCCAGGACGTTTCCATGACAACACAGTTAAACAAAGAAGTACAAAAAACACAAATTACAAGACGACAACACACACACACACACACACACAAAAACCCCACTGAAGCACAACAAATTCATCTCACAGTTACGGCTCATGCCACTGCCGACAAACAGGGAAAATCAACCCAAAGAAAACGAGAATGTAGGAGGGAAAACATGGGCTGGAGGACTGGAACCGGGACGTTTTCCTTTTGAAACTGTTATTCTGATGACGGAATGGAGGCAAAACTTTAATTCTATCATTTTCTGCAAATCATATGACCAACCAATTCATTGATTATCACAATATTAAGCAATTAATATAGTTATATCGATTGATCATTACGGCTCAAAAAATAACTTTTATGATGCTCCATGTCGCTTTTGTTACTTTTAAAGTTAATAATCTAATAATATTTATACTGTACAAACACACACACATATACATATATATGTATACATATACACATATATATATATATATATATATATATATATATATATATATATATATGTATATGCATATATACATATACACATACACATACAGATTCTTCTGTCACCCTGTTGTTTTCAAGTTGACTTTTCCTGTAGTGGCAGTTTCAGAACCAAACAGAAATGAGCTGATTCATTCATTCAATGACTGACAGTGATTTATTGTTATATTATCACTTCACGTCATGAATGGTTTGAGGCCTGAAACTGCTCTGTCATGACAGATGGACAACTGACTCACACGAATGAATGAATGAATGAATGAATGAAGGCTCCTCACAAACATCTGAGCCAGGACTGCAACACTCACTTTATTCACTTTATAGTATTGATACAAAAAATAGTCATGCAATGTTGCAGTGCTGCATCAAGCCAGTAAATCTGACATCATCACAGGTCAACAAGTAGCGTGCACACAACATGACAAACAGACACACACACACACACACACGTCAAAAAAGTAAATTTCATTTTTAGTAAAATCTTAAAGACTATTCCTGATTTCATACCTCAAACTCTCGCTGGAAGCCCTGGGTGTGATGAAGCTCAGAGACGTGTTTGACAAAGTCTCTCACTGGAAAAGCCATCTGCTCATCTGCAATGAATGAATGAAAGGAAATTAGGATAAATTGCCAGGAAAGGAAACAAGAAATGTTCACACATTTGCAGCATTTAAATTTAACCTAATGAGTGACAGTTAGTACAGTTTAAGAAGCTATAGTTGGGGAGTTTTGGTGATTTTAATGACAGTGGAACATTAGTGGTTATATGTTTTGTAAATTGAAAACCATTAAAAACTAAAAGTACGGTCATTTTAAACGTCAAACATGAACCTGATATTTTTGTGCATCACAAACCTTTTGAAATTAGACATGTTAAACTGAAAATAAGGCCTTTTTGGAGAGTAGGGCACAGGTAGTTTAAATGCAGGAAAGTATAAAGTACTGTCGTAAACACGAGAAATCTTTCAAAAACATGTTTAAAACCAAAAATGTTATTGTTATATATGTGGAAAATAACAAACTAAATTCACCTTTTTAACAAATTTTTGTGCAGGAATGCAAGCAAATACGGTTACACTTTACATTAGGGAACACATATTCACCATCAACTAGGTGCTTACTAACATGCATATGAGTAGCATAGCAGACCTTCATTAGTAATTATTAAGCACGTATTAACACCTTAATCAGGAAAAATCTTAATTCATGTCGTAATAGAGGTAGAATAAGATTATGTAGAATAAGTGAGTACCTAGTTAATAGTGAATATGTGTTCCCTAATCTAAAGTGTTACCGCAAATACTATAAGTTAACATCTTAATCAAGAAATAATATAATAATGTGCTTTACTGTTATTTTTTTGTAAAACAGTACATTTGAAAATTTGTGGATAGCAATAACAATTATATTTTTTATTATACTATATTTTAGCATTAAAAAAATCATTTTGGTTAAAGAGGTTCTACATACTGGTGTATTAATCATTACAGAAATATAAAAAATGATTTTGATAATTACCAATGCTGTTAATTTTGTGCAGCTGTGGCACGAACCTAACATTGGGTGTTCTGTATATTGTCTCGTTATACATGAGGAGCTGATCTAGTGTCTAGACTTGGATTCATAGTTAAGCTTAAATGGTTATTCACTTGGATTTAAAGTGCGGTCAGATAGAAAATCCGAGTTAGGAGCCTCACAAGTATAGAAATGTGTTTTTACCAGATGCTAGAGCTGAGGCTGCGTTGATGACTCTGGGTGACGAGCTGTCATCGATGTAGAAGTGAGCCGTCTGAAAACACGTCCTGTTGACAAAACAAGTGCTTCAATTACAGGGACCTTTAAATACTTCAGGTGGTGTGAGTTTGAGACAAAGCTGCTGCCTTTAGTCTCCGAGTGTTCCTGTAGCAACTCAGTCCTGTAGTGTGGAGCTACTGATGTGCCCTAAAGAAGATCAGGTTCTTCCTTAGTGTCTGAAATGATATAAGCGATTTATTCTCTTCCAGTGTCCTTCAAATGTGCCGGAAACTTTGGCAGTGAATGATGAGGACAGGTGAACGATGAGGACAGGTGAATTGGCGTTAATTAAGGTCCCACAGTGAGTGAGAAAGTTAGAGCATTTGTGACCTTTGACCCATTTTGACTGATAAATTATGTGTTTACATATTTTATTTTGTCAGCAATTTCATTTGTAAAGGTTTGCCTTTAGTTAAAAACAATTCATGTGAGAATTGTGTTCCCTTGTCCTTTTTGCAGAACCCAAACCTTGTTAAAATACTAAGTAACTTTTACTCTGAGTACATTTTAAACAAGCTACTTTTTAACTTTAACTTGAGTCCAGTTTTAGACCAGTACTTTTACTTGTACTTAAGTAAAATCTTATCAAATTAGTGGTACTTTTACTTGAATATTACAGTACTCTTTCCAACTTCGAGCAACAAGGTTGCAAGAACCCTCTTGAAACTGGTTTAACCTTGACCCTTTCAATCAGCAACACCTGAGAATAAAGCCTCAAATAACCCAGCATGACTCTGCGCCAGTGTCCGCCTCAGGCAGAATATAAGAAATTAAATACAACTCCCTAGTGATTGGGGGAGGAAACTCACGAATAAAAATGTAAACTAAAAAATGGCTCCTACAGTTCCTGTGAAACTACATATTGTAAAACAGAGGACAAGCATATCAGGTAATATGGAAAATAACCAGCAAATACACTGAATACAAAGAATTGTGTTGAGCATTAATAAAAAAAAAAGGGGGCAAAACACTGGTTCTGAGGAGTGGAGGTTGCTTTTGTTTTCATGAGGCTCTGCTTTAGCCCCGATTTTTGGAAAACATGAAGTAATCTTCCTCAAAATACAGACATGATGTTGTGCTCTGCTAATCCTCGACATGTTTTTAAATGGATGAGATCGTCCCTGATGAACCTGTGTTCTTTCAGGCCAGAAATGGGCAACAGGGATTATTATCAGCAATCACAAAGACACACAGATATAGCTCTGAGATTAAAGACAGGAAACAAAAACCATTTGTATTTAACAGTTGTTTTTTTTCTTCTTTTTTTTCCCCTAAATGTTGGATTTACTTGATATTGGCCCCTCACCTCCCGAACAAAGTTCCTTCCCGGGAGAATATTTTACTTTACCTACCACCATAAACCGCCATTATGTTACACAAGATTGGAAACAATGTAACTAAAATAAAAAGGAAGAAGTTACCCATTCACTCATAATAATACAAGTAATGTCCTTGGTCTCCTTTCAAAGGAAACTCCTGAAACAAAACAATAGTGCTGACCTTTTTCAGAAAAATATCACACATATGTATATAAGTTTTATTCTGTCAGATTTTACAATTGTGATATAATTAAAGTCAATCTTTAGTTTTGATAACACATTTAAATATTAAGGGAGCATTAAAATATTACATATAAGCAAAATATTGATCCCGGTGCATGTCCTAAATGCAGCCTTTTTGCGATTTACTTCTTGCATTGTTTTTGACTTTGATTGAAAATTATTAGATAGTTCAGATAAAACCTGTGGTAGGACCATTTTTTTGATTTTCTTTTTGCCAAAGCCCAAAAGATCTTTTCTCATTTCTTTTTCTCATCAAGTCCATTTTAAATGTAATGTTATGTCAAGTACAGGAACAAACAAACTCCAAATATTTGTGTCAGTTTAATATTTGATCTGTAACATATTTAAAATAATCTGCAGTGATATTTCTCTGAGTTTCTTGTGCAGACTAATAAACCCGTCTGCCTGCCCTCGTAAGTCTGTAATTAATACTCTTGTCTGTGGTCAGTCTCTCTGAGAGATTCCAGAGAAAAACCTGGAAAAATGTGTTCCTACCTACGACATGGAGCTCCAGCCTCAAAGTGACAACAAGTGGTTATAATTGCATTTCTATCTGTTCATGTCACTCCCTGTACATGTTGTGCCTTTTTTGTTTCCATGTTGCATCTCATTGTAATCATGTAACGGCCTAATAAGAGACAATTTGAGCCTCTTTGAGCTCCACGACCTTCCAGCAAGAGATATTAAAGACCCGTGAAATGAAAAATACATGTTCCCTGTTTTGATCCTGTGTTAACTCTTCATGTATCTCTTGTTAAACAAACTGAACTGTTTGATTGAGTCACCGTACTCTACAGCAGCAGGCTGTCGTCCCAGGATGAGCTCCGAGTTACCAACTGGTTCAGGTATGAGCAAAGAAATGTGGTTGAGGGCCGAATTTTTTTGTAAGCAAAATGCTGCCGATAAGTCGAGCAGAATTCACTGAGGACTTAGTTACCACTCTGGCTTCTTTTAAGGCTTCTGTCACAGAAAACAGAGCTGTTTCAATGGAGTGGCTACTTTTGAAGCCACATTGGACAGGGTCAAGGAGGTCATTTCGGGAGAGGAATTCATTGACCTGCTTGAACACCGCCCTTTCAATGAGGAAACAGGAGAGGAGAGAGACCGGCTGAGGTCTTCTAAGCAGTGGTGTAACCTGAGTGTGTTTGAATGCAGTAGGAAATGTACCTGATGTCAGTCAGTCTGTGACAGCAGGAGCTATAGATTGCAGGAGGTTGGTTGAGATGGGGTCCAGTGAGCATGTAGTAGGACGGCTACATGTAAGGATGAAGATGCAGTAGGACTTCTGCATGCTGAGTATTATTCAAAAAATATTACTTTATTATAATATCATTATATTAAGACTTTGTTCTCGGAATATTACGACTTTCTTCTTGTAATATTACGACTTTAATTCGCAAAATATTACAAATTTATTTCTAATTATATTACAACTTTTTTCTCATAATATTGCAACTTTATTTCTCGTAATATTCCAACTTTTTTCGTGTAATATTACGACTTCATGCTCATAATATTACAACTTAATTTCTCGTAATATTACGACTTCATTCTCATAATATTACAACATAATTTCTCGTTATATTACAACTTCATTCTCATAATATTAAAACTTAATTTCTCGTAATATTATGACTTTTTTCTCATAATATTATAACTTTATTTCTCGTAATATTACGACTTAATTCTCATAATATTACAACTTAATTTCTCGTAATATTACGACTTCATGCTCATAATATTAGAACTTTATTTCTCGTAATATTATGACTTTTTTCTCATAATATTATAACTTTATTTCTCGTAATATTACGACTTAATTCTCATAATATTACAACTTAATTTCTCGTAATATTACGACTTCATGCTCATAATATTACAACTTTATTTCTCGTAATATTACGACTTTTTTCTCATAATACTACAACTTAATTTCTCGTAATATTACGACTTCATTTTCATAATATTATAACTTTATTTCTCGAAATATTACGACTTCACTTTCATAATATTACAACTTTTTTCTCATAATATTACGACTTCATGCTCAGAAAATTACAACTTTATTTCTCATAATATTACGACTTTTTTCTTAAAAGATTTTTTTTTTTTCTCTCTTCAGTTGGGCCCTAATACTCATATAAATGAAAGCTAGGAATCTACCACTTTAAAATGCTACCACAGAGAAGAGTAAAGGTCATGTGCTGATAACTATCACAAAGCTACCACTTAGGATGGGTTATCATACAAAATATCATCTATGGACATGTACCTTTTCAAAAAGTCTTACTAGATTTTGCCCCCTTGAGTGGTACCAAACTTGGACTGGCCCATGGACTAGAGAGAGAGAGGGTTGTGTGTAGCTGAAAGGCTTAATCAGCATTGTGTGAACTCATTTGACAATGGTTTAACGGTAACAGGCATTTGTTCAAATTTAAAAGGTTACACACTAAAGTTTTAGGTTTAAAGAGGACAAAGGACACAGGCTCTGGAGCTGGGAGGTCAAAGAGTCTGTTCGGGAGTGGTGGATTTGATCAGATGCCTTTGGCTCTTTGCAAATGTTGGGACACATTTCGCAGTTAAAACCTCCTCAAACGACTTGACCTAAAAAGCACAGCAACAGTGTCCAAATGAGCACCATGTTGTCACGAGGGAAAGAAAAAAAAAAAGACACAACACCAGCAGGATTAGTGCAGTTTGGCCCCCTGCCTGTAGCGCTACAAGACATTTACACGATTCCTTCTGTCCGACATAATCAGGCGAATGTCCTTTTCTATCCCCCGACCCTCTCAGGACGCTCTCTGCTGAGTGGACGCGTGCAGTGCTGCAGCCGCGGTACATCCTTCACTGAGGATTAATCCCCCCTGCTCCTCAGATTATTATCAGCTTAGTACTGCTCAATCTTCAAGATACAACCATGAGGAGGATGCAGAACAAGAGGAACATGCTGAGCTGCCCGCACAGCAGATGAGTGGTGTACAGTCTGTGGTAAATATGACTCAAAGTGTCTACACTCGGATTTAAGAAGTTGGTTATTTGACGGTCAAGAGATGCTTTAGTGCAATGTTTGGGGTAATCTTTCGGCCCTGACTAACTCAGTATTTTATAAATTATTTTCAAAGGAAACTTTTGTTTCTTCCACGTCAAAATTTGGTATGTTTCAATAAATGCAAAAAAAGGTTATCTCTCAAGGTCAACTGAGAGGAAATAAACACTTTGATGTCAAACGTAGAGAGGTGGAGGCCCAAACACACATGTACATATTCTCACGCTCTGTATCACTAATGCATTCATAAAAAGGTGTATAAAAGAGAACGTCTGAACGAACGAAAAGCAATAAAAGGAACTTTGATATAGTATACTAGTCCACAGTGTACCTCACGATCCGATACAATGCAACATGGTCCACGATACCAATAATATAACGATACAACAATTCTGTGATAGTCAATATATTGCAAGACAATTATATAGCGATACATCGTGATATCTGTCTAACTGAAGAAAACTAAACGTCTGTGAAAAGTAAAAAGTGTAGGATTTCGCTATTTATACACAACATAGAGAACAAAGTGCCTAAAGTCTACGTATTGAACGTGGATGGTGTATCTCTTAACGTAGTTTTCTCCACCATTATCACGCTGTAAAACCCAAGTTTACCTAATTCATCTGAGCAGTGCCACCGCAAGGAGACATCAGGTAGTGACGTCCAGGGAGGGAAACTGGCAGGGAAACTGTTGACTTAGGGCTAAGAGTTAAATTGTGGTTATACTGTAGTTACGGATAAGGCTCTTTTTTTAAAGCTGTTAAAATGAATGCAGAGTCTTAGGAAAAATATCTGTGCCAACACACCTGTGTGTTTTATAACACTATGAAATATGTTTTTATCAAAATCTCTACCAAACTTCACTTTTGGACTCTGACAGGAATAACTGAGTGTGTTCTTGACGTTCATGTCACTGACCTAAGACCAACACACACGAGTGTTCTCTCTGCGAAGGACAGATTACATGTGTGTATTTGTGTGATGGCTGTATCACAGTTTGAGGAAAGCTGATCTCAGACTGCCTCCATGTGAAACTACTGATGTACTGCATGCATCTCACACAGACTGGGACAAAAACTGCCAGTGGGAGCGAGATGGCACCATGAATTACCATGATTAAGGTTCTCCTCACGAAGGATAATTATAACATGTCCAGGCTGGGTATTTGTTAGCCGCTGTGCGACTCTCGTGCACATGGCCCAAACCATAGAGTGACAGCTTTGTACTGACCTCCAGTAGATGAGGATGCTGATGAGGACAACAAGTCCGACGACAGTGAGGGTGGAGATGACAGCGAGGGGGACCACGGCCTTCTTTTCCCTTTCCCGGATCGAACCGACCCTCGACTCACGGCTGCTGTTGCTGACATCTGGAGAGAGAGAGAGAGAGAGAGAGAGAGAGAGAGAGAGGGAGGAAAGAGAGAGAGAGGTCAGAGGGCATTAAGCAGAGGTGCAACCTGCACTGAGCACTGTTACTGTGTTTGTCAGAGGAAAAGCTGCTGCTGCTGCAGAAATGCGAAGAAATAAAGTAACAACAAAGGCAACCGTAAGTTCACTTAGACTGACACCCGAGTGCATCAGTGATATTACGACAAAGTAACAGCCACCGCTGACTTAAAAACACAAAAATAAATTTAAAGCAAAAACCTGAGTCTTCTGACACACATGAGATCATACATATGAACAGAAATGCAGGTGAAGAACTGGACCCTTTAATGGTTTGTCATATGCTACATAATGCTGACCCTTTCACTAATTACTAATTATTTTTAATTTTTCATAAAATGTCAATCATGACATGCCCAAATGTCTCTGTGTCCACAAACCAAAGGTATTTAGTTTACTGTTATGAAGCAGCAGAGAAACTAGAAATGATTCCAGTGCAGATGCCAAAAACTAAAAAAAACTTATTAAATTACTACATGACAGGTTTCAGAAAAGGAGAGTCAGTGCCACATTTTGCCACACAGCAAACCTTTTAGTTTGTCCATTCTTGAACAAAACGGTTTTGAAAAGAGCTGTACAATAATCCTTGAAGAGGAAAGAACAGCTTCTGGAGGAATATAAGTTGGTGCATTCTTACATCCAATATGACTCAAACGTAGCAGCTTTGTCTCTGTGGATTTCTTTTTCTTTTTTTGCATGTATAAAACCAAAAGACTCTTTGACCTTTAATAATATATTTCAGAGAAAAATCATTAACCGTAATATAACACTGAAACACAATGTACCACCGTGCACATTCAAGCATCTGCAGTGCACAAACACAATACTCGTCACAGTTAAACCACTTAAAAAAAAAAGAGATTGCAAACTACTGCAGCAGCACAGAAACAAGGCTCAGCTTTAGTCAAACAGCTTCATTGTAACCTTGAATAATGGGGAATATAAAAGTGACGGCCGAACCTGACCTCACTGGTGCCGAATCCTTTTTTTATCATCTGATAACCAGCGAGAAGAAAACACTGTGAATTATCCTTGATTGGGAGGTCTGGATCTAACCAGTTCACAGAGAGCCCGCTGTGTTCTTTCTGCTCGGCACGCTCAGAGTAAAGCTCATCTATTCAAGCATCCATACGGCACGCATTCAGCCTCGCGCAATCTCTGGATACACGGATGATGATTATGTGCAAATAAAAGAACTGGACAGAGGATGGAGAAGGTTATTAGTTTTAGTCAGAGATGATCTGAGGAGAATTAAGGACACAAAACCTCTACACAGTTACAAGACATTGAACTAAATGGTGAAGATGGAGTTGTGAAACTGTGCATTTTTGCTGTCGGAATGTAAGGAATGCAGATGATGGAAATGCACGAGTGAAGATAAGATTGTGTTTAAAGGTCCATAATCGTTGCAGCCTAAAGGTTTCCACTTTATGACTTGTCTCACAAACTCACGGTTACTGATCCGTCTCATGTTTGCAACAGTTACTTCTGCTTTTCATGCTGCTGCCGTGACTAAGACCCAGTCTGCATTTTATTAAATATGCTCATCTAATAAAAGGCTTTTCATACATCTTCATTCTTTGTGCTGCCTAAGAGTGACTGCAGAATGTTTCCTTTTCTGTATTGTTGTCAGTGTTTTATTTAATTTTAAAAAAGAAAGTGTGAATGTGAATATTTCTTACTCCCAAAACTCTCCACAAGTTAATTTTCTATTAATTCACCCACAGTGTGCAAAAATGATGAAGGGATTTGAATATTGCCTCTGTTTGTCAAAGCTGTTTCCTGATCTAAAGACTGTAAAACTGTAGACGATTAGCAAACTTATGATAATCCACCATCACAACAGGATCTGTGCTGCCACTAAACTGATAGCTGGAGATTTATTCTGTTAGATTAGGCCAGAGATGACCAAATTGCGGGCAGTGGACTTCTGGTGGGCCACGTTAGTACTACAAGTGGGCTGTGACATCATTTAAAAAAAAAAGAAAAATAATATATATATATACATATATATATATATATACATATATGTATAATTTTTACCAATTATTAATTACTTTTCAGTTTTGTAATTAAGCTTCAAATATGAATAAAAACGTTTATGGTTAAGAAAACAAAAATAAAATGCAAATTGACAAATTCTAGATTATCTATGAAGGACTTTGTTTTGTCCCCCAAATCTGAACGTTTTATAAAATAATAAAAAAAGCATGCATGTGAATTGTTACCAGAACCAGTAACATATTTAATAAGCTCTGCTGCCCTCTGCTGGCCATGTCTGTTTTGGGCAGAAACATGAATAACACTATCAGAGTGATAGACACATTTTCTTTTGTTTCAGGCCAGGATCCATGCGTTAATCTAAGTATAATATGACACCACTGTAAAGTGTTTGCTTGGAACATAATCTATGTAATATTTCACTCTACAAAATTACATTTTATATAAATAAATATATTTATATATATTTAATGATTAAATAAAATATTAGGTTCACTATAATGTAGTTGACATTATAGACATAAATATTTACAGGAAAGGATTCATTTATTGGCCCCAAATAGTCCTAGATATAGTTTTTATTGTTTGTTTCTTTTTTTAAATGTCAACATAGATTTGGGGGAAAAGGCAAAAAAGAGTCAAAGAAGAGTCACTAGACTTCTTGGTTGTTCTTAATCATGCTATGAAATGGATATAAAAATGAGAGAGAGAGTAGATTTGTCACTTAGTTTTAAATAAATTCACTCACATAACGGCATTGATATGATCACACCCTGACTTTGATTTTGTTATAATTGGAGAGCTGCCTTTTTATTATTTGACCTGCATGCATGAAAGCAGTCTTGAGTATAACTGCATGTATTAACCTATAGTTGATACAGTTGTTGTGTATCTGCTCCTGGTCTCTTTCTTCTGTCGCTACCTCATCTCCCTCTTGTCCTTTCTGTCCCCCATTTTTCCTTTCGAGGCAGATGGCTTGTGGTTCTGGAGTCTGGTTCTGTCAGAGATTTCTTCCTGTTCAAAGGGAGTTTTTTCTCTCTTGCTCATTGTGTGAACTGTTGGGTTTTTCTGCTCTTCATGTTGCTGTCTATGTACAGTGCCTTGAGATAATGTATGTTATGATTTGGCGCTATACAAATATAATTGAATTGAATTGAATTGAACCGAGTGACAACTCCCTCAGGACCGTTGTCTCCCTACCACGTCTTCCACCACAACGTTAGCAACAAAACAGATGAATAAGTGCCACTAGAACTGATGAGACTCAAACGATGATGAAGATAGTGAAGATGTGGAATCCTGTTGAGAAATGTGATGAACTTTTAAATTCACAGAAATGAAGTGGTCTTGATGATAGATGGTGGATTAGTCAGCTTTTGGGTATCCAGAGTTCTTTCTGATCATTTTGCAGATGTAAATGCAGCTCCCCCCCCCACAGCATTCTTTACCTGCGACCGGCTCCTCTTCCTCTGACCCTCTTTCTGTGCGTTCAGCAATACTGAAGTCAGAGGATGTCTCATTGTCGTACGGGGTTTCACCCTGTCCTGAGCCGCTCTCCTCCTCCCCGCTCAGTGGCCAGGGTGAAGGTGATGACACCACAGGAATGGTTGGAGGCACAGTGCTTCCTACCTCTGTGGTAATGGCACTGCCACTCTCGCTTTCAAAATAAAATGCAGAGGAGAGTTCGTCCTGATCATCTGGACTCTGGCCAGAAGCCAAGGTTGTAGACGGGGGAACAGTGATCGCAATGTGGGTCGAATAAGGAAGTGCGCTCTCCCCCGAAGCCGAACTTTGAGCCCTGTCCCACTCCTGATCTACACCCTCCTGTAAGTCAGTGAACATGGCTGAGCCAGAGGCACTGCTGCTCATATCTAACACCTGCCCCTCTGAGGTGGGGGTGAAGGGGGAGGCTGTGGGTGAGGAAGAAAGGGCAGAAGTATGGAGAGCAGAATTCCCATCGGACGCCGAGAACCGGGGAGTAGTGGCGTCAGTCGCCATGGCTGCAATAGAAATGGGCAGGTCACTGTGGGTGGCTTGTAGGAGGTGGGGGTGTAAATAGGATGATGAGGGAGAAATAGTGCTATGGTCAAATAACAAACTATCAGAAGCCGCCACAGACAGAGAGCGAAGGTCATCTATACCAGAGGCTGAGGGGAAGCCCACGCTAGAGTAAAGCTCTAAGCCAGAAGAGTCCCAGACTGAGGACGGCAGAGGGACCTCAGGAGAAGCATGCAACCCGGGTGAAGACGCCGATGGCTCCATAGAACAGCCACACATGGTGACCTCATTGCTGACGAATGTAAACCCATCACCACTGACCTCTGAGAGGAGGGATTCTATTGTGCTCCCTGTGGCAAACCTTGAGTCTTCAAACCCAGCTGAGACAGAGTGGGATAAGCCTTGAGTCAGGGGGAAGTCACTGGAAAGAAAAACTGAGGGCTCAAGGGTGGGGCTGAGAGACAGAGAGACTGTTGAGAGTGACGAATCCCAGAGGTGCTTGGCAGTGACGGTGGTGTCAGACACATCCGGCATTGTTTGCATAGGAGGGGTACTACTAAAATCTAATGGTTCCCCTGAAGAAAATGACAAAGACGAAGACCCAGACAACAAATCACCATCACCATCACTATCATTATCATCAAAGCCGACACCAGGGAAGATGGGATCAGTCTCCCAACCAGACAGGGGGTGCAAGGAGTGAAGCGGGTAAGGCAAGGTGGAGGTAGCAAGCGTAGGGGTTGAAGGAGAAGCCAGGTCGTGGCTAGTCAGCGTTGCGGTAGCTGCATGCTGGGAGTCCGACGCAGACAACAAAGGCCAAGACGAGGAAGGAGGGTCATGCAGGCAGGTAGAAGGGGCTGCTTTAGGGTCCGTGGTGTCACACAAAGAGGAGAAGGTGAAGGATGAGGAGGAAGAGGAGGGTAGGACAGAGGGGCTCTCACCGTTGAACACCGACTTTGTGGTCTGCAAGAGAACAGAACTCAACTGGACTGAGGTTGTGGTGGACGGAGACTGAGGAATGCTCGGACTCGCGGGACGGCGTGAGACAGCCTCAGTGGAGGGAGACGGTGTGGAGGTCACCTGTGAAAGATCTCCTTCAGTAGCGGTCTCTTCATTTAATGGGTCCGTGTCTGCCTGGCTGTAGGGCGATGTTGTTGTTCTGCTCATATCAAAGCTCTGAGACCTCAGTGTGGTTGGAGTGGTGCTATGTGAAGAAATACTGTCACCAGCTTTTGGCTTTACACTGGTAAATGAAGGCGTTGCAGTACTTCCATCACCTTCTGTCTTTTTACTGGTAAACATAGAAGTAGTAATGATGACACCACCTCTTGCTTTTGCACTAGGTGGTGTATACGTAGGTGTAGTAGTGCCAACACCACCTCCAGTCTTTGCGCTGGTAAATGTAGGAGTAGTAGTGCCAACACCACCTCCAGTCTTTGCGCTGGTAAATGTAGGAGTAGTAGTACTAACACCACCTCTTGACTTTGCACTGGTTAATGTAGGAGTAGTAGTACTAAAACCACCTCCAGTCTTTGCACTGGTAAATGTAGGAGTAGTAGTACTAACACCACCGCCAGTCTTTGCACTGGTAAATGTAGGAGTAGTAGTACTAACACCACCTCTTGGAATGATGCCTCCAAAACCATGTGTCTTTGTATGAGAGTTTAAAGTGGACATGGCTTCCTTGGATTCCTTAGCCGTTGTCGAGGCCGTGAAGTAAAAGGGAACATTGCCATTTAAGACAGCATTTCCTTTAACGTCTGGTGGCAGGGTGACTCCTTGTGGCTGCGTGTTGGTACTGCCTTGTACTGTGTCTTCCAAATGGCTCCGCCCCTGACCAGACTGTGGGAACTGGACAGAAGGAACAGGATCTGTGCTGGTTCTTCTGTGAGCTGAATCTCCTGTTGTAGTTCTGATGCCAGGTAAAGGTAAGAGATGTGATGGAGAAGTTGTGGTTCTTGGTGAATGAATAGGAATCAAAGCCCGATCATAATCCTCAGTTTGTTCAGGTTCATTCCATGGCAGATCAGGATCATAGTTGCCCTGTTGGTGACACGAAGATTAACAGACGTTAAAAAAAAACAGCTACACGTTAACAGACAGATTCTACAAAAGAACAAGATCATTTACCTCTTCATCAAATTCACTGGAATCTGGATCCAGTGTATTTTCTGGAAAAAAAAAAAAACAGTTTGCATCATTAGTTAAAGGGACTAAAGTGAATATAACATGTCAAACAAATAGAAAAATAATTTAACTTATTAGTCAATTTTAAGTGTACAAAAATATGAAAACACAAAGACATGTAACAAAAGGATGAAACAATTTGAAAACAATAGGATGCGGTCATCATGGAAAAATACACGTGGGATGCTACATTCTTTTACGCAAAAAAAATAAATCTACATTTAGTTTTTTATGCTTAAACATTGTATTATTGAGATATAAAAGGGAATATTTTCTCATGAAGGATCCAAATGTTTGAAATGATAGAGGGACAGAGTGAAAAACGGGGAAGGATAGCACACACCATTTGCATTTTGGCAGGTAGATAACACTTGCATGCTGCATGTTAGGGACATCTCATGCCAGAGTCTCCCCCCCAACCCCCCACCCAACACACACACACACACAAACGCACGCAAATGCACGCAAACACAGGAAAGCTTGAGAAAAAAGCATTTGCAACTAATCAATTTTATGTTTCATCCCCCTTAATCAAAACAGACGAGCCAGGGAACGAGATTTCGCTCAGGTTATCCGAACATTTTGGTTGTCAAACTTTGCCCGTCTGTCGCCAAATTAGGGATAAAAACAAAGTCACAAGTTATTTGCAAATGCCATTGTTAACTGAGCTCAGGTGCACAGCACACAGTGGACGTGTTGGCGCGAGTGTGACTCTTACCTGTCTGAGGCTAAGTGATACATCATGGAGACCAGATCAAACTGGTTTGTGAAGCATGAGGTGAGGTTTTACAATTTTAATGAACTGAGATTGAGAGAGAGAGGACGAGGATGACAGGGTTTGGAGGGGGAAGCTAACCGAAGTCTTTGGTTAAAGGAATACTTCAGAATACTACCCATTTGCATTTAGCTTTGTATTACTAGAATAGGGGTCGTAATTTTGAAAAATTGTGCTTCCCAACCTCAGTTTCCCCCGAGTCGAGAAATATCTTCATTCTTTTTTTTGTTACGTGCCCACCAGTGACACTTGGTAACATTTTGGAAACTGCAATGCTAATTCTGCACTTTTTAGAACCACTCGTAGGGGGACGGGACCTCATTCCCAGAATGTAAACAGTGTCCGCCATCTTTGCTAACAGGACCAAGTGTCACTGGTGGACACATAACAAAATAAAAGAATGAAGATATTTCTCAACTCAGGGGAAACTGAGGTTGTGAAGCACACTTTTTCAAAAATACTACCCCTATTCTAGTAATACAAGGCTAAATGTAAATTGGTGAAGTATTCCTTTAAATTTTAGCTTTTTTTGTGCTACATCTGATGCTCAACAAAATATCACATCTATACAAACTACAATCTAGTCAATTGATTGAATCATTTTTTTCTTATATTAGTATGGAACTAAAATACTTTATAATTAAATCACAATGATAATTAAAAATGATCATTTTAAATCAAACATATGCAGATTTTTGAAAAAAACCAGCAAATGTGAAGCAATTTGTGGTTCCAGCTAGTTCTAATACTAATTTGAGTTATTATTAAGGCATTCTGCTAATGTTACAATCTATAAATGCATCAGACAGCAAAAGCTTTTACAGGTACCATCTTTCTTGATGTCTTTTGTGGAATATCTGGCAACGGCTGCAACAAACCTTTTAAGAGAAGCCATGAAGGGAGGACATGACAATGCTGACAATGAAAAGGGATGCAGAGGATGTTCTTTCTTTGTATGAAGACACTTTAGTTTATTTTCTGTAAAGCTCAGTCATAATCCATCGCTATCATAATTGCCATTCCAATTCATGATAGACGAAGCAAAGTGACGCTGCAAGCATGCAAACATTTCTTACTGTGAGACGCAGACGGAACGGACGCCACAATGTGAAATCAAAACAAAGACGGAGGCTTTGTCTTTTCACATGACAAGGTTACACAGGTGAAAAACCCGTTTTGTGTTAGAAATGTAGACACGTGTAGAGGCAGCACAGTCTGAGAGCACAGAGAAACTTATGAAGAAGTTAAAACACACAAAATAGATGAGTCAATAGAGCAGAGTAGTGTGCGAACTGTAAATGAAGCCCAGAATGAGGAGTGAAATATAAAGAGTCAGAAAAACTGCAAAAGATTGTTTGTGTCATTCAGGTTTGAAAGGGAGAATGAGTGGAGGACAGGACATTTTGTTTTGGAGATAAAACTTATTGAGCAAAAAAAAGAAAAAGGAAACATAGAAACATTAACATGGAGGTTAATCATGAATCACATAAAATATGATTTTAATTTGTCGATACCACAACCAAAAAGCCACAGCTGCCCTAAATGAACAGCAATGGTAATTATCAAAAACGTTTCCATTATCCATGATTTTTCAAATTTACCATTTTACCAAAAAACTGAATAAATAGTAAAGCACATTATTATTTCTTGATTAAGATGTCAAATTATAGGTATTTACTTTTTAGTTTCAGTGCTTGAATGTTAGGCCTGATTCATTTCTGACTTCTCAAAGAAGAAGCCCAGCGAGCCGGCTCAGTTTTGGGTATAAAAAGGTGAATTCAGTTTTTTTATTTTTGCCAAATAAATAACAATATTTTTGGATGAAAATACACAAATTGCAAACAAAATTTTTACATTTGTTTGTTTTTTATTTGTTTGAAAATACACTTTTTGTTTGCAATGATTGGAAATCCGCTTGCTCAGACTCTTTTGCGTTTGCGTTCCAAACTTGTTCTTTGCTCCCCTTTTTTTTATTTATTAGGAAGCTGCCTGCTGATTGGCTACTGAGTTTTGGAGCGACAGCTCTATGGACCGGAAGAAGTCGTTGTCCGTCTGGAAGTCATTTGTAATATCTCAAAGATAATATGACAAATGTTAGATACCATCCAACAACATTAAATTTTCCGTTATTATAAATACCTTGTCGGATGACGGCGGGGAAAACTTGAGGGAACGCAAACGAGTCGGAGCAAGCGATCATTGCAAACAAATAGTATATTTTCAAACAAATTAAATACAATATTTTTGAATGATTTAATTTTATTTGCGATGCATGTATTTTGATTTTGTGGTGCTCAATTCACAAAGTGTTGGTTGCTTCACGAAAAGTGTGTTGTTTGATAATATCGACACAAATATAATTCTACACACTCAATCTTTAAGTTAAATATTTTGAGAGTAAGTCTTTACTTTTTCCAAAAACCAAAATGATGAGATCTTTAATGATCTCATCTTATTGCTCCATATTTAAAGCTTACTCTGGACAAAATGAAAAAGTGCAGCAGGAGCAGGAAAGTCTGTTAAGTCTGTGCTCGGTCTTGGGTGTGGTCGCTCTTACCCGGGTCGTCGACGGGCATGGTGAACGTCAGCTGGTCACTCACATGTCCATACAGACCATTGGTGCACACTGCCACCACCTGTACCACATAGCTGGTGTTGGATACAAGATCATCAAGTATCGCCCCCTGGTGGTGGGAAAAGGAATGTTGAAAAAAAAAAATTGGACAAAAATTGAAGAACCCTATTCAAGCTACAATCTTTTTTTTTATAATGTTGTGACATCTGGTGCCTTTGTATTTTGACCATGGAGAGGTTCATAATTCTAATTGCCATTTACTTATATATAAAATGAATGTGGTGTTAATGTGCTGGTTTATAATAGTGGTGGATGATTTCACATCTAATGGGATAAGAATAATGTGGTTGAAAGACAAACTAATTCAGACCTGGCATAGATGGTAGACTAATATCAACATTATGACAGTCTTTCTCACCACATCTTGGTCTCCATCAGTCAGGTATTCAGAGGGGACAGCGTTTTCTACATTGGCGAATTTGTAGGTGACAGAATATTTCTCGATGGTGGCGTCAAACACAGCCCGCGGCCGCTCCCACGTCACCAGCAGGCTGCTGAGGTTGTAGGGCGCCGACTGGATGTTCTCTGGCTCTGAACTGCAGACTGAGAAACACACAGACAAGAACAGGTTACTTCCAAAATCCCAATGTTATCTTATGTGTTATCTTGTGTGTCGTTTTTTATGGCAGTAACTGGTTTTCCTGGAGTTTTCCTGCAGCCGTAAAGCTGTATACGTGTGTAACATGTCAATATAAATGACTGTCCATTACATTCAAACCACTGTCAAGTCAGGTATTTCTCTGAATATCAGTGTTTTGTTGTTGCGTCTGTGGAGACACAGAGTGACACATAACAGCAAAGCACAACAGCTACTATATGTTAGTAAAGTCAGACAGCAGTGAATTTCAGGTTAAGGAATTATCCCCGGTTCCCTGAAACATGAGCGAGATGAAACAAATGTTGCAAGATAACTTTAATGAGTAAGATACAGGGTGTTGGAGGACAACAGTTGGATTATGGACCTGGTTTTCATCTTTTTCAGAAAGCTCTGCTGGTTCACCCGGGGCGTGGGGTTAAGTCTGAGGGGGAATGTCGTCTGCTGCACGTCACACCACAGAAAATAGTTGATTCTAATGTATTGTGCTGCATGAAAACAGCCACATCAGCCATATCTGGGTGGTATTTGCTTGATTCATTTTTCCTATTAGACAAATGTGTATTTGTAAGTGACAAAGGACTGACTCTGAGGTCAGGGACATTGTGGTCTTAAAAGTAAAAAAAGAATCATAATAATAAATCATACCGGCTGAAGGAAAAAAGGCAATTATGTTTGTATAATGTACCTGTCTACACAGGTATAGTCTGATTTAATTAAATGTACAAGTTAAGCAAAAGTACAAGGTATTCTACCTTTACAAAGTTTAAATCGATTCTTTTATCCTCTAAGAGCCAGCTTCATAAGAGTCTTGGTACAAGCACTGAAAATAATATATCATATTATGACAATAATTGGGTTCTTTAGAAAATGAATGTTAAGACCTTGCCTATAAATGAATAAAGGTTTCATCACAGTCTGTTTTCTGATACTTTCCCACACTGACTGTCATCAGTTGACACGGTGCTGACTGACGCTCACGAGGTTATTATTTATTCTGTCTGTGATTGTGAAGTCAACTCCTGCAGTGTGATTATGATTCTGGGTCAGGGTCGAGATTAAAGCAGCAGAGATAATGCAGATGACAGACACTCAGAAGTTTGGGATTAACACAGATTTAAAAAAAAGGCTGATGATTGAAGACAATAGAGGAGAGAAAGCTCCACGTATCTGAGCACATACATATAAAGATCTCACTTTGCTCTGTGGAAAATGTCCTGCTGTATGTTAAAGCTGCAATGTATATGTGTTCCGCACTCTTATAAATACACATAGTTAAAAAAAACAAAAAAAAACAAAGAGGAGGCAGACCAAGTTCAACCACTAGAGGGCAGAATTAGCCAGTAGATTAAACTGAATCAGACAGTTATAATATCCTGATGAGCAGCAAAAGTTAAAATCTAAAAATATTGTTTAATAAGAGAGGTATTTTCGGCTAAAATGGATAAGGTAACAATTCAGTTTTCTGAACTTATGTTGAAGAGAAGTCTAGAGATAAACTAGATGCTGTAAAATTAATTCCTGGCCCTACAATGGACTGGCGTACTGTCCAAGGTGAACCCCGCCTATCGCCATATGTCAGCTGAGGCACAGCACACATAATGGATGGATCAAGACATTTCATTTTTAAACAGCAAAATATATAGATGATACTTTGACAGCAACAATATCGGGTTCGAGAAACATTCACACATTTATTCACATTCACACTCCGGGACAGATAAAGTGAGCAAAAGGGGTCGACTTGTTCAATTTTGCATAATTATGCCAGTTATTCTGTTTTTAAGGAGCGCAAGCTTTCAAATTTCAATGTTAATGCGGTCATTTTCAAACGAGAGGGTAATCGTGTGAACTTGTGCAGGGAGAATTTGATCTGTGGATAATTAGAGCAGACAGAGATCCCGGTAATTAGCAAGTAAGTGCTTTGTAAATGAATTGTTATACTGTGATAATAAACTGTTGTCAGCACGGAGGTTTATTAATTTAACTGATCCTTTACCTTAACTTGACACTGTTACTTTGACGCCGCCACATTATTTACACTACAGGATTCGTCCCTCAATACATTTATTTACACAAATGATTGAACTCATTACATAATGCACAACTATTAACAAGATGTAATCTCTTGGAAAGAGAGTCACAATGTACAAGTCAGCACATGTGTGTGAGTGAGTGAGGTTGGTACTGTACAACCTGAAACCTGACTCATAATTCAACCTTCTCCTTTCAACACACGATAATCACCGTGAGGAACTTTGAGTGAAAGGCTTCGTTGTACTTTGTTGTACCTGGCATTTGAAGTTTTCATTAATTCATGTAATTCAACACTTTTGTCCAAAAGCAAATCACATTTACAACATCAAGGTTTAATTCCCTGCTTAGGGACTTCATTCTGATGTAGAAGGTTGATGTGGGAATATTTAGTTTTACATTGGAAATATAATATTTTGAGTTTACTGGACATTGTGACTGTTTTAAAGGACAATAATAATAATAATAATAATAATAATAAAATCAAAGTTCGTAAACCTCTGTTACCAGAAGCTGCCCTGCCCCTCCAAAACAAACCCCACAGCTCAATACATTTCATTACTAATTATATAACAGAACCAGCAACAATCAATGGCCAACACCACATCCAGCTGTTTTCTTTCCATCACTGAGGTTTTATTTAGGTCACTGGAGTTCTATTCTCATCTCTCCTTTCTGATCCATTCAGACTCTAATTAGCACAAACGAGAGTCTCAGTGAGGTCAGTCACATCAGATGCCGTAATAATAGAAAACATTACTGGGTCATTGTTGTGCAGCAGAGATTATTAATCATCTCAGACATTTATTGTCCAAAATAAGTCAAGAGAATTTTTACAAAACACAGTATGAGGTATATTTTAAATATATGTCATATTGTACAGTTTAATTGGTGTAACTGTTACCAACAAATCCATTGCACTGCAGCTGCAGGGTAATTGTTTCTCTTCTGTTTAATTTATCTTGTTTCATTTTTGTTTTACTCCTTTTTTTGAATTCTTAGTTGTCTTTTTATACTACCTTGTGCTTCTACTATATTATTTCATGAAACGTTTACTGTAATCAGTTGCTAAAAGACATTTTGTTGACATCCTAATAGACATCAACAGAGATGGGAGTAAATCACACATTATGCAAGTCTCGAGTATTAACCTTCAAGACATTCTTGCAAGAATCAAGCGAGTCCAGTCCCTGCTTTATTGGATTTGGCATGCGTACTTCTCCTTACCATAACTCCGAGACCATTTGTGATGTCTAGAAAATTCAAAAACTACCAGAAAGCAGAGAAATAGAGCATATATATATACAGTATATTATTCCTGTCATTATGGTATGGAAGATGATTTTCCACAAATTCCACATTTAAAATGTGCTTAAAAAGAGTCCCCCTCCTCTGGCCATCAATAATTAAAGTTGTCTGTAGAAAATAAAGGTGTCTGTAGCCCTCGCAATATTTTAAATCAAAACCTATACTTGACTGAACTCACTGAGACACTTTCCAGCACAATCTGAGGTGTCGGTGATCATCAGGTATAGGATTTTGGAATCATACCTGGTGTGGGGACCTCCTCAGTGCCGGTGTAGGAGGAGTACACCTGTCCCATGAACTGCTGCTGCTCCCTGTAGTTGTTCTGCAGATAGTCCATCAGCATCACGTATCCTGCCTGCTGCATCGTCATCACCTCGCAGAACATCTCCAGCTGCAGCACGGGAGAAAATGACAGAACGACGTCAGAAAACAGCAGCAGCAAAAAGCTCTGCAGACACATGGAATAAGGAAGCCAAGCCAAATGTAACCTGCAACCAATTAGATTATTTGGACGTCTTAATCAAGAAATAATAATGTGCTTTACTATTTTTATATACTGGCATATTAACAATTATAGAAACATAAACAATGATATTTGATAATTACCAGTGCTGTTCATTTAGGGCAACTGTCCATGAAGTCTAATACATTTGTTGAGCACTGTATGTCATGCTATACTATGTTCAGTATGTGTTCATTTGACCATGAAAGCTGCTGAAACAGCCCTTTAACCTGCAGTCCACCGCCTCTGCACCTCTGCAGGTGAGTCACTTCCCTCTGGTTACACAACAGTGAGTCAAACAGAGCCCATCAAGGCTCTTCGTGTCGTTTTAAGCGCCGACATTGACGATTAAACCACCAGTCTGTGGCAGCCTGAGCTGAGCTGGAATGTAGACCAGCTGAGGCACGTCACCTGGAGAAAACCTGGAGCAGAGAAGAACCACAGCGTCCACCAGCACAGCTGTGGTGACTTACACTTCAACGACTGGTGTCAAAGCAAAGTCAAACAAAAGTCCAGACTCCTGATGAAGGTTTGAGGCCGGAACGCTTTAATGTACACTGTGTTTATTTAGGAGCGCTACCACAGTATTAAACCTGGAGATGCTCTCACATTGCTCTTGAAGTCTCATGTGAAAAACCCTTTGTGTTTATGTTTTCACATGTTTGTTCAAGTTTGTACCTTTAAACCTATAAAGATCTTTTGTGAGCTAATATCTGTTTGGTGTAATGACTGCTTCTGTATGGTTGTCAGTCACTTTTGGCCTGAGGGCCTTTCTCACGCAACACATACACACACACATATTCACGCAGCTACCCTTGTAAGGACTCGTATCGACTTCCACTTATTTGAAGCTTTGTCCCTCACCTGAACCACAACAAAAATTCTAACTATAGCCCTAAACTTAACCGGTTTCTTTGAAATGAGGTCCTGCCTTATAAGAACCAGGTTTTGGTCTCCAAGAACCGGTCCTGACAAGGTCAGTGTTTATGCCAGAAAACATACACAGATGCACACACACACACACACACACAGTTTCTCTGCCTCACCCATGACTCGAGTGTTTCCTGATCTCTGGCAGGATAATTCCTCCTTTCAGCTCCTTGGGCAAGTTTTTAAAAAGGTTGTTTACAGACGTTTCTGCAAATGAACGAGAATTCCACAGCCGATGTCTGCTTTATAAGGACCACACCAGTTGTGGCCGTGCAGACACTGCACAAGGATGCTTTTTTGTTTTGTTTCTGTGCCGCAGAGGCACACAGTGTTTGTTGTAATGTGGTGATGCAGTTGCTAAGGATGCTTGAACTTTATTTATGTGTCAACATGTCAATCACGAGCACGTCAAGTTGTAGACCGGATGTTTTGGGGGCAACTTGTAATTCATGTGACGCACTTCAAGTTTTTTTGGCAGCAAGTTGTAAGAGGCGCACCCACCCCCCGGTCATGAAGAACACAAATAAGTATTTAATTATAAGCTATAATGACCAAGCAACTTATAAGAAGGACAACAAGACGATCATAATCTGTAATAATAAACGAAATGTTTATTACAAATACAGAAATATAAATTCTACACTCACCTGCCACTTTATTAGGTACACCTGTTCATCTACTCAATGCACCCGGTCATTGTCCAGTAGACATTGTCAAATCAACTTAATGATATTCAAACTGAGTATCAAAATGGGGAATAAAGATCATTTATGTGACCGTGAACATGGCGAACAGGTCTGAGCTTTTCAGAATCTGCTGATTTACTAGGATTTTCATGTCTTGGGTTTAGAGAGGATGGTCTGAAAAAGAGAAAATATCTGGATCGACAGTTCTCTGAGCACTTTGATAGGTGTCTTGTTTACCTGATTAAGTGGCCGGTGAGTGTAAATCAAAGTGGCTGGACAAACCACTGTTTGCAGTGAACTATTGTTAATAAAACTCAACTAATTGTACCCTTAAAAATGACTTTCAGTGATGGCTAACATGAAAGTTTAGTGGACTGAACTGGACAACTGACTAAGAAAAAGAAATCGATGATTTACCTTTTGATGAAAATGGTTTAAGTGAAAATGTAGAATTTCTCTGAACTTCTCACCTGTTCATCAGAAATGGCCACCGTGTTCTTGAAGACAACCCACTCCACAATCTCGCTGCAGGGCGGTGTGGTCAGGGAGCCGTTGTAGATGAAATATTTCTCTGTGGAGTTGGGCAGGAGATCTTGGAGAGTGAAGGGTGAAACCTCTGCTCTCTTTCCTGGATCAGAGGAAGAAACAAAAAAACATTAATAAAAACGATAGAAGAAGCGGGAAAGTGAAAGGACGGGAGAAGGAGACGACGACGACATACCGTATCTGCTCACGCTCAAGATGCTGTCTATGATGGGCGCATAGTTTGGATTGTCTCCTGTGGTCGTCTGTGAAGAGAATATTTGACAAAAGTTTGACACACTCAAGGTTGAAAAATGAGTACAGGGAAACTTTAAATTTAAATTTACTTGGGTCACTTTTAGTTTACTTGTTACAAACTTGTCATATTAACAAAAGTATGACTTCATCTGCAAATTCTATTCATCTTAACTGACTTTACTGCGTTTGACTAAACATTATACACTTAAATATATGAAACCACAATACCTAAAGTACACATATGTATATACATATATATATATATATATATATATATATATATATATATACATATATATATATACATATATATATACATATATATATATATATATGTATGTATGTATATGTATACATACATATATATAATAACAACATGTGATCCTGTTGGTACAATCCACACCCACAAGCAGCTTTAGTTTAAAAAGGTGTAACTGAGTCACGCTCACATTCAATTTTCTTTTACAGCTTTTTGTAAAAACTTGAATCAAGGGTTTTAAAGACTTCTAATGTCTGAAGACTTTGAATGGTTTGGCTATTCATTGTAGTTGTTTAGCCTTTAGTTCCTAAATACTTTTTCTTTGCACTCTTTTCACATGCCGCTTACAATTAGAGTGTAAGACGAGGCTGCAGCTGGAGGTATTTATTTGGGTTGTTGCAGAAATGATGTGGGGGTCATACAGATTCCTTGACTGCGCAGCGACAGCTTGGAAGTAATCAACATGCTTCATTGCAACAAAAACAGATGTGAGATCCAAACTCTTGAGTGGCTGTTTGTCACTCTGAGAACAGATCTGACCTGCAAGCTCACACACTGAACAACATCAGAAATTCAACTTTTTTAAACATGATCATATTATTAAATGGGCTAAAGGTAAGTTCCATAAACAGTTCTCTAACGCGACATGTATGGCTGTAAATGAACTGCAGCCTCATCGTTGCAGGGGCTCACGACAGCCGCGAGCGAACATCGTGGGCTCCGGCCAACACAGTGACAGAAGAGACTGCAGTATTTTACTCAGGGACAAGATAAACACTAATAAATAAAGCAGCACTCTTGTCTTGCTCGGCGCCGGTCATGTTCCTGGTTGACCTGACAAGCTGCTTTTCCTGCTTATGAGGGGTTTCTGTTGGAGTCTGTGATGTGCAGGGAGTCGGTCATTTGTTGATATCAGCAGACTCCAATCATACACAGACAACAACTCACTCGGTGCGGGAGCGCTGACAACATCACATCCTTTAGACCTTTAGACAGAAAATCCAACCACACTCCCATTCCTAAATTGCCATGGTAGAAAACAGAGGAGGATGCAGAAAGTCTTATTTTTAAAATTCATCTTATACAAAGAGCAACAACGGAGGACATCCATCATTGTGTGTTCTTTGTTCTTGGCATGTGGCCATCTATAACAAGATGAAGAAGCTTTGTTTGAGAGAAGCCTGCAGGTTGCACAGATTATCCCTCCTGTCTCACACAAGTGTTGATTATCTGTCGACAAATCAAGCGGCTGCACTTTGACCATCTCCACCATGTAGGGGCCATTGGGGTACCTATGCCAACAGTGTTACACAGAAGGGTGCAAAAAAACGTGATTGTATGGATTGGTTATGTTGGTACCCTTCTCAATGGTTGGCGATGGAAATGCAAATAATTACGTGACGTACCAAACTAAAATGAGCTGTACTGCTCGGCGTAAAGCGTCCAAAGGACTGGTTTGCGTTCACACATGCGAAACTCTGAGCGAGACCAGCACAAATGTTGTGTTTTTTGTGATCAGAATGCATTCAGGACAACTGGGTGGGCTTACTCCTGAATTTAGTGCTGTTCACTTTAATTACTAAGGATTGACATTGGGAGTCTAAACAATGACCCAGTTATCAGCTATGGCAGCCTGGCACAGCAGCCCAGATACAAAGTTTGATAATTCATCTTGTGTTGGATGCTACTTTCTCCACCCTGATCTCCACCCAACCTACAGTCCAACACACACACAGCCTGCAGCTTCACATCAGACATTTTTTCTCAGTTTCGTTGGAACATGGCTTCTGTCAGTTCAAACATGCCAGCATGGCCCCCGGGGCACTGCAACTGCACAAAGCTGAGGTAGAGAAAGTATGCGTGATGCTTTCGCATCCTGGCTGTGAACATGAAAACACAGACAGGAGCACAGAAATGATCCAGAGCCAGAAATATGAATCACATTGTTCATATGTGGTACAATCTATGTGGTAGTGCTCCAAAATCCAGAGACTCTGCTTCCCTCATCCCTTTTTTTTTTTTTTAAATCTTCAACAGAGGTCATCGGTAAAGTTGCAGTCTGCCAACTTTTAGAATTTCAGATGAGCTCCTAAAACCATACTATGAGTACAAATCTGTTACTGCTGCTATTGACACCCCCGCAACACCTGGAGTGATGCTGCCCCATTCATACTGGTCAGGAAGTGCACACAACACCTGCCAACATCTGGCTTTTCAAGTTTCAATCAGCATTCACTCCAAGGCCAAGTGATTCAACAACAGTCACAGGTTTTTTTATCAACTCTGATTGGACTCAAGAGTCTGCACATTTTCAGTCATCTAAAATTGTTCACTTTAAAATAAGATAAAAATGTGCTTCCATTGCAACGATGCCAGTGCTCTCTTCTGTTGATCGGTCGCATTGGTCGTTGGCAGCACGTTTATAACGTTGAACATGACTCGCAGAGGAAAACCACAGAGTTGCAAACTCCTCCAATTTTGAGAACATAGGTGTATTGTATGTACAAAGGTGAGGTGCACTAAAAGTTCCCCGTCTGCAGTAGTTTCATTTATCCTAAATTTAATCAACGACATCGGGTTTTTATGCATTTCAAAACTCACTCTACTGTTCTACTTAAAGTCTCACACACACAGACACACCTCAAACAGCACAGCGAGTGCTGTTATTCTGCCTCCAGCCTTGATGGATTCATCTAGAGAGTCGAAGCGATCTGCTTCATAACAGAAGATTTGCATCTGTGGAAAACAAGATGAGTATGTTTACCTGGACAAGTCAGAGCAAGTGCACTCACAAATAGAACACCAATACTTTTTTCAGCTGTGGTGCTCCTGTTCTGGTAATTGCATACATACATGCTGATCTACGGCTCCATCAGCTTTTTAAATCTGGAAATAACATCATGAGAATATCCTTTAAGGTCAGAGTTTGGTGGTACAAGCCTGAAACCAGGGCGAAACCTACAAATACTAGATCACTTTGGACAGCATTTTCTAAATCTCATGACTCAAGTACTGTAGATGCACAAGTAACACTTGTATTATCAAATGCTCCTGTACTAAAAACTGTGAAATGGAATATGGGTTCTCACCTCTAAAGGGTATTTGACTCCATCCAAACTGTGTTCGGAGCCATCTGAAGAGGCATTGCAGCGTCCCCAGTGGAAGGTTAAACGTCCAACCTTGAACTTTGACATGAGGCCTCCTCCACTGACATAAAACTCTCCATCCACGTCCACCGCCACTAAAAAAGACAAAGGCATATACATGACACTGCATGCACTGTATGCTGTGTGTGTGTTTTCAACATAACAGAATGCCTGAAACTGCATACAAATCTGTGACAGTGTCTTTAAAACTGTGAAGACATGAAAACGATGCTGTCAAACTTCTCAGTGAAAATGACAGATTATCAAACGTACAGAAGATGAAAAGATCAGAGATCCTACTACACCATGTAATTCTCCACCAACGCCTTCAATGGCACATGGCACAATGACTCAGTCAATGAGGGGATCTTCTTCAGCTTGGTCTTTGTTTGACCCGACAAAAGGTCCCTTTAGGATCAAAACCTTCTTTGATGGTCTAATAAACATGGAGCATTATATCATCCTTTCATCTTCTCTGCTATACCGTACATCTCAGCCCAACGCCCTCAACACAGAAGGGCCATGTGACTATTGTGTTGTATAGATAATGCATGTTTTTCCATGTGAATGTCATCAATCTGCTGAACACACTTCACTGTCTGTGGTCTGTGTGTGTGTGTGTGTGTGTGTTATGTTCTATTAGGTTTCCCTTTAACCTAGTCTAAAAAACAATTTCCTCTCAAGGAGGGCAAATATTGGCTCAACTTGTTGTTGATTCATTTGTGGTGAAAACCTTGTTTGTACAATGTCACCAGCCTTAAAATATCCACACGCAACAAGCCGTCGATGGACTTTTCTTCTTCAATCGAAAGCTCCTAGCGAGTTTTCACTGAGAGTTTTGTAAATAGTGGGAAAAATAACAATTAAAACAAGATTGGGCCCATTTGTTTGCTGATAAAAACAGGTTTAAGTCAGTAATATCGGACTGAACCATGCTCATGTCATTACTGAAAGCATACGGTGCAGCTAGCGGCCAAACATCAACTACAACAAGTAGTTGCAGAGAGTCCTGTTACGAAGAAGTGCAAGACTTGTTTGTTTTCAGCTTTTTGAAAACCAAGGCTGGATGTTTTCTTTGTCTACAATTTCACTTTAACAATTGCCTTGAATGAAGACTGCAGGTTATTGTGTTTCACCACACTTAGAGAGAGAGGAAATATACTGTATGAGAGAGTCTCAAGTCTGTCAAATGAGAAACTGGTAACTGTATCTTTTACAGTAAGAAAAAAAACACAGTTTGAGGAGAGGCCATTGAGGATTAATGAACCTCAAGACTTGACACCTTTTCTGGACATATATATTATTTATTAGCATTTAGACTATTGCTTGCTCCGCTAAAATGCCGTCATTTCAGACTGATGTAAAATGCATCACACCTGGTGCACATGCTGAGTAGGGATTTTCAAATTGCAGGAGGCACAATATTTCTCTTCAAATTACCATTTTAGATTAAATATTGTCCTGATTCCACAGACTGAAGAGAACATATTTGTTTCTTACAGATCTGCACAAATATCACATAGTAATCGTTTAAAATATGTCATTCAAACGAAAATGAGATAATGTAGATGTAGAAATGACCATTCCCTCTGATATCGTGAATCATATCACAGTGGCAATGAAAAAAGCTTTCTATTACTTTTCTATCTGTAACGACCGCTCATAGTGTTTTATAAAGCAACTTCACTTCCACCCATTTACAAACTACTATATTTACTGCTTTGCCCGTCACTCCCATTCATAGAGAGCCAGCAGAGTCTTCAGCAACAATTTGGGGTCCAGTGTCCTGCACAAAGAAGTTTCAAACTGCTCGACTTTCTGAACCACAACCATACTGTAATTCCACCTGAGAAAGAAAGAAACAAATATCCCATCCTGCTGAAAAAAGTCAGGGAAACCATTAGGCATATTCTATTGGTTTCTATTGGTTTCTAATGGTTTCTAATGGTTTCTAATAGTTTCTAATGGATAATTACGTTTTCCTAATGGTTTGGTTTGTTTTTCTAATGGGATTCTATTATCTCCTACACAAATATACAGGAATTAAACTGGTCCCTACAGGAGTCTAATAGTTCCTACAGGAGTCTTAATGTATAGACATGTCTCTAGTGCCAGTGTTATAGTTTCTGTTGCAGCAGTAGGCTTCTCAATATGTTTTTCTAATAGTTTTAGATCCTAATGCTTTCCTTAGCTTTCTAATGGTATTACATTCTAATGAGACCAGTAGGTTCCTAATGGTTTTACATCCTAATGGTACCAGTAGGTTCCTAATGGTTTCTTCTGATGGTTCCTAATGGTTTCTTCTAATGGTTCTTAAAGGTTTCTTCTAATGGTTCCTAATGGGGTTCCAATTCCCATTAGATTGGGAACCATTAGAAACCCAATTGTTCCTAATGTTTTTTCTAATGGTATTCTACTGGATTTTTCAGCAGGGTATGGGACTCTAGTAAGCTCTGAGGAGTTGCTGGACAAAAAAAACAACTATGCTTAAACACACATTATGACAATTCTCTGTGCTGACAAGGTCAGAGTCTTCAGCTCTTGTTAACAGTGACCATCAGCAACATGAGCAGGAGAATGACCTCACCAGTCTTGCCATCATTCTTGATGGTTGTCCTGTCAGTTGTTGGACTCTCCCAGCCTTCAAACTGCAACTTCTGGTACTGCAGCTTCACCTGGGACAGGTTTTCCTCAACGTTGATGGGAGACTGCTTGGCGTTGCTGCAAGATGGAAACCTCTTGGCCCAGTTGTTTTGGTTTAATGTTCCTGGGAAGCAAACAAAAAGAACACCCTTCAATATAAACTGATCACAAGACAGCAGCATTTGTTTTAGCTGTGAAGTCACATATAAGTAACTCAACTGTAAGACTAGTATTACATTATCCATATCTGTGAGTATGCAAGGATCCACCTGTACCAACCAATTTGTTGTTGTGTCTCCATGGTCACTCTTGAATATCTGCGTGATTCAAATACATTTACATACTATACTCTTCTCTCTATTTTGCAAGAATGCACAGAATCTGCCTGATTTTTAGTTTTTATGATAAAAATTTCCTGTCACGATTATCCTGACCAAAATAATTGCAACTTGCGATATTCTTGCAATGTCTGAAAAAACATGCATTTGATTTTTTTAGCCATCTGTCTGTACTTTCAGAGGTCCGAAACATCGCAGATATATAACAATAATGAATTTAATAAGATCATAATAAGTCATGAGGAAAGATGCAGCTCCCCCTTGTGGTACATAAAATATAAATCACAAGGACTGCATGTTGGTGAGTTATGTAATTTATAGCAGATAGATTTTGAAATTCCTGATTAGCCCATTAGTAATAAGTATGGACTTCTCATTCTGAGCAGTCATGTAATGATCACTCAGAGGTATGCTGCTCTGGGAGAGCTAGCTATGAACTAACAAGGTAAAAAAATGTCCAACTGTTCTGCTGCACTCCAGCTTCAGTGCTAATATCAGCACATGGGGTCAAAGGCCAAGATCTTTCAATGTTAAAGAACACTTTGGTGAAACATAGCCCGCAGCCTTAGACCAACAACTGCCGCTCATTGAAAGGGTTCAGCATTAGGTTTCCTCTTCTCTTTCATACACTGACATGATGAACGACACAACTACAGTATGGGAAAAAATGCTATAGTCTGGAATACAAATTATACCCCCTGTAGATGTCCCTCCATTCATTTGCAAGTGTGTCAGCTTCGGAAAACTGATTTAATCCAGCAGCTCCTATTCAAGTCAAGCTGATCTACAGCTTCAGGCTCTATGAAAAATGATCCCAGCAGTGAGGTGGGGTGCAATCATAAAGAGTCCAGGTTCTACTCACATGTCCTGCTGCTGATGTGACGGCACTGTGTGAAAGGACTACATGTGGATTTGTTCACATCTGCTCTCACTCCGCTCCTCAGACACAAGTCACATTCAGGAGATGAGAAACAGCATGGAAGCTGTGGTCTGTCTGCATCACTGTGTCTCTGGTTCACAGCAGCCATATCAAATATTTAGAAAGTTAAATGAGTATGTCTCGCCAGAGAGAGAGTTTGTCTCATATAAAGTCTGTTTAAATGTAAGTTTCTGAATACGCAGATCTAGACTGTGACAAGGGTTGCCAACTTTCTGATAGGAAAATAGAAAACGGTTACACCGTTTACACGTTACTGTGATGCTATGGTACACAGTACTCGGACGACCAATTAAAAGTGCCCATTTTCTGTTGGCCAGTAATGAATGACAGACAGATCGGGAGGAGGATTTTATTTCCCCCTCATACAAATCCCACAATCTTCATGAGTGGACTGAAGCGACTTCAGCGAACAAAGGAGTCGCCAAGTGGCTGAGGTTGGGCCTGATTGTCCGACCTGTTATAGAAAACAATTCACTGAGATTTCAAAATAAGGTCGTTTTCACACATAATAGTCCGCCAGATACGGTACGATTGGGGTATCGGTTCAATTGGGGGTTGCAACATTCCAACCAATACTTTTCAAATCAAATGTCAATATTTGCTACGTGTCCAAAAATAAATGACCCCCTCAAAATCCATGTTTTCTGGTTTTCAAACCAATATTTAGACTCCTTGTGACTCACTGTGCAGGTCTGACGTTGAAATTAAATGTTTAAAGTGTTGCTTAATGGAATCTGTGATCACTTAAAATGCTTCTGTGCTTAAAATAAAGACACACTCAATAGTGGTTGACAGTCTCTATACCTGGGTGCTAACGCATAATCTTTACAATCATCATAATTTCTGCTTATTAAAACCTGTTCTCAGTCGGATGATTACTTCCCACTCCATTTTAACAATAGGGTATATAGGGTGTCTCAATGATGGGTTGTGTGTGGAGTCACTTACTGTTACCATTAATGACTGTCTGACTGAAGAATGAACTGTCTTTTTTATTCAATGTGCTTAATAAAAACACATTATTATGTCTTGTTTCTTTATAGTAATGGTAAACTGGAACGTATCATCACGTCACATATGCACGTACAAGTTTGACAGTCTACTTCATTCAGATTCCTTCTCAAGACACCACATGTTCAGACTAATGACTTCTTACACACGTTTGCAGCTACTTTGCAGCTCCGACATAGTAATTACGCACCGAAGTGTTGTTTCAGCCAGCTGGTGTTTGTGTTTATGAGCAGGTGCATGAGTGGTCACATGACCACTGATACCCCTCCCTCCCTCCCACAACCCTTGCTGTTGATTGGCTGTTTGAGGCGTCTTCCTCCAGAGGACAAAAAGCACAACCAGGTCAGACGGGCTTTTAGGTCAGAAATGATACTAATACGTGCTCTTACCTCCCCGGTCCACAAACTATAGGTTACCAAAACAAGAAGAAACTATTCCAACATGTTTTATCCATAAGTGATAGGAAAAAAATACACTTAAATTTGAAGTAAAAGTATTTCCTGCTGATTCCTTTTTACCCTCATGACTCTTGAGGAGATTGGGACACATTGATTGACAGCATCAGTTGCAGCAGGTCAATTTACAGCCACACATGTAACATTATGATGTGTTGAAAGTCCTTTAGGATAATGTTAGTTCCAGAGTCTGTGGCTCCATTATTTTGGGGGTTGGTGATCCCCTGCTCTTACCAACAACCACCGCCACCCTTATTTTCTCCAAACATTGCTTTTTCTCAAATTCAAAATCATATTTATTTCTGATGAACACAACAAGTGTACAGGAACTGGTAAGTCCAAATGTTTAATCGGGTCCATGCCAAATTTGACTGAAGATATTAGTCTGTACCTGATTTTCCATGATACATGGTATAATTTCTTAAGAAATTCCAGAAAATGTTGAAAAACACCTTGGCAATATTAAAGAAAGTGAAAAAGTTTCCTCTATCCGCCCAGTAGTTCAGTAGTTTTTGAGTAATTCTGTTTAAGGTCAGAAACACAGCACTAAAAACGTAATCTACAAGGTAATTATAACACTTATGTCAGGTCTGTATCATAATTAATATAATCTTTTTCAATGGTACCTTTAAAACAATCTTAAATATAAGTGCACCTCTTGAACTTCAAATATTTACATTCACTTTCCTACATTAAGTTAGAATTAGTTTCCACATTACTGTCAGTGACCAGGACACTACATTATACTGCATCAGACTGTTGTACCTGTTAAGTAAATATTTTTTGTTATGTGTTACTACTTATTACTATTAGTCTTATAAATATGTCTACAGGTTCAGTCTAGTGTAATAAATAAGGAGTCTGAACACAGTCTGGACTAGGAAGAATGTAAGAAAGGATGAGGTCAGCTGAGTTCCTGTGTGTTTTAAACACTGAATTAAGAAAATCCTCAATAAATAAAATAAACCTAAGATTTAAGTAAATCTAAGTAATCTTAAGTAAATTTATATGCTGTCCTGTTATGATGCTGTTCCTCCTGGATACATAGTGCACATAACTAAACATTCGTGAGAAATTTCCAACACTTGTAATAGACATTGTTCTTCTTCTCCTCCTTCTTCTTCTCTCTTTAGGGATCGCCACAGCGGATCATCTGCCCGACATTGTTCTTGTTTAACAATAAAAAATAAAAACTCTTGACACTAGACTCTCGCGTGAACAGGTGCGGTTATTCCGGACCATAATAATGAATTGGACAGATAACCTAAACATAGTACGGAGAAAACAGTAAAATTAAGCTGTGTGTAGCAGCTGGGTAAATAGCAAAACGATATCCAAACTTGTATCAAAGACAAACTACATGTATGTAGACACATGGACACCCTGCCTCCATGCTTCTGGGTTTAGGCTCTGCACCGGATATTAAATCTTTGAGATCTTTTACCATCACACAGAGCAGTAGTGATCGTTTATCATCTTCATTGATCTTTCAGTGACACCGCATGTGTTTTATTAGTAGTTAATAGATCCAAAATCTAGCTTTTATCACCTACAAGTAATCAGCAAACTGCCAAAACTCACAAGTGTGGCTGCTGTTAAATAGAATTCTTGTTGTGGTCTGTGATCGTAGAATAATAAGAGGACAAACCACCTAACATCTCTTTACTGAATCTCGGGTGTATATAATGTTGAGCTCTCTTCAGAAGCAGAAACATCAAATAAATGTGTTTATATTCACAAACACATCCCAAAGTTGGTAAAATTGGATTCATGTGACTCTAAAGGCAAAGGCAGCGTATTTTTTTTCTGAATTATATTTTCAAATGAGGCATTAGAGTCAGAGCTGCTCTGTGAATGCTGGAGTCGGCACAGTGTTACTGCACGGGGAGATCAGGCATCCAGTCCATTGCTCAAGGGCAATGTGTTTGGTGATGGTGGCGAGCAACAGCAGCAACTGCAAAAGTCAAACTCTATAGTAATGCTCAGTGTTTTCAGTCTCAGTGCAAGAAGGTTAAGAGTGTAATGTTAAAATGCTTCATTATATTTTTGTGAAGGATATACATCCCAAAACAAGAAACAAACATGTTTTTTCTGTCTCTTGTGTTTACCTGCAGTGTTGGAGGGTGATGGTGGAGGAGGAGGAGCTAACCACTTCTCACAAGGGCAGTGAGGCACACCTGGTTTCATTTCTCACCTGATTCACCTCCCCATAAAACCGGCTCTGACTTCACTCCTGTGCCAGATAATTCAGTCAAATCGGTAGAGCGAGTGGAAATTCTCCAGTGAAACTGCTCATGTGAATATTTTGTGAACGAGTCGAGCATTAATTCTAACGTTGCCCTTTTTCTATGTTTGTACTCCAGCTCTGCGCCTTGCTGCCCTTATATTTTTTCTGTGGACCTGCCTCCTGCCACCAGCCGCCTGCAGCAGCGGACACTTTTTGTTAATTAAGTACTTGATAAACTTTTTGTTAAATAAACTGTCGATCATCTACAGCCTCTTGCGTTTGGGTCCTCCTCTGTTCTCCAGGCCGTAACAATTTAGCTCCATCCAATATTTCTGATGAGTACTAAAGTGTTTGCACAGCTCAAGATAAATTATTTCTGGTTACTTTTAAACACCCTGTTGTGTTCTCTTTGGTGTCATCAACCAGTGAAAATGGATCAATGCCATAATATCCATGCAAAACATACAAAAATAAAAGCCAGTTGGTTTCGGTCTTTTATGGAATTAGGAGACTCCGAGTTAATAGCAGACTCCTTGTTTTCTACAGTACATTCTACACACTGCCGCACCCGCAGGTGAAACCAGGTGTTGAATGAAAGGTAATGTTGTTGCACGGTACAGCAGCATGCAGAGCTGTCACAAAGCAAACACTGAGTCATGGCATGGCATGATGACAGTCAACAGGAAAACCCTCTGACCCACTGACTGATGACTGACGGCTTATTATTCAGCATGCAGTGAGAGGGAATGTGGTGCCTGCAGAGCATCTGAAAACACGACTCACCTGCATATGACCAGTCAATGTCCTCGAAGAGCTTCCGTTGATTTCTGTAAGCATATCCTTCACCTGAGGAGAGAGAGAGAGAGAGAGAATAGGTAATTTTAATGTGTTTACAGATGAACTGTCATGGTGATTTTTGTCTTTATTTGAACAAAACCTACTGCAACAGCATAATGTTTGCGATGGTGTTTCTTTGAACCAAAATAGAAATCCAACATAGTTTTTGTCGCAAATGAGGGAATGGGAATGATGATAAAGACCATTTCCTCTTTATGACTGTGGTTAGGTTTAGAAAAGATGATGGTTTCCCCAACTGAAAACCATATAAACACACTAAAATATCTCCATAACACAGAAACAATAAGCAGTAAATCTCCCTCTGTTAGGTCGATCTGTGCTCTGCAGCTTGGAAGTCTTGCTAATGTCTTGCTTTGACACAAGCCTCCACCCCGCCCCTTACTGAGAATTCCAAATACCATTGGTGATGTCAACAACAAATGTCCTCCGAGAACAAATACGTTCCTCGTGTAACTGTCATTGTGAATGCAGTTCAGTAGAACATCATTTTTACGGAAATGGGTTTGCTGTTTATACGTGCACCAATGTCCTCCGTCCTTGTATTATAACAAATAAGCATAACTCAGAATGTGCTACAGCTTTGTGTGCAATAATTTAGTAAAATGCTTTACAGACTCAATGCTGTGAGACAGATGTCCCTTTAAAACGCTGCACTGACGGGTTCATTAGAGCGTTGGACTGGTTTTATGGTTTGATTTTTATTTGATTTGCTGCCTCACACAAAGTCACGGCTGAGGTTTCACTGAGTGAACAGCTGCCAAAAGCAGCTGGAAACGGCTACGGGCTCTGTTCAACTACAACACAAGCATGGAAAAGGTCAGCGATTACATTACAATTATTATAAAAGTGAACTTGTTTGTCATGTTGGGTTTTTATTTAGCAATGATACAATAAAAACATCCATAGATTGCAATGTCCTCCCTCAGTGATGAGCTGACCTTTGTCACACTTGTAACATAGATTTAGGTCCAGTTACATTTTGTAAGCGTCAAAGGCTTTTTTTATACTGCAGCCCAAATGGGATTTGTAAGCATATCCGATCAGAATCTGATCATCCTGACTAGATGATCATCGAGACTAATCTAGTTTAGTCTTCCACATGGATCTCTATAGTTACAGGCCACGGCATGGAAGAACAAGAAGTCTAAACAAAATGGAAGAAAGAAACCTGTGCCTGTTTCTGTCCCAAATTTCTGGCGCATATTTTCTTATGATTTTTAAACTATTGTCCACTGAGTTGATCCAATTAACTTCCATCTCCCCCGGTTGTTGTTGGTGTGTAGTGTGAATCATCTTAGGAAAAAAATCAGATCTCATGTGTTTTTCTAGCTGTCCAGACTTCCGAAAAATCAAGCTAGATACAATCTGGATATGCTTAAAAATCCGATTTGGGCTGCAGTCTAAACAAGGCCAAAGGCATTTCTGCACTGACCCAGAGGATTAGGAGTCTTCATTTCCCCCTCTTCCATCAAGGCCGTGTAAGGTCCGATTCAGAGCGGATGCCAAATCTTGAATCTTTGACAGTCAAAGAAGTGGCTCTCAGCCAAGAAAACAGGTTGGAGAGTAGCACCAGTACACTGAGCTGGACTAGAACCAAGATTTAGCCCCCTGTTGTTTTGTTGTTGTTCAAACATATACATGTGTTCGGAGTGATGTAGGGATTTTACTAAATGGTGGCTCTCTAGCCTTTAAAAAAGCAAACCTATTTTCCGGGGATTTGCAAGTTGAAGCAACTCTGAATCAGCATTGGCACTGAAATAGCACTGAGTTCAAATTGATGAAAAGGTGGAAATACCCATTTAGCGTACATGCTAACTGGACCCATCATTGGATGAAAGCACTTTATGGTCAGTGCCTGAACACATAGGGTTGTATTCACTAGATTAATAGGTGTAGCCGCCATGCCGGTTCCTCATTTGTGTGCTTTTAAAATACATGAAAGGAGGAAAGGAGGAGCTGAAGTCCCTCTTCAGTGTGGAAGAAATATTAAATTGGTCAATTCTGAGTGATTTGAATGTTATGTGTTAACAAGGCCACAATCCCAAACTGTAAAAATGTTGTTTATATTCGAATTGTAAGGAGAAAGTAAGTGGATTTGTGCCAGATATCAGTACTGGGCTCCATCTTTTCATCCACATTTTAGTATTTTTGGCTCAAACCAAACCAAACAATCCTACACTCCCAGAGGCTGTGGTCATTGTTACGCTCACTGCTTGACAACAGCGTTAAATTCCTCTGGACCACTCCAACCCTCTGTCACGCACATAATGAGATCCCATCAGGAAGTGACATCATTAACCCGAGCGGCTGTCCCGGCATCTGTCACTTTAATGAAGTCTGGAGTCGTCGGAGAACAACACGTCATTACCACCACAGAGTGCCGAGGACCAGGACTGAGAGACAGAGGTCACATGACACGGGGAGGGGGGGGGAGTGAAATGATGAGGTGTGTGTTACAAGCACTCTGAGATAAATGTTGAGAATTTATCAATGAAACATCATCAACATCCAGAAGACACTACCAAAGGTTTTTACTCTTTTCCTATAAACTGTGTCATGGTTTTGTTGACCAATTAGATGAGACGTGTTGACATTAAAGTCCGACTATATATAAAAATGATGGATAAGTTCATTAAACACATCATAGAGACAACCATCCATTCTCACCCTTACGGTCAATTTAGAGTGTCCAATTTGCTTAATCCCCCAAATCTGCATGTTTTTGGACTGTGGGAGGAAACTGGAGAACCCGGAGAAAACCCATGCATGTAGGGGAGAACATGCAAACTCCATGCAGAAAGACCTTTGTTCCAAACCCAGGTCTTCTTGCTACAAAGGCAAGAGTGCTAACCACTACACCAACCGCATGGTCCACTTTGAGAATCATGACCTGTCAAATACAATTGCATTATGATCTTTGGTCAGATGAAATCCAGCAGGAACAAATCATGGATTCTCAACATGAAGTAATGAACTTCAAACCAAGAAAATCAGTCATTCAGATATTGTGAAATTATGTTTAATGTCTCCGCCTGTTTGTGGCCTGTTCAGTATAATTCTGAGGTAAATTAGGAGATGCGGTGTCCTGCTGTGTGGTGTTTCTCTGAGCTCTAGATGATAACGTTCTAATCCAGGATTACATGTTTGACAGTCTGAGGAGGGGAGAGGTCACCAGAAGGAGAGCCACTTCTATTCAGCTCCTCTGTTTGAAAATGTCCATAAAGGATGTCAGGTTCTTGAAGTAGGCTGCAGGTAATCTGGCTGCTTTGCTATGACTGTAGCTGCGTTAGCAAACTGAAGTGGTCAGATCACTCGAGATGGATCTGACATCTGAAAATGTCCTTGCCCAAGAACCCTTTTCTTTGGGAACTGTTTTTTTTGTTGGTTTAGTGGAATCTCACAAGATGGTCCAGTTATTCCTTTATTTGAATCCATAAATCTAAGGTTTTTAATGTCAAAAAGGATAAGACTGACCGCAGAGCACAAATAGGAACCAAACCGGATGAGGCGGAAAATCACTCCTTGCTCTTTTCCAATAAATCATAGCATGACCTGAAGAGGCTAATGAACGCAAGTCACTGCAATGCATTCCAGCTGTGTTATAGCTCCAGCTTGTTCCCTTCAGAAAGCAATAAAGAAACAATCATGCTCTCCATTTTTTTTGCTTTTGCCGCTAAGTGACTTTGCAGTTGCCCCGCTCTGGTGGCATTATTCACTCTGTTGGTTTCATGTCCAATGTTCAAGCAGGGTCAGGGTTGTGGCCTCTAGTTCAAGAGGTCAGAGGGGAGGAGTTCAAGTAGTAAGAAGCAGCTTTTGACCAACACACATGGAAGTGGGGATGTTTTCTGCATCATTATCACCTCAGACTCTTTCACTCCTTAATCTGTCTCTCCAACACTTTGTTCCAAAGAAAGACTTCTCATCTGCTAGAGCTATAAATCCATGCCATGGGAGCAACATCAGGACATGATTTCCCTTCAAGGGCTGTGGGGAGCTTTTTGGAGATGTTGATTGTGTCTTGATTTACATATTAATTCAGACATTATGACGTTATGCCATATCCCCTGTATTAAACATACATGTCCTAAGAATGAAGAATATTCACCCATGACCATCCTCTTCTTGTATCCCCTCTGTGACCTTGGGGTGGTCACATGGGTCAGGACGGACAGACAGACAGACAGACAGGAAGCTGTGAGCACTGCCTTCATTGTGGTTGAAATTGAAAGAAGACGTGTAAACAGAAGCTCTGACATGAAACACCTGGCTGCTCACAGAACAGTGCATCAGCAGGCTTCAGTTACAGCCCGTGTGTGTGTGTTTGTGCGTGCTCATTCAGTCAGTCAAGTAAAGTGTTAACACCATTAACATCTGAGCTCATCTTCACGCTCCACACTCTGGCCATCATCCACTTACTGAGTCATTTAGTGATCTGAATACTTAAGATAACTAGCATGTTTTACTCTCAGATAGTGACCTCTGGATAACCTCTGGAAAATTCAGGCCCAAACATTTTCAGATATTGCTAGTCTATAGCAGGTTACAGTTTGAGTCAGACAGCAACAACAGGAACATTTCTGGAGTATTCAGGTGATGGGTTGCATCTGGGCGGAGAGCATGAGGCAGGACACTCTCCTTGCAGTGAATTATCTTCCTATCCCGGCATTTTCCTATAATGACTTGAGTGCATACGAGTAAGCTCCTGTGAGAAAATGGTAGGAAAATATTTTTTCTCAGTGATTTTGGACAATGAGTAACCTAAAAATACTATTATCTATGATGTATCACACTTCATAGTCAGAGGAACTACTGATACATGTGCATTTTTTGGATTAAATGTTGTTTCCTGCTGTTTACAACAAAGTGGTATTTTGTAAACCCAAACCAATTTCACTGCTGTCTTAGTTTCACGCACCGATTCCTCCGTGCATGTCCTGTGCAAATCCACTACTCGCTACAGGAACAACACAACATGATCCGACACATGCACACATCAAGATTTCAGTTGCAGGTTTCAGTTACACACACCACACTAGTATGGTGACAACACCTGACATGAGTTGAGCTACAGAGCTATTGTGACACAAACTACAAAGAAAACACCTGTTCCTTTTGTCACAACGTACCTGTGTAAATGGTAAAATGGCCTGCTTACATACTAATGCTTGTTTTATTTATGTCTATTTAAAATATATCATAATAGATTTGATGTTAGCAAAGGAAAATGGCCAAGCTCTGTGATTCCTTTACAATCAATATACTGTTTGTAGTTGCATTGGTACGCAAAAAAAGCTGATGAGTGCTAAATAATATAAAGACTAGATTAATTTGGCACAAATTATCTCAATTATATTGAGCATCTGAAAGGAACTTTAGTTGTGTTTCCACCCAGTACAATGGTTCAGTTTGGTGCAGTACACTTTTTGCATTTCCATTAGGAATAGTTCCAAAATAACCGGCCCCAACCATTCCATTTTTCTGTACCCTTCCCTTGGGGTACCAGAGTAGTGGTACGGTACAGTACGGTGCAGGTGGAGCAAGACCAATGACAGTCAGCTGATTGGGCGACAGAAAAGTGTCACTCCCATGCAACCCGGCGTTTCGTCAACGCCCACATTCTGTTCTCATACAAAGCTTGACGTCTTGTTGAGACAAACAGCCACAAACTGAGCAGGATGCTGGATATTCTTGATATGGCAATCAAGCATAGTGCACACCCCGCCTACCAAGTTAAGGTACTGTTCGAAATGCAAGCCTGACCCAGTGCTACATACTATACCGTACTGTTCCATGATGGAAACAGCTTTTGTTGCAGTATTGATTATGTTATGGTTAAATGGCAGCCCGTGGCCAAGTGGAAAGGGAACTTGGCTTGTAACCGGAAGGGCGCCGGTTCAAGTCCCCACCAGATCAAAAGGGCTGGGGTACCCCTGAGCAAGGTACCGCTCCCCCGGGCGCAACTCAGTGTGGCAGCCCACTGCTCCTAATTCTAGGATGGGTCAAATGCAGAGAAACAATTTCCCTAAGGGGATTAATAAGGTATCAATCTTTATCTAAAATAAATACCTGAGATGTACTGAAATTCTTGTCAGAAGTCTTTATTTTCTATTGGAAATTCATCTATCTTCCATTAAATCAGGAGCAAGAAGAATGGACGAGAAAGGTATTTTCAAACGAAGAGGGAGAAGGAAGTGAACATGGAAGGGCAACTGAGGTGGAGAAGGGGGGGATGTATTTCAGATCTTGGGGGTGGATGGGTGGTAGTTGTGGTAGTAGCAGGGTATGTGCTTATGTTCTACTGGAAGAGAGTGAATGAGTAAAAAAGATTCTATGGGGAACTCTTGCTCAGCGTCTGTACGGAGAGAAAAAGACCACAACTGTGTCAGTGTGTTTATTCAGTGGAGAGTGGTCGGCTCCGCACTCTGGTCTGTGGGAGTCCCACTGCCTGCAGTCGGACGCTGAATAAGAGGATTAGCTAAGCCCTGGGAGAGTCGGGACGTCCACAGGCTGTGGGGAGTGAGAACTGCAGCGCATGCCAGAATGTGTGAAACCCCCCCCGCCCCCGTCTCCCTGAATCCCTGTCCCCTCAGCTGCTGATGCCAGGGGGAGACCGGGGTCTAAGAGGGTGGAAGGGTGGGGATTGGAAGGGGGTATGGCAGGTTAATCTGTGGACAGGCTGGGCTTTTATTTCTGGTGGCACCCTACCAGCTCTTTAACTACACATTCTCAGTGAGGTCATTTCCTTCCTTCCATCCAAGCAGCCATTGGTTTAATTTCTCATTTCTATGTAAATCAGCTCCCACGGACTTGAATCTTCCTGGAGATGGATAATCCATTACACTTTAGTTACCTTTTTGTCGCTACAAAGCTGAAATGTGTAAAAAGCTTTACTACTTCCCGGGAAACCAGGCAGAGTTATTGGCAACTGGTTTCACTTTACTTTGTTAGCCAATATCTTGTTTAAAAAAAGTGGTTTGTTTTTCCTCAATCAGTCAATGCAAGTTATTGTTTGAGAAGACAAAAGTATTAGTCAAATAAAAACAGACGCTAAATGAGAAAACAGAGGATTATAAAGACAGAATCAACTTCCCTTGTACAAGTTATTGTTCTAAACAAAAGTGTGCAACATCCGTTTCCCGGTCAACTCGCTCTCATTGGTTATTGCGGGGTTCCGCTCACGCCCCAATCCCAAAGTTTAATATTTACGATTTGAAATCAGGAAGATTCTGATGCATCCTATGACATTAAAATTGTGTCTTTACAACACTACGGGATAATTTGGCCAAATAATCCGTTCAAATCAGCCTAAAATCGGAAGACACCCACAATAGTCGCAAGGGCCCGATTGGGATCGTAATATGGCCAATCTATCCTCTAAGGCAGACTTAAGGTTTCAAATAAACAATTGCTGTGAGATTTTGTGACTGCCAGTCTCAATAAAAACTGAGCTGCTGAAATAACATGTCCACTGCAGCTACTTTTCAAGTCTCCTCATTGAGCCATCTCTGCTCCTTTAATTTCACAAGAAATAATAATATAACTATTATAACTATCATAATAATAAGAGTTACACTAGTTTAAATCTCCTCTGACCAGCAAGCAGAGCTAATGCAGAGTCAAGTTTAATAAAGGAGATTACAAAAAAATCTAAATTTCAACAATAGCATGTCCTGAATAGTGGTGCAATGATGTGCAAATGTTCCCATTTAGGGCATAAAAAAAAAAAAAAAATGAAACTAGCCATCATGTCTAACTAACAGGATCTAGGGGTTAAAGAGTGGAGGCAGAGGTGTGTCTTTATAGAACGTCACCATAATACAGGAAAGACGTGTACACTTGAGATTTGAATTAGATGTGACAGACAAAGCACTGGTCACAAAGCTATAAAAACAAAGCTGGATTCTGAGTTATGAGCATTTACTACCTTTTCAATCTGTGCTCTTGCACGAACAAAGGATGAACCCTTTATAAAAGAACAAAAATATCCCAGAGGAATGAGGTTGAGGGGGATGGACCGGTCAACAAAGTGGAACTGAATCTATTGATATCTTCCCCCTTGTCTTGTGGACTAAGCCATACAACATCTTTTCAAACTTAACCCACTTCTTCTTAATTCCTGTTGCATGTCACTGAAAACAAGCTACAACAACTTAAGCGTATTACTTCATATAAATAAGGCAGAGTTGTTAACTAGTCAAGCTTAAGCTGAAAGAAATATTTTCCTTTCCTGCTATGCCTTTTAGGTTGTCTCAACATACAGTAAAGTGCAGGAACTACATTTCTAATGTTAAGTCTAGTGAGGAATGATCAAAGGGATTAACGTTTTAAAACTAAACCTTACAAAATAACAGGTCAGGCCAAGTTTGGACAAAGACTTTTCTTCTCCCAAGTAAGGATCAGTTTCTGTAACCATATCCGTACACTAACTGAAATATCCAATCCTTTTCACTTATTCTGTTGCTGCTCTGTGTAACAGTACAGCCCAAAGGTGTATATCACTGAGAACAGTTTGCATTCTGGTGCAGGAAAGATCTGCCTTTCAAACTGTCTTTCAGTTTGACCTTTGCGAGGCTCAGACGGCAGATAGTGATTCATCGAAGTGCTTCTCCTAGATTTACACATTGTGGAGCCTCCATAAAACCTCAGAAGTCAACTTTAAGACCACCAACAGGAAATCAAAGCAGCTTGTCATGGTGCTGTAGGCATTAGACAAATGAAAAACACTGCTGTACCTAAAAATCCTTTCAAAACTGCTGCTGGGAGTGATAACGCCAGGGAGAACTGTCTGTGGAAACGTGAACTCATCAGATGAACAGAGGCCTCTGGCTTGATATTTTCCTCATCAATCAGCCGCTCTCATCTCTCCCTTTTAACTATAAATGGAAAAGAACAAAAGCAGCGGATTCTCTGTAGGTCGAGTCCATCGGCCCTAAAAGGATGGACTCAAACATGAAGAAGGCAGAGCTGCAGAGAGGAAGACTTCATGCGCAACAAGCATTCCAGGAATGAAGGCAGGAAATAAAAACGCTCACAGGACTCAACAGAAACAATAAGGTGCTGCAACAACTGCATGCTAAGACATTCCAAAGTATTGACTGTTAAAATACTATTTTTATAACAAGTGTTGGCATTTATTAATCTCCTAGAAGATATCATTGATATTTAAGTCTGAACAAGATTATGTCAGTTTGATCTCTTTTTAAGTGAATTGTAAGTCATGTTAAAAGTCCTTCCACGAGTACCTGGACCACACTGGATGTGTGAGCAGTGCTTCTGCATTGCAGAACGTCTTGCTTGCTGTATTTTGCCTGCCCACCTGAGACATGTCTGTCAGGTCAGGTGCATCTCGCATGAGTGATTTTCACTCCCCTCTTTGCACACTTTCTCTGCAAACCGCATGTGGTTCAAGACAGAATAAACATAAGTATCAACGTCTGTATCTGTCAAATGTGTCACATGTTTCAAATCAAAAACACTCTAAAATTCATCGAGGCTTTTATTGTGAAGTTTTTATTTACTTCACACTGTAGTTTCATGGCATTCAGTTGAGTACATAGACATACACAGTTACATTTCTATTATTTAAGGCTATTATTTAAGACATTCATGCAATCCTTTTCATTTTGTTTGTCACTCTTGTATGTTTTAGATCACTGTATTTGAGGGGGTGCCTTTAATAACTTTGGCTTTTCCAAACTCTCTTGCATGCTTTTAATTTCTAACTGAAAGTTAAGCGTCTCTGGTCAACTTCTTCCAACACCAGCTTCACTGCACTCAACAGTGAGTGTGATGAACTCATGTGTAACCTGTATCTGTAGTCACAAAGAAATGATCCGTCCCAGGGGGGAGAGCTGATGAATAATGGATTTGTCTACTACAGTTCCCATCAGTCTAAGCTGCAGTCGAACACTATGTTGGTTTACACTCAGGTCTGTTGTCAACTTGTCAATTTCTATTACACACATCAAAGGTGAAAAGTTACCAAAAGGCTGCACAGATACAAAAGGGGCGTGGCCCCGCCAACCATCGGAAATTTGGTGATTTCAACCGTTTGCCGCAAAACAGGAAGTCCTTGATGACTTTGCTGTACAATGACCGATCTGCTCGAAACTTCACATGTGAGATAAGAGACTATCAGCACATGAGACCCCTGCTGGGTAAACACCTACACTTTATGTGCCAGCCTCTGCTGCTGCCTCGGTCTCGTAAAAAAACCTGCCCAGCCGTCACCTCCACAGCCAGCGGCTCCAGAATCCTGGTATTCTTAAACAAAGGACTCAAACTCACGGCGAGGTGTTTACAGGAAGAGGGAAAATTTAAAGGGAACCTTAGAAAGAGTCAGTCTCGATCTCAGAGATCTCTTTTATTTATGTGAACCCTTTGCTGTAAGTGATGCCATCATCAGTGCTCTTTACCTGCTGCAGAGTAAAATATAAATATTATTTACTACGAATCAACACAGCAGCAAATTAACTTAAAAGTAAAACATGTGACAGGGCTCATGTAAGTGGTATGTGGTTCATGATGGCATCAATCAGCAAACAAAGTGGCAGTGTGTATACTGGGATGTAACTGGTGAACCTGAGCTCAAAACATGAAGGTGTTCACAAAGTGGCCTGGTGTTTAAAGAGAGTTGATGACCAACCGCCTGCTGAAGGGATCAAAGTGTTGTGAGTTAAATCCCCACATCTCACCAAAACTACTGGATGGATACTTTACTTTTAACTACAAAACAGACATTCACAATCCCAAAATGATAGATAACACTGTCGATCCCATAACTTTCCTTGAGTATTAATGTTTCTTGTTTTAAGTGGAAAAAAATCAAGGATTTAAGAGTGAAAATCCAACCGACATTGGTGATTTCCAGACTAAAGCATATTTTTTATGGAAAGTACAGCCTTTGGTCTTGGGCACACCACTATTTAAAATCTAAAAAGAGAGGAATTGTGCACACACAACTTTCTTAGAGTGTCTGTTGCAAGCAGAGTGGTTTTGGGTCCAGCAGACGTGTTTCTAATCTGATCATACACACAGTGACGAAACAGTCCTTTAGAGGCCCAGAGAAAAGCTCCCCTAACAGAAAAACAACTTCATTAAACACTGGAGCTGAATGGATGAAGCGCCGTGCCAACATCGTATCCCACCGGAAAGACGATGAGAAAGGAAGTGTGAGTGTATATGTATATAAAGCATCCTCCTCACGAATACAATTCACTTTTTTTTACTGTTAACATTTACTCACTGGCCGTGTCTCTAAGAACACGTAGTATAAAGATTATTAACTGAATTAATGGATTTGAGGATTATAATGCTGCATTCAAGTCATGAAGTGTTTAGCAGCTGCCAACTGGGGACAACGGGCAGTAAACACTGAATTCATCCACAGATAATTGCGGTCCAAGCTCAAAATTTTAATTTACAGCTACTTTAAATAACCAATGGTAAATAATTAGGATTCTGGGTGACGTGAATTCACAGATAAAAAGCAAAATGGTGGACAATGAAGAGATATTTTGTGGAAATTAGATAAAATCTTAATGCTTCTATTAAGATTTTTTACTTTTTGCAAACGCTGTCGATCCCAGTAGCTTGTGAAGTCTATCAAAACAGATAATTAAAAATGTGAAACTTTAAGACACATTTGTAGAACAATGTCACATCCTTTGCTAATATGAAGAAAAGACAGCATCACTGCTCCCAGGGCTTTGCAATAAAATGCCTTCAGGAATCTGTGTTGTGCCCACAAAGGATTCCAGAGCGATCAACAGGTTCTTGATCACCTCTGTTTCAGACATCCTTCTCACCTCATTGCTCCATTTGTTGCCAAGCTTTATGAAGAGTTTAATAATTATGGAGGTCTGTGAGGCTCCTTAGAGTGTTTTTGTATCTGTCTCTCTTTCTTTCTCTCACACACACACACACTCACTCACTCACACACTTGCACAGCGTTCGTAGTGAGGGCACTCACAGACTTAATGCATTCACTAGCCCATTAACTATCACAATTGAATGCCTTACCCAAAAACTAAGTCTTAACCCTGAAAAAGCCCTTTTAAGGGATGACAGAACATGAGGTCCAGCCAAAATGTCCTCACTTACCCAAATGTTCTCACTCCCTATGGTAAGTTGTTTGGTCCTCACAAATATACCCATACAAGAACACACACATACAGGTTTCCATAACTTCAGAGGACATTGCATTGACATAATAATTCCCTGGACACTTACTCTAACCGTAACCATAATTATTAAAGGCCCTAACCCTAACCTCACCATAACTTGTCATAACATGTCTTCACCTTAAAATGTAGTAATATACATCATGGGGACTTGATTTCTGTCCCCATAAGGAAGACAAGTCCCCATAATGGGACTGTGAAAACAAATTTAGGTTTCTGGAAGCACTGTCCACCTTATGATTTTGAAGTCCATTGCTTAACGAGATGTACCTCTATATGATTGTCTTGTAATATATCAATTATCATAGAATTGCTGTATTGTGATATTGGTATCGTGGACCATGTATCGCGTTCGTATCATATTTAGAGATATCCTGTGATTCCCAGAGGAGCAGCTTGAACGGAGTGTTTCAAAGTATCTAAATGTGCGTCCTCTGTCTAGACACCTGTCCTCTCTGCAGGTCTGCAGCAGCCGCAAGCACTAATTGCATTTTTCACCTGCACGAGTGTCCACCCCACAGCTTCAGCGAAAGCCAGCAAACATCACAATCACTGGCTCATTAACAGGCAGACATTTTGTGATAGTGCCTTGGGGATGCATGACTATTCTGAGGGATGACCTAATTGAAATTAGCAGCAGGGAGTGAGGCGTGGAGTTGCACAGAGGAAATTATAGATTTTACACTTTGTCCTTCTTCAACCTTGACACACTTCTGTTCGTTTGTAACATAAACTAATGCTGGCCAATCTTTCCTCGAGTGTCACATTTTAATTTGTTTTCTGTCTTCATAAGATTACAATTCATCAGTGATGCCATCAAAAATAAAGTGAAAACTTACAGAGATTTCATTTTAATTTAATACATTTATTTATTTTCGATCATCTGAATGTTCTGATTTTACATATAAGTAACTTTGTGTTTTCTTTAAATCTAAGACAGCACAAAATACACAGCATGTTACTAATGAGTGAACTGAAATTTTTCAAAAAGTCATCTCTGGTTAACGCCGATCTCCTCATCTCTTCATCTCCTCCTGGCAGCAGTTTGGTGCTCCTGCTGTTCGTCACAACCTCCACCAGCTGCCTCCCAACCCACCTTAATCATGCAACACCCTGAGCGGCTGTACCAGTCAACCAAACATTAACATGAAGAGAATTGTGCTGCTTATACAGAGGGGAATGCAGTGGCAGTGCAGTGGAAAAGAGGCAATTTAAATCCAAATTATGTCAGTCAAAATCTCAGTCGGAAAAGTATTGATGATTAAACCAACAGAAAATAAATCAGCATTTTTTCTTCATGATTTCACCTGCTTTTGAAACATATGTTGGTTTCAGCTGAACTAATGTGATGATTTGATATTTTCAGAGAACCAAATTCACCCCATAGCATAGCACCACCTTCAGCACACACTTTGCAGATTTAGAGCTCTTACAAAAAAGAAGTGTACATCCTTGGGATGCCCACTTATCAAAGGTGGAGTTCACAGTATTAACATGACTGCAGAATAGAAAACATCTGGAGTCTATCTGGTTACACATCTGGCAGTTATCAGCTTTGGTTTTATCCTAAATCACATTCAGTGACAGGGTGAAAAAAAAAAGAGCACTCACACTGTATCCGCTTTCTATCACATGTAAGTGCTGTGATTGTGTGGATTGTGTGTCTGCAGACGAGCACCAGCCCAGGTGTTTCTGCTCAGCTTGAGGAACAGACACAAAACTATATTCTGACCAGGACCAGCACCTCTGGGGGTAAACATTAGGGCTGCACAAGTCAGACGATCTCACAATTCAATTCTTTTTTCGTTCTTGGTCTCTTTATGTGATTCTTGGTCTCTTTATGTGATTTAACATCTATTCTTGATCCAAGAGGAAATCACAACATTGGATTGAAGAGTAGTATTTTTAAGCAACTTTTCAATTTGACTGCATTAGACACTAATGCTCAAATAAAATAAACTAAACTAAACTCATCTAAATGGTCAAGTCTGCAACTCAGCTGAGCTTTTCAGCTTCTTGTAGTTCCTGTAGTTGTAGTTTTACAGATTTTTAATTTCCTTTCTTGTTTAGTCTCAGTCAGTGCGTTTAATGCATGTTACAAAAAATGTAGTCAGACTAATAATGTGCATGTAAGTCTGACTAAAATCTAAGTTGGACTGACATACTGTACCTGGATAATGCGATTAATAGTCCGGTTACTCCTGCATGTATACACTTCAGAGTTAACATATAAACTGCAGTACTGTTGCCTGTTAACATGATGGCATCAGTGAGAGTGAAAACTACAGAGAAGACCCACTTTTGGACTGACGAAGAGACAAGATGTACAGCAGGTAGGAAACATACAGAACCACAGCACGGTCCATCTCACCATCCAATCTCGCCATTCGGTGTTTGATTTGCTGTAACATAAAGTTAAACAGGAAACTGATTCAATACGCACTATAGCTATACTGATATAGAGATATAGCACCACCTACAGAGGTGGAGGCAGACATACGTGGCCAATAAATCGATTTTCTCGTCCGCATGTAAACTTGGAATCAGCAAGTTGTCCGATTGCCTGTCTTAGTCGGACTACAGCCTTAGCTCAATTAAACTGTGCATGTAAGTGATGTGAGCTGCCGTGCCATGTTGAGGTTACAATCCCCCGCTTCGAATCCCTCATCGGATGGTCCTTTCTAGCATGTCGTTCCCCCTCTCTGCCTCCCCATTTCCTGTCTCTCTGCACTAAACTATTGATTAAAGGCATTAAAAGCCCCAAAAAATATACTTTAAGAAAAAGAAAAACTGTGCATGTAAACGTACTGACTGTTTCCAACAACAGCATCAGACGAAATCCAAAAAACCTACTGTCTGCACTGACCAGTGAAGAAGCTCAAGGGGAAAGAGTATATGTAGGCGAGGCCACCCCAGAGCCTCTGCTAACATGTTTACCTCATAAACCGTTGTCTCTCATTAGTGTGGCATTAATTGATTTTAATGCAAAATGAACTATTTGAAATGTACAAATCTGCTTCTATTCTCTGTTCTTTTCTTCTCGTAGCTCTTTAGAGTCTCTTGAGTTGTGAATTGTTGTACGGCTCGACCCCCTGCTACTGTTAGCTTGTAATGTCAGTGATCATGGAATTTAAGCTCATTCGCTCTCTTTACTCAGTGGATGCTGAGTAAAGAGAGCTGATGCTGGTATAAGAGGATCAGACTAATGCCTGAAATGTAAATGTTCTGTAAATACTTGAAAGGGCCTTTTCGAGGCCTATCGAATCCTTTTGTGCAGGCTAACATCTGCCTAAAGCGCCTCCACATTCACCTGCTTGCCGCCCCAAACCAGCCTGTGAATGGGGAAGAAAAGGAGTCCCTGAGAGAACTTTGACCGACCTGCGTCCTACAAACAGGCCTTTTATCGTTGGCCTTTTTCTGCGTCACTCTCTCATTCAGCGATTGAGAGATGAGGGCCATCAAATATCCATGATCGAAGAGGGACCACACACCCACTAGCAGCAGAGGAGCAGAGAAAACAAGGAAAAAAGTGGAGGGCAAATCAAATGGCGCTCCACCAGCTACTCTACAGGGGCACCACTTGTTCTCTGCTGCAATGGTCCCTAGTGTAAGTGGCCCCTTTTTCACTGGCGCTGTGGGCCACCCGGATCTGCCCCATCATCCATTACAGCATCCAGAGTGTCGGTGGGTACACTGAGGAGGAGGAGGAGGAGAAAGAAGAGTGGTGTGTAAAGGTGATGGCAGAGTGCCAGGTGGACACCAGCAGAGACAAGATTGTTGGCTAAAACAAAAAAGAAAACTACCCTGGGCAGCCCTCAATCCTCACCCATCCAGAAACGAGAGGGGAGACAAATGAGAGGAAGGATTTAAAAAAAGCTAAATAAAAAAAAAAAACAGTAAAGGGGCAATGAGGAGGGGAAGTATGGGGAGAGTGTGAGACAGTAGAAGGATGAAGGCATGAGGCTCTAAAAAGGGAGAGACGTGGGACAACAGGGGGACGGAGGATGTGCAGCAATGCACCGACGTAAAAGGAGGAAAGAAAACCAGAGATTGAAGAAATGAAAAAGAAAATGTTAAAGACTGAAAAGTAAGAAACAAAGAAATGCAAAAAAACAGCCCCAACACGTTTGCCTTAAAAAAAAGGCCACAAAGATTTATCTTTCTTTTTTTGTACTAACGTTTGTATTAAAAATAATAAAAATAAATATGGAGTTGCTCTTACAGAATCCGGGTATTTGTCAGGTAAAATTGGTTTAAACTATGAACCTTCAGATGAGCGACCAGAACTACTATACGGTCAGTCTGATCCAACCTCTCTCACAAAAATGCCTCTTCGACTTAATGACTTGTCAGGATGGGTGGTTTTTTTGTTGTTTTGTGTGCAGGGAATGGAACCCTGAGAACAGAGATGGGAGACAGAGTGAAATTGAGGGTACGTGGGGGGGAGTGGGGGGGGGGGGAGTGAGGAGGTGGGGGATGTTAAACGAAGACTAATGAAAGCAGGAGTGCTGCTTAACCTGCACTCCATCGCTCTAAGAAGCCTCCAACCTCGAGGTGTTGAAGAATGAGTGTGTGTGTGTCTGTGTGTGTGTGTGTGTGTGTGTGCGTGTGTGTGTGTCTGTCCACCTCTTAACACACTGCGCTCCCACACTTCTGCTCCAGCTTCACAGTGTGACAGCGTCCTCTTCTCCTTGCTGCCGCCACCACTGGGACAAACCACAGTGCCATCATGCATCATGCTTAAATTCCACCCCCATCACTCCCCGCACCCCCCCGCTTTCTTTTCTGTTGCTCTGCACCCCACCCCGCCCCTCCTCAATATACCCTCTTTCACCTCCCGTCTTTCTGTAGTTGCCCTCTTTCCTACTGTTACAAAACAAATCTCCCCTCTGACAGCATAATTCACAGGGCCGGGCCCCAAGGAGGCAGCACAGGATGGACGGGCCTCCTTATCTGACCTCCACCGAGGACCTGGCTGGTTGTTCCCCCACATAACCCCGGTCTGCATTCAGCTGAGGGCCAGTGGAGAGAGAAAAGAGGGGCGACTGATGGATTCAAACCAGTGGCCCCTGTGTATGCCCGAGTGAATGCTGTTGAGCCTAATACCCACTAATCTGGTCATCAAATACCCCTGCTGCCATGACTGGAAATCAGCTTTTTTTCTTTCACACTACCAGTGGGGCAGCAAGGGACGTCTGCCCAGCTGAAGCTGATTTGGACAGAGATGGAGGGATATCGCAAAGTGAAGAAAAGAGACAGAGAGAAGATGATGGGAAGCAGGGAGAAATAAAGACATAATGTGAAAGCAAACCTGAGCAAAGGAGAGGTCATCTGAGGTGACCACACACTCTTTGTTGTTGCGTCTTCCTCAAACAGCAGACACAATACGTTTATAAACTGTGTTTAAGTCGCAATCCAAAGGTGAATCATTTCAAAGTAAACCGACTAAAATGGTCAAGTATGTAAATAATAATAATCACAATGATTTGGGTCAAAATATAAATCACAAATATTTCAAACTCATTGACTTGAACTTGAAACAAATGGAATTTAGTGTCTTTGAACATGAACTTTTTAATGAATCTTTTGTATTTACCTCTATAACTACAAATTATTGTATATTATATATAGCTTACTCACGCTGCGTGTTTAACCAGGGGATTCCACTGAATGTGTTTTTTGCCGGGCCATAATCGTAATTGAAACACAAGTTTCGATTAATTGCAAAGCCCTACTAACAAGCACATAATTATCCTTAATTAACAGTTGCTGATATAAATTAATTTTTAACCCCTTTATTCTTTATCATAAAATCTGTATGTCCATTATTGGAGGGGAAAACGAGACAAAAACATGACAAAACTTTGACATAAGACAAATATGCCATCTGAAAAACCTCTGATGGAGGAACTTGGTAGAAGTGGAGAAAAACATGTTGTGTTGTCAAAGTTGTGGTTCCCCAAGTGTTCCCGAGCAGGGACATTTCAAGAGACTTTGGGGCCCCGGGCATAGGGACCCAGAGGGGCCTACTGTGTGTTGAACCAAACTGAAGTAAGCCGGTGGCATCGGGCCTAGTTGGGGGATTTCCAACCATGGTGTCATTGAGGTTTTCTTGCATAGCTAATGATAAAATTTAAAAGGGTTCTTACAAAATTGTCGTTGCTATGGACCAACAACATCAGCTGTTCTCAGGGTCCTCGTCTCTCCGCTCGTGGCCCCAATGAAATTGTCTGCTCAACTTACGCACACCCCTGCCCTGTGGGTGGGGAAAATCTTAATTTTGATAAAGAAAAGAAACAACTGAGTGTAGCAAGGAGCAAACCACAAGGTTTAGTGAAGGTGTTAAGCCGACACAGCTGTGAATGAAGCGAGACAAGCCCCACAACACATACCATTCAAAGTCTCATGCCTTCATATTCACCAAACGTTCATTCATAGACTCACAATCTCCACTTTGACTCACATGAGAATTTAATTTAATTTAAAGCCAGAAATACAGTATTTATTCACTTTTTATTTACTAATCTCAAAAAACAGACAACAACAAACAACAATGATTTATTGACACTTTAAGGAACAGATCAGAGTAATACACTACATTGCTGTAGAAATCACGTTCAACCTTTCTTTCTTTTACTGAGTGTTGATGTATGCAATGTCTATGTAATGTTTCCACTTTGGGGCTGTAGTGATCTCCTGACAATCTAAGAGAAACAGCCAGGGTTTCACATGTCACATGCCTGAGCTGAGTTTTCATTATAATATTATCAGCCCCCCACCAAGCTGGAAAAAAATGTTTTAAGCACCATCTGTGCATCACTGCATGGGGCTGTTCTTCAGTGTTTATCACTCTCTGTGTCGTAGTCTGGTTCTCTTTTTGATGCACCACTGACGCACAGCACCTTTGCTCTCCACTGATCCAACCACTGCTCACTCACTGCCATATGTACTGAAGCCTCATTTACAATTACAGTGATAATTTAAGTTTTTAAGGCTTTATGTTAAGGTTCATATGCCAGTTGTGTTTTCATGCATCTTTAAATAATGATTTCATATTTTGTCATCTCAGAGTGTGGCGGTGGTGGCGAATGTGGGTGTCACTGCGTGTGTTTGACTGACAGACTGCCCGACTGAGACGGCCATCTGTCCAAAGACTCCCTGTTAGACAACAAGAGGCTCAGAGACTCCACGAGCCCAGACAGAGCGCAGGGCACAGCTGGCATTGCCCATTCACAAATATATTTTGGTGAGACAGATGGTGCTGAGTTTTCTACTCATGTGTCTTTTCCCTCTACCACCAACCATTCCTGCTCTAGCTCCTGGGTGAGCTGGCACCACCCGTGTGCCATGGCATTTCATAATAAGCTTCTTTTTAAAAACAGCCCAAATAAAAAGAGAGGGTGTGGGGTGTGGGGGGCATGAGGGAGCCCGGAGGCTTTCTGCAGGTACCGAACCATCCAGCAAAGATCCAGCAGGCTCACTGGCCTGGACACAAAACATCACTTCTCTACAGCTTAAACTGGATGTGACTAGATTCTCCCCCTAATCTTTCTTTCATGTCACACCCCCCAAAAAGATTCAGCCAAGCACATCTCTGGCAATGCTGCAAATGTACCCTGCGGCTTAGAGGGTAAACCGGAGGATAAGAGCATGTAAACCCCTCAACTGTTCAGACCTATGGTAACAAATCCTGATCTGTCTCCTCTGACTTCTTAAAGCTCCGACCATTAATACAAACATTCATTGTGTGATCAGAAACTCACCAATAGAAGTGAAAATCCCCTGCCATTCTAGCAGGAGTCCAAATGTTTCCGACCATGCCAACCATGGTGCTGCTGAATTTAAATGTCAACATAAGTCAGAATTGTTCTACTTTCTTTATAAAAAAGTAAAAATATAGCAAGGTTTGTACAAGTACATTCAGGATGCAGTGAACCTGTTACAGAGTTATAGTGTAGAGAAAAAAAAACATGTTCTACTACTACAGGTGTAAAGAAATACACAGGAATGAGGAATGGCTCATTTTGTCTATGAACCTGTACTGTTGTATGTTGTCGGGGCACCGGTCCAACATCAGGCTACGTATCTCGCTGAGATGACCATGAAGCACAGCGCACACCCCACCTACCAAGTAAAGGTACTGTTCTCAGTCGAAACACAGGCCTGACCGAGGGCTTTACCATTCCAAACGTAACGTACTGTACCAAACCAAACTGTACCATGATGGAAACATGGCTTATGTGTACATACATAGTATAATATCCAATATGAGACCATGCATCTTAAGAACCCATGTGGCTTTTTGCCCATATACACACACACTACCTGCACCAGCAGTACTGCAAAGCCAAACAACAATGGAGGAGAATGTGCACATGAAGATGGCAGATGAAAGTGAAAACCGAACCGTCAATTCTGAGCCGTATCAAATCAGAATGAACAATGTGAACAGGCACAAACAAATGCCAAAGACAAGGAGGCTGCTGGCTATTTCAAACTAGCATTCTATCACTTTTGTCCAAACACACCCTTAAATAAGCTAAAATGAGCTTGTTTTGGGATCCAACTACTGACAGACCAACTTCTTCAAACACTGTCAGGCCTCCCTTTACACCTGACATTAGAATGCGTTTTCAGTGATCAGATAGTGATTGGATAGATAGCGCTTCACCACATGCATTTACACATGGTACATCCGGTGTCCACATCAAGATCCGATTTCTATCTGATCACAGTCACACAAGAACTCGCACTACTGTATGGACGCCTCCTTCCTTTTCAAAGCAGGCGAAGAAGTCGTCTTCCATAAGTAGACGGAAGCAGAGAAGACCGCTCTCATAGTTGTGGGTGGAGCAGAGATGCATTGGAGACCAGTGGCATTTACACTTCCGTGTGGTCACAATGTGTCTCAGACCACCTCCTGAAGTGGTTTGGCAGATCGGATAACAATCCGTCAGGTGTATTTACACCTGTACTTACATGTGCGGTCAGGCGCTATCCGATTGCAATCTAATCACAGAAAAGGCATTTTAATGTCAGGTGAAATGGGGGGCCTCAGTGTCCTTTCCAACAGTAAACGCTTCCCTGATCAGTGCCCTCTTTCCTGGAATTTACAGCCATTCCACCTTTATTTCCTTCTCTGAGAGCTCAGTGTGTATGCCTGCCTGGTCTTTGGAAACAAAACAGTGTAGGTTTGTTTTCCCAGTGACAGTATCTGTTTCTGAGATACATTATAGGATTACTGCTGTTGTTGCCAGATCTGCAGCCTCTGACACTCTTAATAAGCCAGTCAGACAGAGCGTGTCCAAACTTCTCTCTTCATGCTTGACAGCTCCAGTTTGGAACTGATATGTGACGGTCTGCGACTCTCAATGTTTTAATCTGAGGTCCCCAACACACACACAATACAGAAACACTACATACACACTCCCAAGGACAACACCACGTTTGATTTAAAACAATAGTTGTGTTGTTGTTGTTTTCAAAGTCGATTTCTTAACTGTTTACAGCGCATACGCACCACATGGGTTCAGTTACAGCATAAATACAAATCGTTATTCTAATAAAAAAAAATAAACAAACTCTATATACATGTTGTGCTGATTTGAACTGAGCCCACCTCACAGCTCACCTGAAGCTGCTGCGCAACAACTGCGAAGTTGGCGCAGCAAGTTGAAACCCGCACATTCTTCAAATAAAACAAAAAGTACGGAAATATTCTAAAGGTTTCTGTGTCATGTGAGGACAAACCAAGAATGACAGCGCGTCTTACCTCGGTGGCAGATGAGGATCAAGTGCGCAGCCAGTAGGAGCCAGCAGCCTGTCGTCTCCATGATGGAGGGAAAGCTCGCGGTTGCGGCAAATAAACAAATCAACAGCGCTGTTTTTTGGGGGGTGATTGGGGCGCAGGTCCCGGTCTGCCCTCTGCCCTCACAGCACCATGCTGCTGCGCTCCGCTCCTGCCAGTGGGTATTACAGTCTCACTGCCGTGTATGTGTGCGTGAGTGACACAGACAGATCCCAGGGTCCCGGTGGCGTGAACCGCTCGTCTACGTCCGCTCTCCTCCACACCGACCGACTCACTGACTGAAGACAAGCCGCCAGACTGAGAGTGTGCACCGCCCACATCCCGTAGCCTCACCGGCCTCACTTCCTCCACACAGCGACCTCACCTAACACCGCAAACACCCACAACAAACACTTTACCTGTTTGGCTTTAATTCCTTCACTCATCGATTTATTGATTGATTAATTACCATCAACCAGTGGCGTACGCAGACAATTCAAGAAACAGGAGCTCAAGTTAAAAAAGGCACCCACCGTTTAATTTATTGAGAAAAATTATAATGTATTAACTCAAATACAGTGTATGTTTATTTCAACAATCATTCGCTCACTATTGTACATTTTTAAAATGCCAACCCAACAGGCTTCTACACAATATATGTATACAAATGACTGTAAAGTAGAAATTACTATTTAAGTGCAACTTTATTAATAACACATCGATATGAGCCACACACAAAATATAATTTTTTTTTAAATAGAAATGAATAAAGGGGGCAGAATGTAGAAAGACAGGTGCTTGAGCACCACCTGGTCCACATGGCTCCAACAAAGGAACATGAGCAGCAGAAGCAAAGGACGGTTTTTGATTTAATTTCCTGAGGATGTAGGTTCTGTTCTAATGAAGAAATGGGGTAATTTGGTGATTTTATAAAACACCTCCACTTAAAAAATTGTCAGAATTGCTTTGAAAAAATCTGGTTCCCAGTACAGATATGAAGCATTAAACATATTTATAAAAAACTGTCCTGTCTTAAAACAGTTATAATGTATTGTACAATGTTTTATCACTCAGTAAATTTGAATTGTCCTCCACAGAAGTAGTGGATAAAGGGTAAAGGTGCAGATTATTAAGACAAATGTGCTACACATATATTCCTTCCTTCACCTTCTTGTCTTGTAACAAATATTGTTCTCTCAAAAGAAGAAATAAAGAACCCAAACATGACTCAGCTAAATGCTGACTTTTATTTACATTTTTAAAGTTTTACTGTGCATAGTGAAGCATGCGATATAGAGGATTTGTGGATTGTATCGAATTCGACATTTTTATCTAATATCAGATCCAGTGATTTTGACCAGTACTGGACCAATGCTGATACTGACCAATACCAATTCCCGTCCCTACTTCTTGTAGTAATACTGGTTAACCTATGTTTTATGAAACACTTATGAAACATCGCCATTTATACAAAAATAAATAATACACATGTCCCAGCCCCATGATAAGATTATGGTGATATGATTTAAGAATGAGCAGTAGGGCATACAGGTAAACTTTTATCCATGCAGCATCAGCAGAGGAGTTTAAAAAGGAGTTTGTGACATCAGGTGCTGCGGTGTGAAGCAGCAGCTGGTGACTCTCAGCCCACAGACAGCGGGGAGTCATTAACACAACGGAAAAGAGTCATTGAGCGGAGCGGCGCAGAGTTTTTGAAGTGTGTGTGCGGCAGAGTTGGCAGGGCTGCTGACCTGCTGACCCCGGAGAGACGCGCACACCTCGCACTGAAATGGAAACCAAAACATCAGCGGTGACCCAGAAATTACAATTCACTCAGAGAATGTGGAACAAGAGTGTGTGTGTGTGTGTGTGTGTGAGAGAGAGAGAGAGAGCGACAGACAGACAGACAGACAGATAGATTATTAGATAGATAGATTCTGTTCTTAGCGAGGACATGCAAGGACACAGTGCATTCCCCAACCCCTTTACCCTTACCTTAACCATAACTTAATGCTTATCCCTAACCCTTAACCTAAACTCAACTCTTAACCTAACCCTAAAACCAAGTCTTAACCCTCAAAACCCCTTTAAGGTTGTGAGGACCAGTCAAAATGTCCTCACAAATATAGGTTTGGTTCAAAATCTGTCCCCACAGCCTTCTACAGGCACACACACACACATACACTGTTCACAGATGCTAAAAATACCAACAACCCCTGGCATTCCACCCTGGTCCACCCACTGCCTTGTGGTCGATTGTTCCTTAATCTATAATTATCTTATACGTGTTTTTACTGAACTAAAACATGATAATGCATTCGTCACCATCTTTGCCAGTATTACATGTGCTGGATTATCGTCCTGCAGAAAGTCTGAAGTTACTGCACATTTGTTGTCTTGGGACTATAGAGTGAAAGCTGCAAGGAATCCATGAGAGGAAAAACTCCAACAAACTTTACCTGCCGTCATATTTTTTATTTTCCTTCAGTTTTTTGATTCCCAGCTCACCAGAGCCTCGTTCATTTGCTTTGTGATTCACAGATGGTGCAACTTCCCTGTGTTGTTTCCTCTCAGACTCTCTGAGCCCTCACAAACTTTTAAGTGAATTTTCCCTCAGTTTGATTTCAACCACTGGTTTCGAGATCTTTTTTTTTTTTTTTTTAACCTCTCCACAAACGACCACTTCGCCCCCTTCTTTATTTGAGCGAATATATTTGCATAATTTACACTGGATTATCTTTAATTTATGCAGAAACTGCTTTCCACTTGTTAGGATGAATGTTTCCATGGAGGCTAATAAAATTAGTTGTACTCCCACAGAGCATCCATTCAGAGATTTTTTAAATACCTTTTTATTATTTCGAACTGTTCGCCATGACTTTTCTACAAACTACTGATTTTTCACTCCAACATGAGCCTGTGACCTGAAGTGATCTCCAGGAGAAGGCGAACAGGCCAGATTGCGAGAAATGTTTTATCACAAAGGAAAAAGCAGAAATCTGTTGAGTGGATTTTTACACTTTCAGACAGATTATTAAGAGAGAGCAGAAGGGAAACTTTTACAGACGAAATCAAACAGCCACTACAAGTGGATGTAGGTAGTGATTTTTGACTGTAGTGTTTGAAGACCAATTCCCCTCAGTGACATACTGAAACAGCACACTGCTGGAGTTGGAGAACCCAGTAGTGTGACTGATTGGTTATGGTGTGTTGCATGACTTTCGGCACCCAATTTATACAGGGTTTTGTGACCTCATTCACATGCAACATAATGGAGGTTTGTTGATAAACAAGTTTTGGACCAGGGCGGCTGCTCTGGTCAACCACTCACAATACCTAATCTTTGAGATGTGGTTTTAGGGGAAATGTCAGTCTACATTTTACGATGATGTAGCCAGTAGCTGCTTAAAGAGATGTCATCAATCATTTCAGCAGAAGGATTTAATGTTATGGGACAAAGCGGTATAGTCCTCCACATGTTATAATCAAGCAGAGGTTGAAGCTAGGTGATGACGCTGTCATAGAGCAGCTAAGCCTGCATACTGGTCTTTAAAATGTTTGATTCCTGTTTCTCTTTTCACATTTTATTTTTTATATTTTTGTGACCATTTTCTCTGGGTTCCCCAGTTCCCTCCCAAAATCCAACAAATTGCACACTCCAAATTGACCGTATAGGTGTGAGTGTGAGACTGGATGGTTGTTTGTCTCTATGTATCCCTGTGATGGACGCGTAACCTGTCCAAGGTGTACCTTGCCTTTCGCCCTCTGTGAGCTGGGATTGGAACTGCGACCCTCATGTGGAGGATAAAGCAGTAGAAGATGGATGATCTTTGACACTGACCACATGCTGTTTCCCTAAACATCACCACGACAATATGGTGCATAAGGCAAACCAAAACCAGTTATAATCAACATTGATAACAATGGAGGAAAATACTAAATCATAGTGATTCAATTGTTATCAGCTGAATCTAAATCTGCCCTCAGCTAGACTATGCTTTATAATTAAATGTAATTATGTATTTAAAAAAAAACAGAGCAGGCCCATATGCAGGCCCAAAATACAGGAATAAAATATAATATAGTTTTGTCCATCCAAACACTCCCAATAAAAACAGGCAGAATAAAAACAAAAATAATTTGGATAAACTGTTAGATTGACTGATTGTGTCCTGTCTCAGTACATCACACGTAGACAAATGATGTCTAAGTGTCATTCATGTATCAGAATGACACTTAGACATCAGCAGAACCACACACAGGCCCCGCCCTCGGATAACGTTACATGGGAAAAAGCAGCAGGCATAGAAATGACCGGACAACGACAAATCCCCCCGAGAAGGGAAGGTTCCCAGAGCATTTTCCAGGACATCAGATAAACGCTTCTCTGTGTTTATGCCTTTTTAACCTTTAGTTCTTGCAGAGCTTTGTGCTGTTTGTCAGCTCCACCCTGCTTTAAGTAAATGTTGGTAAGAAGGTTCACACACGGCGGATACTGAGAGCTCGGTGTGAGCAAGTTCAGCAGGCATGGAATTTACCCTTAAAGTAAAGGGATCCATAATATAATATCCTCCAAAATGTGATTGATATAAACAAGATATCAGATTTAAATGGATGTTTAAGTTTAATGTCTATAAGTTTGTTACACCTATGTGTATAAAGACTGTAAAAATGTCAGGAAGGTCTATTTATCAAATATTATTTGTAATTTTTTATCTTCTATATTGCTTACTGGTCTGTATCTTAAAATGATGGTGTCTGCCATTTGGGCGGAACTGTTTTTTAATGCTTGACACAATAATAAAAATATCAAAATTAATCATTCATAAAAGGAGAAAGAATAACAGTAGATCAAATAAGAAAAAGCCAAAGTAATGTAAAAACAAAAAGCAAGTGACGAAAGAAAGAAAAACAGCCAAGAGAGCAGAAGAGAGGAATAAGATAAAAGGAAGACATTTGACACAGCTCTTCACCGCTGCCTTCAGTTTTCATTGTAACTTCTTTCAGCTAAAGAAACATGAATATGTTATTTTATCGTTTAAAACCTTTAACAGCAGCAGCAGCAACATTAACTACACTGTCAGCCTCGTGATAATCCCCCACCCACTATCATTACATGGATTGAGGTAATGAGGTCATGTCACGCAGAACAGACTGGATGTCATTAAACATCCACCACCCCAACACCTCCCCGCTGCCTCTTCTGCACCAGCACAGCGGTCAGAGGTCAGACTCTGGAGCTGGTAACAGTCAGGAGGAAAGTTCACAGGCCTCCGAGCTTTCACTCGTCAAACCCACATGGCGCTCCTGTCACGTCACAGCGCGTTGAAGCGATCCATCGATCATATGGGCTGAGCTTACTGCAGAGAGTGCACAACCGAAACCACAGAAACAACACAAGTCAACTCCATCACATGCACTGAACTGAGGCAGGTACAGTAGTAGTAGTTTGTAGCAGCTGGCACTGGCACATTTGAAATGATAAATAAACAATACTATAGAGAATATTAATTTGCACTTAGTTTCATTTAGTTTTTCTTTCTGCCCTTCCCGCTTTCATGAGATGATGTGCAGTGTTTACCTATGACATTATTAAAGCTGTTGTGAGTTTGGAAACTCTCATTTTTCTTGTCAGGGTTCAGCTTGATTGTGACGCCTCTCTGACAGGGGGCAGGTGTGCAGGAGGACTTGCATTAAGTAGCATGCATTTACAGCTGCTGTCAACGGTGTTATTCACCAACAATCCCACTGACGTCACCCCTACACCTTGCCCCCTCTCACTTGGAACTGAGATACACAAGGTAGTGTTTAAAATCTAGCCCTGCGAGATGGGACACTCCGTCAAATACGTCATCGTGTAGGTAGACACTCAATTTTTACCAGAGATTCAACATTTTATGGAAAGAAACCAAAAAAAGGCTACTGTTAGCTGTTGTTATATGGCAATACTAATGTGGACTGTGGACATTGTTAAGTGCTTGTCTGCAGTGAAGTGTAAACATATCAGAAAACATCCTGGGAACACTGTTGGACCAGTTCATGATATGTACACGAGACTGTAATGCCCAAGGGTGAATTCAAGCACAGCCAGCAGCAAACAAAAATAAATACAAATAGACACAAACAACAGTTACAGTGACTGACAAGACAAAACAAGCAGCGACACAAATGACTCATTCAGAGCCATAATGGCAGCAACGACGACGAAAGCAGCTGCATGAATTCATCTGCTACAGTATAGGATGGCTGGGGTCAGCAAGAATTGTGCTTAGACACATTAATAGTCTAACCTGTTGTCGTTTTGGCCAACCCCTGAATACTATAGTAGTATTTTTCAACTCAAATAGGCACAAGTGTTAGTGAGGTTAGAGTTAAGGCTACAAAAAGACAGGGGTATTGTAGTTTGTAGTTGTAGTTTGTAGGTCATATCTTCAGACTTTACAAAATGCATTTTTTCATCTTCTTATGTGTTGTTGAGTCAAAGTTATGATTCATTTTAAATCGCATATTAAAAAAACAAACAAACGGGAGTATCAATAATCTTTGAACTGTGACGCATTTCCAAATTTCACAAATTCAATCCGATTCAAAGGTGTGTTTTATATAGTTGGTGAATTATTTTTCATCAGATTGTCTATGGGTTGTGCTGGAAAACAAAGGATACAAGGCACTCTATACTGTACATTCTTATCACCTCTGTATATAGGATCCTAGGACTAACTGAGTCATCGGCAAACATAATAATGTGCTCACCTGTATACTGACTCTGACAAGACTCGATATAGAGGACAAATAAAAGGTTAACCAACGAATCAGGCCTGGATCGATGTGCAAACTCTATCGTCATCCGCCAGCTAAAATATGTGGTTGAATGCAATTAAAAGCTGAGGAAAAATCCATCAAAACAACTTTGCAGTCTCAAGGTGACTAATTCTGTAATTCAGTTTGTTTCCTTGGATTCAGTTAAGCTGAGACAAAAATTCTCATAGCCGCCTGTTTGAAGTGTGCCTCTGTAGCCTCTCTACCCTTCCACCTCATCAACTATCAGGAACCCCTATGTGAACATGGGAACATACAAAACCAGAGGGGTGACGCAAGTGGTAGGGGCAAGGGGGTGAAATGGGGTTGAGTCTAAGTTTCTTCTGGATTTTACTGCAAACCACAGTGATGGCACAACACAACACAACACACAACAAGAGACACACTCGGTAGCGACGTTTAATGAAGGTGGAAATGCCTGATGGAGTACAAACAAGCAGTCTGTAACATCCATGACTTCAGCCAGACCTTGTTGATTTAGGTGATGGGAACCGGCCGCTCTGCGCTGCCTCCTACTTTGATGTTTGGTGGCCATTGTCGCCCAGGCTCTGGTTGGCTGTTTGCTGGGTTGGCAGCCATTGAACCTTTGCAAAGATTAACTGTTATTACCAGCGTCTTTGTGCATCCGGGCCGCTCTCTGCATACCAGCAATGAAACAACATGCTCCACTCCAGCCTCTCCACTGGAGGAGGCTTCAGAGAACAGCAGGTCTGATTCGCTTTTATCTGCACTTACTGACGAGAGTATAAGAGCACTAAGTGGTCTCTCAACTGACAACAAGTTCCTTTTTAGGAGAGAAGGGGTCCGATATGCACTGTATTAGCCCCAACCACAACACACACGTGCGCACACATGAACACAATGGAAAAACGTTCTATTTTGGGACAGACGGGGGTCACAGATCACCTTAATAAAGAGGCAGGAATGTGTTGAGCCACTCTTGTGTTCACTCCAACTATACCATCTCTGACTCTCTTCCTACAGTCTCCTGCAGCACTAATGAGCTGTGCATTCAGCTTTTCATTCACTCAGTCCTGTTTGTATTTAAAACACATGGTGCCCACTGCCAACACACGTGAACTCCGACCCCTGTATCACACAGCACATAGCCATGAATACCAGGTTTAATCTTTGTCTGTGCCAAAGGAGACAAACTGCAGACGTGTGAGGGCAATTTCGTCGCTTTACAAAAATCATAAATCACACTTGTCCAGCTGTCGGCTGTGAATTATGAAGTAACACAAATGTGCTCTATGTCAAAGTGTAAGTGTAGGTAAATGCAATTTGTACTTTTTAAATCAGATATTTCTTCAGCTGCATTGACTTATGCCACTAAAATGTACCCAGTATTTTTTGCGATAAAAATGAAACAAAAGGTTTTTTAAGGTATTGAATTCCAGGTTTGCATTTCTGTTCAGTGTAGTAGATTGGTTCAGTATAATGGATTTCTTTTTTTCTTATGTGCAAAATGGCTATACTTAGTCTCTTACTTAAACATCTTTTTTAGCATCACCACCAATGAGGTAATGTTTTTGGCCACATTATTTTTCGTCTTGTCTGTGAGAAGCTAACCCAGGACGTATGATATAGACCCATTTGGATGAATGGTGAGAAGAAGAAATGTAAGATTTAAAAAGAAAGAAAAAACAACAATCGGAGGCCTTAATGGAATTGTGTTCTCTCTGTGTGCTTAAACATCTAAAACGTTGTCTCACTGTGTTCTCATTGTACTCAAGCAGAATGTTTAATTAATAATTAGTGGTGACATCTGATCTTGCTCATTATTATTTATGTTGTGTTATGTTGTCTAAAGGGGTGAGTGATTAAAACCTGTCCACTCAACTTCAACTTCCAACAAGTAAAATGACCTACCTTTAGATAACAGAGTCAAAGTCTGTCTGCTCCACTTTTCTTTATCAAACACTTGTTTACTACACGCACGCACACACACACACACACACACACACACAAACCATAGCTAATTAGAATTGATCTGTGGTAGTTTTTAGTGTGTGACACAGAAACCTGTTTTGTGTTGACCACTCAGTTCCCTTCTCTGTCTGTTTCCTGCCCCACAGTTGTAGTAGGATAGTGTAGCAGAGAGCTGTAATGTCACCGTCTTTGACAGAGGTAAAGGGTTAATTAATGTTGCCATTATGTACTGTGGCGTTCACAGTTTTGCCCTAATGGACGTTTATCCTCTTAAGAGTTATACATTTAAAAAAAAACAGCTGGTTTGAAATTGTGAAAATTGAGAAAAGTGATGCAGATGATCCCTATAAAATGCCTAAGATTATAAGTTTTCCTATGGGTGCCCTTCCAATTAAAAAGTGCTGTTGTCCGGCGCAGTAAAAGGTTGTCCTTAGTGGAAATAATATTGAGTGCTGTAAAGAAAATGTCCATCTCAGAGATAGAAATTAATTAAACAATAACGTGTGGCAGTTCAGATAGAAGTCCACATAAAATTCAGTCCCCTGGGCCGGGCTGCCTTTGGCCCCAGTGCCATAAGTGTACTAGTGCACAGTAGGTGCCCTTTTAATTTTAGCCCCTGCCCATCCAAATGTCTGGGTACGCCACTGGTTTTGTCAAAAAGAAATATGTTAATTTCAAATGATGTAACTTTCACCTTCATGTTCCTCTAAGCGAAACCCATTGACAGAATTATCTCCTCAAAAGATAAAGCTGCTGTCAGCAATGTCATCTTTTGGCTAACTTCCTTTTTGCTATTGCCCTTTGTGCCTTTGGGGAGGGGGGTGGAGCATTTAATAAAGAGTTGTGGGATCTCAATTTTTTCCCCTTGATTTAGTGACCCAAAACCCATGTCATTTCTTTTTATCTTTTATATGTACAGTGAAAGCAACTTTCTGACAGTATTATGCATGTGCACTTTGTCTCTTCACCAGCAGGTGGAAACTGTGAGTCCACATCCTCCTCCATGTGAGAGATTTGGTTGTAAACGAGGCATAAATTCCCCCTAAACAGAACGATTTTTCAAAGCAGTGTTGGCTTTTTCTGAATAAACCTTCCCACTGGTGCAAAAGGAACTGTTTGCTGGCAAATTGTAGCACAACAGAGCCACCTGTCAGAGTGGCCAGCCAGCAGAAATTCACCTCAATGCCTTCAGAAAGCTGCTTAATGTGTGTCCTGCCTGCAACTGAGGGAGGAGGGAAGGAAAAAACCCTTAAAGAAAAAGGGTCCACAAATCTCAAGCTCTAACTCCAAGTTTCCTAGCAACTCTCTGGATCTGCTTTTTTTTTTTATTCAGAAAAAAAATCTTTTTACACAAAGTTGGATTTTGTTTATTATTCATTCATTTACTTATTTTATTAGATGAATGCTGGAGTGTTTTTGTCACACAAGTTCCTGTTTGTGAGCATAATCCCTTGAACTTAACATCCAGCTGCATACACAATGAATTTTCAGCAGCAGCATTTGCTGCAGCATTTGCATGTGCTGTTTATCCACTGTAATCTCTCTTTCTTCCTCAGACTTGTTGAATCTTAAACCTCACAGCCACTCCAAACAGCTGCCCCCCACCTCTGCCCCCGCCTCACACTCCACCCCTTCTCCCCTTGCAAGAAAAGGCCAAGACAAAAGCATGAATGCATAATTAATATAGTGAAGCTGCACTTTTAATTGTTGCCGGTCTTCAAAGTTGCCCAGTGGCATTGTCTCTCGGTTCGGGCCGGCTGCTTCCGATGGCAGAGCCTCATTCAGGCTCTTTTAGGGCCCGAGGGCTGCAGAAACACAGGCAGACAACAGCTCCAAGCTCGCCTCTTTTCTCAGGGTGTCTGCATGCACAATGGACTTCCATAGCCTGTACACAAAAGAGGCTGGTGCATGAAAAAAAACACCCAAATTCAATGGCATTCCACTCCACAATGCGGCCCGAGAATATGTGCCTCTCCCTCTTTCCCCCCCTCCCTTTTCTTTTTCATGGCTGGGTGATGTACTAGGATGATGTGTGAGGATCATGAAGAGATACATTCCTCCATCAGAACAAAACAGGTTTGTTATGATATTTCAATTAAAAGAAGAAGAAAAAAAATGACAGACAGATCATCACAGACGATAGGTTGATGATATGTGTTGTTGGTTTCCCACTTAACTCATTTTAGCAATTAACGTTACACCGGGTAGGATTTGGTGGCATCTAGGGGTGAAGTTGCATATTGCACCTAAATGAATACCTTTTTATTCATTTTTAGGTGATAATTAATAAATGAAAACAATTAGCTAAAGCGTTAAGCTTAAACTGCTCATTATGATAATAAAACTGATTGCACATTGCAATGGCAACATAATACAACACTGCATGTTCATATGTATCCACTACAATGCTTCTTTTATCTGTTATTCTCTACCCCATAGTGTCCACACATTCATCTGATATCTACACATGGTGGTATTTATAACGACACAGCACCAGCTCTAAAGATAAGCACCAGTGTCCGTCTTGACAGTGACCAAATGTGCCAAAGAGGATGCTCATAAGTGTGCAGTGTGAATTTCAACCAAGCAATTCATACTTTTACGTCATGAAATGAGCACAAACCCTTTTTTTTTGTCTCCACGTGGAGCAGCTACAACAGCCAAATTAACATATCAGTATAATCAATCAGTCAACTTACTTTTTACTTTGGCTTGTGTAATTGATGGACTTCACCAATGTGGGTACGTGAACAGATGTTTCTATATAGCTTTCATACTGAGGACACACACAGACTCCCTGTACCATGACCTTAACCATCACAACCAAATGCTGTAACTTAACTTTGACTAACTCTAACATGAATCTTATTCTAGTCCCAACCCTAAAACCAGTGACAGTGAGGATCAGCCAAAATGTCCTCATAAAGATATTTCCATACAAATACACAGACACTAGTGCTGATCAGATGGGATGACACTCCCCTAACTCATCTTCTGTGTGGGGTTCCAATGGGTGAAGAAGGGTAAGTTAGGAGTCAGACAGCAGCAGCAGGGGGAGGTGAGGTGTCAGGGTTGCTCCACTATAGTCGGGATCCACACTGAGCCTCATTGGCACACCAGCCAGCAACTTACAACCTTGAAGGCCACTGGGTGCCACAAAGGGCCAGGAAGAGCCGAGCCGGGGTAACATCACCAACACCCACAGCCTAATCCTCCTGCCCCGTACATCTGCGCTGGGCCCATTTCAAAAGCCAAATATCCCCCCACACCCCCGTCCTCCTCCTCTTCCCCTTCTAAATTCCTCACTCCTCCCCATCATGCACCACGTCTTTTCTTTTCTTTCAGTGTTATTCTGCAGCAGGAGAAAGGACGAGCTTTTGTAGTGGCCATAGTGTCACACAGACGCAAGACCTGAGGCTGCCAGTCATCAAATGGAAGCTCTCTCTGGGCTTTTCACAGCGCTCACTTTGCTCATGTCGACTTGGGGAAAGAGGGGGAAACTCTTATTTTAGCTTGTGAAAAGGCTCTAGACGGGGACATGAAGGCAAGCTCTTCACATCGGGCACTATTGACTTTGAAAGCCCGTGTTTCTTTGAGAGTAGTAGGGAGTGTTTTCTGGGATGTTGGCATCAGGTTTTAATTGAATTCAACTGTCAGCAGGTCTCAAAGGGGCCCAATCTGGATGTGTTTCACAAGATAAACTTGATATGGACACTCACTTCTGGGATCTTGTTGAAGTAAACCAGAGACAAACATAAAAAAGGTCAAAGGGCTTTGGGCTTCAATGGCTGCTGCTGTCATTTCGGTTATTTCAGAGTTGTAGGTCAATAAATAAATTATTCTAAAAACTGAAGTAAGGGAATCCAGAAAAACCATTTGTGAGAAAATAAAGTACTATATGTCCCAGTCCCTGTTCGCTTCAGTGGAATATAACTTCCTGTGAAAAGTGATCCATCGCCGTAGAGTTATGGCCTGAATAGATAAACAATGAGCTGAAACTGACTACAATGCTCCACAAAGCTGAGGGAAGCTGTAGATGCAGCTGATAATTCCCCCTATGAAACTATCACACTATTGTAACTTACAATGACATTTTACTTGGAGTGATTATAAAACAAAAAGCATTCACGGTCCAATAATGGAAGGAAATCTGCTGTCATCCAATAACAAACACTACATGGTACATTAGATAATTTAAGGGAACGTCAAGGTTTAGTTTTGTTCAGTTGTGTTTGAGCAGGTGATAAGTTGTAGTTGGACGCCCTCCAGTGACAAGTATCATGAACTGCAATGTAAAAATACGTCCTTCGTGGTGTGACTGATAATTCAGAAATATGCTTTATTTATTCATGAAACAAGTAATAAATAAAAAAAATAGTTATGAACATTCAGCTTGACAGATAATTGACAGCTGGCAGAAGCTGATAATCACATAAAAAGCTAATTTGATATGGCTTAAAATATTTTAAGAATTCTGTTGAGCTCTACTGTGTGAGTGCTAGGCATAATAAAATACAATGTAAAATGATTGTGCATCAAAGAAACTTCATCCAAAAACTTACCTTTGTAGTCACATACGTCATTAAGAGGCGACGCCTGTGCGTGTTGTCTGGAGTGTTACTGTGCATGCGCAACCTCGGGAGTCCTTGGCTGGTTAGCTTGCTGTAGGTGACTGAACCTGGGAAGGGACACCAACAAGATGCAGAGCTGGACTCAGTTATACCGCTCTCTGGCCACGGTAAGCACAGATCGTGTTAACCCACTGTCTTGCGTGTGTTGTCCGGATGAGTTTCAGAATGATCTCATTAGCCGGAGGTGCCGAGGATACTGTTGTTTTCACATTCGCCTCTTGGGCCTAGTTAGCGTGTCAGCTAACTCCAGTTCGGTGACGGAGACGAACCCACCACCAGATTCCAATGGGAAAAACTGCGATTAAGACATGTTGTGGTTACTGCTAAATAATACATGTTACACAATACGTGATTTATATTAAATCTTATTTTCTAAGTCTACCTGTTTGTCTCGGCTTTATTGAAGTTAATCAAAAGTCCAGTCGAAATCACGACATTTATTGTAGAAAACAGAACGGGGCGACGTTAGCTAACAAATGAGAATGTTGAGATAGGTTGCATATGTGTGCTCGTAATAAAAGGTTCTTATGACACTACACAGATGAGTAGATGCATTCAATTGTCTTCTATTCAGTTTAACTCTATGTTAGCACACCAAGCTAGTTAGCAGGGGTTACCAAACTTTTTACTGTGACGCATAGCGAAAATTCAGAAACTAAACATCTTGTTTAACAACTTACTGATGTTACTGAATATAGATTACATTGGTCACTGATAGCCAGCACTGGCACTGTCGACATATATCATATTGAACGTTTAAATGTTATTGCGACATGTTGGCATCCTGCTCATTCAGCACTGAAAAACCTTATGACACCTCTGCAGAAATAAATGTCTATACAAAACCCATAGAGACGTTTAGTTTTCTTTATCTCTTTAACTGTGATGTTGATTGTGTTAGTTTCAAACGTTGCATCTTTTAAAAAATAATCTGTTTTCAGTGCAACTCCTATAGCACAAAGACAGCTGACCACAAACAAGAGATCTCTTGGACATGCAACTGGTGTGATTACTTTGCCTTTGGTTGGTTTTATAAATGTAATCTCATAAGAAATCTGAATTGTCAAATTGTCACCATAATGGGCTGGGAAGCCATGGGTATAATTTCTTTTTAATCTTGAATGAGATCATCATGTATGAGTGTAAATGAACCTGTAGTCAGTAAAGCTAATTTTCACCTAAATTACAGTATGTATTTTAACACTGTCTTGGGTGTTTTGTTTGACGCGCAGCGGAGCCACCAGCTTCCCTGCAAACTGCACGGAGCTACAACTGTATCTGTCAGAACTTATGCTGACAAAGCAGCAAGTAAGACATCTGTAATCTTATCACCTTGTTTTCATTAGTAACATTCTTGTATGAACTTTAGCCACATGTTTTATAGTTGTCTCCAGTTAGGCTGATATGGGATCTACTTATTATATCTGGCATTTCTTTAACATGTCTGAATTTGTTAAAAAAAAAAGAAGAAGATAATCACAGATTCTTAGTCCTTCTGAGACACTGAGTTATTCTGCATTCATACTGATAGATAGATAGATAGATAGATAGATAGATAGATAGATAGATAGATAGATAACTTTATTTATCCCAGAGGGGAAATTAGGTAATCGTAGCAGCGGTACAAATAAGTCACAAAAAGTCTACAATACAATGAAATTAAAAATGAAATTAAAGACATTGCAATACACAATGAGCCAAAACTATAATATACAACAGATGGATAAGGATAATAGATGGATATCTGGAAAAATATATCATGTGACTAGGCCCAGTACACATGCTGGTGTAAACAGGAAGCGAATATGTGCATTTATTTTTATTGTAAAGATTCAAATGTTCACATTTCATATGGGATGTGTTGATCTCCTGCGCCTATATCAGCCCAGATCAGAACTAAAACAGATTTTGATTGTGTAGTTTAATTCAGGGTGTCTATCTGTATTTGTCCGTTTTTAAAAGTTGGTGTGTTGCCTCTCTGTAGTTGACGCAGACCTCACAGTTGTCGGCTCTGGACCAGGTGGTTACGTCGCTGCCATCAAAGCAGCACAGCTCGGCTTCAAAGTAAGACCACCTCACTGAGAGCTCACAAATGCGTTCCGTTTCTTTTTATTTAACTGTTATGGAACCACAAGTACAAAGTGGGTGGGAATAATACCTGCTTTTTAAAGTAGCAGAAACATTAATGCATCATGTAAAACCTGTGTTTCCTTCAACAGACAGTATGTGTGGAGAAGAATCCTACACTAGGTGGAACCTGTCTGAATGTCGGCTGCATCCCCTCAAAGGTAATGAAGTGCTTTTTGTTATAATCTAAATGCTGTTTAGAAATTCTGCAATTAAGATTATTTTTTATCATATACGTATGTGTCCTTTACAGTAAAACAGTAACAGTCATTGCCCGGTGTTTTGAATGCTTATTTGTCCATATCGGTGTCATTTTCTGTAAGAAAAGTTGGTTTCCTCTTCTATAATAAGTCGACTGTTGTTGATCTCGAATGGTGTAATTGCTGCATTTTTAATTGCAGTTCATTGATATTTTGTGTTTGCAGGCTCTGTTGAACAACTCCTATTTTTACCACTTGGCTCATGGCAAGGACTTTGAAAGCAGAGGCATTGAAAGTAAGAGGCCACACTGGACTTTAAAGGGACATTTTTCAATCCAGACACTTATGATGCTGCCAGTTTGAGAATTGTTGCCTGGCAGATTTAAAGATGAAGGAGTTGTTGTTTGGCATGGATCAGAAGTTCTGTATAAGTTTCCCACAGTTTAATTTTTGTTTTAGAATTTATTTTCTGACAGTTGATAATCCTGTCAATGTAGTTTGTTGTTATTACAGACGTGTCCAAAATCTGGCCCACAGGCTAATAATTAATCAAGGTCAGGTTTTATATGGCTGATGGCTTTTGTCCTAAAGTTATTAATTTATAGACATCTGACACTGTCAAACTGACAATTATTGAATCTCATATGTGTGAGTTACAATTTTTCTTATGATCTAAGGAGGGTGGCAGTACATGCTGCTCTCTCTGGCTATGTTAGTGACCCCTGCAGTCAATGACACATGCTGTCAGGTCAACTATCATGGCTACTGCAATTTAACATTGTCATCAATGACATTTCTTTATTGGAATCTCTTATTAAATGGTCATGTTGCTTATAGTTAGTTAGTTAGTTATTTCAATAGTAAGTCATGTGTAAGTTGTTATGCAGTGCTTTGTGTGCATCTTTGTATGTAATACAGGGGTTACAGTTGGCTAATAGGTATTTTCACATTATTGAATTTAAAAGTATTATGTTGTGCCATTTTCACAGTTCTTTAACATTGACAAAATGTTAATAACAACCTACACCACAGATATTATGTGTATGGCCACGCACTGAGCCGTAATACTCAAACGTTAACGGTGGATTTTGATGATCATTTCTTTGGGTGTAGTTTATGACCCATTGACGAAATAAAAAGATTTTGGTTGTGATCTTTTCTTAAGCATCCAAGATAGGGGAGTGTATTTTTACTGCAAGAAGTGAGTGGCCTAGGAGAAGCTTTGCACTCTGCAAGTGCTACTATTTCTAGGTCATAACTACCAGTTGGAGCAGCTTTAGATTCAAATCTCTGTGTCTCAGTCTCAGGCATCTCGTTGAACCTGGAGAAGATGATGGCTCAGAAGAGCGGTGCGGTCAAAGCACTAACGGGAGGAATCGCACATCTATTCAAACAGAACAAAGTCAGTCTTCTCTCTTCATTTTGTTTGTCTCTTATTTGCATTTTATTTAGAACCACAAGTGTTGGTGTTTACAGCATGATGTCCCTCACCCAGGTGACCCATGTTAATGGTTTTGGGAGGGTGACGGGTAAGAACCAGGTGACGGCCACAGCAGAAGACGGCAGCGAGCAGGTCATCAACAGCAAGAACATCCTCCTTGCCACTGGCTCCGAGGTCACACCCTTCCCTGGAATCCAGGTACAGCTGAGTTTTAATCACATCAATAGGTGTTGAAAAATGTAAAATATAGAAAATACGGAATATTCTGGATCATTAACTAGAATGTGATTTATTTATTTATTTATTTTTTAAAAAGGTTTAGAAAAAAAAGAGTCATATTTACAAAAAAACATGGATAAATAGATTTTACTGTGAACTGGATGAGACACATCTGTCGTCAAGACTAAATTCTCTGATTGTGGAACACAATGTCCAACTCATGGTTCATGTTAAAATTATTATGGCTTAGTTTTTATGGCCATTTGTCAAAAAACAACACATTTCTTTATGCCTAGTATATAATATCAACTTAACAACCAAATATTCAGTTGGAAAAACATGAAAAAGAAATGTTTAATGTGCTGTTATAACATTGTTTAATGTTTTTTGTTTCTCTGTCTTTAGATTGATGAGGACACCATCGTATCATCAACGGGAGCTCTGTCTCTGCCAAAAGTGCCAGGGGAGATGATTGTGATTGGAGCTGGAGTCATTGGAGTGGAGCTGGTCAGCCACAACAACAAACACATTCGTGACCTCAGCTTTAAGTTCTGTTTCGGAGCACTTGAATCTGTAGCCTGACAAAATGTGCATCCTCCTGTCCTTCAGGGGTCAGTGTGGCAGCGTCTGGGCTCCAAGGTCACGGCGGTGGAATTCCTGGGCCACGTTGGCGGCATGGGCATCGACATGGAGATCTCCAAGAACTTCCAGCGTATCTTACAGAAGCAGGGCCTCAAGTTCAAGCTCGGCACCAAAGTCATGGGAGCCACCAAAAGGCCGGACGGCAAAATCGATGTGGCGTTAGTACAGTTTCCCTGAAGCTACTGACTTTTGAAATGTACATTCTGTGGGGTCTGCATATTTTATGACCAGTTTGTAACTGCATTTGTTTATGTTTGATGTTTCAGGGTGGAGGCAGCAGCTGGAGGGAAGAATGAAACACTGACCTGCGACGTGCTGCTGGTGTGTATCGGCAGACGACCATTCACCCAGAACCTCGGTCTGGATTCCGTTGGCATCGAGCTGGACAACAGGGGGCGCGTCCCTGTCAACAACCGCTTCCAAACCAAAGTACCCAGGTACCACAGAACTCATGGTGACTCATGTTAAGAACCTGTGAGTGACAGTCTGAGCTGTGAGCAGTTGTTGTTGTTATAACACTTTTATTCACATGATCGATTGTGTAGCATTGTGTGTCCTTCACGTGACATAGCATGAGAAACACTATTAACTGAAGGTATTTCCATTAATAAAATAAAATGCAGAATCTTTTAGTTAATTTCTTTTTTCAATTTACTCTCCATTCAATAAATGACATTTCAGTGGCTCTTTCTATCTCTCTTCCTCAGTATTTATGCAATTGGGGATGTGGTAGCCGGGCCGATGTTGGCCCACAAAGCTGAGGACGAGGGCATCATCTGTGTTGAGGGCATAGCCGGTGGTGCCGTGCACATTGACTATAACTGTGTTCCCTCCGTCATCTACACTCACCCAGAGGTGGCCTGGGTGGGCAAGACAGAGGAGCAGCTCAAAGAGGAGGTGAGTGAATGAGGAGCAGGGCGATGGTCATTTTTATTGCTTATTTGTTTTTTATTCAAATGTGACATACACCTGGTGAATCTAAATCCAGAATTACTTATTTTTATCTCTGTTTTTGGTCTCCACCATCTCCTTAGGGAAATATGTGTTACTGTAGCTTCTAAATGATCCATAATGTTCTACAGCTGCTCGTCTATCTGTGTTTTTCTACAGACAGTCGTGAGTTTTTCTTTAAAAGCAACAATGAGAGCAGTGACCGTGAAACGCGTCACATCTTTGTTCATGTGGAGGAGATGAAAACAAATGTTACCCTGCAAACATTGAATATCTACTCTGTTGTTTTCTGTGCTGAGCATCCACCACCAGTGTTTCACAAACTCCGTCCACCTCCTCTGCTCCACAGGGCGTCCCATACAAAGTCGGCAAGTTCCCCTTTGCAGCCAACAGCCGAGCTAAAACCAATGCCGACACCGACGGCCTGGTGAAGATCCTCGGCCACAAGGAGACAGACAGAATGTTGGGAGCGCACATCCTTGGATCTGTAAGACTTTCATCCCACACTGCAAACATGTAACATGCACACATGTTTGTTAAATATAACAGCATATAACAATATTGGGGAAATATAACCGATGCAGAGTCGAGACGTAAAGTTAAAGTTCACCCAGGTCTCTTTTTTTTAAAGCTTTAAAGAGCTGTTGTAGAGCTGCCTGATTTGTTTATTGTATACGCGTGACTTAAACCAGCCTACTGTAGTTCCACCAATCCCAGAACTGAGATAAAGCACTTGACTATAGAGACAAGTTCATTGTTTGAGGCAACAACAAGGTGGTGCTTTCTTAAAATCTTCAGACATACATTCCTGTATAGCTTTTCCAAGATTTTGTTTTAGAAATTAGGGGAAGAATAAATGTCCGCAGAATTATGTCAAACATGAAACAACAACAAAAAAAACAACAAATCTTTTTGTTTCTCTGCAGGGGGCAGGAGAGATGATCAATGAAGCTGCTCTGGCCATGGAATACGGCGCCTCCTGTGAGGATATCGCCAGAGTCTGCCACGCACATCCCGTATGTAACGCACACACACACACACACACACATTCAACAGAATCTAACACATGGCTGGAACATACACACTCTTTGAATTGTGTTTCTCAGTGTTAATGTTAACATATCAAGCTGTAATACAAGAAATATTCTTTATTTAATTTAAGTGAGTAACGCATTCATTGTGTGATGGCATTTACTTTAACTTTCACTCCACAAATTCAAGACACTGGCTTAAGTCAAACCTGATTCTACATGTACAGGTCTTTCTCTCCTTCTGTATATTAGTCATATTTGTATATTGTTACTGGTTTATAGACCTTGTATTCTATACTTATTCTGATTCTATACTTAAAGGTATTTGTCCCCATCAAATGAACAGCTTCAAACAGAAATAGACTGGAAAATCTTCTTTTATGTAATAATTATTGACAATATTTCATTATTTTGTTAACCTCAGATGACTAACTGGTCAGGATGGGACTATTAAAATATGTTCTATATGTTTCCCAGATCAGGAATATAAATTAAATTTACTGCCTTATCTTAGACAGATATTGCTTTTGTCAACTAAGTTGTAAAGTCTCAGTTATATTTATTCTAGATTAATCCGCAAAATACTTAATTGTGTGGACTATAAAATTTAGAAATAAGTGTCACATGTCACATGCCAATCTCGATTAAAGGCAAAAATGCTTGAAAATACCAACAAAGATTGGACTGACTCAGACTGACCCTCTCTTCCTGGGCTTTTTCTTTGCTCCTCTCTCCTTCTACTGTGTGTCTGTCCCACAGACGGTGTCGGAAGCCTTCAGAGAAGCAAACCTGGCTGCTTCCTTTGGCAAAGCCATCAACTTCTGATCCGCCTGCCGCTGTCGCACCTTCAGTGTACATAACGGAGGAGAAATGGGAAGCTGTGTTTGCGTCCCGATCTTCATCCAGCCCTTTGGGATCCTCTGTGCTCTCCAACACTTAACCATATTTAGATTTTTATGTTATTTAAATGTTCTCGGCAAAACAATAAAGGGGGAATTGGGCAGTAAACAAACACTGGCTGCAGATCAGTCGTCTTGTTTTCTAAACACGGTTTTTAAGATCCAAGCACAGCATATTATTTACAGGACATAGAGATATAAATATTATTTTGGACTGGTGGTTGTTGTTTCTCTTGTAAAGGAAGATGGAAGACATGTTTGTTTTATTCATGTTTTTTATTTTACATTGTGAGATCAAGATGACAGACATGAGAGGGAATCAGTGCAGCAAATGAGACTTTAATGACTTGGGTCTGGGACACAAGTGCAACGTGATTCAGCGTTTGTGCGTACAGAGCAGAGAAAGTGTGTAAGTGTTTCCTGCTCTGATGACCACACTTTTCGAAAGGACCCATAACAACCAATAAATGCAGCATCTATTGAGTAAAAATAGTGTTCGGAAAACGTTTTGTTTAAGAGTTTATTTTCAGTACATTAACACTGTCCTTCGAACAAAACCAATACTATGATGTGTCAATTTAGCCCTTGTAAAAAAACAGTCAATGTAACAGTAGCTGATATCTTCAAAATGATGGGTTGAAGTGTGGACTTTCACGGTGTAGTACTTTGGACACAGCCTGTGTATTTTTCATGTTGTACAAGTGGAATTTATAAAAGATGATAAATGCTAGACTTAGAATTCAAACACTGAAATACCATGAAAAGTGCCCTGGCCTGTACAATAAATAATTCTGAGTGCAGCTCAAGACTTATTTTATTGGCCACTTAAAAAGCATACATACAAACATTTATTTTAAGTTAATTGGATTTCCAGAAAGGATTCTTGGATTTTTGGGCACACATTACATAATATGCTTATTTTATGATTTGCAGCTAAAAGTTTTCCAGTTCTATCTCCCACCACCAGGTGGCACTGTTTCATGACACTGGAAATTTTTTTATCTACTGGCTGATTAAAAAACAACATATAAAATAAAATAAATGGATAAGACATAAGACACTCAGTACAGGGATCTTTTTCAGTGTAAGCTTATAGAGCATCTAAATTGGGGTCTCAATCACACCCGGGGGCCACTGAGTGTCTATAGTTTGGTCAGTCGGAGGCCGGTCAAGTGAAAAAAGTCAACCCTTATGAGAAAAAGACATCAAAATAACAATATTAACAATGATATTTCATGGAATTTAAAAAGAAACCTTGTTTTGATATGGAAACAATAGATAATTCACAATATAAACACACTTATGATGTATCTATTGATAAATAAGAAATAAGTAATTATAAATTGATATTAAGTGGTGGAAATTGATTTAGGGGCTGCAATTTTGAGACCTCTGACTTAAGAAATCTACATAATACATCTTCCAATATACTGTACATTTTGCACTAATATCCTGCTACTGCCCAAGCAAACTGAAAACATGAAAGAAAAAGAAAACAAGCTTAACATAACACAAGACACATGTTTGAGAAGAATCCCACCACTTCTCCCTTATGTTGTTTTCCGCCTCCTTAAAAAATTGTGCTTATACTAATAATAATTCTTATAATTTTAATAAACAACTTGGAAAAATTAAAACACAATCACAGTGTGACCTTCTGTACCACTGGTCATATTGAGAAAGTCCCATCCTTAGCAAATTACAATGAATGTTTCATAGACTTAGTAAATGACAGGGGACATGAAACAACACTTTAATGAGATTATAAGCAAAGAATGCTATAAAAGCAGCCACTATAATCGGTAAACAGGCGTCAGTCCCAGCAACTTCGCTGATCTTCTGTCAGGTGACAGTGTGTTTGAATAAATGATATTCCAGTAGCAAATACCCCACCTCTGTTTGAACACTGTGTGTTCCTGTGTGTGCGTGCGTGTGTGTGTGTGTGTGTGTGTGTGTTCACTAGGTGTGGTGGCTGCTGCAGGCCTGAAGCTCAGAGACCTGATGAGTTGAAGATGGCTGACTGAGGCTCAGCAGCACATAGAAAAAGAACAGCCACAAGAACAAAACTCCGAGACGGAATGACATTCAAATGAAAGAAAAATACAAGACGTGGACAGAAACATTCAGGTAGGTGTTGTTGCATTTTCTCTTATTTTTCTCTTCATCTTCACCGTCCACATGCAGCTGACATTAAGTTTCCTTTAGGGGAATTACAAAAATACAGGTGTAAAAGAATTTTACACAGAAAAGAAAAACCTTGTTAAAAGTTTCTACATGTGTTTTCTTTGCGGTGTTTGAGCTGCAGCTGTGTGTTTGTGATTAAATACAAAAACCAACACCAACAGCACCTTTTAACAACCACTTTCACTGTGTCACTAACAACTGTCTGTTTGTTTATTGTTTTCTTTGATCTTGTCTTTCAGCTGCTTACTTCAATTTATCTTTTTTTTTTTACCTTTGTCTTTTATCCTTTCATTATCTTATGCCTCCATTGTTTCAAATCATATTCCTCCCTAATATTCACCACTTTTTCTTTGGCTTTTCTCTGTTGATTTTTTTGTCTTCCTCACTACTTCTTGTTTTTTTTATCTCTTTCTTCTTCCCTCATTTTATCAAGATTGACAAACAGCACTCTTCACTGTCAGTACTGTAGCACTCCCTTGTTCTTTTGTTCCCCTTTCTTCCTGGGTATGATTATGTCCTTCCGATTCTTTTTCCTGTTTTGCTTTATTTTCTTGATTCACGACTTTGCTGTCGTCCACTTTTCGTCCTATTTGGGATGGAATGGAATTCCACGTAGTCGTGTTGGTGTCACTCGGTTGCCAGGCGTGTGCAAGGCCGCAAAAGCAGACCCGCCAGTGTTTTCTGTGTTTTAAAAAAAAAAAAGTTATTGTAACGACCACTCAAAATTTGAGAAAATGTAAATATTCCATAAGTCAAGTCCTTTCGAGTCATTTTACTCAAAGTCTAAGTCGAGTCTAAAGTCCTGAGTGTCAAGTCCAAGTCAACTCTGCAGTTCACCACATGGATCAGCAAACACTGTGGTCCTGGTGTCTGGTGTACAGGTAAGGTGTCTGACAGATGTGTGTTATGTAGACGGCAGATCAGGGTTATCAAACGTACGGCCCACGTGCCAGAATTGGCCCACCAGAGGGTCCAATCCGACCCGCAGGATGAATTTGTGAAAATCTCACATGATACTATATTATTGTTTTGTGCCTTTGTAGATCCACTGTCATCTGTAAGTTATAATTCACATGTGCAAACGGTACACTTAGCCATACCATTGTTTAAAATTGCATTTATTTTTCTCAAGAAATTTCAGGTTGTTCCTAATGTGTTTTGTCAAAAAAAGATACTTTGGACTTCTTGTTGTTTATAGGTATTTATGTTACTATTTAACCGGTCTGGTCCTGCTGTAGATGTAGCTGTGTGAATGGAAAAACTGTAGTGTTAGGCATTTGAAGTGGTCATCAAGACTAGAGACGCACTTTATAAAAACAGACACGACTTTCACACACAGTCCTGTTTCGCTGCTGATTACAGTGACAACAGCCTGGACATGGACGGAGGGAGGAGACATTTCCTCTGTGATCAAACACCTTCTTTTTGTTATTTTGTTGGAAAAGCCCTGTCTCTCCATTAGACGCCCCTCCCTTGCCTCTTCCTCTCCATTTTTCTTGGAGCGGTGCAGTGTGAGTCAGAAATGTTTCCTTTGTTTGGTTGGTGCAAGCAGTAATTGCCACATTCCTGTAAAAGTCCTCATCTGTGAGTAAAATACTTTAATTTGCTGCTTTGATCTGTGATATTTGGGGGAAAAAACCCCTGTGAAGTTAATGTTAGACACTGTGTATTAATTAGCAACGATGTTCACTTGCTTTATGGAAAGAGAAAGACTTCAGTTTCAGATTGGAGAAACATCATGCGTCCTTGTTTTCTACAGGTATTTTAGTAAACTTAAGATCTGCCACTGTGTTGTTGTCAACAGTGAAAAGGAACAAAAAGTTCTGAACACCTTCGAGCTTCTATTCAGTGATTGGCAATGAAAATCCTTTGAATAGGAGTTCTGAGTTGTGAGGATGTTTCCGTTCCTTTTCACGGGTATGAAGGTTTTTCATTGATCCAGCATCTTTCCAAACGACTTTTATTAGAACGTGAGCATCATGTTCACAGTGTTATGTGAACCTAACACCTACCACAGCTGGATTTTAAAAGGCAAAACAAATCAATTTCAGTGTCATAGTAAAAATCAATCCTCACAAGGTTTCCACAAAGTTCAAATATCAAATCAATAACTGTCGTTTGTCTGGGATGTTTCTGAACATTTTTTTAGGAGTAGAGTCAGTGTCAGGAGTCTTCACTTTAACGTTTGAGTGGCATGTTATCAGAGAGGGAATCAGAGTGTGGGTTAATATGCTGCTGTTATTTGTTCATGGTGGAGGCCTCCAGAGTGGAATTCCACCCAGAAATGCCAGCAGCAGTGAGACAACTGTAATGTTTGTTTGACTGTGTGGACACAGTTGTTGAGAAGCCTCAAAACCACAGTCAGTGGCTCTTCAGTTTCGCGGTTAGGTTTTTGTGGTTAAAGTTAACTTACCTTTTTCCTTAAGACATGACCTTTAACAACACGGGGTTTGAGGTCATTCCATTGCTGTTGAAAGCGAGTAAAACTCAGAAAAATATATGCACTTCGGTCTTTCAACAGTCAGTCATACATGGCTAAAGTCATCAGCCTTCAGATGTTTGATGTCCTTTAGCCTCAGGGGTGAAATCTTCAGTTTTACAGCTTTGTTTTGTTTTGTTTATGGTCGTACCTGCAACACCTGTATGCAGGTACGACAGGTAGCACCTTATTTTGGGGTGACTGTAGCTCAGTGGTAGAGGTAGTTGTCTTTCACCTGGGTTGTGGGTTCAATTCCCGGCACTGCTAGTCTACATGCTGATGTGTCCCTTGGCAAGACACTTTACCCCACGTTGCTCCTGACACCTGTGCTGGCAGCGTATGAATGGGTTTGAAAGATGTGTGATAGGAAATGCACTGCACATGCTGTAGCTGCACTGCGCTGTGTGAATGAGTGTGAATGGCAAAAACTGTATTGTGATATGAAGAGTGGTCATTAAGACTACAAAAGTGTTATATAAATACAAACCATTTATCCAGACTGGAGGTAAACAACTGTTTGACTGGCGAGTCAGCAAAAAATCTATGATTTAATACAATTTTTCTTTGTTTTTCCAGACTTTTTGAAGGTAAGACGTATTTTTATTGATTCTCCACCAAGGAAATTCAAATTAACGAAGTGGCACAAAGGACATCAGCAAAAATGTGGTAAAAGGCACATAAGAATAATAATTAAAACATTAGCAATATCACATAAAATGACAATATACAACTGTATTAAGGTAACAGTCCAGCTCATCTTTGTGTCCTTGAACTCCAAAAAAAGGTACATTTCACAACAGTTTTCGGCCCCATGGTTCTGTAATGGAAAATTATGTTTTAGTCAATGGAGAATTTAACAAGATGCAACTCTTGTCTTTAAGTAAAAGCATTTGTTTTGATATAGAAAGATACTAATAGACTTCACAATAAGAAGAAATTTACTGTATAATGCAAAATAAACCTATAAATAACACCAACGGACATAAATAAAATAGAATAATAAATGACGTAAATAATAACATGAAGACAACTGTAAGTAGAACACTTCAGAAGGAAGAGGTTATCGAGGACCATGTTTTCATTATAACATGATATTAACCCTTGTCATTTTTTTTAACTGTTAAGCCATTTTGGCTGTGTTGAATGAATATAACTCAAATTTGCCATAGGATATTCATTTCTGTAAAGATTTAGAGCTGTCATCTCAGTTCCCTTAAATTAGCCTAAAATGGCTAAGCTACGCACAAACTTACTGATTTGTTCCTAGTGGCAGAAAATGTCACCTTCCCAAATCAAATTCTCCTTTAAAATGTATTTTATGGAAATGATTGTAGTTTTTTGTTTTGTTTTTTCCAAAAGAAAAAAACAGTGGAGTTGTGTAAACATACTGGTCTTTAAAGGGTAAAAGTCTCAAACATATTATTAATATTTGATATGTATATTTCAGGCTGAAGTAGTTTTAAAAGACTGACTAATTTAAAGTGGAGAAAAATATTAATATATAATGTTTTTAAAGGAATTCTGAAGGGTTAAGTTTGAGATTTAGATGGTGGAAAAAGGACCATGGTTTAGAAATACTGAACTTATCCCTTAAGTGTTAATGTCCATGGGCACCAGAGTTTGAGTTGTCACATCTGACACTGCTCTTTTCTTTTTTTCTCTAGAACTCTTCCTCGTCTTCATCATGCCTGCCATCCATCAACTAATACGAAATCCCTCTGACCCCACTGTGTCAGTCACAGGGCACCCGACAGTAATATTTCAATACACCACCATCTTCACCACCCCGACCTACACTAACACCACCAGCAATCCAGCTGCAGATTTGTTCGATAACCTGCTGGACAAGATTCCCTGTAAGTCACCGATCTGAACACGCACTCTACCCACAACCAAACCACATAACGATACCACTACTTTCTTGTGTTCCAATGCCAATACTGACATCACAAACCGATACAAATCTACCAATACTGATGAGCCACTGGTTCACTCTTTAATAGTGGGCTGAAGTTTGTGTGTGTAATGTTTATTTGAAGTCTGACTCAAATTTCATTTTATATTAATGGCTTTTGAACATTTTTCTGGAAATATGTTCCCCCTTTTTTGCGTCTGTAAAGTATTATATATTTTTTGGAAATGTCAATCTTCACAGAGTGGGATTCAATGTGATGCCTGTATGTGAGTTTATGTTTAGTTTGACCTCTAAAGGTATTCAGCAAATCTTTCTATTTCAGTCTGAGTGTTAAGGACAATGTCCAAATAGCTGCTACTGTAATTGCTATTTTTTATTGTTGATTGTCAAATTACATCTGATCCGACCCACAACATATTATCATAAAAAGGAACTTGAAATACCTAATTCAGTAATTTTTTTATATATATGTATATATATATATATATTCATATATGTATGTATACACACATATATGTATATGTGTATATATATAAATATATGCATACATACATACGTATACAGTATATATAATCTATTGCCATCGAGAAGGGATCTTTTGGCAGACGTGTATGAACCTATTGTTTTAAACACAACAGCAGTGTTGTGTGTGTGTTTGTCCACCGCATCACTGATAACAAACCTCTCTGAGTGTGTATTTTGTCTGTTGCCGGGCAGTGCCTCGATGGGCGGTCTACGCCATCATCGCGTGTGCCATTCTGCTGATTGTGATCTGCTGTCTGTGCATCTGCGCCAACTGCTGCTGCAAAGGCAAGAAGAGGAGGCAGAAGCAGAAGAAGAACGAGAAGATCAACCTCCCGGAGGTGAACAAGAACACCACCACTGCGCTGGTAAGTCCATGTCAATCTGGGTCTGATAAACCTTTAACAAAGGGAGATGATCAGGTGATGCCAAAAAAAAAACCCACAGTTGAATGTTTAAATGAAATAAAAGCGTGTAAAGAAGTGAGCTGCAGCTGCGGAAATACACTTTAAAAGTTGTTTGACTGAGACTCTCAGTCTTAAAGCGACTTCTATACTTGTATAAGTTATATTTCATATTATTTATCTTCCTACATGTTCCTATTCAGTAACCTCCCTTCATGTCCACACATGCAGAGCTTGGCAAAAAGACATTTTCCTACTGCCTCCTCAATCTGGAATTCTTTTATAGTCACAGGGGAGGGCGTCTTTGGGAGTTTGCTCCCACTCTTAGTATTTTTATTTGTTTATTCTCTCGGTACTTTGCACATTTCCCTTTATTGTTGTGTTGTCTGTCTGTAATTCTGTGTTGTACTGTCGTGTTGTTCTCTCTTGAAAATGAGACTCCGTGTCTCACTGGGGTAACGTGTGTAAATAAAGGTTAAATTAAATGAAAATGTAAGTTATATCTCGTCCTTAATATCAGTACAAATCAGATTGTGCTTGGGTTCAGCTCTGAACCTGATGTGTTTTCTCTGCTGTGACAGGTGCAGCCAGATGTGGCAGATGTGGACTATGGCTCAACCAAACAGGATAGAGGAAAGCTGCTCTACTCTCTGGAGTACAACAACGCTCTGTCTGAGGTGATTTAATCTTTGACCAGGGTGTCCTTACTTAAAAGGAGTTCTCCACTTCTTAAGTACTACACTTGTTTTAATGTTAATGTAAGAATGAACATTTTAAACTTAAAGGTAAATTGTGATGTGACTTGAGTCCACTTGACTATAAACTATAGAATATGTGAGAAAATGAACACCAACTTAGTGTCTTATAAGCACCAAAATGAAATGACAATACTGACCTGAATGTTTTTTCATTGCAGTCACACTGTGTAATTATACATTTGATATAAAGGCAGAAAAATCAGTGAGTTACTGATGTTTTCTTCTCTTTTCAGCTCCAAGTCGGCATCAAAAAAGCCAGTGACCTCAAGGCCATGGACCTGGGTGGAAGCTCGGACCCGTACGTCAAAGTCTACATCTGTCCAGAGAAATCAAAAACCTGTGAGACCAAAGTGTTCAGGAACACACTGAACCCAGTCTTCAATGAGCAGTTCTCCTACAACGTGAGAAGTGTATTTGGTTTATAGCCATCAAATATCTGTGTGTGTGTGTGTGTGTGTGTGTGTCAGGAGTCACAAAGTTCTGTTTGGTAGTTAAACCAAAAAACAAATCCAATGAGCAGAGTGATCTTTCCCCAGATCTCCAAGTCCTCCCTCTTGAAGTCAACCGCGGTGATGAAGGTGTTCGACTTCAACAGATTTGGCAAACACAACATCATCGGAGAGCTCAGGCTGCAGCTCAACAACGTCGACTGGAACCACGTCCTGGAGGAGTGGCAGGACCTCGCTGAGCCTGCCAAGTTTGAGGTAAGACTCAGGGATTCTAATCCATGCTCACGTCTCTGTGATGTCATTTGTAGACACAGTGTTGCTGTAAGCTTCACTCTATGTCAACATGTTAAAGGTCCAGTGTGTAACATTTAGGAGGCAGAATTAAATATACTACCCACGAGCATGTTTGTATTAATATTATTCATTTCTTTATTTTTACTTTTTACTTTGTACTTAAATGTACTTGGCAATAAATACAGATTCTGATTCTCTCTTAAAATAAATGGCATAAATGATTGTACTCCGATGAAATGCATTAGTGCTCGTGTAAAAATGACATTTATTACCAAATGTATACACCATTTACACCTATGGGTTGTATGTGTTTTTATTGTGAATCATATGTCGCTGCGTATCAAAACAAACACCTTTATTTTGAAATGAATGAAATTAAAAGTTGCTTAAGCTTAGACTTTGAGAGGCCATTATATGCTTTCTTTGTTTGCTTTTACTTCTAAAGCTGTGGTGTGTAACATCACAGCATTTCACAAAGTTTGCAGTGAAGCAGAGCAGCAGAGAGTAATGAAAATACTGTTGGATTCCCCACTATTAACATCTGAAGGGTTGATTTTTCAACATGTATGGCTCATACAACACGTTTTACTTTCACCAAATGCTTTCATTCTTTTATTGTTGTAATGTTTGTCTTGTCTGTGTGTCTGTGTGCTGCAGGATGAAGAGCTGGGGGAGATCTGCTTCTCCCTGCGCTACGTTCCCACTGTCGGCAAACTGACCGTGGTGATCCTAGAGGCCAAGAACCTCAAGAAGATGGACATCGGAGGATTATCAGGTCAGACTCAGACTGACTGAGTTATTAGAAGTTCAATTCCTGAGATATTCTTTGTGTTCAGTTACAGCAAATATTAGTTATGTAAACTATGGATGTGAATGTATTAAGTTAGAACTCTTTTACACATGTTTTAAAGCTGATGTCAGTGATATCCTCTTTTGATTAACTTCCCATCCTGCAATACAATACAAAATAGTTGCTTTTTTGAAACAACAGTCAAAAACAAAAGTCATAAACACTGGAGAGAAAATAAGGAATCTTGACTGAGTGTTTTTATGACCTTCGAGTCAGACAGTGATACTCGGTGGTTTTATTTCACCTGTTGTTCACAGATCCGTATGTGAAGGTGCAGCTGGCTCTGGACAAGAGGAAGTGGAAGAAAAGGAAGACGTCCATTAAAAAGAAGACATTGAACCCCTATTACAACGAATCGTTCACTTTTGATGTGACATTTGATCAAATCCAGGTTAGTACCAGCTGAGAGGAAACAAACCATCATAGTGAAACAATACTTTCCTCCTTTCACCACTGACTGAACACATGTGATGAGGGTGGGCACGGGAAGCACCTACTTTTCCAAAGAGTGAAAGGGAACCAGCCTTTGCATACCAGAGAAGCTTTTACGTATTTCAAAATGTTACCAACTTTGAAAAGACTTGGAGTAAACACTAACTGATTTCAGTTTTAGCCTGTTTATTTATGGCGACTGAAAGCCTGGGGATCACACAGTCTACACAATTTGTCAAATCAACTCAACGCATCAAACTCTCAGATCAGGCCTGTTAGCCTCACACACTAACAGATTTCTGTGTTGACTAGCCATGCCGACTGTCCCTAACTAGTGCAAACTGGTGCAAACTCTACCCAGTTGTGTCCCCAGCATTTAGATGGCCTAATTATACATGTATTAAAACATACCTACATTTAATTCTCGTCAATACCCCCCAATTTCACACACTGGACCTTTAAAAGTAATAAAATGTTCATTCTAAAGTGGACTGAGAGCCAGTGAAGTAGGTGACTTAAAAAAACAGTGAAATTTTGTTCGTCCCTCAAACCCTGAAATAATCACGACAAAACTGAGAGACAGATGTGAAAATGTTTTGCTGAACTCTTTGTGTCGTCCTCAGAGGGTAAACCTGGTCATCTCTGCGTGGGACCACGACGCTGTGACGCGAAACGATGCCATGGGGAAGATCTTCCTGGGCTGTGATGCCACAGGGAACCAGTTGAGACACTGGGCCGACATGTTGTCCAACCCACGGCGGCCGGTGGCTCAGTGGCACAGCCTGCTGTCGGCCGAGCAGGTCAACTCCACACTGAACCTGAAAAAGAAGATCCCTCTCCGTGACAAACTGCCCATTTGATGGAAAAACATGTAACATTCTCAGGAAAATCATTGACAAAGAGATGGAAATATTGAATATTCTATATATATATTCTATATCTAACTGACTACCCTGTATTGTAAATTAAAGATCTATTATATTTTACTATCAAATCATATAATGTTTGTTTTTTTAACTTTAAAACACGAGCACTTTCCTTCTGTATGAAATGTATCTCTAATCCAGACTTTGCTTTAATTTGAAAATAAATGTCATGAAATCTCATGTGATCACATTTACTGTTTGTGTCCAACTCTCAGAGGAGTGTCAGATCTCAGGGATCTTCAAGATGTTTGTGGAGGAATTATCAAGCACCAGAAATGCTTTAAATTCCCAAAGATTTCCCAAAACAGAAAAACTAGACTTTTCCCAGCCCATTTCTTCTGCCTTGGATGAAAAAAGATCCCTTAAGTCACCGGTCTCAAACTTGCAGCCAGCGGGTCACATGCAGCCCTTCGATCACGTTATGTGGCCCACCACTTAAATGTTTGTTTTTGATATTTACAGATTTTTAATTTAATAATTAATAATATAATTAATTTAATTTCATTTACAGGTGTTTTTTTTTATTGTGACTCATGTCATATCAAAACAAACACCTTTAAAATTGTTGTTTTGGTTGTTAAGATATCATGATGGAATATTGGCATGTCATTTTAAGATACTATTGTCCACCCAGACTGAACAGGTGTTTTTCCCCAGAGTTGGACTTTCTTCACTTGAGCGCCCCCTACTGACCAGACTTTAAGCTCATGTAGACCCCAGGTCATTTGACTTTCCAGCCTCTGCTTTAAGTCATAATAATGACAAGCCTTCTCCAAAATTCTGCTGTTACATTGCAAAATAATATATATTTAAATTTTTTTATATTAGTCAATATTTCAAATTTATTTTGAGATGGTAAGTTGTTATTTTTACATAGCAAATCATTCTTTTGACATAGTAAGTCATAACTCAATATTATAATCATTTCAGGTTTCTAATTAATTAGACTATTAGATTATACTTTATACATGTTCAGATGTAATTACATGGGATCACATGGTCAGTGTTCAGCCAATAAGAGCATTTAACATTATTACAATAATACAATTGGGTGTTGCTAATTATACATTACAGTTCAACTTCATTGACAAAAGCACTAGAAACAATGTGAGCAACATAAAACATGATAAACAACAATAATAAAAACAGACCAGAGTCTGTTGGGATATTGCTTATGAATTCGATTGTGTTGTATACACTCCGCTACAGTAGGTGGCAGTAACGAACAGTTGGTTTCCCTAATTCGACAACATTTACAAAGAAAAAGAAAAGTTGTGACGTTTTGGGGGAAATGGCCGCCTCCATGTTGACAACGCTTGTTCAGTAATTCACTTACTTTTCAGGCTGAAACTGCAGATTAACACAAAAACAACAGGTTTTATTTAAGCGCAGAGCGTCGCGGAGTGTTACTACAGCCGCCGGACAGATGAAGACCTTCTGCGGAAGAGCCAACCCGACCACGGGAGCTTTAGACTGGGTGGAGGAGAGTGAGGAGTATGACTATCACCAGGAGATAGCGAGGTAACTATGACAAAACGTTTTAACATTAGATATTCACACCGTCATTCTTACCAGTCAAAATTACAGTTACAGGTATCTGGAGTTCAGTTTTTACTAGTAAAATTCAAACTACTTTTGCCACTCATGTATTGCCACTAGTCATATTATCAACATTGTCCTTTTTAGGTATCTTGAATTAGGTTTCAGATAGTCATAATGACGTTGTAGATATCTCGCACTGTAGACATGTAGATATGTCAATATCTAATTACAAATTCGAGATATATGACGACTATCTGAAACTTATTAATGTAGATATATTCAGATGAGGATAATTCAAGATATCTTGAATTATGTAGACATCTTAAACTGGAGTTAGAGATATCTACAATTCAGTTACAGATATCCTCAACTGAATTGTAGATATCTATAATAACAAACCCCATACATATGAATGGCAAAAGTGATGTCATTTTGAAAGTAAAAACGGAATTACAAATATGTCTGAAAGAATGATGTTGCAGATAATTGGTAGTGAATGTCCTGTCGATAAAATGTTAAAACCACTGTCATTAGTTACATTTGTTATTAGTTACAATTGGAATGAATGATTAGGGCAATTTTGAATAAATATCCAATTGTGATTATTTTGACAGGAATTGCGATATCAGTGGGAATGGTCATTTTTACATGAATATTCTTTAAATTCATATTTAAAATGATTAGTGTGTGATATTTTTGCAGATATGTGAGAAACAAAGATGTTCCCTTCAGTCTGTAGAATAAGATGTGTATAATTTCTTCTGTTTTCTCAGCACACTTCTAATTTCTTCTGTTTCAGGTCTTGCTATGCTGACATGCTGCATGATCATGACAGAGTAAGTGCTGAAGAACATGAGCATTCCATTATGTGTGTGTGTGTGTGTGTGTGTGTGTGTGTGTGTGTGTATACTCATTTTTCTTACCTGTTCCTACCTGAAACCTTTTCAGGACCAGTAGTCCTCATGGAGCCCAAAGCCTGATCCTATTGAGTCAGAACCTCAGTTCATAGGCTTTGGTTCAAGTTAGGATTAAGATGTGAATTGTGCTTAGTTTAAGGTTAGGTTTAGGGATAAGGCTTTGGTTAGGCTGTCCAAATGAGTGGAAATCAATGCAGTATGATGGAGAATGAACAAGCAGCCCACCATAGACTCTTCTAACTCAGGTGACGTCCTTGCTTCCTTTCAGAATGAGAAGTACTACCAGGGGATCCGTGCAGCTGTGGCCAGAGTAAAGGCTCGTGGTGAGAAGGTTATCATCCTGGACATCGGGACAGGGACAAGCCTACTGTCCATGATGGCCCTCACTGCCGGTGCTGACTTCTGCTATGCTGTGGAGGTACACTTTTCTGACTTTTTAAAGTGCTATATCTGAGGTATCGCAACCTTATTTCTGCAACGTACCTGGCTGAAGGAGATGACTTTGAAATACATGCAATGCAAAGTCAGATTTCCACTGTAAACGCAGCTTTTCATGGTCATGAATTGTCTGGATCTGTGTCCTAATGATATTTTAAACACTACTTTTACCTGTCTGTTTAATTAATAGTGATATTAAGAAAAAGCTTGTTTGTTTTGACCAACATTTCACACCCATTGTAATTACCACACAACCAGTGATCCACTAGGATACATCATGAGATAGATAGATAGATGGATAGATAGATAGATAGATACTTCACAATTCACAGTGATAGTATCTGAGGGTTTTAACATGTTTGTTTTCTATAATGGATCAATAATTAAAATAAATCAATAAACCCTCAGTTGGCTTTATTGTTCCTTTGACTAAACGCTGCAGGTTTTTAAGCCCATGGCTGAAGCTGCCCAGTGCATCGCAGAGAAGAATGGCTTCTCTGACAGGATCAAGATTATCAACAAACACTCCACTGATGTCACTGTGGGGCCTGGTGAGATACATACACACACACACACACACACACACTGCATGAATTTCTCTTAGAGACTGTGGTCACCAAGTCTCATGAGATGTATTTTATTTGTCATTTATTACAGATGGTGATATGCAAATGAAGGCCAATGTCCTGGTAACGGAGCTGTTTGATACAGAACTGATAGGTGAAGGAGCACTGCCCAGCTATGAACATGCTCATGAAAATCTGGTCCAGGTGTGTGTTTTTGCAGTTACATTTCTTAGTGCTCTTATGAGGCCCAGACGTGAAATTCACCTACTGTGCCTCTAACCCCTGCAGGAAGGCTGTGAGGCAGTTCCTCATAGGGCCACCGTTTACGCTCAGTTGGTGGAATCAGAGCTACTGTGGAGCTGGGCTCAGCTGCAGCCGGTGGATGTGGAAGACGTCCGCCTGGTCCCCCCACTGGCTGTTGGCCACTGTGCTGGAGCTCATTCAGTCTGTGACATCCAGCTGAGCCAGGTGCCACCCAGCAGCTTCACTCCGCTAGGTCCTCTCTGCACCATGTTCAGGTATGAAAGAGAGACATTCAATTAATTAAAGAGGGTTTATTGCAGATGTAAATAAATAAAATAGGAAATGGGTATATTATACCACATGATTGATTTGATATATAATCTGAGCCTGGATGAGGCTGTTAAAAGCCCCTATGATGCTGGTTTCAGACTCATCTAAGTGACACAAAATTGTATTCAGATTTTGCAGACATGCCTCAACTGAAGTGGACACAAAAAGCTGACTGACACTTTGTCATGTGGGAACATGCAGTAGCCACCAAGAGCTTCATTATACCATTTTTCTTATAATTGCACCAAAGACAAATTAAAAATGAACACCATATTAGCTTGAGTTTACAACATCGATAAATATGACATCATTCATCTCATCAATGTAAACGTGGTCACTGTATTTTATTCATCTATACTGTCTACTGTGTTTTACACATCTCGCTTCACCTCCTCCTGCACTCTTGTCTTTTCCCTCTCAGTGTTGACTTCAGTAAGCCGGTGAGCAGTGCTTTCCACTCTTACTGCTCCCAGTTTGTTGCTCAGTCCAGCGGTCGAGCCCAGGTAATCCTGTCCTGGTGGGACCTGGACATGGATCCCAGTGGAAGCATTGTGTGCACCATGGCTCCTAGCTGGACATATTCACAGCCAAAGAAGGCTCCAGTGAGTTTGAGTACATTATTTAAGCAGTGTCCTGATTCAGGCTCCCGTCACGTCCGTCACACTAATCTGTTCTTGTGTTTTAGTGGCGGGACCACTGGATGCAGAGTGTGTACTTCCTGCCTGTGGAGAAGGTGGTGAAGGAAGGAGAGGAGCTGAGCCTGACTGTTTGCCATGACGACTACAGTCTGTGGTACAGCCTGCAGTCTCCAAGGTGAAACAGCTCAGAGACAAAAGCTTAAATTGGAATTCTGGTATTTTCAACCCTGGACTGTATGTTGATAAATGTGTGCATATACGTGAATAGTGCTTAAAAAAACTTGGCTGTTCTTGTTATTGTCCTCAGCCAACAGACTGAAGCTGTTCCATCTCGACCGTGTTGTACCTGCCAGGCTCACCTGCTGTGGACTCGACCACGTTTTGGTGAACTCAACGACAGACGGCGAACGGAGAGCTTCATCCGCGCGCTACGCAGTGTAAGTCACGGTGCATCTGAGTCCAGACAGATTATTCATGTAAACTTTACTAACATTACTCGCTGTGTTATCTGCAGGTTCTGAGAGAAGACAGCATATGTCTCAGCATCAGTGATGGAAGTCTACTTCCTGTGTTTGCTCACTTGCTAGGATCCAAGAAGGTATTGATACAGTACTGACCTTGTTAATATATACTTAACCTTTTCCAAACTCTTACTTTCTTGGTGACGCCTGCTTTACCTCTTGTCTCCCCTTAGGTCTTCAGTTTGGAAAACTCTAGAATGTCCAAACAGGTTATTGAGCAAGTAAGTTACATAAAGAAAATTGTGTCTCAGCATAAAAACACGGAAGTTAGGAAGTGCTTAATCCTACACATTTTTCTCTGCAGGTGTTGGAGGCCAACATGGTAAAAGGGGCTGTTGAGCTGCTGGAGATGAAGCCTGATCAGCTGACCAGTAGTGACTTGAAAGGAGAACAGGTATTTTTGGAACAATCCTTTAGTTTAGCTGTGTAGATGTGGCTTTGTTGATATTTAAATAATTTACAATGCATTTAATAAAACCACAGGTTGTAAAGAGTCAATCAAACTGGAGCCAGACTTCGACAAAGGAGACGGTGACCACACCGTAGAAGACAAACAGTACATGATCAAATTTGTAAAAGGAAAAGAATGAATACTCACTCCTCTGTAACAGAGTCCCTTGAGAAAAACAGCATTTTTAGCTCACAGGAGGAGTCGCAGGTCTATTTGTGTCACATAGGTAAATTCAAATGAAGGATTTCAAACGCCAAAGTCATATAGTAACACAATCAACAACTCACGTGTGCTGTGACGTATTTTTGTATTGTATTTGTATTTTTGTGAGACACATCTTAAAAGTCTGTCTAATTCTTAGTTCTTTGAGGGCCAGCAGGGAGCGTGCACTGCTCAGTCAGTCCTACAATCACACTTTAATGCAGCAGCATTCATGATTTGTGACAATGGATCTGTCCTTGTTGACAGTTATTCACATGACGGCACTGGCTCTTTTGTCGTTTGTTAGAATTCAATCTATTTCATGCATAACGTTCTAGGTTACAAATTCCAACCACATATACGGTATATTGTTTAATTTTGCACAGATCTCAGTCCTGATGGGTGAACCGCACTTCTGCACCAGCCTCTTACCGTGGCACTCCCTGTTCTTCTGGTACTGTCGGACTGCGCTGGCAGGTTTTCTGCAGCCCAACGCCACCATCCTGCCCTGCTCTGCCACACTTCACATGGTGGCTGTGGAGTTCCAGGTGGGACAAATGGGAATGTTTTCATACGTACACATTTTATATTTACCTCCATTACATAAAGTAAATAATAATTGTTAAAGGTAAGGGCCGACTGACCTTTATTGTCCCCTGTTTGTTGTGCCTTTTAGGATCTGTGGAGGATAAGAGCACCATGTGGAACATGTGAGGGCTTTGATGTCACACCAATGGATAAAATGGTCCAGGTGACATTTTTCTGCCATTTATTTTTCTCTATTGTCACTTGGAGGAAATGTCTTACACAAGAAATATGAAATGAATTCCAGGAGAGTTTTGTGAGGATGTGTCTCAACCTGATGGGACACTTGATTTCAGTTCATATGGAAAATCAATTGTCTTTTAGTTGACATAACTTACCAAAGTACTGTAGAAAAAACATTAGAACACAGCAGTATTTATATCTCTATCTATCCCTCTCTATATTTCTACCAATGTATTGTGATGTATGAATGAATATGATGTAAAAAGTAGCATTTGATTATTTCAGAAATCTCTGGATTTCCGCGAGTCCCGCGAAGCAGAGCCCCACCCTCTGTGGGAGTACCCGTGCCGTGCTTTGACGCAGTCTGCAGCCGCCATGACCTTTGACTTCACACAGTGTGTCCCTCAGCAGCCGATCAGCAGTGAAGGCTCACTGCCTTTCATAAGGTACAGTTTCTTTCTTAATTTCTTTCCGTGCGATCTCACCAGGCATCAAAACAAATCAAATCAACCTAATAAATGTTGTTAGTTGCCAACCAGTTTTGTTTGTTTACAGTCTCCCTTGATCCATCAGTACATTTTCATGTTGTTGCCAAAACACACAGGAAAGAACATTTCCCTTCTACAAAGTAAAGCTAGAATAATTATGTTTAGTGCAACATTTAAATAATTGTAAAAAAGTGTTCTACACTTTAATGTTATGTACAAATGTTATGTTTGTTTTACGGCCAGTTTAAGGACATTTGCAGTAATCAAAAGTATATTATGAATCGCAGAACAACTAAACCCTCACTTCGGGTTAGTTGAGTTTGTCACCTTGTCCAGTCATCAACGGATGGAGATTTTTCTTCACACATCATCAGTGGTCAGCTGTTTACAGTGTCCAAACGTCTGTTTCAGAGAGGGTCGTTGTCATGGGGTTGCGCTGTGGATGGAATATCACCTAACCAATGAAATCACTGTCAGTGCAGGCCTGACTGGACCGATCAATGATCAGGTATCTGTCTTTTTATATATTCTTTCTTCTGCTGCTTCTGTTCCTCTCTCATGTCGTGTGATTTCTGTACAGAATTTGATTTCTTTGTTTCCCACAAATTCAAATTGGGCACAAAAACAGCCTTATATATTGTATTCTGTATCTGACCATGTTTGTTTAGGTGAGCACTGCACCTGTTGTCACAAGTCATTACTTCTGATGACAGAGCTGCTTTCTTAATTTGTTGAAAGGACAGTCTTTGACGGGATCTGTTAAGTTCTTACTACACTTACTCTGCTGCTAGAAATGTTTCAGTTCAAAATGTGTCCTGTTTTGTTTGAGAGGAAAAGCTCAGAGGATCAATTTCTGTGGCTTCTGCTCACGTTCCATGAATCCATTGTTTTCTGTAAAAGTAAAAGGTGACCGTGAAAGTTGGAGTTTGGTGACAAAGATCTGATGATGCCTTGTCCTGCCTTCTCCCGCAGGGCGACTGTGAGTGGGTTCGACACAGGAAACAGGGAGTGTATTTCTTCAGGTCACCGTGGGAGAGCTCAGGTGACGGCAGAACTGCCGTGTCTTACAGCTTCACCTTTGAACCTAGTTCAGGAGATATTAAGATGGATTTCAGCACCGGGTCTCAGTGATGTGGAACAGTCACTGACTGAAGAACTAACTCTTTTAACGCTGCGCTTTTTACCTCATGTTTTTAGAGTGCATATTTAATGAGGCTCAGTATTGTGTGCCTTTGATATCAGTTTGATCATGGACGATTAATCGAGGAATTGTTTGGACCATGTCAGCAAATGTTAACAGTGTGTCTCAAACCTGGAAACCACAAGATATTCACAATTAAGAGGCTGAGAAATTAGAAAAACTTGTTTTAATTAACACTTAAGCTGATTTATTCATCCATCTTCTACCGCTTCATCCTCCACATGTGGGTCACGGGCGCTGTGCCAATCCTAGCGGACATAGGGAAAAAGGCGGGGTACACCCTGGACAGGTCCCCAGTCCATCACAGGGCTTAACCGATTAATCTACTATCCAAATAGCTGATGATTAATTTAGTAACTGATAATCAAGTAATTCTTTCAGCATTAGTATGAATGGTTATTTGTCATGTGCCGTCAGGGTGTACTTCACCTTTCACCTGAGGTCAATGAATGAATGTTTTAATGTGGTCATAGTTGTCCCTAAACCTGGCTAGAATTTAGTCTTTTTAGACTCTGGATGATAAAAGCTGTCTACCATAACCCAGGCCGTTATTTATAATCATGACTACAAATATACATTTACATGTAAGAGATTCAGTTTAAGGATATGCTGTCAGCTATGCTATGTAGTATAAAATTAACCTGGAAGAACGTGGACCAGACATGACTGGCAGATCTTTTTCATTTCTAGGTCATTGATCTTGGCAAAACCAGATGTATTGTTACAGAAATTATGAATAAACTTTCATGTTTGTTGTCTAAAGCTCATGTCATTTTAAGGCCAGGACCATCAGGCTCTTCAAACCAAACATTTCATTCTTAATATTAGATTCTGTTTATGTTGTGTTATTTGAGGCAATGTGATGGACCAACATGCTGAGATCCACTAAACTAACAGACCAAACTGTTTCCTGGAACAAACACAGTATTAACATGTCTGTTTTTTCTTTATTGTATGAAGATTTAAACATAAAAACAGAAAAGCATCTTCTTGCCAACATGTTTGCCTTTATATACATTAAGCCTTGAACTACATCAGTTTGTATTCTTGTAAATAACAATATGACATTTTGACAGGAAAATTAACAAAAACATTTGGTGTTTTTAGATACTTCATAGAATTCCACAGATCCACATCAGCAGGAGTAACTGTCTTTTAAATTCAAATCCCAAAAAGACTGAATGTCAAATTCTTGAAGGTGAAATGCAAGAGCTATTGTGTTAAGCATGTAAATTGAAGCTGGACAGACATGGAGGACACACGGTGCTGTGTGTTGTAATTTCAATCAAACTGAAGCAATCCCACTGTGATCTACTTAGGCAGATAAACCCCACTGAAAAAGCAACTTTTACATCAGCCACTGAATCATAGGCAGTCGTGTCTCTGGGGCATCACAGGATGAGTGGGAAAAGGAGGAATGTACGGTTATGAAGCGTGAGGTTTAAGAGTCTGTCAGTGTGTTGTTTTCCAGTACAATCTTCTCTCCTGGTTTAAATGATGGCATCCCCAAATACGGACAGCTGGCACATCGGAATGCATCACCAAGGTAACACTGCCAAAAAGGAACAAATGACATAATTAAAAAAGGATTATGACTAATTGATGAGAAATCATGGCGTGAGACAGTGCCAAAGAGTCGACCTTTGTCTTCATGTTTGCAGCACACGTAACGAGGATTTTAAAGGAAGTATAAAGGAAGTAGTAAAAGGGTATTGAGTTTATTTTATTGTAATTAGCTTGCAAGTATTGTGGCCAAAACATAAATAATAAATCTAAAGAAAAGAAAAGGATGGACAGACAGTTCAGCAGAGGTCAAATAAAAATGTACTCACACTTCCACATGCAGATTTAGGTAGATCTGTCTTCTGTTGTCCTTTACTCTCCTGCTCCAACTCATCAGCAAGACCACATGTGCTGCAAAAACAGCACAACGTGTCATTCACTGCTCCAACACTTTGCATGCAAAAGTGATTGCACAATGAGTCAAGCTGTTATAGTCATGACCGGACATCCTCACCAGTTCTTGCAGGCTTTCTTCTTTCCAGCTCCCTCTCCACAGCTGGGCGCTCGAAGAGAAGATGGGTCCGGCTTCTTTATGTCCTCTTCATCCAGCAGAGCATCAGAGTCTACCAGATCCTACACAAAGAAAAAAAACAAACTTCATGGCCACAGAAACGTGAGGTATTAAAAGTCTATATTTCCCAATGTCCACCCTCACAGACTCAAGACTTGGAGGCACATCAACCATTTCTTTTAATGTATGCATAAACATGATGCTTTGCCAAATAGATAAAATTATTCAAGTCAAACGCCTGGAACAGGTTGATGTCCCTTGTTTATTTTGCTTAAATGATCAAATAGAAAGACCCAAACCTGCCAAATTAAGCCACATGTGTGGTATAACGTAATTTGGCTGTTCACTGTCCCACTACTGAAGTATTCTGAGCTCTTTCTGCTTCTTTCATAACCAGCTGAGGTGAAAATTCTTTTTATTTTCTCCCCATTTTTCTGTGAGGGTTTTAGGGTCTTTATCAGTGGAACAGTGAGACATGTATGAGTATGACAGGGCTACCACACATGAGGCGGTGCCAAGACACCCAAACTGTAAGAAGTGATTCAAATGGTTACAATGATATCTCACCACGTCATCATCATCCATGTCATTGGCTGAGAGCGTCCACATTTTGACAGTGTTGGGATCCAGAGCAGGTTTCTCTGCTGTAACCACAGAAATGAAAAAGAAAAACATTAGCTTCACATCATCAACTCTGACAAGAATGTAGATGATACAGTTTCACAACAACCTGTGACCTACAGCTCAATGTTACATCACCAAATACAATTCATTGTTACCTCTGCAAAAGAGGTTATGATCCTGACCATGTTTGTGTGCTTGTTTGTGAGCAGCATAACAAATATTTTGATAACATTTTCTAATGATGTTAGTAATGGCCCATGGTGATCCAGGGATTCAAAAGATAAGCTGCCTTTTGCTTAAAAATACCAAAAAAAGTATGTGAAGAAACCCACCAGGTTTCGGTGTCTTCTTCCCAAAGGACAGTTTAATCTGACTGGATGATCCCATCTCATAGTTGGGTTTGGAGGCTGACATGCGGACTCTAGACAGGGTGTTCCCTTGGTAACCAGTGGCTGTCCTCAACGAGCTCAACGCTGCTGGACTCAGTTCTGCTCTAGTGACCTGCATAAAAAGAAGTCATCAAACATATGTTTATTCTATGTGGTCAAACCCTAGATTTATTAATCTTCTGCCATGTACCGATTATGAGCCAGTAATCAGCACAACCGCAGTTAAAAAAAAAACAGAACTATTCACTCTCACACTCACCTCTGCCACTGACATAAAGCCGGACATCTTTAGAGCTGATATCAGTTTCTCAGCAGTCCTTACAGGATGCATCTCAGCTTCTGGAAAAGAGAAAGAAAACAGAACAGAAAGGAATCAGCACAAGAAAAACATATGTAGAATGTCTAATTAACACTCAACATCTTGACTTCTTATTTCTCACCAGTAACTGCTTCTTCCAGAACAAGCTTCCCACCAGGTTTGAGCACTCGGGCCAACTCTGCTAGAGTTTCTAAACTGTGGATGGAGGAGTTGTCGGCCAGAGGGCACGACAACACAAAGTCAAAGGTAGATGCTGGATGAGAGGCTGAGGGGAAGAAAGACACTTTTACTACTCACATTAGAGTTATCACAGAGGTTCATACATCAAAAGTGTATTTATAACATGGGGATGAGTCAAAGTATCAATTTGTGGCAATAAAGGGTCACTCACACATTAACAGTCTCTCCATATTTTCCACTGACACTTTTCCATCTGCACCGACGGTGGCGCTCACTTCTTCTGCATACTGTTTCAGGTCAGCTGGTGTCGAGGGCTGAGCCCAAACAATCAGCACCTGGTCTCCTGATTTGATGCCAAGATCTGCCATGATCTCCTGAAAGAAAGTTAAGAGTCCCTGAAGTCACAGCAGTGTAGGGCTGAACGATATCATTGCGATAATTTTGACAGGAATATGATTCACGATATCAGAGGTTATATTTACATCATTCTTTTCATTCGAAAACATTCCTAAAATGATTACTTTGTGCAGATCTGTGAGAAACAAATATGTTCCCTTCAGTCTGTAGAATAAGATGTGTAGGTCAAGACAATATTGAATCTAAAATTATATTTTGACACATTTAGGCTTTAACAAATATTGTGCCTCCTTTAATTTCGATCAAATTTCGATTAATTGCTGTACATAATCCACCACAACATTCTAACAATATTAAATGAAGATGAAGCCAGACACTGTTTATATAATTACGGTGTTAAAAAACGGCGGTGGGAAAAGTAAATAAAGGGCCTCAAAGACAACGTCACTAAAGACTGAAAGCTGAGACCATTTAATTATTTTCTTTACTCACTTGCTTTGTTTGCTGATTTTGCTTCTCTATGATTCTCTGTGGTTTGATCTTAAAGCGCTTTAAACGTCACAGAATGTGCTTTGGTTCCCCCCTTAAATAACGGTACTCATCTTACAAATTCAGCAAGCAATGGAGATAACAGAACTGTCAGTCCAGTGAAAAAAAGATCTATTTACCTAGCCCAACCTGACCCCACTGTAGCAGCTAGCCTTACAAAACATATGATTAGAACACACCAAGTGAAACTGTATAATGATCTAAGTGCGTAGTTCCCGCAGGTCCAGCTGACTGTCACCAAATATCACTATTTAAGGAGTTCAACTAACTGATATTAAACGGACTCGCTCACTCTTGACACTAGTGAAAAGCGAAGGTTAGTAGTGACTTCTTTCTGATGCAAACACAGGAGACACCGGTCCTTATCAGGCGCACGCGTCGGCTGTTAACACTGCGAAATGCTGCCCAACACGGTCCACGAATGCCCGCCAACATATACTCACCTTTTTCTACATTAGTTCTTCAGTGATTTGGATAGATTAATTATCAAATAAAAATTCAACTGCGTGTAAGAAATTTGGTGACCTACCTGCTCGATTGAAGTTGAACTATGACTGTAAATGTGCTGGGTTTAGTCATTTTGAAAGGGACTTCCGGTTCATACTTTCAAAATAAATTTTCTTTACGTGTTGAAACGTTCTTTGTTTTGCAAAGATCTGCTAAGCACGTTATATGTCATTATGTGACACAAAAATTATGTGACACAAAATCATCGCACGCCATTTTTTAATAGTTTTTTGATTTACAACTTTAGCCATTACTATTTTAAGCGTTTTATATTGAAGGTGATATCCTTGGGATCTCGAACTTATTTTAGCGAGCTTGATTAGCTTGCCAACCGAGTCGCTCTGGAGTGACGCAGCTGTTTTGTTAAAAAAAAACAAAAAAAAACGCCTCTCTCAGTGCAGCGGGATATGGCGGCGCTGCTGAGAGGTCTGCGGGCTGGAAGGGCACTCCGGGGGATAGGAGGCGGTAAGACAGTCCTGTCATGTATTTTTGTAGCCTCTCGTTTAACATTAAAAAACAGCGAAATACTAAACCGTCGCTTCTTTAGCTTTCTGGCCGCGTGAACTTAGCATGACCCAATGCTAACGCTAGCTGTCCAAGCCAATGTCACTTGCCATAGAAGGTGATAGTGAAGGACAGAATTGGGCAACATTATGACGATTGTAGCTTCAAAAATATGCTGCTATGGGTTTGTTGACATGGACACTTGGACATGCATTGCATGATAAACATGGTCCTGCAGTCGGGGGCGCGTTTTCTCTCTGTCTATATAAGCTGTCAAGGTGTGTTTATCTAAATGTTTACAAGGAACCCCCGTGATAAATCCTCCTCCTCCATCCTCCTTTTTTCAAGAGTAATTTGCAATCCCTATCCCTACTTTTCCTATCCAAAGATCATTAGATGATATAACAATACATTTGATAATGTTAAACATAATTACGTCATTTTAAAAAAAGCATGACATAAAGACACCAAATTACACTATTCACATCACACACAATACTCTTTACATGTGCGAGCAAATGTTTATATGGGCGAATGAGTGTATATGTTGCATCATTCATAGCAATGTACACATGTATATAATGTTTGTTGTGTGAGATGTGCAGGTTTACTTGTAAGCTATTGGATTATGTATGCATTTGTATATTTGTGTCAGCCCATATGTCTGTGCATATTATCAGTATAATTGTGTAGATATTTTTTTACAAGTGTACTGCAAAGTAAAGAGGCATTTGTGGGTAACAATTCACAATAAAGTTTGCCCTTTCCAGCTTTGGTGGCACCAACAGCAACAAATCCCAGGTGCAGCAGCTTGAGAAGAGGCTTCCACTGTGCAGCGCTGAGGCTTCAGGACGAATCTAAATCTGACAAACCCCCATCCTCCTCATCCACAAACTATCATGAACACTACCAGGCTCACCCAACTGACCAGGACACAACAGCAGCGTCACAGGGAGATTCTGCAGATGACCTAGCAGCAGATGAGGCTTTCAAGACAAACACTAGGTCAGCTGAGACACATTTCTTCATTATTTAAGTGTTAATGAATATTTTGTTGTGTGCAGTTTTATCATCAGCTCCAGTACTCTTCTCTCTCCCTGTGCATAGTTTTGTGCTCAACCATCACTTTTTTGTTTGTCTCTGTAAAGTTATCAGGATCAGAGTGGAGAGCAGGGTGAAGAATACGAAACAGAAGAACAGCTTCAAGTTCGAATCCTCAGCGCCTCTCTGGAGTTTGTCCAGGAACACGGCTGGTCGATGGAAGCCATTGCAGCTGGTGCTGAGGTGAGCTCACTGTTAAAATGAAAGAATGGAATAGATTCCATTAGAAGCTCCCAGCCATGACAGAACCAAGCTCATACAATATGTGGGGGTCCCCAAAACAAACTTTGCCCAACAAACTTTAGCACTAAGTATTTTTTATGTAAAAAAAGTTACATACGCTGAAAGAAACACCGTATGAATGTCAGTGACGATGACTGTGTTTAAAACCATATTGAAAAGTAGTGGACTGGCTTCTTGCTGCTAATTTGTTTGCTGAGCATAGTGATGTGGGCGAGATATTCTTTTAAAAAAAAATGCAAAAATGCTTCCATTTAACTTTAAGGAGGGCACATTGGTTTGTGCTGGCTCTCATGTACCTCCTTTTAAATGTGGCATAATCTTTAAATGCTAAATAGTAACATTGTTGTTATTTGTTATGTTGTTATATAATCCAACTACCAAGCTTTTTCTGAAAAACACTCCAATTATGAAGTTTGTATGAGCTGCGAATAGAGTATTTCATTAATATTCCTGTTTACAGAGCATAGTCTGATTATCACTCCAATTGGATGTTGTACAACTGTCTATGATGATTTCAAATTGTGTGTGTATTTGTGTTTGTATGTGTACCAGACACTGGGTCTGTCTTCTGCTTCCACTGGTATGTTCAACAATGGAGCTGGAGACTTGGTCCTACATTTCATTGCACAGTGCAACCTACAGCTGACAGAGATCCTGGCTGAACAACACAAGCAGGTCCAACTGGGCCAGGCTGAGTACGTATGCCCCACATTCACGCACGCATGCATGCATGCATGCAAATGTACAGTTTAAATGTACAGTATGTCACATGTCACTGGGGGAAATAACTTGTCCTTGTGTCTTGTGAACCTAATATCTCCAGAACACTTTGAAGGAATCCTTTCATATTTGTCACAAATGTTGTTGTGGTGGCCTCACAAAACGTGATTTATTTGGTCTTTTAATGATTTAAAGTGGTGAAAGCTGAGCTCCAAGTAGAAAACTGCAGGTTTTATCTTTTATGTCCTCCACATGTGTTTCAGACCAAAGCATACTTCTGACCTTCTAAGAGATGCTGTAGAGACCAGACTGAGGATGTACATCCCCTACATTCAGACGTGGCCACAGGTATAATGTGCATTCTGACCAGTCACTCCACACATGATGTCAGGACTGAAGCAGAAACTACATGTGATCCTCGCACCTTGTGTCCATGTCTTCAGGCGATGAGCATCCTGCTCCTCCCTCACAACATCCCAGACAGCCTGAAGCACCTATCTAACATGGTGGACGACATATGGTACTACGCTGGAGACCGATCCACAGACGTGAGTGGATACCATCACCCTCGATCCCCTCCTTCTTCTGCTCGCACTTTCCTCTCCCCCTTTCATCACCATCCTCACAATATCCGGCCTGCCACCGTACAGGTTACTTCCCCTCCCTTTTTCAAAGCCTTTATTTGTGGCGCCATCCATGCTGATTCATCTGTGCTGCTTTTTGCACATGACGTCCACATCAATCTGAGTTTTACAGCCCCTGAAATTGAGACGTTTGTGAATGATGACATGAGCTTGCTTTCCATTCAAATTAATCATACATTTTAGCTGCATTTTCAACAATTTATCAATGTTGTAAATTAAATATTAGGAGTTAGTTCACCAAGGTAATCAGTAGGTGTTGCAAACGTCCCAATCACCATAGAAAAACAGAATGATAAAGAGGGCGAGTTAGCTGATATATGATCACGTTTCACTGCTGCTTTAATTCGTTATTGTCATAATATCTGCTTCTTGCAATGTCCCAGTGAAAGCCAATGTCAAGCATGTTATACATTTTCTGATGTGAGCTCTCATACCACCCCTTTCTCATGTAGATGAACTGGTACACCAAACGGGCAGTGCTGACCGGCATCTACAACACGACAGAACTGGTGATGGTTCAGGATTCCTCTGAAGACTTCCAGGACACATGGAACTTCCTCAACAACCGTATTCAGGATGTAGTCAACATGGCATCCACTGCCAAACAGGTAATTTGTACTACTATAATAAAGTTTTAGTTTAAATCTGATACTTGGAAACACCCTTTTCTCTGTATTTTCCTACTTTACCCATCAGTGGAATAAATACAAACCTTCTCCTACTGAATTAATCTGCTTTGATAAATACAACACAAGGAGTTAACTTAAAAGTAGTGAAACAAAATGTTAAACTGTCTTTGGATTACCTTTTAACCTGGTTGTTCTTTAGGTGCTAAATGTCTGTTTCACTTTGTTCTGTAGGTGCAGTCGACTGGTGAAGCAGTTGTGCAGGGGCTAATGGGAGCTGCTGTAACCGTGAGTGATTATATCATTGATCTTACATATAATTTAGCGCTGCAACGAACCTAATCAATGAATCTGTCTATCTAACTATTGTTTCCATAAAATGTTGAAAGATCTTGATTGGCGTTTCCTAAACCTTCTCAAATGTCTTCTTTTGTCCACAAACCAGGTTTTTTCAGTTGTAATGATTTCTTTGTCAAATAAAGCAAAGAAACCAGAAAATATTCACATTTAAGAGGCTGAAAAATCAAAAAGCACTCAAAACAGTTGACCCTTTATTTAGTAATCGATGCAGCCCTAATTTCTATTAATTCTTCTTTTCCAATTCTTTTTTGTACTTTAACAATCGTACACATAATGTTTGAATCTATTTATTCAGTTCATCATTTGGGCTCTGTGGCTAATGCAGGTCTTGTGTTTTACAGCTGAAAAACCTGACAGGATTGAACCAGAGGCGGTGATTACACGGATCTCGACAGAACATCTAATTTGTGTCTTTACCTTTTTAGATCATTTGCTTTTTGCTTTTTGTTTGATCACCAGTATAAAATGACTCTGTAAGTATTAGGTTCTGAATCTTGCTCAGCAAGACAGAGAGCCATAATTTGACACAGACGACACAGTGCTTTTTCTGTTCACCTGCAGATCAGTAGCTTTGTCTAGTTTTTTAGACCCCCATCTTTGTACAAAAGGTCACACAGATCTGTTATTTTGCTGTTGGATCAAATGAGACTTCAATAAAATAAATACTATATTGTATTTGACACTTGTAATTTATTTGTAATTTAATTATTAAATATTGAATCAGTCATCCACAGTATCAAGGTTGAATCTGGTTTGTACAGTTATGTAATGTGCAATATCTATATAATACTTTTATAATTTTTTATTTACTTGAACACTAAGTTGTTTTTAAGGAGTGTACAATTTCTGGTACATGTGTTTTAATTAATCTGAGCACTAATATTATGTTTTGTAAGTGTGTGTAATATAGGATTTTTTTTTTTTAAAGAGATCAAAGTCAAAAGGAAAAGCGGACTTTAAGATCAGAATTCTGTCTTTGAGGTACTTTTTCATTTACTGTGTCATAATCTTATCAAAAATAATATTTAATTTTTGGTTTATTTTTATAAATATACATTTATTTAAACTTTTCATTCACAACACTGTAAGACATTTGAACATCTTGATATAAACAGGCATATAAACAAGACTACAGCAGACAATAATGTACAAAAAGCATATGTACAACAACAAAAATAATAAATAAAAATAGACTTTGTCAAATTCTAATTTAATTTCTGTTAAATCTCATTATAAAAACAGTCAAAAATAAATGTTAAATTCTTATTTTGAAAATATATTTCCAGTAATCTATGACCCGGATATGAATTAAGGGCCCGCCTCCAAGTTCACTAAGAGGCCAATCACCGATCGGGTTTACATCTGATGACCAATCAGCGAGCGATAAGTGTTTCCGTGTTGGTCAAGACGAAGCAGCGGCACCAGAGAAAGAACGTGTTTATAACGCGAACTTTTAAACATATTAAACTGCAGCTATGCCGTATGCTAACCAGCCCACGGTGAAGATCACGGAACTGACTGACGAAAATGTCAAGTTCGTCATTGAAAATACAGATTTGGCGTAAGTATTATGCACTCACTGGTCCATTCAGGCAGCAGACGTCGTTGTCCACGGCACCCAAAACACTGCTGTGTTTACGCGGTAAATGACTGCATTATGATATAGAACAACGGGGGAAACGTTTGTTTCGGACGTTGGTCGGTGTTATTTCCGAGTCTGAAATGTGTTTGTGGTCTTGTTCGTTGTATTTAAACATAAACACAGCTCACCGTAAGAATGACTGATGCCTATGCAACCACTGCTCATTTCCATACACTTCAGTTCATAACACAAAACTAAATGTTGGATTAAGTTGAAATTGGATTAGGATGAAAAATATTTGCCTTTTCTTACGTAGAAAATTGAATTAGACCTTGCTTTATTGGTCAAGTATGAGTCCACGTATTGTAGTGTATAATAACAGATGCTGTCTGTGATCCAGTTGCTGATCATTTGTCGACTGCACATTTATGGGACAAATCTGGAAATCTACCTGTGGAGGTTATTTGAGTACAGTGAACTTATTATTGTATGTAACAGTTAAGGAAAAAATACATATATATGATTTCAATTCAATTCAATTCAGCTTTGTTTATCCCCGCAGGGCAATTCAGTTTGCAGCCTCAGTCACATAAACGTATAACAAACTGACAACAAAACAACTACTCATGGGCAGTCGAAGCAAGTAAAAATTTTAGAAATAGATATTAGAGGATAAACATACACATTAAGACTCAAGTTAGAAATACCTGGCCTGTGTTCTTTTAGCTGTCAGCCACATTTAAAAACCTGATGGCTGAAGGAATGAATGAAGGGGAAGAGAGAGGAAGAGGTTCAGAATTAGCCGATGGAGACTAGTGGGCTACAATAATGAGGAGAGAAATTGGTTGTTTGCTAAGTGAATGAGGAACGAGAAATCAGAGCACAAGATTGGTGGAATATGCTAGGGATGCACGATATTATCAGCACAATATATTTCTCAGCAGATATTGGCTTTAAAATGTATTATCGGATATTGTCAAACACCAAGCCCTCCACAACTATGTTTTTATCAAGGAAGAAAATGTATATCTTCTGCGACATGAGTATGCAAAATATTGTTAATTTTACTACAGAAAAGAACTAAATGACCTTTGCAGTTGGGCGCAGGGAAAAACTGGCATCAGTGTCGTATCAATTATCGGCCCAAAAACTCCCAATATATCAGCATGATATCAGCAAAAGTCTAATATCGTGCATCCCTAGAATATGCCGTAAATTAACTGACCGTTTTATTTATAAAGGAACAAATGTTGCAAAAGCCAATCCCACAAGTGTAGAGTCTCCCCTTAAGCTTATTACTCTTATTCACTTAAGTTTGTAAGCACAACTGTCGGATGTAATTCTGCCCAGGACAGAAAAGGTTTTTGTGTTTTTGTCCCAGTGTGTCGTTCACATCTTACATCATCTGTTTTTCTTCTTTCCAGGGTTGCAAATTCTATCCGCCGTGTGTTCATGTCAGAAGTTCCCACTATAGGTGAGGTGCCATTTTGATTGGCTAACGAATTATCAAATGTATTTGGCTCAATATTTTCATAACCTCGCAATAACTCGACTTGTTACTTATGTTACAGCAATTGATTGGATCCAGATCGATGCCAATTCATCAGTACTGCACGATGAGTTCATAGCACACAGAGTTGGTAAGTATCACATCGTACTACATATTGCTAAACATAAGCACAGAAGCCCCGATACTTGAGAAGATGACTGATGCGTTGATGTTTTCTGTGTCGTCAGGTCTCATACCTCTCACAAGTGATGATATTGTGGACAAAATGCAGTATTCTAGGGTGAGTATTCTGGTATTAGTCATTTATATGATAGCGTGATGTTAAGTGCTTTGAGAGATCAAGATTATCAAAGGATTGTGTACATGATAAAGTATAGTATATATTTACAAATCATTTACTGCTGGTACTGAACTCTTAACCACAAGATTACAAATGACTGGGGAGAATATTAAGTGAAAACTCAGCATTTATTTACCTGTGTGTGTGTGTGTGTGCTCCCCCTGCAGGACTGTACCTGTGATGATTTCTGTCCAGAGTGTTCCGTTGAGTTGACCCTGGATGTTCGATGCACTGAAGATCAGACTCGTCATGTCACCTCACGTGACCTTTTGTCCAACAACCCCAGAGTCATCCCGGTGAGTCTTCTATTTATTCAAATCATTGCATGAAAGCAGGAGAGAGAAGCTGACCATTCTTTTGTGTGGCGGTTTTTCAGGTGACTTCCAGAAGTCGAGACAATGATCCCAATGACTACGTTGAACAAGATGGTAAGCCTAAAGCTGTCTTAATGGATAAGCAGTGTTGAGGTACAGTAGGGGAGGTTTTTTATGGGGTGATACAAGATAGATTGACACACCTGTACCTCTTATAGGCTCCAGCCTTGAAATTATGGCTGTCGTTAATCTGCTGCGTTTCATGCGTTTCATGTGTCTGTCATTGACGTTCTGCTGCTTTTACAGTGATTTTGCCTTTAAAAATCATAAAACATTATATAGTCAAAAATATTCCTCAGTAAGTCAAAGTGTTGATATGAGCAGAGATGGAAAGGTTGATCATATTTGACCTTTTACATTTTCCTTCCCAACTCTGCTTCCTCGCAACAGATATTTTGCTCGTGAAGCTGCGTAAGGGTCAGGAACTGCGACTCAGGGCATACGCCAAGAAAGGCTTTGGTAAGGAGCACGCCAAGTGGAACCCAACAGCGGGGGTGTCCTTTGAGTATGATCCAGACAACGCACTGAGGCACACGGTCTTCCCAAGACCTGAGGAGTGGTGCGTTATCATGCTCCAGTATTACACACTACACATATTAAATGCATATGCAGAAGAATGATTCCTCACACTCCAAAACAAAGTACTTGTGGATTATACCAGACTAATATGACACCACTCACATTTGTAGGCCAAAGAGTGAATATTCAGAGATCGAGGAGGATGAGGTTCAGGCTCCCTATGACCCCAACGGAAAACCCGAAAGGTGACAACATAATTTTCCTATTGTTGAAAGTATTACCTTATTACTTTGAAAATATGCAAATGTCTGAACTACACAGACTCACATGTGGCTCATTTCCCTGTTACAGGTTCTATTACAATGTGGAATCATGTGGCTCACTGCGACCTGAGACCATTGTGATGTCAGCACTGGCTGTCCTAAAAAAGAAGTTAAGTGACCTGCAGACCCAGTTGAGCCATGAGATCCAGAATGATGTGCTCACCATCAACTGAGGCGTCTCACTACCAGACCAGTGAAAGGTTTTAAGATCCCAGTTAAGATCACACATCTCTATTTTGTTTGTTTTGTTAAATGTTACCTTTAATAATAAAAAGAAAATCTCTTTATTTCTCAGTGGGTTTAATATTAATTTTTAAATCAATTTTATACATGTATGTATTTTTCATAAATGTGTTCAAAATTGAATGCAGTAGCTGGTGATTGACCAGAGAGGCAGAAGATGTGCTGATTTACACAACATGTGTAATGTCAATACTTTTTTGCACCTGTATCAACTAATAACATTACATTACTACCTACAGTATGTGAATGTTGAAGTTTGAATACTCACTATCCCAGTGACCACTTGCAGAACACAGAAACATTTTAATTTGACAGTAAACAAAAAAAATCCTCAGAGGTACATGTTCAAATAAACTCATAACAAATAACTTTCAAGTCTGAAAGATGAATATTAATGCCAGTTAAAACAAAGTAACAACAAATGAAATGTTCAATGGGAGAGCAAAACACCATCTTTCATCAATTTTCTCAATAACCACTCATCTGATAAATTAAACTCCCCATTGTACCTTACTTCAGCCAAAATGAACACAAATTATACTGACATTACAATACAGTGATCTTTTCATGCATTAGGGTCTATTACCCCCCCAAGGAGGTTATGTTATTTGTGTTATTTGTCTAATGGCAGGATTAGTCCAAGTGGAAAGAGGTACGACTGCTTTATCCTACCAGCTGATCTAGGGTGTAGTATTTTTTGAAAAATTGTGCTTCCCAACCTCAGTTTCCCCCGAGTTGAGAAATATCTTCATTCTTTTCTTTCTTATGTGCCCACCAGTGACATTTGGTCCTGTTAGCGTAACTAAAAGTAAAGATGGCAGACACTGTTTGCATTCTGGGAACGAGGTCCTGTCCCCCTACGAGTGAGTCTAAAAAGTGCAGAATTACAGCTGCAGGTTCAAGCCAGTGTCACTGGTGGGCACGGAACAAAAAAAAACAATTAAGATTCTTGACTCTGGAGAAACTGAGGTTGGGAAGCACAATATTTCAAAAATACTACCCCTATTCTAGTAATACAACGCTAAATGCAAATTGGTGAAGTATTCCTTTAAGCATTTAGGTTTATGACAGAAAGTTGCTAGATTTGTCGCTAGTCGCTTAATGTTAAAAAAAAAAAAAGTCACCGGGGGTCTGTATATATTCACTAATGGCGCATTTCCACCTGCTCTACTCGACTCGCCACACCACGGCACAGTTTAAGTAGCGTTTCCACTAGCATAGTACCTGGTACCAGGTACTATTTTTAGTACCTTCTCCGGCAAGGTTCCAAAAGCGTGCTAAGTACTATGCGTTGATTGGTCAGACTGCCGGCCGCTGACTGGCCAGAGTCCCGTCACAGGAAGAGACGTCCCACACACAAATCAAGCCGAACAGTGCCAAACTGTAGATCACTTAAAACTACTTAACTATCCTAAAAATGTGGGTTAATCTCCAACAACAACAAGTCACTAGTCACTCGTGTGTGTGTGTGTCGCGTATAAAACAAAGTCACTGCCGTTTCACTGAGCCGTGCAGTGAGGACACGAGGTGAGGCGAGGCGGTGGAAATACACCATAAATATGCACACGGAAACTTTAACAGACATTATTTCCCTTTCTTTCCCCTGGCTCATCTTCTTCTCTGTTTTTTTTATGGATAATGGGAATGGGCCAGTGTGTGAATGGTGACTGGAGCAGAGGTAGCAGAGATAATAAGGCAGCAATGTGAACTGCCCTGAGTCAGTGAACCGAAATGAGACAAAATAATGGCGTATTTCCACTGGCTCTACTCGCCTCGGCACGACACGATTAGGTTGCATCTCCACTACAAAAAAGTACCTACTTAACGTGGGCGGAGTCATCACTGCATGGCTAAATTTAATGCGACACACACACAAGTGACCAGTGACTTTACACCAGATTTCTGTAGTTGTTGGAGATTAAAGTGGCGTCCGACATAATTTATTATAAAACCACAAGCGAGAAGTAACTTAAGAGTAATGCACAAAACCAGGATTCATGATTTTGTCTACAGGTTGATCACTGATCATCTAATGAAGCCATGCTGTCTGTGATCTCTGTTAGGATGTTAGACGTTATCTTTTTATTCCTGCCTCTGCTGGAATAAACGGAGTGGCTGAATATTTTTGCATTGTGAACTAGACCTAGGTCTCTGCACGCTGCACGCTGCATACTTCACTCACACACACACACACACACACACACACAGTATGGCCCGACGTGTGCATATTAACCCAAAATAACTTTCTCAGATCTGCTCCTTAAAATCTGTTTAGGTAGTATTTGAGTTATCCTGCTGATACACAGCAGTGAGAACACACTCCTTGGTTGAGGTAATGAACCCCCTTGACTTACTCTTCTTAATTTTAACAAAGTAATATCAATTGAAACATGATTCATCATAACCACAAACTGCACCCCCCAAAATGACCATAAGGTTGACTCAACTAACACATGAGCTAACAAAAAGGGTTTTAAGACAAACTTATGGAACAGCTGCATTGTTTTTAGCTGAGTAACAACTCATCCATCCATCGTTTTCTAGGGCTACGTACTGAAGATGGTTGCGACAGCATCAGGTTAATTCAACAAACCCTAAAGTGCACACCCACAAAGGCACTGAACATGATGTTTGTTGCCCTTTCATCATCAGTCACTGTCGGTCTCTGAGTCTACATACCAGTCATTCTCTCCTGTGTTCGCCACAAACGACAGACCTGAAGAACAGCAACAAAAGATTAATGTAGCAGGTACAAAATATGACAACTGCATATTATACTTTAGTACCAAAAACAACATGAAGTTCATGTTTTTACGGACTACGATTCTTACCGTTTGGAGCTTTGTCTTCATCCTGTTCAATGTGATCCATATCGTAATTCACAAAAATATTCTGTATAAAGAGAGAGCACATACATCGGCCAACACATTAGTCTAATTAGTCTTTACTCTCATGATAATTTGGAATATACAGTATGTTGTATGTATAACTACATTAATGGTTATAGTTTATAGTTCAGTAGGAGAGTTAACTTAAAACACACGCTACACGCTTGTATAGTACAGTATACAGTCAGTAGTAATTTCACTTCATTACCTTGTTTCTAAGAAGTTTCTCCCAGTATCCCCGTCGTCGTTTGACCAGTTTAATGACGGGCTCATTGGACTTCATTTCCCAGTGCGAGCTGCCCGCATTAATGCTGTCGTGAAGCTCCAGGTCTGCTCTGTAGTTCCGACCATTCACTCTGCAACTGAACACAATGAGCAGAGAGAGAGAGAGAGAGAATGTTAAAGTGATAGAAAAGGACCACTTTTCACTCTTCTTTTCTTCCTCCCTCCCTCTACACTGCACAGAGGGCCGTTTAACCATGGTGACAATTTAAAGCAGCATCTCAGAATGACCTCCCTCTAGTCCTCAAGCAGTCTGCAAGTTCATTGGAGGGCAACAAGTCTGAGGTCACAATATAATTGTGTAATAAAATATGTATTTTATTGTGTATGTAGGTGCTTATAATTATTTATCTTTCACTAAAAAACTTAAATGTCAATGTAAATATTATCAAAATGACCTCACTAGATTTACATGTTGCATTGGATTTTAGTTAAGAAGTTTATATTTTTACTTTAATGAACACACATCTGTGTAGTAGTTGTTGCTTTAAATACCATTTTGTAGTTTTTTGGTAGGAAACCACACCCGTGCAGGTTCACTTGTGGGTGCCGAGTTCCCTTGATCTACTTATGACCACGTCAAGACACATTGTTTAAACTCACAGCCAATCGAGAAGCATGTCCTCTACCAGGTCCCTGTGCTCAATTTCTGGACCATCACTGAAATCGTCTTGAGTTGTGCCAAAAAGATCCAGTTACCGTCACTAAATCCTGTGGTATGTGCTAGTTGGTGTTAGCCATAATGTAACAGCAACAACACAGGGATGTAGACATGTTGCAGACAGGGAGAATAATGTAATAAGATGTCAAATCTTATAGATGGCATGACAACTTCCTGATATATAATAATCATATGATGCTATATACTGATTTGAAACCATTTTATTAAGGGCTAAAGTAATTCAGAAGTGTATGCCAAAAACAGAAGCACAGAAGTTCCTGTAGGTACAGTACTGTGCAAAAGTCCACCATTAGATTTTTTTGTTTTAGCAATGATATGACCATACAGTATCAATATGCCTTAATCAGTTTATTGGAACACATCCAGAAAATATGAGAAACATGGGCAGTTATAAAACACATTTTTAAGGAAATAAAGCTCAGCTTCTATAGTTAAAAGTGCTGAGTATTTAGCATGACCTACACTGGCACTTAATAATAAGAATAACACTGGTAACCTTGGCTTTCTTAAACCTGGAGTGGAAGCCTAATTATTGTTATTGGTAAAGAAATATTTGCTGTGAAAAAGGTAAGACATGCCTGAGCATTACATACACAAGCTAGCAAAGCTTGCTAATATAGAAGACAAACTTTCAGTTACATAATTCCAATCCAAATGTGATTGATCACAGAATTGGACATAAAAACAACAAAGTTGAGATTTTTGCACAGTACTGTACTCGGTGTAGCAGAACTCTAACCACATCTCAAAAATAACGAGTCATAATCACACCCTTGACTTTAACATCGGTCTATGAAAACTGAGTTAACTGATGTAACGGAATGATTTGATTGAATAATGTGTATGTTTTTGTGTTGGAGCCATTGTTCCAACAAAGAAAAAGCAACAGACTATCTGAAGATGTTGTTTTTCATGAACTAAATTAGAACCATTTCATGTGGCCTTATGACACCACACTCTCGAACAGAGCTATGAATTAAGCTCCAGCTTTGTGAGTGTTTACCTCACAGGAAGGCCAGTCATGCTAAACATGTACCCACTCCCACCAGTGTAAAGTGCTCTGGATAAAAAGCTCCACTGATTGTTGGATGTGATGACGAGTGGATTGATCACTGGTGGTCCACATCTGACAGACCTGTAGGTGACTCTGTCAGGGGAGAAGTCACAGCGCTGGCTCTCTGGGTTCATCAGCTTCACTGTGGCAATCACAGAGTCTGATGTCTGGTACCAGCGGACCTGAGGATGGAAACTGAAACGACAGAACTTTAAAATGAAACCCCATAATATTTCTTCTGTTCCACAGACTACAAAAAATTATAATCGAGATAAGCACCTTTTTGTGGAGCCATCGCTGTCTATTTCAGTGGTGACCTGCTGGCTGTTGTTTTGATCATCACCTGCAGGTAAACACACAAGGTACATAATTACATCCTGGCAGCAGGGACTGTTTGTCAAAGATTCAAGGAACACATTTTTGTCTTTGTACACCTTGATTGTTAACAAGAGCAACACATTACATTACAAATTACGACATTACATTCTCTTACAACAATTATTTTTTCTTTCCTAAAGAAACATATCTCTCATATATATATAATGCTCAACAGACACCGAGTGTCATCTCAAATGAATGTGCATAAGGTTCTAAATCCTGCCTTTTATTAATATTTTGGGGATTATTTTGTTTTTATTTCAGGATGCTGTGGGTCAGAAAAAACTTGTTTTCAGACCAGCTCTGGCCCTGGGACCGTATGTTGCTCATAAGTGGTGTGAGGCTAAAAATAATTGAATTATTTATTATTATTTTTACCAGCAGCCAGGCTGGTGGTGGGACAAAGTTCTCCATCTCCATTCCTGTGTAAAAGGACCAAGTGACCTTTAATGCACAGATTAGACAAAAAAAAAACGACGACAAGTTTTAAAGTCTGACAAAAGGCAAACCTAGTGATTTTTGACTGATCTGAATCTATCAAAGCAGCACTCCTTGGTAAAGACACAAACCTTATATGTTCAAATGAATGTTGTTTCCCAGTGTGATTACTCCTCTGTTCATTTGCAGCCTGAATATCTGACAAGACTTCCTGATCACACAGTGAGACAGGGCAAAGTGATGATTCTGGGACTGGGCACTGCTTCATTGAAGACACTAGATTTAATGGCTCGAGTTGAGGAAGGTCTGGCACTGGCTCGAGTTGAGGAAGGTCAGGCACTGGCTCGAGTTGAGGAAGGTCAGAAAGCATTCTGGCCTCTGCTGCCCTGAAGACTTCGGCCATAGCGCATTCCTCGGCTTTGATCCTGAGCTCTGGAGACATTGATCCGTCCTTCAACCTACAAAATCACCAGCGACATGTTACTTCTGTCTTTGCTTGGTAAGAATGGCTAATAAATCCTGTTAATTCAATGCAGCATTTCCTTACCCAGTAATGTGACCCGCCTCTTTGCCGTTGTTGGTCTCACCTCCCTGGCAAAGCTGCTTCAGAAGGTCCAGATGCTCTGGGTTGCCGACTCCCATTCCAGTATTCAGGATCTCTGACCGGACGGCATATTCGTTGATAACGGTTTTCATACCCGGTACCCGAGTCACCCGGACCTCAAAGAACATGATATAATAACATTTGCTGGTGTCCACACATATTTCATATTAGTCCAAACATGCAGAGCCTGTGGATTAGTTGGCAAATACACAGAAATGATAAACAGAAGAAAACAAACCATGGAATCAACAAAGACGGTGTTTCCCAAACTGAGAACAGCTCTGGCCCGGTGCTGCAGACCTTTGATCTTCTGGCTGATGGCTCTGGTGACCTGCAGAACAGATTGAAATAGACTGGGTCTTTCTTTTTGTTATGAGAGTCATAGTCAATATTTTACATCTAGCATAAAGATTCGCTTAAAGTTAAAGCTGGCCTGCAAAGTGGGCAGGATTTCGACTGTCTGATTGAGTCTCCTCCTTGAGTTGTTAAATACTTGATCTGAATATCAATCAATTTCAAAATATGCTCCAACCCCAATCTACCCTCATACAAGTAGATCTAGAGGAAACACTGTATAATGGTTACATGGTTACAAAATTAGGAAATCAGCAGGAACCTTTGGGTGCCAGTCGATTTCAGCATCAACTGGTTTGACCGAGCAGACAATGATCTCCACGGCCTGGGCAGGCAGAGCGTGGAACTGCTCTGGCAGCTGAAGGATCTGGTGAGATTTCACCTCCTCCTCCTTTCCCACATCAATGAACCGAACAAAGAGTGTGAAAAACAAGCAGGTACCCCTGTCTGGAACAGAGAGGATCTTCACCCTGCAGGAGAGCACACAGTTACGTTACATCCCCTAATAGCTCAAATTCAGACAGACCTATTCAAATTGGCAAAATTCAAACAAACCAACAGGGTTTTCTTGTTTTGTAACTCGGGGGTCAACCAATATAATTAGTCTTAAGGTTAGTCTAATCTGCTGCTGTGTGACCAATTCCTGATGTTGTATTAAATGATTATGTCATACCTGTGGAAGAAATCATCCTCTTCCACGGCATACAAGCCTCCCTCCACCAACACTTCAGCTCCTGGTTTCTTATCAGCATAGTAAGAAGTCATCTCTGATGCCAAGCTATCAAAACCACTGTCTTTTGTAACGATTCGACCGTAGAAGACAGACGCTGTCTTGATGGAGACTGGTACGACCTGGGACAGTATTTGGCAACAGATTAACTTAAACTAGCATTTATTTTTTTTAAATATTCTATAGGATACATAGACAGTTGACAATTTGAAATAAGCTCAGCAAATGCTAATGTTTGCATTGTAGGCAAACTTTAGGGCTACTTCGATTTATTTGACAAAGCCTGTTAATAACAAAGCTCTGTAACATGAGTGAGACAAAAAAATTTGACAGAAATTTGTAATTAAAAAAAAAAAAAACTCACTCAACAAATTACAAAAAAAAATGTGCATCCTCACTTCTATGACTCCAGAGGCGGGGAGCTCAGATTGGTCGAGCTGGGAAACGAACCTGTGACGGTCAGAACATGTACTGCTGTCTCTACAGAGAGAAACACACAGTCACATTATGTATTATATATTCTACATTTGCTGTTTGAACCATGGTCACTTTTCTTCAGAATAATTAACAAAAGCATTTTAATGGCATTTCATAGATTTACTCACATTAAAACACCAGAGGAAACAGTAAATTAAAACCACTTTGTAGACCTTCATTAATTGAAGAGAAATGCAAAGCAGACCTGCAAACTCCAAAGTTCTTCAGGTAGCTGCAAAGAGGTCTGTTGATCTTGAGATCCTCCCGTGCCACAAGGACACCCTGAGCGAAGGACAGCAGCTCAGGGGGCAGCAGAGCGTCCGTTCTTCCCAGATAGCGCAGAACCCCGACAACATGAGAAGCATTCCTCTCTGAAATCAGCAGCACTGACCTGATGACACTAGGACAGCTCTCCGTTTGATCCTGGGTAAAAACCTAAGAGGAGAGATCACATACAAATTAAACAAGTTATAGATTGTGCAAGTGTGAATCTTCATTCATACTGAAAAACATTTTATCCACCATTATTCTAATTAAGTTAGATTAATTCTGACTTAATTAAATCAAGACTTGCTCCTTCTCACCCGTCCTGAGAAGTTTCTGAAGTTGTCAGACAAACAGAGGAGTCGGCTGCCAAACAGCTTGGGAGAAGTGGGAAAGCCGTAGTGGATGACGCAAGTGGCATCTTTGATCCCAAAACACTTGAGACACTCATTGGTGGTTACTACAGGTTAGTGGTTGCCAATAAAAAAAAAGAGATACAGCAGTGCTGTTAATGTTAAGGGAGGAATTTCAGTTCACAAAGCTTTCTGATATATATATATATATATATATATATATATATATATATATATACACACAAACATGTTATTATTACCCAAAATAACATGAGTGCCACGGCCGATGTTTTTCCTCCACTCCTGGATGACAAACTCAAACTGGTGTGTTAAGCCCTCGTGAGTCTTGAGACAGAACAATGATTTGTTCTTTACAGCCTGAGGATAAGAAAAGACACAGGTTAGGATTAAGTATTTAAAATGATGGTCTCTATTCCCCATGATCAAAACCAAAAGGTTTCCTGTCTGAAAGTAATGTTGAACAGAGAAAGACAATTTTTAGTCAAACAAAAGGCTGGTGGTGGTTCTGAATCTTCTGGTAGCACTGAAAATGCAATAGAGTTGTTCAATTACCATGAACACATTTTCAACTTCATGAGCAGAGTTGGTAATGATCAGAGTCTTCTGACAAACATCAAGGCTGAAATCCAGTGTGCCCAAAAGTTCTGAGATCTTGCTGCTCTCTGGAGTCATGAGGATGAGCTGTGTGAAGAAAAACACAATCATATCTACACATCTACAGTAATTACAGTATATATATTGAGCTTGAATTGTACTTAGATTAATGCTAATAATCATATTTTGTTACATCAACATCTAATGAGCTATAAGTGTATCATGGCAAATGTAACAAGCTTTAGCTCTTATGACTGACCTGCTGAACGTGACCATAGAGAGCAGCTTCCTCGGGGATGGTTATGACAATGCAGGGATATGGCATATAATTGGTTAACAATGCCTCCATCTGACTTGTCCACTGCTTGGCCACAGCAACAAGCTGCTGAGGCCAGGAGACATTCCCCTCACTGGAGGTCACCTTCTGGAAATGCTGCAAGATGGTTGCCATCTACCAGGAGGACATTTATGTTTTAAGACATGCTGAAAAGTTGGACAGTGGTGTACAGTGTACAGGTGTTAAGTACCCTGAGTCACTGTATTTCAGTGCCAGTGATAACAAATGAAACATCTCATATCCACATTGTGTAAACTGAATGCTGTGTGGTGTCTTTCTGTTGCCGATTGCCAAAAAGTTCAAGCATGCTGTACAGATTGACAAAAAAGAAAAGATTTGGAAAGTTAGAAGTTCAAGATTGGGAAACATTCAAACGCTGATACTCATCTCATCTAGACAATTTATTACAAAAAATTACTCTTAAACAGGAGTATAATCAGTCAGGTGTTGCCAACTATAGCCAAATAACCAGCAATAATTATCTGTACAACCAACTCTAAAAACTGCCGTCAAAACAGACCAAACATTGTCTATTTCCATCAGAGTATGTAGATCATTTTGATGACTACATTACATAATTTTCAGCCATTGGCAGCTTTTTATTTTAGCGCAACAGCTAACAAGTATAGATAATGAATGTTAACCTCATCTGGAGCATGAGTGAAGAGCTGGTCGGCCTCGTCCAGCACCAGGTGGCACAGACGCAGGAACATGAAGCAGTGGAAGGACAGCAGACGGACCAAACTGAAGGGAGTGGTCACCAACAGCAAGCCTGGTTAAAGCAAATATTTTCCTATTTTGAGATATTCTTTGTAGCAACAAACTGATTTTTTTTGTCCCAATAATTTCACAAATGAGCAGTCATTTGCTGAACACCAGCAGAGAATGTGCTTTGCTCACAGTTCTTTGGGATCTTGACAGTCTTGGCCTCGTCCTTCCCGACACCCACCAACAGACTGAATGGATGAAGGATTTGGGCACCCTTGATATTCTCCAGTAGGTCATACACTGTCTGGACCTTCTCCCACTTTGGACACAGCACCACCACTATGGGCTGGATATAAACACATCAGTACATTAACAATTCCTAAAAGAACTCAAAGCTTCAGGCTAATGGTGGTGTAGCAGGCCGTGGTTGAAATGGACAAGGTTAATTTCAAAGGGGAAAAAAAGCACCACTGATATACTCACCCCTGTGCTGGAGGTGAAGGAGCAGAAGATGGAGCTCAGCAGGACGTGGCTAAGGAGTGGGGCGAGGTAGCTGAGTGGCTGGTCAGCACCTTGGGAGATGACAATGGTGTTGTGTCCTTGAGACACAGGTGGCCAGCTGTAACGGTCAGCTGGAGACAGAGTGCTGTACTGCTTCCTCCGGAGCACCTGGAAGTGGACAGCCATTGTGAACTTTTAACTTTCACTAATTGAAAGGACTTTCCTTGGACTTTAGCGCCAGCTCTGCACATTTAACAACCAATCATGTTGTAGCATCTAATTTTTCTTAAATGTTTTAGTTGCGCTGGATCACTGATACTTCACCTGCTCCTCTACTAATGTATGTTTCTAATTATGTTGATAATAGCCCCTGTGTGAAGAATGTATAAAGCTGTCACTCAAGTACCACTAACGTCTGGTGTACAGACACAATATAGACTTTGGCAAACAGCAATTATGCCACTACACTCCCTCACAACATGAATTCTATGGACAGTGACATCAATCAGCTGAAAGCAACAAGTCAGACAGACTGATGTTTTGTTTAATTTTTTTATTTTATTATATATATATATATATATTTTATTTTATTTTATTATAACATATGATGCCATCAGAAATTATTTAAAAGATGCTTTAATCCTATAATTACGGCATTTTTCAAATAATTTCTTACTTTTCTGACCTTGACCAGCAGCCAGATGCACCAGTCAAGTATGAGAATGCTTGCAATATAAAACCTTATGACAGTGACAAAATAATAACACAAAATAAGAGGCTTATATTATTCCTCAATTTCTGAAAATCTATACTGAAACTTAAAAGTCCTTAACAAAAGAAAACTTATAGGATCTTTGCAAAATGCTTAACCATTATTCATTTTAATTGAGATGAAATTTAATAATCACTGAAATAACAAGACTTCCATTTTTTCAAAACTAAATCAATTTTTTTTAATTAACTTATTATTAAAACCCTCTCTTTTTCATCATTTTCTACACCTTGGAATAATCTCATTTTAAATTTCAAAACGACAACTGCAATCCTTTAATTGTGAACACATTTTTTGCTGAAGTCTGCTACCATTACTTGTTCTATTTTTCTTAATGCTTGTTTTTTTTTTTTGAATGATTGTAAAGTCTAAACAGCGTTAAACAAAACTCAGGGAGCATTCTTGTTTACCGAACGGAGAGCATCGGTGATAGGCGCATCTTCCAAACTGGTGCAGGGCTGAACTGCGAACGCTGAGTGCACCAAAATGCCACTTTTCATCGGATCACTAGGAACCACCTGAGGACAGTCAGGCTACAGTACAAAGAAAATCAGATGTTATTATTAGCAATAGTGACAACCTGCTGCACTTGCTAATTTTGCAGCAGTTTTACCAGAGCAAAAGTGAAAAAAACAAAACAGCATTAGCTTCTGCTATTCAAAAAGTTAAGTGTCATTCTTAACCATTTTTTAAGAATGACATTGTAAAACCTACAGCATCGTCTCCAGCCTCTGGATGAGACTCCAGAGGCTCCGGATTCAACCACTCCAAAAACCTGTGACAAGACAACAGTCAGCCATCTTTGGTATTAAGGGTATAAAAGACATTTCACTTTGAACACTTCTAAGAATCGTACTTACACACAATTATGTTACAAGAGAAATATTGCCTTAATTATTATTCTACAGTTTTTTATAGTGTAACTAAACCCCCTTCTTTGCAACTAACTCCACCCTATGCCTGATTTGGAAAATTGTCAAGAGGGAGAGTGTGAAGAAGGCAGAGTGGGGAGTGGGAAGAGTTACAGTTGTCTAACGGTGCTCCATGCTTCATGTGGTGGAGAAAGAAATAAAGAAAGAACACAGATCAACAGCTCCAGCATTAAAAAAAGAGGAGTCTGGGATGATGAGCCTCACGCTGATTAGATAAGAGACAGACAAAAGAGTGTACTAGTGAAGAAAGAATGGACTAGGAAAGCCAATGGTAAATTTTGACCCTCAGTAGCTGGTGTCTGAGCAGAGAGACATACTAGGTAAGTTTAATTCTATCACAAAATGTATAATTTTCAATATTTTACACTAAACTAAACATCTACGTCTCACCTTGAACAGGTTTGGTCCATTTTACTCCTCCGTGGCATCTCTGCCTCTGTTGGTCCTGACTGTACTGATCTACTGGAGCTGCGGAAAGTTAAGAGGTTATGAACTAAAACACATCCTCTCATTATTGATGTTTTGAATGTGGAATTCTCTCCTACTCTTGCTTGCTGGATGACTTAAGTTATGTGACACTCATGCCATTCCACGGACACCAACACATCTTCATACCATCGGATGCTGACTTTGGAACTTTGTGCTAGACATAATCTGAATTATCTTTTCCTCCTTTGAGGACACAAAGGCCATAATTTCCTAAAATGAATTTATACTGCAACATAGCTATGCAACTATTTAAATTGTGCAAAACATAGAACTGTACCTTGTGTCTTCATCTGCCAGATTTTCTACATGATTTAGGTCAATATCTGCATCTTCACTTTTTCCACTACTGAAAAGACAAGTGCATTGTAATATCACTTTAGGGGCACACTGTGCAAACGGTTGGCTTATTTAAAATGTAAAGGAAGAAAGTGCCGGCATCCTCACCTCATATGGAAAACCTCTTCATCAACTGTTACTGGCTGATTGCTGTGTAAAGACATGTTAAAAACACACAAGTGAAATATTAGGTATATAAAATGCAGATTCATGGAACAAAACTTTGGGGGGACTGATCTTAAACTGCACTTTTTTGGTTGGTCGTGGTAAGACAAAGGTATGTGAAAATGTATTGATTTATTTATGAACAGAATTTTTGAAACTGTTAAAGACATTACTCTTCCTGTCCTATGCAGGTGCCGGAGGCTGCAATCGTCTCTTTAGGTTCACCATGGCTAAGCTCTTCATGCTGACTGACCTGAAAGTGAAACAAAACAAGTTTTTTGCTTTAAAATCTAAATAATCAGATTACTCAATATTTAGTATTATTAGTTAATTTTTGAAGAATTATTTGGACAGTTTACTAAATTTGACAGAATAAGAGGGAAACTGAATAGATTAGGACACATCAGGCTTTCACTATATCATTATTGCTGTCAAATACTAATTTGCATACAATTAGTTTCACCTTCATCTGTGTTTATTGTATTTATAAAGATACAAATACCTAGGGAGTTACAATGTGAACCACATCATTACAGCTCTGTGGTAGAAAGAAAAACTATTTCTGGATTAGTTACACAATATAATCATATGTGTACTAATAAAAAACATCTGCCATCAATAAACTGGTATATCCTTACACCACTATTTCTCAGCTACAACAGTCCACTGAACCTAAACCATTCAATGTTCAGAACCTATAAAATTATTCTTCTGAAAATCAAATGTCCTCCAGGAGAAGACTTTAATACAGTAAATGAACTCACACTATTAGCTGGCTGATGGAAGATACTGCCAGGATTCAGAAATTTCCAGAACCTGTAGCAAAGGAAGGCCGCTCTCAGAATCAGTCAGTCACATGAAATGTGCTTGTTGGCTTACTACAGTGGTTAGGGTTAGGGTTACAATCACATGACATGGTAGGTGTATAAATTAGATCGGCCCTTACTTGAAAAGGCTGAGGTTTCTGGTCAGAGCTGCAGCCAGAGATGAGTCTGTGCCATCTGATGAGTCACTGTGACATCATGGGAGCAGGTCAATCAACTTATCACCACCATATCTGTTCAACAGCAAATTGGCCAGTTGATCCAGATGTGTGTGCTCACCTATCTACAGCAGCAGGGTGAGAGCTGCTCCTTGACCGGTTGCTTGTCGGTTTATCTGCAATGTTTGGTTTGATGTCCCCCTCAAAGGTCATCAGCTCATGCTGTTGGCTCTTAAACAGCAAAGGTCAGATATCAATGTGTATGGATATTTACTGCAGTACTGATAGCAAAACAGTGAGCAGAACTACTGACCTGAGATGAAGATGACGCTGTTAGCCAATCATCTGCTCTGCCAACAACTGCACCATTTGATATCACTGAGAGTTAAACCAGATTTGGGGTCAGTGTTAATGTCACTATGAAAGAGAGACAATGTCTGGGTGTGAGAAGCTCTTCATGTATATTGGCTTTAAGATCATACATTACCCATTTAGAAATAAAAGTAAACATTTGTGATTGCAGGACAAGTTAGGAGAACTAATCTATATGATAAGGGGTGAAGTGGCTCAGTGGTTAAGACCGGTACCCTGTGTGTGAAAGACATCATGGTCGCAATGGTCGCAAGTTCGACTCCACCCCTGGCTGATTGTACTCAATTCCATTGTAAGTCGCTTTGGATAAAAGTGTCTGCTAAATGACATGTAATGTAATATTATAAACAGCTATAACATGGACCTTGTCCACAGTGGTCTTTGAGCTGCACATACAGGCACACGTGTGCACATAGATGCTTCAACATTCACAGATACCTTATGTGGTAGAAACAATACAATCCACCCTGTTGTCTTGAGTATATCGGGGCCACAGTTATGAACAGGTGCATCTGTATGTTTACCAGGGGATGGTTGGTTTTTTGCTGTCAGCTTGTTTGAAGGTGTAGAGACAGTCAGGGTTAAGATGCTGGGAATGCGATCCAACAAGTCCAATCTAGTGTTTTCAGGTGACCCTTTGCTATAACTTGCAAACTTCTTTGCAACAAGGTCATCATTTACACACATCTATGAAAACAAAAAAAAACAAAAACGTTTACATAACTTAAATTTAAGTTATTTCCATGCTGAGAAAAAAACTGTACAAGAAAATGTTAAATACAACATACATCACAAAAAACAACTGCCAAACAAAAAGAAGAAATATGTGACTTGTGTCCTGCACTTGGGGAGATTAAAACTCACCTTGATGTTTCCAACAGTAAGGTAGAGCTTGATGGAGGTTGAGTCTGACTCGGTTTCAAACAATACAGCCTCTGTCAGAGTTGATGCTAAATAATAATAATAATAATGTTATTTTAAAATCAAACTCACTGCACAAAAATTTAGGATACATCAAATTTTCACAGCTGCTCACCTTGTAACAGGTTGTGCAGGTAGAGCGTAGCTGAGCTGTCCCACTGAGTGGATGGCCTGCGGAGAAAAAGATCAAGACCCTGATCAGACAAGATGCAGTTTCTGCAGGGAGAATCATTGTTCTCCTGTTATTTTCTGTTTTGTTGTTGAGTTTTGTAAAGTGCTTATGGACTGCGTGCCCTGTGTTTAAGAGTGCATCAATGCCTCACACAAAATGTAAAGACTTCTCTGAGACATAATAAACTTCACAATAAAGAGATCACAGGTCCTTCAACTGTGGTAATCAGGGAACTTGGCTTACACCAACTCTGCCTTTTCCTCAAACAAAGACACTCGAAGGGTTGTTGGTTTGAGTCCTGCCAGGTGGAACTTCCTCATCCAAAAAGGCAGCTGGAGGAATTTATCAACAGCAACTCGGATCCTAGTCAGACCAAGGCAAGAAAAAGGTTCAAATGTATTATTATTACTACAACTACTTCTTCTGGTATCCACCTTGGCCCATGATACTTATGAGCGCAACTTCCGTCACACCCTGCCACTGAAGCAGAACCTTAAGAGAGATGATGTGATCATTCACTGCATTCTTACATGCAGTAAATTTCGCAATGTGAAAGTAACTTGCAATACAAACTGTCAATTTAACACCCATTCTGAGGACAAGATGCAATCAGGATCTATGCTAAATTTATTTTTTAAAGAGTTTAATTATTATAAGATTATTTTAGTGTTACTTTAATACTACGAGACTGCTTGACTGTGTATGATTATCACATTAGAACAATGCAATGAAAACAGTCTGTATTTTCCAAATAATAAAAAATGTAAATATTTAAATGCACTCCATTGCTACAGACAGCGAAGCTATGAACTATCTGAAAAACATAAGATGTTTTTTTTTTTTAAGTAGATGGGACACAATCTTCTTTTTATTTAAAGGCTGACAAAGAGCCAAGTCAGGGTCTTTGTGTCCCACATCACCATAGGTTTTAGTTTCAACATCCAAAGATTTAAAATCTGCAAGATGTTGTTCACATGTGATCAGATTTCAGGATGAATGACATTACCAGGTCTGAACGGGGCCAATGTCTTCTACTTTGACACAATACAATAACAGCTAAGTTAAGAGGGAATTGTGCTCCAGTCTTACTGATCTTTGGTGATGACGAGTCGTTCTCCATAGTCAACCAGGAGGCAGCGAGCCCTACAGGACGCCGAGTCTTTGACAACTGACTCCACCACAGCCCGACACCACGACTTCATCATTGACCAGTACACCACATACACCTGAGGGGACATTTCACTTACATCCAATCTACCTCCAGTTCAACTACAGTCACAGAAAGGTGTTTCCTAACAAGAGAAATTCTGTAACAAATATTGGTGAAGACAGTAACAGGTGGGCATTACCTGTCCCTCCTCTATTGACATGGGTTTCAGCTTGTGCAGGTCCAGATTGACGTCATGGTAGAAGAGGTTAATTTGAGTCAGCAGAGTCTTGTGCTGTTCTGTCTTCTCTATGTTGTCCTGACTCACCCGGCCCCAGAGGCAGGAGGGGTTCTCAACCTGCAGAGATCAGAAGTGACCCTAACAGTTCTTGCTGCCTCAAAAGGCCCATAATATTTGAATGTTCCATCCCATAAAATAGTTCAGATTGTTAAAAGTGGTAAAAAACTGGGATTTTTTTAATCCATGCTACTAAATGCTTATGGCACCATGCAATGAAAACGGTTGTAATCCATTACAGTTGTATGTATTAAATATTACATTTCATATTCATGACATTAATTCATAACTGAGCAGGTGTCACAGGAATGGCAGTAAAATGTTATGTTTATGGTTTATCAACTTTAAAAAGTGTCTCCTCGTATTAAAAAGGGAGGCGAAACACTAAATTGGAGAGTGGCGCGCGCCACAGGTAAATCCGCTGTCCGCCATTAACCACAAAGCTTGGCCAAACGGTAATGAATGTCATGAACATGAAAAGTTCATGTTGAATTAATGAAAAGCTCACTTACCTTTAGAATTGATATTATCGGCATGGTGCTCCCACTCCTTTAGACAAAGCAAGAAAACGGAGTATGTGCAATGAATTTCTGAGGCTTTCGCTGACAGACGAAAAAAAAAACAATTCAAATTTTAACGGATATCCACATTTTACGCGAGTGACCAATTGACTAATTAGCTCAGTTTAGCTCAGTCCTCACCGCAAAACATTTACTGAGATAAGGCTCAGTTATGAAAATATCGACTTTTCTACAGTCAAACTATAAAATATACCTATTTGCGAACTTCTCAGCGTGACAGGTCGATGAATTGACCGCGGGACAAAAAGGGACTAGCACTCTGGAGCCTGACCGATAGAGGGCCTCGTCTTTTTCTTCCTCTTTTTTTTTCTCGTTCTTTAACAGCGCATTGTCGCCATCTACCGTGCTGTAATGTCAGGTCAGGAAAGAAAACAAAAATAAATAAACACCAATAATAAATAGCAACTTATACAAACATTTACTTCCTAAGTGATTAATGAATAACCACTTAGTTGTTGGTTTTGTTCTAATTACCCAAATTTTCTTTTAACGTTTGTTTTGTTTAAACCTGTGTGCACAGATCCCAGTCTTGATAATTCTGCTCTGAGATATTTTTTCCTAGTGAACATTCTTCCCACTTATGACTTCAATGTGGGATTAATTACTGCATTTTGACTGGTAACAATAGGAAAAGCACAGCTGGTAAACAATCAAATCAGTTAAGGGTGAGTTTCTATTTAGATGCCTCATCAGTTTGAGGGTGCATGCTCAACAGCACAGAACATTATTTCCTCTAAGGACACCCTTTGGGACATGTAGGGGCAGAAAGGAACTTTCACATGGCACCCCTTTTGATTGGAAGGGCACCCATAGGAAACAAAGTTGGCATCTTAAAGGACACTGCATCACTTTTCTCCACTAGAAAGGCACTCCTATAGAAACAATCTTTTTTTTATTGCTTTAGATGCCGCAATTGAATGGCAGCCAGTAGGGGACTTCCTCGTGTTTTTGGAGCAGATGTCTCAAACTTGTGGCCCTGTAATCGATTTTTTGTGGCCCTCTTTTCAATATCAAGTTATAATTATTTCTCGTAGTATTATTAATAGATTAATGTTGTATCATAAATAAGTTTTTATTGTGAATACATTGTTCGATAATATAACACTTTTATATATATGTTATATATTATATATATATATATATATATATATATATATATATATATATATATATATATATATATATGTATATTAAACTGCTCTGTAGCAGGGTTTGTTGCTTCTTTGCATCCTTACAGCTTCAACCTTACAAGTTTAAGCTCACAATGCCCACATCTACTATACAGTTGCTTTCTTTCTCCAAAAAAGTTGCACTATTATTCAATTGACTGGCCGCCTCCTGACCAGACCAGATTTGTAGTTATTGGCCTGTAGAGGGCAGTGTGAAACAGGTGTTATTGATACATTTGGGTCATTTACAGTTAAGCAGTCAATATGTTCTGAAGTGTAATTATGTGTAATGATCATCAAATAGTCTTATAACATTATTTTAACAGTTTGGCATGTGACTTTTAACTGGAAACATTTAACTCAACCCCACGCAGGCACAAGCACCTTTGATGGCTCAGTTGTTACGTGTTTCCTCTATGAGGTCTGGCAACCCGGCGGTGACTAAAGGCTAAGGTGGTGATTGCCGCAACTGTTTATTTAGCCAGATGATCCGAGTAAACAGCTCCTGACAGGCTGCCGTGGCCGCCCCTCATTGCCATGCCAAAGCCTGGATGAGCTGAGAGACCTACTGATAAGAGGTAAAGCGTCCATCTTTACTAACCATTGTTCCTGTTGACCATGCTAACATGTAAACAAGCTAACGTTATATGTGACGTGCGACCTCGGTTGCCAGGAGTGCTAATGCTAACTGCACATCTACAGCCATATTCACGATTCTTGCCTGGTTTAAAACGATGTTGCTGTTTTTTTATCGCTATAGCTTGCAAGCATATTTTATCGTTAACCTTCCAGTACTCAGCTCTGAAATCGAGTGTCACATCAGGATTTACAGCGGTTTGTGAACAGCTGGCGTAGGTTAGCTTTATGTTTAGCAAAAAACAACCCCTCACATACACATTAGTCACCTGCCATGAACACACACTATGGAGACATCGCTCTAAATGATTATTAAAAAAAATTTACTAATATCCTCAAACCAAGTCACGAGGTAACAAAATGGAGTTTGTCTTGAATTTTCTAGCTGCATTGGAAACAAATACATTTAGAGCAAAATATTTTGCCTGAAAAACAAACGAGTGTCGTCTATATTATTCTAACGGCTTATATTGGTTTTATTCACAGCAAAAACATTGATAAGTTATGATGTTCAAATAATTGACAATAATTTTATTTTGTAAAGCCCCATTCTTGTCTCTTGTCTAACTTCACGTGTCAGCTGTTAAAGGTCAATTTACTTTAGATTTCTCTTTGAAGTCGTGCACTTTGCTGCTGTTTCCCAACTGATTGCTTGATCCTGAGAAACAGGATGGGATGATGTCAAGTTATTTATAGGTCAAAGGTGGCTGGTAAGGTTTTTTGTCTTCCCACTTCTCGGTTTTACTCAGAAGAGATCTGGATAGTTTCATTCTGTATGGTCAGGCTGCATCATGTGTTCAGTGTGTGTGATGTGAAGCTTACTTTTTAGCCACAAATCCTATTTGAGCTCCTGAGAAATTGGTATTGATCTGATGAAGTAAGGAGACAGTAGTGGTGTTGTCTTTCATTCCCCCGCTCATCTGATCTCCTCTGCCATCTGCTCAGAGTACTTTGCTTCATCATATGGTAGGTTGTTTCGGTCACAAATTAAGATTGGGATTGGACTTTTATTTATGTGTATATATATATATATATATATATATATATATATATATATATATAGTTTTTAAGGATAAGGTTAAACTGCTCTGTAGCAGGGTTTGTTGCTTCTTTGCATCCTTACAGCTTTAAATGTCTGCTCTTATTAGTCTAACAGATATCAACACATTGTCCCTTGAATTGCTTTTGTGGTTTGAACTTTTTATAGACATTATCCTGAATGATACATTCATGTATTGCTTTGTGAAAGTACATGATAATCAATTGAGTGTGGTTTATTGTATTTGTATAGTGCCAAACCAAAACTTTACATTATCTCAAGGCACTGTACATAATAAGGCAGAAACCTTTAAATATTATTTAGAGAAGATAAACCCAGCAGTTCATACAATGAGCAAACACAAGGCATCATTGGAGAGAAAAAAATCTCTGACAGAACCAGACTTAAAAAATGTGCAGCATCTGCCTCGAACAGTTGGGGTGAAAGGAAAAATAGGGGACAGAAAAGGGGTAGAGGGAGGTCGATGTAGAGACACGAGAGAGAACAGGAGCAGATGAATAACAGTTGTATCAATTTTTAGGTTTAGACAGGACAGTTCTGAATCGGTTATGACATGTTTATACTACTACAATGTAATTTATACATGCAGTAGCATAGACAAAACACAATAAATGCAAGCTGCTTGGTTTCAGTTCATGTTGTAGTTATGTTGTCCCTGTATGTAAGCACAATATTTAGTTTGTGGGGAAAACACAACATTTCAGGTTTTGGATACACATTTTTCACCATTATCCGACACCTTAAAATCAAGTAATGGAGAAAATTATTGACAGATTAAAGGACGATGAGCGGAAGAAAATGGATGGATGGAAATTATTATTATATCATTTATGTTACATTTTATTGATATATTGTTCCATACATAAAATACAAGATTTTGAATAAGTTGTTAGACGTCCTGGTTTCTCTCTGTCAGGTATTTATTTAACAATAATATCTTAAAATGAAAATGAAAATCAAACTACACTTGGTTTCCATTCAGCGTGTGTTCTCCTATGCACACATAATTAGATACCAGCTGAATGACCATAATCTCTGTGTGTACTGTAATGAAGTGTATGTCTTTGGCCCGAAGGGACGGACATTCTTTTACACTACTGAATACATGAGCAATTTCGAGCCTTGGTGGTCACAAGGACCATGAGGGTCACGTGACTCATTCCTTGCAGCTTCATCCCGGCTGAGCTGCCTGTCATGAGGCCGCTCAGTCGGCTGGGTGGTCCGTCTCTAATCTACTGAACCACAGTTTAGTCTCTGCTGGAGCTGAGGGAGAATGAATCTGATGACTGAGCAGAGGGATGAGGTGAGCAGTAAACCTGTGGAGTGTTGTGATCGTCCAGTGTTGATCATTTCTCTTGAGCAACATGCATGAAGGGGCAGAGGAGCAGACGGCTGGTTGTTTCAGTAGCTGTTTTTGGCTGTTAGGTCACAGGGAGAGTAGTAGGGCTGCGATGCTTAATGGTTTACTCAATTAAGCTACTAAAATGTATTGATTTGTTTTGATAATTGAATGATTGGTTGTAGTGGGTTTCTATAAAATGGAAACTACTTAACTGCTTTCAGCTTCTGAAATATGTCTTCTGAGGGTAAACTGAATATCTTTGGTTGCTGTCATTTGAAGTGTTCTGCCTTTTATGAACAAAACAAGCCATCAATTAATTGACAAAATAATACCTTTTAAACATGTTCTTATACTTTTAAAGGGCACAGTTTATGAACAGACATTAAATAACATAGGTAAGAAAACACACACATTCTCATATGCTCACAGATAAAATGTCTAGAGTAAAAAAGCACTTCTAAGAGGTGGGATTTGAAGAAAATTTTGAATGTGGTGAGGTCAGTGTATTCTAGCATGTGTTTGGGGAGAGTGTTCCAGGTCTGCTGCTTGGTCTTGTGAGTTAAGTAGTCATGGGTAGTGATGACAGATCGAAGATCAGGGTACGTATTCAAAAACATAGTGAGATTTTTAAATGGGAAGAGAGTGGTGACAGCAGGGATTGGTGACGGATCACTCACTCAGAAAACCCTTAACTCTGCCTCCAGCACCAGGCATCAGAAAATAATAAAATGTCTCAGAATGGCTGATATGTGGACGACATCACAGTTTCCACTACGTCAGAATCTGAACCCAAAGAGTAAAGAATTAAGCAAGCTGATGTTTCTTAGTTTTGCTTGGAAATGATTCAAATGATCAGTTGATTTAACTAGAACACAAACAGTGTTTGTGGTTAGAAAGTTGGTAAGTGATCACATCCAGGTTTGGTTTGGGTCACTGCATGGAAAGGGACAGTTGTAGTTGTAGTTTTCCACACTTTAAAGAAGTTTTTGTCTGCAGGAGATTTTGCCATGCAAGAAACTATAACTTCAAAATAATCTGAAAAGGAAAGGAAAAATAATGCCTATCTAAGCAAAACACTCAGAAATGTCTAAAATGGTAATTTTATTTTGCTCTGTTAGTCTCTTTTTTTTAGCAGCTGATTTGATCTAATTGGTTAATCAAGAGTATCATTTTGTTTTTGAGACATGAAAGAATCACAAGATCTGTTTTGGGGCTTTGTTTTTCTCTCCTCAGACATCAGCTGAATGGCTATAACTCAATTCTTGATGCAGGATTTACACATACCTTTTTGTGGAAACAGCATATCACTGTCATCATTTATTCATTACAACCTACTTGTAGTTCAGCATGGATGGAGGGTGCTTTTGTCTTTCAGTGGCATTTTCAATTTTCAAAAGATCCTTTTGTGGACCATTTTTAAATGATTGAACATGCATAGAATTTTATTTGTATCTCCAAACCTCAACATTCAAGACACAGAGGACTGCACAGTTGAGTCCTGGCACAGCAAAAACATAAAGAGGCACATTTTGTAGATAAATGACTGGTGCCAGTGCTACACCGAGGCCTTGGTCAATAGAGAGTTGCGGATGGCACCGTCCTGAGTTGTTGTTGAGGTTTGTGCTTAGGAATGTAATCAGCTAATTTTAGAGAAGACCGAATATTACTTTTTTCTCTTACGATCAGGAGAATAAATTGGTTTGAAAATGTAACTTTCAATCACCTCTCCTCCCAAACATCACCATTTGAGGCCTTGGTTGATTATTGTAATTATAATCTGTCAACATTCTCTCCTCCGGCCTTTTCTCCAGGATCTTGACATCCAGCTCCTTATGGCTGTATATGATGAGAACATCCTGAGGAATCCTTTCTACTTGGCGTTGGAGAAGCAGAGGCCAGATCTCTGCAGCCGAGTGGCAGAGCTCCACGGCATTGTGAGTCACACCTTTTGTCTCCTCTTATTAACAATGTATGTCTAGGATTCCCATCATGCACTCTGATAAGCTAATTTAGCTGATGATGGAGGGGATGAGTTGTATTCATTGACACGTTGCTGTGTGTGTTCTAGTAAGGAACTGTCTATGCTAACAACTTGGCAGAGCTGATCAGTTCAGCAAATGTTATTTTAGCATTCTGTTAGATTCTTCCTCAGCTCTCTGATGGCACACAAAGCTCAGCCTGTGACAGAAATTACCTGAAATGTACATTGTACGGCACAATATTTCACAACTATATTTAAAAATAAAAAAAGAGGGGGGGCGCTGTTGAGCGATGGAGGAGTAAGACGTGTTCGCGCGAGCTCTGATAACTTTATCTTTATTAAAACACTAAACTTTTGTAAATCCGCTCTTAAAATCCTCGGAACGACGCAATAAGATACACACAAGTACATTACAGAGACCAATGTAAGGAAAGTATGTCAAAAAAGGTGAAAAGTAGGAAAAACGATCAACAAGAAACAGGCCCCGACCAACCCTCGGGCCCGAGTAACACACCTCTACCTGTTGTTATGACTGACGAGGCGGACCCACCTAATCGTGAAATACTAGCTGCTATCGCTAACCTGCGAAATGAAGTCACTCAGATAAAGAACGATATATGTGCCTCCATAGATGTACGTATACAAACGGTTTGCACTGAGCTGAGAGAGGAGCTGGCTACTACTAAAAAGGAAATTCAAACATCCATTTCAACACTTAAAGAAGCCACGGCCTCGCACGAGAAGACTATTACAGAGCTAGAGAAGTCAGCCTCACTCCACTCCGACGATATCACTGCTCTCCAACGCCAGGTAACACTACTGAATTCTGAAGTGGGGAAACTGACTGAAAAATGTGAGGATTTAGAGGGCAGATCCAGGAGGCACAACATTAGAATCATCGGAGTTCCCGAGGGGGTAGAAGGACCCAGGCCGCGCGACTTCGTAGCTGACCTGCTAAAAGATGTGCTATCTTTGGATGAGAAGCCACTTATTGACCGAGTGCATCGGACCCTCCGGAGAAGCCCCGACCCTCGAGAGCCCCCCAGACCCTTCATCCTGAGGCTACACTATTATCATGTGCTTGAGGACATTCTACGGAAAGCCAGTGCGGCGAAGCAACTTTACTTCAGAGACAAGAGGATTCAAATATTCCCCGACTATCCTCCGACTGTGGCTAAGCGACGGGCTCTATTCAACCGTGCCAGGGAGCTATTGCGCGACAAGCCCGGCGTCAGGTATGGCCTACTTTACCCCGCAAGACTCCTGGTCACACACAATGGTACACAGGCATCCTTCACAGACCCTAAAAAAGCTGAGGAGTACGCGGAGCGACTCTCTGGTTCGGGGTCATCTACAGCTGCAGCGGACTGATTAATCATGGATCTCAGGAATAGTTTTTTGTTTTTTTTACCACAACAACTGTTACCTGCCCAAAAACAAAACAAACCAAACATAACTGCCTAACTACATACAACTAGAGTCTGACGGTAAGAACATACATGCATAGTGTGGAAGTCGTGGGTTGCTACACTGTATCCTTTATGATATAGATAACGTTACTGTATTGTTATTATCCGACAAGAATCTCTCCTTCTCAGTGTTAGCGTTATTCATTTATTCATTTTATGGAGCTCTATGGTTATATTCAGCTTTATGTCTTAAGTGTGTTGCCCAGTGTGATCCACAATTACCTCTTGTTTCTAAAACTCTAGCAATGTTCAAGCAGCTATATGTTTATTTCCAGGGCTTAAGACTAATTTTTGGATGCTTACCCCTTCAGATTGTAATCAAAGGTGATTTCAATTTTAAATGGCAGAGAAGAAATAACAAAAATAGAAATATGTTCATTTGATTTGGATAATTTCCAAAGTTGTTTATGTGTATATGCTGCATAAGATGTTCTGGTCAAACAAAAAAAAAAAAAAAAAACGTTTTGAATGCACAGTTCAGGTTTGGGGAGTGCATTTGTGTTTAACTCTACGTCTCCCTTGTTCATGTGAAATGTGACGATAGACGTGCTTGTATGAAGCGGGGTGTGTGCGTGCATACCCCTGTGTGGTTGTTCGTTCCCTTTCTCATATTTAAATTTCTTTATTATTAAGTTTCAGAGCTAATGAACCAATTTTGAAGTTAACACAGGCCACCAGTAGGTGTGGAAGTAACCTTAGTTATCAGTTTTTGTTTTTTGCTTCCCTAAGAAGGCTCGCGCCATTCACTTTGAATTGGCTAGAGTATGTTATTTTGTTTTTTTTATTAATATGTTGTTCAGGTTGACCTGGGGAGGGAGATTTGGGTTGGGGAAAGAAGCTGCAGTGGGATGGAAGAGACGAGAAGACCTTACAGAAATTGATTACCAATACCAATACGCGGGGTACTATGAATGATAGCAACAAGGAGAAAAAAAATCTCACTTTTTCCAGTTGGAATGTGCGGGGAGTTAATAATCCAGTCAAAAGAGGGAAGGTTTTGTCTCATCTTAAATCACTGACCTCGGATATTATGTTTTTACAAGAGACCCATCTGAATAATAAATCACATGGCAGGCTCAGGACAAAGTGGATAGGAGAGATCTTTCACTCAGCGTTTTCTTCCAAAGCAAGAGGCGCAGCAATTTTAATCAGAAAAGGTGTACCTTTTTTGCCGAAAAAAACAATAACCGACAAAGAGGGTCGTTATGTTATAGTGATTGGAGAGATTCAGAATATCTCCCTCACCCTAGTGAATATGTACGCACCTAACACAGATAATCCTATATTTTTTCAGAAAATCTTTGCATTAATACCGGATATGTCACAGACTAATTTGATAATAGGAGGAGATTTTAACACCGTTTTGGATGCATATCTAGATAGATCCTCCTCGACGAAACCTCCCAGAAATGCCTCAAGTGAATTCCTTAATACATATATGAATAACACAAATATCCTAGACATATGGAGGATGATGAACCCCTCAGGTCGCGATTATTCATTCTTTTCACCTGTGCATAATTCTTATAGTAGGATAGACTACTTCCTAGTTGATGCCAAACTGGTACCTTTTGTAGTGGATGTTCGGTATCATAGTATTGTAATTTCAGATCATAGCCCACTTTCCTTTTCAATATGTTTAGACCACATAGATAAACCGCATACCTCTTGGAGATTAAATCCTCACCTGCTTACTGATAAAAGATTTGGTGATTACCTAAAAGATCAAATCTCATTGTATTTTGAGATGAATGATATTCCGGAGACTTCTCCCTCCACTCTCTGGGAGGCGTTTAAAGCCTATATTAGAGGTAGCATAATCTCATTTGAAGCATCAAGGAGAAAAGAAAATATGTCCAAATTAAAAGACCTGGAAGAACAGATCAAAGCACTGGATCAGGAAAATGCTCGTTCCCCATCTACAAATCTGCACAGAAAAATAACAACTTTGAAATATGAATACAATCAAATTATGTCTGTGAAGATTAGTAAAGCATTCCTGTATACCAGACAAAGGTTCTTTGAATTTGGGGATAAACCGCATAAATTGTTAGCTCGTCAGCTCCGAAAAATGGAGAATGATAGGACAATACATAAGGTCAAAGCCTGTGATAACACGTTACTCACAAAACCTAGAGATATCAACAACAGGTTCCTCGAATTTTACAAAGACTTGTATACTTCTAAATCCACTTCAGAACCTGATATTATTAATACTTTTCTAGATAAATGTAACCTACCCAAGTTAGGTGTTGAAGATTGTAAATCACTGAATGCTGAGCTCACAATCAAAGAGGTTCAGTCTACTATTGCCTCGTTAAAAGGTAATAAATCACCAGGTCCTGACGGACTCCCTGGAGAATTATATAAAAAGTATGGTGAGAAGTTATCTCCTTATTTATTAAAGGTATTCAAACATGCTCAAGAGAGAGGTGCTCTACCACCAACTTTAACTGAAGCTGTGATTACGGTAATTCACAAGAAAGGGAAAGATCCACAGGAAGTAGGTGCTTATCGCCCTATTTCTCTCCTAAATGTTGATGGGAAGCTATTTGCCAAAATATTAGCTAACAGACTGAGCCCCTTGTTGGGGGGGTTAGTTCACCCAGACCAGACGGGTTTTGTACCTAACAGAAACTCTACTTTCAATCTGAGGCGCCTTTTTAATATTATGTACACAAGAAGGGAACCACACTCTGATCTTGTTATACTTGCACTTGATGCTGAAAAGGCATTTGATCAGATTGAGTGGCGATACTTATTTGAAGTTCTCAGTAGATTCAATCTCGGAGATGGTTTTTTATCACTAATTAAAATTATCTACAAAAACCCGACAGCCCAAATTCTAACCAACCGAACATTATCCTCCCCGTTTCAGTTATGTAGGGGGACGAGGCAGGGTTGCCCCCTTTCCCCTCTAATCTTTGCTCTTGCTATCGAACCACTGGCTCAAAGTATTAGACTTGACCCTCAGATACTTGGATACACCACTAAAGGAACAATTAGTAAAATATCTTTGTATGCAGATGACATTCTTCTTTATTTAACACGTCCACAAATGACTATTCCGGTATTATTAGATAAAATCAAATTATTCGGTACTTTCGCTGGATATCGGATTAATTGGACAAAAAGTGTCTTGATGCCAGTTCACAGGGATGATCTGACTTTCCTAATTAATCTCCCATTTAAAATCTCCTTGGATAAATTCACCTATTTAGGAATAGAAGTGACAAGACAGTATTCCTCTCTCTTCCAACAAAACTTTCCTCCTTTAATAGAAAAACTACGCTCTAGGTTATTGTTTTGGGATGCACTCCCAATTTCGATGATCGGAAGAATAAATGCGGTTAAGATGGTCTTCCTCCCACAGTTATTATATCTGTTTTATAATATCCCGATATTCCTTAAAAAAACATTTTTTAAACATTTAGACTCCTTAATTACTCCTTTTTTGTGGGGACACAAAGCTCCCAGAATAGGTAAGAAATATCTCTGCAGGGCTAAATCTGCAGGAGGATTAGCACTCCCAAATTTTCTGTTTTACTACTGGGCCTCAGCGATTAAGACTTTTATTTTCTGGCTGAACGCCACAAAGTCCCCACCTAATTGGCTACTGATGGAACAAGAGGAATGCCATCCATATTCATTGGCAACAATTCTATTAGCGCCTACTAAAATCAGTAGATCATTATATAACAACAATCCTATTATCCATAACATGATTTGTATTTGGAAACAAATCAAATCCAGTTATAATCTTAAAGCCATATCCTCTCTATTACCCATAGATAGAAACCCCACTTTTGCCCCGTCTGGTTTGGGTGGAGCCTTCTCTAGGTGGAATCAGAAAGGTATTAAATGTGTTGGAGATCTGTATATACAAGGTGTATTTGCCTCGTTTTCTCAATTACAGCAGAAATTTGGACTGGAAAGTAATCAATTCTTTCATTATCTGCAAATCAGAGATTATATACGTAGACATTTGGAGGATTTTCAGACCGAAACAAAAACATTAATAGATGACTGTCTGAAATTGCCGATATATGAACCTAAGTTGATAACACGTATCTATAATAATCTCCTGTCATTTAGTCCCCCCCCTGCCTATATACATAGACGCAAATGGGAGAAACAATTTGGCGAACCGATCACAGATGATCTATGGGACAAAGCCCTTGAGAAGATCATCACTTGCTCACATAATGCAAGACACTGTCTTATTCAATTTAAAATTATACACATGCTCCATTTCTCAAAGGAAAAATTACATAATATATATCCAGAAGTATCACCTGTGTGTGATAAATGCAAATCTTCCATTGCAACCCATCTTCATAGTTATGCACTATGCCCCAAAATTTACTCTTTCTGGTCTGGTGTTTTTGATATAATGTCCGAGGTTATGAGATTTGTGATAAAGCCAGAACCCTTACTTATTATTCTCGGGGTGTCTGAAACCTTTCAGAAATTAAACAAAGCACAACAATGTTTTATTTCATATGGTCTTATAATAGCGAAAAAAATTATTCTTACGTTATGGAAGAGTGTAAACGCACCAACATCTAAGATGTGGCTGGATGAATTGACTAATACGCTCCATCTGGAAAGAATAAGATATGTTCTGAAAGACAGTCTCCAACATTTTGACGCGACTTGGCAACCTTTGATACAGTACCTTGCTGATACAAACCCAACTTAATATTCGGTCTCTTATGCGTAGCAGGGTTCTTATGATATTTTCCATATGGGTCTTCTCCAGGGGGTGAGGGGTGGGTTTTGTTTTAATTTTGTCAACCTGTTATGTTCTGTTTCTGTCGTCTGTTTACTTGTTCTGTAATTATATTTGTTTGTTTGTTTGTATTATAAATGCCCAATAAAAATACTTAAGAAAAAAAAAAAAAAAAAAAATAAAAAAAGAAGTTTTGTTTAGTTTTGCATAAATCAAATCAGGGTGTTGTTGTTGACTTAATTTTCCCTGCAATACTTTGCAGGTCCTTGTTCCCTGTTGTGGAAGTTTGACCAATGGTGGCTACTCAGACTCTCAGTTTGACAGCTATGTACTACAGCCGGTGGAGAACGGATACCAGGCTGTGGATGGAAAGGTTTGTTTCCTGTCTGGTGCAACTACTGTGTCCAAAAGATCAGAAGCAAATAATTTCTTTGGCAAATGCAGTATGAAACACATTATGGTATCAAAACTCTATCAGCTGCTTCAAGGAGTCTATTACAAACAAAGGTCTGCATCACATTTTGTCTTGTCAGAGCTGTGACTAATAACATTATTGATTGGTGTCTGGTGAGGGGGTTAGATTCACTTATAATGAAAGAGGCTGGCGCTCTCCACTGTCCGTTTATAAACCTGTCTCAGAAGAAACACTGCAAGCTTTCAAGGCAATTTAAAAAATGAACTTGTGCTTGTTTTTTTTTTATAAAAGTGAAAACATTTGAGTCTTTTATTTTTTATATTATTCAAATGTTAATTTCAAAATTTTAAACTAAAGTTCTAGTGCAGAACCACTATTGCCCCCTTGTGGACCGCTGAGTAATTACCACAACACTGCAATCCTGATTTGACCTAGATTTTCTCCCACACTTCTCCCCAGCTCCACCACACACGGATACATGCCGGCAGCTCTGATGATGATTTGAATACTTATTTTGCTGAATTGTAAATTTGAGAGAGTAAAAACTCTATCTGTTACTCTCCTTGTATATTTTAGGAGGTAAGGATTCAGGACAGGCAGGTCCTGCTTGGATCCGGCTTCCCAGCTCCGGTGTCGGTGTCCATTTTGTTTGAGGAAACCTTCTACAATGATCAAGAGCAGAGCTACAGCATCTTATGCATCTCGCGTCCAGTCGAGGTAGACACAAGCCCTGCTGAGTTCAGCCAGCCGCACCCTTACTGCCTGAAAAACGTGGAGGATGTCAGGGAGTTCCTGGGCAGCCATGCGCAGAAACTGGACAAGTTCATCCTCAGCTTCTGTCAGGCGTTTAAGGAGCAGGAGAGGAAGGGACTCCGACACCACATAGTATGATGACATCCTAGATCCTCACCCCCATCATTTTATCTGCTCACCTCCTTCCTTCTTCCTCCTCAGCTTGTTTTTGTCTGTTTTCTTAGATTAGTTTCTTCAAATGTTTTACTGTGTTACTGAGTCGTGGAAACCAATGTTTCAGACTAATAGTGTATGGTTAGTGAGAAGTATTTGATTTATTTTTTATAATATATAACTATCTTTATAAAACAGATAGTTGTGACAGCAGTACAAGTTGTGGCGAGTCTGATGGGCCCCCTGTGTTTATTTCTGCTTAGGACTCGGTGAATGGTCTCTACACTAAATGTCTTCAGTGTCTGCTGAGAGACTCTCGCCTGGTGAGTAAAAACCTTCCCGTTGGCTCAGATGACTGAAGATCACGGAAAGTGTGATGTTGTGAGAACTTAAGCAGTAGACTGTCCAAGTTCAGGTTCCTGAAAACCTTCTTTCTTTCAGAGGACATGTCTCATTGGTGTCCTTTGCAACCCTTAATATCTCACAATCATCTTGCGCTGGTCAGGAGAGAGAATATGGTTTTCTTGAAGCTTTAGACAAAGTTATAAGAGTTGTTTTAGTGTCAGTGTTTAGAATCCAAGTCCAGCTGATCAGTGATGGTACCAGCGCAAGTGACTGATACAAGACAGATGGTGTATCATCTGTCTCAGTTTGTGTGAATTAAGTGGGTGACTCACGTTCTCATGGAAATCAAAGGATCTTTGTTGATGGATTTCTCCCTCTGTAAAAGATTTGGCGGAGATGCATGTAAACCTGAACTTGTGGAGATTTTGCAGAACATCCATCATCTGCTAGTTTTTTTTAGTTTAACAGCTGGTCCAACCTATTTCACACGTTTTCTTCACTAATTTACCTTTAACTCAAACCGGTTCTTTCTCTACATGCCAATTCCTGTACATGCTCAGCTCTACTACACTCAAAGACTACACTTCTAGAAGGTTTGGTTTGGTTTCATATGAGCTACTAACGCAGCACACACACACACCAGTGCTTTATCATGTGCTGCATTTGACAACTGTTTAATGTAAGCCACATTATAATAATTTTTTTTCACCACATTACAAATAGGAGTTATTTATCAGCTTAGATGCATCAGAATAGTGTGTATGAGAAAACTCCAGTCTGACCTCGGGGGTTCTCTGAGAGCTTTGTGTGTTCAGCACACGCTAAATCCCCTGAATGACCTTTCTCTTAAAGCCAGAGACCATCAGCATTAGAATACATGTAAATCAGTAATGATTCCACAGGACTCCAGAATGCCAATGTTCTGCCTAATCACAGGAGTTGTATCACATGCTGTACATTGATAGATGTTGATCATTTGTTTTTTTTTTCTTTCACAGAAGCTTCTGACAAAGCAGGAGCTTCAGATGACTCTACTCAAGCAGGCTGTTGAGGTGAATTTGCTTGTTTTTTAGTCTGTGTTAAGTTTAAGGAGAGAAACATGGGACTAATTGAAACTGTCACCCTAACCCACAAGCTATAAATGTTCTCATATGATCAAGCATGAAAATGAAAGTATCGACTTCTGAGGAAGTATGTGTCTGCAAGTTAATGGGCATTCTTGCATTTCTCAGAGTGAAAAAGAAGTAGTGAAAGTAGTACAGTAGTGAAATGGCTGTGGTACAAACAAAATGACAAAAAAAAACCCTGAGGATTATATTTTGATCTAAAGGGATTTATTTCACCCAAAAACACAAATGAACTAGAAACAATACATTACATGTCATTTAGCAGATGCTTTTATCCAAAGCGACTTACAATGGAATTGAGTACAATCAGCCAGGGGTGGAGTCGAACTTGCGATCATGATGTCTTTCGCACACAGGGTACTGGTCTTAACCACTGAGCCACTTCAACCTGATACTCAAAATACTGTGAACGTAACTAAAGTGATGCCTCCTCAGTATCATGTGTGATATCACTGTCACTGTGCAAATGTTGTTCACTGAAATGTTCTCTGTTGTTTCTCCCTGTTATTCCCCAGATGTATGTTCATCATGGTATCCATGATTTAATCTTTAACTTTGTGGGAATGCTTGAAGCCAGCCAGGTAGGTCTGACATCTCACTGCTCTACCACTCCTCCATCACTTGCTGCCTAACCTTAACCCTCAGATCTGAATGCAACAGTTTGAATATAGACAGTAAATCAAATTACCAAAGCATAAACCATCACAAGATTGCATGAAACATCATCAGAGGGGTGTTGTTATGTTCTTTCCTTTTTGTCATATGTTTCTGTGATTAAATGGTCCTGTTATGCAATCAAAGATGTATTAGAAACTCATGTTATTGGTTTTCATGATGATAAGGAAAAGGTTTTGGGTCATGAGATCACAGTGATGACCAAGCAAGTAAGGCATATATGGGAGTTAGGACTACTCGTGGCCTCCTTGGAGGAGGTCCTTGCTCAGCCTACTGCCTTCATGACCCAACCTAGGTTAAGCAAAAGAGGATGGATAGATGATAATAACATGTTTAAAAATATGTGTGATGATTGAAGTGCTCCAACATTTGTTCTTCTGCTTGTCAAACAGGATGCTGCCTTCAACAAAACCACCAGGAGTCTGCAGGAGCTGCAGCAGAAAGACCTGGGAGTCAAACCGGAGTTCAGGTCAGTTCAACAGGTTACTGTTAAGAACAAATCAGATAAAAGAAATAGGTGTCACCAGGGATATAAATACAAGATACAAAATGGATTGTGTCAATTATTTTCTCACTTAATAAGTTGTTTGGTCCATTTAAAGTTCAGACACTGGTGAAAAATGTTTAAATCCTTATTTTCCAAACCTCAACATGATGATGTCCTTGCATGTTTTGTTTTTTTAAATTACTTCAACTAATTGACTGTTAAAATAGTTGGCAATTAATCACCAACCAATGTACCGCATCTCCATCTCCATCAACCTTCTAATGTAGTTAAAGATACATCCAGAGCAGAACTGTGTTGATCTGCATCCTGTCGGCCACTTCCTGTTTTCAGTGATTGTTTTCACATCCCAAACTTTGGTCAGTTTTGTCTCCATTAAATATGTGTTGTCGGGTAGAATTTAAACGCTTGAAACAGATACGATTCAAGATTCTCAGCTCTAACCCGTGCTGCTTGTGTGTCCCTGCAGTATAAACTTGTCGCGGGCAAAGAGAGAGCTGAGTCAGCTCAACCAGCAGACGTCCCCTCTCCTCAAACTGCTCTGCCTGCGCAGGGTCACAGTGATCGCAACCCAGACCCCCAGATGCACCGGTACGCAATGTGATTGTGCTTAATTCTTAGTTTAGTACTGTTAACTCTGTGTTCGACATCCGTTTTCAGAGCTTAAATTTGGCACACGTAAACACTGAAATAGTAGCAGACAGAGTGATCACATGGGGGACCGTGAGTTCAGCCAAGCAAAGAACATTACTCAATCACCATTAAAGTGATCCACCACAGGCACCACCTCGTTGTATCTTGCAACGAATCAAATCTGTTTTGTCTGAAACATTTTCTCAAATAACCTAAAATCACTAGACAAAAACAATTAATGTAGCTATAACTCAAACAAAATCACATTTATGTCCAGCAGCCTGAACACGAGATCCATCTGTTTGATTCATTTTCATTCAATTACTGGTACCAATTTACTGATTACAAGTATGAACATTTTGAGGTCCAGTGTGTATGTATTGGCAGAAATTGAATGTAATAATACTCATAATTATACATATATATATATATATATATATATATATATATATATATATATATATATATATATATGTATATGTGTATGTATATATGTATATAATATTTGTGTGTATGTATGTAGAATTTCTATAAAGTAAAAATGGTTTGGTCTCTGTAGCTGTAGAATAACCCCTTGCTAGACTTAATGAGGGAGTTTACTATGCACACAATAGTGAATGACTCAAAGCCTGATGCAGAAGAGAAACAGCAGAGTGGGAGAAAGTTATGGAAGAGGGTTTACATCTTTTCTGGTATGGGAAGTATGCCGTGTGTGGTATGCTGCACTTTCACCATTAGATGACATTAATTCTTACCAATTCACACACAGGACTTTTAACTCCTACTTGTTGCCGTCAGTATTACGGTTACACCTGAAATGAGATCAGTACACAGGACAATACGAGCTCAGTCAGCCTTTAATGTGTTTATCCAGTTTTCTTTGGAAACCCAAGCTTATTGGCCAACAACAACCCTGCTGTCAGTCTGCAGAGTGGTGTGATCCGCTTCTAATTGAGCTTTTTCAAGGGGCCAATTTAGTCATTTGGCCTGAACAAGCTGTCGTACAGCACGAGGGAGCGACATGGCAGGATGAAAGAAGGAAGACTTTGCCATTTAAGACTGATGTTTTTGTGAGTTTCTCCTGTTATGTGATCAACCTCACAGAATGTGTATCTTCCCCTGCAGTCAGTATTGAGGCTGTAAGTGCAGATGACCTGCTCTCTGTCATCCTCTACCTGCTGGTGAAGACAGAAATCCCTAACTGGTGAGCTGTGAGAAAGAGTTACTTTGGCCTTCCAGGTTGTGGGGGAAAAGTATATGTTTTGTATATAGCTATACATATAGTATGTGGACTTTGTGACCTTCACTCGTGTTTGCCTCATGTGGGGAAAATGTGAAACAACATTGAATATACTGTAAAAGCATGAATAAAAAAACAAAACAATGCCCAGTTTGTTAGCTGTAAGACCTTTATATAAACCAGTGGTTCCTAAACTAGGAGTAGAGACCCCTTGGGTTAGGAACCCTAACCCAATACTATTGTTATAATAAATAATTTTTGATTGATGAGAGGAAAATTAACTTCAGAGATTAGCCTAACAGGGGACGGTAACTGGAGGGAATGTGTTGACCTTGTTGTCTTTCTCCAGGATGGCCAACCTGAGCTACATCAGGAACTTCTGCTTTAGCCACTCCAGTAAAGACGAGCTCAGTTACTGCCTGAGCACGTTTGAGGCAGCGGTGGAGTACATCAACCTGGGGAAGCTGAAAGACACAGACTCTGTAGGATGTTCACCAACACACACACAATTGCTATATCTCAGCAGTATTTCATACAGTACAGAATGATGATTTTGTTTCTGTGTGTGTGCAGGGCTCGGGTGAGCTGAACGACAAAGCCTTGTTCAAAGACAGAATGAGGTCGTTGTCGCAGAGCGCTTCCACACCCATCCACTGTCTGTTTGAGGTGAGCGGCTGGGAATTGAATCGTCTCTCTGTGGAAGTCAGCAGTTGCTACGGCCCATTGGAGGCTTGAAACTAGTTTACCAAAATGTATTTTCTGCTCGCCTTCCACCAGTATGATGGAAGTTATATTCTGTATTTGCAATGCAAAACAATGTGATTTGAAGTTTTGAGAGTCACTGTTGTAGGTACAATTTACAGGAATATCAATTTGATATCCTATTATTTTCTTGTCTTTCTGTGTGTGTGATATAGCACATAGCAAATGGGAATGAGGCGGAGGTTAAACGACTGCTGTGTGAAGGCGAGAGCGACGAGGATGTACGAATGTGTCACCCCCTCTGCTCCTGTGACATCTGCGACCTCCAGCTGTCCGGGTCAGCATCATGCACCTCCTTAAAAACATTTTTACCATCTCTTTTTTTCCTTCCTACAACACTTATGATCATTTTCTTAATGAACCATCTTCAAAAGCCCAAAGGGGACATTTGCATTGCAATATATGACATGAGTAGAGGTTGTGAGTTTCAGACAGACCTGGGACTAAATGAAAATGTCCTGTTGCATTTATCCTAATGGGAATTATGGCATTCTTAACAAAAAAAAACAATTTTTAAACAAGGTTATTTTAAACCTCAAGGTCCTGAACGACACCTTCACATTTTGGTAGTTTAGAATAAATTACTAGGCCTGTGTGTTGGTGCTTGGTTTTTAATTCACTCATAGTGTGAAATATAAGTAATCATTTACCACGATCAACTTATTGAGAGAGGCTTTTGTAATACTTTGCAATGAAATAGTTAATCGTCTCACTAGTTCTGATGTTTATCTATCTTTTACCTCGTTTGTGTCTTTCTGTTGCAGGCGGCTAAACGACCCCTCCATCATCACGCCGTTCTCCAGAGATGATCGAGGTTACACTCCACTCCACGCTGCTGCTATCTGTGGTGAGCAGCTGCTAATGTGTGCAGATGGATTAAAAAAGAGCTTCATTAATAATCTCAGCCCTAATTTATGTGCGTGTGTGTGTGTGTGTGTGTGTGTGTGTGTGTGTGTGTGTGTGTGTGTGGCAGGCCAGGCCCACCTGATAGACCTGCTGGTATCCAAAGGAGCGACAGTCAACGCCACAGATTACCACGCTCTCACACCGCTGCACCTGGCCTGCCAACGGGGATACCAGGGAGTCACGGTAATGACACCTTACACTCAGGTTCACGCAGCTATCCTGCTTTGACTTCCATTCATTTGGAAAGCCTAAACAAAGCGTTATCCCTAACCACAACCAGTTAATGCTTACCCTCGCCTTACCACCAACGTTACCACCAGAAATTAGCGTCTGCCTTATTGAGACCAGGTTTTGGTTATACTAGAAAAGGTCCCAAAGAGTTAACGAATACACACACAGGTTTTCACATCTATTCTCCTTCGGACACCGCATGGACTTCCATTCAGTGGGACGGCCTAAACAAAGCCTTATTCCTAACCTTAACCATAACAAGTTTAACCTTACATTTACTTTTGAATCTTAGCCCAAAGCTTAACCAGTTCCTCAGAAATTAGGTTTTGCCTCATTAGGACCACATTTGTGCCTGACAAGGTTAGTGTTTGTGCCAGAAAATGTCCTAAAGAGGTTAAAAACACAATTACACACACATACAAGATGGTATTACTGTTGCATTAGGTGCAGTATGATTTATTATTATAGCTGTCGATCAAGAATTTAGTTACAGACCTTCTAAAATACAATGAGGATTCATAAAAACAAATGACCTCCTTACCCTCCTCTAGCTGCTGCTGCTGCACTACAAGGCATACACAGATGCTCAGGACAACAACGGCAACACACCGCTGCACCTCGCCTGCATGTATGGACATGAGGACGTAAGTTAAACACAGCCTCTCATTTCAATTTGATTTATCCATCAGTCCAGTCATTGTCAAACTGGAATAAAATGAGTCCTGAGGAGATAAAAGGTAAATGCACAATTCAACTAACCCTTGATTAGTCATAGCTTCTTAAATCTGTAGATTTCTAGCGTATTCTCCATGTAGCACACAAGTTACAAAATAATGTGGAAAAAGTTTTTACTTTACTTTACACACAATCGTCCTCTTAAAATGTGAACGTGATTGTCAGCCAAGGACTGACGGGTGCTTTTTCTTCTTTGTTGTGTGTTAAGTGTGTGAAGGCGCTGGTCTACTATGACCTGCAAGTGTGCCGCCTAGACCTGCAGAACGATAAAGGAGACACGGCGCTGCACATGGCAGCGCGGTGGGGCTACGAGGGAATCATCCAGGTGCTGCTGGAGAACGGAGCGAGCACCAACTTCCTCAACAAGAGCAAAGACTCACCGTTTCAGTGTGCGCTCAACTCCAAGGTCAGTGAAAGAACACAGTCTAGTCAAGCCATATTTATTTTTGTATTATAATTATTTGATGAATAAACCTCTGTTATCCTGAAAGGTTTTGGTTTTTTTGCCCTTGTTTAGATTGTTTAGTCCTTGTTCCTTCTTTTCTGAATCTGAAGTCGGATTAGCTAAACTAATTATCGCCGAAACATCTTACTCCAGCAGCAATCTCCTTGACGGTGGTTTGTTGCTGGTGTGTGTGTGTTCACACTTTTGTTTCTCTTTAGATCCTCATGTTGTTGCAGTCCACTCAGAACGGCCGTCAGCGCAGCGGCAGTCGAGTTTATGTGAGTCTGATCTATCACATGTCAGGGCCCACGAGAATCCATTGCCTTCAGACCAAACAGATTTATGACATATGGAAATACATCAGCACACAGACATGCAGATACTCATACACATACAGGAGATGCCCGGTTTAATCATTCAGCTATTCTGATAAACTGGGCCTTTGAGCAACATGTTTTCTTGTGAAGATATTTTTTATATTTCCTCTTAAAAAAAAAATAGAAAAATAGTCAGCCGTTGTTATTCCCACACAAAGCAAAAGCATTTGCACTGTAGTTTATTTATAGTTTAAAGGTTTTTTACATTTTCCTCTGTCTCCTCCTCCCAGTCTCCCAGTTGCTCCCCTCTGGCCTCAGACTGCAGTAGCCATCGCTCCTCCGTCTCCAGCACCTCCTCTCTGGGCTCTGAGTCTAAACCGGAGGTAGAACGAGTCCGACACAGAGAGGTAACGGGGAAGACACACACACACACACACTGGCAGTTACGTGGTTAAAGTGTAGGAAATGCTCCAAACCATCGTCTTGAATCGATTAAAAATCTGAAATCACCATCTAAAAAGTAATACAATAGTTACTTCATTAATCCCCATAGGGAAATTCATCTATGATTTTAACCCATCCTCTACTAGAAACTCTCCTAAAATTAGGAGCAGCACCTGAGGAGCAATGGGTGGCAATGGTGGGGATTTGAATCAGCAACCCTTGAGTTACAAGCTTAGTTCACTTTCCACTTGGCCATGAGGTTCCAAATGAGTCATAGATACTGTATTTTTAAATATATCAATTTCTTTGTTATCTTTTGTCTGCCTGTAAAAGTGATAGGTTTTTGATTTGTTGTTTTAATTTTTCTTTATTAAAACAAATCCAGGAAATATGGGAAATAGGAATAAAGTTCTAAGAAATGGCTTCTACAGATTATCCTCTTAAACCTGGAGTAGAACCATAACTAATGTTTTTGGTAAAACCTGTGTATACTATTTCATGTCGAGAAATATTTACTGTGAAAAAGGTCTACTGTGCCAGGTCTGTTCAAGCATGGAAATCACTTCCAAATCATATACTGAGAATGGTGAAGCAACTTTGAATAGATTTTAACTTTATTTGTGAGGTTTTTTTTATGTACTGTAGTGTTGTTACCCTCCAGTGTTTGTAAAGCTAAAGTAGAAAGGGCAGAGGCTCATCTCTGTATGGCTGATCTTTCCTCTGACACTGTGTCTGTGCAATTGGCAGGTGGAGAAGCTGCTTCGTGCTGTGGCAGACGGTGACATAGAGATGGTGAGGTCAAAGGTGTACAATGCTGCATCACATTTTACATCAGGACACGCTGTTTGATGCAAGTCCACACAAGAGGCAGGTCGGTGCTGCTGCTTTCATCTGTGTGTCTGTCCATTTCAGGTCCGTTACCTGTTAGAGTGGATGGATGAGGAAGAGGAAGATGAAGGAGAAATTCAGTCCGAGTTGCCTCTCTGCCACCCACTGTGTCAGTGTCCAAAATGTGCCCCCACCCAGAAGGTTTGTCAGCTCATCAGTGCACCATCAACCATGAAAGTGGTGATTAAACAACAGTAACGAACATTAATAATCACCATTCACGAGTGAATAAAGAGTCATAGCAGTTACAGAGAAACTGGAAAATAGGAATAATGACATTTGTTAATAAAAAAAAAATTAAATACAGTGTTTAACAAATTAATTTTAATTTTTTATAAAAATGAGAAAACATCAATATTTTTTAAGTCTTTCAAAAACTTGTTTTTTTAATATATATTTTATTGTTTTTTTATTAGGCAAATAACAAACTGATTTCACCTTTTTATACCCAAATTTGAGCCGGCTCACTGTTCTCCCCTAGAAATCAGAAATTAATCAACCGTAACATTCAACCACTAAAACAAAATAACAAAATGTTCTGTTCAGGAATGCAAGTAAATAACTATAACTTGACGTCTTAATCAAGAAATAATAATGTGCTTTACTACTTTTTCTGTTGTTTTTGTCCTGTCTGTGTCTTGCAGCTGTCTGCTCTGCAGGCAGGAACTCTTGGCGTCAACACCTGTAATGTTGACGGCTTCACGCCGCTCCATGTTGCCGCCCTGCACGGCCACTCAATGTTGGCCACCCAGCTGATCCGCCACGGGGCCAACGTCAACGCCCGCAACAACCAGAGTGCCACACCGCTTCACCTGGCCAGCCAGAACAGCCATGTCCAGGTAGGAGCAGGACAGCAGTGTGTGGGCAGAGATTTAACTTAATCTAATGTGTTTTGTGCTGAAGTTCTTGGTATTTTGATAATTTATTCACAGTAATAGACAGACGGTAAGATACTCTATAAGCAACAGACTTTTATTTGTCATCTGTGACATTTTTGATGACAGTGAAATATATACATAGAAATATGAACTATCACCAGTATTGCTGTTTTTTTACATGTCAAATATTTACCATATTTACTTTTGTCTGAGTTTTATTTCCTTGATCTTTAACAAAATAATTTTGTTGTAGAATCATTTGGAGACAAAGTTTGAAGTCTCATCGTGCTGTCTTTGATGTGTGTAGGTGGTGAGGTTCCTGCTGGAGTGCAATGCCAAACTGAATAAGAAGGATCACTATGGCAACACACCTCTAATACTTGCTTGTCTCTGTGGAAGCCTGGAGACAGCCACCATCTTGTTACAGGTAAACACACTTTCACTTCATCAGGACACTAAGGTAAACATCAAAACTGGGTCAGCATTGTTGGGGTACTTGGACCAAGTTAAACCTGAACATAGTGAGTGGACGTGGAAAGAGAAATGCTGCTGATTTCATTCAATTATGCATACGGCAAATGTTTATACACACACATACATATACCTAAAGTGTAACCATCACAAGTCCCATCAAAGACAACAAAACATCAAATTCATCCTTACACAAGGACAACACAACATTCAGTTGTGATTCAGTTCCAGATACAAGTGCAGTAAAAAAAACATTCTCTAGTGGTGGAATGACTGAAGTAACAAAGAAAAATCAAAATCTCTTACAAGTGCCTTTTTATATGATTCTTTGCAACCATGCTTGCAGTATGGATGTCACACAAGAATTCAGGAGCTGCATTTGCCATCAACGACTGATGCATAAAGATTCTAAAAGATGTGAATTTAGTTTAAATTTAAACATAAATTCCCCATCTGTGCAGAGTAATGCGCTGGTCAACCATGCAAACCTTCATGGGAACACGGCTCTCCACGAGGCGGTGCGTGGTGGACACCAGGCGCTGGTGGAGCTGCTGCTGAGGGGCGGAGCCTCACCCGGCCTCAGGAACAAAAGACAGCGGACACCACTGGACTGCGCCTACGAGCTCGGTGGCAAGGTGATCCTGCAAATTACACTACAGGGTCAGGGGAGGGTGTACAGTGTAAGGTTAATTATTATCAGCAATTGCAGCCAATAGTCCGCTCCCATTTTTAAGAGTGTATAAGAACTTACTGTGGCCTTCACACGGGACCATTACCTCTACCACTTGTTGAGAAAGAGATGCTGATGCTGGGATGCTTCTAATCAGAGAACTACCCAACAATCTGTAGAAAGAAGACTCGTGACTCTCTTCACATAGACTCATTGGCAAATAAAACCATCTGGATTGGAAACACTGTGGAATATAACTCTTCATACACTACCAGTCAAAAGTTTGGACACACCTTTCCGTTTACTTGAAAGAGGAAGTGTATCCAGACTTTATTATTTACTAACTTTGCTGTTAGTTTATATTTGGAACAGGATGAAATTGTAATTTTGTGGTCAATGGCTGAAGTAAAAGCACTGGGGAAAACATTTGCACAGAAAAAGCAAGAGTTAAAAACACACAGAGAGCAAAAGACCTTTGCAAACCACTGGAATACAATGTTTTCTAAATAATAAAAAATCACGTTCAGGTAAATACTTTGTTTCAAATTATTTGTATTATAAGTTGCTGTGTCATAAGCTTCAGGGTGATTCAAGACCAAGTCTTGCTTCAATCTACAATAATGACTGGCCCGATGCTCATTATCCCTCACTTAATTAATTAGTCAGAATTAAAAACAATAAGAATTAGAATTGAATTAATCCCTTTAGGGAAAGTATTTCTCTGCATTTGACCCATCCTAGAATTAGGAGCAGTGGGCTGCCGGGCGCTACACTGAGTAGCGCCCGGGGAGCATTGGGGGTTGGGTACCTTGCTCAGGGGTACCCCAGCCCTTTTTTTTTGGCCGGGTGGGGATTTGAACCAGCGACCCTCCGGTTACAAGCCAAGTTCCCTTTCCACTTGGCCACGGGCTTTAACTGTTCCTTTCTTCTGCAGAACACTGAGATCCTGAGAGCCCTGCAGAAAGCCTCTGGACTCTCTCCTGACGCTGAACCAATCAAACTCCTCTCTGTCCCCAAAGGAGCTCTTGGTAATATAAATAAATATCAAGATATTTGTTAGTTGTTTTTTTTTCTTTCAAGCTCTCATTGTCCAAAATCAAGCACTCTTGTTTGAATCTGGATAATTTTTTCTCTCTCTCTGTCATCGTCACTGCAGCTCATTCATTTGTGCAGCGGCTGAGGCTGCAGGATCCCCCCAACAGCCGGAGACAGAAACTGGCTCAGTCCATGAGCAGGTAGACTGCTTGGTAATGTGGAGCGGTGTAGATTTCCGGGCTGGTTTTTTATTGTTCATGTGATTGAGTTAATGTGTTTAATTTAGGATTCAGCAGATGAAGAAAGGCTCCTCCAGTCCTCCTCCCAGGTTTTCACCAACCCTGAACCAGGTACAAAATCCAACACACTCTCTTATACCACCTGTACTGTTCAGACCTGATGTTAACATCTGTTTATGCAGATCATTTTTCCATACATCACCTCAGAAAACATATTCGGATTAAAGTATTTCACTGACAGCTTGGTGTGTTTGTCATAATTAAACATTTCATTCGAAATTCATAAAGATGTCGATGTACACAACGAAAGCAACAAATTCCTGTATCCACCTCAGCAGCTATGGGTTCTTCCTTGGTTTACACCTGGCAAGTTTTATGGAAAACAGTTTTTCTTTTATGTAATCCTGTTAACAGATAAGACAAATGCCACGTAGAAGTAATAGTTTAGGCTAAAATTAGAATTGTGAGTTTTAAGGATGGGGTTAGTCATTAACTTGTTATGGTTAATGCTTAGTGTCCTTAGAACAACACCTGTGCAAACCTCTGTGTGTAATTATTTGAAATGTAATGCTATGTATGCTTTTTTTAACTGTGAACATAATCACCTGTGGCCAACACTCAACCTCAGTATTTTTCCTACACAGTGCTTATGTATTAGTCTAATGTAATAGACTGAGAAGCATTCAATATTTAAAAAATCTTTCAAAAACCTGTTTTAAAACATTTTATTGGTCTTCTCTGAGAGGTGAGTAATTAATCAAGCATAACATTTAACCACTAAAACAAATTTTTCTGTTCAGGAACGCAAGTAAATAACTATAATTTGACATCTTTATCAAGAAATAATAAAGTGCTTTACTAGTAAAAGTGCTTTACTAGTTTTTTTTTTCTGTAAAATTCATGGATAACAATTCTATTTTAGCATTAGAAATATCATTTTGGTTAATATACTTGTGTATAAATCATTACAGAAACATTTGTTAAACACTGTATAATGTTGCACTAAAGCATTTATATGAATGATATAAAAGTACTTGACTTCTCCACAGATGAATCCAGACAGGAGGAGGTTGAGGCGAGGGGAGACGGTAGAGGTCAGCAGCCCCTCGGCGGCGATCAAGTCCGGGCTCCGGCGGGGAGAGCGGCCCCTCGGACGCTGTCACACGTTGGACTCCGGCGGACACACGTCGGAGCGGCTGGAGTCTCCGTCAGTTTATAACACAAGTGAATGCACTGAAAAAGAAAGTGGTCAGACCGATGACTCACCTGCCATCAACACCGCTGCTGACTCTCTGTCAGCGGACGTTCAGACGTCCACAGATGCACACGATGCACACGACGCACACTCCACCGATGTGTCTACCTGTAGCACCGGTAGTGAGACCTCACCATCCCCGCCGTTTAATGCATTGTCACTCCCTGACAATTTGTTCGAAGCCCCTCCTACGCACCTTTTACCCAGCCTCTCTGTTTCAAACACGTCGGACGAGTCTTCTCACACCGACCGCCAGATCCTGCGGCCTGTAAACGGAACATTAGCAGAGGCGTCCGACGACCTGACGCCACCCTGTGTCGATGCCGAGCCGTCACAGTCGGAGAGCAAAGATGGGAACTCCAATGCCACTCGCCCCCCCCCCCCCCCCCACTGACCTCCAGTCCCCCATCCAACAGTTACATGGACTGAACTAGCTGCTGGTCAGAAAGACTTCACCGGTTTTACTTTGCACAAGCAACAAAAAAATTACAAGAGTGTAAAGGGCCAGTTCACTCGTCTCACCAAAAAACTGTACCTGTAGTATTTGGTCATTCAGCATCGGTTTTAGGTCCGTCAGATTTCTGCAGCCACTCAATGAGTTTTAATTTCCAACAACACCTTGTAGTGCCATTATCGGTCTCATTCCTTCAGGCCAAAAACAGCACTGTAATGACATAACACAGTGCTGTGATGGTGTGGAAATGTAGATTCACAAAGTCCAGTTAGGGTTAGACACAGCAACACTGCACACACAGTTCTAAATACTACTCATTACCGCTTTATCCCCCACATGAGGGGTCACTGGAGCCAATCCCAGCTGACATAGGGAGAAAGGCGGGAGATGCACAACCATTCACGCTCACATTCACAGCCACAGTCAATGTAGAACCTCTGCATGTTTTTGTACTGTAGGAGAAAACTGAAGAACCCAGAGAGAACACACACACACACACACACACACACACACACACAGGGAGAATATGCAAACTCCACAAAAAAGACCTGAACCCCAACAACATTCTTGTGTGTTAGCCACGTGTTCCGCCACGTAGTCATGCTGTGTATATATCTCTCTCTATTAACTGAAGAAAGATCTGTTTTGTCTGTGTGCCTGTCCTTCCGCCTGTCCGTCTCTTATTCACATAACTGTCCAACAGTTCACTTGACAGGCTTCAAACTTAGTAGGTGACTTACTGAGGTCACAGTGTGTGGATAAGAAACACAGATAACAGGTGTGGGTGCTATTTTACTAGTACAAAGTAATACTGTAATAAATCAGCAATGTGCATTTCACACATTAAACTTGATTTTTATGCATTGTGATAATAGTTGGAGGAATATCACAACACAGTTTGTGGAGAGGAAAGTTGAATTTGCAATATTTTTGCAATTTGGGATTACTGGCTCTTTAAAAAGTCACCACAAAATGCAAAAAGTGTGTTGTACACATCCTTAGATTTCCTCCCTATCATCATGTTGGCATCAGTCAGCCATGGAGTCGATGATTTATATATATATATATATATATAGACATATATATATAGACCTAACATACTGCAAATGCCAAGAAAAAAAAATGGAAGTCACTATTCTTTGCCACTATTCTTCTCATTTCCCACCTCTCAGTTTATTCCCTATAAAATAACATTTTTAATCATTCAGCCACAAGAGAAACGGCTTTGAAAACTTCTGGCCCTTCATATCAAATCAAAGACTTTCTTCTTAAATGTGCCCGTGTTTGCTCAACACCTCCACCTGTTCATTTTGTCGAACAATAATTGTCTTGTCATATTCATGTAGTAGATTCTGCTGAAGAACATTTCATACTGAGTATAGCAGCGACATGAACACAATCCCAACTGAAGCACCTGTGCTTTGTAAAATAGGGCTTTGTGTTCACAGCTCCTGTATCTCCTCCTCTTCCTTCTCCCACTCAGTGTGATGCACTTTGTTTTTCACTCGGCTTAAACTAAAAGAAAAAGGGATGGACTTTTATGTTATTTTAGTTTTGAATGTTGTTGTTTATTTTGCTGTATTGCTGATCTGAGCACTGGACTTGTTTTCTTTTTTTTACTTGAATGCTACATGTTAGATTTAGATAAGAGTTCAAATATTAATTAATTTGTCTCCCACTTTAGAAACATACTATTCTACATACTTTTTATTTGAATACTTCAATGTTATTTATGTGTGTCATGTGTTCAGAGAGGGTTGACTTCTCCTGAATGTTAGAATGAATTTTATAGAGGAGAGGTTCAAGAATGACATTACTGTTTCTGCATGTATTCAACCCATTAATGGAATATCGTGGGCTTTCCGTCAGCCTTTAGTCACTTTTATTTTATTAGAAATGACACCGAGCCAATCGTAGTTTGGTTTATACGTACAAAGCCCCACGAAGGCTTCAGATCAAAAGTATGTTGCTATACCATTTGACATTTAACAAGCAAGAACACTGCTGGTGTTTTTACTGTTCACACATTATTGCCACGTCTTACTGTATGTGTTTGACTGCAGACCGTTTCTGAAGAAAAAGAAGTTCACTGCTTTAAATGAACCTGAACTTGACACCTCATGAACAAAAACAACAGCACATGTCCGTCAAGTCCTAATCAGTTTCCGCTTTTTTTCAGGTTTGAATGTGTTAAGATGACGTGAATGTGCCTTATTTAATTCACTCCAAAATAACTAATAATAAACCTATGATTTTGGCTAAGTATATTTAATCTTTGGGGCTTTAATTTTTTTTTTTTTTTTACTGGAGAAACTTCAAAATGTGTCGGAGTACGTGCATCAATGCCTGTGATGATTAACTGAAAACACTGACATTTTTTCCATGTTTAGTGGCAGAAGCGACGTAGGCAGTGGAGGCAGAGAGGATTCTAGCACTCGGCCTGGTCCAGGTAATGGTCCAGGTAATGGTCCAGGTAATGGTCCTGCAGATCAACTGTGTCATTGTGATTTTAAGGACACCCACACTGTCAAACTAGGAAATTAGACCTTCCTTGTCCTATGATACCTAAAAATGTGTCTGTTCTGTGTGCACTCACAGTAAATATGTGCTGCTCTGCTTGGACCTTTAAACAGCCACCAATGATCTCAAGCAGCTGAGGATGTGCATTTTGTATCTCTCCCACTCTTTCCCTCGACCTGGTCAGCCATGTTTTCTGGCTATATGGCTCGCATCGATCCTGGATTAAATACACACTTACACCTAACTTGTTCACCAACCCAGGCACAGGTACAGTATGTCCTCTTTCATGATTTATTTGGTTTATCAACCCCATTTGTACTTTTATGCTCTAGAGGAAGAGGTTGCTGTCTGTCCTTCCAAAGACAGACAGCTGTGGAGAGAGGCCAGCCCCACCTTTGTCCATCCAGTGGCCAGAAACCAAAGCCTCACTGAACCCTTCAACAATCATGTTTGTCCCTCGTCTTTTGACTTTTCCCTCCAGTTGGAGCAGGGGTCTCAATATGAATGAATAGTGGCGTGCACTTTGTTTTTAACAATATATTTTTTGTGCTGGTGATGTTTTTGACATGGACAATCAGGATATCTAACCTGGAAGTTGTGGCATTATATTGATGACGATCAGCGCGCCACCTACAGGCGTCACATGTACATTAACTCCCCAAAAAAGGGTGTGTTAGCAGTGAAGGTGCAGCCAGAGTCTTCAGACTCATCAGGTGACTTACTGTACAAGGTCCACCAGTGTGCACTGTGCAGTGCTGACTTAAAAAAAATATTTCTTTAAAAATGATCTCATTAATTAAGTAAAACAGATTGTTTTCCCAGTGTAGCACTAACAGATATTCTATTCATCCGTATGGCAGTCACATGTTTGTCGAATGGATTGCAAACTTGGCCGCACCAGTGTGTACAGTGCCGACTTTGACATTGTTTGGATAAGAAAAGTAAAGCGATACGAGTAGAAATGCAACTGATGTATTATTTAAAAAGCTGCTTCAGTCTTGTCAGAAAACAGGCACATGTGTATATCTAAACACCACAATTATGCAAATTCATTTAATAGTATTTGACCCATTCTGATTATTAAAATTGTGTTGAACAATCAGTCTACCTCAACCGGCTTCATCTCCTTTCCTTTCATAGAGCATGGTCCAGTGTATCCATTGCTGAAGGAGATGCAAAAGAAAACGATTGATGCCCCCGTCCTAAGCATTTAAAGAATTCAAATGTCCGGGGCACATCTCTTTGAGAAGAATCTCTTTTGAAAATGAGTTTCCATGTCTCACTATCTCCTCATCCATGTTTCAGAGAAGCTGGATGGATTCCTGAACCTCAAGTTTGCTGCTGCTGTCACACTTTACTATCGTTGCTGTTACGCTTCCGTCTTTCCTCCATCAGTCGTGATGTAAAATGCAGCACTCGCACCAAACCAAACCGTTTCCCCTTCATTCTTATTAAAGAGCGCTCTAAATTCTCTGTTACAATGGGCAGCAAGTTCTGTAACTTTTAACTTGTCTTGAAACGTCTTTCAAATGGCACTGATCACGAGCTTCAGACACTGTGACTTAACACGGAACATTATTGTATCTTTTTTATTGCAAATGATATACTCAACAACTAATACACAACATGTGTCAGTATATTGTGAATGTATTCACAGAATGTCTCTGTGATTCTTCTAATAGGCAGTGGTTGGCGACCCCTGACATTACTTATTACTGATAAATTACAAGAAAAAAATATGCTAAAATCGTACTTTTTCCAAGTAAGAGTTGCAGTGACAAACGACTGTAAAGGCAGGTAATATAACCCACAAAAGGGGGTTTTCCCAGCTGTCAGTCACAACTGTGGGGGGGCTTCTCTGATAAGAAGTCAAATATCCAAGTCAAGTTGTCAACTCCTTTGAACAACGTCCTGCTACATGTACGACCAAGCTTTCTCAGATATTTTAATTTTACTTGTTTTGGAAATGGGTAGTTTTTTCACGACGTTCAAATTCCTCGCCTGGGCTGGGGCCTGGGCCCGGGCATCGGCCATAGCCTTTCTTTTCAAGCCACTGCAGTATACATCAAGGAACCCTGCAGCCTTGAGAGCTTCAATCTTCTTCTGTTTGTGCTCTTGTATTTGCTTATCTTTCTCTAGCTGTTGGTTGAGCACCCAATATGTTTTCATCTTCTCCTCTTCCTTCTGGTCTTTTGCTATACACTGACGTTCCCTTAAATGCTGGTTGCAACTCTCAATGTAAATTCGGTCGTTTGCCTTTTTCATGATTTTCTGCTCCTCTTCGTTCTTTTTTGTAAACTCCATTTGCATCAGTTGCTCCATATATTTGACATTTTCCGCCCGCTCGTCCTCCCTCTGCCTCTTTTCCTTGTTCATTATGATCTCATTGACTCGTAGAATTTCGCCGTGCTTTCGCCGGTCCTCGTCCCGTTTCCTCCTCTTGTCCGTGAGCACTTGCTGTCGCTTCCTCTCGAGGTCGTCTCGAGTCCGCTGTCCCTCCATCTTGATCATGTCGGCGTGGCGTTTCCGCCGCTCCACATTTTCCTGGATCTGCTGACCGATGCACTTCCGTGACTCTATGCGAAATTGTTTTTGACGCCTCTGCCTCTCGTCAATGGCATCCCAGAACTTTTTGTGTGTCAAATGGTCCAGTGCAATCAAATCCCTCTCCTCCTTCAAAAGTTTTTCTCGGAGCACTTTGTTCTCCTTGACCTTGGCCTCGTTGTGGGCGAGGCACTTAGCTCCCATAATATTGCTGTTGAAGTTTCTGATTTCATACTCTTGTTCCATCCTCAAGAAGTGGGCATGCTCCAGCAAGGTCTGTCGAATTTCCTCTGCCTTTTTCTCACCATCAAGACATCTCTGTTCACAGGTCAGTTCTCTATCAAGTTTGTGCAACTTTTTTTCTTCTTCAGCATTAAGTAGATCCTCTCGAGTAGGAAGAATCTCAGAAGGGGGGGGACCCTTGGGGATCCTGAGATTGTGAATTATCGTGTCTTTATTGGTTCTGCAGATTATTTGAATAAAGTCCTTGTTGGGGGATTGTTTGCGGCACTGGTGGGAATCAGGGCCACCCGCTTTTTTCATGTCCACTTTGGAGGTGGCGGGCTGTTTGCGTAGCTGGCGGATATCAGGGCCACGCCTTGCTTGTTTCATGTCCACTTTAGTGGTGGTGGGCTGTTTGCGTAGCTGGCGGATATCGGGGCCACGCCGTGTAGTCACCGATGTGGACGACTGTTTTTTTATTTCCACTGTCGAAGTGGGGACCTGTGTGGGGGGCATAGGACCCTTGGGGATCCTGAGGTTGTGAATGATTGTGTCCTTGCAGGTTCTTGTAATGATTTGGATGAACTCGTCGGTGGGGGCCGCCATGTGGCGCTGGTGTTTGCCAGGGCCGCCACATCTTGAGGACGTAGATATGAATTTTTGTGTCATGGTCACTGGGTGTCCTTACACTGCAGAGTGAATAAAACCAGATTAAATAGATTAAACACACCGAACTAAACTCGGACAAAAACAAGATAAATGCACTAATCCCTAAAAATCTGACCAAATAGCTACTTTTTTAAAAAGAAATTATTACCTTAGCCTCCTGTTCCACTGTAAGGAACCTTGGAGTTTTTTCTGACCAGGACATGTAATACGATTCATTCATACATACAACAAATGTCTAGAACAGCCTTCTTCCACCTGCACAACATAATGAAAACTAAAGATTGACATGGCACTGACATGGCACTGACATGGCACTGACATGGCACTAGGGCTCCCATGCTTCTTGGTGAATGGCAGCCGTCGCTAACTCGGTTGGTTGCCTTCGATCCGGGTTGTTGTGGCTACTGATTACGAAATTTCTTACGGAGCCTTTGCCAAATTGCCAAAAATGATTACAAAATTCTAAATGAATGACTTCCTGTTGAATTTGAAATCTGGCTCCAAAGGACTTTTTGTATAGCCAGATGGTAACTTCAGGACTAACAGGTTACAGAGACTGACTTTAGTGGGCACTCATTGTGCTTGAATGAATTTTGGGCAAAGCTTCATGAATTTTCATGTATGTTCAAGCCCCCTAATGGCAGATAAAAATCAATTTGCATCACTTGGTATTCAGGGAGTCCCTAATTAGAGACATTCTGTCCCTATAGGATGCTGAAGAACTAGTTCATGTTTGTGTTTTATCTCGATTGGTCTATAAAATTGTTTATTGTCAGGATAAGTCTGTAAAAAACCTCCAGTAGATCCAACATTTTTAAACTAAAATGTCCTAACTAAAAGAGTCCTTCAGTGTTCGCTGTTCTCCACTGGCTCCCAGTAAAATCTAGAATAGATAGATTATTTAAAGGTCTTGCCTTGAGATAATGAACGCTGTGATTTGGGGCCCTACATCAAATTTCATGTGATTTGATAGGTCAAAGAAGCTAAACGGCTGTGCCAGTGTTCCCACTTCTGCTGTTGTTACCTGAAAGAACTTTTTCCTCTTCTTTTTCATGGGTGTTATGGCAGTTAGCATCTTTAACGTTGCATGACTGCCTCCATTTGATCTGATCATCCACGTCCATCGCTGTCCTCCTACTTGGAATGTGACCTATGCAGGTATGCAGAATAGAATGTCATGATATCATCACATTCCTTTTATCTTGGCGGTGGGACGTAACATAAATGCTTTTATCTAAGATGTGTTTGTTATGATGTCATCATATGACCCCCAATCACTCCCCAGCTCTGTCAGTAAAAGTGTGGACCTGCAGACTAGCTCCAGGTTTGTCAGATCCCTGATGATCCCTGACTTCACAGTGCCACAGAATCTAACTGTAACTGAGCGTTGTTATAATATTGACTGGTATTTCTTACAATGATTAGCCCGAGATGCTTGCATCCGTGTTTTTAGTCTAAGTCTAAAGAAGTGATGTCACTTCTTTAGACTTGTAAATGGAATTCACTTTTTTTTTCCCCCCCATGTAATGGAAGACACGTGTTCCAAAGCTGCTGATTACATTTAACAAAGCTCCCTCCCAGATTAAAACACTCAAATTAACATTTTGTTGTCCCAGTTGAAGTAAATAATTCATACAATTTTGTCCAAAAACGGAGAACACAACACACATTATTTCTAGTGAGTCATCATATTTTTATCAGACTTATTTTTGTATCTTATCATTTAGATATTTTGCGCCCCAGAATTAAGAAATTCATTTGGTAAAGGGAAGAATTTTTTATATCCCTGTCTGAGTGCCACCTGCAATACCGTCAAGGCGCCACACTTTGGGAAGTAGTGGTCTTGGTGTACCTAATAAACTGACACATAAAAGGAAGGTTTGAATGCCAGTTTTAAAAATCTGCAGTACATATGAAAATCTCGCACAGCTTTAACTTTTGTGGCCAGACTCTTATTCTCTTTCTGTTGCATGAACACAGCTATTTCTCTTTATCAGCACTGGCTACACCTGTGAAGGCAGCTCCGTTTTCCCACTGACAGAGTTGAGATTTGGTGGCAGTTAATCATTTCTAATCTCCCCTTGCTGCCACATGCACACTCTACCCATATGAGAGAAGAAGTGTCCAGTTTTTAGACATGTTCTGGAGGATTTCTTGCTTGGTTCTTTTTCTTGCTTCCCTCTGGGCTCCGGTTCATGGTGGGCCCATGACGAGCCCCCACCCCAACATAACGGACCAGGAGCTGTTCTGGGGCTCAGATCAGTATGACTTCTCTGTGGTGCTTCCTGCTGGTGGGTTGGAGTGTTTCTGGCACTTTGCTCATCGTGGAGAGCACTTCTACCTGAACTTTGTGGTAAGAAAAAAAAGCCATGTCATAAAACCTTGTGGTCCCTTCTGCAAAGTCTACAGAAAACAGAAATGTGTGTAATTCTTTACCGCTCTGCTCTTGCTGTGTGTTTAATTTTCTCCATGTCCCCCAAAAGATTACGTTTGGTAATCAGATTATTTGCATGTCTACAGATGTGCATATCAACATGATGCACTGGTGATGCTTTTGACTTGCAATAAAACACATTGGATGTCCTCATAACACTGTAAAATCCATTAAAACACATGTTTGTTACAGTGTTAAAGCAGCAGATTTCTGTAAAATGCTCTACAACAATGCAGTTAGTTTAGTTTAGTTTGATGGAAATGTAATTTTTGTGACCCATGGTTGACTCGATGGCTTTTTTTTGGTTTGCTGTTTGTAGGTCCAGTGGGTGACTGGAGTCGGCCATGACTCCCACTTGTCTGTCATGGTCAACGCTCCAGGAGGTTTGGTGGTGTCGTCTGTTGATGAGGCAAAGGGCGGGATCAACTTTAAGGCTGAGGAAACAGGTGTGTGTGTTTTGTTCTCAGTCATTGCAACACAGAAAGACAAATCAAACTTAAATGAAGAAGAAAAGGGAACTTTAAACAGTATACTTGATCTTTCCTTTCTTTTTGTGAATAGGTTTTGTCAAATTTTACTTACTATACTTATACTTTTGACACATTTAAAACTTTACCCTGCTGCAGCACAAAGACATAGTTGAGCATGGTGTGTCTACTTTTATGAATTATCTGCCTAATAAAGGTAAAGGCCCAGCACGTAAGAATTAAAGTCATCTAAAGCCGTGTTTCCACTGAATGGAACGGCTCGGTACAGTACATATTTATCCAGTTGGAATAGTACCAAAATATCCGTCCCCAACCGTTCAATTTTTTCAATATGCTTCCCTGGGGGAGTGCAAGATGGCAGTCTCCATAAAGCAAGGCCCTTGCCTAGAGAACATAAAAGGTTCACTCTAGGGCAACAAAAGCCTACATGATTTATATTTAAAGTGATTATACACTTCAACAAAAATACATGTGGGTAGTTAATTCAGTTAGGGCCAATGTTACACCCTGAACTGATGTTAATCCTACAAATTAGTGACTTTACTCTTTAATGTTTAACACATTTGTTGCTGTAGAGATCTGGTTCACACAACAGGCAAACACTGTGAATGTCGTCTTCTTTCTGTTAGCACACTCCCCCTCCCACTTGTTTCGCACAACAAAGTGCGAAACTCCAATGACTACACAACAATGCTGTGTGTACTGTGTGTATTGACGGTATTCTGTCACTTGTGTGTCCTTCCAGGTTTCTATCAAATGTGTTTCAGCAACTTCCACAACCGATTTGGGAACATGCAGATCTTCCTCAGCTTTGGTGTTTTCTACGAGGGCCAGCAGGACCCCGCCAAGAGCAAAGAAGAAGAAAAGAAGAAGAAGGAGGAAGTCAGCAAGGACCTGAACAACACACTGACCATCATAGCGGTAACGACTGATCTGTACAGTTGATAAGATGTGATTTGACACACACACGCAGGCAGTGTTAAACATGACTGTTTAGACCTGGTATTTAAATGCAACCTGGATGTGTCTCCTGTCACCACATATGACTGGATCTGTCGTCTCCACTCTTTATTCAAATACATACTGATGTCATGAATACTTGCAAGAACAAAATTATGTTTTCAGTGAGTCCAACTATGCAGATGTGTCCGCTGCGGATTAGTCTAAACACAGAGAAAAGAAACTGACGTCGTCAGCTAAGGAAGTGGTCTCTAATCTGTCCTGAGGACATCTTGAGTCAGTGCAGCTCAGAAATATGGACCCATGCATCAAGGATGCATTCAGGACGTACTGGGCCTCTACTTAGTATGATCTGCCTGTTATTGGATCACTCAGGACAGATCCCAAGTCAAAGCTATGGTGACAGTAATAGACTAACAGTCGTGAATGTAGTAAAGTGATATCTAGCAATAGTCGTTTTGTTTCTTTTAATTTGCATCTACTCAAATTAATTCAATTTTATTTGTGAAATTATCTTAAGGCACTGTACATAGTAAGGAAGATACCTTTACAATATTATAGAGAGAAGAGAAACCCAACAATTCTCTGGCAGAACCAAAGATGTGCAGCATCTGCCTCGACCGGTTGGGGTGAATGGAAAAATGGGGGACAGAAAGGGAAAGACGGAGGCAGGGTAGAGACAGAAGAGAGAGACCAGGAGCAGATATCTATCAGTTGTATCAATTTATAGGTTTAGATAGGACAGTTCTGAACCAGTTATGACATCTGCCCGTTGTATGGTTGCAGGATGCGACTCACAGAGTGGAGAACCAAGTCTTCCACATGTTCCGCTACTACAGCTTCGGACGCATGCGTAAGAGTGGCGACCACTTCCTGCTGCTGTCCAACTCGCAGTACATCACCTGGTGGTCAACTGCCCTCAGCCTCCTCATCGTCACTTCCGGGTATCTACAGCTAGTCTTCCTCAAAAGGCTCTTTGTCAGCAAGACAGCAGAGGAAGAGAAGCCGCGCTGCTGACAGACTCGTTTTTGTCCATCGGATGTCAGTTAAGAAAACATGGTGAACCCGGATCCAGGAGTGATACTGAAAGGTTCAGTCTGGTGGGCTTTTTTCCTTCTGTGTCGCATTTGTGCTCTTTCACAGTGTAATAAAACAATGCTATTAGATGATAATGTGAACGGTTTGTGGTATTTTTCTCAGGCCAATTGAGCAGCTAACAGGTATACAGTATATGAGTGATGTGGAAAGCACCTTTTTACATTTTCCTAGTTTACTGGAGTCAGTTCATGATTTGATTAGTTCTGATTTCTTAACCCTTAGTACTCATGTGGCATGGATCTGTGCCACAGGTGCACCCTTGGTAAATTGCTGTTGGAATAATACACAACTCCTTATATGTACATCCTGGGGGTGTTTTCGGTTGTATGGGACCGTGAAGCAGTCCTTACAGTGTAGGAGTAAATGCAGTGTTTCTGTTACAAATGAAACTAGCAATTTAGAATAACTGTCTTTTTTTAAACTTATTTAAATGTGGATGATTTAGGAAATCATCTTCATCTACTATATTCACACAACTCGACTTGTAACTTGCTTGATTTAAAGCAGGGACTCGACTTGACTTGCTCGATTGAATGACTTCCAACTCGCGATTGTTAGTGAGTTTCAGGGATATGATGAGCAGATATGTTTTAAGAAGGCATGCCTGCACACCTGAAATCATAATGATAAAGGGTCAACCTGTTGAACTGGTAGAATCATTTAATTACTTTTGGACTGTACCGAGAGTGGAATATGAAAAGTAAATTCCCCCATGTATTGTCAGCATTAGTATTTCAGAGAATCCTTAAGAAAGGAGTTTTCAGTCTGGAACAATTGTGACATTTATGTGATAAGACCATTTTATTATATTATATTATGTTATATTTTATTTTATTTTATTTTATTTTATTTTATTACATTATTCTACAATTAGTAAAATGTACTGTATAGTTCTTGATAAATACATTATTATTGATTGTTTATAAGGCCCCAAAGTTCACAGTTAACAACACTGTTACAACCCAGCTGCGACAGGGAAGTAGGCTGTAGATAAAAGGTCTGAGCATCAATTACTTTCTCTTTAAGCCTGCACAGCTTCATCCAACAGGACACTCACGATTTCATCCACCCAGGTAAACTTTCCCGTCAAAGATTTAAATAGTTTGTGCTGCATATACCATGTAAAGTTAAGAATAATTTCTGTAGTAATAAGGATCTGTGTAAAGTGCATTTATGACGCAGCTATGCAATTTTGAAATTAGAAACATTGAACTTCTCAGTATTGAGTTTGTCACTATAATTGTGTTTCTTTTTTATCTCATATTAAGTGTCTTGTGTTTGTGAGCTGTGTCAATCCTGATACAAAGCTCAACTGGGCAAGCCGTATAGATTTTTGATTCACCTTTCACCTTTTATCAAGGAAGTGATTCTTTTTGAAAATGAATGATAACTTTTAACATTTTTTTTTTATCTTGTGACACATTTTTGTTTTGTGCATATCGCTTTATTTTATGTTCTATTTGCAATTTTAAATGTGGGCTTTTTTGGGGGCAAATACTGAGCTCTGTTTGTCCCCTAACTGAACACGTCATCCTTTTATTTCATGTATTCCAGTACTGTGTTTGGTACAAAAACGTGTTTTCTCGATGATGACCAAATTTCAAATCAGAAAGTATGAAAATATACTAATTCTATTGTTGATTTTATTAAAATAGATGTCACACGTATAATAATATTAACATGTGCCCGTGTAAATGTCACGTTTCATTCAGGCATCTTTTTTGGAACCTTTGTCAGAAAAGGTTATGTAATCAAACCTTCATTTAAAAATTTTAAAAATTTTAAAAATCTTTTTCTGGCCAAGATGAAACATTGATATACATAACACGTTGGTAAATACTTTCATTTTCACTTTGGTAACCACAGTTAAAAAGGGAAAGGCCTTAAAAATACCCAACCCTTATTTGAACCATTACTGTGGAATGTGATGGGCAGATCTCTTCACTTCACTTCTGGGAAGACGTAAAGATTTAGAGTAAACTCCTCCCCTTGTGTCACTCATCATGATGCCCTGATTAGCAGCAGCTAATGGTTTAATTACTAGAACCAGAGTGGACAGACTGGAGAGTCTGGTTACCTCACATTTGAATGGTACACTAGAAAACAAATACACAACAACAAAACTGTTGCTTGAAACATTTCTTTCCACACTGGGCATTCTTGAGATGATTGCACACTGATGCATTTGGGTGTAAATTCTTTATTAGGGAGTAAAACAACAACAACCTGTATTTACTGTTTACAGTGTTTTGTGTTTTTTGTGAATACAGAGGAAAACTGTTTAAAACTTCACTGGTGGGGATCAGTTATTATAGTTTGTCCAGAAAAAAGAAGATTTTTTTTGTGTTGCAACTGCAACTATTTTTATAATAGTTGAATTCATATTTGTATTTTGGATTAACAACTAATCCAAAGTCATTTATACGTGTCATAATCACTTTGTCACAATTTCTTTTAGTTCATTCAAATATTCTGTGTGCATTTATTTAAAATGGGTTACGTTAGTTCCCTTCTGTTTATTGTTCAGATCGTCATGGAGCATATTGGAAACATCTTGGGCCTATGCCGGGGCATCTTCTGGATAGCTGCTGAAGCAAAGGCCTACAGGCGGCGCTGTCGCAGCCTTGCAGAAAGAATCAGAACCATGGAAGAATTGGTGGAGGCCATTAAAAGAAAAGGGCCGGGCGCCATCACGCAAGATGTGAACAGAGCCCTCTGGAAATTCTCCATGACTCTGACCGCCGCCCACGAATTGGTCAAGAAATGTGCAAGGACCACATTTTTGAACCCACTGAAGTGCCAAAGTGAGTTCAGCAGTGTGACCGAAGATCTGAGAGACATCTACCACGTCCTCGCCGGAGCCGCTCATTTGAATCAACAGTATGTATCGGATGATGATGATGATGACTGGGATGTCCATGGTGCTTTGGGGGCTAGTCGTTATCCTGCTGCAGCAGCAGCCTCCAGGGCTCAACCCACCACGGCTTTTTATACTGCCCATGTGGGGTTGACAGATGACGCCTTGTATTTTGAGGAGGCTTTCTTTCTTTCTCAGTGATTTGGCCAGGTACTTTATGTTAAAATGTGTCTGATCTTGTATTGTTTACGTCAGTGTTCAAGGCTAGTTGTGCTCAGAATCCTTAAAAGCAGGTTACAAAGCACACTAATTAAAAAGATTATAAGCAGCAAATTATATGATAACATATAATGAAAAGGAAGACAATGTTCTTGCTTCTCTGATCTCCTCCAGCAGACCATTCCACAACAGTGGGACAAAAACTGTGAGGTCTCTGTAACCTTTGGTTTTAACCTTCTGCTTTTTTAAGTCCCATGTCTTTATTTATACATTCATAAGTCATTGAAGGGGGACCCTCATTTACAGTGACGTTGAGTAAAAGACACAGAGAGACAAAAGAGGTAGGAGTTGACGCAGCGACACAGACAAATGGAATCATTTAAAATCAGAATCGTAGCTATTATGCATAATTAGAATTGAAAACAGAACGTCAAAACTTAAAAATGTAAGAGATATAAAACAGTTATTGCAGGTAATGACAACTCCAAAGACTACGCTGTATATTGTGTCATGAGTCCAGTGAAGAAAGATCCAGTGAAAACCATGTCTCTCCCTTTCAGCATTAATGAAAACAATGCAGTTACGCAAACTCCGTAGACCATGTACATTTTACTGAGCAACACAAATAGTTGTTTGACTGTAAAAATGTAATATATGTAATATAAATCAGCAAAAGTCATGTTTTGGGCTGTTTATTTCTTCTTTATTTGGGAGAACACAGTTAGAGAATGATGTCTTTGATATGACTCCACACAAATGTGTTATGAATAGCTTTATAGTTCATAAATGGTCTAAAATGACTGTATCGGACTAATATCGGTATCGGTAGATACTCGAGTTTGTGACATCGGTATCGGACACAAAAAAGTAAGTATCGTCCCATCCCTAGTTTTAATGAACGTCGAAGTCGTTCCTCCTTGAGAACTCGTTGGGCGATGACTTTCATTAAGTCACCCACACCTCTCAAAGTTCATGGCACAGAGTCTGAATTAAAGAGGCCTAATGTATGCTCGTCAGTGACCCTTCAAAATACACAAACAAACTTTCCAATGTTTCTAACTTGTCTGTGTTCATACACAGTGATTTGTCACCACTCACTTACAAATAATATATCAGCTGAAGCCACTGCAACTCCATCAGATACATGTTCGGCTATACTGAGCATGATATCGTCAGAGAAATTCATTCTTTCCTTTTCTTTTTTGCAGGCACAAAAAACGTGGGTTTTAACAGAGAAGGTGACCTGTGTTCTTCTCACGGAACACAGCAAGTCAAAGGAGGATCATCAATCATATATGTATGAATATTCTTTACTATAATATTGTGGCAAATGATGTTATTCCAGTCGTAGCATGCAGAGATCCAGGGAGAAGGCGTGAGAATAAAAAAAAAACAAAAAGCCTCATAAACACTACATGAGGAGGGCTATGTTTCCAGGTGAACACACAGAGCAACACAGTGTCAGACATCAGCTGAGCAGTTAGGTTTGAAAAGGTAAGTTTGTTGCAAAGGTAGAAGATAATCAGCGCTTAAAAGACAGGAAAAGTTTACTTAAATCCCTAAGTGATCTTTGAGGAAATAACTGTTTCACTGGTTAATGAATTCATCCATCCATGGATTTTTTTATGCTACTTATGACAGGAATGAGAATAAGACACTGCTATACAGAGAAACACAGAATTGCACAGAGCCAATCAGCTGAAAACCATTGTTCAAACTCATTTGCCATTGACTTGATTATCTTTTTTATGCACTTTTTTTTTTATTGACTTGGGATCTGTCCTTATGCACTACAACTCTTAAGTGTGAACTGCTGCTTTGAAAACTCCAGTTTAGCATTATTGGCCAGCTTGTTAGAGTCAGAAGAAACCATTTTTGGAACAGCAAGGGTGGGTCTGACTAACCATGCCGTTACCCAATCCACCCACAAAATATTTTATTATTTGAGAAACAAATTATATTTTTTTATAAGGAACAATAAAACATAAGGGGCTTGTGTAAGGATTGTCAAGTTTATTTAATATTATTTTTTATTTTGCTGCTTTTCAGTCTTGTGTATATATATCTTGTGTAACACTTCATGTTTATGACACTAATTAAGCTTTACATGTATGTTTTCAACTGTTCTAAGTTGTTACAATCAATTTAATTCACACTGTGGAACAACACATTATTATTTGAACTTCTCTTTTTTTAGCTGTCTTAAGGACAAAATAAACATTTAATAAAAAGGTTTCGATTCATTATTATGTTCTTGTAAACAATAAAAAAGGGCTAGAAATGTGTTTGTATTTCTCTTAGGGGTGTTACATTCCATTAAAAGATTGTCAATGACAACACTTTCTGACATTCTCTGGCTTCCACTGATCTTTAAAATCATCTCACGCGTCCTTCTTTATTTCTATCTTTCACAGTGAGTGAGTTTCATAAACATTGTTGAAGCATTTCTATATAACTTCACCCAAATACAACGCACAATGAACTCTCTGGTCACATTGACGCTGAGCTCTCAGTGGTGTCTGGGACAGAAAGACGGGGACCACGATTGGCTTGTTCTTTGTTTCTGGCACTTTGTCATAAAATCAAAGCACACTGACGTTCAACGTGACTTGACTTCAATAATAATAATAGAAATAGTACTAATAATGAACCTCGGGTCTCTATTGTGCAGCTATAAGCTATAAGGGGGTAACAGTGAGGCTGGTGACAGGAGATCAGAGTTAGCAGTGGAGAAACAATAGTAAAAAAAACAAAAAAGTGTATGTGCAGTTTAGACTATTTTTTTAGTCTAACCAAGTGCTACCACTACTCAGGACTCATATAAATACATACATAAATCTCTCCCTCCCTGTAATCTATCTTTGACCTTTTTAACACCCGCCATGTTTCTTAGCACATTCCGGGAGTGTATAACTACTCTTGACTTACTGTAAACCTGAGACATGAGAATCCTGTTTTACAGAAACAGCATCAAAGATGCCAGTGGTGCTAAAACATGAATTTACTTTCGATTTGTCCGACACTCACATTTGGATTCAGACTTGTCAACGTCCTACGACAGGTAAATATCTCTCTGTTTCTCTAGTTTGAAAGTTTTGTTTAAAGCTTTGCAGGAAGATAATAACAAAAGTTCTAAGAAATGTTTGTGCCATAATGTATTTGAACTAACCTTTTTAATTATTATTTTATGATTAGTCTGTCATTAGGTAATGATCAATTGATGTGTGCTTAACGTTTTTTTTTTCTATATCATTTTTAAGTTAATTAAATTTTAAGTTTGTAAAGTGCACATTTAACACCAAATTCCAAAATCAGTACTTTTAGTGGACACAGAAGCTTCTTGTTTTTTTAGTAAATTTTCAGTGGTTCTCAAACTTTTTATACCAAGTACCACCTGAGAAAATATTGAGCTCTCAAAGTAACACCTAGATTTCATTAGGTGAACTTTTATTTAAATATTTAAAGTTAAATAAAAAAATTTCTTGTGCCCCCTGCTGGACAGTGAAACATTTCCGCCGACACCTTTGCTTCTTCTTCTTCTTTGTGATTTAGAAAGCAAACAACCTTAATGCATAACAGTCATCAATTGGAATGGAATTTGAAGTCTAGACTGCAGCAGACATGCAGGCAGATACGAGTAGTGACTAGTGAGTGTGGTTGTGTGCAGTAAAAACATGACCTGCTCCTTTAAGACATGACATTTTGTGCTGATGTTAAATGTATCACTTCATTGCATTGTTGACTCCAACTCAGGTCAGTCACCTTTGTGTAATGCATGTTGTTCTGTTGATTTCAGTGTGGTTGGGTTATTTGACTGTGCCACTGTTACATTTGTCTCATATTAACTTCCTCTCTGTGTCACAGCTGATCATGGATAAGGTAGAAATGATCCTCACTGTGTCCGGTCTGATCTACAAGCTGTATGAAATGATTGAGACCACAAAGACCAACAAGGAGCGGTGCCTTAGAGTTGCCGAGAGAGTCAGAATCCTGGAGCAACTCGTCTGCACTGTCAAACAAAGGGGGCCTGACCACATCTCTGACATTGTTGGCAAGGCACTGAATGAACTCTGGCTTACTCTGCTTTCTGCCAAGGAGCTGATGATGAAATTCACTAAATCTAAGACTGTGAAAAAGTTTGCCCTATCCAGAGGCAACGAAGAAAGGTTCCTCAAGATCAATCAAAGACTTACTGAAAACATCCAGGTCCTGTCCGCGACTCTGCAGGTCGAACAAGGGAACATACTCCAGAGAGTCTATGAATCAGTTTCAGTTATTAATCAGAATGATCAGCAACCTCTTGGCACTGCAGCTCTTACACCTCCCCCCTTGCCTACACCCATGACACCTCCTCCCATGCCTACACCCTTAATGCCCCCTCCTATGCCTACACCCTTTATGCCCCCTCCCATGCCTACACCCTTTATGCCCCCTCCCATGCCTACACCCTTGCCCATGCCAGCGTATCACCCGCCAAATCCCATACCTGCCCACTGTTTCATGCCCCCCCCAGTGTCCGTTACCTCAGCTATCATGCCTGGGCCGTTCTTCATGTCCCCAGTGCAGGTTATTAGGCCCATGAACCCCATGCCTTTTACTCAAAACATAGCCCAGATTCCTTTCTCCCCAACTGTGGTCGGCCATTATGCCACAGCCCCCATGGCCCCGATGCCCCTCCTCAATCCTGTTACCATTATGGGTGTCCCTCCACAAAACACGTCCTTTGCATCGAGTGTTGTAAACTCTTTTTTTCGTTAAAGCATGTGCACAAGCACAATGCATGGGACCCACAAGTTTCTGGCAAATTTTATTTATTTTTTTACTGTCATTGCTCTAAATCCTGATGTGCTCTGCCATCAACTGGCAACCTGGCAATATGGCAGATTGGCTCCAGCTCCACCATGACCCTCATGTGGAGGATGAAGTGATAGACAATGAGTAAAAGGCTCGAAAATACCTGTGTATGGTGTATGGTGACACCTACAGTGTAGGTGTAAAGTTAAATGTATTTTTACATTACATTACATGTCATTTAGCAGACGCTTTTATCCAAAGCGACTAACAATAAGTGCATTTAAACATTTGGGTACAAACAAGTACCAAACTATAAAGTACTAGTCATAAGTGCGATGTATAAGCAAGTGATTTTTTTTTTTTTTTGTCGTCATCTTAGTCGAGGTAGAGTCGGAAGAAATGTGTTTTTAGTTGGCGGCGGAAAATGTGGAGGCTTTCTGCTGTCCGGATGTCGATGGGGAGTTCGTTCCACCATTTGGGAGCTAGGACAGTGAACAGTCTCGAGTTCTGTGAATGCCTCTACGATCCTCTCAGTGAGGGGGCAGCAAGCCGGTTTGCCGATGCAGAGCGGAGTGGGTAGGGTGGGGTGTAGGTTTTGATCCGTTTGTAGCATGGAATGCAAGCACTAGAGTCTTGAAGCGGAAGCGAGCAGCTACAGGAAGCCAGTGAAGGGAGTGGAGGAGCGGTGTAGTGTGGGAGAATTTTGGTAAGTTGAAGACCAGTCGAGCTGCTGCATTCTGGATGAGTTGCAGAGGTCGAATGGCACACGCAGGGAGACCAGCCAGGAGGGAGTTGCAGTAGTCCAAGCGTGAGATGACAAGAGCCTGGACCAGAACCTGTGCCTCCTTCTGGGTTAGAAGAGGTCTGATGTTGTGCAACATGTATCTGCAAGATCGAGCTGTTGCAGCAATGTTGGCAGTGAGGGAGAGATGGTCATCAAGTGTCACACCCAGGTTCCTTGCGGTATGAGAAGGAGCTACCACAGAGTTGTCGAGGGTCATGGTCAGAGCTGTGGTGGGAGAGCCCTTTCCTGGGAGAAAAAGAAACTCGGTCTTGTCGAGATTGAGTTTCAGGTGATGGTCAGACATCCACTGAGAGATGTCGGTCAGACAGGCGGAGATCCGTTCTGCTACATGTGGGTCGGAGCTGGGAAAAGAGAGAATGAGTTGGGTGTCATCACCGTAGCTGTGATAGGAAAAACCATGAGAGTGAATAGAGAGAAGAGGAGAGGGCCCAAGACAGAACCCTGAGGGACCCCACACACATCCCTGAACTGATTCACACATCACATCACCCCCACCCCCCGAACTGACTGATTTACATTAGACATTACCACACACCCCACATACCTTTACACCTCAGCCCCCCCACACCCCCACAACACTGAACTGCCGACATCACTTCCCTTCACACACACTGCTGCTGTTAAAAACCCGAATAATCGTGCAATATTGTCCGACTTCTTGTCTTACTATAGATCTGTTTTAAGATTCTATTGCTGTTTTTTATGCTTAAGTCAAATGTTTAGTCTAAGTTTATATTTAAACATAGGTTTATATTTTTAGTCTGTACATTTAGCTTACATTTTATTATATTTTTCTGATACTGTTTTTTTTTTGTTTTTTGTTTTTTTTAAATTGCTTACTTTATGCAAATATATATTCTTCTTTGTTGTAGTGATTATGGGGAACGTGCAAATTAAGAATTTCAGTCTGTTTTAACTGAACATATGACAATAAATATCTTGAATCCTGAAGCTTCCTCTTCATAATCAGAAACGCACACTCTCCATTCAGGCTGTTGTAGAGACGTGGCAGTGCTAGCATATATATTAACCCTTAGAACACAGAGCATTTTGACTGCTTTTTTCCCATTACTATGTTTAAACGTATGGTATAAACTTTAAGAATGTGTCTTATATCCTTTTTTTCAGCATAACCTAGACAATCTATATAAACACACCTGAGCAAAAAGTACTCAAAATGTTTAAAATCGGATTGAATTAGTGAAATTTGGAAATATGTCACAGTTCAAAGTTCACCTGGCTCGTTTTTTATGAACAAAAAGAAAAGAAAAACGGTCTAATTTTGTGACTTCTGCACAATTATTGCTACTTTATATCACTACTTAAAAGGGGATATAAACTGATTCATAACTTTTACCCAACAACAAATAAGGAGACGAAAAAAAACCACATGATTATAAAGCCTGAATATGTGACCTATAAACACACACACACACACACCCAGTATGTCCAGATAAGGAGTTGTGTATTATTCCCACAGCAATTCACCATGGGTGAGACAGATCCATGCCTCATGAGCACTAAGTGTTTATATTAAGCATTTCTACTTGAAAGCAATTATACACTTTAAAGCACTTTAAAGCACAATTGAAGATTCAATAATCATATGACATATGTCACATACAATTTTGTCTGCACTGGTCTGATGTATGTCTGATTTCCAAGACAGGAAATCTATTGATTTCTGGTTAATTTCACTTCTCAAATAAAAGAACAACGTCTGCTAAAATCTGTGTTTTTTTTTGTTACTGTTGGCTCAGTCAAAAGGGGAAACTGGGAAAACCTTCAGTCATATATAAACTTAAGTCAAAAATGAAGAGGCTACAGCAGCGCGTTTCATGCTGTGACACACTGTATGTCTGTGAATGTAACACGTTAAAGTCACTGACTGTGGTTTAACAACATTCCAGTATCTGCCCGAGAACTTGACGTCATCATAGACTATGGACAACATAGGCAGACATTCCGTTGATCACTGCTCACTCCTGTTTGTTGCCATGAGAGATAAGACAAACAAATCAGCCTCTCTTTCACTTTCAATTTAACACTGGGACGAGGTTCATAATTAAATAACAAATAGCTACATCCATACTTATCCATAACTATGTCCTTATGGAGTGTTGACGTCTGTGATGCTCCCGCTTGATTGCACATAATGGCTGATCTACACGGTTCACATATGATAAGACTTTTTTTTCCAGCCTTGTTATAAAATACACTTCTTCCAAAGAAGTGTATTCAGATTTGATGGTGCACTGTTAATATTTTCGGCCTTTTTCATTAATGAATGTCTTTATCCAGTAAAATAAAACCATCTTTATGTATAAATATATCAAAACAATGTGAATATTATGCACTGGGAGAGAAATTAATTATAGAATGAATGAAGTGATTACAATAATTGAGGTGTTGACGCACAAAATGAAATGATTCTGCAAAAGAAACAATTTTAGTCTGTTTTAATGTAGACGTTCTGTGGACCAGGCTTATACAGATGTTAATCATGTACATGTAAACAATCACTCATCTGTGATCGATGGAAGCATTTCTGAGGGACATTTCACTGGAGAACACAGTAGTATGCAGTGGCTTGATTGTCTAACTTTGATTCCACTCTTTGCAATGCATCTTCCTGCTCAGCAATCTTGTTCTCTTGTTCCTTCAGCCTCCACTCCAAGATACACTGCTTGTCCAGCTGTATCTTCTGCTGTGTCAGCTTCTCCTCCTGGTGAACATGCAGAGCAACAGACAGATTCACAAAAGCATTGGTGAGACTCTTGTTCAGGTTTTCAAACTCTGCTTTGTTATCATTGGCTTTCACAAATTGATTCGGCTTGAAATTGTTCATGAGCTCAGTGGCTGATATCACAGTCTTGTTGAGTTTGTCCAAAGCATCTTTGACATCCTCAGAGATTTCGTCTGGCGTCTTGTTTTGGAGGAAAAGCACCAGTTTCTCCATGGCTTTCAGTTTCTCCAAAATGTGTGGAAACTCCTGATTGTTGCTCTTCATCCTGTCAAACATCTTGTACAGGGCCCAGAAGGGTGTAATAGATATGACCTCCATGATCAGCTGGTGGGACAAGCGGGCAATTAGTTGGAACCAAAGGATGACAAAAAATAAACATAAACGAGGCACTGACTGTATGTTCGGAACTTTAAATATGTGTGAGCTTTAACCGTTCTGTGACACTGAGACACTTCTCATTCACTTTGAACGGAGCCGTGTCCTTTGCTTGAACAAAGTGCACCCAACACTGGCAGACATGGATCGAATGCATTATCACTTTATCATCTTGCTTCTTTAGTAACATTCTGTTTGTTTAAGTAAATAAATAATAATAAGAAATGATAACTTACTGTGAAGTGGAAGCTGCCACAAGCTGTCTGTATGGATCCAAGTGTGAGTGTGAGTGTGATGAAACATTTTCTTAATTTATAATCCAGGTCAGTGATAAATGATCATTTGCCAATGTATGAGCCCTTTGCTCTCTGGGCACACAGATTAGATAGACTCACATTTACACTCATCTGATAAACACTAAGTTGGGTACAGTCATTGCAGCACCATGGCCTGTTGTGTGCAGCTGTCTACTCTGACAGTATAGTGGGATTCTGCAGGTGCAACAGTGGTAAAATCCTACAGGAACTCAGGTATAGTTACCTATAGTTACACAGTTTAGAGAGATGGAGAAAAACAACTTGAACAGTGGAACAAATACTGGGTTTATTGATTTATTGGTTTATTGGTTTACTGGTTTATTTCTCTATTCACTTGAATAAACTAAGGTCCAGTGTTGTCAGCCGATAATATTTTGACTGAATGAATGACCGTAAACAAGACGCCATCGAAGAAACAAGCCAAAGAAACCCATTATCACAATAGTTGGCATTGAATGTTCTAGCAGTTAGGAGATTAATTGCTTCATTTACTCACTTTAAAAAAATATATAATTACTTCTATTTTTTGTGATATTTGGTACCTACTTTCTTTCTTGTAACTGTATATCTCTTAATCTGGCAGGGAGCAACTGTGTGACCACACAATTTCCTCCGGGATTAATAAAATACTCTGATTCTGATTGTACAGCAGGTGAACTGTCAAACCATTTTAGGATTGTTTTTTTGTATTTACACCATGGGGCATGTCTTCTCCACAGAGGTCACCATGTTTTAATACGTAACACCTTTTGACCTTGAATCCGATAACTCAGGGCTACTTAATGTTCTCTCTATGGACCTGGAGCTGCATAGATATTCAGAGATGAGAGATATCCAGCTGCAACGTGCGACTTCACCAAGAGATATAGCTTACACTACCTCTAAAATGTGACAATTCTTTGAACATTTAATTCCAGGCTTCTCACGGATCATCCATACTAATACACCCACAACCCTGAGTGTGTCACACACACACACATAAAACATTCAGGCCTCATCTGCTCAGCACCTTCATCAATGTGCAGTGAGTGTTGCCTCAGTGTTGCTTCAAGGGTAAGGTAATAAATCCTGAGTGAGTCAGCAAAGATGAACATCAGCAAAAACCCTGGGGGTGGGGAGGGAGCAGGAAGAGACGAACAGGAAGTCATGAGCAAATGAGGGACGACTTAAAGCCGACAGAAGCCAGTTTCATTTTCTCCCGGCACACCTAAGCTGAGACCGAGGACTTCTGTCTGTTGACAACCACTCCCAAGGTAAATGATCTTTTTGTTATTTGGCGTAAGGTTGTTGACTCTGAGAACAAGCTTGTTTTTTTTACATTCAGGGCACAACACGCCTCTTTGATATCATAGTTCCTGCATATTGTAATGTTTGTTTGCAGTTTCTGGCCAAAGAGGAACTGTGTGAAACCTGATGAAAACTTGCACCAAGTGTCATATTATCCCTTGAGGGGGAGAAGTCTATGATTATCATCTTGCTGCTTGTTCCAACATGAATTTCATGACTGAGTACTGACTCTTCTGGCTCTGTGTATACGGAGGAGCGGGTGCTGCTCACATGAATGTAAAGACATGGTTGAAAGCACATGACGAAGTGTTTACAAAGTCACATGGTTTACAGAGCTAATATTAGCTTCTTATTGTACAGCATTTGGGTGGGAGCATACTATATAAAGTATTTAAATAATGATTCTATGATTTCTGCACAAGTTTTGACATTCACGATGGCTTTAGTCACTACCTTTCCTCTTCCACCCCCAGCAGATCAAAACAGCTGAGGGGTTAAATCATCTTGAAGCATTCGTTCAGCTCAGTTCGGATCTGGTCATATCACTAGCTCACTTATATTGGGGTTGTGCTGCATTCAGATCTGATTTATTCAATATCATCATTGTAAATTAATCCCTCCCTCCCTGTCTCTCCAGCTGATAATGGATATTATAGACCCCATCCTGTCCATTGCCTCAGAAATCTACACCCTGGTTGAAAATGTAAAGGCCAATAAAAAACGCTGCCAGCGAGTGTCTGATCGAGTCAGAGCTCTGGAGGATCTGGTGAGATCCATCAAAGAGAGGGGTACAATCCAAGACTCTGCTGACGTTGGGCAATCCCTCAAAGAACTCTCCATCACTCTGAAATCAGCACAGCATCTCATCAAGAAGTACACCTCAGCCAACTGGATGCAACGAATCCTCAAGTCCAGCAGCCACGGAGATGAATTCAACAGTGTGAACGAACGTCTCAACGATGCGTTCCAGGTGCTGTCCGGAGCTCTGCAGGTGGAGCACGGGAACATGCTGTACCAGGTGTTTGAACTGAGCTCCAGAGTGAAAGAGGATGAGGTTGACGGGAAGGCGGATGATGCAGAGCTGAAGGAATGTGAGGGAATCATTTTCATTGAGCTTAAATCATACGAATCCATTTATTATCTATACTTACATTTGATCTTGCAGTTTCATTCTTAAAAAAATGAAAGGTGAAAAAAAATGCGGGGAGCTTAACACAAGTTAACCACAAGTTCCTGACCAACAGTGCAGAAACTGAGGACTCTTTGACCATTCATGCCTAGACATAAGAATGATTTACCTGTTTAGTCAGGAAAATATGGCATGAACATAGAATTACATCATATTCACTGGACAAACTAACATCCCAAACATAGACTTTTAAAAAAAAAAGAAGTTCATGGATATGAATTCCAGTTTGGTCCTGGCTTTTTTTTCTGCATGAATCCTAGTCTCCTCTCACGGTGCAAAGATGCAGTTTGAGTTTGAATGTTTCCTTTCTACACGTCAAATAATAGCAATTAGAGCAATAACTTTTAGTTTTCATTGTAGAGTCTGGTTGTTTTTGTGTCATCTGTGTCAATCTGGTCCACAGTGCTCCTGGAATACATGAAGAATCAGCAGGAGAAAATGGACGCCATGCATAGAGAATTTGAAAACGTCAAAGTCAATGTGGAAAAGGTCATGGAGATGTGTGAGTGCACCGAAACACACACACACGACTGATATTGATTTTAAACACAGAGTCAGATTTATTAAGTGTTTCCAATCAGCACTGGCCCCCGGAAATCCAATACCAGTCAGGCTGTCAATAAATCAGTTTCCACAATGATTTGTTAGAGCAGCTCCAGTTCATCATCGTCATCATCATCATCATCATCATCATCGTCATCAACATTTATTTATTTATTTCCACAGGGTCAGCATGCTGAGCTGCGTTTATCTATCCCATCTCCCTGTGGGATGCTCTGGGAAGATCAGTAACAGTTCAATTCTTGTTAAAGCAGCAGTAATCAAACTTTTAATACAATAATTCACAAAGTAACAATATGTCAACAATATGAAAGGTGTCTCTGTGTCGCAGATCACTGTTTATCTGTCAGATAAGATAAAGTAGTCCTTTATTAGTCCCGGGGGGGGGGGGGGGGCTCTCCCGGAGGAACCCAACACAGACACAGGGAGAACATGCAAGCTCCACACCCAGCACCTTATCGCTGTAAGACAACAGTGCTAACCACTAATCCACCATGCTATGATGTGAGAGTTTTGAGATGCCATTTCATTCACAGGCTCCACTCTAAATGAATGATCATGCCCCTCTGTGAATGTAATCAATAGTCTTAATAGACATTTTGAGAAACACCGTCTGTGTGCTTTTTTACAGTGAATAAGCCTCGTGTCACCGACGAGGACATCCGAATGATCAGGCCAGATGAGCTGAAGTACGACCTTCCCAAAAATCCCTTCATGAAAACGTCGACCTCTGAGGTCTACAAAGGAGAGTATCATGGATTTGCAGTGGTCATCAAGAGATACATAGACCCTGTGAACCCCAGCCCAAGGTCTGTGCTCTACCGTAGACTGATATGAATCAAAATACAGGAAGATAATTGTCTCACTGGTGGTTTATGCGGCCCTATATGTACCTCCAGGAACATGTAAATTATGGGGATAAAATGCACACAGCACAAAAATCTAATCTAAATCTTTCAGTTAGTTATAATTATTTTGGTTTTACTTTGAATCATCTGAACTGATCCTTTAAACAAGACCAAATTGATTTGAATTAAAAGACACTGTGATCACTGTAAGATCAAGAGAATGTTGTCCTGCAAATGACTATTGCCAAGCTCCCAGCCACCTTGACAGCAATAGAACGAATCACTGTTGTTGTTGTATAATCTTTTACTTTACCACCACCTGCTGGACTGGACTGAGTCAAGTTTTCATGTCTTTTAGTTCCCTGAAAGTTTAGTTATGTGCATAAAATCTCCTGTTACTTTGCAGTGAAAACATGGCATATAATAATTTTGAAGAAAATGTATTTATATTTAAAATTCACAAATTATTAGTTTGAGATTCAGTTTTTCTTTAATCTCAGATTTCTGACTTTTTTCTCAGAATTCTGACTTTAAGATCAGAATTCTGACTTTAAACTCAGAATGACTGTTTCCTCAGAATTCTGACTTTAATCTCAGAATTCTGATTCTTTTCTCAGAATTCTGATTTTAATCTCAGAATTCAACTGTTTCCTCAGAATTATGACTTTAATCTCAGAATTCTGTCTTTTTCTTTAATCTCAGAATTCTGATTTTTTTTCTCTCAGAAATTCTCATGAATTCATGCTGTTTTAATTATTTTTCTTTCAATTTATGTAGCCCTAATACTCATTACATTATAGTTGACTGTATTCAGGTAGACACGTTATATTTGACGCACATCATTATTCTCCCCATCATGTAGGGAGGTGCGGTCTGTCTTCAATAAGGAAGTTGAAACCATGAGACGTTTTGAGTCGCCCAACATCCTGCGAATGTTTGGCATCTGTGTCCAGGATGAGGACGGTGAGCAGCAGTGAGGATGTTTAAAAATCACAGTGGATCCATCCACATAGTAGCTTTCAAGTCATAGTACTGTGATCTGTGTCTGTGTTTGCTTGTACTGTAGGGCCCAATCCCCAGTTCCTCATCATCATGGAGTACTGCGAGAAGGGAAGTCTCAGACAGGTTCTGGACTCTGAAGCCAAACTGTCATGGATCAGGAAAGCTCGTATGTGTTTCGATGCAGCACAAGGAATCTACCGGTGAGTGTAAAACGTTTTATTCTCCTGTGTCAGATTCCCTGCTTTAACAGAGAAAAGAGGTGGGAATCTTTACGCTTGAAGGTGAGAATGAAAAAAACAAAATGTAACGTTCTCCTGCTCCAACCATGACCAATAAAAAGATATTTTTTTCCCTAGACTGCACCAAACTGAAGTCAAAAGTAAAGTTCATGGGTGCATCAACAGCAGCAAGTTTCTGGTCGCTGAAGGCTACAGAGTAAAGGTGCGAAAATCCGGGCATGCTGGGATGCTTTCATCCCATTTAATTGTACTCTCTGAGGCTGAAGCAGTGGTGTGTTTTTAATTGTTTTTTGCAGCTGGGAGGTTTTGAACTGGCCAAAACAGAGACGTCACTGAAGAAGCCGATAAAGGAAAAAGATAGAGAGATCAGGTCCTTGTGCTACTCCTCTCCACAGATGCTCAGTGACATCAACCACGTCTACAGTAAAGAGTGTGAGATGTACAGGTCAGATAAGAGCTGGGATATCAACTGTTACACTTACATTACCTGACATGAACCATGGACTAACAACTGAATTCATAAACAAATGTTGTCCTTCAGCTTTGGTATCGTCCTGTGGGAAATTGCAACACGTAAGAGACCTTTTGAAGGTAAGAATTTAAAGAGTGGCCATTTATCATATACAGGGTTCCTACAGCTTAAAGCAAGTTAAATTTAATACTTTTTTAAGACTTTTTAAATGCCACTTGGAGTGAAATTTAAGACCAATTTTACAGTAAACAAAAACAGCAAAGCTGCCCAAAACACATTAGTTTGGGACAACGTTGCCCAAATGTTTATTTCAACATAAAACATAACTTTTTGGTCCAGTGCAAAAGTTAGAATATCGAATTCCCAGTGTTGGTATTGTGACGTCCTGCACGAAAACTGTTTTACTGGTTCAGCTAAATCTGCTTAATGTTACTGCAAGAGGCATTTGACTAAAAAAAACTAATAACTGATAATAATAATAATTAATATTAATAATTATTTTGAGATTTTCACTTACAAATATATATAAAACCATATCAATCATTAAATTATAGTTGAGAATTGAGTCTCAGGTGAGGGCAGAAAAACACACTCGTTTTATACATGACATATGACCCAGTATGACAATGTCTCCTCTGAAATGCTCCAGTAATATTTAAGTTTTATTTATTAATCCTTTATGTTTTTGACAGTGAGAAAGCTATGACCTATAATCAATGATCTATTAACGTAACTGTCAATTTGATGGCTTACTTACTTACTAAAAAACATAAGCCTTCTACAGATACAGTTGCAACTGTAACAATTGATAATTGTTGTGAAATATTTTAATGCATCATTAATAAATTGTACAATAAACCTTGACTTTTCCCTTACTGTTGTACTCCCTAACGATGCAATAGTTACTGTAACAGTTTTTTCCAAAATCAGTTAAAAGGTAATTCCTCATTCACCCGGTCTCACACTTCCTTGCTTGTTTCAGGGTTTTCAGATAAGGAAATATATCAGAAAGTGTGCAAAGACAAATGTCAAGAAATGCTTCCTGATGACTGTCCTGAGTCACTTGAACAACTGATCAAGGCCTGCCGAAGCTTTGACAGCTTCCACAGACCATCTTCAGGAGGTAAATAAGTTGCTGTCATCACATTGAGATATCTGTAGTTTTCAGTGGATGATTATTGATTAATAACAATAAAAAAAAACTTTTTTTTTCTCCTTAGTGCTGCTGGACAAACTGCGCAGTGTGGTGACACAGTTAGAGGAGCAATAGCACTCTTCCTTCTCATGGCTCCTCATCAGAAAGAAAAAAGTCTCACTAACTACAAGAATGTACAAACTACTAAAAGTTAAAGTTAGTCTGTATCATGTGCACTTAGTTGTATCATGGTGGTTAATATCAATCCATCCACGATAGACGGATAAAATGTGATTTAAAAAGAAAGGGTCCTATACTTCTGCCACAACCTTCAGGTGTTGCGGGGAACTTAAACTAATGGAAGACAAAAAAATCTTCCACACTAACACAAGTTGTGTGTGAATTAAAGTGCATTTATGTATGCTGATTTTCTGGGTGCTATACACCAAACATTGTTGTGCAATGTAATTCATTTCAGAATTCATTTCAATTCAGATTTGGTCATTTGCTGTATAACTAAACATACTGTCTTTTAAAGCTTTGGCCTGTATTTGCTACAAGTTCTCTAACCCTGTGTTTGTCACAAGAGATAAACCTGTCATAGTGAACTGCTGTTGTCACTTTAAAATAAAACCATTTGGATTCCGTTGCCTCAGAATACAACTTTTATGTACAGTACACTTTAGGAAGGGGCCTTTACGTAAGGCCCTTGACCATCATGTTTCTATACAGCAGTCTGAACAGACAAACCAGTGTGAGTTGTGTGTTTATTCCCTTTAAACTGAAGAAGATGTTGATTAAAGATTAGAGGGACTCTACTGTCATTGAATGAGTGCAGTACTCATACAATGAAATTAAGTTAGACATCTAACCCGAAAGTGCAATAAGTGCAAAAAAACAGTGCAGATATATGCAAACGGTGAAATGGTAAAGCGACAGTGTAATGTTTTGATCTCCCAGGACAGTGGAGGTGTATTGTCCATATGGTTATCAGTTGTGGCCTGGGAAGCAAAGACCCCCCCAATTTGTGTTGCTTTGATCCTGCTCTAGGGTGGAATTCGCATCAGGGGCCCAGACTTTCACAGTCTTTGCTGAAGGTTTCACACATGCATTTGGGGAGAAGGAACAATTAAAGGTGATATGAATGTCCCAGATGGGAGAGGGGAGTTGCTCCTGATGGCTGTGACGGGAGAGTGTGAATGGGTATGAAAGATGAGGGATAAGAAATGAATGAAAGTGTGAGTGAATGGGTGAATGTTAGTGTATAGCAGCTTTGAACAAGACCAGAAAAGTGCTATATCAATACAAACCATTGTATTTATGGCATTTATATAGGGCACCTACTGAACATCACATTCTCACACTGCAGGGACATCATTTACAGCATATCATCAATTTTTATCACTGAGATTGGCATTTTGTATACAGCACTGAATTGAGAGAAGTCATTTTATCATATTCCTCTAAGGACACCCATTGGGACACTGTCACGTAGGGGCAGTAGGGAACTTCATAATGGCTCCCTTCTTGATTTCAAGGGCACCCAAAGGTAATTACGTTGCAAGGGCATATTATAGGGCACTGCATCACTTTTCTCCTTTAGAAACAATGATTTAAAAAAAAAAAAAGTTTATATTAAGCTTTAGAGGCCACAAATGAATGTCAGCCAGTAGGGCATTTCCTCAAGTTTTTACCACTCAAGAGGGCCCTTTAGCACACTGCTGGGCCTTGGTGTCAAACTCGTGGCCCGTGGGCCACATGCGGCTCTCCAATCGATTTCATGTGGCCCTCCACATGATATCAAGCTATAATGAGTCATTTCTGTTTCTGTTTTCTTTTTTTTATTAATAGATTCACTTTGCCTCACACATTTTTATTGTGAACTAAATATTGTTGCATATCAGAACAAACACCTTTATTTTGAAATTCTTCAATCCAATGCAACTTTAATAAAAACTAAAATGTCATGTTGTATATAATTTTAAGGTCATACTCAGGTGCCTTTCCCCAAAAATGTTGCAAAGTAAAAAAAAAATATATCTGAGCATTCATACAGGTAGACTACAGTCACCTGAAGCTTGTGAAACAGTAAGCGTGTCTATCTTCGCAACAAACGATCTTCGGCGGTGACGTCGCGGCAGGATGGGGCGGGCTGACTGGACTGGCGCGGGGAGATTCGATCCCTGTGACCGTGGTCCTGACTTAAATAAAACACTCCCTGCGTGGAAGTTAAGCACAGTCAGACCACTTTGCGATGCCTCTCTGCTGCGGACTCATGTCGTTGCCTGTCGTGGTGTTTTAGATCGTAACCAGCGGCTGTTGAACCGCCACCTCCACACAGGTCGGTGTTTGTGTTGGTTCTACCTGACCGCCCCTGTCTGAGCATAGCTAACTCGGTTTTGCTAACTCGTTGAAACAAAAAAATACTTATGCGTAATGACAACCCACAGACAATAACACCAGCGGTTGTTTATTTACTCATACACACGTGTGATATCAATCGGGCTTTGGTTTCATGGTTGTCAGCGTCTCATAACCTCACAGATGCTAATGCTAAGTTTAGCTCAACCTCCGGTTATGACTTGGACATTTAAAGCAGATAATTGAATTATAGCGAATGTTTTTCTGTCCTACTGCAACGTTGTATTAGTGCTGATGATATGCAACATCTGTAACTAAGATGCCTTACGTTTTCACTGAATGCAAATACCCTGTTGTAGCTTTTATTTACTTGAGGCCTCGGGCTGTAGTACTGTGCTTAACCGGGGAACGCAGCACCTTCCTGCCGCCGCTGTTAGCTGTTAGCCACCGCACATAAACGGTATATCGGTCAATTAAGGATGAGACAATGTACGTTTTTGTCGCACATCGCGATAAATAACATTCATAATTAAACGATCGTGGCGAATTTATTTAATTGTGAATGGTGTTAATGATCATAGTTTTGTAACAACACAACTTAAGTAATGTTTTTGTGACTTCTGTGACAACACTACATGATTTTCTAATATCTGCTTGGTAACATCAGTAGCAACATTAAGTCATCTCCATCCTCTGTATCTTTAAGCTATTATAAAATATTCAGTGATATTATCAATGTATATTTGTTCACATCATATTACGCCTACTGATACTTGCCAAATTAAGATCGACTGATAGCTCAGTCCATTTAGGCCTATCGCCTATTGATACATGCCAAATTAAGATCGACTGATAGCTCAGTCCATTTAAGGCCTATAATCTAAGACAGTAATTAAATTGTTTTGCAATTATGGTGAAAAAATATTGTGACTTACAATAGTTTTATTCTGCAATTCAAGCATTGTTGTGAAAAGGGTTTCTGAAGGCAGTTACACATTTAGTTAAGCTGTGATTTTCAGTTAAGAAAAATCCTTCTATTAGTCTATGATGCCAATAATACCACGTTACAGTGATTCTGTGATAATTAATATATTGCAAAACAATAGCGATACGTCGCAATATCTGTCTAACTGAAGAAAACAAAAAGTCAAAAGTAGGATTTTCTATTTATTCACAACGTAGAGAACACAGCACATTAAGTCTATGCATTGAACGTGGGTGGAGCATCTCTTATTGTAGATTTTGCTGACATTATTCCGGTGTAAACTCGCTCTTCTTCGGCCAGGTAACTTCCGCCCAAGTTTCCCTCATTCATTTGAGAAACGCCACCATGAGATGACATGAAGTAGCAACACCTGGCGATTGGTGCAAAAGATAGTCATGGAAAAAACTACAGTGAAGAAGTTCATTGTCATGTTAAAGAATTTAAGTTCAAGAAACTAAAAAGCAACTAAAAGTATGTAGTTGTAGTAGAAGTGTATGCCCATCATTAACATATGGGATTGTACTGTCAGAAAATAACAAACTGCTGTATCCACAGATGGAGGCCATGGAGGTGGACTCCATCGCTGTAGAGATTCACAGAGGAGCCAGCAGTCAGCCACAGGCTGCTCTTGCAGCCCAGGCTGACGACACCAACACACAGCACATCATTATAGACTCCGGCAGCAGCACCGAGGTGGATGACGATGAAGATGATGACAACAATGGTGGACAGGGGGCAGCTCGAGCTCCTCCCCGGCTTCCCGCGACTTGGGCGTTTAGTCAGAGGGCGGTGGGCAGGACCGCAACAACGCCATCAGCGGCTCAGGGGACGCCCATTAGGAGGAGAGTCAGGTAATCAAATAATACACACATTTGGCTTGGATTATGAACCTACAGAGAATTATCAAAGAAACTATGGTTGAAAATAGTGAATCAATTAGCATCTTAAAAGCCACATATTTCCTGCAGGTTGTGGTGGAGAGGAAAATTAAATAGTCAATTAGTATCTGATAAATATAAAAATGGCCCTCAAATTTCAACCCAGTTGGTTGCCTATGTATTATTTTAAGTGAAGATGTTAGACATTAGACAAATCCCCCCCAAAAATACATGTCGGAGTCCAGAGACTAGAATAATCCAGGGTGTATTGAAGTTTAGGCTCAATGGGGTAGTACAACACTTACTAAGATATTATGTGCTGGTTTTTCCTTTTAATTTGTTGCCCATCTGTACATTTCATTGTGTGGTGCTTCAGACAAGGCCTCAGGGTGCACTACCCCAGCCAGACTGCGGCACCCTCCAGAGGCTTTCCAGACTTCCTTCTCCGGGCCCCGGCTGCCAGTGTGGCTGAGCCAGAGTCCGGCAGCACCACAGAGGTCAGCGAATCGGATGAAGAGGACAGAGCAGGGGGAGAGGCGGATCAAAGCACATCTGCCGCTGTGTTGTCTTCTCACCCTGTCCTACCTGCAGGTCCTCACCTCAACACCCTCCATCATCCACAACCTCAGAATCCTGGTTCAGTCAGTGAGTCTGAGTGAAATTTCATTTGTTGTCAACATACCAATGTTGTGCAGGATTTTATAAATTGAGCTCCTGCTCTCCGACATATGTACATTTTATGCTTTACAGTAGTGCTCTAGATCCAGTGTGTATCTGCTCTGTGTTCAGGCTCCAGCTCAGCTGTAGACAATGAGAAGACTGAAGCTCAACATCAAGGCACCAAGGTACACTCCAGATCCATTTACCAATTGTCCAGTTTTTTTAATTTTAAACACTCTGGGTCCCTAAACAAAGGCATGACTTTAATTGTTATGATCTCTATCTGCAGTTGGTCCCTGGAGCCTCATCGTCCATGCAGTCTTCTCTCGGTGATGAAAGTGAAGGTGACTCGTGTACCATCTGCTTCGAGGCATGGACAACAGCAGGTGAACACAGGCTGTCTGCTCTGCGTTGTGGACACCTTTTCGGCTTCACCTGCATTCAACGCTGGTTGAAAGCTCAGGGCTCTGCTGCTAAATGTCCGCAGGTTAGTGTCCGAAAGTACCCTTCACTAAAATAGTGAAGTAGGTGAAAGATTGTTGTCATTGTCTGGATGGTGTTGTGTTTATTGACCCACTGATTGTCCCTGATATTTCTCTATAGTGTAACAAGAAAGCGAAGCGTACAGACATTGTGTTGCTGTATGCCCCCAAGCTTAGAGCACTGGACAACTCTGAGCAAGAGAGCTTAAAGAAGTGAGTGACTTTTTCTTTGTTTCTTTGTTAGAACAGCGGAGCATTAGTTAAGTGTGATGAACTAACTTGTATGAAGCTCTGGACGTCATGTGACTCCTTTTGTTTAAACCTCCATGTTGGCACAAATAGCTTCTGCAAAAATTAACAGTGCCAATGCTGGTTTCAAGCCAACAGAGTTCACTGTTCACTTTAAATCCACACAGATCGAGCAAATCTTGTAACAACAGACTGGTGCATGAAACCCTCATAATGCCCCGGGGTGATTTTCACAGCTATTGAAATAGCATGGAATGGAAATGTTTTTCCAGATTTGCATTATGTTACTTTGGAGAATGCTTAGAAATGTCAACAAAAGCATGTTAAATAAGATATTAAAGCTAGTAGGTCTTGAATTCTGTACTCGATATGAAGTGATTGCTACGCAAACAAAATCCATTACCTGTGGATTTCCATCCCTCTGCATTCTATGCTGGATTTGAAGGCATTCCACCTCGGTCTCTTGGGATCTTGAGATTCAGTAAAATATTGTACTATACTACGCTCGTCCCGGACTGTTTTGGCATCCAGGAGCACAACAGCTATTCGCCATCTACTCTTGTTATGAATACAGCTGGCGATGAGACAACTTACCTGGCATATTACCTTCTACATATGTTGCCTGGTATATACGTCCATGGATTTTAATATTGCAGTTTCCTGTCAAAATAGCTTTGTTTTTGATTCCGACTTTTGCATGATGGGTCTGCATGATGTCAGCTATTGTAGCTCTATTGAGACAGACCCCTCCCCTCAGGCAGGAAGCTGAAGGGGCATCAAGGCCAGAACAACTAGGTTCAACAACAGCTTCTTTCCAGAGGCTGTATTTAAACCCAAATTAGAAAGGGATTGACTCCTTTTCAGGGATTTGCTGTTTTGTTGTCCCCGCTCATCAGATTGCAACATTGATGTCCTTCCTCTCAACATGTGCTGAATTTCTGACAGTTTTTAATAATGCAAAGTAACTTTTCACTTGTCATTTCATCCCATGTCACATGTGAGGTATACCTGCGAATGCAATTGGGAGTACTTGGGGACAAATGTTTGGTTTGAGCAGCAGTTTTTTTTTTGTCACTGCAACCTGCCCTTTTTGACTGTGTGTGTTTGTGTGTGCAGGTCTTTGGAGCAGGAGCAGTCCCTGAGGAGGAAGGCTGAACTGGAATCGGCTCAGTACAAACTCAAACTACAGGTCATCACCAACAAATATGGACAAGTAGAGCAAGAGCTGCAGGTAAAACCTTGATATTGATGTGATTATGAATTAATGTTTTGGAATTACTCCTATCATGATTATCATCTTGTCCAAGTTAACACTTAGGGATTTTTAAAATAGACAGCAACAATATTTTGAAAGCGAATTACCACTATATGTTTTTACCACTTCGGAGGGTACATAAACAATGTTAGATACTATAGCCACCGTTTTCGCATTTACAGTCCCCTTCAAACCTAATGGAAGAGTGAGGCCAATTCCTTCATTCTTGCTGTATATTTGAAATATTTGGGTTTAACATAAGTAGATGAATAAAAGACAAGTGATCAGTATTTCAGCTTTGTTTTGCTGTATGTCGTGTTGATTCTTTAGACGTTTTATCGAATTACTTACTGCTGACATTGCAACACATTCGCTGATTGCTGCACACCTGCTTGGCTCACTTGAAGATCTGTAAAGTGATATCGGGTGCAGCAGTGTCAAATACAAATACACGTACAAGTACACAAGGACAGCATTGTACCAGATATGCTGGTATCGGTATCTGCCTCCCTAAATATTACTACTGTATATACATTCTTTAAGTAATTATTTTTCTTTCTGTTGCAAATTTTGATTTTTTTTGTACCAGATATGTGCGTAGATAAATTTTCTGATGGCCTCCAGGTTAAATTCCTCCCTCCTTCTTCTATCCCTGGTTTTGTAGGAGCTGAGATCTCTTATGGCCCAGGCTGGTAGAACTTCAATCCCATCCTCCTCCTCCTTGGGGTCGGTCACAGTCCTTGGCCTCACACACAGGGGGGACGGCTCCAGAGTGGCTCAGTACAGCTTCTCCAAGGCAATTTTGGTGTCTCAGGCTGGAGGCTGCAGAGTTTTGTCATACTGTGAACCTCTGAGTTGCTTGCTGGCCTCACAGCCTTCTCCTCAACCCACACTGGTGCCTGGTGAGTCTACTTTCTTCACTGTTTGAAAGATGTTGGTGCAAATTGATATATCGAAGCATGATTAATGAGAACCTCACTGCAGGATGAACATTTACCATGTCAGGTCTATTACAAGTTTCTCTGCAGCACCACCTTCAGACCAAAATATGTATTATTGAATCCAGGAACTCTTTAGATCTTAGAGAAATGGCCCAGTATATTGGCAAAGGCATTTTGTTTTGTTTCTGAGCTCTTAAAATTGAGTTTTTTGGGTGTGTGTTTTAGTCGGGATGGGTGTACATATTAATATTTAATATATTTTTAGTATCTCTAATATTGTATATGTCGTATAATATGCATAAACAAGATATTTGGGTTTAGATTCAGTTTGTTGTGACCTGTACCAGGTGGAATCATCTCTATATACAGAATAATGTTGAAAAAATATGTATACATTCAGGCAGGACAACTGAGGCTAATTGAGTTGAATCTTTTCTTGATTTGCCACTGTGAACCATAAGAGAATTTCACACATCTGTGTGGAAGTTTTGTCTTCATCAGTCATGAGAAAACTGACACAGACGCCCACATTTGCTTTCTGAGAGGCTCTTTTTGTCATTTAAAATGTTGGTTCATTTTTCACTGTGTAAATGTACAGCGAAACATAAATTAAAAAAAAAATTGGGGACATTACATTCTTATTGGAATGCAATGGTATCAGTGAGCTGTCTTTGCCTTGTGTGCAGTAAAAGCTGCCAACATTTTTCATGAGTCATTGCTTAAATATTTGAATTGAGTCTTATTCTGCAGAAAGAAAGTCTTCTCAACAGGCAACTTTTCTGTGTCCTCTGCTTAGGTTGTGGGGTGAAAAAAGTGAGCGTGGTCAACATGAAGGCTAGTCAGTACGTTCCCATCCACAGTAAACAGATCAGAGGCTTGTCTTTCAATAGACAGAATGACAGTCTGCTGCTGTCTGCTGCCCTGGACAACACCATCAAACTGACCAGGTATTCTTAAAACATGATGGAAAAAGAGTCTCACTGGCTTTCCTTTTACACCTCTGTAACCAGAGCCTCACAGATATATAATGAGAGTCAATGATATCATTGTGTATGTTACAGTTTGGTGACCAACACAGTGGTTCAGACCTACAATGCAGGTAAACCAGTGTGGAGCTGCTGTTGGTGTTTGGACAACAGTAACTACGTCTACGCTGGTCTGATCAATGGCTCGGTGCTCGTCTATGACACCAGAGACACCAGCACACATGTCCAGGAGCTGGAGCCGCTTCGTTCCAGGTACATGCACTAACGCATACTGTTACACTTAAACATAATACCAGCAAATGTTTTTTACTTTTTCATTATTTTGTTCATGTTTTTTGTTAAAATTATTAATGACAGGTCACAATAATGGACCACCACTGCTGCCAAAAGTTGAATTTAAATCCTTTTATACTGTAAATTGTGTGTGTGTTTTTTATAAATTTATTTCCAGAAAACTAAATCTTTCTGTCTCAGGTGTCCTGTGGCGTCTCTGTGCTACATTCCACGGGCAGCATCAAGCTCTTTCCCTTGTGGTGGGCTGATAGCAGGATCTCTGGAGGGAGGGTGTTTCTGGGAGCAGGTCTCAGGAACCACATACAGACCACATGTCCTCCCACTGGAGGCCGCCGGTTGTACCGACATCCAGGTGGAGACCGAGAGTCGTCACTGTCTGGTCACATACAGGCCAGGTGAGATCCAGATCTTGTATATTGTAATTGTGTCATTTAGCCTAGTTGTTGGTGCAGAACAGCAGATGAAAAAAGGAAGAACCTTGAAATAAGATCCCAGTCCAAGTTAGGAATCCATATAGTAACCACACTCATTAATTATGCCTTAGGTTTTAGGGCACCACCAGCTTTATTGTATTTATGTTTGAGCATGGTGTGATTAAATATGTAAGAAACATTTTTCACAGCAGATATTTTTTTATGTGAAATAATTGGACAAACAAGATTTTACCAATAACATTAACTGGATTCCACTCCAGGTGTAAGAGACCCAGGGTTGTGCTATTGTTCAAGTCTAAGGTTAGGTCACACCAAATGCCTGACAGAAGAACATTTTTTTTCTTCTGAAAAATGTTATTTTATAACATGTTATTTTAATACTACAGACATGTTTGCTGCATTTTCTGGACGTGTTCCAATAAAGTGTTAATAAAATATTATACTGTATGGACATTATAGCTTTGCTAAAAAAAATTATTTTGTACAGTACTGTAAATGGAATGTTGATGAATTTCTCTGAGTACTGAGGTGACATCTTCATGTCTTGCTTTGTCATGGTGGAAGTTCACAAACCAGTGACTTTTTGGAAGTTTTGCCTTGGTTAATTGAGACAACAGTCATTCCAGCTCTAGTTCAGGCAGCGTAATAGAAGAAGATGCATGTTGGTTTGAGTTTCCTGCACAAAGGTTCTTAATTTCTCTTGCAGGACGTTCCAACCCGTCTCTGCGCTGCGTCCTGATGGCTCTGAACAGAACGCCTCAGCAGGACTCAAGTGAGCTGCCCAGCTGCTCCTGCTCTCCAATGCAGACGTTCAGTGCTGGCTCATCCTGTAAACTGCTCACCAAGAATGCAGTCTTCAAAAGGCCAGATGGAGGGGGGATGCTGGTCTGTGCTGGGGATGAAGCCTCCAACTCTACCATGGTCAGTCCTCTCTCCAATTTATTTTAAGAAACAAGAAAATTGGTTCATGTGTAACCTGACTTTTAATATTGATTTGAAGTGTTTTGGTGTTGTGTTTTAGTTTTTATCACATTAGAATTCCAGATTTTGATTTTTGGAGTACTTTTTATTTCAAAGTCTTATTTTTGTACTTTGTACATTTTATACCTTTTTAATTGAGGAATTTATCTTTAGTTTATTTCACTTTTCATTTTGATTGTTTAATGTATTTCTATTCAAGGTACTAAATGCTGTCTTGGCAATATTCTCAACAACCTTCTCCTGTCTTTTCCTTTCTTTTCATCTTCACTTTCCATTCACCCTTTCCCTCCTGTGCTTGTCATTTTTCCTCCCCCTCCACAGGTGTGGGACGCTGGCAGTGGTTCTCTGCTTCAGAAGCTTCCGGCTGACCTCCCGGTGTTGGACATCAGTCCATTTTCTGTGAATGGGGAGCACTTCTTGGCTTCATTGACTGAGAAGATGCTTAAACTCTATAAGTGGGACTGAACACTGGTTTCCCCCTGAAACATCAGAAAAAAGAACCACAGTCTTGGAGCACAATACATGATGTATGGGAATTAAATGCTGCTAGATTTTTTATGTGTTTAAACAGAAACATTTTGTTTTGGGTTTTTAAAAAAAAAGCAAACCTACACATTACTGCAATTGGTGACATTTGATCTGCCCCGATCAGGTGTGTATTATTTGGACTCACTAAGGTTGTGCTGCTGCTCCCATAGGAAGAAATAAGATTGGATTTTGGTACATTTCTAAGGTTAAATATTTAATAATGTGTGTGTGTCCTTACATCCTTCTCTGTCTGGAACTGGTGAAGATGAACACATACAAGTGTGTTGGCCTGTTTTTGCTCTTGAACTACAAAACCTATGTGTCTCTAATGTTTTAATTACATGTACACAGATTATTTTGTCCCATGTAAAATGAGACACCAGATTGGTGAAACCTGTTGAAATCATCTAATCTATTACACCAGGTCTGGGGCTGCATCTAGCTACTGCTTCAACTTCTCAGTCTTTATCCCCATTTTAAGGATTAAAGGATGAGCACCACCTGTGTAACTGGAGCTCATATATCTTTTACAAAACTATTAATACTTTTCTTGGTGATACGATCATCTCTTAAGATGTATATCTCTCATTCCAGACAGACGGTGCCAATGGCAGACACTTGTCTGATTGAAAAGCATTAGTTGTAAGAAGGATGTTGACAGAAAGCAGACGCTCTGAGATTGAGAACAGGGTGCAAGACAAATGTGTTTATTGTGGACGGGGCTTTGAATAGCATGTTTGTTTTCCCTTTTCTATTTTAGATCGAATGACACAAGCTTGTCACTGCAGTGCCTTGTAGTTACTCAATAGAATGTCTAAAAGTCAGAAGATCCTTTAATCCGCCAAAAGCAATTGGTGATCTGGTTGCAACAGTGTCTCCGACTCAGTTCACAGTTCATCTAAACTTGATCACACCTGATGCGATTTGAAAAATACTAACGTTGACAACAGATTATCAACAACTATTGCATGAAGTACTGCCTGTTGCCACCAGATCCGCAACAGCTGAAACCTGTTTCACTTGATTCACTGGTGATTGGGTAAGATCATTTCACGAGAGTTTTCATTATGACCCCAGCAGTATAGCCTCAGTGATGGAATTTGAGTGACTGAACTTCTTTTGTCCTACCACTTTTTAAAGCAAAGCAGATCGTGTTCATCTTCTGGCTTTGTTTCCATTTTCTCATCATTCACCTCGCAACCAGAACATTAAGTGCCAAAGGACTCTGTTGCTGTTGACCTTTTTGCTTGTTCTTTCTAAAGAATGTTGTAAATATGTATATTTGCTGCCGTTTGAGTACAACTTCAAAGTTAATAAAAATGACAAGTTATTTTTTATCAGTTTTCTTAATATGTCTCTTGTGTTTTCAACATTTTACATTGCAACAATATTGTAGTGTCATTTTCTACATATCCCAGACTTTCATGCCATCAAGTCATTAATTTATTGGTTTAGCAGATAAAATGTTATGAATTTTCAATGGGTGTTGTAGTAGAATCTCATTTTTGCAATGACAATTGCACACTACGACAATAACGGCTCTAGTGCAAATCTGTGACGGGATAATACAATCTAACAGGGTGCTGCTTTCAAGGGAGACTCGTAAATTCCTGCTTAAAATGTCAGTGGAGGAAAACATTGTATTTAATGTACATCGTCTGGTCCAGCAGTAAGAGTGACAACAGACCTATTTTAAGGTCACATTGACATGAAAGTATTTTAAAATTTGGTCTGTAGATTTTATCATTTAATTAAAAAAAAAAACAATCACAGTAAGCCTGTTATATGTACTTTAATGAAGGGCCTTGCTTTATGGAGGCCATCATGTGCTGCCATGATTCTACGGCAGCTGCAGTGGACAAATGCCACAGCATTTATTTAGAATTTTGGGGCAGAAGCAGTCTAAGGCGAAACTTGCTGTTTGGTCAGTGGAGTCCTCTGTTTGTTACAATATGCAGTCTTACCCTGAGCTTTGAAGATACAATTAGGTTTATAATGCCACCCATTTCACCCATTCTTCCGCACATAAAATTAGCTGTGCAAAATCGGGCACACTTTGAAGAACACCTACCCATGGTGTTGGTATGATTGGATGACGCAAAGCACGAGTAAATTATTCATGAGCCGCCCACTTTCATCCTGGAAAGAAACGAGAAAATTGTATCTACGGAAATTCCTATTATTCCGAGTGCTCCTGAACGCAACAGTAGGCTGCCTGGCTCTGTGAAGATGGCGGACTGTATACGTGTTCCTCTGCTCCTGCTCTGGATGTGCATCTTGTCGTCAGTACATTCAACTAGAGCAGATAACAATAATGTCGCCAAATTTACTGGTAATGCTGATAACCCACAGAATCCAGCCGGAGGTCTGGGACCGGCTGTGGTTAACGCAGGAGCCGCTGAGAGAAACCTGGGCGCTGGGGCCTCGCTCTCTCGGAGGCGCACTGCCGGCTGGAAGTTGGCAGAGGAGGCGGTGTGCAGGGAGGACCTGACCCGGCTTTGCCCTAAACACTCATGGAACAACAACCTGGCGGTGTTGGAATGTCTCCAGGACAAGAAAGAGGTACATTTTCGGGACATGCTCGTGTGGGTGAAGGAGAAGAAGCAGGGTGTGCCTGACGAAAGAACAAGCTAACCACGGTTAGCTGCCACCGTCAGCTAGGCGCTAGCTTTGATAGAGAGAACGTCACGCCAAATGCCGGTCAGAAAGTCAACAATTTATGCCTTATGATGTTGGTTTCAGTATGGTCTAGTGCAGAGAAAACGATTGCAGGCATTTCACATGTTTTCAGTGTCCACTCTTCAATTCGGCATGATGCGTTTACTCAAACGGCTCCTGGCATCTGATAAGTTTTTTAAATCTTTTTGTCTTCAAAATATCTCCTAAATGCTACGAAGTGGAACAGCGTGCAAAATACGCTGAAATATAACCCGCGTTATGTAATAATTGTAACTAGAAATGGCTAGAAACACATCTGCTATAGATGGCCACCAATGCACTTGTTTTTCGTGTATCGTTTCAGTGTGTGCTTTATCACAACCTAGTACATTATCTGGACAGCTTGTATATGTTTACAAGTCGTACCTCCGGCATCTGGACTAGTGAATGTCTAAATATGACACTGACCACATAATTCACCAGCCAACAGGCGTGACAGACCAAGGGTATAATTCAACTCAAAACTCTTAAGACACACCAGCATCCGTAGATCAGTAAGTTGTTTTGCACAGCTTCCGTTATTTTGATAGCAGTCTAGCCCTCAAATAAATCAAAAGCCTCTCGCAGGTCCATGTTTGTCTTTGGGTTAAAATTGTATGTTAATGTTAAAATATACAGGCATTTGACGTGATATCCACAGTACGATATTTAATGAGCTTCTATCCACAGTACAACATTGTGATTGTAATATAGCACACGTTGCTCTCACTTAAGCCTCTGTCTCTTAGTAGAGAGCTGGTTAGTGTTTGATTTTAAGTATATCCTATTGTCCATGATGGGATTTTATGCTTTGGCTCTACTGCCTGCTGACCTTCTGAATCATCTCTTGTCCTCTACAGGAAATGGCCCTAAGTCTTTGGTTGTATAGTCAGTATTAGTCGCCTATCTTGTGTCTTGTGATCTCTTAAGCTCTCACACTGTTATGGGAAAGAGGAGTTGTGAATTCTTACTTTAAGTGTTTAGGCCTGGCAGAAATGTCTTTCCGGCCATCTTCTCAAATCTTTTCAGGAGGATTTGCTTAGCAGATTGTTATGTTTTTAGTTAGTCACCCTTTTTCCTTATTTCTTGACATGGGAAATCAAAATGCTTCCACACAAAAAGGTGATGATATCTGTAGGTCCCACATCATTTTGCTCTCCTGCACTATTTATGGCTGAAACAAGATCACAGTTTTTGCCTGGAAAACATTGTTTTGATATCATCACCATTGAGACACTTTCGTTTCTGCAATATAGTAAAATTATCAATACTGTTATAATAGATTATAACTGGTTAATGGCAGCAAGTGGTTCCACTCTGGTTCATAATCTGTTGTATAGCTAACATAACATCATTGTGAGGCAGACTGAGCAGCACTCACTCATTCATTATCTACCTTTTATCCTTCACATGATATTCGTGGGGGGCCTGGAGCCAATCCCACTTGACATAGGGTGAAAGATGGGATAAACCCTAGACAGGTTGCCAGTCCTGGGCAGGGCCAGTTTAGATAGACAAACAACCATTCACTCTCACATTCACATCTAATCCTAATCAGACTGCATGTTTTTGGATTGTGGGAGGAAGCCTGAGTACCTGAAGAGAACCCATGAATGTGCATGGGGAGAACCTACAAACTCCATAGTGGAAAGCCCCATGGGATTTGAACCAGTTACCTTCTTGCTCTGAGGCGACAATGCTAGCCACTGCTGCACCATGTGACCTAGCAGACTGAGCAGTTAACCTGTTTTGTCTGCAGAATGGTCTTTGTCCCCAGGGAAAGTTTGTCAGTGACCTCCCCCTTAAGCCTGAGGCAGCACCAGAGCCAGTAGAATAGTTGTCACTGTGGTGGTGTGGAGAGAGTGAACATTGCCCTGACATGTTTAGGCAACATGTTGCCAAAAAGATAAAGATAATAAAACCCCATTCCTGTGTTAACATCTGTGCCAGTATATTCTCAGAGTCCGGTACCAAATACCACAACATCTTTATATCAATATGACTGCGACTATCAGGTTGCTGATCCAACTTTGGGTGTATAGCTACCTGCAACACATTTAATTTCCCATTTCCTTAATAATAAGATAATAATTTAATCAACATTTAATTGTCAAAGTAAAAAAAAAATTGCTGAGAGGATGTCAAGTGTTTTGTTCGAATGACACCACATAAGGTAGGACTACCAAAGTGTAGTCTAATGTTAATTATTAAATGAGGAATGTCTGTTTGTCTTTGTATCTACTCTTCCAGTCAACCTCAAACTTGGTGTGTTCTTTAATGAGGACCGGGGTAAGTTGTGAAGTTTGGATGAATAGTTCTTGACAAAGCCTAAAAAAAAAAAATCCCCGTTCTACACATTGCATGACTTGAGTAAATGGGCGGTGGCAGTGCAGCAGCACATGCCAGAGTTTTGGGAAAGTCAGAACTCAACTGTGATATTCTCAACACAATATCCCAGTCACTGTCAAACCATGTGATGGCTGGCACAGTGTCAGGTGTAAAGTTGTTTGGATAAGGCAGGATCAATGCCTGCTCTCAGGCACTTTTTGAAACAGGAACATAAACAGTACTAAATTATTAAAAAGGTAATTCAAATATGAGATTATTTTCAGAAAATTAACATTTCTTCTTTTGTCTATTAAACATATGTAAAGACGGAAAATTTAGATAAAATGCATTTTTAAGTTTTAGTTTAATAAGAATTGAAGAGTGTTAATTGCTCTCACTTGAGAATCTGAACAAGATTAACATACACAATGTTACACAACGGGGAAGAACCTTTACATTTTCTCACTGAAGTGCAATTAGTCATTTCAGATTAACCTGTGCTGACAAATGAATCAGATCTTCATTGTAATTGCAGCATGCGTCATGTGCAATGCACTGGGCAAATTCAGAAATTATTTTTTTTGTTAAATTTTTTAGTTGTCTTGCATTCATACAGGGTATTTGGTACCATTTTGAGTCAAATGGACTGGAAAAAGCTCTGCTCTATGGTCTCTACCATGTTTAGTGTTGATAATGGCTGGGCTGCAGACCCAGGAGCAGCTGTGGAGACCAGTGACATGAACATGTTACTGGAGGTGAGAACAGCTAACCTTTATCAGCAGCTTTGCCAGTAAGAAGACGTTGAGAATCCTTTTATATACCACCAACATCAACAAGCCATGAACACGTAGCGAAGCCTGTTTTCTAGCCGCTCCCATCCACCGCAATGTGCCTTCCACAACCACAGCTTTCTTGTTAAGCTAACGATGAATGATAATAAACAATCCAAAGGGAAAGCTTTTTGTGTGTAGACTGCCAGCTTCATCTGTCTTCAGAACTTCCTTGTCTTCAGAACTGATTCAATCTCAATCTCTTAAATTGTTGATTATTCTCTCGATTAATCAGTTAGTTGTTTGGTCAATGCAATTTACAATGCAAGTCCAAAAGGAGTTTGGAACTTTCGGTTTCAGGTCACTAGTGGCGCATGTCCACCGGCTCTACTCGCCTCGCCTCAGCACGACACGGCACAATTACGTTGCTTCCCCACTACAAAAAAAGTACCTACTTAACGTAGGCGGAGTCATCACTGCACGACTGAGTGAAACTGTGGTGACTTTTATATGCGACACACACACACACACACACACACACACGAACACACACACAAGTGACTAGTGACTTTACACCAGACAGGTTGCTTTTGTGACCATTCATATGTGTTTGAGAGGTCAACCTGGGACTGTCTCTGCTGGTTGGGTGGCAGCAAACTGTTCACTCACTTCTCTAATCTCATTAGCTGCCTGAGAGCTCACAATGTCGCAGCAGCAGCTGAAAGCTAAGACAAGCCTTAAGTTGTTCCCATTATGTGTTTACACATTCAAATGAATACAGCAGCATCCTCTCTGGTGGTAAAATGATCAAGAAATACTCCATCTGCGGAGCAGACTTAAAACAGGACATGTTTTAAATTCACACGTTTACACATGGCAGTTAGCTGCTTTTTTTTTCTTTTTATATGGTTGTAATGCTTTCTCTCGGAGTCATTGTTTCAAACTACATCAGGAATTTGAAATTGTTTTATTTAATTCTTCAAACTGTTTCAATAATAGATTAAGCAGGCCAAACATACCAAACCTAGTTTCTTTTTTGGAAGACCAATTGATTAATCTTTTATTGGTAATGACAATAATTGTTAGCAGCAGATCTCAGAGAATTTCAGTGTTTTCAATATCCCCTATATCAATTCAGATGCATCAAACACCAGGAAGTGTCTAATCTACAAATTATTATAATTGGCAATATTAATTATTACGTAGGAAGAGTGTTGAAATAAATAAATGATTAAACAATCTGAAACTGCACACACCTGATCGTGTCAGGCTGTGAGCTGAACCCCTTTTAATGTCCTGGTAAATGGTGTTTAATGTCATGTCAGAGGCAGTGGTTACTGATGACAGTGAAGTAGGTTGTGGTGCTTGTGTTGTCTTTTTTCTATCTCCCTAAGACTTCCTCTGGATGCCAGTCCTATGCTGTATCAATCAGCTATCAGCATCAATATATATAATATAGTTTACAAAATTCTGTTGAATGTTGAACTTGTGAAGACTAGTCTAAGTAGTCTTAGCCAAATAAATCCATCTGCTTCAACCAATTTCCACCGGTTATCCATGTCTGTTCACTTTGAAGACCAGTCAAACACCTGCCACTTCTTTTGCTAATGGTATCTGTAGTTTCTCTAGGTTAGTCATGGTTTTATTATTTTTCTTCTTGTGCCTTGTAGCTTTGGCATAAAAAGAGTGATAGTTTCTATCACAACATTGTGTGAATGCCCCCAATTCACTCAGTTGCCACTCTGCTGTTGCTGCTTTTCTCTGCTTCAAGGGTGAGATTATGAGCTGCTTTTAGACTTGTAGCATTTTTCTGTGTCTCTGGTCTGCCCACTCTTGGTCCTGATGGTTTTTGTGGCTTTGTCTACGTGGTGCAGAGCACAGAGGGAGGAGGTTTTTTACATTGAAGACTTGCGTCGTATGTTTGTGCTTGGTCTTTCTAATTGTACCCAATTTAAATAAATTGCCAATTCCTAGTGCAAGAAACAAGCAGAAAGCCGTCTGACCATGAACATCAATGAGCTGTCTTACTTTTGAGGTTACATCTATCCAACAGATATCCAGACCTACTTTATTGATTATTTCCCATTCATTGACGTCCAAAACTGATGCTGCCTGGCTAAGTCAGGGTGCTGGTTCAACCTGAGATTGTGGGTTGAGGTCTTCTCAACATCAAACTTGTTCTGTCAAACACCAGGCTTTGTACACATGGACATTTTCAGGCTGAAATGGGATAGAGCAAAAAAATATAATGCGTGTTGCATTAAGATCCTTTGTCATTTGAAAAATATCTAAATTATCTAACTACAAGGACAAGTAATGCACAATCCAATTTTTTAACTTCCGATCCGATCCCAATACCTGAATTTGGATACCTACCAATACTATTCCGATATGGGTGCTCTGTTTGCTTTAATATTCTTATCATCATTATTGTGGGTATTATCATCCTTTATACAGGCAAGTATGATATGTACGAATATATGCATGCATGTATGTCCCAAGAGGACTTACTTGAGATAAGTGTAAAGTCAGAAAAGGAAGTCATAAAAACAGGAAATCCCAACCTGACAATGAATATGCAACTGCCAGGGTGTCAATGCTGGTCAATGGTCGCCTGCTAGCTGGCTGTAAACTGTGGAATGGATTTCCTGAACAGAGGTGTGCGTTACTCCGTGTCTCATTGAGACACGCCACCGTTCAGAAAATCCATTCTAATTTTTGCAGCCAGCTAGCAGAGTAATCAGGGAATCACTTGTGGAGACATTTCAGCAGACAATATTGAAGCACAGACGGATCGGAAATTTCCGATCCTTGAATTACGTTTGTATCAGAACCCGATACCGATACTGGATCGGATCGGCCCCATCCCTAACGAGGACTAGTCCACAAGGTATAGCTGCAGACCAAATGTACACAAACTCTTGTAGTTAAAGGTGTCCACATGAAGGAGAGAGGGAAAACTTTAGAGTTATTGTGTTTTAATGACTTGCATTCTCCTAAACAAAGACAAGAGCTTTCCAATTGTTAAAAAAAAACAAAAACTTTTTGGTCCTGTGCCAAAAAGTGGAAAAACTGTTCCGGGTTACTTGGCAACATCCTCTTGTGTCCCTTCAGTATCTATTGTTTGTGTGACCATTGATTTGGGCTTATTGTTGACATATATTTAAACTTGTTTAAGTGTTTATCCAACTGCATAGGAGCTACAGCTCTCTATATTGCCTCTCTATAATCTATATTTATATATATTGTCACTCTGTTGAAATACATTTTTTATGTTAATCAGGTTTAGGATTTTACTGACCCTGATGTGGAGGATAAAGTAGTAGAAGATGAATGAATTTTAATCATGTTTTAGGGTTTTTTCTGATTTTTGTATTGTCTTGTTTTGACTAAGATTTGAGCTTTATCATCACAAATTTGGTGGAAGGTTAGGGTACATAATATGGTCACAGGTTAGGACGAAAGTAATTTGATTAAATGCCTGTTGTGTGTGTAGTTCACAGATTGATCAAATACAAGTGTCACAAGTCTTTAAGTCTTTATCTTGGAGGTGAAAATACACACATCTGTCACACAGCTGACCTGTTAAGTTGGAAAAAAGGTACTTGTCTTTTCTGGCCACAGAATCCAATAAAACAGCACTTTGGGAGCTAGCTAAAGCTCCAGAGAACATATGGCTGATGTGTATTGGCTGGTGAGCCTCCTGTCTTTGATCACTCTTAAATTGGCTAATTAAAAATGAAGCGTGTCTTGCTTGCTGTAGCCCTCATTGTTGAAAGATGTGGTTGTGTCGTTCTCAGCCCTACAGTGGCTGCTGAAGGCAATCTGCTTGACTGTCTTGCTGATGTGTCCACAAGAGCATTGCATTATGTGGCTCCATTTTCTGCTCTGCCGCCTTTCTTCCTCTGCCTCCTGTCTCATCAATTGCTTGTAGTGATAGTGTCTGTCAGATTTTTTTCACAATGCCACACACCTGGAACATGCAACAAGATGGAGAGAGAATGTAATGTGGTGTGTGGCTTCAAAAACACTGGTATTCTAAAAAAAAAATACTTACAAGTAGGGCGGCACGATAATAGGAAATCATGCTGTGTGCGACATCGTTGCTGATTTAATGTGATGACGATATCACTCGCGATAAATTAAGACATACAATTAAAAGCATTTCTTTTGTTATGTATTGACTTAACAACTATTCATTCATAATCAATCTGTCTTTCTCGATTAATTTAGTACTTGCTTGGTCTATAAAATGACAGAAAATAGTTTTGCCCACAAACCAAAATCAAATCATTGTTGCAGCCCTAATATACAGTGAATGATAAGATGACGATGAATTATGAATATAACAAACAGATAAAAATAGACTAATTAATAATCAAACTAATCAATATGGAGGAATTTAATTTTAAGCAATTATTATTGCTAAATTGTTGAAGAAGCCAGTGGATCTGTGCACAGACCTGAGATGTATCAACCGTTGTTTTAAAATATTCGGTGAAGGATAAAGTGGTAGATAATGGATGGATATTTCAAATTTGAAAATATTTTCTAAGTGTGAACAAAAACTTTACTGTCACCTGTAAGAGGCTGCACTGAAAAGTGTGCATGGATGAATGAAGATGATGCAAATCTTCACACACCTATGATTTTACTGTTGGCTCTTATCATTTTCTCTCTCCTGCTCTTACTCTCACCCACTTCAAGTTAAAGCTCTGCCTTACACTGATTTTCCCAAGATGAAGAGAGCTGATTAGGTTTAATTTAGCAGCAGCTATTAAAGGAGATGGAGGAGTTGACCTTATTAAAAGGAAAAAAAAACATCAGTGAACAAAAGGAGTTTGAGTATTTCAGTCTGATTACATCAACAAAGCTAAGTGTTGGTTTTATTTCCCCCTGTTGTGTTTGGATACAGGTCCAGCTGCTGGCCACTGAGTTCCAGTTTGGACTTGGTTAGACTTAACCGTAATTGCACAACAAAATGATACATGTCTATTTTTTTTTCCTGAGCCTTTTGGTCAGAAATAATGCCAGTTTCGTCATTGTTAGTGTAGTTCACTTTTAAACAAACATTGCAGTAAAAGGAAGAAGCATTCTGACTTTCTGAAACATGTAGGTCCCACTGTCTGAGCTGGATAGATGCCTATATTAATCATGTGTTTTGTAAGTGGGATGCGATTTGTTTTGACCATTAAGTCCTTAGATGGATTACGTGTGTGTGCAGAGGTGGGGTTTTCCCTGCAGACAGGCAATCACTGCAAAAGCACTAGGAAAAATGGAAAAACAATTTTTTAGTTTTTGTTTGAACTAAATTACTCAACACTCTGTTCATGTACTCAGTGATGTTTATAACATCTGTCTGTCCCACCCACCCTTCCGTCATCTTCCTTGGCAGGCTCTGGCTGAGACCTGCTCATCACACTGTTTACTTCACACTGTGTTTACAGTATTGTAACACTTCTGTGTAAAATGCACTGTCAATAGGACACACATACACTTGCTTAGTCAAACACACAAACGGCCTATTCTTGGCTCATGCTGTGGCTGCCATGTGGTTAACAGTCAGAAACTCTTCAGCCATCTGCAGAGCACACACACAGAGTTGGTCCTCCATTGGGAATGGAGCAATAATTTTGGGTTTCTCTGGTTAAAGGGGAGGGGAGACTGTTGGTCTGCAGGCGTTTGGCTGCTGGTCAAAGCAGGAAGTCAGACAGGTCAATTCAGGTCAGTACAGCACTCCATAAAAATAATCTGTGGCCACAATGGCTCCCAGAAATTTGGAGCCACCTCAGTGAGAGAAGGCCTCCTGAACGTATTGTTGACATTTTAATCAATACCAGTGTCTTGACGATACGTTTTTTGGGTCCTTTTTTTTTTTAAATAACAAAAACGTACTTGTGAAAAATAAATCCCTGTTTCAGCAAACTTCTCAGTCGAGTGTAGTTGACCCATGAAATGCAAAGATACAAATCTCTGAAGGTTTGTTCCTGACATTTTTTACTTGGTATATATGCAAACCTCTTCTTCTTTTCTGTATTTCAGGAAACCGAGATTGCTACTGAATGCAACCATGTAAGTGTCTATACTTTTTTATTCCCATCCCATAACTCATGTCCCCAACACCATGCATGTTATTTTATAATGCATTGTATCACATGTGCTGGATAGAACATCCTAAATGTCAACAGATCATGTGAATGTGTATGAATCTGACTGTAATTGGCAGTTTTTGATGATTATCAACAGAATAAGAAAAGGTCAAATTAAAGAAAAAGCAAAGCTTGCTGTAGTCTCACGCATCTGTTCTTTTCTAGCTGCTGTGGAACTACAAGCTGAATCTGACCACCGACCCCAAGTTTGAGTCTGTAGCTGTGGAGGTCTGCAAGACAACCATCTCTGAGGTCAGTTGAAGCTTCACTGGATTTTTGTTTCAGCCTCCACCAACAACTGAGGAAACATTTAACTAGCTGGTCACTTGAAGAATCATCTCTCCATGTTTTCTCACCAGTAGCCTGGTTTGTTGTCAGTAGAAGATGCAGCTGCAGTAAAGGCCTGATGAAAATAATCCAGCACACACAAATGTTTGGAACAAAACTTTATTATTTCAGTGAAACATATTTTTATTCAGACTTTTTGGGACCCACCATTTAAATGGAAGCAGTGTTTTCAGATTCTAAATTTAATTATGAGGAAGTCATTTTCTCAAAAGCCCTTCTTTGACAGAAAAGTTGGCTTGTAATTTGTGTAGTGTGAAATAGGCTTTAGTTTTCTAGATCCTAGTTTTGGTTACATGTGTGCGTAACATCCATCTGCAGCTTTAATGCTTTCACTGTTGTCTTTGCAGCTTGTTGCACTACCTCTAAGTGGCAGTTTGAAATTCATGCAGGTTTAAATGGTAAACGGCTATTTAACTTTTACAAATAATGTGGTCATTATAGTGTCTGTGAAGCAGCAAGTTCTTGTTATAATATTTGATGAGAACATTTAAATGAGAAAAGTATATCCATGTGAGTTCTGGCCACATTTTTCCTGGAGCATTTGTTGGCAGATCTATGTTCTGTAGACAGACAGGCTGATCAGGTTTTTATTTTCATGCATTGTATCTTAATTTAAATGGTACTTTTCAACGACCGCTCTCAGTCTTCAAACAGAGATGTGACGCTGCCTGCGCTTTTGCTTAGATTAAAGAATGTGCATCTGAGGAGCCGGGCAAGGGCTACCTGGTGTCTTGCCTGGTGGATCACCGCACCAACATCAGTGATTACCAGTGTAACCAGTATATCACCAAAATGACCTCCATCGTCTTCAGTGACTACCGACTCATTTGTGGCTTCATGGACAAATGTCGCGATGACATCAATGTGTTGCGCTGCGGCAGCATCAGCACTGGAGAAAAGGTAAGACTCAAAGACTAAACTTTCTCTGTGTTCTGTATCTCGTGTGTGAGCACAAACACACAAAGAGTGTAGTGAAAGTCAGCTTGGGTAAAAGATGAGTTAGTCAATAACTTCTAAACAAGGTGTGCAGCCTGATTTAAGATTGGTTTATTTAACAGACACAAACTATAATCACACCAGAATTAGAAGCAATATTCACTGTGTGAAGCTTAACTTTCCCTGTGGCTGGGATCTCTGTGCAGGACATCCATTCACAGGGCGAAGTGATTGCCTGTCTGGAGAAAGGTTTGGTGCGGGAAGCCGAGGAACAGCCGGGAGCACACGCCATCAAGGAAGACTGCAAGAAGTCCATCATGAGAGTGGCTGAACTCTCTTCAGATGACTTCCACCTGGACCGCTACCTCTACTTCGCTTGTCGTGAGGACCGTGAACGATTCTGTGAAAGTGTGAGAATTTGTGCAAACATTCACAGGAAATGAAGTCTTTTTTAACACATGATCTAATGTTATTGCTGTGTAAACCAGATGACTGTGACATAGGCTTTTTTTTCTTCTTCAGCTGATTCAGATAAACACTAGTTTCCTGTTGTGCTTTTTCTTTCTCTATTCATTTTTGTAAATAGTTTTATCATGTGTCTAAATTTAGAAGGCATTTTAATCCTTGTATTAACCATTGAGGGGAAATAAATTATAAAATAGACTAGTAAATAAAGGACATGCTCTGCCTTGGATCAGTCATTTCTGTGACATGATACAAATTTTTGACTAATGATATAATTTTTTCTTCTTCTTTCAGATACTGGCAGGGGAAGGACGAGTTTACAAATGTCTCTATAATCACAAGTTTGAAGAGGCCATGTCTGAGAGGGTGAGTCCAGGAATATTTCATTCAAGTCAAATATTTTCAGGTTTGACTTTTCAACCTGTGACAATACTGATTCAAAGTTTAACAGTTGAATACCATTGTGTGAAATATTCAAAGAATGAGTGAGGCTGACGCTACATCATCAAATTGAAAATGGATGGTGGCTTTTCACATAAGAGTGGAAAAACCAAATAAGACAGGTATTGGCTTTATTGGGATGCTGATGTTGGCTATGTTTCCTCAGTGTCGTGAGGCCTTGACCACTAGGCAGAAGCTGATCGCTCAGGACTACAAGGTGAGCTACTCGCTTGCTAAATCCTGCAAGTCAGACCTGAGGAAGTACCACTGCAGCGTGGACACCAGCATGCCCAGAGCCCGAGAAGCTCGTCTGTCTTACCTGCTGCTCTGTCTGGAGTCTGCTGTGCATCGAGGTGAGAAGTTCTGCCTCTGAACTTGTGAACCCCGCAATCACTCTCAGTTGCAACCACCAATCAATGTACTCAGTTGTTTGTCTGACAGTCGGAGGCTACTATTAGCTGGATTACCTGTCAGTCTCCAGTGTGCTTTCACTTGTGATTTATTGACTTTTCAAAAGCACAGTGAACCTCCCACCTGCCTGCCTGTCAGGCTCTCCTGTGATCTTGAGTGGAAAAACACCTGAGAAAGTTAGCAGCACTTTTGAGAAAATGAGAAAGAAGAAAAACTGCAGCAGTAAGGCTGCAGTGTTGCTGCACACAGAATCTCTAATGAAAGCAGACTCGATGGAAAAGTCTGAAATACACAATGGATACACTTGGATTTAAATATAGAGTTTTCATAAACACAGATCATCACTATAAAATATGGCTGAGCCATTTGGGGAAAATGTTTAAGTGACATTTTTCTGACAATATTGCAATTGCGATTTTATCTATGATATAATTTTAAGACATACTACAGTTCAATTTCCGCCGCGTAATAGATATAACTAGATGGAGCATTACCACACAAGATGCCACTAAAATATAAATCCCCCTATTTTCTAACTCAAGATTATTGCGAGAGTATTGCTTTAATAATAATAATAATAATAATAATAATAATTTGAAAAAATCAACTGTTGAATAAGGAAATAACCACAAAAAGAAAATTATGGAACAATTTGGACATATTTTGAAACTATTGCTCATGGCCACACTGATAAAAATATTTGTGTGTATGTTTGTGTGTTTTTAGGTCGAGTGGTGAGTGGCGAGTGTCAGGGCGAGATGATGGATTACCGACGGATGCTAATGGAGGATTTTTCTCTGAGTCCCGAGATCGTGCTGCACTGTCGCACTGAGATCGAGAGTCACTGCTCTGGTCTTCACCGCAAAGGGCGGACGCTGCACTGCTTGATGAGGGTCGGCCGAGGGGACATGGGTGGAATCGACCCCAACTGTCAGAGGGCGGTAAGTGACCATAAACATTAACCCTCAATGTGAGCGCTAGTAAGACTTGTTGGCTATACCAATAGTTGATATTTTATTAATTTACATAATCAGAGATGTTGTGGCTGTGATGCATTAAATATGAAAATTGACCAACATGTTAGTGGTTAAATCAGAAACAAGATTTCAGCAGCTATAAATGCTCATTGTTTAACTGAAACAAAGATTTTTTAAATAATAAAGTAAATAATCTTTGTCTCACAATATTGTTCATAATGGAACACTAACTGTGGCCCCTGGCCCCCTGACACCAGCTTCTTACCTCATAAATTCCTAGATGTTATTAACTTAGACATGGATCCAGGTTCTTAATACAAACACCAAATGACAGCCTCCCTTTTCTCAAATATCTTTGAAGTAAACATCTTCTCCTGTTCTAAGAATGACCTTCAGCACCTCACCGTGTAGAGGTCCCAACATGTGTGGCATAGAGTCGGATTCAAATTGTTGATGGGAATTCTTTTTCTGTCCTCAGCTCCAGACTCTGATCCAGGAAGCTGATCCTGGAGCAGACTACCGCATCGATCGAGCTCTGAACGAGGCATGCGAGTCCGTCATCCAGACTGCCTGCAAACATATTCGCAATGGAGACCCCATGTGAGTCACATGCCTGACTTTGTTTTCCTCATTCCATCTGTTTATTTTATTACTGTGCTTATTCTATTTTGCTGGGATAGCTCACAATATCACATCTCATTGAATATTCCCAGTAAAAATGTGTTTAACTCATGTTATTTTACATACATATTTCAAACATTTCAGTCTGAGGACATGCACATTTTGAATTTATTTTTGAAAGCCAATATTTGTTAACCTACCATTAATAGTTAATGTTATATTTAGAATGGATGAACATCTTGTGACCTTTATTTTTAACTGGGTACATAAGCAGAAACAATAAAAGATAAGGTTTTCCACTGTGAATAAAGAGAAAAACAGACCAACAGGCCTCATATTGTTTCTTGTTATTCACAGAGATTGTCCACCCTGCCATAGTCTTACTTTGTCCTGCCACAATTTCATAATTCACATTTTTAAACTTTTAGAATAATAATTCTGTTGATCATTCTGACCTTCAGCAGTTCGAATGATCATGAGTAAACTGATGCATGGTCACGGGACAATCACAATAATCAACTTTCAGTTTTCGCAACTAAGGACAGAAACAGCAGCTGTGGCACAAAATAGAAACTTAAAACGAAAAATTTAAATGGCTATAAAGGTAAAAATGACCTTTTTCCAATTCATTTTGCAGTATAGCTCAGACTAAATGGTCATGACAGTCATTCTGTAAAGGGCTGCACCTGTGGGATCCAGTAATTACTCTGTTGTTTTCTGTACACCTGAACATATTTATGCTTTTGTTGCTGCAGGATCCTGTCCTGTCTGATGGAACATTTGTACACAGAGAAGATGGTGGAAGACTGTGAACACAGACTGTTAGAGCTGCAGTACTTTATTGCCCGAGACTGGAAGTAAGACATGGCTAACCTTTTCTTATCAAGCTGATTCATAAATCAACTAACAACATTCTTTTTACCTACCGTTATGTTCAGAACATTTATTATTGCTATATTTATATGGTACAGTTTTGAAATTCTACAGAATTGTTTTGCTGAAAGTGTTGACATTGATGCCATATTATTATGTTTGACTATGTACCCACAGTGAACAGTCCTGTCTCTTGAACAATGCTTTATTCCTCGTGTTTTCTGTTCAGGCTGGATCCCATCTTGTATAAGAAATGTCAGGGTGATGCAGCTCGGCTTTGCCATACACACGGTTGGAACGAGACAAGTGAGATGATGCCGCCTGGTGCCATCTTCTCCTGCCTGTATCGCCATGCTTACCGCTCTGTGGAGCAGGGACGTAGGGTGAGTCCCAAAAAAAAGGAGAATTTTGAGCTAATCTTTGACCACTTTAATGAACAGTTCACCAAATAACGACATAATTTCCCACTTGGCAACAGTGGGGTGTCTTTGTACTTATAGAAGTTGTATTATAAATTCTGCTGTGCAATTTGCAATCATTATAAACATGTCTGGGTCAATAGAGATCGTTAACAGTTTTCATTACCTTTGGCAAGTAGGTTATGTTTTATATTTATGTCTGTTGGCATTGGCTCCAGCCTTCCCATTACCCTTAATAGATAAGTGGTGGTTAATGAGTGAATGATTGAATGACCATGCTAAAGAGATTTGTCATAGTCATTTTTCCATAAACAATGCACATGAGCTAATTTAAATTCTTGGCTCAGTCTTAAAGGCTCATTAAGTCATGAGAATAATTGCTTTTTGGTCATGGGCCTGTTTTTTTTTAAGTTACAATGTCATAATGCCAAACAACAACAACAAAGCAGTATTATCGGTGCCTCTATCCTGACGCACCAAGCTTATCTAAAGAAATTGTTTTTTTTGTCTCAAGTATTTATTTTTTAAGGCAGGTTTTTTCATACAGAAGAAAGTAAACTTGGTGTAAATGCACAAGACGTTTGTGTGAATTTTGTCATTGACCAGAGAATATTCTTGTAGCTCCCCAGTGGGGCAGCTGAAGCAGAAAACCATGGTTTCACTTTGAGTAAGTCCTGTCGAAACGAATAATAATCACAGGAAACCTGACATCTGTCATGATAAGAATTGATTGTGTCCTGGTAATTCTAATCTGGCAATAGTGCATGAAAGGACTGATTTTCAGTTGGAATTGTTGACATGAAATGAGCTTCTGAACTGTGCTTTGAATAATTGATGTCAAACTCTTGATAATCTTTGTGTTTTAATTCAGTGCAGTGACTCAGGTTGATAAATGTGCCAGCTGTGCCCTTGTGTGACAGTCCATTGCAATAAATGTTTTTAGTCACATACTTTCTCTCTTTGTAGGATGAATTTTCTTCATGGCATTGTAATAATTGAAATTAATTTCATTTTTTACTTGTTTTAAAAAGTAATTGCATCATCCGTCTCTGTAGCCCATCTTGTCGTGTCTTTTTGAGAACATACATTGGCTTCCATATTAAGGCCCTGCTCACAAGAGCATTTTATGTGCAGTGACATCAATTCATTTTAATTAAATCGGATCAGCCATTGGATCAGTTTACAGAGATGACGTAAATCTGTGCAATTGAAATGTCAGTGTCTTAACAGAGCTGAACATTGAGACATGAATTTAGAGCCAGTTTATAAGCTGTGGGTGAATCACCATCTCCTCCTTCAGAATATAAACTGGCCCACAGAACAAGAATTGGGTGTACATCAAATAATCATGTTTTAAGGGCTGCAACTGAAGATGATTTTCAGATTTCACAATCGTGTTGCCTGTTCGGTGAGAAAGAAAAAATGTGGCTATTTGTTGTATATAAATATCTTTGACTATCTATATAAACTTATAATATACAAACCTTTACTTTAAACTTTAAATTGTTAGAAGTGCTTCATCTTCAGTGTGGAGTATCACTTAAAAGCCTTAGTGGACAAATACACGAAATTCTTACTCTAACTGGACTTCATAATTGTCCTGCAGCTCTCCAGGGATTGTAAGGTGGAGGTGCAGAGGATTCTCCACCAGAGGGCACTGGATGTAAAACTGGACCCTGAGCTGCAGCGGCGTTGTTTGACTGACCTGGGGAAGTGGTGCAGCGAGAAGACCGAGGCTGGTCAGGAGCTAGAGTGTCTGCAGGACCACCTTGAGGACCTGGTGTCTGACTGCAGAGATGTGGTGGGAAACCTGACAGAGCTGGAGTCAGAGGTAACCATCAGTTCATCGGTTAAAAAAAATAAATAATAATAATATAAAAAAATATAAAATAATAATTTATTTATATATATATATATATATATATATATATATATCTGAATGTTATCTGAAAACGGCTGACCCAGAACTGGCGGGTCTAATTTCAAAAGATGCTTTGTGTTAAGAGCATATCTGTGTTTGTTCTGTCCTTAGGATATTCAGATTGAGGCGCTGCTTATGAGAGCCTGTGAACCTGTCATCCAGGCCTACTGCCATGTAAGTCTGATCTGATAAAATGTATCAGCCAGTGGAAATATGTTATTGTTTTTTTTTTTTTGGCTAAAATGTATCACAGAAACAGATTTGTGAAAACCAAAGTAATAGGCAGCAGGATGTCACATTGACTTTGGATACATAGGAGGAACTAATTTTGTTAAACCTTCAAGTATTTGTATGCATATATTTTCTCTTGTGTTGCTCTTATGTTTTTATGTTGTTTTTTTTATTTCACATACAAGATGCAAATAGTATTCAGAATTTTGTTTTTAATGCTGCATTTTTCCCATTTCTGTTTCTTCTGTCAGGAGGTTGCTGATAATCAGATAGACTCTGGTGATCTGATGGAGTGTTTGGTTCAGAACAAACACCAGAAGGAGATGAATGAGAAGTGTGCGGTCGGAGTGACACACTTCCAGCTGGTGAGCACATTGTCTTTCATCATCATTGAAATATGTTCAACATGAAAAGAAAAACATTCTTTTTGGCCCTCAGTCTGAAAAATAAGCATCTTTATTGCATATTGCTATTGGCTAATCTAAAAGGTTCGGTGCGTAAGATTGAGGGAAAGCCAGTGGCAACATTGTAGATTGCAACCAATTAAATACCAATCCCCTCACCTCTTCCCATTGAAACTGTGTAGGAAAATCTACAGTGCCTTCAGATAATTTACAACTATGGAAAACCCTCAAAAGATCCTCTCGTTGTTTTTCTGTTGTGTTCTATGTCTTTGGGGCTGAGGGTATATTTGTTGCAGCGGTGCAACTTGGCTATTCTATTTGGAGATAAACACACTTTTAGCTATTAGTAACACAATAGCTGTGCTGTGGGTTCTCTGTACCCCCACCCAGCTGTGGCTCTGTTACTAGGCAACAGCAGTAACAGGTTAACAGGTTCTACTAAATCCTGCAAGCTGGAACTTAATCCTTAAGTTATGTGACACAAATGTGACAATATTTTCCTGCTGAATTCATCAGTAATTTTTTATGCATCATCATCTCTCTCTCTCTCTCTCATCATCTCTCCCCCCCCAGATTCAAATCAAAGATTTCCGTTTCTCATATAAGTTCAAAACCGCCTGCAAGGAAGACGTTCTTAAACTGTGTCCCAACATCAAGAAGAAGTAAGATACACAAAATCACAGTGGTGTTTTAGAGCCTGGTCACAGATGCGGCTGATATTGCCAATTGTAATCACTTTAACTTTCGTATCTGCTTGATTAATGATTTTAAATTACATTCCGATTTTTTATTAATTATAAGTTGACTGATGCTTTATCTGTTCGGTGTTTGTCTGAGTAAAAAGGGGGACTGATTAGATGAAATGGGAAGAACAGGTAAGAGACCACTTGTCGAGTCTTGGAGACTCATGGGCGTGTATGTACTCATGAGTGGGAGTGTAAGCCCTGTGACTTACAGTATTTCATTTTCACATCGGGGACAAATAAGTGAGGGCAAACACAGAATAGATGAAAAATTCTTTGTCCGTTTGATTTTAAATTGTTTAATGTTTTTAATGGTTTATATTTCTATAATTTATTTTTTAATTTTTGTTTTATTGGCGCTATACAAATAAACTTGTCGTGCCTTGCCTTTGCTGAAGAGCAATTTGTACAAAAATTATAATAAACTCAACTGTTTATGCTCCTCCTAATATATCAACTATTTGACATATAAACATATTACATATAATAAAGTACAAGCTAATACTGATTAGCTTTGGTTTCCTTGGGTCACTTCATGACACCAAATGAGCCTTTTGTATTTGGACTCTGCCTGTCCTATTCTCAAAGTTCAAAGATCACTCAAAGCCATCGTTTAGAAAAGCAGTAGAACTGCTTCTCTAAATGATGGCTGATCAGTTCAGTTTGCAGGACTACTACTGAAGGGAGCGTTCAGTATTTTCATAGGAGGCATGTTGATTTATAATAGTTATAATTAGTTATAATATTATACTAACAATTTTTCTACATAGTCCAGAACATTTTGAAATGTCACCAAATATCCATCCATACTAATAAATCTATATCTGCAGCAACATTTTTTTCCAGTTGGTCCTCAGATGCCAATACTATTTACAAGGAAGAAAAGGCAATTCCTACTGGAGAAAAGAGCAAGATGTAGTTTTTGTCCTGACAAAATGTCTTACAGAAGACTGAAATTAGAGGTCTACATTGTTTTTCTTGTCTCTACTCGTCCAGACTAAAACACAATTCTGGTTAGTTTTTTTAATCTAAAGGTGACAGACAGTTTTCCCACAAGTCTCCTTTTTTGGTGCTCAAATAATATGGATGCTTTGTTTAAACAAAGCAATTTTTTTTTAATTGGTCCAGGGTAATAGTTGGGCTTAATTTTTACACTGTCTGTCAAGCTTATATTTATGTTTTTCCCTGGCTAATTTGACCCTCTTCTAACATCTAAAATTACAAAATGTAAAAAGAGGTACACAATATTGTATCTACTCTGAACCATAATAACAAGGCTATAAAGGTGGTTGATCTTTATCTTGATTTTGTCTTTAAGGGTGGATGTCGTGATTTGTCTCAGCACCACAGTAAGAAACGACACACTACAGGAAGCCAAGGAACACAGAGTGTCTGTCAAATGCCGTAAACAGCTGCGAGTGGAGGAGGTAGAGATGGTATGTTCACTGACGCTACACAGTCACTGTTGGTCAGAAACGTTGTGAGCTCCTGCTCAGAGACTGAACACCAGTACAGAGACAGGAAGTCCCATCACAGTTGATGTCAAAGTCCATAACTAAGTTTAATGAAGCAAAGCGATTTTATAATCGAATGAAGAAATCTTAAGACCATTATTTGACTCACATTTTGGAGATGCCAGGTTTTTAGTGAACAGACAGCAGCACTGGCAGAAGATAATTTCCTAAAATCCAAAGCTTCCATGTGTAAGATTTTCCTCATGGATAAGAAATACAGTTGGCCAATTTCATGCTTTAAAAATACATAATTGCATAAGTATTGACTCATCAGAACTCAGGTAATTTTCTGTGTCGTTAAACCAGATAATTACCATTGACTGCTTTTATGAACCAAACAATATGACCACATGTCAGTTTGGTTGTTAAGCTGCTCAAAGGAAATGTATGAATTTTGTTCTACATTGATAAGCCACAATAGCAAAACTTGTCACCAGTTCTAAGTTTATTAGTACTGTGTATATATAAATCAAGCAGCATTTGAAACTCTAGGTAAAGTAAATTTTCTGATATTGTTTGTGCCATTGTTTTTATGTAAACCCACTTAATACTGTCTGCTTCTCTGCAGTCAGAGGACATCCGCCTGGAGCCGGAGCTGTACGACTCCTGTAAGCAAGACATCACCAGATTGTGTCCGAACGTGCCATTTGGCAATGCCCAGGTCAGCTGCTCCACATGTAAACATACACAATGTGGTATTTACTTGTAAAACACACATTGTTGTATAAGTCAGGTTATCAGTCCTCCACAATTCCAGTGTAAGGAGATTTAAATGAAGTGATAAAATACTAAGAAAGCTTATTCAAAATAAATCCAATTACTTTTGTGTCACATAAATTAAAACCAATGCACCAATGATCAGACTCTCTCTTTCTCCTTCTCACTCTAGGTTATTGAGTGTCTGAAGGAAAACAAGCGTCAGTTAAGTTCCCGCTGCCACCAGCGGGTCTTTAAGCTGCAGGAGGTGGAGATGGTTGATCCTGAGCTGGACTACCAGCTGATGAGAGTCTGCAAGCACATGATCAGGGTGGGTCCAGTAAAACCTAATGTCACACGATAAGTAACGGGTAGATGAGCCCTACTTATCCACAGTGTAGGATGCAAAATGGCAAAAGCAAGTTCTTTCTTGCTGTGTTAATGGAATATGTTTATGAAGGAGCTTGTATGTAACAGCTGTCTTTTTTTGTGTTTTTCAGCGGTTTTGTACAGAGTCGGAGGGAAAGAACATTCTTCAGTGTCTAAAACAGAACAAGAACAGTGAAATGATGGATCCCAAATGCAAACAGATGATCACAAAAAGACAGATCACCCAGAACACAGGTAGATGGTCTCACTCATTTTTAGTCTGTCAGGATCTCAAGTTCCACAAATAAGTCTTCCATTGACTGAGTGTCTGTGTTTGTGTGTTTGTCTCTCTTTCCAGACTTCAGGTTGAACCCAGTGCTGAGGAAAGCCTGTAAAGCCGACATCCCAAAGTTCTGTCAGTCAGTCCTGAACAAGGCGACACCAGACAGTGAGCTGGAGGGTCAGGTCATCTCCTGCCTCAAGCTCAAATATGCAGACCAGGTCAGAATCACAACGCGCTTAAGATGTTTGGTGTGACAGTCACTGATGTGTAACGTGATGTGTTTGTGTGTTGTGGCAGCGTTTGTCGTCTGATTGTGAGGATCAGATCAGGGTCATTCTGCAGGAGTCGGCGTTGGACTACAGACTTGACCTTCAGCTGCAGATCCATTGCACACAGGAGGTACGGATATTATAATGTCTAGAAGTTTAGACTATTAAAACTATTGAAAAAAAAAAAACTCAGTGAAATATTTATTATGTACTGAAAAGTATTTGACAATATAACAAATAATGAATGACCCATTAATCATATACTCAGCCCTGTTTACCATGAGCAGGTTATTGACTGGGTTGGCCTGTGTTTGTAGATCTCTCAGCTGTGTCCAGAGGAGGCAGCAGCTCAGGAGCAGACGGGGCAGGTGGAGGAGTGTCTGAAGGTCAACCTGCTGAAGATCAAACAGGAGGGATGTAAGAAGGTAAACAAAGCCACTGCTGCCTTCACTGACCATTGAACGAAATGTAAACTGCAGTGATATGACCTTCTATCAGTGCTGTAATGAAGTGCTACGTTCAAACAGGGGCCACCGGCCTATTGAATGCCCATTTCACAACCCATGAGAAGCAATTATGATATAGACCCAGAAAAACTGTAATAACGCATTATGTTATTGAACATTACATTACTATGTAATGACCCCTGTGTGGCCCTAAATTTTGGTATTTTTAAATACAAAATTACTTTTGCTAGCATGAATACAAACCTACAGTTTACATAAATCTATTGTATTGTATAATTGTTTTTTTTTATCTCTTTTATCTATTTATTTTTCTGATACATGACGTCTTGCCTCCCTTTTATTTCACTGCTGTTTTTGTTTTGCCCCTCACTGACTTTCTCCCTCCTCTACCTCTCCTTTACCAACCCCCTCCTCGCCCTTCTGTAGGAGGTGTTGAACCTGCTTAAGGAAAGTAAAGCGGACATTTTTGTTGACCCTGTCCTACACACAGCCTGCGCTCTGGACATCAAGCACCATTGTGCTGCCATACCACCTGGCAGGGGGCGCCGTGAGTCCACAAACATGCACACAGCAGCTGCAATGTAGACTTTTACCCATTTTTTTAAACGTTGTGATATATCAGAAACATGACTTGGTTTTCTAACTTTTTTGCAGGTGTAATAATTTTTTGTTTTTGCTCATTTTTGTTCATTAGTGTATGCATTTATATTTTGTGGTAAACACATTTTTGGGGTCAGAGATTGAATATCACAGTGCTCATAATTGATTAATACCAATTACTAAAATGCTACAAATAAATACAAACAAACTTAATACCAAACGATATTAACAATAATCCATTTTATCCACTAAAAACAGAATAAAATCAGACTGGAATTAATATAATGTCCACTCTAACCACAGGCCACCATGTTAAATAACATTATCATTAGTGTTTAGTACTAAAATATATAAAACTATATAAAAGTAGTTTCTAACTATTGACACTAAACCATTAGAACTTTCAAAACAAGATGGTTGACATTGGTTTTGTTTCCTCAGAGATGTCGTGTCTCATGGAGGCGCTGCAGGACAAACGCATTCGTCTGCAACCTGAGTGCAAGAAGAGACTTCAGGATCGCATCGACATGTGGAGCTATGCTGCCAAGGTACACTAGCCTCCGGCTTTTCCATACTGTCAGGGAATTTGTTCAAACACTGTGTTCACACAACACAAAATACCAACACACACAGATTTGCTGCTCAGTAGCTACAGTCTGTGGTGAGTTCTGAGTTTGCCATTCAGTCATTGAGCTGTATCAAGTTTTATCAAATATATTAAATTAAGTTGTATGTTGTAATGCTCTGCATTAAATCTTTAATTTAATTTCATTTGTTGTATTTTGCTGATTGATCCAGCTGCATTACATTTTATTTGAAATTGAGTCAAGAAATTACATAGAAATCTTTTATTTTGAAGTGTATTGCATGAGCCTTTGAATTGTGGCTATTCTTTTTAAATTGCTTTAATGTGCCACATAACATGACTATAATTTTAAAGTATTTCCAAATGGAAATAATAACTTGTATACATATATCTGGTTAAATTAGGCTTTTATTTTGAAACTCCGTGAGTGAACACATTTCTGTTTAAAGGGTTTCATTTCTGGGATATGTGCTATACAAAATCTGATTAAATGTACTTTTATTTTGACACACATTTGATATACATTGTGTTTTTTTTTTACCTGGCCTTCATGTAATTTTGTTATTAAGACTTTGTATTCATTAGTTATTCGTTTTCCTGATTTGACGACAGGTTGCTCCTGCTGAGGGTTTCTCAGACTTGGCCATGCAAGTGATGACATCGCCCTCCAAGAACTACATCCTGACTGTGATTGCTGGAGGTGTGGCCCTGCTCTTCCTAATGGGTCTGCTCTGCGGACGATTCACTAAGCGTGTCACTCAGGAGCTGAAGGACAGGTAGACCACACCCACTCTGTGGTAAGGACACACCCACAGGAGAAACGACCACCGCTGAAATAGGACTCTACCCCCTCCTTCCGTCATTTACCCCTGCTACAACAACTCCACCTGCCTCTCAGTTCTTCTCACAGCGCTTTCTCATCACTCCTGCTGCTTCCCACCTCCTCTTACTGTGTGAGTGATGTCACTCACAGTTGTGCAAAGGAAATTGGGCGCGATGACTGACTCATCTCATCATCTTCTACAGGAACTCGTCTTCTCTACTGGAAAGCCACATCCACAACATTTCTTCTTTATCTTCTGATTTTTTTTCCCTCTTTTATGCAGAGCACCAGTTCCTCCATCAGTTATACCTGCACTCACCTGTAGTTGCAGTGTTTTTCTTTCCTCTCCACCCCTTTTACTGTGCTGGGGAGATAGTTGGGTGAGGGGGGTGGGGGGGTGGGATGGTCGTACGGGTTGTTAGGATAGGGGCTCGAAAGTCAAATTTAAATTAGAGGGAGGTGGAAATCGTAGTGTAAATGTGTAGAGAGTGGGATGGGAAAATATTCATTTATAAAGACTACAGAGTGCGTGTGTGAATGAGTGTGTGTGTGATGAAAACTGTCTCCATATCACCATATTCTTCTAGTTCGTCCTCCTATTCCTTTTTTTTATTTTTTATTTGCTTGTGTATGTTCAATTTTATCGCCATGGGACTGCCATGTGGGTGGTGCCAACCAGTCAACCCTCCACCAAGCCAAGATGAGATGTAAACATTTGTTGGGGGGGTGGGTGAGTGACACATCACAACCACTCCCAGCTAGCTCGCTTAAAGCTCTTCCTACAATGGGAATAGTTTGTGGTGATGTTAATCTTTTGAAACAGCAGACCTGGCAACTTCAGCTCTCCATTTATGCAGTCTAATGTTTTAAAAACCATTTTGTTTTAATTTCTCAGCTGGATCTGTGCCAAAAGTGCACCACATCCACCTGCAGCCGGATCTGCTCACAACACTGCAGTGAGCTCCCATCATGCCCCGCTCCCCCCCATTCATGGACTTGCAGAGTGGCTGTCAGTGTCTCGGGTACATAAATCTGAGAGCAATGCAGGAAAAAAAAAACAGAATAAAGAAAAAAAAAATCAACATTATTATAGAGATGTGAACATTTTAGTGTAAAGATACTGGAATCATTGCACATTTTTCATTCTTTTTTATATATATAAATAAATATATATGTTTTGTTTTGTCATAGCCTTATTTATTTGTTTTCTAATGGACACATTTTTCTCCAAGTGATTTGAATGTTCTCTGGTTGCCTTTTCTCCAGGGAGGGAGCCTCCCTTTCTTTCTGCAGGGGTGTGGGGGAAGGTAGGGAGAAGGGTGGATGAAGTAGGTGGCTACGTTTTTTTTTTTTTGGCGTGTTCTATGCGCATCGACCTGCTCCGGCCTCTTTGGTTGGCGGCGTGAGTCAGATTTCTGGTGTGGTGATGTTGAAGAACACGTTGTCCAGAACATGAAGTGACTCTGTTGAACACTTGAGACACAGGAGACGAGCTGAGGTCTGTGATGTGATTATACTTTTGGGGGATGACCACTGGTGCTTTCATACGTGATTAAAACTGATCAGTGACGTGGACGTGAAAACACAACAGCTGTAGTTTGTTTCCCTCACTGTTACAACTGACGGCTGAGTTCAAGTAAAGGAGCAGTATATAAGAAATGCATCGTAAAAAGTCATAAAATGACCATTATATCGGCAGAGATTGGGAAACACTTAAATTGAAATGCTAACATTGGTACAGATAGTTTATTCAGCCTGCATGTTTTGTTTATATTGTGGAAAGAGGGTGCAGGTGTAGCTCCCCTTAGATCCGTCTAATCGGTGCGCTAGGGATCCTCAAACTACCTGGCAACCCTTGCTTTTCTGAGTAGGAGAGAGACAACACTCTCCAAGAGTTTTTTTTTTATAGGATTGCTGTTTTAAACTCTGGTTGCATCTTGTATATACAGTAGCCCCCTTTAAAACTGTAACAGGTTTGATTCAGATTGGGCTCATTTGTGTCAGATGTTGATTTAACTCGACGTCAAACACATACACGTGATTCACCATGTGCAGGTCAAAGGTAGAGGAAGATGGTGGTCGAGGTTTTGCTGTTACTGTACATTAGTCTCAGTGTCATGAAGCTTCTTTTTTTTTATTGTGGTGTATCTAAGCAACTTGGGCAACTGATGATTTGCTCCTCACTCGAGTTCATCGTGTGTACACGACGCACAGTACATTGAGTCACTGTGCAATTAAGCTGCGGCTTGTTGTCCTAATAGTTGCAGCTTGGTGTGGTGAGCGCTCGCTGCCCTCCCTGCTTGAAAACGAGGCGTTCCGATTCGTTTAATTGCCTTCACAATTAATTTTAACTCTCGCCCATCTGACGTCAGTTTTATCAAATTGTGCCTACTTGCCGCCCCACTGAGGGATCCCGCTGTACAGAACATCCCAGAATCCCCTGCAGCACCCACCAGAGGAGCATGTGGGCCTTTGTGTGATGGATGGATGGTGTGTGTGTTTGTGTATGGATGTGTGTTTGTGTTGCCCACAGATTTTGGATGCTGCTTCAAAGCTTACGCTGTCCCCAAACGATGATGACAAGAACGTTTGATTTTAAGTTTGTGACGATAAAGATCTTTTTGTAAAAAAAATGTTTTGTGTTTGAATCCGTGGAGCTCCTCCCTCATCATCTGATTTAATTCTTCCTGTACAATTTTTGTTCTGTACAGATGAAAATCGGAAAGTTTGTTAATAATAAAGTCTGCAAGGTTTCTATTCCACTGTCTGTTGTGTTTATTTCACAAAATTGTATAGAGCCTTTCAAACCAGGACACGAACGTTTCTCTGCTTCAACACACCTGAAATAACTGATGAGCTGATTAGAATCAGGTGTGTTGGAGCAGGGAAACCTCTAGAACATGCAGGGCTGTGGGTCCCAGGATCAGAAAACACTGCTGGAAATGAAGCTGAATAATATTGTTACAGGTGAGAGGAACAGACCTTCCAATACATTTTTGAAGTAAATTGACAACTGCTACTTTTAACAGTTTCTGTACCTTATTTAGGGCCATTTATTCATATTCAAATCTTTATACTCTGTCATGGGTAAAACCATTGACAGTTTGATGTCAAGTGTTACTGTGATGTTCTGTTTTGCAGATGTACTTTGGTTCAGTATGTGAAAATATACAAACAGACGTACTCTTTCATGTAAAAATGACCCAAGGGAATCTCTCCAGCTTTGAAACTGCAGATATTGTCATGTTTAATTGCATTTATTGTTTGTCTTTATTCTTTCTTTACTTTTTGTAAGTTTCTTTGCAGCATAGGCAAATGTTGCTGGTGCTGGATTAACAATCATTCCGCTGAAGTTACCTGTGTGAAAGAGGAATGCCGATGAGCCAATGAGAGCGCTAGCTCTCCATGAACTGCCCGTTGATTGGTCAAAGCCTCCAACGACGGGACAGATATAGTTTTGTCTGTGAATGGAATCCAGAGACGGTAATACCGAAGTGTTCTTCTAACTCTCAGATCACTTGATCAATGTTATGCTTTAAATTCAACAAGACTCAGTAAAATAACTTGTAAATCAACGAAATTCAAATGTGCAAAAATATTGATCCCCTTAACTTGCGAATAAGATGGTGCTTGTGCAGGTCTTGAACACTTTTTTCCAGACGAGTCTGGAATTTTGTGCGAAAGTTTTGCTCATCGTACAATTTTAGAGTCTGCACACATTTGTGTGAAATTGCACTTTTGTGTTTTATTCTGCATTCATTCTTCCATCATTAATTAATTAATTCATGCTTTTTTTTTAAATGAACTTTTCTACAAAACACCGTGGGTACAATCCCCACAAGAATGTAGGCATGCAAGTATAAAAGTACGTAAACTCAAGATCTTGGAAAAACATGTTTTTTGTTTTGAGAAAGTCTGGAATGTTTATTTGGGAAAAGGACAAGCACTCTGTAGAGACTCTGTAGTCATTTCTCAATGCTGGTGAAACAATGTAATAATGGATATAGAGAGAGTGTCTCCCGTCTGTCTCTTATTTCTAGTCGAGTGGATCTTTTGTGTTTCTGAGACTCAGCATTGCGTTCATTCTGCTTATCAGGCTCATTTTAGTCCCATGTGCAAACGTGTCAGTGGCTGTAAAACAACACTTATAATAACAGTTGTCCTGTTGTACAAATGTCTTATTACTATAGAAAGTCAAACATACACATGAACAGTAGGTCTGGTTTTGCATGTTTGAGCCTGGGAACAATTGAATGACATCCAGTGCACTTTACATTACAGCCCACAATTGTCTTAGCTTCTACTTTTGAATGTGGTCTTCCTCCCTCCTGCAACCAGTGGTTTTGGTTTATTTCAGTGCGGTATGAAAATAATTCTTGCTGTTGTAATCAACATTTGACCTGGAGGGAATCCATCCCCACCAGTGTCATGTTGGCTTGTTATTTTATTTAACTTAACACTGTCACATCAAATAAATCATTAAGTAGTTTAATTCACACTGCTAAGCCACACATATGAAGAATTACAGAATGCTTTGCTTTCAAAAGTGTATCATTTGTTTCATAATCAATTAATTAGTTGGCTTTTTAGCTCTGCGGAGGAGATCGTGTCTTTGCGCACACTCATCTCTGAGCAACACAACTCAAAAGTAAATCATAGATTTTAAGGGGATTTTCTAGGGATGCACTCAAGGTTTTGGCACAAAGGATGAAATGGTGAGATGCTAGTGTTGATATGGAAACTGAGCAGCCTAGGGAGAGGTTTACACCAAGTGCTTTCTTCAGTTTGACTTATGTTTAGTTAGTTAGTTTGTTTGTTTATTTATTAGAAAATAATAGTAATATAGCTCAAATAAATTCTGACCGAGCAAGGGTTATGGTCAGATATGAAACTTAAGAAAGCAAAGAGTGTAAACCTCCTTCAACCAAACCAACCATGAAAACCAATCAAACAACTAAGAAAACCATTTGTTCAAATCAACCAAACCAACCAATGAAACAACCAAGAAAACCAATCAAACCCACTAAGCAAACTGATGAAATCAACTAAACTAACCAACCAAACCAACTAAGCAAACCATTTGATCAAATCAAATTAACCAATGAAACCAAACAACCAATCAATCATACACAAAATAATCAAGGCCATCTACTGTAGTTTCCCGCCACAGTATCAATACACACACAAGGTAAATCATTGTTTAAAAACAAAACAAAATAAAAGACAATCATCACCAAACTCGAGGGATATGAAACATTTCCAGTTCCAAGTTTTACCCAAATCCATCCTTTTACATAAACACACAAACATGTTCATATGTATGTACAATATATATATCTATATGTATATATATTTTTTTTTAAATCATCAAGTGAACTGGCTTATGTTTGGACCTTTCTTGAGTTCTCTGTTCAAACTATTCCACATTTTCACTGAAATGTTTGGAAGAGACCTTGTTTTTTTTAACTCCAGTTTGCTAAAAATGCATGTGAACAAGCTGCAAAGCTTCTAGGAGAATATTCGTTGGACAAAAGACTTATGGACAGAAAAACAGAAAACAACTCCATACCTGCTGTGAAATATGGAGTGGCTTTAGTTATGGTTTGCGGTATGATGCACTTTAAATCTGTGCAGGACCATCAAGGCATCTGGTGCCAAAAAACTCAGTCTTAAGCCTGATATGTTTGTTTTTTTAAATCAGGCAAAGTTGTGGCTGCCTGCGTTTTTTTTGCGAAAGGGTATTTAACAGATATACTGTATGCAAGTAGTGTCTTGTTGCCCGTGCTGGCTGTGCATCCTATTTGTCAACCCCCCCCCCCCAAAAAACATTTATCTGGTTATGTGTGGTTTTCTAGCAGCCATACATACATACTACTTTGTGTGTGTGTGAATGTGTCTGCAGAGCTTCTGTGCAAACACGTATGTCTGGTCTGTGCAGGCTTCACGATGTCTGACAGAGCCGTGTTAAATTCTTTAGGCCGACGCACCAAAACATGTTGACCTTACAGCTTCTCCTGAACATGATTCACAACACAAACGTCTCACAAGAGACGTTAAAACCTCCACGACATGACGTCAGGGTAAACACATTTATGTCTATTCATACATGTTGTACAGAGTCGTTTTTATTAAAAGGCCACAGTAACAGCAGTGACAGTTTCAGCACCAATCATCAGTTCGTCCTGAATGAAAACCCTCACAGAAATACACACAATCCCAGTTTGTGTCATTCAATGCATTTTCAGACAGAGCTGAACATTTAATCTGAAAGGTAAATGTATAAATAAAATATTTTTGGAGGTATAAGTCGCATACAGACATGATACATACTTACATAGGAAAAAAAACTGAAAACAATGCAATAAAGGAGCTAAACAAACTGGATAAAACCCATAATTAACCCCATCATTTCTCTTTACAATGATAACCCCACCTAGAATATATATTATCTGTGTGCGTCCTATAGTAATTTAAATGATTCTGTAGCAAGAACAAAGTATCCTGTAAGTGCAAGACGCAGAGGCACCGCTTCAGTGAGATTACAGGATGATAACACGGCAGTTGTTATTATTAGGAAACTAAATCTAATGTGATTGCAATGTGCTTCTCTACAATAACAAAGTCAGCACACTTTTCAAACTATTCTTTTCCTCCTGCACTTTCTTGGTCAGTCTCAGTTTATTCAGGTGAAGTCACAAAACACTTCTAATTTCAAAACTAGACAAATTTTCCCCACGTTTCCACAAGTGAAGTTCATCGGTTGTAAAAAAAAAAAGTTTGACTAATATCTAAGACTTAGATGCATATGCATGAGTACATTTGGATTTTCAACAGATACAGTAAGTCACCAAAATCACTCAGTGGTTTGACACCCACCATCCTCTCTTCTCCCTCTTCTCTTTTCACCCACTTATTCAGTTCAAAGGCTCTTGTTCCTTCACTTGCAAAGCAATCATCAAAAAAATACTCTTCTCCTGTACAGGCAGAAATCACTTTGTGCTTTCATTTCAGATATAATGTCAGGTCAAAATATACCTTTTATACTATTTTGACCGAGCCACCTTCTATAGTACACTCCTATTGTATATTTACAAATGACCCCAGGGGAGTGTGACAAGATTGATTTTGGTCCAAATGATACACTCCTGAACAAACTTAAACTTTTGATCAGCTGAGGAACAGCCGGTTTTAGTTTAAATGCAGCCTTCTCTATTTTTGTTGGTTTCTTGCTCCTCTTTCTTGCAGTTTGAAGCTCTACTTACAATCCACCATCCAAAATGCAAATACATGTAATTTTTCCCCTGGTCTTAATGTTTTTTTCAGGAGTGTTTGTAATCACATGTAGGGTTTGTGTTGGCTCAGTCATCAACCATGCCCAACTTTGTACTAGAGCTGAAACAATTACTCGAATCATCGGTTTGAAGCTTTTTTTCATTATTAAAACAATATTTCTGATTGTTTTGGCTTCTTAAATGTTAATTATTTTGGGTCTCTTTGCTCCATATAACAAAGAAATCATTAAAATTGAATCATTTTCGCTTGTGGACAAAACAAGACATTTGAGAACATCATTCATTTCCAGGTTTGACAAAAACTGATCAATATTTTTTTACATTTTATGACATTTTATGGACCAAATGATTACTTGATTTGATCGAGAAAATACTTGTCAGCTTAACTGATTATGAATATAGTAATTCATAATCGAATAATAATTTGACTCAAAATAAATATATCATTGGAAAAACCCAGGTCATGTTTTCCACACAACAAACAAATGGTAACAGTTTGTCTTACATTATTATATTTGCAAATATAGTCTCATTATAGATATAATGTAAGACACATTTAAAACCTTTTTCTCTCTCTTCAGTTTGACCCTAATAGTCGTACCTTTGTGGTTTTAGTTGGACTATAACAGTTCTTTGTTGGTAAACTGGGTTAAGATTTTTTACCACCTCATCTCCTCTCACCCATCCTCCACTTAAAACTCGTATGGAGAGACGAACAGCGTGACCTTCGTGAGGTAGCGGCCCAGCAGGGCGTTGTGCTCCAGCTCGCTCATCTCCACCTCGGCCTCCAGAGCAGCGGGACCTTTGATGGGCGTCACCAGGAGGAGCGTGCCGGTCTGTCGGCCCGAGCGCTGCACGCTGAAGTGGCCCCGTCCACGGCCGCCCGCCAGACCAAAACGCAGTGTGTCGCCCAGCACACGGGCCGCTGACACTCGGAACAGGACCCGAGGGGCGGACATGTTGGACACCACAGACAGGAAGTGGAAGGAGATTGAATTTGGCGCCTGGGTGCAGGCCTTGTCTCCCAGCATGCACGGGTTCCTCTCACAGCGCCTGGGGGAGGTAAAACAGGTTTTATTGATTGATTGATTGATTTATTGATTGGGAGAACATGAATTCTGAGTACAAAGTGATATGTAGATTACATGATAATGAAGTTATGGATTAATTGAAGGACTTTGCAAGTGTGTATTTTGAGTTTTGGCATAAAAACACCAGTCTTGTATAAAGTATCTAAAAGGTAAACTTGAGTAAAAGCATCTTACCAGAAAATGATTTGGGTAGAAGTTGAAGTCAGATTTACTTCGGTTTTAGAAGTACAATATTGTGAGGAGTAAGGATTGAGCCGCGGTAGCTCAGTGGTCCGAGTTGTCTTTTAACTGGAAGGCTGTGTGTTCAATTCCTGGCTCTGCTAGTCTATATTTGTCCTTTAGCAAGACATTTATTTAGTTAGAGGAAATGTAGTAAAAGTAAAAGTTGCTAGAAATATAAATAACAAAGTCAACTGTGACTTTGTTACACTGGAAAACACAGAGAAAAAGATGGAAAGTTTGGCGACTCCATAAATCATAAAAGGTATCTACAGTTTGACTTAACAGCGTTGAAATGACCACTAACACAACACTTGACCCTGCATGTGGCTCTCTATCCTTCCTGCATTTCTGATTCATCCGTGGAAGTAAATCAAAACTCTCCAACCTCACATTTAGTTCCTGTTTACCACCACAAACATGCTCACGCCTCCCACCCAATCAGCTGATCACCTGACAGGAGGCTGAAGGCTCAGGAGAGAGGCTGCACAGCGAGCGCCAAACCTCACTTGGACTCGCAGTCCGGAGGGAAACGGACTTAATGATGGGTGGAGAAAGTGAGTGGGCGACTGGGACGTGACATGCATTGTCTTCTTTTCTCTCCATCTCTGTCCCTGTCATTTACATTTTATATCTTGGCTCTTTTGAGGCGAGAGGTTACATGTTTTTCTTTCTCACTCACGGACTCAGTTTGCATTGCTCCTCCAGTTCCTTTGTGTGCAGTTTCATTGTTCTGATATCACTGTTGTTTATTTTAACTCGGCAGTTTTGTTGCTAATTGTGTCTTCAGTTACTTGATTATTCCCCTGTTCTCTGTAGAAGAGACAGTGTTTCCCTCCTTATAAATGCTGTTAAGTTCGTGTTGTCAACTTGTCGCTCAAAAAAACCTTCATTTACAGAACAGGGCGGGGAATGTTGCATCATATACAGATTACAAAGCCCACAGAGGCAAAATGTGATTTATGAATTTGATTGATTCAAACAAAATGGATTGATTCGGACTCCCAGATAATGGCGGGGAATGAAATTAGTACTGCGTGTATAGTTCAGCTCAGTCAAACTGATCTAGATGCTCTGCACGTTCTCCACAGTTAATGCCCCCAGTATTTGACCTTCAAAAAATAATGTGCACAGAATTTTTTTTTTTCATTTTTGGACAGACAAGGAGACAGTCAGTTTAAAAAACTTAATATTTTGAAGTGAATTGATGGTAGAAAGACAAGCCTCCAGCTTAATGCTCATATCAGATCTGTGCCGCATGTGCACACTTGGTAAATTGCCATGGGAATAATACAGAAGTCCTTATATGGACATCCTGGGTGTGTGTGTTTATAGGTCACATCTTCAGGCTTTAAAAAATGCCTTATGTGTTGTTGAGTCAAAGTTATGATTCATTTAATATTGCATATTTTTTTAAAAAAAGCAAATGTTTTCATCAGATTGTCTATCGGTTGTTCTGAAAAAAGGATACAGGACTCTCTATACTGCACATTCTTATCGCCTCTATATATACATTTTAACATAGTAATGGAAAAAAGCAGCCTAAATGCTCTTTGTTCTTAGGGTTAAGTAGTTTTTGGCCTGTGACATACAGTAAAAGGTCGATCAGAAAATGCCTAACATGAACAAGCGTAGGGGACGTGGACACACTTTATTCAATAAATCAACTCGCTGCTAGTGGTTGGACAATTGTCAACTAAATTACATAGAAACAAACTGACTCGGATTCCCTTTTTTAGGCAGCTTTGCTGAGTCGTTGACAATTCAAGATTGAACAGAAAAACAGTGTTGTTTCTAGTTTATGAAATAAAAGGCCTTCTCACCTCCCTAAAAAGCGGAAATAATGATGTTGTGATCATAAAAGGTGTCAGTGTTGAGTTGATATGATCTTACATTGGCGACGTCTTTATATATGTGGCGTTCTTCATGTGAGGACACGTCACCGCCGCACACTGGAAACCCCCGTACGTGTTCACACACACCTGGTCTGCTGTGCAGTTGTGCATCCTGGTTTCACACTCATCAATGTCTGGATGAGGAAGAGAAGATGGAAGGATTACTAATTTACAGCCACAACTAACCACTAACTGACAGGACGGCTCGTGACCTCTGACCTGTGCAGCTGCGTCCGTCTGTGTCGAGATCGTACCCATCTGGACAGAAGCAGTGGAAGCTGCCGGGAGAGTTGACGCACTGATGGACACAGAGGCGACCGGGCTGACCGAGTGGAAACAGACGACACTCGTTGATATCTGAAACACAGATGGAAGCGTTGGCAGGAAGTGGAAGTGGAAGCACTAACCAGTTATTTGTATGAAAACATTTCTAACCTGTGCAGATGTTGTTGTCACGCCCTGATATGGTGAAACCCACGTCACAGGTGCAGCGTGTGGAGCCCAGGAAGTGGGTGCAGTGAGAAGGCCGCACAGAGGCTGAGAGGGTGGAGGATGTGGGCAAGACTGAGGAGGAGGAGGAGGTGAGAGGAGAGGCTGAGGATGTTGCCGGGGGAGATAAGACAGAGGAGGATCCTGACAGAGCAGCAGAGACGGGGAAGGATGAGGACAGCGAGGAGCGAGCAGCAGGAGAGAAGGAGGCCAGGGAGTTTCCTGTGCTGTTGAACCCTGAAAACAGAGTGAAACAAGACTTACTTAGAAAATATAAACTTTAAATTCTCAGTAGCTCAATTAAATGCAGTATTCGGGCCACATGTCAAAAAAATTGAAAGAAAAAGAAAAAAAAACGGCATTAAAATCTGAAAATTAAAATTCTGAGAATAAAGTTAGAATTCTGAGAAAAAAAAGTCATAATTCTGAGAAAAGTCATAATTCCTTCTGTTTTATTATTATTATTATCTTTTTCTTTCAAAAATGTCTTTACATGTGGCCCTAATACTCTTCCGCACTATCAGCTGTGTACCTGACTCGCGTCTGCACATGGGCTGCTGGCCGCTCCACCTCAGAGACTCCAGACACACTCGGGTTCGTGGACCAATCAGCTCGTAACCGGGTTTGCACAGGAAGTGGACTTCATGTCCAACACCGAACACCCTGCCCAGTCTGCGGCCGTGAGCAGGAGGCTCTGGTTTGGGGCAGGACACTGTGACCAGATAGAGACGACATGTTCACAGTGGTCACTTTATTAGTTAGTTTGCTAGTTAACACCCACAGATATCTAATTATCATACAGCATTTAGGCATATAGACATGGTCAAGATGACCTGCTGATAGTGTTATGTGCCATTTAAATCGGCACGCAAACTCAGCATGTGCTGCCACCGGTTGCCAGAAGACATACTGCAACCTATTTGTGTTTTCTGTTCTTTTACACTGCCCTGCCCTCAACTTATTCCCTTTCACAGGACACTATGGTGACCTGAGATGACCTGAGATGACCTGAGATGCACACATCATGAAGTGTTCACTGTATTCCTCACCGCCATTCTTGTCAATCTTAAACATGGCCACGGTGCTGTTGTGCAGAGCAGTGAGCTTCTTCCTGAGGGAGCGAAGTCCCTGTTGGTACGACGCTTCATGGACGGCCAACATCTTCTCCACCTGTCGCAGTGAGGTCATCAGGTCGTGAGTGGACGGACACTCCTGTTGATGGGGGACACAGGTAAGAATCAGTAATTGTAATGTTAGTTTTACTGTTAAAGAAAAGAAGCTGCCAGAACATCAACACAATGACTGGGGATCAATGGATTTTAAATGATTTAGGACAGAGTCAAAGGTAAAGAAACCCACACATTTGTGTTATTGCAGTAGCAGACTTTTCATGACTGGACCTTAAATCCATAGGATTTGTTTTATATATGATTATTGATTATTTTTTCTTTATCCCCTTAAAAGAAGAAAAGGATATTCCACAACTCTGCTGCTTATTTTTATTGAAATTCTTTACAAACAAATATCATAAAATGTAAAGTAAAATGTTTACTGCATTATCGTCGACAGTCATGTTCTATATGCCACTTAAATAAATGAAGGGAACTACTAAATCACAAATACACACTTGATGAACAAAAAATTGCACCTGGAAATAACCTCTATAATTTTGATATTAGGTGTTCCCTTAATGGATTTTTAGCAGTAATTATTGGTTGGTTTACATATTGAATTTATTATTTTTCTTTTTCCAATATGTGTTGCAGTGGTTTTGACCAGTCTTGACAGCAGCAGACGGCGAACTTCAGTCCGTCTCCAGTCTGCAAGTGTGTTTCAGGTGTGAGCTCCATACATAGAGGTGAGGTTTTTTCACAACTGCAGTATCACCTAGGTGAAAACTGGCCCTGAGCCCATCGCTGACCCCACTCTATACTGCACTGGACACAAACACAGCACAGTGAAAACACGACACGACGCAGCACAAAGTAGCCCAGTGAAACATGGTCCAATAACTTACAACACATCACAGAACAGAACTGCAAAGGCTGACACAGCTGCCACATAATGAACATATGAGGCATCTGTGGTTTGTCACAGCTGTGAATTTAAAGGGTGAATTTGAGTTGAGTCTTCACCACTGACAAGAACGTCAGTTTTAATGATTTTAAAATATTAAAACTACAACTCAACACAGTTTTGATTTTTCACTTTACATTTAAAATGTGTTTATTATTATTGTGTTGTTTTTTGTTGATGAACTGGACACTGGGTAAGTTGAATTAACTGTACCATGTACAACTATATTATATAGATTTATTGTATTTTGATTTAGGGGTCTAGAATAGTCTAATATAGCTGACTTTCAGGAAATGTATTACAATAACCTGCTTGGTCTTAACCTAGCTATAAGTTAAGTAAATACTCAATAAATAAAATAAAGTAATCAGTTAATTACTCAGTAAATAAGAATTTAAGTGGCTCCATTAGAAACAAATGAAATAACACTTTTATTAGTAATATATTAACTGAAATAATTCTCAGCAGACTTTACACTCTGTACATGAAGCATCATCCACTGTCGTTAGACCCTCAATTTAGAAAAAAAAAAACTTTAACGGGGAGAAAAAATTTGCCAAAATTACATTTACTTTTCATTAAAATGACTTTTGGAGGTGAGCGTGAGAGGGAAATGTCCAATATTCCACTGAAACAGAAAAGTTCATCCAATTTTCTGATATATTACTGAAGTTGCTGCAGGAAAACCCAATAAAGCTGGACTCCACAAACTTTATTTTTATGTTCACATTAAACTGGAATAAACAATTAAATGAACATAACCGGTGTGAATATCAACTGCACTCACCTGAGCAGAGGAAAAGCACATGTGATGAAGAGTCAGCATCAGCATGGCGATTGCAGTGGCCTTCATCTTGAGGAGAAGCTGCTCCTGGTGAACTTTCAGCAGACAGGAGACAAGTTCTGTGTCCTCAGCTCCTCCAGTCCTCTAAAACCCTCACTATCTCTCTCTCTCTCTCTCTCTCTCTCTCTCTCTCTCTCTCTCTCTCTCTCTCTCTGTTTCATTTGAGAGCACTTGCCAAATTTCACTCGCTGACAGCCACCCACCTCCACCTCCCCATCCCCTCGTCTTTGTCATATATTTATGGAGGCAGGAGGAGGAGGAGGAGGAGAGCAGCTCCCACATCTGGAACTCACTTTCACTAATTTTGATCAGCATGTACCCAGAATTAGACATGGCTAATTATAAGGAGAGTCAGCTGGCAGTGGTGACTTTTAATCATCATCTGAACAACAAAGCAGCTCCTCTGTGGAGACAACTTCTCAAATTCAGGAATGTGACTTCTGCTCCAATTACAACGCCCACTTTTTTTAAATTAAGCCCTAAATCTGCTGTCTTGCAGGATAATGTTGTGTGGTTCCTAAATGACAGGGCATCTGATTGCCCCGCCTGCACTGCTGCCCCCCATCCCCTACACGCACCAGTGCAGAAATTGCAAAGAACTGAAAAGACCCTAAAGTACCCTGCAGCGGCTGCAAGTCCAAACTTTAAATCATATATAAGGCATGATAATGGCAGAGTATGAACATACACTATAATCTCCAATGAGCACTTTTACATGACTCCCTGACAATCCACAGAAGTCTGTGGATTGGAGAAAAGCAAATAAAACATGGAAATTGGTACTACTTAAAGTAGCCAGATATATATACTATTTTTTGACTCGGTAAATTCCAACAAACAAGATCTTGAAAGTGATTCAAGTCTCCGTTTAAAAAAAAACAACAACAAAAAAAACAACACTGAGATAAAGTTCACAAGCAAGTGCAAGTGGATCAGCGGTAGAGCTGGTCGTGTTGTCATGGAAATTCTTTAAACATTTGTTACCAGTGATCAGCTTTTGTACAGCACTATCCAACAAAACAGAGGATAGATAAAGTTTCTGAAACATAATGCCATTCTCCATCAGGTTTTTTGTATAAATGACATCGTCCTCATGGTTTAGTTTAGTTAATTTGGTGTTTCTACAAGTGATAAAATGCTATTTTCAGCAGAAGCATCTTATAAAACTTGGATTGACCTCAACCTGGAAACTCTGTGGTATGATACAGACTTGTATTTAAAATGCATAAAAGAGGATTTATTGGCAGGAACTGGAAAAAGATATGTGTAGAATTAAATGAATTAAAATAAGCCTTTTATTTGTACTTTAGGCGAGGGTCGAGCTTTTACTACCCAAACGAAGGCAAATAGCCCCGCCCACATTAAACCCGAAGTATTAATCAACTTTAAAACACCTGCATGAAAGTTGTTGACAACGACATCACATTTGGTATGTGAAGGTCACTGTCGTTGGTAAAGAGAGGGGTGAGCCGAGGAGTTCTCTGTTTGTTGCAGTTTGCCTTCTCACCATTAGATGTTGCTAATTCTTACACACGAGACCTTTTGAAATGGCACCTGAAATAACTCTAGAGATAGAAAAACCTTTTAAAGAGTGCAAACCTCTGCAAAGGCAGCCCAGTTTCCCACTGTGTCATTAAATTCTTGCGAGGAAGAATTTAAGAATTTCTTCCTTGGTCCATTAACTACATCCTCGTAAAATTCCATCTACCACAGTCCTTTACTTTCTGGCTTAAGCTGCTCAGAGACACTTTGTGGCCTCTTTGGCAGAGGTAGCAGTATATTGTTGTGCAGTGTTGGTGCAGTGTGCTCGATGTCCACCAGGTGGTGCATTAGAATGTCATTTGAACCTGTATGAAAGGCAACAGGCAGCAGCTGATGATAACTTACTGTGAATGAGAAATCCACAGAATGTCTCTTCACAAACGTTTTCCTCACATGTGGCTGAAGCAGCGTGTTAGGAAAATGGTTATTTATGTCGGCGACGTGACTAAATTACAGGTTGAAGCTTTGATTCCACACGAGGACTCTGGACAAACACAGTTCCCTCTCAGCTCACTGAAGATAAACAAAAAGTATCTTCTACATGTTCATGTTGTTTTCTAGCATATTTTTATATAAAAATAACAAACTGTAACTGAACAGGAAAATGAAATGGTCGTATATGTGGAGTTGTAGTATAGTATCATACACTAGTATCAAAAAAATGCTTTCAGTAGACACACTTTCAGAGTCAAATTAGACACACACTTGAATATATTGTATATACAGAGCTTAACACATTTCTTAGACCAACACCCAATATAAAGTTTATGCCACAGCTGCCCTAAATTAACAGCATTGGTAATTATCAAAATCATTTTTTTTAACTTTCTGTAATGGTTAATACACCAGTATGTAGAAGCTCTTTAACCAATATGACATTTAATGCCACAATATAACTATAACCAGAGAAAATATTAAATCACATTATTATTTCTTGATTAAGTTGATTGAGTTGATGTCAAATTATAGATATTTACTTGCATTCCTGAACAGAAAAAATAGTGTTTGATTAATTTTTGACTTCTCAGAGAAGCCCAGTGAAACGACTCAAATTTGGGTATAAAAAGGTGAATTCACTTTGTTATTTACCAAATAAATAACAATAACAATGTTTTAGATTGAAACAAGTTTTTGTTAAACAAGATTTCTTTTTTGACGGGTGGTCTAATACATTTGTTAAGCAATGTATATTAATGGTTAATCATTATTGATTCATTATTGTTTTGGGTTTGAAGGTGAAACTGTATTTCTGTATCTGAAAGTAGTATTTAAACCGTTACATGCAGTATCATAGTACTCAAGTGTTTTTTACTGTAAACCACTGCAATTAAATACTATGTATATCAAAGGCCTTTTTTAAAATGACCACATTGTTTAAAACAAAAGTGAATGCTGAATTACCACCAACATCAAATTATTTCTATTAAATGTTATTAAAATAATGTTGTTTTTGTCCAATAATAGAGAGACAAACAGGCAGAAACATGACCTCCTTGGTCAAAGTAATTAAAACCATGCACATAATAATGAAATACAGTGTGTACAACAAAACTCGTGCTTGTTGACCTGAAGTGTGATGGATAGGCTCTCGCTGCACTGCATGCTGGGAGGCTGTTTGGCTGCTGCTCGCAGAGGTTGATGCCAAGATAAATAAATGAGGCCAGGAAACGCCCCCAGAGCTCCTCATCATCACACTTTAATTAGATCAGACAACTTTAATTAAAAATTTAAAAAATCATTAATGGATTTTGTGATTAAAGTAGATTTAGATGACTAGTTGGCTGTCGGGGAGGACAAAGTATGGAACTGGATTGCTTAAGTTAAAGTACAGGTACTGATGGTTATAGATAATATTACTCACATACATTGACGATCTTAGGCTCATTTTATTGGGGGAGAGTGGCAGTAAAATACAAGTTGTTTAGTTCCTTTTTTCTCAAGTTGAAATACTCCAGTATTTGCTTTTCAAAAAAATACTCAACTATACAAGTAGATTAGTACATTTGTTGAAGCTAGAACGAAATAAAATAACAAACAATGGGTCCAAAAATCAACGTGAGTCAAATACATGGCCAAGCATCCTAAATTTTAGAGAGTGCAGTAGAATTTGAAAGCAGAATTTGATTTGATCCTTTTTACCACAACCACCTACTGTATACTGCACTCGACGACTGTCAATGTTACATCATTCACACTCTGTGTGGAGGCAGCGCCTGCAGGAATGGATTGAACTAGAAGTATTTGCTGTCAAACAATCTTATTGTCATAAGATTGCATCATCACTACCATTGATTTAATTTACTCTTTTACAAAATGTTCTGTTGTGAGACTCACCAATATAAGCTTGAGTGTACACCGATACAACTACCTATAACTAGGGGTGGAAACGATACCAATAATATCACGATACAATGATTCTGTGATAAGTAATATATTGCAGGACAATCATGTAACGATACATCACGATATCTAACTGAAGAAAACAAAAGTTAAAAATACAGGATTTCTCTATTTATTCACGTGGATGGAGCATCTCTTAACGTAGCTTTCCACCATTATAACTTCTTTGACCAAGTTTCCCCTCATTCATTTGAACAGTGCTGCCATGAGGAGACATGAAGTAGTGACGCCCAGCGAGCAAAACTGGCAGAGACTGTTTACTTTAGGGTGCCGTAATTTGTAAAATAAAATACTGATATTTGCCCTGGCGTATCGATTATCATATTGCACGAGGAAGGACAACGATATATCACCAAGCTGATATTTTGACCCATGCCGAGCTATAACTGTATATAAAGATTGATGATGCCTTCAGGTTCAGGCAAGGGCGGCTCCAAAAATAACTCAGTTTGAATGGAAGTTTATGGGAAAATGAGCCTACATCCCCACTTGATTTATAACGTCAGTAAATATTTTATGGAGGAGTTAATGTTCTCGATGGCTACTGTCAGATCTTCTTCAATCGCACACAAAGTCAATTTTGTCAATTCTGTTCCCTTTTTCGAGGAAAGCAGAGAATAAAGCACAGCACATGTGAGAGGACATCAGTGTGATTGACAGCCGCTATTGTCCAGTAGGCGCCTGGCTGCAGGTGACATCTGTGAATTTGCATTTGCTAAAGCTGTCATGGTGACGGCCAAAATCATGTATCCCGAGGCTTCGAAATCGGGAGTTTGTTTTGCAATCAGAACTACGTCCATTTTTGTGTACAGTCTACGGCTGTAAACATCCTTTTTACAACCATGTGGCAGACATGTTGATCACATGATGGTCGTAGCAGACATCTCAGTTATTTCATAGCATTTTGCGTTTTATTTATTTTTACAGATTGTATTTTTTTTCTATAAGATCCTGTCAGTTTGGCCCGGCCCTACTTAAGGGCCCGTTTGTAGCAACAGGGGCCCCGAGTGACTGCTTGGTTTACTCATACCTGAATGTCTGTTATAACAGTTCTCTTTATTTATAGCATTGGTTTTTCTCTCTCTCTCTCTTTTCCACCTCCTTTTTTGCCCTATTCTCACTCTATTACTGTAGTTGCATGCTCACTCCCACTCCTCCCCTCTTTCATGTAGATAAATGAAACATTCCCCCTCCTCCACCCCTCTCAGTGTGTTAAATGGTACAACCTGCTGCCTCACTTAGCGGTCAACCTATCTCTCTCTCTCTCTCTCTCTCTCTCTCTCTCGCTCTCTCTCTCTCTCTCTCCCTCTCCCTCTCTCTCTCTCTCTCTCTCTCTCTCTCTCTCTCGCTCGCTGTGTGTGTTGTTTATTCATTCATTCATTTATTCTCTCAGACACAGTCTAGTTCTCTCCTGCTCTGCTCTTCTCCTTCTCTTGTTATGACCCATTTCAGGAGTGACTGCCTCCGAGACTTACGTGAGTAATCTTTGTGGTCAGTGTGTTCAGTCTGTCAAACTGAACACATTATGGTGATGTTGCACTGTGTGTGTGTGTGTGTGTGCGCTGTCTGACACAGCTGTGGACTGTGATGCTGTGCAACATGAGGATGTTCTCAGTACAACACGTCATGCACCTGCTCACATAAGTCTGATGCATGCATGTGTCTCTACTTTCTGTCTTTGTAAGGACCAAGTTGTTTTAAGTGTTGACAACGAGGACACTTGGACTTGAGGTCAACATGAAACTCCAAAAGTCTAGGACGTGTATTTCTACATTCATGTACATAGACAGTGTTGACAGTGATCCCGTGAATGTGGTTAGGAAACAGTTACGTGCAGTATTTGTAACGTTTGAGATATTTTTATAGAAGGACTTGGTGCTGTTGGTGAACAAAAGCTGTAACGATGCTGTGTAGCAACATATGGGAGTAGTGTTGTGTCGTTTCAAGTTTCAAGTTCAAGGTTTCTATAAAATGCAAGTTTCCTTAGCAATGATGAAAAATAACCTTTACCATACATTTGTCGCGATGTGCCTGGTTAATCGTTGGGTAATCTAACTGACTTGTTAGTGAGGAAATTTTTACTCACAGTTGTCGGTTGCAATGTGTTTCTCAATGTGCTCACTGAACACCGTATCATATATAACAGCAATGTTCACAAAGATATATGCAGCAAAAACTAAAGGAAGTGTGAACATTTCCTCACAGCTTAAAGATTAGGGGTGGGTCAGAATATCAATTTGGTGATATATCGTCGTCCTTCCTCATGCAATACGATAATCGATACACTAGGCAAATATCAATATTTTAATTAACAAATGAAGGCGCTTACAGGAGCCAAATATGTTGTTATTGTTGTAAAGTGTAATTTGCTCTGTGTGTGTTGGGTGTTGCTGTGCAGGTCTCAGGTGTATAAAGGCAGCAATGTCACTGTTGTTGTTGTTAGGCGTTTTACCTGGATGGGCAAAAGGTTTCTGACCGTTGTGATGTTGAGATGCTTGTCATCCTGAAGTTTTTGTTTGTTGTAAACTGGAAATCGATTGACATCATTCACTCACACTCGGGAATAAATATCACTGTACGACATCACCAGAACTGGGTCTGGACTTTCTCTGAACGCAACTCAAATGGTAGTTTACAGTATGGCAGTAGTCAACGAAGCGAGGTGTGTCAACCAGGTCAAATACCTCTGTAGCTGTGTTAGACTTAGCTCCTTTAACAGCGCTCTAAAATAAACAGTCCCTGCCAGTTTCTCTTGCCAGGTGTCGTTACTTCATGTCTCCTCACGGTGGCGCTGCTCAAATGAATGAAGGAAATTTGGTTTGGAAGTTATCTGGCGGAAGAAGAGGGAGTTTACAGCGGGATAAAGGTGGAGAAAGCTACGTTAAGAGATCCCCCATCCACGTTTAATACATCAGACTTGGAATAAATAAATTGTTGCATGTCAATATTCTTCATGTCACCCTTTTGTTCCAAGTGTGTTGGACAATCTATGTATGTAACCTCTGTAGAGCTGACATGAATCCTAATATAAATATAAACAGCTCATTCTGGGGTAATGAGAAACAACAATCCATGAATCAGGTGACTGTACACAGGAATTAGTGTCATTGTTTATTTTTAATTTCCTGCCTAAAGGAAAGAAATTCATTAAAATGTTAAAAAGTTGTAACACTGAGGAGGTTTTATTGTCAGAAATCGAATATCCTCACTCACCAGACTGTCTGTGGTTTGTTCACTGGCTTCTTCAGTCTGAATACTGAAGTGTTCTTAGTCAAAACACTGATCCCACAACATGGTGTGGGGGTCTGGTAACCTATAATAACAATAACAGTTTTTAATTTGTAAAGGTGTTTGAAGGTTGAAGTTAGTCGAAGGGAAGGGTTCGGTAAGTAATGGGATAGATAGAGCGAGACAATGTCCTCTAAAATGCTGTAGACAAAACTGTGCGTGTTGAGAAAGGAAAGAAAAAAAACACCATTTGATGAAAACAGTCCTAACATGCACCAGTATTCACTCCAGCCTGCACATTCATTACACAGTGGAGCTCAAGGTTCTGTTTATTCATCCATAAAAATGTTAAAATGTCAGTGCTCACATCCTTGCCGTCTGTAGCTACAGATGAGAAATAACAGCATAGCAGTTTCTAAAACTGGCCTGAGCATTTCAGCTGGAGCTGTGATCAGCCGAGTGTGAACAAGTGACCCTGAAAGTCTCATATATTATTTTACTGCTGCGGAAATGAATGCAGCCGGGGAATAAATGTGACAGGTCACTTCTGTGACTAAACATCTGTTGGCTGAATGTAATGTTTGAGGTTTATTGAGCCTGTCACGTTCAGCTAATTCAGTGACAAAAGTGAGGGAGGCTGCGCTGCTCGTCAATTCCAAAAAATGCAACAGAGGTCAAGCACTGGTGCATCACTTATGATGATAATGATGATGTGGTGAACAAGGTAGCAGACACATTAGGCCTTAAAGCTGCAGTGCATGCATTTTGATAAACATTTTTTGTTGTATATTATTCTGACTGTATTTGGTCTTTTTGAACAGAAATTATATAAAATGTTTTGTATGCTGTGTCCTCATCTTAAAACAGGCCCACCTGACTGAGGGTGTATTCTAGCGCTTTTCCACTTTACAGTTCTGGCTTGACTCTGGTTCTAAGCGAGCGTAGCCGATACTAAAATGTGAACAGACTGCCGTCTACTGATTGGTCAGAGAGATTGATCAGCATTGTGGGAACTCGTTTGACAGTGATTTGAATGTAACAGACATTTGTCTATATTTAAATGTCATAAATGCCATACAGCTTTAATGCAACAGTTCCAAACAACCTTTTAAGGCTTTTTTTTGAAGAAAGAGGCAAACAAGCAAACACAAATAAACAAAATCAGAATAAAACGGCCAAATGGTTAGGGTGTGATTCAACTTCTGCTCGCCTATTTGCAAAGTCTCCTCCCTTTTCTCGCCACGTCCTGTCTGTTCTTCACTGTGTCCAGCTAAATAAAGGCTTTAATTCTAAAAATAAAGATCCACTCAATTTTTTTGCCACTGTTTAGCACTGTCTTGTTACCCAGCTACACTTAATTCTCAAAAGCCTGAGGGGTGGAGGCTGGAGTAGTGGTGTCGTAAACCTTGCATTATATCCTGGGCAGTATAAATATAAACAAATTTATGAATACAAATTTAGCTTAAAATCCAAAATACATTGTTCCAGGAGTTTTCTAAACATAAAACTGATTTCACACATAATAAATTATTTATAACAACAACAACCAAATATTCCCTGACAGACACTTAACAAATATACTGTAGATGAAGTGATCCTTGTGGCCTCATCAGATCCAGCATCAGCCAGACCTCTGCTTCAGTCTGGACTTCCTGCCAAACCTCTGAATAGCCAGTCCCTGAAAACCAATAACCACAAGGGTGTGAAATTGTCCTGTCATCATTCTCCTGCTTCTCTCCTCTCTCATTTTCCACTTTTCTTTCTCCTCCGTCTTTTCCCGCCCCTCCGTAAAGCCAGTGCGTTGTCAGAAAAACAATGCAAAACCAATAAGCTAGCAAATAGCTGTAATCTTTCAGTCCATGATGCACAATCACCCATTCAGCGAGTTGCAGGCCCGGCTGCAGCCTGGCAGCCTCATCGGTCTCTGGTGGGGGCGAACGATCAAGTCGCCCCGGCATCTAACAGATGGTGAGTGACGGTGCTCATAAACTTTGCACTAAAAGACTAATGTCCTACAAGCTGCAGCCAGTGTGTCAGCCATAAACAACCCTGCTGCCAACTGTCAGCACCGCGGTGGTAAGAGAGAAAGCCAGCTGCTGTCGCACCAAACTCAGTTTGACATCCAGGGGGTTTTCTGAGCCGAGCACTGATGGAGGCTGTGGAAAGAGTGTCTGCTTCAGACTGAGTGCTTCAAGTCTGATAGAAGAGATAGAAGGAAAGGTAGAGAGGAATGTTTTTATGAGTGACTTCCTGTCAGGGTTAGGTTATTCTGAACAACCTGTGTCTGGGATGAGATAGTCCTTATTCAATTCTGAATCAGTGGCGAGTGGACTTGAAGACATTTCACCTCTCAAGAGACTTCACTGCCCACACTTCACAAATAAAGTCACAATCACCTGTCATAGCTGAAGAAGCTTCTTGGATGAAAAGTCTTCAAGAAAATTCTTGTATACTGTACTTTATTTATATTTCTAGCAACTTTTACTCCACTACATTTCTTAAATAAAGTGTGTACTTTTACTCAAATACATTTCGCCTAGCTATCTTACTACCAAATAAAATCTGAAGAAAAGAGTTTGGGGCGACGGTAGCTCAGTAGGGAGTCATCTTTCAACTCAAAGGTTATGGTTCCATTCCCGGCTCCGCTTGTCTACATGCTGCTGGTTGGTTCTTAAAGGCCCTTAAAATCGTTCAGATCTTAATTAGCTGGGCCACAATTCCATGTGGATGACCACCCCTAAAATAAAATAAACCTCACATGTGGTGTCCCACAGAGCTCCAGCTTAGGCCCAGTGCCTTTCAGTCTGTACATGTAACAAGGGCTGGAAGATAATTGCACTGTAATTTTCTTCAATAGCAGTATAACAAAGGTTCAAAATATGTTGTTCATGCATTACACAAATTTTAAGATATAACGTGTAATGTGTTTGAATGTTTGAGCTAGGAATTGTTTGTTGTTTTCTGCTCATTAGGTTTCTTTAAACAGCAAACCTCAGTGTTTAATTAGCTGTTATTTATTGTGATTACTGTCAATAATGAGTCATTTAAAACCATTGTATCATGATTATGTTTTGGCTGTATCACCCAGCCCTATTTACCTGAATGCTCAAGCTATTACAGTTCTGTCAAAGACTTTCTTGCCTTCACCTATGACATGAGTCTTTGGATGATAAATCAAGACAATGATAGTTAATGGAGCCAAAGCTTAGAGGGAAAAAAACCCACTTGAAACTGGGCCAATGGGTCTGTAGAAATGGGCCAATATCCTTGTCAATATCACTGAATTTAAAGTAAGTTTTGAATGTGTCCCAAGAGTCCTGTCATTTAAGGAACACTGGCAGAGTCAGTGTTCCTTTTCTCTACAAGCAGACACTAAAAAGTTAATATATGCTCCTATCGTCTGTATAAGCTGAACTATTTTAAGGCCCTGAAACTGTTATTTATTTTATTTCAGTTTATGTTGCTCTTGCACCTGAGGGCTGTTTTTTTTTCTTGTCTCATCGCGCTGCTATAATTGAACTTTTATTTTATTTTCCATGTTATGATCATCTGCTTTATACATGAACCACTCTGTGTTTAATTTTTTATGTGCTATATAAACTTTATTATGATTTACAAATACACCTGTTCACATACTGTGTTGGTTTAGATCAAAACCAAATAACGCAGGCATAACCCTGACACATTAACTTTGATTAATATGCAGTGTGTTTATTGATTTATATTGATGTGTGCTAAAAATGTGCATTTAATGAGCAAAAACTCAAGAGGCAGTTGCATAGTGTTTCTTTTATTTGAGCAGGTTAACATCCCAATGTGATTTAAAGCTTATAAGAGAGCGGGTTAAGAGGGCAGCAATAAAGGAATTGCAAAGAACATTATTACACAACACAAGACAACATACAATTCTCAGCTGAACAGTTCTCAAAACAACAGAAAGCAAGAATGTAAACAAATTAAAATGCAAAAACATACATTTTCCAGATAAACATAACCTATAACTCATCAAACTGTAATCTGCTCTGATGCTGTCAGGTTCTTCTGTGCTTTGCTTCAGAAGAAAAGACTGGTCACTTCATCACTGTCGTCCTCAGCTCAAGTGGTGAGACACAGCGTCAGCCACTAACCCGATCTGACTCTTTGTTTTTCAGACACCAGGATGAACGGCGAGCAGAGAGTCGGTCGCACCACAGCAGCCAAGAGAGGAAGCACCGCCCTTAAAAGGTGAGATAAAGGTTAACCTTGCGTTTCAGATATATTAGTGTCAGTGGATAGCATTAATCAGAATTATAGTTGAAGTAGCAGTAATGATGTTTATATGTGTTCAAATAGGCCTAAACAGCTTCAGTAATTTGTTTCTGTCATCATCAAACTAAGTGAGAGTAAGAAAGCGGAATCTTCTGCCTCTGGCATGTCTGACATGTCTTTAACTTGGATTGACTCCTATTCTTATCGATGTTTTTACGAAATTTGTAGGGATGGGTATCGCTATCTGTCAAGATCACTGTCCCGGATATCGGACAGATAAAATTGAAGATTCCGATACAATCCAATAATCCTATATATCGCATGATTCACTATCCACAAGCTGTAAAAATGTGAATAAAAATCAGCAAAAGCATTTTAGCTGAGTCATGTTTGGGCTGTTTATTTCTTCTTTTTGGGACAACAATATTTGTCACACAGTTGGATAATTATGTCTTTGAAATGACCCAGCACAAATGTGTTGTAAACAGCTTCATAGTTCATAGTAATGGTCTAAAATGACTGTATCGGATTAATATCGGTATCGTTAGATACTCCAGTTTTTGATATCAGTATCGTCTGGTACTATCCCTAGTAATTTGTCTGTCTGACTTCCTGTCCATCTGTATTTAAACGCTTCACTGCAGACCGTCCTTTTATTTCTCCTCTGGTCGTAAACATTTTGAGCGACGTGGTGAGGCTTTTTAGGTTCAGAAACATTCATGGAAACAACATGGTTATTTCTCAGTGGCTTTAATGTTGGCATTTTATGTGCGAAGCTCACAGTGAGTGACGGTCCAGCTGTCCCTTAGACATAACCTCATTCTCTGTTTACATGCAAATCAAAGCCAGACTGTGCTACAAATCCCTCTGCCGCCCACCGCTGGATGGATTAAAGCGAACACGACTCTGTGCCGGCACAAGCTTGGATTAAAAGCCAGGCAGCTGCACAGGCAGGTCTGCTGTGGCTCAGGATCTGTGCAGAGAACCTGTGGAAACAGTTACGGCATGGACTAACACTTTTTAGACTTTCAAATTTTTCAATTACTGCAGCACTGAGAGACAGCAGGCTTAAATAAGCTTTAATCCTTAGATCACAAGTGGTGAAGGTGAGGCGATAGGTCAGAGTTCTAAGTTTGGATAGAAAATGGTTGCGGATTGTGAATCTGCCATATTCATTATTAGTGAGGCCAACAATTTCAGCTCAATTCTCTACAGCATTAGGCAAATATAGTAATTATGTGGCTGTGATGTGTGTACATAAGCAGGAAAGAGGAAATAATGGAAAATCAGTGTCAAAAATTATGAAGCCACTAATAAAAAAAGAATAAAATTAAGGTCTAGTCATTACTTTGTAATATTGACTGGGCATATTCTGTAATGTGACTTCCAGAATTGTCTCACATAGAAATTGATTTCGGACTGCTAGTGGACTGGCTAGTGGAGTGGTCCTGAATTTAACCAAAAAGTGACCACAGAGAAAGCATATTCAGACTGAGATTGTCAGATAAATAGAAAGGTGTGTGTGTTTGAAAATGGCCAAAGACTCCACACACATTCTGTGTGTGTGTGTGTGTGTTGTTACTGTTGTCTTAGGTTTTTTTTTCCCATTGGAACACAGCAGGTTGTGTTCCAGATGGGTCCGACCTCCTTCGCTGTTTCCTAATCAAAACTAACAACACAGAACCTGCTCTGAGCAGCTGAGAACTTGCTTCAGATAAAAACGTACAGGAACTCAGTGAGTACCCACCATTTGTCAATGACAGAAAGTTTTCACTAGCAAGAAGGCAAGCAACTTAATGCTACAAAGCAAACATTAGATTGTTGTGGTCTGACAGTTTTTGGCATTTCAAAGTCAATTCAAAGATGCAAGTAAGTGGGAATTTTATATTGACCGTGCCAGGCAAAGTCAATTCCATGACTCATGCTATGCAAAGTACCTCTAATGTACCAGCCGTACACTCAATACATGGTAAATGGTTTGTATTTATATAGCGCTTTTCTAGTCTTGATGCTTGAAGTGTGAAGCACCTTTGAGTGGTAATACAGTCAATCCTGTGTTTGGCTTTCAACATTGTGCATTACCTCTTGAAATTCTCCTTGTCTGCCCTCATTTGCTTTGTTGGGATCTGGTTATTCTAATGCTGTGGCAAGGCTTCAAATTAGTACACTAACACTGGCACTGCTACTGAAATACGAACCAGACTTACAGAGTCTCATTTTGCATCTTTTTGGGCAAAATAGGAGAATATAAAGTAACCTTTGTGTAGCTGCAGTAATGGCATTATTATCCTGAAATACACAGCACACTGATTCTGTGTCTCTGCAAGAGAGTCTCATTGGCACCATGGTCGACTTTTTAGTCACAAGTCTCAGGTCATCATACTGCATTTTTGTCATGGTTTCATATTTTAAATATTTGTTTTGCTTGCTCAGATACTGCAATGAATTTCATGTCATCTTCTACCCTCTGATTCTTTGTGTTCAGAGCTTCTTCGTCACTCAGACTGAAGCCTTCAGAGAACCTCTGTTAGCTCTGTACTGCATTTGAAATCACCTCTCTACTCACAGACAGTCTTTTTTTTATTCTGAAGAGAAGTTTTTTTTGTTGTTTTTTTAAAGCCGACCCTACAGACACACAGGTGCATCCTTCAGATCTCAACAGTGAGGGTTACAGGCTTCATCTCTGCTGCTGTACTTCTGTCTCTACCTGCCCTCCATGTGAAGGACATGAGTGCCGACAATATGTGTCGTCTTCAATGTAAGACAAGAAGTATTTGAATCAACTTCTGGCATTGTTCAGACCCATTTCTTTAAAGTTCCTTTATACATTTCTTTTTAAAGACTGATTCTCAGCTCTGATTTTTGTATTTTGCAGTTATTCTGCTCACGCACAAGCAGATCCGTTCTCTCAGCAGAGAATAGTTCACTTCTCCAGTTTCCTGCATTCACCTCGTAAATAGCAATGCACCAGGCGTGGTGTTGGCCCCCGAGTGGCGATAACCCAAAATATAACAAACATTAAACATGTTTTAAACATAATGGAGAACATTGTCTCCCCTCCCCCTTATCCCCAGAGACACACTTTTTGCCAGGTAGTTTGAGGATTTAATTTAATCCTGCACAAACCGAAAGACGGATCTAGTAAATGCTAAACCCCTTTTCCATAACATAACCATGAACAGAATTTGCAGGCTGTAAATTAAATATTAAAATTGCGATATAACTGACTGTAATAATGTTATCAGTGAAGCCAGCATTTCAGTTTACCTCCTTTATGACTTAATACAATCAAATTGTTACATTTAAGACAAACATTAAACGTTAAAGAGAGGACAACATTATAACCAGTTAAACTGCATTGTCACGTCTCTGGGCAGTTACTCCTTGACCTCATAACAAACCATTTTGTATCCAGTAATCCATATAGTATATGCATAAATTACCGTTTCTGGATTGTGTACATTTGACTTGATGTGCTGCACAATCATATGCGGCATAGCATGAAATGATAGACCTTGTTTTGTATCGTCACACAGTATGGATCACCGTGTCACTGCTTCAGCTGTTGTTCGTCTCATATTATTTTGCCTACACATTCATTTTGCTCAAGTGTCAGAGAGGAGCAACATCACCAAGCCCCCCCCCGCTGCTCCGAGACACAAGGCATGCTGGGATGCCTGCGGGTCATTTCCCTACGAATCCCTGGGAACCAGTGTTTAATTAACTGATGAAGAGGCTTTTCCGTCTCCCTGCAGACTTCCCTTTGTCCTGTTTTCTCACTGATCAGTGGGTTTGTTGGAGGTCGACTCCAACGCTGTATAAACATTGTTTTAACCACATGCAGGAAAGATCAAAGGAGAGAGGATAAATCATTGATTGAGGAGAGAGAGAGAGAGAGAGAGAGAGAGCAACTATTTATATGCACAACACTTTAATTATGTGTTCTTGTCCCTCGATCGCCCTACTGAGATGTGTTGAGTGAAAAGAAATGAATCAGCGTTTTCTTTGTGGAGAGCACAGTGGAGAACAGCTCGATGAAGAGGCTGCAACCCTCCATCTCTGAACAAAAGCATTTAACACACGCACACACACACACGCACACACACACACACACAGGGACGATAATCTAGTTCATATTTCAATGTTGCCTTTGATGGAGCTGTGACGGCGGCCGATGTTTTCCCCTGTTTCACCTCATCAACTCTGAAATGTGTTTCCAACCAGACAAAATGTGCAGTTTAAATGTAATTAAGATAATAAAGCAGGTTCGTGGATTATGCGTTTGTGAAGTGGCTAGCACTGTTGCCTCACAGCAAGAAGGTCAAAGGTTTAAATCCTGGTTTGACCAACGACCTTCCTGCATGGACTTTGTTTGTTCTCCCTCTGTGTGTGTGTGTAGGTTCTCTCTCTCTCAGGTTCCTACCAACAACATGCAGATTAGGTTAATCGGACACTCTAAATTGACCGTGAGTGTGAGAGTGGACGGTTGTTTGTCTCTGTATGTTGGTCCTGTGATGGACTGGTGACTTGTTCATGGTGTGACTCATGGCCTTTTGCCCTATGTCAGCTTCAGATTGGCTCCAGCCCCCTGCAACCCACATGTGGAGGATAAAGCGGTGGAGAATGAACGAATGAATGAAGGCAGGTTCACGGGGAGACGCATAAGGCTCTGCTTTTGGAGCAAACTGTTGCAAAATGTCCCAGACCTCTTACATTCATTTTTAATTTATATTTATTGTATTCATATTTAATTTAGCTAAAATCTTAGATGAAATATATGTACTGTATACACAATTTTTTTTATCTTTTATATATATTTATCCTGGGCCACACGGTGATGTAGTGGTTAGCACTCTCGCCTTGCAGCGAGAAGACCCGGGTTCGAGCCCCGGTTGGAACAAGGGCCTTTCTGCATGGAGTTTGCATGTTCTCCCCGTGTGTGCGTGGGTTCTCTCCGGGTTCTCCGGCTTCCTCCGACAGTCCAAAAACATGCAATGTGGGGATAGGTAAATTGACCACTCTAAATTGACCATAGGAGTGAGTGTGAGAGTGAATGGTTGTTTGTCTCTATCTGTGTGTGGCCCTGCGATGGACTGGCGAACTGTCCAGGGTGTACCCCGCCTATCGCCCGATGTAGCTGAGATTGGCACAGCACCCCCCGCGACCCTCTGGTGGAGGATTAAGCGGTAGATGATGATGATGATGATGATGATATATTTATCCTTTTCTAAGTTACAGAGTGTCCAGAACTACATTGCTGCCATGTTTTAACACAAAATACTTACTCTTGTTGCCTTCAATGTACTTAATGGCCTCATCATCACTTTTATCGTAACTACCTATGATTCAACAGTTCTCCACTGCCGCATTTTTTTGTATTAGTCCAAAAACTGTCCTAATCTTAAGCAGGTGTACATTTATTTGGTAAGTCTTGTTTTCAGTGGCTAAAATCAGGTTTTTATATTCTTATTTTCAGTGATCGCAAGCTTATCCCTCCTGAACTATAATTTTGAGGGTACTATATAAATAATGTGAAGTTATTAGTTCATCCACCAGCTGTATTTACATGTCAGATGCTGGTTGGTTGCATCACCACGCAGTCCCCATCTCTAGTTTGGTCACCACAGTGACCCACTGACCTCATGTTGACCTCAGAGGTGGTGATAGCCCTTCGGTCCGAGCTCTGAGTGACCTGAGGTGGCAAGAACATGGCTGGATGCCCCATTAACCTTCTTTTCTCACCACCCCACACTACAGTACGCCAACGCTGACTTATGACTCTGCAGGCTGGTGAGGGAGGGCGGTAAATCAGAATAAATGGATGTGGCGGTGTGTGTGTGTGTGTGTGTGTGTGTGTACACGTACGTGCTTGTGAGGAAGATTAAACCAAACAACTCTGTGTGGTCTCACCTGCTGCCAGACTTATACACTCAGAAAGATATGAATATGTATGAACGCATACAAATACACACACACACACACACACACACACACACACAGAGTATTTGGTGTGTGAAGGGGCAGGCAGGCTTGGGGGGGGACATTGATGGTGAATGTTATCAGTAATGTTGGAGGGAGTGAGCCGTAACTAGTGGCTATATAAATGCAAATTTCTCATTATTCCCTTGCTCTTCCATATGCTGCATTGGATCAAGTTTGGTTCAGCTGCTTCCCCGGCAGCTCACCTCCTCTTTTTCTCTCTCACACCTTGTTATGCTTCATCTATCACTAGATTATTGCCACGGAGGCGACTCCCCTTCTGTTGTTGACCTCTCATATCACTTGTTGATAAATTAAATACATTTCTCTCTTCTTTTTCTTTTTTTTTCTTTTAAAGAAAGGACAATTGAGCAGATCGTTGATTTCTCGCCCTCCTTTCAAACCCTCTTTAAATGCTGCATACTGACATTCCTTGCAGCTGTGTAATTATTCCCTAAATACACCATTAAGGTCAGAAGCAGTGCAGCACAGAGCAAGTTAAAAGCCTATTAACACCTGAAATGGCTTCTTCACTGTTGACGTGTTACGTAAAGCACTGTGTGCTGCAATGTCTATTTGTATTTATCGTCTGACGATTCAAACTCAAATACTACATAATGTAAGAAAGGAAATGGTAATGGTAATTCTACTTTGGTGCTTAATGTTATCTCAATTCGAATGAACACAACATGTTTTCACACGGCTCTAGGTTTCACAACGTCAGCCTATTCACCAGTGCTGTGAAACCTAAGTCCACAAAAAATCTTTTTCAGATTCTTGTTCAAGATGCTCCACTCAGCATATGTGTAAAGTTGTAGTGTTAACAACAATCCCCCCCCCCCCATTTCACTTAGAATCGAAACCACTTCATTACACCATTTATTGACCCATGTTACATTCAATACTATTTATTTTGTTGTTTTCCCAGAAAAAAATCCACTATCTGTAAAAAGTCCCCAGAATACTCTATTCTAACTGCTCTGAGGAAATAGGGTTTGGAAATGCAATAACTTTAATTGTACCAAGTCAAACCAGATCAAATTTAAACAGCAACAATTGACTTCCTATAACAGAAAGTAATTTAAATGCTCACAGAGCTGCTGGGAAGTTAGTCAGGGGGAAGTGATATTGGTCCTGTTGTAAGAGAACTCCAGAAACGGTTGAATCACCTGATATGGACTCAGTGTTCTGTTCCAACAAAGAGCTTCTTTCATGTGCCGCTTCATTCCAAATATCCTAGCTAATCAAACAGCGTGTGTGAGACATAAAAGAGTTGTTTATTGTGATCATGGACTCAGAGTAGTGGGGGCCTCCTACTGATCAATAGTCATGTTTGAAGGTTTGCTCTTACACAGCTCAATAGGAAACGCACCGCTGGGCCCAAGCACAATGTCAGCCTCGGATCAATGTCGTCGTTAATTGCTGATTCATACCCATCATGGCTGATGAAGATGAATGATGGCAGCAGCAGAGGAAATGATCCGAATGAAATGGGTACCAAAATCCCCCTGTTTTCTTTCTACCTTTACCTGGCCATCGCTCTGTTTCTTTCCAACCGCCAAGGTCTGTCTCTGACTGTCTTCTCTCTATTAAAGAGGCTTGTCAGTGGTGTGTGAGAGAGAGATGGTTATTGATTCCTCCTGAGTGGATAAACAGTTTGGAGTTCAGTCTACTTCTCTCTGTTGTCTGTCCAGCTGATGTCAGGATGATGTGGTGGTCGACAGCCAACAGGCAACATCTCTCGGCGGTTAGAGAATAGGTTTTACCTGCACCGTTAACAGTCAGAAATGCAGATATACCAAGCAGAAATGACTCTATGGTCTGGCTTTTATGTTCTAGGATTTTTCATTAGGGCCCGAGCACGAGGCTTTGCGGTTATTTCTGAGGGGGTTAATGTGCATAAAAACTCTTGAAACTTTGCATGGAAGTCAGGTCCCAGACCCATGCGTTGCTCAAGGGCTCTATAGCGCCCCCTAAGGTGAAAACAGAGGCAAAATTTTGTTCCACTGAATTTCCCGAAACTTGGTGGGAAGATGTTATAGACCAAGACGAACAAAAATGTCGATACGTAAGTGTGTAAACTCGTCTAAACGCCTTTGTCGTACCAACATATAAGATGCGCCAATTTGTACTAGTTCTAGTATATATTTGGTATAAATTCTCAACTCCACTCAAATATTATTTATAGAGCACTTTTAAAGTTTGACCAAAGTGCTGTACAAAAAGAAAACATAATAAATTCATTGGTTGGACTTGTAATGTTCTCTTAACTGTCTTAATCTATGAGAGGTCCAAATCCAGAAGGAGTTGTTGCTGTTCATGTTTAGGTCAAAGGAAAAATCCAAGCCACCAGCATTTATTTGTTTGACACTTTTTCACAGACACCAGAATCACTTTTCTGTCCAGCTCATACATGTACACTTTGTAACCAGGAGTCATGTAAAAGTGTGGAAATTACAACTTGTACCAGCTGTTTGTGGTTTTGTTGACCTAATAAAACAGCTCTGCTCTGCCCAGAGGCTGCCCAACCCTGTGCTAAGTAGGTCTGAGTGCCATCTGCTCAGTTCAGTCTGTGGTGCTGCTCCCGAGTCACCACACTGTTATACACAGACTTTAAAAGGTGGATTATGAGGCTCAGTCCCATTTCACCCCTTGCCCCTACCAGTTTGCCCCTCAGATTTGCATATGTATATGTAGTTGTAGGATGATTCATTACTTGTTGCAGGAGAGGGATGGATTGGAGAGAAATTTAGAAATTGGCCCTTTAAACAGAGATCAGGAGCATGAGCCAGTTTAACCGAATCCAAAGAAATGTATAGAAAAAATGCAAGGTTTAGCAAGGTTGTGGAGCTACGCTAACCACACCATAATCTAGTCCACTTGTATTCAAGTGGACTAGATTATGGTGTATTCCACTTGTATTCAAGTGGACTAGATTATAGGTATAGTAGGTGGAGGGGTATAATGACAAATGCGATCAGGCCTAAAATTGATCCATTATAATCAATATCAAAATATCACTGCTAACACAGCCAAGAAGACCAAACATTTAGGTTTTATTTCTGGTCTTTTGCAGCTCAGGGCAGCGACAGATTGTCAGGTGTCAAAACTGGTTTCAAGAAGGTTTATCAGTGACACCGTGGTCCATGAAATAACAGTTTTTACTGCAGCCACGTGTATTCTCCTCTGTCTCACTGACAAGGTAAACATATAAATACACTGTTTACTCTTAGACTGGCAGTGTCTTGTGTTTCTGATGCTGTATGTCTCAGCCTTCAGTGTTACTCATGTATTTCTAGCTCATTTTTCATGAATTTCTAATGACCATTTTCTAATTTGTGCTTTCTGCACTATTTGAAGACGCCAGTTCAGATTACACCCCGCTCTCGCCTTCGTATTTGTAGCCTTCTTTGAAGTAAGAAATACTCCAAATTTGAACCAATTCCGTGGACATACAGTACAACAAAAATGGTTTTGTTCTTGCCTATAGCTTCACTTATCAGTCTCAATGCCAATTACTACTGTGTGTAAGCGTCACGTCTCTTTCTCTCCTCAGATCCGGTGATGACATTGAGTACAACAGATACACTGAGGACCACTATAATAGGTACAGCAAACATCTGTGTTGTGTTTTTTTATAAATGGTTTACACATTTATATGATTTTGCTTCTCATGCTGTACACGTGTGAAGAAGCCGAGCAACTGATCAAGAGCTTTTGCATTAGGATGGATACTATTAAGAACCTGAAGCAAACAATTTAAAAAAAAAAAAGAAAATTAATGAATTAATTTCTTAATTTGTATGTCGAACACCTAAAACTAAATCTGTGTTCCATGGCTTCTCAATTCTCTGTGATAGAGTGACTGATGCGGCAGCTCTCGGTGACCTCTGAAATCTCATCTCACCATTTCAGTGTTTGCTGAATGTATTTTCCAAGTGTCTCAGACGACACATATTGGGGCTGGGAGGAGGAAATGGGTCACTCACTGAAAACAGGAATTACCTCAACTCCCCATTTGTTTCTGACATGAGTTGGCAAGCTCACATCCTGTTTGATGGCAGCGTACACTAGACTCTGAGGTTGGAAAAAGATCTGCTTCTCTTTGACAGCTGTTTGCAAATCCAGGAGAAGATGGAAAGTGTGAGTGGAACCCTGGTTAATCTTGTTGTATTCGGCTTTCAGCCATTTGAACTATTTTGTGTGGATGAATGCAGCTGTTGGTCTGCCCTTCCTCTCCCCTCAATTTAGACTTTTTCTGCTTGGAGACAAAACGACAAAGGATAAGTGACTCACATTCTGTGACAAAATCCTGAAAGAAGAGAAAGTGACAGAACAACTGTAGCTCTAAAGAGGATTTGCTGGAAATCAAGAGTGTGTGTATTAAAATGATTTCCATCTGTTGGATTAACATAATACAGTCTTACTCAATCATTTCCTAGGGTAGTGTGTGGTAATAAAATGAAAAATACAGTATTTATGCTTTAGGACAGTTCTAAATTTGGTCAGATTAGACCAAACACTGGATACAAGGGTTGCCATTTATGCATGCACAGTGTCATTTGGCGTCCAATACACCCACCTGACCAATGTGTGAGTGTCTCCTGGCTGCCAACGATGATGTTTCATCTTGTATTTATAGCATCTGTGACTACTAACGAAGGTGTGATAGAAACATAACAGCATGTTCAGTTTTCTTTTGTTATTACATTTTAAATGGTGTCATTTTGCAATTACATTTTACTCTCAGTTCACAAAACAACAACACTCACTGCAAGTATTTGGCGAGGGAATGTTCCACTACAGCAATTTAGAGAGTTGTTAATTCAGTGAAAGCAGCAGTTGAGTTGGTTATAAATCCCCCCCACCCTTCTCTTTTAAGCCCCCGCTTGCATTTCCTGCTCCATCAGCCACTCTGAACTCCCTTTAGCTCACTGCATGAAGCCAAAATCAAATCACAGCAAAGTTGCAGGAAAACCTGAACACACACAGAGAGGCTACCGTATGAGTCCTGACGCAAACACTCACAAGCTGAGATAACACTTGTAACACAAAAATCTTCCATTATTAAGTGAAATATGCACAAATATGGAGGGTAATGTTCATGATAACCAGAACGTAGCATTATATAATTCGTCCACCTTGGCCCAGCATTTCAGAACCAACAAAACTGAGAAGTTTGAAAATAATACTGACAATGACTCAGTTACTTGTAATTACCTAGTTTTTTCACAACTCATTTATGAAATATCTTACTTTCAGTTTTCACCAATGGAAAATACAAAACAACAACCTTGTCTGTTCCCTTGACTTTCCACAGATAAAGATTAAAAAAGAACATAAAAAAAAGCTCAAATCAAACAGCAGTGGACTGACAGCAGCTCACTGCCCCACCACAGGCTGAGAACAGAGATCACTGCTGGCAGCCAAGGACAGGTGGAGGAGGAGAATTGTGAAAGAGAGGTGCAGGGGAGAGAGGGAGAGTCTGACAGCATGAACGACGAGTATGTTGGCAGCTGGCAGTCGCTCAGATAAGCACTCTACTCAGTTCATGCATCATGCTTTTTGTCTTTTCCTCAATCGGTCACAGGACTTACCAGGAAAACGATAGCTTCACTTGTACCATTGTACATTTTCATAGCTCTCATGCTTAATCGCAGGAGAGTCAAGCGTCCCAACTCTTATTGGTTAGTGTTGGACCTGTACAAATTTAATTTAACCCACATATTTTAGAAATAGGTGTTGTAATACTATACCAAGATGAACTCCCACAGCATCTTAGGTATATGTTTAATACTTTGTCTTGTCATTTGAGGCTGGAAAGTTTGTAAACTGCTCTCTCTTCCTGCACCAACATCCATTGAGGATTTCAAACACTGAAGACAAATAATAACACTTTTGAACTGATGAAGGCAGCAGAGAATCAATGTCTTCTCTGAGCTGTGATGTAAAATCAATGGTTTTCTCTATGTCCCTTGGTTTTGGCTGGAATGTGCAGTTTACAAAACTTCAATTTTCTGTCAATCATTCAGATAAATCTCCAAACGCATTCAGTAGTCATTAAAACCCTGCACAATTCAAAAGTCGTTGACTGACAACACAACACAACATGCACACACAAACATGATGAATGTCTGTAAATGTTGACAGTATTCTGTGTGTTTGTCCAAATTCAACACAATGTTCTGAGCAGATTTCATGCTGGCTGAGTTTTCTGCAAAAGCCTGTAGGAATGATCATTTATGTATTTATTTATTTATTTATTTTATTTTATTACATAGCTTAAGTGTGCACGTCTAACTTTTCAGTCTCTGTAGGACGAGAGACACCATGTGTAGCGTCTACAATGCCGTCCTATAAATATTAATAAGTGTTTATCTGCTGGCTTGTGGATTATCAGCTTAGTTAGGTACAGTAGCCCTTGTCAACCAACACACCCACACACACACACATATGCCCATTCTTGTCTTTCTGTAGTTGTGAGGACACTAATGCAGCTTTTCCACTACATGGTCTCATGCAGGATAGTACCTGGTACCTGGCATATTTTTTGGTACCTTCTCTGGCGAGGTTCTGAGTGAGCTGTAGATCAGTTAAAAAGACTTAACAATGCTGAAAACTTACTTAGTTAATCTCCAACATTCAGCATGGAAATCTCAATATTAAACAGGAGAACCGCTATACTGCTGTATTTCCGCTATATTTCAGTTCAGTGACTGTGTCAGACGGAGTCATGCAGGAAGTATTGAACGATTCTGTGAACAAATCTTTTTAACTAACTAACAGCCGATTGCCTAACACTTACCCTCACTTTGAATACTTTGAATTCTCCATATACTCTATTATTTGTGTATTCATTTCCAAGTAACCTAAGCCTCATTCCAGTCCTGCTGAATTTTAAGATGAATGGTGATGTGGAGTTTCACAAATTGTATAAAAACCAAATCTCGCTGACCCCCCTGAACCATTTCATATAGAATCTAGAACATGGCAAACAAAACAATGTTCATTATTCATTAATTAAACAATCTGCTAAAGCATAGTTTGAAATATTGGGTGCGTGCAGGTGTGTTTTATGAATGCTTAACTGTGTGCATGTGTAAGTGACGGGGAAGGCGATGAGGTGTGTTCATGTGTGTTCTTCCTCCAGCTGTAGATGGCTGCTGTGATAGACAGCAGAGGTTGACAGGCAGAGGGAAGGAGGCCTCCTCTATCGCGCGCTGCATCAAATTGGAGCTGTCAGCGCGCTTTCTCCCACAGCACAACACACACTGTCAGACAGCAACAACAGTGGGAGAAAACACAGCATCGGCAAGCGGCAACATGCAGGAAACACTAAAGGACGGAGGGTGGAATTGTTTGGTGAAATCAAATCAGTGCCGCTCATTTATTTTTTATAAGATAAATCACTCCGTCCTTCAGAAAGTTTCAGCTCACCTCCAGCAGGTAACTCCAAGAGCCAAACAGCTGCTGCATGTCTAAGACCAGATTCACTTTCAGTTGACTTTCATCTCTAGCTACATAATGATTGCAGAGCTCTCGCTCTCAATTAATTTTTTATAGATCGCTTTAATGTATTTATTAGAATAAAGGGATATTTAAAGCAGGTTAGTGGATGACACTGAGGAAAATGTCCCTAGTTTAAGGTTTTTAATATTCAGTACTCCGAAGCACTCCCTCCTGAGGTACATTTGAAGGTTGCAGCAGGTGCAATTTTATATGTTTTATTACTATTTAATCTGTTTTCTTCCCAAATCAAGTGTCTTAGTCTAACCTGCTGTGGCTGTCACCTTCATGTCTATTGGTTCCCACTGAAGATGCTAATTTGTGAAATCATTATTTTCAAACACAAACAGCTACATCTCTGTGCTGAGCCAAGGTGAAGAGGGAGATGCACTAAACGGGAAGCTGGAAAGTTGGTTTAATAAAGTCGTTAAATGCACCACTTCATGATAACTGCTTGGTCTGGTTCAGTTCCGCCTTCAGCGCTCTAGCACCTGTCAAACTGCTGCCTCGTCTTCGTCCTGCTAAAGGTTGAACATGCCAATCAAACTAATGCAGGGAGAAGTTTAATATTGAAATAAATATATGCAGTATGAATGTGACCTGATTACATTTGACCCAAAGGCCTGAATACCAAAGAGCTGTGTGAACAGACAGGTCATCATTCATCCCACTCTCATTCATCTTCCAACAAGCAAGCGTCATCCCTGATAAACCTGGTTCCTGCTGACTGTGCGTGTGCGTTTTAGTTTAGGACAGCGGGGTTGTGCGGAGGATAGTGTTGTCTCCTCACAGCAAGAAGGTTCTGGGTCCAAACCTGGATTCTACCGCTTCCTGCCACAGTCTAAAGATTTGAAATGTGGTTTAACTGCTCTAAATGTCCTATATACTGTGTGAATGTGAGTCTGGTTGTGTGTGTCTCTTAAAGACACTATGTACAAAAGACATAGTCTCCGAGTCCTCGCACCAACGAGGACACGGCATCAGGGTCAACTCTACTGCTTTCAAAAGAAAGTCAGTTTGTGTGCAATATTAAACTGTATATGCATGAGTTTCAAGCTCGTATGTTTGTGCTTGGCAGGGTCTTTGACTACCAGCGTGTTCCCTCAGTCCCGGTGGAATCCAGCGCGGTCAAGCGGCTTCGTCCTTCATCCTCCTCCTCCTCCTCTTCCTCCTCCACAGTGGCTCTGAGGATGAAGAGCAGCAGAGCGTCCAGCGGGAGCAACAACACACTCACCACGTCCTCCGGCAGCAGCAGCAACACTAAATGTAAGAAATGATGCCATAATATTCACACACTCCCATTTATTTACATCAAGACAGAGTGCTTGATGTTAGTCTCTAAATGTCAGCTTAGGTCTCTCTGACATTTAGGATATCAGTAATAGCATGAAGTGTTCTACTCCACTTAACTTTGAAGACAGATACCGCTCGTTTTACTCAGTCCTGTTCATCTGACATAATTATAATATTATAGATTACGCTGCAAAGCAATACAAATTAGAGAGTACAACATGTAACTGACGGTCACGCGTTAAGGGGTGTTTCCATTTTATAGAATCTATCAAGGGTTATACTTAAGTACAACTGCACTTACTCCTCTAATATAATGCCTGGAATGGCTTAACCCACGCAAAGAATCATGTCAGATGGTAATGATGGGTAAAGATGAAAACAACCCTTCTTGTGGTTGTCCTTCGGAAATATTTTCAGTTTATTTTAGGTAGTCGATTACTGTGGGGGATGATATCTACTTCCCCCCCCGGGATGGGATGCTAGTCCATCACTGAGTACCTCCTCCGCACCTCCATTCATGATCATGAGAGAGGCTCACTCCAGAGCAATGTCCAGCTGATGGCACAGGGTGATACACAGGTGTTTTAAACTCTTCAACCCTGTTAGTGCAGGGATCTGAAGCTCACACATGCAGCTTGACCATGGTGGTCACATTTGTGAAGACATACTCATCTCCAAATCTGCAACCGACATGAGGCCCTTGGTAAATCCTGCATCACTCTGTGATCGTTTCCTTTCTGCCACCCCTGAGCATGTTATCTTCTGTATGTGTGATGAGTCGTTGCACTGGTAGGCCCTCGGGGAAGTGGAGAGAGGGCGGGTGCGGGTGTGGGAGCCAGATGGTTTCTTCATTAAATGCTTCTCTACCACGGGGCTCTCCACATTGCTATAACCCAGCCGAGCCTATCAGTGCTGGCAATTAGAGTGAGTTAATAGTGCATGGCAAATAAGAATTGTTTATACTAGTTTATTACAAGCTTTAATAGTTTTACTGTGCCCCATCACAAGGAAATTAGATTGCCTTTGCAAGCTTCTGAGGTCAAAAAGCTTTCAGTGTGGATGTAGTTTTCAGGGTCGTTTGTCGAGCTGCTGGTGGCACTGGTGGTCCATTAAAGAACACAGTGAGGGTGAAGGCCCCTGCAGTTAAAGGAGGTGGGAGAGCAGTGCAGCACTGAGAGATACTGATGGTGCAGGACTACAGACTTGATGACTGCAAAGGGTCACTGGATGACATTTGCATCTGCATGGAGTTTGTTTCGTGCCTGCGGAGAGCTGCTTCACATGTTCCACTAATACTAAACAGGGGTCTGCATTAGTCTAGAATTCCACACATGCATACTGGCTTCTCACATTCCATTCCAGCCTCACCAGGACTTTGTCCTCATTCGTATTTCCTTGTATGTATAGTAACAGAATTTGCACAGTGAGGTCCAGCCTTGATGTTGAGTGATATGTTCCTTCTCTGCTGTTCACGTTCTTACCAGTGATGTTGGACTGAGGCCAGTCACATCCCAGAGATGAAACTGGGAATATTGCTGCTGTAATCACCTGGCATTCTCATGTGTGAATTATGGCTGCAACTTGTAATTGATTAATCAATTATTAACAGATTCCCAAAATAATTAACAACTATTTTGATTATTAATGAATATTGGTTTGAGTTTGAATGAACATAAAACCTAGTTCTCCTATTTGAGCTTTGTAAATGTGAATATTTCCTGGTTGCTGTGACAGTCAATTTTATTCATATACAGTATAGCCCAACATCACAATTGCCTTAAAGGGCTTTATAGTCTGTACAGCAAGTGAACTCCTCCGAGGAGAAACTCCACAAAAACCCTTGTTCAGTGGGAAAAATGTGAGAAACCTCATGAAGAGCCACCGAGACAGACGTGCAGTCGGTCACATGTATGGAAACAAATTCAGCAGATTACAAACAATGACAGGGAACATAAAATATGAGAATGTAAATTGTGGAAAATACAGCTAATAGATGAGAGGCAGATGGTTACAATAACTGTAACATCAGCTGGTATTAACATTCATCATTCAAACACTCCATCAAAAATGAAGATGATGAAGTAAGTTGCAGCCCTGTAGTTGGAACAGAAAGGGGAATGAAAGAAAATCAAAGTTCATGAAACGTCATGGACTTCATTTTCATTTCAGTCACCTGCACTGTCAATATGTCCTCAAAGCTTGCATTGTTGTCTGTTTTCTTTTACAAAAAAAGTACCACACCAAATCTCTCTCTCTCCCTGTCTCTCTGCAGTGAAGATGGCTGAGCTTCTTGCCATAAAGAGAGAGTTGACGGTGATCAAGGTTCAGATTGACGGTCTGTTGGACAGTGTGGACAAGATGGACAGACAGAGGAAGGACTGTTCAGGTAAAGACTGAGAGTGGTGGATTTTGTTAATTGTCCGTGTGTCTAGTTGGTCTGGAATCAGTTTTGTTTTGTTTTGTATTCCTTTATTATACTTGTGTAATTAAGTGTTACCCTGCAACAAAAGAACAATACATCTCCCACATATGTGTGTGTGTGTGTGTGGAAGTCTCTGGTAGGCTGTGAGGACACATTTGGATTCAAACCTGTCTTTGTCACAACTTTAAATGGCTTTTTGAGGATTACGACTTTGTTTTACGGTTAAGGTTAGAGTTGAAATGCTTACCGTCTATGAGTGTCCTCACAAAGAATGCTATGCAAACATGTGTGTGTGTGTGTGTGACATCATTTTGCCTTATTTAGATTCAAAGATATTGTCACACAACAGGCTTTTTTTTTTAAATAAATATATGAGTCAGTATGTATCAGGTTCCATCACACCTGGTTTGATCTACACAGAGATCCCGTTGTAATAAAAAGAACATTATCTGCATCATGCATCAGTCTGAGACAGATCTAATCCAACCAGAAAACGACTGAACATTAAATTGGAGTTTATTATTGCAAATGATCTGTGGGGAGTCAGACTCAGTGTGCTGTCAGTTGTGATCCACTATCAGACTGCATCTGTGACTAATGGTTCAATGATAAAACTGCCGCCAGCGGAGCGTGGTTATGACAGCGAAGTAAACACCGATAAACAACAGCCTTATAACCTTTCATAATCTCCACCTCAGTTCTCAGGAGTCATCTTGTTTGTTGTATGTCATGTGACATGTTTGTTTGCGTTGTTTGTCTGTCTTGGCTGTGAGGACAAACACGTGACCATTTACACGTGTGCACGACAACTTAGAGCATCACAGTAGATTTATATGGTTCTGAGACTGAAAATTGTAGGATTTCACATTATGATTAGATTATATTCGTAATGTAAATTTTCACAAATTCATCCTGCAGGCTAGATTGGAGCCTCTGGGGGGCCAGTTCTGGCCCACGGGCCGTATGTTTGACACACCTGGCTTAGACTTTTAGGGTTTAGACTTGGTTTAAGGGTAAGGGAATGCATTATGTCTGAGTGTCCTCACTGACCTCACTGAATGGAAGTCAATGTGTGTACTTGTAGTGGAGGTACTTAAAATACCATCTGCTCCTTTACGGTCAAAGTCAAACTACCTTCAGAGCTAAATACACTGTAGCATGACATACTGATGGTCCTCACAATGGTACTGATACTGCTCTGTGTGTGTATGTGTGTGTGTGTGTGTGTGTGTCAGAGTGTCCTCAGAGCAGCGAGCCCAGTGTGTCAGGTTCTCCTCACCACGGTTCAGTCAGCAGTCTGGAGAGAGAAAGTCCTGAACCAGGAGAGGCCAGCGAGGATGAGCCACTGCACTGCCACCATTACTACCCCCACAGGGTAACTATATATACCTCTACTACCACTATGCTTTAAATACCCACTTCTAGCAGTACAGGGTTAATATACTGCATACCACAGTGCCCTCCCATTATCTTGAACACAACCTCATGCGATACCCAAATGTCCCTGTACCGTCAGCTTCACCCACACCACACTGCCACTTACTGCTCTCTGCTTACTTTTGAAGTTAATGTAATTCTGCCCTCTAGCGGTCAGTCAATTAATAACACCCCATCAGCAGTAAAAACAAAATCTGGGACATAAATTATAATAATTATTTCATAATATAAAATGTCCATGGAATCCCACTGCATGTGTTTTAACTGACCAACAATCCAAAACATCTAATCATGAAGATTTTCTTTACTTTTTTGAATACTTTTGACGGAGTGGAAATCATTTTAATTATACATTCATCAAGAAAATGGGACAATGAATCCCTTCATTTTGTGCGCGTTAAAAGCAATTGTATGTGAATGTACAATTCTATACAAGTTGGCAACCTTTAAAAAATGCCAGGGAGGTTTATTTGTTTAGTATTGTCTGGTCTGTATATTTAAATAATGGTGTCTTGAAAGCACATTTAGGCTGGGCATGTACTTTATGCACAACATAACAATAATATAATAATGATAACAAGAGTCAATGTATTGGCCTTCTGTCCATTCATTCACACGTCTTAACAGCGTCTCCCTGCTCCACACTGCACAGAATGTGCCTGAAAACAATGTGAGTTATCTGTCGCCTTGTGGATATTTTATGCAGCACCTCACCTGTGTGATCAGCCGCGTGTAGCCGAGTGTTTCTGTTCCTTTACAGCGCAACATAATGATATAGAATTAGCCTGCAAAGCTTCGTACCTGCCTGACAGAGCAAAGCTGTCTCATTAATCTGAGCAGAGGCAGCGAAAAGACCAACCCATAATCTGCTGCATTGTTCCTCTTACAGGAAGGAACTGTGAATAAGAGAGTGTGTCAGTAATTACCGTCTCTCTCTGTCTTTGTGTGTGTGTGTGTTTGTGTGTGTGTGTGTGTGTGTTGCTAAATGACATCAAAATTAGGGCTGAACGATTCGAGGGAAATTTCTAATGCATGAGAATAAATACATGAGAATTTAAAGACAGGAAGTGTTTTCAATATGCAGGTATTTTATTTGTTTAAACGGGCACTGAACATAGAACAATGAAAAACAGAATGATTAGACTGCAGCCTTTGCAATGTGCTAATAGATTCAGCTGGATTTCAACATGAAAATGATAGATTGCTCAGTTGGAATAAAAATACTGTCAGAGCAGGTGCGTGACAAGTGTCTTGGTGTTTGACTTCAGTGCCCTCAATGTTCAAGTGTGTCTTTTTTAGTGACATCTAATGGTGAGACTGCAGAGTGCCACAAAAGGAGGACTCTGGTGCTCACACCTCATTTTTCCAAGCCAAAGAACTTCAGTGGCCTTTGCGTACCACAAAGGACGTAAACACTCTTCCACCAACTCCATTTTGTGTCGTAGGCTTCTCTTAAAAACGTCCGTCTCTGCTGCTGTAGAGACATTTCAGTGCAACATGATGGCCTCCGTAAAGCAAGGCCCTTGTCCTAAGTGCTTATAAAATGAAAATCAAACTATTATTTATTTTAAAGTGTGTGTACACTTATACAAAAATATCATTAAATTCAGAATGTTACACACCGGAACTTTAACTGACCTAAAGTCCTATTAAGAGCTTCTTACTATGTCTTCCAGATAAAGCAGCATCAGTCTGATCTAGAAGACGACCTGTGAAGCTACGGCCCAGGTATGAACTTTTTGTTTCTTTAAGTATCACAGAGTTTGTAATAAGATCAGGTGATCCCATGACCTCTGTATTAGTTCCACCAGCAGATCAATGGAGCAACATGAAATAAATAATTGCAACACTGAGTGCTGTTGGTTGTGCTTTGGAAATACTATTGTTAAATATTATACCATATTTTACTAGATCTTCAAAAACAAAGTAACAAAAAAAAAAGACCAAACATATGTAGGATTTATTTTTTTAAATGCATGTCAGGCAGTGTTTGCTCGTAGTCTAAATTATGACACAATAATCAGAAACAATGATTATGTAGTTAAACAAAATGTGAATGAAAAGAGTTGTGTTGATGTGTTGTCTGCACTTGATGAGTTGAGCTTACCTGGTGAATTTTCATGTTTCTTTTATTTCTATTTATTTATGGAGCTCTAGAAAAAAGCTGTAATCGACTCCTGTTCCTGTTTGCTTTGCAGACACAGAAGCTTGAACAGCTGGGATTGAAGATGCTTCAAGGAGATAGATTTTATTATTTGAATTCGACATCATCACTTTTTAATTGAGGTTTTTCAGTCCATAAAAAATGCACGGTGCATGGTGTGATGCTCCATCTGTAAACCACCATAACAACTATGAATTACTCCCTTTCAGGCAGCTATTGATTTTAACTATATTATCATTGTACACTGTTTAAATTAAAGGGCAGAAACCTGAGACTTTCTTCAGCTACTTCAACAGATAATTAACTGTGCTAATTATTATATTTCGGTAGCATTTATCTGTCTGTCCGCAGATTATGGCCCATGGAAGAAATACACAGATTCAGTATTTTTCTGAACAATTGTCAACCTTGCAAGATTGGGGACTGTCACTGTACTGACACTACAGGAAACTGAGCAGCATTGCGGAGGTTTTTGCTCTCCCTAGAATGCTTTCCCTTGTTTTGCCGTCTTTGACATGTTCAGTGATAATCCAAAAGTAAACTGATGACTTGTGTTTTTGCAGAACTTTGAGTTGTCGCACAGTCTCTGAAATATGATACAGCAAACAAAGGAGATCACCTACTCTATCATGTTCAGTACATAATACACTGTAAACCATATCACTGTACTATATTACAACTAAAAAGAACTCATATTGACCCCAGGTATCACACTCTGACCATGTTATATTTGGTATCATTTGCTTCCAATGACAATGTGTGAATAAACCAGTGTGGCAGCTCCTTATCACACACTTCATTTTCATCAGGCCTGTTAGGTATCAAGCTCAGTTTTACAACTCCTCGTCAAATTCACTCAGGACACCACTGACTCTGAAACTTTCATGACATTATTATTAACCCCTCTGAAAAATAATGGCCATTAGTTTCTGCTTTATCAAATAAACACCATTTCCATCAATTTGTCACCATTAATATTATTTGTATTCTGGGTCATTGTCGTCATTATTTTCTGTAACTGATTTTGACGATGAATCACAGCCAACAAGACACGACACATGAAAACTTTTTCTCCAGCATCTTTACCCACCTGGACAATACCGACAACTATGACTGTAAATATGTTCAGAACTTATGTAAAGGAAAAAAAATGTAAAATATTTGTCAGTTTGAAAAATATGTATGTGTACAGTAGTGGCTCTCTTTATACTAAAACACAATTTCCAAGGTTATAAAAAAAAAGATAATGATTTAATAAGAAATTGTGCAACTGAATCATTTTGGAAAAACAGACACTGACACTTCATTTGGCTTCAGTGTAGCTTCTGCTGTTGATGCTTTTGTGTTTGTTCTCAGTGCTGAATGTATTGTATTTTAATGTGAGTGTAGTAAAAAATGTTTTTCATAAAGTAAGTGTGTTGCAGCTTTGCACTGATAATAATAATGATGATTTTATAATGTGTTGTATATGATTTAAATCAGGACTAGGAAGCATTCTCCTTTTACTTGAGTAACAACAGTAGTTTTTCCTCTGATCTTAAGTGTGAGGTCTAAGGTCAAAGGTCAGTTTGAAAGGTCAGCCTTTTGGACAGTAAAGTTTATCTTATCTTATACTCACAACACTCTCTGTTCCAATCACCGGGGGTTTCCCTCTGACTCTGTGTTTTTTCTTTGGGTTTATCTTTCTGTCTCTCTGTGTGCATGGGTGCTTTACAACAGGAATGTTAAAATCAACTCTGATGTAAAAATTTGACTTAAACTCCATCACAACATCTAATTGTAGACTATTACTGTTTCCTGGTCATTTTTTGCTAAAGCCTGTTCTCATCTGCCCTCCGTCCTCCCTGCCATGATTCCAGTCTTTATTCTAATCCTCAATAATCTGATGTGTAAATATATAAACCTTGAATAAACTCAAACCATTAGTTGAAACACTTTCACATCCTGCATGGCATCAATTAATAAAGGTGTCTGAGGAATAAGTAAAAACAAATACTTCTAGTGTTTTGGGGGCCAGAGCTTTGATTTGAGGGTTAGTTACACTTTGTCAAAATGAAGTCTGCTATTATGCTATTTTCCACACTTACCGAACCCTGGCTCTAATCGAGTATTTAGCAAATAAATGATTTTGGTGCTTCAGCTCTTGGCCTCCAAGTTTTGTATTTAGAGTCACACAAATTAGTTTCAAATTTGTCAATAATCGGTAAGTTAATGGCATGCTTAACTGAAGTGAAACTGTCCTCTCAGCAGCCTGCTGTAGTCATTGATTAGACTCCAGACAACCTTTGAAACCAGCAGGGCAGGTTGGGGGCGTGTGTAGCTGATGATTACAAATGGCTGGTGGTGGAGTTTTTGGAAATGATCGAATTGGCTGCAGCAGAACGGAGTATTTACACAGGGTAAGTCTTCTCTAACATCAGAATACATAGAATTCCGGAACTGGATTATGATTCACCAGTATTCGAGTGTTCTGAAGACCAACTGGGACCAACATTAAAGCCTTATCTCTGTCTCTCTTTTTCTTGTTATCGTTCTCATTTTCTGCACTCCTGCATGTCGCTGTTATTATGACTCTACTCTTTATTTTTCCTGCACAGGGTGCTTTTCAAAGTTGGTCAGTCTGGTTGGTCACTCTTCACAAGCACAACAACTGTGTTTTTTTGTGTTTAGATTTATTTTTCTTTATTATAGAGAATGTCAGCTGACAAATGGATCGATGTCAGGAGATGTTTGAGTTTGGAGTGGGGGGTAGTGAGAGTAAAGTCCTGACCTGTTTGTTTAACTACGAAGCAAATAGCTTTATTTTGTTGGTCAACCATTGATTTTCTTGAAATTCTTTAATTGGAGGAAGGATAATATACTGTATGTAATTTGTAAAGATCCTGTATAGTGTTGTATATATGTATTTTATGATATAAACTGAGCAAAGTTACTTATTTTTTTTGTTGTTCCATGCTGTGAAGCCAGTTGTGACTGTAACAGTGACAGATATCCATGGCTGCAGCAGTGTCCAGCCCTCTGACCACTCATGTGCTGAACACAGGAGATGGCATCCCAGCATCCAAGATGGCTGTCACTCTGCATCGACTCGACTCTGAACTGAAGATCTGGAACATGCTGGGAGTCGGGTATTGTTTGAACTTGTGGACATAAGACATCCCTGCACAGCTGAAACTGTAGTGAAAGAAACCGTTAAATGCTATACATTTGTTTTATCAGGAATAACGGATTTTAGCTACTGAATAAAAGGCTACCACATTACCACATCTATGCCTGCTCAAGCTTATAAAATCTTTGCAGAATATATTTGCAACTTAATCTCACTATTTGACAGCATTTTCTGGCTGGAAACAATCTCTCACACAAGTCCACAAGGAAAATTCATTCATTTCACTTAATTTTTTAAGCTCACAAGAACATCAGGGCTGCTAGACTTCTTCATCAGGGAGGTTTGTGCCTCTTAGGTAATTCTAGACAAAGGCTTTCAAACAAAACAACACACTCGTTTATTGATGGAGGCAGCAGTGGATCAACAACTACTGTATGCTGTAATGTAAAGAGATTTTCTCAATGGACTTCTGTGCAGGGAGTGAGGGGCAAAAAGTTAGGAAGAAGCAGTCTAACAGCAAGAAAAAATGGCTAATTTAGATATGGTAGACTTTAGTAGGCAGAGATTTTATTAAGTGAGCATTTTGTTAATTGGCTAAAATCAGTCCAGTACCTCATAGAGTACAATCACACTTTAAAGAACAATAACTTTTCCTGTAATGCTCTTAGATTATCCTTGAATATAGAAGACAATATGTCATGTGTGATGGGAATTTTGAAGGTGCATCTTTCACCATGATGATTTTTAGGACAACGAATGAAGACGGCCGCTGCTCAGGACTCATCAGCCAAGAAGCTTTCACTTCTGGCATGTACAAGCTGCGCTTTGAGACTGGTTCATACTGGGAGAGTCGCGGCCAGACCTCCTTCTTTCCCTATGTAGAGGTGAGGTTCGAGATATTGCTGACATTTACAGTATGTTATTAAATTGAATTGTGATTTATTGGCTTACATTTGAACTGCTGACTTGGCATATTTCCAATACAGGAACAAAGCTGTTATTCAGCATGGTGTTTTATCATCAGCACTTCTGTGTGTGTGTTTGTGTTTGTACAGGTTGTGTTCATCATCACAGACCCTGGGCAGAGATTCCACCTTCCTCTGCTTATGAGTCGGTTTTCCTACAGCACCTACAGAGGAAGCTGAGGGCTTCATGTCACCAATTTGTATTGAAAAGCTCATGTGTTTGACACTAATTGGGGATAAATAGTCTCTATCACATATGCTGCAGTCAGAAACAAAAGAAGACATTTACCATTTCAGTAAGAAACCTTGATGAGGTCTGGAATTACAAAAACTACAGCAACAAATTCAAAGCAAACCTATGGGATTGTAGAGAGAATTTCATGTTTTTCATAAAGCAATAGTTTCAGTAGAAAAACAACTCAGATTTATTTATTTATATTGCATCATTATGAGTATTAAAAGCATAGTAATACTAATAATACACTACAAATTATTAGTTGATCGCATTGTTCTACCTCTGTTTTTTTATAATTCTTTTGAGTTTTCATGACTTAATTTTTTTAAAGCAAAAATAAATACATTTTATTTCCAGCTATTTTACATTAATGATTTGCCACATTTCTTTGTCTTTAACTCCTATTAAAACAAATTTGTTACATTGTATGGATGTTTTTACTGTTGCAGCAACTAGTTTGAAGATGTCACCTGAGGCTCTCTCATTTTCTCTGGTTGAAACAATAATTCGCAGATTAACCATCATTTAAAACCGTTTATTCTACGCAAGACTCGAAGTTTAAATACAATCAAGATAATATGATTCCCATCCTTTATCTTTAATTTTTGTTTTGTATTTATCTTATTCATAAATAAATGAGTTAGTTTGATGAAAGCACTTAACGATCAGCACAAAAGTAGCTTGGAGCAACATCATACTCCGTTTTAATGGACGAATATTATGGTCAAGCACATTGTTTTGCAAACAAGCAAGGATAATGGGGAGAGCACGACCTCTGCTGGCCAAAGATGGGTGGCGCACTCGGAACAGACGAGTACGGGTGGCTTTTAACAACTAGTTTAAAGATAATTATGTGAAATTTTAATTTAAATGTAGGATACATCATGGATTAGATAGTTGTGAAGATGGGACGTAGTATAAAAACTAAGAATGAAGTGAACAGAATCAGACTAACTGATTCTAACTCTTTCTACGGAATCAAGTAGGAGTAACAGGCGTGACCGATTTCATCCCTGAATGTAATAGACTAATCATCAAACACAATTTGGTATCAAATAAGTGTTTTTTTTCCTGGAAAAGTCATATACAATGATAAATTCTCAGTTAGAGGAATATACTACATAAAAATTGTAACACAAACAAAAACGATTTATTTTCAAAATGATTTGGGGCAGGCGCAAGAGAGCCCACCCCTCGGGCCTTTAGATCATCGTCGTTGCTTGATGACGTAAAATTTCGACATTCACGCTGTTATCCAACTACTTCAGCTGCATGAAATCAGTGAACTTCGCCAAAGACATTCAAATAAAAAGTAGTGTTTTTGAATACAATACTGGGCATACGGCAGAGGGAGGATGTCTCAGTACCTGAGGCTCCTCTCGGCGGCGGTTCTGCCTCTGTGCCGGGCTGGAGGAACCCGGGCTCGGCTCTCTGTTCTGAGGGCAGGACGACTCTTCACAGCCGGATACAAGAGCTCCTCTACCGCGGTAAGTTAACGTGTACGTTTTACTGAAGTTACATGAATTGTACTTGGGTCATCATCAACGTCGTGTCCTTTAAACGTTTCACGACAGCTCATTTCCAGGTCAAATCGGATTATCTGAAGACATTTCAGACGAAAAGTATAGCTCAGTGTTTGTTTGGTTAACTCAAGGCAATATAGCAATATAAAATATTATGACCTCATACTAATCGTATTTAATCTAGTTTTCGATTCGACACTAGTCCGCGTAAATGAAACGTGCCTTATACGACAATAATGTTATCTGTATGACAACAATAGCACGCATGTGGCTACCGTTATTGCTATGTCACGGTTTGGTGATGTAATCGTACAGGTTTTGTAAGATGACCGGTTTAGTAATTATGTATTTGTGCTTTAGCTTATACTAGAAATGTGCTTAATTTATTATCAACGCAATCATTTTCTACTTAAGTATTTACAGAAATATGAGTGATTGGGTCAATACATATACTTGTTTGTTATTATGTATTATTCTCCTAAAATCCTAAAAAACACGTTTTATTTATTTACTCATTTTATGATTGTACTCTTATATATAAATAAATTACAATTCAGGCCCTGGCAGTAATATTTATTTTATTTTAGTTTACATTTAAATTGTTATAGCTGGATTTGTTCATTTTCAAAATATCAACAACAATGACCACAGTGGAAGTAATGGAATTTTTAGTCTGAAGACTGAAGATGAATGTAGTTGTAGGGTTCACCGTTCAGGAGTTAATGAAAGGATAAGTAGGGGCGAAGGGAAAATACAGAGACAGTCGTACAACATTATGGATGCCAACTGCCACAAAACACTATCAACAAAGAATCTTGACTATACAAGATAGTATAGTACACACAAGCCACTGCCTTATTTGTTCCTCTAGCTGAAATTTCAGAAAAAAAGTAATTTCACAGAACTAGGGATTTTTGTTTTGACCCTCGTGAATTACTTAACTCTTTCAGTGGACATTTGGACATGTTGGGTAACATGACATGGATGATTGCAGAGTTTACGACAGCATGGGATGGAAAAATAACATATAAATCCTTTGAATTTAGTAAATATTCTATACTATGTTTCAAGACATGTGGGCACTACTAATACTATGTGATTTTAAAATAGTCTAGTATTGTGCTGCTACAACTGTTTGGATGGAACAGAAATGAGGTAAAAAAACTGTTAACTTCTCTGTAGTGTTTACCATGTTGACTTGGTAGTTCATAACAAACCCGCGTAGCTCAAACCAGTTTTAGACTAAAAGTATACAAAATAATGTCAACAAGGTTGACTGCTTATCTTTGGCTGTTATTCAGAAATACTGTAACAGCATTATTTCACTGCTCACTGAGATGACTGCAGTTTACAAGGTCGGGTATTATTAGAAAAATGTGACCTAGAGTGTGTTTGTTTACCAGCCAAATGTTGTGGTAGTAAAGTCAACTTGGCTGGCAGTACTTACAGTGACTCTGTGGGTGTTTTGCAGAATATCTGTCGGACTCCAGCTAACTTCCTGTTGAGGAGCAGATTCCAGTCAGCTCAACGGCGACTGTACTCTACTGAACCCAAAGGTGAGAAGTGGAATGTGTGCACATCAACCCACAACATGAAATGTATTATTTTTAATTCATGTACTGTCTTTAAAACACATTGACCTGCAGGAATTTCTGTTATATATTTTAATGTAATGTCAGTTTTTTTTTTTTTTTTTTATCAACGACCTGATAAACGACCACGGCTTTATGTTAGAATATTCCTGTTATTATATTTGTTTGGTATTTATACATTTCTGTTGTGCAAGAAAAGTGAAATTATTTATTAGGGATGAGCCAATACAATACTGAGTATTGGTAGTGGTCCGATACTGGTCAATATCTCTGGATCTAGGGCTGCAACTAACGATTATTTTCATAATCGATTAATCAAGTAATCGTTTAGTCCATAAAATGTCGGAAAATGTTAAATGTTGATCAGTATTTGTTAAACCTGGAAATGATGATGTTGTCGAATGTCTTGTTTCGTCCACATTCACATTTAATGATTTCTTTGTTATATGGTGCAAAGAAATGACAAAAATATTCCCATTTAAGAAGCTGAAAACAATCAGAAATCTTGTTTTAATAATGAAAAAAAGCTTCTAATCGTTTATCAAAATAGTTGACGATTAAAAATGCAAAATCTGATACAATCCAAAAATCCCTGCTTCACTAAGCACAGACTTTAAATATGTAAATACAAATCAGCATTTTAGCTGAATCATGTAGGCTGTTTATTTCTCTTAAAGAATTGTCTTTCAAATAGCTAGCACAAATGTGTTAACCGCTTCATAGTTTAAGAGATGTAAAATCACTGTATCAGACTGCACTTCAAACAACGTGATAAATGTGAGAATCAGAAGATATTGGCAAAGATATGAAATGTTTACATTTTCTGCTGCCCAGGTTTCAGTCCACATGTATTTTGAAATATGGAAAATGTAACTGTAAACCACAAAGGTGGTTGGTTTTATTCAATTGACAGATATGTTACAAAACCAATAATCTGAGTTTCAGATGGAGGAGGAGGAAGATCAAGTGGAGGGAAGAAAGGAGGTGGTGCAGGAAAAGACTGGTGGAGCCGAATGCAGAAGGTTTGTGATGCTCCATGTGTCATTTGGTCTTCAGGGTCTTAAACCTGTTCCTGTGTTAACATCTACACCTGCTTTTCTTCTACCCTTCAGGGCGACTTCCCCTGGGATGAGAAGGATTTCCGTTACATGGCGATCACCGTGGCTGGAGTTAGTTCAGCTCTGCTCTACTACTACTTCAGAGACAATGGCAGAGAGATCAGTTGGAAGGACTTTGTTCACAAATACCTTGGCAGAGGCCTGGTGAGACACACTCTGAGATCTTTATTTTGGGATATGTTGAATTATTCTTCTTAGGCCAGGCTTGATTCCAGGTCACCTCTTAAGATTAATGGGAAAGACAATCTGGCATTTTCTAACAATCTTTAGCAAAAAGAAAATGTATAAATAAATAAGTTCAAATTGAATCATATAGTGTTATATAAAATCAACATTTTCTGTGCAGGTGGACCGGTTGGAAGTCATCAACAAACAGTACGTCAGAGTCATCCTAGTACCAGGAGGTGACGCTAATACGGTGAGCAGAAACAAACCGAAAGCTGCCAATTTTAGTGATTTATGATAAACAAGTGTTTTAAAGCATCAAAATGTGAGGGGCTCGTGTAACTGCAGAATTTTAAAACCACACAGCCAACGCATGTTAGTTGTGTCACCGATGTGTTTTTGTTTAGTCTTCATGTATTTAAATTAAAAGGCTCTGCATTTTTCTGTTGTACAATTATAATTATTGTTGACGTAAAATAGTAACATGAAAATACATGTGCAGAGCTACGTTTGGTTCAACATTGGCAGCGTGGACACGTTTGAGAGAAACCTGGAGATGGCACACATGGAGCTCGGCTTGGAACCATCACACCGAGCCACTGTAGTGTACAGCACGGAGAGTGATGGGTGAGCTTTTGAGGATAGACAACACAACAAAAAAAATGCATTACATTCAAGACAATTAGTTAACTTTAGCTGAAAATGTGATTTATTATCAGGAATCCACCTCCATTGTGAAAATAATGAACATATTATTTCCCCTCTGTGGCCGTAGCTCTTTTCTCATGAGCTTGCTCCCCACCCTGCTGCTGATTGGTTTCCTCCTGTTCACCGTGAGGCGAGGGACAATGGGTGGAGGCGCAGGAGGCGGGAGGGGTGGGCCCTTCAGCATGAGCGAGTCAACAGCAAAAATGATGAAGGACAGCATTGATGTGAAGTTTAAGGACGTGGCTGGCTGTGAAGAGGCCAAACTGGAGATCCTCGAGTTTGTCAACTTCCTGAAGAACCCACAGCAGTACCAGGACCTTGGAGCCAAGATACCCAAGGTGTGCTCCCCACTTTAATATTTAGTTAGTAGTGCTGTTAGTAGTATGTTTCTGTATAATTTGTGTTTGTTGACAGAAAGAAATGTTAGTTGTGTCTCAATTCAGGGGCCATTTCCTTTAAAGCTAGTTGCTTCACAGTGCTGGAACTTCATTTTCCCATATTTAAGGCACCATTTAATGCAGCACACACATGTCTTTCCATCCCTGAGCAACAAATGATCTAATGAGTGGATCCTTCTTGGCCTAACCTATCCCAAGATTCATGCACAATGGATGTTTTAAAAGGAAACAACTACTTTTACAAGAGTAAACACACTTGAATACGAGCACCAAGCTTCAACTCAATGGAATAGCTAATGGCACACATAAAGGGGAACCTAAAACTTGAAAGTCTGAGCAGACCTCAGGTACTGAGGAGCAGAATAACTGAATGCAGCTTCACTTTGTTTGGTTCTGCTTCTGGGAAACACACAGTAAACCTGTCCCTGGTGATCTTCGGGCTCTGGATTCTTGAGGGAACTAATAAGTCTAGGATGTGTTTTGGTCCAAGACCATTCAGTGCTTTGAGACCAAGAGTAACATTTTGAAATCTATCCTTTTGACTCATGGGAAGCCAGTGAAGTTAAGGTTAAGTGAGTAAATGGTACAGTAGAATTCATTTTTTTGTTGGGTACAATATATTTCTGAAGTTGTACAGTTCACTGACATTAAATTAATTTCATCTTTTGTGTGTGGTATCCCAGGGTGCGGTTTTGTCTGGTCCTCCTGGAACAGGAAAGACACTGCTGGCCAAAGCCACAGCTGGAGAAGCCAATGTCCCGTTTATCACTGTCAATGGCTCCGAGTTCCTGGAGATGTTTGTAGGCGTCGGTCCAGCCAGGGTGAGTGAGGGATGAGATACGAGCTGACCCAGAAGACTGGGTCTCGTGTAGTTGTGGTTGTTGATTTAGACTGAGTTTCCTCTCCCTTAAAGGTGAGGGACATGTTTGCCATGGCGAGGAAGAACGCCCCCTGCATCCTCTTCATCGATGAGATCGATGCTGTAGGGAGGAAGAGAGGAGGAGGTAACTTTGGTGGTCAGAGTGAACAGGAGAACACCCTGAACCAGCTGCTGGTGGAGATGGACGGTAGGCTGATAAACAACACCAGACACGGATTGCTCTACTTTCAAACTTGAAGGTTTTTGTTGGTTAAATTTGTACATCTTGTGCTTTTTATACAGGTTTTAACACTGCGACTAATGTGGTGGTTCTGGCTGGAACGAACAGACCTGACGTTCTGGACCCTGCTCTGATGAGACCAGGCCGCTTCGACAGACAGATCTACATAGGTAGAGTTCAACCCAGAGCTGACCAGTGAAAGTAAAACCTGAACACAACGACGGTAGCTCAGCGAGTCGTCTTTCAACTTAAAGGTTGTGGGTTCGATTCCTGGCTCCGCTAGTGCCAATGTGTGAAAAAATTCAGAAAAAGACTGTGAGCAAGAAACATTAAAATATTTGCATGCTTTAGTGCTGCAAACACTTGCAGATGCTGTTGATCCTTGAACACTTGATGTTTCAATTTAAGAACTTACATTTTGAAAGTTGACTGAAGATGGTTCTTCTCCTCTCTGGTCTCAGGTCCCCCGGACATCAAGGGAAGGGCGTCCATTTTTAAAGTTCACCTTCGACCAATCAAAGTGGACCCAAACATGGACAAAGACACGCTCGCCAGGAAGATGGCCGCTGCTACACCAGGATTCACCGGTCTGTAACGGCTGCATTATTGACTGTTAACAATAATTTACAGTGTAGTCACTTTTTTTTGTTTAAGTCTTACTAACGCCCAGTATGTTTAAGTCTTGTTGTAAAAATATGAATCGCACTACCTTCTTCTTCTTGTGTTAAAATGTGTTTTGGACTTATTTTGTCCATGTCTCTGAATCAGGAGCTGACATCGCCAATGTCTGCAACGAGGCTGCTCTGATCGCTGCCAGATACCTGGGCCCGTCTGTCAATGCCAAACACTTTGAACAGGCCATCGACAGAGTCATTGGAGGTCAGTGTCAGAGTTGTTTTCATCTCTTTGCACATATGCTTTTCCTAACTCTCATGTCGCACAGTGTTCACCAGCAGGTTAAGTCGCATTACAGTACTAACACCGATAGATGTTTGTTTTCAATCTTTTATCTGAGTCGCACTCCTGTGTTCTGTGTACGTCTTCAGGTCTGGAGAAGAAGACTCAAGTCCTACAGCCGACAGAGAAAAAGACTGTGGCGTATCATGAGGCCGGTCACGCCATCGTAGGCTGGTTCCTGCAGCACGCGGACCCACTGCTGAAGGTAGAACTTACACCGACTAACACTCATGTCTACAATACTACGGTTTTATTTTTTGAATAGATATTTCTCACTCTGTTTTTATTCTGTTCTCACTTAAATTTTAGTCTGATTAATGTATATTGGGAATGAATGAAACTATAAATCTCATGTCATTTATTAACATGAGTTGACATGGTAACAAACTTTTAGACAGACAGACAGTAACAGTTGTGAAAAATAAATCAAAGCAACAAGGCAATCAAAGATGGCAGACTTCAAGCCTCTGGCGCCCTCTGTTGGTCATGTTGACAGACACAGAGCCACCAAAAACAATACTTCACTTCCACTCCGTGGTGTGAGGTAATAAATGAATCAGGACTAAGAGAAAATTCCCAGATCACTCGGCACTAATCCCATTAAAGTCTGTCAGGACTGGAGAAATATAAATACTTCTGCTGCTGTGATGTTGTTAGCTGTCGCTGTGAAGAAAAAAAGAGCTTTGTTTAAACAAACACAACACATTTTTGTTTTACTTTTGTTTAAGGTGTCGATCATCCCACGTGGGAAGGGTCTGGGTTATGCTCAGTACCTGCCCAGAGAGCAGTACCTGTACAGCAGAGAGCAGCTGTTTGACAGGATGTGCATGATGCTGGGAGGCCGCGTGGCTGAGCAGGTCTTCTTTGACCGCATCACGACTGGAGCTCAGGACGATTTGAAGAAGGTCACACAGTCTGCCTATGCTCAGGTAAACAACTACAGGGTTCTCTGGATCCGTTCAACTCTTAACTCGGTAGAACACTGACCGCTCGTTCTCCTCACGGCTCCTCAGGTGGTGCAGTTCGGTATGAGCGAGAAGGTGGGGCAGGTGTCGTTTGATCTGCCCCGGCAGGGCGAGATGGTCATGGAGAAGCCATACAGCGAGGCCACGGCTGAGCTGATTGACGCGGAGGTCAGAGAGCTGGTGGACCGAGCGTACGAACACACTCTGCAGCTCATCCGGGACAAGAAGGACCTGGTGGAGATGGTGAGACTCTCTAATACACCTGCTGTTTGGAATTTGAGTGATTTAGGGATGTGTCTGATACTGATATCACAAACTCTACTGTCTAATGATACAGATATTAGTCCAATACAGTCTGTGTATTCTCCAACTGTGGAACAAGTATTGTTCTCCCAAAAAAACTGCTAAAATGCTTTTTATTTACATCTGTCCGATAACCGATCCAGTGATTTGGACTGATAACGATTCTGATTCCCATCCCTAGAATGAATGCAGTTAATTTGTGCTGTAAACAGGGTAAACACATTACATCCACTTTTATATATGGTCGATCAGAATAACGTAAATAACATGAGCGAAATGACACTAAAAACATGGCGTAATTTTTCTATCGCTGTTACACAAGCTTAAGACGAAAAACCTTTCTATATCAGTTTTAAAGAACCATGAACAGGAATTACAATTATGTTAAATCTTAGACTATAAGCAGCAGAATGGTGATGCATAACCCGTGCTGTATGCACTGAAATCAGGCACCACTATTTTTAACAATGTAAAAACATAGAGGCTACGTCAGCCTGAACATTTTAATATACCACTAATTCACATAGTTTGAATGTCACTTCCTGTAGCTTGTACTAGGCCTGAACAATTAATCGGATTCAACTCGAAATCGCAATGTGAAATTATCAAATCGCACAGGCTGTTCTACGCCCTAATGCTAATGCCCCATTTTTGTTTTTAAATCTATAGCAAAAATGCGTTTTAAATTGCAAACACAATATGTCAGAAAACGTGCAATTGTTTTACCCAAATCGTCCAGCTCTAGTCTTTACTATAAATGATGAAGAGCTTCATAAACACATAGGAATTTATCTTTTTTGGATGCTTGTTAACATAAAAAATAATTCTGAATGTTGTAAATGTATGTGAAGAACAATCCCTTGTATTCCAGAGGAATGGTAGAAATGTGGGCTTTAAATTGACAGTTTTCAATACTGATTTCATCCTCAGGTAGGAAAGCGTCTCCTGGAGAGGGAGGTCCTGGACAAGGCCGACATGTTAGAGCTGTTAGGTCCACGGCCGTTTGAAGAGAAGTCGACGTACGAGGAGTTTGTGGAAGGGACGGGGAGCTTCGAGGAGGACACGAGTCTGCCGGAGGGCCTCAGGCACTGGAACCAGGAGAAAGGAGTGGAGGCTGAGGAGAGCAGCCCAGCTCAGGACAAACAGCAGGCTGTGTAGAGCTGGAAAACGACTGTCCACTAAGACACACGAACGCTTTCACGTCCCAGGTGCAAAAACTGACCTACGTTTGTATTCACATTTACAGTGTCTGGGATATGACAATTTAAAAGAAATTAAATAATTCAGACCCTCCAATTATTCCCAGAATTACGAGCAGTGAGTTCCCCGCACCATCACAGTTGTCTCCTCAGCACTCCTTTAGTGTTTAGTTTGATGTTACATTATGGGCTAAAATAGAAAGAAGGGGGCAAATAAGTTCAGAAACAACGAGCATATTTCACTATTCATGAAATGAATGTAAATGGTGTGTATTTATACTGCGTGTACAGACTGATAATTCCTTTTATTTATTTCATGAAGTCTACTCTTACCCTCTGGACTGACGCCCGCCTTCTTCGTAATAAGAAGGAAGGTCAAGCTGAACAAATTGATATTTTGATTTTTACCATTTTAAATATTTTGCTTGTGTGTATTAAGTTTTATTTAGTTTTTTCCTGTAGTTTTTGACAACATTTCAGAGCACGTACAGTTTCAGCTAGTCCAGTGTCGCAGTCCGTTTTGATTTGTTTTATGCACAAATCTTACCCTGATGCTGCGTCAGTGGTATGTAAGTGTTTGAAGCACAAACGTTCACACCTCTGAGGAGGTAGCGTTGTTTGTGCAGTTGCAGGAATATGTATACAAAACAAAAGAAAAATAATTTCTGCTAAATAGAATACAATTTCTTTGTTGCAGAAAATGTTGGTGTGCATTTCTGTACTTTGCAACAGTTTTGGAGCTGGCATTGAAGTTTAAGAACTTAATATACGAGTTAAACTTTAACAGGTCAATGGAAGGAAACTTGTGCTGGTAGGTCCATTTTATCTCAGAATCTAATCTGCTGGTGGAAATTAACAATTAATTGCTGGATATGACAATAAAAAGGAATAAAATAACGTACCAATATGTAGAAGCAAAACATTTATTGATATTTCTTTGTGGCATCCAGGTCAATTTTCTCTTCTTTAAATGTGTATATGATGACCTTTAGCGGTACGGTTAGATATCCTCCTGTAGCTGCTGGAGTTGGACTGACACATCTTAATCCAGGCCTACTATGCCATATATTTAGGCTGAAATTTAAAAAAAAAAAATGTTTTTTTCACTGTTTCAGACATTTTCAGCTCGAGTTAAAGGCCACATAGACCGGAAGCTCCAATGAACGCTGCGTTTGTGTGTGTGTATGCGTCATTACCTCGTTTATAAAACCCTAAAGTTTCAGAACAAACAGTTCAGTTCCTCACCACTCCTCTCACCACTGTAGCGCCTCCCGGTCCGGGCACTAGTCCAGCCACATCCGGTTGCGTACATTCAACCGCAGAAGAAGAACTACTCTCGTTGTAGCTGCTGAGATGCAGAGCATCCACCGTGCCAGAAGGGGGAGCTGTGTATCTGAGAGCTGGCCTATCTATTACGTCACTTCCAGGTACCTGGCCAATCACAGGACAGTAGGAAAGCTAGCCAATCACAACACAGTCCACGTTCTGGAGGTCTGGTTTTGGTCTGAAACAGCACGGCTGACGAGAGCGCCAGTGAGGAGATATTTTGATCGGCTCGTTTGCAGCGATTAGTAGGTTTTGAACCATGAAAACAAGTTAATATATCTAAGTAGACCTCCATAACTAACATATGTGTGATACAAGCATTCTATGTCGCCTTTAATTGAATATTTCTGTCTATACTGACCTTTATTGTCCCGACACGCAAAGAAAGTTGGCGAGTAAATGCTTTTCCCACATTTTATCTGTTTATTGATAAATAATTTAAATGTAAAACTCTATATTTGTACAACACATCTGTATCAAAAAAGCTACAAATTGGCTGCATTTGTGTAAATAATGGCAACGGTTCTCCACACACAAGCTGCACTGTCGATACCTGTCCACCAGGAGGTGCTCCATGTTCTCCGCAAAAGTCAGCTTGTTTCATCTCCTCCATCAGAGCGAGGACTCCTGTTTCCCCAGCTGCAAACTGAATTAGTCTAAATCAGTTTTTTATCAAAATCAAATAGCCCTTTATCTCCACCACAGAGTGAAGTGAAGGTTATCTAAACAGCGGAAAATAACATGTGACATGTCCCACTGTCCCATGTGTCAAGTTCATGTCAACAAAAATGTTTTTGGAATTTTTTTTGACATCCTTCATCTTTTTGCTCTCCTTTAAGCGTCCTGATTGGTGCGTTGGTCCTTGTTTATGTCCAGTGGCAGACGAGCAGTGAGACGAGCAGAGAGCTGAAGAAGAGGGAGACAGTCAGGGAAACAGCCGCCGCTCCGCCACATTCCTTAGCGTTCTCCTGTTGATGGTTAACAAATTAGAGCTGTTCAGTTTCATTATTTGTACGCAGTCATAACTTCTCATAGTAAAAATGATTATTACGTGCCAGTTTTGCAACATAATCTGTCATTAGCTGTGTTTATGGCATCAAAAGGTCGTTGTTAAAGTGGAACTAAAACCCCCTCTTTCTGCAGCTAATTCTGCTTAAGCCTGGCCAACATTAGATAATTGGCAAGATTTCAGTCCTGTTCAGCTTCTGATTTTAGGCTCATTTGAACAGATTATCTGGCCAAATAATCCTACAGTGTGAGGGGTTAACAGACGCAGATTGGTTTGATAACCAATGAGAGCGAGTTGAGCGGGAAACAGACATTACATGCTTTTGTTAGAACTGTAACTTGTACAAGCCAATTTGATTTTGTATTATAAGATACAAGATAAGATTTCAAATCGTGAAAGATTCAGTTACATTCTTTATTTATGAAATTTTATTTTTAAATAAATTGATCTAAAGAAGTAAAGTAAGCAAAGTAGCCAGTTATCAGTTTCTCTCAGCACATCAAGTGTCTTCATTTGTGTGTGGTTAAGTGTGTGAATGTGTGTCCACTGCTTCAGAGTCTGGGTTTTAAATCTGTGTTCAGTGTGTTCACAGTGATCCCACAGCACTGACCTTTGGGTGGTAGGCGTGACAGGATTCTGGACGCCGTCGCACCTTCTGGGATTTCATCCTGTTGCACTTCACTGTGGCATTATGTTCACTGATGTTAAGGAAAACAGAGAACTCACAGCTCAACACCAGCACTGGGTTTTGTTTTAACATCTTGATATTTCAATTAATGTTAGGATTAAATTGGGAAATGCGATATAAACCCGTGGTGGCACATTTAGGATTTTCTTTTTTAAGATTAAGTCAACAAGATGTAGTCTATTGATACTGATTCAGATATTATTCTTGATTTTAGAAGAAACATACAAGAAACAACATGGCATAAAACCAGAATTAAAACACTTTCCATCCTGATGAGTAACATGAACAACAAAAACAGAACAAATTATAGAGAAAAAAAGAAAGACTCCATGAGCTGTGCATTTTGCATGTTTGAAAAGGAGTAGGATGAAGTAAACACTTATTTTGTCCAACCTTCTTAATTAGTGTCTGCTGCTGTGTGACGCTAACACAAAAACAAAGACGTTTTAATCCTTCAGACAAAAAAATACATTTCCATACATAGAACTAGAACTGTAGATCTATGACGAATACTGTATGTCATGGATTAGTATGTCGTCAGAAGTTTGACAAAAAAGTCTTAGTTAATTATGTCGGCCAAAAAGTCACCAAAAATGTCATAATTTAGAATGTCATAGTACAGTAAGATAATTCAGTATGTCGTCCAAAATGTGACAAAAAGTCATACATTAGTATGTCTCCCAAATTTTGACAAAAAGTCATAGTAAAGCATGTCGTCCAAAATCACCCAAAAAAGTCATAGTATAGAATGTCATCCAAAATCACCCAAAAAAATCATAGTATAGCATGTCGTCCAAAATCACCCAAAAAAGTCATAGTATAGAATGTCGTCCAAAATGAGACAAAAAAGTCATAGTATAGTATGTCGTCCAAAATCAGTCAAAAATGTCATAGTATAGTATGTCGTCCAAAATGAGACAAAAATGTCTTAGTATAGTATGTCGTCCAAAATTTGACAAAAAAGTCATAGTATAGTATGTCGTCCAAAATTTGACAAAAATGTCATAGTTTAGTATGTCGTCCAAAATGCGACAAAAATGTCATAGTATAGTATGTCGTCCAAAATGAGACAAAAATGTCATAGTTTAGTATGTCGTCCAAAATCAGTCAAAAATGTCATAGTTTAGTATGTCGTCCAAAATGAGACAAAAATGTCATAGTATATAGTATGTCGTCCAAAATGAGACAAAAATGTCATAGTATAGTATGTTGCCCAAAATGAGACAAAAATGTCACAGAATAGTATGTTGTCCAAAATGAGACAAAAATGTCATAGTATAGTATATCGTCCAAAATTTGACAAAAAAGTCATAGTATAGTATGTCGTCCAAAATTTGACAAAAATGTCATAGTATAGTATGTCGTCCAAAATCTGACAAAAATGTCATAGTTTAGTATGTTGTCCAAAATGCGACAAAAATGTCATAGTATAGTATGTCGTCCAAAATGAGACAAAAATTTCATAGTATAGTATGTCGTCCAAAATGAGACAAAAATGTCATAGTATAGTATGTTGTCCAAAATGAGACAAAAATGTCATAGTTTAGTATGTCGTCCAAAATCAGTCAAAAATGTCATAGTTTAGTATGTCGTCCAAAATGAGACAAAAATGTCATAGTATATAGTATGTCGTCCAAAATGAGACAAAAATGTCATAGTATAGTATGTTGCCCAAAATGAGACAAAAATGTCACAGAATAGTATGTCGTCCATAATGAGACAAAAATGTCATAGTTTAGTATGTCGTCCAAAATTTGACAAAAATGTCATAGTATAGTATGTCGTCCAAAATCACTAAAAAAAGTCATAGTTTAGTATGTCGTCCAAAATCACTAAAAAAGTCATAGTTTAGTATGTCGTCCAAAATCAGTCAAAAATGTCATAGTTTAGTATGTCGTCCAAAATGAGACAAAAACGCCATAGTATAGTATGTCGTCCAAAATTAGACAAAAATGTCTTAGTATAGTATGTCGTCCAAAATGAGACAAAAATGTCTTAGTAAAGTATGTCGTCCAAAATTTGACAAAAAAGTCATAGTATAGTATGTCGTTCAAAATCTGACAAAAATGTCATAGTTTAGTATGTTGTCCAAAATGCGACAAAAATGTCATAGTATAGTATGTCGTCCAAAATGAGACAAAAATGTCATAGTATAATATGTTGTCCAAAATGAGACAAAAACGTCATAGTTTAGTATGCCGTCCAAAATTTGACAAATATGTCATAGTATAGTATTTCGTCCAAAATGAGACAAAAACGTCATAGTATAGTATGTCTTCCAAAATCAGTCAAAAATGTCATAGTTTAGTATGTCGTCCAAAATCAGTCAAAAATGTCATAGTATAGTATGTCGTCCAAAATCAGTCAAAAATGTCATAGTATAGTATGTCGTCCAAAATTTGACAAAAATGTCATAGTATAGTATGTCGTCCAAAATGAGACAAAAATGTCATAGTATAGTATGTTGTCCAAAATGAGACAAAAATGTCATAGTTTAGTATGTCGTCAAAAATGTCATAGTTTAGTATGTCGTCCAAAATGAGACAAAAACGTCATAGTATAGTATGTCGTCCAAAATGAGACAAAAATGTCTTAGTATAGTATGTCGTCCAAAATGAGACAAAAATGTCTTAGTAAAGTATGTCGTCCAAAATTTGACAAAAAAGTCATAGTATAGTATGTCGTCCAAAATCTGACAAAAATGTCATAGTTTAGTATGTTGTCCAAAATGCGACAAAAATGTCATAGTATAGTATGTCGTCCAAAATGAGACAAAAATGTCATAGTATAGTATGTTGTCCAAAATGAGACAAAAACGTCATAGTTTAGTATGTCGTCCAAAATTTGACAAAAATGTCATAGTATAGTATTTCGTCCAAAAAGAGACAAAAACGTCATAGTATAGTATGTCTTCCAAAATCAGTCAAAAATGTCATAGTTTAGTATGTCGTCCAAAATCAGACAAAAATGTCTTAGTATAGTATGTCGTCCAAAATGAGACAAAAATGTCTTAGTATAGTATGTCGTCCAAAATTTGACAAAAAAGTCATAGTATAGTATGTCGTCCAAAATCTGACAAAAATGTCATAGTTTAGTATGTTGTCCAAAATGCGACAAAAATGTCATAGTATAGTATGTCGTCCAAAATGAGACAAAAATGTCATAGTATAGTATGTCGTCCAAAATGAGACAAAAATGTCATAGTATAGTATGTTGTCCAAAATGAGACAAAAATGTCATAGTTTAGTATGTCGTCCAAAATCAGTCAAAAATGTCATAGTTTAGTATGTCGTCCAAAATGAGACAAAAATGTCATAGTATATAGTATGTCGTCCAAAATGAGACAAAAATGTCATAGTATAGTATGTTGCCCAAAATGAGACAAAAATGTCACAGAATAGTATGTCGTCCACAATGAGACAAAAATGTCATAGTTTAGTATGTCGTCCAAAATTTGACAAAAATGTCATAGTATAGTATGTCGTCCAAAATTTGACAAAAATGTCATAGTATAGTATGTCGTCCAAAACCCCTAAAAAAAGTCATAGTTTAGTATGTCGTCCAAAATCAGTCAAAAAAGTCATAGTATAGTATGTCGTCCAAAATCAGTCAAAAAAGTCATAGTATAGTATGTCGTCCAAAATCAGTCAAAAATGTCATAGTATAGTATGTCGTCCAAAATCAGTCAAAAATGTCATAGTATAGTATGTCGTCCAAAATCAGTCAAAAATGTCATAGTATAGTATGTCGTCCAAAATGAGACAAAAATGTCACAGTATAGTATGTTGTCCAAAATGAGACAAAAATGTCATAGTTTAGTATGTCGTCCAAAATCAGACAAAAATGTCATAGTTTAGTATGTCGTCCAAAATGAGACAAAAACGCCATAGTATAGTATGTCGTCCAAAATTTGACAAAAAAGTCATAGTATAGTATGTCGTCCAAAATGAGACAAAAAAGTCATAGTTTAGTATGTTGTCCAAAATGAGACAAAAACGTCATAGTTTAGTATGTCGTCCAAAATCAGTCAAAAATGTCATAGTTTAGTATGTTGTCCAAAATCAGTCAAAAATGTCATAGTTTAGTATGTCGTCCAAAATGAGATAAAAATATCTTATTATAGTATGTCGTCCAAAATGAGACAAAAATGTCATAGTATAGTATGTCGTCCAAAATGAGACAAAAATGTCATAGTATAGTATGTCGTCCAAAATCAGTCAAAAATGTCTTAGTATAGTATGTCGTCCAAAATTTGACAAAAATGTCATAGTATAGTATGTCGTCCAAAATCTGACAAAAATGTCTTAGTATAGTATGTCGTCCAAAATTTGACAAAAATGTCTTAGTATAGTATGTCGTCCAAAATGAGACAAAAATGTCATAGTATAGTATGTCGTCCAAAATGAGACAAAAATGTCATAGTATAGTATGTTGTCCAAAATTTGACAAAAACGTCATAGTTTAGTATGCCGTCCAAAATTTGACAAAAATGTCATAGTATAGTATTTCGTCCAAAATGAGACAAAAACGTCATAGTATAGTATGTCGTCCAAAATCAGTCAAAAATGTCATAGTTTAGTATGTCGTCCAAAATCAGTCAAAAATGTCATAGTTTAGTATGTCGTCCAAAATGAGACAAAAACGTCATAGTATAGTATGTCGTCCAAAATTAGACAAAAATGTCTTAGTTTAGTATGTCGTCCAAAATGAGACAAAAACGTCATAGTATAGTATGTCGTCCAAAATTAGACAAAAATGTCTTAGTATAGTATGTCGTCCAAAATGAGACAAAAATGTCTTAGTATAGTATGTCGTCCAAAATTTGACAAAAAAGTCATAGTATAGTATGTCGTCCAAAATCAGTCAAAAATGTCATAGTTTAGTATGTCGTCCAAAATGAGACAAAAACGTCATAGTATAGTATGTCGTCCAAAATTAGACAAAAATGTCTTAGTATAGTATGTCGTCCAAAATGAGACAAAAATGTCTTAGTATAGTATGTCGTCCAAAATTTGACAAAAAAGTCATAGTATAGTATGTCGTCCAAAATGAGACAAAAATGTCTTAGTATAGTATGTCGTCCAAAATTTGACAAAAAAGTCATAGTATAGTATGTCGTCCAAAATCTGACAAAAATGTCATAGTTTAGTATGTTGTCCAAAATGCGACAAAAATGTCATAGTATAGTATGTCGTCCAAAATGAGACAAAAATGTCATAGTATAGTATGTCGTCCAAAATGAGACAAAAATGTCATAGTATAGTATGTTGTCCAAAATGAGACAAAAATGTCATAGTTTAGTATGTCGTCAAAAATGTCATAGTTTAGTATGTCGTCCAAAATGAGACAAAAACGTCATAGTATAGTATGTCGTCCAAAATGAGACAAAAATGTCTTAGTATAGTTTGTCGTCCAAAATGAGACAAAAATGTCTTAGTAAAGTATGTCGTCCAAAATTTGACAAAAAAGTCATAGTATAGTATGTCGTCCAAAATCTGACAAAAATGTCACAGTTTAGTATGTTGTCCAAAATGCGACAAAAATGTCATAGTATAGTATGTCGTCCAAAATGAGACAAAAATGTCATAGTATAGTATGTTGTCCAAAATGAGACAAAAATGTCATAGTTTAGTATGTCGTCAAAAATGTCATAGTTTAGTATGTCGTCCAAAATGAGACAAAAACGTCATAGTATAGTATGTCGTCCAAAATGAGACAAAAATGTCTTAGTATAGTTTGTCGTCCAAAATGAGACAAAAATGTCTTAGTAAAGTATGTCGTCCAAAATTTGACAAAAATGTCACAGTTTAGTATGTTGTCCAAAATGCGACAAAAATGTCATAGTATAGTATGTCGTCCAAAATGAGACAAAAATGTCATAGTATAGTATGTTGTCCAAAATGAGACAAAAACGTCATAGTTTAGTATGTCGTCCAAAATTTGACAAAAATGTCATAGTATAGTATTTCGTCCAAAAAGAGACAAAAACGTCATAGTATAGTATGTCTTCCAAAATCAGTCAAAAATGTCATAGTTTAGTATGTCGTCCAAAATCAGACAAAAATGTCTTAGTATAGTATGTCGTCCAAAATGAGACAAAAATGTCTTAGTATAGTATGTCGTCCAAAATTTGACAAAAAAGTCATAGTATAGTATGTCGTCCAAAATCTGACAAAAATGTCATAGTTTAGTATGTTGTCCAAAATGCGACAAAAATGTCATAGTATAGTATGTCGTCCAAAATGAGACAAAAATGTCATAGTATAGTATGTCGTCCAAAATGAGACAAAAATGTCATAGTATAGTATGTTGTCCAAAATGAGACAAAAATGTCATAGTTTAGTATGTCGTCCAAAATCAGTCAAAAATGGCATAGTTTAGTATGTCGTCCAAAATGAGACAAAAATGTCATAGTATATAGTATGTCGTCCAAAATGAGACAAAAATGTCATAGTATAGTATGTTGCCCAAAATGAGACAAAAATGTCACAGAATAGTATGTCGTCCACAATGAGACAAAAATGTCATAGTTTAGTATGTCGTCCAAAATTTGACAAAAATGTCATAGTATAGTATGTCGTCCAAAATTTGACAAAAATGTCATAGTATAGTATGTCGTCCAAAATCACTAAAAAAAGTCATAGTTTAGTATGTCGTCCAAAATCAGTCAAAAAAGTCATAGTATAGTATGTCGTCCAAAATCAGTCAAAAATGTCATAGTATAGTATGTCGTCCAAAATCAGTCAAAAATGTCATAGTATAGTATGTCGTCCAAAATCAGTCAAAAATGTCTTAGTATAGTATGTCGTCCAAAATTTGACAAAAATGTCTTAGTATAGTATGTCGTCCAAAATGAGACAAAAATGTCATAGTATAGTATGTCGTCCAAAATGAGACAAAAATGTCATAGTATAGTATGTTGTCCAAAATGAGACAAAAACGTCATAGTTTAGTATGTCGTCCAAAATTTGACAAAAATGTCATAGTATAGTATGTCGTCCAAAATGAGACAAAAACGTCATAGTATAGTATGTCGTCCAAAATCAGTCAAAAATGTCATAGTTTAGTATGTCGTCCAAAATCAGTCAAAAATGTCATAGTTTAGTATGTCGTCCAAAATGAGACAAAAACGTCATAGTATAGTATGTCGTCCAAAATTAGACAAAAATGTCTTAGTATAGTATGTCGTCCAAAATGAGACAAAAACGTCATAGTATAGTATGTCGTCCAAAATTTTACAAAAAAGTCATAGTATAGTATGTCGTCCAAAATCTGACAAAAATGTCATAGTTTAGTATGTTGTCCAAAATGCGACAAAAATGTCATAGTATAGTATGTCGTCCAAAATGAGACAAAAATGTCATAGTATAGTATGTTGTCCAAAATGAGACAAAAACGTCATAGTTTAGTATGTCGTCCAAAATTTGACAAAAATGTCATAGTATAGTATTTCGTCCAAAAAGAGACAAAAACGTCATAGTATAGTATGTCTTCCAAAATCAGTCAAAAATGTCATAGTTTAGTATATCGTCCAAAATCAGACAAAAACGTCATAGTATAGTATGTCGTCCAAAATGAGACAAAAATGTCATAGTATATAGTATGTCGTCCAAAATGAGACAAAAATGTCATAGTATAGTATGTTGCCCAAAATGAGACAAAAATGTCACAGAATAGTATGTCGTCCACAATGAGACAAAAATGTCATAGTTTAGTATGTCGTCCAAAATTTGACAAAAATGTCATAGTATAGTATGTCGTCCAAAATTTGACAAAAATGTCATAGTATAGTATGTCGTCCAAAATCACTAAAAAAAGTCATAGTTTAGTATGTCGTCCAAAATCAGTCAAAAAAGTCATAGTATAGTATGTCGTCCAAAATCAGTCAAAAATGTCATAGTATAGTATGTCGTCCAAAATCAGTCAAAAATGTCATAGTATAGTATGTCGTCCAAAATCAGTCAAAAATGTCTTAGTATAGTATGTCGTCCAAAATGAGACAAAAATGTCACAGTATAGTATGTTGTCCAAAATGAGACAAAAATGTCATAGATTAGTATGTCGTCCAAAATCAGTCAAAAATGTCATAGTTTAGTATGTCGTCCAAAATGAGACAAAAACGCCATAGTATAGTATGTCGTCCAAAATTTGACAAAAAAGTCATAGTATAGTATGTCGTCCAAAATGAGACAAAAAAGTCATAGTTTAGTATGTTGTCCAAAATGAGACAAAAACGTCATAGTTTAGTATGTCGTCCAAAATCAGTCAAAAATGTCATAGTTTAGTATGTTGTCCAAAATCAGTCAAAAATGTCATAGTTTAGTATGTCGTCCAAAATGAGACAAAAATATCTTAGTATAGTATGTCGTCCAAAATGAGACAAAAATGTCATAGTATAGTACGTCGTCCAAAATGAGACAAAAATGTCATAGTATAGTATGTCGTCCAAAATCAGTCAAAAATGTCTTAGTATAGTATGTCGTCCAAAATGAGACAAAAACGTCATAGTATAGTATGTCGTCCAAAATTAGACAAAAATGTCTTAGTATAGTATGTCGTCCAAAATGAGACAAAAATGTCTTAGTATAGTATGTCGTCCAAAATTTGACAAAAAAGTCATAGTATAGTATGTCGTCCAAAATCAGTCAAAAATGTCATAGTTTAGTATGTCGTCCAAAATCAGTCAAAAATGTCATAGTTTAGTATGTCGTCCAAAATGAGACAAAAACGTCATAGTATAGTATGTCGTCCAAAATTAGACAAAAATGTCTTAGTATAGTATGTCGTCCAAAATGAGACAAAAATGTCTTAGTATAGTATGTCGTCCAAAATTTGACAAAAAAGTCATAGTATAGTATGTCGTCCAAAATCTGACAAAAATGTCATAGTTTAGTATGTTGTCCAAAATGCGACAAAAATGTCATAGTATAGTATGTCGTCCAAAATGAGACAAAAATGTCATAGTATAGTATGTTGTCCAAAATGAGACAAAAACGTCATAGTTTAGTATGTCGTCCAAAATTTGACAAAAATGTCATAGTATAGTATTTCGTCCAAAAAGAGACAAAAACGTCATAGTATAGTATGTCTTCCAAAATCAGTCAAAAATGTCATAGTTTAGTATATCGTCCAAAATCAGACAAAAACGTCATAGTATAGTATGTCGTCCAAAATGAGACAAAAATGTCATAGTATATAGTATGTCGTCCAAAATGAGACAAAAATGTCATAGTATAGTATGTTGCCCAAAATGAGACAAAAATGTCACAGAATAGTATGTCGTCCACAATGAGACAAAAATGTCATAGTTTAGTATGTCGTCCAAAATTTGACAAAAATGTCATAGTATAGTATGTCGTCCAAAATTTGACAAAAATGTCATAGTATAGTATGTCGTCCAAAATCACTAAAAAAAGTCATAGTTTAGTATGTCGTCCAAAATCAGTCAAAAAAGTCATAGTATAGTATGTCGTCCAAAATCAGTCAAAAATGTCATAGTATAGTATGTCGTCCAAAATCAGTCAAAAATGTCATAGTATAGTATGTCGTCCAAAATCAGTCAAAAATGTCTTAGTATAGTATGTCGTCCAAAATGAGACAAAAATGTCACAGTATAGTATGTTGTCCAAAATGAGACAAAAATGTCATAGATTAGTATGTCGTCCAAAATCAGTCAAAAATGTCATAGTTTAGTATGTCGTCCAAAATGAGACAAAAACGCCATAGTATAGTATGTCGTCCAAAATTTGACAAAAAAGTCATAGTATAGTATGTCGTCCAAAATGAGACAAAAAAGTCATAGTTTAGTATGTTGTCCAAAATGAGACAAAAACGTCATAGTTTAGTATGTCGTCCAAAATCAGTCAAAAATGTCATAGTTTAGTATGTTGTCCAAAATCAGTCAAAAATGTCATAGTTTAGTATGTCGTCCAAAATGAGACAAAAATATCTTAGTATAGTATGTCGTCCAAAATGAGACAAAAATGTCATAGTATAGTACGTCGTCCAAAATGAGACAAAAATGTCATAGTATAGTATGTCGTCCAAAATCAGTCAAAAATGTCTTAGTATAGTATGTCGTCCAAAATGAGACAAAAACGTCATAGTATAGTATGTCGTCCAAAATTAGACAAAAATGTCTTAGTATAGTATGTCGTCCAAAATGAGACAAAAATGTCTTAGTATAGTATGTCGTCCAAAATTTGACAAAAAAGTCATAGTATAGTATGTCGTCCAAAATCTGACAAAAATGTCATAGTTTAGTATGTTGTCCAAAATGCGACAAAAATGTCATAGTATAGTATGTCGTCCAAAATGAGACAAAAATGTCAAAGTATAGTATGTTGTCCAAAATGAGACAAAAACGTCATAGTTTAGTATGTCGTCCAAAATTTGACAAAAATGTCATAGTTTAGTATGTCGTCCAAAATGAGACAAAAATGTCATAGTATATAGTATGTCGTCCAAAATCAGTCAAAAATGTCTTAGTATAGTATGTCGTCCAAAATGAGACAAAAACGTCATAGTATAGTATGTCGTCCAAAATTAGACAAAAATGTCTTAGTATAGTATGTCGTCCAAAATGAGACAAAAATGTCTTAGTATAGTATGTCGTCCAAAATTTGACAAAAAAGTCATAGTATAGTATGTCGTCCAAAATCTGACAAAAATGTCATAGTTTAGTATGTCGTCCAAAATGCGACAAAAATGTCATAGTATAGTATGTCGTCCAAAATGAGACAAAAATGTCAAAGTATAGTATGTTGTCCAAAATGAGACAAAAACGTCATAGTTTAGTATGTCGTCCAAAATTTGACAAAAATGTCATAGTTTAGTATGTCGTCCAAAATGAGACAAAAATGTCATAGTATATAGTATGTCGTCCAAAATGAGACAAAAATGTCATAGTATAGTATGTTGCCCAAAATGAGACAAAAATGTCACAGAATAGTATGTCGTCCACAATGAGACAAAAATGTCATAGTTTAGTATGTCGTCCAAAATGCGACAAAAATGTCATAGTATAGTATGTCGTCCAAAATGAGACAAAAATGTCAAAGTATAGTATCTTGTCCAAAATGAGACAAAAACGTCATAGTTTAGTATGTCGTCCAAAATTTGACAAAAATGTCATAGTTTAGTATGTCGTCCAAAATGAGACAAAAATGTCATAGTATATAGTATGTCGTCCAAAATGAGACAAAAATGTCATAGTATAGTATGTTGCCCAAAATGAGACAAAAATGTCACAGAATAGTATGTCGTCCACAATGAGACAAAAATGTCATAGTTTAGTATGTCGTCCAAAATTTGACAAAAATGTCATAGTATAGTATGTCGTCCAAAATTTGACAAAAATGTCATAGTATAGTATGTTGTCCAAAATCACTAAAAAAAGTCATAGTTTAGTATGTCGTCCAAAATCAGTCAAAAAAGTCATAGTATAGTATGTCGTCCAAAATCAGTCAAAAATGTCATAGTATAGTATGTCGTCCAAAATCAGTCAAAAATGTCATAGTATAGTATGTCGTCCAAAATCAGTCAAAAATGTCATAGTATAGTATGTCGTCCAAAATGAGACAAAAAAGTCATAGTTTAGTATGTTGTCCAAAATGAGACAAAAACGTCATAGTTTAGTATGTCGTCCAAAATCAGTCAAAAATGTCATAGTTTAGTATGTTGTCCAAAATCAGTCAAAAACGCCGTAGTATAGTATGTCGTCCAAAATGAGACAAAAATATCTTAGTATAGTATGTCGTCCAAAATGAGACAAAAATGTCATAGTATAGTATGTCGTCCAAAATGAGACAAAAATGTCATAGTTTAGTATGTCGTCCAAAATTTGACAAAAATGTCATAGTATAGTATTTCGTCCAAAATGAGACAAAAACGTCATAGTATAGTATGTCGTCCAAAATCAGTCAAAAATGTCATAGTTTAGTATGTCGTCCAAAATCAGACAAAAATGTCTTAGTATAGTATGTCGTCCAAAATGAGACAAAAATGTCTTAGTATAGTATGTCGTCCAAAATTTGACAAAAAAGTCATAGTATAGTATGTCGTCCAAAATCTGACAAAAATGTCATAGTTTAGTATGTCGTCCAAAATGAGACAAAAACGTCATAGTATAGTATGTCGTCCAAAATGAGACAAAAATGTCAAAGTATAGTATGTCGTCCAAAATGAGACAAAAACGTCATAGTATAGTATGTCGTCCAAAATTAGACAAAAATGTCTTAGTATAGTATGTCGTCCAAAATGAGACAAAAATGTCTTAGTATAGTATGTCGTCCAAAATTTGACAAAAAAGTCATAGTATAGTATGTTGTCCAAAATGTGACAAAAATGTCACAGAATAGTATGTCGTCCAAAATGAGACAAAAAAGTCATAGTATAGCATGTCGTCCAAAATGAGACAAAAACGTCATAGTATAGTATGTCGTTCAAAATCTGAGAAAAATGTCATAGTATAGTATGTCGTTCAAAATGAGACAAAAATGTCATAGTTTAGTATGTCGTCCAAAATGTGACAAAAAAGTCATAGTATAGCATGTCGTCCAAAATCAGTCAAAAAAGTCATAGTATAGCATGTCGTCCAAACTCACCCAAAAAAGTCATAGTATAGCATGTCGTCCAAAATCAGTCAAAAAAGTCATAGTATAGCATGTCGTCCAAAATCAGTCAAAAAAGTCATAGTTTAGTATGTCGTTCAAAATGAGACAAAAGTGTCATAGTTTAGTATGTCGTCCAAAAATCAGGCAGAAAAGTCATAGTATAGTATGTCTTCCAAAATCACCCAAAAAAGTCATAGTATAGTATGTTGTCCAAAATCATTCAAAAAAGTCATAATTTAATGTCATCCAAATTTTGACAAAAAAGTCATACTTTAGTTTGTTGCCAAAAATGTGACAAAAGTCATACTTTAGTATGTTGTCCAAAATGTGGACAACATACTAAATGTTGTCCACACAAAAAATATTTTCCCAAAAATATTTTAGGCACAATCAAAATTTTGCCGCAGATTTTGTAGTTCAATTCCATATTCCTCTTTATATAATCATACTATATACATGCTAAATTATATACAAGTCTGCAGTACTGCATCAAATAAATCAACAAACAAAAAGAAACCAAAATAACAGACAATTTTTTAAAACCAAGTTATAAACCTTGTAATTAACACCCCTCTGAATCCCTGTACCGTGTAAAAATAATCTCTTTATATCGTTATTTGTACTGACTTATGTTTGGACATTGTTTTAGTTCCATACTTAAACACAATTTTCACACAACATACAGATAAAGAAAAACGTCTGGTTGTCTGAAAACTGTGCATCTTTTGATTTAGTGACCCCCTTTAGTAGTCCCCCGTCTATCGCAAACTACACTGGCGTTTATCTGTAAATGAAAGGATATATTTGATCTCTTTGGGATCCAGTGAGATTGGTCCATACTGACGGGAGCAGTCACAGTCGGCCTGAGTCACAACCAGAACCAAGTTACTGTCAGGAACCTGCTGCACCACAAACATCCTGAAACACATGGAACATTCACTCACTCACTCACTGACTGAGAAATTACTCATGAACAAGACACAGTTGTTGTTTATCTGTACAAATAATGAGCAGTAAGTAGCAAAGTTAATAAAGTTCTGTGTTCAAGTTTAATTTATTGGATTCATTTAAATTTTACTCAGGTTGTCTTCTGGTAACTGTGCTCACAGAGAATGTAACCGTCACAAGTGTTGTGTGTGATATTATCATGTATTAATCAACAAGTTTCGACCACTGAAGCTGCAGGTGTGTGCACTTGTCTTCTGATTTTAGATTCTGATTAAGTTTTGTTTGTTCCTGTCAGTTCAGTGCAGGCGACGGTGTGGTGTACTGTTGTTATTTATTTATTGTGTGTGTGTATGTGTGTCATACTTCTGGCAGCGGCCACACTTGATGAGACTGTTGGCTTCTCTTACAGACGAGTCGTACATGAAGCCGGGATACGCCGTGTCACAGGGCCTCATAGCTTCCATCTTCCTCTGCTTATGAGCTGAGACACAAACACACACACACACACACACACACACACACACACACACACACACACACACACAAACGCACACACATACACAGAGTTACAGCTGGCTCACAACTAGATTATTTTATTCTGTCGACCTGTTTCTTCTCAGCTCTGCCTTCCATGTTCTCCTCTCTTCTTTCCCTTCTTTTAGACATGTACCGTTTTTGTTTGCATTATTGCTCTAAAATCTTTTATACCTTTATACACATTGTTATGCATCACCTTCAATTAAACACATTTTCCCCCCTCATAACTTTATTTTCTTGAGGCGAAATATGATGTGTAAAAATGGGCTGTGTCCAGACTGCAGCTGTGTGCGAAAGACTTATTTCCCCTTTAATGAATCGTTAATTTCAACAGCACTGTCAGAACCATAAATCAAACATAACACTATAATGACATTAAACACTGATATACAGTATCTGTAGTTAAATCCAATTAAAACACACCTATAGTAATTAGTAATCAGTGTGACGCTCATAGAAACTATATATGAAAGTATGTACTGCAGAGATAGAGCAGAGGAGTTTATCTGGCTTAAATGTTTACACTTCTAATCATGGGGAATATGTAACACTGTCTCTGTCTTCATTTTTTACAAAAACAGATACATTAGTTTTTATTGACACTGTGTAAAAATATCAATTACTGCTGGGATTAAAAAAAATGTGAAATAGCTGCTATCACCATGACTTGTTTTTTAAATTTTTAAGTGGACAAATTTAAAAACTAAATATTTACTGCTCTGAATCATTGGTCACTTTTTTGTAACGCCTCCGTCAGGAGCCTGTGGGAACGATGACGCCAATGATCTGGTCATGGTAAGTGTTGCGCTGTTGCCAATTTTTAATCTGATGCTTCAATCTGTGCAGCATCCGGTGACCAATTATGATCTAAGAACGCAGTCAAAAGTGGAAAACTTTTGTGTGAACAAACCTGATACAAATCTAATTTGAATCTAATGTCATCCACTGAATTACAGACGAGCATCGAACCAAACTCTGTGTTGACAATATTCATCACATTTTCTCCTCATATATACAACATAGTGACAAACTGTACTCACTTGTGTGATAACCAGCCTTGGCTGAATGGATGAAGACGAGGCACAGTGAACACACAGCAGTGATGGTGATGAAGATGGTGATGATGAAGGTGAGGCCACCATTTAGGATGAAGGTGTTTGTAAATGAGATATAAAGCAGTGATGAGATGAATCATGAAAAACCACAGCAACTTTGGCACTTGTCTATTTAATATGTATTGTTATTTTCAATCTCTTACACCTGTATTTATTTACTTAGTTCTTTATTCTGATCTGCTGCTGCTACCTAAACTCTTTTGGATGAAATTTCAAACTGCCGAAATATTATTCCATCACAATTGTGAAACAAGTGTTGCAGTGGTTTTACGTGACAGACAATGATGAATTCAGAGAAGAGCGCAAATGTAAATGACAGTGTCTTCATGGCAGCATCTTACCGTCCACAAAATAATCAGAGTGCCAGAGACCACAGAGGTTAAAGTCCAGCAGGAAGCTAATGAGACACAGATTATAGCACATGGGATAAACAAAACATGTTTAATTTATCATCACAACAAAAAAACTGTATGTATCACAGCTGCTCTAAATGAACAGCATTGGTTATCAAAATATTTTTATGTTTCTGTAATCATGTAGAAGCTCTTTAACAAAAAAGATATTTTTAATCCTAAATTATAATTATTATTGTTGTCCATGATAATTCAAATAATTCAGTACTGTTTTACAAATGTTATGCTTGATTAATTCATGACTTCTCAGAGAAGAAGTCCAGTTTTATTTGCCAGATAAATAACAATAAGATTTATGACAGGTGGTCTAATAAATGTGTTAAGCACTATACATCTTGACAACCTGACAATTTAATGCCTTTGGCTGCGTGGTCACAGATGCAGATGCATAAAAAAACCAAATCCATTTAACTCCTTATTCCCTTGACAACCATGACAAAGTGAGTTTTTTTTTTTTTTAAATCTCGCTCTTTACTGAGAGAACCTTGGGCACTTACATCAGTGCATGAGAGAAGAACCACCTTATCAACGCCACCATGCCGTAAAATGGCTGCAGGAAGAAAAAGAACATTAATACAAGAACTGCAGTTTGATCTATACAAATGTTGAAGGTAGATAAGGCACTAGTTTAATTAGTTGTGTGTATTAAATGGATAAAATGAAGATACTATCTGCCACAGATGAATGACAAATTAAAATTGAGTGCAGTGATGATGACACTCACGCTGAGCAGAGGTCGAGCGCTGCTACTATGATGATGATGATGGCTGTTTTTACACATTGCCTGGTAGTCGAACAATGACACTCTGAAAACGCACAAGCATTCACATGAAAACAGCTCATGGATTAAAAAAACACTGAGTTTTAACACAATCATTATTTAGCCCTTGCTTTAATTGTGTGCTTCATCAGGTGAACACATTTCCATAGCCTGAATCCAATTGTTTTTAATCTAAATGTAGATTTCTTGTATGAGTTTTTTTTTAATTTTGAGCTTTTCTTGGAAGCATGTTTCTTGTTATGGTCAAATGTATTTTTACTTCAGAACCATAAACACAGTATACTTTATGTATGACGACCATTACCTTATGCAGAGTTTAACATTGCATATCAAGTTTTCATGTGAGTAGTCTTGAAACTTAATCTCATTAATCTTTCATAAAATGTTTTTTTTTTTTCTTTCACAAACAACACATGAGTTAAAGAGATGAGGAAAGCAGAAGTCAATCTTACTTTTTATACATCCCCATCTTGATGAGTGAAGCCATGACAGACCCGTCAACCTCGCCAAAGAAACGACCGACCTGGAAATGACAACAGGAAGGTAACTGAAATTCAATATCAATATCAAAATCAACACTGATGAAAAGACCTTGTGTCATTATTTCATTTAACATGCTAACAGCTGTTTTCTGGGTTAGTTTGTTCAACACAGAGAGTAGTAACTGATTTTGCTGTTCATTTGTAGCCAACATGAAAGTTGTGGTGCTGGGATGAGGAGTGTATATTTTGAATTAAAGGACCTGAAGAACCAATAAAGGCAATAATACAGAGTTTTTCGGTCACAGTTTTGGTAATATTTACTGTATACATACTTTTTCTTCTCACATAGAGACAACACCGCTGCTATGTAATTTCATGCACTAATAAAGATTCTGCAACATTTAAAACAGAGTCTGTGTAGATTGTGGGTTGTTCAGTCATTGTCGATCAAATCTAATCAACCGACACCTACACACATACTAACCCTGATGCAGATTAGTTCAGTTTTTGGCAAATAAATGCTTCACAAATACTTCACCAATTTCCGGTAGTGTCCCACAAGGTATCATATTAGGCCCTACTTTATTGTCATTATAAATACACAATTTGGGGCCTGTTTTCACACCATATCTCCCATTATGATGCAGATGACACTCAGCTGTACCTTTCAACTAAATTTAGCAATCTATGAATTTCATTGAGGATGTAACATCATGAGTGGGATTGGGCTATATTTAGCTAATTCAACATAAAACTGTGGTGATGTACAAATGTCTGCAACCATTATCAGCAGTCCCATGAATTCTATCTTTTATTCTATTAGTAAAGTAAAATCCTTTGCACACACTTCCTAGTAAATATTCTGTCTATTTTTTTAATCAATGCATTTTTTATTCTTTTTGGGCTGTGCTTCCACAATGTTGACGCAATTCAACCTCCTTTCATTTGCCGTTATTTATTTTTGATTCGCAAAAATAGTTAGTAAACAAATCAAATTTAATCAGTAGCTCTTGCAGATATTAAAAGATAGAACTCTGCAAAGTATACAATCTGTAATCCAAAATTAAATTAATTTTATTTCCGGAAGACATTTGTGTCCTTCTGTCTACAACCTTGAGAAAAGACAGCATGTTTTTAAAACAAGAATAAAATACATCTGAATTCATTCCATTACCCTTCTCTCTGATCCATGTGTGTGAGTGTGTGTTTTGTCTCAGCAGTTTACATATCCAAGGCTGCTCCAATGTACATATTTTAACTCTATTCAGACCTGGTATTAACATCTGTCCTGAAAGATCTGACTATTCACACAAGCTGCATTCTGGATGTGTCACTTATGAGTACTTTTCATCAGACTCACTTCCCCTGCACCATATGAAAATACACATACATAAATAATTTCTGTTCGCAAAGACCAAATGTCCATGTGTTTGTGTATATGTGTCTGTGCCAGGTACAGATACAGAGAAAAAGAGAGAAATTAAAGTTTGTTTCCCCCCTTGAACTTCATAGAACGCACGTCAGTGGAAAGGGCCCTCAAAGGATCATCTTCATTTATTCTTTTACGTCACATGAACCAGCCATTTCCTCAGCAGTGTGTCTAGACTGTTATGTCCACCACAGTTTGTGTTGATCAGTCAAACCTGTTTGCAGGCCTGAGGATGATCCTGCAGTAGCTTTTTGGACAGGGTCATTGATCAAAGAGACATTTCCTCTGCACATGGCCCGGCACCACTAGCAATAACAAGGCCTGGGTTTTGCTTGGTCACGCTGCTCACTTCACTTCCTCCCTCTGACAAATTTCTTTTAGTCAGCACCTACTTAATTTCACTGCTGATTAAATATTTACCATGCCCTGCAACAAACTATGGGCTCCTTCACCACACCAGGGAGTATTCTGGGTGTTTCCACAAACTTCCTGTAGAAAGTCCAGAGCTCAGCAAAACACTGAAGAAGCACTTCATCATAATATCTGCTTAGTAAGGCGAGTGGGAATGCAGCAGACAATGCAAATAATAAAAAAAAAATGAGCATCTACAGTAAATAATTTTCTGCTCTAAAATCCCTCAGTCTATACCACAACATTTTAGCACTGTTTCTACAAGCTGTGTCACGTCTCCTTTTTTTTTCTCTTACAGCGTCAAACAAATGCTTCAAATTTTCCGTTATATATTTGACTTCATTTGCTTCTGACACAGGCTGGAATCCTTCCTAGAACACAACAAAACCAAACACAGGCTTTCAGGTGATGGAGTGCTCCCCTCTGGCAGCAGCTCCTACATTATGACTGTGCTGATTGAACGTCTGGCTGCCTCTGTTTCTGATCACATGAGGGGCATTTACTGTCAAGTAATCATTTCTTTGTGTGACAAACTGCACCAAACAACCAGTGTTATATTAAACCTATGGCCGACCACCTGGGACACACTGCACACTGTCATCACAGGAAGCACTATTTTTCATTCCGGCTTGCTCACATTCACACCTACAATTAGAGGTGTGATTGAGAAAGGTGAAGTACCCAGAGAAAACACAAACTTAACAGAGAGCAAGAACATGCAAACTCCCCATAGATAGCTCCTGGTCCTGGTCCACCAGCAGGTTTGAACCCTCAACCTTCTTTCTATAAGGTGCTAAATTTAGCAAAAGTACCTGATGAGAGGGTTGACGTTGTTATTTTCTGAATGAATCCACAGACAGCTAACAGCTGGGTAAGATTTATACATCATCACATCAGAGACAAAGTACATCCACAGTGTTTCTCTGTCACAACGTTGAGAGACTGCATGTTAACATTCAGTCAGTGGCTTTGCACTGCAACTGGAGCTCCATTTGACAGCCTTACAGGAGTCATGGGGCCACTAGACAATGACCTACCCTCATCTGGCCTCTGCAGGTCCAGCTGTTGCAGCACAGCTGGCACCCTTACGGTCACAGAAGCCAAAATGTAACACAAACATCACAGGTTTCACTCCTGGAAGCACACTAAATTAAACACACATTAAACAATGAGGTAAAAAAAATCTCTCAGCTGAGGAGGAGATGTGAAGCAAGAAGTGGTTGCAGCTGCCTACTCTGCTGCATATGTGTGTATTTATAGTAGCAAAGTGGGCTCAGGATTAATCCTCAGATATATGGCTCCTAATAGGCTGAGTTAATCCAGAGCTAACAAGCAGCTGTCAGATGGCCTGCAGGTTCACAGTCGGCATGATTCTATACAAAAGAAGATACTGTACATTTAAATCAGTGCAATGTATAGAAAACTGCTTTGGCCAAGAAATCAATAAAACCATCCATTGTCTACTGCTTTATCCTCCACATGAGGGTCGCAGGGCTGCTGGTGCCAATCCCAGCTGACAAAAGGCAAACATGCAAAGTCCACAGAGAAAGGCCCTGACCAGGATGCAAACCAGCAACCTTCTTGCTGTGAGGCGACAGTGTAAGCCAAGAAAAGAAATATATATAAAAAATAAGGTAACCTGATTGTAGTAGGTCAAATAATGAAAGACAAACAGATAAGGGACAATCCGGAAAACTTTCCTTGTCCCTCTTTCTTCCATCTGTCCAATCATTATCAACACCACTTGTCCTTGACGAGGCTGACATTGGATGAGAGGCAGTGTACAACTTCAGTGTATCAAAGGGCAAACATACAAAGACAACAACTCACATTCACACTTTTCACACCTAAACTTTCCATAAGCAAATAATAATTTTAATACTCACAGAATAAATGTTTAGTAGCTAATCTAGAGTCATCCTTGGGATGCCTACAATGTGACTGACAGTTTATGTCTGTCGAAGGACAAAGCAAATAAAAAAACTATGTTTTTTCTCCACAAACAGAAAAAGTCAAATAAATACCTTTAGAAACTCTAAAGGTGCTACATTTCTATTTCTATTATATCAATAGTTATGTGGTCATATTATTTTATTACACGAAAATATTATCACACAAGTGATTTTTGATGACTCGAATGTGTTTTATCATTTAGAGTCCAATCACAATGCTTTCTCAAATATTGAGATGGCAAACAGTTGTTGAGCTTTGGTGGTGATTCTCAAACCTGGTGTGACACGCATTCAGCGCTTATAGTTCCTAAAAACACCAATCGATGTCCAAGATAACCCTCTCAGTTGCCTTGTGTTTTTACCAGACACATGTGGAATCACACGACACTCTGACACTGCATCTTTAAACTGACGCAGGTTCCGACTTTAATTAGCTTCAGGCTTGAGTGAACTCAGCCTGGACAGATCACATCCATCATGTGTCGGGCAGCTCTCTCCACTCTCATTCAGCTCCATACACAAGGTCAGATGAGGCCGGCAGGTACAGCTGCTGCTACATCTCATTGCTACAAACACACACACACACAATCATATGAATCAGCCAGATGCCAGATGTTGTTTATAAGCACATGAAATGATCCAATAAGCCTGACGCCAAACTTCATAGTACATCCAATGGCACAGACACCTAATTGTCAAAGGAATAATCTTTTGCACTAAGTTGATTAAACCGACCAAAATTACATTTAATTATCAGATGGCTTCAGGGACCTTAGCAGCTGGTTTTTGTGTCTTCTGTTTTCAGTGAATTTCAGTGAACAGAGCCATTCACACGCCGCCAGCCGTCAGGAGCAATGTGGGGTTAAGTGTCTTGCTCAATGACACATCGGCATGTGGACCAGTAGAGCCTGGAATCAAACTCAAAACCTTCAAGTTGAAAGATGACTCGCTCTACCACTAAGCTACCATCGCCCAAGGTACATTGTTGCAGCATGGTACTCGTGGTCAATTAGGGTCCCAACTTTTTTACAGAACTAGAGTAGTAATCTATTTAAACCACATACATACAGTCTGAAAGATGCAATTTTTAGGGTCCAGATGTTCGATGGAATCACAGCAAGGTATAAATGAAATAAAGGATCTCACCTCATTCCTCTCTTTTGACAGCAAGACAAAGCCGTTGTTGTCAACCAGGAAGCAGTTCAGATCCTGGACAGGAAGCAGCAGAGACAAATGAGTCGACTGAGGATGGACAACATATAAGTAGTCAAATATTTGATTTGAACGTGAGCAAAGTTAATCCTTACAGTGCTCTCACAGCTCAGTGGACACACGCCTTCAGTGTTTGAACACTGAAAGAAAAAACATACAGAGAAAAAGGTCATCCCTCACAAAGAGGAAAGCAACAGCCTCACAAACTAAGCTAAATTACTGATAAATGCCACGCACCTTCCACAAGCTCACTAAAGAAATACCATCTAAAACACGTGGCAAGTAAACAAAACTAAAAGTTTAAGTTCATGCCGCCAACATCACACTAAACAGGATGTAAAATAAAAGCACTGTGTGAGTGATGCACTTGCTTTAAAGAAATAATAGCGAATCACTTACGTCTGTATCACTGGGCTGGAGGCAGCAAAGTGGAGAGCCACGTAAGATGTACAAGGACAAAAACAATAAAACATCACATTAATGTCATACATTAACACATATATATACTGTATATATATATATATATATATATACTGTATATATATATATATATATATATATATACTGTATATATATATATATATATATATATACACACATGTGTGAATCACTGGTGACAGGATGTGACTGTGTGTTTGATGACTTTGAAATCATACGAGTAAATGTTGGCAGTGAATACATTAATCCAGTCTGTCACAGCTGTCTGCTCTTACTAATTACATTATCTAGACCATCAACTTCTACAGGACATCTGCACACATTTAGCTGCAGCTCTGCTTCCGCTTTACTGAGGTTCAGGAGACGTCCGCAAGGTCAAACACCTGTGACTGAGGAAGTGTGTCAATGTTTGCCGGGGAAATTCTGCAACAAATCAAAAATGTGGCTAAACAAAGGTCACTGGGAGAATTTTCATGCTCATTTCAACTAAGCTGTTGGTGGTCTTTACTGAGTCGTAAAAGATGGGCAGGTAAGTCAGCCAGATAATTGCTGTGATGTTAATTCCGACATAACACCATCTACTTAAATTAATTTAGCTGTTCTACTTGTTTGTGTCATCCACCATGCAGACAGTTCTTTATGAGGTTTTCCTAGTCTTAAAATAAGTCTTTTAAAGGTTTCAGGTTTTGAAGAGGAAGCTTGAAAATGCAAAGATTGTTTCTGGTATACAACGACTACCACAGTTACCCATACACACAGGAAAAGGTTTAGAGTTTATCTTGCCATAGGGTCAGTAATTCTTACGCACTAGACCTTTAAAGGAGAGCAAACATTACAAGAAGCTCTCTCTCTCTCTCTCTCTCTCTTTAAGCAGGAAACATAAAGGACAAAACATTTAAATGATATAATAAAACTCCAGTTTAACTCCTGTTGAACATTGTAATTGTAATTTATTCTGTACACACTGTACTTAGATTTTAATTAAAACTCTTAATGCTTCAGTTCCCTAATGAGCGCAACGGAAAATTGAAGAAATAACCTCTGAATCCAGAGGATTATTGAAGCATCAGTTGTTCATCCTCGGAAACTCACTTATCACTGATTGCATGCTTGGACTCCTTTCTGACTGCTGCCTCTCTGTGTGGTGCAGTCTATGCTCCCACAAATCAGGCTTATATAAAACATGATAATCCACCACATCTTATATGATAGCTTGGCCTAATTCTTTGACACATGCAGCCCTCTCTTGCCTCAAAGGTCAGCAGCACAGCCACGGCTTTCAGATAAAGAGTTTGCACAAGACAGTGTTCAGAATAAAGTTTCCCGGCAAAGTCGGATGCTGGTTTTTAACATTACTAAAATAATACCCAAATGTTGCCTTTCTGGTGTGACAGCCCCACCTCACATATAGGCGTCTGGTGGATGATGCAACTTTGCATGTAAACCTGGAGAAAACCCATGTGCACACGGGGAGAGAACAGGCAAAGTCCACACAGAAAGACCTTGGTTAAACTGGGTTAGTGAACCCAGACCTTCTTGCTGGGAGGCAACAGTGCTAGCCACTACTTTGCTGTGTGGTCTTTGTGATATACAGTATTTTTCCGAGTCAAGGTTTGGCTCAATATTTGTACTCAACATTTGTACCCAAATGTTTAAATGCACTTATTGTAAGTCGCTTTGGATAAAAGCGTCTGCTAAATGACATGTAACATGTAATATTCACTGTGTTATAGGTTTAAATTATGATGGAGCATTACCACAAGCCTTTATCAACACGTAACTATTCTACTGCAAGACTGAGGGATAAAAACATAAACTGTTTCCAACATGTATGAGTTATATTAGCGTAGAAGACTGCAGACTCTGCGATTTGCTAATTGCATTGTTTCACTGATTGGATTTGAACTCGATTCATTGTTCAGCCCTAAACATAATATGATCAAATGAGATGGTGTAATCCTCTGAAACACAGGTCAACAAAAAATGAACATCAAGCTGAAAATAGGAGAGTGATTCCTCCAGTCACCTGCTTTGTGATGGTCCAAAATCTCTTCTCCAGCATATTCAAGGACATCTGCACCCCGATAGCTAAAAATAGAGAGAGAGAGAGACAGAGAGAGACAGAGAGAAAGAGAGCTGTGAGACAGACACAGCACAGGTTTTGCTGTGTACGTGGTGGAAAGCACGTGGAGGACAGGAAATCAATTAAAACCTGGGTTCACCTCTGTCGTGTCTTGACACTAATGAAGAGATGTAAACACTGATCAGCCTGATGCTGTGTGTGTGTGTGTGTGTGTGTGTGTGCGCGTGTGTGTGTGTGCGTGCGTGTGTATTTCACTCTGTAATTCTCTGGCTCTGTAGCAGCTTCGTTAGTGAATAGTGAACATGTTCAGTGTATCAATTTATTGACTAAACTCAGTACCATTGCAGCTGCTTAGTCAAGCCACAGTTTTTCCACGTGTTGTGTATGTAGCTAGTTAACCGAGGTAAAAGTCTAAGAAAAGCAGAACCAATTTTTCCATCTGTTTTTGCCTCATTAAGGAGGTTACATTTACACGGTCAGTTAGTTAGTAGATTTATTGAAAAATTACAGATTTCCATGAAACTGTGTGCTTGAGTGATTTGGGAGCTTTTTGGGGCTTGTTGGATATCTACAGTATATGGTCTGAATGCCAAATATATTAACGTCTCCAGTTTTCTGAAATTAAAGCTTAATATGCAAACATGCAATCCTTGAATCATCTTAATTTATTAACTATCGCTTTACCCTACACATGAGGGTCGCGGCAGTCACTGAAGCTAATCCCAGCTGACAAACACACACTTAAGAGATAGCTTTCTTAGTTTTCCTCTACACTTATGAAGAGGTTCCTACACTTGGAAATTTACTTTCAATCTGATTCAGCATCTTTCAGACCAGCTCGATGTGGCTTAAAACAACACCACGCAATATTTTAACCATACAATAACAACTTCAGAATCATTATGGCGGGGCACTGACTTGCATTATGGGGAATGGTGCGTCATTCATTGAATCTCTCTACTTGCACTATGTGAGTTTGTCTGGTAGGAAGGAGCACTGTGAGATAATGTGTGATGTAATCAGAGCCGGTAAAATCAAGAGTAATGCTGGAGGTCGTGTAAAAATGCTTGAAGTCAGTCACTTCAGGAAGGTGCGAATACAATCACCATGACTGTTGTGCAGCCTTGCATTGTTTCCAATCATTTTTCCAACTTTCCCAAATCTTTAACCAAACGTCTTCTTTTCTATACAAGTCAAATCACCGTGATGGAGGCTGTTTAATCATTCACCACTGCTCATTTAGATCAGTCTTTCTCAAATAGTGGGCTGGGGGATTGGACAGTGCTGTTTACACCGGGATGTGTTGCAGCTCCTCTCGTACATTGAATGCAGAGAATGAGAGTGAAAGCAGAGCAGTGAATCAAAGACACTAAACACATCTTTCTCTATCTACAATTAGATAAATCAACATAATTTTAAATAGTTGTACTTCTACTTCTGTAAGATTTTTTTTATTGAAGAGACTCACAACGTAATGAAACTAAAGCTAGAAGTTGTAGTCATCATAGACATAGAATTTTGAATAGGCCTATTCAAAAGAAACAATCACATCCATCTTTGCATATTTTTAACAAGTTGAGTTCCACCAAACCACAAGTCACATTTTGCTTGAGAGTAGGCGTTGCTGCTTTTATTTTAACCTTAGGCTGCATCACAAAATGTGAGCAATGCAAGAAGTCTAAATATTCAGATTGAAATCAAGGTCTCACTAAATACCAGAGAGGTTTTTCATCAAGTAGAAAATGACTGCAGCTTCAGTTCTAACTGTAACTGCTGCTACACAAGACGCAATACTGCTGTCTGTGTAGTGTATGTAGGAATTTATAACTCCCTGATGGTCGCATAATTTCCTTGTACTGATTTGCATTGGTCATGCACAAATTTAGCCCCCTCCTCAGAGCCCTATTTTCAGTATGTGACTGGTACAAAGTGCTGCTGCATGGATGTTAAAGAGCAGCAAGATATATGAAAACCTTACTTCAGTACATTTCTACATTTACAGCCTTTCCCCTGAAAGATGCTGCAGCTGAAAATAATTCTATGAAATTGGTGAGAGTGAGTCAGGACTGTAAAGGGGTGGTCGGGACAAAATGAAAAAGCTGAAACTCTCTCTCTCTCGCAAAGCTGATTTCTGTTGGTTCATCACTACCAGAGACGAGTGCTTAACAATTCTGATTGCAATTTTTCTGACCGATAAAGCAATTACAATATAATTTTGTTTGAGTCAAGGTTTAGTTCAGTATTTCCGGTGTAATAGATTTAAAATGTGATTAGGCGTTACCACCACGTCACCAAGAAAACTGTAACTACTCTATATTCTAGAGAACTTCAAAGATATTAAAAAGATATATTTCCAATCAATGTACATTTTTCAATGTGAAGAGATGTTCTACAGTTAATGTCTGCAGATGTTTCCAAGAGTATTTAGCCATAAATTATAGAATTTAGCAGAGGCTGTCCCCTCACTGCGTTTTTTAAATGACTTTTTTTCATTTTAGACCATGTTGAATTCCTCAACTCAAACTACGATGACAGTTACTAAAGGACGACGTCATTTGTAATGTTTTTGATCGATTTTGGAAGTTTTCATCTCTAACCTTTTTATCGCAAAGTCCAACATTCCCCTTAATGACAACTGGAAGTTCAGCCCGACCAGAGACTCCTCATACAATGTCATCATTGACACATTTGCTTTCAGGGTTCCTGACTGGCTAAGATGAGATTTTGAGTCCAACTAGTTAAACAAAGTTATTTAATTTTAGTGTCATTACATGTGTCTGTTAAAAGTGTATTATATATCTTTTGTTTTACTTTTGAAAGCCAACATTATGTATAAAGGGCATTTAAAGTGGGCTACTTTTAGTTAATATTTGTATTCGTGGATGGACAAGCTGAAAACATAAAGCCTCTGGCCACTTGCCGTTGCTGAGCCATGAAAAGAAAAAAAAAATGTAATGTGACGCTGCATTTGTTGCTCAGGGGAGTTGTGACCTTTGGGTCGGTCATTTAAACCTCTTGAGGCATCACTCTCCCTTTATTCCTTTAAAAATATCCGGGCTGCAGAGTCAGTGGTCTGCAGCTTTACTCTGCTGTTTCATTTCATTTCTCAGTTTTTTTTTTCCTCCCCTTTCCTGTCAGCAATGTCCTCATCACCACCTTTCACCACTGCAGCTGCACCTTTTTTGGTGCAGTCCTTGAGGACAGGTCCACAGCAGGACAAACACACACCTGAGACATATATTCCAGATAGAAATAATTTCTTTTTTTGGGAGGAGACACACATTTTACGGACCAATTTACAACACCTACTTTCAGGCATTAAACATGTCTCTTCTGTTTCTGGTGGAGGTCTCAGTGTGGTGTTTTCTTTATTTTATTTTGTGGTTTCCCTCTGCAACTTTGATACAAAGCACAGCCAATTTCAGCACATCGATCTATACGTTTTATCTCATCTACAACACGCACATCAAACCCTTTTCTCTTGACTAGAAAATATGCTTTCATTATTATTATTTTCATTATTCCAGGCCCCATCGATCTGTTCTGAGTGTGTATGCTGTTTTGAAATGGTTCCATTGGCATACACGCAGTTATGTGTGGGTTTTTTTTTTGTTTTTTTTTTTTACAATGATAAATGCACCCATTATGTATACTTCTTACTCTGGAATCAATCTAAGCTGATATTGGCCTGGAGGCCAAGCACACCCTGGACACTTCACATATTCCATTAAAGAGCCAATATACAAGCAACCACTTACATTCACATTAACCACTATGGTCAATATAGAGCCACCAATTAATCTAGCCCTAAACTGCATGTCTTTGGACTGTGGGGGGAAGCTGGAGTACTCAGAGAAAATCCATGCACCCATGGGAAAATCATGCAAGTCCACAGTTAAAGAGTCCACTCAAACAGACCATTGATCCAAGAAAATAACCTACTATGAGGCATTAGCGCTAACCATCAAACAACCTTGTTGTCGTCTTGGTAAATCCTCCTGGGTTTTTTGCCTTTAATGATAGGACAGATTGAACTTGAAAAGGGAAGAGAGCGGGGTCGACGTGCAGCATGTGCTACAAATTAGAATTAAAGCTGCGGCTGCTGCAAAGGAATTAATCCACCTGTTAGGAGATTCTTTTGAAAAGAGAGACATTTAAAGAAACCGACTGGTGTATTATTGTTAAATGGAGAGTTCGATGTTATAGTGGGATCTGTACACTTGTTTTCCATGCAAAAATGTGATGAAAATTAAACCAGCAATTGTGATGGTTGCAGAAAATTAAATCATGTTTTCGAATTCTTAACAATGTTCCGTCTGTCTAAATATGCTGGCTGAACCTTTGCGAGTCTGGTAAAGGATAAGTCTGGTGATATTTTATTTAAGTACTCTGTGTGTGTGTGTGTTTGTGTGTTCTTGTATTTGTTTCATCTCCAGGACATTTTCTGACAAAAAACACTGACCTTGCCAGGACTAGTAGTCCTCGTGGAGACCAAAACCTGCTTCTAACGATGCAGAGCTTAATTTCTAAAGGAACTGGTTAAGTTTACGGCTGAGATTTGAATTGTGGTTATGTTAAGGTTAGGTTTAGGCTAACTAACTGGTTCTGGAAGTTAATGAGAGTCCTTCAAAGAATAGTTGTGCAAGTTTTATTTAATAAGTGTTTTTATAACGTGCTTTTCCAATCTAAACAAATTTTAAAGCACCAAAGGTGCTCTGATACAACACTGTACAATACATCCCCTCGACACACATTCATGCTGAAATGTCTTTGGAAGCTGCAGTGGAACCATTTTACCACAAGGTGGTAGCATATAAGGTGAGGTGCGTGCATATATTAGTGTACATCAGTGTAAGAAAAGCTATCATTAAAAAAAAATCTAATTTCAGCCTCTCATACATTTTTCTGTCTGTCTTTTTTGCACTCTCTCTCTCTCTCTCTCTCTCTCTCTCTCTCTCTCTCTCTGATACAAAGTGTACATCTCTCTCTCTGATACAAAGTGCACATCTCTCTCTCTTCATTCATTCAGAACTCAGCCTGCAGCTGCGACATTCAGCTTTTACTATTTCGGTCAAACCGCTTTAATGCACATGACACACTCAATACAACACTGAGAGCATGAACACATGAACACACACACACACACACACACACTCAAAACACACTGACACACCATTAGCAGCAGCTTAGCAGCAGCAGCATGTGGCTTCTCTTCTTTCTCTCGCTCTCTCTCTCTCTCTCTCGCTCAAACACACACACAGGCTCGATCACCCTTAGTCAGCGGCTGGGTGTGTATTTGGACGGAGCTCTGAGACAATAACAGGAGGCTGAGGAGAGAGCGGGGATGTGGATGTAGAAGAGGAGGAGGAACAGCAGATTCCAGATTTCATCTGGAATTAAAACTCCAGTCCAGATTATCAGAGCTTACACCAGTTTCTGGTCCAGCCCAGATTCTGATATTGGATTGCGGGTTTGAGGCTGAGTCTGGACTTTCTCCTACTTCAGTGAATGCTGCAGATGAAGGAGAGGAAGTACAGTTTCACTGCTCTTTCTCTGTTTGAAGGCTGAGGCAGCAGAGCAGATGGTGAGCAGTATATGGGTGTGTGTGTGAGTGTGTGTCTTTAAAAGTGACATTCTGTGTTTTCATACACCTTTATGTGTCTGCATGCACGTACACATGTGAGTGGACAGCCTTGCCTCCGTGATTTGATCTACTTTTGTTGTGGAGAATGTAGAGAATTTCTGCCACAGCATTCTTTACATGCAACTAACGACAATAATCAAACAGCTCACAGCAAGAAGAAATTTGACAGTTCTCCCTGTACGTTTGTGGGTTTTTTCCAGGTGCTTCCTTTCACAGAACAATGACATGCAGGTCAGTTTGACTGGAGACCTTGTATTGATTCTGGGTGTAAATCTGAGTGTGAACGATTGTTATCTTTCTACATAATCAGCGATGTGACAGGCTGGTACTCAGCCCAGGGTGTAGCACGATTCCCCCCCCCATGCAAAAAGCTGCTCCAAAACAACAACAACAACAAACTGATGCTCACAGTATGGCGTGTAAGAACTTGAATGGCCCCACACACAACCATCCCAACACAAGGTCAAACAGCCTGAAGAGAGGCTGAATCCATTAAGTTCAATTACTGTATCACGGACAAATTGTCCACATACTTTCGGTCACAGAGTGTACACGTGTATGTCTCTGCTTTAGGGAAAGAAAGAGAGAGAGAGTCTAAAAGCATGTTTGAGTGACCATATGCACGCGCGTGCATGTGCTGTGTTGTTTACTTGCTCATCCGGCCTCTGTGTGGATACTGCAGTGTGTTTGTGCTCTTGGCCTTTCAGACTGATCGCTGGCTCGTTGGGAGGAAAAGTGTAGCCATGGGTGGGAAGAGGCAGGCTGTCAGAGGCCATTAAGCAGCCAGCGGGATGCCACGCTAGAGCCCAGGAAAGCAGAGCATTGCACTGCAGACGAGGCAGGGAACATCATAGCGGCAGGACTTCCGTGACTGTACAGGAGGACTTTTGTGACAAACTCCAAACAGCAGCAGAGGTTTCGACTAAGGGTGGTAATCGCTAGAGACACCACGACACAATATTTAAGTTGTGCTACGATATTGCAAAACAGTATTTGCAATAATTTGAGTATTTGCAAACTCATGCAAATCCACAAAAGATTTAATGTATATTTGTAACATCAGTTAAATGATTAAAAGATTATATGCTAAAGGAAAATTGATACTTGGTGTCTCAGATGCAATGTAATATTCACTCACTCACTCATCTTCTACCACTTTGTCCTCCACATGAGGGTCGCAGGGGGCGCTGGTGTCAATCTCGCGATATACAGTAATATTGCCACAAAAAATATTGCGATATTTCACTGTATCTGTATCTAGTTTCAAGTGAGATGATGATCCAGCACATAAAGAAGTGTTTGTTTTGCTGCACTTTGTGGCAAAGTCTCAGAAACTAAAGGCTTAAAAGGTTTATTTGTGGGTAGAAAGCAGCTGGTTTGAATCCCTTGACTGTCCGTCACTAAAAGTGCCATGAAAACAAAACCAACGTTAATGTTTCCCAGCTTTTTGGGGGGGACGCTTTTAAAGCTTTTAAAAGATTTCTTGTCAGTCAGCTGAACAAGAGAACCCCATGGGACTATTTTCGCATGAGGTGACAGGACGATTGCACACCCAACACATTACACTTAACCTTCACTACCATTTAAGAACACAGAAAAAGTGACATTAGCAGCAGACAGCCAAATATCCAGATACCTGAATTTCCCATTACAAGTCAGTAACCCTGCAAAATGAGTCTCGATTAACTGCATTGTAATGCTTTAAAATAACAGCCACTGTGCAACATTAATTGTTACGTGATGGACCGATGACAACTTGCCATTGCCTCAGAAGTTTTTCCACTACATGAGCTGAGGGTTGAGTGGCAGTTAAGGAGGTGGGGGGTGGAGGTTCTGCAGGACCACTTTTTCTGATACCATCTGTCCCACAGGGATTGAAGCCAGATTTTTAATCTGTGACCTGCCGCTGCTCTGCGGGGTGGCGTCTAATCTGGTTGACGGTGCATATGAAAAGCTGTTTTCACAGCTGTGCTGAAGTTCTGAGGGTATTGTGTGTAAATGCTGTAGCATTTCCAGAAGCATTAGTTCAGGATGTCCAGTGGGGAAACAAGCTTTTGCACCTAAGAGAATAACATAACCACTAACAAAATGCTTTATATGGCATATTTTTGTGTGAGAATTGTAGAATTTATATTTATATTTTTTTGACAGTGACCAAAGGTCATCTCTAGTACTGAGTTTCACAAAAAAATCAAATAGCAAAGCTTGGTATTTAATGCATGTTTAGATGCTTTAAACTTTAACATGCTTCTCTCTGTGCCTGATGGGTGTCATTCAGAGATGTTCACATGGCCATTTTCCTTAATATTTCCAAAGATGTGATATTTTATTCTTTCCTGTTTTTTTTTAATTTTCTTGATAACTAGAAGCTAAAGGCAAGAATCAGCAATGACAGACATTGACATTAATGTTTCACTTCTGCTTCTCTGCCACACTGTCAGCTCATTTTGAATAGTTTTTGATACATGTGTCACAGCTTAACACTTGGCACTAAATAATGTCTGTAAAGAATAACCTAAATACCACATTTCTATGGCTTGTCCAAGTTTGTTTTTGTTTAAAGCTAACGGAGGTATGGCAGACGCAAACTGTGCCTCATAACCTCACATGCATTTACAAATTCAAGTACTGCGCATGTTGTGTTTACACAGGCCAATTCAACTGTGATTGGTTGACAGTGTCTTAGGCTGGAAGGGTACAATAAAGTCACCACCTTTTTAGTTGGCTGTGTTGTACATTGTGACCTCAGCGGTAAAATTCCTTTACACCTGTCAGAAATGCCTCTTTGATAAACTAGGCCATCTAGGCACATCTTTCTTTGGCCGACTGACTCTGAAAGACTGAGCATAAACATGTCAAAAAATGTCCTATAAGGCCACACACTGTATCAAATCCAAACCTCGCCCTCGTTATGATGCTGCTAATTTAGTGCCATTCACCACAAACACTGCTGTGATGTCCACAGTCCCCCATTACTGCTTTCAACCCTTACCCTAAAAATCACGTAAACCCTAAAATAAAACAAACAAAAGACATGCTGATGGCCTTTCACTGATAAACCTGCAGGGTAAAGTTTGAGTTTAGATGGCACTGACATCCTTGGTCTTACACCCAGGAGCCTCAGCACTCCCAGTGGTGTCCTTAAAAGTCACCAGTCCAAAGAAAGACACGCCGCTGCAGGGTGGAGGAGAGGGCACACTCAAATGATTGTGGAGAGAGATGGTGAATAGCACAAAAGCAGCCAGGAGCAACTCCAGCTCTTGATAAACAGAGGATGACATACCATTACATTACATTACCATTACAGTTGCTTTTGTCTTCAGCTCGCAGCTACATGTGTGTTTGAGTGTCTACACAGCAGTGGGTGTGTAGATTGTTTTGAAAGTGCACAGCGTTGTACAACAATCCCAGAGTCTCTAGATGAAAACCTTAGCGTAGACACATGTTCATGCACGTTTGTAGGATTAAGATGGGATAATTTTTTTAACCAGTAAATCTTTTCCCCTCTTCCTTAACTCAGTGTGAAGAGTCAGAAGTCACCTTCCCTAGACCCATAAGATGCTCTAATGTCTGATAAAAAGGTCCCGCTTAATACAGGCTGTAATAGATGTAACTAGCAGCTGTCATGTCTGATTTGAGTTTATATGCTTGAAGAATTGTTCAATTTCTTTCATGGTGTGTTAGTTTCATGTTGCCCTAATATTTACACTAACCACCAGGTCAACCATATATATCTTAAAGCTACTACTGTCATTCTGAAAAAGCTAGAAATACAAGGCTACCATGACAAAAATGCACCTGATACCACTTCTCCCGTGGGCCCTCTCATCAAAGCCAAAAAATTTTTTTAAAAATCCTTAAACACATTTTTATGTCAAGTTTGGAAAAGACATACAGCACAACCCTAAAACTAAAACTCAGTGTGAGATAAAGTATTATCTCACAGGTAAAACAGTATTGTTTCAATGATGTACTTATGTTTAACTGATTCAATACGATACATAACTTTAACATTTAAAAACACCGTTCAGGTGATTTTAAACTCTATTTTTTGCCCTGCAAGCCACTAAATTAAGTCATTATTCACATGTCTGAAAAGGAGGTAATGCCCAGAGACAGCGAATGCTTTTCCAAAGCATTTGAATAAACAAGTGATACTTTTCTAGTGAGGTTTCTTCAGACACCCTGAGCATCAGCACTTAACTGTGCGTCACTATTATTCCTATAGAGGATTGTTTGTGGGGATCCTCTGGGAAATAAATGACACTCTAATTACTGGTCTCCTGTTGCTGTGAAGTGACGTCACTTATTCTGTGGGAATTGCGCTTGCCTCTCCCCACACATCCTCCCTTCATCCACCTCCATTGTAATTCCCCCTGTGCCTTAATGTCAGTTGTGGCCTGAAGGCACCATTCTGCGTCACGCAATCCACAGCAGAGTGACTGGCATTTTTGTGCCGACATAACAAAAGAAAGACCTGCGAAAAAAGAAAGACCTTGAGGCTACATTTCACTGGCTCTTTACAAACGCCACAGTCAGATGGAGCGACAGCACTTTTCTCTCTCACTGCAGCGTTATCTCTCATGCACACTTCCTCCTGCAAATCTGACTGCCCAAGACTGTCAAACAACATCAAGGGGAAATTAAGAGAGAAAACATCACGAGAATACAAACTATTTCCCTGATAGTGTGTAATAAATACTGCTGATGCTGTACTATATCTGCAGTGTACAGATACTGTGTGTGGGTGTTAAGAAGACAGAAGTTGGTATTGACTTTTCTCCAGTGGTGGTGTTTGTGAATAAAAACACAGACAATTGCTTCACTTAAGCATGAAGCTCCTTGTGTGTTATCTTTGAGTAACAACAAATGAAAATGACTGAGGACAAGCTGTCACATCTCAGCCTGTACTGCCAATAAACTATTGATCAGCTCTGGCAGAGACTAAAGCTGCCTTTCAATCTTTACATACCACATATTCCAAATAATCCCACGCATTAAGTTGCATTCAGCTAAGAGGTTTGGATAAAACAGGCTCATGAAAAGAAAATCATCAGCGTGAATCGTGGACCAGATGTTAAGTCTAAAAGCATGGGCAGCCTTTAAAAGCAATGAGATAAATGGATGTGAAGGCATGTTGGAAATGCAAGAGAGCAAAATAAATCTAAACAAAGCTCAGTGAAGATTATCCGCCATAGTGGAGAAAATCCAGTTGAACATACATTGAAAATTAAAGCCAGCTTTTTTGCGCATTTGTCATAACATGAGAGAAAGTTAAGCTGGAGCTTTTCACATCAAAACATCAACTATTTCAACAACATACTGTATCTAGTTCTCACTACATATAAAAAGGAGACTTAAAAAGAATCCATCATGTAAGCAAGAACAATCCAACCCATGCTAAACCTTGTTAACATGTCTGATGATTAACATTCTGATTATTATTTTTAAAGAAAGAAGAATGAAATCATCAGTGTCATGACCGAGTAGATTCATTTTGAAACTGCAGTAAACCAACAACCAATGCTATCAATTTTACACGGGTGGTTTTTCCACTATGATCTCACCATAGTTAACTGATGAACCGCAGGTGATTGATTATGTAATCAAGCTGAAGGTGTCTAATGGAGATTTAAAGTACCAACTACAAAATGCAACTCTTTCAGAAGCCCCACATTTATATTTCCTCAAATAACATCAACTCTGTCCTCAATCTTTTCCATGTTCCTCGACCACAGCTATTTATCACAGTGATCTGGCAGAGAGCCAGCACAGCTAGATGTCAGTCTAAAGCTGTGGAGGACTTGTGGCAACAGACATGAAGAACTTGGACCAGTATGGACGAAGTGACAAAGAGAGTCTCGGTGAGGACCGACACATTCTTCCTCCTTTAAACAGCAGAAATTTAACTGATGTTTTTAACCGTTGCAAAATACAGCTTTTCTTGCTCAGAAGCCCAGTACTCTCCCTCATTTAGTCCAAAAATATAGACTGCATAAAAAGGCAGACAATTTCCATTAAGGTTTGAAATAATGACCAAGTTTGATGGATGTAGTTGATCCCTTTTTTTTTGTTTTTCAGTCTATGGAGCTCTGTCCACTCTGGTGTTGATTCTACTTGGTCTACTGGGTTCGGTCCACAGCTGTCCTGGTGTCTGCACCTGCTATGGCAACACCACTGACTGCTCCGCCGTCGGCCTCCTGTCTCTGACACCCATCCTTGCACTGATAGACCAGGACAATCTCATCCTCCGTCTACCCCAGAACAATCTCTCCTCTCTGGGCAAAACAGATCTTTTGAACCTCAGTAGACTGGAGCTCTTGGATATTTCCCAGAACCACTTTTCAAGCCTGCAGCCTGGCGCTTTCTCAAGATTGAGCAGCCTGCGGTGGCTCAACCTCTCCACTAACTACCTCGGGTTACACCTGGCACCATCTGCCACCAACAACATCACAGAGGGCACACTGGGTTTGAGTCAAAGTCAGGGAGGTGTTGGATTGAACAAAGAGGTTTTCAATGGTTTGTGGCGGTTACAAGGGCTTGACTTATCCTCCAATGGCCTTATTTGGCTTCCTAAAGGCTTGCTAGATGGGCTTCAGAGACTAAAATATCTGTCTCTGGCCAGTAACCAGCTTGTGGCCCTAGACAGAGTCACATTCGAGCCCCTGGTGCATCTGCAGCAGCTCCAGCTGGTGGGAAACCCCTGGCAATGTGACTGCAAACTGAGGGACTTCAAGCACTGGATGGAGTGGTTAATTTACAGGGGTGAGCAGGGCTGCTAGCAAGCCACTTCAAATCTCAAATATACTTGAAGTTGATCATTTTGGCAGTCAGCTTTCTGTGGTTTAAAAATGTGAGAGAGAAAATCATCGTTGTAGTTCAAGTGTGTACTTCAAAGGCTGTTTAATCAAAAGCAATTCATCTGTAAGGAAGATATGTGTTGACAAAGACAACTGTATCTACATCTGTGTTTACTGCATTTATTACATCTCTCTCTCTTTTCCAAACTTTTCCCTGCCTGCTATTCTTCCTCTCCTTTTTTGCCCCACCCCCCTCCATCTGTTTTATAGATGGGCAGGTAGACGCGATGCAGTGCAGCCTCCCAGAGGAACTGAAGGGCAGGGACATCCGCAACGTACCAGCAGAGATGTTTAGCTACTGCCTGCAGAGTCCGACCAAGGAGGGCGGTCAAGCCTCCCTTCGGCCTCCTTGCCCACCTGGCAGAGTCAGCAGCAATGACGAATGTGTTCGCCAGCGTTACCGGCCTGTAAGTGTCCGCCGGGCACATGTCACACAAATTGTTGCAGGAGTGGTTTGTGGCACAGTGTGCGTGATGATGGTGGTTGCGGCAACTTATGGCTGCGCCTACGCCTCACTGATGGCACGGTACCAGAGGGAGATGAAGAGCCGTGGCCAGCCTCTGATGGCCGAGTGTGGAGCTGAGACGGACATGGAGGACGGACAACTGTCATCTCCAACCTCACCAGAGGAGACGCCGCCCAAAGTGGCCTGTGGCATTGTGCATGGGTATCGAATCAGTAGCTTCTGACTCACTTGTTTATTTTTCCTGATTGTTAATCCTTCCTGGATGTTCTGCAGGTTGCCCCTGCTCTTCAAGCTCTCATCGCTGATGAGACAGCGTTTGGAGAGAGAGACCCTGCAGCTCTGCTACTGTTCTGAAAATCACTAGGTGGGACAAATTGAGCAGCTAATCGAGCGGACAAGATTCAGTGAAACTGAAAAGCTGCAACCCGTCTTCAAATGTATGGATGCTCTGTGAATTGTTATTCCCCACGCTGCATCTTTAAGCCATTTTTTAATCTATGAAGCTGCTACCTGGCATCTTGACTTCCCTTTACCTGCCTTTTTATTTATTCTTTAGGAATATGAAACTACCTTTTTGTTTAAGCCGTCTGTCTGTATCTGAGCCCAAGAAGCACATATTTCAAAGGTTTGTGAATGTCTGTGAATCCCTGAAATGTTCTGTCCTCTTTTAATTATTTATATTATTTCTTTTTATTATTACCAGCGATTTGACAAATAGTGCTTTATACCTCTGTTAGGCGATAACCTCCAAAATAATAGACACTTAAATCACATCGGAATTTAGCTTCTGTCAGGGAAATGCTGCATTCACCTTCATTACAGAGAGAAATTTAGATAAATATTAGAGCTGTACTGCCTCCTAGAGTGCAGGCTTTGCGCTACAACAGCTTCTGATCCAGCACAAACAAACTCTCAAGCTCCACGACAGTTATGTGAGGTATGTGAGGTATGTGAGGTCTACATATATGCTGTCATTTAGCTTGTCCATATTTCCTGTGAAAAACATGAAATGTCTCAACTTTAGCTCAAGGACTGTTAATTGTGCTGAAATAATAAACTATATTTATTTAAAGTGCATCATTCATTCAGAGATGTGAATGCAAGTGAGTGTCACAACCTATTTGAGAATTCCTACATATGAAGGTGAATATCACAGCTCCTCTTCAGTTTGAATTGTTAATGTTGTGGATCAGGGATGTCGCAGTGACACTCACCTCCTGCTATGGCTGTCTTTCCCTTCGATGACACAGTCACTGATGTTGTCGCGATGGCGTACTGCACTCCTGCAGGAAGGGAAGATTTACCTCAACATTAGACCAAAGATTAGCCGATTTGATGAGGGCCACACTGCTCGTTGTTCCCTCAAAAAAAGAATCACTAAATATATTGACTGATAATGTTGAGAGCTGAAGAGAAGGTGAGAGACTGACCTTTTTCACCAGCAATGTAGTAGTAGAAGCGTCCAGGAGTGTTTTCCACAGCCAGGCGGTACCACAGAGGAAAGTGATCAATGGTGAACAGGTTTTCTTTGTCCGACACAGTCAGGAACTTTCTGTGGAGTGGAAGATTTTCTTTACTTTGAAATGTACTGTAACCTGACCTGCACGAGATCCACACTACTGAAATAGACAGCTGTGATCAAAGCAACTGGTTGTACAAATATCATTAGTCGGATAAGATTATAGTTAAAGATGGGAAACCCAAAAGTATTTGACATCAGACGCTTAACAACCACAACCAAACAGGTGCAGTGCAGTTTTCAATGCAGTTGTGACACTGGTTTGTCCAATTGATCAAATGGTTTTAGACTGTAACTGCAAAATCCAAAGTTTGCCTTTAACAGTTCTTATTATCTTAAGATTAAAAAAATCTTACACACCAAAGTCAGGAGCTTTTTGGTCCAACATGCAGTTGTGTTTCACATCATTTGTCTGTATTTGTTTTCTTGACTTTTGGAGTGAGTGTACTAAGTGTAGTAAACAGTTTAAACTTACTTTGCTACTCTGGTCTCCACTCCTGCATATCTTATAATCCTCATAAGGCCTGAACGAGTACCGAGGAAAGCTGTCTCAACCCCTGGTTCCACCCTGCAGAACCCAAACACAAACACAAAAGATGATGATGATGACAACGCTTTGTCTTTGTAAAGGTTTGATCAAAACAAGGCTAGTGACAACAGACATCTCTTTTCCAATGCCTCTTTCTCCTTGAAGGCAGTTCGATCAGCTGCTGTTATTATTTGGAGAATGATGCCTTGAAGGTAAAGTTGATCTCAAACAGTTCTACTGGTATCCAATGAGTAAGTTCCAGCCATGCTGATATTGAATTTTTCCAGATTTCTGACAATGTTGCAAAACGATGATCACCAAATATTTACAAACTAAGTATTCAGACTCCTCCTTAACCTTCAAATATACCTCAAAATGAGAGGGTGAAAAGTTGCTCCTATCTCTTTACTAATATTCCTGGTTAAAACACAGTTAGTTAAAAATGATGGAGGGAAACTGCAGCAGAAATGTTTCTGCGCATCTGTTCTGAGGTCTGCAAGCAGCTTTTTCCTCATGGCTTAACATTTGCTCTGTTTGGCAGAATCAGCAGTAATACTTCATATGTAAATCCAAGCTTTCAACTAAATTTACAACAGGGGCACCAAACAAGGTGTAGAAAAGATTCAGATTTGCTCACCCATCATTGAGCATCAGAGCGCTCCAGTAGGCCTCCAGCGGAGCTGTGACTACAGCATCAAACAGCATCTGTTGCAGCAACATCTCATCACCTAATCACCAGACAGTGAAAGTCAAACAAACACACAAAGCCTTTATTGTCACTGTAAAAGACATAAGTGGATCTTCTGAACACCAGTGCAATAAAACAGTTTAACTTTAGTTAATTTTTAGGTTTAGGATTCTGATAGACTAGGGAAAGAAGCTGTTCATTGGTCTGTTTCAACAGGATTTGATGCTCCGATATAACACTCCCCTGAGGACAGCAGAATGAAGTCCAGCGCCATGGAGGGAAGGGTCAAATTTCATTTAAATCCCTCAAATGTAGGTGCAGTATAAATGCACGATAAAACATAAATCTAACTGTGGAAGGCTTTATTCTTTTCCAAAAGTCTCAAGTATCACAGTCAAAACCTACACTCAAGGTCAGGCTCCTTCCCCAGCAGGTAGCGAACGACGGCCTGAAGTTGTGAGTATTTTCTGTGAGCAGGGTCAATGTCTGTCTCGCAGTACGTCCTGAGGAATAGATCAAGCCACAAACACACACAATAAAATACAAATCCTGACATTTCCTTTTTACACATTGTCCGGATCATCTTTCATCCCACTCCTTGGCCTACTATAAATGATTTAGGGAGACTTATTAGCATCTTGTTACAAACTGCTCTAACTGCAGACCACTAAAGCTTAACAACTATATAATATTATTATTGATAAATCTTGGTGACAACTAAACTTGCTGATGATTGAAGCTGGTGTTTCAGGGTTTCAAACGTACCATTCAGAGGCGATGCTCACATCAGGGGAGGTGAGGTCATGCAGTCCTGCAGAAGAAGTTTAAATGAAACACTGTCGCTGCAGGGACACTTAATGTGCATCCACCTGGATCTGTGTATTCACATGTTTCTTATTTCTGCTAAATACAGCACCAATCATTGCATCTGACAAAGTAGTGAAGAGCAAATGTTCACAGTAGAAACAAAGCATGACTAATAAATCAACTGCTTAAACACAAGTGATGCATGTGGATGAACTGTGGGGAACAATACCTTCCTCCACAGACACGTTTCCCATAAACATCAGCTTTCCAGGGCCCTTCGTTAGCGCCATGCCAAAGCTGCAGAGACACAGGGAGGAGGTGAATATGTCATACTGCTCTCCAGTGGACAAATCACACAGAGATAAACATACTGAAAAAATTAAAAGGTATTACAAATTGACCAGACTGGGTTTTTAAAGTTTACACTGAAGCTGACACTGATCCACCACTAATAAATATTGGAATATATGATTTGCATAATTCACATTACTGACTGACACAACATTCACTTAACTACCTTTCTTTGTTTATGAGTTATACTGTGAGAAAACATTAAAAAAAAACAAAAAAAAAACACTGTTGATATAATATTCACAATTATTGATTAAGCATATTTTCTTGCACTTTTTTAACATGTGTATCTAAAGAAACTAGTGAAAGATGAATCAGAAACACATGATGGACTTTTGCTTCTGCAAATGTTAATTAAGAGGACATTCTCACTCAATAACGCCGAACAAACAGGCACACAAAGGATTAAAGCAGCGTTTTAGAAATGAAAGCCAGTTTACCTGAAAGGTGTGTCATCAACATTTGTGTAGAAGTAATCATTGACGAGGTAGAGAGGTCTTTTCTGAAGAAACGGTAAAAACAAGCACAAAACTGTGGATTTCAGCCACACATTTCAAAACAAGTTAAAGCTCTAGTTTGGACACTCTGAGTTTCTACACAGAATTTATGTAAAAAGCAAATTGCCAGCACAGTCACTACTGCAGTCAAGCTAAGCGACACACGTTTCTCCATGGCCAAACTATTTGACGCTGACTTTTAACGCCCTCCTCATGAAGAAAGAACATTATGGTTAAAAGCCTGCGAACCAATGAATCACGCTGATTTGTAAGCATAATGAAATTCAGTTTACTGAATAAAACGCTGACATCGTTGTTTCTCTGTTTGTAGTTCTGAACAAGACTGATAATAATGTTGTGTTCAGCACATTGATATCTACTAGCATACAGGATATCAGATATTTTTACAGTACAGTTTTAGAGGAATTTCAAGTCAGCTTGAATCATTGGTTCAATGTTGAAATTGAATGTGAATAGTTTGAACATAGAGAAACAAGTGTCAGGTACAACTTGGCGGCAGTACAAAATTGCTGGCAGTGAAAGGCCTGCAACATCATCAACAAGAACATCACTGCCACCTACTGACCCGGGGGGAAAACTACAGGTATTTCCAACACAGCATATGTATTGTATCTGTGTAATTTTAAGACAATACAACACACTAGTATGCAAGAAATTAATGCTTGTCACTGTGATGATAAAGAATAATAAAAACATATTAAAAAAAAACCCGTAAGATACCATTTTTCTTTTCTTAACAATATTTTCTTGTTTGTGTTTTCCATGAATTTAATGTGTTTGTTAAATGTTTGATGTGTGTGAGTGTGTCTGTGGGGGTGTTTGTATAAAAGGGATATCAATTGATTTATAAAGTTTTTCCAATTTTGCATTGCTGCCTATTTTAACTTCTAATTCTCTTAATCTACATTTTTATTTTAAGAGCAGTTATTTTTTAATAATGTGTTTGTATTACCTGACATGTATGAAATAGAGTGTTGTTAAAGTCAAGGCCTTTATAAACTCAAGGATAATTTTTATCATCCATATGTTTTGAAAATCAGGACTTGTTGTGACACAAACAAAAAATAATTTAGAGTTTTCTATGAAGAATTCCTAAAAAAAAGAAAAAAGTAATGTCTTCCTCACCCCTTTGTCCACAGATGCTCTGATGTTCAGGGTCATGCTGCCAGTCTGTCCTTTAACCATTGCTGTTCTCAGCTGAATGCACAAGAACATATTAGTCAAACCCATTCCCACCTTGTGGTGACAGAATGAGAACTACACAGATTTGTTTGCAGTTTTTATTTACAGTAAACAATGTTTGGCAGACTTCTTTACCGTCTCCTCTGTGTCCTCCCACTCCACCTCAGACAGATCCACACTGTTGTAGTTTGGCTTGGGCTTCAGCTTCTTTCCATCTTTATACTGCAGGACAGAGGGAAATACTTTCCCTTTAGTGGACCTAGTGGATCCCATCTGGTATATTGCAATACTTAAAAAGTGGGTCCAGGGCTGAATGTTGATCTGCTGCTCTGGGGCCCTTGAGCTATTTTTGGCCAATGCAGTGACTCACAGTTAAGGGTCAGAACTCACCAGAGGTCGAAGGTCAGGGTGAGACAAGATGTAACCGTTATTGGTGATAAGGAAGGCATATCCATGTGCTCCCAGCTGAGAAGAAGAAAAAATCCTGAAGGCTAACCTCTATATATGCTATTTTGGTAAAGAGTAAGTTCACACACTGAATTTAATGTAATTAAATTCCAACATGATGAGGATATAACACGGCTTAAAAGTCAGATTTCATCGGATGAAAATCTAGTAGACAAAAGAAATAAAGTAATACAAACAAAGAACATATTCCCTGAGCCATGAGGTCTCAGCTCACCATGTATCTGGGTGCCAGCTTCATCACCTCCAGTAGCGGGACGTCTGTGCCAACTACACCCAGCAGGATCCCATGGGACAGCTGGAGGGACGAGACAATACATGTAAAATCTTCACACTTCTACTCTGAAAGACTTTGTAATGTGTTATCATGATATTCTTTAACATTTACATCAACAGTAAGCTTGATCAAGGTCAATCTGCATGTTAATGCTTTAAATTTTAAAGAAAGAAAAACAAAATTAGAAATTACTTTGAAAGTACTTGTCTCTTGCAACACACCAAGCTCTTATGGACTTCTATTTTTGGTTCCTCCTGCACATTTTTATTTTTTTACCATATAACTTTCCCCTCTAGTATAAGTTATTATTTTTCCAAAGTCTATATGTATTCACATTTCTTCCTCTTCCTCTCTTGTACACAATATTTAAATAAAAAAAGCTGCTCAACTTGTTGTCACTTGAGATTTAACTGCATACAGTACATGGACACAGTGGATATGGATAAAGGTAGGGCTGTTTGTTGACTTTGTAAAATGCAACTACGCTCTGTCTTTAATTTCTGCAAACATATTTTTAAACATTTTAAAGTTTTATTTAAAAAAAATATTGAAATGGCACTGAATTAGTCGACCTAAATCCAGAACTAAGAAGAGATCAAGAGAAAGTCAAACACTTTGTGATTGTAGTTACAGACACATACTAGGTAAATGCACTTCATTCTTAGACACTGACCGTCTCCTTCTTCTTGCTGAAAACTGGCATGGCCACAGAAGTCATCAGCAGCAAACTCTGAGCTTTGGTGTTAAAGAGCTGAGACAAAAAAAAACAAACATTTAATACATTACCAATTATGTTTAATAATATTTTTTTTTCCTTTGTGGATTCATTTTGCAAACTAAAACATGTCCTTTTTCTTTATCAGATACTTATCTCAGTATGAAAAGTATTGAAACCACATTTAAATATTTTGGGGAATGTGCAGCCAAACAAACTCAGCTTAAGTCAAAAAGATTAAAGAGTGACAGTTTGTCTAAAACTACAGCTTTGGCTTTGTTACCTCCTTCGTATTAGGAAGCTGTCACAGCGATGACGGGGGAGGCGCAGTGGATCATAGGTGAATGAGCAGAGACACAAGGAGGAACACAAATGAAAATGAACAATGGTGATGATGAAGATGAGGATTACTGTACAGTATGAGGAATTAAAGGAGCAGATCATGGCAAAGGAAAAACTTATACATCATATTTTCATATTTCTGGCATGAATGATGAAGCAGTCCCTTGAAGCTGGCTGCTTTGTCTCACCACAGTGTCCATGTAGGCTTCTGTCCAGATTATGTCATGGTCGTGGTTAATGACCATCGGTCGGCTGAGCACATGTAGGTACTCCATCACGTTCTCCTGCACATCGGCCAGTGTGGAGATGTGGGTGTAGTAACCTGAGAAACACAGAAAGAAAGAAATCAATGCATGCATGAACACTAAAACAAGTAAGCACACTAACACACTGATGGATGACCTTTATTGTTGCAGGCGATCCATTTGGTGTTCTGAGCGAAGGTCATCTCTCTGCCGATCAGGTAGGTGAAGACTCTGACCTAAACAGACAAACATACTTGTTTACACCCTTTTTCAACTCTCTGTGTTGTGTATTTTTGGCCTATTTTGCTGTTTCCATGTATAGTTGAAGAATTAGCTACAAAGAAAGTGAAATCATAAAAACACGGAACTAACCCTGGTTTTGCAGATGTTGTTTGCATCTAAATTTAAATCAATTTTTTCTTCATTAAAGTCTTAGGGTATTAGGAAACAGTAGTTCTTTCCAAGGAACTCACTCTTGCTGTAGAAGCTCCACATTCTCACAATTTTTGGATGGAGGCTTCAAGTCTAGCTACTTGGTGAACTACGTGTGCAGCTTATCTTTGATCTCTGACTTGCTGGCGTTCATTCAAACATCACTGGTCTACACAGTTGCAGCATTTTAGCATGAAAATGAACCGAAACAAAACAGCTGCAGGCTGAAAAGGGGAGCCACAGAGGACATACATTAGTTGAGCATAAGGGAGTTGGCTATGTTTCAGTATATAACATAATCTTCAACCACACATTAACACCAGTAGAGTTTGGTTATTTGTCTGCACAGAGGAGGGGGTGAATATTCATAATTTAACAAACAGCAATGACATTTGTTACAGTGTTCACAACAGGGTTCATGCCTATTTTTGCCAATGACTTTCTATGGCTTTGAGACAAATTTTCATGGCCACATTCTCTCTCAAATGGCTATGAATAAATTATGTTAAAATTTACAACACCATATTTTAACCAGAAAGTTAGGCCAGTCAAAGACAGAGGACTGTAAATAAAGAGCACTATTATCATGTCCCAAATTGTTTAAATAAAAGGTGACACAGCCCCCTGCAGGTTCAGACTGTTGGCCCTCTCATTACTATACTAATATAACAAAAGGTTATCAAGGTAATTTTCTAAGACCTATCCAAGTATGGAACAGATCAAAGATGTAAGGCTTCTGCCATTATCCTCACCCTGCGGTCAGGCCAGTTGAACTCCTCAAACACAGACTCAAAGTCCTCCATGGCTCCGTCTGTTATCAGCATGATGGCTTGGTTACACATGCTGCCTTGTCCATTCCCCCTGGCCTGCACACACACAGTACACCATTGTAATTCAGAATGAAAACTCTTCTTTTCAACTTGGATATACTGTACTTTGGTTGAACAAGACACAAACCTCATTGAGGATTTTGAAGGCTTCCTTCATGGCATTCTTGATCTTTGCTTCCCCTTTAACGTGCAGCTCTTCCACCAGCAGCTTAAAGTGCTGAGAAGGAAAGAGATCAACAAACTCCACTGTAAATACAATTGTATCATCTACTGTTTTACATCCAGCCATGTACCTACCTATAGTTAATTTCAGATCTATTCGCAAATGTCTTGAGACATCTGCTGCAGAATTTTGTGCTACTTTGGAAATCTGATAGAGCTGCTTGGCAAGTTTGGCAAGTGCCACTTTACCCTAGACGTGAGACATGAACACTTTCCAAATTATGTCCACAGTCTAAATATCTGGAAGTCAAGCTGGTCCTAAAAAGACCGTTCCAACACAAAACACCAGTTTCACGTGTGATGGTTTCTAAAAGTCAGTGGAAGAATTAGGCCAAGAGGTTAATTTGATAATGAGGGTATTGCTCTCTCTCTCTCTCCCCCCCCCATGTGTACCTGTGTGTGTAATGTTTGTTAAGTTGCCTCGTCAGCTCTTTAAGCCTACATGAAGCAGATAATGTTCTTACCTCTCTGTTGTCCAAGTCGGCCTGGACTAGAGTCCCTCTGAAGCACGGCTCCACATAACGAATGTAGTCGGTATACTGTGACAGAGATCATGAGTAAACAACAGTAACAATACTGGGGCTGTTTTTTTTACACTGTCATTAAATAATACTCAGTAAGTCAGACAGTAATGTAAGACTATCCTTTTTTGGTGGAATATCCCTTTAAGTGTGTGTAGTTCTCACAGCAATGACGTTGACAAAGTCGTTCTCGCCCAGAGTGTCCAGGATGGTGTTGATGGTGTGTTTGGCGATGGTCATCTTCAGTCCCTTCATGCTACCGCTGATGTCCACCATGATGACGATGTCCTTTGGCGATGTGGCTGCCTGGATATACCTGCACACAGATCATTCAGTCATTATTACACCATATACTTTATTTTAAGACAACATTTGGTTGCAGTTATAGGGCATTATTGGAATAATAGGATAGAGGATAATTGGTCAAACTGATAAAATAATTTGGAAAAAGTTGGTGTATGATTCTCTGAATTGTTGACATCATATGTAAATAAAGATAGAAAAAGGCTTGATGATTAGAAAGTAATGTTAAAAGTTTTGCATATTGTAATTAAAAATCATTTCTAAGCTGGTGCTAGGTTTTAATAGTAAGTTGACACATAGATTGACATTTTACTAGCCGTAACATTAATTGAGCTTCAAGGAATCAACTCTGGAAGAAAATCAAAACAGAGAAGTCATAAGAAAACTGTCCTGGAATTCATTATTCTTTACAGTTGGTTTTAATTAGAAATGAACAACTACCAAAAGACCTCCCTCTCAATGAAAAGCATATTTACAGTATATGATATAATATAAAAAAGTCCAGACTGTGGATTGAAGAATTAATTGATGTCTTCATAATCAGAGCGTCTGTGCTGTGCTTTAAAAAAAGAATTAATGCTAGTAATAAAGTTAGTTATTAATAGTTATTACCTCTGATTATATGATTATAGTCTAATCCATTGAATCCAGTGAAATACAGAGGAAACTTACATGGACACAGCTGTTTCTTTAACTATTCTAATCTATCTAATCTTTGATATAATATCTACATGTATACAGAATATAATCATGTTAATTTGACCTACATTCACACACTTTTTTTTACTTTCATTGTTTCTCATAAGAATGAGAAAGTCTCCTGTCAGTCTAAAAGCACGTCACTGAGTTTCAGTTTGGGCGTCTCGGCAGGTGCATGCAGCAGCTTTTGCAGCTCAGCTGCTGTAATGTGGTGTGACAAGGCCTTCAATGACATATGCAGCTCTCTGTATTATTTAGAAATGCATGAAAAGTCGCATATGGTGCCATGTGGGCCCAGCTGACCTGGCTAAGGAGCAGCTTATCGTCTTTTCCAGAGGATCAGGGCTACGGCTGGTCGATGCTCAGCCGACACACAGCCAGCAACATGACCGCCTCAGATTGAATCAAACTGGACGTTTAAGGTCCGATCCAAGGCAGGGACAATAAAATAACATAAAAGCCTAAAAACACAGTATCCCTACATTGAAAATTGCTCTATTCTAGTCTATCATGTTTACACAGGTGTTTCCCTAATTGACAGTATGACTGTATTATATTCCAAGAGAAACTTCTTGGTATTATTGTATCCAGTATATACTATTTTTCAAATTCACAATATTGCTTAAACCTTCGTTATTACTGGATGTAAACTGTCTGTTTCACTACTGCTGGTGAGCTGAACTTAGCAAACCATCTGTCCCAGTATTAACAGCAGACTAGATACGTATTTCATATAATCCATATCAGGAAACAAAGTTAATTCAGTGGCTTCAAATTGGTCATCAGATAAGCTGAAGTGTCTGCCAGCTTGGCTTAAAGAAACTCCAATTTAGGATGACTTTCCCAAAATGTGTGTGAAAGATGAAAGTTTACTTTCAAGTTTTACAGCAGAAGAAATCAGGTAAGACAGATGGAATTTACTATTAAACTGCTGATTTCAATGGAAAATCATTCCTAAATTTCAACAATATTTACCGCTCTGCTACTTTCATGTTCTTTTGTGAGCGTGTGTGACTTTGACACAGTCATCCAATGTTGATATTTAGATATGACAGCCTGTTTGAGGTCTGAACTCACCAGTTTCTGTTCCTGCAGTCAAAAGCTGCCACACCGTTGGAGTCTGGAGTCCATTTAATACCTGACAGAGGAAACATGTAGTCAGCTCAGTTTTCATTAGAATTATTCACCAGTCAAACACATTTGATAACACTTACATACAGTAACTCACTGTAACTGTTGTAGACGGTTGAATATTAAACACAACCTAACATTATTTAGGTAACCTTTAGGTAAGATGTACATAAACCTACCAGGGTAGATTCTGAAGAAGCCACTGGAGCTGCCAAAGTACTGCCATGTGAGTGTAGGATCTTTCTGGAAGTTACCGATGAAGACGTCGTTTAATGCCTCTGAGTTGTAGATGGCGTTAAGGATGGTGGGATCTGCACGCAGAAAACACAGATGAAGTTATACATTTATTTTAGATCCAGGGTCCTTCACTTTCCAAGGACATCAGCTTTATTTATAAAGCGTTTTCAAAAACACCCCGGTTGGAAAAAGTGCTTTCCAACAACATTAAAATCTGTAAATGATAATAAAACATATAAAGACGTTCCAAAATTACTATGAAAGCAACACAGCCCACTGTGTTAAAAGCTAAGGGAAAAAAGATGCATTAAAAACAGTGAAGAGGCCTGGGTGGTGTAAAGTCGTTATATTGTTCTTTTTACACTGTTGCTGATGTTGTTGTCTTATAAGAACGTTTTTGACAGCCACTGACACTGTACACCTATAGTAGAAATGCAAATAGAAACCCATGACACATTGACCTCTGACCTTTGTTGTAGACGTTGGTGGGGATCTGGATGTCGCTCTGCAGTGTGTTCACCAGCAGGTTGTTAAAATGTTCGTTCTCCTCCAGTGAAAACTCCCCACCCAGTTCAATGTAGTTTCCGTCCTCGTCCGCTGTATTGATCAGCATGGAATTGAAGTAATCAAACTGAAAGGAGACAGGTGGTGGACATCAGCTCTTTTGTTTCATCCATAATAACACTAGCACTTTAAGAAATTGCTAGAATAGCCTTAGCTTTTCTGGAAAAAGTGGATCTTGACAATTATCATCACTGTTTACATTAATCCCCTAGACCAACTGAAGAGATTACAGGAAGTTGGTACAATAATTCGTCCCTAAAACCTTGAAATTAAATGACACCTGGTTACATTGAGCCAAATATTAGGTATTTATAAAGCATGGTGGGAAAAATATAGGGTCAGGATGCCATATTAAATGAATACATTAATTAGCCAGATATGCAGCTGACTTCTGAAACTTATTCTTTCAATTATCTTACTTCTTTACCTCTGGCTACCTCAGTGCAACAAGGGTCATTTGCAATAGTCAGACACTGTATTTATACATTTCATGCACATTGGCACTTTTAATATCAGTATTGTCAGTAGTAGTAATCAATTATTTAATACTCACTCATTTTGTCTTATTTCTATGTTTATAATATTTTATTTTATTTTATTTTAATTTTATATTTTTGCACAAATATTGATGATTTCTAGACAATTTCATTGTACCTGAATAAGCTTTTGTACAATGACTATAAAAGCTTTCTATTCTATTCTGTGGGTTGCTCAGTCAAAATGAGTAACTTTAAAACAATTGACATTTCACCTTAAGAGACAACTTGCTCTTATTTACCAACCTTTAGAGAAGCGTTGAAGTCATGGTACAGGTCAGCATCCTCTGCTGCCTCGGCTAATCTCTAAAACAAGAAACAGAGGAGAAAAACATCACAATCTCTATCAATACATCAGAACACACAGCACACAGAAGGGTCTAAAATATACTTTGGGATAAGTGATTGCATACAAGTTCGATCAATACTAGGCTGTTGAATGGTACAGTAATATTGTTGCAGGGACGGGGCTCTGTTGGAGTGGGGGGGGGGGGGGGGGGTATGATCTTTATACTTTTATATTGTTTACAACACATCATGGTACAAAACTGGTAAGATTAGCTGACTTTAGCTTATTTTAGCTTAGCAACACCTGTAAATCTCCAGGCATGTAAGTGATATAAATCTCCCACCCGGTTTGCAAATAGGAAGGAATAGGTATAGGAATCCAGTCCTTCATTGTTTTACTAAATATTTGTAAGCTGCAATATTGTAATATAAAGCTATTTGCTTTTCACAACCACTGTCACTGGAGAACCAGGACAGGACAGCCAATGAGATTAAACTTTGTCTGTTCATCACAATAAATAATCTTTACAAGTCATTTTTACAGTAACAAATATAAAGGAAGGCTGTAATGGTAATTTAAAACACTGTTCAGAAACTGTGGCATGCAACTATCCTTCGTTATACGGACTGTAGCTTCCTCCAGAACTGAAGAAGACTCTCGGATGAGACAAGAAATGTGAGCTTCAACAAAAGTCATGTATCTAAACTCTTGAAGATACAATGACCTGAATTCGAAGAAAAGTTACTTTCCACATACTCACCTTTACGGATTTCATCTTACTTCCCAACATTCGTTCAATTTCATCAGAAAAATCCTTCACCAGTTCACTTCCTTCCACCTCCACAATCTTTATGACTGACTCCACATCCTTCAGTTTCTGAGAAGAAACAAACAAAAAATGGTTTTACACTTTGAAAAATGGCTTCAAATATAACCCTTTTTAAATAGAAAAAAACACAACTGTTTTTCTCATTGAACTCAACACATCTATTTTATTGTATCTTTCATTTTTGTAAGTGGAGAGTGTTAAACATCTTGTTATGATTGACTGACTGATGAGACAGTAAAAATTAACTTTTGGTTGACTTGTTTATTTTCTTTATCAGACTGTGAGATTCACTCTCAGATTAATTCAGTCGCTGTGGTGGGGAGTTTTTTTTTTTTTTCCCAGCCGGGTTATCAGGTCAATTTTACCAGATCAAGAGGCTTGAGGCGGATCAGACGGCTGAGAGCGATGAGAAACGGTCCAGTCTGGTTATTTACACTCTGAATCACTCAATTAATTCTCTCACTAATTCCAATTAGTCCAAGCAACCCACTTACTGAGCTGAATAGCGCTAAACATTTGTGAAGTACTTTTCTACCGATTTAATCAGTCTACAAATCACATAAACTGACTTTATTTGTTCATGACGTCAACGTTTCAAAAGGTCCAGAGAAATATTATGAGTGTATCAAACATTATAGGTTGTTTGTTTCACGTGGAAAGTCACGTTTGGTTTTTGCAAAACAGAAATTATGTAAAGCTATGCATTATTATTCTATATTTTTACTTTGAATTGTTATGTCCTTGTACTGTTGTATTGTTGGTAATCTGTGTGTAGTATTGTATCGTAGAGTTGAAAGTGAGAAGCTGTAAGTTGTGTATTTATAGCACCTTTCACAGATATGGAATCACAAAGTGCTTCACAGGTCGATATAAGTACAATTCATAAACTAATAACGGTAAAAACATAGGTTTGTTTAAACAAAAAACACAATAAAAAGGATGAAACAATAAGAACTCTAGTCTAACTAAAAGCCTGATTAAAAAGAAGTTTATTGAGCTTTTCTGATTAAAAAAAAGAAGAGAGTTAGAGTCAGAGATTAACATGTATTCTGGATTTAACAATGCTGTCAGTCACAACTGCATTCATATAATCCTTTGAAGTATCCCCTCAGGTATTGAGCTAAATGTTGCACTGTATGACAGTAGCACCATTTCTGAGCGGATAAAAATACACTTGGATCAAACCAAATACCAAATGTTAAGACTGGTTAATGCCAGCTGTACTTTTAGCTCAATTGAGTTACACAATAGTATTACTTTTTATTTATTCCCTCCTCATTAAGACTGTCCGTTAGACAAGTTATTTTAGGGTGGGTCTAATGTGTTCTTACCATAGTCGGCGGTTTGTATGTTTGTTTGTTTGTTTGTGTGCAGACACACTGCAGGCTGCATCTGACAAATCTAAATCTGAGAGATAAATGGATAGATGTCTAAAATCAGAACGCGCCACAAATCCTGACGCCAGTAAAGAGGGCTCGGTCCTCAATCTGGGAATTACCATGATCCCTGTATGTGTGTGTGTGTGTGTGTGTGTGTCTGTGTGGGGGGTGTTTTTTTCTCTCATACACAAATGCAGTCACATTTAAACACAACCAGTTCAACCATTTGCTCATGGTTGAACTAGTTTGAGCTCCTTTTTTCTTTTTTCATTCACATGAATTGACCACTGGTTCCAAAAAAACTAGTCTTGAACAAAGGCATCAACACAGCTGTGTACATTCTCATTTCAGCTGTTGTGGCCTCTGCAGTATAGTGGATCATCCACGGGTCAGAAGGTCATGTTGATGTGTCACTGGACCCCAAATTGCCTTTGATAGAATCCCTTAAATTAGATGTCCAGGTACAGGCTTCATTTACCTTCTGCAACAACAGAGAGCCAGAGTATTGGATGGTTAAGTCTCGAAGTTCAACAGAGAAAGTGGTCGCCCACTGCTGCACCCTGAAAGCCAACAGACAAAAGTGTTACCCAACTTTAAGATTACAGGTTACAGAAATTCAACATGATTGTCCTACTGTATGGTGGAGAACATGACAGTAAGAAATGCTGCATTAATAGCAAATATTACTCAGTGCTGAAAGCATTCTGTACTTATTTACCATTTGGGGGGTTATTTAGGGTAAATAAATAGATATATTTAATCATGTGTAGTTGAACGTAAATAATGTGATACTTGGATTTTATCTCTTCACATTTGCCTTCATTAATTATCTTAAATTAAGGTTTTAATTTAGCAAAACAACCAGCAACAACTATAATATCCTGCTAAACTCAGCAGAAATAACAGGAAATAAAATAACCTTACATAGTAGAAGTGTGAAGACCACTTGATACTTTTGTTATATATAGTGCTGATAGGAAAACATGCTCACCATCCTTGTTAATGCAATGAATTGTCAGTGGAATAATAAACGTAAATAATATACATACAGTGTTAAACTCATTCACCTAAATGAAGTACATATATACAGAAAATTCACGTTTGTACAGATACACTTGGTCAGAAGATCACTGTAATCAGCATCAGTCATATCAGTAAGTAATGTTACCATGGTTACACTTCTTCTCACTGTAAACTGTAAGTGAAGCTCTTGTAAAGAATGTACTGTATGTGTAGGTATGCATGTTCTGTGATTTTAGTTGCTTGCTGCCATGGTGACAGTCTGCATGGGCAGCGTGTGACGGCAGAAAAAGGGACATTAAATATGTGCAGAGCGAGAGATTTAGATAATCTGTCCTTCATCTGGGTCACAGCAGAGGGCTGCAGGTGTTTGTCCTGCACAAACTTACATGAACACAATAATACAACACAATGCAACGCAACACAACAGATATACAGAGGAGCTGGTGCGAGCTCAGTGCTCTTTCAGGGAAAATCTGTTTTTAGGATTTATACTCCTTTTCCTGAATTAAGATGAAAGTCAGAGGAAAAAAATATGCACTTCATTCCATATTTAGTTAACGTAGTAGAGTGGAGGTAAAAAACTTCATATCCGTACCTCAAAGTTGTACTTGAATACAGGTAAAAAATGATTTTCCTTTCATGTAGATGACTTTCTTCACTCCTCCTATCCCTGTACTGTATGTGAAACGTCTATCAGGAATAAATTTTAATGAGAGGAGTTCCCCTTGTTGTGAACACAGACAATAGATACAAATGTCTCAGTCTGGAAATTGAAGCCAATGTGGACATTTCTGAAACCTGATTTTTATATTTTTTTAAAGTGATGAGATAATGAGCTTTTTCCCCCTCTTACACAATTTCCAACATCAGTAAAACGTTTCTTGAGATGTTAAAATAGTTGTGTCTGTAAATTACGGTTCTGTTTACATTCAAATAGATGATAAAGCGCGACTTGTATTGGTGAATGAACACTGCGGGATTAACAGCTAGTATTGTCTAATAGATGCGTTACAGGTGAAGGTGGATATGCAGTGGACGAGCTCTCAGTCAGGCCCACTCCCATTTTTCAAAACATTGTAACTAACTATCCCAAAACCAACATGTCACTGGGCAAAATACTTAAGTTTACTCTTTAAAGTGTTTTGCCTGTATAATAGACCCTTTACTTTTGTTGTCATTTGGATGGACCGGTTTCTCTCTTAGCTTCCTTGATGGTAGTTGAAACAGAATATTTATTTCTACCTAAACTACAACAAATCTCCAAATGCAGGTTTTGACAAAGCCACTGATGAAGGTTGCTGTGGCAGCTCAATGTTCCATCATTTATTTAAATAGGACTTTATTTTACCAAATTGCCAAACGATACACCCAACATTTACATTTATCCTTGCACAATTTCCACTGACACTGCACAGCTTTCAGTTACTTTACTTCTTTACTGTACTTCAGTACTTTAAAGAGTAAATTTGCCACAAGTTATTTGAGAAGTTGCAGTTTGGGACATTGCCAAATCAACTTTTTTACACAAAAATGATCGCTGTGGCAGGCAGTAAGAGATGACGCTTTCATTTTCTGTGAGGAATTTCTGTGAGTGTGTAAAGGGCAGTTTTTTCTTTCCATATCACAAGATCACAAAACTTCAGCAGGTGAGAGAATGTTTGCTGAGTAAGAATTCCTTAACACATCCAAAGAAGTGAAGAGGTAACTTACGTCTCTGGTGGGATCTTCATCTGAGCCTGAGCTGTAATCCACAGGCAGAAAAATCCCAGAATGAAAACCAATGACCTGACCTCCATTGTGCTTCCAATCTGAGACATCAAACTCCTTACAGATCTGACACCGTAAAGTTTTGGAGGCAGTTTCACTAACTCGGATCAGCTCATGAAAGATAATAAGGGACTTGTAGGAAATGGTTTCCTCATGTTGGCTAAAGTGACTAGATGATAATGGTCCCAGGATTGGGCTTTTGACCCTGGATGGCCTCCGTCACGTCTGCATGGACCAGCTCTGCTGCCAGCATCTTCTCATTATCTTCAATAAAACTTTACTAAAATCAAAATTGAATTTAAGTTACACAGTACCAGTAATGAGGAGGAAAAACAAAGCCTGGTCTGAACAAAACTGGTCCTTAGAGGTAGCATATGATCCTATGCACCTGCTCCAGGTTCTTCCAGGTTCTTCCAGGATCTTCCAGGTCCCAAATGTTTATCCCACGTGAAAACAATACCATCAAAAAGTAGGTTAATATCTTCAACTTGCAGACATTTAGGTGGACAAAAAGCCTGCAACCTGCAGGAGGATTTGCAGCCACTCGTCTCAACTGTCGCCCAATTTGCAACATAATCCACTTGGATTAAAACATCTCTTCCCCTCAGAGAGAGAGAGAAAGAGAGAGAGAGGGAGAGAGAGGATTGGATGAGAGCTCTGTTTTATCTAAGAGGATTAGAGTGATTTCTGGAGTCCGATTCTCCTCTGACCAATCACAGTGGCCAGAAGAGAAAAAACACTGAGGCACAGTTTGGCTGCTGAAAAAGAGACAGAGAGAGAGGTAGAGAGAGAGAGAGTTAGAGAGAGAGAGAGGGAGGGAGAGAGAGAGTTCAGACAAATTAATTTACATTTCATAGACCTCTTTTGAGGGTCCTATGACTCAGAGGACGAGGCAGGTCTGAGTCGTCTGATAACTGTATAACACACTACTTAACATAATGAGGATAAAACACACAAACACATGAGCTCACACGTCCTGAGCAAGACTTCGATCTCATCTGATAAAAAAACAATTAGAAGGTAAAGCTGTTCAAAGGTTCCTGTTCACCAAACCAAAAAAAATTTATTTTCACATTTTCTTTCATTTGCTTTTGTCTGTTTAAGTAAGACATTTCACTGACACTGTGAACGGTGGCCCTCAAACAATGAAAAAAGAATTTAATAAAACCGAACATACACCTGGCAAACAACAGGTGGTTGGTCTGTTTTTGTACTAGAGCTCATAATCACAGCATGATCACAACACGCAAGACAATCATTATTCAGCTGCACTATAACTACTGTCCATCATACTTAATTAAATAACTTAACAATCTCATGTTGCCCACTGTGTATTTTAATGAGCAGTAGATTAAACATACACACAACAGTTAACTGCATGAAAGTCACACTGATTGAGATTTACAAAAAAATAACTTTTTGAGATGTAAATATATCATGTTGTACCATTTCAATAAATGTATTTTCTAATCATCTTTGTGGTTTTCTTACCTTAAAGCATTGATACACATCACACAGATCTTTGATCACAGGGCTGCTGGCAACAGCCTCACACCTCATCTATTATTGATCAGAGACACAAGAATAACCACAGAGGGATCAATCAATCAATCAGAGAGTCAGAGACGATTGAGTGCACCTCCCTCTCAGGATCACACCCACACTGTTCACTTCTGCTAATCACTCACTTCACAAGAGGTCACTGTCATTTTACAGATGGACACTTAACCTGAATCACTGTATTCTGACTTAAAAGAAAAGAGGAATTTCTAAAATGTTTATCATATGGAAGTAGAAAAGAACAGAGGTGATGAAACAACTTTGATGCCACCTTCATGGAAACAGTACCATCTGAAGAATAATTAGTCAACAGCTCCCTCTAGTGTTTAGAGTTTTAACACACATGTACAGGACCGACGTGCTGTCCTACTTGATTTCACAAGATCCTGAAAACTTCAACAAAATGTCCTTTCAGAAAATATCCCCAACTTTGTGGTCCGGAAGATTATTTTAAATAACAACACTGACAATGTCACACACAAGCCTTTAAATGGGAATTTCATCAATATTTCAATTCAATATAATTTGAATAGCTGAAGTATTATGTGACATGAAAGAATCAGAAATGATGAATTCTTGTACAGAATGTGGCAAATGCATACGTTTAGATTAGATATTTTCTATTCCATAAGAACAGAGATTATGGAACAGAAATTAAAAATAATAAGTGATTTTGAAGTTTTGTTCATTTGTTTTATGATCCTGGTCGTGGAGATCAGTTGACCTTTGACCTCTGACTAAATCCCTGCACCAGAACATTCTTCAGTGAGTCTTCTCAGAACCCTGTATGTGCTTGTGTGTTGTTAAGGTGCTGATGAGGTGAGTTCCAAGACCTTGGGAGGATCTGGTAACAGTGTGGCTTCAGTGTCAGAGCGGCGAGTAAATCACACAGTTAGTGTTTTACACGCATGCACACTGTCCAGACTTTTGCAAAACTTCAGCTCAACAAACTCCCCTCTGGAAAGGGCAACCAGAACAAGTACGGCGGGAACAACTCGAGTGTCTTAATGAAGTTTTATTTCACACACTAGTAAGTAGGTTGTAAAGTAGGTTGTTGATGTTCTGAACAAGTAAAAACCAGAAAACCTTTAACTTCTCAGATGATGGAACATGTTAATAAAAACAGTGCTGATCACGTCCACCTCAGGCCTGAATAATGTGAACTTAATCTGCTTCAAAATATGTCCAGTCACATTCAGCTCTGATTTCATATGTACAAAACTGAACTGACAACGCTGTGTCCAAACACGACTGTTTCTCTGATTATGCAAACTTTCATTCAATAGTGTTTATACTTGGTAGTTGCCTGAGGTGAGTACTGAGAATGAACCGTTTCCCTGATGATTGATCACAGCTCTGCACACGCCCACTGCGCTGCTCCCTCCCCACGGCCCACGCAATGGGACATAACTGCGACACCTGAGTTGCGTGAATGATATGACGGGATGTCAGCAGGCTTCTCTTTACACCCAGCCCCAAGGGGTCAGAGGTCAGGTGGTGTCCGAAACAACATGGCAGTTACATAACCTGCTCGCCTTCAGCAAATTCTGGACGGTTCCACACTGAAGTTATGTAACTCTGATCTAATGATCTCTAAGTTTAGCTGCCATTTGTGCGTCATTCATGAAAACATGAATGAAACGTGAGAAACAGCTGCACTATCATAAAGTATACATTGATAAATATTCAAAATTTAGTTTTTCAAATATTATTTGATAAAGTGCACATTTCTAGAGATTCCATCAAACACCCTTGAAGACAAAACGGAGGCATCCTGCATCTTTCTTCTTCTCTTCTTATCAGTAGTTCTTGCTTTCCTCTCCCCTGTGTCTCTACACAGCAAACAGCTGCTGAGCAATCAAAGTCTAGTCCATCATCCTCAGCCTTGTGTTAACACACAACCACAGTCACTGATGTGTGTGTGTGTGTGTACGTGTGCATGTGTGTGTGAGGGTTTCATCTCCTCGATATGGAGGGCTTAACTGGCCCAGGGAACAACAATGGAAGTATTGAGGAGGACGTTGAACCACGTGGCCTGGCGTGCACAGAGGGTTATGTTCCAGGGGTTCGGGGGGGACTAGGGTAATGGTGATGTGGTGATGTTTTCTTTTTTGGTGGGGTGAGTGGGTTGTTATGCGTAGAGAGCCTGAGCCCTGCAGCTGTTGCCTGGCACGCTCCGGCCTCCGGGAGAACCAACAGCTTACATCAGTGCCAAGTGCCCTGCTGCGGGCTGATGGCAGGGCCCTCTGTCATCATGGGGCATCTGGAGAGATGGGGGATAAAGCGATGGGAGGAGGGTGAACAACGAGTGCCACAAAACCACGACCACCTCCCTCCCTCCGTCCCTCAGCCCTGGGCTGCATGTCACCCAGCTGCTTCACCCGCTCATGCCCCATTAAGAGGAAACGTGTCACACTTTGAGTGTCAAGCCATTTATGTTGCCAACACGTGATCTGCTGTTGATTCAGTGCGTCAAAACCAGCAGCTGTCAATCTCTCATGGTGAGCAGGTGACTTGTCGGCCAGCTCGTTTACAGAAAACACTTTGTGCACACTGAAGACTTTTAACATTCCCTGTGTGCAGGAGAGATCCCCACTGCCCCGACTCAATCACACAGACACAAACAAGACAATGGTCTCCTCCTGAAAACTTATCCACACTGGGTGTGATGCCTCGCTTCATAATACAGTGCCGAACATGTTGGTTTTTCAAGGTGTCAGGTCAAAGGAAACTCTTCGGCCCACTAGAAAGCATCAGTGTCAGTGTTGACATTCTGAATTTGAAGTTATACTTGACTTCAGACTGTGGCCAGTTAACAGCACTCTAATCTATGAAGATGTATAAAGCTTTAGGCAATAGAAAATGTGGCAAAACCATCTGTGCATGGTGCACAGAGAAGAAAGGTTTAATTGATAAAGAAGTCACATTATGAAACTGCCTTGAACAGCTACATTGCTTACAATTACAGAGAGAGACAACTTAATCTCTGACGGACAATTAAGTGTCTGCAGTCCACCTACCACATAATCTCATTCATACAAAACAACTCCAACAATGAACACAAGCAAGGCAGATGGCAGAGAAATATAAAAGTCAATGGTTTAAGAACAACTTAATACAAGAACCAGAATAAAATCCATGATCACTACAAGAACAACAGAACAGAATTGCAGAAAGCCAGTTACATTCCCCTAATGTGCTTATCAGTGTTTTATAATTAAAAAAAAAGGTACTCTCCATTCAGCATCTTAATTGCAGCAGGAATTATTAATTTAGGGGCAAGTTACAAGGTTACATCGTCCTAACAACATCAGTAAAAAGTCACCAGAGAGGACATGATCATGATACGTCTTCCTTTCTGCAAAGGAACAGTCCAAAATTAAAATGATATAATAAATAATAATAAAAGTAAACATGAAGCGTCTTTGAGTGTCCAGAAAAGCGCTATATAAGAATGATGATGATGTGAAGAGTAAAATTCTGTCATGCCAACCTAACTCAATTTACCATGCTACACACACACACACACACACACTTTATTGGGGGTTTAGATAGAACTAACTCGTATTCAAGACGAGTTAGACGAGTTTTGCTTGGGCTCGCCATATCACATCACTACCCTCCACATTGGATTACTCAAAAGCTGAAATATTCATGCCAGCATCTGTTTAATTAAAAATCCAGGCCTGATCGACCTGTGCCAAACCACAAGTGCAGAGGTTTGAACTGCTGCTCCTCCTCCTCCTCCCTCTGCATCACTAGTTGTCCTCTGTTCTGCCCGAGGAGCAGCGTCCAGCTCACAGTTGGTTTATTATTTATCTGCAGGCGTCAGGCCAACAGTTGCTGCTCTCTGAAGCCCTGCACTGCCACCTGGAGCTGTCACTTCACCTCACTCTTACTGCTGCTGCTGTTCTTTCTGCTGCTGCTGCTGCTGCTGCAGTCAGCACCAGAAAACCATCTCACCCAGAAATCTTGGGAGATCTGAAGGTTTGACTGTAGTGTTGTGAGGTGTGATGCTTCCGCAGCTGAACATCCTGATGCGATTGTGTGTGTGTGTGTGTGTGTGTGTGTGTGTGTGTGTGTGTGTGTATATGTATACAGTATATGGCAGCTGAAAAGTACTGTATGCCTTAAAGATGGTTAGACATGCAACAAAGGCTATGAGTGGAAATCAAACTATCTAGCCGCCATGAATGTGTAAATATATTCACAACTCCATGACATCAACCCTTGCTCTCTGTTGTCGCCACCATCTTCACCTACACCTGTGGCGTACACTGCAATGATCCGCCTAAACTGTTGTGTTTTTGGTAACATAAACTGGTCAGTTGTGATCTCAAATGTGCAGTACTATGTAAAAGTCTTAGGCCAACATTAGATCTGTTGTTTTACTAATAACATATTGACCAAACAGAATAATTACTTCTCAATCACTTCATTGGAACACATATAGAAAATATGGGGGGAAAAAACCCGGCTTCTACAGGTTAAAGTGTCAATTATTTAGTGTGACTCACCCTTAACACTTGAACAATGGCAAGAACTGGAGTGGAATCCTAACTAATGTTACTAACATTCCAATCAACATGCCAACGATCACAGAAGCACAGTACTCTCAGTTGGTATCACACATCAAACTCCTAAACAGGATATCTACAAGGACAGACAGGAAGGATCTACTAGCTGAAAACCCCTTGCCCAGGCCTTAGCGGCACGCGGCTTATTTTCATTAGTGGTCGTAAAAACAGAGGTGACAGATGATTGTTTAAATGTATGGACCTGTTGAGACTCATCCAGACCAAGGAGAAAAGGTCACTTAAGACACTGCTGATGTGATGCGTTTCATTATCCATAACTGCAGCAGTTGTTCGTCTGTTAAACCTGAAACATCAACTCGAAGACGCCAACACCTCTTCCCTTAGTCTACCTGATCCCTATATCCACCTCTCCTCTCTGAGTTTTCAGAGGCCATAAAGGACCCAAGCAGACTCACAGTAAAGATCGGGGTCCTCCATCAAACCAGGGGCCGCATGCCCGCAGCCTGCCTGTGTGGTCACTCATAAACTCGTCCTCGTGGCGAACAAGTAAAGATGCCTCGTTAAAGAGCCCGTTACCCTCGGCTGGCGTGGTGCTCGGAGAAAACAACACCTCAAAAACACGCGTGCACAGATGGTTTTCCACTTCAGGAGGAGAACACACGACAAACAAATCCACAACAAACGCAGAGAGCTTTTGCTGCTAATCGACCGCGAGATGCAGCTTCATCCACCTGTTAGGTGGCGTGAGGTTGTGTTGTGTTTCAGTCAGGGCACATTTTGTCTTGAGGCAGCAGCAGAGTATGGTGTTTTCTTTTGAAGGACGCCAAAAAGACTACAGGATTCACATGTATTGTATGTGCTTTGTGTGTTTTTGTTGGTTGATCCTACACAAACCTACACTGACGAAATAAACATCTGTGGCTTTAAACAATGCAGAGGTTAAAGTCCCTCACTGACCACATAATATTGTCTCTCCCCCCTTAAAGCAGCTATGACACAGATTCCTCCAAACTGAATCAGAGGTCAGTTGGTCATGGACATGATTTGGTTTCACTGTTAAAATGTTTCTTGTCTTTGTCAGACCTCCTGAATGCTTAAACAGATACTCATTGCTTCGGCAACAGTATTTACTATACTGCAGCAGAAGAGCATCAGTCACAGTTCAGAACTTTACCCACATCAGTGTATAGCATTATTATTGTTATTTTACACGTGTAAAGATGCTGTTTTTCCACTATCGCCTACAGTACTTAGTTATTTTATAATAAAAACAACTATTGAAAAGTGAAAATACCTTATGAAACTCCCTTACGTATAAAAAACGAAACAAACAAACCACTTTTCATTTCAGCTAAAAAATAAAGATGAAATGATATCTAAATTTAGAATGAGACAGCAAGAGAAAAAAGAATAACAAAGAGAAAACCAGGCTTATATAGGTGTTATTTTTCTATCACTATTACACTGGGCAATCAGTCCTAGCATCATAGTGACAAGTGTGAGATAAAATGCTTTTATGTACTGTATAAGGTTTTTATATTTCAGAATTGAATGCAAAAAAACAGAAAAAGGCTTTGTATATGGTACTGTATTAAAATTTTTAGTAGACGTTGACAATTTACATGGGAATATGTTGTAACAGAGAACACAGAAAAACTAAAGAAAGCTAGAATCAACCTTGACCTTTTCCATCACAGGTCAGGGGTCATTTCCAACAGAAGATTCTCAGCTTTAGACCAAATGGAGCTCTAAACCTCTGGAATGGCCTCAGCCTCCCGCTCTGCCCCTTCAAACTATCAATAAAAGGATTCCAACTTGGCACGATGCTCAGATTCTGCAGATTGAATGGACGATTAACACACAAGAGGCTCTCAGAGCGGCAGAAATCCCCTCTCTGCTGCATGGTGTCCTGTTACCCAGCACGATTTTCAGGGGTTTTAGCCTCTTCCTGTGGAAATCAATATATTCTCTGTGGTAAAAGTGATTCACGGTGAAGGTCCAAAAGAAAAAAAAGGTGACCAAAGCTAATTCTGAGCTCAGTGGCCGCCTGCTTCTGCTGCTGCTGCTGAAAGGCCATACTTCAAAGTGCTCATCCAGAGACCTTCAGATTAACCCTCACACAGCTCAGGCAGCAGGCAGTAAAGTTACCTCACCAGCTCTCTGTACACATGTGATATAATCTGTGATTTGTCACAACGTAATTCAATCCAAAAGAGGAAGTGGGGTCACTGACGCACCAGGTGAAAAGAAAACCCTGAAGATAGAGATGATAAAGATAATGCTCTTTCTTGTAGTTCATTATTTTTAGTTCAGAATATTTACATATTTGCATTTGATAATCAAGTCTATATAAAAAACAGTAATGTTAGTCTTACTATGTTAACACTAAAATAGGGTGCATTCACACCAGCCCTTCTTAATCCAACCCTAGTTCATTTGCTTGGAAAGTCAAAGAAGCGAACCCTGGTCCGCCTTAAAACGTAGGTCTTGGTTTGCTTCAAGTGAACCAAATGCAGGAAGTGGACTACAAAGCACACGGCACAGGGCATTGTGGGTAAACAATACAAAAACATATGCACGTGTAGAACGATAGCCGGGAGAAAGATAGGATTTGATGCAGCTCCGTGTTTCCCCCTTTGTGGAGGAAACATGAGTGGCTGTCTAGTAGACTATTAGGTGTGAAAACAAGCAAGAATGTTGAAAATTCAGCATCAAACATCATACTTGTACTACCAACCATGTCTCCATTGAAGTAACTACAGCAAAAAGCAACACCCCCACTAACTTTGCTAACTTTGACCCTGCTGGCTCCTCAGTGGACACGTGATAACCTTCTGTCTGGTGAACACAAGGATAGCTGAAGCTTAGTATATATGACCATATGACCATCACCATCACCTCGTCCCTCCACAGGACCATGTTTAGCAGCAGAGAAAACAAATAGCATCTTGTTAAAAGTCAAAGACAAAACAAAATACCTTATTGTTTTTTTTTAAGCAGCCCTCTGTCACATCATTCTCTGTCACAACATCTCTTACAGCCATTAATTGTATCCCTGCAAATACCAGAAAATAACACAGGGCCTACGAGGAGAAATAAATGATTTTTAATTACATATTTTTGAGGATGTCCACTTAAAGAGACAACAGACAGGACAACTCTTGTGTCCTGGATGGTTTAGTTTCCCCATTGTCATTACAAGTTTCGGACAAAAAGATTTCCTTTTCAAATTTGAACTTGAACTGTGAAGGATTTTCATTTGACATTTTCTCCTTAAATGTGGGGCGATGTCTCCTAACAGCTCTTTTAAAAAAATGTGTTTGATAAAAAAGATGAAAGTAAAGTTCAGTCTTTTAATGGAGAGGCAGTAAAAATCCAGATCCTGGTCCTAGTCCAAGACCTGGAGGACCTCAGATTGCATGGGGTTAACAGGAACAGGGCCCAGTAGATGTGACGTGATGTGCACGCACACACACACACCCACGCACACACACAAACACACACACACAGAGCACCAACCTAATCCACCCCCAAAGCAGCAGCTTTAGTGTAATTCACGCCGCAGCTGTCTACTGCTGGAAGAATCGAGAAATTGTCCCGCACATGTTCAGCTGCAAGAACAAATGTCACGGAGCACAGCAAATGAAAAAACAAGATGGACTCCTGAGTTTTCCACCCCCCCTATTACACACAAAGTATACACTGATGGCATGATGTAGAGGCAGGCAGGTGAAGGCTGTCAGGGGGGGGGGGGGGTTAGGAGGGGGATCAGCGTGTGTATACATGTCATATTATTGGATATTATTTTAGGTAATACTTTTAGACAAATAAACTGAAATGAATATCTTCTCAGTCTGAACATGCGAAGCAGAGCAGGCACTTAAATCCTAACTCCCTCTGTGTTGTATTAACAAAACTTCAATCTTTAATCGTTTAAGCCACATAATTAGGAGGACTTAGGATGAGAGCACAACAAACTTCTGCTGAGGGAGCCACCAAAAGTCAAAAGTTTCATATGACGTATACTAAGTCAATTCCATAGACATGACATTTGCACTATTCAGGCCTTATATCCACAGGGAAATGGAATTCTCCCTATATTTTACTTTTTTGTTCTTAAAAGGTTTTATGTACAGCATTGTTTACTTCATACACACAAAACCCCTCCAAAACGAGTCTAAGCACTGTAGTACATATGCCAGGCCTGTCTGTAGGTGCCACAGAAATACACCAAAAGTGGAGAAGAAGATGTGGAGCATGTGATTAATAAAGCCTGCCGCACAGTGAGGATAATTTGCCAGATTTTGATTTGGGTGTCTTTTGATTTCAGGCTGATTTGCACTGATTATCTGCCCAAATTATCCTGCAAGTGTGAGGGGTGAACAGACACAATTTTAACATTCTAACAGTCTCACCAACTTCAAGTCATAAGTATTACACATGTTCGATATTTATGACTGAACAGAAAAGCACAAGGGTGTGTTGTATGAATGAATTGGTCTTGGCTAAATTAGTGGTAATAGATTAACCTGACACTAGGGAATAGTAAATAGTAAATGGTTTGTATTTAAATTTCTCCAGTAATTCACACCCATTGTATATATGACTTTAAATTATCCATCACACGCTTCGCAGCCATCATCGGGTGCATGTTAATCAAATGAGCTGGTGATTGGATAATCTCTCTCTCCTATTCCAAAGTCTAAAAATCTCTTGTGAGATTTAATGTATGATGGAGAAGTGGTAGTGCGATGCAAGTACAAGTTAGGGTTTATACCTTTGTTATTCCATGCTTTTGAAGGTCACTGCAGGTGATGAAAGCAGAATAAGTCTCAGTTGGTGCTTCAGTGCTTCAGCTCTGGTCACACCTCATTGTATTTTTGGCTCAGTAACGGGTCTGTGGATTTCCGTGCTAAAAGAGAAGGATTAGGCTGTAAAGATAAAAAAGGTTTTAAATCTTGGAAAAAAAGTTAGTGTTGGCTATGATTCAGATCTTAATAGAGAGGAGAAAAAACCCTTTGAGCGCTGAAATTGCCATGGTGTTGAATTCTTTCTCTGGATAGTGGAACAAAAAACTGTGAAAATACACATTAACCAATTTTTTTTTGTCAGGAGTTCTGGTTGACAACGGTAAAATTGATCATCAATCATGTTAAAAGCCAAAAACAGTGAATTACAGGGTCTTCTACAAGTCTACGTGTCAGTACATGTTGACCATGGTAATAACACAGCATTTAAACACATTCATTCAGTTACCGTTTATATAAAGCATATGAAAATATTTCAGCTGTGTAGCTATGCAACAATGACTTCCTGTGTTTTGGAGGTGCAGCTTTCCTTTGCATTTTATAAAAAATATAGCCTGCTTTATAGCTTTCACACACTTACAGACCATAATACAGTGTGTGCCGCACTAAGGTTTGTCACATACTCAAAAGAACCAATAAAACAGTATGAAAATACTCAAAAAAGTCAATTCATGTACAGAACTGTAATGTTTACAGTGTTAATACATAGGCATCGATATGGAGCATTTTACTGTTATTAGCAGCTTGAAGTGTAACTGACTTTACTTACTTTTTTTTTTTTTTATCCAGTGGTTCTCAAACTAGGGTCACGGGATAAACATATATGCTGAGGTGATGATTTATGAGTTATAAAGTATTGTAACAATGTAAACGTTAAAATATAAAGGTTGTTGAAAAGTACTTTAATAAATGTACTCAGTTAATGTTACTGTAATGTCAGCACCTCCAAGCAGGAGCATGATGAGATTCAGGAGCCTCTGATTTTGCTGGGATTTTAAAGTCACACACAGCAACATATTTTCTTCATATCTCAAAGTGATAAGCCTAGAGTGAAGCCTGCTATGTTATGTGTGTGTGTGTGTGTGTGTGTGTGTGTGTGTGTGTGTGTGTGTGTGTGTGCTAGTTTGTTTAGACTTGAATTGTGTTTAGGTTAAAGTTAGGGTTAGGCATTAACTGGTTATGATTGGGGATAACGCTTTGGTTAGGCTTTCCAAAAGAATGTAAAAGTTGGACAAACCTCTGTGTGTGTGTGTGCGTGCGTGTGTATGCGTATGTGCGTGCGTGTGTCATACAGTAAATTCCCAGCGTGTCGTTGGTGTTACTGAGCATTAGTGGACACATTCAACGACATGCCGATCGACTCAAGAAACACAGTGCGGTGTTCATGGCTCCCTCAAGGGGGAAACACTCAGCTGACAGACTCTGAGGCTTCACTCTCTGATGTGAGGCTTCACTCTCTATAAAATACTCCGCTTTGTTAATATTCACAGCTCCAGCATCTACATCAGACACAATTTCTCGCACAAAATGAGTAGTGAAGCGGGTGTGTGAAGATGTTTTTAAGACGTTGCATTATAAGAGATGTTTTTGAGTCTTGACCAATACTGAAGACTAAAGGTCAGTCAGTTTTGACCCTCTCTCTTAAAGCCATCTCTTGTGAAACTCTTAAGGGCAACATGAAGTGTCTCAAGAATCTGTTGCCTTTACTCATTTAGAAGTAAAACAACCAATTATTTTATTAATTAGTGTGAGAAAATAACTATTTTGATAATCAATTAATCATTTAAGTTTAATTGTTTATGTTTTTTTAAAAAAAAACATAAAATGCCAACGAAACAGTCTTCCATTAAAATCTCACTGATGCTGCTTGGCTATTGCCCATGACACATCAATGAGAATCTTTCAACATAGGTTTTTGGAGATTGTGATGGTTTCTGGAATAAATACATATATATATGTACGAATAGTTGGAAAATTGTACAAGAAGAATGATCTACTTTATATGTTTTCCGTCTGTCACTCAGCTGTTGCATGTGCTTGGAAAGCCTTGTAAATCTACAGACCTTTCAAACTGTCTTTTAAATTAAACAGTATACAAATAGTACTGTAACATGAACAATCAAGTGTTGTACAATCAACCACCTTTTTACCTTTTACCATTGAATTCTGTTTCCATGCAAGATCATCCTACACCAACACCCCAGTGTCCTGCCAAATGAACGGCATGTAAATGCCTCTCAGAAAAATGATTTGTGAGGCTGTAAGTTGGCTCTGATACAAGCTGCTTTCTCAATTTTCATTTCAGGCATTTTGCTGACACTCTCGACCCAAAATGACGCCCCAGCAGGGCAACAGGAGAATTATAAAAACACATGTCATGTTGTACTCTGAAGGGTGGAGAATTTTATCCCAGATATATCTTACGGTATCAGGAGCAGATACTGTTTTAACATCTCGAGTTCCAAAAGGAGTAGAGGCATAAACCTACTGCAGCCAAGCTGGTAAAGCAACATGATCTGCATTTGACTTCATACCTGCAGGACAGAGTAATAAAACCCATGGACAGCAGGTAGTAGGTGTTTCGTTTTGTTTTTCCACTGGCAGTTCCATGACGCAGCCTTGCCCCCACCCCCACTGCCCTCGCCAAGCTTTGCGTGCCCAACATGATCTTGTGGATTCGTTAAACTTTCATCCTGACGCATCTTTTCCTGACAAGACATACCCAGAGAAAGGTCACATACTCGGGCCCTGGCAGCGTGGCCCTGTGTGACGCTCTGGACTAAAATAGTGTCATAAAGTCATCCATCAAACAAGTGGGCCAGGGGTCATTAACGAGCCAGCAGCAAAGGGGAAACCACAGAGATAAAACCGAACCCAGCAGGAACATCCCAGAATAATCCTGAATTCACATGCAACAATTTTTAGACTTCTAGAAACTTCACAGATGATCCATTACAGTCACTATTACTAATGGCGCTTTACTATAATTAAGCTCACTGACGCTGTTTTCTTTACTTATGAGGGACGACCGCATAAGTAATGATGATTGGCTAACGTACGTTCAAACACAAACACACACAAACAACACACAAACAACACAGAAACACACGCAGCGATAGCGAGACCATCAAATTCTATCAAGTACAGACATTACTTTTCCCTCATTGAGATAAAAGGCCTGAATGTATATGTAAAATGTAAATTATGCCCAGAAAAGTGTTTGGCAACATTGGTAGTAAGCAACTACTTCTTCTACTAAGCTAGCAGCACAAACCCAAAAAAGGTAAAGCAATAGCTAACTCAATTACTTTTTGGGAGGAGTAACTTTAACTAATTACTTTTTAAAAGTAAAATGCATATAACACTCGTGCACAACACTGTTAACCATATTTGTCGTACAAATAATGGCTGACCTCTCAAAACCACAGTGGGCTTATTAGAGTCTGCCTCTCTCTTAATAGAGAGGCAGACAGACACAGATTAAAATGACAGCTTCTGAGATAAATTTGAAGATAAATTTGGAAGACAGAACTCGAAATGCTTGCTGTAATTAAGGCCATTATGAAGTGACTAACTTTGCTTGGGACAGGGGCCGGCAGCTACATCAAGTACAGATTTAGAAGTACAAGACACAGATAACATAAAACTCAGTATGTCCAGACTCTTCCTTTGAACTAATAAAAAATCAAAAAAACATGATGAGGCGGTGTCAGTAGCACGTCAGACAATGGGATTAACCTATAGTGTGACGGGCGGAAATCATATCAACTCACAGACAAATGGGATTACTCACATCACACAACTCCATCTGCTTTTACTCAGCTTCACTGCCCTGTCCTGTCCTTACACACACACACAGACACAGACACACACAGAAGGTGCAGCGATCCAACACCCTCCCTCCCTGTGTCTGTGCAGAGAGACTAAGAGCAGACAACATCGTCTGAAACCGATCCCTGGTGTGAACCTAAAACAAAATGAAAGCAAAACAAATCACAAGCCTCTTCCCATGCTCCCCTCCATTCATATTCATCCATAAGAAAATAACAAACCTATTAGTGCTGATCATCAACCATAAATATCAAACAATCACTGAGCCCAGATGGGTGGGATTATGTCGCCTTAAAGTCATTACCATCACATCCTCTCCTTAAGCTTCCAATTCCCCTCTCAGCTGCATTGTAATACCTCACCACAGATCACTTTCCCATATCAAACTCACTGTTTGCCAATGAGCTTATTAATGCTTTTGTTTCGGCGTGCCAAAACAAATGCCCTCCATTCGTAAAAGTCCTGAGCATGATTAATCAGATTTAGCTCCAGTTCAGTCAGAACACTGTGGAAACTGGCAGAACATGGCCTCTAGAGGGGCTCTTCCTAGGTGGCGGCGGGAAGTTTTTTTCTCTTTCTTTTCCTCAACGTCCACCTTCTTTGAAGTGAGGACAGTGCATGTTTCACGCTGGAACTGGTTGTCAGAAGTCGAGCCGGGCTCATAACAGGCCGTAACCTGAGAGTGCAGAGGGGCTTAGGCTTCCCTCGCCAGAGTTTTGATATCAATTAGATTTGTGGTCACCTGATATGCCAAGGGCCTGGTGCTGAACATCTGCATGGGATAATGAGAGGAGGAGGAGGAGGAGGAGAAGGAAGAGGAGGAGGAGAACCTCTGCTGTGGTACCCTGGCACTACTGGAACACATACATGAAACATCAGTCTGCGCTGATGAAACAGATATACACCACAGGACGTCAACATCTGATAATTCAATACAACACACAAATAACCAACCAAGTAGGGCTGCAATTATGCTTTTCTTGAAGAGACTTGAGAGCATCCAAGTAAGTGAACAATATGTTTTTCACAACACAATAAATCAGATTTTCCTTTAAAGCGAGGGACAGTGCACAGTCTTTGAAAAGCCAGAGAGGCCAGGCCACTTTAAAGGTTCACTGAAAGCAGAACTGAGGCCGCAGTGCTGCTCTCTGGGGAACACTGGCTGAACCTGTCCGTGCGTAATTAACGTCCTCCATGATACTCTGCCATCCACTCGCAAACGGTACGCAAAACAACCCTGCAGCCTTCTCATGTTTCAAAGTCAAGTCCTCAGCACCAGCTGTAGAACAGGGCATTTTTCCCTATCTGATACTGAGAGAGACAGAGAGAGAGGGGATAAAGACAGGGCAACGAGCATGTCTGATAAACTGCAGATGTCCTACAGGACAAGATGAAGCTGCTGACAGGCTTCCTGAGCAGAAACAACCACAGACAGACAGCTAATAAAAAGAAAAGTTTATTATTGAGTTGTGATCAGTGGACGATGTTCGACTTTGCAGTTTACAGAAAACAAGAGATGCTTCACCCGAAATGTTAACAGGTTAAAGAGTTTGTCAAAGCCTCACTGGTGTGTGGAACTTTCCCGTCTTATGGTTTCCATCATTTCTATCTTGCACCTGGTATTCGTCAAATTTGAATGCCCATAAGTTTGTGTACTACCTGAACAACCTTATAATTATAATTTGCTCACACTTCAGGTTGCAACCTATAGTGATCAATATCGTACGATACTGTGGACTTTTTTGATAAGTCTAATTCTGAACATAAAATCTATTTACAATTTGGCAATATGTTAAATTCAAACTTTTTTGTGCAGAATATCCAAATGCAACATTTCCCATAGACTTCACCCTTGACTTTCCATCCTTTTCCTTTCAGTAACCTTACCCAGGACAGCCCCCCTTTGTCCTCAGTGACCCCTCACCGGTGCAGAACTGAATTTACATTCTTCAACAATCCTTTAAGCTCAGTGACCAAGATGCTCTCATCCCCCGATCAAAACAGACCTGTTGACATGTCCAGCCCGAGTCCCAGAATGCATTTTGTCCTTCTCAGCTCCTCTAATTGGCTCACTGAGAGGATGTGGGGGCAGGATGATAACAGCTATGTTCCTTAACCTTTTTGGTTGTTGCTGACTGTTGTCCACTGTGACAAGTATAACTTCATTAGTAAGGGATAAGCTGAGGTGGGATGGGCAGGCCAAAGGACAAGGATGATGATGTGAAGAAGAAAACACCTGCACAGTGAAGCTATGGACATGAGGACCAGCCTGAAACATGCATCTACAGCAAGACAACAAGCGAATCCTACAGTGTCAAAAAAACTGACTTCTACTAATGCAGGTTTCAGTCTTTTAGACAACAGTGACCAACTGTGTTTAACATGGTTACTGCAATCATACTTCAATACATTGCAGGAGCGTGGTTGCCCAGTTTTCTAAAATATGGAAATACAGAGATACACTTACAACTGTCCCTCCCTGTTTTATATTTATAAACACTGAACCTATTTGGGTTTTCTCCGAGTTATCCTGTTTCCTCCCACAGTCCAAAAACAAGCAGATTTGGGGTTTAGGCAAAATGGACACTCAACTGACCGTAAGTGTGAGAGCGAATGGTTGTTTGTCTCCATGTTGGCCCTGTGATGGACCTGTCCAGGGTGTCCCCCGCCGTTCGCCCTATGTTATCTGGGATTGGCACCAGACAAAACAATAACAGGCTGTAAAACATTGATGTTGAATATCCATGGACAAAACTTGAGAAAATCTATGTCTTAAACTTCCTCTCCCTCCGTTTTCAGCTGTCTATATTTTAACATATCTCCACTACAGATGCTCATTTTGCTTCTCTTCTGGTTGCGACATTTTCAAGAGGTTGTGAGGTAAATAATGGTAAGTAAGACACACATAACAATTCAAAGTAGAAGTCAGATATGTTAATGTGGAGTTCATTTAACTCATATTATGTTTTTAGACTTAAGTACCACACAATTCTCAATTTACCACTTTTTTGTTGGTAAGACCTTTAAAAGACTTTTAACAATGAGATATAAGATAATTGAATTTCACAAAATTTATTTCACGAAATGGAGACACAATGAAAGAGGCTCTTAATGTAAACAACTGTAGAAAGGCAGACAGAGATGAGATTGAAAGACATCTCCTTTCCAACGATATGTAAAGCATCACACTGCTCTGAAATGAGATCTGTGTATGAAGGATGACTGATGGTGAACTGATGATGTTGTGAAGTGCCTGAACTCTGACTCGTAATCCTTCCATGTTGTGACTCATCATGTTGCTATCAAGGCTACCAAGGATTCTCATTCCCCAGTGTTGATCTGAAGGGTTACAGTCGTCATCGTTTATCCCCTCTGATACTGAATAACCAGGATAATGACCACAGTATTCAAGAATTAAAATGCCTTCGGGTACATGAGGAATACGTCACACGGTTCTATTACAAAAATAAAAGGTTCTTGCAATAACTTGGCCTCCTCCAGGGGGCAATACACCAGTAAAATATACTGTTACCCAATAGTTTCCAAAAATATATGGTATAAAAATGTGTGGTTTTTTTTTCCAACTGCACTTGATAATCCAGGTGACAGTTATTCTACTTAACGTATCCTAGATGTTTTCATCCACATACTTGTACTACTAGTTTTATACTGTTGAGTGCAACAAGAGAAAAAGCAAGCAGCCTCTAAAATGAGTTTTAGAGGCTTTTCCATGAAATCTATATACCAGAGAATAACATGTTTTCTGATGCCATTACATCGTGTAACCAGTTTTAACATAAAAAAAAGTATTCATTAGCCAAAAAGGGTCTGTTTTAGCTTAAAAGCTGCTGAAACCATGAGTTTGTTTCTGTAAATAAAATCTGACTAAGTGTCATTATGGCTCTTAAACAGTCTCATCCCAAACATTTTTCAGTAGTTGCTTCGAGGTGAGTGTTGGTATTGTGAGCTACCATCTGATTGTTGCTTGTGGCTGCATGCCTGAGGCCTTACTCTCGTAAAACTCACTCTAATCAATTAAAGCGTACTGCTGCAGTGTGTTGAGCTTATCGTGTTTCCACGTTCGGAGCACCTGCTATCGGCCATGATCACAGCGGCTCTGTGTGGCTGAAAACCCACTGACTCACACCAGCCTCACAGTTGGCCTGTCCACTGACAGGGCATACACACACACACTCACAAATATCAGCTTACACAGTGGCGTGCATGCCAACAGCTAACACGCTCCTCCACTCACAGCCTCACAAACTTTAGCATTTTATTTTCGTGCCCGTCACAATTTCACACGTCTTTTCCGGGTGTGGTTGGATAATCCCTTGCCGGGTGAATGCCTGTGGGCCGGCTGGGGCCGCAGCGTGCCGAGCTGAGACCGCCACGACCTCAAAACAAAAAAAGGGGGTATTCTGGGTGTGTTCTTGGTTCTGTGGTGAAACTTTATATGACATTTCCAGGAGTCTTTCTTAGGGGGGGAATTGCTATGTGAAGTACAGTGAGGACGTCCTTAAATGTAGGAAAAGTGGAAAATTGCCATTTGCACATGATTTACAATAATTGTTTGAAGTGTATTTATGTATTTTTACAATTAAAACTATTTTCCTAAAGACAGTAGTAACTAAATAGTTTTAGGTCTAGAAATTGTTCCCTTTTTCAAGTTGTCTCATGACTCTACAGGGCCAACGGGAATATTTTATGTCACTACCAACCCAACAGGTAGTTTTTCCTCTGAGCTGTTGATGACAAGTTTATATTCTATTAAACAACAGAAATAACAAACCTACAAGAACTTATTCCTGCCTACATGTTAAGTAACCCCAATATGGGCCTTTAGGACAGACACATAGTTGTACTTTACCCCACAATCTTTCGATGTTTTGTTAATCAACAGAGATGTCACTTTAAACAGTTTTGATAATTTATTGTTAGATTTGTTTTTGGAATCACACTGAAAGACGTTTCCTTAAGGCATGATGACTGGTTTAATCAGATTATTTTATACTGACTGAGTAACTATGGACATAACGGGACCTCACCACAATATGACCTAATAAGAGTTCGCCTTATCTAGAAATTTGTGATGGGCGAATTTGAATGTTTTCACACAATTCTGTTCAGTCAAATCAATAAGTATTGAGAATAATAGTGAGATGTACTTCAACAGTGATAAAAAGTCAAGGTTGTGTCGAATGTGCTAGAACATGAAGCACACAAAGTAAAACCACACGAATACTTTTACAGTCAAATAAATGAAAACTTAATCCAGCAAAGAGGAGACAGCATAAATTGATACTACTAAAATCTTTGTCAGAGGGGGCTCTGATGTCCCCCTTTTGGAATGATAGAGGTTATTTGCCTGTACATTCTGTCCAGGGAAAATGTGAGCGTGTCCATCGGTCTCAGCACATGAATCACAGTAAAAGCCTCCTGGCTCTGGGACCCTGGAGAATAATCTGGTCCAGCAGTTTGTCTCTTTTTTTGCAGTTACAAGTCATCACTGCGAAAACACGCTCATGCTTTGAGAGTAGAGTCAGAGCTTGTTAAAAACAAGAATTACCTCACTGATTCTACACGGTAAAGAGGCTGAACTCTGTCGCTCGACAGAGACATTCTTTCCAGTCTAGTGTCAGGATAGGAATGAGCCCACCACCTCTGACATAAAACGAGATCAAATAAAATCTTTTCTCACTCGTTGTTTGTGATGTCTTTGTTGTAGTTGTCTCCTGTTATGCATGAAACTGTGCCTGTGCGTGTGTCCCTCCAGTACAGTTTAGAAAATGGTTGTACCGTGAGAGATTTAAATGTGACATTGAAGTGTTGCATCTTGTCTTATTTTTGAAACAGTTCTGCATATAAGTTGTCACAACTGTTTTAATGGCTTGTTCCCATATCAGAAATAAGGGGAATGTCATGTTATCATCAGTTCTCCTGTTCTGACAATTCAAACATCACCCCAATATTAACCCTGGTCTTATATCCAGTTCTTGTATGAACCATGTTTAGCCAAAGACCTAGGTTTCTTTACTACTCTGCCACAACCGAGGCTGTATCTATCGCTAGTTTGAAGTGGAACTAATGAACTTGTAATCACAACATACACATCACATACTGGAAACACCAAACTCAAAGGTTTACAGAAAACCTGAGAGTTTGACGTGGGAGTTTTTTTAAATGGGTTTGACTTGGAACATGGTCTGGAGTTTCCTGTAATAATACTTAACTTCAACTGCCTGCTACGACCTGATCATAGAGGTGTGTAATGTAATTTTGCTATTAATGCCAACATCCGTTTTCTTACCAGCATCAACTTCTGTCTACAGTGGTGGAGGGCAACATCAACTCCTCCTGTTGCTTTTATTTGTACAAAATAGCTCTTGTGTCATTCAGACTGCCCTGAAGTCGCACACTCAAGAGGTGTATGACAACCTCCTCAATACAATACAGTAACTGCTGGAGCTCTTATGCAACTGCTCTCTTCTCCTATGTTCAGCAGCATTAGAAATATTTAAAAACAATCTTATCCAATCATATTTAATAAACATTGTTCTAGGGGTTTTATGCATTTCTAACATCACCATCTACTATAGGATAACTACTATCAGTTCACAAAACTAACATTCTTAAAATTCTAATTACTTCTAATTAAACTGATATAATTTAGAATTTAAAAATAGAGAAATAACCTAATATGCACCATGATTTGTTCACCTGTTAAACAGGTCATACTCTGTCCAGAGTCAATTTAAGAGATTGTTGAAATCAACAGATCAGCAAAGTCACGAACCAACTATCAAGTTACAAACATAACGGCTAAATAACAAAAAGAAGGCAAACTAAACTAAAAATACTGTTGCTATATAGGATCTTCAGCTTTTTTGCCTTAAAACATTAAACCTAATTTAAAAATACTTTCTGTCACTACAGGACAGCACGGAGGCCTTAGTGTACTGCGAGAGTGTCTGTGTCAGACTAGTCGGAGTGGGGTGGTCAAAGGTCATGGGTGACATGGGAGGCTGTAAACAGCAGTGGTGGGCCACAGTGGGCAGTTACAGCCATGAGTTTTATTTATGAAACTACAGCCACGGCCCGGGTCACGGTTGCCAGGGGCGACTCTGGGTCGTTACCGTGCCCATGGGGATAGGAAGTTGGTCACAGGGTCAGAGAGTGGGAGGGGTGGGGTCTGTGGGTACAGAGGGGGTCAGATCAACAGGTGGGACGCTGCCACAGGACAGCCACACCTGCCCCACACGTCAATCACCGTCCAGCCAGAGTGTGTGTGGTTACAGTGAGAGAGCGAGTGAGGGAGAGGGAGAGGGAGAGGGAGAGAGAGAGAGAGAGAGAGTATGTTTTTAGTTTGTGAATGAGATGACAGAGATACAGAGAGAGAGAAATATTGCTGTTTGTTTACCTAGTACTCAAAGCAAAGTACTTTGTATTAGGCTACTCACATACTGTACTTGTTTAAAATGTTATTCAGATGTTTAAAGGTAGGCTGTAAAACTACATATAATATATATACACATATTACATATACACATATTAGGGCTTAACAATGAAACAAAATTTAATGGAAATCGCATTATTGTTTGCCAAAATGTGTGTCGAAATATAATTAGATTTTAATAATTGTCTTGATCTATACACATCTTATTCTACAGACTGAAGAGAACATCTTTGTTTTTCACAGATCTGCACAAATATCACACAGTAATCATTTTAAATATGCTTTTCAAATGAAAATGAGAATAATTATGAACAAATGACCATTCAATCTGATATCGTGAGTCATATCGCAATCCCAATCCTGTCAAAATAATGGCAATTCTGGTTTATCAGATGCTTCCAAGTAACAGGTAAATAAATTAGTTCCACAAAGTGATAAATAGCCACTTCACTGTGTTTCCAAAATTTGCCCAGAACATGAACTACAATTGTGACTGCAATTGTGCTAAGTCCAGACTGTTTCAAAATGCAGAAGTAACAGAAAGATGTGGACGTACACCGACACGGATCCAGAAGTACAAGTTGATTCCACAAAACCAAGCTACTGAAATAAGAAAAAGGAAACAAGAGTAAATGGCAAGAAAACTGAGTAATGTAAAGGAGGTAGAACGAGAAATCCAGATTATCATCACTTAAAGGCTACACTGGCTACCAGTCGGTTACCCAGCATGCCATGCAGTAAGCCAGTCGGAAGCTTGGCTCCGTCTGGCTCTTATGCTCTTGTAGTCGGCTGTGTGTATGTTAGTGAGTGCATAGTAGACGTACATTTGCTGGGTCAGTAGCAGGTGCAGATTAGAAGGGTCGTTGTCCTGACAGTTGCAGTTGACCCAAAACAACACACACACACACACAGACAGACAGAGTGAGTCAGCAGTGTGTGTCTGTGTGCATATAACTTACTGTATATCTGAGTCTGACACACAAACTCTCCTATTTGAGAAACTAACCAAACACAACCAATTAAAATAACTGCTACTTATTTTCCTGCAAGTCAATCAATTGATTAGTTACCTAATCAAAAATGACTCTTTCTTTTCCTTCAGGCTTCATATTAAAGCTCCCCAAACCTCAGACTTTGGATGTTTTGTCAGAGAACACTATATCTGTTAAAACAGAAAACATGTTTGTACAAAATGTTCTAAAATAAGGCTTTTTGTATAGTTATTTGTTCAGCCCACAAAAATGTCTTTGATAACAAAAAAGAAAGAACCTGGTCAGAAACGTTTTACTGAAATCACCACATTAAAATAAATTAAACACATCTCAAAATACACACGAGAGACATTTATCTGGCTGATGGTAATTTAACAACCTTAGTTGCACAGCAATACTGAGCAATGTAAATAATACACATAAATGTAAAATACTCATATCATTCATTTGACTCATGAGAATTTAATTTACTCTGCACCAGTAAGGACAAATATGAAAGATAAACTCAGTGTTGTGAGTGGGGAAAACCCTGTCATCTCTAGAGGGCGCTAATCCTGCTGTTCTCACTTTGTGTGTGTGTGTGTGTGTGTGTGTGTGTGTGTGTGTGTGTGTGTGTGTGTGTGTATTTTGAAGGCCATGAGGGAGCCATGGGACTCTCCAGTTGCAGGCCTGCAGACTGGCTGGCACCCTCAAAGTAGCTTCTTCATCCTGGAGACAGCTGTTGTCTCCGTGACGACACAATTGGCCAATGAGCAAGTGGGTAGGGAGCGGGTGTGTGTGTGTCTCTCTGTGTGTGTTTATGTGTGAGTGTGTGTTCGTATAGGACCACTACTTGCCAGGACCATTAGTCCTTATGGAGACCAAAGCCCACTTTGAGGCTGTGGTTAAGGTTAGAGGTAACTAACCATAGTGATTTAAAGTTTAACTGAGGACTGAGCAGAAAATAATGAAACTTGGGGAATTAATTTCCTTACATTAACTATGTTAGATGTGTGTGTGTGTTTGTTGAATGCATGTCAGCAGAGAGGTCCAGTTGGCTATGTGCAGTAAACACCATTCCTTCAGTCCCACTGTGGCAGGAGAAAAGACTCTATATAGATTCAACAACAAGGAAACATAATTCTGGGTCTGATCCTGCAGTTAGCAGCTGGATGTGTAAAGAGTCTGTTGGGACCAGACACAGGTTTCACTAAAACAGTGTAAGCTTACATCCATCTCACATGCCTGACCACAGCTGAACTGTGCTATTAGTCCAAATACAAACGCACTGAGGTTTAGGAAACTGAGGTTTAGTGTTATGGATCTCCTGTGCACCCAGTTTGTGTTACTGTGTTACTTTGGTTAATCTGAACAAAGCATTTCAGTCACAAAATAACATCTAAACTTACAGATGGAGGCAGAAGTTGATCAACAACTCTTGGGTGCTGTGATGTACAGACCTTAACAAATGTATTAAACCATATTTTAGAAATCTTTCAAAAACTATGTATTTGGCAAGTAACAAGCTGAATTCACCTTTTTTATACCCAAATTTGAGTCAACTCACTGGGCTTCTTTGAGAAGTCAGAAATGAATAAAGAATAACATTCAACTACTACAACTAATTTCTGTTCAGGAATGGAAGTGAGTAACTATAATTTGAGAAATACAGATATGCTTCTGTGTGTTATGGGTATAAGAATGACGATTCCATGTGTAGCACATTAAATATTATTCCTGTATGAACAGTAATAGACAACACTAATGTCACTTCTCTGCATCTGTGTTGCTGAGTCACTCATCTGCTGCAATGTCTCACTCTACCTGTGACTGTGTCAGCCATATTACTTCTTTAACAAATCGAAAACATTCAATTTAAAATAATAGAATCATGTAATGAACACTTTTTCAACCAGAAGTATGTATCTGCGATCACTTATTTTTAATCTATATAAAATGCAAGTTAAATCTATTTTTAATTCAACTTATTAATGGAATTACAACATTAGTATCTTTGATGGTTTAGGTGTTGCTCAATGTTCACCAAAACAATGAAAACGGTTATTCCACGACACTCTTATTTTGAAACATAACGCGAGCTTTTAGAGCTCTTATTTTAAAAACAAACCGGAAACTGTCGACTGCTTCGCGGGCTTGATTCTAGCTAGCACCTCTTTAGCCTTTTTTTATTCACACACCAATAAAGCTTTTTAAACTTTCTACATCACACAATAGCAAGGAGTAGCTTCAGATAACCATCTCTGTATGTAGTAATATGTACTGTCGCGCCTTTTAAATGACAGTTTCATAGTTTGTATTCAAAAGACATACTGAAATGCTACCATTAATGTTCCTCTGAGCTCACTCGCGCTCACATTCATGCTCAAAACTAAGGCATTTACACAAATTATACTACATTTATTATTCCCGAGTCTCTTACCTGTATGAGTTGTAATAGAAAACACCAATCTCAGTCCTCTCATCACTTCATCTGCTGCGACGTCACACTCCACCTGTGACTGGCGTCAGCCGTTGGTGCCCTGTACAAACAGCGCCCTCTGCTGACCAGGTGTTCCTACCACGTAAAGTATACCTGCCTTTTTTTTTACAGATTAAAAACAATTATATCATATCATATCAAAACAATCATATACAAAATGCACCACCAATTTTATGTGATGCTACTGTTTGGTGTACAATCATAAAATGGTGTGACCCTAATGTACGTGGACAAACCACCAGGTATAGCAAGGTTGCAATTATTGTCATAAGTAAGAAAGGGTCATTTAAATTACTTGTTTTGAAGTCTGGCTTTAGAAAGACTAACTTATGTTGTGAGGAAAAAATAATAATGTGGTTCACTACTTTTCCTGTTTAATTGTAAAAAAAAAATGGACAACAATCATAATTATATTTTACCTTGTACATACTGGGGTATTAACCATTACAGAAACATAAAATGTGTTAAGCAGAAATACAAATTTGCTGAGTTTTTACATAGACAGCACACACAGCTTACATCAAAGTGATTAATAGTAATAATAATTATCTTGAAAATAAGACAATGTATAATGACAATAATAGTCACTTCCAGCCTATACAGTGATAACAATGAACCACAGAGGAGTTAACTCAGAAACAACAGCTGATGTTCAAGTGTCTGTGATGAAGAAACCTTTGCGGACAGGTGGAGTTTAAAAAAAAAACATTAAACGTACATCAGAGCCATTTAACCAGGTGAAAGGAGAAACTGTAAAGTGATTGGCCAGATGATGCGGTGACAGGGCGTGACATTTGCTCCACAGGAAGTGACCCTGCACCTCAGAACATGATGTCCACTGAACCTGTAACCTTGTGCTGGAAAAAGTGCCGATGTGGTGTGAAAGAGACACAGGGCAATGACTCATCATCTTCAGTGAGACAGGTGTGTGTGAGCGTGTGTGTGTGTACCTGGTATTCCAAATGTTGTGGGGACCTAAATCTGTTTACACAGTCACATTATGGGTGACTTGGGGAAATCAAGTTCCCATAACATAAAGTACTACATTATAAGGTGAAGACATGTTTTAAAATTAGGCAGAGGTTAGAGTGAGGTTTTGGTTAGGGTCAGATTTTGGATTAGGATTAGTAATTATGGTTAAGGTGAGAGTAAGCGTTCAGGAAATGAATCTAAGTCAATGTAATGTCCTCTGAAGTCATGGAAACATGTGTGTGTGTGTAGGGAGAACATGTACAGTTTAACCTTGTGTTTTGTTCAGTTATTTTCAGACTGTGACGTTTTCACAAAAGACAGCAAACAGAAACACTTAAAGTCCTTAGTAAAACTAACTTGTTTAACATTTAATATTTATGTTGACTCTGGTCGACTCCCTGCTTGCACGTATGATTCAATCGAATTATACTCTGATGTGCTATGGAATTGTCTGTATTATGGAACTATACTATATACAATATCTAACATAGTATATCTGCACCCATTCTATCCTTTGTGATGCAGTGATAACGTGACCAGAGTGACTTTTGACCTTCTGTCCTGTGGTGGAATTATTAAGTCTGAAATCAAACAGCTGAAACTGTTGTAAAGGCAGAGTGGGACAGAGACATTTTGTCTGGTAGTTAGAACATTTTAGTCTAATGCCATTATCCTATAGCTACAATTTACTGTATTTCATACAACTTGGTGAAGGAGCAGCAGCCAGTTTGGTCACTTTGGAAAAGATAGAGCTGTAGCAAGAACGTTCTTAAGGCTCACAGGTACTTTTCCTCAAAGTCTTTGTGCTTCTTACACTGTGCAATCATTTTGAACATCATAATGGCAAATTTAAGCCAAAAAGTTGTTTAATGTAGCTTGTGGATCTCCATGTGGGTGTCCTCTATTGTCCAAGGATAATCTATTTCTTTACCAATAGTTTGGCAGAGAAACCGGACACTAACTAGTCAGAGGGGGGGAGGTCAGGCTGAGGTCAAGGCCATCATCCAGATCTCTTCAGGAGCAGCTGTTGATCAATGAGCTCAAGGTGTCGTAGGACACAAGTTTGACCTTTAAAATCTCCCAGAGGAGAAACATGGTCAGACACTTGGACTGCTGCTGAACAGAGGACTGATGGAGTCTTAGATGTTGGATGTTGAGATGAGACCCATCCCTCTTTATAGCCTCACTATGTCGACATACGCTAATGCAAAGACGTGGTTCAAACAACAAAAATTGACTACGGTTAAAAATATAGCACACCATGTATCGATTTACATTTTGAAAGAGCATTCAGAAGTAGTTTATTAAATTGGTTTTGAAAATTCAGAAGAGTGGCTGCTCTGCTCACAAAGTTTGCTCAGTAAGTTAGATTACAATGTGTACATGAAGAAAGAAAGAGAACAAGGAACACAAAAATCAACCGAGGTGGAAAACAGTGTTGTAATGTGACAAAGTACAAATACTTTGTTACTGTATTTAAGTACAAAATTCACATTACTGTACTTTACATCTAGCAACTTTTACTTCTACTCCACTACATTTCCGAAATAAATTGTGTACTCTTAACTATCTTTGTTACTCGTTACTACCAAATAAAATCAGGAGAAGAAGAGTTGGTAACGGTCTGTATTTAAAACGAGCTTTTCTAGTCTTGATGAGCTGTTTTACACTACAGATTTTCCATTCACCCATTCACACATCTTTCATACCCATTCACATGCTTCAGCATGGGGTTGAGTGTCTAGCTCAAGAGCACATATAGACCAGCAGGACCAGGAATTGAACCAACAGCCTTCCAGGTCCACCTCATCCTCCTAATATTATAAAAAAGTGACTTCAACTTCTCCCTAAGTCATTTTCTGGTAAGTTACTTTGAGTATTTTTACTCAAGTATCCCTTTAAGGTACTTTATACAAGACTGGTGGAGAATAAGTTAAATGTGAAGCCTGGCTGCAGGTAAAGGTAAAAATACAATTTTCATAAAGTTTAGGGATGAGCTTGGAGGAATTTGCCTTTTTCTTGCTGATAAAATGAGCTATTTCATTATTAGTAGTGCACTGCTGAACTTCACCTTAACGATGGAATTCCCTGATGTCTTCAGTCTCCTCTTCATGGATTGATTACCCACAACCCCCTCCTCTGTTTCTGGGACTTCCTGGTCAGAAAGTCATTTGTCAGTATTAAGGTGGATCATGTCGGGAGCCACCGTAGGTACCAAGGTTAGGACACAGCAGTTGAGTAAACACCAGTGAAGATATCACTTTCAGTCCGGCTGCTGGCCTCACCTCAGAGTAAACAAAGGCAGCGTCCGAGTTCTGCTGCTCAGGTATCAAACTGACCCACACATTGCACCAGTAAACCCTCTTTTCTGTCCCACTGACCGAGAGACTCACAAGGTGGAGGAGGAGGCAGTGATGACTAAGTGTTTATGTCTCCTCCACGTTAATCGTACTATCTCGTGTCCTGTCTGAGAGGAGGCTTTCGCTGCGCTGTGCTGTCTGTGACCTGCTGGACCTGGACCATCCCCCTTCAAACACCAACACGGGTCAGTAGAGTTTGACACTGCTCATTTTGTCTGATGGGGGAAACACAGGGAATATATTTCAACATACTGTGCACATGTCAAGCGGGTAAATGTGAATAGTTTGGTTCAGAATGCAAATACAGCACATGCTTCCACTAACTCACACTAAAGAAGCTGACGATCTTTAATGAAATGATGTCCAGAGGAAGCTGCATACGAACTTAATCTGAATAAAAGAAACAAAGCCAAAATTAAGCAAACAATAATGTTGGCAACTGTAATCAAAACACCAAAAAAGCTAATATATGTAATTTAATTGACTCTTTCTATATTCTAGCAGCCATCTTTTCATTGTAACATGATATTAAGTGGCAGGCCGCTTGTAATTGATTGGGGGACGGCGCATGTAGCCCATGGGCCACAAGTTTGACACCTATGCTTTAAAATGAACCATCATTTACAAAATGGACATCATGCTGAAGTGAAGAAGTCCTTAAACTAGTCATCGAAACATGAAGGAAAATGTTTACTGATGATGACTGTTGGCGTCGCCCCCTCATGGCCATTAGGTGAAACTATCTCTTACTTGATTTATTTACAAGTTTGTAGTTACAGACTCATCTTTTCTATAAGATAGTAATACAGTAGTAATACAAAAAAGATTATACACAAATCCTGATGGCCAAGGTGTGTCATATTATAGAATAAATTGTTGCATGTCATCACCATCATCTCTCTGTTTCTACTAGACTCCATTAAATTGAGTAAAATAATAGATTATTATTGTATATAAAAAAATCTGCATCTGAATTCAGACATTGTCTTAACATGTCATCATGACAGCGATCAGACCCCCCCCCCCCCCCCTTGTTAATGAGTCATCAGTTCACAAGCATGTTTTGCTTGTGTATTAGAATTCCCAGCTGGCTTTAAAGTATCCAGTCCCTAAAGTCGAACAGAGGAAACGGTCAGAAAGGTCCCAACCTCTTCAGCCATTGGGTTCACGTCCAATCACTGAGGTCACGGACGCTGACGAGGGATTCAGCGTGTCCGAGTCTGTCGGGGGAATCAGTCAGTCAGTCCAGACATGTCAGGAAGGATCCAAAACTTCCTCCGTCCAAACACCGAAGCACGTTCCTCTGGGGACCAGACGGTCGAGACAGATTTAGCTTCATTTTTACAACCTGACAAAACATCCATTTTAATCGTGTTTTAGTTCTTTCTGTTTTTAAATAGCAGTAGTTTATGAACATTTTTGTAGTGGAATGCATCATATCACCATTATACACATCTTAAGAAATACCAGTAGTTTTATCCATATAGGTGCTTTAATTATTTAATTTGAATTCAAATTCTTTGCCTTTTCTTTTGCTTACGTTTCCTCACAGGATTCCAGGATTTCCCTCTGTTGAAAAGTCCTTAAAACTGCTTTAAATACAGTATGAAAAAAAACCATACGTTTGTCTTAAACTGTAGTTTCAGGCATCAGGTTGTAGGTAACCTCGTAACCTACGAAAACGTATGAAATCCATTTTTTTTGTTCAGTTTTAAAAATCTTTGCTTTTCATCAGTTTGGATTAGAATTGTCTTAAAAGTAATGAGGAGGTTGTGTAGCTGCTTCACTCACTGGTTTATGTTGTCAACTGTAAACATGAGTCGGTTGAATCTTTTCTCTTAGTCTGGTTTGGCGTTGAACTTCATGTTTCCCTTGCACATCTCTAGTCCACTGTTTGACACTAAAATATCACATTTCCATAAACAGTGGTGACTCTCCATGTGACCGATGAAATGTTCAATGATGCTTGGGTTTCAGCTCTTCAGCAGTCTGAATCCAGGGGCTCACACGGTGGCGTCCCCTGGGTGCCCTGTCCTGCCCTGTCCTGCCCGGTCGGACCAGCAGCCCCACCTCAGTGAAGTTTGGACCTTGTCAGTTGGAAGCGGGCCCCTGGGAGCCATTTAAGGCTGACCCTGAGTTTGCAGGGTGGCACTCTTCTCTGCCAGGTGTTAAAAGAGAGATTCTTAAAAATGGAGCAGCCATACGTATGGCAGAACCACGGCTTTAAATGAGCTTTTCGTCGAGGTGGGGGTCAAGTTTTCTCCTCTGACAGCCGAAAGCACTCAGGGCCAAGGCCGGCCGCCTGATGACAGGTCCACCATTTTGGGTGATGATGTTTGAAGTTCAGGGCAATTCATGGACAAGATGTTTTTTGTTTTTTTACATTGTTCTTGTTACTAAAAAGGAATAAGCTTATTATATATTTTGATTTGGCTATAAAATTACATCATATGACTCGTCAGAAACACTACAAAATGTAATAAGGAACGTAAATAACAAAGAAGGGAAGTGAGTGGCACTGGTGGATTTTTGCCTGTTTGCTCATTTCATCCATTGCAACCATGTTCTGCTAACATATACGCTCACAAATGTTCTGTTTTATAAACACAAAAACAACAGGACACGTATAAAAACATGCAGGCAGAGTTAACTCCTGAGAAGTGTGTTGAAAAGGGGTAAAGACGCTTACACAATAACCAGGTTTTAACGTTCCTCATTAAGTATTTGTAGATCTACAATCAGTCCATGTAAGATGTCACTTGACAAAAAGACCTTGTTACTAAAAATGTTTGCCTCCAAATGACTTGATTTTTATTCCAAACAGGTGGCGAGGACCAGGAGCAGATGTATAACAGCAATATGTAAGCTCTGTTCGACATATTTATGTCACCAGGGAATCGTGATACTCTTATAATAGTGTTAACAGCAGCAACATCAGCTCCTATTATGATAATATTCATGCTGATATAATTATATTCCTTCTCCTTCTTCTTTTCTTAATAATAATAACACAACAATAATACAATAAAACAACAACAACAGCAACTGGTGGTCCGGGGGCCAAAACCGGCCCGCCAGCATCAGTATCTGGCCCCGCAGATTTAACAAATCTGATCTTAAATTATTTGATATGCTAGAATTCACAGTTAGCGTAAACTAAATGTTTGGTTCGAAGAATACAAATGGAAACACTGCTGTTGTCATGGACAGTCAGGTTTGGGGAGTAAATGTCTGTAAATATCAACAGTACGAGTACATATCTCCCACACATTTGTCTTTGTTACCAGAGCTGGTGATTAAAGACAACATCCACATTATTGTTCGCTGAAGGCAGCAAACATGCGTTGCTGTTTCTGACTGAAGGCGTTTTTAAGGAAAATGGTAAAAAAATTGGCCCTGGATCCCTGCTGTACATGGACAGGCAGGTGTAATAACACTGAATGTGGCTGTACGGACTCCTACATGTGACACTTACTCTACCAGCAGAGGACTGCAGCTCAAAGCATCCACTACCATGACAACTCAAGACAGAAAACGAGTGGTGCGCAGCCACTTTGACCACAACTGGAACACTCAAATCTGCTGTTTGCACAAATTATATTTCTTATTGACTTAAAACGCAGACAAGTAAGACAGCGATAAAAGCTGCCAAAAGAAACTAAATAACATAAGACGAGGGAGCTTCTTTAAAACAGGATTCAGAATGCTGCAGGGAGCAATCGGGGAAAACCGTGTGTTCCCGAAATAAAACCTAAAGACTTGGGAGCCCCTGGTTGGGAATGTGAACTATGGAGGCCCTCTAAGTCCTGGGACCAGATTCCTCCTTAAAATAGCGTCCTGGGTGAAGAGAGATGTTCTGAGGCCACAGAGCTGCTTCCTGTAGGCATTTACACTTGGGTTAATTGGCCGTTTCTTCATAGCACTTTTCCTTTTTTTAGTTTCCTACATACGGAACTAAAAGCTCAAACTTGAATATACTGTAAGTTACATTAACCGAAAGCGAACCAAATGAGGTACAGTGGGGTTTGCTGCATGACCTCTACACGTGATATTCCGGTGTTTGCGTTTAGAAATTCACTCAAAAGCAGTACGTCTTCTTCACATGTTAATCCAGACTGTTCATGTGAAACACCTCAATTAGTCCTGAATCCTAAACCTGAAACCTGTGACTCAGTGATAAGCAGGTAAATTACAGCTGCTGGTCGAGGAGCCCCGTGCCTGAGGAATTGACCTGTAACCTAAGGTTGGTCTGCCCCCCTCTCAAAAGTCAGCCAGAGACAAAACATCATGAGTGTATGATTGACCACGCTGAATGTGTCATGTGTTCATGATGAAGATGAATGACTTGTGGTGTGAAATGTCCCTTATGCACGAGGAGGGATTTAACACAAGGACATTAGAGGAGATTCATTTAAGTTTTTTTTTAAGTTTCAAAACTCTATGCTAAGCTGTACTCCCAGCTGACCACATGCTAAAGATACGGGTTCCATGCATCTAAGATCGAAGTGTACGTAATCACCCAGTACAGAGACGTAGCCTGAGACACAGACGCTCACTCTTACAGTGAGAACACAATCAAAACCTCATATCTTAATTATTCATTCAGGCCGCACGGTTTGTGTGCGTTGGTTTTCTCATCGTTGTTTATTCTGTACAGTAATAAATGCATGTGCACTCAGGCTTTCTATAGTATCCGTCTGTCACGTTTATGCGCTTCCCTGAGCTCAGAGTGGAAGAGAGCCGTTATGTGTTAAGCAGATGGACGGACACCTGTCGTACGCAGACAATGACCCCCAGTCAGGGGGTCAAAAGTCAAAGAGCTGCACAAACACATTACCCTTCTTCTGTAGGATGATCACAGAGATTTACATCCACTTTATTGGATACAAGCAGAACAAAAACAACGTCACCAGAAATATCAGCCGGACGAGTGGTGAATTAAAGTTTGACCTCTTTGTCTTTCATGTAACTAAAATATCTATCAAGTGCATCAGTTTTTTTTAAGGAGACACACTGGGTACAGTTACAATCTATTATGATACTGGATAAGAATAATTAAAATAATATATTATAAAATATTAAAAAATAAAAAAAAGGGCAGCAAAAGTGATAAATGCATGTTTTAAATTGCTTCATAAATTTTAACACATTTTTCAAAAAGTTTGAAATGGCTACTGTAAATTGGCAGTAGTTTTCCAAGATAAGCAGTCGCTGGTGCAATATTTTACCACAGAAGGAGAATAACAAGGCGAAACCTGATGGCATAAATGAAGCTCACCTACTATTATTATCTATTGCACTATTGTAAAGTAATATTTGCTTCTTGCACTAAATCGAGCAATGTTATTCCATCATGTGTCCATACACTCCTCCTCTTGCCTGCAGTTTTCACCATTTTTCCAGTGCAGTGAAACGCAGAAGCTAGAGTGATATTTCCCTCATGTCATTTCTAAATGTCTTCCTTAATTCACTGACTGTTTCACACATTCACACTTAGTTTTAATTGATACTTTACCTTCCCCACCTCTGTCAAGCAGAATATGCAATTTTTTTTTCCAAGTTGTCTGTTTCCATTCAGGCTTTTATACTGTATGAACATACTGAAAATGCACATGAAAAAAGCCTGATGAAATCTCCCCTGTATTTTAATCTCATATGTTTAATCATGTATTTGTTGTGTTTCTTTGCTTCTAATCTTGAAGCACGTTGAGTCTGTGTTCATAATATGTTGACTGGACCTGTAGCTAACACATCTCCAAGCAAACTGTACTGGGATATGAACAGCTGACCCTGTGTAAAATACAAATAAAAAGGTGAATAATGATTTCCTGAAGTCAAACCGACAAAATAAACCGTAAATCGTGGTGTTAAGTGTACACAAACACACCGGTGCTGCAGAGTCAGCAGTCCAAACACTGGTGGAGCATCTGGAAACTCCATCCACCTCCACCTCCAACACTGCTTCCGCTCTGAACTGCCCCTCCCGACCCCACACTGCAGGCTGGGACACTGTGGGGTCGGGAGGACTTGGTGGGGACAGCAGCCAGCCTGAGGACCTGAGGGAAGTGTCCAGAGGGGAAACTCCCACGGGGCATAAATGATCCTGCCATTTTTACCAGAGGGGACGCCACGACCTGGAAGTCTTGTTTTCTTCATCAGACTCAATGTGGTAGACCAATCTCTCCTCAGACACCATGGGAACCGAAAACACTGGCGAAGCACAAGGGAAAGCGCGGGGTGCTGCGGAGAACATTATACTAAATTGTGGCTAAACTTTAGTGCCTTTTAATTAAGAAAACTAATGAGAAATCCAGAAATGCAACATAATAGAAAACAATGCCATTTAAAAAAGAAAAAAAAAAAAAGATTATTATTTTAACTGTCAAATGAAAAGACAGCAAATTCAAAATTAGAGATGCAGATTTTCATGTGAGGTGATGGACGACGCAGCACAAAGACGCATTAAAAAAACACCTGTCAGCCTTTAAACCTGCTGTAAAGTTCTAACGACGGAAGCTGGTATAACTTCGTAACTACTGGTGATTAGATTTATTACTTTTTTAATCTTGAAAACATGTCATAGTTAAAAAAAATATTGAGTGAGGGATTAGCTGTCGTATTTTGTCCCAATAAATCCTGAAAATGAAGTGAAAAATAAAACCTGTATTGTAACCACCAGTCTTAATTCAGACATCTGACCAATCGTCTTAATCCATCAACTTTGAGACAAAATGCTGAAATGTCACCTTTTTTAAAAACAAGTCATGGTCACACTGTATTTGTGTGTATGGAAAACAACAAAATAAATAAATGAATAACTTAACAATTCCTACTTTTTAGGACAACCAAAGTCTTTCATCTCATTCTGTTGTGAAGTTGCAGTTTAATTTTACTACGCAGATTTCTCCTCATTATCTGTCAACAAATGAATCCAACACCGTTTTGTTTTCAGTAAATTCTAAAAACAAGTGTGTTGGTGGATTAAAATCTATTCAGACAACGATTGACAACTTTTTCTGATCTGATATCTTTTAGGAAAAAAAAAAACACCGGACTGAGGAAGAGGAAATCGAGGGATATCAGAGAAAACTAAACACACCTGAACAGGCAGTCTGATTTTCCACACCCACTCAGGTTACTCCCCTACACCCTGCAGCCCCACAAGGCCTGCTGCTCCCTGAGGGGCAGTAAACATGAGCTTCAGCAGGTTTGATATTAAACCTGATACCAAGTGGTGGTGTTTATATAAAATGACCAGCAGAACCAGAGCTCTGCGAAACACATCAGGATCTCAGCTCAGGCTGCTGGAGTTTACACTCCACCTGTTAACACAGAGAAGGGGGATTTTCTTCCCCCAGTCTGGAGATCATGTACATGCTCATTGTTCTGAGCAGGTTGACTCAAATGAAACGTAACCACTGCGAGGAGTAAATCAACATTTTTGAGATTTCGGTTTTTGCCTTTGAGACGAGGCCAAAATGGCTACATAGCTGACAAAAGGGAGGAGGATGAAACTACAAAGACAAACCATAATACCCGAGTCTTCAACAGATGTGCCTGAACCTAAAAGGCATCAAATTGAACTAAGATCCAATGTTTGATTTATTGTCTGCAAACAGAGAAAACTGTCTCAGATTAAGGGGATTAACACTTTGGCCCTGAGACACGTTGAAACTACTTCTGGGTTTTGTCTCGCCACTTCACATATATGTTTACTTATCTGTTATGCATAAACTTAAGGGTTTTATCTTGTTCCTTTAACCTGCCAAGGGCCTACAGAATTTAACACAAACACAAGACAAAGGACGCACAACATAGTGAGTCCAGCAAAACACTTCCACTGATCCATCACAGGCATTTGACCTTCATATTTCCTGTATGTTCGACCATCTGCAGGCAAAGTAAATATGACATGGCAGGATTTCTTTTCAGTGTCCATACTTGACCACAGACACACGTACAGGTGACTTATTTGGGTTTTCTTTAAAGGTAAACAGGAAAATATTCCAGAGACTGTGAACTATTCTCACAGCTTCTTCTTCTCTTTCAACATTTGGACCCCACACTGTGTGTATGCTCTCTCTCTCTCTCTCTCTCTGTCTTTTCCTCTCGCTCTCTCTTACACACTCTCAGATAGCAGTGGGCTCGGAGACCCCCCACCCTGCCCTGGCTGAGTGCCGGGGAGCAAAGGGGAAGGATGGCGCCTCCGCTACTTAGAGTGCGAAATTTGCTCTGTTCACAGCTCTGTCTGAGAGTGGAAAATGGGATTATATCCTGTGGTTTGTCTAAATCCACTGACCAGGGGAAAAGAAACGCTCTCACTGTGGTTTTTCTGAGGCTGATGTCTGATTAGGAGCCTGAAATCAGCATTACAGAACATCTGAGGTATTCAGCTGGCAGGAGAGCAGAGCAAACGGGCACTGACTGCAGCAGGTGCAGCTTTATGAGGCTGAAACTCAAACATTTTAATGATATAAACAGTTGAACGTATGAATCAAACTGAAACCGGACCGCGTTTCCATCAAGATATCAGTCATAACACATTTCAACTTAATTAATCCACCAAACAGGGTGTGAATATTATTTCAGAGAGAGGTGACTACAGATGATTAACTTGACAAGATGATTATTCAGACAAAGATCATGATCATGGGCCAGAAGACACATTCTGTACAAGATATTGACACAAAAATTAGAGGCCTTTCAAGATGACACCATAACTGACATCATGAAAGGCCCTTCTTTGGACCGGGTCACAAACCTGAGTCTTTGTGCTGATATTACTCTTCATTATAATGAGGAGCAAATGATTCCTCTTCATTTGATATAAATGACCTCATGGTGAAATGGCATACATTTAATTAGCGTGCATTCTTTGCCCCTGCGGGGTAACCATCACCTCCTACAATGTTTGTGATTCAATCTGTGCGAACAGTAACCCGTCTAAGGCCAGTACGTCTCTTCTATAAATAATAAATGTGACCCAATTCAGTGACAGAAACATGTGCTCCTGAGCAAATAGTCCGTTTAATTAGACACATCAGCTTTGACAGTGTGTTTGGACATGACGATTCATATTTATGTGCCACATCCGTCATCCATTGGGCTTGTAGACTTGTAACTACAGCTGGTCTGGTATAGTGTCTTATGTTGAGATACTGAAGCTGACGTTTCCTGTCTCCTTCATTTAGTGCCACGTCTCACTTTCAAAATGCATCCAAATTTAGCAATATCAGAACCTATGATTGGTGTGTGTACATGAATCACTTAACTAAACCTTATCGTTTCCAGATTTTTTTTTGCAGTCCACAATTTAAGAAGTTTATGAACTTTGTACAGGAATTGTGAGAGGGCTTAAGTGCCCATTAGAACAAGAAACAATATTTTAAGCATGTCCAGAAGAGGTTAAAAAACATAAAAAATTAAATTAAAATCAATATAATAGCAGGAAGATGAAGATAACTTTCAACTTAACTCAAGCAAGTCCAGTCGCCCACAGCTAACTACTGAAGAAGATGATGAGCAGGAAGACTACCATTATTTTACAACATAAACGTCATAAAATTAAATCTAAACTACACATAACATAAACCATTCCAACAACAACAACAACATGTGTTAATATAAAGGTCTATTTGGTTATGTTCCTGGTGTTATATTATATAATTCTATTATTATTATTTATAATTTTATATGGACACCATTGAAACTATTGGTGAAGTTGATGTTTTGAAACTTGTAATCAATTCAGTTTGAAAACTCACCAGCTGTCAGTCTGTTATTGTGTAGTTATTTGAATGTTATTTCTCTGCACACAAACACGTCTCTTTTTCTTGTTTACTGTTTACGCGGCGCTGTCTGCACAGCGGGGATTAATTAACACGCAGCAATGTCCTCTGTTCAACACAAGACATGCACGCACGCACTGTACATATCAAGTGACACTTCCTGTATGAAGCACCTTGCAGTGGCGTTAAGTGCAGATATTTGCAGCCCCCAGAGGGAATCAAACCTTCGGCCTCACCAGTCAGAATGCCTTGCTCCGAATGCCGACCTGCACAGGACACTTGATCCGAGTCATATCAGCGGGTTTAAATGGGTTTAAATGAGGGCCCAGGAGAGTGGTGAGAGGGTGAGGGGGTGAGGCAGGGGTGAGAGGAGATGAATAGCCAGCATTGGGAACTGCAGAGGGGCATTCTGGGAAGTCATGCTGAGGCATTCCTTATGGCTCTCTATGAGAAATGGAGAGAGTGTGACAGGAGCCAAATGGGGCTGACAGCCAACTGGTTTGACTTCCTCTGACACACACACACACACACGGCCTCATTGCATCAAATCTCTCTCACTTACATTCTCCCTATTTTTTTTTTTTTTTACTCCTCCATAATTTTGTTTTGGAAAAACACAAGCTCGGGTTTCACCTCTCTGAAAGCCACCAGCGCTCTCCAGCTACTTTCATGTGTCCATCCTGCTCCAATCCTCTGCTACTTAAAGACCTTTGTTTGGCTGCTGTGGGGCCAAGGGCAGATTTTGGCAGGAAGGCAGGTGCTGATAGGGACAAACTCCATAACGCCGAGTGAAACGTGTGCCAAGAGGCTAATTGCAGTCTGAAAAAGAAAAAAAAAAGAAAAAAGGTCCAGAGGAACAGAGTGTTTTCAAGTGTCGGGTGTGGTGAGTCTGCCAGTGGAAAATATCCCATTAATGCTGTTGTTCTTTATAGAGTGATGACTTCCCTCTGTGGACGGCAGGTTCAAACCAGCAAGAATAATGAAGCGTTTTACTGGCTGTTATTTCAGGCTCTTATCACTGTGGTGACTGTGTCCAACTATGTCATATTTTACTGTATATAATATCATCTTAAACCTACGTTGTACCTGTTTTGTCACTGTCCCTGGGAAAATGCACATTTAACATGCTGCTGCAGGCATTTTGTTTTTGACAGGTCCGTGTTATTCAGTACCGTTGATATTCTTGTCCCTGTTGTCAGCGTGCACCCAACTGCTGCTGTTAATAGAGTTCTGCAGGGATGATGTGTTCTTGTGTGTTAGTCCAACAAGTTAGCATCACCCCAAATTCCCTAAATAAGGAGTATTGACCGTATATTAAAAAGCACGGGAGGAGACGTCAGGTCTGTGGAATGAAGCCGTTACAGAAGTGGTTGAAACCTGTATTCTTTTAAAGGTCCATCACAGAGCAAATATGTATTTAAGTCTTAACGAAAATCTCCTCACTTGACTTAACATCTTGTTTTCAAGATGGGCCTTCATTTGGAATGCTCTCAGTCACTAATTTCAGGTCTTTTTCAACACATCCTAACATTGTGTTTTTAAATGATGGCGCCATTTACATTCAAATAGATGATAAAGCATGGCATGGCATGGACACCATGCGATTGACAGCTATAGTGTAATCCAATAGGTGCATGTTTGGATGTGGAGGTGGACATGCAGTGGACGAGCTCCCAGTCATGCTGCACTCACATGTGAGCTGTGGAGGCTTCAACTGAAACTCCTGCTCATTCACTTCTCGGGCTAAGTTGCTTCACTTTGCTTATGCTGCATACTGCAGAAGTTCAAAATTCCAAGCAGCAACATGCGTAATCAAATCTCACTCACTCACTCATCTTCTGCCGCTGTATCCTCCACTCTGCCAATTCCAGCTAACATAGGGCGAAAGGCCAGTCCATCACAGGGCCACAGAGACAAACAGCCATCCACTCTCAAACTCAATTTAGAGTGTCCACTTAACCGGTAATGACATCTTACTGTGCTAATCACGCTTACATTGTACTAGCTGTCACAGACAAGGCCTTTCTGTTGGTCAGTGTAATCCAAACAACATCAGATATGCAGGATACCACATTGCCATTGAGTTGTCAACATTAGCATCTCTTGGGTTTAAGTCGGCCATGACAGACACTTTTCTGCTAACTTTCGATAGCTGCCTTCAGCATTTCAGACATGATCACCATCAAGCACTGAAGTCTCAGGCCCAACACCTCTCTTCCTATAAACCAAAACCAAAACGGTGTTGGCCAGTGGCCACAATACTAAACTTGAGGCTTCAAAATGGCATTTCACAAGCACAACACAGCCTTCAGTTGCCATGTAGAATTCATCATGATGCACATGTTGAAACCTGATTCCTCTTCGTTCCTGGGGCCTCCCTCGCCGCTTAACATTTATGGCAAGCGTGCCACAGTTACAGCTCTGCAGCCGAGGCTGGTCATTGACGTTTTCCTGCCAACAGCCCGAGCATTCCTCCTGCTTTTGTCACAGCCATGCTCCGCACGGATTCAGGGGGAAAAAAGATGAAGAACGGGGAGGAAAGCAGAAAGCTGGAGGATGTCAGGAGTTTTGATTAGACCCAATTTCACTTTTCATGAGTGAGGACATTCTTAGGGCATGTAGAAGATTAGGAACAGCTCTGTTGAGTCTGACTGATGAGAGGAATACTGCATGTCTGCTCTAATAAGTTAAAAAACAAACAATCAAAAAGATATTTTAAAGACCCGACTAATGACAGAATGAATTAATTTCCTTGTTTTGTGTCATGGTGGCCACTTGGACACTTAAAACATGCTGCCATGGAGAGAAAGAAACGACCAAAGTGATGTTGGACACTTTGTCACAGTGTGAAACAGGAAAGCAGCCTGGGAGGTTTGGAGGTGTGATGATCTAATTGCTGCAATTCAGAGTCAGTTTTACTCAAGTCAGACATTGAGCAGAGGAAACAAGACGTTTTCATACACAAGTCGAACTACAGGTTACATTTACCATGTGAGTAGTTGTTAAGATGCCATTTCAAAACTACCTACCATCCATTAACATAAAAATATACATCTTTTGAAGGTGACAAGAGCATAAAATGGGTCATAAAAATGTACTGGCTTGATTTTTACAGTGTTGTTGTTGCCATTGTCTTCTTCCTCTGTGTACTGGCTACTTCTGTTATTTGCGGGTTTAAGCTGGGATGGGAACAACGGCACCAGGCTGGCAAGAGTCCCACTCTGCTCCAACTGAAGCTATACATGCAGTGAGAAATTCAGCGTACTTCAATTTCAGTTGGATTAACATGCTTACATGTATTCTACAAGACCGGTTTTAGTCCGACTAAAATTCTAATTGCTGTTTCTAATGTCATGTAAATGAACTGACTGATCTGCCCCCAGTGGGGGCCAGAGAGGTTTCATGACTTCTGATTCCAAGAGGACCTAAGAGTCAAGATAAGACAAGACTCTACTGAAGTAGAGATAAATTCTAACAAAAATTCTAATATTTTATATAGAGAAAATTAGAGAAGAAACAGGATGGACGGACGGAATTTTGTAGAGATTAATGTCAAGCAGAAACATTAAAACACAAGTTAACAAACCACGTGAACATTTCTGAACAGAAAAATAATTTGGGGACTGATAAGACCGTTTCCATGCAGTTTCTCTCCTTCAATTCTGGTGAATTCAAATGAACAAAATGCTTTTTCTGACAAATTCAGGAATGTTTCGTGCAACTGTCAACACTGCTCATCAAATGGTCCTGCAGAGGTGTTGACGTTAGTTGGCTACGTCACCATTTGTACAGGACAAGAATGTAACAAAGTGTGTGGACCACCAGGACGCAGGGGACAGGACACCTCAGAGCCATCGTTAGGATCTGACATCCAGAGGCAGCCCGTCCTCGACCTGCGTGTCTTGGATCTGAGTGTGGGTTGTTTTCAGTCACTGGGTCTCTCAGAGCTGCCTGGCCGTCTCTGGCTGTGCACTCAGCTGGAAGTCTAAGGGGACGTGAGGAATCAAACAGTCAGTGATGAGGGTAAACAGAGTGTGGCTGTGATCTTAGCTGAGGTCTGCTGGAGTCCTGCTGGGCCGAGCAATAGGAGGGGCAGTGACTCTGCAGGGACCAGACCTGCACCCCTGAAACTAAGTGAAGTCCAAATTACGAAATCTGTTCATTTGATATCACCCATCTATACATATTGGTTTTCATTTGGAGCTGAGGGGGAAGATGGAGCACTGGTGAGAGGCAGTTTTTAATTATTAACTTTCTCCATAAATTGCCAGAGATTATGGAAAATTATAAGCTTAAAACAAATCAGTCAGTCGATCAATCAAATGTATTGTGTAGACCATAATAGTAATACATTAAAGCAGGGGATTCAAACTCAAATGACCTTGGGGTCACTGAGTGTCTAGTCTGGTCAGGAGTGGCCGGTGAAGAACAGAAAAAGTCCAACTTTTTGTGAAAAAAAACCCCCAACATAATACATAGGAATAAAGATATTTGTGATGATATTTGAAGCAGCTGAAGTCAGTGCTGAATCATATCAGCTCAGTCAGGTAATCATGCTAATCTGGAACCTAGGAAACCGACATCTGACTCGATCTCTGCAAAGTTTTGATACTGATTATCACACTGTGTAAAAGGGAAAGATTTGCCTCTTTAAAAAATCTCACTCAAAACACACACAAGCTGCAACAGCCCTCACACACACACTTTAGTTTCCATCATGATGGGGAGCAGGGAGGTGAACACGCTCGTTTGTGTTAAAGCTTGAGCAACAACAGCAGCAGAAGTGAGGTTCTCAGTGTGTTGACTCAGACTGTGAAGGCTCCTCAGACCTGCAGGTTAAAGGGTGACAGACCACACAAAGAGGCTGACCACCTCATGACACACACACACACACACACTCTGATGTGACCAAGCTCACAAACACTGTGTGTAATCTGAGCCTCATTAGCTCGTCAGGGATTACTGTGATCTGCTCTCTGCTCATCACAACATTAACTGCTGTGTAACACACAACCAGTGGAGTGTGTTTACTGCTACCCATGTTAGACACTTCTACACACACAAACATACCACACAAACTAAACAGACACAGACTGTGAGGCATATCACACTATTATACTTTACTATATCCTTTTCATTCCTATTGCAATATTGCATAGAGGGCAATTGAAAATATCAACAGGTTTCTGTCCATCCAGACTAAATATAAAAAGCAGTAATTGTTTTGGTGCTTGAAAATGAACTAAACACTCTAGATTAGTGAAAGTACATTCATATTTTTCCCCCGCTTCTGCTCTAAAATTTGATTTGTGCTCTTTCATACTTGCTGCTGCAGTCGACTCTAAAAAAAAACCCACATCTACAGGTAATACAATCAGGCAACAGTTCTCATGTGACATCTGCCACAATCCAGTCGACATGAATTTCTCTGATATGAAGTTACAATACTGCTATGATTACAACATGCCTGCCCACACAGGTCTACATTGCTCCCTCTGTCCACACACCATGACCATAGCTCCCCCAGCACAAACCAATAGGTTCCTGTGAGACACCTAAAGACCATCAGTCAACATGGCTGAGGAGAGACTTTTTGCTCTGCATTTAGAGGGTACTGGGCAATGGGACTGTGAAACAATCAGCCTCAAAATGTAACCTCTCTGTTTTACCCAATCACCTTAACACTCCATATTCTGTCCGTGCAAACATGTCCACCATGTAACTTTTGGGAGCCTCCTGCCTTTTTCAGAATCAAACGGTGCTTTTCCATTATACAGTTCGAACACAACACGAGTGATGAGAAAAGCAGTTCTTTCCAGCGTACTGAAGACTTCAGTGGCCGGCGGTCTGTTGACGTCCCATTTTAGTAACGGCTCAGCTCACTTGGAACCTCACCAGAGCAGGTACCAAAAAAAGTACCAGGTACCAGGTACTATCCTTAATGGAAAAGCAAAAAAATACAATTAGAGTCGAGTCAAGCCGAGCCGTGCTAGAACTATATATGCCATAAGACACTCATTTCCTTTTGTCCTCCAACATGTAAGCATACATGGCAGAATGTCTGTAGATACATATGGATTTGTTTTTAAGACACACAAACACTCTCTGCTGGTGTTTTAATCTGCATCAGTGAAACAGATATGAAAGGCTTCTTGATATATTATCTCCCTGCGCAGAGAGGTGTGTGAGTGTAAAAGCAGCAGTGACGATCATCAGTTAGTGTGAGCGTGATATCTGGGTCAATGTCACTATTCCTACAATGTGGAGAAATCGGAGACTTGAAACAGCTGGTAAACACAACTCCTCTAATATTCTAAAATGTTTGTAGATTCTTGAGCTTCACATAGGCTTCTTGCTCGACTACAAAAGGTTTTCAAACTTTCACTTTTTGTTTTGCCAGGTTTGCCATGATGCACCATGGCATTCACATTATCATTCATACATATGCACCACTAATTAGTGCACGCCATTCCTTCCCATTCACACACTGCCAGGAGCAATTTGGGCTTTAGTGCCTTGCCCGAGGACACTTCAGGTGAATTGGGATGATGAAGAATGACGGCTCTGATGATACCGGGAAGACTGGATGGTGATAGGGATGTGAAGGACCAGCTTCACCGCAGCATAAACAGACTAAAGCAGGAAGACAATTTCAAAAGACAGCAGCCAGATGACAGAGTTAACAGAGATGCCGTGTTACTCTGCTAATCAATAGATGAGACTAGTTTTGAACAGCAACCAGTATAAGTGTGCCTGTACAGGTAAGGGGAGATGAAGACACAATGAAAGAAATATTGCAACCAGTCTTCTGGACTGAACTAACACTTGAGCTTCGGAGCAGTTAAAAAATATCCTATGTAGACCATCTTCTGAAAAATTTACTGATTTGCTGTTTTTAATCCTTGACTCTAACACAGGTTTTGACTTCCAGGCACATAACTGTCGTACACTAGTTTAAGTTGATTGCAAACCCTGTTCAATTAAGTTCCTCGATGTTCCATGCTTTGCAACATGAATCTTGAGGTCCCCATGTCTCTGTGGCTTCATTTTCCACAGAATCCAAACCTAAAGAATGTTGTTCAGCTATCGCTGGAAATAGTCATGTTTTGAACAAACCCTCGCCTCTAAGCATCATCATTCGTCATTGTTTAATTTCTGCCACATAACACTTCGGCATCCATTTACCCTCACTGGACCACACTGGGCTATATCTGTCTCTATAATGAGGACGGGGGCATTCCAGAGGGTCTCTGGGTAATCACAGCGTCTGGCACAAAAGGCATCGGAGGGGAGGGTAGGGGAGGCGTAAGGGGTCTCACTGGGCATTTACTCCCATTTACTTTGCTCCCATTTCAGGGAGCATCACCCTGCAAACGGCCTGAGGTTGCTCGTCCACAAGACGAGGTTCTTCAAACTCATGGAACCAGGAGAAGTGCTGTAACAGGGTTGAGGTCCCTGTAACAAGGCACGCTCTGGTGTCAGGTACCAACAGTGAACGAGGCACCTCTGCAGACTTGGGTGACCCACGCTCAGAGAGCAGTAATTGTATTTACCTTGTCTCTGTCTTCCCTCCATTAAGGGGCGGTAATGAGGCGAGTTGTGAGCTGAGGAGTTTGCCGCTGATGACGATCCAGAGTATTCTTAATAGACAGCTGTTGGCTCGGCGTAGAGAGAAGTCCTGCTGATCTGTTTGACAGCTGTGACCCGCTGCAGACCAGGCTACTGCCAGCTCTGTTCTGCTCAGCGATCATATCTCAGGCCTCCTGGAAAGAGACATTCAACAGATTTCATTCAGCACAGGTTGTAACTTAAGAAAGGTTGACAAAAAATGACCAGTACCTAATAAATATTATATATATGTAATAATTTACTCTCATCATGCACCTCCAAGATATTTGTATTTCAGTGCTGTTTATGTTTGTGGCATTGAGATACAAAGACCTGAACTCTGGTTTTTCCACCATTACTACCTTGGAAGGTAGGAAGCTGAAGGTGCAATGGGGAAACAATGTATGATATGTATGATGTATAATACCATAATCTGAAATTTTAAATTACATTTAAACTTAATTTGATGAGTTAAAATTAGATTAAGATTACATTTGAAAAGAAGCCAAACTAAATACAAATAGGTTTGAAGAAAAAACAAAAGTCCATGTTATGCACTTACATGTATAACACTGACTATATGAGATAATAGATGAGAAACAGTCAGAGAGCAGGTGTGGATAATCACGACAGGTAAAGACATAAGAGGAATAAAATACAATTTAAACAGTAGGTAAAACAAGACAAGATACTGAAGGAGGGAAACTACAATTATGGCTCCTAAAATCCATGAACTTTCCAACTGAAAAAAGGTGACACACCACTTCTGTTTCACAGTATGTAACAATATATATGCAACTGAGTTAAATGTCATGGTGATTTATAGGTCTACACATTTGGTCGGTCACATATATACATTTTTTTTTGTAAATAAAACAGCAGATCCTGAAGTACAAGATCCACCATAGAGACTCCAGCATCGTTAAGGATGGGGTCAGCATTGTTTGGGAATGACTGCTGATATCAGAGCAGTATGTAGCTGAGGAGTCTTTGTTTCCCCGCAGGAGTCAGATGGATCTGTTTTTGTTCTGTTTAATGGGACAGCTGTTCTGTCTGAAGCATGAAGACATGAGGCCTGACATGAGCCCAGAGCAGAGACATATTTATAAGCTAGGTCATGTGATGAGAGACAGGAATTCAAAATGAGAGGCGGCACACAGAGCTGAGAGTCCGCTGGGATCCTCTGGACAGACGTCAGGTCTAGTTTTTCCCTCTTCCTCATCTGTGAAGAGAAGCTGCTGTACTTCTGAGAGCACAATGCGTTCAGATACGTCAACTACAGAGAGAACCACAAAAAAACTGCTTAGCAGTTACATCATTACTTTACTGAGCAATACTTCTGATCTTACACTCTTTTATGTGTTCTAATATGTTTCATGTTTTGTACTAAATTCGGAACCTGCTATAGAAATCAGTATTTGCTCACGTGGAATCATTAAAAAAAAGGGGAATCAATTTTTTTCAGTGATATTTGTCCTCTGGGATTTATCAGCCGAGTATAGAAACCCCCTGTTTCCTACGTGATCAGCAGCTACATCTCACTGTTTAAGAGACCTGCTGGTGAACACAGTGGAGCATTTCACAGTGAATTAAATGTATTAAAGGCTATACCATATCAATACTGTGTTCACAGCATGTTTCTGTTGAAAAACCAGAGCTCTGTTTCTTCAGGTTTAACACAATGTCAGACTGAATAATTGGGTTAAAAAAAAAAATAAATAAAAAGGTATTTTAGTTTAATCATCATTCCACTGCAGAAACTGGTTTTGGATTCTGATGGCAGAACTGCTTATAATTTGTCTTCCTGACCCAAATCTCTGGTGCGTTTAGACACCATGCAGTCAAATGTGGAAGGAAACATAATCTTACAAACAAAGCAAATTTGCAGGAATTTGAAAATCTTGCTGGATGATTTTCTTGCATTTCTTGAAGAAACTGCTGGACTTCATACATGTGTGTAATCGAGCATATTCATAAAACCGGATTTCACCATTAATAAGGAACAATCAGTTAAGCCAGCTCAAAACAATCTGATGCTATTTTCTATCATTATTTCCTTGGTGGTGATAATGACAGAGGAACAAAGAGGAAGATGAGGGATATTACTGAAATACTGAGCTATATTCAAACTCAAAACTACAGTATTTCACAATGACATCACAAGACAATTGCTCCAGTTATGAACATCACCCTTCCATCACATAGTCAGACTACATGGTGTTTATTTTGTTCAGAGTTTGAACCCTGTCTTCAGTGCACAAGCACAACAAATCACACAACTGTCTGCACAGCAGTAAATCTGCTTCTAAAAGCTAATCCACCGCAGTGTGTGCATGTGCACGTGTGTGTGTTGTGCATGTGCACGTGTGTGTGTGTGTGTGTGTGTAAAGTAATCTGCCACCAGTGCAGGACAATGTAGTTGTTGTAGTGTTGGTGGTTTACAGCAGGCAGCAGGTGTGAAGGCTGACACTTCTGCTGTCAGTCTGCACATTTTGGGGTTAATAATCTGTGTGCATGTGTGTGTGTGTGTGTGTGGTGGGGGGGGGGAGATATTTTAAACTTTAAAAAAAAAATGTATTCCAAATTGTTTTGACATTATTTAACAACTGGTTATTCTTTTCGTTTTATGCTAATGTGATTGTTGGAAATGATTGCATTTGTCTGTGTGTTTGTTTCTGTCTGTCTGTCAATAAGCAGAATAATTCCAAACCTAGGACAGTGAATCCTTTTGGGAATACAGGTTATGGCCCAAAGAGGGAATTATGAGATACAAAGCACTTGAGTATTGAGGAAAACTTCAGGAAACCGAGTAGCTTTGGCAGCAGCTTACACACACTAACTGCCTTTGCTATAGTATTTCTCTTAGACTCTGAAAGTTCTGAGGAAACACCTTTGAGATAAAAAGGCAAAGAAAATATTTAATGGCAGTTCTATGGTGTGCAGATCCTCTCCTTCTAGATCTTATTGTAAATTAATCTAGGAAGAATAATAATCAGTTGCCTACTTAAACCTCATACTTCCTGCTTCCATCTCCTCTCAAACATTCCCTCTGTCAGTACCTAGCTGTCATTGTTGCAACCAGCTGATCATCATATACACCAAAAGCACTGCAATTCGTCTAACTTGCTAATTTCGCCACTTATCATGTAACCTTTTCTTTTATTAACATATTGTCTCTCCCTGCCATAGAGCTCTCATTCTGTTGTCATGTGCACCCTCCACATCCCCATAACCACAAAGTATATGCAGTCTCATTTGATTCATCATTCTACCTCCATCAATTTCAGTATCTGGACTTTGGGGGCTTTTCCCTACAGTCGCTGCTCAGAAGCAGATGCCCTCAGCTTTGATATCTCCTCCAGAGTGTCCAAGTGTCAAAAAAATAGCGCTCTTCCACTACACAGCCCCGGCACGGCACGACTTGGTGCATTTTTTTGCTTTTCCATTAGCGATAGAACCTGGTACCTGGTAATTTTTTAGTCCTTGGTCTGGCGAGGTTGCAAGTGAGCTGAGCCGATACTATACAGTATGTGACATCGTCAGAGTGCCGTCCACTGATTGAGTGTCCGACACAAGAATCAAACTGAACAATGCCGTACTGTAGATCAGTTAAATAAAGACTTAAAAATCCTGAAAACTTTATCATTCATTAATCTCCAATATTTAGCAAGGAAATGTCTAAAAAATCGCAACATTTAACAGAAGAGTCTGGTGTATGTAGCGACAGCACTGGCCAAAGTGGCGATCGTGAGCGACGAGCCGCATCACAACCCCTTCCACCGTATTTCAGTTCAGTGATCATGTGATGCTAATGATTCAGTTACACCCAAAACAACTGCTACAAGTCACTAGTTTGTATGTCGGGTGTAAAATAAAGTCATGGCTGTTTCATGTAGCCATGTTTTGATGACTCCACCCACGCTGAGGTACTATAGTAATGGAAAACCATACCAAACCGTGTGCAGGGACTGTGCAGTGGAAAAACGCCAAAAGGCTCTTTAAAGACTACATTATTCCTCTTCATTTACCATGGCAACAAGCATTAGCCAGCTGTAAATGTACTATTTTTAAATCAACCCAATGATTTTCCTGTAAATGTCTGTATTTCTGTGGTGTGTGTTACTGTAGAGGTGAGTTACAAACATCCTCTTTTTACCTTCATGGGCTGCAGGAACATATCTTGGTTGATGGATGAGTGACAGCGGCAGATAAGAGGCACAGATGGATGTGTTGCAGTGAGTGTCCAGTCCTCTGCTGAGACTCAGCATCACCTGGTGGAAGGTGAGTGACCTCCTGCAGCGTGTCTGTAATCAGACAATGCAGTGAAGTCCAGCCCAGGTGATTACTGAGGTGTCATAGGGAGAGGTGAGGGTTGTGTCAAGGGTTACAGTTGCTCTTTCTTCCCTCCTGGACGAGTTGACTCCCAGGGAGCAGCCAGCCTCTCTCGTCAGTCATCCTGCTGGAGGATCTGAGATGAAACAGGAGAGGAGGAAGAACCAGGGGGGGGGGTCAACTCTGAACCAGAGGAGAGACAAGTAATGATGGCCAGCTGATCCATGACAGAGAGAAAAATAGATCAGGTGACCTAATCAATATCATTTTTGATGATTATAGGAAAATATATCATAACTTTAGATTTTCTGCCCTGTTCAGTTGAGTTTACTAATGAACTTTCTGGACATTGTATTCAGTAGGACAAAAAAGATGTGGAAAACCACATCATGCTTCAAGGCAACAGGTTGACATCCTTTGGGAACCTGGTGATTTTTGAATCAACTCCATGATAGTCAACTGTAATGTAAGGCACCGTCTCCTACTAAAAGTTGCATAATGGACCTTTAAAACTCCAGTTTAATCTGAAAATGAGCTTTGGGAAGCAATAGACTGAGGGAGCCTTTGTGTGTATACACCAGCAACACAACCTAGAAATATGTAGCACATTTACATAACAATTACAATTTCTAGCACTCTTGCCTTGGCAGCAAGAAGACCCAGGTTCTTGACCAGGTCAGAACAAGGGCCTTTCTGCATGGAGCTTACATGGTCTCCCTGTGTGCATGTGGGTTTTCCTGCAAACCTCATGTGGGGGATAAAGTGGCAGAAATTGATTGTGAGTAATTGAGTAATTTCACTCAATTAATATACAATACATTTATTTTTGGAGAGGTGAAAGTGGCCATGACTAGAGGTGTTCGTGAGACATTTGGTGACGATTCATTGCTGTTTTCGGAAGTTAAGGTTTTTCATGTTAAGCGATTTATCCAATATGCTTATTTGGAGTTATAAAGTCAACCTACTTTTCATGTGAATGTAGTAATCTCAATGGGACTTAACATTTAAAAGATAGAAAAACAAGCACCCCACTCTGAATAATACAACTTTAGTCTATAATCAGGAATCTAAATTCAAACAGGAGACTGATTACTTATTACAGTTTGATGATGACGAGCATTACTGTGTTGTAACCTTCCTGTTCTCGCGGACGCAGCTCTGAGCTCCGGCGCCCCGGATGAACTTGAGCAGCTGAACGGGAAGCGCATGTGATGCGCTCTCTTGCTAAATATATATCCTCTTGTTGACTTTCAGCAGGTCCGCTAGAGAAACACGCTTTCCTCTATTTCTTAATAAGCCTCTTCCCTCCCTATCACAGTCAGCTGAAGACAGCAGCGGTCAGTGCGTCCGGGGACATGGCAGAGGCAGAGCCCGCGAGAAAGAGGCTGAAGAGCAGCCTGCCTGTGTGCGGATCACACCGGAGCTCCGCGGGCAGCAGCAGCCGCGCCAGACAGAACCTGTCACCCGCCGTGGAGGAGGCTGTGTGCGGCGTGTGCAGCCTGCTGTGGAACGGTGCTTACAGACTGCAGGCTCTGGTAGGACACACTGTTGTTGATAGAAATAACAGATGAACTACTGTAGGCCAACAATATCAGGGAGGACATCACTAACATAACGTAGATATTAGTTTAGTTTCACACCTTTTCAGTGACGTCGTCGTTTTAAATAATAATCGACACTGGCTGATTAGTTAAATAATCAATGTATTAATTATTTATGTAAGTTTGTAAAATTTTGTTTTTTAAAAACATGATTAATCTTTAGTTATTAGTTTTTCGCATTTTATTCTCTTAAGTGTTTTTTTTTTTATCACGTGTTATGTTTATTCAGATAATAATACGACATTGTAATTTAAATATATATATATATGTTAAAAAGTAGGGCTGAAAAAATTACATCATAAAAAAATTAATCGTCAACAATTTTGGTAATGGATTAATTGGTTTGAGTGTTTTTTTTTCAATAATTAAAACAAGTTTTCTGATTTTTCAGCTTCTTAAATGTGAATATTTTCTGATTTCTTTGCACCATATAACTAAGAAATCATTAAAACTGAATAATTTTGGTTTGTGGACAAAATAAAACATTTCATTATTTCCAGGTTATATAAAAACAAACTCCATTTTTCCAGGAAACCAGCCAAACAGTCATGTATCTGTCATTGGTTGACTCCCTGGTTTCCAAAGAATGGAAGTCACACTTGAAAGTTTTTCTCTATACTGATCAGAGAGAAAATACACAATTGCAACATATAATTATGTAATAATGGTACAATCCAAATTAATCTTAAAATGAAAACCATTGTAACAGGTTTGCTCTTTTTATGGGCATACTATACTTTGGTACAATAAATATCACCAAAGAAGTAAAAGCTGAAGGAGTCTTTAAAATGACAAAGGTGTTTTAAGGACAGTATGAGGCCTATGTATGTCAGCATGTCATCTCCCTGTCTTATCTCCTTCAGGCCAGTGCATTTGAGAGGGAAGACATCGCTCTGCCTCGCGTCGCGGCTTTCTTCCACAAGGAGGCTGTGAAACAGCAGGCCAACATCGAGGACATGCTTAACTACCTGGCTGAGAGGGGAGGGCAGTACTGTGGCAAGGACATCCAGGTAAAAACAGTCAGGAAGGAAGTTATTCAACGGTAATATGGTCAAATATTGAAAAAGCTTGCAATTGCTCAACATATTTTACAGGAAATATGCGGTGTTATTAGCATAAGGTGTGATAAAAAGTCAGATAATCGTATAATAAGTCATATCAGAAAAACTGTGTTATCCTTTGTCATTCAGTTTGTTTGTAAAACTTTGCAATGCAAGACCAAAGGTGTCAAGCAGTGTGGATGAATATTATAATTCTAGAAATGAAAATGGAAAGAAAAGTTGGCTCTGTCAAGGAGAGTTTAAGGTATTATGATCTGAGTTTGTAGTTTGCAGGGACACAAGAGCTGCTGGTAGGTAGGTAGGTAGCAGTGACGATCTTTGAAACAGGGGAAGCTCATTTCAGTGTCCGTGCCCGCCCACTGCTCCATTAACCCACAGAGAAGCTGAGCTTCCCTGAAAGTGAAATTTTTGCTGCCTTTGTCCAATCAGTGTCGAGCTCACTGACTATTCTGTGTTGTCACATAGAGAACAATTGAAGCTGAGCCTCAAATGCTTTTAATGCAGGGGCTCCTACGGGAATACGAAAATCACTTAAAAACGATCCGCTATTAGTGATAAACAGCTGATTCTGAATGAACTAGTGACACATTGTAACCGCGTTTTATGGCGCCAGCATTTTGCCCGCTCATGTCTTCATAATCAGTGGTAGAAGACATTTTTTCCTGGATGTCATATTATTTTAAGTTAATAAATTAATCTAGTAGGGTTTTTTTTTATACCATTTTGTATGGACTGTATGGTTTTGTCCAATCTGAGTAAGTAAGTAAGTAACCAGAGATTCCACGTGTCAATATGTAGTAGAGGTACAAGTGTGTCAAAATTGTATTTAAGTGCAGTATTTGAGTAAATGTCCTTGTGTCTTTCCTTACAAACACAGAGAGGTTAGTCAGAGGTCAGGGTCAAGAGCATCTGTTGCTCAGAGACACTACAGCAGGGCGGGGGGTTGGTCTCCTGAGGGGCGTTAAGATGATCTGGTGTGAAGAGCTGATTTGTGGATCCATTTTGAGACTTAATTTATGATTTGAACATTATCTGAGAGACAGAGAAGCTTCAGTCTATAACTGCCTTCTCGTTTTACTTCACTGTCCACCTCATGTTCCTCTCTAAATGTCCCATCATGAGGATTTATCTTTCCTCCTGTGCTATCTGTCATTTTGTCAGAGCAGGTGTCTCTCTTTCCATGTGTTTCTTTTTTTTCCCAAATGGCAGCGATCTCATTTTGAAGCTCTTCATTTGGTCCAGCATAGGGCCGGGTGAGGAGCCATGGAAGACGGAGGGAGGGAGGTTAAACCCCTGGAGACCTGCCCTTGGCTCTGGCTATAAGCAGGTCAAGGTGTACAATTCCCCTCCTAGTTCCGGAAAATTGGCCAGATTAATGCTGCGGCAGAGAGACGGTGGTGTTGATAGTATTTCCAGATGGCCAAAAGCACTGGTGGTGGCACTGGCCTTTCGCAGCATGGCCTCTAACCACCACCCCAGGTTTATTAGTCGTGTAAAATCGTTTCAGGACTGAGACCCAGGTCCAGTCAGCAACATTTTGGGACACCTTGTTATCCGCCTCTGAAGTGCTCTACAACACCTCAGAGACCTGTACAGCTTAGTTTCAAGTGTCCTGTTTTCACTTAAATTAAATACAATTTAAGGAAATGATGTCACCACATCAACTATTCCAATAAGATAACAATGGCACAAGGTTTAGGACTGTGCCAAAGAACAATTATATTTTATTTTTCTGCAAACCATGGGAAATGTTGCATTTGTAATTATGTACATGAATGTCTTTTCCTAGCCCTAACCAGGTAGTGCACACTGTGCCTACACCTCACCTATGTAACAGGGCCCCTAGAAATGGCAGCATGTGATTCTGGTGACTGGGTTGCTTGCTCTCCTTTTGCCTTGGTCAGTTTAATACATTGTTTCTTCTGATATCTCTCTGTCTGCTTTGTACTAATTTCTGTTTTTATTAAGAACTCAAACAATGCCAGCACTCATCTTTTGACAAAGACGTTTTAAGCCTCCAAAATTATATTTGAGCCGGCGCTATTTGGACATCCGGATCTTCAGAGGTGTCACCTGCAACTGGGCTCCTGTTGCATGATACCAGCTGTCAGTCACACTGGTTTCTACTTGTATGTGCTGTACAACTTTTATTTTACCTTTATTTTAATGTTAACACAATTTATAAAATGTTCTTTTGAAGAAGACCTGCAACTAAGTCCAAATGTTTCCTGGTGTTATAAATCACGTATGAAAGAGGCTAATTTTCCCATAGACTTCCATTCAATTGACTTCATCTTGCAACCAGTGAAGTCGCCCCCTGGTGGCTATTCACTATAGTTTTACTTCTAGGTTGACTACATGGAGGAAATCAGAAGACACCGTCCATTTTTCTTGACTTGTAACAGTACTTGTTTGTCCATACACCACTGACAGATGAGGCTCCATGTTTGGTACAAACAAGTGCAAATATGAAATGCTGTACACCGTTTATGTTTCTTTGTTTTTTTTCAGCGGCCAAATTGTGAGGCGATCTGCGCTCTGTTACCAGCTCTGGAGCTGCTGGAGCTCCAGCTGAAAGAGGAGGCTGTTGTGTTGGTTGACTTGAGCCAGCTGGCCCGCAAGCATGAAGATCCCCACACCGCCAGTGTTGTGAAGAGCCACTTCCTTACACCAAGGGTCGATCGCATCAAATTGCTGGGCGACCTGCTTACCAGTGCACGTCAAGTGGGCTGCACCATGGACGAGAAGGGTGGGTTTGGGGAGTATATCCTGAATGAGCTGCAGGAAGAATTCACCGAATGAACCGGTGGTTTATGCTTCTCATTTCGCCAATCTGAAATATACAGAAATTAGACATTTTGAGAACTTTGCTAGTTAGAGAGCAAAGTTCTAGATAGCGTCCCACCAAGTTAGCGCAAAGAAACCAAGAGAAAACTGTTAGTAAAAGCCATCAGCTCTACATTCCACGATTTACATTACCTATTCAAAAATGAGCTTTTTTCTCCTGTAAACAAACTAGAGAAAGCACTCAGACAGTGCAAACCCGATAGATCAAGACAGAGATGAATGTTTAATCGAGCTATAGCACAAAGTATCAGGGAGAAAACTAAATTCTCTAGCAGGCTGCCTAATTTGCTCTTTGTCATTATATTTATATAATTTTATTATTATATTTAAAAAAACAAAGCAGACAAACCAAAAACTAGACGCTGGAGGAAACAAGTCCAGTGCCACCAAAAGAGATCCAAGCACCTTTATCAACAACTGCAAAGAAGTTCATACACTCATATGCTCCATGAATCAGTGTTACTGATTTTGTTGTGTCCTTTTCATCTTGTTCTTGATGTATGATTGTCTGCCATTATAAGTGAATTACTCCAAGTTTTTTGTAAAAGGTTTTTGTACTACAACAACAACATAAGATATTTTCTACCCAAGCAGAATGAAGTTTGTTTGTTTTAGAAGCCTTTGCTTTTTTATTATTCTTGGATTTGTATTTTTGAATGGCAGCGGTTTAAAACTGGGCCTGGGCCGACATTTTGTTTGACTGAATTAAAACAAAACTGAATGTGTTTTTTCTATGTACTTGAAGCAAGCAAGTTGTAAACACAAACAATACAAAGTATTAACACGGTGCAGCTGCTCTGCTACTTCTGTTTGTGATATCCTAATATATGTGATTTTCCAAGTTTTTTTAAAGTAAAAGTTGTTTTCCAAGTAAAGTTGATTGCAATAACTTGTATTATCTTTATTCGTGCTCTTGTGTATGAAAATAAAGATTCCCAACTACTGTCATCTCTCTTTGGATTTTTTCTTAATTTTCTTGCTTTTACTTTTTAATTCAAAATGTTTATTTGTAAATACCTGTTTAAAGGTCAGTTCTGCCTCACCTTCAAATCCAAAAAAAGAAAATTGTAATATAAAAAGTATTATAATTCTCAAAATCTTCTTTTGACATTTTGCCCTTCTATAAGAAAAATCCTCATGAGCAGGATAAAACAGTAACAGCTCTGGGGTTAGCGCCTGCATGAGCACTTGAAAGACCTGTCAATCATTTTGGAGATAGTGATAATCCCACAAGTGAAGGGTTTGAATACTTTGTATGACCATCTGTCACTCATGACTGGCACAGGTTGATGAGTTGTGTCCAGGCTCTACGCTGGTCAAACACCAGTCCAGGGTTTGTGCTGCAGCTGGTCAGCGGTCTGTGTCAGGATCTGCTTTGCAGCGCCCTCCAGCTGCAAACCACCGCTGCTGCACCAGCAACAACATTAATGTACTTGGCTGCGTGAAAATCCCTGATACATGCATGTAAATGTTAGTGGATGCAATGATGGCAGCTGTGGAGAGAGCTGCAGGTCAGAGGAGGAGGAGGAGGGTGAATATCCATTGAAAGCAGACAAACAAAGAGAGACACACTCCTGCCTATAAATAAACTCAATGACATTTAAGTTGATTACAGGGTTCACACTTTCATGCAGTATTAACACTCTTTGACTCTGTAAAGATGTGAAATCTGAGCAGGACATTCGGCTAAGTTTGGCTGTGATATGATGCGTCTCAGCGAGTTTTGCTCTCACAGAAATGAAAAAACATTAAGGCCCAGAGACAATCTGTATTCGACCAAGTTATGGATCGAACTGTCAACCCAAACGAAAACATACCTTTATAGAAAAACAGCCTAATTTGTGGCTGTTTTCACTTTGTAGATTTAAACTTATTTTAAATGTTTTTAACCATTTTTTTGTAATGCTTTTACTTCTTTATCTTGTTATTCCTTCTTAGTTTTTATTATTTTGTATAAAATGTACTATGTATAAAAGTAATTTTAGTATTGGTCAATTTTAAATGTTTATAATTAGAATAAGTTGCTCCAGGCCGATGAGGCCTATCTGGATAATATAGGCCTCACCGTATAGAATATTATTGCTCATCGTGATAAAAAGCACATTAAATGTGGTGAATTTCTATAATCCTGAATGGGGAAAAACATTAATATTTTCGAATTTTTTATTCAAAAAATATTATGTACCCTATCCACAATGTTTCTGACCACTTGTTTTAATGAGTCATTGCAATACTTTTGGTGGAATAATTTCAGGAAATATATAAATATGTTCTTATGATGAATATCTATAAAATATAAAATGGACATTTTCTGACTGCCTATAATTACTAAATGGGGGTGTTAAGTGTATGTGTATATATATATATACACACACTTAACACCCCCATTCATGCTCAGTTTTGCCAAGTCAAGTTTTATTTCTCTCTGGTTGTCTTATATATACACTTTTTAGATTTTTGTGGTTAAGTATTGATATTGATACTGGAAGACATACATACACTAAAGTACATTTATTTATCCAATCACCCGTTTGCCTCAGGGCCACCACACTACACTGAAAGACACTGAATTGTCTTTTAAAAAAGAAATACGAAAATTGGTTGAAAACAACAACAATTGTAAGAAATGTCAAAAATGTTAAATAATAAAAACAATAACTAAAGACTCACAAAGTAATAAAAGAAGACAGAATTGTTGTATTAATGTGCACGTTATGTCTCTCCATTCCAACAGTGCATGTTCCTCGTGTGTTCGCTCCCCTACTGTGTGCAGCAGTATATTATGCCGCTGTTACTGCTCTGTTAGGGGTAATTGTACACTAATTACCGTGAAGTTGTAAACCCCTCCTGCTATACAGCGATTGGTCAGAGCACAGTGGACTTCGAGCCCTGACCCCGCCCCCCGCGGATGTCCCAGGTATAAAGTGGTCCAGGTCAGTTGAGTGGACAGAACAGTTTGTGACAGGAGTCCTCAGTCCACTAAAATAAAATAAACGCACACACAGAAACTGTCCCACTGTGTAATTCTTGAAGACTCCTGTGTCCTTCACTGGATTTCTCTTCTTCTTCTTCTTCTTCTTCTTCTGTGCTTTGAGGACTGAACCATGGAGTTGTCGGATATCTCTTTCCCTCTTCCTGCGGCTGATGACTTCTATGACGACCCCTGCTTCAACACCAGCGACATGCACTTCTTCGAGGACCTGGACCCGCGGCTGGTCCATGTGGGCCTCCTCAAGCCGGACGACTCCTCCTCTTCATCCTTATGCTCCCCGTCCTCCTCCTCCTCCTCCCCGTCATCCCTCCTGCACCTCCACCACCACGCCGAAGTGGAGGACGACGAGCACGTCCGCGCCCCCAGCGGACACCACCAGGCGGGCCGCTGCCTCCTCTGGGCCTGCAAGGCCTGCAAGCGGAAGACCACCAACGCGGACCGGCGGAAGGCGGCCACGATGCGGGAGCGCCGGCGGCTCGGCAAGGTCAACGACGCCTTCGAGACACTGAAGCGCTGCACGACGGCCAACCCGAACCAGCGGCTGCCCAAGGTGGAGATTTTGCGCAACGCGATCAGCTACATCGAGTCCCTACAGGCGCTGCTGCGCGGCGGCGGTCAAGACGACAGCTTCTACCCGGTGCTTGAACACTACAGCGGGGACTCAGACGCCTCCAGCCCCCGCTCCAACTGCTCCGACGGCATGGTGAGTTGCTAAACAGGCTGACAGGTGTTCAAACAAGGGGGGAGACGGGAGTGTGTGGTTTGGCGCTTTGGTGGGATCGAACACTTCATGCGGTTCTCCAGCGCGTCTTTACGCATCGATGTTGGTTTGTAATTTGATACATAATGTATTTTATCATTTAAACGTACCTTAAGCAATTCGTTTTCCCACGACTTCAATGTTAACTTTCAACATTTCTGCAGTTTCCACGCGTAAAACATGTCGTTTACTTTCCCAACTTTTTACGCACCACAGTTTAAGGCGACTCACGCGCTCATAATTTGTCAGAAACGACACATTTAGAGTTTAAATAAAATGGAAATGTCATAACTTCATCGCAATCTACCTATTGAACTCGTTAGAGCACTCTATTCTAATAAAAATACAGCCCATTCTCCCTGACGTTTCTGTGTGAAATGTGAAAAAAAAAATCAAGCGTGTCCTAATGATGAAAATTAAAAACATTTATGTAATTTCTGTGTGGCTACAGCTCGGTTTGTAATTATTTCTACTATAGGACAGTTACTTTTCGTTAGTGCGCAATAACTTGATTATTTCAGGTGTTTTTTTTTTTACTCTGGCTTTGATTATTTTTTTTAAATGATTAAATGCTTATATTCACTTCGTTTTTATTATTTTATTCTGTCACGCCGTACCCTGCTACACGTTGGCTGTTAAAGGTAGAAATGTCGTTTTAAAATGTATTAATCCATGTATCTCTCCCTTTATTCAGACGGATTTTAACGGCTCGACCTGTCAGTCAACCAGGAGAGGAAGTTATGAGAGCAGCGCTTATTTCTCCCAGACTTCAAACGGTAAGAATCTTGACATTAATTATAACCAGATAACAGGCCACTGATTAAAAAAAAAGTCTGGTGAGTCAGGCTGGTGAAATCAATGAAACTATAGTAAGATACTCTTTCTTAATTAATTAAAAGGCTACTTTAAAATGTATAAACGTTTATTTGTCTTTAAATTTAAAAAAAAAAATAACATTACAATATTTTCTAATCTGAAATTAACTCAATTTGTTAAAAAATTACTTACAGAGGGGTAAAAAGAAAAACATGTTTTTAACCATTGCAAGTTTGCTTATGGTAGATGAAAACATGAACAATAGCTCTCTCATAATTACACTAATAAGGTCTATAGTTCTTTTTTCCATTGCAAGCATCATACTTTATAATTAAAACATGGTTTTGTCTCATTTGCAGGTGGTCAGAAGAGCGAGCGGAGCTCAGTGGTTTCCAGCCTGGACTGTCTCTCCAGCATCGTGGAGCGGATCTCCACTGAAAACAGCAGCCTGCTGCCAGCTGCCGACACCCCTGGGTCTCCACCAACAGACCCAACAGCTGAGGCAGCTCGACAGGGACCCGCCCTGATCCCCTCTCCAACTACCAGCCAGGACCCCAACCTGATCTACCAAGTCCTATAGACCCCTCACACCTGGGACAATTCACACGCCCTCTCACTGTCCGCTCATAAACACATGGACAAACACACACACACGGAACTGAGTCTTCACAACCTGTTTGCATCAGCTGTTATGTTTGTTACGAGTTTTCTTACCATCATTCTACACCTGTTTTTATTCTCTGTACTTTCAACATAATAGAATCCGTGTTGAAGTTTTCTCACAAAATCAAAAGGAGAATAAATACAAATATTAATGCGTGAAAGAATAAACCAAAATTTGGCCCAAATTCAATAGCATTAAATAATTGAAAAACATAATTAATAGCACCAAATGTAAATGTTCAAAGCTGATTTAAGTCAAATAGTCAGATTTTTTTCCAAAAACAAATAGAAATATAAAATAGATATAAAGACAAAGCCATTGACATTTTATATAATAATATTATATATTATTATCTTTAATATTTCCCTGGCAAGAATAATCTTCCATAGCATATTTGACCCTCAGATTCCTTTTCCTGCTGATAATGTCAGTGGTCTAGATTGTAGATCAAACCACTTGAATGCTGGAATTATTATTATTGCAAACGTTTCTTTGAAAAGGTTTATGACTACAAATCATTTCAGTTCTTGCTGTATTGTTCTTATTATTATTTTTTTTTTTTAATTTTGCTGTAAGTTATGATAAAGTATTTTAAGGCTTAGCTGAGTCGTTTCAGATGGATTTTTCTTTTTCTGTGTGTAGCTTATGTGAAGAAGGACGGAGGCCAAAAACCATCCATTTACATTCCTCCACATTCGTCCATCTGATGTTTTAAAAGCCCCAGCTGTTCGATCCCTCAGGAAAACCAAAACAAAAACACAATTCTATGATTTAGTAAACAAAAGAAAATTACCAGATATGCAAAGAACAAACACTTAAATCCCACATATTAGATTTGTGGGGATTATTTCAGTGTTTGTTTGTTTGTTTTTACCCCACCAGGGATAAAGTAATCAAGCTGAATCAATTTTCATTTGTCATGTTTCATTCACTGCAGCAGAGGACCATTTTTCTGTTTCTGTACATATTATGTAAATAAGAGCTGATTTGTTTCCAACAAAAGGTATTAATTATGTATTTAATGTTTTCGTCTGTATGTGCTTTTGTTTGTTGTGAAAAATGTTTAAACTTTATATTTATACACCTGAAAACTGAGTGACAGTCTAATGACAAATAAATGAAACTGCTTATTTATACAAAAATGTCTGATTTTATTTTTTTTATTTTCAGTGAAAATACTATTTATTTCATGGTAATGCACCAGTTGGACCAATGAAGGATTGAACTGGGTTATTTATGTTACAGGCAGGATTATTTTACTATATTAAAAAAAACTACATTAATATTTTCCAATAGCTTACAAATAAAAACACTTTAATATAACTTTACAAATGCCTTTTATTTATATTCTTGTATAAGTGAATACCATGTTTTCCTCATATTCATTCATTTCCTACATTTTGAAATTACCTTTTCAAATCTAATTTGTGGGTTATATATATTAGATCTGTATTGTGTATCTTACATCGTAGTAAATTTAGTAATGTGAAATTTATAGACAAAATCAACAAATTCTCCCCCCAAAAACGTAGAATCTCAGCATATTGCTGACGTCTGGTCTCAGAGAACAGCTCCCTCATGTGGCCATTCAGCAGACATGCAGGTATTTCTGCATTACATGATCCAATGTCAACTGAGATTGTGTATTCTCTCATTTATGTCAATTCTACTCAAACAGTCCAGACCAAGAAGTCATAATTCCAGTTTAAAATTAAGCGAATGTGTTACACATAGGAATGACGCTGTTGCTAGTTCTGTGTGTAGCACATTACATTTTATTACTTTAGGTCTTGGCATCAGTGTTATACTACATCACTCATCTACTGTGACGTCTCCCTCTACCTGTGTCTAACATACTGACACAATCATTCTTTAACAAATAAATCATTCAACAATGCGCTCTTGCCACAAACACATTTTTTAACCGCAAGTATTATCCTTTTTAATCTATATCCATTCTCAAATGTAATAGTAATAATTACAATAATAATAATAATATTTAAATTCTAGACAGTCAAAGCCACCGTACAAAGTATAAAAACAGTATAAAATCCACATGTCAAATAAAATACAAGAAACAACATGAAAACAAACCAAAATGTTGAAGATGGGCATATCCGTTGTTTTGCTCTTATTTTGAAAATACCCCGGAAACCATTGACTGGACTCGCGGGTTTCAAAACAGTTAGTATCTATTTATGTAGAACGCTTTTGAAACGTTCTACATCGCGGAATAGCTTCATATAATCATCCCTTGATTAAATATCATTTACCGTCGCGTCTCTCTTAGTTTCACATGACAGTTTCATTGTTCGTGCTTGTTAATTATGCTAGCAATGCTACCACTACTGCTACCTTCATGGTCAAAATCAAAGCCACACTCCCAGACTAAGGATTTGACACAATTATACCACTTTTATATTTTTCTTCGTGTTTATGATTCGCAAGTCTCTTACCTGTAGGAACAGTTATAGAACACAACAATGAGTCCTCGGCATTTTGTGTTATACTGCGTCACTCATCCCGGCGTCAGCTAGGGATGACGTAACACACAGCGTCCTCTGCTGGTGCCACAGGTGTCCTAACATGGACAATAGGCGTGTCCAGTTTGAATATCCGGTGTTGTGTTGTTATTGTCGTACCTGCGCCGGTAAAGAAACCTGCCTCTCAATATTCTGTTTAAATGCATGTAGCTCATTTCCAGCCTAAAATAAAACTCTATCGCTATCTCTGTCCATTTTGTAGCTTTAGCCAGTAGCCACTCTACTGCATCTACCTTTCACCTTAGAGGAGGTGCGCTCGATGTGGTTACCCAAGTGTCCAGGAATGATGATATTATTAATTAGTATTTTGTGCACAAATTATACATACTTAGTGGCCACGAAATAAGTATAACGTGCGCATGTTATAGCTATTTCGTGGGCACAATTTTTTTTTTTTTTTACCATGTCATGTGTCATGTCAATTCACTAGCTTTTGATAATACTTTTTTTTTTTTGAAAACCAGAAATAGCACTGCTTGGTTTGGACCGTTTCAGTACTGAAACTTTTACTTACTGTATAGAATAAGATATTGTCACACGTCACGTTTAGGAGAGGTTGATATGATTAAAGACAGCTGTTTCTGTCTGAAAACTGAATTTATTAAACCACACACTCCCAGACCAACCTGAAACCCGTTTGGAATTATAAATGCACTGTCAAACTTTAAATCAGAACTAAGACGTGTGATCATGTTGTTCCTCTTTCATTTTCTTGCCATGTTAAATTGAACTGTTTTATTATTTACACCTGTGCTTTCTTTCTGTGGGGACATAAAGAGAATGATCTGAAGTGTTATGGTGGAAAAGCTCCTCATCGAATGCTGGATTTTGTTCACATGAGGTTTTATCCCTGATGTTAAAACATACCATAACACAAAGGCAGAAAGACAAAGAGATGAGCCAAATCTGGCTGCTGCATCAAAAAATAAGACACTGAATAATTCTTCATTTTTAAAACCTACTTTTTTGCATCACAGGAAATAAAAATATTTGCCAAATAACTGTTGAGACTTTCATGCTGACAGGTGTTCACATTAATATTCTGGAGGACTATTTGATTCATTGCCAGTGTGTGGAGTCTAGTGGCCTCTAGTGGTTAAGTTGCATTTTACAACCAAATGAATAGTTTTTGTAAACAAACATGGCATGGGAACCCTTTTATGTAATATAATAGGTAATGAAAACACAACACATGGATAATAAATGATTGAAAATATAATTTAAATAATTTTTTTGAATTTCAGATCACACTTGACCTTCGATGACTCTTTGAAACAAGTACTTTTCTGCACAAGAACTGGATGAATGGATCTTGTTCACCATGTACAAGTGACTTCTTGTTTTCATGAACGTGAATTTCGGACACAAGCATTGCTTTGCAGAGACCCTTCTGTAACTCAGGCTTACCCAACTCCCAATTTTTCCTTTGCTTAACTATGGTCTTTTCTAATCTAATTTCAACATACTTATTGAACTTTACAACACTCCTGATACTTCGTTTTGATGAATAAGTCAATGAGGAAAATGCCGGGTCTCCAGTGCCTCGTTACGACATCAAGTTCATTTCAACCCTGCACTTAAAAAAAACAGTATTGAACAAATGACTTTAAAATTACACAACTAAAAATACTGTACTTTATTGATTTCTGAATAACAACAGATCTACAGACATGGCTTGAAGGGTCACACTTTATTTACAAAAAATAATGAGAACCAAACAGTCGAAGGTGAGGAAGCGAGATGGCAAATCAGTTTTGGTACTTTTTATTCTTATTGAACAGCGGCTAAAGGCTCCTGGTTGCATGTATCAGGACGTGGGCTGGTAACCTCGGGTTAAACCGCAGCATTACTTCCTTCTTCTGAGCCATGACCTTCACCACAGTGTGCGTTGCTTCATCATGCGTGAGTTCAAGACGATCCCAGTTTGGTTTCTGAGCAGCAGTGAAGCGAGTCTGTCTACTTTCTGCGGCGGGCGGCAGCTCCCTTCTTGCTGCTGTAATGCAAACAAACAAAGACAGGGAGGACACATGTCAGAATCTTCCAGAATGTTCTTCTGCTAAGCTTTGGTGCCTCAAACTTCCTCAGCAAACAGCAAACTTTTATACATTAGAGTAGAGGTCAAGATGTCAGCTTGTCATCCAACATCTCCTAATACCTCATCAAAATATGTCAAAGATAAACTCAAATAAACACATCCACTAGAGATTAACAACTCAGTTTGAGGTTTTCAAAAAATGTACATTGAGGGCCCAATTTTATGGTGTTTTTTTTCAAATCTATTTGAATGTAAATGTTTAAGTGATTGAGGAAGAGGCCCCTCAATGAAGAAGTCTTTCTATTCAAAGTGCAAAAGAAACCCCTGTAGCTACAAGGTCTTTTAGCTCTCGTGTTTATAAATGAAATGTCTGTATAGATCGCAAAATAATAAGCCAAACTAAGACAAAAGGAAATAAACAAAACAAAAAACCCAGCAAATTTTCAGGACCACTTCAAACAGCTCAAGCCTGCAACATGACATCAGTCGCTGTCAGTGACACACTCATGCAGCACTTACCTGTGCACACTCATCATTACCCAAAGTGCAAAACCGTGACTTTGGCTGTTGGTGACAGCTGTGTCATGCAAGTTAAGGCACAGATTGTGTCTCCACAATCAGACTTGTTATGATTATGTGAGTGGGGGTGCCATCCTTTTCTCAGGGAGGAGAACGTTCCTCACACACCCACGCCGCAGTTTATAAGCGTGGTTACAATTCCACTGAATTGTAACATTAGAGAAATAACTTGTTAAAGAAGAAATCCAAAGAAAATAAAAAACACAGGGAGTAGAGAGATACAGTGGCTGGCAAGTCAGTGCGAAGACCTTGCATCTAAAGTTGGCATTTCCTAGCTAAATATCCTGTCAATTTTAGCTGTTGACATCACAGTGCAGCTGTTGTGTAGTTTGTCATGACCTGTCATGGAGACTGAGGCCGGTCCTCTGCTGCAACACTGCCTTCCAAGTTGTTATGGTGTAAAAATTGGACTAAAACATTGAGTAGTGCTGACGTCACGGAGGATTTGACACGTTTACAGCTTACATGAATGAATCAAATGTTGAACTGTCGTGGGATAAAGTCTTCACCTCGTCCTCCGATTCAAATTATCTTAAACAGCAGCAGCTTTAAGACACACTTCTACCTCTGACGAGACTAGACTCCCTTCTCGCTTCTTCTGATCAGGCTCCTTGGGCTGAAAGTTGAAGGCTGATGCATTATGGGAAGTCAAGACGATGGGAATGGAACACACCAGATTCATGTGTGAATTTCTGATCATCTGTGCCTTAACATGCCCATCGTAGTTTCCCCACGTGGAATTGGGGCTTAAATTGAGCAATTATTTGTTCCTGTCTTGAGAGCTGATCTACTCCGTTTGATTAATTAAAGAAACTATTAGTTCTTTTTTAAAAGAGTCGACTCTAATCCTGAATGTCAGCACTTTTCTAAAGAAGTTATTTAGTAGCCGGAAATCACTCTTGGATTAAACTCTTCAGTTTTTCTTTTTCTTATTTTTGGGTGATGGTGTGTCATCTTCTCTCCCCCGACCACAGGCAGTGCTCTAGTTCTCCGACCTTCCTTCATGCTAACATGCAGCGAGCCTGAAGCTGGCAGACGTGACGGCCGTGCTCGGCTCTACTTACAATTTACTGAGCTCCTCCACTCTCTTACGCAGGGTTGTAACCTGGAGGAAACCAAAGAGCATATCAAGGGTTCAAATCCGGAGGTGACAGGACGACGAGCTGGATGTCACCTCAGGGCCATCAACAACTGACAACAATCACACAGCTACAGTTTGACAAACGTGAAGAATTGTTGGTGGTTCACCTGCTTGTAAAGTCATATTTGATATCATTAAGATAACTACAAGGAAATAAAACATGGTGGAAAAAAGACATGATGCAAATAACCCAAAGCAACAGTTCAAAGGAGAAGAAATTGAAAAGTATGTGAACTGAGCGAGGAGTTACATACCCGTAGACAGAGCTGTGGATTAACATGTCAATCATTATGCACATTCAATAAGGACGTTACTTTCATGACCTTCGCATATAAATTGTCACATTGCATTTGGTCTGTATTCAACCATGAATGTGTGATTTACATTAAAAGTTAGGACTTAACACACAAGTGTTGCATGAAATCTGCTGCTGCTTTAATAATGGAGTTAAAAATGTAGAGAATTTGATGCGCAGATATAGGAATGAAATGCATGAGAAACAAATGAATACACTTTTTAAAAAAAGGCAAATTCTATCCAAGTTATTCTAAATCAAACAGGATTTCTTGGCATATTGTCATGAATTTCATGTAGTAGTATGAAGTATAGAGGTGTGTGTAAATAAAAAAATAAATAGAAACATCTGGGGTTCAGTGATAACGAACAACAAACGAGGTAACCCTTACTGAGAGTCATTCTGATCTCTTACCTCGTACTTCTGCCTCTTCAGTCTTTCCATGTGGTCAAACTTCTCAGACTCCAGCTGGGTCATCCATTCATGCAGTTCATTGATCTTATCCCTGCACAAAGTACAAGCATGTGAGAATAAACTCACCTGAAACACAATTTGTTTATTTGTTCGTTCAGTGTCTATTTCTACTCGGCCAGTGATGGAAGAAATGTTTTGTTTCTACTCTTAAGTACTATATATATATATATATATATATATATATATATATATATATATATATATATATATATACTACAAATGAATGTGTAAAAGCATAATTACAAAAATGTACTTTTAACAAAACGGAGGAAAGGGGACCCTTTGACTATAAATACACATGCATTGATGTCTCTATTGTACGTAGTTGGTTGAGTTGGAGATGATGTAAATGTGTAATTTCCTCAACTGATGATTTTTTTGGTCTGGCAACAATTCTTGTAAAAAAGAATCCTAAATTAGTGAGAAATGCAAACCATGATTGCCAAGTATCACCCTTTCATTGAATGAAAAGCAGCACATTTTCATGTATGAGGAGCTGAAAACATCGACTATTAAAAGCCCTGTTTTTATTTTTAAATAAAAATCCTAATCCCTAATTTAACTTGATCGATGAATGTGGAGTAAAAGTATAAAGCTAAAGGAAATACCTTTAGTACATGACACGAGAAGTATATATTATAATATATATAATATACTGTCATTTGAGGGGAACACTGATGTGTGTGTAGGCCTGAATGTTGGCCCTGAGATGATGGAGTGGGTGTGGGAGCATGGACTCGTACTTCAGCTTGTCTTCGCTCAGATGGTCGATGTTGAGTTGTTTGCGCCTGGCGGCGAGGATCTTCTTCTTCTTCTCTCTCTCAGTCTCTTTCTTTCCGCCTCTCTTCTGGTCAGCCTGTTCCACACAGATGCATACATGCAGGTTAGCTGCTGTTTAGAACACAGCTACTGCTGCAGCACACCAACACCTCTGTTTGTGTGCTTGGACTTTTCTGCCATAAACACTGACCTTGGCAAGACCAGCAGTCCCCAGGGAAACCTAAACCTGGTCCTAAGAGGCAGAACCTCATTTCTGAGGAACCAGTTTAGTTAACCCTTAGAACACAGAGCATTTAGGCTGCTGTTTTTTTTTACATTACTATGTTAAAACGTATATACAGATCCTATAGGCAATCTGATGAAATGTTTTTTTTTTTGTTTTTTTCATTTTCACCAATTATATAAACACACCTGAGGAAAATGTACTCAAATAATTTTTTTAAATGTCACAGTTCAAAGTTCGATGGCTCGTTTTTATGAACAAACATAAAAGAAAAACGGACCATGTTGTGACTTCTGCAGATTGATCACTAATGCCTGTTTTTTTTTTATATATATATGAAATATAAAATTAATCATCATTTTGACTCAACAACACATAAGATGACAAAAATGTTTTTGAAGTCTGAAGATGTGACCCACAGGATATCCATATAAGGAGTGGTATATTACTCCCACGGCCAAGGGTGCAACTGTGGCACCCTTGGTTTAAATTAGGGTTAGGATAAAACTTACACTAGTTTAGGGATAGATAGTGCATTATCCTAAGATGAATAGCTGTGCAAACCTGTGTGTGTGTGTGTGTGTGTGTGTGTGTGTGTGCACTGACTCTTGCAAGGTGACTGCTGTAGCTGGAGCCCATGCTGGTCAGAGCCGACTTCTTCTTGGCCTCTTCATCTGCCTTCTTCTTAGCGTCACTCTCTTCCCTTATCCGCCTCTCTTCCTGGAACACACACAGATAAAAGAAAACACATCAGAGTGGGGACCTCTGAGCTAGATCCATCCCTGAGTGAAACTTTAAATGCTCACAATAAGAGCTTAAAATCATGAAAATACACACAAACAGCTTTAATTTAATTTAATTTAATTTAATTTAATTTAATTTAATTTAATTTAATTTAATTTAATTTAATTTAATTTAATTTAATTTAATTTAATTTAATTTAATTTAATTTAATTTAATTTAATTTAATTTAATTTAAAGAATGCCCACATACATAGCAGTATATAGCTACTTTGCATATTAATATAAATGAGCCAGAATATTTTTTCCTTGTAAAACACAAGATATTTTACTTTTGAAAAGGTAAATCATATTTTTTTTTTTTTATTATTTTAAAGATACTCAATTCTTAGGCTGAGGGTAAGGAAATTTCATCAAAAGCTGTGATGAAAACACGAACCTCACGTCTCGCCTGGCGCTCCTTGTCCTTCTCAGCGCGCACCCTCTGCTGCTCAGCCCTCTCAGCACGACGCTTCTCCTGCCAGACAGAAAATAAACATACGCTGTTAAAAACAAGCCTGTCGCTCTGTCACAACTTACTTCCCAAAAACATCAGCTCCCAGGTCGAAACATTTAGTTTACAAAATGTACCATTTTAACTGTGTCACAGTCTAACATGATCAACTCTGACTCACGATTCTCTCCTTGAGGCCAATCAGCTCCTCCTCCTCCTTCTTCCTGCACTCAAAGTGAGCATCAATCAAGCCCTGCAGCTCAATCAGATCCTTATTCTGACGCTTCTTCTGGATGTCCTGCAGAGCAGAGGAGACAACGCGACGCTCAGTTCCACAGGGCAACACCACAAATCCACAAGGATCTCTGATTTGTCACCTCGGGGTCAACTTACGTCAAAGTCCACTTTCTCACCGTCTGGGATTTTTGGAGCGGTGGGCCTACAAGAGAACGTTTGGGTGTTAAGTGCTCCAGGACGACACTGATTAACATGATGCTTTTCTGTGTTATCATTATCATTATTAGGAAAAAATCTAAGACAAAAAAAAGAAAATGTCTACAGAAATCTTTTCGAGGTGGGATCACAAGAGAAGGCGACTTACTTGAACTTTGGCTTCTCCTCTGCGCGTTAGAAGATGAAGAGGGGACAAGTACACGTCATTGGGTTAGAAACCAAGCAGATTATTAAAAAGAAAATTCTCTCAGGCACTACATGGATTAAACTATGATTTTTGGCCTCATGTGATAGATTAGATAAGATGTAAACGTTAAAAAACATAACCTTGCATCCGTTCGGATTATTTAAAAAAAAAAAGGAAATATATACTGTATATAAAACAAACTTTTGTGAATAGTGAAGTGAGGATAACATGTTCATCCTTCATTTGCCCCCAACATGTTTTTTTATTTACCTTCACTTTTTCTGTTCTCTCATTGTTTATTTATGTTTTTTGGCTTGACCCCAAAAGTGTTTTACACAAGCAAATCATTTCCCCACAGTTCCTTCTTTAGTTTTAAGCCCAGATTCTGACGGCTCCATGCCATGCAGATGACGAGTGGCATAGCAAGAGTGTAAAGAGTGTAATGGTGGGGTCACTGTGCAGTGAAGCATGTGTTAGCATATCATATTCATCCGCCCTTCTTCTCCACTAGGAATTGCACTGTTTTCCAAAGACCAGTTAATACATTTTTTAAAATGTATTAACTATATGTGTGTGATCTTTTTTTTTGTGCCAATTGGTCCTGGATCTTTAGAAAGAAAAATTCGACGCTCCCTGACTACAGTCATCTGACCACGACATTGTGGGTCCTACCAAAACCAGAATAACAGACTTCATATTTAAATCAACATACCTTCATCTTCAACAGCCTCTGCATGCAGAAAGCATTGAAAACAAAAGCAGAACAGACAACAGCATTAGCAGGCAGACTGGGAGCAGTACTACAGTACTATAAGTATGACAGCAAGCATCTCTAGTTACTCTAGTTTAGAGATGAAAAGCACTTGATGATGATGATGGTTAAATCACAAATAGGTCTCCGATATTCCAGATGGCACAAGCAAATAAACTTAAAACATAAAAGGCAAGTAAAACTACCCACCTACATGGTCAAATTGAACTGATTTCCTCTTGTCTTATAAAATAAATTAATATTTTATATATGTTACTTTCATCAGGGGCCAAAAGTAATAAAATAAGCACAGTAGTATCAGTAGTGTTAGACTTGATTGATCACTCTCTTTGCTTTTCTGGCCAGATAATCTTTCTCCTCTAAAACCTTTAGAAACTGTATGTTTACATTTATTTGTACGTCTCAGACTTCAGGAGTTTATATACGGTTTGTATTATTCTGGTGTTTTCACAGTTAATTCATGTTCTTAGTCTTCAAAAATATAATGATCTTGAGATCTATAAAACATTTAGATTCATTCTGAAAGATACAGACTACAGGACACCAGACAGCAAGTAGAGACAAATATCAGTGTTCACATGTTAATATGTCGTGTTAAAATGCATGTCTAATTTTCATTAGGGTGGTAAGCAAATAAATGGCATGATTATTATTATTATTATCTTTTAAGCTATTATTAGCTAATAAGCCACTTAGAATCTTTATATCAGCCCTCAACATGAGCTGCAGTATTAGATTACTGGCCTTCAAATAGTTGTCATTAGGCTCTGAAGAGGAGCAGATTAGCACATGTTTTATTACAATAGAAATCACATCCCAGTTTGCGGAGTGCTCCATAAACAAACTGTATTTGATTTCCTCCAGAGGTGAAAAGAAGAAAGCATTAGCATTAGCAGATATGGTGACCTCTGATCTCTGTAGGCGGCTATAGCCTGTGGAGCGCACCTGTCGCCTGGAAAAGGATGAGAGAATAACCCTTTTCCCCCCTCCATTCCACATACCTTCATACTCAGGCTCTGGTTCTGGTTCTGGCTCTTGTACTGGCTCTGGTTCTGGCTCTGGTTCTGGTTCTACCTCTGGTTCTGGCTCTGGTTCTGGCTCAGGGGCCGCCTCAGGGGCCACCTCTACTTCCCCTACTACCTCCTCTTCTACGGCTACACAACATGCAGCGAGTCACCAGGGAAGAGGAAGGGCGGTGAGAAGGTTAATGGAAGCAGGAGAAAAAGGAAAGAGGTGGAAGTGGTCAGAGTGAGTAGACTAAAGGAGATGTGAGACATGAGGACATTTATGGGGACTGCGAGTGCAGTTTTGAGGAACTGCCACCAGGTGGTGATATAGCAACTGAGACAGCGAGCAGTTACAGGAAGGAAAAGGTCAATCATTGATGGTCAGTCATGATGGATGAGTTCTAAAAGGGATTGATTCCTGCAAGTTCCTGCACTGCAACCCTGTGTGAAGATACGCATTCTATCCCAATGGGATTTAAGGTTTTAACCCGTGTCTTTTCACTTGTTCTAAATCAAGTTAGTGTCAATCAGCATGCTTTAAGAAATAGATGTGGAGGAAAGAACACACATCGTCAGAAGTAACCGACAAATTAGTATCAGTGATGTCAGACGTATACATCCAGAGTCTGCAGGCTATGTCTTACCATCGTATTCTTCACGTCCGTCCGAGAAAGAAAAGGAGCAGAAGACATGATCAAAAGATCCCATTTGTACCCATTTTTTGACAAAATACAAATTCAAAACGTGGGTACACTGGGGATCCATGCGAAGCATACACAACGCAGAGCCCCTGGGCTGATCAGCGCTCACAGACAGTAAGCGACTTTGGCTTTGAACCTCATCTGAAAGTGTGCTCAGCTCAGAGGGACTGCACAGTTGCAGACAGACATGCAGAGCTGCAGCACACGTTGCCAACAGGTCAGTGTGCAAATCGTGTGCACTTCAGATTTCACAGATCTAGACTTAAAGAGTCCACACAGCGTATTTGACACTGTCCTGTGTCCAACTTCGGTGCCTGCAACTACACTACGGCGCGAGAAGAAAATACATGTGCAGATTTGCCTAAAAGAGAGAACATTATTGCTCAACTTGAATCTGGAGGAGTCAAGCCAAACCTGTAAACATGAATTTGTCCAGTGATATTGACTCTCTACAGGGGATGGAAAGTCGGTTAGGCAACATTCATGGAATAATACTGAGAATTAGCACGGAACTCCAGACTGCACCTGGACCTAAGTTTGGAAGATTTATTTATTCATTCATTCATTCATTCATATTTTTTGGTCTGTTTGTTTGCTTGTTTTCCGAATGAGAGAAATGTTGCTACTTACCCTCGACCTGGTCACTGTAGAGAGAGAAGACAAAGAAAAGAGTCAAACCTTAATATTAAAGCTAAGCTTGAAACTTAATTTTGGCTGTAGAAATACTAGTGTGGCAAAATAATCTTAAATCCACGTCTACGTACAAGCTTTGCCCTGAGATCAACACTCACAGTCTCTTGACAGACCCAGAGTGGACCTTAAATGAATGACTTTTGTTTTCTCACGTCTATAAAGTTATTAAAATGTAAATGCGAGTTGACTTACACTTCTTCTGTGTCAGACATGGTGACAGTGGACTTTGCAACCTGAAAGAAAAAGAGAAGAACTTAAAGTCAGTTTACAAGGAGCGACTCAGTGGCCTTTTGTATTAATAGCTCAGGATTAAGTTGCAGATGTCTTAAATATCTTCAGGCTGCCCCACCCTGACCAATCCCCCACCTGCTTGCTAGCCCATATTTTACCCCAAGACTAAAACAAAATAAATAAATATTCACAGACTCATATCAAATCATTTGCACCCTCGAATGCGCTTCGTTTTTTTAAAATCATTTTAATTGTCTTTGAAAATCCCACAAAACATTTTTCTCAGACCCAATGATCTTCACTCTATAATTAGTGTTAGAATGTGGACTGAAACATGAGCCTCAGGCCTGAATCTGCTTCTCTGATGTTAAATGAGAAGGGAGCCAAACATAGATTTATGCCAATGGTCTGTTTTCATACTGCTGAGAGATGATTCATGTTGCAGGGACAAAAAAGAGCAGGTCAAGGAAAGGGTCAACCTCCTGTCCTCTCCTATCACTCTGGGTTTACTTAGCATCGAAGGTGTTCCAAAATAATCTCACATCTAAATTCATTTCCAATGTATGAGCCTGTTGACATTCAGTTGTAAAATTCAGATGCAGAGTCTTGTGAAAGTCCTGTACTGACAAACACGCATCCTCTGAATTTATCCATGATTTAATGTATTAGGGATTACACTATGGATCAGTTGCACATTAGCCTTATTAGCGTGAGGCCACGACGGAGGCTTCCTGACATCACAACTATTTCCATCAGACAGCTGCGCAGCTCACAGATCTAGTTTCAGTAAACCCGACGTTAAAGATTGGGTTCCTTCCCCTGGACCACTACCCATAATTCCACCATCATTTCCTTATCTGGCATCTTGCTCTCACATGGTTCCTTCAATCATTTTCCAGAGGCTCCCTGCTGATCGAGGCCACTTAACCCAAGAATTATATCTGACCCTGATGGGAAGCCATGATGTTAAAAGTCTAATGCCCAACTTCCTTGAAAGCCCTCAAGAGTTGAGTAAGGTAGTGTAGGAAAGCACACATTTAATGATCTGTTTACATCCAGTTGAGGTTCTTGGCTCCTGTTCAGGATATTTTAGCGTTTATCCTCATGATAATGTGCATTTTAATCCACACATAATTATCTGCACCTCCACATCAATATCAAACAACTGGCAGTCAAGAAAACCAGCAAGCAAAAATAAAACCCACACAGCAATGTCAATGTCAAAGCAAGTTAAAATACTACAATAATTACTGCTGTCCCCACGTTACATAACTCATTAGTATCATCCTCTGTGTCCTGAAGTGGAATGCTTCTTCAGAGGACTTAAGCCATCTGTAAATCCTTCAGGTATGCTAGACTCTCTGGACTCAGACCAAACTATCACAACAATAACAACAAAGCCCTTAAAGGTAACCGCTGCTGCTGAAACTTCTTAAACATCTTGAACTCAGTTCAAAGTTTAAGCGGTTTACAAACTCCAAAATACACCCAATCGGTCAGCACAGTTTAGAGACAGTAAAAAAAAAAAACACACTGCTTATCAGCCTGTCAGGCTGCATTCACACACCAACACAATTTGCCACTGAGCTCAAACAGTAAAGCATCAGACTGTCTGAGATTCCACTGTAATCCCCAAACTGTGCCGGTGCCAATGTTGTACTTGAGACAATTCTTCCGCTCTCACCCTGACCTTCACAACAAAACATTTAGTCGTGACAGTGATTTTAAAACATGTGGACTCAGCTGTCTTCAGTTTGGGGACATGTTTGGGGACATTGCACTGCTACCACTCACACTCTCATTCTCGCTTCTCTCTTCCTTACCTCAGAAAAGCCGAAAGAATTGAGCTCCCTCTGGCCGAGACAGGCTGTAAGGTTCTGCAAACTTACCGCGCTGATTATGTCCTACTGTTATAGTGACACTCGATCTGCTCGGCCTCCCCATTGGCTGAGGATCCAGTCTAGAGGCGAGGCCGGACCTGCGGTGGGGCAGGGTCCATGACTGCGTCCCCCTCCTCCCACTGCTGGCACTCAATAAGGAGATGGAAGGGCCGAATGCTAAGGTGGGAGGCTCAAGTTTGGAGAAGGGGATAGCCAAGACGCCTCCAGGTTGCTATTCTGGGGGCGCTGCATTAGGCAAGCAAATTTCATGTCAGAGTGAGAGAAGAGCTGGGAGGACGGGCAGGTGCTGTTTCTAAACCTCTAAACATAATGTACAGTCTCATTAGAAGAGGGCGAAACCCTCCCTGACGTAAACCCATAAAATCACTGGATATACTGCACCTCCGTCATACACCGTGCAGAAACTACAACACGCAAGAACAATATTGGCAGACAACTGAGATACAGTTCAAACAGTGACCCCTCCGCCCATGAGGCTGTTTAGTGATATGCTCGAATGAGAAGAACAGTGAACATATTCTTCTACATCTGCTTTGACATCTTGATCTCTCTCACTTTTCTTACCTGTAATCTGAAAATATATAAATCTATTGTGTTCATTAGTTGTGTAATATGTGTAGTCTACACTAACACAAGGCAATGATTGGTTTGTTTCTTGTCCTTTAAAATGTGCTTACATGTTTTTATGAGTTAAGATATATTGTAATGAGTCACAGTTTAACAATGTGACAGTTAAAAACCCGATTCTAAGAGACAAGGCTGTGTTTGCTATGTATTATACTGACGTTTATTAACCGTCATACTCATATAAATACTCATCTGGTCCAGTTTAAACTGTTAGTAATGCCATTCACTTCAATTGTAAGTCCAAACAATCAGCACCATGAATCATTCAACACACCAGCTTAATTCGATGTTTTGATCTGTGATATGGCCGTCATTCTCAGCTGTCTGAGGCTTCCTGAATCATCCTCTAATTTCCCCCAGGGGGTGCTGCAGTGACAAAATGAACAACAGAAATTCCCAGGCACCTAAGTTAGGTGGGAGTGTCAAAGGTTTCCACACCTACAGATAAACATGTGGCCAAGGGACTCCTGTTTGAGTGAGTTGTTGCTGCAGTGAGGAACACTGAAAATGATTTGTCAAACTGTGGTAAACATGTGATATGGTCAAATAAACACTTTTTCCAACTAAATTTATAAGGTATTTCCTGCAAAGATTACTAAAACTTCATGGGCTCCCTGTCACCCTGGAGGACAAACACGCCAATCAGCCATTTGAAACTGCTGTGACATCATTTGAAACCCATAAAAGGACCCATAAGATTTTCTTGAAACTCAATAAAAGACTCCTAAAATCACAAAATCCGACACTGACCCATTACCACTATATTGGAATATGCAAAAATATTAGAAAGCATCAACAAAGATCACAAGTAACCATCGTCTGGAAGGGCACAGGAAACTGTAAAGGAAGGAACTCCCCACAATGACTTTTAGATTGACCATCTTGATAACTTGAACTATTCTACTGCTATCATGCTAAGGTTCCTCCTTCAAGGATAAAAAAAACACTTATACCCCTACATCATAATGTCCTCTTAGTACCACTTTTATTTCTCATTGCCTTGTAAAATTCCACAGAACCCATCATATTGGATTTATAACAGGAAGGAACAACAGAAGCCCATTTGAATTTCCAACCTCTAGGTCATTTGGAACCTTTGTTGAAAGTCACAGTTCAGGGCTGCCAAATAGCCTTTGATACTAGAGGACCTTGTATACTCGTTCATTCTTGTTGGATTGTGGCACAGCTACAGAAATCTCTCGTCATCACAACTCGATTTATCTAACTTTCTGAAATCAAACACACCTGACATTTACAACCACTTTGCTCACTGATCTATCAAGGTTTGTTCTTCTCTTTTTTCTCTGTATTGTACATTTCTTTGACTTCTTATGTAAAGAACAACTTGCAACACGGTGGATGTTTGTTTCCAACAAGGCCATACTGGTGGATTTGAGAATAACCCAATTTTTGGAACAACCTTAAGAACCCCATCAAAGAGCCTTAGAACTCCCTGGAGAACCTCTAATCACCATCATTGGAACTCTGCCTGCATCAAACAATGAGAATGATATTTAGAGCATTAAAAGGTGCATCAATATCACCAAGAATATCTGACATCCCTAAGTAAGATTATTTCTATAGGATTCAAATCATGAATACAGTTGAGTCCCCCATCAGAGCACTGGCAAATCTGTAAAGGACCCCTGGGTGGCCCTCAGAGCCCACTTTTAAAGGCCTGAGGTGGTGAAACCTAAGGTCCCATGACCCGTTCACGTTGTAACGCTTCTCACCTTGCCTCACTCTGCTGTCAGGACAACGCCGCTGTCACTCCAAACAGCTCACAGGGCTCAAGATTTATTTTTGGACTGCCATGGCGTCTGTTCCTTCCATTTGTAGGAAGGGGGGTCGAGTTGGGCTCAACATGAACCTGCCTCTCTGACACTCCGGGCTGGGACAAGCAGGCAGCAGCCGGCCGGCCGCTCCCCAAGCAGCAGTCGCACAGGTAAACATGCCATAATTACACATTTTATTATTCTCTAGCTAGAGAATAGGGAAGCTGTAGCAGTGTTAGGAAAAGCAGCTGCTGTCAAATACAGAACCCCCCCACCTTGGGAGCTTGAGGTCGGACGCGTGTTTGGAGAACCTGGGTTGTTTGAGCTCATCCTCAGTGCAACATTTAAGCACCAGCATGGCTGAGCTTGCATTGTTTCTACTCCCGGTGGCTTCAAAACACTCTCTGCCCTGTCATTTATCTGGCCTGGCTGCAATGAGGCGTGAGTGACTGATGATCACGTTTAGGCTGTGACATGTAATCTTCCTGCTCAAATTGTGGGGAATAAAATTGTCCTTGTCAGGTTTATCTTTTGACATTGAACTCAATGTTCTCTCTTGTTGTGTCAAGGGGAACCCACCTGGGGTGCTGTGAACATCAGCAACAAGTTATTACCTGGTAAGTTCATCCTTTTTCCATCCAAACTCCAGATTTTCTGTGTGTGTGTGTGTGTGTGTGTGTGCAGTCTCATATCTTCAGTGGCGGTCCATGACTTTTTGGGGTAGATTCATTTACTTATGGAGGCCATTGTGGAGCCGCTTGGTTTGTATTACACAGCTATTATTACACTTTCCTCTTTTGAACTTGCATCCTGAAGGCACTCCAAATACCAAACCTTCCAGAGCCTTAAAAGGAGGAGTGAACTCTCATGTGTCAGGCAGGCAGTAGGTCCAGGGAGGGCAGTAGGGTAGGGCTTTAAAACACAACCAGATCCGGCCTACGTTTCCCCGTGGTGACATACATAGTAAACTGTGAATATTACAGTTGATTTTAAAAGACTGAATGATGTCAGAAATAATAATTTCTTTGCAACACAAACCCTCTGGACAGTATCATGCACTTGTTTAGGTTTAGAAAGATTTACCATTCATTTTTCCCATTTCACTTATGTTTAACTCTTGTCCTGACATGTGATTGGGTATATTAAGGGACAATATATATATTTTTGAGGCCCTCTCCAGTGTCAAAGGCTGTGAAGTCATGAGGTCAGATGCTCTGCATTCACTTTCACCATACAGCACCCTCTCTCTATATATACAGTATGTGTGTGTGTGTGTGTGTGTGTGTGTGTGTATGTATTGGTGGGACAAGACATAGGAGGATCTCGGCATAACAAAGCTTCAGTCCAGTGTGTAAAGTGTAGCCTAACACATACATGGTCTAAAACAGGGGTCTCAAACTCAAATAACCTTGGGGACACCAAGCATCTAGTCTGGCCAGTAGGGGGCCAGTCAACTGAAAAACTTTTTGGGGAAAAAAAAATTAAACAACTGTTCTGTCGGGGTAGGCAACATGAGCTTAAAATTATATCATATTCCATCATGACATCTCAATAAAAACGTTGGTGTTGTTTGATAAATACAAGTGTCTGCATTGATATACGTATGTATATATATATATATATATATAGATATATATCTATATATCTATATATATAGAGATATATATATATATATCTATATATATAGTTCACAATAAAAATGTATTTAGAATGCAAAATGAATCTATCACTCAAAAGAATATACAGAAATAGCTGTCTTATGACTTGACATTAAGTGGCGGGTAATATGAAATCGAGTGGAAGGCCACTTTCGCTGGGTATAGTTGAGTTTTCTCATGTCTCATGTATAAATCCAAGTAACACAAGCATACAGTGTTTTAACAGACTATTAAGTAGTAAAAATAACTGCAGTCATGGCCAGACTTGGCGATAGTGATCAGTGTGTAAATCCAACAAAATCTAGACTTTGACATTTCAACCCATTCAGCAAGTGTACATTAATTTAGGCTATGATGTTCATAGATCCTTATGAATCCAAATCATCATGCTGTGGAACAATTAAAGGAATGTGTACCTTTTTATACCGTCCCTTACTTTCAACACTGTTGCCTGGGCCATAGGGCTGGTCATCTTGGGTTAAATTACGTAGCACTTCCCCGTTTTACATTCTTGCATTTGTGTTTTTGAATAGGCATTGCTTCTGAATGATATGCATTTGTACATTTTGTCCATGTCAGCCACTATACAAAAACCACCATACAACTTGCCAACAGAGAGTCAAGCCTCCTCTTTGCTTCAAACTAAAATTAGGACACGTAAATTGCTTCTTTTCTTTTCCTTTTTAAAAACAGAAATGACACAAATGGGGTGAGTCATCCTCAATATGTGTGGAGTAGGGCTGCAACGATTAATCACTCACCAATCCATTACAAAATTAAGTGTCAATTTATCTTATTGAATAGCCATTTAAACTAAAACAAGTATATCGCCTCAAACCTTAGGGTCCCCCAATTGAGTAAAAAAATATTGTGGAATACTGCACTAAACAGCAGACTCTTGGCTATGAGACTGTTTAAACCTATTAAATGTGACAAACACAGCTCAAATAACAGCAAAATGAGTTAACACATATCAAACTCCATACGGCACCGCTGTAAAGTTGCTCTTACCTTTGATGTTTCTGCGTCCAAAGTTGATGTTACAGTGAAAACAAAGCTCTGTTAAGACGGACTTCCCTTAGCTACACTCAAATCATTCCGGGTGTCTGTAACGGACATTAGGACCCTGGGGGAAGCATTACAATCTCAAAATCTAAAAATTAAATAAGTAGTAGTTTATACACGAGAAAATACAAATGGCACAGAATGGCCAAAATGTGCCAAATGAGACCTCGCCTGTACTTTCTGCACTAAAACCTCTCTGATTTTGTTCTGCTTCATAGACATAATGAGACATAATGTTCACGACTTAAAGAGTTAAATGTGAGTCTTTTCTGGTTTATTTGCTCCATATAACAAAAAATCATTAATAAAACTGAATACATTTGGACAAATCAATTATTTCAAGGTGGGGAAACACTGATTAACTAATTTATCAAAATCAAATGGAAACAATTGTTAGATGCAGCCCAAGTGTTAAAATGAGAGCACAATTTGTGGCATGTAAATCTCTTCAACCCATTTTTTTTATTTTGGCTTCTGATTTTATGGGTTGCCACAGCAACCACCACAACCTCTTTTTTTCCACAGAGTAGTAGTACTAGTAGTTTTCAGAGTAGTAGTACACTGCATGAAGAAGAAAATGGTTTTAGTTAGTTAGTTCTAATAATAGTTGTTTAGGTATTTTGCTTTAAAAGCAGATGATTAAAAACAACAAAACACTGTGTATTATCACTTTGATTATTCAACGTTTACAGTTTATCAAAAAATAAGATGAATGGCAGGCACTGCTATAGTAGAAAATTATTTTAATTTATTCATAGAAATTCTGTTACAAAACACATACAAGCAGATATTTCAGTAAATGAACATACTGTAGTGAAGAGATAGAGAGCGTAAGGAACCAGTGAGTTGAACTAAAACATAGACAGAGCAGTATGATTGTACAGATCAAGTGTATATATGATAGATGTTATTGTGTAACACACACCAAATCTTCCACTTTTTGGTACATGGCTGCACAGTGAGCCAAATGATGACCAAAAAAATTACTTATCATTATGTAAAACGTTCAATGTTTACTCAAAGCCCAATTGTTTTCAGATTGTTCTTCAGGATTTGAATATTTTTCTGTTATTCAGAAGCTTTTTCAATGTCCCTCCATGCCACCATACAAGATCAATCACTAGGAATCACTGACCTAACCATTGTACTGTGGGGGCAGGGGTGGGGCGGTAAAGTAAAGATCATAAACAGACATATACTGTATATGTAACAGAAACAGAATGGGAAGAAAAATACAAAAACCAAAGAGGAAATTGAACAAATATTTCATGATGAAATCTTTTGAATTTGAGCTGTTGAGTTTGTCAAACTGAACGTTGTTTTATTATCAAATTATTGATCAGATATTGTAACGGTATTGAAGAGCTGCTTCTGTTGGACATATGTAGTAAGGACAACCTGAAGAGAGGACATCTGCTTAGTAATCACCATGACACAAATCTGCAACAAAAAAAAAACAAGAGCCAAAACAAGAAAACGTTAAATATGCAACTATAGCAAAACATTAGCCTCATTTAAAATGTGATCAAAGAACAGTGTTCATAAAGTATTTCTCAGTATGATACATGTACAGCATCAGTTTCTTGTTGGGTCCCTCCAATAAAAACATGCAGGTTCGTGACAACACTAAATTGCCTGTAGGCGTGAATGTCAGTCTGAAAGGCTGGCTACACGTTGTAGCTGTAATCAAGGTGGTATAACTAATAAATGAATTGATAGGTGTGGACATATTTGCAACACAAATCCTATACTGTACAGGTTCATCATTTTAGTCAATCTGTATAATAATAATTTTCTTTTTTCTACCTAGGGTGCTGCATTACTCATGGCTGTCACTTATAGAGCTGTCACCCATCTGGACCTGCTTTCCCAGCAGTACCCTCCACCCCTGCTGCCCAAGCCTGGAAAGGACAATGTTCGGCTTCAGAAGCTTCTTAAAAGAACAGCTAAAAAGAAGACCTCAGCTCAGGCAACGCAGTCTGCAGCGCCTTTCCGCTCAAGTCTTTCCCCTGTGAATGAAGCAAGCCCTGACCTCGAGCACAGTGACCACTCTACCCCTCCCCGGACTCCAGAGACACCATTCAACTACTACAGCAGAGTTCAGCAGCCTCCACGCTTTAGTGTCAGGCCACTGTATCAACATGTGGCCTCCCCTTACCCTCAGCGTGCAGCTTATGGCAGAGCAGCAAGGTTCTCACCTCAGCCAATGGCAATCCCATCATACGCGCAGCAGGTCACTTCAGCTAGTTCATATTCAGCATTATCCTCCCTTTCTAGAGTGTCACCAGCTCTGGGGCCAGCTGACCATTCAGCGGTACCCAAAATATCTCTGTTAGACTATTCTGTGCCTACAATCGCAACTGCGGCTGCTGAGGTGAGAAAGCCAGCTTTTAGCACATCATTAAAATCCACAAGTCCAGGTCTGGCGCCGTATCAAGCAGCAGGAGGTCAAGCTTACCTTCGGCCTCTCACCGTGTTGACCCCTCTCATCAAACCAAAAAGTCCTCGTCCAACTTTCAGAGCAACCGAACCCTCAAGGTCACCAAGACCTATGTTTGATGTCCCTCAAATAAGAATGTACACAGCAAGCACATCATTCTATGAGTCATGTAGGACTCCACCAGTGTATGACACCGCAGAATTAACTGCTATAGGGAGCACAGTCCCTCAAAAGAAAATACAAACAGGAACAAAACTAGATTTGACCCCTTTGTATGAGGTCAGAGAAGGCACAGCAGCGATCTCTCAGCCTCCTTACTTGGGCACAGATTTACTCAGTAAACCCCCAATTTCAGAAGTTAAGAGGAACACTACACCAACAGCAGGGATCATCATCGCTCCTGCCCCTGAAATCAAGAGAGCAACTCCGACACCTGAAATCCAAAGAGCAACTCCAACATCTGAAACTAGAGCGAAAACACCAACTTATGAGTTCCAAACATCAAAGACTGTAATGGGGCGGCCTAGAACACCTGCATATCATGTGACCCGAGCTGCGACACCAGTGTTTGAAATCTCAAGACCAAATCCGCTCTTGTTTGCAGTGTCGCCAATGACAGTAGAGCCTGAGAAATCACACATGCAGACAATTGCTTCTGACATGAGCAGCTTGTCAGCGACCCAGTGTGTGATGACTGATGAGCCCAAACAAACTGAAACTTTACCAAATGGTGACATTCTTTCAGAGGTGACGCCTCAAACTCAACCAGTCCAACAAAGTATATTCAAAGCAAAATCTGAGCCTGCTATTATAAGCGAAAAGAACAAAACTGCTCGAGCTGATTCTCAAACAGCTACAACTCCGACCTTTGAACCAACGACACCAGTCGCGACTTCTTACACTAAGACTCCAACATATGAGGCAACCCGTCTTTTGACTGCATCACCTGGCTATAAAAGACCAAAAACACCAACTGGTGTATCTCCTGTAGCCTTTAAAAGACCTAGAACCCCAACCCAAGTGAGTCAAACATCGAAGTCCGGCTATCGTGGTTTGACACCGGCTGAATATGCTGCTTATGGTGGAATCAGAACCTACTCTCCAGCATTTGGCATCTCTAGAACAACTGAAGAGGTGGTTAAAGTTACAGAAGAAGGATCTGCAGAGTCTAAACTAATGAGCCAAGGACATTCTATGACAGCACCTTCAACAGCTGGGGTGTCTCAAGTCAAAGAGGCTCCCAAAGATGAAGATAAACCCCATCTTAGAGAGGAGAAGGTTCCCAGCACCCCTGCAATCCCAATTATTGTTGTTTCACAGGCATCTGACACCTCAGGAACAACAATAACAAGAGAGACAAGTACTGTGTTTAGTCATGTTACAGTAAAACAAGAAAAAACACAGACTCTTGAAAGGGTGGAGCCCCCAGTTCAAAAAGCTGTCAAAACCAAAACTCCTGAAACAAAACATCCTCCACCCAAAGATCCTATGAAGGCAGTAAGGAAATTGTTCGGCAAAGATACAGTTCAGGCTGACAAACAGAAAGCTGGAACAGTGGAAAAAACTGATGCGTCAGAAGCAAAAAAGCCAGTAACTTCCACCATGACTAAAGCTGAAGGCTCAAAGCCAACCCCTGCAGCCCCTGCCCTGCCTACTGAGACGCCTGCTGCTCAATCAAAACCAAATGAAAAGAAAGTACAAGATAAGAAAGCAGAACCAGCGGTTAAATCTGCACTTGAGAAGAAGGAAGGCGGTGAGTCGGCCCCTGCAGCTGAGCCACTTCTTAAAGTCCTACAAAAGCCAAAGGGAATGAAATCCAAAGTGAGTGGCTGGTCCCGCCTCAAGAAGCACATGGTGGTGGAGCATGAGGAGCCCAAATTTCCAGAAATCTCTCCGAATGAGACCACTGGGCAGGACCAGAAGGAGGTGAAAAAGACTGATGAGAGCACTGAAGATGCTTCAGATAAGAACCAAAACAAAGGCGCTGCCATGGCAACAAAGATGTGGGACGCCGTACTGTTCCAAATGTTTTCCACCAAAGAAAACATCATGCACCAGATTGAGTTAAGCAAAAGCGAAAAGGAGACGACAACAGAGACAAAGGAGGAGACGAAAGATATACCCTCATTTGCTTTCCGGCTGCCTCTTCTGCTCTTTAGTCCAAAGTTTAATGCAAAAAAGTTAAAAGAGGCGGCTTCAAAGCCAGTCACGAAAAAGTTTGAAATGGGTCTAATTGGGCGGAAAGGTAAAGAAGAGGAACCAAAAGACTTTAATAGAACAGCGAGGGGGTTCACTTCTACTTAAGTTATGTGTCGTGTGAGGAGCTGAAATAATAATGTAAAAAAAGAAATCAAATTTAATGTACAGGTCTGATGTCTTTGTCTCTGTGTTGTAGAAACCTCAGCTTTAAACTTTGTACTTAACTAAATGTTACATGTTGAATTAGTGTGACTGGATGTCAACACAAATGTTTATACTTGTGGATGAGCTGGGACAAGAGAGCTTCAATAATTGTCTTAAAGTCATTCGGGCATCACATCAAATTAAAGCCTTTATGTTTTCAGTAATTTCAGAGCTTCTCATTTGTTCCTTTCATCCCATGTTCACAATAAATGTACATTGTGGCTGATGTTATATTGGTAAGAGAATGGATTGTTTCTACGTAGTTATTTAGTCAGTTCAATCAAGTGTACGTTAAAGTAATGGTTTCAAGACAAATCATTTTGCTCTGTTTAATAAGCTTTCAAATATTCTCTTTTATTCAAAATGGTGCTACTTGCCTCACGGTAAGACCTCTCATTATTAAATGGATGAACACGCAGAGGGATGTGGTTTTTAGTTTAGTTATTTATTTTTTTTAGGTTGTGGATGGTTATGCTTATAGTTTATGAATTAACTTTCTTTAAAGTACAACAAAATAAGACCTTAAAACCATCTAGATTCCAATATTGTCACTGGGGCAGGGATGTAATGCACGGAAGGTTGACTTTAAGAGGTACGCTCGTACTGCGGGATGTCAGTTAGGTTGAAAAAGACTGATGGGATGGAAAAGGCCGAGAGGAGCGAGATTGTTGAAACCTGTAACAGCAATGAGAGTTTATAATCATTTTTTGTTGTTTTTTAAATAAGGGGCACGTACTCAAAGAACTGATGAAGGTAGTTTGATCTTTCTCACACTGGAGGATCTTTAGTGAATGTTAGAAACTAATTGTTTGTGATTGAGTCAAATGTAAAAAAAAAAAAAAGAAAAAAAAGTTATCACAGTATCAATCTGGCATTTCAGTATTGGATGACAACAGGAGAAGTAAAGAATAATAGAATGAAATAATACAAAACACCAGATTTGTGGTGGTTTCAGTTTCTTTAACCACAAAACTGTCACGTTTTTTTAACTTATGGTGTAAGTTAAGTTAAATGTGTTAGTTGCCACCACCATGATGGAGGTCAGTGGGACACTGAACTGTTGGGTCTAAGGTCAACACACATGAAAGGGTTTTCTTGAGTTGCAGGATAAGGAATTTATTATAACCCTGCTGGGTGACATTGGTTTTAGCAGGAGTTTTAGGATTTGTTTTTTCTAATGTTATTTCTAATAATCTGATAGTGTGTGATATAGTTGTGGCTTAATCCAGGTACAGTTTTATAAAGGTATACATTTTTTTCCCCTGTGTTTCTTCTTTGAAGGAATTACAATCTGTTGATACTTTCAAAATAAATGGCAAGTTTTCCCTGTGTTTGTCCATTTCTTTGAAAGCTAGAACTGAGCTGAAGTGGAGAATATTTCAGTCACTTTTGGTGTAAGACAAATTATAAATAGTTTCTAAAATGAAAGTTTATATTCTTATTTATTTCGTTGATTTGGACTGGTGGCGAGAGAATCACAGAAGACAACACAGAATGACCGACACTGTATAGTATAGGCTATAAACTAGACTAAAATTTAATCACTAAAGCAATGTAATCAAAAGGACGACAAGAATAAAACTCTGACTGAAGCAGTTGAATTGTGAACTGTGGAGATTTAGTGTAACAAGGAGAAATGGGCTCTTCAGTTGGTCATCTTACCAGACTTTCCGTTTGTGAATTCCCCCCCATTCTCATCATCATCATCATCGTCCATCGGGATCTTCTCGTATTTACCGTGACCAGTCACGACAAATTTGTACTTTTTACCAACGGCTGATCCCTAAACACAAAGCACAAATACAATTGAAGTTGGAACAGTGCAAAGAGGACTATAGCTGATTAACATTTACTTTATGTGTATGTGATCACCTTATTGGCTCTTTGGCCCGGCCTCCCAGACGAGTCTCCGATGATCTCCCACATGTTCTTCTTCTGCATCACATCTCCAGGTCTCACATCCTGGCAACAATCAAATAATAAGCAGTGAACGATTGTTATTCTGAGGTTTACCCAAGCAAATTGTACGATAATTGTACTCTAACTCTAACAGCTACTGAGACTGTTTTACAGAGGTGCTGGGAAGTACAGTCATTATGAACTGTGTAGTGTTATATAGACGCTTGTTTCAGTTAATATACCCTTTCCTCATAAATTGAGTAGATATAATGGAAACAGTTAGGGTAATGCCTCATTAGTTTCCCTTCACCTTCTCTTCCTGCTGGGAATGTATGATATTAAAAGAAAGAGGGAGCAAACTAAATCCTCTTTCTCCACAAGAGGGCAACCTTATGTCACAAAGACCATGAAGTCAAACCACGTTCAGTTTCTAAACACAGAATGTACAGTATTCTCTTGCACACACACGGTGCAAAAACACAGTAAAAACTGATAAGACACTGAAGAGTCTTCATCTTATCAAAAAAAAATTAAAATTAGTTTTTTAATCATGTAAAAAACAAAAATAAAAGCAAATGAATAGTTAATTCTGTGATATTTTTAGATGGTTTGGTTTCGGTACTTGTCACGGAAAAATAAATGAGCCCGCACATGAGGAAGCAGCTTTAATAATAAACACTGACAAGTGTGACATATGGGAGCCGAGGGAGGAGAATTAAATGTTTGCTACTTACTGCAGGTCTGCCCGGCGACTGTCTCCCGCCGTCGGAGGGGCCTTTCACCCACTGGGTGATCAGGCTGGCCACGCCCACTTTTATACCATCAGTGTCCTGATTCAGAAAACAACAAAAAAGATGAGATCCTTTTCTTTCTTTTTTCTTTTTTTAATCTGGGAGATGAAAACATCATAGTTTCTCAGTCTGCTGCTTTTATTTTACAAGAAGAAACATTTCAGGCTAATGTTGACAATGTCGACGGATTGAGTGAAAAAATGCACAATCCTGGAGATGTTTTTTCCCCCCTGTTTTTACATTTTTACAACTGGGAATAATAATCATACTACATTTGGCAGTTTTATAGTTGAATAGGACACCAGATGTATAATTTAACCCGAGCTGTTGAGCATGTGGGCAGGGAGTAGCCATGTTTCTGGATGTTTTCTCACCTTGCTGGTTGCTCCCTTGATGGGACTCTGGCTCCAGGCTTCTCCGGCTTCAAACAGGTTCTTCTTGGAGGAGACAACCTCAGGGGAGCTGGGCAGGTCTGTCAGTGATGCCTTCACTGCCCGAGACTCCTGTGAGTTCTGCAAAACAACAACCAACAACAGCTTTGATGCAGCATTTTTATAAAGCTACTTTTTTTAGGGACCTATTGTATCTCCCCAAAGAATCACATTTTTGAGGCACTAAACGTTGGTGAAGACGGAAGAAAATTGGCATGCAAATCTGAATTGGTGAAAATGTGGTGCAAAAATGGCTTGGTAGTGCCCCCATAGGTAAAACTTGGTAGGACAAAGCCAAAATTAAACTGCACCAAATTCCACAAAACTTGGTGGGAACATGTCAAAGCCCAAGACGAACAAAAAAGTCAATTGAGACCATGTCTTCATCTCAATTTTTGATTTGGCGTCCATCTTGGCCATTTGCAGGCTTCGTAAATGAACAAACGTAATTAATAAACTTAATTTCTAATTTCATGTTCTGCATTATTAACTTTATGGTAGTACAACATTGTACAGTTCAGAGAGATTAAGATTTTGATACATGGCTTGCACACAATTAGCGAGAATAAGTGCTTAGTGCTTATAGCCTTCCATGTATACAAGGTCTAAACAATACATTAAACACTGATTTACATAGACGTTCTTTTCTTTAATGCACTTCATGTTCAAACTGTTTTTAATAGTGCATTATATAAAGTCAAAGTGTCTGTATTTAACTTCACATGAGTAACTGAGCTGTGTGTCAGCCTGGGAACTGCCTGAGGTGAAGAGTTAAAAAAGGGAATGGAGCTCTGAACAGTTATTCTTGTCATATATCTGTCCCGACATGTGAAGATTTAAGAGTTATGAGTTTGAATACTTGGAAAGGAAGTGTCCACATTGGTCCCTTGCTGAAAGGCACATGTGAAGAACAATATCGCTTTGACAGCCAGAAGCTAGTAAACCAATGATAGGACAACAAATTTCTTTTGGGACTAAATTTACTTTATTGGAGCAAAAATAGCAGTAAACAAACCTGGCAGCCTCTCAAAGCAAAAAAACAAAATGTCCCGTTTTTTAATGGTTTTAATGTTCCCTTCGATGTGACCTGCCATGTGTACACGTCCTCAAAAGATAGCCACTTAAGAGAAGAAAATTGTAATCTAATAATGCAATACTGCAGCTCACCAGATGTACTTCACCAAAACTAAAAACGCCATGGCCTTTTCTCTATAGCACCACCCGTCCAGAAGCTGCCATTACACCCAACAGAAGAAGATGAATGAGGTTAAAGCTGCCTCTAATGAACAGGGGACACCAGCAGCATTATAAACTGCTCAGACTGAGGAGCAAAGTGTGACCTCAGAGCAAATCAGTGTAACTGGTCAGAGCAACAGGTAACAGGTGTGAATGAGGTACAACAAAGAGCAGGAACTCGTCCTGAATTCCTGTACGTCATACTGTATGAATCAGGTTGTTTGACTGCAGACAGACATGGCTCTGATGGGTGAGGCAGGCAGGATGTTAACCCAGCCTGCAGGGGGAACCGGAGGGGGCTGTGATGAAAATATTCATCAGCGGCATCAATGGCTCCTCTGTGTTTGTGTTCACTTCTGTCTGTCTGTCGTTGGTGATGACAGTGAAGGTCTCTAACAGAGATGTTCAAAGGGATGAATAGATTCTTTGATATAATAGATATTTGTATTAGTAAAAGAAAGAAACATTTCCTGGGGGAAATATTAGTAATGCTCTTTTTTTCTTTTGTTAGTCTTTTGTTGTATTTGAATCTGTATTTGATTGACAGCAGCCGTTAAATTGGGAAAAATAAAATGTAAACTGTGTCCATGGCCATGAGCAGATGACGCTTTAGTACAGGGAGAGAACACACAGCAAAGTGTTTTGGACAAAACAAGCAGTGAACTTACATCACCATCATCATCATCATAACCAGACCATCTCTACCAACAGCCATCACATTAGAGATACTCTGTGAATTTAATCAACTATTATGGCCCTTAAAGGGTATGTGTGTTTACTTGTATTTATATCTTTGTGAGGTCCAGAAAAGGTACAAACCTATCTTTGTGGAGACATTTTGTCTGGTCCTCACAACTTGTTCATGGTTAAGACCTGGTTTAGTCCACTAGCATAGTACCTGGTACCACATACTATTAGTAGTACCTGCTCAGGCGAGGTTCCAAAAACGTGCTGAGTAAGTACTATGCGATGATTGGTCAGACTGCCGGCCACTGACTGGCCAGAGTGCCGTCACAGGAAGAGACGTCCCACACACTAATCAAGCCGAACAGCGTCAAACTGTAGATCAGTTAAAAACTACTGAACAATCCTAAAAACGTGGGTTAATCTCCAACAACTCCAGGAGTCTGGTGTAAAGTCACTAGTCACTAATGGAAAAACGCCATAAGACACAAAAAAAAAAAAGTTTGTGTGTATGTGTGAGTGAGCTGACCTCCACAGCATGGGCATACTGCTCCAGCTTGTCGTCAATCTTGGACAGGAGGACGAGAGGTTGTGTCTTCTTGAAGCTGTTACTAATTAAAAAACAACAACAACAAATCAATTAAATTAAACCCAGGTAAAGCCATGGCATCATTTTAGACATAAACCTTCTTGATTAAGACTGACATATTTGGCATTGGTATATAAACAATGTTGTTACTCAACGCTGTATATGCAGTGCAATAGCTGACACGACTGTTTTCAGATTGGTTCCCGATATGCAATGTTGCACATTTATCACAGTTTGTTCCGCAATGTGCAGTCTGATTACAGAAGAAGCTCTTAAAGAGAAGCTCTTAAAGGAAACTCATTCTTCAAGCAACACCTGGTTTCTTCACTCGTCCATGAAGTGATAGTAAATGAGTGAGTGGATGAGATACTGACACTTTGTCAGCACTGACTTTGCCGAGCACTCTTCCATGACCCACAACCAGCAGATGCTCTCTCTCTCTCAATGACAGCATAACTGCCAGGAATTAAATTATCACCAAAACAAGATCTACGACTGCTAAAGTCTAACATAGATTGGCAATATGTTCACTGCTTTTTCTTGCTGTTTTCTGACAGTTTAAAAACCACTTATTTCCCCACACTATAGAGAAAATTTGCCAGTTTACATAACAGCACACAGTAGTTGTTAACACACTGCTGCCTCCATCAGACCAATTATGTTTTTTTTTTACATCTTTGGTGTTTGAAATTCTTTTTAGGATTTGAAGTGACACAGACTTAACAAAAGAAGCAGCAGTAGACCAGTGCAATTGAGCGAAAAAGGCGGATTTCCTCTTTGGACTTTGATAAATCTGTATGTCTTCAAAAGTCGGACATTCACATGTGGTCACCGGGAGTCAAAACTCAAATCTGGGTTTGTCAGTGTATACGGTTTTGTGTTAGCCTCCGCAGATCCAGCACAGTTTTATTCTCTCGTTCCAGCTGTCCAAACTCAACCTCCACAAGCATCTCCCACAAACAACAAAGCTCCCCCTCCCTCACTTTACTTTTACATTTTACAGCCCCAGATAGGAGACGTGCTGCTGGATGAAGTCATTCCTGCACATCGGGGGAGGAACCTCATTCATCATTTCAATCGTTTGGCCTTCACATGTCTGAGGCACTGCTGCATTTTCCCTCTCTCTTTTTTAATCCTTTAAAATTAGATGTTTGTTCATCACTCCCCGTATCTGTGGGGAGTGAGGAAGTCGGAGCCATTCAAACTGTGAGATGTCTGACTTGAATGATGTCAGGACTGATTGAGGAAATGACATCACATTTTTAATGTGAGTTTTTTTTTAGCTGTTCCCTTCACTGCTGGAAGCGCTGGTTTTGAGTCTTATCCACAGTATTAAAGTTAGAGGTTAAAGTAAAAGAGATTTTAATCTCAATTGTAAAGCAAAGGTTTAATAGAAGGTGCAGTTCATCGCAGGGCCAACAACCTTTAACTCTCACATTCACACTACGGTCAATTTAGAGTGTCCAATGAACCTTTGCATGTTTTTGGATTTGTGGGAGGAAGTACCCAGAGAAAACCCACACACACACGGGGAGAACATGCAAACTCCACACAGAAAGGCCTGAACCGGGATGTGAACTGGCAACCTTCTTGCTGTGATGGAACAGTGCTAGCCTCATGCCCCATTTTGTATCAATGAATTTGATCATGTCACTCAAGTGGACAATAACTGTTATAAAGGGTATAATCTCATCAATAGGCTTTCAATTATAAACTTAAGGATGAAAATGAAAACATTAATGCAACTTTTGTTATTGCAAACAAAAGTTCCTGGTGCACTCATCTCTGGATAAAATGATCAACACAAAGGCTTCACTCCTGCTGAGAGCTGCTGAGAGCTGCTGAGAGCTGATAACTAGCTGCTGCAGACTGCCTGGAGCCATCGTAGCTCACCACCCAGCATAGACAATGCAGCTGCCCGCATCTGGACGGAGTTAGGCAGCACCATAAATCATGGTGGCAGAGGAGCGTGATGCACTGAGTTAGGTGGAGAGGTCACCTCTGACCCTCTTCATCAGTGTTTATCTTCAGACAGTGGAGGATTAGCCAGCAGGGACAAACTGACCAACACAAGACACTCAATAAAGAGTTCTGAGTTTTGAGAGTCAGTGATTTCAAGTTTGTGCCAAATGATTTAATGTAAACAGAACCATGATTTTAGGTGAGATGTTTCTACATGAAACACCAAGAAAACGTGATGATAATGTTCATGTTAAATGTCAATGTCATGAGGTTTTGGATGGGATGTTTACCTTTTCTTCAGCGAGCGGTTCAAGGACTCCGTTCTCTGTGTGATCTGAAAGAGCAGAGGAAGAACAAGGAAAGTGATGAACACAGGTCAACGTTCCTCTATGCTGCTGCTTTGGGCCACAGACTGCCACGGCTCTGTCCAAGACAAACGGAGCAGGGTCGACTGGCCTTCATCAAATGTCCCCGGAGAACGAGAGGTTGATTTATAGGTGTGTGTTTTTCGAATGAAAACAACTGTTTCCTGAGCTAGCTGTCAGGTTTGATGGGACTTTAATCCCAGTGTTATAGTTTTTGATTCTGCTCCAACCCTTTTTTTTGTCTTGCTGTACCAGTGTTCTTTCTAATGTGTTGTGACTTGTTTCAAAACCTCACAACACAAAAGTGATGTAAAGTCACCTGAACCTCTGCTTTCAAAATCAGCTCTAGCAATGAGATGCTGGTGAGGGACTGGATGGTGCCAATCCTGAGGGGTCGATACTTAACCCCTCGACTTAAATGTTTTACTTTTTCAAAATGAAGAACATGACAACCATGTGATACTGTATATGGTGAACTATCTGGCTTTATTCTTTTAAATAAGGTTTATTCATTCACAGATTTTTTACCCAATCTCCAAATGTATCTGACAATTAAAAAAAACACAGATCGAAGTTGCCCTTCATTCTCATCCTCACTCTTTCCTCATTCGCTCCAATGTCCAAAGTACAAAGGGTCAGTTATCAAACCAATGCGCAATGTAACACACTATAGGATTATTTTGTTCTCACTTCCCATGTGAATTAAAATGTTGTTTTTGTTGTTTTTCCCTTAAAATGGAGGTTTTTTTTTAACCATCCATAGGATCACAGCTGGATCAGACATTGGGTGGGACACAGAGGAGACACCAACATTTAGTCACACCCGGAATCCAAATCTGCAAGTCTTTAGATTACGGGATGAAGCCACATAGCCAACCAATGAATCACTTTTTTATTCCTGCTGCTTTTCTCACAGTGTGAGAAAACCTACCGAAAAAAACCGGGTGGGAAAAACCTAAAGAAACCTCACAGAGCGTCACAAGCAATGGATTCATCTCATGATCAGGTTGGAAAAAGAAAATCTGGTGTAAAGATGCTGAACACGCATGCAGTGTCATGCACACAAGCATTTCCAACAACACATTTTTTTTTCCCAAAATAAAGATTACATTCCTACATATTTTGGAACCAAATAAAACACATATATGTACAAATGTACGTATGTATAAAAATAGCAGTGACATGATATAGCGCTGTGTACTGTGAATCCTGGAAATCTAATGACACCACATGCTTCTTTGGTGCAGTGGGTAAACACGGTCTTATCACATAAACACACGCACACACATGCAACTTACAGACTGCAGCTGAAACCGTCTGCTGTGAAGATAACACAGGTATTTATCATTGAGTTTGTGAACATACTGTAAATCTGTACTGGTTAAAGGGACTTAATGGATCACCACGCCGAAGGACAGTTCAGCCTAAATAAATGGAATCAATCGATAAGTAAAGCCTGTCTCTTTACTGCTGCCGACCTGTCACGATTTTCCTTTCTCTCAGTTAGTCAGACAAAATCAGCTCATCAGTTAGGTGTGAACAATGATGATTATAGAAAATAATGATCATGTTGAAGCAATAATATGGTCTATAGGTGTTTTTTTTACCTTGTGTGTGGGAGTTTTGGGACTGAAGGGACTGAACATTTCATCATCGTCCACACTAGATGTGCTCAGGCTCTTCATTCTCTCTGCTGCCTCCATCCTCCTCCTCTCGATGTCCTCTTTCATCCGTCTCCTCTCCTCCTGAAGTCAGTTCACAAAGTCAGGTTTAGATTTAGTCAACTTCTTTCTAATCACATCTTGTCAATGCAGCTAGAAACTCTTCAGATTTAAATTAGCTGCTGGGAGCTATGACAGTAACATGGTGGTAATTTATAACAATCTGATGCTCCTGCTACCTTTTGGCTTTAAAAGATGATTCCCTTCTGTAGTTGTGTAAATATCTGAGCAAAACCTCTTCTGGTTTTTGTCAATGAAAGACACATGCTCACCTCCTCTTTGGCAAGCCTCTGCTGCTCCTCCTCCTCCCGTCGGCGCTCCTCTTCCTCCCGAAGCCGGCGTCGGTCCTCCCTCCTTCTCTTCAGCACTTCCAGCTCCTGCTCGGCCTCAGCCTGCCGGTCTTTCAGCTGCTCCAGTTCTTGGCTCTCCTTCACCTGAAGGCCTCGTCTGATCTTCTCCAGCCGCTGCTCCGTCTCTAGGATGGCCTCCGCCTCCTCTGGGTCTGTGGTTCTGCTACGCACGCCAAGGAGGTGTTACATGTGAAAAATAATTTCATTCATGCTCAGGGTATGAATGGTCCCAAAGTCCCAACAACTTTTGAAAGTGAATACTTCTGTCCATATATAAATGGCTGCCACTCACATTAGCCTTAGCTTATACATTTTAGTGAAGTATTTATTTAAAATGAAATGAAAAATAAATGAATAAATAAATAATTATCCTACACACCTGGTGGATCTTTTTGTCTTGTTGACGATGTGTGAAACCACCTCCTCACTGGCTGCGTCTCCATTGGTGTGGCTGTGTTTTGGCTCCTGGTGAAGGAAAACCTTAGACGTGTAGGAAACTTTCACTTCTTTCCTTTTCTCCACCTGCACATGGATGATTACAAGTGAGTAGATGGAATTGAAAACAGTGAGGAATTGACTGTCTGAAAGCTCAATTTTGTATATGTTTAAAACCTGACCTAATTATTTCAAATTATAACGACATGACTGGAGATCGTTAAAGAATACTTGACTTACTCTATGGACTTAAAAAGCTTTAATATAACTTGGTCTAGTTTCCTGCAACTTAAGACACAACAAGGATGATTTTAAACCTTTAAACATTTCATCGGGTTAGGAAGCCTTACTACTGGTTTTGGTTTTTGAGCCTCCTCTTTCCTCCTGATCATGACCTGCTCCATCTTCTCCTCTTTCTCTCTTCTGACCCTCTCGGCTTTAACCATCTCCTCCTCTCCTTTCTTTCTCTTCTCTTCCTCCATCCTGGCCCTGTCCGTCTCTTCCTGCTCCTGTTGCTGGATTCGGCTGAAGGATGTGACAGAGGCCCGGACCATCTTGACAGGTGCAGCTTTGTTAATTGTCCCCTCGTCCTCTTCCTCGTCCGCTTCCCCTCCCTGACAGAGCTCCTGCAGTCGCTGCTGCCTCTGTCTCTCTCTGCGCTGAGTCCAGTCGCTGAAGCCTTCGTCCTCATCCAAAGACGGAGAGCCGCTTGGTTTAAAGTCACTATTGTACCTGGAAAGGACAGTGAGGAGAGATGGGTCACAAATCCACAGAGCTCTGATGCAAATATCTATGATAATGTAATACAGTCCAGGACAAAGGAACAGAAAAGCTGTTGAACTCTGATTATATTTTTATGTTTGAGGGTTAAATCAAGTTTAGTCCACCAAACACGTTAGTCCAGCATGAAAATGTTGACGTTCCCACACCTGAATACCTGGAACACTTCATTGTAGTGTAGTGTATGAAAAAACATGTCACCAGTGTGCGGCAGATTGGTGTAACACATTTCTGCCCTGATTAGCTTCTGTAATCAGTGCAGCTGATGAATGAACAAGTAGCGTCCGGTACAGCTGAAATAACAAGCGGTGAACCAGCACAGGAAATGGAAGCTGGCCAGAAACACATACAGTAACGTTTATAGTCTCTCTGGGATTATTTTACATGCTTTGCATGTTTTTTCCAGTGTTTACTAGCCTCGGGTTTACATCATGTCTGCTGGTCTCATATTATACACAAGATAATAAGGCTGCCAACAATAATTTGCCTTAAATAGCACTTTTTAAGCAAGGAGATGGTGAATGTCTTGGCATTCATGTATTAACGCATTGACATTCCCTCCATTAGTTACTGGTATTTTGCCAGGGTGAAGTCACCCTGACCTTGACCTTGACCTTTGGCACCCAACATCTAAGTAGTTCATATTTGCAAGTTGTGGCAGTTGTGACACATTTGTAAGGTTTCGCTTTCTCATCCTGAGATTTTTCATTTATTAACTCAATAAAACAGTTTTGTCATTGACGGCCAACACTACATCAATTTAGTTTATCATCAAGTCAGTTTGTGCCAGAAATGAAAGGATTCCCCCATGGCCTCGATTCGAAATCATACTTTTAGGTAACAGTGATCTTCTTAATCTTTGACCTCTGACCAGCATCGTTGAGTCCAAATATTTGTGTCAAGTTTGAGAGGAACCCCTTAAATCACGACCCTGATGTTAGATACTTTATCTGGTCAAGCTGAGGCCACGTGGGGCCTTCGAGTTATTTTCCACAGTTCGTTTTCAGATATTAAATGTGACACTGTGTGCGGGTCAGCATTGATGGTGTTGTAATCTGAGGAGGTTGAGGTCCACCTGCCTCTCTCTGCCTGCGGCATAGCAAGAAAGTCTTGAACTTTGAATTTACCAACAGCTAGCACTCTGTCCATGTGTGTTCCACCCACTGATTAAAAGTAATAAAACTGTGCTTTGTATTCGCAGGAGCTGGCCGAAAGGAATTCCCTCAACATTCCCAACATGATTAGGACGCTCAGCCAGTCGACGGGGTCCCCGCTGCATGATGGGAGTCTCTGCCTGATCTCTCAGCAGCTAATCAGCCATAAAGAGCAGTCCTGTTTCTGTGTGTCGGCTGTCGACACCTGGACAGATTCCTGAGTGAAACTGCCTCTTCCCTCACACTCTCAAATCATCAGATTGTTGGATTTATTTGGTTCTACTGTCAGACTGAATACAAATCTGTCAGGGATTCAGAATAAATAAAATAAATGGCAAACATATACACTGTTTTTGAAAATATACACCATATTGTGCTTCAGCTTCATTACAACAGTAGGACCATTATTCTGCACTGTATAAATAGATAAGACCACAGCTTGGTCTTGGGTTTATGTCTGAACCCAATCTGATCTGGCCACAGTCACACCCTCCATCCTTAGCTATAGGAAAATGATATAGGTTAGTGTTAGTTGTTGTGTTTAGGCACTGTTAATGCAATAATATGGACTAGCATAGGATATAGCCACCACCATAGACAGAAGCTCCATCAGCTCCAGGATTACGGGCAACCCATGGCTAAGAGGATAGGAATTGGGCTTGTAACCGACGAGTCAAGGGCTGGGGGGCCCCTGAGGAAGGCACCCAATGGATGGATTAAATGCAGACGTCGATGAGATGCATCCAAGTGAAAAATTCCAGTATCACCATACATGCATAGAACATATCAAGCTTCATGTTAGAATAAATTCAACATGTATGACTGTGCTGAATTCCTTAAGAAGCTGATGCTTTAATTAAGGTTTTTATACTTGTATCATTTGTGGAAAAAGGATGACATAATACAAACTAACACGCTGGTCTTTTAACAGGATCGCTTGCTTTTTACCAAGCCTTGAAAAACCTTTATGGCAGAGGATTGATGTACCGCCAAATGACGTCTGACATCTGGAGACCCGCGAAACATGAACCAAATTCACCAAGAGGGGATTTTAATAAACTCCATCACATTACTGCTGCATCTTGAGCCGTAAACTTTTTAATTACAGAGTGCGGATACCTCACCCTGAGTCAGCGCAGCCTGAAACCAGCTGAAGCGGTGACGTAATGGAGGAGAAGGTGTTACGTGGTGCACGCCGTAAGCTGTAATTAAGAGTCCGAAATTATAAGTCAGCTGAAACGCCACAAGCTTTGACATGGCGGTACTTCTCCCTTGGGATGCATTAGCAGTAAACATTCCTTGGAGGTTGTGTAATGACAAGGCAGCTGTGTATTTGTCTTCACATCAGCACGACAGCGAGGGAGAACATTGTTTGCATCTTTTCTCGATGGAAACATTTGTTTTTGCGAAACCAGACGGCTGTAAAGTAGAGATGGTATGGCGAGCGGCGAGGAGCAACTGCAGCACGGTGGGCTTTATGTCACACAGCTGGGAAACGTGTCAACACACTATTAAATTCACCGTTACCACCCAAAAGAAAATACAGTCACAGTCATTGGACATGAGACGAGTGAGTGAATTATGTTCTTCACTTAATAACTTCCTCAGTTCCCATGATTGCATGGAGAAGGAATTCAGCCACATTTGGTTGTCATTGAAAATGTCCATCTTTTTAGGGTGAGACCAAGGCCAGACAGTTACAGTAATGACGAGAGAAATAACGTCATGACTGCACTTTGGGAGCTTTACAGATACAGAAAGTTCATGAACTCTTCTCAAACAGACTGAATAAAAGGTGCTTTTTAGTGAGGACGGTGTACTGAAAAGGCTTAAAACTGGAGCCAACAGTGATGGATGTCAAAACAGAGCTTCATCAGGGAGCTATAGGCGATGGAGTATCAACCTCTTAATTACACGTATTCATGTGCTTTCTATTTGTTATTGTGTCCCCAGAGAAATCAAACACCATATTTAATGGTTGGTAAGTTCTCACTGATACACCAAAAACATCCATCAACCCAAGAACATATTACATATTATTGCACCCCAACTTCAAATAACCAACCTGCTGCTAAAATAGACAGAATAGCATGATTATGTTTGTGTCTTAACTCTAGGACTGCAACTAATGATTATTTTCAAAATCAATATAATCTGTTTGGCTGAAATGTCAGGAAAAAAAAACACTCAAAATGGGTGACGTTTAGTTATATTGTAGTAATATTGTGGCCCTACTTTCTGGCACTTCACATAGTGTATGTGTCAAAGATTTGGGTTCGCTTGCTATTTTCTTTCTGTGTCTGTACTCACACATTCTCCTCTGTGGCCATCTCATTCTCTGGTGAGGACTCTCCAGGGGATGAACCGCTGTTCCTCCTTTGGAAAGACTCTCGAGCTCTCCGACGGCGCTCCCTCTCCACCTCCTCTGCGTCTTCAATGCTCCTCTGAGCCGTCAGCCTGAGGTGGAAAGGAGAAAGTGGCGTTAATAATGAGACAGTAATATCAGAGTAGACAGATTCACAGACTTTTTTTTCTTCACTGAACCTTCACTGAGAAACATTTGTCATGCAACAAAGGCGACACTGATTCCTGACTCATCGGCGTCCGTTAGGTCGTGACGAGGCAGAGATCAGGCCTGAGGACCTTCTGCAGGGGCCTCAGAAAAGAAACCAAACCAGCTGTTTGTCGTCAGGATAAACACACGTGCTCTTCACCTCATGTCTGCCTGACATCACCGTATTTATTACAAACACTGTTAATCTTTATTTATCTGTAGACCGGTGATCCAAACATTCATACGCCCCGATTTCCACCGACACTTAGAGTACTTCACCTCAGACGAACAGCACTCAGTGTAGCTTGTTAGAGCAGTAACTTCTTTGTTTGTATGTGTTTATAACAGACAAATGTGGAAAATCATTCAACTTCTTGTTCTCTGCAACAGACCTCCGAACCAACAGATGCTTGTGAACTTCTCCACATTATTAGTAAGTCTGTAAAAAATGTAACCAACATTCAGTCTGGTTTTTACTTCCTTAACAAAAATCCAGTTATCCCATTCTGTTTCTCCAATGATGTGGATCGCTAGTCGAAATCTGGTCGCTTTATCTTGCCTTTTCTGGCTGGAAATTGAACTTAGTAAACTGTACTCTCTCCTGTACCTGAGACAAAATCTGTGTTTTTATTGGAACTGGAGCTGCTGGTCTACTGCTACATCATTTGGCAAAGTTGAGTCAGTCAGGTGAATCCAAACAAAGGATTCCTAACAGCACAGACACTAAATAACACATTTGAACTTACTGATGAAGGAAACTCTTAGATTTTCTCTATGGACTTTGGCGCAAGGAATAAATGGCAAAGAGAAACAAACCTCACCCTCCCACATACACTCAGCTGGATAGGTAAATCCAGAGTTAACAGATCCAGCTGATGTAAGGCTCAGTGAATCCTGATAACCCCATGAGAATCACATTGAGTTGATGTGGATTTGCGGTGCAGACCCTCCGTCTGTGTTGATGGAGTCTGGAGGTTTAACAGGTCAATAAGCTCCATGTGGCAGCTCAGGTATCGAGTAACACACGTTTGGCTTCTGGGTCACTAATAGATCCTTAATGGCCCCCCCCCCCCCCCAAACTTCACGTTCTCTTAAGAGAGGGATGAATTAATCTAGGACCTGCAGTGACCTCTGACCCTCAGCATCATCACAGGTATAGCTCTCGTTTTCCTTTGTGCCCTCAGGGCCAGTTCACATGCACCTACAAGCTGTGTGGGTTCTCTCCGGGAACTCCAGCTTCCTCACACGGTACAAAAACACGCAACATTGAGGACAATGTTGACTGGACACTCTAAATTGTGTAAAAGTGAGAGTGATTATCTGTTTGTCTCTGTATGTTGGTCCTGTAATTAACTGGTGACCTGTGCAGGCTGCACCCTCAAGTGGAGGATTAGAAAATGGAAGTTTGTTTGGTTGAAGTGTCATCTTCTTTTTCTGTTTGTTTCTCTTGAACACCTTTACCATTTATTGAATTATTTTACATGGACAATGAACTGTAAGTATGCTCTGTAAATATGCCATAGTTTGCCAAAAGGCTACGATAGTCTAATCGTCTAATTGTTTGGGTTGGATTTGTTGTTTTTACTATTTTATTCCACGTATCTTTGGTTTTAACCCCGCTAAAGGTCAAGTGTCAGGTATGACCACAGAAAAATGGCTCATCAATAAATGCCAAACCTATGCAAACATACTTGATGTACTTCTACAGCTGATACTAGTGTGACCTGAAGGTGTTTAGCTTTACGTCACTATGTAAACATAATGTAACATTTTATATTACGTGTTGGTACTGGCCTAAGGTGGCTGAGAAAAAAACAGATCAGCTTCTACAGGTGTAAAGAGCCTTTTTTCCTGGAGAGAACACTCTGTGGACACTGCGCAGCATTGAAAAGATTAGTCACAGCATCCACTTCACACTGTTTGATGATCACCCGACTGCACTCCATTTAAATGTGATCTCCAGCCTTTTCCGCTCCATGATAAATGGTGCAGAAGTTTGTCCAGAGGGAGGCCGGCTGGAATAACGAAACACATACAGTATGATGGTGGATGCTGATTCAGCAGTCAGGAACCACACGACTGATAAGCTCTACAATAGTTAGCATCAGATACGCTTCCTTTTCTCTCTGTGTGTCCTTCCTGTGAACAGGCGAAGAGGACCAGGGAGGAAACGGGTGTTGGGACAGAGGTGGAGAGGCCAGTGCACATCTGGAAGGCGGGTCAGCTGGGCGTGTCACTCTTGATGACGATGAGAACTGTGTTCATGTCATACATGTGGGCAAGGCAGCGTGGCTCTTACAGAAAATTTGAGAATATTAAGTTTTCAAAATAAAAGCTTTTCACAAAGCCCTGTTGAGCTGGTGCAGGGAAAATAAATTACACCTACAGATTACATTTGAATTAATTAATACTAATTAATTAATTCTACAATAACTACAATCACTTAAACAACAGTCATGACGTTACATGGCAAGGCAGGGATCAACAAACAGAGGTCAGTATTTCAGAAAAAGAGAAAGGGCCAGTCCTCTGTCAGCAAAATGTCTTGTTGATGCCACTGGTTCATAATGATAGAAAGGCAACAGTAACTCATAACAGGAACCTAATAACCACTCATAAGAATTAAGACGAGACGCTCTATGAATGCACAAACTCTAAAGTAGGGCTGTAATCAACCAAAGAAATTCATGGTCGACTGAAGCCCTGAAATTTCGACTCAAAATCGACAAGTCGGTACTCAAAACGGACGGAGCAACATAACGAAGACAAGTTAGCTTACCGTTTTCATATGACATGTTTGTAGTCGCGCTGTGATATGCAAACTGCTGCTGGCAAACTTTGCATTTGACTTTTTTTTTTTTTATCGCCATCTACTTTTGTAAAATGCTGCCACACTGTCGATGTCTTTGACATGGACGTTAGAGGAGGACGAGGACCGACTGTAACTCAACATTAAATAAAACCACCGGACGTTCTGTAGTCTTTCTGTCTCCTGTGGGTTGGGCTAATCCAAAATACTGAAAACAAGGGGGGTGTTCTCTGACGACACGCTGTGATCTGTGGAACAGGGGTGCTCTGAAAACACCCCCATTAGCACTTGCTACATTCCTCCAGATGAAATCAAATTAACCATAGACTGTATGAAATGAACACGGCAAAAAGTCGATTTATCAAAATTTGAGTAGAAGTATTGACTGATTAATCGACCAGTCGAACGGGACTTTACAGCCCTAACTCACAACAGCAGAAGGCCACACTGGGTGCCACTCCTGCCACTGTACTGTGTCATTTGTACCTAATAAAGTGGTCAGTGAGCGTATATGCCAAGTTTTATTGGAAATATGTTTGTGTGTTTGCCAAAATGGAGCCTATATTTTCCTTCATTCATCTTCTACTGCTTTATCCTCCACATGAGGGTCGCTGGTGCCAATCCCAACTGACAGAGAGCGAAAGGTTGCCAGTCCATCACAGGGCCGGAGCCTAAATCTTTTAATTAATAATTATAAACAGCACAAACATCTGCCTCTTCCTCTAATATGATTGTTTCCAAGGGAACATCATCAGACACTTTAGGAGCTTCTACTATAGTAGTGGACATCATAATACAGCCCTCGACCTGTTCCTCCATCTTTAGAGTGTGTCTGTGTTCATTTAGACACGAGCAGCGTGTGTGTGTGTGTGTGTGATATCAGGCCAAAAAACTCGTTGTCAGCAGTTTGTGTGGTGAAAGTATACACTTCCGACTCCTCCAGCTTTTCATTATGTCTCCTTTCTGTGATCCTGACTGTGGGATTTGGTCATACCTGGCATCGGTTCAACCATCTGATCCACACTAAATGATAAATTCACGCTCTGAGTGGTTTCTAAAATACGGGGATTAACAGCAGCCTTACTTCCTCCCACACATCCTGTACTTTCTCAAAACCAAAAGCAAATCTTTTTTTTAAAACTATTATCTAATCAAAGTGGCAAGGCAGAACAGATCCCCCCACACGCAAACAGCATTAGTCTGTATTGTATCAGGTAATGTTGTCGCTCTAGACAAAAGCAACATGCACAGAACACTTTCTCTTCCTCACTTGGAGTCATAAAGGGTTTTTTTTGTTCTCAGTTTGTTGATTCAGTGTAAAGTGACACCAGAGGCAAGAACGAGCATGCTACCTCTCCTGAAAACTTCCCAGATCACTGCTGACCTTTAGTCCTGGAGGTCACTGACACACAAAGCTTGCCAGAATGACATGTACCTGAGCCCTGAGCAGACAAGTGCAAGTAAATGGGACGAAATGAAGTTGTCAACAGAGACGTAAAACATTTTTAAACATGTTTTATTTCCTCAATAATGTGTTTTAGTCTAATTTCCATAGACAAGGACTTCAATTTATTTAGTAGCTTTTGCTACAACAGCCCTGTCCTATATCTATTATTAATTCTAGCTTCTTTGAGTACCCTGAGTCCTACAGGTCAGGGTGTTAGTTGCAGCCCTAGATTATATCTTGGTCCTCACTACAGGCTACAATGATGAGAAATTGATATGTATCTGGGGAGGATGACAAACGTGAGAAAAACAACACTTTTGGCTCTTTCTTCAAGGCGAAAAAAAGCCTTCGGTGTTTTGGATACACAACTGGTTACTTATACAGGCTTATAAATCTTTGTGGTGGAAAAAAAATATGCTTTCAGTTCTGTGGGTAACAAAATTAGTAGCAACCAACAGCAAAAACCAGAAACATGACACTTATACCTACGAAGCAGATGAAAGCTCCACCACCTGCCTACAGAGCCACTAAACCACATAATGTCGGTCGATCTGCCTGCACTTGTCCAGGATATAAATGTATTTTCCCGGCAACGTTTCACAGGAACAAAAGTGGCAGAGAGAAACTTAAGTAAGAACACATGCTGTCATCAGTCGCATGATTCAGCTGAGTGACGTGATAATGACAGACTCAGCGTGATAAGCCAGACTCCACGGAACAGAAGACATGGAAGGTGGGAAGACATTTGTGAGATGAAGTCACAGTAGTGTGTTGAAACAAGTCTGGGTGGCGACGGAGAGCGTTCAATCACTCTGACATGACAACACAAAGACACCACTTCCCAGAATGGAGAGAAAAAAACAAAACTTGCTGGAGTCACCAGACGAGTTGTGAGGATGAGGCCTTTAACTTACTCAGAGCAGGATGTGTAGAGTCAAACTGACGCTCGTCTTCGTTTTAGCGTGAGTCACTGTGACTGGGATTCATCACAGCTGCTGTTACCCTTATACTTAATATTAGTGTTGCATTATCTTAAATGTTGCAGCCTTTTTTTAAATTGGTGATTACTTGTTGAGTGGACTCAACAAAGGACATTATATGCAGTATTCGATACAGGGATGCAATTGTACTGCCAATATTGCAATATTGTGAAAGCAAAAGATAAGGTAAGCTATGACAAGACAATACAAGTTAAGATAAGCTAAGGTAGGATAACATAGGATAAGATAAGAGACAAGACAAGTTAAGATAAGATAAGATAAAATATGATAAGATAAGAGACAAGACAAGTTAAGACAAGTTAAGATAAGAGGAAAGACAAGTTAAGATAAGCTAAGATAAGACACAAGTTAAGATAAGATAAGATAGGATAAAATATGATAAGAGACAAGACAAGTTAAGATAAGCTCAGATAAGATAAGAGACAAGACCAGTTAAGATAAGATAAGATAAGAGACAAGACAAGTTAAGATAAGATAAAATAAGATAAGAGACAAGTTAAGATAAGAGGAAAGACAAGTTAAGATAAGCTCAGATAAGATAAGAGACAAGACAAGTTAAGATAAGATAAAATAAGATAAGAGACAAGTTAAGATAGAAGGAAAGACAAGTTAAAATAAGATAAGAGGCAAGACAAGTTAAGATAAGCTAAAATAAGAGACAAGTTAAGATAAGAGACAAGACAAGTTGAGATAAGATAAGATAGAGAAGACAAGGTACATCCTTAAGATAAAATAAGTATCACAACAAGGGTATTTACAGTGTTACAGCAGCAAAGACGGTCAACAAGTAAAGTTAATAAACATGCATTTTAACATCTATATATATACAATAAAGAACAGAGAGTAATCATAATCTATACAGCATGAGATTATAGAGGATTACACCTACAGTACGGTTAGTACACATGCTGGATCTAAAGTATAAAATCTTACTAACTTGAGTCTATACAGTATTATCGTATCCTGAGATTTTCATACGATAACTTTCCTAATATCATATAAAATATTAACGTCTGTCTCCCCAACATTTAATCCCAAATGAGGACAGAGCATTGTACAGCCTACAGACACCAATCACCACGCTATTGGCTGCATATTTGGGTGGGAGTAAAAAAAGACCAGTGATCTCTAGATGTCTAGATGAAGTCTAGACAGTCTGCAGATGTGTTTGTGCTCAGGACTTTACTGACGGACACAGAATCATTAAACACCTGTGGTTGTCTAGTGTGAAGCTGAGCACCCATTCCTCTCTTAACACCAGGAGAGAGTGTCTTAGTACCACATTCCATGTGAAGCTCTGCTTTGTCTTTAAAATGGCCAAACGTGATAAGCAGCAGACAAGAAGCAAGAGAGCAAAAGGTGAAGAGGTTAGAGCCCTGAAAGCTGGAAATGGTTCTTCATCAGAGAATACGTGTAGATATATATGGTATCCATATTAACAATTCCTACTTTATTTATGCAATAGATGACAAGTGCTACCCTTGTCCAGGGTTGTTTTTGCTGTGAGGCAACAGTGCTAACAGTGGAGCACATGTGGTCTACACTGAATTAAGGGTGGCAGCCTGACACATGAATGAATGAATCTGAGTGATTTCGAGTAGTTTCACTGTCATTTCATGTTTTGTATAACATATTTTTCTTTCATTACTGCAGCTTCATCTGCAACATCATCCACCTGTCTAATTATCTGGGCCATCAGTCTAAGACTTAAAACTTGTCTTTTTACTCTAGCCTTCAACTACCTCCTTTTTTTAAAAAAGTTATTTAAATGGATTTTTACCTTTTGACTTTAGACTTTTCCTTTTCATTCCACCCTGTGTTGTGTTTTAATGTTGTATTTGCTTTTTACATTTTATTTTCCTTTTATTGTGAAGCACTTTGAGGAGCAATCCTTGTTCGAAAGGTGCAATATGAAAAAAATGTTTATTATTATTGTTAATATGAATAGATTTACTGCAATTCAATATCTCCTGTTTGTGAAACACATTGAAGCGTGATTTAGTTACAAAGAGCACACTTTACTTGTCTTCTCATCACTGCAGACTTAACAGAGCAGAGAAGAGTCAGTCAGAATCAGACCACCCAGCATGTTGAAAGACGACACTTGATGGGTACCCAGCGCATTAAAAAAAAAGTCGGCCATATGAGACAACTCTGGGGTGAGACTGCTCTTGTCACAGAGGGAAAACCTGGCATCTATTTGCACAGATGCAACCTCTGGGAAAAGGAAAACCTGCTGTGTTAACTTTCACTGTGGGCAAACCTGCGTAGGGTGGGGGGAGCTCAGTGCCCCCATCACTCATCGGCTTACTCCACCACCCCCGTCTGCCCCCCAAAAAACATTCCTCAGGGCCTTATCTCCAGTTATCGTAAACAGTGAGGGGGACCCACCCATGTGAGTGTGATTCAGGGGTCAGAGGTCACAGTGGGCCGGTTTGTTTTGCACCAGGTATTCCTCCTGAATGACATCACTGCTCGCCGGGGGGGTTGTTTATCTTTCAGAAAGAGTTGATTAGAAACAGACAGCTGCTGCGTGCCATAGTTTTAGGCTCAGGTCTGAAATTGAGTTCAGTGAGATGGTGCAACAGGTACTGTGAATAAGTGTTACACAAACTTACTTCTTTATGATGACAAGCTGTTGTGACCTAAGAGCTCATTTGTGCACAATGTAAGAATATAAACAGTTTTTTGCAACATGTCATAGGTAAATAAGACTTTACGTCAGTATATGTTTGATAAATTAATCACAATTTCATTTAGTACATGTTATTTCATTAACCCTTAGTAGGAGGCAATTTATTTACAAATTTACTTGGCAAGCCCAAAAGAAATCTCCCCTGACCTATTCTTTGGGAATTACTGTTGCATCACACAACACTTTTAAATGTGTCGAGACAAATGTTGCTTGAGTTTCTTGTGTGATGGACATGATCATCGCTTATCACTAACTGTTACGGGTTAGACAATCTCCACTGTCGGACCAAAAACAACTCCCTTTCTGTTGCTCGCTTACTCATTTCAACACACGCTCTGGAAATGTCTGAGAATACTTTCAAAATCCCTTCTTTCCCAACAACTTTATCAAATGAATCTATTATTAAAACACAGACAAAGTAGCATAGATGTTGATAGTTTGTGATACTTTTCTCACACTGTCAAAAACACGCCACCAAAATCTTCTTCCTTTGAACATTATAAGAAGATTTTCATTGAAATCCATTTCCTTTTAAAAATGTAAGTGATGTAGATATACAGTAGACATAGAGGCATATATATATATATAAAGATATTCTCATATTCTCTGATTTATTAATATTTGTTTTCTCAGTTAATGGTTTTGATAAAATATCTCATTAATGTCAAAAAAGCATCATATCCTCACATTATTTATGTTATGTTGCAGATTAAGTGTCAGTTGTTTGTTGTTTACACACCTGGTGTAAAATAGCAGAATATTTATAACCAAAGAAATAAAAAAAAGAGATGTCAGCTCCTCCAGACTGATGACACCTCCCGAGTTGTCTGAATCACAGCTGTTTCTGTGATGAACATCACGACCATTGCCCTCACTGTGACTCACAGGTTTACGCTGAGCTCACAGATTACAACACCTTCACACACACACACACACACACACGCACACACAGACCAGGCTCACAGGGCAAATAATGACACAATCGTGTATCAGCTCTTTGTGCAAAATCATGTGGTGACATTTTGGTTTCACTGAGAGGGTGAGAAAAACAGAATGGAAAAGTGATACCTATTTTTATTTAAAAAGGAGCATAAATGTGTCTCCTTTTCACAACATAAAGTTGGATATTTACATTCCAACTGTTTCTCAGAGGTTTTCAGACTGACATATCTGTAACGGTCCATCCTTCTGTGTTAAGGTACTCACTGTGTGAAAATAACCTAACCATAAGAAATATTCCATGTCACAGCATTAAAACACAGCTGATGTCAATAAAAACACACCACAACCTTCAGGCCTTGACCTGGTCTTGAACTGTGAATTTAAATTGTGTGGAAAAGTAATTTATAAGCTGAGTAAGCTGTAACATAGCTCCAAAATAAAAGTATTTTCCTGTGAAATATTGTGGATTAGTACAGGCTTAAGTTATAGATATATGTACATTTGATGCACTCTGGGTTTAGACCAATAAGTGAGACTCAAGCAGTAAAGATGGAGAGGAGAAGTCACCTCATCACCCACAGTGTGTCAGACAGCTGGACGAGGTCCAACATAGAGTCTGCATGTCTCTCCAAGTCAGAGGCAGGATTTATGACACCATTATCTTTAAACTGACACAGTCACCATCTCAAAAGGCCAAAAACCTGCAACCCACAGGCTGAGTATGCAGCAGAATAAGCTGTTATCTCTCCATAACAAAACCACAGGGAAGTCACACTGGAAACCTGAGACAGGATGAAAAACATGCGCGTTTCTCCCCTGGAAGACAGGACGTGTTGTCACCCGCAGGCACCCGAAACACAAAGGACTGACTGAGGTGGCCTTTCACCCTCTGTCACAGGTCACCAACAGTGCTTCCCCTCTCTGTGAAACGGAGCAGTCTCATGCAGCCGGACTCATCCCAGGGTTCACATTGCCTGACACAAAATTATAATTCAGCAACTTTTGTTTGTTAGTTTGTGTGTGTGTGTGTGTGTGAAAGGTAAGTTGTAAGTAAGTTGATTTAAAAAAAAACAAAAAACCTTAATCTTCCCCCTCCCGAACACAACACACTGCCAGTTAATCCCACTGTTCTCATTTAGACACACACATGCTTAAAAAATGAAAACAATCCTCTTTATCTTTTTCTCCTCACAACTTTCTTTATTTCTCCTCTGAGCCACAAAGACTGAAATATCTTCACTGATCTCAAACCATTCTACATCTGTGTGTGTGTGAGACAGGGAGAGAGAAAGCATGTGTTTAAATGTTTGTTGAATTTAAATATTAACCATGCCTGCTTCTTCTTCTTTGTTTGTGTAACACTGAAACACACACACACACACACACACACAGAGAGAGAAGAGAGTGGGAGAATCAGCCACATACCTCATCAGGTTCTGCAGACCCTGTTTGCTAGAGTTTCTCCTCAGCAGAGTGTTGGACATGTTGGCCTCTTTTCTTCCTCCACTTCTTCTAATTCTTCTCCTCTTGGGTACAGAAACAGACCACAGCAGCTTCTGAGGGCAGTTGTTGTCCTTCTCGTCTTCTTCTCAACACTGGAGGGGCAGCTCTCTGTCCTGCAGCTGTACCAAACACTCAGATAATGTGTGTGTGTGTGTGTGTGTGTGTGTGAGAGAGAGTTTAGTGCACAAACACACAGATACACTTACACACAGCTGTATATCAAACACTGGGTTCTCTCCCCTGCAATGTTTGTGGGGAATGTCAGGGTGCTCACAGTGACTCCCTCCTCTGTCTCTTGGAGGCTGGGTTTTTCAGTCATTAGCACTCCCACTTTCCACTCCCCTCACTCACTCTCTCTCTCACTTTTTTTCCTCTCTCTCTCTCTCTCTCACACACACACGGGCCTCTCCCTCTCTGTCGTACATGTGGTTTTCATTGAGGAGCTCAGAGCAGCAGGGCCCAACATCTCTCTCTCTTGTCTGTTTTTTTTCCTCCACTGCCTCTCTCCCTTTCTCTGCTGCACTGCGTCACATGGTCTTTCCTAAGGGGGGGGCATAGAAGACGATAACCCCCCCCCCCCACAAACACACACACAAAGGAACACAAGAAAAAAAAACATCACCACCTCCTACCCAGTGACTGCCAAAGCAGCACATTAGACGAAAACACCAGGAGAAAAACAGCGGTGACATTAGAATTAATGAAACAACATCACACACTTCAACCACGCCAAGTTTAAGTTTGTATCACGTACTTACACATCTATGTTGGCGTCTTTGTGGCTCTGTGTGCTGAGAAGCAGCGCGGACTGGCAGGTGCACACTCAGTGAAAGCTGGGCTGCCAGTGGGGACATCAGAAAACAACAAAACAGATATTAGCCACTTAACAAAAGGTTTCCATAATAACAATCATACAAATAATATACAGTATGTATGTTGTCTTAAGGTTATCTCTCCATTAGGCTTACTTCAGGAACTGAAGTTTGAATAGCTTTGTAAACTGATCTTTTCCCACAACAAAGTGCTTCTTTGGGTAGCAGCTTTGTGTCGTGAAGTTTCAGTTATTGTAGAGTAACCTGTAGTGTCTGGCTCACTATACTTTCCACATAGTTTTAATGCCAAATACTGACTAAAAACCTTTAACAGAAGACCAAGGAATTATTATGATTATAAAATGTAACCGTGGCTGGAAGATTTCCCTCTTCCTATCGATTCACATCTGATTTCGTTGGAAACATCCACTTCATATACGTCTCCTACAGTACTGCGCGTGAAAACTGGTTTACTTTATTCTCTTGTAAAACAGTCGACACCACCATCACACCACCTGTGATTGGCTTATCCAGCCTGGCTGAACTTGCCCTTCACGCGTTCAGAAACAAACTGGGCGTCTGCGTACCAAAGCCCTCATGCTCACATATTCAATGCACTGCCGTTACTATGGCAACCCTCTCAAATAAGTCTTGCTCGGTGGCACGTCAAACAAAAGGGCACTCCGGGAAGTGAGTACCGCCCCCCTCCCCTTCCAAACTCATGAAACAGAGCTACCGTTTGCAACAAACACAAGCTGACCTGAGCACAACCTTGACACTTTGATGGTCTTAAACCAACAACACTAAAAGTGCAAAGGCTGGATAACACGCAATAATAACTATTCCTCCTATAAAAAGTGAACTGTTATCAAAATTGTATTTTTATCACAACAGTTTGTGTCTTTAAGTCTAAATTCTCTAAATTCTCCCATAAACTAACACAGACACTGTAAATACTGTAAATAAATAAATTCAGCATTTATTTCTTTTTTTTTTACATTTATTTACATTTCTACTCGGGATTTACTGATACCACTTTTTTTCTGACTTGGTACTTGCTGATACAGAGTATTTAATATTATAATATTTTTGCAAAAAATAACTTGGGAGCGTGAGACCAATTCCTTGATTTTTGCTGTAAACTCAAAACATCTGGGTTTGACGGCAAAAGATGAAGAATATAAGACAAGAGATTATTTAAACTTTTATTTCCAGGTATTTACATCAAGAAATATGAAACAACTTAGAAGACAGCCTGGTTTGTAATGGAACACCAAATGATTAAATCCTTTGCCATACATCATGTTAGCAGAGCACAGGTTGCAGTCTGCTCTAGTTTTATCGTCATAGCTTATCTTAAAGTCTTTCCAAACTGCTGACATTGCAGCACACCAGCTCAGCTCACTTGAAGCTACGTAAAGTGGTATCAGGTACAGTAGTGCATCCATAATTTCTACAGATGGTCTCCCCTTCAAAGGTCCAAAAGAGAACCCTTGAAATAATCACTGTTTTTCCACAGCTTTGCAACCAATCAATCCACACATCAGGGGTGATTTGTGATCATTCTTGCTCAAGGTCACTTTTACATCCAGAGAAATGAGGAACTGAAATTGACAAGCTGTCAATGTGTGGATGAACAGTTTTAGAAAAATTCAAAACTCTGAAATGGAGATATTGGCTAATGTCAAAAAGCCCAATCTTCTGTAGATATGCCAAACAAGGACTCATGTGAGGCCAGTTTCTATGCGAAACAAAACTAAAAAGCAAATTTGACAAAGAACAAATAGATATTTGTAAGTACCTATTGTATAAATGTATTTGTAGAAACTGATTGAGTGTAGCCAAGGCGTAGGATTACTTACATATCTATCCTGCTTTGTAGAGGTCTGTGCGGTTGTCATCAAGGAAACCCTTTCCCCATCAGTGTCCACCAGTGTCAGAATATCAGATGGCTCGATCGTCTTTGAAGGAGAAAAGTGTGATGAGAGATGAAACGTGAGATGAAAAACAAAGCCCATGCATAATGTGTTGATATACTTAACCAGGTATGTCGTGACACCGTTCCCTCTCGGATCAGAATACGAATCTTGGTAAGACCAGGACTGCCATGCACTCCTGAAAAATACAAAGTAAAAACAGGGGGATATATTTGAGTCCTCTTCTGTACAATTTAGGATGTTTTTTTGCTTATTTTTTTCTCTCCTGCCAAATTGTCCTTGCTGAATTTGTGCACACAGGTTTGAAAAAATAATACATGTTACTCTACACACTCACCATTCTGCTGGTTGCTATTGATGCCATTATTTCTCTGCTTTGTCAAGAGTCAATTGCAGCAGGATGTGGTTTACAAACTTTTAGGCGACAGTAAAATGTCCATATTTAAGTATTTTTAAGTTGCTATAAGCTTTATTCATAATTTTGTTGTTACTATAATACTGTACAATTATGATTTTGGGGAAATACGGAGCTTCTATCACCCATGTGGACTACTGAGCTTTAACCAAAACACCTACTTTTCTCTCCCCCCAACCCACACTCTCACTCTTCTGTGCAATTGTGATTGGATTTGTTTATGTTCTATTGTAGAGTATGCATTTCAACATTGAACATGACGTTCGTGAGAAGCTAAAATTGTGAATAAGCTATATTAAAATACAAATGCGCAGCCCTACTGAGCATCCAAAGATATCCTTATTTAGCAGTAGAATCCACTTCTGAAACTTTTTATGGGCGCTTCTTGCCGTTTCCAGCCATAGTCCAAGTGTACGCAGCCTTCTTGCTTCACTAATGCTATGTAGTTGCTGTGCCTTTTCCTTCATCAGTCATGACATAAAGTGCGTAGGTCAGTGAGCAGCACGGGAATGCCGCAGGCGACAAGGAAACAAAACAATGCTGTAACTGAGAAACGCAGAGATAGTCATTATCAGTCAGTATCATTTGATGATTTGATGAGTGTGGTAGACAATGTTTTTATATTTAAAAGTTACACACTACAGCGTTTAGGCTCTATGTTTATACAGCTGAACCGGTTTAGTTTTACCTTGTGTAAAAAAACTAAAACGGTTTGAGGAAACTGGTTTCCAAGCTATTTATGTTTTAAAGTCAACTAGGTTGAGAGTATATTATAAACATGTCATATAGACTGAGGAGTAGATCTTGGGCTATGACCGTATCTAGTGGCAAGTGTCTAAATATCATCTTTCATGTTTGAACAATGCTAAAACCCACACCTGTACACTTCAGAAACACACGTTCAGATCACAACATGTGAGAGTCCTGATAGAGTCAGCTAAAACCGAGCCAGCTTACCTTTGACCTCATGCTTAAATGTACGACCAGCACTGGGCTGTTTTCATTTTTTGGATGCGGGGCATGCGCGCTTGCCCTATCGTGTCTGTATTGCTGTGTGTCTGTTCATTTTGGGAACTGACCCCTGAACCTCTTTCCACATTATGGTAGTATATTTCAGGGAGCCCCGAAACCTTCAGTTGATCAAGCTTGTTCTTTGTATAGTCAGAAACGTGCAACGTTCTCTGCGTTTGGTAATAATCCCGCCAGTTTTTCTCTATATCCTCCTCTTCCTTCTTGGCTTTGAAGAAGAGCTTACGTTCCTTCACCGATTGTTCGAGGCCCTCGTTAAAAAGCCTGTCTTTCTCTACCCTGATCTGCCTCTGTTCTTCGTCATACCTGTCTGCCTTCTCTATGTTTCTTCTAACGTGCTCCATGTGTATCATGTCAGCCAGCAACTCCTCCTTTCTCCTCTTGTCCTTGCTCATGATGATCTCATTGATTTGCATGTTTTCCGCGTGCATACGCAGGTCGTCGACTCGCTTCCTCTTCTTGTCCAAGATTATTTGCTGTCGCCTCCTCTCATTTTCCTGTCGGATTTGTTCCCCCTCCAACATTTTCGTCTCATTCTCACGTCTCTTCACTTCCAGGTTTTGCTCGATCTGCTCAATGATGCGCATCCGTCTGTCAATTCGAAACTGTCGCTGTCTCCTCTCTCTGTCCTCAATGGCCTCCCAATACCTTTTAATGGTCAAATTGTCCATATCTTCCAGATCCTTCTCCTCTTTAATAAATTTGTCCCGGAGCTCTTTATTCTCCTTCATCTTGGCCTCATTGAGGGCGTCATACTTAGCTCCAATAATGAGGCTGTTGAGGTTTCTGATATCATACTCCTGTTCCATCATCAAGTGATGGGCCCGACCTAATGTGCGCTGTCGAACTTTCTGGGCTATTTTTGCAGCGTCAGCACAGCTCGTTTCACAACGCCGCGTCGCCTCCAGCTTGTGCAACTTCATGGACTCTTCAGCTTGAATTAGATCCTCTCGAGTTGGAAGAATCTCAGACGGTGGAGGACCCTTGGGAATCCTGAGGTTGTGAATTATTGTGTCTTTGCTGGTTGTGGTGATGACTCGGACAAACTCCTGGTCTTGTGGTGTTGGTCTTTTTTTAGACGTGGGGGCTTTGGTGTGGGAGACGCCACCCTTTTGGGTCGTGGCTTTTTGTCTCATGCTCAATTTGGAGGTGGAGGCCTGTGTATGACCGGTGTAGCGGGGGGTACCTGTGCTGCCTGTTGATGTCATGAGTATAGACTTTTGCCACAGACATGCTGACTTGCCAAGATACTAAGTGGTGACATCAACAAATTGCTTTGATCTTGCCAGTGACATCATCATGTCGCTTTGAACTTGGAAGTATGTCATCACAATATGTGAATATGAGAGCCAATGTAATCAAAAAATACTTATTGTAAATATATAATGTAGATTATTGTAAATATGTTAAACTGTTCAAAAATTGTAATTTTAAATAAAAAGTTTTTGTTTTTCTTCATTTCAAATTGTTAATACACTTCTAACATGCAGTAAATTGTAAATAACTGCCTGATACTGAAAGTTATTCTGGAGAAATGGGCAAAAGCACTTAGTTACAGGACATTTTCTGGTCATTGTATGGTTAAAATAAGCAAAAGGGTTAGGTGTTAAAGGGTTATACTCAAACAGTCCTGTCGTTCACTTTCTTGACCTGCAGAAATACTCTTGAAGTCCCATGTAGGAAATGCAAGATAAGCTCAGCTTTATACTTTGTAAGGCCCACTGTCCACTCATTTGTTAGTTCTTATTTGCTTGTAAGCAGTCCCAGCTATATGCATGTTTACTCATTTGAATATTTAAAATTTTAATTTTCAACAACCAACACCGTTAAAGGAGGCAAAAAAAACCCTCAAAAAACAAGCTTGGCCTGAAAATATCTGAGCCACGAAATGCTGTTTCACTCAGTTTGAAAGCACAAAGACACAGTTAGATGTTCAAAGTTCAAGGTTTGTGACTCAAACATCAACATGTTTTTTTTTTTTTTTTTTTAGCTTGACCAAAGTCTATACTTTTTGCCAGCACTGGTTCATGCTCGACCACAGAGCAGGCTGTTGAGACTGAGGACACGAGGACGGTCGGTGTAACAGAAGAGGAGACGAGGGATAGAGGGCAAGATGGAGGCAGACCATCTGCCGTGGCAACCCTTACAGGGAGAAGCCAAAAGAAGAAGAAGATAAAGCATAGCATATTTGCCCCAAACCTTTAATCCAGCTATGTCTACATGGTTTGAATTTATATATTTTAGTTTGAAGCTGCAGATCTTGGGAGGGAGACAGTGCAGTTTGAAGTCAAATCAGCCTGGTTCTGTGTTCTGTCTCACTGATACACTACAACATATAGGAACTGTGTATTCTAGTTCTCAGTAACAAGAATCTGTGCTCAGTGCACAGTGGACAGCTGGATTAAAGAAAAGAAGAATAAATCACCATACAGAGATGACAACAGGCATGCACGAGGTGGTGTAGAGGAAAAAGAGTTCGGATTCCTTCAGTCTGTGAGCTCTAGTGTCGTCAAAGTGAAACCATGTGGGAGTCGGGAAAAACGTGGTGAAAGTTAATGAGATTTTGAGCAGGCACTAAATTTAACAGCACTCGTTGTACTTTTACGATGACCTCCAGCAGGCTGGACACGATGACACCAAAAGACTTTACAGCCTGGGTCACTGAGAAGGAGCTGCTTGGGTTGTAGTCATGAAGTCTGTTGAGAGACATCATTTCTGATTACAGTGCACACACTCGTATTTTCACGGTCATTTTCATGAGTTGGAAAATCAAGCTTTCTTCTGTGCATGCAAAACGCTTATTTATCACAAGATTTAGTTTACAACGTGGTTAAAATCTGACTCAACAGCGTGATAATTGCAATTGGACTGGTGAAATAAAAGGAACAATGCCACGGATGCTACCAGCTATGCTCACTACAAGAATGTCCACCTATAAACTAAAATGTTCATTCCACAGCCTCCAACTGGCCTCACAACCACAGATTAATATGTAACTGAAACACCCCAGGACCGCCACATCTGCTTTCTTCACCTGAGAGATTTGTGTGACATGAGCCCCCGTAGACGCCTGATGAAACAGTTGGTTTGCATAGCTACAGAATGTGTGCTCGAATGGTCGTAAAATCTCTCGGGAAAGTTCACCAGAATGCTCGTTGGTCTCACCAGGGTCTGAATTTGACTACTTTATGTCGTCATAACCGCCTTGATTAGGCAAATGCTCTCTTTCAGCGGTGTATAGTGGATATAGCATGATGAGATCCTCAGCCATATTGTCATTCATCAATATGCATTAATGCGTACAGTAAATTAAACTAATAAACCATTTTTATTCTCTGTGGGATGTGTAGTAAACTTGGTGATATCTCAGGCTGGTGTGGAGTGTTACTGAAAAACAGGACAAACATGCCCCCTACTGACCTGACCCTTCATTCACATCAGAACAGAAGACGATCAAGAGCTTTATCTGTTTTAGGCAACAATTGGTTTCAGCTCTGGGCACAAAATGTCTCTCTCTAACAGAAACTTGGTACAGACATGTTTTCTTGTTAGGTGGACGTTTGAGAGTCATTGTGTCCTCTTCATTTGGTCTTTTTGTCCAGCTTGATGAACATTTGCTGATTGAGAAGCAGTTTCACCTCTGAACAACACTTCTTTTATACTATATTCTTCTCTCCCCCCCCCCCCCCCCCACATTATTCAGCCTGACTTATGGCAGAGAAATGTTGGCAGCTTCAATTCAACATAATATATAATACATATCAGTTACCAGGGAGTTATGTTGGTTACGTGTATTATTTAGTTTTTATCCAAAAAACACGCTTTTCTCATCTTCTCAGCATTTTCCTCAGGCAGTACCATCTGTTTATGGATAACCTTTTTGTTTCTTAAATTTCTAAAAATGTAACAAGATTTCATTGTGTTTTAGAGCCATTTTCACAGTGTCAAGCTGATTTTTTACAATTATTAAGATAATATCTCTAAACAAGTTTATTTTTGGTCAGGATAATCATGACAAGAAATGTTTTTATGAGTCCAAGGCTTATCATTTTCAGGTCAGGCTATTGGCTGACCAATCAACCCAGCAACACAGGTTCCTTAACGTTCTTTAATGATCAATTGTTGGAGTTACAGGTGGGTCAGTGGACATGTATGGGTGTATGTGTGGTCCTACAGTAAATGAAAAAGAAAAGAATTATATATTGTAGTATCCAGTGATCATAATCTACTAATAACATTAACGGCATATAATTATTAATCTTAAATAATCACCAAAAATATACAAATGAAGTTAGACTTAAACATCCTAGGTAAATCACCAGTTTAACTGGCTTGAACAGCATTACAATAACTCAAAACACATCATCCCTGAGTAACTTACCAAAACACAGTATTTTATGGTCCATGTCGCCATCTAGCGGACAAAATAAATCACTGCAGTACTCGAGACGACCAGACGGCATTTAACCGCGAGTGAAACAAAACATGCATTTCTGGATCAACACAGTTAAACTAGCGAAAATACAACAGCCAAACAGCAAGAAAAAAAGACCATTGACTTATAATGACAGTATTCACTGTCCAACAAGGCAGGTAAACTCACGTTTCTGCATGAACGCACACGGCTGGTATCCACCATAGTTTCACCACACCTCTGAATCAACGGACCTCCTCGTTAAGAGAATATGACGTCACATAGGTATGGAAAGCATACTAGGACAAACTAAAACGAAAGTCAAAGGTGTAAATGGGCTAGATAAATAATACAACAGAAAAACAGTAGACTTTCCTACACATACAGTTTTCACTTTCTTAAATAACTGATAGAAATATTAAACCTTCTTTACAATAGATTGTTGTGTACCTGTTGAAGTTACTGGGAAACACAACCATACATGACCATGTCTTTATTGTGTACATGATAGTTTACAGTTTAAAGAGTTTCTCTTTACTAATGAACTAGGACACGATTAAACAGCATGAATAAAAACTAGCAGATCCTGAAGAGCAGGGCAGGAACCTCAGACAGGACTTCCCCTTAGTTTAAAGTTAAAGTTAAAATGATGCCAGAAAAAAACCAAAAAACATTACTGGTCAAGTTTTTAATGACAGTCGCTCACTGAGTCGCCTGATGGTCCCCCAATTGGAGGACTCTGACGGAGTCTGTGCAGCCTATTTTCAATAAAGATCGCGAAAAAAGTGAATTTTGAAGCTAGGCATCAAATTTTTCAGCGAAATCTGGGCTACAAGGCTGTCAATTTTAAATGTGACAAACACATCGCAAATAACACCTACGCATCAAACTTTGTAAGTACCGCTGCATCAAAATTTATTGCGCATTTCTGGATCTGACACTCCGCCATCTTGTCCAAAACAAGATGAAACCAAATGAGAGCTGAGACTCTGCTGTTTCCAACAGTGTATGTCAAAGCAGTATAGGCCAAAGAATACAGACAACAGAAAGTGTAAAACTGCTCTTACCTTTGATGTTTCTCCATGAAAAATGTATCTTTCACCGCAAACAAAGCGCTCCCCGGTTAAACCGACTCCCTCTGTTACATTCAAACGCTTCTGGGCGTCTCCAGGTGACATCATCACGTTTTGAGAAGCATTACCCTATCCTAAGGCAGCAGCCAGGCGCGTCTCTGTTGCTTCTCATTGGCTAACAAAACTGTCAATCAAAATTCGGAGACGACAGCATCCTTCTATTGGCTGTAAGAAAGCCAATGAGATGTCGTCCATTCATTTAGACCATTCCCTCGCTGAGATACAGGCCAGAAAAGAGAGATAAGTCTCAATGGACCCATCTGCTGTTTGTTTTTCAAATGGAAAACATATTAAACTTTTGCAGGAACTTTAAAACAATGCCATAAATAGTTTTATTGAACATTACTAGTTATATGAAGGTGAAGAAAGTAGTTTAATACATGGTTTAGATACAAATGGCACAGATGTTTCCAAAATGTGCCAAATGAGTCCTGGAATTTTTGCACTAAAATCTCTCTAATTTTGCTTCACTTGATCAAAGTCAAACTTTGCAGAGATTATTTTCACAGATTGTACTTGATTTGAGTGAGTTTAGAGCTGATTCTCCATCATTCCAGAGAGATATTCATCATTATTATATATTTTTTTTCAGGCGAAGCTGAATTATTTTCATTTTTTTTCTGTGCCATCTTCATTTACTCTTTACCAATAACACTTACACTGATATTTACACATCTTAACAAATCCCACAGTTTTTTCCTTTACTATGACACCAAAAGTATTAAAATAGACCTTGTGGTTGCAGAGATATACTTATTTTATTTGAGTATATCCTAAAAAATAGGCTTAGGGCTTAATTGGTTAAACATTCCTCTGTGAGCGCTGGCAGCTGCTCCAACATGTGCTGAAGTTAGAGCAGGACACCTTAGGACGCCATGACATCATCAACGTAACGTCAGCATCACACACACCAGCTGCACAACGGATAATCATCAAAGCTATTATTAAAACAGTCGTAGAATTTGGGATTTAAAGCTGCACTAATCAATGTTTTAATCGGCCTCTTTCATGCATGTAGCTCCTTGCTTTAGTCATCTAACCCATGACGTTTACACTATATTTTCTTTTCAGCAGCAGCTGTTTTCATTTAAAGCAGCTTTAGTAAACCTCCGTCTATTACGCCGTCTATTTCCTGATAAAGCTGGCGAACACAGTGGAGCTCTAGCCAATAAAAAGTTTTTAGAAGTTTGCTTATTAGCCACTTAAAACATGTTCCGCTGCGTAATTTAAATGAAAATATCAAATTAACCAATCACATGGCAGCAATTAAATGCATTTGGGCCTTTAGAGCAGAAAGAAAAAATGATCTAAGTGACTGAACGTGGCATGGCTGTTGGTGCCAGATGTGTTCTGTGGTCTGAGCTTCTCTAGTGGCATATTTACACACAGCCATATCTTTACAGAGAATGTCCTGAAATGAGCAACAGAGAGTGCCTTCGACTGATGTCAGAGGGTCTGGGGGAAATGATCAGACTGGTTCTAAACGATAGAAACAGTAAAGTCACAACAGTAACTCAAACAACCACCTGTGACAAGCAAGGAATGCTGAACCAAAAAGAAGTTGAACCCTGACGCAGATCAGCTTCAACGGCAGAAATACACACCAGTCACTTTATTAGATATACATCATGGGTCCTCTCTGGAATCTAACTAATGCAAATAATAATAAAAATAAAAAGGTGAACAATGCTTTTGGCCTAAATGAAAAGAGCAAAACAACAGACATTGTTTGCTCTGTGATATGTTGTAAAGTCATAAACATTAACACTGAACAAGTTTAAAGCTCTGGTTAATGTGTTTTATACGAGCACATTTTAATGTTAATGTTGTGTTTTGCCTTTTGCTTAATTTCAGCAGATGTTCCCCTGTGCCTTCCCTTTTCTCTTCTTTAGTATGACACTCACTTTAACATGTTGTGCTGAGCAGCTGGTTGTTTTTATGATGATTTGGCCAGCAGCACTAAGTTACAGGCAAATGTACGGTCAAGCGTGAATGTCTTGTTTACTGGTTTGTGTCCAAGGCTGGAGGCAAATGAACTGTGGAAAACTGCACCTGAATGCAACAGGAGAGGAAAAACAAATCAAACGGTTGTTTTGTCTGTGTAAAATACCAGTCAGTCTGCTCAAGACTGTGAATTCCTTCACACCCTGTTTTTTTTTTAGTGGGAGCCTTGGTGAAGTCACATGATTCAAATATAACTCGGTGGGGGCATCTCTTCGCATTCCCATGGAGTCTGAGAGGACAAAGTTAGCTGCAGAGGAAACTCTAGAGGGCCCAGTGCCTCGGGGTCCACAGCAGACCAGAGGAGCAGCTCAGCGCACCATACAAGGAGTGTGAGGGCATGTCTGCGTGTGTGTGTGTCACCCGAAAACCAGCAGTGAATCAATGAAGAATTAACAGGCACTTAATGGGTTTAGGAAGTGATAGTAATCAGCTCTGTGATGGGAGCTGGTCTGTATGGATGATGATGTTGGTAAAACTGTTTGTTTTCAGAAGAAGAAGAACTGAAGAAGAATTCTTTAGCTTCATGATTGTGGCCCGCGCACATTCAGGTCCTCTCAACTTTAGATCCCATACTTTTAAAAAATGAATATGTGTTTGTACAAGAATAGTTATATGGGTAATTCACAAATATTATTTTAATATGTTATCAAAAAAGTCACATTGAAAACACTTAAACAAGAAAACTAAACAGCCACTGTCACATTATGTCAGTTATCTCCTGTTAAGTAGACCAACAAAGAAAGTCAAGTTATACTGTGTCACCTTAAGTGCTGCTGCTGCTGCTGCTGCTGCTGATATAGGGATTTAATCCCAGTTTGTGGAAGAGTCTCTGGTTTCCTGAAAATCAGAACAACAATTTGCAAGAGTTTTTATTTTCCGGTCAAACATTTGTTTATCACCATGAGTCGAATGAGAGTCGTGTCACAAAATCCAGGCTCCAGCTGTATGAGTCAGCTAGAGCTCTGTCTGAGCTGTAGAAGCTTGGGTTCATCACCTGCTCCTGAGTGATGTTTAACGAATCAGGAAACATGTTGGAGAACGGCCCTAATTCTGCAGGTATGTGGGTTCTTTTTTACTGAGGATCCTTAATCCTATAATCCTATCAATACAGTTTCAAGATGGATGTGTTTGTGAAAAAAAAGGCATTTAAATAGTGTACATTACCTTTTTAATAGGCTGAATGTGACGAACCATCAGTTGATTGAGTGAGATATCATTTCTGCTTATTAGGACCCGAGCACTCACACAACGGTGCAAGGACGTATTGGAGTTCTTATTTCTGAGGGATCACATTTTTTAGGCGACGAAAATTGGGGGTCTTGCATATTCAAAAGTGCGTAGCTATGGCAACCATTGCCCTTTCGCTATTTAACAGGAAGTGGCCTGTAACGTTGCTGTACATTGACCGATCTGCTCGAAACATCATACATGAGATAAGAGACCTGTCCAGAAAACATCAGTATGTGAAAACTAAGTCAAGGAAATAGCGCCACATACTGGCAGGATGGCGACTGCGAGGGCCTGCACAATGCTGCTTGCAGCTTTAATTGACAATTGATTTCCTTTTTGCATCAAAAAGTGGAGATATGGGCTAAACCTATATATCTATATCAAAACAACAAGCAAAAACTATATATTATACAAATTTAAATCTGTATAATTTGTGAGTGTTTTTGCTTGTTGTTTTGTTTACTACCATACATTTGCAGGTACTGATTACATAGTTGATATTATATCATTAATTATGGATACATATAATTGGCTTATGTAAATGCTTTTTAAAATGATTTAGAATACTAATACTAAATTTAAATACAAAACAAACACAGACATTTTAATTTGTATCATGGCAAAGTGTTAAATAACCATGACATTAAAATAATTAAAAATAATGTAAGTATTGCTTCATCTTAACATTGTGAATGTGAAAATGGTGAGACAAAAAAAAAGGACAAAACAAACAATACTCATTTACTTCCACAGTTGACTTTATTCTGGTTTATTCCACATTTCATATTTCATTTTGTGAGAATGTCTCCCTGAATGTGTGGAGCTTAAGACTTGGTGTCGCGTGTCGGTGTGTGAACCTGCAGAAACTCTCGACATTCTCCTCCTCTCCCCTCCAGAGAAAACAAAGTGCAAAAAAAAAAAGGAACCTTCAGACACCTTCAGAGTAATTTTCCTCTCCGACAAACTAACCTGCTTAGTGATTTAAAGAAAACTGAAAAAACAGCCACCTGGGTCAACCAACAGATACAAGACACGTGGAGTTCATACAAAGAGAAATGACAAAAAAGCGGCATTGTTTGGTGTTTAGGCAGTCTCGAACATCTTCTTCCTGTCTGCCTTATCCTCAATGTTCTTACGCCAGTCACCCACTGCTTCTGTAGGCTGCAGATAGAAGGGAAAGAAAAAATAATCTATTACAGTAATCTGTAGATCTAAGTAAACTCTTAAAATCATTATTTTACATTCACTAAATGTCTTATCATCACCAGTCACTTTGAGGTTGAAGTGACAATTTGAAATATTACGTTTTTGGCTACAAGTGCCACAATCTGCCAATCGCAGATAGATAGATAGATAGATAGATAGATAGATAGATAGATAGATCTACACCATCTACACCCAAAAGACATAAGTTAGTGGACAGTGAAAGAACATAATTCCATCCAAACCTCTCACACATCACTTGCTTACACACTGAACTCACCTCCTCTTTGACCTCCTTCTTGACCTGCTTCAGGTTGGCCCTCAGGTCCATGTTGACCGTGTGCTTGGAGCCCAGCAGAGCCTTCAGCATGGAGTCAGCAGACATACGGACCTTCTTCAGAGCGGGTTTCTTCACACCTCTCAGGTCCACCACTTTGATATTCAGGTCTTCAATCTGGGAGACAAAACAAGTCGCTAGATGAGTTTGCTGATCTTGAGGAAGTTTCTGGTGCTGCGATGCTGTCACGGGAATTTTACCTCCTTGTCGGCCTTCTGCACCTTGGAGTGTGCGTCGTACCGCTCCTCATCAAGGGTGTCGATGAGGGCATGGAGCTTCTTGCAGACTTCCTGAAATACAAACACGGTTCTCATTGGAGTGTGTTTACATATCTTTAGCCGTCTGATTCATATCTGAGCCAAGCCAAAAAACGCTGTGACTATCTATGCCACAGTGAAAATGATCATGAAAGTAAATGTGAATAAAAATCTATTTTTAACACGAAACTGAAGACCACTAGATGGACAGACTCTGTCCGTAGCAAGTGTTCCACATTCAGGGTAACACATTTTAGTGTCTTTCCATCAAACACTTCATTAGCATTCAGCAACTCTGTGTTTCTAAGCTTTGTTGGTGTAATTATGGGGAGGTAAGTTTAACAAATTCACAATATAGTCAGCAATTTTAAGTGACAATAGTGTACAGACAATATTAATGAAGAAAACTTGAAAGTGTGACATTTTCAGATGTTTGTATTTGTATGTTTTGTTTTGTTCTGATTTCTTAGCAGATTTATGAACATTAATTTACAAATGACATTATGGAGCATTATTTTATAAATAAATTGTGGTTTTTAAGTAGCCTAACATCCTGTATTTGTCTAGTGCTGGTTGTCCTCACAACAATGACCAGTTTCCTTTGTTCGATAGAACATCTGTACGATAAACCCTTCACTCTCTGCAACACCTGTCATCTAAACGTAAACAAAGAAGCTTAAATCATGTTAACCCATTAACTCAGTTTTTTTTGTCTTCTGATCAATGAAATGAATGTTGAGGAAAAAGAAGCAAAACTCTCCAGAAAACCTTGAGCTTGTTGCTTCCACAGACACAGCTGCATGAACGAGGCTTCTTCTCCCCCAGATAAAAAATCCCTTGCTCTTAAATTCTAACTGAAGCTCATAGTGATGCTTTTCCTCATCAGAAGACATTTGTGCTCCTCTCACCATGAGATGGGCCGTGTCTCCACTTGTGTCTGGGGGGGGACAGTGCTCTGCCATGTAGGCCTCTTTTGCCGCGACATCATCTTTCTTCTCCTGCTCGAGCCAGTTCTGAGCGATCTGCAGGATCAGACTCTGCAGGACAAAGAACACACACACGTGCAAATGATCGTGAGTAATGTAACTCGGAGGTTATGGGTTTGGTTCCCTACATGCCGATGGGCAGCGTGTAAATGGGTATGGATGATAAGTGATAGAAAATATGCTGAGTGAATGGGTGTGAATGGCAAAACTGTAGTGTAAATCAGCTTTGAGTTATCAAGACTGGAGTACTATATAAATACAGACCATTTACCAATTAATTTCTCTGATGATCTGTGCTATAGCCCATTAGAGCTGTATCACCATGAGTAGTAGTAGTTGAGTCTAGCTCTAGTTGACCAGTAGATCTAGAGCAGATCAAATTGGTCAACACTAATATTTTTGAAGCTCCTATGCTCAGAAAATCCCCCAAAATCTTTTCAACAAGGCCGTAAGAAATGTGTTTTTGAAGTGTTTGGGTTACCTTCAGGTGATGCCTGCGGCTCGATGTCATCTTTTTCCTGTTTGGAGACAGGATGTGTCACACGTCAGTTTATTCTACATTCTGTGTTCATGGTGTTAAAAGCTTTTTTAGCACAGGAATAATCGAGGTCATTTGTATAAATGTGATGGATAAGCTGTTCAGCCGCTCAGACTTACTCAGACATCCTTGCTGTATTTGTGGTTCACGACCTGCACGGAGAAACACAGAAACACACTGAGGGGAGGAGAGAGTGGCAGTCTTTTTGACCTCAGATGATCATATCAGCAGGGCAGTGTGGGGTTCTCTGAGATCAGCATGTTCTACAGCTATGGTGAAGAAGGATGGACAAGAATATTTGCGCTGTAACGCGATCTGAGGCCACAGCTGAAGAGCAGCGACGTCAACTGAACTAAACTGGGAAACTTGGGATCGAGTGTCGAGTCTAAACAGTTTACGGCCTGATCGGGCGAAGGGTTAATTTGGAAAATTATCCACAGGAATGTTATTAGCTAAAGATAAAACAGTTTTTTTTATCTTGAAATTACTTTTATAGTAAAATATGAGGCTCACATCCGGTGCTGTGTTTTAAATTTGTTCACTAGTAAAACATTTTAAGAGATTTTTTTTTGTGAATCTAAAAAAATGCTTTTGAGAAGCTTCAATTGAACAACTTTGCAATCTTTATAACTTAACAAAAGATATGTCCAGCAAACATATTCTATACATTTTATTACTTAATATTCATCTGAATTACAAGTTAATTAAAGCAGTCAGGTGTCATTAAGTCTGTCCCATTGTGACACAAAGTAAAATCTCACAGCTTTAAACACGTTCTCTGAGACCAAAAAGCGGCACACATTTAAGGCATTTAATTTTAACAGTCACACACTGACACCTGTTAAAATGATCTTTTGTGAAATTGTCACAAAAATTTAGAATCACTTTTTTTTTTCCTCTCTTTGAATTCTTAAGGCCTGGTGACAAAGTGGCATTTCAGCTGTCTGAGAGTGACAGTCGCCCGCTAACACTGAGCGCTGCAAACACTTCGAGGCTCATAAAACACACCACTGGAGGTGAACACGTCTAATGAATTTCGGTCTGTCAGCTAAGGTCAGATGTCACTGTAAACATGTGGAAAGTGAGTTCAGGATGTCACGATGGGTCAAATGTAGAGAAACAAAAGCCTAAGATCCTGTCTTTTTTTTAAAAGGCAATGGTGCCTGGTTGACATGAGGCTGCAGCTAAGATATTTTTTTTTGGATTGCTTTGTTTGTTTATTTGGTAAAGTAAAAGATGCTGCTCTCAGAGAGGAGATTTGAAAAAAACAAAAACAAAAAAAAGACAACAAAAAGTACGATTTCTCACCTGCAGAGAAGAGGAAGAGGACAAGACACACTTGGTGGGAGAAAAGAGGACACTGCCAAAGCCACAGACAGTGAAAAATGAAATAGGGTATATATGGTGGGTTGCGATGCCTCAGCAAATTGCCCAGATCCTCTTTAAGGAAATGGATTCCGAGTCAGACCAATGGGCCGACGAGCTCCTGAAATACACCCCAGCCCAGCCCCACTCTGCTAACCGCCCTCTCTGCAGTTTATCTGAAGCTTTGAGGATGCACATTTGCAGTTTTTTGGGGTGGAGTGTGAGAGTTACGAGAGACAAAGAAACCCAAACTGAACAAAGTGAGGCCAGTGTGACACTCCTTAAGACTCCTGAAGCCTCGGGACTCCTCAAAAAAATACCCACTTGAATTTAGCAAGAAGTTATTTCAGTTTGTGAACAGTGATTTCAACCACAATGGTGTCATAAGATAGGGAGATATTGTATTGTCATTATGTTAAATGTAATGAATTTAATGTTTTCAAAATCTCCTGGACAAATATGAATCTTTTTTTTCTTTTACTTCATCGTTCTTGATACAAATACAAATTGCAAATTGTCGGAAACTTTATGTCCCAATCCTAGTTCAGAACTTTCTCTTTATTTTCAAAGTAATAATTCTACATTTTTGAGAAACAGAACACGAGATAATCGGATAATTGGACTGGATATCAATTTCATGTTTGTGTACTGAGGGGGGCCGGTCATGTGAGAAAAAAGTCACCTTTTTTTTTTAAGAAAAATATTTCAAAATAATATTTAAGATGACATTTCACTCAACTAAAAGTGTTTATTTTGATGTGGAACGACAAATAGTTCACAATATAAACAAATTTATGATGCAAAACTATTCCATTAATAAAAAAACATAAAGAAAGAAAAGTTGTTATCCCTCAGCATCATAAACTAACCTAACAATATAACCTGTTTTTTTAAGTGTTGTTGCATGAGGTTCCACCACATACCCAGCTCTGAGTTTGCTGTGTCCTCACTGAAACGCTAATGGCTAATTGACAAAAGGCTCACCTAATGAAATCGAAGCCCGCTTACATGTAAGTCTATGATGTCTTATCAGTCGATTTTACTGCTGCTCACTGTTCAACAGCCTTTTCCAACTGGAACCTGAAGTTTGTGACTCGGTAAACTACTCACACCTAAATCCATAGTCCGTGTGGCACACAGGAGTTGCTCCGTTGCTTCACCAGTAAAATATTCAAATGACTCTGGTGTTTAAAATCCATCTTTCAGATTTACCTAAGTGATGAAACTTAACAAAAGAGGCAGCAGTCAACCAGCAACTCCAGTGTCACTGCAAAAGCTAAATAATCCAGATTTTCCCTTTAGGAATTGGTACGGGAGAGTGAGCGGTTTACAAATCTCAGACTTTTTTGGATAGCGGAGACTTAAGAATGTGCATATTTTATTATTAATTGGCTAAAATTTCTGTCCTGAAGCAAAAAAAATATATAATTGTAATAATATTAAAACTATGCATAATCTCATTGAAACCTCACTCTTTACACTGGAAGCAATAATTTGACAAAAGTGTTTTTGACTCAAAGTCCTCAAATGTATTTATTTATTTTTTAACATAGCTGTCATCATCCTAATAGCCAAAATTGAATTCCTTGTGTTACAGAAAATTCAATGTATCTAAGAAATCACTGGTTTCCAGGGTTTTGAAATACTCTCAGTATATAATGCTTTAAGTGATAAATAAAGAATAATTAAAACGCGGAAATAGCAAAAAATTTAATCCTTATCTCAAAACATTTATTTATTTAAGACTCCATGAAAACCTGCACATACCCTGTCAATTTTAGTTTTGTTTTTTTTAAATATAGCTTTGTTTCAGTTCAGTCTCTTTGGATCAAAATCAACTTGATGGTAAAAAAGTGTTGAAAATATTGTCCCTCTCTGTCCCACGGGGGCTTGGAGACGCATTTAGTCACTCAGACCTCAGAGAGAAATGTCCCCCTGGCTGTTATCCTCGCCAGACCATGAGAGCTTTAGGAAGTCTCAAACATCTTCTTCCTGTCGGCCTTATCCTCGATGTTTTTACGCCAGTCGCCGGCTGCCTCTGTTGGCTGGAGAGACAACACCACACAGCGGAGTATCAGCTGAAGCTACAGTCTAAATGTGTTTAACTTTGCTGGATTAGCCTCAGCCTTCACCATGGTTTTGTTTTGTTTGTTTGTTTGTTTTAAATATTGGACTGGTCCTCACCTCCTCTTTGACCTCCTTCTTGACCTGCTTCAGGTTGGCCCTCAGGTCCATGTTCACCTTGTGTTTTCCTCCCAGCAGAGCCTGCAGCATGGCGTCAGCAGACATACGGACCTTCTTCAGGGCGGGTTTCTTCACTCCAGCCAGGTCAACCACTTTCAGCTTCAGGTCCTCAATCTGGAGAAGAAGAAACATTTCCAGTGTGTGACTTCCAGTGTGAAAAACGACAAAAACATTCTGCTGAAAATCGTACCAATATCTCGCGTCTCTGATCTAGCACAGAAAAGTTTCTCTCATGCCTCTCACCTCCACGTCTGCCTTCTGAACTTTGGCCTCGATGTCGTACCTTGCCTCGTCGATTTTGTCAATGGCCTGGTAGATCTTTTTACAAAGTTCCTGTCGACAAACAATCAAACCTACATCAGAAGTTACATTGTTCTTCTACCTAGTTCAGCCTCACTTTTGCCTTTTCAGACGGCATCGCTTGCTCTCAGTACTGGAGAGAGCAATGGTATAACATCCAACTGAAGGATATCACCATACCAGGTCTACATTCAATATCACAAGCTGTCTCACCACTAAAAGTGTCAAGAAAAGGATTGTCTGAATAAAGAAATGGGCATCTTTCAACATAGGATTTTTAACAGTAGCATCTCGATGAATATTGTTGTCATCTCACCATGAGAGCAGCATGGTCTCCACTGAGGTCGGGGGTGGGGCAGTTCTCGGCCATGTAGGCCACTTTCGCCTCTTCATTTTCCTTCTTCTCCTGCACAATCCAGCTGGCAGCAATCTGCAGCATCAGACTCTGCACACCGATGAAAGCTTTTAAGTGACGAAAACTTCGAAAGAAAGGGAAGAGAGGTTTTTGTATTCACCTTCAGGTGATGCCTGCGGCTGGACGTCATCTTCTTTCCGCTTCGAGACAAAGATGACAAGGTTACGATCAGAACTGATGGGACTCTTGTCTAGTATTTACATGGTGGAATTTGAACGTCCACTTTGTGCTCTCATGGGAAGTTACAAGAACAATGATACATTACCACAATATCCACATATCACCGCATTTTATTTATCTGTACCTAAACCAAAGCGCAGAACCTTTTTGTTTTGCATAGGTGTATTATTATTTATTATTATTATTTTAGTGTATAGCTTCGTGCAGTGCAAACTTTTTATACCAAGTACCACCTGAGAAAATGTTGAGCATCTTCAAGTAAACAAAACACCGTTATGACTCAGCGTTAAAATACAGTGGTGTAAATCGGCCGAGCAAAATCAGCTACGGACTCTTCATATATAGCAAACTTAGATTAAGATGCAGCGAGAGATGAGGTGACTCTGATAATTATTTTTTTTTGTTATTTCTTTGCACTCCGATCACATACCCTCCAAGTACCACCACAGGAAGCTTGTGTTCCACTGGTGGTACACATACCACAGTTTGAGAACCATGGGCTTAGTGAACAGGTTAGGCAGAGGTAAGTTTACAAACAAATTAGTGACGTGTGGAGTTTAGAAAGCTTGTGAAAGAAATGTGTGATGACAAAGCACACTGGCTTTCCCTTTCCATCATGCTAAACTAACTTGCAGCTGTCAAATGAAGCTGCAGGCTTCCCAGCTGAATACTACCACCTTGTGACAGAAAAGAGCATAACAGGACATAACAACCGTCTCAGTCCACTGTAAAGACGAGCTTGGTAATTGGTATTATTTGTCATTGCACAATTCTGGTCACTATTTCATGCAACAGCATAACAATAAAAGAGTAACCACTGATAACAATGACATATTTTCTCTTATATTAAACTGAATGTGAAACGCATGTTTCTGAACCCATGTGGTTTTACATTTGTGGAATGCTGTGGCCTTGAATGTACGCACAGATATACATTAGTCCTGATTGTAACTTGCAACCAGAGACTAAATAAATAATGCTGTAGGAATAAATAAATAAATACAGCAGATCCCCAACAACACCAACACTACAGTTTGCTAAATTTCTTGCAGATCAGAAATGTTCATGGTCGTAAAACAAACTGAAACCATTTGAAAAGGCGGTAATAGAAATGATTATTATTGTATATGATATGGCCACGTCAGCGTGTTCCTCTTCAAACATGCCAGTGACACGTACAGCTGCTGTCATCTGAGGCGAAAGGTCAACCTTTAAACTGAACTGCTGCGGTCACACGTGTTCACATCACTTTACATGAAGATCCAGATTTTTTTAATCCTGAGTTGAAGAGCTCATTAACAACTGGAGTGACTGTCGTGAAATTGTGTGCAGATAATAACTTGTCCAACACTTCATTGTAAAATTAAGACTAAATTGAACATGCTAACTGTTATTAGTATCAAGTTTTCCTCTAATGATTGTTTGGCCACTTGTGATATTTTGTTTTTGATAAATACTACAATATAGTCATAATTTCAAAGTAATAAAACTAGTGTTTAATCCATGAATTATAGTTACATACTAGGCCAGCTCATTCAACTCATATTTATTTGGGTATGAATTTAGCTTTTTCCATAATTACATTTCTCTGAAATCCAAAAGCTGCATATAAATGCAAGTGAACAAAATGGTTTACTATAACTTATTGTACCATTAGTACAAAATATATATTTTTATCCCAGATCAAATTTTTTTTTAAATTTCTAATAGTCTTTTATTTAACAGAGGCACACTGACTGTTTACTCCTGTGATAACACGTGTTATTAGTCCTAGATGTTGTTTATGATCATATTTGTGCATGTGCATACATGTAATATTTCTTACGTCCCTATTTAGGATCTATCCTAGTTTTTGTATTAAAAAGAAATCTTTTCTGGAAATTACTGGGAAGCTACAACAGAACCCAGAAAAAAACTCATCCCCTGTCATGGTACTAAACACATTTAAAGACCTGCTCCAACTGTCTCAGAGCAGAACGATAAAGCCTATTGCAAAGTTCCATGACACTAGTTTTGTTTTTGAAAGTGGCAGACGAAGAATGTACTCACTCAGACATTGTGGCTGCTTGTGATCTTCACACTCTGTTCGGAGACAAAAAAAAGTTTCACATCAGCAAACAGGTTCCACGCTGACTCTGAATACTCTGTACTGAATTGGACATGAATAGATGTCCTCAATATGATTGCCTGAGGACACCTTTTCACCTCCTGCAGGAAAAGTGATACGCTTTACAATCATGGAAAACCTGTTGCCAGTAATCACAAACTGGCTAATTTTGGATGGGCGGGGCGGGGGGGTCACATGCCGTGCAGCCTTCGAGGGGAACAGTTGCACCCTCAGAAGACATTCTGCCTGGAATTTGACTTCTTATGAGGAGTCAAAAGATCTTAGCACGGACTGCCTCCAGCGGAGGAACCAAATGTGTGCAAAGCACACCGCGAGGGTCGTTAACACCAATTCCAACATCCTGCCGGCATGCAAACCATCGGCATGACACGGGCGTGTCCAGAAACTGCTCAGATCAATAACACATAGAGTCAGACATCATGAAACTTTCATCAAACATAGACACTGAAGCTTTGTGTTATGTTTGTTGAACAGCAAATACTTCTTATTAATATTCAGACACTTATTTAACATTGGTGGCACTATTAACATCTATTAAGATCTTCAATTTATCTCTCTGCAAACCACTAACAAAACTTTGTAACAATGTAATGAAATCTCCATCGACATGAAATCAGAGAGATTTACACAAACACCAATTCTGTCCAATCACGTTGCAATGCATGCATAATCAATATGTGAATAACTGTGTGTTTCTTTAAACTCAACTGTACAATTAAAACTAAATGAATTAGGGTGCTATTGTGAGATTGTTTGGAAAAGTATTTGCAAAGTGCAGATTTAAGGTGTTCATGATTAAATACAGCCTAAATGAACTTTTTGTTTTACATTCAAATTTCAAAACTAACATTTTCACCCACACCATGCAAGCTAACTGAAAAACACCCAAAGCAATGCATCTGCAACAAGTCAGAACCCATTAAATAAAACAAGAAAATGACTCATCTGCTAGTTTTACTTCATACATTAGTGCAAATTTCAACCTGCCTGTGCTGAATGTCCTACAGTGTCCGTCCAAAGAGTCTCTGCTGATGTCTTACTGGCTATAACTCCTCTCTGCATCTACCTCCAGACTAGCCTCAAAGGTCAGAGGTCACACCTGGAGCACCACCATTAAAAAGAAAACAGTCCGCTACAGTTCAAACCACCTCTGCCAAATAAACCAGACCTCAGTGTGACTCTGATACGTTTCCTGCCACAATGAAAGAAGCCAAGCTGCAGGAAAGACCCTCACCTACTGAACGTGACGAGGAGGACCAAGGGGGAGGGGGTGCACTGCCGAGTCCCATACACTAAAGATTTAACAGGGTATATAGGGTGCGAAGTGCTCACTCAGCACAAAAGTCCGTCCTCTTTATGGTAGTGTAGACACTTCAGACCAATGGGCCAGCAGGTTCCAGAAATACCTCCACAACTCACAGAGGAACCTCATAAATTCCTGGCCAGCAAGTTGCCTCCATGGACTGGACGGTGAATGGATGCTATCATGTTCCCTCCCCCGGAGACAAGCGAGTTGGATGAAGCAATTGTTACACAACAGTTAGAGCAGAGTATGTGTGTGTGTGTGTGTGTGTGTCTCTGCAGAGATTCAGTTTCCTCAGCAGCAGGTTAAAGCTGGGGTAGGCAAATTATACAGCAATACAATCTCAAACCTGCAGGTTGTGTCTTTTGGGAATTTTAGTTGTTGATGTAATTATTCTGTTTAGTTTGCATCAACAGAAACAATGGAACATTATTAGTTTGCTGCGCCCTTCTTCTTTTTTTGTCCAGTGTGCATCATGTGCACCATGAGCATTTTGCTGGGGGACATGAGCTCTAAACACGTCTGAGGGAAAACAAAACATCTGCACGGCATCTGAGCACTGTTTACAGCCATGGGGAAATCTAGACTGTGAACCAATCACAGGGCACTTCCCAGAGAATGGATGCTCCTATTGGTTGTTCAAATAAGCAGCTGTACATACACAGCCCTTCAGTGGAAAGGTCCCTATTTCATCATTGGTAGAAAAAAAACAACAAAAAAACAACAACTTTCAACTAAAGAAATGAAAAAGACATCATTTCAAGGTCATTCAGACACAGCACAGACATTTCAACCATTACATATCTGAAAAACAAGGAGGAACTGATTCAGAGTTTGACTTTTACACATTTAAAATCAAGGTTTCAGGACAGGTTTTCATGCAAAAATTGAACAAAAAAATGAGAAGAGGAACAGGTTACTCACCATTTATGGAGCTCCATGCAGCTGCAGCTTTGTTGGTGATTGTTACCAAATATTGAGAGGAAGTATAAACCAAAGAGCTGTGGAGCTACTAAGCGGCAGGAAGCCATATCTGATGACTGACACTGAGATGATGAGTAGAGGAGAGCATGGCAGACTCTCTGCTGTTTTCTCCTGGTTCGGCGTCAGAAGGTAAACACTTTCCAGTTAGCTGCAGTGTATCATGGGGTTGGGGGTTTAGGCCAAACATAACCATGGTCAGGATTTTATAACCAAACTTTCTGAGATTTTTTTGAACTATACTGCAAGATGAATATCTCACATAGGGACTGCAGCTACCACCTAATCCAACCAGTCAGCCAAAAGGACTGAAATCAAGTCATATGGTGACTTGAATAAAAGGCTATGAATCAGTAGACTCTATAGATGACGCCAAGAAAGAAAAGTTGAGCAAAACTGGTCAAAATTGACCAAACAAGTTGTAGCTCTTACACATAAACTATCAAATTTCGACGGTAAAAAAAAAAAAAAGAAAAAAATTACAGAATCACAACGTTGCCTTATTCAAAAAAATAACAATTTAATGGCACAAGTTTTCCAATTCCATGAAAAAGGCTCAGATGTAACCGTGGGCATCGCAGACCAGAAGAAGTGAAAATGCAAAGTTGAATTTGAAAGTCTTTAAGACGTCTCGAACATCTTCTTCCTGTCAGCTTTGTCTTCAATGTTCTTACGCCAGTCGCCCACTGCCTCTGCACCCTGACGGACGAACACATGGAACCAAAATGCTGCATGAGGTGCGCCCAACAGTTTCCAAGTGTTAAAGACATAATGTTACTAACGCCTCACCTCCTCCTTGACCTCCTTCTTGACCTGCTTCAGGTTGGCCCTCAGGTCCATGGTCACCTTGTGTTTCCCTCCCAGCAGAGCCTGCAGCATGGCGTCAGCAGACATACGGACCTTCTTCAGGGCGGGTTTCTTCACTCCAGCCAGCTCCACCACCTTCATCTTCAGGTCCTCGACCTAAAGACATGGAAGAGGGGCTCAAGAATGCAAAACAGCAGAGAGTAACATCAATTACTGATACGGCTATGGCTGAGGATCACTGCCAGGATCACTGCTGAAACTCATGTTCACAGAAACCACTAGAGCTAATTCTTTTGGTACAGCTTCATTCATTTAATTTTGTAAATAATAAAACCTTTGTGTTCCTTTGAGGAGAGAGATCATTTAAATGCCTAACACTTTGAATAAAATACAAAACAGATGTCGGTACCTCTTTGTCTATCTTTTCCACTTTGGCCTCAGCATCGTATCTTTCCTCATCAATCTTGTCCAAGGCATGGTGCAGCTTTTTGCAGATTTCCTGTTGTTACGAAAAGATAAATAAACTGTTGCACGACTCCAGTATTCTCCAAGACACAAAGCAGAGTTTCAGAGTTTTTACAATCAGAGCTGCTTGGTCTCCGCTCAGGTCAGGGGCGGGACAGTTCTCTGCCATGTAGGTTTCTTTGGCTTCTTCATTTTCTTTAGCTTCCTGCTCCAGCCAGTTAGCAGCGATCTGCAGGATCAAACTCTGGAAAACAAGTTCACCATTGTTAGTATTTTTTGTTTGTTTTCTTAAAGCTGCATTAACAGTCTTCAGGAAGGAAGTTCACAGCAAACAGACAGAAGTGCTGGCATATTATCACAAATTATAGCTAGTTTTCTGTGGTTAATTCAACGTTCAAAATTCTGCTCAGTTAGTTACCTTCAGATGATGCCTGCGGCTCGATGTCATCTTCTTTCCCCTGTTATTAACACAAACATGACATCAAAAATGTATTCTCACTGAAATTCTCTCCAGGACGTTTAACATCAAAGATGCAGGAGGACGTTCCCACAAACAGACGCACAATGTTTTGATGGTAGTTAGACATTTGACCCTAATTACAGCATAACTTTCAAATTGTGTCATTTATCATAAGAGGGAAAGCACATAATGTTCTTTGTTCAAAGGCTAAATGGCTTTTTAACATTTTCCTCTCTTTACAAAATCCAAACTAAAGCAGTTGTGGAAATGTTACTTTGAGTAGAAAATTATAATTATGGATGTTGGCGTTCGTGTGAAGTCATACTTACTCAGACATCTTGGATTCTTTTTGCTTTCAGACTCTGTTTAGGAGAAGAAATGAATGAAAGGAAACACTTACTATTAACAACAGTAGTAAGTAAAGAAAAATAATCATTTAATTTAACTTAAACAACATTATTAACATCTTTTAAAGTAAAATTTTCACTGTTTCAAAACACAAACATGTTACAAACTGTTGTGCAATTTGTCACAAACAAAGATCGGCTCTTGTCAGGACCAGATCTTTGACCCTTAACCCTTCAGTCAGAAAAAAGCCTCTATGATTGACAGGAGGAAAAAACTACACCAGTTTTGAATTTTAGCTTCATCAGCAAAACGTCATCTCAGCACTTTCATATAATCTTTAAAGAGATGCTTTAGCTCATCTCTCACATGAAACTGTATTAAACTAACTGGCAGTTTATTTAATGAAGCATTTTATTGCCACCATTATACAATAAACCTTCAGTGCATCTGCTAATTGGATTAGTTTACAAGCTATATTATCATGGCAAGCTAATATCTTCAGGTTTAAAACACAGTCTACTTATTAGTTGTAGACCTGAGGTTACGTTTTACTAATATCTTGTTTTAAATGTTTTAAATTAGGCCTGCATGCTAACTAAAGGGGCGGTGTCTTCAGTGATTTCTTGACATTCCTCGTCATTCCTCGGCTGCAAAAATAGAAACTGTAGGATTCCGGTATCACACATTCTGAACCATCAAGTCATGGCTAATCCTGGCTTGGGGTCAAAGGTCAACGGTGACATTTATGAGGAAAAGTAAATGTAGAGGTATATCATGTTTACAATTTGACAGGGAGGCAGAGAAAAGTGCGAGTGACTGTTGTTGTGCTGAATAACTTGTTTTATTCTGTACAGATGATTTAGGCCAATCTCTTTATCTCTAAAATGCTCCGTGTGTAACTCTTTCCAGCAGCTTTATAGAGCAGCCTGTGGGAGTGGCCTCACTCTCTGAACTACTCTGTGATTGGTCAAAGTCTGCAATCATGGGCCAGATTTTCCAAAGAATCTTCTGTCTCTCTCAGATCCCTTGATTTACATTATGCTGATGGATTATTGTGTAATTATTGTGAAATAACACAGTACATATTTTACCTACTTTAATATTTCCATTGAATATTTGTATGTATCACCTGCTTTGTCTTCCATTATATTCATCTCAAATTTGTTCTCATTCTCAAAATCTTCCAAGTATTTGCACAATACAAAAATCCAAATATGCTAGATTTGGGTACATTTGTGTGAATTATTGATTACTGATTGGACTAAATGAAAATACACAGATCCATCATAATCCAATCACTCGTCAATCCGATCACAATCCATCATCAGTTTCTTACTGAGCATCACGTTCATTTTAGCCACTAAATCCACAAAGTAAAATAGTTTGTTTCTCACCTACACAGTGACGATGAGGAGGGCAGCAGAGACTGAAGGGCTGGGAGAAAGTGAGGGAGTCACAGACTAAAAACTGAAAACCTGTGGGGGTATTTATGTGCTTGGTTGGGTGTTTGTCAGTTTCTCTTTATGGCAATGAGGATCTCTGTGCCCAACAAGGCCAATGAGCCCCTGAAAATACCTTCATCCTTTGACCCCATAAATCACTGATGCCTGGTAAGTGGTGGTCAGCAGTCTTCACTGAGACAGGGTCAGGCCGTCTGCTGGACATGGAGAGGTCTGCAAGATTTAGTACAGAACTGGATTCAGAGTCTCAAGATATTGACATTCGCTGTAAGGGTTAATGTTTGGAGAAATCAAGATTTGATTTGATTAAATCAAACACACTGGTGACAAATTTAGCAGTTACATGTGCGAAAAGTCAGAAATGTGCACCTGTTTCCTGCTGGTGTGAAAGCAAAGATGTTTTTCGGGGTTAAGATTTTTGGATTCTGTCCAGACTTTTCTAAACTACATGACATGATGAAGTATTGGATTAACAGTTCCCAAAACATATAATCTGTCTCGACATTAAAAATACAAACATAACTGATAAGACTTTAAAAACAAACAAAACTTACAGTAAGGGACATTCCGTATCTGATGGAATTAGAGCTGCTCCAGTTCATGCTGGATTCAGACACAGAAACTGGAAAACAAAGGGAATGAATTTAAAATAAAACAACAACAACAACAACAGTAAGCAAACATATTTTGGTCTGTATTGATGAAAAAACAAATGCAACTCACCGTCTGATCTGCAACTGAACTGATCAAAATGGTTGTTATGTTTTCATGGGTTGAAAAAACCCATGAAATAAATTCATCTAAAAAGTGTTGAGCCTGTTTGTTATAACACTATTGAAATTAAACCAAAAAAAAAGACAAACATGTCTATCTCAATAAAGAACTGTTACTTCTTTTAAAGTATTCTGTTGTACTTTGCTGTTTTTGCTCTTTGCCTCCACTATACCAACATCATTTACTGAGAAGAATATGTTTGGAGGAGCTTGAATTCTGAAGGTTTGACATTTTCAAATTGTGGCCTGATGAGTTTGCACAGGGCCATAGTTTGAACACACTATGTGGTACATGGATGTGGAACATGAAGGCCTCTGCTGACACCTTGTGGTCAGTTTCTGTGACTCCACAGTGATTCACAGCATCAATTCAGGCACTCAATGTTCCACAGCATGGTGGCCCGGAAGGCAAACACAGAATGAGTCTTCCTCTGTGTTTGGACGCAGGTCTAAGTTGTGATTTTATGTCCTATGAAGGCTTTTTCAGTTTAAAGGTTCAATAAATTGCCAACTAAACCAAATTAATTAAGGGACACGGTGCATTATTGTATTAAAACATATAGACACATTCTGACATCACTGATTGTTGAGCTTTCAATCTTATTTCACCTCCCTGTTCAAAAAAATCTCAATATCACAAAAACAAGTTGCAGTGGTTGTGTTTGGATGTGGAAATCAGTCTGAAAGCTTTTTCAGAGAAAAGGGTTTTGTTCTATGATTCAAGTACATTCTGTAAGAGTCTGAAAATTAGCAGCAATAAAATGTGATGATGAACATTTTCTCATTATATGAACAGTTCAATCTAGTCAGCACAGCACACCCTTCAAGCTGCATTCAGTGCCAAATTGTTTGTAATATAAACCTAATTTTCAGAGTGAATGTAGAAGAAAACATGGATATTGTGTCTTGTTCCAATCTGACATACACACCACTGCAAAGAGCACAACCTGTTTAAAGCTCAAAACCGGCGTCAAACAGTTCCTTTTGGAACTCAACTAGTTCCAAAAGGATTTTAACCGCTCAGGGTTGAATCTATGTTGAATGACTGTGATGCTTCACAGAGACTCTGAATGTGTACAATTTGATTTATGTGTTAACTTTTTCAGGACTTATGTTTTCCTTTAACATTTGACAAAAACAAACTGTCTTCCTTGGTTAGCTGTAGGCAAGTGGACTTGCTTGAGTTAAGTTAACTTAAGTTAAGTGAGAGGCAGTTAAGACAACCTTCTAATTGGATGATGGTGTGTCACGTGCTTCCTCTGCAGTGTTGTGCATCTCTGAGTCGAAGACAGAATACCTCATGACATCAGGGTTGGGAAACAAAACATGTTTATTACAAAAAAGCTAAGAGGAGGAAGTTGTTAAAGGTGAGCATCAGCAAAACAAACAAAAAAAGAAAATCACTATTATATATATTATAATATTGGAGGAAACTAAAGATTAAAGGGTATATTTCCACTATTACCACTCACTAACAAATGTACAATCAGAGACCAAGATGAAACCTACAGATTTAATAAAACAAAAGGGGTTTTTCACATCCATGAAATCCAAAAAAACTTCATAAATTCCAAATAAAAAGTGCTACAAGCCCAGAGTAAGTTATTTCTTTAGGAAGTCTCGAACATCTTCTTCCTGTCTGCCTTGTCCTCAATGTTCTTACGCCAGTCGCCGACTGCTTCTGCAGGCTGCAGGACACAAACAATTCACAGTCAACATGGGTCCACACTCTGAAACACACTATTTCTACGTGTGTGTGTGTGTGTGTGTGTCCTCCTGCAAACACTCACCTCCTCTTTCACCTCCTTCTTGACCTGCTTCAGGTTGGCCCTCAGGTCCAGATTGACAGTATGTTTGGAGCCCAGCAGAGCTTTGAGCATGGCATCGGCGGACATACGCACTTTCTTCAAAGCGGGTTTCTTCAGTCCAGCCAAGTCGACCACTTTCATTTTCAGGTCATCGATCTAAGAATGACCAGAGCAGTTAGGAGGTGAAATCAAGCCAGAAGAGGGGCAGGATAGTTTTCTAAAGGACGCATATTCCTTGTAATGAAGTCCAAGTAAATGATAAAAGTAAAAAAAAATAAAAATAAAAGAGCATAAGAGGCTGCAGTTGCCAGGATCACTGAAATATTAGTTGAGAGGAAGTGTTGTTTTCTCTCAGATCACTTGATATTTATTGTGAGAATTTGTTATGGTGTGATTTTGTGTCATTATCATTATTCTGTGTATAGAGGCATAATTACTAAAAGTAAATGTGTATATAAGCGTATGTGTAAATTAACAGTCAACAGTGGTTGGATGTGAATAATTGAAAAAGTAACTCCCCTCTGTTCGCAATGACCATACACAGGGTGGGGGTGAGTGTAGGGGAAGGCAGGGGTCGGGTTGGTGGTGTACCTCTTTATCAGCCTTGCCCACTTTGGACTCCATGTCGTACCTCTCCTCATCAATTTTGTCAATGAGTGCGTGAAGCTTTTTGCAGGTTTCCTGAAAAATGGCAGATTGTACAGATCATGTCTACATACCAGCAGTTCACTGATAATATATCAAAGCAACATGGTCACTTTTACTTAAGGCACAGTCAAGCATAAAATAAGATAAAGAAATACACTACGCTATGCAGATGTTAGTGTGAACTGCTCAGTTTATTGTCCTCGCAATTATGAGGTTTCGGGTTCCAATTTAGGAGAAATAAAACCAAATCATTTCTCACCATGAGAGTGGCTTGATCCCCACTCAAGTTAGGCCGTGCACAGGTTTCAGCGATGTAGGCCTCCTTCATTGCAATGATGTCTTTCTTTTCCTGTTGAATCCAGCTCGCCGCAATCTGCAGCATCAAACTCTGCAAGACAAGAGAACGTAAATGGTTATAGAGGAAGAAAAGCACCAGTGCTTAGGTCATAGGATGATCTAGAGACGTCATAGGATGATCTAAAAGAGGAGACAGGATGATCTAAAAGATCACAGGATGATCTAAAGACGTCACAGGATGATCTAAAGACGTCACAGGATGATCTAAAAGAGGAGACAGGATGATCTAAATGATCTAAAGACGTCACAGGATGATCTAAAGATGCCACAGGATGATCTAGATGATCTAAAGACGTCACAGGATGATCTAGATGATCTAAAGACGTCACAGGATGATCTAAAGATGTCACAGGATGATCTAGATGATCTAAAGATGTCACAGGATGATCTAGATGATCTAAAGACGTCACAGGATGATCTAGATGATCTAAAGACGTCACAGGATGATCTAAAGATGTCACAGGATGATCTAGATGATCTAAAGACATCACAGGATGATCTAAATGATCTAAAGACGTCACAGGATGATCTAGATGATCTAAAGACGTCACAGGATGATCTAAAGGCGTCTTTTGCCTGTAATATTCATCATATATTTCTGATATAGTGACTAAACTACTACAAAACTCAAAAGGTGACCAAACAACTCCTCACTGTTGAGAAATGGTAAGCAAAGAAGTTTAAATTTGGGGTGCACATATTTGTTGAAATCCTCTTAAAAATCCTTTTAGCCATTAACAAATAGTGTTGCCTGATGTAGTCCACAATATTGTAATGAGTTATTTCATACAGCCCTGTGTGTCATTAAACAACCTGCCCATCTATGTGCACTCTGTCCATTTTCTCATCACAACAAGCCAGAGAAGCCTACATTACTGAAGCAGAAACACGGAAAAACCAGCATTTACATTCTCACTATAGACAATAACATTTTCTAGGCACAAAGTGAGGTGCAAGGGGTTGTATTTAGTGTCTGGATTATTCGTAGGTGAAGAGTTTTGCCAGTATCTGGTGCATTGCTATTTAACTGGTGAATGCAGGAAACTGGAGAAGAACAATTATTTGCTGAGGAGTCAGATCTGCTGGTGCATGAGTAGAACATCTGCATGCAGTTGCAGCAAAAACAGTTCAGGGACAGTATGTGGTCCATGGCCACAGACCTGTCCCTACCAATCCTATGTCCCCTAAACCGGGATTGGCTCCAGCGAGGACAAAGTGGTAGACAATGAATGAATGAGACTATTATGAAAGCACAGTGTGTGACTGACAGATTTAACCAGCAGGTGGTGCTACTGTACTTCATGACACGCCCATCTGCTCAGCCTGCATCAGTCAACTGTGATGAAGACTCAGCTGACATAGGGCGATAGGCGGGGTACACCCTGGACAGTTCACTAGTCCATCACAGGGCCACACACATAGAGACAAAAAACCATTCACTCTCACATTCACACATATGGTCAATTTAGAGTGACCAATTTACCCAATCCCCATATTGTGTGTTTTTGGACTGTGGGAGGAAGCCGGAGAACCCAGAGAAAACCCACGCACACACGGGGAGAACATGCAGACTCCATGCAGAAAGGCCCTTGTTCCAACTGGAGCTTGAACCTGGGTGTTCTTGCTGCAAAGGCAAGAGTGCTAACCACTACACCAACCGTGTGGCCCCTTCACAGGATTTAACAAGTGACAAAACAACCTATCCATTTGGCGTGAGGCCAGACATGTTTCAAATACTGTGACGAAAGGTACATCATTAAAAAAAAAAAACCATCAGGCTCTCAGAGTTCAATACATGACTACAGACAATAACTGTGACAATCCACAAAAACTGCTGCATTTTACAAACTAAAATATAAACTTCCTGTGACAACAACAATACAAACATGGCACGTACACATGTGTCCTTGTGTTGATAAATGACTGAATGTTTATGTTGTACAGACTCTGAAGTGTCTCCGTCCTAATGAGTCAAACTCAAAGTGTGTGAGGACTCAGTCGTACCTTGAGATGATGCCTGCGGCTCGAAGACATCTTTTTGCTGTAAAGAGCACAAACAACGCTGTCAGTGTCACACCATTTTTCTTCCTTCCTTCCTTCTTTCCCCCCTTCCTTCTTTCCCCCCTTCCTTCCCTCCCTCCCTCCCTTCTTTCCTTCCTTCCTTCCATCTCTCCCGTCTTCCTTCCTTCCTTCCTTCCCTCCCTCCTAGTGGTATTTAACAGTAGTTGGTATCCATTCCTTCCTTCCTTCCTCCCTGTCTCCTTCCTTCCTTCCTTCCTAGTTGGTAAGTGGTGGTATTTAACAGTAGTTGGAATGCATTGTATCCATTCCTTCCTTCCTCCCTCCTTTCCTCTCTCCTTCCTTCCTTCCTTCCTTCCTAACATTTTTGGTGCTGGCTTGTTTTTACAGTAACAGTAAAACATATTAGACTGTTTTTAGGCCCATAAATTACTGATGAAATGAAGAACTAATAAATGAGAAGGTGAAACCTACTCAGACATGTTGGCGGTTTCTTGTCTTCACGTCCTGTTTGAGGAGGAAAAAAAACAAAACAAAATCACATCGAGACACTGAGTGAGAATAAAGGATGTTACAATCTGCTCTGAGCTTAAATATCAAAGCCTTTGCTCTATGAAATGTGATCTATTAAAACAGTTGATGGTGGCCTGAATGGTGACAGAGCTAAGTTTGGAGTTTGGGTCAAATGTCCTCACTGATGCCTGCGATAAGCATGTAAAATTAAATATCCTCTGGGAGTTAACACATCAATTCCTTTTGTAGAGAAGAATCCCGACAGAGGAATGTGCCTCGACAGCGGGTTAGCTGCCAATTGCCCGGCTGTCAATACACTCTTTAAAAACAAACCAACCTACACTGTCACACAGTCCCAAGAGTTATTTTTACTAAGAAAATATTCAAGGCTTAAGTTGCATCGTTTTTTAATTAGTCTGAAAGTCCAAATTTCACAGTATACAACAGAACCTGGAGCTAAGCACAACACTTGAAACAAAATAGTTTTTAAAACGTTAAAGTAAGCAAAGGAGTAATTAAAAAAAACAAAAAAACAATTACAAATACTGAAACCAAGAAAACAAGGTAACAAATTATATATATATGTGTGTAAAGAATAGTCATAACTCGTCCCTTAAGCCAAAAACATTTATGGAGATAAAAAATTCAGATAAGTATGACCAATAACTCAAATTGACCTGATTTTGGAAGTCAGACTATATACTGTACATACCTACATGCATATATATATACTATATATGATACTGTTTATTCATCTGGCATCATTAAGTAGAATTTAATACAACAGAATACCTGAATGAGTGGAAAAACCACCACAGACAAATTTCTTCTGAATTTGGCACAAAGGGCTTCAGATTAATGTTCATTTTGACAACACTGAAATGTCATAATTCTCTCTAACATCCAAAAAGCATGCATGCAAACATACTACTACATATACAAGAACAAATGCAGAGATATCACATTTCTAAACTGAACCAAAAACGATTCCAATAGTTAAAAAAAAAAGCAAAACATTTTAAAGTGATAGAAATGAGGTTTCATCACAATTCAATCTCTTTAAAAGCTTTAGCTTGACAAACAACAAACTGTGATTGTTTAAAAACAAAAGGGAAACCATTGGGAAAAGACAAGAGCAAACAATGTAGCATCATCCAATCTGGCTCATTAAAATCTCATCGTGCTCAGATCTCATTGTAGAGTAATCAAGCTTCACCTTCATGGACCATCTATAGTGACTTTCATCACCTTAGCATTCTGGAAACAGGTCTCTTCAGAGAGACAGACAGAGTCCACACACGCACTCCTGGCATGCAGGGAGGAATAGGAGGAGTAAGGAGAGGACATCAAATGTTGTCTCACCTGCGACACGGCGGGAAGTCAAGGAGCGGGTGCGGCGGCAGTGGCGACCAGACTCAGCTGAAGGAAATCATCCTTGGGGTGTGTTTATATGTGAGGGCTCAGAAATGGATATGGAGCCCCTGTTTATGGAAATGCAGTATCCTCAGACCAATCGGCCGACAAGCTCCTGAAATATCATCCCCCAATGCAGCCTTCATCCTGTGTTATCAGCCGTCTTCAAGGAGGAGTCTGGCATCATTTAAGGTCTCTGTGAAATGCCACAGACCCTGTAAAAGGCAGGAAAAATAGATTAAAACAAGAGTAATGAAGGTAAGGTTTGAAGGTCCTGGGTTTATATGGTGATTAGCAAGGAACGCTATTCTTATAGCCTTTAAGACACTTTTAAAGAATGAGCAGAATAAAAACAGATGATTATAGGTCAAACTTGGTCTACATTTAAGTCCAGGAATTAAAAAAGTGAACATTTTGTTTCTACTGATTTGTTCAACATTTCACAAACAGCTAGGCTTTTCCAAGACTCCACTAAAGTGTCTGCAGAAAGCCTATATCTGAGTCACAAAGGTTCCATTGATAGTCAGGAGCAGCTTTTCACAGTGTGTACACGTTCCTTAAAACTGGCAAGAGACAAAACAGCAGTGACTCCCTGCCAACATATCCACCTAAGGGTTTCAGCTGAGGAGTTTTTGGGCTGGTGGTTTCCTTTCAAACAAAATGTTATCCTTGTGAACAGAAATAAATCCCTAAATATTCCTGATTAGGAATTGTAGATATATACATATGCATCTTCTTCACTGGGCTTGGATGTTGATTGAGGGTTTAAACTGCCTCTTTTCAGTGATGCTTCATCTCAAGGGACATTTTTCGATCATCATTATTACAATACCTACAACTAATATGACCAATAACTGACAAAAGTCAAAACTTTTGAAATACTTGAATTATCCAATGCAGTCAACATTCTCCAAAAGTGACTTGTTCATAATTTCACAGAGCATAAAAAGGTATTTGAATCAATCATCAAACGACAGCCCATCATCTCACGTACCCAGAACACAACACGCGCAAGTTGAGCTAGATCTCGAGCGAAAGAGATCACTGTTAAATATTTCTCCAAGTTAAGTGCTTACAAAGCTTGCTTGTATGCAGTCTATAAATATCAAGTGATTGCCAGCTGACTGGTTAACGTTTCATCTTGGGTTGCCGCTCTGAGCCGTGCATCTGTTTCCAGAATCGCTTCCAGACCTTTCTAAGGCTGCAGAGCTCCCTCTCATATTAACACTTGTGCTATAAAAAAAGATGGGCATGATTTCAGGTAAGCAGCAAGGCATGTTTTCCATGAGGATAATGTTACGTTACGACTGTTTCATGAAAACATTCCCTCAGGGAGACGTGTACTGCACGAGTACTCCCCATATGCAGGTAACTGTTTACAGACCCAACATTATCATTGTATACTGAATTACTCATTGGAGTTTGCATGTCAGTCTGTGTTTTCTGACCTGTTTTGTCTCAGGTGAAGGTTCTGCTTAGTTTGAAATACTAGATTTGGTCCAATAGAAGCTGATAATGGAAGAATGTGTAATCACGAGTGACTTAGACAATGTGATTTAATTTGAACAAAAGAGGTGATTCGAACCATAGCATAGCTACAGACATCAGACTTGTGGTGCCGAGGCTATATTGTTGCACTCTTAATGTCACACTGCTGCACCTCAGTAGCGTCCACGACATAGGATCTATGGATCTAGATGTCGTGGATCTATGGAAAGTGCTTTACAGTAAAATATTACAAGATAACAAAGTTTCTCATGTCCAGGCAGTGACATAAACAAATTAGGAACTAACTCTGGTCATAATTTAACCATTTATTACAACTAATGGAATTATATTTGGACTTGGACGCTCCCTTAGATTGAAAAAGATTCTAGATATATCTAGAAAAGATGAAGGCTGGGGTGGTGATGGCAGAGCTTTGCCAGTACGGTGGTGTGAGGCAACTTAGAAATTAGTAAGGAAGTGAGGAGTTTTATTTCAATGGTGTCAGAGTGGATGAGTAGATTGATGCCAGCCGGCTGTCAGCTGGTAACTGCTGGGGCGTATCACGATTTAGCAACATTTATTGGTGAATTTGAAGGTATCCCTCACTTCACTCTTCCCTTTGACATGAAAACTCAAAAGAGATTCTTCTTGATTCTAGTGGCTGTGTTGTTGGGGACATAAAAATGTGGACTATATCCACAGCTGCTCTTCCAGTAAAGAGGGGAGCTATCATTAAGGGTAAAAAGAAGAAATTGGTGCAGATGTCGTCAATAGGCCTTTGAAAACTGCAAGAACATAACAAGAGACTGTAAAAAAGTTTATGGATCTTGATGAATGACAATTTCTCATGTGGGATGCACATTATATTCTTCCATATAGCCACTGCTACTTTTCAGGCATGACCCTAAAGGTCCTGTATTAACATTCACAGCCTGCTACATGCCAATGTAAGTGACATGAGGAGGGGGAGCTCAAGTGTGAAGATAGCGACAGTGATCTGCTTTTAAAATTTTAAAACCATGTTTGACATTGAACGTGTATGCAAAATATTTCAGCGAGCTTTGCCTTTTGTCATTATATCCGCAGAATAAACAAGGACAGGTGTCTCAATGCAACCAAAACATCACCATTTTGGTAAGAAACGTACATATAACCAGGCAATATGCCAGACAACTCGTCCCTTCACCAAACAAAGTTAAGATGGGGGATAGCTGGGGATAGCCAAGAGCATTTTACCAGATCACCAACATCCGGAGACAGCAGAGGTGGATCATTGCTATAAAACACACTCAAACCAAACACATAAGACGGAGGAGTGATGAAAACATTGCAGGCAACGGGTTGCACTTGTATAGTGATCACTTCATATCAGGTACTGCACTGTGAAACACGATGCTTAAGTTCAGGGTTGTTGGCTTTTCACACGCGTTACTGATGTTAAAATGCATGGGGCACAATCGTTGTAAGTTTCACTTCTGAGTCTGGAAGCCAACTTCAACATTGTTTCAAACACCAATTACCTTAAAGAAAGTGTAATCAGAGTGCGTAAACATTCGGCAGATCACACTATGGTATGGAGGGGCTGAGGGAAGAGGTGGTGACAGATGTGAGTGCCAATTGCAGAGATGATGGAGTCTGAGTCATGGTGGGAATGTGATGGCTGAATAGTGATGGTGGAGGTGTCGGGTTCATGTTTGTGCCACAGAGACAGGGACTGATGGGTCCAGCCTACAACTCAAGCCTCAAGCATGCTCTTTGTGGCATTTCCCAGTTTGGAAAGGCAAGTAAAGCATGTGGCCTTTCCTCACTATGTGAAAGAATGTATACATATGTGTGTATGTTTACACGGAGCTGGATTCAGAATCCACAAATTACTACTGCTTTGTTTAGATCCACTCTCCATCTGGTCAGATAGATAGATAGATAGATAGATAGATAGACAGACAGACAGATAGATAGATAGATAGATAGATAGACAGACAGACAGACAGACAGACAGACAGACAGACAGATAGATAGATTTGGATAGACAGACAGAAAGATAGATACACTTGGACAGACAGATAGACAGATACACTTAGACAGGCAGACAGAAAGACAGACATATAGATAGATAGATACACTTAGACAGACAGACAGAAAGATAGATATCTTAAGACAGACAGACAGATATATTTTCTTCACTCCATCTTTTGTAATCAAGAGCAGCATCTAGTGGCCATCTGAAGAACTGCAGCCATTAACACTGACACCTGAGTGCTGCTTCCTGTTTTAATTACTGTAATATTTACATTTAAAGTGGTGTTGTGGTGATTTAACGCAGTGTTTTTTTTGTTTTGTTTTTTAATGATTTTAAAAATGAGAAATAAGTGGCATAAAATAAAACCACTGGCTGAAGTTCATGCCAATAAATGGCACCACTGTTGCTCTGATGTGGCTCCCAGCAGACCAACATGACGCCTACATTAGAGTTGATAATTTGCCCAGCAAGAGCTGTGAGTGTTTCTCAGCATGTGTCACTTTACACCTTCGCGAGAGGAAACTCACCTCCTCTTTAACATTCTTTCTCTTTAGTAAAGTCTAAATCAGGTCTGCACCAGCAGCCAGCAGGCTTGACGAAAGACGAGGATAGACATAAATATATAAATACAGCTGCTTCAATGACATTCACATCTTCTCCTAGAATTGTGTCTCATTGTCAGAAATCCGACTTCCCTTTAAACCCTGTATTTTATGCTTCACGACGTTTCCGATTGCATGGAAATAATCTGCGGTCAAACTGGTCTCACATTGAACTGTAATTATCAATCTGCATTAAAACCTAACTCACTCGCGCATTAGCCTAGTTTTCCCTCTGATTTATATCCACCGTCACTGGCTCATCGTTTGTGCATGTCACTCACACAGCAGCAAATAGCGGAGAGCTTATCTAGCCTATAACTTTTATGGATTCCTACGCTGCAGAAATAAACCCTGCTAGTCTGCAGCCTTAGCTGTGGTGATAGGTGTCACACCAAAAGTGATAATCTGTCTACAGCTGCATAACTTTACGTCGCGGCTAAAAGTAAAGCTTTGTCTTTGTGAAACATTTGTTGTAAAGATGTGTCTGCACTGCAGTTTAGAGCAATCAGGCAGGCACTTTTCACCAGTGATTCCCAAAGACGGGGTCGGAACCTGCAAATGGGTCGCAGGAGGTTGTTTTTGGGTCCCCATACATTTAAGTTAAGATTAATTAAATAATAATCAATTAAAATAATTAATTATAATAATAATTTAAATAACATGCATACAACCAAAAGAGCAGCACTTGAAAATGAGTCATTAACTAATTCAAAATGATAGGTGTGACAGATATGTGTCTATTTGCTCATCTTTAAAACTTGGTTCACCATGCGATTATAAGCAGTACCATTGTCTCCAGTGGGTATTTATGGATACAGTCTGTAATAAACATGATTTAACACTTATAATGAGTGAGATCACAGATAGAGCCAAAATGGCTGGTTTCACCTGTAGGGTGTCTGGGCTCAGCCTCAGAAACAGGGGGAGGAGTTCAGACAATCAGAGGGAACTCTGAGTACAGCTCCTCCTCCTTCCCTCCTGAGAGCTTCCTGCTGGAGGTTTTTAAGGGTCATCCAGCTAGGAAGAGACCTTGATGCAGACCCAGAACCCACCAGGAGGGATTGCATATCCCATCTAGCCTGGAAACATCTGGGGATCCCTGGGCAAACCCAGGCAAACCCAAGCCTGTTAACTCGAATATCCATGGACGGGTGAATGACACAATAACAGGAATCAACCCTTTTCGGTGAAGCACCTGTCATTACCCTGGTATTCACACAGAGATGCACATGAAAACACAATTATCATGTTTGCAGGATGTAAGTGGAATGTCATTTAAAGAGTTGTAAATTACATTTACAGCTAAATATTCATAGAAACAACAAGTACTTTTAGCATCCATGTTGTTGTATGTTTTCTATGGGATTCTTACCTGTGTGACCTGGAGGTAGTGTTTATTCATGTTCAGCTCCACACGGGACAGAAACAAGTTCACCTCCTGTCCAAAAGAAGTCAGAGGTGAGAAGGTTTGAAAAGGTGCTTTACACTGTACGTACGAGTGCACAGTATTTTACCACAGGTTCCAGTGTAGTGGACATGGTAAAAGGCAAACTGTTGTTACTACCCACCCCTCTGCAGATGGCACTCCTGGTCTCTCTCTCCATTCTAATTCTGGCTGGGCAGTCTACATGAAGGGGCAGCTGTTCTCTGACTGAGAACATGATACCGCCAACATCACAGGTCAAATATAACCTACAGTAACTCTGAGCAACTGGATGACAAATACACAGGACATTGTTAAGGCTGTGCACTGTTGATATGGAAAGCAGCTGACAGGGGGACAGTTGCCTGTAGCTAGTGTGCATTCTATGATATGGCTACAAAGTGGACACCGCAGTGATTGTGCTAGACTGAACAACTTAGTTTGTATTGGTATTAACAGAAGAATTGGCTGGTTATCAGTTTGTCTGTTAACTAGCTTCTGTTAAACCTGTCACATAAAAAGCAGACACATTTGTGATTTGATATTATATGTTGGGGATGCGGTTTGGGGGGTCTGGTTTGATGTAGGGCCCCCAGGTTCCTTTAACTTGAGCCCACCAAATCCCTTAATGCACACATTGTTATTGACTGCCTGACACCACTGCATGGAAACATGAAACTAAATAGCTACACAGCTTATGAATGACCCGGCGACTGTGTGGATATAAGAGCCTCTAGCCGACCAAAGGAGCTGCAGCTAAAACTACCACCCCATCAGCATTCATATTCATATTATTGGCTGTAAGGAAATCGAATGAACATACCACCAATGACCTGCTGCTGCTTATCATGTCTTGTTGTTGTTTTCTGTCCTGCAAAAAAAAAAAAGTGATCAATGTCTGAAACAGGACTAACATTAAAAAACAATGATACTTAAGTAAACAACTCACCGTATGTGAAGATGTTTCCATGCACTTTGTTCAATAATCACAGACACATAGACATTCACCAGTGGAAGTCACCAAAATTAAGTATTTATTTAGATGAAAGTTATTAATAGTAAAACTACAGTATGTTCCTAAAATGTGCATGCCATTGGGTGGAGATGAATGTCATCTGAAGAGTAGAGGGTTAAGTCTCAAGCAGTCATCTTAAAAAAGAGAGAGTTTCAGGTTTTTGCAGCTTTGTGAAGTGGGAAGAGATTCAACACGACAAGATTAACATGTAGTTTTTTTTATTTTAATGTGACAGCACCAAGACAAGATCAGACAATCACATTTGGGTTTGAACATGATGTTGAGTACAGACTGGACACTGGAGTATAATGTTTTTATCAGGTGACCTTTGTTTCATATACACTTTTCACTGCTGGCTCGCTACACTAATGCACAACTCATTATGTTCCTCTTGTGTTTCTCCATCACTTTACATACTTGGCATCAGTTTAATGCACATCCTTAGTTTCATGCACCAAACATGGTTCAATAACTTCCGATCATATCATGCAAAAACAGGAGTGTTCAAAATGTTGGATTGAGTGGATTAGGTTTGCATCGCTGGATGGAATTTCATGTTAGTTTTATTTTCTACCTTTTAATGCACAAGACATTTTGAAGGACACAAATCAAGTGTTTCTTATGCAGAAAAAGTCAAAGAAAAATCCCACATTCTCTTAAAGAAAGTGCCTTGATACATGTTTTTACAATGGAAAATATTTGAGACTTTTTAGAAAAGAATTACCATGAGAGGTCACAACAAAATGATATCGATTTCTTCAACTTTTAAAATAAAAATTCCAGCGATTCTGTTTCAGTGTTCAGTGGGGAAATGTAAATGGAACAGAAATGCATTTAGTGCAGGTTTAGAGGACGATCGCTTGCAGATATTGAGACAATTTTTATGCAGAAAGACAAATCGGATCACAAGCAGGTTTGATTCACTACCCGTGTACTGGCTTTAAAAACATACAGTACAAATAAATCACAGCACGGTGCCAACACAGGCAAAAGCAGAGGGCAACTTAAATAAATTCAGCTGAAGAGTTTTGTTCAACAGTGAGATATCCAGAAATTACAGAACTAAAAAAAAAAGAAACGATAACCTACCTTAATCCCATCTATCTCAGTTATATAATTCAGCTCACGCACTAGATCAAAATAAAAAAAAAGAAAACTTAATTCTTCTATGATTTAGAAGATTAAGGCCATTCAACACTTGCCGTACCATATCAGAAGCTGTTTATCAATGTGACGTTACGTCTGTCTGGATATGAAGCATCTGGAACAAAACTATTCAGTTACAAAGACGCGAGACCTGAATTCTGTCCTGAAAATCACTTAAAACCCGACAAACAATCAAGTTGACGTTTAACTATCAAACATCTTCTTCCTATCAGACTTGTCTTCAATGTTCTTACGCCAGTCTCCCACGTCACGCAGCTGCTTGTCCTGTGAACAAACACATTCAATTTAGTTTGTATATGAAGGACCTGTTAACATGAGTTTAGCAAGAAATGTTTCAAAAGTAAATTATACAAATGATTTTAAAAAGTAAATGGTTATTTCCCCCCCCCCCCAGGTAAAGCTGTAATACTGTAACTTCAAAATAAAAGTGATTTGAAAGAAAACACTTCTGCACCTTCCACTGCAGTTACAGTTACAGTTACAGTTACAAAGGTACCTTCATGAGTTCCATGTTTGTGATCTATGCATTGTTCACAGTGATTTTTCTTTTCAAATCTCTGAACCCCTCACATTAGGATCCATAAGTGTGGAACCATTGGACTAGATCAAACTGATAATGTGAGATAGAATAGTTTATCAGTCATAAAAGCTCAGTGAATACATTGTACACATTATAATGAATTTATACAGTAGATTTAGCTGACAATGAAATTTTACTCAATCCAAATCTGAATGTAGAAGTATGTCATATTGTACTAGTATCTACATTATATAATTTTTAACGTTTCTTATAATAAAAGAAAGAGTTGATGCTTGGGGATGAGGTCAATTGGACACTCCAAATTGACTGTAGGTGTGAGAGTGAATGGTGGTTTGTCTCTACCCCACCTGTCAGCTGAGATAGGCACAGAACCCCCCGCAACCCTCATGTGGGGGATAAAGAGGTAGAAAATGGATGGATGGATGGAGTTTGATGCTTGTTCCAATATTTTGTCTAATGTTTATTAATGAAATGGTAGGACAGTCAACTGTCCTTCAGCCCATCAAGGCTGTAGTCAAAATTCAGAGTTATTACATTATTTGAAGTATCAAAGGGTCCGAGAGGCTTTTCTGTAGGGTTGTGTGTGTGTGTGTGTGTGTGTGGGGGCACATTTCATGTTGATCACACTCCAGTGTGGCTGTCCAAAACTGGATGTCTGATCTTTAGTTACAGCACCACCATGTGTCCAAGTGCTTTCTTAATATCAGCAGGCAGCTCTCCACTATACCTTCTCAGGTAATATAAGTTTCATGAAAAAGAATCTGACAGTTCTGTAAATGTAAATGTAAAAAAACATAACTGGTTCTTTTAAATATTTCATATATTAGCTCAGTGTTTAGAAGGGCACTGTCTAATACTGCACCAAATACTAATTTAAATAATTCTAGATGTGATAGACCACAAAAATGTGCAACCACTTTTATTTTTCATATGGTTAAGAGAAAGTGTAAAAGGAAGCATCACGCAAGTGGAACTGTTGGCACGGGAACACTTGCGCCCAGGATTGTTTCAGGGGTACACTTCCACCCGCACCCCAGATGCAATCTGGATGAGGAACTGAAGCCATGTCTTAATTGCTGCTGAAATTAATCTGTATTTTACAGGTTTATCTATTGTTGATTTTTTTTTTTTTTGCTGAAATGGATGTAAATAAACCTGGATGACAAAATATCCATGGAGATCTGAGTCGGCAGACTACTGGGATGACGAGGGCTCACCTCCTCTTTGACCTCCTTCTTGACCTGCTTCAGGTTGGCCCTCAGGTCCATGTTGACCGTGTGCTTGGAGCCCAGCAGAGCCTTCAGCATGGCATCAGCAGACATACGCACTTTCTTCAACCGAGGTCTCTTGAACTTTCCTCTCAGATCCACAATCTTGATGTTGAGATCTCTGACCTTTAGGAGGAAATAAGAGACAACATTATATGAACATATGATATGAAGTGTTAAGGGTACACTGTGTAGAATTTTGTGAAATCTAGAGGTGAAGTTGCATAATTGAAACCACTAACAAACATGGTAGAACAGCATGGTGGACTCCATGGTAGTGGACACATGCATGTAATAGAATGACTTTATACTAAGGTTAAAAACAAACAAACAGATCTTTATTTTCCCAATTATGTAAAGAAAAAACGTCATCTGCCTCCATCTTGCCCTCTCCTGCCACTCTTACTTTATTTTCAAACTATTCAACCTGAGCTGTCCCTCATATAATATATGAGGGACAGCTCAGGTTATATACTCATTTCTAATCCTGTCCATCCTGGTGACTCCCAACAAAACTCTTAAGCTCTACCACCTTCAGCTTCGCCTCCTGTCTTTTAAACTTTCCCTTTCACTTTTGTTGCCATCCTTCTGTCACACGTCACCCCTGACGCTCGTCCCTGCCTGCACTCTCTTCTTTTCATTTTAACATTGTGTTAAGTTTCTGTTGAAAATAGCTCCACAAATAGAAGGTCTGTCTGAGATTGACTCAACAAAGGTGTTTATGAGGGGAATGCAAAGTGATAAAATGGACAGGACGTTTGCTGAAGGTCAGACAAAAGATGACATGAAATGAACACAGCCCCAGCATCTTCAAATAAGAAAAATAAAATAAAATAAAAATATTAGCTCATATGTGAGTCAATTTGCAATAACCTGGGTGACTTGAAAACACGCCTTACCTCATTGAGAACCATGTTCAGCTTGAACTCTATGCTGTATCTCTCCTCTTCACTGATGTCAATCTGCTCATGGAGTTTCTTGCAAAGTTCCTGAAGAGAAAAATGTACTTTTATTTTTCTTTGTAATGGTTTTGTTTTCGTCTTCTTCTGTTAATCCCACAAAACAGAATCAGTTATTTGTGAGATTTTTTTGAGAACATGCATGACTTGGCTTTAAAACCTTCCATGTGACTGCATCACACACAGAACAACCACTCGGAGCAGGACTAGTTGGTCTCACCATCAGCTCGTCGTGGTCGTATGGCAGCTCCAGAGGAGGGCATTTCTCTGCCAGAAATGTTTCCCTTTCCCCAGCCTTTACTCCTGCTTCAGCATCCAACAAATTATTGGCCACCACCAGCATACAACTCTGTGGATCACATGGTTATACAAACTGAAGTCAATGCAGCTGAAATCATCCAGCAACATTTCGCCTCGTCTGTCATTTCTTACCTTCAGAGTATGCTTACGTCTCGCAGACAGCCTCTTCCTGCAGACAGAAGTAGATTTATTAAACTTTAACAGCAGCAATGGACAGGAAATAAACCAAAAGTGTATCAGAATCATGCACTGATGATACATTTGAGTTACTAAATGGATTTATAGTATTTATGTAATAACAAGGTCTTTGCTCCAGTAAAAAAAACCTGAACAAATAAAAGCAAAGGTTCAATGAACATTTAACTAATTGCTCCTTGGCCCATCAGCCATTGTAAGACATTCATGTGTCAAAGAGACAAAACCTGCACAATAATCTACTGTTTATATATTTAATGATATCAACTTACTCAGGGTTTGCCATGTTTGCTGCAGGATCCTTCCTTTCTATACTGGAAAAAAAAAAAAAAAAAGGGGAGGATTGAGGGCATTTGTCCACCACTTCATACAACACATACATCTAAAACATCCTATAAAGTTTTGTGTGATTGCACTTCCTGCTCTGATGTGTCTTATTTTGACATTTTCTGTCCCCATCTCTCACATCTAGAAAACTGGACAGTTGGACATTAAAGTGCTTTCTAAACGTCACGATAGATTCTGAAAAGATTTAATAATGTTAATAATCTACATCACTGATGAGTTGCGCTGCAGCTTTTGAAAACTCTCCACAAGCAAAAAGAAATCAAAAGTCTGTTGTTCGCTATGAGCTTTCAGGTCTCACTGTAGGTAAAAATAAATGAACACACAAACACACGGCAGCATGTTAATTAGGCCGGCTAAGCAATGAGCCAACAGGCGCATTATGTTCACAAGGTTACTTCAAATCTCAATCTCATCTCACATTTGAACTTTCCCACCTGCCATGGAGGGCTGTACTTGGTCTAAGTGTCAAAGTAGCATCCACGTGAATGCCAGGACCTAAGGTTTCCCAGCAGAATATTGTTAACAGCATCAAACTGAAATGTCCTCTTACCAAAACTCCACCCTGGTGTCATCACTACATTTGGCTGTCTATGTGATTTTTAAGTAAACGTGACAGAGACCACCTTCCTCCATTGTTCATGGTCCCGGTCTGACACTCACATGCATATCATGGGCATCGTGACCAGTCCAGTCGCAATCTTACTTCATCACTCGTTTGCTCGACGTCTTACAGCTATTACTTACCACAGTTTCCTGTGAACACACCTCACGCATTTTCTGACCTTCTGACAGCTGCACTACTGTATCTACCATCGCAAACTTTTCTCTGAAGAGTCAAATGGAGCACAGCTTTTCTGTGTATATATACGGATCCCTCTCAACTGAGCAAACAAATATTTGACCACAGTCTGAGTGGCACAGAGGCCAGTGCCAGGGGAACTCGAAGGCCAGATACTCCGAGCCTGAGCTGCTTGTAATGCTTCAGAGCTATGACAGAACAGTGGATTAAGACTCTATTCCTGGAGCCACAGCTGTTCATAACATCTTCATTATGGAAACAACAAAAAAAGCGACAGTAGGTAGGGTTGTCTTTAAAGAAAAGGATGACTGACTGCCACTACAGGCATCCTTAAACACATAGTTGGGCCATGAACAAATGGCTGTCAAGTGTAAACCAGGAAAGGGGGGTATCTCCAGGGTCAAGAATGTATTTCAGGACACTCAAAACCTGGTGGACATGACAACGTATACCTCTGGTGATTGAACAATATCAGCAAAGTTAAATTTGGGATGTGATTCTTGTCTTAAGAAAGTGTTCGGGTGCTATGGGTAGGATTGTTTCCAGAGGGAGGAACGTGGAAGGGTTTGCAGTAACTCGACACCATACCTCTGGAAGCCAAGGCATTAGAGCATATCGCAAAAATAACTTGGTGCTGAGTTGACCTCAGATGCACACTGTCCATCTGCCGTCCACTGGGCAAAAGGACGTTCAATGGCATTTAAAAAGTTGTATCGAAAATAGAAATAACAACTCCTGTTTCGCTCAACATCCTATTGTTCTTGTTGAGGTCTGTAAAACTCATAAACCATATTTTAAGTCACGTTTAACAAAAAGTGAAAATTGAGCACGTAGAACAGCAACTGATGCTTAAAAAAATATGTCAAAGAAAATTGTTCCATAAGATTTCAAAACCCCAGACAAAGAAACCCCCAGATCAAAATGAAATTTGCTATAAAAGCTCCTCTATTGTAGGAATTGGTTTTGACAAGGGACACTTGAGAAGAAAACACGCTAAAGTTAGGTGGAGGGGGATTTAAGGAAAGTCTGAAGTGAAGAATGATATAGAGGGTGGCAGCCGCTGTATATTAGTCCAGGTTCTCCACCCGAAACTCACGGCGATGACAGGAGGATAAACAGTGATGGCTCGATTTTCAAGTTCATGCCTTGTAGTGGTGTTCTCTTACAGCACTCTACATCACCAGACCACACATCACAGCTTTACGACTGCAGCACACCTACACACACATGTAAGCATTTTTCAACCAAGAGAGCAAGCACACCAACCCTCAAACTCCAGAACACCCACTAACAAGACAAGTTCAATAAAAAATACTAGTACTTTTTATTGTACATTCCACATTAACAAATCATCATTATTAAGAATAAAACTTTGCAATACAAGCAACTTAAAGGCAAAGTGTCTCCTTATGCAGCAAAGTTCTTTAACACCAAGCATTAGGAACTAAATATGTGAATGTGTAAAACTCTATAACTGATGAAAATAATTCAAAACCTCCTAAATCTTTGGCATTTTACCGTCAGCACACACTAACCATCTGGAACGACAGTCGTCCCTCTACATAGAGTCTCATGACTAAATAATCAAATTGTCAGCAAAACACTCACACCAAAAACCTCAACTCAACACTGAAGTAAAAGGAACATGTACGAGACAAAATAAGTCACGTCAAGGACTCTGCAAACAATGAAAATGCCACACACTTTAAGACTGGATCTGCTAAACACACTCAAATCACACCAAACTGTGTGCAGAGAGAGATGTTCTTACTTTAAGCGAGCAGCGTTGTCAGGGAGCCACAGACACAGACTGAGTTCCAGGCAGACGAAGTGTTAAGAAGGTATATATTGCAATCTCTGATACCTTCTAAATCCTGTACTCTCTCTTTATGGAAGTGGATTACTGGTCAAACCAATGAGCTGGCAAGGTCATGAAATACAGTACAGTGTCATCTGCCCCCTTCCTCAGAGTGCCTCATTATAAATAACCCGCCCTTTAAGATTGTTTTTTTGTACCATCCTGCGCCATTGAGCTTCTGATAGACAAAAAGCAGAGAAGTGATGAAACCACAGATGGATTTTGTAATCAACAGTTAATATATATACTGTATATATATATATATATATATATATATACATATATATACAGACACAAATCATTCTGAGGTTTCCCATAATAGAACACTGAGTGACACGCTGCTGGATGAAACCTCTGTCACTGCATCTCTGGTGGATCCAGCGACAGACAAATGCTGTATTTGTTCATTTATTGTCATGATAAAAAAGGGCATTTGAATGAATCCATTGGATGTTTTATTCTGACAGTATTTCTTACTCTAGATCCTATTTGGATTGGATTTATATTAAATCAGTTGGTTTAAAGGTAGAACTTTATGTTACAATACAATCACAATATGGTGATAGTATGATAGTAAATAAGGATCAAGCAGTAAAGTATCAAGGTAAAAAGCCTGTAACATTACTTTAAGTGTAACATCTGCACCTGAAAATGCTTATGAATGAAAATTGATAATTGCCATATTATACCATTAAAATTCATTATTCTTTATTTCACACACATTGTTAATACCAATCTATTACTTGCTAATGTTGTCCCTTTTGTTGTAATGTTAAGTGTTCCCAGTTTAAAGGACCAGTGTGTGGGATTTTGTGGCATCTAGAGGTGAAGTTGCATATTGTCATAGACTGAAAACCTATAACTGAATACTGCTACTCATCCATAGAGACAGTGTTTGATTGATCCATTCTGCCGTAATGCACAAATAAACTATACAGTAAACTGTGGCAGATTCCATGGGAGAAAAATATTTCCAACGTGTAATATAAAGGGATCGTTTTAAACAATCAAAAACCTCACCAGTTCTTTCTTTCAGGAGATACTGGACCCTTAATATTAGAAGTATTGACATGAAAGCACACACAAAGCAGGGTGTTTGTGTGTCTAAACAAATTGAGCTTTTTACCCTGATAACAACCAAGAACAACAACATTTTCTAAAGCCTTACAGGCTATCAGGTGCATTTGGTAAACACTAAAACTCAAACGTCAAGCCTGATTTTAGAGGAACTTTACTAACACTGGCTTGATTGAGTTAGTTAATGAACCAGCCTACGCAAAACTAATGCATTTTAGATTTGGATTTTGTTAATGTTGTTTGGTGTTTGTCTTCTTTAGATTTTGTTGGATTGTATGTAATGCACCTTAACCTTTAATAAAAATGACTGGAGGAAGTTGAACTTACATCATGCAGTAGAGTGGACCTTCACAATAGTCAGATAAACACCTGAAATGTAAAACATATGGATTTGTTTTCGTGTAAACTCTGATAACATCATCACATGCATCTATAACAATGGCTCGTTCTGTGGTAATGAGTTCAACAATTCATACATTCAGGCGATTATGCACTTCATTTCTTACATTTCTGCCATATGGAAATAATTTCAAACACGGCACTGTGAAAATACTCCTAACTGATGACAACTACATTAAAGTGTGTCTAAAACCATTAACAACTCATAAAAATATTATTTACATTATTACACAATATATACATTATTACAATAATAATAATAAAATAAACAAATAAATTAAGTTAATTAAAATGACTTGCTTACCTCAGAGCTGTTCCCGGCGAAATTCTAAGAGAATCTATAGACATCAAAACCTAAATATTTGATCTTAAAATTCTCCAATAGGCTGATAACTGGTTAAGATGAAGTGATTTAAAGATTCTGTATTAATAATTTATATGAAATTGCTGGCAGGCATTCGTCTGGCTGTATCGCACTGTAAAATTGAAGTAAACTTAGTTGAGTGAATCTTAAGCCGAGTCCGTACTACGCGACACCCCATCAAATGTCAGGTCATGAAGACGTCAAAGTGAAGATGGACAAGTCCATTATGCAAGGTTAAAAAAAAAATCTGCATCTGATCCCACAATCATTCATGATTGATATTATCATGACATCACTGTGAAGTCAGGAAATCACATTGTGCAGTGATGTCTTATCTTTTGCTCCTGATAAAAATGATATTAGAGACACAATTAACAGGACGTTTAGATGATAAGACAAACACGTAAATCCAAGTAAACATGAGGACAGTTTCTTCAGAAGATGATGTATATTTATTTGATTTAAGTTTCAAAAAAAAAAAAAAATGAAAAGACTATACTGTAAATACTGCAGGTTTAAGCCTCGCCCTCGAACATCTTTTTTCTCCCGTCCATGCCAGCTTTGTCTTCTATGTTTTTACGCCAGTCACCGACATCACGCAGTTCCTGAAACATCAAAATGGCCAGATATCAGAGCTGGATCAGGCAGTTTAATGACACAATCAGAACCTTTACATGACCTGCATTAAATATGGGTATTTTATGTATTGTTTGCAGGTCTAAAGGTTGATTTAGAAGCACATTTATGATGTAACAGCTTGAAAATTAAAAGGTAATTCACTTTATTAGGTTTTTTACCCACTACATTAACAGGCCCCCACATTTACCAGCTCCTAAAACTAATTTACTGCTTCTGTCAACTAAGGCGCAAAAAGATTAAAAACACACAAGTGAGTAAGTCCAACCAGCTCCTCACCTCCTCTTTCACCTCCTTCTTGACCTGCTTCAGGTTGGCCCTCAGGTCCAGGTTGACTGTATGTTTGGAGCCCAGCAGAGCTTTAAGCATGGCGTCAGCGGACATACGAACTTTCCTGAGGACAGGTTTCTTGAATTTGCCCATCAGGTCCTGAACTTTGATCTTCAGATCATCAATCTGGAAGGTGAAGATGATATAAAGACATCACGGAGGATATTCAACCCTGGATTCACTACACTTTAGTTAACTGAAGCAGGAAATATCTACATTTAATGGGATCGTTTCAGGGGTTTGTATTGTTGTATACAGCACTGACGCCTAGTAGAAAAAACAGACTTTTACCACTTCAAATGGCTTAATTGCGAGAAATCTACACCCACTTTAAGTATACAATATCTTAAGATTATGTTCACTGATTTTTTTTGCAGTTCGGTAGCCTTTTCTCCAGCACTGCCCATGTGTTAGTACCTCATATAAAAACACTTTCAATAATACTCTGATGTGAGCCATTGAAACACAGGGTTCTGTTATCATACAAAATACAAACCATCTGGTTTGCGGTGTACTTCAAAACAAGTTTTCCCACTAACATTCAAAGGAATGAACACTATTCCCTCATCCACGCCATTCATCCACCGACATCAGTATCATATTCAAGGACATTTTGGTCCCAGAGGTGCTGGGCTTGTCACAATGGGGACGGTAGGAGCTGGGAATCATCCCAATCTAGCAGCTGCCATGACATACTTGCTTTCTTTGGAAACATTCACTCCATTTGAAAATATCTACTGGATGTTTTAACAAAACTTGGTAAGACAAACCTCCTTGTTGGATTTCTTGACTTTCATCTCCAGGTCGTATCTCTCCTCATCGATCCCGTCGATCTTGCGATGGATCTCCTTGCACAGTTCCTAAACACACAGACATGAGAAAGATGTCAAGTTCCATAACTAACTGCACTGTGGACGAGTTAAAGTTCATTACAGGATCAGCGACATGAGACCATTTACATCTCTCTTCCAGTCTTCTGCGGTCACAAGTCATCATGTTTTCATTACAGGACATGATGTTTTGTATTCTTCCTCTAGACTGCACAAAAAAGGAAGCCAGTGTCACAGTGTCCTGTATTTTTGGCCATCAGGGGGCGACTCCACAGTAAACTATAACCCCATTTAGACTCAAATAGACAATAAAGCACAGTATATATTGGGACATGGACACTGTGCGATGTAAGTTTAATGATCGTTTTGAATGCATGATCATGTGCGGCTGTGGGTTTGTGACGTGCCTGCAGCTCCTGCATGCTCCGGGGCATGGACACAGAAGGGCAGCTCTCAGCCATGTACCTCCCCCTCTCCTCCTCCCGTTCCCTCTCGTCCTCCTCCAGCAGATCTTTGGCGATGGAAAGCATCAAGCTCTGCCAAGGAAACAATCAGTTAATGTTAATGAAGTACATTCCTCCATTACCCAGTTTCAGCCTGACAAGAGTGCTTTTGCTTCATTAAATATTTTGTAAAACAAACTCTTACCTTCAGATGATGCTTGCGGCTCGATGACATCTTTTTTCTGAGGAGAAAACGACAGTTTGAGCCAAAAAAACAAAGAAATGTGATACTGGACTTCGTTAACTACACATTTTGAAAGTGAATAGGTCTCAGACAAATAGAGAACCACTTACTCTGACATGTTGCCGTCTGTTTGGTTTCAAATCCTGCACAAAAACAGAATTTTCCATTTTTTAAAGAAATTAAATCGTAAGTTCTTTCATTTATAATCAATTAGAACAAGCCGTATAAGAAGAGGTGATGGTGGGGTCAGGTTGAAGGGGAATGGGATTGGAATGTCTCATTCGTGTCTCACAAAAATAATATCTCCACTTAGAAGAAACATGACACTGACTGTAGATTTGTGGTCAGCCTTGAGGAAAAAGCTCTTGTCTAAATTAGGGTAAGGATCAGTGGTCCAGTTGTCACCCCTACGGGCATCCCTGTCATTAAAGGTCTATGTTCTGGATGATTATATTCTGGAAGATTATCGGGAAACACCTGACCTCTACTGTGATGGTACAAATATCTCAAACATGAGCCATTCTCTCCTTAAATAGAAACCATGCAGAACAGTCCTGAGCCACAGTCACTCCATCTGAGCAACAGCGATTAAATTGTTATTATGATTATGTAACAAGGGGGAGTTGTTCATAAGTTGTTATTTTTCCTCCAGATTCAAGAAAATCTTTCAAAACAAAGTACGAGACAGTATTTCTTATTATGTAAATCTAGACTGTCAACAGGAGAACAGAGGGATCGGAAAAAGTAGTGAAATAATGACAGATGCAAAATCTGTATTTTAACATAACAACTAATGGGTCCGGCTTCATGTAACCGATGTCAATCCCTCCAACAGCTACATCATCTACAGAAAGAGACATTCCCAGGAACAACCACAGTAGATAATACATGGATTTGTCACTATGTCTCATTAGCCAGTCAATATACATGTATATATACATTATGTGGAAACAGCATGTATATAAAACTGTGTTTGTCAATGTTAGAGTATCATCTGTGGTCAGTTGTTTCTTTTTCCCTGACCCACAGACACATTTTCAACTAACAGCTTTTGTAATTAGAAATGTACCTCAAGATGACATCTACATGCCTTAAAGATTAGTGAACAAGAAGCCAGACACAAATAACAAAATAAATGTAATCTATGTATGAGATTCTTTTTAGAAATGGGAGGAGACATCACCTTCACATACAAAATGGATTTATGTTTAAATTCATGCCATTCAAATCTTTGTTAATTTACATCACACATATTGAAATTACATTTATATTAGACATAATTGATGCATGTATTTGTGATGTACATGTATATGTGCTTTACAATGTAAAAGAAGACAAGCATACACAACATGAATAAAAAGTGGTAGCAACTTATTCACAAAAAGTGATCACGTAGTTGCACATTACTGTTATTGTTTGTAGTCACACATAAGCAAATTATTGACTCTGAGACATTAAATCTATTCAAATCAGATATGATCAAAAAGCTACAAACAATGATCATCACTTCCAAATAATGAGTCCATTTGCACCAGTATAGCTCACACCTGCAGCACAGACTGCTTCACCCCCAAAATTAACAACACACCACGGTCAACAGGAACTTCTCCAGTTGACAACAACATCCTAAAGGAACATTTCCTTATGAGTGGGTTATCTATTTAACTCATCCAAAACACATTTGCTTTAAGAACATATAACTTAATCAGTCAACTAGGAGATGCATTACAATAAGTGCAACAACAGGACCAAAGATTCTATCAATCTAATGTGTGCCATGAAATCAGCTCCAGTGGAGAAAAGAAAACACTGTCTCACCTTTTATCTGCAGATAGAAACAGAGTGGAGCAACAGGTTTGGGTGGCAGCTCAGTTTTGGGACCATAAGTTGGTTTATATTGCAATCTCCAAAGGCAAAGGAGACCCCATCTTTCTCTTTATGGAAGTTGATTTACTCATAGACCAATAGGCTCACCACTAACATTCCCTTCACACACCCACCCACCCCCAAAAAACCTCCACCCTCACTGACCATTATAAATAACCCCTGCCTTCAAGATTGTCTCGCTGATTACACTATTTTCACATTCCCAAAAACGGGAAAAAAAGAAGTGAAAAATACTGTGAATATTACTGTGAATATTGCCATTATATATAACACATCATATGCCCGCTGCTGAAGATAAACCAAGGATGGATCCAAGGCTGTTTTTAATGAAGGAAACCATGGGAGCAGCAGTGATGAAAGCTGAGGATGCAGCAGGTGGGAGGCAGAGTGAGTGGAGTATCAAGACGGTCATTTAAGACACACTAAGTAGAAGCTGTTAACAGCAGCTGGCCCGAGGAAAGAGTGAAGAAAGACAAATAGCAAAGGGAAAATGTGAATCAAGACCACTCCAAATTATACTGCAAATAGTGTTAGTCAGCGGCTGAGCTCCAAATTCAGATGTCTTGGATAGATTTTTGTGATCAAGCTGCGATGTTGCATGACTTTTGTTTGTATTTTGGCAAATGTAAAGATTTCAGATCCAGAGGATCGAGGTTGGCAGGCTGCAGGTTACACATATGATACTGGCACAGGGAGTAATGAAGGTGCTGTGGCTAATCTTTGGAGCATGGCAAATTTGACTATTTACACTAAAGGGCTTTCTATACTTTCAAAACACAGTTCATTTTAATCATATTAAATAAACAAGTCAAGCACTTCCCATCTCCCCAATGTAAGCAGAAAACCATTTGCTCTGCAAAGCGGCCGGAGTGAGTAGATGGAGAATTTCAGCCATGGCTGCATGTTGACAGACAGTCTGCAGCATGTGAATCCACCCACTAACACAGAGTCTTACAACACGACTACTACATTTTAACTGGATAGTATAGACAAATCAAACACATAAGTAAGTGTATTTAGTGGTTTTAAAGCAAGGTATTCATTGAAATGATAGTATATCAAGTGTCAGCAGCTGTGGGAACGTGAACCTGTCTGCTCTGTGCAGCAACAGGGAAGCATCACAGAGCAGCAGAGTTACATGAGACATTCAAATGAGCATTAGATAAAAGTGGATGAAAAATGGGTCAACTTGGGAGGGAGAGAAAGAGAGAGGAAGAAGTGACAGCTGCGCAGATGTTGCACACTGTGGTTCAACAATGAAACTGCACTAAACACTTTGACTATTATGACTACTATTATATTTTTCAGCTCCAGATACCTGCGGCTAAATGTTTTGTGCCTTTGTAAATGGTTACCTGAGGCATAATATTGTTGAAATTGCACTTATTTTTCTCAAGAAATTTCAGGTTGTTTTGTAAAAAAGACACTTAATTCATTCGGAGTGCTTGTTGTTAATAGGTTGTTATGCTATTATTTGACTGGTCCTGCCCACTTGAGATTAAATTGTGCTGTATGTGGCCGCTGAACTAACATGGGAGGTCATTATAGGAAACACTATACATTTACATGTAGCAGAGTGAGGCGGCTGCACAAAGGTAAATGAAAGTGACTGCAGAGCTGGCAAACACACACACACACATACACACACGCACGCACGCACACCTTTTCCCCAATGATAAAGTTTATCATCTGGTGGAAAACTTTCCACACCACATGCCTGACGCTTTATACTTCTCAGTATAACGCCTCCTTCTCCTCTCCACCACCTGACATCCATCAATCTGTCTGATCAGAAGTCTCCCTCCTAACATTTCATTTATATTAGAAGCAAAAAGGAACGTTTCCCATGGTGAATACCATATATTAACACCATGTTACTGATTTTCAATTCCAATAAACAGAATCCAAATTTGACATGGGCGCTTGTTGCTTGTAGCCATACTTCATTGGCAGCCATCTCACCCCATCTTAGTGTTTGTAATGCGAGGCAGTGTTTGGGCGACACAGAAAGAGTCGTGTGGAACTGGTAGTCTTAATCAGCATAGTGGGAACAAGAATGTTATAGACTTTCATTTAGATTTTCATATATTTTTAAGTTACACATGACTACAGCTTTAACAGATTAAGGATATATAATACCAGATGCCAGATTATACAGAATTATGTTCTTAAATGTTTATACCAGAGTTTACTCGAGTCAGTAAAATATCTGGGGAAACCGCTTGTATCTGCAGCTGAGCACTGGGGAAAATGATACAAAGCTTAATCACCATGTTTGTCTTTCAAAAATAACTTGAACTGTGAACTGTGTTACGTGGGAAGGGTACACCTGTCTGCTCATTATATTAGACTAAAAGAACTGATGCTTGTCACACACTGTCACACGGAGTGGATCGTCAGACAACATGAAAGGCCTGGTCTGGTTGGCGTTGGTGCTTGTGGCTGCGGCTGAAGCTGAGAGATTTTTCAATGGGTACGTTTATCGCTGCATTTCGCAAGAAGAGCAGTCTTTTCTCTGAGTTTAATTTATGACAACATGTAAGGATCCTCATTAACTGGTGTCAACATTTGTGGTGTCAACAGAGTTTATTAATACTTGCTATGATGCCAGCTGCTGGCTTTGCAACTGCTCCAGATAAATGTGGTGACACCATACACAATAATAAATATTAGTATATATATACAATATAAAGTACGCCACAGATTTGGGCTTATGTTTCATATTTAATCTTGATTAGGCGGAGTCTTCTTTTCAAAATGAAAAGTAATTGACATCTTAACACAGATTGCATATTCAATAATGTTGACTTTACTGACTTTCATTCCAGAGATCAGGTCATTAGGATCAATGTAAGGTCTGAGGAAGAGATCCGACTCCTGCGGGCACTGGAGACGAAAGAGGAGTGGGAGGTATAAACATAAACACACAAAATATCAACACCAACATTCACCTTTTCTCAGCTATAATAGTTTGCTTTCATACAAAACACTAACACCATTGTATAGTTAATAATAACTGTATCAAGTTTATAATAAAGCTGAAGTTCAACGTGGCAAATGCTGTTAAAAGCAGTTGGCGTGTAAAGGAATGATGGATTTGAAGAAAGAAGACTGGAAAACAATTTGCATGATGTGAAAACATACGTGTAGGTAAGTGTAGGTAGCTTAAATTTCAGCGTAAGTAAAATCCACTGCAGTGAAGGCAAGGATTAGCCACACAGGAGGAGACAGCAATGCTTAAATCTAATCAGTACCTCCCATATATCTCACATCTAATAAATAGACAGTATAAGGTACAGGAATGCTAGTGCTGTATATTGGATAGGAGAGGAGGATTAAAAGACACCCCTCATACTGATGTTAACAAGTTCTCAGTTCACACTGACACCATCACGCTAAAGATTATGACAGAACGTTCTTGTTTAGCTTCGTGCCATTTGTCACTAGTCCATGTTCCCTGAATCATTTGAAAAATGATCCATTCTGCACACTACACTTTCAATCTAGTTCAATCCACTGTGTTGAGGCAAATGATGTGATTCCTCTATGCCTATTTGATCCCAGCTGGACTTTTGGCTCCATCCTGTCTCCACTGAGCTTCCTGTTGACATCCGAGTCCCATATGCCAGTTTGAGCTCTGTGAAGGAGCACCTTCAAGCCCACTCCATCCCCTTCACTGTCATGATTGACAACCTCCAGGTTTGTAAATTGCACACTCAATTTTGACATATGCATCGATCTATCACTGCTCACTGATCATCGAATCCTGGGGCTTAGTTTGATCGTGATAAAGTTGTGATAATGATGTTGAATGCTGAAATGTCACATGTCACTTTTAGGATGTTCTCGATGAGGAGAAGACTGAGATGGAGAAGAACAAGATGCAGGAGCGCAACACCAGAAGCTTCAACTTTGGGGCCTATCATTCTCTTGAGACAGTAGGCTATACATGCATATATACACACACTTATTCACTTATTATATTATATTAAATGATATTATATCATGCCTACATTTGAAGTATTATTAGAGTTTTTGTCTCACAATTGAGTCAAAAATGTTGTAGTGGCCAAGGTCAAGGAATTGGGCTTGGGCTAAATAAATATGCATGATTTATCAGTAAGTACAATATGAAGTAAGTTTCAAATATTAGAATCTAGTAACTATATAAAGGTAACAGTGTACTTATTTGACGGTAAACATTAACATAAGCTGCTCTTTAATAAGAGAGTGATAAACAATTCTAATTATTTAAAATAAATAAATTCAGAGAAAATAGCATAACAAGAACATGCAGCCCTTTGCAAAGCCATCTCCAGTGACAGGCACTGAAATGCAATTAACCAATAATCTTCTAATCTTGAACGCTTGACTGTCTCACACAGCTCTACAGCTGGATGGACGACCTGGTGGCTCAGCACCCTAATCTGGTCACCAAGCAGGAAATTGGGAGGTCCTATGAGAACAGGCCCATGTATGTGCTCAAGGTAGGATACCTCGTCCATGACATGACATAAATGTCAACATTACAATTACATGTGTTCATACCTGCATGTCTGAGCACCATATGGTGATAAATGTGGTAATAGTGAGTTAGTTTTGTTATAACTAAAGTAAAAAGTCCTTTTTGTGTAAAGTGTATTTGACTTTATACAACACCTGCGGCGTCTTAAGGATGTTTTCCTTCATGTTTAGTTCAGCACTGGTGGCTCCAAGCGTCCTGCCATCTGGATTGACACAGGAATTCACTCCAGAGAGTGGGTGTCTCAGGCCACTGGAGTGTGGACAGCCAACAAGGTAGGCTGTGGAACTATACTGTCTGAGTGAGACAGAAAAAACATTAGAAGAAAATAATCTTGGAGGTGCATTTTAAAAGCTGTAGTATGATTAATGAAGCTGACATTATTAGTCAAATGACCTAAAATACACAAAAACTGATTTTAGTTGCTCAAATGAAAGGATCCTCAGTTTTTCTTAAGCATAATTTCATTGTATATTCTTCACACAGGCTACTGTATAATACTACATTTGTTATTGTTGGTTTTAGACCCAAGGTAAACTTCTATCTCAGTACATTTGGCTTTACATTTACTTTCTTAAACTGTCTTTATAAATAAATGTGTCTTCCTTGTTTCTCCGCTACACAGAGTGTATTGTGAATTGTCTTTGTGATCGTCTCTGCTCACATACATAAGTAATAAAACATTGTTTTGTGTTTGAGAGAATGCCTTGTCTAATCAGTGTGTTTGCTTAGATTGCCACTGACTACTCTAAGGACGTCTCTGTGACTTCTCTTCTGAACAACATGGATATTTACATGCTGATCCTGGCCAACCCTGACGGCTACGCTTACACCCACTCTGCAGTATGTCACCACAACTCGATTAAACAGTAAACTTATAGCTAAATGTACAAGTATATAAGTATAAGTACAAGTATAAATTGTTGAATGAAAATTATTATTTGTATTAAGTGAAGTGATCTGATGTACAGGACCGCATGTGGCGTAAGACCCGCTCCAGGAACTCGGGCTCAATGTGTCGTGGTGTAGATCCCAACAGGAACTGGGATGCTGGCTTTGCTGGTGAGTGTAAAAAAGAGTGATGCTCTCTATTTCCATATGCTGCCTACAGAGTATAGATTAATGTTTTATTAATACAAATATATTATATGTAACCTATACAAATATTGGACTAGTGGGCAGAAGAATGTCAAATTGTCATAGAATAGAACTGCATTGTATGCAATCCAATGCAGCTACTGAGTGCCAATCTGTGTTCATGTAAAACTATGTCATAAACTGTTTAAACTGAATGGGAGCTGCCAGTCTGTACCAAAAATCCCACTGAGTTATCCATACTTTTCTGTGTTGTTATTATGTGTGCCAGACAGTTTTGAATCTCCCCTTCAGGTCCTGGTGCCAGTAGGAACCCCTGCTCCGATTCCTACCACGGCCCCTCGGCTCACTCTGAGATCGAGGTTAAAAACGTGGTGAACTTCGTCAAGAGTCACGGCAACTTCAAGTCTTTCATCTCTGTGCACGCCTACTCGCAGCTGCTCATGTACCCCTATGGTTATTCCTGTCACAACGTGCCCCATCAGCAAGAGCTGGTAAGAAATGAGAAATTGAACTGTAGGGAGGCATGTGGCAGATTGGGATTTCCCTCACAGGGGGAGATGTCTGCCTTGTAAAGTGGGTAAAATTTAGCATCATATTTTAAATGATGGTATCTTATCTGAGGCAGCTTCTAAACTAGGTAAGGCTGAACTAACAAATCTCTTCCTTTATTTAAGTTGAGTTTGTTAAAGTAGAAAACTTAAAAAGGACAACACTATGACAGCCGTTCTCTTGTTCTCTTGGTATAAATGGAGAGCTTATATCCTAACATTACTATAATGTCCTTGTTTTGTCCCTGAAGGACTCGGTTGGCAGAGCTGCAGTACAGAAACTCACTTCTCTCTATGGCACCAGGTACAAAGTTGGAAGCATCTGCAACATCATCTGTAAGAACCTTTTAACCTTTGCTTTACTACTTCATAAGAAAAAACTTCCTATTACATTCATATATTATAAAACTGCATTTGCCAGCAATACTTGTTGTTTTCTTTGGTTCAAAACCCTTAGTTTGAGTTCTAAATATCTAAATATTGCAGTTCATATACAATCACGACAGTGTGGCAAACAACAATGTTATTATTATTACTGATGCTTACACTGTTGCCACTACAGTATATGACTCATGTGTCTTCATCTCCTCAGATCAAGCCAGTGGTGGCAGCATTGACTGGTCCTACAATCTGGGTATCAAATACTCATTTGCCTTTGAGCTGAGGGACACCGGTCGCTACGGTTTCGTACTGCCATCTAATCAGATCATTCCAACCGCTACTGAGACCTGGCTGGGCCTTAAACATATCATGGAGTACGTCCGGGACCATCCTTATTGATGATTAAGAGATGAATAAGCATGGGTGGACTTTTGTCAAAAATATGTTCCCATAAGACTGACCTGCATTCTCATTAATATTTCATAAGACATAAATGATTTATCTCTTTGTTTTGCTCATAATGCTTTGAGGAAATGAAGGTGATGACGACCATTTCCTGGATAAGAATGTAGTCATGCACAGTGAGCAACACATGCATTACAGTAGGTTAGTAAATGGAAGGAACTGGATATCATCGCCTTCATGACGATAACCATTTCCTGGATATGAATGTGATAAGGGACAGTGGTTAGGTCATGGTTTTTCTTCATAGTATCAACATTTTATAAACATACACATATAATTATGTTTCTATCATTTTTTTTTTTTAATGCAGATAAATTGTGTGGTAATGTGTTTTTGTGAGACATGGTTGCTTCCTCCTCAGATTTACGCTATCTTACTTTAAGACTGACCAATAAAGTCACATAGACCAATAATGTTGTGTTTCTTCCCTTTCAATTTCATAAGTCAATGAATATCTTCGATGTTTTTTTGTATCTACTTAGTCACAAGAAAGACAGTTTTGGTCTCCTTAGCACTTCTTGTTTAATCTGCTGTACAGAGACACAGCAGTAGTAAGACATTAGTAATGTACGTGATAACACAGATCATTTATGCCATAAATTAAGTCTTCATATTTCCATTAAAGCCCCACCCAGGTGGCAACAACACTATGTGGTGAAAGCAAAGGCTTTTATGGAAACAATAAAAATGAAGAATATGTCCCTTTTTTAACCCATAAGTTACACCGTGCAGCAGCTCTTACAATTATAATGAAAAGTTGCAGACAAAACTGAGGTGGTGTGTCCTCATCCTATAACATGTTAATGCCTCAACCTAAAGCCTGAACTTAAGCTAACCACATTTCACATAACTTTGACAAGATTTTCGGTTCAGCCTCATTAGAGCTAAGCTTTGATTCGCATGAAAACTAGTGAGTTTAAGTGAAATAAAACAAGTGTACACACACGTACACGTAAATACGCGGGCGCGTACACAAAAAGAGAGAGTTTAAAATGGAGGAGTACCTTAACTTTCCCGCCTGTGTCTAATCCCGTCGATCGTTCTGTCCATTACTCAATCTGCAGGAGTTAGCAGCTCCAGTCTTCTGGAAAGAGTGAATTCAAAATGGGCTATTTGAAACAACTTGGCGTGGAAAACTTCAAGTCGTGGCGAGGGAAGCAAATTATCGGTCCTTTCATGAAATTTAATTGCATAATTGGTACAAATGGCTCAGGTAAGTAGGTTCTATAAACTGTCTCCAGCGAAAGCTAAAGCTAGCTGTCAATGCTAACAGGTTTTTAGCATGAAACTTAAATTGCTACATCATTTATGCGTAAATGGCTGAATAAAATATACTTCTTGTAGTTTATGTACAATTTTATATTTATATTTAATGCCAATTTTTATATTTAGCTCAAGTGAAGAAGTTTGCTTCCATTAATATGCTGCACCAGGTCTAGTTATTAAACGTATATTTTTAGTTAAAAGTTTTAATCCAGTTTGAAACCCACTGTCAGATTTGCATTAACTTGGTTTTGTTAATTACAGAATAAACACTTCATTCACTGCATTTTTTTCAATTCAGACACTGAATTTTTCAAATATATTCTATACATCTCTTTCCCTAACTTCTTAGAATGGTCTAACAAACTTTTTTAAACTGTCACAACCCAATGTACAGTAAAAACCATTAGAAGAACAAATTTGTACATAATGTAACAATTAGGACTATTATTTACTGCAATATCTGAATTTACTTTGAATAGGTAAACAATCCATTCCTGGGCAATGTTTGACAAATAAATTACAACCTAATTTAATGCATGTGTTACAAAAAACACAACAGATAAAGAGTACTACCTCAAAAAACACCTGAAACCCATCTTTGGGTCCTGATCCCGTCTCTGGGAATGACTGCTGTAAAACATTTCACATTATACTAGGCAAGTCCAACGTGATGGATGCCCTGAGCTTCGCCATGGGGGATCGGGCTGCCGTCCTCCGGGTAAAGCACCTCAGAGACTTAGTCCATGGAGCCCACGTTGGGCAGCCTGTGTCTGACACCACCAGTGTTGCCTTACACTACTGTGATGATGAGGACCAGGTGACCGTCTTCAGACGGAGGATCAGTGGTGAGTTTAGTTTGATGAGTGGAAATGGGTTTGTATCACACTGGTGTTACTAGTTATTTTGGTGATGATCCAGAAGCTGGATTCAGGATGTTTTTTAAAAGACTATTGTTAACCTTGAAAAATATACTGTTTGTAAACTCAAATCATGTAGGTCAGTGATACTGTGAAATGGGAAACTGAGCAGCCTCTGGTGGATGTTTGCTCTCTGAGTGCTTTCTCACCTCTGCGAAGGAGATTATGATTTCTGATCCATTGTTTTTTTTGAGCTGCATAACTCAAAAGATAATCTGTGAATTAAGGTTAGGGGTCTGGTTTGTCTTGGACACAAGCAAGGGGAGCTTTAAGGTAAAAAGATTGGGAACCACTGCTTTAGTTGGCTCACAAACTCAAGTCGAGGGAAATAATAGATGCTGCACTGCTAAGACCTAAACCAAAACACAAAACAGAAGAGCTTTACTCTGATTAAGTTAGTAATGTTAATAATTCACAAATATACTGCACACTTGCTTCTGCTACTTTTAAGCTTGATTCCTATTTCTCCTCAGAATAAATGCATTCTTGAGTTAAAACTGGTCATCTGTATTTTTCAGGTAATTCCACTGAGTATTGCATCAATGGTCGAACTGTTAGTCATGCCAAATATATGGAGGAGCTTCAAAAGATTGGCATTGTGACCAAAGCTCAAAACTGTCTGGTGTTCCAGGTAAGATGCCAGTGTGTATCAGGATTGCATTATATAAACATTAAATGCAAAAACACAATGGTAAAAAAAATCACAATGCTGGTCACCAGGGGGCAGTGGAGTCCATAGCTTTAAAGGATCCAAAGGAGAGGACCAAGATGTTTGAGCTAATCAGCCAGTCGAGTGAGTATGCTGCTGAGTACGAGAAGAAGAAAATGGCACTGGCAAAGGCCAGAGAGGACACCCAGTTCCACTTTAACAAGAAGAGAGCTGCCAATGTGGAGAGGAAGCAGGTGTTCCAGGAGAAAAGGGAGGTAAGGTTGTACAAAAAAGACGATGTGTCCTGTTTCTGTTACAAAGCATCTGAGAGACACCACTAATGATTTAATATTTACTGTTTAATGTTCAGAGGAGTTGCTACACTGTATAACTGAAAATATTTTATTTAAAAAACGATTTCTGATGAAATTAAAGAAGATGAGAAGAGAGCAACAAGGAAGTTTACATTGCCTAAATCAACTGTGTGCTCCCAGGACACATATGATGGAATAAGTGGTCGTCTTGTGACTTTCTATTGAGCATTAATGTCTGTGGACTGGTAGGTACATTCCCCACCACTTTATTTTCCAGGCTGAGAAGTTCCAGGCTCTGCTGGACGACCTTCACCAAAACCGCCTGAAGCTGAGCCTGACTGAGCTCTATCATAATGAAAAGGCCATTGGCATTCTCAGTGACAACCTGGGGGAGAAACAGCAGGCTGCAACTGCTTTGAACAACAAGGTGATGACCTTGGAGCAGACTTTAAAGACCCACAAGAAGGAACACGGACGCCTAACTAGAGAGCAGCAACAAATTGAGAAGGAAATCCGGTGGGTCTGTGTGTAGAGGTTTAAAGCAGTATGTTTTCATTTTGCAGTATATTTGAGAATAATCTCTTTTTATTGGTGTGAAGTAAACATAAATTTTGGTGACGGAGATCATCATCAACTCTGCTTTTGCGAACCATCTGTGTACTTTATACAGATTGGTGGGATGGTTATCCCTCACTTTGTATTTCTAAACTTAATATCTTTGTCGCTTTAAATTATTTTTAGCGTAGAAAAGAGGAAGTTGTTCGTCTTTTATAGGTCTTGCATGTAAAAACATTTTAATCTCAATGCGAGTTTTTGGTGAAACAAAGTTTAAATAAATGTTTTACTCACCCAGTGCCCAGGAGCATACCCTGTCACAGTTTAGGTCCCAGTACATCAGCACCAAGATGAACACTACTCATCACATGAAAAAGGCTGAGGAATTGCGCAAGGCCCTGAAGAGCAAACAGAATATGCTAGCCATGAAAAAGAAGGAGATTGCAGAGAGTCGGCAGGAGATTGCTGAACTGGAGAAGACCTGGAGGAACTATGAAAAGCAGGTCCAACAGCAGGAAGTCTCCAGTGGGAGGGACATTGAGCTAGGAGCAGATCAGGTGAGTATCAGACATCAACTCCTTTCACCTTGAATTAAGTTGTGTACCATATCATAGTCTACATAGAGTACATCATTTTGTGTTCATTTCTGCAATCACATAATTTATAAAACCTGGAGGGTCTGATTTACTCTTACAGTCTTTTTTTTTTTTTGATTAATCACTTGGACATTTGCATTGGTGTTAAATGCACGGTGCATACTTACAGCTTGCTGGAAAGCTTCAGGAAAAACAAAAAGAAAAGAGTGACATCCTCATTGTGTGTTTATTTTTTTGGCTACAGCTGGAGCGATACAAGGAGCTAAAGGAGCTGGCCCGAAAGCAGGGGGCTGTTCTCAGGCAGCAGGCAGAGAAACTGAACTGGGAGGTGAAAGCTGATTATGAAAATGTGGCTTTTGTCCAGCGCAGAAAGAAGGAAGTGGAGGTACTGTACGAGAAACAATTTGTGATGATACCACTCACCTTTCAAGTTACCAAACACAGACTGAGATGTAGAAAGAAACACACATTTTAACAACTCTGTGATTAATATATGTTTAATTCATCTGAAACATCACCTGCTGCAGCATGGCATCAGGAACAGCCAGAGTCAGCTGGAGGATTTGACGATTAGAGCAGAGAAACTGGAAGACTACAGCAAAACCTGCGAGTATGTCAAGACTATAACTTCAATAGCACATGTTGTCACTTTGTCCTTGGCTGTAGGAGATGTTTACTCCATGGTGCTTTATCAGAGCAAATTAAATACTTCATCACAACATAGCGTGGCAGAAGGAAACCATGCATACATTATAAGGACACTGTATGTTTCAGGGCATCCCTTGAAGAGTATTGTCAACTGGAGAAGAGTCTGACAGCTGAGCTGCAGAGGGTTCAGCAGCGCTGTCAGGAGGTGAACCAGGAGCTGGGTCAGGTACTGGAGGAGCTGGGGAATGCTCGTCTGGACAATCAGGAGAGCAGACGGCAGCTGCAGCGCAAAGAGCTACTTAAGAAGCTCCAAAGACTTTACCCTGAATCTGTGGTGAGAGACTAATTGTTATAAGTCATTAAACTTTATATATAAATTTGTTTTCAAGAAGCTGCCAGTAAAACCCTACAAGCGAAAAAGCTTATTTATTTGCTTAAAGGTGAAAAATATATGACTTAATTGCAGTACATGTATTCTGCATCCACTCCTATATTCTGAACCAGTGTTTGAAATTTTCCTGTCACAGTACGGTCGACTCGCTGACTTGTGTAGTCCCATCCATAAGAAGTACCAGCTGGCTGTCACCAAGGTGTTTGGCCACAACATGAATGCTATAGTGGTGACCACAGAGAAAGTGGCCCGCCAATGTATCTCATTTGTTAAGGAGGAGCGTTCTGAGCCTGAAACCTTCCTGCCCATTGACTACTTGGATGTGAGTTGAAACCAAAGCAAGTCCTAACTTTTTGGGGCAGTTGTAAATAGAAAACATTGAGAAATGCTGTTAAATCTGTGCAGAATGTGCTAATATCCAGCAGCAGTGGTAACCATTGCTACTGTGTGCCCCAGGTGAGACCTCTGAAAGAGCGACTGAGGGAGGTGCCTGGTGCCAAGATGGTGGTGGATGTTGTCAAGATAAATGCTACCACAGGGGCGGCCCATCTGAAAAAGGTGGTCCAGTTTGTCTGTGGCAATGCCTTGGTGTGTGAGACTATCAAAGAGGCTCGGAATATGGCGTTTGGTGGAAAGGAGCGCATTAAGGTAAGCTATGAGTAAGGAAAGTTCAGAGTATGGTCTCTGGTAGCAGGTATTTTTATTAATAAGTGTTTCCTGTAGACCATAGCGCTGGACGGGACGATGTTTGCAAAGTCAGGTGTGATCTCTGGAGGCTCCAGTGATCTGCGGAGCAGAGCTCGCTGCTGGGAAGAGAAGGATGTGACGAGGCTGAGGGAGCGCAAAGAACAGCTGACAGCTGAGCTACGTGTGAGTCACTGACAACGCATAACAATCCCAAACAAAAGTCTACCATTAAAATGTCCCTGGTGTAAGATTTTGGTGAAATTATTTTTCTCTGACACAGATTTAACTGTTAGTTCAGTTATTTGTCCCAGAAGGGTAACGGAGTTTCACAACACTGCACTTTTCACAAATCTATGAAATAAGTAATATATTAACAGCTGACAGGACTGGACAGCAACAACATGGATGCATAAACAAACAAAATATGGATGTGTTATATTATAATATATATACATATAAATAAAATGATAAAATGGACACCAGCTGGGTTAGTGGCAATATATCTAATTTTTTAATTGAATTATTTTTAATTTATTTAAGGAAAGGGACATTGCACATTGATAATCATTAAAATGTAAATATGCCATGTTGTAGCCTGAGGCTAATTTCTGCCTCTAGTCCCTTGGCAGGTTGATGTTATAAGGGATAAAAATGAAAATACATTCAGGGAAAGAAAAACATGGGGACATGAGAGCTCACAACATTTTTCAAAAGTTACATTAAAGGAGAGAAGCTGTGTCTGTTCTGTGTACGTAACTGTATAATGCACTGAACTAGTGAGTGAGGATTGCTTACAGGACTGCGTACTTTCTTCATGATAAACAGTACTGTGTTTTTATGACAGGATCTAATGAAGCTGAAGCGGAAGGATTCGGACCTGAAACAGGTCGTTGCTCAGGCCCAGGGTGCTCAGATCCGCCTCAAATACTCCAAAAATGAGCTGGAAAACCTCCGGAAAAAAAACATCCCCAAGTGCCAAGCAGTATGATAAAATCGAATTGTTGTTGGGTTGTTGTTGATTTTTAGTGCAATTTGTGGGATCAGTGTCCTTTTGTTTTCAGTCTTTCCAGTGTATCCTGTTTCTTGAACTTTATTTTCCCTGGTTTATCCATGCTATGACGTAAGAGTTCATGACTTGGCAGTAATACTGTGTCTGTCCTGGCTGCCTGTGGTTTTCAGGAGATCTCTCGCATGGAGAGTGAAATAGAAAACCTGGACTATCAGATCCAGATGCAGCTCGAAAGTGTGGAGGCAAAAGAGGCAGAGATGGGGAAGATCAGAGACCAGATCAACCAGGTCTGTTCCATCTGCTGATGTGGACTTAAAACAACTTCTGTCTCTTCTGTTTCTAAAAGTTAAAATCACATCATTTAATTCACAACAATTCAATAAACACATAATGCCTCAGCACATTGTGGTAAGCATAATAATTCTCATAAAAAATTGCCAAGTTGTTTACCTTGCGATTGGCTGTAGTGTTTTTACCTGTCAGTGATCAGTCTGATGATCTTTGTATTCAGATGGAGGACCTGGTGTTTTCTGATTTCTGTGCTGAGATTGGTGTGAACAACATCCGGGAGTATGAGCAGGAGCACCTGAAACAGCAGGCAGAGCTTGATAAGAAACGGTACTCCAAACCATATCTACATCATTTTCTGTATTGCATATGCAAAATTTAAGCAGCCAAGCGCGTAATAAAGTTATCAGATTAAACAACCGAAAATTCAGTAATTTTTAATACCCTCTTCAGGCTGGAGTTTGAGAGTCAGTGTGCTCGTCTGAGTGTACAACTTGAGTATGAACAGGGACGACTGGAGCAGCAGAAGAAGCAGCTTCACAAAATGGAGTTGACCATCATGGAGGAGGAGAGAATCATGGCAGAGCAGAAAGAGGTAATCAAAACCCTTTACAATTAAAGGGCTAAGTACAGCAGTCTGGCTGAGATTTATTTAATCTGCCACTGCATGTCTGTATTTGTCTGCAGGATGAGGAGAAGCTGCTGCTGGCAGTGGAAGAAGCTCAGGACAAACTGCTGCAGGTGGAGAATCAGCTGCTGTCCAAGAAAAGCAAAGTGGCTGCTGCCAAAGCTGAGCTGGACCAGAAAACCCAGCGCCTTCGGGAGATCAGCAGGTAAGATGGCACTGTTACGTGTGCAGTGTGTGTCTTGCGCTTGACTGCTGCATGTCTGCGACAGAGCCACTACGAAATAATACTTTTAAAAGTACTTTGTACTCAAATAAATGCAAACATTATATTGAACGAAGGGTAACAAATACTACCAGTGATACTATTGATTGTATCTATTGTCTGTTGATTGTTTATTGTTGATTGTTTATTTATGTTTACTGCCTGTTTTGCACCGTGGGTCTGAGAGGACTGCAATTTCATCTGTGCTGTATGTCGTACATATAGTACATTTGACAAATAAACTACTTGACTTGACTTGACTTGACTATTACTACTCATCACCATCACTGATTGCATAGTGTAACTATTTTGGTTGCCTATTTCAGATTGAACTTGTTTCCCCTTCAATGTTGACTTAGAAACAATCAAAATCCTAAGAATTAACCACAATTTGACACGGGCCTTTTTCCTATAACTCTTGGTTTCAGAGATTCGGTGAATTTGCAGCGGGAGCTGATGTTTGCCGAGACCGCATTGGAGCAGAAACGCTTGGGCAGACACAACTTACTGCTGGCCGTCAAGATCCAGAATGTGCCCATCACTCTGCTGTCAGGGAGCCTGATTGAAATCAGTCAGGTGCAGGTAGGACAGAGAGGTGAAGAAGTCTTCCTAACGTCACAGATGTGTGGCTTTTAAAACATACTTGATAATAGTTTGAGTTAAAAGGCGGTCCAAAGACATGCACGCTGCGGTCAGGATAACTGGAGACTCTAAGGCTACGGTGTATCCACACTATTATGTTTTCTTTTTTTCTGTATCTAGAAACTGTATCCAGATGAGCATTACAGCTCTGCTGCCAATGACCAATCGCAATAATGTCAAGACTAAAACACAGTACTGGAATTTTTAAATTGAAACAAAACCAGCAGTGTCCCCCAAATCTCAGAGGTTCCGTGGATTGAAAAAACCAGGGTGTGGATGGCACACACATTCTGAGCAGCATTAATGCATTTTTTTTAGATGAAAATGGTGTAATGTGGATGTAGCCAGGATGAAAGGAGTGTGTGAATGGTTTGTTTCTGTATTGTGTCCACTGTCAGCCTCCCTCCTCCAGTGTCACCTTCAGAGCATAAGCAGGATGGATATATGATGTAATGTTGTCAGTCTGATCTGACTATGTTTTTTTTTTTGCAAGTTGGACACAGAATCTGAAAGCACTTTGGCCACCACTGACATCTACGAGAGAGAAGCTCAACTAGTCATCGATTACTCCTCGCTCGGGGCAAAACTCAGGGTGAGACATCAAGCCTCACTATTCTCCTAATTCTGTCTCTGTGCTGCTATTCATTTGTATGACCAACATGAAGCAGAGGAACATGTAAGTACAGCACATGCATGCCTTCAATATTTGTGTGTTCAGAGTTTGCAGACAGAGGAGGAGATGGAGGCTCACCTGGAGAAGCTGAAGGCTTCAGTGTCCTCCATCGAAGGAGTGCTGCATCACACAGCCACCCCCAATCTGAAAGCTCTGGAGAGGATGAGGGAGGTGAGGTACAAGTTACAGGGAGTGACAGAAGGTAAACAAACCCAACACTTTTATTGAAACATTACATTCTTTCATAAAGCCAACATACCTGTTACTTTATGTCGTCATAACGCTGCGTTGTTACCTCCTCTTTACTCAGCCTTCGAGGCGTGCTCCAGCGCAGCCAGAAAGTGCTACCAGGAGTTCGAGAAAATCAAAGCACAGCGATGCCAGACCTTCAGCCAGTGCTTCGAGCATGTGGCGATTGTGATCGAGCAGATCTATAAAAGAATCTGCAGGAACCGCAGTGCTCAGGTGAAGCAACAAAATCCCGTTCTGAACACTATAGTGTATGAAGTACATGAACCTAAATCCACACCCTGTTATCTATATCCCGGCCTCGTATGAATGTCACTTTTGAGTTCAGCTATGCCATAAACAATACAACTGGACATTGCAGATGGTGTCAGAGAATATCATTTTATTTTCCTAAAACGGCCCTCTTTTAGCTTTCATACAGCAAAAAACCTGTGTTGAAAATGTCACGAAATGCCACGTCTCAGAAAGAGAAATGGAATTTGTCTGCTGTGTATTCTTCAGGCCATTCTGAGTGCAGAAAATGCAGAGGAACCGTACCTCGGAGGCATCAATTACAACTGTGTGGCACCGGGGAAACGCTTCATGTCCATGGACAATCTGTCTGGAGGAGAAAAGGCCATCGCTTCTCTGGCGCTGCTGTTTGCCTTTCACAGGTGAAACCTGAGAGTTCAACAACGCTGCAACAGAGACTACAGTTTACACTAGATTACGATAAGAGAAGGAAAATATACAATGAAATAAAAATGTTTTGCTTGTGTCATTTCTCTCAAGTTTCCATCCGGCTCCTTTTATTGTCTTGGACGAAGTGGACGCAGCCTTGGACAACACTAACATCGGCAAGGTAAGTTTCCTTTAATCTGGAAAATGAGCGTCGTCGCCAAAGAGGCAGGAAGAGATAGAGATTTTATAATAATTTAAATATCAATAACCCTATTGAATTGTGTCCGCAGGTGACCACGTTCATCAGGGAGGAGTCCAAACACAACATGCAGATCATCGCCATCTCTCTGAAGGAGGAGTTTTTCTCCAAATCAGACGCTCTGTTGGGAGTCTATTCAGATGTAACGAGCACTTCGGAAGTCAGAGCAACTTTTTTTCCTTTTTAAAATAACAGTTACTAAATAGTTTTCGTCCCCTTCCTCACAGTTTGACGAATGCATGTTCAGTGGCATTCTGAGCCTGGACCTTCGACCGTACCCTCTGGCTGAAGAAGACAATGGGAAAACGGCCGACAAGGAGGAGAGAATGGTTGTAACCCAGGAAGCAAGTAGCCTGCGTTCACCTGCATGAAAAAGCCACATTATCTTCAACTTTGAACAGGCATAGAGGCAAAAATAGTTACCATAAAAGAAACAATACTTTTATACGTTTTAGTACGCTTTTACATCACCTCTTATCACTTTGCATGTTTCAGAGTTCCTCAGCTGTTCTTATTGGCAGTGTTTTGCCTTGTTTGTAAATCCTGAAGCTGACCAGGGATTATAATCTCACAGACAGCCTTGAAAACTGGTGATAACATTACAGAACTTAAATTACAGAATTTAAAGAAGAGTTTTATGTTAATGTTATTCAAGGGTGATGAATGTTGCTAAATTAGTGCGTTGTTTGTTACTTGAACTGTTTTATACTGTATTTAAATGTGCTGTTCATTAAACCTGAGTTGAAGATACGTCGTGCATTTTGATGTGTGCGTTACTTCCAGAATTAGGAAAATCTCATTTAAAACTACATTAATGGTTTTTTTTTGCAGCTCAGGAACTTGTATTAGTATTCTTGTTTTTGATAATAACAAAATATGCAACAATCAAATATACAGCAGGGATCAGGTGAACTGATGTTATGAAAATGTTATTTTCACTACTAAAGATAAATTAATGTTTGGCCAAGGATGCTGCAGGTCACTGCAGCATAACTGTTAACTGTAGTTACTAACTAACTAAAGTTTACAGTTATGTGAACGGACAGTTTATGAAGTGCTGTGGCTTGTAACAAGATGTGGACACTCTTTATTTTGTAGTACCTAGTGTGTTTTTTAAGGCCTCTGTGTATTTGTTAGTAGAGGGTCTGCACACATTAATAATTAAAGCATAACCTTGTCAACTTTAATATTCAACATGTACAGTTAGAGTCAGAACACATGATAAAAACAAAAGAGAAGTAGAAAACAGTGTACATACAGTATATATAACAAAAAAAAAAGGTTCACCTAAACTTAAACCTATCTTATCTTAACATGGCGTTGTTATTGGAAATGCGAGTGGTTCACAACGGGCATCTAAAAAAAAAAAAAAGAGGGAAAAATCTACTTTAAACTTGTACAACAGAACGTCTCTTTCTCTGGACCTAAAGAGAAACTAGCAAAGTTAATGGAGCAGTCCTGAGGAGGTGTAATCATTGGCATAGATGTGTACAGTATATATATATATATATATATATATATATATGCGCAAGTGTGTATATAATGCATGGAAACAAAAGTTATGTGGAGTTTCGTTGAGAGCACAAATCTGTTGCCAAAACAAAAAAGAAAAAAAAGTCAAGAAACAAAGGCCACTGAGCAGCCTCCACTATGTACACTAATATGTGCATTTCCATCATAAACAAATCCAAACAGGCAATATTTAATGAGCTGCGGGTATAAGGTCTCTCCCTTTAGCAAGGTCTATTAAATGCAGATAGTTTGGAAACTAAACAAAAACTATACTAAATATAACAGATACATCTAAGAGTTACTTAAGAAAACTACAAGGGAAAGAAAAAAAAAGAAAAGATTCCTCAACTGTGTGTGTGTGTATGTAGTATTGATATCATCGTCATATGAAAATAAAACATGACAACTCTGGGAAGGTTTTAGCAAAGGTTCAAATGTGTGCCGATTTCTAACTGAATTGGCTCAGACCTGGACTTTGTGACCCAAGTTTAACTGTCTGCAGATGAATGGATGAAAAACAGAGAGAGTTGTGGGTATATTTTTAGCATAACCAAAGTAAAAAAAACAAAAATATCACCGGAGAGCGGGGTTCAGGTCCATGACGACACCCACCACTTACATCACAATATAAAACATGTTTACGTGTGAAGCTGTGACACCAGTGAAGCTTTTGCATAATATCTTTTTATTTTAAATAAGAAACGCACACTACCATTACACTACACTGGCTGCTGTTACACAAAATCCACCTGTACGGGTCACGGCATCTATGACCTCACACGTCACCTTTTTATAAAACTAAACCTGCAACACTGTAAACTATCACTAAAGGCCCAGTCACACCAGCATTTGACATGTTTTATCTGACTCATGTTATCCTGTAGGAGTCAATGACAGATGACAGGAAACTTTCACATCACCTCGCTGCAAAATAAACCCTACGGCATTTATGAGTTGACTTACTTTGAGTTGAATCCATGGCATTTGTCTGTTTTTTAAAAAAGTTGTGGAGCACTGTGGATGTTTTCCAGTAATTTCAGTGAGATTAAAAATCTTTTACAGGTTGTTCTTGGCCAAGATAGGAAGGTTTGAGTTTGGGATTGTTCAATTTGTATTCAGAACGTTTCCCAACAGTCTTCATCTCGATGTCGTTTTTATGAATAGATTCATTTTGCATCATAAACGTGTTTGTATTATGAATATTTATCAATCCCTATCAAAACAAACACTTTTATTTTGAAGTGATGTGAAATATCATATCTTTTGCTCAAAACATTGGGTTTTTTTCCTCACTTGACCGCCCCCTACTGACCAAACTAGACACTCGGTGACTGGACACCACTGTTGCCTAGTAACCACATTTTTCGAACATTAAGCAGGCCGTGTTCAAAAGCTCCCTTGTCGTAAAAACACATTTGGCACCAGTCAACCTAATGGAACATTTCTCAAAAGAAGCATTTGCTAAAAGTAACTTTACGTTTGCTGTATTTTTTTGAGCCACTCCAGGTGTGACGTGGGCCTCGATTCCACACGACTTGGTCCACTGTGCCGCCTGCTTTCCGTTACTGTACCTTCCCTCACCTACACTCTGCCTTCTTCTCATAACTCTCACCAAGGTCTTTCACCATTTGAGCCTTTTAAAGTGTTTACACTCGTTTTACCTTCGAGAACAATAGAAAAGAGAGCATCGAGGAAAGCAAATCTACGAATATCTAGAGAGGGTATGAGGACTACATGTGTTCAAATGGCTATGCATGGTCCCTGCCACGAGTTTATTCAGTACTGTAAGCTCAGAGGATCTCAGGCTTCTCCTCATTGTCAGGAAAATATAGGAAAATAGAGACTTTCACAGACACATGCATTCCTCGGGAAAAGACTTAACGTCTCCAGAAACATAGTAAAACCCTGCAGAGAAACACGTGTGTGGGATGTTGTGGGTATTTGCATGTCTCAGTGTGTGTTTAATGGTGTGTGTGTGTGTGTGTGTGCGTGTGTTCTGAGGGTCACAGGAGACGTGAGCTTCAGGCAGAATGAAGAAAAAACTGAGTCGGTGTAAAATTGAGGGGGACAGGTTATGTCTCTCTCTTCAAAAGATCTTCCCTTTCTTCTTGTTCTTTTCCATCGTCCTGTGCAACAAACAACCAGAGAAAGTGCAAACAAGGTCAGAATCAGAAAAGGTTTTCGTTCTTTAGTGCTTAAAAACTACTGCGAGGACATGGAGAGCGATAACGTTTACCTGTGTTTCTAAAAGAGTAAGTATAACCACACATTTTAGTGTATGTAAAAGAGGTATATGATACGATGCTGATATATTCCCTCTCTGTCGCCCAGAATAAAATAAGGCGACACAGATTATTCGATAACAAGTACAAAGTACAAAGTACAAAAATACAAAGTCACTGTCAGTCGTAAACTTCAAACATGTTCCATGCTTATGCTTTGATGTGAAATTGGGAAGAATCTGATGCGTCCGATGACGTTACGATCGCGCCTGTTAACCCCTCGCACTACAGGGTAATCTGTCCAGATTATCTGTTTGTATCAGCCTAAAATCAGAAGGCACCCACAATGGTGGGGAGGGCCAGATCTGGACCTAAATATGGTCAATTATCCTCCTAAAACCGTTACATGCTCAAAATGTATGTTCTATATCTAATTGTTATTCTTTGTCATATATAATAATTCAGACTGTTGCCCGAATGAGTGTTCAAAAGTGTGTCTCTGTGTGTGTGTGTGTGTGTGTTTACTGACTTGGAGGCGTCCAGTTTCTGCTGCTCGAGGATCCTCTGCTGAGCCTCCCAGTTGGCCTTCTCGTCCTCAAACACTCGCCTCTTCTCCTCCAGCTCTTTGTACTGGGCCTCCAAGTTCCTTTTCATCTGTTCGTGGCGCCGCTCCAGCTGAGGGGGTCGAGACATGTTATGCATTCACTTAAAAAACATATCCACCCTTCCACAAACGCATTGAGGGTTCAGAGAAACACCATAAACCCACCTCAGCCTCCGAGTCCTTTAGTTTCTGCTTCTTCTCCTTCACCTTCATTTCGAACACCTGCTCCATTTCGGCCTCCATCTTCTTCATTTTCATCACGTGCTCCCGCCGCTCCTCCTCCATCTGTGCCAGGGGACTCCTGTTGAGCACAGAAATGAGCTGAATTGGCGGCCGACGTGGTTGCTGCGCGGACTCTGTTTGACGAGGAAGCTATTTCTGGCACCATTACTGTCAAACGTGTTGATTTAGACCTAGACATTTTCTCTCGGTCTCAAACTATATCGCACGAGCTTGTTTTTGCACTCAATGCCCAACAGAGCAACAAATACACGCTTCTATAAGTCCAGCGTCGTGTTGTGTGTCGAGTTAATGGCCTGTGGCCGTACTTAGTGAGCTGCCCCTTGGTCTTGGAAGTGTCCACTCCGTTGCAGGTGACGGCCGCGAGTTTCTTACTGCGGTAATTCTCATAGTGGACGTTGTTAGTGACGTCCTTCAGATCCTGCATGTGAGTCCTGTGGACAAACGCGGGAAAAAAAGAACAAGACATTTTAAAGTCTAAAGTCAGGTAATACAAGTAGAAGCTAAACCCGATAATGGATTTAAACAATAACCGTTTAGATTTGAGACATTTATTGACTGTAAAGTAATGTGGCTAAAGTGCATTTTTATGAGTTTTAAGTTCACCTGATGAGCATGTTGCGCAGCACAGTGAAGTCACAGTGTTCGCCGTTCTCCACTGAAACACAAAAGGGGGAGAGGAAAACAGAGACGGACACAAATTATACAAATGAAAATGATGACACATGGACACTTCTCGTAGTAACAAAATCAGTGTCATCACTATCTCGTCTCAAAGGGAAACTGTACTCTGCAAAGCATGGGTGTCTGCGCTTCTGAGGGAGTTTACACATTTTGCTAAATCAAGGAAATAAAAGTGTGTTTAGAAGGAACGGCATTCCCAACTCAAACATGTCGTGTGTCTTTGGGCAGTAAAATCAACACAGCTGTGGTGTGTGTTATTTACAAGATAAACAGTAATACAGACACAAATGTAGAAGCAAAGCAACACCTGGTTTTAAACATTCAGAAGTTTATTCATTCAGACTTTCTCTCATTCATTCATACATTAGTTATGGGGGAGGGTCAGTCGAGTTCAGGCCTGTTACATTAGCATTACATAAAAAAAAAAAAACATAGCAATAACAAAGAGACGTCAGGCCATGATCATATAGGATGTCTTTTATGTGTGTACCAATGTCCCTGGACAGAATTAGCAAGTCTTTGGTCCAACGCTGCCTCCATCAGTAAGTTCAAATGTGGTATTTTGACTTGACATGAGGCAGCAAAGGACTTCAGTGTAGGAGAGTGAGTGGTGAGTCTGTCTAACAGCAAGATACAGCCGGGAACATAATACGAGATGGTGCACTCCAAAAGGTACAACTACTGCGAGTCAACATTCGAAGTGAATGCCTTGTGAAACTCCAAGCGTTAGACCAATCTATTAAAAGTATGTTTCCTGTCTCACACTCACTCATGCTACTCAGACAACCAGAACTGGGGTTATCTTATGTCTCGGGTCAAGAACACTGCCACTGCCACTGCCTCCATCTTGTTTGTCATAAAGCAGCTACGTCTGCAAAAGGTTCATCAGATTTCTTACTGACGACAACAACCAGCTGCTACTGAAAACCACATGCATGAGACTGAACAGGAAAGTCCACCGAAACGTGCTGAACGACATAATACAAGAGAAACAGTGGAACAGTGGCTGTTAGACTTCATCTTAGCTCACTTGTGCACGACCTCCTGTCACTACTGACGCTCACGGCTGATTAAACTCCTCCCATGTGATCACGGCCCGTCACTGCTGGACACACAGACGCCACACAGTTCAGAGTTCCTGCTCGGACGACAGGAAACGCACAACTGGTCTTGTGTCAACGAAGCGGTTAGATGATTGTGAGTCTGCATCTCAATCACAAAGACACAGTTACAGGGTCAGATGGGATTCTGGGAAAGGACTGCAAATGCTAAGGGTGTGTGTGTGTGTGTGTGTGTGTGTGTGACCAATCTCTCCAGCCTGCTCTTTATGTACGCTGCGCCTTACTTGTTAACCTCCTTTGGACTGGCTGTCAGTCATCAGGGGAGCGAATAAGAACACCTTACCATTGATGAAACTTAAGCGGTCCCGCCCCTCGGCCTCCAAAGCAAGCCACTGACCTCCTGTCCCTTGTAGAGGAGGGAGCTCTGACGGAGGGGAGGGGTATGGTTTTTCAGTTACTGTCTGTGCCCACTGGTGGGGGCTAAATCTGGGTCTGGAGCAGCTGGGAGTGTTACATACAGCTCAGGCTTTGGCCCCGTTTGGAGCCAGAACCGGCCCAGATTCAGCCCAGATCAACACCATTGCCTGCACGTATCCAAGCTAACTGGCTAAAGAGGCTGTGGTTACTGGAGGGGGAGTTACATGAGGGTCTACGGTATGCATGACCAGCTGTGAACGGGTGGAGGAGCTAAGTGGGATCAAGGGTCTACGGACAAAGAAGATAATAGTTGACGTGGCAGAAAATACCTGATACATACCTCTTTTTTTGTCACTTCAGTAAATAATCTGACAATAAGTGAAATATGAACACAAATGCTGTTGTGCATCAGGTGTTTTAAGCCAAGCATTTTGATTTCCTAACAGTGCTCATTAAGGCCATGATGATGAATCAAGAGCACAAAGCTGGATATTTATTTGCAACATGCAACTAAAGTGCGCGTGTACACAGTTGTTATCCGGATGTATTTTGCAAACGTTGTATTTCTACATTAAAAAAAACAAACAAACTAAAGAAACCTTAGGTTAAACGTACACTAATGGAGTGAGAATTCATGATACCAAGCAGCGTGTTATCTCGATGACTTCAATGAGCTGCTGCATGCCCTTCTACCAAACCACCATTAACATCAACTGCCCATGAACCTATAAGCGATGTGTTAGGATGGTGGATCCCAGTCCTTGGTCCAGTGATGACACGGAGTCCCGTGCATGTTTCTCACCCTGCTCCAACACAAGTGATGGAAGTCAAACACGACCCAGTGAGGCTCATTATGTGGTAAAGCAGGGCTGAGAACCAACTGCCACACTTCATACCACAGGAGCAAAGAAGGGAACCACGGCATTAGAGTGATGATGGCTCTATTACAGCTGTATTTTCTGCACCAAACAGCCTCTACTTTTCTGCATGGAGATTTTTTTTTTTTAGCATCAGACCTGGGATGAAATAATCAAGAAGTTTTTTTATTATTATTATTGGTCACATTTATAACTGTACTGTTAATTTACTGAGATCTGGGAGGACGATGACATCACAAAAAAACGTCTAATGGTGACAATAACTTGGGTTGTAACAGTATGAGACTTTCATGGTATGATAACTGTCTTAAGTCACATAAACTCAATTACGTCAGTGTGTGTCCGTCTGCGAGACATCGGCGATCAAGCAGAAAAGTTTGGGATCAAAATCACAAACTGATCTGCTCGAAGATGGGCGAACACTTCAACAACTCCCTCTTTCTGCAGAGTGTATATCTGTCCTTAAGGACAACCCCACTTTCATGTTTGAGACATGAGAGTAATGTATAGTTTAGTAAAAGGATCTGAGACAGCTGAGATTTAGCTGTGTCCTATGCGGATAACCTATTTGACTGACTGTCCGTGTAGATCCCAGATGTCAGTAGTTACTGTGGTGAGCTTAGTGCTGTTGAATGAAGAGAACGGATACTAATAATAAGCCTCACGATGCACTGAACTACATAAACCATCAGTGAGGTTCTCAGGGTTCACTCATAAATTGAGTAACAGGAACAAAGACAGTAAAAGTAGTCATACATGTGTCCCCTTACTTAAATGTCTAGCTCCATTGCTCAGTGGAATACACTATGATGACTGACAACAAGGAGCGGGAGGATTTAACCTGTAAAATATAAGTATTTTAATCCTGAAGGACTTTTAGAGGCTCATACAGAATTGGTATAAAGTCATTCTTTCTCTGTTTTGTTGTTGCTGAACTGCATGGTGGATCAGCTACTTTGCTTTGCTAGTGCTGCATCTGGCATAAGTGGAGAAAAGTTTAACTTTCCAAGCAGCTCAAGTTCATCAAACATCAAACCGTCCCAACTGATCGATCAGACAAGACCTAGAGCATAGAGCAGGGATTCTGTCGGAGACACATGGTTTTATATTTGATGATTTGATTCATCTACTTTCTTTTATTTTCAAGCGTTTCTGTGTTCGGGAAGGTTTAACTACATTTGAATTCACCCCAGGTCTGATCAGAGCATTGGTGTGACCATCAGCCTAACGATGAGGATGAGACAGCACAGCAACAGAAGGTGGAGGGACGGAGAGTTTTGGGTGAAGGACACTCAGGAAGAGGAGGAGGAGTGGAGGAGTGGAGGGGGAATAAAAATGAGGTTGAAATAAGGTGGAAAGATGGTTTTGTTTACCAAAAATGCCCTCTGTCAGTCATGAAAAAGAATAGACAAAGAAAAAAAGAAAAAAGAGGAAGGAAAGAAAGAATGAAAACGTGAAAGACGAAATCACGGTCAACCACAGAGCAACACAGGTACTGTATATTACTTTATACAGAGAGAGAGACAGAGCACATCATCTTTCGGGGGGGGGCGCTCACAGACATCACAACACCAGGAGGAGCAACAGCAGTTCATTGTGGCTAATGGTGAAGACGTGACAGCCTGATGTCAGCGGGTACATTGAAGAAACATATCCCATAATGCACTATGTCTCTCCCCACTAACAGCACTCTGTGTATGCGTGTTTGTTTATTTATTTATTTAAATCTTTAGAAATCTATGGTGCCAGTGATAAACTGTGCACTCTCTCACACTGTTTCTCTCTACTACTGCTTTCATGCTCTTGAATATTTGCTTTCAATTAGTCACACTTTGAACTAAAAACCTTAAATAAGATAAGAATAAAAGACGAGGTTGTCAGACAACTTTTTTTATGTGCGGTACATGCAGATCATGTATCCTTTTCATTAGGGATGGGCATAATAAATCGACGATCGATTCATTGATCATTAAGAATTTCGTCGATGACGTTAATTTTTCGCGATAAAACTAATGCAGGTTTTGTTGCATAGTCAGCGAAGATCGGTAGGGCGGCTATTCCAGAGGCTGGGGGAGTTGAGCCTGCGTTGTCTGACACGGATGAGTGGCAGCCTCCCAGTCCCAGGTCTCATTGTATTTTTAATATAGCTATTAACTGATTTTTTTTTTAGCCTATAAATAGTGATTTTTAATATAAAAATATTAATGATTAATCGATAATTGATCGTTAATTCTCCCGACGATCGATTAATGCCCATCCCTACTTTTTATATGCGACACATGTGGAAAAACAACTCAACATTTGAGGTGACAGTGTGAACGACAGGGAGCTGGTGCTACCACAGATCCATTTTCAGAGCAGTGGTTACCTGTAAACTTTGTGGGACAACAACCACACACGTCTGTATCGGACACAGTGCTGAGACACACATAGTTCTCAGTGAATGATGAATTGGGACAATGGGACAAAAACACAGTAAAGTACCAAATGATGGAAACACGTGTCTGAGATGGTCACAGTCCATAAACCCATAGATAAGCTGCTCTTCAAAGCTGTAGATGCTGAAGGATTATACACATTGATTGATATTATAATACTGTCTTTTAACAGATGCATGGGCAGTTGCCAGTCTGGATGTTATAATGGTTTTATAACAAAATTGGTGTCTAAAATATTATCTGACATAATTCTCTGGATGATAGGATGATTTGCACAACATAATCCTTCCATCTAGACCCCCTGTCTGACCAGCAGGTGTCGCTCATTATCCCTCCAGATGTTGCTTTGCATTTGTTGTTGAAAACCTGGAGGAGCAGTGATGTGGACTTGGTAGCGAACAACACATTCAGTAGATACAAAGGACCGTTGTGGGGAACATGCACTGTGTGAAACACTCGAGTATATCATGCTTCATCCACTCCAACAGAGAACGTAGAGTGACAGCGAGACATTGTCAAACACATCAAAGCTTTTGCAGCTTGAACACAAAATGAAAGGTGTGTTCCTCATTTCCGACAGTGAAAGATAGTGAACCTACCTTCTGCCACGCCCCACGGGTACTGGCGACCTCTGACCTTCTTTCCGTTCACCTCAATCACCACATTGCTGCCGACTACTGCCAGAGGCATCTTCTCCTGGAGTGGGAAGACACGAATACAGACAAATGTTGATCCCCGTTGTTACGACGACTGTTCTTTTTTTAGCCTCTGGCAAGACACAGCCGATGAGGCGAGTGAATACAAATCTATCGAGTGAATGCTTGGGTTGGAAGACACATGGCTCATGTTTAGAGGCGTATTCCATTGAAACTCCTGTCCCCTGTTCTAGCACTCAAAAGACATGTTGCTCCCATTCCACTGAGTCAATAACAGCTGAGGGAATTTAATCCAGTGATAGTTATGGCTACATACAAACTGCAAGCCTTAGTGCTCAATTTGGACTTATTGCTTAGATCCATGTTTCTTAAACTGTGGTGACCTCTCATACCATTGGTGGTACAAAAGCTCCCTATGATGGTACTTTGAGAGCTCATCTCAGGTAAAACTGGCACCACTGGCTTCATTGGTTCCAAGATATGACCACCCACAAACTCCATAGTGAACTGGTAAAGGTCCTGAACCCACTGTACGATTGTAGTATACAGTATTATTTCATTTTCCAGTTTTAACGTATTATAATTGTATAGTTTTATCTCTTTCAGATGTATATAAACATCTGAAAAAAAGAAATGGAAGTATTTCTACATAATATATGTGCATTTATATTTGTAGGAATGTTCATAAAGGTTCCTTTTCAAATTATAAACATAGCCTTAAATCTAATGAAATTCATCTGAAACAGTGGTGTGATTAAACCTGATTTTAAACCTCAATGTGACCATCACAGTGGAGGAAAATATGTAACCATGAGTGACAGTTACTATGCAAGAGGCAACAGTTACTGGGGCAGAGTTACATGGATGACAGTCACTCTTTAATGAGCTCGTCTGTGAAGCTAATTATCAGTTAAGCAGTTTGGCTGCAAGGCATGGAGAACAGGGACAGGGGCAGATGTTTTCCTGTTGTTTTAAAAGGACTAACAAGACGCCGTGGTTCATTACCTTTATCTTTCGGATGAGCTTGTTGTCCTCGTCATCCTCTGTGTCTGGGAATTCATAAATTTTGATTTTGTGCTCCTGTATCTCTTTCATGATCTACGAGAGAGAGACACAGAGATCAGAACAACGCACACTTGTAGATTTGTAGCTTGCTGAATTACAAACACCAGCACTGTCCGTCCAACAGACAATGTGGTTCACACAAACAAAGAGACCTGTTTTTTAAAAAGCTGGCACTCCTCAGGGGTCAAGGTGTCAGCTTTTGCAATAAGAGGGATGACGTTGACTTTGTCATGGAGTCTCTTCATGAACTCAATGTCCAGCGGCTTCAGACTGAAGAAAAGACAGAGGGACATGTAAGAACCATGCAGAAGTTTGAGAGATTCAAATCATCTACAGGTTACCTATGAATACACGTTTTTTTTCATGAAAGACAAGGTTTCCCCCCCTTTTAAACAGCCTATTTAATCATCATTGATAATTCTAGGTGTTTTAGCTCAGGCAACTGGCGATCTATACCCTGTCTCACCCAAATGCATGCTGGCATAGCTTCTGGGCTTTTCATTCCTGTTGTAGGAAAGTGGTGGGTGTTATAGATCTTAGCAGTGACTGCCCACTTTTGCCCAAATCATTGATTTCTCTTTCTAGGTCTATGATGAGGAGGCAGACCAACCAGCAACAAGATGAATTGAGGCCATAAACATTCATTCAAAGCAAACAAATTAGTAGTACATATGCATCCTATAAACCACTGCAAATGATTATTCAACAAAATCCAGCACTATTTGAATTTAAACCTTTTTTTGTTGCAATAGTCTTGCAGAATATTACAGTAGGTGTCTTGTATGTATACAGGTGTAGAAAGTAGAAAGTGTACATTTTATCAATTCCATTCCATCAATCAGAGATGTAATTATTACACCTGGGAATAGTAGGTAGTGCATTATTTCTCTTTTACACTGCACAAAAAACATTAAAAAAAACAGTTGCTATTAGGGCTGATGGTGTTCTAAAATGTCTTGTTTAATCCACAATAACAACAATTTTTCACTTTTCATTATTTCTTTGTCATATGGAGCATAGAAAGTCTATAGTTAATATGTTACTATGTTAATTTAGTTATCAAATACTAATCAATTCATCATTGCAGCCCGAGTTGACATCATTCATACCTGAGGCTTCTGCATGACCATTTAACATAATTTCACAGTTTCGTACTATTATAACTGAAAAAATCCATAACCACACTACTCCAGAGGTTTTTCAAAATAAATGTAGTTCAATAAGTCACCAGCAGAGGACCAACTACAACCATACACTGCATATATATGGTCTTTTTTTGTAATTTGCCTGTGATATCACCTCCTCATTTGGCCATATTGAGTTCACGAGGAGATTTATTTTGTAATACCCCCAACATGAAGTCTCCATCTCTGGCTAAAAGACTAGTGTGGCCAGGCAGCTGTGATCTGAGAATGAGCTTGGTGGGCTGTTGGTGTGAGCAGTGAGAAGTGAGTAAGTGCTGCACAACAACACAAATCATAGTGAAATTAAAACCACACATACTTGAATTCAGGCTAAATCAGCTGTGACTGTAATAACACTCCTACATACTTTTAATGCATGTGGGTGGAAGCCATTCTTCAGTGTGTGAGGACATGGATGTAGAAAATGTGCGCATGTTTTTGTGTCATGCTCGTTTCTCATCCAAGGAATGCAGACAAACAAAGGGCAAAAAAAAAAACAGCTGTTCAAAGGTTCAGTAGGTCACAGGGTCACAGAAAGTGTTTGTGAAAGATCGACTTTGTCAGGACAGGGTCAGGTGGAGGGTCTATAATGCAGAATGAGGGCAAACTTCAAGAAATTGTCTCTGCACAGTGACTTTAAACCAGCAGTGAGAGAAGCCTGGAGTCCAGTCAGCAGCAACAGACAGTTTGCTTTTCCGGTTTCAAAGATTCATCTATGGATACACAACTACTTGAGTGCTGTCAGTTATAATCCGTGTTAAATAGCTTTATATTTTGATAGCTGTCTCTCAGCCAAGGCTCTCACAGTAAATCTGGGAGAAACTTTTCCAGTATCCAATAACACTTTATCCAATCATGAGCCAGAACTCCATAAAGAGGTGGTTCCCTTTCTGTCGGTCAGTAAATGCTCCCCCTCCTCCATGTGGTATGCACCCTAACCATTTAGAAATTGGGTTGGGACTGGGATGGGCAAAAATTCAATAACAATACATGTATTGCAATGTATTTTTCTTCAACAGCAATACAGAAAAGATTCAAAATATATCAAAATAATGTTCAATGTATTGTTCAAACACACGGATTGCTGTTTTCTGTCTGTTTAGAATTTTAACACCACAGTTACCTGGTTCTTTACATTTCACTTTCAATTATAATCACAACAATTATCTAAATCAACTGAATAGATATGATATTGATATTTTTGGTCATATCAACCAGACCAGTAGTTAGACTAAGGTCTGTATTATTGCCTTTAATTTTACAATACAGCACAGGTCTTGACTGAATGATGTCAAATTGCAGCACATATAGGCAAATGTATATGCCTCTTATTGATAAAACACAAAAAATGCGAACACTGTGTGTCTAATTAAACTAAACCAATTAATTAATTCTACATACACATACTACGCAGTCGTGTGGAAACAGCTTCACATTTGACCTGAGGCTGATTCCTCAGATTCAGCTACGATGAAAAAAGACCAGCGCCAAGTGAACCCTCCATCCACTACACATGTACACACACACACATCAGAGGACAGGGCGCATTTGTCTCACAGGAGATTCTCGCCTTTGTTTGCCGCTCTGAGCTTCCACTCTGTGGACGCCTGACTGGGTGATTCAGTGATGGAGAGCAGAACTCGACTGAGCATGAGCAGAACTGGGTTATATAACCTCTTGTGGGTCACAAACATTGACTGGCAGCCTACTCATCTATGGCACAAACACACACTTACTATAATCAACAGAGAAAAGGAGCGCGGTGGAGAGGCAGACGTTTCCGTAAGAGTAAACCAAACCAGAGACATGTTAAAGGACCTTCGTTTTTCATTAGACTCAAACTGAGGAATTTTAAAATGTCTGTATTTTTACATTAGAACCAAACTGCTTGTAGTGGAAGGATCAGAAAAATGTGTAGTATCTGATTCAGTTGATGCTCTCTGTATACATACAGTCTCTCTCTCTCATTAATTGTCAATTGCAACAGCACAAAAAACACAGACTGACTGCTGAGGAAGAGAACTGTGACCTGGATGGCTGAGAATCTCCAAAGACGCATTCAAATTATTTTAAGGGCATTCCCTTCTCAGAAAGGAAGCCGCTTGCCATACTATACATTATTTTAAGTTGCATCTGTCAGTCATAAAAATATTTCACAATATTAAAAATGAATAGATTCAGAGAACTGAAACTTTAATGTGTAAAATCGGAAGTGTTTGTGGATTTGTGGCATATGTCTGGATAGAACGGCATCTGGGTCTGGATCCAGACCGGAGTCTTAAGTGACCCTTAATCTAGAATGTAGAGGCAGTGACATGGGTCCTTCAGGCTCAGGGCTTTGCCAGTAAAGCTTAGAGAAACGTTTCCTGTATCCCACAACACTTAATCCAAGAAAAGGGCCACAGCTCAACAAAGAGACACTTCTCTGTGCTTTCTTTCACTTTGCAAACACTCCCCGTCACCAAACATTTGTGAGGTGATGTAGGGAGGAGAGAGGGGGATTGTCAACCACCAAACACATTCATTGACAGAAGCTTAAATATGACCAATGACATCAAGCACTTACCCATGTCCAGACGGTGCAATGAAGTACAGGCAGCAGTGGACTCTGTTGTCTGGCATGGATCTGCGATTTACCCTGGATTCTGCATTCAGGAAGTCTTCACACTTGCTGTCAATGTAGTTTATGACTGGCTGCCAACTGTGGAGATGGTGGAAGGGTATATGAATCAGATGAAGAAAAAAAAAACACATATTTTTTTTGTAAAGTTAAACAAACATCTCACCAGTTGCTGTTGTCCACTGCATCTCCAAACCCTGGTGTATCGACAATGGTGAGTGTCAGCTGGACCCCTCCTTCTTTGATCAGCACTTTGGACTGCTCCACCTGAAACACACCCCATCATTTCAGTGTAGTTGATTGTTGGCATTTACCTTCCAGCTTTGAATGGAGTTGTAACATTCTGATCATGAGGATTCAACACTTTTGAACATGATTCAATGAAGCGAGGAATGGGCCCACGCTCATCAGCCTACATGCTTAATTATGTGACACTATTGGCTCCCACTCAGGCCACTGGTGAGTAGGGGATGGCAAGAGATATTTTCCAAGATAATATTGTGGTTGTTTAACTGACATTATTGAGTATTTAAATGACAGCAAAAGCCAATGAAACACACTAAAACTCCACACATTAATAGTGAGTTATAACTCAGACAATGAAAATTAATTTTTTAAGGATAATGGACTAAAAATATCAAGATATTATGGTTCTTCCCATATCGCCCATCACTACTGGTGATATATCATCACTCTGCACCCACACAGCCTTCTGGGAGATTCAGAAAAGCCAATCTGATGCACTGTGGGGAAGAGTTATTGCAGTATTAGTGTGTAGTGCTAAAGATTTGCTGGAGGAGGATTCAGAGATCTTGAATGTCAGTAATTATATGCCGGTTAATCTTGAGTGTAATTTGGTAGGTTAATTAACCAGTCAGTGTGATCTACAATTCCCTCTTTTAAAAGCTTGTTGTGTTTGCACCTTGCAGATTTGCTTGGTTGTAAAGAGAACGCTCTTTAGCAGAGCAAACTAATCTGCTCGTGCTTTATAACGTTAGAAACGGACAACTGCGTCAGAATCAAAGTGCAGCAGGGACGATAGCATCGTGGTTGGTGCTACTTTGCCTCAGATGGAAATCTCACTCCCCAACCTGTATAACGGCAGAGTTAAAGGTTTAGGGTTAAATATTGTGGCAGTGTCCACAAAAATATCGTATAGGCCCTTATAGGAGAAATGTAAAAAAAGAACTGCAGCAGGTCAGACTCAGAGGACAACAGCTGAGGAGGCAGACTTTAATGTGTCCTGAGGACAGATGTGAGTTCACACGTGGAAACAATGTGAGCATGTGTCTTCATACCGCGTCCAAATGTTGTTTGAGCGATCGGATATGAAGACGCATTAATGCAGCATTGGTGCATTACGGCTGGAGGGAGGCGGGATGTGTGGCCGACAAAGCATGTCGGGTGAAGACACGGAGGATACTAATAAATCCCAGCACTGAGTTCAAGATCTAACATATTATTGTTAAAATAATGAATCTTAAATAACTGATGGCCTTATGACTCCAGTTTGAAAAAGTAGACAAAATCAATCTCACTCTTCACAATCAGTCACAGATCCATCATTTCCTGCAGCTCGCCTGCTGTTCCTTCTCTCGGCTGCATACTTTCACAAGGCCACAGTTATTTTAGGATCCCCCCTCTAACTCAAACTACAGCCCTCTCGCTCTAACACAAACATTCTTCAGCTTCCACAAACCTTCACATAATCTGTCTGACTTTACAGCTGAGCATATATGTGTATATATATATAAATATATATATCAAGCACTGCTATAATTTGACATATCTGAGCTTAATTGCACAACCAGTGCATGTTAAAAGTGTGCGTTTGTACCGCAAGTGTTTGCGCATGACCTGTCAACCATCTCCAAACCAACGCTGCTATTTCCACCATTTCTGCGAAGGAAAACAGATTGGGAGAAAACCTCAAGAATGCCGTCAGTCTCAACACCATCATTTAAAAGAAATCGGATCTGGGAGAATGTGAGTGCGCGACACAACATGAGATTGTTCTGAAATATAAATACTCTGACCCCATCTCTCCTCCTCGGCCTCAAACCACAGCACCAATGGCAAACACACTAACACATGCTAACTTCTACATGCCTGAGCTCACGCTGTGCTCATGAGGTTTGATGAGAGCGATGGACCAAAAAGAGTCTGGATCTAAAAGCTCTTGACGTTTTCACTGTTGCCAGAGTAAATTTAGATTGGAAAAACGACGACTGTCAGGTGGAGAGGCAAGCGATACGGTGACGTCATATGATTTGCCTCTACTATGCGAACTGCACCAGGGTTTGTCATCAAACATCGCACACTGGCAAAGACTTCCCTCTTGCTGTGTGGTCACCCATCAATCTTCCATACCTGAAGACCCACTAATTGTGCAGAAGGTATCTAAAAACAGCAACATGAAGATTAAAGTACTTGAGTGTTTTTGTTTTTTTAAGTTTTACTGCTACACTGCTCTGAAAACAGTACTTGCAAGTAGCACTCCGGGTATTTTGACAAGTAGAAGTGAACTCTTTGTGCATCAGTATTGGAACATGTCCATGTAGCAGTAGGACTTCATCCATGTCCATACTCTTATTGTATATCTTGGTTACGTGTCATGGGAACATTCTTGCCCTGCTATTGACGCTCTCTGCCCCCAGGGGTCTGTGGCGACTCTCATCAAATTCCCTGTTTTTCTTCATCACCCCTCAATGAGACCTCTCTCTCTCTCTTTCCCACTCAGTATTACTCCCCCACACTCACAGGTTTGGTCCCTCCGATGTTACCTGAATCCCACTTTCCTCTTTTGCACTCATCCCTTCTCTCCTGCCTCATTGTAGTTATAATATATTTTACCCCCCACCCCCATCTCATTCACAGTTCTTCAACATTTTCACTAAATGCTTCTCATTCCTCCCTTCCTCCTCTGCTGCTCCGCTTGTAGCTTCGTTGCCCTTCTCCATTTGTCATGACCATAAAAGGACACAACCAAGCCCAGTGGCCCTGCTGTCTCCCTCTTGGTTCTGCCATCTCTCCCCATGTGAGAAGCTTCATCCCTCTCTCTTCCTCCTCTCGCTTTCATAGCTATTAGGTCAACACACATTTGGATTCAAATAGAAAACAAAACACATTTTGATAGTCGAGGACCAGATGGCATAGGTAGATTTACTATCAAGGAGGCTCTGTGTGGATGTTAAAAGAGATCTGGTGTTAGCTAACTGAAGGCACACTTCAGCTGAAGATTGAAAACACTCACCTGTACAGTCTTCTTGATGCGCAGAGAGGGCCCGGGGTAGTCCTTTGAGTACAGATCAGTCAGGAACAAAGAGTTGATGAGGGTTGATTTCCCAAGTCCAGACTCACCTGAGGACACAGACACTGTGTTTAACAACTACAAACATATACATAGTTAAACAAATGTGTTGCTTGAGTGACAGGCAACATCAAACCACCAGTCAGTCATTCACAGTTTTCCCGGTATTTTTACCCTAAATTAAAAGGTAACAAATCATTGTGACGGTTAAATGGCTTGTTTAGGCAGCTGTCCCCACTCCCTCTACCATCTTTTACCAGAAAACCAGCCTTGCAAGATCAGGACCTTTGACGTGGGAGTCCGGGTCTCAGAAGAAACACAAATGACTTTACAGAACTACACATGCACACACACACATTAACCACCGACTATATGATTACGTTCATCATGGCAGAGCCAAGAAGCAGAGAAAACAGTTGTCAGAGGAAACGGGGAAGAGGAAACAAGTGTGTGTGTGACCGAGTGAGGGGCCACACACGAGTACACATCAGACTTGACGAATTGACGACCACAGAAGCATGCAAACCAAATACTGACATGGAGTTCTTGCTGTTGCACTTGTATGCATCTTTTGGATAAACTTGTTCTCTATGTATTTGTGTGTATTTGCTATTGCTGTAAAGGCGGCCATTTTTATGAACGATGTCTGTTGCTGGTTTGTTTTTAGTGAGTGGCTGCATGCACATGGCCAGGAAAGGGGGAGGGAGGGGGATACATCTGGGGTGAGGTTTAGCGACAGTGACGATAAAGTGGCAGACCCAAGGGGGAGCTCTGTAGAGAAAGTACAGTATTTTGTAACTCATGGCTGTACCCTCTCAGTTCAAGAAAGGATGGTTTACACATCATCTTCCCCAGTGTTTTTATAATAACCTTTCTATGGAGATGATTTACTTGTTTAATTACAGTCTCTGAGGAACAATTAAGTCTTGCAGAATTGTGCAACTCAAGTCATCTGGTAAAGACTCCTGTAATTGTTTTCATATTTTATATTAAACTAACAATGGCAATTGTGGGATTTGCTGGCGAGACACATACTGTACATGCACAAAAACCATACTTGGAGGCAAGGGACAGCGCTGACGCAGGGAAAACCCCAATTGATTCATTTTTTGAGAGAGAAACGGCCAGGGGCTCTTCTGTCAGAAAAAAAAAAGCTTTCAGATAGAAGGACTAAAATATTTCCTCTCCACCTCCCGCTCACCATCCCCATTCATCCACCATCTCTCCACCCATGTTGCTAAACACTTCCCTTATTATATATTATAAATCTTCTTGTTTCTCTCCCCACAGTGCCAACTTTCCATTCCCTGCTCCACAGCCACTTGCACACACACAGTTAACATTTACTCAACAAAGAACACATCCACTCCAACCATAAACATTGCATACCCTCTCACACACAAACAATGCTGTGATTAATAGCGGCGGAGCCATTGGCTCGTGTCTGAAAAACACGTTGGAGGAGAGTTTGGATGGAGGGAAGAAAGGAGGGCTGTCTGTCCTAGAAAGACCTCTGTGCTACAACTTCTAAACGCCAAGCATCAGCATTTTCCAGTGAGCTGCAGGGACACAGGGGACAAAGAGTAAAACAGGCAAAAACACACTGAACCATCTCTTTAAAACTAAAGAGAACAAAATAACTAACACCAATCAGCCAGTCAGTTTTTTCTGCTTCCCCTGATTAACTGAAACATACATAACTGTAATTGCACTGTGTATTACAATGATCTGTCCATTTCTGTTGGAATGGATTACTATCAAATCTAAAAGTTGGATTTTTTTTTTTTTAGGAAGCCAATGGAAGGTTCATGTAATCCAAAATGTCCACACATTTTTGGCCAACCCCCAGTCTAATACTGTAGGACACTTAGGAAGATGGAATGAGAACACATCTGGCATTTTTGCTCAGATTAGACAAATACACTGTGGTTGCACATTAATATATTTGGCACCAAGTTTTCTCTAACCGTACAGCAGAGAGCTGGATGGTTTCCATTTCAAAATGATCATCAGATGTTTCTCTAGCAATTCAAGATTGATGAGTGATTTTCCAGATATCCAAGCACTGACAAACTCTGATGTGCCATATCTGGGTCTCCTTAATGTGTGTTTGTTGTGTCTTGTACTGTAAGTGTGAAGTAGCACATTTGCTGCAAATCTTTGAAAGGCTACACGATTAAATTAAGAATCAGTCAAATGTGTTATTTTCCTTGTAACAGAATTTAAATTTTTTTTTTTTTTCATTTTCAAGACACAAAGGTTGACTTGCTACAAGGTGAATTCATATTTTGTCTGTCTGCCTGGTGGAATTCAGCTCTTCTTAACTGCTCAGTCTGTCCCCAGTGTGTGTCAAGTCATGAATGAATGATATTTTGTCCCTCTGTGTGTTCGAAACACACTTTCTCTCTGCATCTCCTTCAGTCTCCAAGGTTAGCGAGGGGCCCCTAAGAGGCCATGTGACTACAGTGTTTCACCTGTCTCAAGCCTGGACACAAAAATCATCCCCAGGGGTAACCATTGCACCACCAAAAAAGATAAAAAAAAAAAAAAAAAAGCACAAATGCTGCTTATTAGAGTGGGTCGGGAACCTGCGTACTCACACACATGCACATATACCGTACACACACTCACAATATTCCATAGTGAAATAGCCCAAATGTATGAAAACCTGAGTAAATGACATCCTTCTTTGAAAAGAAAGGAATGTTAACTAAATGTGGAGGGGAGGGGCTATGTTTGAGTGTGTTTGTGTGTGTGTGTGTGTGTATGCGACGAGCTATGCTAGACATAGCCGTTTGGTGGGTACGTGTTACTACTGATACTAACGTGACAAAACAAACAGCAGTAAACTAAGTAAAGCTAATCAAACAATGAGCTCACTCACATGTAGGCTGCTGCTGAGGCCACACAACCTTAGCTGATCAAATATCTATTTAAGACTGGCAAGCGGAGAGCTTGTTTAAGGGTCCTTGTCATATGGGCCCTTTCCGCTTTGAGAATTATAAACTGCATGAAAAAGCTGTTTTGGATTGTCTGCAAGTTCACTGAAGTCTTGTTTTGTCCACAAACCAAAATGATTCACTTTTAATGATTTCTTTGTTATCCAGAGCAAAGAAATGAAGAAAATATTCACATTTAAGAAGCTTAAACAATCGGAAATCTTGTTTTAATCATGAAAAAAAGCTTCAAACCGATTATTTCATTTTCCAAATAGTTACCGATTAATTTAGTAATCGATTAATCGTTTCTGCTCTACTCTGTATCAACATGCACTGTCCCGATACAGATAAACCTATACATGCAGCCCAAAAAACTGTGACCATGTGGATGGAATTCCCATGCTAGGACATAGCAATGGAGTAGAATGTAGCATCAGGTTCACATGTATGACAAACCAGGCTGATGTGGACCCTCATTTCAGTATGAATAGAACTGTGGACACGTAGAGAAACAGTCGCTGTGGACTCAGTACATAGAAAGAGTAGAGAGGCCTTTAAATAGTTTCAACACATTGGACTGTTGTGTTACATTACATTAGTTTTACCGTGGTGGAAGTGATTTTAATTTTCCACCACCCATTGTAGGTAAGACGATATGTATCCCACACCAACAAAAGGTTTTATCCTGAGGGTTAGACTGATTTCTAAAGCTGTTCCGTGTAAACACTAACCACGTTATTGAACCTGTATATACTGTACACTGTATCCCTGTCATTTCTGGACAGATAAACAGGGGTCAAAATGCCCCCCCGCTCTGTCTGAACCAGGCTTGTCCAGTCACCTCTGTGGTGCAGATATGACACTGATCAGCCACAGATCATAGGTACTGATCAAACAATGGAGAGAGCTCACTTAAGCAAAGTGACCAAAGACCTCAGTAGATCCTGAGCAAACAGCACACAGGCTTCACAAACACTATAATCTTTAGCACAAACATGACAGTGAGGCATTGTAGGGCAATGTCTCCATGCCATTCAAAGTCAACATCATTCTAATGTCAATGTCAGGGTCAACTTTATTCATGTAGCACATTGAAACAACCGCAAATGACAAGTACAGCCACAAGAAATACATGGCTAAAATAATTCAGAAAGTAAATAAATATAGAAATATATCATATAATAAACAAGATAGAAGCAGTGTAATAGAAAAAGGCAGGTTGTCCAGCTAATCCTAAATTGAACACCAAAGAGAGGAGGTGTGTTTTCAGTAGAGACTTTCTATGGTCTACTGGGGGCAGCTACTGAAAAGGCTCAGTCACCTCTAGATTTGCACCTTGATTTGGGAACATCCAGGATCAACTGGTTGGAAGATCTCGTTACTCTGGCAGGAGTCTGGAGATGTACCACATCACATAAATAAGATGGGGCCAGTCCATTAAAAAAAAAACTTAAAAACAAGCAATGAAACCTTAAAATCAATCCAGAAAAAGACAGGAAGCCAAGTAGAGGGAGGACCAAACTGGTGTTATGTGGTCACACTTTCTTTTTTCAGTCAGAATACAAGCTGCTGCATTTTGAACTAATTGTAGATGACGGAGAGATGACTGGTCTACACCCATATACAGAAAATTACAGTAGTCTAGTCTTGACATATTAAAAACATGAATAACTTTCTCAAAGTGTTTGGGGGGGAGATGTAAAAAAAACTTTTTTTTGACAACTGAACTAATCCGCTGGTCCAATTTAAAGCAGCTGTGGAAAATCACAGCCTGAGAGACAGGTCCACAGTGCCCCCTTTACACTTGTCATTAGAATGTGTTTTCTGTAATCAGATAGCGATTGGCTAGTGCTTCACCACATGCATTTACACCAGATATTAACATGCGTCACCGCTGTCCACATCAAGATCCTATTGCTATCCAATCGCTGTCATTCCCCCCTTACGTCAACTCCCCCTCTTCTTCTGCAAAGATTTTCAGCAGCAGACTACAGCGTCACGTGTTAGCCACATGTGAAGTCGTGCTACACTTCTGTTCAATGTGGTCACAATGCGTCTCCGACCAGCTCCCGAAGTGGTTTCGCAGATCGGATAACAATTACCAGTTCTGTACTTGGAAGTGGTCCAATCGCTCGATCCAATCTGATCACAGAAAATGCATTTTAATCCCAGATGTAAAGGGGGCCAGTGTGATGGACGTTTTTGTCAGTTGCAGCAGAAGCTTGAACCTTCTTGGACCCAAGTCTATCCCTATTAGCCCCCCTTGCTCAGCTTAAATATTGGTTCCACATGACAAGTGAAATTGCATTGCTAGCTCTGCTCTTTGCCCCCCTTCTTTTTGTTTTTATGATTCCATCTTTGCGTCAGTCTCCCTCCAACCACATTGCAGTTTGTCCTTGCTTGTCCTTGATGTCTGTTTTGCTGTTTGTAGCTTTTTTAATCATGTTGATGATTATCTTGCATTATCTAGGGCTATATTTAAAAAACAAAGAAAGAATACTTTTCCCAATTTAAATCAATCTTCATTCAAATTATCCCATGCGATTTCATAAAACTGCTACTTTTTTTTTTTTTTTTTTCACAGATGCTTTTCATGGGTTTTTCTTATAAGCACTGGATTCTGTGACTTTTTTTGTAGCCAAGTTTACGCCATGTTACATGATGAGGAGAGAAAGTAGCAGATTCTGTGAGATGTAACTTTCCAACCAACCCGAACCATCATAACTGATGATTAATAGGCTGGTGGAAAATGCCAGACAGCATGATCTGGACAGCATGACTACCATCAATCAGCTGGCTACTCTAATTCATTCAGCTCTGGTGTTAGTCCCATGAAGTTGTCAGATGGCTGGCTTTCTTTCTTTGACTGTTATTTCAAGTTGATTCAAGTTCTGATGAAAAACAGTTGAGAGGTGTACAGTAGTGTGGTACGGGGCAGCTTTCAATCCTCATCTGATGTAGCAGCACATTAGATGTGCTCGGAGCCACCATCTTCTGTTCAATGTGGTCCCAATGCATCTCCAGCCCCCTCCCAAAGTGGTTTGGCAGATTGCATAACAAGTGGTCAGGCGCTATCCAACTGCAATCCGATCACAGAAATCACATTTTAATGCCAAGTATAAAGGAGGCCAGAGAGAACTGCATTGCATGCCACTCATGGGTATGTGCACAGCTACAGCTAAACTTACAATGTCTGTCATTCCGTGTGGACACTGAAAACTTTTCTGATTATAACGCACTCCATATATGCGAGGGAGTGAGTGCACACAGCTGTACAGTGTGGCAATGAAGTAAAACGCTAAATGAAAGAACTTCTGTAATTGTAAGTGTAAAAATGTCTTGGTTCACTACAAAACTGTGGTGGAACAAATTAGAATATGACACATTGCCACAGTCTGAATGGGAAACATTGGTAGAGTTCCTTTTACTACTGGGAAGAACATTTTTTCACAAAGTAACACCAGTGTTCCTAGAGCCTGATATGCTCAGTGATGCCGAATGATTGTTGATGATATACAGTATATGACCTTGGATCTTAAATGGTGATTATGTTGTAAGAGACATAATAAGCTGGACCATGAGCCAGAAGAACAAACATACAAATGGTCAAAGTGGGTTTCCCATGAGATTCCTCACATTCCTCCCTCTCAGCCCTGAGGCAGCAGCTGCCCCCCCCCCACCTACCCCAACTTCCTACCTACTAGCACCCAACACAAACACCCACACACACATCTAACAGATGTGTGAGGCCTGAACCGCACAGTGTGAAATGACACATCTGGGAAACATACAGGCAAAAGTGAGAGAACAGTGGAGAGTCACAGACAGATGGTGGATGTGAGGATGTGAGAGGATGTGAGATGTGAAGTTGTGTTTACTGAACAACAGACTGCTGGAAAAGATAACTCTCTATTGTTGAGACTAAATGGAATTGGCTTAAACAGGGGGCAAAGGTCAGTGTTTCGGGGGAGATAAGGATTTGCATGTCCAGCAGGGTCTAGAAAAAGAGTCTGAACCCAGTATTAACTGTGTCAGCACCCAGTCCGACTACGGTGGTCACGCGCTAGCCACAGGAGCCTTGCATCGACACCAACCACTTCCCTCAGGCTTTTTTCTTTAAAATTAGAGAGTGACTGTTCCGTTGCAAATAAAAGAAACAGCACGTGCTGGGTCACGGCAGACATGTGTGTCTTTAAATAGACATGCAAAAAAAAAATGGGAGCAGAGCAAGGATAAAAACTGGTAAAGGAGAAAGAGACCTTCCATCTACGGTCTGACCAAGCATGCAAGACTCTGATCTTTGCATGTATGTACACACAGAGTAGCCTGTTGTGCCCAGAGGCAATGAGGACTGTTTTTGAAATTGGTTTGTAAACAAGGAGCTGTCAACTCATGGTGACTAAGTTTGTGTGAAGGTTTTATTGGGATATAGCTGTGAGGTTGCAGGTCATTGCAACTTATTGAATACCCTCATCTCACCTCTCCCCCATGATAGGGGACCTTCAGGTAACATGCACCACCCTGGAACTTGTGTCTAATTTGTCCATTTAAAAGTACTGAAGAAACATAGCAGAGCCTTACAAAACAAGTCTAAGTACAGGTTAATGGCACAGTCTAAGAATCCACAGTATGTTGCTGATTCAGTTTAAAATGAAGTCATGATGCTAAACTCGTTCAAGCTTATGAACCTGGTTGACTTTAATGTCCCCAAGAATATTCAGGAACACTACAGAAGGACCAACTCATCGTTCTTGGATGCTCCTAAAATCCAACAGCTGAGACCGTGTGCACACCCGGAAACAACAGCTAGCCACTAGAGTATTTTATGGCCACAAATCACAGCTGTGTATAACCCATAATGCATTCTACAGGGTTTGCACACAATAAAAGCTACACCTGTGGAATGTAACAGAGTATAACAGCCCATTTATACATTGCTGTCTTTTTCTGGGTCACCCATTCATCCTTCTCCATCGCTACCTCCAGCATCTCCTGGGAATTCCTGAGGCTTTCCCAAGGAAAACGGAGAAATACAGTATGAACCGATGTCCACATTCACGTCAGGCTCAAGTTCATAGTTTCAGTTATGGATACCGTAAATTATAGTCCTAAAGAAAAATGGCTTTCAAGCAGCCAGAATTCTGACTGTGCAGTCTTACTCAATGTGACTCAATCACCATAATCATCATAATCTATGGCTTGCCCAACCAGAATGCTGTATCTACAGTAGACATGCCAGAATTTTTTTTGCCATTTTTAACATTTCCTTGTTGAATATCTGGAAGTTCCATCTTATAAATCAGTGTACATCAAAATAATCTAGAAGCCGTCATTTTGAGGTCAAAGTTTGCTTTAATGAGAGAAGCATAAATAAGACCCATTAATCCCAGCCTTTTGCTCACTCAAAGCACCATGGTGATTTGCAGGCCATTTTTTTGATATGGTATTTCAGAGTCACGGTCACAACATAAAACAAAAAGGTTTGGTTTCAGTTAATAAATAGTCCAAATGCTCAGATCAGATTTCAGGCCATTAAAAGAGATAAGAGTTGCCCTATCTGTTGTTCATGCTTGTCATTCTTGTTTGTGATGTGGTTTTCTATTAAGCTTTCCTTTCTTTTTCTTTTTTACAACAGACACTTTGACCTGTCCAAACAGGAAAAGCACAGGTGTTAGTCATAGCACTGAAAACGCTGACTTATCAAACAACAGGTTAATGGCACAATAGTTTGTCACTTTTGGGTTAATCGGGTACTAGAAGACGGAAGCTTATGAATAATGTGAGGACTGAGGAGATTCCTGATCCCTATTTGGTGGCAAACACGTGACGCTATTGTGAAACAGTTGCATGCAATTGTTGTTTACATCCACTTAGTTGTTGAATGGGGATTGACAACTCATCCTTAGTGCACTTGTGGTCAGTGGGGTCACAATGTGTCACTGACAACCTACAGAAGAGGTTTGGCAGATTGAATGAATCTGCCCTAGTATGAATGAATGAATCTTCTAGTTTTACATGATTTAAGATGTTAAAATCTGTGCATCACATGTCACAAATTTACTGACAGCACCCCTTTATGGTTTTTAAAGACTGCATCCATCTGGTGTAATATTTTATATAATTATTTTTGAAGACTTTGCTGTTGTGTGAGTAGATTCATGTCTGGAAACTGCTTTAGGGAACAGCTGGTGATTTAGAAACAAAATAATGCACTGCTGCTGTCCTTGACCTCTAACCATCTGATCTACCGTGACAAACACCAGTATAAAGAGAGCTGAGAATGGGCATGTGTTGTTTGAGGGAAGTGAAACTCTAAAAGGAGGAATTACAGTCAGCCACCAATCTCAGCATGCCAGTAAGCTGTGGCTGTTTCTTTTCTTTTTAACCGCACTTTCATCTCGTCTTTATTGGCGATCTAAACAGTGAAACTGTGACAGCAGCTGGGAGAATGCCTTTATGACAAGAGGGTGTGATGGGAAAGAGAATGACTAAAAAAAAAAACCTGAGGGCTGACAAAGTAATCGTTTTTAAAATGGAAATCACAATTTGAAACAGCACAAAATACAACTTAGGATGTACATTATGCACTACACCTAAAACCGTGTTTCCATCGCGGTACGGTTTGGTTTGATACAGTGCGGTAAAGTTTGGAGCGGTGAAGCCCTAGGTCAGGCTCTGCATTAGCGTGATACGTAGCATGACACTGAACTGGTGCGCAAACAACAAATAACAACAGCTAACATGACACAACAGACATCCAGCAGCTCTTTTTTCCTGCTCGGTTTGTGGTTGTTTGTCAGACATCAAGCTCTGTATAAAAAAATTTAAAAACGGTGGGTGTTGAGAAAATTTGCAAATAGATATTTTCTCGAAATCGTTACACCAGTCTCATACTGACAGGTCAACCTTTTGAAACAGTGAATGTGTGTGGTGTGTATTAAAGCATGTGGGTAAACCAGCGGATTACCTAGACCAAAGCCTTTCTTCACTCACTCCCTTCAGCAAGGTCAGTAGGCAAGATGGTCAATCCTAAGCCTGTCAGACTGTCTTATCTGGACACACACAAAGAGAGAGAGGGGGGGAGAGAGAGAGAGAGAGAGAGAGGGAGAGAGGGAGAGAGGGAGAGAGAGAGAGAGAGAGAGAGAGCACTAACAAGCTTTGACGAGTGCAACAACAGGACAGACAGTATAGAGAGCAGGACACACAGGCAAACATTTAGTTTCACAGGCAGAGACTGACTACTAGCACATCACTGGCTGCTTCTTTCACAGGCATTCCAAGTGAATAAAGGCCTCCCTTTAAACACTCAGATTTTGCTTGCGACAATAAATGCCAATTCCATCTCAAGCATCTTGTAAAAGCCCATATCAGGCGACCACGAGAGAGACGAACAAACGCTCCAGATGGTTCCACACTTTCGTAAAGTATTAGCACAAACGTGTTTCTTGTATTGTATGCTTGCTAAAATAAGACAGCTTTGAGCTACAATAAATGAATTGATCTTCAACAAAAACAATAATCAAATGACTGGAATATAAACTGCAAAAGAAAGTTGCAGATGCAGGTGCAGAAAGGTTTTTTACATTTTCAGTGAAAAATATTGGCATTTCGATCCAAACCATGAACTCTCTGATCATAAAGAACTAAACCATAATAATTCTGGCCACTCAGGTCACTGCCAGTTAAAACAAAGTGTTGAACATATTCTGACCAAACTTTTAGTCAAATCATACATATCCAGACAAGAACTGAATCCTCTCTGTGGGTAATGTGGGCAGTGTCTCACATGCAACTCAGCTCAGCTTGCAAACTTCTCCTCCTGTGTTGCTGTATGAAAACAGAGGCAGTGCTTGCCTTGTAACACATCAGAAGCAGCATGAAGCAGACATCGCTTCCCGTCTCTTCCCAGCTCCCTCCAGGGTCTGATCTGACTCTCAACTCTGTTCGGACTCTGTTCAACTCTCTGCTCCACTGGCTCTGGATCTTGCTAATCTTTCCAGGAGTTTCTATTCAATCTGCCAGCTGGATCGAGGATCAGGAAGCAGCTTTTCCCCCCCCTCAGAGTGAGTCAGACTGAGAGGGGAAAAGACAAAAGATTGACAGAGAGGAGGAAGAAATGATAGGGGGGAATGTGGAAAAAAATACCAGTAGTGCTGGTACATCGCTAGCTCTGACAAGCTCTTGTACAGGTACAGTGACATCACTGTGACTACTCTGGCAACAGGTTTGTAAATAAAGAGAAAATGTAACCACCGTCACATCAATCATTCATTCAGACATCTTGAATGAACCCAACTCTGCAAGTCTTTGAACTGCATGAGGAAGCTCAAGTACATGTGATTAAATTAATACCAATATTTGTTTTGAATAGTGTTTTGTAAGTCTTTAGGAACAATCTAGTTGAAAGAAATGTCCTTCTCCTCATCTGTAAATGCACTCTGTGTTAAGTCGTGAGCACACTTGCTCACTCTCCCTCATTGTTATGTGTGAAATGTGGATCAGCTGGGGTATGTGATCTGAAAGCCAAGAAAACTGGGGCGATGGACAGAGGGGCCCATGTGTGTGTGCAGGCTTGAACAAGGATCTAGTTGATTGTGGTTCTCTCAGAGCTTTCCAAAGCCATCACTCTGCTGTCTTTGTCTCCCTCCTGCTACTCGTCCACAGTGGCTGTTTACTAAACAGGAAGCTAAAACCGCAGGCCCAGGGTATAAAGGCTGGACGCTTCTTTGTGTTAATGTTTACATCCTTTTACTGAAGTGACTGAGGTCACCACATGACGAGATGTAAAATCTAAATCGAATCTAAAAATACTATATATTGCACACTTGTTACACAGATGGAGAACTACGTCTTGCTTGGTGGTAAATATTGATATCCGGTTGTGATATCCGTATCCATATCAGACTATAACTATTAAAAAGGGATATTGAGTGACAAATGATCCGCCTTATTTTGCTTCTCAAGCTTCTGGTGTTTAGGATACAGAAACATGGTGCACCAACATAGGAGAACATGAACATGAATAGTTGGCTTCCTCTTAAAAATACCCGGTCACCTCCATTTGTTTGGGAAGTATTCTCACTGGGTCTGATCTCTCTTTTTGCAGAGGTCAGCCAGCTGCTTTTGCTTTTCTCCTCCATCATCATTGTTGCAGTGATCGTGAATGTAACTATTTTGTGATGCCAAACGACACTGTATTGCAATAACCACAATATTGAGTGCTCATGCTTTTGAAAACATGCTCATTTGATTTCTTCTATAAAAGGAAATATGGAAAGATTTTAAATTTGCGTAAATATGGCAAGAAAAGGGAAACAGCTCTGAAACTGCAACACGATCAATGTGAAACAACAATTTTTAGGAGCAGTTACGTATTAACTTTGTGTTGAAAATCACTTTTTAGACATGGAGTTCAACAGAGTATAAAAGAGGAAGTGCACATAAGCCAATACAACTTTTTGTGGACTCAACAGCTCCACGGGACTTTCTACACAATCCATATCAGGCCCCTTTCACACAGATGTCATTACAGTGCTGCTCTAATGTCTAAATATATGTGTGCATGCATGTGTATCCGTCCATGCAGACTGCCAAACCCATGGTTCCTCCACTCCTCTGTCCACTTCCCCTCTGTCTGTACTGTTGTTGGCGTCTCTCCGTATCCCATCTCATTCATACTTCCACCAACAACCGAATCATCCAAAACACACAAATGTCACTGTGCATCCTGTAGCTACACACAGCAAACTCCCCTGGGGAAACTGCGGGAACTTAGCGCACATTCTTAGTCACTGAACACCCTGCATAGGGCTGTCACTTTTTATTTGAAATTTGATATTATTTCGAACATGGGATGCAAAGTTCATGTTCGAGCTGTAATTACGTGCTCGAAAGGCAGACTGCCATCTCATAGTAGAGGGCACACGTGAGGTTTCCTACCATTTCATCCAAAAGTGTCAGCAGCAGCAGTAGCATCTTGGAGATGCAAGAGAGCCACACTCAATCCTGATCAGGTTGACATACTTGTGTTTCTGGTAAATAATATCAGGGCTTTTTGTCTTGACTATCAGTTCTATGTTTTAACATTATTTCGTTTTAGTTAAAAGCTGGTAAAGCTTTCTCCTGCTGTCAGTGATTTCCTGTTCAGAGAGTGTTTGTTCCATCCATACAGAGTGCCATATGTAATGAATACTTAAATGCTAGCAGCCCTGTTAATGACATAACAGTTGGTAAAACAGAGATGTTTGTGGTGAACTAAACGAGGAGCAGGAGTGTTTGAATTTATTTCATCAAATTATGGGTCATTATGAATTAGTTACAACTTGATTTTTGGAAAAAGTGACAGCCCTAACACTGCACATGCTGCACAAAAAAGCCACTCTCACAGAGTAACACACCAGTCTGCAGAAATGGCTTCTTTGTCAGCTCATCATCCCGAGTAGCTGAGTACCACATGTTTCATTACGGCCTCTCAACCTGTGCTGATGACACACACACACACACGCCCTCACAGTCATACGCTCCCACTAGATTATTCCAACTTACCTACAACCATTAACGTAAACTCGAAGCCTCTTTTGACTGACTTCCGGTACACCTGGTTGGGGAGATTGGCAAAGCCCACATAGCCCTCCAGGTTCCGCTGCTGAAGGAAAACACACACAGAGACACAGTGTCAGTTCATTCACAAAGCATGAAAATACACTCTTAAACTGACTAAAAATATTCATCTTTAGCATATATAAACACACACAGTGCTTTTGTTTTTGTGTGTGAATGTACAAATACTCCGCAGAAGAAAAACTGTAGGCTCAAACTCAGACACACACACACAGTCATTATGTACACAAAAAGTGATGAAACTCTTGTTTTTAGTGAACCTGCAATTAGCATTTCTGTGTCCTGTAGCGACAGAGCCCCTTTGAAGCAAAACACAGCTGGGATAAATACAAGAGGGGAAAAGGGACTGATTTTAGGGGAAGAGGGATGGCAGACTCCCACAGAGAAATAACAGGGTTCCGCTAAGGAGTGTGGAAAGGAGGGAAGAGTTAACACTGCCCAGCGTCTGTCAAATGCATAAACTAAGACGGACAAATAATATAATCCAACAAATTAAAATCAATTGCTAGGTGAAATATAAAATTAAAGCCCTTTTGAGTCTGGACAATGTCCAGGGAATTTAGTTCAGACATTGTCCAGAGTTTGCTGTCCACATGTGACAAATGTGGCTGGAGAGTGTTTGGTCCCAAATGTCTTCATCCCTAACAGGGAGTATAATGTGAGGAGTATCCCACTCTGCTGTCAGATAACCTCCGCCCCTGAGTCACTGTCAACCATCCTGCACGCTACATGAGGCAAACACAATTGATAGCTGGCCTCTCAGGCTCTGTCATGCATGGTTAAATGGAAAACTGCAAAGCTCATGGAACAGAGCTTAAATCTACCTTCAGCTGAAATGAAGGCTAATTCAAAGTAAGAAAAAAAATCATGTTATGTCATTATTTTGACAGTTACAATAACGACTCACACTGGAAATTCTCACATGATTATGTGGTTTTTGCCTGTGTCCCAAACTAACAAGCATATTAGCTTCCATCTGACTGAGTTGGGGAATCCCTGTAGTGCCACGATACTTTGTGATGTGACACTTATGGCGCTTTTCCACTATACAGTTTTAGCATTACTTGGCTCGACTTTACACGGTTTGGGTACCATGGTTTGGGTTTTCCATTACTATAGTACCTCCTCAACAAAGGCGGGGTCGTCATAGCACGGCTGCATGAAACTGCCATGATGTTGTTTAAAACGCGACACAAACACATTAAACTAGTGACGAGCAAAACAGTTCATCTGACACAGTCACTGGACTGAAATATACTGGAAGGGGGTTGTGATTCTGCTCACGATTGCCGGCTTTGGCCTGTTTTGTTTTTTTTTGGCATGTTTAAGTCTTTTTAACTGATCCTGTGTTGGACGTTGGGCTCATGACTCTTCCAGTGACGACACTCTCTGACCAATCAGTGGCCAGCAGACTGTACACATCACATTTTAGTGTCAGCCAAAAATAAAAAAGCACCAGGTACTATTCCTAATGGAAAAGCAAAAAAACAAACAAGTAGAGTCGAGCCGAGCTGTGCCGTGCTAGAACTGTATAGTGGGAAAGCGCGATAAAAGTTACTATTACTCCGTGTCATCCAGGTTCATGCAGCACATCAGTGCAAGAATCCTCACATCTCCATATATTACAACCATTAAATAACTCGATATAATTGTTGGAGAACAGTACAACATCATCAACACCGCCCTGTCATCTTGAAATGATGCTTTACTGTTCTCCAACAATTATATCGAGTCATCAATGAAAAACTGTCAGTGAACATGACTTCCACATTCTACATTTCCTGCCGTTGAGTGTGACATTCAGAAAACTGTAGGTTACCATTCTGCATCACCAGAGCATGGGGTACTGTGCACACACACACATCAAGGAATTGAAAAAGGAAACAATCTATTGCCCTCATCAATACCCTGTGATGCATGCTAGCGGGCTGCACATGGAACTACTGCCAACAAGCCTGAAGCATTTTCCACCATTTCCATGTTTCACTACGCCCACATACAACTTCTGTGTGTGTGTGTGTGTCATTACATAATGTGCCACTGCAGATGGTCCATCAATTTCCTTTTAAAGTGCACTTAAGGTAGCACAGGTAATGTAGCTACAAAAAGGGTATGTGTATATATGAAGGTGTGTTTTTGTGTGCGTCAATATACATGAAGTCATGATTACATGAACTTATCGTCACATTTCCACTTTATAGTAGAGCAAAGTGTTCCTGTAATGTTTGCTATCAGTATGATTATTTATCACAAGGAATTGACTTGTGGAAAAGGAAAAGGAAACAGACACAGGATTTAAAAGAATTAAGTAATGGGGGATGAGAGAATGGAAGGTTAGTGAAACCATACCATTCATGTTAACCCCTCCCCCCCCAGTCCACCCAGTGGTGATAGTAGCTGCCTGGTTCACTGACATCATCCGTAAGAATAAGTCAACCAACAGCAACCGATGACGGGAGTCACTCATGGCTTTCATTAGCCATTTCCAAACTGGCATTATTCATTATGTAATATTAGTTATGTAATAGCTATTGCATCACTTCACACTGAGCACAGAGACTGTTAAAAGACAGTGTTTTTTGCTTTAGCTTTTTTTAGGAGCTAAAATGTTGTACTCCCTCTGCTTTCACTTTGTCTTAGTGTGGGCACCAAACCCTCAATGATAAGTCAAGACAATCAGTTGTGGATCAACAAAGCCATTCAATTGGACTACTGTCCTTGTCCCAGTACGCAGGTCCTATTTTGGAATCTGTTTATTGACTGAAGTGCGTCCACCTGTGCTATGCAAGGGGTTCAGAAACACAATTTTCTGGCATTTCATGGACCAAACAACCAAATGGACATGTGGACAGTCACACCAATCTATATACCTCAACCAAAGCAATTTCAAGGACCTGCTATATCGATTAAAGAAGAGGCTTTGGAACTGTCTAATAATGTACAGTTCAGCCACTGCTGTCATATATAACATGTAGTCCACCGTGCAATGTTTCGAACCTTGAAATCCCTCATTCCAGTCTTTTAATAGCTGCTGCGGGTTGAATTGAGAGAATCCTTTTAGAAAAGAGGCGCAGAAGAGCAAATCTCATCAGGGCCCTAATACTTACAGAAACATTCAGCTGGCTGGGACTGTTAGCTTGGATTTTATTCCATTCTTTAACTAACAGCACTGTCTAAGTCATTGTGAAAACACGTCAGAAAAACAACATACAGTCACATCTCCTTCAGTGGAGATATAATTGAGAACAGACCAAGCCTGAGAATTGCTGATCTGTGTAACATTCAAGGACCCCCTCAAGCCAGTCATAAAAACAGAAAATATTACATAAAGAATTATAATAATACATTTACATTAACCAAACCTACATTCACATACTACACAAAATAGAAATTCTTATCAAACTGTTATGGTTTCGCCGTCCACAAACTTGCTTCATCAGAACCAGGCGAGACACAGTAGGTAGGAGGTGTGTTGCATTTTTTAAACGATGGTATCTACTTTACTTCTGATTGTTATATACAATGAAACTATGCCGAACTCAACAATAGGCGACACAGATTTGTCAGAAGTGTTCCGTTGGTGTTTCAGTGCCGCTTAAGTCTCTGTAAACACACATACTCTACTAAAACGAGCAGATTGTTAATGGAGCTTGGCGTGTAGATTTCTCCATGCATGAAAGGCCAGTACTAGCAGTGACTGAAACACACAGGTCCGGTCACAGAGCGGAATTCAACTGATATCTTGATTAAAACAACATTTGCAGTGTTAGCAATTGATTATTGATCAACATAAATATTAAGATAAAAACGGAATAGGACTTACAGCGATGCTAGGAACCGCAGTTTCTGGTCGCTCGATCATTGTAGTGTGCTGTCACCGCCCAGCCTGCAACCGACAGTCACCGAGGCATACACTAACCAACGTCCGAAAGAATGGCGGAGCTCTGCGCCTCAAACACCGCGCCGAGTTTGCGAACAAAGAGAAGCTAAATGTGCCGGAAAATGAATGAATGAGGTTTCATTACATGAGACCGCTCGAGATACTACGACCAGATGTAGCACAGTCAGTGACGAAAAATGCCCCAACTGTTTTCTCTTTGCAGAGAGAACAGATAATGTTTACAATTACGCATCCGGTCGTGAGTTTCAAAACAAGACGAATGTATTTTGTACTAAGAAGCAGATAGTTGAACAACCAACTGAACAGACTACACATTATTCAGCTCTTTTGAATTTTAGGTAGGAGGATTTGTGTTTGTTCTTTATCTAGATGTCACTCTTTCTGTACAAAAAGAATTATTTTGATTAATTTATTTAATTTATGTTGTGATTGGCAGTTTATTATTTTCCTCCATCCGATAAAATATAACAGTAAACATAATATAAGGAAAGATACACAAAATCGTTCAACCAAAAAAAATGCTTAAGCAACAATTTAACAACATTTAACCAAAATAGGGATCATGTTTATTTAGTTCGAAGGCAGGCGTTTGAAGGCAACAATTTTTTTTGCCTGCAGCACCTGAACGCCTCACACGCACAAGAAGAGAGCGATCACGTTCGCCTGTGACCAATGGGAAGGCGGGTCCATGTTCTCTACAGCTGCGTCAAGCTTGTAATATGTTGATGAGACCGGATGTTAAGTGTACTGTATTTCAATATAAGAGCATATCTATGAAAAGAACCTGGTCTTGAATTCTACTATCTATACTTTACTTTGTTCTTTGTATTTCTAGCAACGTTTATGAGTTGGTAATGGTCTGTATTTATATAAAGATTTTCTAGTCTTGATGAGCTGCTTTACACTACAGTTTTGCCATTCACACGCTTCAACATGGGGTTAAGTGTCTTGCTCAAGGACACATATAGACTAGCAGAGCCAGGGATTGAACACACAACCTTCTAATTGAAAGATAACTCGCCCTACCACTGAGCTACCATTGCTAAAAACTTTGCTTCTAAAACTTAAATTCATTTTATATCAGAAAATTACTTCTGATACTTAAGTTCAGCAAATCTCATATCCGTTAAGACTTTTACTTAAGTAATATCATGAAAAGTGACTTCAACTTCTGTTTTCATTTTCTGGTAAGATTCTTGTACTTTTTACTCAAGTTTCCCTTTTAGGTACTTTATACAAGACTGAAAATACCCAACTGAGTGTTGATGTCTGTTAAACTGACAATGAACTGCTGGCAACTCTTGGTAACTCTTGACCTCTGGTAAAAGCAACACATCAAAACATGCTGTCACTTTGTCTTGCTTTAATAAAACAGAATAAAATTTTGCAGTAGTAACTTAGAGAAATAAATGACCTTTTTGACACATTGGGTTTCTCGAGTGCAAGTAACAAGAAAACAATTCAATTCACATAGAAAACGCAATGGCTCAGTGTAGAAACAGTGGTGAACCCCATAGCTTATAATCTAGTGGTGACACCATGTGGAACTGGGATTTACAGCAAGTAGTTGCTGTAAGTTCAGAGAACAACATAACAGGAGGTCACAGTGTAGACGGTCAGACTTTGAGTGTGTTGATAAAAAAAAAAACAACAACCCAGCAACATACCATATAGCTTCTATCATATAGTATTGTTCCAATAAATTAAGTCACCAAATATTCACCAAATATTAAAAACATGAATTAAATGTCAATGTAAAAATAATATGTATACATTTAAGTAAAGTCTTTTTTTAACATAGCATATGCTGTATGCTATATATGTAAATATGTCAATGTTATCTTAGATTTATAGTTTGCATAGAGCTGAGACATGATTATAACGTATTAGCATACAAAACACTCTGGGTTTGATGTTGCTATGGTTACAGGTTGGACGCCTGTCCCGGGATGGCTTTGGTGTCCAGGTAGTTGATGAGCTCTTGCACCCAGGTGTTGGACGGTTTTGCACACAGCTGACGACCTGCCACGGTCTTGAACCTGAACACACACACACACACAAACAAACAAAGTCAGGTTCAGTGCTGTCACACGTGTGGGTGCAGTGATGAGGATTTTTATGTTATTCTTCCTCTTTCTTACAGGACAGCCGAGTTGGAGCAGCGCTGGTTGGTCCTGATGTAGCTGACCACTTTTTCCTTAGGCAGGGGAGTGTCGTTGAAACGAAAGCAGCATTTACCACGCCCAATACCACGCACACCTACAAAACAAGCAGCTATGAATGAGAAGATCATCTAAAAACAAATGGACATTTTCTAGCTTGTTCCTGTTATGTAATGTCCTGTTTTTGAATCAGCAGAAAAACAGTCAGTGGTTTCAACAAGACACAGAAAACAACTTGATTACATAAGAGCTGGTTAACATTTGAGTATAAAATGACACAGCTAGACTTTCCCTTTCAATAGATACAACACAACAATGCGAGTAACTTCAGTATCTACGTGCAGGGATGCAATAACCCGCACTAAATCCGTAGTGAGGGTTATTTGTGTTTCCCTTTAAAAATATATAGTAATTTGGATAAAATTGCAAGTAGATACATACGGGACCACAGACTAAATCACAACACACTTCTTCTTACCTTCACTAAAAGTGATGGCAGCCAGCATCAGCACAAACATGGACAGAATCAGACGAGGAGCAGCCATCCTGATGTGTGTGAGTGTCTCTGAGTGTTCCTTTTACAGTGTAGTAAAAACTGAATGTCCCAGTTGAGATTCACCAGCCTGTCCTCTGAGCAGTGTGGACTTATTCTCCGTCTGATGCCATATTTATGCCGCTCAGCATCGTCGGCGGGGAAAGACCCTCTTTCCACGGGGACATTATTAATGTGTGGGCCATGTTGTACGCCTTTTTCACTTCCTTAAACAAATTGACATTGATTGGATGAACCAAACACGAAAAAAAGGAAGTTATTTTTTGTACAAAGGTAGTTTCCCTGTCAATTATATGACCCGAGTGTAATTCTGCCCAAAAGTACTGAACTCTCTGTTTGTCACTCTCACATTGTGACATAATGGAGCTCAGTGATTTTAGATTCTGCTTTAGTTTTGGGTGAACCACATTGTGGCTGAAAAATATTTACAATGAAAAACAGTGGTTGGGAAATTGTAAAGTAGTAAAGAAAAGAATAGAATATTATGAAGAATATTATGAAACATACATATATAACGAGTCTGTGCAGAGAGTCTGTGACGTAACATAGAATTGAGGAAATTACCTTCCCCAGCAAGGCTAGTACATTTTCTCTGGTAAAAAGAAAAGTTATTTTATTTGCATTCAGTACAACTTCTGTTCAAGGGGGTTACTGCACAGTAATATCAATCATGTCATTGACACAACGATGGGTACTTCCATTGCATTTTTCCCAAAGATCAGGGGCTATAATGATTTGTAAAAACACAACGGACAGGTCACAAGATGATGAAAGCTTTGTTTATTTATCAAACTAAGCTGGGATTTAAATTACCCCCAAAATGTCCATGTTCCTCAAAAAAACAACATTTTCTTTATTCCCCTTTTCACTACATTCTATTGAAAACTCAACAAAAACCATTTGAAATACAGTAAAATAAAAAAACAAAACAAAATACATAAATTACATTTTAATTTAATCAATAATCATAAGAAAGCTGCATTCCTGCACTGTGGACAGGAAAGGATTTTGTTTTAACGCCAAAATGCGCAGATGAATAGTTTCAAAAATGAACTTTACTGCTAAAAAACCACTCGATGTTGAGCACTTGATGATGGGATAAATGGCTTGCACTCATATGATATATTGATCTGTGGCGCTGAGCCGCAGAGTTCTGTGATCTGCTGCCTTTTATATAGACACAGGTAACATTGTTTTTGCCGTGACGGTAAAACAGACGCTGATGTTTCCATTACTGCCCGCGTCTGTGAGTCAGCTCTCACATGTGTACAGACATTTTTTTTTATTTTTTTTATTTCTCCTTTATTTAACCAGATAAAAGACCCATTGAGATCAAGACCTCTTTCACAACGGTGACCTGGCCAAGAAAGGCAGCAGCACACATCTTGTACATCATGTAATGCCGTGCAGGAAATACAAAGGGTCATAAAGCATGTTAGAAAAAGAAATCAGCAGTTTAATCAGACACATTAAGAAAAGCTCTCTTTGAACTACAATACATGATGAACTAACAATGCCTTCATGTTTGTAACAGTAAGCGCCTCCTTGACATTACACACAACCTTTTGACCCAGTGTCAATGCAAATTGTTGGCTTTGTGATGAGATGCTTTCTGGCAGCACATACTAAAGATTCTGAAAATGAGCTGGACACTTAACGTGTTTACACTCGACTGATTTTACGTTTGTCATTTATTGACTTCAGTTTCTGTACAGGGGCTTTTCTCTGTGATCTATGCAAATGTCATGTGCTCGCCTTCTTTCCCCGTTCATGAAAAGCAGAAGGACTCATGAAAAGTTTCTTTAACTTCTTCTCTGTTATTTCAGACAGAGAAAATTTCTGTGACTCAGAAATCGGTGTTCTCTCCAGACGCCTACATGCCCCCGTGGGGTTGTTTCATTCTCACCAATGACCTCTCACTTGAGGTGAAACCTGAGGTCAGTTCAGACAGACAGAGAGACAGACAGACAGACAGACAGACAACTTTATTAAGACCAAGTCTTTTGTACATCATCTCTGTTAGAAGCAGCAGCAGCAGCAGCCAAGTAAAGTTACCCTTGAGGTCTCCCAGAAAAACTTAGCTACAGTATTTTAACTTTTACGCAAAACATTGAGTTATTTGCAAATTTAGGAATAAATATCGGTGTCAGTATTCAGTAGGTGTAGGCCGGTATCCATGCATGTATGTGTGTGTGTGTGTGTGTGTGTGTGGATGCATAAAACAAAACTAAGTCACAAACCAGGTGAAATGTTACCAGTGATCTGAATAGATCTGTATTATTCTGTATAGAATAAAATGTTTGCATTAACACATTATTTCATAATCGTCATATCAACACTTCTAAAGTGACGTGGCTCTTTGTCACATTAAAATGTAAAAAGGGTTGAAGGTGACGTAACATAGTTCAAGGCCATGCTGACCAAGTGTCAGTGTTATCATTCTGGATTTTAGATATGATTCTGGTGTGTTTTTACTACTAATATGCATTCTTTTTTAAATGAAGCAGATAGAAACGCTCATACCCAACCACATTGATAACAAGGATATTACTATCACCACCCTCATTGGCCGTAGTGACACGTCATTCTGGTTCATACATGTGAGGTCCCATGTACAGTATTTGTGGTTCGCAGATACTGAAATAATGACACAAAGACGTGGATAGAGAGGGAAAACTCCTTTGTTTTTTTAAAAAGCATGAAAATAAGCAGTTTGTTGTCGAAGCTTAGAAAGAGAAAAGCGACTGCTCCCCTATAGCCACATTACAGAGACCAAGCAGGACGAGCCCATCGCAGAAACACACCCATTCAAAGACAAAATCAATGGCAAACGAAACAAAAAACACAAAAGAATCATGGAAATCAAAGCACGGAGGGCTGAGACGACAAGCGTGAAGCATTATTACAGTACATGCGGCTACAAACGACCTGCAATCTTTGCGGCGTGAACTTCATGGGCGTTCCGTGGACAGTTCGCTGACCGGACAGGAAATACAGCGACAGGTCCCATTTGTAGAGGTCAAACTTAAGACACCAAAACAATGCACGCACCCTGCGTATAATATATAAAATGAAATGCAATTGAAGTGTTCCAGTGAAGAGTGAGTCATGTTTGATATAATTATACAGGTGATTTTTTTGTTTTCCTCTCATAAAAGCTTCAGTCAACATATTTTCTAAATATTTTGCATTCAGGAATGTGGATACACTGATTATTTCGGTGTCTACGTTCTAATTATACATGTGTCAGATGAACACCACATTAGTTTCATTTCGGAGTGCATTCATGTCTTTTAAAACAACATTATTACAACCCATGACAGTAATTAAGATGGCAGGAAAAGCAGGATATCAAGTGATAACGTGTAAAAAGAAACAACAAAGTCCAAACTAGCAAGAGGTTGATGTTGGTGGACAGGACATGGCCACAGGAGAACACTCTGAAATGTAATTATTTGAAATGTTCCAGAGCCATAACTGTGTGTTTACCAAACAGGACCCATATTTTGTGGCAGATTGAACTGAATTTTGTCTGAAAAATACCACATAAGGTAAAAATGTTTAGCATGTAATAACAAATTTGATTTGATTTGCAATTTCTCTCAGATCTACAGAGCATTTATATGTGCTTTATCCTAAATGATGTCATAAACTTACTTCTCCCAGCATCAACAGTCAATAAGAAATGTGCCAGGTCATCATCAAATAGCAGACAAGTACTATACTTTTAATTACTTAGTGCAGAAGTGTTAATATCATCACTCCTACATGACGACCTTAATATTTAACATTATGGCTGGTGACACCAACACAGAGCTGCTCTCTAAGTGGCAAAACAAAATAAATCTGTAATACAGGCTGAGTGGCAAAAAGACAAGTAATGTAGCTTAACATCGGAGTTCTGGTTTCCTCCTGTAAAGTTCACCTTTAACCTTTACATCCACCGGTCAAGATGCTTTGCCATGAATGTCTTTTTGCCATTAAAATTGCAAAAATACAAAACACAGATTTTGAATTCCTCCACATTTGAGCTTTCACAAAAGAAAAGACAGAAGGGAGGCAGTACTGCTACTGCTCGGACCATTCCTCTCTCCGCAACTTTCTCCATACTTATTAGTGAATTATTGATAATCGGTGTAACAAAAGATGCATTTAAAAAGTTATAAAAATGAACTTATATATCCTAAAATTGTACTCCCCCCCCCCCCCCCCCCCCCCCCCCCCCCACAAGTAATAACTTATGTACCCTAAGTAAATATTCTTAGAGAAACCCACTACTCACTACTGACATGAAGACACACGAAGAATAAAACAAGTAAACAACATGTTGTTAGATCCTGAAGAATCTAACAGGGGCTCAACTTCATTAAAAAAAATAAATAAAATAGTGTAAAGTTTGACTCAAAAAAGAACAGATACAAACCCTCGTAATTATCAGGGGAGCTGTCGACTCAGACTGAACCCAAAATGACAGTTACATGCATAACAAATGTCACTCACACATTCACACAGCTGCACTCCCATGACAATTATGACGCATATACCCTTGAATGACATTGACTGTAGCCTACTGTCCATATTGTGTCCCCCTGACAGCACAGTGTATTGAGACAAACACCAGTTAGCACGTTTGTATCGAGAAATAAAACAATTATCCGCGTGGACTTTATTAAAATATCACCTGTAAAAGCTCCACTATTGTAAACATGTTTCACCACACCGGCCATGGGAATTCAACTGTATCTGGAACCATTCACTGTTCATTGTAATCCATATTTTATCAAAGAAAACAAGCATCCCACATTAGTGACTTTCACTCATCGCACATTTAAAGGTTGTAACAGTGGCATTCAGCACCTGAGAAGTTCACATGTTGTTTTAAATTTGGGAAGAAAACGTCCCATCGGGCTAAAACAGAGCTGGCTCACGTCCATATATGGTGAACCCATTTTGTTGTGCACAGTTAAGGAGTGACAATAGATGTGTGTACCTATCTGTCATGCTAACTCGAGTAGGAGACAATAAGTAGCAGAAATAAAGACAAAAAAGTAATAGTTAAACAGAATTAAAATGTTAAAGTTTAATGGAAACTGTAATGTAAATACACAGACTGTCTTTGATAGTTGTTTCATATGAATGTGTGTGTGTTCCCAGTGCATCACCCATCATTATCATATCATAATCCGCTTGTAAACTTAATTTGTTTTCTTTTTATTTGTCTTCTGCTTGAGTTTCAACTGTGTACATTTGTCTACAACTGTGTTGAGTGTTTTGTATTTGCTGGGATTTTCCTGGTTAAATAAAGGTTGAATAGAATAAAAGATATATAAATGACTAAAACCAACATTTTGAAGATAAGAAGTTTGCTGAATAAAGGACATTACCTAATTAAACTAATACTGTCCTAAAAGACAACTGTTGTGGCGCTTTTCAACCGGCACGGCATGACACGGCACGGCACGGCACGGCACGGCACGGCACGGCACGCCACGGGCCTCCATCTCCTAACATTTAGACCTGCTTCCATATTTAACACAGTATACTGTGAGCACCGGCGTCACTGGGTTGACAGGGGACATAGACATGTTGCACTTTAGAAGCCTCGTGACATTCACAGTGACTAAACTCTGCCCTTTACAAAGTTTCAGTTCCAGTTTAGACTCCATGGCCAGTGCAGCTCTGTTAGATGCTCTGCTCTCAGAGTATGACATACACATTTAGTTATTTCTGGTGTCAGGCTGGCAGCAGAAGGAGCATGACAAAAGGTTAGAGGAATAGATAACTTAAGTTGACGCAATGTAGAGGAAAAAAAAAAATGTCCCTGTATGGACATTTTCTGTGTGTGACATTTACCTAACACTGATAGGGCATTTTAAGTGTTGGTAACAGTTTATTTGCCCATGTAGGCAACTCGGCATGTTTCACAAGGTGTGTGTGTGTATGTGTGCTGCATGTGGGTCTTCAGGGGTTTTTGTACTTGCTGTCACAAATGGCTGGGGCAACAGTTTGTGCTCTCACACACACAAACACTGGGCTGCATGCTTTTTTTTGTCAGCTACTCAGATGTACTTACAGCACGGTGAGGGTTTTCTCTCCGGTTTGCTCACAAGCTGACAATAACTCGGTTGGACGTTGTGATTGGAGGAACTCCTAGTGCGGCCAACGTAAGCGACATCACCCTCTGCACACGGTGTGGTGCGTGTGTGTGTGTGTGTGTGTGAAGTTCCATCATCGTCTCACATGCACAAATGCTTCTCCGGTGTGTACACTCAATGTGTGTTTCAGGCCAAAATGCATCTCATCAGGCATCCATTCTCAAGCAAGCAAGTATATCGAGCAGGTATATTAACGCTGTAAACTGACACCATTTCCTTCATGCATCAGCAAATCCTCAGTTCATACTTAGAGACAAAAAAATGTCCTTCACCATGACATTTCCACCAATCATGGTCGAGAAAAAAAAACATGCTCTCAGCATTTCATGACATTTGTCTTCTTTAGCTTCATCCCTTTATACAATAAATCTTGTTAGAAAGATACAATATATTATTAAACAGGCGTTGAACTCACTATAAAAAGTAATGCGGTGGCAATAGAAATTGTGTCATGTTGTTTTTCTGAATTTAGAAAGACTACTTTTAGTTATATTTGTTTAAGAAAAAAAGACACTTGTCGAGGTTCCTGGAGTGACGAGGGAGTCGTACGGTGAATGACTGACAGCAGAACACAGGGACACAGATGTGCAGTGTAAAGGCTGGTCAGCAGCTGTACATTTCATTCTTATCACTTCAATTATGTATTCTTTCTTTTACTTTTTTCTTTTCTTTTAACACAGTCACTAAAGAAGGAGGATCCAACAGTCCCTGAAGGTAAAGTCATCATACTTACACTACAGCTAAAACAGATCCAATAAAGGAGTGTGTGTGTGTGTGTGTGTGTAAAATGGCTACATGAAACAATTCACGGTAAATAAAAGTCTCTGTATTCAAGAGGGGAACGGAGCGAGTGTGTGTGTGTGTGTAAGAATATCTCCCTTCTCTTTTCCATCCCAGAGTTCTCTTTTTTTAAAGAGCATCTCTGCTGTTGCTCTCATCTACCTACTGAACATCCATTCATCCGCTGAGCACTCCTCCACGCTTTCATTTCTCCAACACACTGTCCCTCGCAGACCTGCATGTTCCCCTCATAAGAGCCTCCATATTTGTAAACTCTCTCAATCCTTTCCTCGCCTATAGATCACTTGTCGTTCCTCCATGGCAGTATTTAAAAAAACAACAAAAAAAAAACAACAACAACAAAAATAAAAACTAACTCGGATGGTCAGTCTAAGGCTCCTCTTCCCCAGTGGAAACAGCCAATCGCATGGCCACAGACAGGTGGTCAGTGAGGCCGGCCAACTGGGTGACAAAGCTGAAGTCCTCAATGTCCTGTAGGGGGCGGAGAAAAGAACCATTGTTATCAAACCATCAGTGGAAGTGGCACACACACACACACACACACACACACACACACACACACACATTGTCACACTGCAGAATAGTCTTGTGCATCAGTGTCTTTAATCACAACTTATCAACAATGGCCACAACTTTGAAAGCCATCCTTCTGGGCAGCAGTGCCCTCTGGAGGCAGAAGCGGTAATTCATTCTGTTGTACTCGTCAGAGTGGTTTATGAAGAGAAGATACAAACATCTCATGATCTTCTGACAGCAGGTGCTGTGGCTTAGCTGGTCAAAGTGCCTGTCTTGTAAACAGGAGATCCTGGGTTCAAATCCCAGCAGTACCATTGGGAAACAATCATTTGACTTCAGGCACATCATTGCATTCAAGTGAGATATTACAACTATGGTCTTTTTGTACAATGACAGTTGCTACATTCTGACACTAGGTGGCGTCACATAGCAGTGGTGTTAGTGAGGCAGGGAGAGAGAAAGAGAAAAGATCGTCCCCCTTTTACTTATCTCCCCTGTCACTGTTGTTGCATGTCATTGTTTTCCTTTGGGTTTTTCATTTGATTCTAATCCTTTCAACAAGCAGGAACATTTTCCTGTGCGTCAAGGGGAACAGAAACATCCAGCTGTGCATCGTGCTGTTCAGGGAGATGTTACCAGGTTTGTGCTCTGATAGGCACTGACACCTTGTTTTGTCTTTGGAGTAAATGTGCTGGAAAAAGGGACAAACTTATTCCAGTGTAATTAAGGTGGCACGTGAAGTGATATTGTTTGTTTTAAGCTGCAACATAACATAATGTCATGACACACCATCGATATTCTCTACCGCACAGAAGATTTAGATACAGCAGCAGTCTTTGGACCATTAATTGTTCATAATAAAGACTTCATTTTGCCAGCTTTCCCAGCTGAAGTAAAACCATACCAGTTTCCAGTCCTGCTGCAGGCCCTCGTCGCTGTAGAGGATGTAATCAATGCGGCGCCCGTTGCCCTTGAGTGGGATTTTCCTTCCCTTCTGACTGCTGGCAGGACATTGGCTCTTACTGGGAGGAAACACCACGTACTCCTTCCTCCCTTCCTCGTTCTCCATCACTCTGGCAGACACATGGTGCAGCGAGAGGATCAGTCAGTGACGTTTGGAGAGAAATACAGACGAAGACAACACATAAGGACAGTGCATGAAGCCATAAACATCCAAACAGGGAAAACATGAAACAACATGGAGACAAAATGAGTGAGTGAAAGTCAGTCAGTGTACCTGACACAATAACTTAATCATTTCCTCCAAGACATTGGCAAAATACTGTCTTAATACAACGCAATGTTATTTTTTCTGACGTGTATTGTACTCACTTTTGTAAACTTTCAGGGGAGCTGACCTCGTCATCATAAAGGCCACTGGGATCCAGTAAAGTACCTGTATTGATATCAAACATCATTTTTTCCTTTCATTTCAGTGTCTCCTGAAACGCACACATCAGACAAGAGACATCCAATTCATACAAAATAGATCTAATTGTCAAATGCCACTATTTTATGTCAAATGAAATATTATTGGAAAAATGACTGCACTCTTGGCATCAACACAGTCCAGTCCTTGAGCTATGTTTTCCATCTTTTATTTATTGTTTTCTGATGATATTGATGTCCCCATGAATCACGGGTTAAGTAATACTAATTAAAACAAACAAAACAAAACAACAAAAGTCTGTATCAGCTTTTTTTCAGTCTCTCAGTGGATGATTTATCAGATATGTGGGTTGATGGTGGAATAATAATAATAATAAGAACCTGTGATTTACGTCATGATGAACTCTGTGGCTAATGAGGTGCAACCTTGACAACCTGTTTTCTATGCTGATTTATGAAGAACTAGGACTGAGCGCAGTCATGATAGGGCCCTTGCGTCCCCACAGTCTTCACTTTTAGTCAATAATCCCCTCCAAAATGACAGCAATTAAGCCACAGAATAGAAATAATAACATATACATGTTCAGTGTCGGTCGGTTGTGTCACGTATGACGTTTGGAGGCAATCGGTCAATGTAGGGGGAAGTTATAGTGCACTTCCTGTTTTTTGGCGAAATGGCAGCTAAATTTAAAACGGACGACTTCCTGTTGGGTCAAGTTTGTGTCCGTAGACGCGTTCGGGCAGTCATGTCAAAGTCAAATACACGGGGGGCCAAAATAAAAAAAAATGGTACAAGTGGAGGGCCGGGCTGGTTCAATGTTTATTAAAACTCGCAATTATTGCACATATGGAACCAATACCAATAACACAGCCTATATTGCACTTAACATTAATCATCAAATTAAATTAAATTAAATTAAATTAAATTAAATTAAGCAAAACATAAATAAAATCAGTTGCAATATTTTCTCAAGGCTCTTTCAGTAACAAATTGAAAACGTTTTTTCTTCTTCTTCTTTTTAACAGGTAAACAGCAAAATGTAATTGTCCTTCAAAGCTCAATGGCGAGATAAATGCAAAAATGAAACAGCATGCATTAAAAACAAATCAGTGTGCTGCTCTGATCCTCACCAATGACTGTCTTTTATAATAAAATTAGAAAAGTTAGTGCAAACTTGAAAAAGTGCAAAACAGTTGCATTCATTTCTTAGGCAAGATTTGTCTTTCTGTGCGTCTGTGTGTTTCGTTGTTTCATACTGCCTTCTTAAGTTATATTCTTTCATAACAGACACGCTGTCTCCACACACAAGACACACAGGCTTTCCTTTTACTTCGGTGAACATGTATTCTGTCTCCCACCTGTCTTGAAACCCCCTGTGTTCAGCGTCTACCTTCTACCTTGCCATTTTGGGGGAGAGGGAGATGAAAATTGACGGCGATGTTTAGTCCTCCACTGTGACTGTGCTGCTGCTCATGAAGAGAAGACGCGGGATCGCGCTCGCTTGCGGGCACTCGGTACGCGCCAATGCACTCGCAATGCATCTTGGGATTTGTAGTATTATGGTGCTGCGGGCACATAATACTGCGGGCCAGTTTTAATAGTAATTAAATATCATCCCGCGGGCCAGAGACAACTCATTCACGGGCCGGATCCGGCCCGCGGGCCTTGACTCTGACATATGTGCGTTAGGGGGTCGGTCTCTTGTGTCACGTATGAAGTTTCGAGGCGATCGGTCCAAGGCGGAGTCATAGGGCACTTCCCGCTTTGTGGCGAATGGTCACAATTCCCTTATTGAATCCGCAAAACTTGAATTACAGTACATAATCTTGCTCCACCTGTGTGCTGTGTGATGAAAGGACGTGGTAAAAGCGGGTAAAAAAGAAAAAGGGAAAGAAAACGAAAAGCAGAAGCTGTGTGAAAAGTGTGAAAGTGGTGGGTAGGGATCTGCTCCTCTGGCCTCAGACTTCTTCATTCACAGATACATATCTGTACATTTACGGCAGCTCGTTTATGGATCTGTTCACAACCCTCCCCCCTCACAACGACAAACACATTAATCCGAGCTGCTCTTTAAGTGACGGAGGAGGCGTCAGTGGAGAGCGCAGACTTTCACCTCTACAGTCTGCAGACCATGATTCACTGTCATCAGCTGCTGATATACAACAGTCAGAGAGAGAGATGAGCTCTCAGGGACGCTTCTGACAGTGAGGATGTAAGGCCGATGTGTTTAAAGAGCTCCACATGGAAAGAGCAGCACTCCAGAGAGACTCCAGTCAATTGACATTTGGCAGCTCTTATTCAAAGTAGGCGTGTGATGTGCAGCTGGTATTTTTTATTTTTTATTTTTTTGTATAAGTTTAGGATGACAAAGATGCCGAGTCTCACACTCAATGGCTGCTGCCTGTCTGTCTGCCACGCTACCTTCAGCTCATCTGGGAAAAAGTAGATAAACACAAGACGGCCTCTTATAAGTGGTAAAAAAAAAAAAAAAAAGAGCCCAATTTCTCTGTCCTCATAAATTCTGACATCTGTAGTGTACGTCTGGGGAAGAAGATGAATGTTCATTCACACCGATCCACCCCACGTCTCCTAAAATACCCGGAACACCACAGTAAACTGTATATGTTGGGGTTTCTGGGTTCGTGGTTGACGTTTGCCATCAAACGAGAACTTGAACGCGCCCTCAAAAGAGAAATGTAAAGATTGTTGTTGTTGATTACCAATGAGTACTTAGTATTTTAGTATTTTTTTTGATCTTCGGTCGTGAGACTTTGGATCAGATGGACTCTGCTTTGCCACCATTCCCAGTGATTTAAATGCATCATGAACTCTGTAGGTTTTCTGTGCATTTGGCAGGCAGGGTGGCGTCGCCGGAATGCTCCTGGAGCTGCATGCAAGCCTCAGCACATTTTCACAAAATCGTCAGCATTGTCAGTAAATCTGAATAGCTGGCAGCGCGTCTCGGTGCTCATCTTATTTGGCTGGTTATTGTGTTTCATTTATGCCTGATCTTCTTTGAATAAACATCGCCTTCTTTTTTCTTTTACTTGTTTATTATTGTTCTATTCTTTCTCTATGCTTTCCCTCTTTTCTCCTCCTGTAAAAGTGACCTAACAGGGTGGCAAAACGTCGCTGCCCATATAAACAAGCCTTCCTCTAAATGAACCCTTTCACTCTCTCCTGCCCACGCTGGTGCCTAAAATACCAGTGGCCTAAATAATCCAGACCAAAACCCTCCAGTCTTTACATCACTAAGGCCCATGTATCTGCATGTTGTACTGTGTGTGTGTGTGTGTGTGTGTGTCATCACCCTCACAGAAGGTGAATCCTGATTTAGCCACACAGAGGCTATAGCTTTAACGGGCTTGTCATAATGCAGTAATACATATTTGTTTAAGGATTTTCATGCGTGAGCGCATGTTTATGTGCTTGAGGAACTACAGCGATGTGCGACACCAGACTGTGTCCCTATAGAACATATATGGATGTACGTATATGTGTGTGTGTGTGCGTGTGTGTGCGTGTGATTACCCAGAGCCCACGGTTTATCCTCCCCTGGCCCCTGGCGACACGGATCCTTGTACTGAGTAAAAAGTGCATGCTGCTGCTCCAGCTTGTCCTCTGGAAAAAAAATAAAAGCACATCAGAACACAGAATGCATTCACATCAAACATTTTTAGAGGAGATAAAAAAAAAAAGGAAAAGTGATGACTTCTTATGTAACTGTGGCATTGATTCTGCGATGTTTAAAGTAGGGATAAGCAATTAATGTTACCATGGTGTGGGATTTTAACGTTGAAGTTGCTACATGACATTATTTCATTTTACCAATGTCCATCATTAACTAATGTTGTGATTGTTTTCTTGGTGAATCAATCAGTTGTTTGGCTCATGAAATGTTAAATGAAAATGGTGAAATACGTCAGTCGGTATTTATAAACCTCAAAGCGATGATATCCTCAAATCTTTTGTTTTGTCAGCAGACTAAAGATACTCACTCCATTTGGTATGGAGGAGCAAACCAACCTAAAAACCCACTCACGGAGAATAGCTCGTGATTTATTTAGTAATTGATTTACCATAGATAAATAGATTTATTTGCAGCTCTGTATTTCAAGCTTTTTTACCGATAACAACACGTATTCATATTTCATTATTTCCCACTGTGGAAAGCCTGTGGGTGGTCTGAGACTAGATCTAATGAATGATATTGTACATTGCAGAGGTGATGATGAAATGCGAAGCCTCCATGTGTTCGGTGCGTGAACAGAATAGAAGAGGATATCCTTGTCTGGCCCGTGAAGGCTGCACATACCCGAGGAGCAGTTATCAAAGTTGAGATCTCCCAGGATGACATCAAAGGCCACCAGGTCCTCCAGCACCTTCTCGCCTTCAGGCATTTGGGACGAAGACTGACGAAACTCGGCTCCCCACCGGAGCAACAGGTCCAGCTGCTCACAGCGTACAGCAGCATCACCTGATAAATGGCCCATGTGCGTGTAGTAAAGGAAGGGAGGAGGCAGGGAGAAAGGAGGGGGGATAAAAAAAGACACAAATTCATGTAAAATGCTTGGCTGAAAGTCAAAGTCACCTAAAATGATCTAAAGAGAAGAAAGTAATGGAGGGGCAGTTTAAGAAAAATGGTGATATATGATAATATAATATTTCAGGGTATGATTCAATATAGGACACACTATTATATAAGTCAAATTATTGCCAAATATAAAGACATATGTCATCTTTTTCATTAGTGCCCTGATTTGAATTATTGTTGTTTGAGTACTGGACACGTAAACTGTACATTTACACGATACAATTATTTTGAATGTCGTAATATTGTTCACTCTGAAGCTTATGAACACAGGAGGTTTGTCTGTTTGATGTTTTTGTGGGATGATATTAAATGACAGAATTGGAGCAAGCCCCTAAATCTTATCTGGCAATGTTTCTATTATACTTAGAAATAAATCCATAGTTTATTTATTCACTTGTAACACCTTAACATTTGCAGTTCCATCATCTTGCTAAAGAAATTGCTACCATAAAGGCAAAATGGTAGCAATTATTACTAACTTGTGATGGGCCGTGGTATAAGCCAACAGGAAATAACAGTAGCTCCAGTATGTGGGGCCTCAGTCTTATTCATAAGCGGTAACATGATCTGTTTCTTTTAACTGTTTTTTAACTGTACGGTGTGTGGCCCTTACTTTGTAATGTTTATCATATTTTAGTGCATCATTCAGTACACTTTTTTTTTTTTCCCTTTGGCAAAGTTTGCCTCGGTCCACTCCTGCCAGAAAAGAATCAGATAAATTGGAAGTGAAGAGCGAAGGGAGGAGGTGTCTGGAGGGAGGAGGTGTGTGAGAGAGAATTGTAGCGAGAGTGAGAAACAAAGAGGTGTCAAGATATTGGTGGGTGAGTGGGTGGCTTTGGCTTTGATTGCTCTCGACTACGGCGCAAGTAGATGTGTAATGTCATGTGTTACCTTTTTTTTTTCCCTCTCTCTGTTGTGATACTGCGGAGGCGTGTTTGCTGTACAGTTACCTATGTGAATAAAGAGTGTGTCTGTATGTGCACGCGTCCTTCATCTTGGCTCTCCGTGTGTAAACTGTGTGTTCATTTGTAACGAAAACATACATGGATACATGGTTAATGTCAAACGTGTATATTCAATTTAGTATTTAGTAGACAAAAGTATTCACACATTTGCAGTGCTTCCACGTCCAGTGTGGCCCAGTTTTAGACCACAATTAGTGCAACAGAAAATACACATTTGAATATATTTGAAATCTCTACATAAAAGTGGGAGTCAGAGGGATTGCTCTACCAAAAGTGACCCAGAACTTCTGGAACTGGGTCACACTTATGGAAGATTTTCATTGGTTGCTTCCGGAGCTGGGACTCACAAGGATGTAGCTCAAAGAGTGGGTTTGACGTTTGATGCCCTGCTGCAGTCCCCAAGTCAAAAATGTCCTTTACAAGACACTGAACACCAGATTGCACCTGATGGCCGAGTGAGAACCAGCTACTAGAAAAGCACTTTATACTGTAAATACAGTTCATTGACCCAAAGGTTGAACAATGCTATTCTGTGGAGTTTCACTGAAGACTCTCTCTCTATATATGTATATATACACACTATTTTTTTAATATTTATTATTTTTCTTTATATGTATATTTATACACTATTTTTTTAATACTATTTCTTGTTTACTTTGTGCTGGTATTTTTGAGTGGACAGCAAAGTAAGAATTTCATTGTACAGGGAAACGTGTTTCTTTACTGTGCATATGACAATAAACACTTTGTTTATTTGCCACATACTTTCAAATTGTGAAACCCTCCCTCCAGCGCACTTCTTGAATGTTTTCAGTTTTCCTAATCAGACCAGAGTTGGAAATACAAATACCGCGCTACAAAAAATCCACTGGCCACAGGCTTCAACATGACAAATGTTAGCGAGGTACACTGCTCCAAGTGCTGCGTCCATGATGGTGTTGGAAATGACAGAGGCACAAAAGAAATGCCACTCTCTGCTTGACTGGGGCAGGGCCAAACAAAACAAAATCACTTCCTCGCCTGAGCAAGATTGGATGTCAGTTTGAATAATGATGGGAAATGAAATGGAAATGCAGTTTTGAATATCAGACTGCTCAAGGACACAGTCTGTCTTCGGAAGTATTAAATAATAATCATTTACTAAACTTCTCATGGCACAAACATCTTATATTTACTTCTAGAGATGACTTATTTACAACGTAAATAAGAAAATACAAACTTCTATACTTAAAATACATGAAGATGTACAAAAGAGACAACTTTTTTTTTGTCTAAAATTGTGACACCATAAATAGTGATCAAAAGCAATACTGTGAAATAACCAAGTAGCCAATACATTTCTTGCAGTTGCCATTCTCCATAAAAAAAAAGCAATTTTCTCCCCGTAAAATTGAGTTTTAGGAAAGTATGTACAGGACATTCTGAAACTAAAACTTACTGTGTGTGTGCAGAGTAAACAACTTCACGTCACAGCCTCTAGCTTTCAGTGTGAAGTATTTTAAATGCCAAAGTAGTCCTAAACATGATGATTGTCTGATTTTAACAATGTCATGGTTATTTAAACAATAAAAAAAAAGGCAAAAACCAGACTTTATGTAGAAATTCAGAAAATGCTTTTCTCTGCAGTGTTTTAAATTCAAAAGCGCTCAGTTCCTTTGTAATGCAAATGACTGTTTACAAAACAAGGCTTATAAGGGATCATTATGAATGTGGATGGTGTATTTCTATAACAATTACCCTGCAATCAGTTTCAACATCATAAAACTTTAAAGACAAAAACATCAACAAAAATAGTCAGTTTAAAAAGGGATTTTAACACAAAAGTATATCTATTTTTGTGGGAATGGACGAGTATGGCATACAGTGAATATTTCATGCTTGTTCAGTTGTCTGACATCACTGACAAATGAATTTGCCTGCACGGTGTAGGTGACCACAGGGAGCAGGAGACAATAATACAGCACAGCTTTTCTCATTAAACTGCAGGTATGTTGAATATTTCAAGTAATAAAGAGGCTGTCCGCCTCACTTCTTCACTCTTACTAGACGCTGCCTCTGATGAGCAGTTTGGTTATTGGCTGTGGGCGAAGAGAGCAAAGCAATGATTTAGCATTCGACAAGTTGCAATACATCTGAGGCACTCAGAAGGAGGATGAGTTCAAATGCCTTTAATATTTCATGGCTATTGAAATCAACAGTAAAAATACGTCTGCAATACTGTTGATCGTTGGAGCAAAAGGCTGCTTGACCGGGATTCATGTGGTACCAAACTTTTAGCTAAAGGTTGCGATGGAACCTGAATAGACCAACCTTTGTTTGACATTTATTGGCTGTGAGACTGCTTAGTCTCACCATTGTCAGTCAGAAGACAAAGTTCAGTATCGATGCACCCACTGCTTCTTTAAATATGTGTATTATTTGTACCTAATACAGTCCTCTGCTTCACGGTTAGTGTTGTCTTCTGCAATCCTCGGTCGTAACGAGAAGTGATTTGAGCTTTCTATCAACGCAATCCAAACTGGTCATCCTCCTCTTACTGTACCTCTAGCATCAACAAGGCATTAACAGAGGATTGCCGTTGTAGTTGTGCATAAGTATCCTATTAGATCAGTTTCTGAAAGATCAGCTCGTCTGACGCCAACAAACGTGCCGTGTTCAGTCATGGGACCCAAAATAAATACAGTATATCTCTGTTATTGCAATCTCTACGTGAATGATCTTGGTATAAAAACACTTGTGAGATTCCATCAGACGTGTAAGCATCAGTGAAGGTGTCACTGTGTCGGAGTAACTCTTGGTCGTAACGTGATAAAAATGGTACTGTTGGTCTCTGTGGAGTCATGTCTGCTGCAGATGGTTTTTTTTTCTTTATTTACATGATCGGGCTGATTCTCCGGCGATGGTGTTTTCTTACACCTGACCGCACGCGTTTTTTTTTAACTGTGTTTGGTGATTTTATGAGTTTGTTGCTATGTGCGAGAGCGGCCCCAGTCTGCGGGGGTGTCTTCTCCATCCTGATGCTCACTATCAAACTTCAGTGCTGTGACTGGCTGATTAGATATTTGCCTTAACAAGAACTTGAATGTATATTCCTGAAGAAGTGGCTGGCAAGTGTATGCAGTTAATTACATCGCGTTGCATCATAGATCTCGTACGCTCACGATACAGCTACAGCTAAAAGAATCAGGTCGCTGTGGCCCCTACTCCTCCAACCCCCACCATTCACAACCCCCAAGGCTTGATGTGTGATGTATTTTTAGTCCTGCACTGCTATATTTAGACATGTGAGAAATGTAGGAGCAGCTCAGAATAGCTAGGAGAAAGGAGGGGACACGTGTCTTTGGTAAAAAATGAGGAAGGCATCGACCGGGGGCTTTAAATAGGGCTGTGACGCCTGAAACAGCTTGAACCAGTCACCATGGGAACAGCAGGAAGATGCATGCAGTGGTTTTGATTCACCCATTTATCCAGCTAGCTCTATCCAAACACACACACAAACAAGCACACAGTCGTAGCCGCTCGCTATATAGCGAGCACAGGGGAGGAAAAGCAGAACATCACTGATCACTGTACCTTCTATGGCATGAAGATGAGTACACGTGAGGTATCCAACCACCCTTTGCTCCTGATGGGAGGTGCCCACGTGAACCTGCAGGGGAACCAGAGACAAACATGACTTAATGTCACTCGGCTGTTCAAAAGAGAAACATCAAAGGCCTCATAACAAGAGAGTATGTGAGGTGAAAGTCCACTGATCCCTGTGGGAGAAACACAGACATTACAGTTTAATATCATTTAAATATCTTTCACATAAAACTATACTGTGCATGGGGTTTGCATGTTCTCCCTGTGTGTGTGGGGGTTTTCTCCGGGTTCTACGGCTTCCTTCCCACAGTCCAAAAACATGGGAAACTGAACACTCTAAATTGAACATAGGTGTGAGTGTGAGTGGTTGTTTGTCTATGTGTGTGGCCCTGTGATGGCCCAGTGCTCCCCCGTGACCCTCGTGTGGAGGATAAAGCAGTAAAAGATGGACAGACGGATGGATAAAACTACACAGAGAGTAAGAAACAGAAATGCAAAGCTGACATTGGTACACCGTAAGTGACAGCACACAATCTGCATCTATGAGAAAGTATCTAATACTCCTTTAGTGTAGTACTTTTGTAACACTGACGATTATTATTAAAGTCCATTGTGATCTCCGGGCCATTAGCCATTCACATTTTACCTTGTATAAGTGACTTAAGGGACATTTGAATCGAATCCTCTCCGATTACTAATGTGATTGCAGGCTGTAATACAGCTAAAAAACGGTGAATTGCAGCGAGCACCTGCCGTCGACTGTGAGCTGTGCTGCCTTGCATGTTCAGAAAATGTACTGATTTTTACTGATAATTATAGTTTATGGTCCAGTTGATTGAGTTGATTGGTTTATTCAGGCAGTCTTATTAGTCATCTCCTGCATTGCTGTCCAAGACTATTATCCACTTCCTCTCCTAGGGCTGACATAAACACATGGCTCTGAGGATTAAGGTAGACTATCACTTTATGTCAATTAAATCAATTAAATTACGCCTTATCTGGCAAGACAACTGGCATGGACATATTCTGACTTCCCCTCAAGACCTACTTGTAATTTACTGATAAAAAAGAAAGATATATTTGAGTAATTAGCAGTTGTAAACAATAACACTGCGTCCAACCACTCAAAGATTATTCAATGTATGTATTTTGGATGCGGCGAGATGAATGGAGAATGCGCTGTGACGTAAATTTTCCGACGCATCTTTCCGACCTTCATTTCTGAGCAGCGAGCCCGAGCAATGCTGTGATGAGACGAGCATCACTTAAGGTTTAATCAGAGAACTTAAGCACCAGTGTGCACCAAGGAAAGAGGACACACATAGTGAGGCAAGAGGCTGGTGGGTGGCTGTAGACTAATGATGAGGAGGAGGTGGAGGAGGTGGATGAGGAGGAGTGAAGGGCTGCAGAGAAAGGGATACTGTGATTGTGGGATGGTTTGAAGTGGGCAGATGTCTGGGTGGAGTAGCTCCATAACAAGGCCGAGTACGCGATGTTAAAAGACAGCGTTGAAGAAGCCTTGCTCTTAATGTGCTGCCGCTCCATCCTCACAACCAAGGAGGGATTTTTTTTATTTTTTTTTTTGCGAAAGTCAGCAATCAATATACCACTTAATCTAAGTAACACTGCATCATTTTTATTTAGACCGTCGACTGTTGCCAGCTGAAATTCAACATGCCGCTGATCCAATTAATGAAGGCTTTTACGTCTGACGTTCTAAAAGCTTGCCGTCTCAAAATAATCCTCTGACAAACATGAAAATGGCACTTTATCTTTCAGTCTGTCGTTTTGTCTTTTTTTGTATCTGACAGGAGAACTGTCAGGGAAATGTTAAAGTTCAGCTTTATAGCACTGATCTGCAGTTGTTGCTCAGTGGTGTGGGTCCGTCTGTGTCAGAGGTTTCACGGTAAATCAAGGAGAAACGTTTCCACTCTCCCACAACACTTCTATCCAATCAGGAGCCAGGACCCCATAAATAAATGATCCACTTTTATGCCACCATTTTTGATCATCATGTTAATGTGGTCTCAGTGACTCCATTAGCCACAAATTGACAGTGATTTAAGTGGAGCAGAGACACACAGACAGCAATGAAATGCTCAGTTTAATCTGTTTATCCAAACAGTAGGAAGGAAAAGCAAAGGTTGTTGCCATTTTCAATTTAAATGTAAAGTGATTTTGCTTTTTTTTTTTTCCTTTGATTGTGTTGGGATTCCAGTAAATAATAACAAAAAAAAAATCACCCTCACCCTTATCCTCTTTCACTGCCTATTTACATAATGCTTTCAGAAGCTGGCTGTGTACTAACTGACAGAGAATTTAAAATGTCCTATTGTGAAGATCTGCAACTATGCAAATTATACTGGTGCACCTACATGGGAACGTGCAACTACCAGTGCAACCAACTCTGCCATGTGACTAACCACACGCTCCTGCAGTGAAATGAAACATGCATGTGGTCAGACAAGTGAAAGGGAGCAGCAGAAAATAAGCAATGAGAAAACATGGTTAAGTAGAGACCTACAGACGGGATAAGAGTTTGATAGATTCATGAGTCTTGATTTATCAGCACATATAATCATAAGTTTGGGGAGGAAAAAAGAATAAAAAACAACGTTGAATAAGCAGAGAAAATAAATGGACCCATAGAAGAAAAGAGGCCTGTACTTTCCTAATTTGAAAGGGTTTCTGGCATTGTTCAGAAAGACGCTTTGATCTGACATGCTACAGTAACCTTAGACTGACCAAACCTAAGCAACCAACCTTTGCTCAAACCCTCGGGCAGACCTTTGAAGAATACTGCAATGAGCACAGCTTTGACAGAAAGAATAATAGCATCAATGTTTACGACCACTGTCCGACCAAAAACACAACCAAACACGCATCAAACAGACATCCAGCATGGAAGTGTGGCCAGAACTTGGAAAATGAAACTCGAAAACATGCTGAGAGCACAATGATGTGATAAAAAAATCATATTCCTGTCTATTGTGGACGCATCCATTTGGGTAGATGACAGATCCGCTGTAGGGGAAGTGGATTTCCACCGTGGAAACAGATGACTACATGGCTGTAATTAGCGTGGCTGCTGATAAATAATGTACAAAACCAAGCAAATAATAAAGTGAACACCTCCAGTCAAGGCCTCTGCGCCTTTGACAGAGTGTGTACAATCGTGCAATTGTTTCCCCGGTGAGCAGTGAGGACAGCTTTTCAAAATTAATGGACTAATGATGAATGTGTTCTCCAGTGCGCTAAAGCTCGTGGTGAAGGGTTTTGATGCACAGCATAACAACTGTGCTGCCTGTTGAAATAAAACAGGAACACACTGGTCTGTTGTACATCATTAACAAAGTGATCATGCGTGTATTTTCGTACTTGTATTTGTTACCTCTTTAGTATATTGACCATGTTGTTAAATCAACTCACTGAAAAGAAACTTAATTTAGACAAATAAAAGTGAAGGCCAAATGGAATCACTGTTTTGGCTTGGTATCCCTAATAAAAAGAGAATAAGCTGCAATAAGGCATTAGCCCACTTAGCCTGATTTTAATATTAGACGAGTACAGTACATAGGCCAAAGAGCAAAGCCTCACATTTCCCACTGAAGACGTGAAACACTCATTTATTTGCTCTTAATGGAATGAGTATTTTGTGAAATGTATGCAATGCATTATACATCATTGTTTTGTATGTCAAATCAGTGCATGCGAGATGTACTGGTTTGTCGAGACCACGTATCTCTTAATGCATCTCCTAGTCTAAAGTACAGTAGTTTTATGGGGTTTGGAAATTAATCACATTTGTAATAATCCACCTCGTAAAAGCGTGTAACGTTTGGCCTATTTCAAAAATAACTGCTCTTTCACCCAGTATCTATCATGTTGTTGTTTGCTGTCCCATTAATGGTTTTTTCAGACCAACCAAACCCAGTGTAATGTGGTCATTTGGAGCTTTAAAGACACTGCTAAGTCTCTTATCTCTGGAGAGCAAAGCCATTGTTATCTAACTCCTTTCTGAGCCATTTCCCAAAGTGTTAAATTACTACTACAACTATTAATATACTAAGTGTAATTAAAACCATAAATGTTCGAAACAGCGTCGAGCTGCGATGAAGTTATAAAAGCAATATTGCAGCCCATATTTGTTTTTGGTACATGACTTTTATTCTTTCGTTGCTTTTTTATGTCGCAGTTTGAGTAAATCTGACCACAGGGGCCATTAAAATGTCATCTAATCATCTCATCTTTTCTTTCTGCCTATCCCCCTGACTCTGTATTCATTACTTTCCTTTCTGTTGCTCCTTCTCTCTCTCCCTCTTCCTTCCTTCCTGCCTGCTATTGTCTCCAGCTGTATGCCAGACTCTGTATGAATTTTTCAGGGGCTTATCTGTGCTTCAATAGGTGTGTGTTTGAAATTGAATAAAAAGGAGTGAGGGGGGAACCTAATGTGTTTTGCCACGGACGAGACCGGGACTTCTATTGTGCTCATAACGTCCGATGTATGCAGAAGATAAAGCTCCTAATAAATCTGTTGAAGCTCTGTGCAGTGATGACAGAAGAAGCCCAGAGTGGAGGCGATTTGTGAGCAAATGAGCTTCTGAATGAGTGGAAAAAACTAAAAATCAACGGTTAATGACTGCATTTCTTCAAAAAGCGCAAACGACTCGGAATGCAGGATACTGTATGTCTCAAGACACTTTACAAGCCACTGGGTGAGAACTGAGCGGAGCTGAAAATGAACCGTGAGAGGTGATTTCACATCGGAAGCCGTTTTTTTAAAAAGCCGTATTATGCCGGTGCTGTAACTAATTACCTTAACTTCATCAGAGGAGGGCTGAGTCAATCTTCACCCTGCATTACTCGCATGAGTTTGATCGCTTCACTTCAAAACCAAGCAGTCAAATTATTGTGATGACAGTCAGACAGCGGAAAAGCAGCGGGATGACACACAAGGGGTTTGACTGTCATTTCCACATGAAAGCATGAAAGCAGACATTTTTCCTTTTCTTTTTCTTTGCTTTTCTTCTCCAGGAGACACAGTTTAGCTGAGGGTGTCGGACTTTGACAGACATTATACTTGTAGTTTGTGATTGGATTTGTTATCCAAACCTGAAGAAGAAAGAAAGTGCATGCAACAGAGTTTCCTCTTTATGACACACTGTCCATCACAGAACTGGTTCTAAGTCATTTGGGCCAGTTTCGGGTCCAGTGTCAATGTATTTGTATTAACTGTAAGCTCAGTTCCAAGTCTGATATAAAGTTTAGCCCAATAATGTGCGACAGACTCATCTACCACTGTGCTTGTTCACTCATGAATACATGTCATTTCAGGGTGAAGCATTTTCTGTCTTTTGTTGCTTTTGATCTCGGCGTTTTTCTTACTGCTCTTGAAATCTGTGCATTGTGTTGTACATTAATGCTCTACGTTGTCATGGAAACATGCACCATCCGTGGTCTGTGGTATGTATGCTCTGCTTCTCTGCTCCCATTCCTTCTTACCAACACCTGTTGTTCAAGCATCACAGGTGTACAATTCTGTACTGTAATTCAAATATTCGGAGTGGACTGTGCAAGGTCTGTTTTCAGTGGAACAAAACAGACTGTATTTAATGCAGTTTTAAGCTTTCTAAATGTTTCATTTTGAATGTTTTTCCATTATTCTGACCCAAGTTGACTTACAGAAGTGAACAGAAATGGACCCTTAAAGTTGGAAGATAACAACGTTATTTATATAACCAACTATTAATGAACTTGGTGCGTTGTTATTATTAAAAATACATTGTGGTACATTTACATTTAAGCGACTTACAAGAGAGGAATAAGCTACATAAAGGAAGTCTTTGGAAAGAAATCCACTAGATAGGAACAGTGGACTGACAGAGGGTGAGATCGTGCAGGGGAGGGGGTAAAGGTAAGTGCTAGGACAGAAGATGCTCTTGGAAGAGCTGGGTCTTCAAGAGCTTCTTGAAGAAAAACGCCCCTGTTCTGGTAGCGCTCGGTAGGTCATGACGATGACGATGCCTCTGGTGTTTAATGCCGTTTTGCAATAAGGTCTCTTTGGCATTGGGAACACAGCAAAGCAATTTGTAATTTCAATAAACTGAATTGACCCCGATGGTGAACAAAGGTCCTTTTGGTCATTAATGGTCAGAAGTAGATTTTTTTTTTTGGGGGGGGATTCTCCAATTGATTTCTTTTGTATTCATCCTAAAATTGAGTGTGTCCCTGTTTAGAAGCCTAATCCGTGATGCATTTGGACACACACACACACACACACACACGCACACGCACGCACATGCACACTTCAGCCATGCACTTAGCAGTTTGAAATAATTATAAGAGGATAAATGTTGAGACTGAAAAGCTTTAATTATGGAGCCAGCACTGCATGGCTCTCTCTTTAGGGAAACGTTTTTTAATTAATATTCTATCTCTGCCCTAGTATGTACTCACTCACTCACTCACTCACTCACTCACTCAACTCAACTTTTGAAGAGAGCTTCATCGACATGGTAAATGGTTATGGTGGAAGTCGTTTGGGCAACGTAGTGATTTTGTAGTAGCATGCAGTTCATGGGGAATAAAAGTCAAAACAAACCGACACCGAAATAATATAATAACGGGAAAATATGAGATGCTGAACAGAACGTTTGCCAGACTGAAACATGACATGTCAGTGACTTTCAACGTAAAATGTCTGCTCTCTGCGTTTAGTATCAGCTCTTATTTTCTAAGGTTTTCTGGTAATGTAGGTCATGGCCCAAAGAAGTAGTGATTAGTTGTTAACCTTGTGATAAGGAACTTTAGTGACCCTGATGGAAATTGAGCAGCATTGACAAAGGTTTTGTTTTCCTCTCATATGGAGAAGGGAGGTTATGGAAAGGTCAACGTTAGGGTTGAGTAAGAAGGCAAAGATTAATTGTGGGTCAGCTCTCTGTCCTCTTCCCACCTCACATTTCGCTGTGCTGCATAAAGACATATTAATGTGCATTAGCACTGTAGGGATATAAATCGTTCTGAATTAGATAGAGTTGGGCATGAACATGGTACTGATTCATAAATCTAAGCAAATGCACATGATTCCCACCACTACAAATAGCCATCAATGGATTTCAAACACTCCTTTAATCAGTGGTTTGTTTACATGTTGTTTACAAGTAAAACTTGTCTGATATTCACTTTCTTCGGATTTCTGGGCAGTCTGTGAAAATGTTGCACGCTCTGTGCTGTGATATGAAGGATCACCACTTTAACAATGACTGCTGACTTTGCATCCCTGTTTGTGTTTGAGATGAAAGAACACACGCGGTGTGAACATCAGGTACATCAAATGAAAAGTGCATCTAACGAGAAACATCCCAGATGGCGGTGAAGTGCGTCTGTTGTTTGGTGGTAATGAGTGAGGATGACCAAAAGGTTTAATGTAGAGGAAGCGAGGGTTCAAAGTGATATGTAGCCCTGGAAAGATGCCAAGACATCTGCAGGTCAGTTTAGAGAATGACACCCTTATTTTAGGCCTGCAATGTTTAATTCACTATGTCCATCCAAAGACAACAGTCAACAGTTTCTGTTAAGAGCCTTAACAGAAACAATTAACAGGTCAACCTTGATTCAAAATCTTGATTCAAGATTGAAAATGAATCTCCTTCCTCACAATGGCTGTTTAATGACACATATGCAAACCTGTGTTTGTAGAAAATAACACAATTGTACACACACATTCACCTCCGGCAGCTCCAGCATACCTCAATTATGGAAGCACCAATTAATCCTGACAGAATCGTGCTATCGTTTTCTTGTGTATTTGCAATAAAAATCCAGAATGATGACAGAAAAATAAAAACCTAGAAGCCAAGTATAGTATGTTAATTCTTCGTGTGTGTTGAATTAGTATGAAGAGCAGCTATGGAGGCATTAGTGTCAGTCTGAGGTGGTCAAGGTGTAGGTTACAGTTACAAATGATATCCTGGCAGTAAGGAGAATAATTTTGCTTCCATTACATTAAATAAAATTATTCCTACCCTCTCCGACCTGGGTAGTATTATAGTTTCCCTTCTCTGTCAGCTGCGAGTATAAGCAGCTTGCAGTGAAATATGTTCTTGCCAGATGGGTGACAGCCAGCTCATCAGATGGACCTGAAGTGACCTCATATATACAAAGAAGTAATGAAAGAGGAGTATTATGCTTGTAAGCTGCAGTGCTAACAGGATGAGACAGTCAGGATGTAAGCTGTGATGGGGGGGGGGGTCGGGGGTTGGTCTCTTCACTAGATCTGTATGTGCAAGGGCACGCACGCACAGCACATAAGAAAATAGATGCTCACACACAAACATGTCCACATCGACAGCATCAAGTTACATAAAGCCGATCCACCCGGCAGGAACTGGATCAGCCCCAGACTCGCATCCTCACAGCACGAGGCTGATTAATGAACTCACAGACTGTCGACACTCATCACGGGACGTGGAGTAAGGACATGCACAACTGCTGCTCACTTCACCCTGAATCATTGCGCCTTTGTCTGTGCACTACACTTCTAGTCACCAAAACTGTGCTGCGTGCACAACGCAAACCACACAAAAAACAACACATTTAACCCCGAAGGCGGAGCTAAACACGGGTATAGGAATCTCGCCACTCGTGATGGTGTCCGTGCAGTACACCCATCTTGCTTCTTGGGACTATGAAAGTGTCATGTAATATATCTACAGTATCTTAATGCTGAGGTTGTTTAATGGACGCTATAACTTAGTGCTCATACTGCGGCTTCTGACTGTAATGTAGTGCAACAGTAAAGCATCCATAAATAATGACATGTTCTGGATTTTACAGAACTTTACAGACCTAATACATGTGGTGCTTTCCTGCCGTGTAATAGTCATGCACTTGAGTACATCAAGTCATTCCAAATACAAACCCCTGTGGTCACTCCAACAATTCTAAAAAATTAAATGTATGCCCAGTGTAGTTCCCCTGGTTGCTTGGGGGCCCTATGCATTCGCATAGTCCTCATAATATAGCAAGAAACGGCTATGGTTTCCATTTTGCAATGTGATACTACAGCTTGTAGACTGTTGGTTGGAAGAAGAAAAGAGAATATGAGCCCATGACTTTGGGCTCTAAGTTGTGGTTAACATGCTGCTTACTATTTCCCCGATCTATAATCAGCTGAATTATAAATAATTCCATATAACAGAAAATAGAAATAACAATCTATCAATAGTTTAAATGACAAACAAATCAAGATATAATCTGAGCGACTGACGGGGACGAGGGATGAGCATTATATGGATATGTTCATTTTAACACATTATACTTGAATAATCTGCTCGTATTTGATTGTGTTTTTTTCAGTACTTTGTTAACATGTGTGTCACACTGTATTGTACAAAATGACATGTATTTTATTTGTAGTTCTTCCACACAGCAGCACACACTGTGGTGTTAGAGGCATGATCTGTAATAACTGTGGTGTGTGCGATCACCACAGTGACAGACGCATGTACAGGTCAATGGATGTGGGTGTAAGTGAGTTAATTTGCCAAGTGCTCTGCGCAATCTGTGGATTCGCCATCCCACCAGCATTGTGGGTAATAACAGAGCGAGTAGACGCTGATGATCAGAGGTGAGAATCACAATCTGATTGGTGAAAGATTTTTTTTTTCCCCTCGCATGCCTTACCATATTACACACACACTCATTTTTGCAAGTGTAGAAGTTAATTTAGTAAAAATAGACTTAAAGGACAGATTCAATTACCACCTTGCCAAAGTTACACATGGGGGCATCAGAAATTACAGGAAAAAGCCACAGTGTGCTGTGGAGGAAGCATATAATCAGACACGGTGACATTTAGCTTAAATTCTGCTCAATTTGAAAAGAAATGAAGAGTCCACCTGAAATTTGACTTTGGGGTCTTTGACAGTTTTGTGTGATTATTCTTTTGTTACTTTCCTGTCTGTATAGTGGTTGTTTTATAATGGTTTATACCAATTAATTTCTTCCTGGAAATGAGCTGTTAACCTTTCAATATTAGGCTGAAAATGCTAAACGTGCTTTGCTGAATTTGGACTAAAATGTATGTTTGCATTATGTCTTGGCTGGGCAAAGTGACATACCGGACTTTTGTTGCCAATGCCAGGATGACAGATTATACAGGATAAAGTAAAATTAAAGTGAAACAGCTGACCTTTGCAAACAGTGCCCCCTTGGCTGCCAATGCATCCTCTCCTCTTCCATTGGGATAGCACTCATACCGTGCATCCAGAATTGGGTAGCGGCTGGCCAGCATCAGCCCACTGTTCAGGAATTTGAACATGGAGCAGCATCCTTTCCAGCCATAACGGCCAACATCGCTCAGGATGTATGGGAAGTAGCGATGCAGCTGCCTCAGCAGTCTAGTTGTCGATCCATGGTCAAACACTTCCTGCAGAGCCAGGAAATCCAAATTTGCAGGGAAAAAGGCAGAGATCTCATGATCGAACGTCTCATCACCTTGGCGGCGTTTTCGTCCTGGGCGCTTGAAGATTGATGTGCGAGGAACGTGGGTGAGAGTATTGTTAGAAGTTATCCCTACTCCAGTGTCACCTCCATGGTAACGTGAAAGGGACTCCCTGGACGCAGTCATGCTGCTTGTGTCTCCTCCTGCCTGATCCCCAGCTCGATGGTTCCCTGTTTCGGCCTCTTCTTCCTGTGGGTCTGGTTCTGGTGCACTGATGCTGATTTGAACCCCTGAGGTGTGAAGTGGGCAGTCTGTGGAGGGTTTTGCCTGGGTCCCTTCACCATGCATGGGACAGTCATGATGGCCAGGGACAGGCTGATGCCCTGTGGAATGCATGGGGCAGTCTGTAGCCTCTCCTGAGGTGTGAACTGGACAGTCTGAGTTGTTGTTAGTCCCTGTTGGGTGGAGTTGGCAGTCTGCCGTGGTGTCTCCATCTGAGTGAAGGGGGCATCCAAAGGAGCCCTGGTCTCCTACAGCAGGGTGAACAGGGCAGTCGGTAGCACCTGAGGGGTGAATAGGGCACTCAGTGAGCGGTTCAGTTTCAGTGTCGGCCGGGCCATTGGTGGTGTGTGTTTGGTCTGGACGGTGGTCTAAGGAGGAGGTACGACGGAAACCTGTGGCAAGGCTGCTGAAGGATGCCGCACTGATGAATGAAGCAGAAATAAAGAGGTAAGGAAAGAAAGAAAGAAATGTGTCATATTGCTGGAGGAGATTACAGCATGTATTTATTAATTCATTAATGAATATAAGCAGAAGGAGCCCAGGTGGAAGCCTTCCTCACCTGATGGAAGTGTTGGTGGGTGAGTCAATGTAAATTTTTATTTGAGGGCGGCTGGCACCATTGCGGATCCTCTTCCCCACCTCGCGGGCTCTCCTATGGGTGTTGGACAGGTTGTTAAACCTGGCCAAGGAGTCAGGCAACAGGCATACGTTGGCACTGCAGAAACAGAAGCTCCTGCCCTGTGGCCGCCATTCCCCAATACCTATGCCACCCGGCCCTGCCTGGCCCTGCTCGGCCTGGTGTTTGTCCGGTCTGCACAAGGTAAGAGAGCGATGTTATACAATATCACTTCAGAACACATCATTATTCACTTCCTTGTTGAGCAACATGAGAAGATTAGTATCACTGCATGGTATGTCTAGATTACCTGCTAGCTGCTAAAAGCAGCAATCTGGACACCTTCCTTTTTTTTTTATTTTTATTTTTTTTTTTTTTTAATATTTTTATTGAGAAATATGGCACATTTGGAAAAACAGCACTATAAGCCACAGTTGTGAAAACAGAAAAAAAAAAAAAAAAAATGCTTGTAATGTAATGTGCATCACAAAGGAGTAGTAAAAGAACCATATTACTTTTTTGGTTTTTTTCCCCTCCCTCAAAGTGAACAAAATCCAAACAAATATTCATAAAACTTATACATTTTTTATAAAAAACAAAAGGAGAAAATGAAAAATAAATAAATAAATAAACTAACACAAAACATAATCAAACTAACTACCTACAGGGGGATCCGTCAATCGAGAGATCTGGACACCTTCCTACACAGCTGCTCAGGAAATGATACCAGAGTTGATCTTTATAATGGACTGTTTATAAAAAGGGCCAAATGGCAGCATAGTGGTTAACACTGTTGCCCAGCGTGGGTTTTCTGGCTTCCTCCTACAGTCCAAAAACGTACAGAGGTTAAATGGACACGCTAAACTGTCGTAGGTGTGACTGTGAGAGTAAATGGTTGTTTGTGTGTATGTGTTGGCCCTGTGATGGGCTGGCAACCTTTCCAAGGGTTACCCCAACTTTCGTCCCCCGTCACCAGGGATTGACACCAGCAGTCCTGTGTCCTCATGTGGAGGATAGATGGCTATGGATATGGCAGATAATGGATGGATGGATGGATATAAAAAGTGGATGTACTCTACTGGATTTACTGGCCGAGGAAAACTTGGAAGAATTAATTTAATAGCCACTAGGGGTCGGCTCGATTGGTTGCAAAAAGAAGTAATTCAAATGGAAAAATGAGCCTGCTTCTCACTTGACATACAGTTCAGCGTCAATAAATCTTCAACAGCACATGATATCAATCTTGCAATTTATGTTCCCATTTAGTGAAAAGTGGACAATAAAGCATGACATGAGTGGACACCAGTAAATTGCAGTTGACGTCGCTGATCTTCCACTTGCAAAAACATGGCCCGGGAAAAATGGTGAAAGTCACTGCCCATTACCACTTGATCTTTACTAAGCTACTAATTTAACCTGCTGCTAGTTACAGTATTTTTGCAATAATGTAACCATAGCTGCATCTCTGAAAGCATAGTTAGAAAGCAGTTTATATGGTTCTTATTTATCCCTTAGATGTTAGATGCTATATTCTTTTTTTCCTTTAATGTCATAAAGTTTTTCCACCCACACAGAATTACAAATGCAGATAATGAAGAAAACATCTACTACAGATTTACACTGTGGTTTACCAGGGAGTTGCTGTATGAGAGTGCTGCTCTTCCACAGCAAACGGAGCCAATCGCAATATTTCAAAGTTTGTGGTTATGGTGAGGAGCCACATACACCCGCTGAAAAATGATTGAGCCAAGCAGCTGGATGCCACACCAATGGGTAAACCTCTTGAAATCCTCAAAAAAAACATGTGAATTACAAGGTTTCAAAATATCAAATGAAGCTTGACTATGCAATATATGGCCTGTATCACCCATTTCAAATTTAAATGCATCGTAGCATGCTGTTTCCAGTAAAGCCAATTTTGACGTGTCATACAAGTTCATATTGATGCTCGGGTGAAAGAACATTATCTTAAACACCTAAAGGAGGTCACTCCAATCTAAACTAACAGCATTTATTGTGTATTTCCTACCAGCCACCTCAAATATGACATTTTTAAACCATTAATAAACCATCAAGTGTGCCGATTATTTGCAATGAAATAGATAAGCAAGATAGGAATGACATGATCATTGAACGCTAACCTGTGGTAGGTGTACAGGTAAGGCTGACGAATGGCCTGCAGAGGAGCCCAGATGATGAAGCCCAGGAGGGCAAAAGGCAGGGAGGTGAGGAGTAGGAGCAGATACAGGGGCGCAGAGATCAGGACACAGAAGGTGAGGAAGGAGCAAGGGTCTTGGGAGCGCTGGCGCTTCTCCAGGGAGGTGGCCACACATGAGGCCAGGAGGCGGTCCAGTAGCCAGTAGCAAGGGAACACCAAGCTCCACGATAAGCCATCCAGGAAGTGCAGACAGGCACTGGAATAAGGGGTGGTGTGGAGGACCATGTCTTTCCTTCTTTCTCTCTCTCTTTCTTCTTCTGTCACTTTCTCCTCACCTCGCACACAGCGTCCATAAACGTTTTAGTGCAGATCTGTATCTCTGTAAACAATTTTAAAATAGTAATAAATAATAAACCCAACTTAAGTGTAGATCCTCCCCCTCTTTGGAGAAAGCTACACTACATGGTTTGGGTCATTTCTCATCTTCACAGGCAAGCTCGTTTAAGTCTGACTTTCCCTTCCTCAACAATGACACCTTCTACAGTACGGGACAAGGAGCAAAGACTGGGGCCACAGTGGGGTTGCCATAGTGAGAGATTTTCCCTTGACAGTGGATCTATGATTGTGAGGACTCGAGCAACCACTTCACGAGGGTTCCATCTTCAAACGTCACCATTTCCTCACGACCTGGAGAAGTTGAGTTTGGTAGAAGAATAGAGAGGAAACCAAAGGAGGGGGAGAGGAGGGGAGAAAAAACAGATTAGTGATTAACTTGCTCTGATGAAAGCATGCATGGTGAATGCAGTTCAGAAATGTAACAAATAAACCAAATGTGCAAATACACAGAGAAAACAGTTGCGTTTTGGTTTGTCTTCTGAATTTGATCAAAACTGACATTATGGTAATAATATCTTTTTTTTATTGTATATATATATATATATATATATATATATATAATATTATATTATTTGGTACATTATAATGATATGGAGGAATTACATTAGCCTACTGTGTATCACACACATAATATATTGTAATATTTAACCTCATGCTGTACATATGCTGTCATTTACTGACACTATGCTTAACTGCCATCGTTGCATTTCAGAGACTGAATTAAATGTAAAAACAAGCCACCAAGTAAAAACTAAAATCAAAAACAAGCTTGTATACCCACAGTGCAACTAGAAAATATGTTTTCATGCATTATTAATAATTATGTGAAACATTCTAAAGCATATTTATATGGTAAGTCCAATTTCAGCCACAGCTCAATACAACATTATAGTACACTGTACAGTATCTAAGCTTCCTAGCCTGCTGGCCAAATGAGATAATATGAATCAAGTTGTACGCCTCTGAAGGTACTAATTAGCCTTTAATAATGCATCAGGTTAGGTTGTCTTAATACAAGGCCTGTTATAGACTACTGTGTGTGTAGTCGAGCTATGAAGTTGATAATGAAGTTGGTAAATACAAGTCAAGGCCACCATCCATGCATAATAATCAAGATAAAATGGAAAAGGAATCAGGCAGAGATTGTTCACAGAGTCCAAAAAAAACAGTAGTTTGTTTGCATATTTTCCGAGTAATTATTAAACCTGATATAGTACAACATATTTCTCACAACGTATTGTGAAAAAGTGTCCAACTGCAAATTTATGTTTGCAGTGAATGAACAAAAATGCCCCAAAACACAGTGAAAATAAACAGTAGTGTAACAACAACACTGTTCTGCACAAGTCACAAAAATACAAGCATTTGTTCATAATAAATTATCCGCCGACATACGTTGATGTGTCAAGTATCAGTTGTGTCACAGTGCAGTAATTACCAGCACCGAGAAATTAATCTAAACAGTGTTTTTTCGCCCTCATTCTGCTCAACGATCACTATGCAATTCTGTGGGGAACAGTGAAAGATTGAGTGAGGTTGGACAGAGCACTATATCCCACCAGAATGAATAAGTAATGGATTGATTCATTCATTCATGTCAATAGGTAGTGTTGGCACAAAGATGTTAGGGCCAAGGCTGACCTCAGTCTAACCCCACTCACTCCACAGGGACCGAATGGTTCATCAATCTCATGCGTTTAAATGAACGCACCATCGACAGCACACTGGAACGACTTGATATAAGCCATCAAATCACAGAGGAAGCTCACATGTGTTACACATGCATGTCAGACACAGCTTATGATCCCCTTCAAAAGAACACCAGCGTGCCAGTGTAGTTTTCTTTCTTCTAAAAAGGAGAATCTTTTGTACGACAGGCTCGTCCTCATAAAAAGCGCAACAATAACTCTGGCCTCCACCTCCATTATAGAAGTCCTCTCCTGTTCTGTCTCAAATTTACCATAATGGTTTATGTCATTTAGCGAGGCGATAGACTCGTCATCTGCTACTGAGTGATTTTGTGATGTCGTGGTCGACCGGGCGAGAGATGAAGAGATGACCTGCTGACTCATCACTGGGCCTGAATAGCATGCTGAAACGCTCCCAGCTGACTGACAGACTGACAGACGGACTGTTTCACTGTCTGGACAGCTTTCTGACTTGACGTGTGAGTGTTTGGATGAGCAGCAGGTCGACAGACAGTGCTTTGAACTGGAGGTACTTGGGATTGAGGACATGACCTGCGCTAACTATACATTTATCACCGTGGTTGCCATCGAGTTCAAACTTCGGGAGCAATTTTAGCATAAAGCAGGAGGCAGCCAGGCCCGGAGAGAAATTATGTGAATAATGAATTAACTAAAGGAAGCAAACAGAAGGCTTACTTCCCTGCATAAGCTCTAATCCAGACAGATTCACTCATTGCTCCACTGCCTGGCATTTAAGCTGCAATTTGCTGCCTTTCCTCGTCATTATGAGCTATTTGTGGCTCACTTTATTTGGTTTCATGAAAAACAAGTAATGTTTCAAAATACATCTCTGTTCCAAATCGCTCTCATTTCGACTCTTCTTGTGACTTGGACTGCAGTTTTTTTTCCCTTATGTTGGCATAAGTCAGTTACCACAGAGTGCTGCACCCCTTTCAAAATGAAGCTGTCAAAAAGCATTTCAAGCAAATAACGAAGGTGAAAAAATTATTATGGTCAGCTACACAATTGATTATTTGTTATTTGTTTTAAGTTGACATTGATTGTTGAAAATATGTTGTTTTCTAACAATAAACTGAAAGAATTATGCCTGTCGGATCACTACTACTACTAGTACTACTACTAATCTATAATTTGATGTAAAACCACTTTCAAATCAAGTACATTGTTCAGACTCACACATTAAACAGGCTTCACTCAAAATGGCTCCCTTACATTCTGAGAGAAGCCAACAAACAACCTGAACAAAAGTTAAATGTCGGCAGATTTGTGTTTTCTAGCTATGAGCCAACTCCTCCTCCTGCTGCTGCTGCTGCTGCTGGATCCAGGAGTGCGGGCCCTGTTTTACATGATGAGAATTCACGGTTAGTGGCCAGCATCAATACAGTCGCGTGATGAGTGGCGCTTTAATCAGAGGGAAGTGTGGGAGTTTGTCTCATGACCAAAAACAGTGACACTGGGTGAAACTGACCTTTCACTCAGTTCCATACAAACAGACTGAAACTAAATATGATATGTGACACATTATGGAAGACATAAGCTTTCTTTAATTCCCCTCCATGAAGGGAAATGGAGTTCATGATGTTATAAATATTGTTATTGTTATTATTATAATTATATGTTATAATATTAACAATCAACATAGAGACGTGTACTGTAACACCTCGAGGTGGAAAGAGTACTTAAATAGTCTACTCAAGGAAAAGGACCACTATTTTGATAACATTGTACTTAAGTACAAGTAAAAGTACTGGTCTGAAAATGTATTCGAAAATAAAAGTAGCTTGTTTAAAATTAAGTAAAAGTTACTTTTTTAACAAGGTTGTGGTTCTTTATTGTGTCTTTTTACAAGGGGACACAAATCTCACATGAATTGTTTTAATTAAAGGCAAAACTTTACAAACGTAAGTGCTGACAAAATAAAATACGTAAACACATTTCAGTCAAAATGCTTAAACTTCCTCACTCACAGAGGGACCTTAATTAGCGCCAATTCACCTGTCCTCATCATTCCCTGCCAAAGTTTCTGGTGCGTGATTTATTTATTTATCCATTAATTTATTTTTTAATTCAGGCCAACATGTTTTTTTACTCAGTAACAGATTAAAATGTAGCACAGTACAGTACTTCCAAAAAATCCTTAATTAAAAATGACCTTAAAAGTTTAATAATTCACAAAAAACCTACTCAATTACAGTAAGACGAGTAAATGTAATGGATTACTTTCCACCTCTGGTAGCAACAGAGCATTTAAACACAGGTAGCCAACAACACTTCCAGGTCTCTAATCACACACAACAAACACACCGAGTAAATGATGCACACCTCGCTGCACAATGATAAGCTCATTAGACCCACAGCTCGGCAACCGGGAAGGCAGTCATAAATGACTGTGTTGGCCTCGGAACTATAGTCTGTTTAAGTTTTCCTAAAGAACTGTTCCATCATCTCTCACTCACAATCAATACTGTCTGTCTAGATAGACAGGAGGGAAAAAAAACCTCTGTGTGTGTGTGTGTGTGGGAGAGTGCACGTGTGTTTCTTCTGCAAGTGTGTGTACCATCTCTGTATTTGTGTGAGTCTGTCCGTCAGTGTGTTCGACTTCCACAGAGGATAATAGTGATCAATGCCACACTTTTGTTATGTGCAACAGAGGAATACAGCGCTGAGCTGCACACACAAGCGCACACCCACATTCACACACAGAGACAGCTGAGAAATCAATCCTAAGAGAGTAGTGATAACACAAAATATGCCAAGTGGGAGATGTCATTTTTCTCTTACATTTTTTTTTATGTCTTCTTCTCTTTTAATTCCTCATCTATTTCTCTCCTTTCTTTTGTTTCTCTCAGTTAATTCAGCAAATGCCACATACTGAACACATGTGAGCACACACACACACACACACACACACACACACACACCTGCACTCACAGAAAGGCCAGTGATGTCACTCTGCTCTCTACATGCTCTAGTGAGTTCTGTTGTCATGGTGACCCAGGTACATGCACTTAAGGACTGTACCATAGTTTAGCTGCCTGTCAATGTACGACACGCACACACAGACACACAGACACACACACACACACACACACACACAGACGGGACACAGCAGTAGCCTTCACATTCATGTGTTCAAGTGTTAACATGTTATCTGTGTAATGTGGTGAGACACACACACACACACACACCCTTGTACGGTCCATTCATTGTGGGTTACTGTATATTCGAAAACAAGGGGACACCTGAGTCGAGTGCTTCTTCATGGATGGTTACATTTCCAGTCAGTTAAGGATTGTTGCTCCGTTGATGGCGGCACATTTTCATCAACAACCAGAGCAATCTGGGCCTATGGGAACAGGGGAGCGCAACGAGTCCCGTGAGCACTCTGGCTTTTCAACCGGATGGAATAAACTGTCAAATTACTTTTCAACCGGAGGAGAGCCTGCAGCTAATTACCCTCAATATTTCACAGCTGCATTATAACTCGTCTAAGGAGTTCCTCTGAGGGACGGGTAAATGAGATTTTGGTCAGTATGGTAGCATGCTAACACACCCTGTAGTACTAAATACATAATAAACACAAATTCATAACTTAATGGCACGCCCTCCTACTGAGGTCGACCCCAAGTTTCAGTCGCTGTCATCATTCACCCATGTGTGGTGGGCTCCCATGTCTGACACCTGCATGCAGACAAAGGCTTTTGATCATGGGGACGACTATATACACCTCCATGCACACATACACATGCTCCTCATTTCCTCATTTCAGCCAAAAGTACCACGAGGGGTTAACGTTATCAAGTTGATATGTTCATCTGTAGCCTAAACAATTAGTCTGACAACAACTATAATGATAAACGCAAGTAGGTCTGTATTCATGTCGCACTTTCTTAGTCTTCATGACCACTCACAGAGAAGAGCTGTACACAAATGTTTGCCATTCACATCGGCATGCAGAGCCTTTTCTATTGCACATCATTCACAGCCACGAGGAGCAATTTAGGGTAAAGTGTCTTGCCCAGCGGCCTATCCGTATGTAGACTCCAGAAGCCAAGAATCGTGCCCTCAATTTTCCGTTTGCAAGATGATCTGCTCTACCACTGATCCACAAATCCTCTAATTGTTGTGTAATTGTACAGATTTTAAAATAACTCCGAGCACGTTCTCTCAAAAGAGCCGTTTTCACACCAACACTTAAACTGTGCGCCGTGTTGAAAGAAGATGAGCTCCTGTAACTAAACATAATGCCTATAGAGCCCAGCTGCTCACACAACACTCCTATCATTTATAATTTCTTTTCTACTTTGCACCATGCTGTGACCCAATTACACATGTGCCTGTGGCCACCAATACTGCAGAAATGACATTCATTCGATCCCATTTCCAGGGAATGAGACTTGGAGTGTTTAAGATTTCATATTCCCACCCTCTTAAATTCATTCCCACCATCTGCACTTGAAATATCAGTGAGTATCTTGAGCCATCACACCCTCCTCCTCTGCCTCCGTCTCTCTGTCTCCTTCATCTGTGTAATTGTGGTTGCATAACGTGATTAGTGGAAGCATATAATACTATCACTATGAGACACAATGAAATCAGGATTGTAATTCGATCAGATCAGGACCTGCTGCCACCTGCTCTTGAGCAACAATGCTGCTCTCATGACAACAAATGGAATCAGGAAGATTCACAACAGGAACACACAACTGTGTTGGTATAATAGCAGTTTTGGTATTGTAGCGTATACGTTTTAAGATAGCAGGAATAGAGAGGGTGATCAGCCTCATGCATTATGACAGGTTATAACAATGTAGAATATAAATCATGACAAAATAAAAAAACATTGTGATATGACCTAACATAGGAAACAGTTTGCAGTAACATTGAATACATGTACAGTTTGGAGTTACAGTGGTGCTTTCACTGATATCATCTTGATTCTCATCTGTGACCTTTTGTGTCTCGTTGACCTCTCCTTTATGCCTCAGCCTGGCTCGCTAAACTCCCCGTCCCTCGTTTAGCCTCTGTCTCTATGATCTAATAAATCACTCGCAATAGCTGCACAGTGTCACCTCTGCACCTCGGCAAAACACAAAGACTGCTATTAGAGCCTTTCAACTGTTAACCTGCTTTTGACTCTGGGCCAGATGTGTCATCAGCTGCGTATGACAGCAACAATGACATAATAGAACAGTAGAGAATCTTTACCATATGGAGACAAGTCAGTGACTTCTCTGTGCAGACCAGTGTTGTGCAAACTTACATCTCCGAATCACAGTAATATCCAGTATCGGCATTGAAAAGTGCAGTGTAGTGTGTTCCATTTATATTGAGGCAGAAGTTTGTTAAATGAAAAGTCCTGCTATTAATATTGTCCTGTATAAAATGTGTTTTAGTTACCAAGATTTTTAGTTGGCGATAACCAAGAGTTGTATTTAATGTGCAGCACAAACAAGCTTTAGACAAGACTTCCATTGAAAAGGCTGTGCTGACAATTTATGTTTCCAGTATTCTAGCAGTATGAACTGTGGTAAACACTTTTTGCTCTGTTTTGGGTCCCCACCATTGGTCACCACCCGCTCTGCTGGACAGGTTTACAGCTTTGTCTTCATGTAAAATCCATCGCCTGCTTGCTATATTTTAGTCTGCTATGAGAGTCCCACCCCGCCAGGTGAAACTGCACCTCAGCAGATCAGAATTCAAATCAAAACTTTTTTATTTGCGTAACCCAAATTCACTTGTCACACTTTGGCTCGGTGGGCTTTACAATATGTACATGTAGTGACGTCCTCTGTCCTCAGACCCTCAGGTTATATAAGGAACAACTCACCCCAAAAAACATTTCATCTAGGCAAAAATAATTAAGAAACTTCAGGAAGAGCCACAGCTAAAGTATTTTCAGTAAGTTTTTGCCATGGAACCAGAGAGCACCTCGGTTCAATATGTCATATTTGTCATCTCAGCATGCTTGGAATGTTTAAGATGTTTCCTGGTTTCACAGTCATGTACATTATGATGTAAAAAACTAGAACCTCACCAGTCTGAAAACTGACTGCAGCATCCGCTGAAACCCGTCTAATCTCTGCTGCTAAGCTCGGCATTCTGCCTCGTTCTCTCATTACAATAACCACAGACGATACTCTCATCATTCACCTGCCACAAGGTTTTTATTCCACATTTTGATCCAAATAAAACGTTTCACCCTGACGAAAGGTCCTGCTAAAAAGGAGCGATAACTCCCACAAGGCAAAATATCTTGTCTTTCCCTTTGTCTACCCACTGACTCTTCATGACTAACTGGCATCACAAAGTGAACATGAAGGGAGCACAGTAAACTACACACAGAAGCCACACTGAAGAGTTACTGTGCTAATGGCCTAAAAGTCCTTTCTTGATAAGTTCAAATTCAACATATTATAATCCGTCCATTGTCGACCATTTTATTCTTCACACGAGGCAACAGCGTTAACCACTACAACACCGTGTGGCCCCCTCTTGTAATCATGACACACGATTGCCCATCACCCCTTTGGCCGGCCATCCATATGGACTGGAAGGAGGCAGCAGTGGAGCTCAGACACTTGTGAGCATGCGCTCTGCCTGTGTGTACACTTGTATGAATGTGTGACTGTGTGTGGAGCTGTTGCTCTGTTTGCTCTGTGTGATCCAAAAGCAGCCAGTTTGTAGTGGCTCAGTGCCTCAGACTGAGCCATGTCAGTGTTTCTAGCAGAACACAAGGCACTCTTATGGCTTGTCCAGTGTAGCTAAATAAAGCTGATTTGTCATTTTCTTCTTGTTCAGTCAGCTTACACAGCAAAAACAAAACAAAACAAAACCCCCACTCTGGACTATTTTTGTCCAATTCTCAAATGTTCTTTCTCTAGCCCACCACATCACTTCTCCTTTTCTCCTTCCGCTCTCACTCCCTGCTTCTCTGCTCTATTGACCTCTGACATTTGCCTCCTTGCCCCGTGTCGGCCGAATAGCTTGTACACACTCACACACATAAACACAGGTTTGTAACAGCTATTCTACTGTGGACACTGCATTAACTTTTATTTGGTAGGCTAAACAAAGAATATGAATAAAACCATTCATCACCTAACCGAAACCTAACCACAATTCAAATCATAGCCCCAAACATGGCCAGTTCTTCAGAAATAACGACCGTGAGGACGACTGGTCTTTACAAGGTCAGTGTGTATGCCAGAAAATGTCCTAAAGAGATAAAAGGGGACACACACACACACAGACACACACAGTCACATGTTTTCACTCGCAGTACTTTAAATCATCAATACATGACCAGGTCATTGGAATGCACATCATCTGTGCACACAAGACTTAAAACACACACACACTTACACTGTATATGCATCAGTCACACATAGTGCCACCCGGGCCACTGTGACTGACCCGCTCCAGACAGAGCAGTATAGATTGGTCGGCATTGATTTGCTCTACATTTGTCACAGCCAACAGCTGCTTTGCTGATCCACTGTGAAAACACAGCCACACAAGAGCACTTTCACTCCCATGGAAATGTGTCTCATCTCCACGTGCCACATGGGCTGCGGCACTCGCAACAGCCCCATGTTGCTTTGAACCTACGCAAACACGCCTGGTGTTTCTGATTAAGCGGCGCTTTAATTATGTTTGGCATCATACTTAAAACAGCCAAAAGAGAGCGAAAGCTACCATCATGTGGCCGTGTGCTTGCGGTCATTCCCGAACACGCTCCCAGTGGCAAGGTCATATTTCTTTATGTCAAATGAAAATCCTGAACAGCAGCTTTGCCACAGTTATAAACAAATTCATCAAACAAAAATGTACACTGACAGGGTGTTTTTTACCCATTCCAAATGAAAAGCCAAAAGAAAAATGTGTTCCCACACGAAACGTGACACTATTAAAAAACATCAGGCGATAAAAATCAACGCCATTATGTCATAAAAGTGAAATACAACTAGACAATAGGAGGTCACTTGTAGTTCACTTCACAGACAATCAATCAACTAATCAGTCAATAGCATTTAACAGTGTTTTTTTCAAATGGCATTCAACCAAATGTATTTTTGTAAAACACAACGGTCAGCGATGGCCAGTGACTCTCTGACATCAGAGAAGTCACGCAAAGGTGCAGTATTTCTGTCCCCTATAGCTTCATAGAACAGTGCAAGGTTCAATGAGTGGAGCTGTGTGCACACACATAAACTCATAAACACAAGAGAGATGTTTTTTTTATATATCTTTGAAAAGCAGAAGTAACACAACAATTAAAGTTTGAGTCCTTGCGACATCACCCTGGCACCATATCAAGAGTCCACCAGCTAATACATGTGAACAAAAAAGGCAAAACAAGAGCGTTTTTTTTGTTTGGACCCTGTGTGTGACACATACCTGTTGTTATAGTTACAGCTTGTTACCCCGGTTATAGACACACAGTGTTAAATTGACAATTATTACACACACACATATATGAAATGAAACTATACATGCTGAGGCCAAAATGTACCAGAGTATAATCTCGAACTAAACTTGTCCCAAGTATCAGAGCGCTAGTATGAACCCATTGTAAAAAATAAATAAAAGTAACATTTAAAACATAAAACATGAAATGAACAACTTTAGCCCATTGTTTTAAATCCCATTTGTGACTCAACTGCATTAAAATCAATTTCTACTCGTATATGAACTTCATTGGCTGCCGGTTCATTTTAGAACTGATTTTACTCTTTGTATTTAGAGCTATTACTGGCCTCGCTCCACCTTATTTAGCAGCGATTTTAAGGATACGTGAAAATGACAGGGTTTTACACTCATCAGGTGAGCAGCTTTGTTAATTGTACATTTCCTAATTGCATTGATTCTTATTTTATTGGTGTATTGGTTTCCCTTACCGTTTAATTGCATATTTTACTAACTACTTGAGTGTTTTTTTTATTCTTTCTTGTCATGTGAAGCACTTTAAGTACCTTGCAGATATGGTAAAGTGCTATGTAAATAAACATTGATAGATTGATTGAAAGTAGCACAGACAGTGATGAGTTTTCTTCTCTTCACAAAGATACATGCATGTAAACACTATGCCTCTTCCTCCTTTCCACAATAAATGTCAGTGATCTTTCCCTTGACAACAGAAGCCTCTTCCTGTTCTCGACTCTTATAATGTATCATGACAGCACTTTTGGCCTTGTGCATAATGTATGCTCCATGTCTCAGTCATAGATGTCTGCAGGCCTCTGTTCTGTCACACCCGGACGCTCTCATTCTCCACTCTTTCTATTTGTCGTTAAACCTTCAACACATGTTGGGTTTCTTCTGGAGGTGACCATAAAGCTTTCAGTTTTTAGAGAGAACTAAATATTGCCTGAATGTTAACGTCACAGACAAAATAGTCATTTAAAAAAAAAAATGGAAAAGGAGGGAGAGAGAGAACACGTAGCACATACTGTAGGTGTCGAACATAAACGGAGGACATGAGCAAATGACCGCTGACTGGCAGTTGCCGTCACCGAATGTTGCCTTAGAAACGGCCCAAAGTTCAGACCATGGCAAACACAGGTTAAGTGTTTGTGTGCGGGAGGCAGGGGGAGAGGGGGAGAGAGAGAGAAGAGATATCATTTTACATCTTCATACAACGTCAGCCGTTCGGATACAACTGAATTGAAGATAAAGTTGAAATGTTTGTTCAAGGTAAACGGAATAAAACTGTAAATGCAATGATTTGTGGGTAAAAGGAAGCAATAAAATAAAGACTCGGATGTAAACTGCATTTAAAAATAAAGTAATTAAAATACTATTGATTTGTTGCACAGTTAATGACTCGACTGACACTTTTCTCATGACTCTGTACATCACGTTTAATCATCATCAGGTAGTTTAGTGTAGCGTCGGTGTCCTTTTAAGTCATAGACAATATACAGTTACTTATAATACTGTCAAGACAATAAATCTTACACTGCGGTGGATATTTACTTATCCACTGGTTAATTTTTCTTTCTCTTCAGCTTGGATCCAGTTTTGTGGAAAGCACATTACGTATCCCAGTCACATTGAAAAGAAAAAAAGAAATAAAGAACAAATCCCTATTTGTCTCTTTTGGCACTTTTATGCATCTGCTGTTGTAGAAAAAAGGGCTGTTGTGTGATTTGACTCCCTCTGTGGTCTTCTCATCTGGACTTTATCTAATCTGACCTATTGACCCGGGACAGCTCCTCTCTGGCCTTGCTGTCTGTGAGGGCCTGTAAATCCTCCTGAATTGTTACTGTGGCTCGATAATTGAGGACGACCCATTCCAAAGACATCAACAACACATTTCTGTATGTTGCACCACTGTGTCACAAATAGTTATGTTGAATATTCCTTTCATGAAAAGTTAAAAATGCCCTTCAGGCCCAACAAGTTAATACATAATTATAATAATTATGGTTAGTGTACCCTTCTTGTCATTGGGTTGATATGTAGACGTTAGGTGGTCATTGTATGAGCAGATTACAGCATAGAGATAGTATGCTATAATGAACCCGTGTTTTATTCTGTACATTGCTGTCCGGCTGCAGTGTGGTCTGGAGTGGTGACTCTGGTTCAGTGGTTTGGATGAAAGGCTGAGAGCATCAGTGTTCATGTGATATATAATCCCGTTGGTCGTGCCTGTGATTGACTACAAGGTGCCCTGTTTTTATCTCGTTCCCCCCATTATTATTTACACATGTGGCATGAGCTGCTTGTTTCAGCTGACAGAGAGTGAGACGCTGAAACAGGAACAGTAACCAACGATTTACTAAATTAAACATCATCAAGTGGAAGATCTGGCTAAGTTTAAACTGTGTTAACGTTAATTCACTCGCTGCATTTTTTTTGAGTCATTGTAGCAAACACACCAGGATGAAAACAGATGTTTTCTGACTTCTTAGTGTTTTAAACTGACCTCGGTCAAGAGTTGCCCTTGATCTTGTTGGCAGTTTGATTCTCTATCATTGAGTTACAGACTAATCATTACTTTCCTACCTGCTCACCAAACATATAAAGTGCAGGGACAGAGGTTCATGTTCAGAGTGGGAATGAAAGAGGCAACAATCTCCCTACTACAAGTCACTGAGCCATCACATTTGGAATTATTTGGAACGTTCGGAATGTTGTGTTGTTGATGATGATGTGTTCTTTTAAATGTTTTACAAATCAGTATCCAAATTTAGAAATCCCTGGAGAAATTGGGTCACTACTCAATTACCCAATTTCTTATTATTTGTCTATTTACATGTCTAACTGGAATTGAGCAACATTAGCATTCAGTTTGAATCTATTGTTATTCCTTGTACTCCAAATAGTCACTCTTTTAGCTCTGCCTGTTCTACTTTGCCTATGAACTATGAAGAGATGCACAGTGTGTGACTCCCTTCACATTATATATACCTCACAACATGATAGCCATTCCTCCAAAATGGAAGTACTAATTAGTGCAGCTTTAACCCGCGGAATACTGCACAAAACAGACTCTATAGACCTATTTTAAATGTGACCAACGCAGCTCAAATAACTAAATGAATTACTACATATCAAACTACAGACTGCACCACTGTGTCAACCCACTCGCCACATTTCTGGATCTAACACTAGACGACACATTATCCAGAACCCACTCCATACAGCTCATGGAAAGCAGAGACTCCACGGATTCTCAGGTTATACGTCAAAGCACGTCACACCAAAGCACCAGTTCCAACCAAAGACAGAGTGAGCAGCAGGAGAGCAACAAACATCACCACAGGTCTGGCTCCAGTCCGTCTCTGCTCCTTCCTTTGGTAGCACCAGAATCTGTGTGTGTGTGTGTGTGTGTGTGTGAAGCCTCATCAATGCTGCCAGCTGCACAGGTTGCATCTGCAGCTCTGTGTTGTGAATCTACTCAGCCATAAAAGACACTTTGAATTTTCCACAAGGGAGGCTGAGGATAGGAAGAGAATGAGGAGGAAGCTGGAAATCAGGTTAACATGCAGCACAGAACCACATTGCACGATGCCCCGCTGTCGTCTTTAACCTCAGCACCTCACTAATTACTGCACAAGGCTGCCTCTCATCCTCTCCCTGCCTTCAACGCTCTCTCTCTGAGGTCTGACCGTGGCCTGTTGTCCATGCAAGTAATGACAGAGAGCTTGTGCAGCTCAAGGAGGCCCCACATATCCTTGTTAATGCGAATTTCCATCTCTTGTTATCAGTGTGTGGCTAGTTCTCCTTGAATTTCTAAAGCCAGCTGTGTGTCCGTGTCAGATGTGGTCATTACACATGCACACGACTCCACCCAAAGCACCTCTTTCAGACCTCACGCAAGAACTAGATTAAGGCCTTTGGGAGAAATCACAGGGGGGCACCTCGAGAGCAGACAGGGTGGCAGCACAATGGCACACAAAAAAAGAGTGATTGACACAGTGATTCATCTTAGTGGAAGATTAATTCAACCAATCCCAAATCCTGCTCTTCACCTCTCCTCTCAGTAGACACAGGACCAGCAGTGAAAACATCATCTCTCCATGTTTATACAGTCTGTTCACACTGACCTGCCAACAGCAGCAGGCAGGAACACACACACACACACACACACACACACACACACACACACACCGACACAGCTGTCCACACTCAACGTAGTTTTAGTGAGATGCACATATTTCACTAAAATGAGTATAATCCAGGGTAAATATCATACAGCCAATCTCGTTCTGATGGATTACTGATAGAAACTGTTCCATTTTCTAAATCAAGCTTCACAAACCTAATTTAAGCTTGTTAATGCTATAATCTCAGGCCCTTCTGTTTGGGCGTTGACATTTTGTCTTTGTTTGTAGTTTAGATATGTTTAAGACCATTTCACCATCGGAAAGTTGGCAAGCCGAGAGCAAATCTCATGTATGTGTGTGGATAGGTTGCGCTCCTCCCTACTCCAAATTTTCTACTATTATATTTCACATGTGCAGTGAAACAAATTGTTCCAGATACAATGGATTATGTTACAGAGGAAACACTCTCTGTACCACAGCTTAATTTATGATCCATGACACGCACTGAAAACAATCTCACTCTAGCAGGTTTATGCAGAAAACTACGGAACAATTTCTAATCCAATTACTTACTACTGCCCCCTGTGGACGTCTGAATAACTACCACTACACAGTACTGTACATCTGATTTGACCCCGTTTTTCTCACCCTCCCCTCCCAACACAGAAAGAGCTCTCTCAAGTTTTTCTACAGTACTTCAGTAAAATATGTGTTGTTTATCAGTTTGTTTAAACAAATAGTGCAATTCTAAAAGAAACCAGACTGCATCCAGGAAACGTAGTTAGTTGCAGAGGTGCAGACACAGAGGCAGGTTGGCAGGGACAAGTCAGCCGAGCCGTTTAGGGAGCACTTGATTTGTTTTGGTGGAGTTTGTGAGAAGCTAAAACTGTGATGGTGATTAAAAATACCAGTGTGAAGTCCTACTGTCCTGGTTTATTTTTAGCTGTAGAATCCACGTCTGAAACTTTTCACGGACCACCTCGCTTCACTCGCCCCGTGTGCATCTTCCGCCTCAACTGCTCAGTCATGATGGGAAATCTGTTACTAAATCTGAGTGCAGCCTGGCAATGTCGCCACAGACACACAAACAAACCAAACTGCTTAGCTGAGAAACACAGGGAGAGCCATGTGAACCCATTTGACAGTGGTTTGAATGCAACAGACATTTGTTTAAATTTAAAAGTTACAAAACTACGGCTTTCAGGGTTGGAACCACTTTCTAGTTTGATCCTGTCAGTGTCTGTGATTTTATCAGAATGCCTCCATCGGCAGTGCGGAAGATGACACTGCTGATTTATGATACGAGCACGTCTCCTGTGAGAGTCGAGACTGTGGCAAACATCTTTTGGATGTTGAAACGTCTGGCTGTGGCGAAGAAGCAGCTTCCCCATCTGCAATAAATCAGAGACGACAGCCATCCCGTTTGTAGATGTAAGACTCGGTTCCTTTCAGTCCTCAGACAAAAAAAATCACAAGTTTGATATGTCAAGTATGTCCGGTGGGTAACATTTAGGGGGGTTTATTGGCATAAATCAACTACCCATATGAATGTTTGAATAAATGTATAATCACTTAAATGAAAACTGCCCTGGCCTTACAGTAAACTGTTATATGTACATGAACAGCACCTCAGCCTACAATAAAAAACAAACCAAAAAAGAAGCAGGAGGTAATGACAGAGAGAGTAGAAGAGTGTAGAATGTAGTGTTTACATTCTTTCGAGTAGATGAAGGCCACTGTAGTTGGGAAACTGGGAGGGGAGTCCTTCATTTGGTGCACTCTGCAGTCTCACTTATTAAAACATGCAGCTTTTTCCCAATAAAAAGGACATTTGTCTTTTGTTCCCATGACGGACCAGCTGTTCAAGCTGTTCCCAGTTACCTGCTCATGCGTTCCCACAAACGGCATCTATGACAGACCCTATCACGTGTGTAATCTGCCATCTCTACTGTACTCCTGCCTTCTAATTGTAACTAAATTCTTGCTGTGATAATGTTTAAATATCATGTGATGACGAACTCTCTCTTAAAAACAAATATGTGAAGAGAGAAAAAAAAAGAAGATGAAATGTGTCAGGAAACCTTTACAAAGCAGATTGAGAGTGTGCCTTTTCCCTTTCTTGTTTTGACTCTTCTCATTTCCCGCTCAGCGTGATTCTTCTTTTCTTTTACGTCATTATGGTTTGAGAATAGTGTTGCAGCTAAACCACCCACTGTGATCCTGGTTGTCTGCTGTTATTTAATTCTTTCTTTATTTTTTGGTGGAGTAAAAGACGAGCGAGATCCAAACACATGAAAACCCATGCGAGTTGGATCAGGTGTGACGTTAATTATCTACGTTTCTCTGACAATGACGTGCAGAAGAGATTCATCAGTAGTTCGTCTGCTATCTCTATTGACGAGACACAGACCGGGTCTCACAATGCTGGTTGTTATGATACTCAGATAAAAGACAAATATGTGGTTGTTCTCCACATAAACACATCTGATTTGACTTGATTGCTCTAGTGAGTCATTTATCCTGTTCTGTTTACTTTTTTTTTTAATTAACAATGGTTCTAATTAATACAAATGTAATAAAAATGAGTCAGTAGAAGACACAAAACCACAGATAATTTCACCCAAGTCAGCAGCTTTGCTCAGCTTTCAGCTAATTGTTTTGGGTTTCTGCCTCGCTGCTCTCATCAAACCCAGTTTCAGAAGCAGCTTTTCAAAATATCTGATAAACTGAATGTAAACCACCTGCCCAGGACAAAACACCAGGCGGTGTAATAGCAATTCCCATGGAGAGCATTCAGCAGCCTAAGAGACAGACATTTTTTATCAGGAGAATGTTAGAAAGAGGAATTGGATATAAAAGTGGGTTGAAACATGTCCCCAAATGAAAGCTTAAGTTAGATTCTACTGGTTGTATAAATGACAAGACAACTGTTACTTACTGTCTTTTGTTGTGACCCTGTACAGGACAGAGGATATTTTTGTTCCTTAAAAAGTGAAATGGAGAAATCATGTCTTAAACGTATGATAAAACTGAAATTGTGAAGGTAAAATATTAAACAACTCAATTTGTAGCACAAGGGAATCGTGCCGTCCTATTCATGTCCCAAGAAAATGAAGAGATCAACCTTCAAATTCCTATCCAAAGCCGTAACACAATTTTGGCACAACATGAATAGAAATGCTCAGCCTTGATGGTTCAATACGAGCGAGAGAGAGAAGTGGGTGAAAATAGTTTGCGAAACTGCGGCGTTTCAAAAAGGTCTGTGGCATATGCTCAAAGACGTCAGGGAAAAGCACATATGGCACTTGTGTACATAACCTTCATATTGTTGCCGTGCGGTGACGGTGGCATCACCTGTGGTGAGTGGTGTTATCACCTGTGCAACAAGTGCCTCCTTAACATGGTACGAGTGCCATTCTGGGTATTCATAGTGTTTATCTATGACATGATAAATCAAGAAAGACTATGTGGATTTTTAAGTAGTGTCTGTGACAGAGAGATCAAATGATACAAACTGATATTGTTAGGATGGCGAATTCAGTTCAGTGCTGATCTTTGAAACAGGGGAGGCTCATTTCAGGCCCAGTTATTTATACATACAAACAGCTATAACAGGGAAATAATGTTTTTATTTGCATATGTACAAAAGAAAATGGTCTACACTGGCGAGCAAATAACACACAATGACCAGCTATCCTAGACTTCCCTCGCAAAATCCACTCAGGACTGAGGCAGATCATGTTTGTTTCTGCAACACTGCTACTTGACTCCCAGAGAAGCTGAGCTTTCATGGAAGTAATGTTTCTGCCGGAGTTTGTCCAATCACTGTTGAACTCACTGCAGTGAAAATACTGTAACCTATTCTGTGCCATGTTGTCCCATAGAGAACAGTTGACGCTGAGCTTCAAGTGGTTTTAGTACGGAAGCTGCTACGGCAATATGAAAATCAGATTGATTTGATCTGATTCCGAACGAACTAGTGACACGTTGTAATCGCATCCTACTGCACGTTTACTATTGAAATGTAAATCCAACACAGTGCACATGGCCACATATGTACTGCAGCCGAGCTTCCCTTGCAATCGCCACTGATTCAACTCCAAAGAACAGGTTACCAGACTGCATCCCTCTCCCAGTCATCTATCCTTTAAACAGCATACAACCAAAAGCTGCAGAGTTTAGTAGACATCCACCCGTGCAGCCATGCTGGCACATGACCCTGCCAACATGGATATAGGGGGGGAGGAGATCGACAGATGGAGGACATGGAGAAGACATGGCAGACACACAGGAGTGATGAGTGAGCAGTAGACAGAGAGGGAAAGTGAGGGACATGAAGGTCCTGTGCCCACATGAAGACACGATGAAAGGTGAAGTTGCTCAAGTACAAATGAAAGAGAAGGGAGAGTAAAGAGGGTGGAGGACAGTTGGTATGTGAATGTCCATAAATGGTCTGCTCTCTAATCAGCTGCACAGGCTGTAATTAGGGCTCAAGTATAATCACATGCTCTAATCATAAACTCCCTCTGCATGTACAAATGTATACATAGGCTACTATACTGTATAAATAGCCAATACAGCTGGTAAAGATAGCTCCGCTGCGTTTGGGTGGGTGTATCCCCTGTCACGAGTTCCATCTTATTAAGTCAGTTCATCTTGTGGTGTTTTCAAAAGCAGGTTGTATTTATGAGACCAGTCCACTGAAATCCCTCCCTCATGTCGTATTCATGACACCTTAAGGAGAAAGATTCTGAACGCGTCATGTTCACGAGTTCAGTTTGCAGAATTTTGTTGGATGGGATTTTAATATTGCATGGTATGGTTTAACTTTTTTTTTTTTAATTCTTGAGGGACTATTTTTTTTGCCTAGCAGCAGTTTTCTCATCTTCAGAGTCCCACTTTAAGAGGCACCATTATACTCTATCTCAGACACAGTGACACATTTTGACTGACTACATTACCAACTTGGCAACTTCCCTGGAGCCAAAGATCCCCAAAGCACATGGAGCAGCTTGTTTGTAAGTATCCTGAATCTGTCAGATCTGATTAAGACCATCTTTATTTCTCTTTGTTGTATACTCTTACATTTATGTGTTTAATCATATTACGATAAGGTACTACTCTAATAAAAAAAAAAAGGCTATAACCCTGACACATGACCTGATGCTGTACATGTTGTTCGGTGATGACTTACAGAGAAAACTCAACAAGATGTTGGTCTCTGGTCAGTGTGAAGAAATGTTGCTGCTCCTGGAAACTGCTAACACAGGCTCTGTGTCAGCTAAAAAGAAATACAGCAAAAACACAAGTCAACAAATAATCAAATGACACAAAGTACAGTGCCAGGCTGAATAAATGAAGTGAAACAAAGTGGTAAATCGCTCTTACTAACAGGGTTACATGATTCTTCAGGTGTATGAGTTCACCCCTTGAACTCCTGTTGTACGTTTTGTCAATTTCATAATTACCCGGCGTTGCTGTACTCCTGAAAAACGGATGTTCTAATACCTTGTTCAAGTTTGGCTGCTTTAAAAGTGTGCAAAGCTCCACTGAGCTGACAACAGCAACAGTGTCAGGGGAATGAAAAGAAGAAAGATGCAGGTTTATGCTTTAAAATAGGATTTTATAAAAAAACAAGGGTGATAGTATGCTGCAGTCTAAATCACTGTTCATACATGGGAGAACTTGGTGGGGGAGGGGAGAGGAGATATGAGAGATGTCATCTTTGTAGCCCTGGTGGAGACAGGCATCATGAAGAAGCAGAGTTGTTGTGGTGGGGCTGGGCTCTTGTAATTGCATGCCATGCAAAATCTATTTAATCTAGAGTCGAGATGTAAAAATGTGGGGCGAGAGTCCTTGAGGACCGACAGGAGTCCTTGAAAGGGTTCAGTGGAAAGCAAAATGGTCAAATTGTTTTTATTGTAGTAACATAACATTCAGTACACAAGAACATGATTACAGAAACCACTTTGTATGTAGAGCAGAGGATCAAGGCCTCACGTCACGTGAGACAGGACTATGTGGCATCTTGTTGCCCAAAAAAATGCAACATTGGAAAAATGCACAAAGCACTTCCAGGAAGAGCAGACTTTGCTTTAAATAGAGATGGCAGATTACATGCCAAAGCTCGCAGTCACGACAAACCTGACCACAAATGACCTGGTGCAGAAGTGGAAGGATGAGCAAGGTGAGGCTAACTAAGTAATACCAGGGGGGGAAATGGAAGGAGGCTTAAATTCTCACTGGGATGGAGATTTAGCCTGTCAGAAAAGCTCCTGTATTTTATTTTACAGAGGTGTGACTCTCACAGTGGCAATTGTTTGAAACTATAAGTCAACGCAGCACTTTGATTCAGACAGAAAACGTCTCATGTTCACATTCAGTTTTGTACAGTTCTGAAAGGAGGACACTATTTTTTGTGAGTTGCTGGAAAAACTGCTGTTGAACCACAGCCTCGCAGAGCCTCTCATATTCTCACGATGCAGCATTATGTCTTTATCTTATCAAAGGTTTTCAATTGACTGTGAGAATGTTTATGTCGGTGTGGCATCAGATAGTTCACCCGATTGAGTCAGCGTAGTGAGGCATCACCATCTAACCCCCAGTAATGCTTCATCTGTCCTATCAAATCAAATAAAAGCAACATTTACCAATTAATCACCCTTAAAAAAAAAAAAAGAGAGAGCAATATTTATCTCTGCAACATTAAACCATCTGTCAATCTTAGATCCAGTGGCGCCTGACAAAGATCCCAGAGAGTTATTACTTGACAAACAGCAGCAGGGATACGAGAATAGAGCGTTAAATCAGCCGCACAACAAACAGTCTTGGTACAACTCCTCCAGCTCTGCAGCAGTCTCTGACCTCTGACATTTCTGTGAGCAAGGACAGGGACAATAACCACACACTCATATGGACAACTTGTCTTTCCATCACAGAACTAACTCACAGTTTCACTTTAAAGTTTTCAAAACACTGTGTCCATACTGGTGTTGGTAAGCCACAGTTACTCCATCTCATTCAATACTGTGCATAGTTGAGAACTAATATCACTAATGTTGCGTCGCCTACACATGGGCAGAGAAACCAGATCCTGTGCTATCAAGTGTCCCTGAACTCCAGGATCCCCACCCAGCCAACACCAGCTACCCCCCCCCCACATGCCCTGTCAAACTGCCAGCTCCACACAACCACCTGCCTGCTCTGTCATGACCAGAATAATAGTTCTCTGGACACCCGGTATCCACTCTGATGGATGTGGATCGAGGGTGGGGGGGCTGGAGGTTGATCTTTCCAGAGTCCATTGGCTACAGGGGGTCAGGGGAGGACAAAAGAAAAATCATTGGTCTGCAGGGAAACATGAAAACAGTTGGTTAGGTTAGGTATAGAGGAATTAGGGTTTGATGTCGATTTAACATTCACTCATGCAGGCCTGTGCTCACCCTGCTCTACACTGGAATTACACCTGATATGGAGCATCATCACTCTCAGCATTCACCGAGATGAATAAAGACACCAAGGCCTTTGATGAACTGCAGATCTGAAGCTTAAAAATACAGCTACAAAACAATTATCAGAAGAATTAAACGATAAACGGCGACGCATCACGAAAGCCAGATTCAAAAAGGTTAGTCTCTAGAATATGTTTTTACGACACAGACATTTGGTGAAGCCTTCTGTTTCCTCTCACGTGCCAGTATGATGACAATCACAGTCATCCATTGCAAAAATTTGGTTCATTAAAATTCAGATTCAGACAACTTTATTGATCCCCAAGGGGCAATTCATTTGCAGCTCACCACATCTGCATCACATTCAGCCTTTTAGCAATTTCACAACAGTCAGCACCAACAGCCTGACCGACAATGAATTACTGGAAACAGTGATCAAAATAAAATCATTAGAGTCAGTCCATCAATAAAACTAAATAACTATGGGTGTTTATAATGACAGCCATCCGAGTTCAGCAGCCTGAGAGCTGAAGGAATATAAGAATAAAACACCAGGGTGTATATAAAAGAAAATAATTACAGTAAATCACAGATGACGGTTAAAAGAGAGCAGACCCACCAGCAAAGGTATATGAATTAAACTTCCAATAGACCAGAGGAAAACTGTGCAGCTCTAAATCTTTCCAGAACACTATAACGGTACAGTATATTGTGTAGTTTTACGACTCTGTCATGTCAGAAATGTCGCCCTCCACATTACTCGACTGCACTCATTTGTCCAGATGCGTTCATTTGAGCGGCTGAGCTCCACAGATGTGACGTAGCAGTCGAGTGGAGATACTGACCCACACAGACACTAACACAACCAACTCTTTGGGGGTAAAAGCCTCAGTGTTCGGTCTCACTTTACTGACAAGCATACGTGCTGTAATGGACATAATGGACTTGTATTGTGTGCCATGGCCGGCCAGGTTTCCCTTGAAAGAGATTTTAAACTCAAGGGGAATTCCTAAATAATGGTCAAATAAACAGCTATAAATATGCATTGTGGGAAATGAGGGACCCAGATGTTGACTCATGCCTAATGAAAATGTGAAACCACATAATAAACCTAAGCTTGTATAACACTTTTCTTTGTGTTAAGGTGATTTACAAGACAAATATTACAGTCAAAATGTCATTCCCACTTTTCAATCCCTCATGGTTTAGAAAAAACTAGATAGACATGGATTTTTAATGCACAAAACACTATAACACACAGCAAAGGAGAAGAGGAGGAGAGGAGAGGAGGCCAAGAGCCAGGCCACACCTTATTGCACTGAGGAGCCAAAAAGAAAAAAAGCCATGTCTCTCAGCAGTTTCTCCTTCTCCTGTTATTTCTCCCACAAGCTGTGATGCCTTCCGAGCTATCAAGAATCCCGAGCAGTAACCTGACCACTAACCCACCGGTACCAGAACGTCTCTGCTTAATCCACTGAATAAGACTACTGTGTGTGGGCTGTGGGTCGGCAAACCGGAAAATTACAAACTGACGAGACACCACAGAGTGTAGCGAGTAAACTGAGGCATTCATGCCGTCCACAGTGTTCAGCCACGTTTAGTGTTTATCTGAGGAACGGGGAAAAAAGGGAAGATGAATTTAAAAAGGTGGCATTCAGAGAGCTCAAAACTCAGCCAAGGCAGTTCAGTTTCCCCAAGAGGCTCAATCCACTCCTGAATCTGTATTCACAGCCGGAACAAAATCTAATAACTTCTTCCTTGCATTTCCATTCATCCAAATCCTTCTCTTACTTTTGGAGTTATGCTGATCACAAACAGTCAAAAGAAAAACACAGATATTATATTATTATTATTATTATTATTATTATTATTATTATTATTATAATAATAATAATATCAGAATATAACAATGCAAAGAAAATAAATAATGAATGATACTACTCTCTATATTTATCTTTAGTTGCAATAGCTTGTTTCTCAGGAGAGAGAGAGAGAGAGAGAGAGAGAGAGGGAGAGAGAGAGAGAGAGAGAGAGAGAGAGAGAGAGAGAGAGAGAGAGAGAGGAGAGAGAGAGAGAGAGAGAGAGAGAGAGAGAGAGAGAGAGAGAGAGATTCTCTGACCATTGGATCATGCAAATATGAGTCAAATGTTGTACTAGAGCAGACACAGGGCAAGATTTAGGCGCGGCTGGAAGAATTGCTTCAATGAACACACACACACACACGGACAGAGCAATACCGACGCTGTACTGTTACATAGTCCTAAGTCTCACCGGGAAGGACCACTTTCGCGTAATTCGCGTTTCCATCTCAATGAAGACGGAGATCCATCCGCACTGTTTCCCAATGCGTTACACGGAGAGAGAGAGAGGGAGAGAGAGAGAGAGATGGGAGACAACGACTTACTTGTAGGACCTCTCTCCCGCGTGGGTTTCAGGTAAAATGTAGACGCGGTGCAGGTAGTTTTTTTCCTCCGTCTGTAGCCTCCTGTTCTGAGCGCTAACGCGGGAAATCCAGCGGCGGCGGGAGCAGCTGACGGCTGTGGACCAACCGAGCGAGCGGCTGTCTGACTGCGCGAGGCGGAGAGGAGACGCTTTTCTTCAGCACCAAGAGCCTTGAACAGCTCCCGCTGACGTCACTGCCTAGCTACGACGCCACGCCCTCTACCATAGCGACCGCCTCCCCGGAGAGAGCGGGCATTTCTCGACTACTGTGTGTACTGTGGGGTTTTATGTTAATGAATCATTAGGGCGAATTTACAGAAACCACTCTCTTATCAGGACTAGAGAAAGCAAGCAGAGTGCAAACATCAGCCAAGGCAAACATCTGAATCCTTATCAGTGTCATCACCACAATCTAACTCTTCCCTGGGCCATAACCAGTCATTAAGAACCAGCCTTCACTTTTTTTCAGTTACACTGCTCTCAGTCAAACAGATCTAAAACATCTCCCTCTGTTGGAAGTAATAATCCTCAGTCATGGCTGAAACAGCTTCTCTGCCGTCACATGAGAGTCATTTTGGTGCTAGTGGCAGCTGATTTCCCCCCTTGTTTGGGTGAGTTTCTGCACATTTTCAAATGGGTAGTTACAGTGACAACTTTTCACAAACACAAGTATCTTTAAAATCTTTTTGCAGTCAACCCTGATGAACAAAAATAGCATTCCAAAAACCACATTGCATTCCAGTATTGTCTTGTATGGAACATATTTTGGCCCAAAACTCTTAGCAACAGGAACAGTGGGTTGTGTTGGCGTCCAACAAAGTGAACAGTACACCTGGCAAACAGCAGAGGAGACCACAGATCAGGACCAAACGATATGTTTGAATGCTGAGACACTTTCATGATTTAATGATTTTACGGTGGTATGAGATATGAGACATCTGGTGTCCTAACTGTGTGTTTTTAAATGGAGTGCACACTGTAGAGGATATTATTTAGAAAAACACCATAAACTTCTCTTACCACTAACCAAATCCCTTTAGTGTCAAAACCAAACCACGTGTCACACAATTCATTTCCAAACAATCTTAAATCGACGACGCAGTTCAGTTGAACTACTGTCCATGTCCCTTTAAAGCGCTGGTGTGTACATGGTTTGACTGAAATGTGCCAGCTTGTTTGTATCACTAGTTTCACGAGCATGTTGAGTATGATTCTGATCCATTTACTTAAAAAATAGTAAAAAAAAAGTTTTAGTAAATTCTTTTGTTCTCTTTTGAGCAATTAAAGTTAGTGCACGTTCAGTCAGAGTAACATATTTACACGTATTATAAGTCTAATTTTCTAATGTCCTGTAAAGGTACCGACTGTGCCTTAAGGTAACCACGTCCAGAAAGTGGTTATCAATTTTGTTCAGCAAGTTTTTTTAAGTTTGTTTGTTTTTTTAACCTAGAATGCAATTGAGTTCTTTCCCTGAATGAAATCCTTTTTTTTTTTTTTGACTTTCAGGAAGACCTGGATGTTTGGATTGTGGAATCCTGAGTCCTGATTCACTTCCTGACTGGAGGCTGGGCTTTGTTTGTTTGTATTTGTGAGTGCCTGTCCTTGTTCTGCTCTGTCCTCTGTTAGTGTTCCCTCTCCTCCCGCCTTCTTGTGAAGGTAAAAATAAATCACAACGCTGTGCATTAACATTTCATCAGTGGAGCTTTAGGCTTCATGCTCCTGGAAAGATGATTGATGATTTAATAATAAAAGAAATGTACTTACAACAACTCACACTGCAGTAAATCCAAGTAATAACATGTTGTCAGTCACCGACCTATAACGGCTCTTATTTATCTGTAGACATTGTGTCACTTAATGAGTTCAGATGTGAGATGTCGAGTCGTTGGTGAGCCGACTCTTCTAATGTAAGGATCCACAGATGTTCACTCATTTACAGGCTGTTTCGTGCACTCATCGAGCAAATATACAGTTGTTGTATGCAGAAGCTGTTTGGATTTAAATCATGTGTCGGAGAACAATAAATGCAGTGACAGTTTCACAGTCAGGGAAAAACCCTGCAATACTTCATATTTGTGAATCTGTCACATGCTCAAAGAAATTCAAGATAAAACCTTCACTTGTCTAGACTGACAAGATATAATACGGAAGAAACTGTAACAAAGAAAAAAATCCAAAAACACCGGCAGTCAAACCAAACTAAAACCACAACAAATAAATTCATGTTACAAGTCAGTGAAGTTGGAGCAGACATTGTGCAACAGGCATGGTTCACAGTCCATCACAAGGCCAAATAATACATTACCAAATACACAGTAAATAGAAAGTGCTCCAATTGCACATACCTGTAAAGTTTGATGGAGTTGAAGGCCCAAACACAGAAGATGGCTCCGGTCGATTCCTGTCTTTATCAGGTAAAAAAAAGATTTGGTGCATGGAAAGTCGGTTGAGTTCAAGAAAAACAATCCAAGAATTTAGAGCAAAGAGTCAAACACTTGAAAACTAACACTAAACACTAAGGGAAACACTAAGGGAGGATTAGAAAATGACACAGGTGAAAACAATTTGGAACAGCTGTGAGTCACACGGCAAAGCAGTTCTACAAAATAAAACAGGAAGTACACTGGGCAGAATACACAAGAAAATATACTACAAAATAAAAGAGGAACCCTAACCCAGCAACAACAAGAACCTAAGGCAGAGAGATTTGTGAATTGTGTGAGTGAAAAACACCTTCCTGGATGTTCTAAATCCACAGTAAACACCACATTTGCATCATAATCCTGTACCATCCGAATTTATTTTTAGTCTTAGCAGGGGCCAGAATATGTAAATGAGGTGAAGTCTTATTGGTCAGAGTGAGAGAGGAATTAGACACAGGCTATTCAGTGAAATAGTGTGGCCTCTGGAGTCACTGGCAGCCCTGTAGACAGAGAGAGGAGAGAAAGAGGACGTGGAAAAGAGATGTAACAATGAATCTGGGACACAGGGATTGTAGGGTGTATGTGTGTGTGTGTTTGTGTTTGTATTTATTACGTCTTCAGGACCATTTCTGGCATAAACAATGAGCTTTTCTGAGGATGTGGTTAAGTTCAGGGCCAAGATTTTAATTGTGGTTAGGTTATGGTTAGAGTTTTTTTAAGTTTTTGTTTAGGCCGTCCAAATAAATGGAATTCAATGTGGGGTCTTCAGAAGAATAGATGCACAGACCTGTGGTGTGTGTATGTGTGTACAAGTGGGTGGCTTTCATTTGTCAATGAAAAGGTTGGGATTTCTCATTTCTGAAATTATCAACAATTTCACGCACATGCAATGGTGTGTGCCAAACCATGTCACTTTACCTCGGAAAATTAAAATGGCACATGATGTAATTTTGTTTCTACAGTACTGTACCGCTGCTGTGCCGCTGAGTAACTCATATTCAAGGCACAGAACAGATTCAATCACTGATCAACAGCCAGGTCCAGAATCATGATGAGGGACTTGCACAGGGCATGTTGACCATGTTGTGTGTGCATGTATAAGGAGGTGATCATTGTGGGTTATAATCCTCAGGCTTAGACATATAGTCCATATAGTCTCCCCATAGATCTGAGTTTGAGTAAGAAAAATAAAGGAGTGTCAGTGCTGGAGAGGTTCCTCGCCATAAATCAATGCACTCATTAAATGTCTCATATACTGACGAGGACCTTTATGACTACACTCCCACGTCATGAGCACCTTAGTCCACTGTTGTATTTTGTAGTAATCTACAGAAGCTTGGTGACACAATCAATGCCTTATTACCTAATGATCAATTTTCCCATAGCATCATATTCACCATGCTAAATAATGATTGGCCCATTCAACGGTTCAAGATGAATAGTACATCTAGTTGATAATTTGAGTGGTTTTGTAGTTTGTGTTCTTTAAATCTAGTGAAATCGGGTGAAAGAGCAGACACAGAACAGACATGTCTTATGCAGAGTGGTACCAGGATGAACCAGGATGATGTTCCTCTGCATGGGTTACATAAACATGGAAATCAAGTTTGATGGTAATGAAATTCTAGGACATTTCAGCGGTGAAATAGGTGGTCCAGGTGATTCTGGGCTAAAGACGAGACTTAAACATACACAGTGGTCAACTTATCATGATGAAGTGTCAGTTTGGGTCCGCCCTCCTTGTGCTGCTACCAGTGATAATAAATCTGAAATTGACTTATCACACTTGGAAACTGGATCCTGGTTTTAAAAGGTAGGTTTAATCAGATGAGAAGGGCTCAGGCAGAAATCCTCTCTGCAGCTGTGTGTGTGTGTGTGCACTGTCTGCGTCCGTTCATGTTTACTTGTGCAAGTTGCACTCTTCACTCCTCTTACTTTGAGAATATTTGACACAGACGATGAAACACCACGTTGTTCAAGCTGAAACCAGTGGTTTTCACTCATTTTGCACAATTGTCACATTTCAGATAATAAGTAAGTTCCTTGAATGTTTCATATCGTTTATTTCAATAAACTGAAATAGCTGAAAACAAATTTATGAATCATGTGTAACTGTATAAAAAAACTTTGCTTCTTCTGTGACTCAGTCTTTCCCAGGTTTTCCTCCACATCTCCGGTCTACTCCCTCATTGCCAGATTTAACCACACTGGTATGGTTACATTTTTGGGGGATGTCTCTCCTGTGCACTCAAAGATATAATGTCTCACAAGAGGCCAACGGAAACACCAATTTTTACAAGGTTACAATATTGAACTAAAATAGGTTTAAATAATACATTTATAAACTCTAGGGGGCAAAGCCAAGGGACTTTAAGAGCTTCAGACAAACAGGACCGGGGCCCTATACCTCACACCAACTCTACACTAGCTTGGAGCCTTGTTAGGAGGTTTCTGACCATAATGTCAGTGAAGTCTTGTGGATATAGCCAAACACAAAATTTAGGAGGGTTGTTGTTGCTGTGGACACACACAAGCTTTTCTCAGCCACTCACTCTCGGCTGCACTACTGTACACCCACACCCAGTACTAGTGCTGATAAACTCTAGAAATATACTGTGTGCTGTACATTACTGTTTGTTGAAACCAGCTCCACCAATAATAACACACTACTCACTCATTACCGTATCCATCGCTTAATGTCATATTCCACTACTTCAGTCAACGCGATACTTTTAATTGAACCATTAACAAAGGATCAGCTGATTTCAGACGCTACCGTCAGACTGTCATGTGAGACGCCTGTCTATCTGTAACGTCATGTAATCCTATCCCGCTTCGTGGAAGCTGTACTGCTCCAAAAAAAATGAAAGGAAGGAAAACACTCTCAGTAGTGTAAGAAATAATAAAGGGATGATGTGTGGGATCAATTTCTTTTGAATATTTCCAGAAATTCTAAGCTCCTATTTTTCAACAACCTTCAATACAAAATGTCAAAATATAATCTGAAATCATGGTGATGGAGTGGTGGAGTACACGACACACTCTCCTCACAGAGCCCATGTAGACTCAAGACTTTGTTCTTCATGAGACATTATTTAAGTCTATGAATGAGTAATGCATATGTGGTCCTCTGTTGTGGAACTACTGGCTGATGAAGGTTCTCATCAGAGAAAGAGTTCCGTGGGAAACGCCGTCATAAAAAGAACTTGTCTCATTCAGATTCCATATATATAAAGTGCAAATGTGATTGTGTGTGTGTGTTGCTGTCAGCGGATAATGTCTATGTATGTTGATGTGATGCAAGGAGGCCGGAAACAGAACAACACAAGCAGTGTAGAGTTTATCTCTAGGGACCAAAATCAGCTCAAAGGAGCTACTCTGTTTGAGATTATGAGATGAGATTAAGGAGTTTTGAGCTGGTCCACTCCCCAAATGCTTCAGCCAATCGGACGACTGACCCTCTAGTTAAATTTGGCTACGGTAAATATGTAGTCAACAGTACTTTGACTATTTTCAATAGAGGTGACAGCCAGCCTCTGAATTCTAATTTACAGTTCTACACTGTATAATAACATACAATCAGATTCATTGTGTGTATTAATACCACAGTCATCCGATTTAAATAAAAAAAAAAGCCTTGTTTGTATGACTGTCAATGCAAAGACTGTAAGATCGTTCCTTTCACAAATTAATCTATTTTCTCCTGTCACCTGATGACATCACTGAGGTGTAGCATATAAAGGTTAAAAAGAAGTGGCCCTAAAATTGATCCTTGGGGAATTCCACAGATCATTTTGGAGCTTTTCCAGAAATTCTTACTAGTGTCAACTAAAAACTAAAAGTACTAAAAGTATATTAGAAAAACATCCCGGTGTAATCCCCCATTAAATTCAGCATTTTCTGGTGCATTCAGGATGTCCAAATAGATTGTGCCATATGCACATTTGTGCCCAATCACTGTCTTCTGTGTGACGTAATAGAGCAACAAAGCTTGCTGTCCTGTCAGCTATGGGAGCGCGGGGATTATATTTTGTGAAGGGTAAAAGCCTGTTTGTTCTGCCCTGTCCTGTTCTAAATAAAATAGTGAGGCTGATCCGGCTGCACTGCCACTCACTGTAACAGCTTAGCTTCAAGTCAGGAGCCATGTACACGCCCTGCAGACACACAATGGAGTCATTCTCACTGAAGCACTTTAGCTGTAATATGCATTACTTTTGCTCGTGCTACTTTTCCTTGTTTGTAGTATTTTCTGCAACTAAGAAAACAGCAGCTGAAAATACAGTCTGTTTCCTGTTTACATCATCACATACCTTCTCTAAATCTTCATGTACACAGTTTTGTCTGGTCAGTGTGTTCCTCTCTTAGAAAGGTTTGAAGGTATACAGTATACAGTATACAGTATATGACCTTTGTTGGGTCACACTGTAGTTCAATGATTTACTAAACAACATTCATTCCGTATTAGAGGACGTGTTCTGGAGGCATATAATGATCTATTCAATGGACAGTTTATATTCCAAAGATGAGGTAAGTTTCTTGGTTATATAGCCCATTTATAAACCTAGACTCCTTGGAAAGCGTAGCTCCAACTCTGTTTACCAAAGTTGTCTCTGGCAGTGCCACAGTTGCAGCCGAACTGCACGTACTGGTTCGTGGGTAAATGCAGCTGGATACTCATAAATTGTGTACACACTGCAAAAGAACTGAGACCACCCTCTCTGGGCGGTCTCAGCAAGGTTGATATGTGCTGGAACGACGTGGTGCGATTGCTGTTAGCCCATTAGAACCAATCGAGGGGAGAAACGCCCCCGTTTCAGAACAACAAGCTCAGTATGAAAGTACCCTACAACATTCAATTAACAGTGCTAGGCATGTTACAATCAGGCTGTTGTAGCAGCATTTGTTTGTTTTGTTTTTTCTGTGGACACATTGTCCTCTAAACTAGCTGTAGATTCAGGGCTAGGCTGTTGAAAACACCCAAAAGTGTCACTTGCTTCCAATTCACCTTGGTTCTATGATGCATAAGCGCGCTGTGTCTGTGAAGTGCTACGGTCAAGCATGTCGACTCCAGCCCACTCTACTCTCATCACTAAAAAAAACACTACTCACTAAAAGCAGCATAGGTTGCAAAACTGCCACTGAAATTACCTACAAAACAGGTAGATGAATTTGATTATATTTAACTAGTTTTCTAATTAAAAAACTATTTTGATTCAAACCTGACTCTAAAGTCTGGTGTCACATATAGCAGGAAAATGACGGCACTTGGGCAGTCCTTTCCTGTCTGCCAGATCTGGGCCACATGCTGGCCACAGCATGGCCGCATGTCAGCCAAGAGTGAACCAGAGAAAATACACAGTGCCAAGAGCACCTCATTTCTGCCAAAACATGGCCACATTTGTTCTAGTATAGTAAGGCCACATCTGCTATTTTTCATGTGGGCCACTTCAGACTAGCCTTCATTTTGTCCAGGCCAGAAGAAAACCAACAGTGCAGCATAATTGCAAGATGTAGCCCACATCCGCATGCTATAAAAGAGCTGCATCTACATGCCATCACAGGACACAGTCTGCATCAATGTTGTGATGGTGAGATTTGCTCCTTTTATTTGACTTTTTTGGTTTTACTGGTTTCGCATTTGTGCCTTTTACTGTAGGGGAAAAAAGCCATACATGTAGCGTTGGTCAGAAATGTCCACCACAGGTGAGAATGCTATCACCATGGGAGGAGTCGTTGTCATCACTAGCAGACATTAAATCAACAGGACGCACAGAAACATCAGCGTCTGGACACAAAGTGCCACTACAGCATGAAAATGACACAAATGTTTATGTCCGACTACGTCGTCCATGTGTGTCACCGTTTAACACTGATCACACCATCCACAGCAACCTACGTGGATGATGTCTGTGTCACTGGCAAGAGTTTCAATGTGTGAGTCCAGTAAAAGCAACAACAAACATGGACAAAAATAAAATGTAGCAAATATGAAAATATTTAGTTTGGTTAAACCAACAACTGTCTAAATGTGATTCTTGTTATTTAATCCTTTCCCTGCTGAGGCTCTTCGGTGTGGTGTCACCAGAAGGCAAACATCTGCAAAACACCATTTTGAATTATGAGCAAAAGCCTGTGACGACAGTAACTCATTTCGACACATGTAAGACAACACATTTTAAATATAAATCCATCACAATTACACAGCGGAGGACGGTGTGTGTGTGTGTGTTCAATGTGTGTTCAACATGAGAAACATCTGTGCCACAGTAGCATATTGTGGAGGAAAGAACAAGTTACAAAGTAAAGCTATGCGCCCAGTGTATGAATTAACTTTCACACAAATATACACACCCCCACCCACCCTTTCAATCCACCCTGTCATTTTAAGCCAGCATTGTGGATTGTTTCCAGATTTTGCTCGGAACAGACCTTTTCAAGTATTTATATCTTCAGTCTCTGAGATGCCTTGTCATTAGAAAGCCTCGTTTAGCAACACGACCGGTTCCTCCCATTGCAGCTCCACTCCCACACCCCTTTCTCCAAGTGGGTTCCCCGCTCACTGAGGCCCACACCTTTGTGGCTCTGCTTAAACAGCACCACCAGCACCAAGGTCTCAGAGGATCTAAGTGTGTCCACATGTCTTTCTTTGTTTTCTTTGTGTACAGTAGCAATGGCACACATCTAAAGGAAAATTCTGAGGGAACATCATTTTCAGCGGATTTCTTGATGACGATATTGACTCCAATATACTGGCTGTACTTATATTATTTCTGTACTTTCTGTGCAGGCCTCCTAACTTCATGCTCCACTCTGTCATCACCAGCTGCGGCTAGGCTCCAGGGACAAGTCTCCTCCCGTGATGTTCTACCTCCTGCCAGGGATTAAATGCTTAATACTATGCTCTGTCCACAATAAATGTCATCTCTTTATCATATTGAATCCTTTCATTGTTGCTCCATCAGCCTCTTTTAATTTTAATTGCGTGATATTTCTTTTTAACACAGTCTCAAGAACAGAAATCCTGCAGGGTGTTACAGTACTTGCTTTCATTTCAGCAGACATTAACAAATCACCGTGGAGAGAACCAGTTTGGCAATTTTGCACAGCATTGTGAGTATTTGAAGTGTGACTGGGAATAAATGGCATGTCAGTGAAGTGTCTGTGCTTTCCTGATGTAGAAGCTTTTAAAGGGTGAAAGGAGAACGATGTGATTTAATGGCAGACAGTGAGTTGCCTGGTAAAAGCGGTGGCTTGTGGCTCAGCAGGTTATTATTGGGGAGGTAATGGACTCACCCACTATGCTTTTTAACTGATTTCCAAAATCAAAGTGGGAGGGGGAGCCACTGATGATTTAAATAAGCTACTTAGTACTTCCATTTATATCAGGAATGGCTACTGTATGTGCTTCATCAAATTAGTGACCATGAGTGGAAATAAATGCTTGCTTATAAAACACGGAGGACGGTGGGAGTCGTAGGTGAGAAGGGATGGTTTGAGGTGAAGGGTGGAAAGAGAAGGAGGCTAGGGCGAGTCACAGTGGGGAGTCAAGGGAGGAGGTGGAGGTAAAATTGGTGTGTAATTACTCCCTCACTCTCTAAAATTAGAGAGGAGGACAGTGCTGCCAACCTCCTGCGAGAGCCTAACGTCTGCACCAGCTCTCTGTCCCTCCTTTCATACCTCTTTTCCATGTCTGTTGCAGAAATGATTTCTGTGTCAACCATGATGCTTTGTCAACTTCAACTTATTTGGATTTCTTATGCGCTGGACTGATGACCTTAAGGTTATAGGTTAGTGAGACTGTCTTTATGCTCACACTGAGCCACAGTGTTGTCAGGATCTACGGAAAGTTGTTGAAGAAGGAAGAGCAAAGACTGAGAACTCCGTAGGCTTAGGAGTCTAAAGTACCTTACTTAAAATGACAGGTGCAAATAAGATTTCATCTTTATTTCACAATGTTCGTCCATTTTTATTGCCCATAGCTATAGAAAATGATATGGTCAGACAAATTGCAAATTGAACATTAATTTCAGATTATTTGCACAAGTTTGGAATAAGTTTTGACTAAAAAACAGTTGTGAGTAGCATTATAATCACTAGTGACATAAGTACTTTACACCTTCTAAGGATGTCGTAAATAATAATAATAATAATAATAATAATAATAATAATAATGAAATGGCACTTGACAAGTAAAACAAAAGTGAATGGAAATATTTGGATCATATCTTTGGCTCCAGTGCAGATGCTGCTGTGAGATTTCTTCCACACAGGTAAGCAAATAAATCTTGGAGGTTGTATTGGGCGAACAGCCATTTGACTGAGGCACAGTGTAAAACCCCACAGGAAGAGAAGAGAAATATTTGTATTTGGAATTAAGCTTCACTGCACATTACAGTGAGTGCAGCTGAAGATTGTGCATGTAACATAGACAAGGAAACCATGATAACACAATCCTTCAGGAGGTCTATGAGCACTGTAACAGTCAGTGAGTGTCAGAGTTTATTCTTTATTTTCTGTTATTTTTCTATTAGTTATTCATCAATTGGGGCAGATAATTGGTCGCTGCCTTTCTTTCAGTTGGCTTTACTGAAAGATAGAATTAATTCAAGTAATGCCACAATGTCTGCAACATTAATGGTGCACTCACACCACAGAATAGTCTATAATATATAAGGATTAACTGAATTTCAAAGGACCCTATAGCGTGTCCTTGGAAATGTTTTCTAGGCGCTAAGATACAGTATTGGTTCTACATACTGGCGTATGGATGTTGTATGTAATGCTAGTATAACTGGACTCCATGTTAACTGGCATGAAAACATAAATACATTTGTTAATATTTAAACGAGAGTGACAGTCGTAGCACCTGCCAAGGTCTGACACACACACACACACACAGGGAATAAATGGCATGACCCTAACTAAGCCTAAAACATGTCTTCACCTTAAAATGCAATCATTTATGTTATGGGGATTTGAAATTTGTCCCTATAATGTGACTGTGGAAACAGATTTCGGTCCCCACAACATAAGGAATACCAAGGACACACACACACACACATACCCATGATAAACATCTGATTATAGCACTTCTATAATCCTATTAACCCCGCATAGACTTGTTGTCCTGTACATTTCTATGTTTCTCCGGCTGCACTGTTTGCATGTTTTTAATAATAATACAATGTTTTGTATAGTTAAAACTTTCACTGTTAGGGACAATTGTGTTTTGGCTGACGACTAAGTAACAGTGAGGGTATTAAGTGTTTTCTGTAATCATCAGTTGTGTCAGTGCTGCTGACTGAATGTGCAGATTAGAGAATACAGGCAGAGCCGGGGCACTAATGCTGATGGAGGAGGAGGAGGAGGAGGAGGAGGGACGATGGAGGGTGTAAAGCTCCAGAAACATATGAAGTGTACCATACTGTAGCGTGGAATCGACCCGCTGAATGTGGTAAGACTGGGACATTGTGTGTGTGAGGCATTTAGTATTATGAAGCCCATAATGTATCTACACATCATATATATATATATATATATATATATATATATATATATGTGTGTGTGCACTCCAACCATGGTCTGAAAGCACTGTTGTAGGCCATTATAACTAATGTGCCATGTTTTAACGATGCCTTAGGTTGACTGTTATGACTAATGTGAAACACATGTGTGCAGTAGCTGTGATTTTCTTCAGCCTGTAGCTGTGGACTATTTCATATTTGACAAAAGGACAAATCCATAATATGGCCACAACTGTATAATGCAGGAGTGTCAAACATACGGCTCGCAGGCCAGAACTGGACGATCCAATCCGGCCCACAGGATGAATCTGTGAACATTTCTTATAATAATAATAATAATAATGTGAAATACTACATTTAAAAAAAAAATAAAAAATTACACTGACTTCACTGAACAATGTTATGAAAATACTGGCCTGTGTTTCTTGAGATTTGCTGCTTTGAACCAAACAAGTTGCACAGACAGTTTGAAAAGTCCATTTGTCCAGATGTCTCCTGTGAAACCCACTCTGGTGCAGCTTTGAGAAACATGGGCTGATGCAGGTCAGGTGATGTCAGTCATTAGTGATATTCATTTTGAACCTGATACCGGCAGTGAGTGATAATGGCTGTGTGTATTAGATGGACTCTTTAAAGTGAGCATTACATATTGATGGAGTGATGATGTTTAAACGTAAGCTGTCAGGGTGTCATCATGGTATGATCCTGCACTGACACACACTAAAAGGGATGGACTTCCTGGCAATAACCATGAGGATGTACTTAAAAAGGTCACTATGGCCTCATCCATATCACTTAGTGAACATGCATTTTAACAGAGTGATGTCTGAACTGGTAAGAGCCTAATTTCTAACTTTTTCTCGAATTCCCCATTGAAGTTTCCTCATCCAAGCAAAACCTGCTCATATAAAAGGACAAACTACAAAGATGTGAGAGTGTGAAGTGTGGTGAAGAATCACTTTAAATTATTTTGGTGGAAGCGGTGTCTGGCCTTGAATTAAAAGCCTTCTTTCCACAATAAAAAAAAACACACACCCTCCAGCTAACATCTCACCTTTAACTGTAAAGAAAATGAATTCACTACTGGGAAAATGACTCTGCAGTAGATGGTATGGTTTTATCAGATCTGGCTCTAGGGCAGTAATATAAATGTGACAACTGGATAAAGCCAGTAATTACGTATTACCTTATTTGACATTCTAGTCTAGACTATATAGTTTACTATATAAATATATATATATACCAGTATTAGCTAAAAGACCTCTGGTTCACACCCTGTTTGTTGATGTAGGATGTACTAGACAAGCTGCACATGAAGTCACTAAGTTCATCTGAAAAAAAGAGAAAAGTTTTGCAGATTACATAGTGGAGCATTGATGTGGACACACACACACGCACACATGCACACACACTGGGATTTAGCTGTCATACATATGCGAGTCAAGAGTTGCACCTGACGTAAGAGGTGTGCAACTAATCCCTGCTTGTAACGTCACATGACCACTCAAGTTAGCTGCTCAGGACAAAATGACACCTGGGTCGTAGATACAGGAAAATGCCCACAGCAGAGATTATTTTGATTACATAAGAAAAGGTGGATTACTGTATCATGTCACAGTTTAGGACCCTTCTCCTTATGTTCTGCCTTGTTCTTGTATAACAATGTTACAGTACAGTTTCAACATGATGGAAGAGAATATTTTGAAGATGAAAGTACTTCTAAAGGTTACCAAAATGTTACAGGATCCCAATATATCATTACAGAACATGTAGATCCTCCCCAGCCTGTAGAGAAACATAAAATTTAGCATGACCACATTCTGTAAAGAGCAGGCCATTAAGTTTTGGCCAAACGGCAGCTCACTGACTGCCGTTTGGCTTCTGTAAATCTGCAGGGCGGCAGGTCTGTCATTATGTGAGCGGGGCTTTGGGTGTGTCTGGGAGGCAGCCAGCCAGGAACTGGAAACCAGGCCACAGCAGCAGAAACATCTGGCCCCCCCCCCCCCAGACTTCAGTGTGAGAACGCACCGCCCCCTGCTGTGCACCAGTAATACTGCAAGCTGCTTTCCTGCCTTCTTACAGTAAGTGTAGGCTACTCCTGTACACACTTCAGCATAGTCTGAACACCTGTTTCAGTGTGGGAACAACAGCTACAAACTCTTCTAGGACAGAATTGTGGTACGTTTACTCTATCATAAAAAATGAAGCCAAATAGAGTGGACTTTATGATCCGTTGTTACTCCCTCTGGTGGAGGAAATTGGAATGTTTCACTTTAACGTTTAAAGTTAATCCACAAATGATGATGCACTGTGTGTGTAAAGTGTATCTTATGACAAACCTTGCTTAACAGTTTGTTGACGGGCTGTGTGTACAAAGGTAGTAAGTGATCAATTAATAGTAGTAAAGTTGTTGTTGTTAAAGTTATTATTATTATAATAATATCATCATTATTATAATAATCATGTAATCACATGATTTCTGTTCATATATTACTGTACAATTAAGAACATGGTGGTTGATGTTGAACTGGTAAAGTCATCACTTTGCTTAAATATATAGTTGTGTATATTGTTTATAATGTGCGTTCATGTTGCTATACACTTTAAATCCCCTTTGAATGGATTTCAGCATCCCATTTACCACCCACCATTACGCAAATTTTAAAATGTGGGAAAATAAAGAACCATTTCAAGTGCAAAGTTGATTTTATTTTTCATATCATTACATATTATCATTATACATTGGAAACATCTGTAACATTATGTGTAAGCTATGCACAATGCATGATTAAGCTTTTTTCCAGTAGACATTGGTAACATTGGTTAATCCATGTTACTGTTGTTTACTTTCTTGATTGTTTTCTGCTTAGCAATTTCCGTGTGTCATAGAAACGTGGCTAACAGGGGGACACAGCCACGCGGCACAGCACAGCGGCCTCAGATCAGAATTGGGCATCATATGCCAGCAGATACCCATCGTTGTACATGTAGAGCTGCCTGTTGGTGGGGTTGTAACTCAGACTGGCCATTCCTTTAGCGACCTTCTCCAGTGGCAGTGCTAGTGAGTTATCCTCTTTGCCTGTTGCTGTGTCAAAGGCATAGAAAACCTCCTCACGGTATAAGTCCACATACCGAGTGGCATACAGCACACCACACACCATGAAAGCATTGCTCGCCGCCTTCTTGAATAGTCTCGTCTCCCACGTCTGTGTGACATTGAGTGTTTCGCTTTCACTGTCCCACTCTAGCCCGCTCACCACTAGATTACCATGGTTACCAACAGTGGCATAGATGGCCCATAGTCCTTTCTCGTCTACTCCTATGTCTATATCACTGTTGGCACGGCACTCATAGTAACAGTAAGGGAACTTATTGTTGAAACCCACTTCGGTGCCTGGAAGTCTTACCCGTTTGACATGACTGGTTTTCAGATCGTAGCGGCACACATCCGGAGAACGGTAGCAGTTGTAGTAGAAGCCTTCACCGTATAGGACACCACTGGGACCCTCAATAGAGTTGGCATGGGTGTGCGATGGAGCAAAGGTAAAATCTTTGTGGTTGGCAGAGGCCATGAAGTCGTCGTAGTCTTTGTAGGTGCGGAGAGTATTTCCCCAGATGTGGGTGCTGACCAGAGGTTGGACCCAATAGCTGGTCGTGTACTCCTCGCTGTCCCTCTGGGCCTGTTTGCCCCATGAGCCCGAGATGTAGGACTTACCATAGGGACTTATCTTGGTCATGACAGGACTGCTGACATTGGAGAGCAGACCCTTGTAGCAGTAACTACCTTGGCCTGGAAACAGACAGAGATGAGAAATGTCTGAAATAAGTAAGTAAGTACATAAATGTCTAGATAGACTCTTAAAACTGAAATTGAAACTGAAGTTGCTTTAGTGATAATACACTGACACTCTTTTGAGCAGTAATGAAAAGAAGAATGTAATACTTCTCTTATCTGAAATCACAAACTCTCTTCTGCTTTCATAAACAAGTCAAACCATTTGTAAAAAATAAAAAATTCCGGTTCAGTTGAGTTTGTGGTGTTGAGACTTTGCCTAAGATAGCAGAACTCTCCAGTTGTCACTCCCTATATTCACAGGATTGTAGCGTTCTAAAAGCCACAGAAAACATGCAGTGTGATTTTGAAGTTACAGTACAATTAGTGGCACAGGGAGCTATAAATCTCAAAGAAAAGTTTGTCTTTGAGATTTGCCTCTCTCAGCTCTAGGACCGAGGCAATCGACATTTGCTGCATATAACACAATCGCACCAACACACACTCACACTTACCGCTGAAATCTTTGGGGATGGACTTGCAGGACTCGGCGGTGTTCTTCAGGTTGCGCAGTTTCTCTTTCACAGATTTCATGTTAACTGTGTCTGTCGTTGTCATCCTTCGCACCTTGACACTCAGTTTACTCACCTAACACACACAAACCAGACAGTATGTAGTAGTCAGTTATTGTTCTGCATGTTCTCTTGTGCATGTGTTTTCCCTGCTAATCAACATAATTCAGCATTCTTCTTTGCTGTATGCTATGTCTTCTTCTTTGCAGTACCTCTTTAGAGAGTTTTTGTGTTTCGGCGCTGTTCAGCTGGCTGTGGATGGCACTGACGTCTGTCTCCAGCTGGCTGAGCTCCTGTCCCAGCAGACGCAGAGACAAGTCTGAGTACAGGCCCTGGTAGTGCAGGTACTGGAAAGGTTCCAGCTGACCACTCACATTGTGAATCAGAGCCTTGACCTGAGGGAGACGCTGAAGGGACAAATTGACCTGCAAGGAAACCATGTTAAGAGGAATAGAAATGTAACGTTACACTCAGTTCTATACTGAAGGCGGAATCTTGTGAAAATGATCTAATGACAGCACAGCAGAGTAAAATGACGGTCAGATCTTTTACCTGCTCTTGCAGCTTGTCCAAAGATCCTTCACATGTTAGAACAGTCTGCAGTGCAACCTCATACTTGGCAGCAGGGAACACCCACAGGTTGGGGTTTACCTCACACAGGCATGAGCCATTTTCTCTATTACCCCACACCTGCAGAGCCTGGCCATCATCCTGCACTCGACATAATAAAAAAGAAGAATATTAATATAATATGATATAAATAAATGCAACAACAAAAACAGCCAAACAAAAACAACAAAGACAAAAGGACAAACTCGATGTATTGATAACTCACGGTGAGTGACAGCAGCACGAGGGACAGCAGCAGCAGCAGCATCATGTTTAGAGCTGGAGAAATGATGACAAGATGGACAGAACAGAAGCTGTTTGTTCTGTAAAGACCGGCGATCTTCTTCTTTCTCTTACATGCAATCACAACTACACACCTTTTGCTGACACTGCCTCAAAATCCTGAATGTGGATATAAAAATTGTTTCACAAAAAAAGTTTCCCAACCATTAACCCTCAGCCCTTTTTGTGCAATGGTTATTTCCCCTTTCGGATCTCCCCAGAGTCAGTTCCTCTTTTACAAAGCTTAACAACTGATTTTGTAAGTTACTGGATATAAATAATACGGCAGGATTTGATAGTAATATTAGTAATTTAGTGATCATCTCTGGGTTATTACAAGTGAGGCTGAACACTGGTGCACATAATTAGGGGGTGCGACAAATTGCAATATAAAACTGAAATACTTGAGTTTTCGTCCTTAAAGCTGCATGCAGTGCATAACCTTTGGTGATGTCTAGTGTTGTTGATGTCATAATTCTGCCTCTAATTAGTCTTCATGAACAGAAACGATAACATGTACACGTAACATTATGTGTTACGTGTACACGCCGCGTTCTCCATCTGAAAACAGGCTCTGTCAAGCAATACTATCAGACCTGACTGAGGGAGCGTTTGCATGTATACAATGGCAGTGCAGTGGCGGGTGGGACTAAAAAACCTTTATCCTGTCAAACTACTGTCAAACGACCAGGTTTTTTGAGCAGTCACATTCAAAAGTAAAACTTTGAATGGGCACTTCTTTGTTTTATTGCCACGTGTTTCTGTTCCTAATAAAAGTAATCACTTCCTGTGTGTGGTATAGGACTGATGCTGTGCAACACATGATCTTAACACTGCTACTGAGAGATACAGAGAGAGTTGTGTTTGTGTGGAGCTGATGGAGTTAATCAACAAAGTCATCTGGCAACGGTTTACAGGTGACTGACATTTGTGCATATTTAAAAGTTGCACACAACAGTTTTAAGGCATGAATAAGTAGTTTGTAAAATGACAAGTGATTGATAATTGATTTATATTTAAGCAAGGGATTAATGAAACATTTTTGACTCTGATTTTAATTGACCAACCACAGGGGCAAGAGTCACCAAAACAATCATAATTGTAGTAATCCATTCAAAAATAGGTATCTGGCACTTCTATTTATTGGTCCGTAATTACATTACCTTTCATTTTTTTTGTTAAAGAAAAAGATAGGTAAAGCAACTTAGCAACTTTAAATTCCAACTTTGAATTTACACAATTTGTGTTGGAGTTAAGGTTGTTGTTAGAGTTAAAAGAATAAAGTCTAAGTTTGCATTGGTACATCTCTTTTGTTGCTTATCTGTCATGTTAACAGATTCCACAACTGTTACAGGACATGGAATCAAAAGCTCACAACCTCTTTGCATCCAACCCATCTGCAGGTCTATCATGGATAGTTAAAGTCTGATATGGTCTCAGGACACAACATTTCTGCATTTACTTAAGTTACCATTAAAAGAGCTAAGTTGGCACATCGAATGTCATGTAAAAGGAAACATGATTTGTCTCTTCAGGCAAAAACAACAAACCTCAGAATTTCACAATGTATTAATTTCCAACATCTTAAGATGTGGAATTTCCTTTTGAGAACTATTCTGTCACTAGTCACTTCCACTTACTCAATACTTTTTGGCATGCAATCCTAAATTAACAAACCAAGGGGACATATTTCTTAAAAGTTTCTTTCCTGTCAGCATGTTGCACTGACCACAGGGATTTGCAAACCAAAATAAATTTAAATCAGTTCGGTTGTTAGATGTTTCAGTAAATATAGAAGATCTATAAAGATCTATAATAGTATCTATTAAAGATCAGACACGTTTTTATTTACTTTCATACCCCTTAAATTGCAAATGTGTACACACTCCCCTTGCGCACATCCTTTTTTAATGTAAGCTATCTTATCTATCAATCTTTTTGCTTTGCACTGAACATTTACACACATACTGTAAATACTGCATAATATTCATCATTTGAATGGAAAATTGCATAAAATGTTAATATGGTAGCCCTCCATTATCTCAGTCTCAAAAAGGTTGGTGACCCCTATTCTGCACCATAGATTAAACTGATGTACACAACTTATACATTAAAGCACATGTGTCAAACTGGTGGCCCGGGGGCCACATGTGGCCCTCCAATCGATTTCATGCAGCCCGCCCACCACTGTGCAAGGTGATGGAATAGAGACAGAATATAAGACTAAATGTATAATAGTATAATAGTAATAAGCAATGTAATCATTGCTTTATTAAATGTACTACACTCAACATGAAATTACATATATTTAAGCTGTATTTAATCGCAATTATCCTCGTCATTATTTGCTAAATTTTCAATTTAATTGTCCTTTTTTGTGCATCATAAATATGTTTTTATTGTGAATCATTTTATATCAAAACAAGCACTTCTGCAATTCTGTCTAATATCATAATGAATAATCTTATATTGCCCACCAGCTACTAAATAGTTGTTTTTTCCACTTTTTTTCCTCTATGTCGGCCCCTGCTTGACCAGACTATATGCTCATTGGCCCATAGGTCATTTGAGTTAGACACCCCTGCTTTAAAGGATACATTTGATAATATTAATTCTGTTGAATTTATTGTGAGTAACTTCTTCTTTAGATGTTAAATGGCGTGAACTTGTTCTTCTTTCAAATTGAGTACTTTTCCCTTCATTAGGTTACACAATACTGTTTTTAAAATCCAAACCGCAAGAAGGAAGCAAGGCACTGTGACTCATCACACGTTCAAATCAAGCACAGTCCCTCACATGCAGAAGTTGTGGGATCGTTCACAGACTGCAGTCAAATTCAATCCGTGCTCAGTCGAGCCGCTGTCTTTCGCCCCACCACGATGCTGTATGTGATTGTTCCACTGTGGGCTCTGCTCACCGTTTCCCTGCAGGTAAGAAAACACAGTCATTACAAGTATCATTTATCCTTTGAGTACCTGACATTGCCCATGTGAAATGTTGATACTGTGCATTCACATTTGGTATTCAGTGTTTAATATTCTTGTTTTCAGACAGCTTCATCAGCTCGGTGTTCGTGTGAGTTGATTAACTCTCAGAAGCTGTTCCCTCATGACAAACTCAGCAGAGTGGAGAGTGATGCGTCAGAATGCAACGGCAAGATCACCAAAGAGAAGGTAATAAGTCATGTTATTTGGAGAACTGGTCCTCCCTTGTTAGGTGTAAATCTGACTCAGACTAGACTAGTGTGCAGTCATGCTAATGGAGCCTTCCCTTCCTTGATGCAGTCTCTGGAGCTGGACAGTCTGCTGCTGGGCTTGGACAGACGTCTGCCTCAGCTGCTGGAGGATGTGTCAATGCTGACGAAGGAGGATGACGGAGGCATTTATGGAGTTCTCAGCCTGCAAGTGATCGAGAACGAAATGAAGGATATCAATCAGCTCATTGACAAGCTCAACAGCACCACCGTGGGACACCAACAACTCACCAGTGCCACAGCTAAACAGGTACATTTCTGACCAAGAGGTTAAGAGGTAAAGCACACTGTTCACTAACCAGAAGGTCAGTGGTTTGATTTCCAGTCAGCCTGTGTTTGTGTTGGTGTTATGAGCGGGTTGAATAAGCCTGTGTGTCAGTGTAATTTACATATTTTTGTGTGTGTGTTTCTTCAGTGGACAGAAAAATATTGTTGTTGTTTTGTTGTCTCTCAGCTGGAGGACTTGAAAGCTGAGATGGGGGCCCTGGAACTGTACGACACTATGCAGGTGGTGAAGAAACAACAGTCCAACCAGCGCCTGCGGAGAGATCTGGACAAGTGCAAAAATGAAATTCACCCCGTTATTCAACCCACTCAGCCTCAACAGGGTGAGTCTCAAAATCACATCGAAGTGATGCACATAAGTAATAGTGAGCATCTTTTCTGTGACGGAACACAATTGTTCAGACTGTTAATGATCCACTTTTTAGGTGAAAAAGGCTTCAATCTTAACACTGAAGCATGTTAAGATTTGATTTTAATTTTGTTTTACCGTCAGTGAAAACAACCACAAAAAAAAGGTTGTGTAAGAATTTCTCTTTATACATAACATAAACTGCTTTTCTTCTTCTTTCTAGTATTGTACTTCAGGTAATACCACATAATCATATAAGCACAAATTCCATTCAGGTAACTGTCCACATGGTGAGTTTGTGAACATCACTGGGCCCAGAGTGAACACAGCAGGAGAGTATCCTGGCTCCTACAAGTATGGAGCTTGGGGTCGGGATCCCAAACCGGAGGTGGGGAAAGAGAAGTGGTACTGGCTGGTCATGTTGACCTCCGGCAACAAACACTCCAACTACGTCCGTCTCTACTCCAGCCTGAGCTCTCTCATCGTTGGGGTGAGTGTCCCAGGTAAGAAAATACGAAAATGTACGACATTTCAGTCCAGTGGAGTCTTTTAATTGACAGGGCCTTGATTGAAAGTTCCAGTGTAACTTTGGTTACATTGTTTGATGTTACAGAAATGTAATATACTGCCATAACTAATTGTTTGTATGCGTACAATCACTTTTAAATAAAAAAAAAATATTGTTCTTTGTAAACTTAGAATAAGCCTGTTGTATATACAATAGCTTTGCTTTGCACCACCATGTTCTGCAGTCTCACCATTAGGTATCACTGATTCCTAAATTAGTAAATAAATTAAGGGTGTAAAAAACATTGTGCAAAGACTTTCAATTGACCCCTGCATCTTTTCAACGACAGAAACAAGAGCACAAGTTGTGACACTGATTGGAAAACAACTCTTGTTTCCTCTTTTTCCAGGAAATATCTTGATTCATTCTTCCAACCCGACCACCAACACCATCCAGGGGCCAAATATTGTTCTGTATGGAGGAGCGTTGTACTACAACTGTTACAACAGAGACGCTGTATGTCGATTCAACCTCACCAGTAAAGCGGTGACCAGCTTACAACTGCCCAAAGGCACCAGGTGCACTGCTTATTTTTGCCTTTCAGTTCAATCATTGCTGGACAGAGCTGATGTTTTGCTGATAACAGAGCAACTATGTCCAAATGTTGACCAATTGTTCTGTAAAATATTGTACTTAGTGTTTAATTATAAAGTATAAAATAGCTTTTATTTACAATGCATACATAAGGTTAGCATTAAACATCACACCAGAATACAATAATTGATAAGTAGAAAAAAATACTTGAATTTTACACTAAACATACATTAACACAGCATGTACTCCAACATATAAAGATAACTCACCCAATATCCTTTTATTGTGTCTCTTTCATCAGATTTAACTCAAAATCAAACTTCTGCCAAATTGATGAATGCTACCCCTTCACCGACCTGGACCTGGCAACAGACGAGTCGGGCGTGTGGGTGATCTACACCACCACACAGGACTTTGGCAACCTCGTGTTGTCAAAGGTGGACGACGGGGAGGAGCCGACACTCGGCCAAACCTGGCGCACCTCTCTCTACAAGATGGGTGTGACCAACACTTTCATGGCCTGCGGCGTGCTCTACGCTACACGGTACGTAGACAAAGAAACGGAAGAGATCTTCTATTCCTTTGACACCGTGACAGGGGTTGAGAAGTTCGACGTTGGAATCTTCATCAAGAAAATGTCTCCCAACATTTATTCGCTGAACTACAGCCCTGTGGACCAGATGCTACATGCCTACTGTGACTCCAACATGGTCTCCTATAAGGTTTTGTTTGAGTAAATGAACCATATATTTGACATCATTCTAGATTTTGGCTTGCACAAACAAATAAATGCTTGAGAGAGGCTGTGAAATTACTTACTATTACACAATGCATTTGAATTTAAAATGTGATTTAAAATGTTCTGCTAATTTCTTTTCTCTTCTCTGAATGAAGTTGGTTGTACTTGCTGTTCTGTGATTTGTGGAATATAAAATATGCTAGAATTATCCTTAAAGACATTTTATGATTAGTTTTTCTTATTGATCTATAAACACTTGTCTCATTGACAGATGTATACTTTATACCCAAACTACATAAAGTAGTAAATGTCTATCCATCATCACAAAATATCTTAATTGCACCAATTCAACAAAACTGTGCAAACAATTTGGTTATCATTTGCACATATCTGTACCTATAACTTTTCCCAGAAATGGCCACTTTGCTCAACTCTAAATATTTTAAAGAGAAAGAAACTCCTTAGTAAAGACACTTCTACACTTCATATCCTGGTAAACTGGTCACTCAAAAAAAATGATGCCATAAATGTTAGATAATGCAAATTAAATATTTAGCTGTAATAGCTATGAATTTGAGATTGCTATGTACAGTTTACCAGTTCCTCTGGTTGTGATCCAAATGGCATTTTGGACTTGGAGAGTTGGAAGATTTGATGAGTCACATCAAAAAAAACACTGTTCAATCTCATGCCCTGCAGTTCTCTGCTGAGTCTTTTATTCAGCTACTTACTGGGTGTACATGGGGTAATTATTCTGATTATTACAGGAAATGATGTTCAGAGGACATTAAGATGATATGCAAACTAATATAGTAATACAGGGATTCTACGGACAGCCTTCTCAATGCATTTTATATTAAATCAATTTTAAATTGCCTTCTTATTTTAAGATTGTGCCTAAAAATAGATTGTAATTGTGTACTGCAATTGCCCGTCTCAGCTGATGCTGCCTGCTGGTTCCCGTAACTTACATGAATGTATTGTGGTAACATAATTGCATTTTTAAAAAATAGATAACTGTGACAATATCCAGAAATACTTGTTGTCAAAACAATAAACTCAAACGCAGGGTAGAAGACGTTCTTGTACGTTCTTAAGAGAGCTTGCATTTAAACTGTGTGGTGACACAACCACATTTAGTTTGCGTACAGAGTGTCTGTTCTCACCTGTTGTGTTACTGGAGGTTCACACTGCAGTTCCTTGTTGCTCCCTTTGATTAGATCATAGGAAACAGAATTAGTGACGTATTCAGTTCATGCTCGAAATGCATCACAGCTTAGTATACGCAGGGTCTAAGAAACAGGAACTGGTTCCCCAACAATACAATACAAACCATGTAGATCAGACAGAACGTATAACACCAATTATAAAAGTGTTTCTTTTTACTTACTGTTGAAGATGTATTAAGAAGACTCTGCAACAATGATGATCCATTAATGTTGTTTTATTTTACCAATTTGTAGATATTCAGAAAGTTTTTCACAGTGGTGTGCAAAGACATTTGGGAGGGCAGGGGCAAAGATTAAAAGGGCACCTAGTGCACAAAGATGAAGGAGGCACCACAAGAATATAACCTCCCACATTCTCACACACCTGTGTATACCACTATCTATCACAGTGTTGTGGACATTTTCTGTACAGCACTGAGTATCATTTTCTCTAAGGACACTCTTTGGGACGCTGTCATGTAGGGGGCGATTGCCCCGCCTGTGCACGCCAATGGTCTTTCAGGTTGTAAAGTTGGCACTGATGAGGGAAGTAATGGAAATGTGGCTTAGCCTGTTTCTGCATGTTGTAAACAGTCAGCTATAGTAGCATTTGCAGCTGCACTGCATCACTGGTTTGGATGCTCCCCACAGCAGATTTGTTTTAGCCTGGCGCGTACATTTTCATGTACACATGTAGGCAGATCCAATCATAGTAACACAAGGGTTCACATTAGTCTTGCGCTCTATTGATGCAGACTCAATATTGTATTCCATTCCAATACAGGGGATTTCTTGCCAGGAGTTTGCCCTCTTTTATATCTCCTTTTATTATTTGCGCGATGGTTGTACATGTGTGGGTACAAACCTTGACCTTCAAGCATCACCTCAAGCTTGCCTCCATGGTTACTGTGGAAAGTGGATGTAGTACAGGTAGCATGCAAAGTCAGAGGGTAGAGTCTACACAGTCAGAAAATGCTTGTGTACGTCCGCTGCAAAATGTCTGCATAAACTGCCACGGACATGGATAAATGAGGACATTTACATCTAACAAACCATAACGGACTTCTGCAGACATGCAAATGTGCTAATGCTGCATATAAGCTTCAAATCGGGATAAGGAAAAACAAAAACAACAACCACAACTGTCAGGTACAGCAGGAGTGTAGCACAAGGCACTTTTTTCACTCAGATAATATGTTTTTATTTGGGGTTTGAATGCTCCATGGGTCCAGCGATGGTATTGCTTTAAATAGTTATAAAAATCATTTTATGCTTTAAGCAATACTCACTGGTGACACACTGGTGCTATGATCGACACAGTGGACTTAAGGCCCTGGTATACTTTCGAATTTCGAGTCGCACATTGGGGACCCTGGTATACTCACACATCAGGGTCCTGTAGTATCTCACTATACCATCGAGGTGGCGGTACACGTCTGGACGTAGGGAATAGGACGCATTCCTACCAAAGAAAAGAACGATGCTACAGCTCCCTCGGATATACTGGTTCGAGCGGCTCACAGCTGAAACGCCTGTTGGGCAGGGGAGTCAGGGTGTCAGCTGGTTCGAGGGTCGCCAGGTCGAAGCTCGGAAGACTATCCTTGGGGACTACTTCTTCTGTTGTCGAATATCTTTTTTCTGCATGGTGAGCATGTTGCGCGTTGATGACGCAATTCGCATCATGCTCACAGTGTGCGGAGGTATACCAGGGCCTTTACAGCAAGAACATTCTTAGTCCAGATAATCTCACCATTCACTGGCTCTTGTGTGGTTACAAATTATCCTCTGGGAGCAACAGCCAATATTTTTCGGGGCTTCCAGTATATGATAGTGGATGACTTTGGTTCACCGCATACCATTTTGAATTCCAACTGGCAACGTGAGAAAAAATATTGCCACGTATAACTGGATTTTCACAACTAGCACATTTTTGGGCTAATATGCTATAGATGATGCCTGACAGATGTCAGTCCATCTTTTGCTCTCCATGCAAAAAAGAAACTCAAAAATGCTTGGTCAAACAAACTAGACACAGAAACCAGAACGCCTTTGGATCCCAAAATCCTCACCAACAGACTTTGTATGTTCAAATGCAGGATCTGTATACTGAGATAAGAATCCAGGTTGTTCAAACCAGGATTCAAAGTTTCCAGGTTTTCCTCATGAAGAATAATTGGTGAGTGTCTAAATATACCTGTAAGTGTGAATGGTTGTCTGTCTCTATGTTCTCTCTTTTTGTTTTCTCTTTTGTTACTTTCTTGGCGTCATGTTCCTAAATGTACACCACTAGTATGTTATCTAGCACTGTTTAAAATTAACGTTTTGAATAAAACCCTGAATACACACATTCAAAGATTCCCATACACAGTCACAAATCTGACAACACATGTAGAGATCTTTGTACACGTTCACAAATGTGTGCACATGTACAGGTCGCTGTACAGTTTTGCTGCGCTCCACACACATTTGGCCCAACATTTACTTTCCTCATGCATTGTCAACCAGCTGCTCTCCCAGTTGTTGGAATGTTCCGAACAAGAACAAAATCACAGAGTTTAACTTGGCCTGAGCAAGCAGGCTGCTAGCAAGCTAAGACTTGCTCACCAAGAGTGAACCAAAAAAAAAATCACTGTCAAAAGCATCAGAAGCTCTTGGTGCTGTTGGTGTGCGGAGAAGAGCGCGGGTGAGCTGTTGTGTAATTGTTGTTGTTGTTGCTCCTGCTGCAGAAAGCGGGGCCTCCTGCTGAGACTCTGCTCTCAAGGATATGGCTCTTGACTCGCTCCTCTTTCATGAACAGTTCTACCAATAGAATCTTCTCCTTGTGGATCTGGAGGCTGATGTTTTTCGGGATGTCTGGGATTAGCCAGTCTACAACGTCATTCATCAGCAACACAACGTTCTGGTACAGATAAATGAAAGAGAGTCGTGTTTATTTTTCCCAATACGTGAAATTACAGCTAAAGTCCAGTTTTAAAATGGCATTATTCCCCTATAGGCAAAACACAGTATGTGTTAGATGTAGCAGAATACGTTTGACTGAGACTTGATAGGCACATGAATGTTTTAGCTGCATACTAACACACATGAAAACGCTCATCACATGACCATTCACATACAGTAGATTGGGCAACAGTGGCAGTTGCTGGTCTTTTAAACAGGGGAAGCTCATTTCAGGCCCAGTTATTTATACATACATTTTGCAAACAAACAACTAGAACAAGAAAACACGATAATTATGTAGGACTGAAATGCTGTAATAATATTTTTATTTACAGTGTATACTGCATGAAAATGGTCTATATCGCTGAGCAAATGACACACAAACAACCAGCTATTTGTCCTCAGACTTCCTTCACAAAATCCACACAGGACTAAAGGTAGAAAAGGCTCTGCGGTCATGTATGTTTCTCCAACACTGTCGATCAAAAACTGTTCCACCTTTCAGACAGTTCCTACAATCATCATGCAGAAACTGGGCTTCATTGACTCCCAGCTAAGCTCAGCTTCCCTTTAAGTGACGTTTTTGCCACATTTGTCTAATCACCGTTGAGCTTGCCGCAGAAAAACCAAAACTATTTTGTGTCGTCCCATAGAGAACAGTTGAAGCTAAGTTTCAAGTGGTTTTAATGCAGAGGCTGCTACGGGAATACAAAAATCATGTTAGTCATTATAAATAGCTGATTCTGAACAAACTAGTGACACATTCTTCTAATCGTGTTCTAGCGCAAGTTTAGAATTGAAATGTAAATGCACACAGCACATATGTGACGACATTGTAGAGGAAGCTTGCTGTCTTAGAGCAATCGCCACTGTTGGGCATGTATGTGAGTGTGGTTGCTTAGTTGCAAAAAAATACAATTTGTGAGGAAGAGCAAAGACAAAAAGTAAAACAAGGGACGAGGTGGAACTACTACTGACAGTCCTTACTGTTTCAGTGATTACATTCACAGCAGACTAAATACAAAGTAGTATATATGACAGTAGCAGTATTGTTGCTCACATAATAACAATAATAATAATAATAATAATAATAAAGAAATCTCTATGATGTATCACCTCACCTGGAAAACAATGACAAAGGCCAGTCGCACAGCCAGCACTGTCCAGAACTCCTTGGAGATTTCATACGGAGTCACTGACCAAGGAGGCTCTCTGTAGTCCTTATACCTTGGAGATAAAATTACGTATTTAGTTACATAAGGAGTTGGGCCAAACTAACATCTATGGTCTTATTAAAAGCTACAAAAGTACCTGACTGCAGTGAGAGGTTCAAGATGCAAATATTTGTTTCCATGTCCATTTATTTATTGTATTATTTACAGCAATAAAACATCAAAAGTAGATTGTCTTTTGTAGTCTTTTTGTGATATTTAAAATGTTTACTGTGAACTGATTACTCACCTGCAAATCTCAACGGGATATCCAAGGTACAATGGCTCCATGGGTTCTTTACCATCCTGGAAGTGGCTGACATTAAAATAGGACATTGTGTGGTTCACAAATCCATGCATGGAGCCATCTGGGCTGTACATGTACTGGTAGACCATGCGCGGTATGAAGTCTGAGGTGAAGGAGATGACAAAGGCCTAGGAAATAGTTGTTGGAGACAAAGTGGTAGGGTGGGGGATTATTCTTCTATTCTAATATTCCATTTTGATCAATCAGTCTAACCCCTATTAAATTGTGGAATCATCAGATTAATGGTAACTATTTATATTAGTATAAATCAATACATTCATGTGTTACTTACATTGATGATGACAGCCACCTTTGCTACTCCTCTCAGTATGTCGTACCATATTCCTGTAGACATAACAATAATGCATCAACTACTGAATATCATCTATATATCTTTACTTTATTTCTATTAGAGCTGAAACAATTACTCAATTAATCGATAATTAATCGATTACTAAATTAATCGTCAACTGTTTTGATACTTGATTAATCGGTTTGAAGCTTTTTTCATTATTAAAACAAGATTTATGATTATTTTAAGTTAATATTTTCTTGATTTCTTTGCTCCAGATAACAAAGAATTCATAAAAACAGAATCATTTTGGTTCGTGGACAAAACAAGACATTCGAGAACATAATCATATCCAGGTTTGACAAACAGTGATCTATGTTTTTTTAACGTTTTCTGACATTTTATGGACCAAACGATTGCTCAAAAAAAAATCGAGAAAATAACCCACAGATTAATCAATTACGAAAATAAGCGTTACTTGCAGCTCTAATTTCTAGAATTGGTTTCCAAAGTACAATCAGATTTATTGAAAGCCATCAATAAATAAAAGGTAATAAATACAAAAAAAAATAAACATCACAAGCCAGAGATACATACACCGCTGAAAACTATACATTATTGAGCAAAATTGCAAAGAAAGTGCAGCCTGCTTTTCAGAATTACAGACCCTGGCTTTAACTTGCAAGTAAACAGGATATCAGCAGTAGGAACATCTCATCAAGATTTTAATGTATTTCTTTAGTCACAGCTACATTTTTTTCTTTTTTTTAATGACGGCTGCAGTATGTTGATTGCAACCCACCAATGTCTTTGGCTCGTGCTGCCACTGGTCTCCGCAGCTCAGTCACAAATTTCTTGGCATCAAGTCGTATTTCAATGATGTTGTTGAGCAGAGCGAAGAGCGGAGCCAGGGGGAAGGATGCCACGAATAATGTAACAAAACCAAACTGGATGACTGGACGGAGAGGAAGACAGACCAAATATTACCAACATTTAGTACAAGTATACAAGTATATTAACTGTCTGTTGCAGAGTTCCTTCCCAAATAGTGATGAGTACTGGATTTACTCTTGATGCAAGGTTTAACAAGAATCTTACCACAGATATCTACACCATAGGAGCTGATTATTAGTTCACCTTTTCTTGTGCTTATACTGTAGCACACTATCTAGGACACACTGAGCATGATCTGGCCCTGTTGTGTTTTAATTCTATTTCCCACTGACTGAAACTAGGCTCTTAGATTTAAAAATCAATATATTTTCATCCTATTCAGGGAATATGTTGACATGGTCCTTAAGCAGTTCGTTCTGCATGTAGCATTGCAACATGAATGTTCCTATATACCATCCTAGATCTTTAAATAGAAAATAAACAAGGACAGTGCTCACTCATTTCCATATATTCAGGTGTTAATCCAGCAAATGGCTCCAGGAAGTGGTCTGTTTCATATCTCAGCAGCTTCTTCTTTCTCTCTTCTTCTTGAAAACCACCTTGCTTTGACCGAATGTAGCGAATCAGCTTCTTTAGTTTGCTGAACACACACACACACACACACACACACACACACAAAACACATAGTATAGAAATGTGAACATGCTCACCTTTTTATCAGGTTACTCTAATTGTATGCAACTATAGTGACATCCTAATGTTGTATTGCCTTTTAGATTAATAGTGTCAACATGAACACATTTAAATCATCTAGGAATAGATGGGGGTAATTGTAAAGCCTGTTCCTTACTGATGAGGCAGTGATTTGCATCCCAACAATGTGAGTGAGTAATGAATACTTACGGCACTCCAATCTCAAAAAGGTTGTTCTGAATTAGCTGCTTTCCCAACATGGTGATACTCAGCTGGATACACAGTTCCATCAGACAGCCTCCATGAGTACACTGGAAAACAGCCCACATCCTGTGTTATGAGTGCTACGAGGACCACAAAAAACATATTGCTTGGATGATTCCCTGAAGGCATGTCCTGCACGAAACATGCAGCAACATTCTGTGTGAGTGTTCTGTAGCGGCGGCTGAATGAAATCAACCTTCAACTTAGTGTAAATGTAGTATAAAGGTAGTTCCTCACTGATGCATGAACATAGTTCAGTGTAAAACACACAAAGATACACAAAGAAAACCTAAGTAATCACAAATGGACCAAATTTGCCCCAAAGGATTTTGCATACAGGTACATGCAGGTGATTCTATGTAATTCTATCAAATTACATTCTCTTCCGCACCAGCCTTCGTTCTCCTAAGTGCTATAACATACAGTACATCTGTAGATGAATCTCATCAAAATCCATGCCTTCCTTTTTGAGTTATGCTCACAGACAAACAGATTGACAGGCAAAAAACATTCTTGGCAGAGGTACTGAAGTAGAGAACAACAAGCCTAATCCAAGTGTGAGATTACAGAGGGTTTACTTTGCACATCATTTGTAAAAATAGAAAACTGACCTCTTCCATTCTGTAGGATTCAAACACATACCAGTAGCTGCCTGGTCTGCCAACCAATCTAGAAGAAACAAAATGAATGAGCATGCAGATTTTTAGCTTAAATATATATAAGGATATAAGGTAATTGTGATGTGACGTTACTAACCTTCCCCTGAAGAAAGCAATGTAGATGATAGGAGTGAAAGCATTGAAAAACTTGAGGATGAAGGTCTTGAAGATAAGCCGCTCCTCAAAACTCTTGTCTGTTTTAGGAACCTCTAAAAGTAAACACAGTTTTCACACTTTTAAAGAGTAAAAGTTTATTCTGAACAAAGTTCCTCCGCCATTTAAGAGTGGGATTACTTATTGTTTTTAGTCAGGATCATTTGATGTACTGTAATACTAATTTAGGCCACAAGAGGCTCACTTTGACCACATAAGAAGCCCAGAGTGGGTTTAAAAAAAGTCTAGTCTCCGGACAATTTCCTTTGCAAGACATGTTTTTTTCAGTGAATCTCGCAGTCTCGAAAACAATGCCTTTCAGAAGGCAAACCAAGCACATTGCAGTGTTTATTCAGTGCAAAGGAAAATATAAGAAGATGCAGGTCCAAGTCCTGTGGCTCCACTGAGCCAGTCTTACATGTCACTTACCTAACACAGTGAGCCATCGTGCCACAGCACCATACACCTCGTCCAGAATGAGGATGACCACCAGGTTGATGATGGCTGCAGTGGTTTTTACTGTCAGTTGCACGTGGCTCCGTGTGACTGGATTGGAGCTCATATGGAGCGCGGCTTTGGTGGAGATCCGGTAGAGAATCACTCCGAACACAATAGCAAAGGTAACTCCAATCTGCGGAATGCATGGGCTGTGAGGGCAAAGGAATAATCTGTGTTCAGTAAGGTGCCATGCACACGAGGGGGTTTTCCTTACCATCAACAACATCATGACAACAGTAGTCATGTAGGCAGGAAGGCGGTCTCGAAAGGTGAGCTTTTCCACCTGGAAAAGACAAAACATGTTTGCAACAACTGTGGAAGAGTGCACTGTAAATGTTGCATCTTATGAATATGTTTGCTGCTTTATCTAACATTTGACAAACATTTCCAAGAGGAAGCTAAAGTGTGTAAACTGGCTTCGTCTCCCCCAAAAAGGCCATAATGATTTAACATCATGAGTTGCTGACCCACTGCCACTTCCATCCCTTAGTTCAAATCGACACTGATTTCTGTGTTTGAATCTCTTACTCAGGTATACATACAGTGTGCTTAACATAGTGTATTCTTATGCTGACACTCAGATAGCTTAAAGTTTTTTTCCCTGTGTTGCAATTTGTCTATATTTATGAAACTGACATTTAATCACATTTCCATGATAACTGCAGAGATAGTCGCTGCCTTTGCATTATACTGTAATTATAGCATAGTAATGTTATAGCTGGTAGTAATGTAGTGAACGTAATCACCTTGTGCTTGGTTTTTTGATCTTTGCTCATAGATTTCTGCATCACCTTGAATTCATATTCAGCCCTCGGATGGTCCTGTGATAGTGACACAAGCAGAAATGACATTGAACTACAGAAACAGTTTGAAGTTACCAGATGCATGTGTACCACGGCTGCACCCTCATTGTTATCCAAGTATCAGTCACGAGTCATGGGCCGCCATGTACCGATCAGCGACAGGGAGGATTGATTTGTTTGTAGTAACATGAATAGTTTCAATGAGATTATTTCCTTTGTTTGGACCTACCTTAATCTATGTGGATTAAAAAAGTCTGAGCTGTGTATCAAAGAGTTTTACACGCCATAGGAATAATTATCCATGTCTGTGTATGACATACAGCATATATACGGTACAGTTTGTCACAACATATTCTGTGTGCTCTCTGTATTGTGATGATGATGATGATGATATTACAATGTACAACGACGTACTGAAAAATAAGGTCAAAGGTCACCATGAGGCTTGTAGTGAACTGTAGTGGCTGTAGGGGGAAACTGCTAGGACTAGACACGTTCACAACAGCAGAAGCTTTTTCCGAGACATTCAGGTGAGGTGTGGCGTCCGTGTGCAGCATGCAGGACACATTTCCAGAGATATCCCTGCTGTGTGAGGGCTGGCAGGAAAATGTGCACTTCAGTGACTGTGTGAAAAGCAGCTTCAGGAAGAAAAGCAGCAGAGCAGTGTCAACCAAACATGAAACACCTTGTTCCTCAGTGTCATCTCTCATACCTGGAGTGTGATGGAGTGTTTTAAAGTATTCAACAACAACGTTACATCGCATCCATCGAGTCAATTACTGTTGGACCGTTGCAGTTTGTGCGTTAAGGGGAAACGTCTCCGACACAGTTCTTGGACTGTCACATAAACCTCCCCACATCAAAGCTGAGACTCTGCACTTTAACGTCGCGTCCATTACTTTATTTCAAATTAAAGGAGCTGAAGCTCAGAACCTGAAGATCAAAACATGTACAACTGTCCAAATATTTATAAGTGAACTGGACATTTGTACCTCATACATATACACAGACGTGTTGGAGCTGAGGTCTGACTATCATGATCTCCCCCCGGTGACAAACGCTTTGAACCTGTTCATTTTGTATTTCAGTTGGTTTGGATTTTTGGTTTTGCACTTTGGATAACCTCCATTTACTTTGTATGTTCTCCCTTGTGTGTCTTCTTCCTGTCTTTTTTCTGTTTTACCTCCTTTGCCCCGAACATATTTCACTTTTAATCATTTAGCTCGCCAGTCTCATTTGTCAGTTCACCTGTTCTGTCGCACTGTGTTTAGTTAATGTCGCTCTGGTTTAGTTTCGAGTTTCTTCAGTATTATAGTCTGCCCAACTGTCATCCATATTAGTAAGCCTGGACTTTTTAATTGAAGAACTTCACTGCTCCTTCCTGTTTTTTGTCTACAGGTAGGATGTGATCATCTGAATACAAGTACACAAACTCAACAACACACACGGATTCTGTTCAATTCCCGCATTTTTGCCAATTAACTTTGAGTTTATGGTCACTAAAGCAATTTCAGTTTTTGCAACCAACAAATTCTGATGATATAAAACCTTTGCTACCGATAAAAACAAATTTTTTTGTGTGTGGTGTTATGATGAAAGTGTGGCAGCAGCAGCAAATGAAAAAGGAAAAATGTGATAAGTTTATCTAGAAATAATGATTTATTCAAACCTTGAGAGCTTCCTGTGAAAAATAACCCAGAGAGAGAGAAACAAAAAGTGGGGGGTAAGGGTCACGATTAGTTGCTGTTACTGTTAGTAAACATAAAAAAACAAAAAACATATCAGATTAAACATGAAACATCTCTAAATGTGTTTTCAACTTTTTCTCAGATCTTAGCGTATATTTCACATTTAAAACTGCATTTTCGAACTTTTCCTGTTTCTTCTTGTTGATGTTATTGGTTGCTTAAAATCAACGCAGCAAGTAATATCATTACCAACAGCACCCACTCACCTCCTCATCTTCAAACCCAGTCAGGTCCCACTCGTAGTTCAGTCTCATCTGCCTTCTTTTCCACTGCTCCATGAACATGGCAGCTTTGTGTGAGAAAAATACACACATCTTTTTTAAGATTGTCTTATAAAAGGACCAAAACATTGCAATTCATTTGTTATTAAGTGTATGCACAGTGTGCAGGGAGGTTTTATAACAGTGCGTAAGGGCATATGCTTTAATGAAGGATCAGTTCTGTTAAAAATAACCAGCACATGTAGCTAGGCATAGTTTGAACACTTATCATATTAGTGTATTTCTGAGTCAGCACACTCTCTCACCCCACAGTGCCATGAATATAGAGAAAAAAACGGTGGCAGGGTTGTCGAACAGGTGGCTGGCCCGAGCGGTTCCACAGGCTGTGCTGAGTCTCCAGTAGCTGCACACTTTGTCGCACAGAGGACACATGGTGATGTTGTTCCTTGGGTGGCAGATCTCCATGCTGGAAAACAAGACACACAATCCGTGACAAGAGATCAGCTTACGTTCATTAACCAGACGCTATCTACATTGCAGCTTGGCCCCACCTTGTCCCCCATGAAGTACACACTGTGCTGTATTAGTACATAATACAGTGTAATCCCTTTCATTTGAATACTTTCGATTGGCGTCTCTTTATGGATGCTTAAAGGCCTGTTGTTTCTCCCGACATGTTCCTTCCTACACATCGATTTCCCTCAGACAATCACCAACCTGGTGCTCGGTGTCCTGTAGCAGACAGGAGACGGAGTCTGCTTTGTCTTACAGTGCGATTGTGCGCCCCGGTGACGTTGTGATATTAACACTACTGCCGAGCGTGTGTGTGGTGCAGTGAGTGCAAATATGTGCCGGCAGTGTGTGTCATAATATCCTGTGGATGATAAGAAGCAGGTAGAGGAAGCAAAGGAGGCCCTGGACTTTCTCACTCATCTCATCTATCAAACTATTTCCTTTGTCTCCCCTTCACTGTTCACTTGCATTTAAATCTTCAATGATTTTACTTAATACTTAACACTAAAGTTTATATCACCGACTTTTTTTGCTTACAATTGAGCCTTAAAATCTAGTTTACTAAAAATGAAGGATGGGATTATACCACTTTTTGTGTCTGATGAGTATGTACCGATTCCAATATTAGTCCCATACAGTAATTTAAAGCATTTATGAACTATGAAGCTGTTAACACATTTGCGCTTAATCATTTCAAAGACTTGATTCTCCAATTGTGTACCAGATATTGTTCTCCCAAAAAGAAGAAATTAAAAGTCCAAACATGACTCAGCTAAAATGCTTTTTTTTCAGTTTTACAGATACTTTAAAGCGATATATTTTTGATTATCTGTCCAATATCCAATCCAGTGATTTTTACCAGTATTGGACTGATACTGATACTGATCCCCATCCTTACTTAAAATATACTGTAATTAATAATAAAATGCTTATTCATCATACCCAATGAGACTGATACCTAAAACAAATTAAAGCTGTGGTAGGCAACATTTATTTTTTTGCATTATTGAGCAAAATTCTCATTAAAATCTGAGAAAAGTGATCTGAGAGAGAACATTACTTCTGCTTCTCCAGCCTTGGGCAAGCTTGCTAAGAGATGTTGACCAATCACAGGGCAGTTCAAACAGAGAGAGGACGTTCCTATTGGCTGTTGTGTCAATGCTGGCAGAGATTATCAGAGATGGAGTAATTGCTTGGGTTCATAATCCACATGCATCTGTCCATGCTCATCCTGTGGGAGGGGCTTACAACAGAGAGCCTCAATCCCAAAATGTTCAAATTTAAACAACGTGGGTGGGTCTTAACAATTACCTATTTTCTGGTGATCCAATCAACTACTACTAAGACAACAACAACAACTTTGAACTACTAATGTTCCATGAACCATAATTGTGTGGTGACATGGAATAAAAAGAGCTCACAAACATCACTTTATTGCTGTATCCAGGTGAGTGTGCTTACCTTGGTATGTTGTCATCAACTGTTGCACATCCATACAGGAAAACTATGACCCCCACTAAGGAGGCAGGAATCAACATCTGGGTATACAGGCCCAACCAGGCAAAGTATAGACCAATCTTCTCACCAAAATACTTCCTACACCAGACACACACACACATAGATGAAAACAACTCTGATCCACATTAAGCAACAATATATGTGAACTAGTAATGAGTTAGTCGCTAGTTAGCTGAAAATTTGCAGTAGCTGCTTGGTAGAAGGATTTCAGATATAAAAAAATATATCTTGTGAGTGAGTAAAATATCTTTACTCACACTAGTGACAGTAAAGTTCACTCAAAGCTTTGAAATTAGAAAATCTAATGGCAACTAGATCTGGCCAATATGGCAAAAAACGTCATCAGAATACAAATATTGTAGCATGATTATCACGGTAAATCATTATTGTTGTTCATTCTTTAAGTTACAAGCATATTTCCACAGTGACAGTTTAAGAAACCCAACAGTTGCTTCTATTAAATGTGTTTAACGTCAGTTATTGCGCACACAGTTCATTTTACAGCACATATTAAAGGCAGTCCTTCAGAAAACAACGTTATAAATGCATGTTAAGTACAAGCACAATATGTAACTTGTATGGCGTGGACAGCTCTACAGGATTTCACAGTTATTACCATTGAAAATGAACGGCAGATGAAATCATCACACTCACCGCACAAGTCCAATGGGCTGGTATTTGTAGAAGACACCGTAGTTTGCCCACTCTTCATACAAAAGCTGATTGAAACAATCACACGTATTTGATCACATTACTTGCTCAGTTGTACATTGACAGTCATGACAAGAGCTTGTCAGAGTTTATTTTTCCCTCTTTTCTGTCACTGATTGAGTCAAATTTGCTAATTTACACAAATAGCACTTACAGATTCTTTCAAAACTCATGATCTTAAGTAAATGTGTGTGTTAATTTAACAGTGGAACAAGGTGTTGGTTCATGATAGAACTCTTTCTCTGCGTGCATGAGCAAACCACCGGTGTATGTGACAGTTTACATGCATGTCTTGACATATTAGTGTAATACTGAAACACTGTCTTCAGACAAGGTGTCAATGAAACACTCACAGCTGCCTTGAGAAAGTAAGAAAAAGGTGTTAACTTTTCAAAAGAGATTGACACCTGTGCCATTTTGTGTCAGGGGCCTCAGAAGTCAAAGCTATTACATTCTGCCACTGGCTCCAATAGTTTTGTAATATAGTTTACAATATGGTGGAAATGGTATGAAGAAAATCACAAGACATGGATTTGAACTGGTAATTCGATCTCTGAGCTGGGATTACTTTGTGTGTTTAGCTCTATATGTTTGCAGGTGTCTGCGTAGACTTGCTGAAAGTCACCTTTCTGTCACTGGACTCTGGACTTTCCTTGTTGATATTTCCCTGGAAGAAAAAACAGTACACTGATCAGCATGAAAACTCAAATATATCAATTACCAATATCTGTGATAATCCACTAGAATCAGGATGAGTTTGACTCACATCATGAAGAGGGTAAGCTGCCGTGTAGACACCACTGCCAAGCAGACTGGTGATACCTACAGAGAGAAAGTTGGCTTCAATAAGAGTTATTTTTATGTCCACCTCAGCTAATGTGTCCCCCGAACCCTGGAGCTAAGAAATATACTTAAACGCAGAATGAACGAAAGGAGTTTCTTTAAACACAATAATGAAGTGCTTTTTAGGATTAATTAAGTACCAGCAAATACCAAAGACCTGGATTATGTTCAGTCGGATTTATTTTCATAGGTTTACTTGAAAACCATCTGTAAATGTAATGTTTTGTGAGAGCGGTGGAGATCCACACTTACCCATGTTGTATTTTGCCGTGCATGTTGTTCTTTTCAGTATTTCAAAAACCTAAAATTCAAAAGTAAAAGTTATTCTCCATTCTGTAGAAAACCAATTTTAAAAAACAACCTACAGCAAACATTCAAGTGTCTTTAGGCAAAGTTCTAACGGTGATATTGAAAATGTACAATAAGGAATTAGCCACTGAATTTGGTCACATGTGTTGGTTTCCTTATGTAGCACACAGGCTTCAGTGGACTTACTATTGAGCTCCTGGTTTTGCTGTCAAAGAAGCTGTCTTTGTCAGACAGGTCAAACCTATGAACACACACATACACACATTAATATAATATGCTCATATTTAGTTATTTAGTCTTTAAGTCTAGATTGTTCACTCATTAAGATCCTGAGACACTAAAAGTAGAAAAACCTACAATAATAGTCTTAGTGATATGCTTTTAAATATAAGAGACTTAAGCACTGCACATGGAGCACGGTCAACCATAAAAAGCAACAGGTGCAACAGGTGCTTGAGCAGATGATAAAGTGACCAATAGTTGTTTAATTGTATTAATGTTAAATCAGAATCATGTGGGGTTTTTTTTGCTTTTCCTGGACCACAAATATTTAACCAATAATCAGTCACAAGAATATTCTGCATTGTTATCACGATCAACTGAAATACTTCATTTGTTTGGCATTTTTATTTTGGACAGAGTCTGATGTGTTATTGATAATGAAATTAAAATATAATCAATTCAGGAAAACACAAGATTGCAACTGGAACATTTTTTGATTATATATAATAATAAAAAAAAAAACTAAGGCAAAAGGAAAATAATAATAATTCTGTTTTTCCTTCAAACTGAAGCAGAAATATAACAAGTCCAAACTGAACCATGGCTTTGTTGATCTTCAAGTGCACTTACAGGTGTAATTTCTCCCTTGTGAAAGTGTGTGACAGATGTTTGATGTTCTTGGGTCGATGCTCCTCAACATGAGGGTGTAAAGGCTCCAGAGCTTTGCTGACCAGAGAGCTGATCTTCTCCACGACACTGCTCGACTGCTTGACTTCATACACCTAGAAATCCCGACAAAACCAAAAAACAAAAGCACCAAATGGTTCTCATACATGTGCTTACTTATGCAATTATGTGACAGCCATGCAGAGTAAAAAAGTACAGATCATTTTACAAAACACAACAAAACAGAAGACGGAACATAAACGATTTGTTCTTTCAAGACTTTGTAATCATTGGGACTGGATTTGCACAACTAGGACTCCATGCTTAGGACTCATTCAATTAATCCAAATAATAATAGTGGACAAATACACCCATCCAGAAAATAAAATACACAGCATAACTGCAGAAAAGTACATATGTAACACTATTGCAGATCTCTTCTATGGTATTATTGCACTGTGGTATATCTCAGAGTGCAAGTGCAATTCTATCAGCCCATATATAAAATGACTGTTGCACAGTCAGTACATGCAGGTTGTATCAAAGCTGGGTAAGTTGAAAAAGGTCAGTTCATTCCTGGAAAGTCTTCTACCTTCTTGGTGGGCATTTTCAGCTTCATGAATTCAGCCTCTCGACAGAGAACATTCCAAGGAGCGTGAATCTTCACGAAACCCAACCCTGGGATCTTGCCCTTAGAGACAGAAAGTACATAACATACAAATCCATCTCAGATGTTTATGTCATACTGTTCATTTTAAAGAAACATTTAAAGCTTATGTTGAATCATGTCTGCCTTGTGCTTGGACATGATGCCATCCATCCACACGACCATTTGCAGTGGGAGTTTGCATTTGCTCCCTTATGACAGCTTTAGGAAACCAGGAATCAACACCTATGTGTGAAGAGTGTGACTGCTGTCTACAGTAGCCACTGCTGTAGACAGGCTTATTTTCTATTTATATGCTGGCACCTTATACAGAATATCACAATATCCGTTTACACATTTACGTGGATGATGCTCAGACATATCAAAACTGCAACCCAGCTCATAGTTTCACACAATCTGGCTGCCTCCCAAAATTGTTGAAGACACTGAGAAGCGGATGTCACCAAACTACCCATAGTTAAATATAAAAAAGAAACCAACTGGCCTTTACTTTAAAAACCAAAAAAAAAAACACTAAAAAAACTATATAAAATCATAATAACTTTTAAAAAATCTCACCATACATTCAAACACTTCTTTCTCAGCTCATAGAATCACAAAAGGAAACAAAACAGTTGCTCGAGACATGGGATGTATAAGAAACAAGAACACAAGTTCCAGTTGTCAGATCTAGTCGTCATGAGCTCATTATTTTGATCATAACTTTGAGCAGTTTGAGAGGTGTAGTGTAGTTTTGTCCACATACATTTAGATAAAGTAATAAAAAGGAATGAAATGGAAAATGAGCTGTCAATTTTACTTGGAAGAAGAGATGAGAGATGACGATCTGTTATAAATATTTATCACAGTTTCCACACCCACTGCTTCTCTGATGTAACTTTGGCCTAAGCACGTACACACAGTTCGAATAAAGATGGAATTAACACAAATTAAATAATGAAAATTAAATTAAACCAGAGTTATAGTTCTATATCGATTTGAAGAATTGTTCCAAAAATAAAGGTTTTGCTCATCTGTTTGCTGATGTCTTTGGTGTGAAGAAAGCAGGGAGGACTATATATGTAGACCTAATCATCATAAGCACCCCATAGTTGTTGACTGTAAATTGAACTCCAAGCTCTCCATTTTGTACTGTCTTTCTTTTTAAGTTGTTGTTTGCCTTTGTCATTTTCAACATGGACCCAAAGACAATAAGAAAGTATGACCTAACATATGGCTATCATGTAGTGATGCCACATGTGGCATTTGTGTCTACTTGATCTACATTTGTTTGAGTCTTTGTCTCAATGTCAAAAAACAGGCGTTTTTCCAACTCTCTCCTCTCTGGTGACAAAGACGCTGGTTTGCCAGCTTATTGCAACAGTGCAAGTGAAATGACTGTAATATCCACATATAATTACGGTAATGCAAAGTGTGTTTGCACAAAGTCTTCGATACGCTACATATATTAGGGGTTTAAGCATCAACAGCACTAAAGTTAATTATGGAAATGTGTGAATGTTCAGGGAAGGGCATCCACAGACCAAGCAGAAATAAAGAAAGATGAAATCCCATCCATTCGTGAGGACGATCACAGATGACAGTGGTCAAGGACACCAGGCTCCAAGTGTAGCATATTACCACGGACATGTGACCAATTATATCTATAGAAAGTAAAGACCAGTTAAAATAAAATATGATCCATGCTGACCGAGAGCCAAAGAACCTGGCTCAACAGTCAGGAACGCTGTCAGAAGTACAGCAAAAGCGCCGGGTTGGCAAAGAGTTAGTGGCGGTGTACATGGTCATCATCATCATCATAGCTGACATTCTATAGAATGGAATACTTGACAGGATATTTTCACAGAATTCTGAGAACCAGAGCTGAAATCTGAGAGCCGTTCAAGAGAACTCAAACCGACGTGTTTGTGAAGCAACTGTATCTGAGAGCACACACACACGCGGCTTTAAACAGGATCAAAGCAAATCTGCACCTGACCACACAGAATGAAATATGTCAGTGTTTACTGTTATAATGAATAACTAATATGATTGTGAGTATTTTTGGTATGTACTGTATATATTTTAGCAACAAGTGTACAAGTGTACAGCGTTTACTGGTGCTTTTGTGGTTGTTGATCAGGGCTTTTTCTAAAGCAAATGATCATCGGTAATAACACAGTTATTATTGAACTGAATTCATATTGGAAAGAAACACAATTGTTAATCTTATATGATCTTAAAAATGAATCTTTTTGTGGAAAACAATTAGGAAAAGATTGTTATTTAGATTCTTAAATTATTAGAACATTCCCCATGTTAAGGGACAAGTGTGTTGAACATATCTTTACTGGCGACAAAAACAAAACCCAATGTGCTCTATCTTCCTAATCAATCCCTAGCTTCTGCAGTCTCTCCACCTTTCTTGGAGGATTGGATTAAGATTAGAAAATACTATGTCTGTTAAATCGGCTCTACTGATCCCTAGCATAATTCCTCATTATCTCATCATTTCACACAACCATTTAATGCATGTATTTGATGACAGGCATGAAAAGGGGGTTTACAACTTCATGGATGTTTCCCTCATTTTAACATGTACAGAGGAGATATCACTTGCAGTATGTGCACCTATTATATTCTAATGTTTCAAAGCCACACGTCAAACATTTGTGGCACAGAGATTTAAGAGCACAGGTTTCAGAAGGGAGGCACTGGAGGAGATCCTATTTTTATCTCTCTTTAAGTACATATGTGTGTGTGTGTGTGTGACATGACCTTAATGCAGGTCAAACTGCTGCACAGATTACACTGATCCATGGAAAAGCTTAACAAATTAGTCCCACATCTCCCATGCGGGTGCTAACACAAATGCTCTGGAGAGCTTTGAGCGGCACTGGCACTGATCCCAGGTAACATCATCTCTGATTGTCATGTTTGCAGTATCTGCAGTCCTTCAGCAGCAAGGACGACTGTTACTGTAGGTGTGTAAGGATGTAGCAGTGTAAGGATGGTATGGTATGACGTAAACAGAGGGTGATGCACTAGAACGACCAAATCTCCCTTCCATAAAATCCAGCTCGGGATTACATTTACTTACATTACTTACATTTACACATCAAGTAATACCCACATCAGACAGCAATTAATCTGCATGTGTTTGGACTGTGGGAGAAACCTGGAGCATACAGAGGAACCCCCCCCCCCCCCCCCTCTGTGGGGAGTTTCATTCATTATCTACCACTTTATCCTCCACATGAGGGTTACACAGGGCTGCTGGTGCCAATGTCAGCGAAAGGCGGTCTGCACCCTGGACAGGTCGCCAGTTCAATGCAGGGCCAACATATAGAGACAAACTCACACACCCACACAATTTACAGTGTCCTATTAACCTCTGCATGTTTTTGGACATGTGGGAGGAAACCGGAGACCTTGAAGAAAACCGGAGACCTTGCAGAAAACCCAGGCCCAGATCGGGACGCACCACTGTGTAGCCCGTCACAGGGAATAAATAGTAAAAATGCTTTACACTGCCGATTTGCCATTCACCCATTTACGTGCACACTCATGCAGCACTTTCTTTCTATATCACACCATTCACACAATTTACACAGAGACAAAATTATACTTATAATTTATTAATCCCTTAAGGAAATTCTTTCTCTGCATTTAACATCCTCTGCTAGGAACCTACCTAGCATTAGGAAGGAGACAAACATTACCTATGTAAATACATATATTTTATTTTATATATATATATATTAATAAAGTACTAAAGTATAAAGATGGTTAGTCATGTCACACTGCCCTGTGTGTCATTGCACTGACTGTTGTGTTCAAGTACCGTCAGAACACATCTGCACCCATCCCTCGTCATATGCTCAATCTCTTCACTGTTGAGTTTTCAGAAAGTTCCTGCACTTGAGCAAAACATTAAATGAGTTCCTGGGTAGTGACAGAAATTAATCCAAAACATTCAGCTGAAGAAGACCCTCGGGGATTTACTACCAGATTAAACTGTCCTCCTCCTTGACTCGAGTGATTTGATGCATAGTAGCTGTTACAAGTCTAGTTTCATGGTCTGTTTTCCCGTTGACATGGATCACGCATGCACGCCCGCAACACATGAGAATCATTCCAAAGCGATTTCAGATTTGAGGTTGTTAGATCCTGTTTACTTGTCAGAGTCGCTGTGAGAGTCATGTAACATGAGACCTGCTGTGGTCTGAGCACGTGGTGCAAGCAAGGACTGCAAGTATCGTGACCTGTAGCACACAAACGCACACACCTACTCTCTACATGTATACTGTACAATGTTAAGCTTTTTATTTCCCTTGCTTAACTTACATTTACTGTATGTTTCTACTTAAATGTTATTATGCACACCAGCGTACACACCACTAGTGTGTACAATGGTTACTGCAATCCCAGTTCAAAACATGGTAGAGCGTGCGTTGCCAAATTTCCCAGAACAAAGAAAACCAGAGCAGGACTTTTAACTGTGTTCATGTGCATACACACACGTAACTGTCCCACCATCTGTTTTACATCTATGAACAGTGAACCTATTGATTCATCCTCACATGTCAGCAACAGGCAGAGAATTAAACTGAAAGAGTAAAGGTGTGTCTTTACTCTGTGTCAACAGCAGCTGAGAAATATCAAATGATGAGAGGATTAAAGCAATAAACACGTTAAATACCCACCAACAACATGTACGTATGAGAGAGAGAGCATTAGCTATCCTTCACTGACCATTGCTATCAGAAAATCCAGTATTTGAATGGACCATTTTCCTTAATTTATGATGACATATCATGTTCAGTTTATGTCTTGATACAATACATTTCTTACATATGACCCCTTTAAATAATTTGCAGTACATCATATCATAAATACCTGCACTAAGTTGACTCCTTGACACAGTGTTTCCTCATTTATTACAATGATTACTGCAATTAGAGTGTTTCTGGCAAAAGTAGATGCATAAATTTGTTAACTCACGTCTTCGTCCTTCTCCAGCACGAGTCCCATGTCTCGGAGTTTAGCCTCAAACTCCTCCCTCCTGAAGGCCTTGTGGTCCTCGTGGCCATTGAGGGTCTCTCCAGCACAGCCCAGCTCCACGTCGGCCACTGTCGGCGATGGTGGGGTCAACTGGGCTTTCGCCTTCTGTGCTTGGTGAAGACGAGCACGCTCGTCACGTTTGTGGTGGCTACGACGCAGGCTACGGGCCACAGCGTTCTCAGTCAGCAGGTATGTCGAGTGTCGCATCGAACGCCCACCACCCGGCTTCTTCACATTGTAGGTGAGGACATAGTCAATACGCCGCTGACCGTCCTGGAAGTAAAGGCCTTGTTTACAGTGGGAGGTTTCCTCTGGAGTTAAAGCCTTTAGCAGCTGGCAAAACAAAGAGAAGGCAAGAATGCATTATTTTCTTTCTCTCATGGCAGAGTTTGTGCTCCGCTCACTTCCTGTGTTAAATCAATGGCTGACATCATGAAAAAATAAACAGACTTTAGCCACTTACAAAAGACTCAACTGATAAAAATCTGCCTCAAATTAAGTGCACTTAAGAATATGTGTACACGTTTTTTTCACTTTGTAAATCTCTCACTCACCCTCAACGGAGAGTATTGACAAAAATGGCCATCGACCAGGTCTGTTGATCTACAAATATGAGTCACTTTGGTAAATCTACTGATGGAGGCAGCAGTTAACCAAAATCTGTGTTCTGTATGTAAAAAAATGATCAAAAAACCAAACTATCACTTTAAATCTCTCACACTGTTTATGTGTCATTCACAGATACTCTTATACACTGTGATGTGGCACCAAACACACATCATTAGAAATCAAGTCATTTTATAGTCAAATAAAGGATTCATCATCAACATGCAGACACAGCTTCACTTAATATTCACTTCAAAAGACTCTGGTTTCATAGTAAAACACGACCAATTTCAGATCTGATTCTGAACTAGAAATTTGTGTTTTCTCGCCAAGTATTTGATTTTGTGATTTGTCACATTAGAGTTAATGTGTCAAAAAAGCACACAGTTAAGTGAAAGGGGTGGAAATGTATGTGAATTGTGTAAATAAAATGAACTACAGTCGTTTGCCCGCCAGCATTCATTTCAACAATGTCACTTTAATACATTTCAGACTTTAAAGTCCAAAATAATAATCCATTTAGTGAGTTAGTTACTTCATTTCTACTCCGTAGACAACGTCTGCACCTTCATCTAATGTACTTTAATGAATACAGTGTCTGTGTTGGCTACTCTCAATTACACTCATCACATCACACAGAAAGCTCTGACGTCCATCCTGGTCTCCAGATGCAGCGGGCTGTCAGCTGGTGGCTGGCTTGTTGTGTGTGAAAGCAGCTGTGTAATTGGTGTTTGGCTCACTGCCCTGTTTCCCTGTTTCCAGGGTCTTTGTCCTGGTGGTGAACACTCTGACTTCTGAACTTCTGACATATTTCAGGCAAACAGCTGTGTATGGAGTGAGTGAATGTTTGTAGAGGATGAAACATTTGATTTTCAATTGGCCGTTTGTGATGGAATCGGTCGCATCTGCTTTGTTCACTATCGTCAAACGTACGTGAGACATAAATAGTGGATGAATTATGAGCTGTTACAAGTTTACAATATTTACCCTATCGTGTACTTAGGACGCCTGGCGGCAGATCTGAGGGGAGGTGTCTACAGATCAAACTACACTCATACTCAAAGGGTAACTCGACCCATACACTTGATCAGTTTACTAGTCATGGGTAAGGTTATGTGGCGACATCTCAGTCAACGCTGGACCCAGTTTGTGGTTGGAAAATACCTGAATCACATAATCTTACCACACACAAAAACAAGGAAACATATTTGCACATAGCACACTAAGAATTGTGTCAGTGATGATGATCTTATGTCAGTGCGTCACAAGCATTTAAAGCTGATGTTAGTGATGTCATCTTTTCAGAATTAGAATACGTTATTAATCCCTGTGGAGAAATGGGGTGTGTTACATTTGCTCCATCAGAATTTAAATAACACTCGGGATAAGAAAACAAGGATAAAGATTAAGATAAGATTTTATATTCCTTCCTGTCGGTTGCTGTAATTAGCATTCCCCTTTCTACTCCCCATATCATCTCATGAAGATGCCCGCAGATGTGGGGCACTGATTCAACAACAAACATCCAAACCTCACATGCAGAGAGGACTGCCTCTTTGTGGAGTTCTGTCTTCCGACTACTGGAAAAAGTGGTTTGTAGGAGACTGGAAAACTTTCTCCTAGATTTACTGTCAGAGTCCTGGGACTGAGAGATACAATCTAGATTAGTGGAAACTGTGAGAATACACTATTGAACTCATAATTTAGCTGAAGAATTTCCTTGACTGCAGCTTTAAATAATAATCTTACATACAGCTTCTTTAATTAACATTTGTATAATCTGCTGCTCATCTCATTTTCCTGGTTGACACCACAGGTGGTTTGTTTATAAAGTATTATAAAGTAGGGTCTATAGAAAAATTGCCCTTGGTTGCATTGTAGGAAATGTACCATCTAGCATTTTAGAAATTAAAAATCAGTGATCTACAGCCCCTGCCGCTTTGATTCTAACCATAATTTTTTATAATTTATAATCAATTACATTTTTAATAATTCATAATCCAAGCAGAATTATGTGAGAGTGCAATAATATCTATCTATCTGGATCTATGTATCTCACCATCGATTTTTCTTCCTAGTGCCAAAACCTACATCTCCAGATAATTCCTTCATATCAGTCCTTTGCTTTGTCATTATGGACCAAGATAAACTAAGAGACTGAGCACTGAGGTCATGGGTGTGGATGAACATTACACCAATGTTGGAAGGTGAGCACCCATGTGCTAGTGGTTGGTTTCCTGCTCAATCCACCCCACATAGGGTAGATTTATCCTTGGATGTGTAAAACATCTGTCGACCACAGTACTGAGGTCACAATACATTCACAAGTGACCATACACCTGCAGCACGACACAACAATCCTCTGCTAATACCAAGACCCAGATTAAAATGACTCAAATACTTTTGCGTATTTGTGTGTACCCAAAAATAGTGACTTATTTCATGCCTTGGGCCGTCGTCTGATGTCAGGCAAGCCAACATGCGAGACTGTTTCATTAGAGCAACTGAAGAAATGCCTCTCATTTCAGTCTTCTCACCTTCTCAACCAACACGTACACAAGTAACAACAAGCTGCATTGACTGTGGATGATTCTCTGATATTTACACGCTCTCGCGGTGTCTGGTTATTTTCGTTGTAGTATGATATGGAAAACATGATTCCACACACAGAATCACATCTGATCCAGCTCTTCTTTTTTTAAGCTCTTTGCTGCTCAGAACATCAGTGAGGTGACAAACAGTGGAGACCTGGGCGGCAAAGGGCAGTTCAGGACACATCTCACACAGAATCTTGGTTTTGTTCTTCCTTGTGGACTGAAGCAGTGATGGAGTGGAAATGGAAAAGATTCTTTTTGGTCATTTTCAGTCATGTTGCACTTCATTCTGACAGGCTATTACTGACTAGTATGTGTCCTTATCCCATACTGTGTTGTTCATTCATTAAACTCTATTGAGGGCTCTTTTCTTGTGCATCAATTCATTATAAATCAGCCTGTTATTTTATGTTCGAGCTCTCTACTACACTTCCCCCATGTTGAGATGTGAGGACTGACACAGCAATCAAACTATAAGGTTTTACTATTTTGTCATATTAGTTGCTCTTGCACTAAGTGTCTCTATAAGCCTTAATCATTCGACATGGTTAAATAACCGAATGAATGATGGCTGAGTTCCATTTAGGTGCTGGTGTCACACTGTTGTGACTTGATCAGCCAGTTGCTGTGCAAAGGGCCCATTCTGACACGTGTAATCCCTGTGACAAGTATCTGATGAATAGCTGAGTTCCTCTCGTTGTCGCTCTCTTTCTCTCTTGCCTCATTTATCTCCATCAGTCCACATGCAGATTGTCCCGCACAGAGACGCTCACCTTAAACTTGCCGTGGAAGATAACATCTCGTAGAAAATGTGGAGCCTGTTGCTCGGTCTCGGAGGTTGGCGACAGGTTGACTTCCACCTCTGCGTCCTCTGTCATTCTCCAATCCCTGCAATTTGAAAATGGAGATAAACTGATGTGATGAAGAGCCAGTTGCAAGCTAAATAGTCCACTTTGTGCTCTTCCTCTCTGTCTCTCTCTCTCTACGTCTGTGTCTTCTGTTTGAAAAGTCTTGTTATATGACAGTGTTTGGTGTTGAGGGGCCCCTCCCCTGCTTCTCCTCTTATTTTTCTTCTGACTTGCCACTCTTCTGTGGCTTTGCTTGCCTTCCTTTAAAGCTCTGTGAGGAGCTGTGTTTCTGTCTCAGTGTGGAGTGGCTGAAGTGAGCCTGCTGCCTTGTTACTCGAGAAGCCGTCTCTGAGCCAAGATCTAAACTTAGGCAACGATAAAACTCTGATGAACCTCTCTCCCTCTCTGTCTCTGCTCAACTGTAATCACTACAAGATCGACCACCCCAATATACAGCCAACAACTCCCCCCCCCCACACACACACACACACACACTCTCTGCTACCAGTTACTACAAGGTCACGCGTGATGCATTATACGGCTCACAAACTCCAAACATGCCTAAAGAAGAGTCATAAGTCAACAGAAGGTTGTTTGTGTGTGAGAGACATGATATAAAGCTCCAGAGTGAATCAATTGATAGTCTTCTAAGCTCTGATGATCCAGCAACAGATAGTAGCAGCAGCAGCAGCAGCAGCAGCAGCCTCTAAACACAACATGTATTATTACAGTATGATAAGACAAGGGTACTTTTTCTGGACAGCCATTAATTACTGTGCCCCTAATGTTTACTACACCAGCGAGCAGTGCATTTTACATGCACCTCCGTCTCCATTCAGCTCAACTGGTGTGTTAAGGTGATATGAGGTCGGTGTCTTACATCCTCCTGAGTGTGTGCTCGCTGCGCTGAGAAGCAGGTGGAGACAAGAGGGTGTGAGCTGAGAGAAACACAATCAGAAAAGACGATTTTAGCCACGAAAACAAAAGCATCACTTGACAAAAATCTACATCCGATGAAATGTGTTGATTTAAGAATATGTCTTCTGATTTATTTCACCATTAGACAGCCTCTTCCACCTGGAAACTCAAGGTTGTGTTGTTCCATAAACTAAGATGTTGATCCACTGCACTCTTAAACCTCAGCTCCCCTCTGAGCATGGGAAAGTGTGCAGACCGCTGTCAGCTGTGTGTCAAACAAGAACAGCTTGTTTTTCTTTAGAACTTGCCTACGTTTGATCAATTCAGAAAATGATAAAATCCTAGCATTCTCTGTGAAGCGATAAGAGTACAACAAATATGCGGGGCAAACATTTTCTATATCTTCTTGTTGTGTAATACTTAACAATTGTGAGTTAACACGTAACAAGCAGATAAATGTATTGATGCAGTACCTGGACACTCACCTTACCACTGCTGTGCAGCCACTTGTCCAAGATTCATTGGAGTAAATAGGGTTTTGTTTTTGCATCTAAAATCCCTAGAGGAAAATTCTATTAATGGAGGACACACATTATCAGCCTGCTATGATTGTTGCCAAAACCGAATGACCCTTAAAGTGCATAAAAATAAGTAGCAGGAAGCTCCTGACAGTAATTCAGATGAGGGTTCAGCTCTGTTTCCACTGTTTTCAGCAGCAAAACAAGACACAGTATGTACAATATGTAGGTTACAGTGGGGGGTATAGTGGGCCTAACCATATTAGTACCACCCTTTTCTTATTAAGCCAGTTGTTATTGACAATTTCTGTGTATTTGTTCCTTTTTGTTTACGTAAATGTGTCACACGTACACATGCAATCAGTATCAAGTGCAATAATACAGAATAAAAGTGAAAACAAACAAATCAAAATATAGTTAAACGTCCAGATTGTTTTTGCTATCTATCTATCTATATATATATATATATATATATATATAAATATTATAAATAAAGACAGGAGTATAAATCAAATTCTGTTTGTAATAATGATCTACATTCTTTTTAATACTTACAATACCAAAACATGTTCCTGATGGTTAATTATGGCAGATATTGTGTGAATCAATAACATTTAACTTGACTGATTTATAAAACAGTGTTTTTTTAATTAATCTGATTATGTTTTTCTCTTTAAGGCTATTTTTGCCCTTTGTGTGCACATCATTTTGGGAAGTGAGGTGCACACAAAACCTAAAATGATGGTGAACTGAATGACTTGGTGTTACAATCCCTGAATTTATTTAACAGTCCACCCAGCTGTTGCATAATATGTTGGGTTTATTTATAATGTATATCTCAATTTTGCAATGTAACGTTCCACGAGATGATGTATTTTGTGATATACTACTAAAATGTATTTGAATTAAGTGCGAGAGGCCGACAGGATCCATGATTAATTTCTGTATATTTGAGGGCGCGCTCGTCTCTTCTGTAAGAATCATTGCTTTGAACATAAAACCCGGGAATATAGACTAAATACAGTTTGAGTCATTGACTTCATCGCTGCTAGTATTCACTTTTAGAGCGGAGCTCAAGTGTAATAAAACCAGACCAAAACATGGCGCTCGTAGTTAATTCTGTGTAGATTTTAATCTGTGAAGCTGTTCCAGGAAACTGCTCTTTCTTCCTCATTTGTTTACTTTGTGGGAAACGAAGATCCAGAAAGTTTCTGTACAACCTCTCATTCCTGACACTTCAATCTCACAAGCTTATGTAACACGGCAGCAACATCCGCACTCAAGTGTATTTTTAGATTTTAAGAGTTAAAAAATATACAGAGAATCAAGCAAAGGCAAGCAGGAACCTTCTCGAGCACAAGCTCCCGGAGGACCTCATGTGTCTGACTCAATGCTGGGAGCAAGATGTAGGGGTTAAAGGGCAGTTCTCACAGGAAACAGAAGGAAGTGGTGTTTGTGTTCACATGCTGTGACTCAGCCTTTCATTATAATTGTTAAAACCTTGTAGACATCAGTCGCATTAACTTTGAAACAGTTGTGACCCTTTCAGACACCTCTTCACTTTATCATAAGAGCCGTGGCAGTCGAACGCACTGTGAAAAACTGCACTGTTTATAACTGTACACAAATATACACACAATGCTTGTTTCTCTTCCAAAAGATGGGAGACTTTGTCAGTGCAAACAAAGGGCTTATCTGTCCCAGATGTGTTTGTTGGTGTTACACATCAGAAGATGCTGTTCATGAATGGTGTTGAGTGCACAGATGTGCCTTGGACGGGTCACGTTGAAAGGCTACTCAACATATTTTTGAGCCTCTACACTAGGTGTGGTGAAGTGTTCGTTTAGAAACATACTTTAGTGAAAGATTTACAACAATAGTGAACTTGTTTTCACTCCAAAAGTGAAGTAGCCTCCTATTGCCAACTTTTTTTTAAACAATTGACACATGTATCGGAGGTCCCCGAGTGAGAGCCTTGTGGGATGGGCTTGGAGACAACCGTGGGGTCAGTGGCAGAGCAGATCTTCTTCCTACAAGTAAGGGCAGGGTTCAATTCCCAGCTACACTGGCCTACATTCCTATGCGTCACTGGGGGCAAAACACTTAACCCCATATTAGCAGCTATGGCCGCAGTGTGAGAATGGGATGGAAGATGTGTGATTGAAAACGTGCTGTGCGTTGTGAAAGGGTGAATGGTAAAACTGCAGAAAATCATTTTCAGATCAAATGAAATGAGACGGCTACATCAAGAGCAATGTTTGTGTAATATAAGTATGTGTCTGATAATTGATCGTTCAATGAACATTAAACAAATACATAAATTAAAACGTTATTTAGCTCAGAGGAGTGTGATATTGCAAAGGTGAATTTCCTAAAGTTTAATTTAATGATGGACACTTTGTTTATTCATTCATTTATGTAAAGGATTGGTAAGGACCAGCCTCTGCTTTTTACCCCAAACAATTCTGCACATTCATAATGTATGTTTAGGGACAGATTACTGTCTAATCTGCTCTGGCGTTCATTTTTCTTCTTAGCATTGTTGTGAGTCTGCGAAGAGGGATCTCAGCACGAGCTGAAAGTACGTGTTTTTGAAATTCTTCCTCCAGTTTTGCCACACTACAGCTAAGACAGATGATGCGAGTGGACCAGAATGAGTTTTTAAAATTGCAATTTAGGGGTTGTGATCGAAACCGCAATATCTTGTTTGTTGGATATGTCGTTTTGTAAACGCTTTACCTTGAGACAATAAACCTTACACCAAAGAAATGACAGCTACATAATTATAAAGAATATCTTTGGTTGACACAATCTTTTTTAATATAGTTGATGTTTTTATGACTAAAATACAAATTGTGTTTTTTCTTCATTTGTTGGAGCATGTAGCTGTTTCATATAACACCCTAGATGACGGAAAGGATAAAGGGAATAAAGATAAAGAGAGTGATTTTGAACACAACATATATTAATCGAATGGATAGTAACAATAAAACCATACACAACCTCTTTTACTCTTGCATCTGCTGTTACGCATAATATAGGCTATACATCATGTCCCAGACACCAAGGTCCACATCTTTTCCATTTCTAAATCCATTACCATAAAGAAACTGTCCTCACAGCCTGCACAGTGTCCTAACCTCAACCTTGTCCGACACCATGTGACATGAACTGGAACACAGAGAATGAGCCGGGGCTTTCTGACTGAGCGGCAGCCAGCTTTCAAAATCTGGTTCAAAGCCCAAAAGTGAAGAATGGGTCAATGAATGTCAATGAAATTAACGGCTGCTTATGTGTTTAACATTCTTGTAGCGTGAGGCTCAGAGATGAGAAGAAACTCTTGCAAGTGGACACAGATTCCAGTAGGTGGCAGTGCACTACCATACTTCAGTTCCAGCATTCATTTCAACAAAACACATTCTCTAGTATGGCTACAGTGAGTGACATGAGATTAAGTCGGATGGAATTACCATGAATCTTACATTATTGATCATCCTGTGACATTGACAGAGTAAGAACGACCAAACTACAGCTGAAGAGATGATCAACAGAAGGTTAATCAACTGTTTTAATTGATAATTATCAATTCATCACTTTTTGCAAACCAAAAAAAACACACATTTGTTTTATATCTCTGTCAAATAAATATTATTGGATTTTAGAGGATTGATGGGGCAAACATGAATAAGGGCAACTTTAAAATTAAATCTATATTTTACACCAATTTTCAGGTTGACATAATGGGTGTATATGCACTGGCAATCTCTGGACAGTTATCGTTGCTGCAATGTGCCTTGTGTATTGCATTTTGTCACATTTCTAGCAGGAAAAGCTAAGGTGTTATTGCTGACAATAACAATGCTTAGTTCACGGGAGGCCAGGACGGTGTGACAGTAGGTCAGCATGAACCCTGAACTCAGCCATCATTCATTTATTTACACCGCCGCTTTTCCTACCAGTGACCTGTCAAAACAAAACGCCAACTTCAGCCACAACAAATCAACAAAATGAGGACCCAAATGCCAGAGTGGAGTATGTCAAACAACAAGAATGCTGTCAATGACTTATCTGTGGGAGGCAAAAGTATCCCAAAAAATGTTTTTATTTAAACACAAAGTCAGAAAAAAAAAGTCACAGTAAAACAGGACGTGAAAAAAAAACATAACAAAATGTAGAATGAAATACAGAATCAGTGAAGTCCAATAAGTTAATGAGCCAAAATGGAATTCAGCCATTATTCTCTTTTGCTACTTGTGAAAATGTCTGCAGGGAAAATGGACGCAAACTGCAAATCTTCACCCCGTCTTCATGTGAGATCAGGTGTAACGATCATATTTGATCAAACTCAAGTCATCTTTTATTATTACTGTTAGCAGAGGATTGAAGTTTGGTGTGAAGTTATTCCTCCTGATATCTGCTGGTTGATATCACATCTCACAGCCTCCTCGCTCCCATCAGCTGCTGTGACACCCTGCCAAAGCCTCCCTCCTTCCCTCAGAATTAATAAAAAGGTTTTAACGTGTCACTTCCCTTCCTTTTCATTCCCAAACAATCCCATGAGACAAAGTGGGGAGAAGGGGGTTTAATAGGCGTGGGAGTTGAGCTGGGGCTTTCCATTTTTCTCACTGTGGAAATTATTTATTGCTATTCCTGCTGTGAAGGCCTAAAAGTTTCATGTCCCCATGAAAAGTGGCTTTACATGCAAATGTGGGTGTAGTGCGTGCGTCTGTTTTCCTCTCTTTTCTTGCCTGTCATTGGCCTCTAAAAGCTATATGTACAAGGCACCTCCGACTGGCCTGTTCCACATGACTTCCTCTGCTACACTATAAATAGATCAATTTACATTGCATTTCATGGCTGAGCTGCCTCTCAATATTTCAGAGGCCCACCAGTAAATTAACCATTAATCATTTATTACGCAGTTGTTGGTCTCATTTCCCACATAATGTAGATATTATAGAGCGTTTTGCCAACGCGACAGATTGCTATTTTATCTGTTTTTTTTGGTAAACACCGGACCATTTTAATTCTGGTGTTTTGTGATGGAAGTCTGTCAGGTACCAGGACTCGTGTGTCAACTGATCGCTTCCTGCTCGTGTGGCTCGTGTCCAGTCTGGTGGTCAGAGAGACGAAGAGAATTTGATCACCTGTGACATGTCTGTGAGGAAAGGCATGTCCTCTGATTCGACGACACCGTAAGATAGCAGCCCGTGTGACTCCTTTAATGAACAAGTCATAGAATTCTATGTGGGACCCACTTTCCCTCATTCCACTGCACGTACAGCACAACAACGTTCGACAGCAGGTGTGAACGAGGCAGGACGACAAACGAGCGAGACTGAGAAGATAACAGGTTCTGTGCCATCTGATTTAAAATGCATTGTGACATGCTGTTATACATTCTCAAGGTCTATATATCTTGTACTAAACCTTGGCTTAGACTGCTGATGAATACCAATCACTACTAACGCTAGCACGTTGTGTCAGTGCTGGCAATATCTTCAGCCTCCCTTGAAACCCAATACTTATTAGTTTTTGTTAACAAAAAATGTCATTATTTCAAAACAAAGTGAACAAAGGAAAAGGACCCATCGTGTCCCCAAACGAAAAATACATTCAACTAGAAAATTCCACAGCTTCTTGATGTCAATGTCGTTCTAAAGCGGGCTGGGATGACATAACTATTTCAACTGTTTCCCATTCATGTACATTTTTACGTTATTTTTGACGCCATGGTTATTCAGAACACTTCAAAGTCATAGCCCAGCATTCCCAATCAAACCACACGTTTTGATATAGGATTTGTCTCAAAGCCTTGAGACTAGTTTCGTGGCGAAATTTGGCCGAAAGGGAAAAATAAGAAGAAACAACGTGGAAGAACAACAATAGATGCTTGCTTTGCATTGCTAAGCAGGCACTCTAATAAACTAAACCCGACGGCAAAAAACGCTAACTAATTAACAAAAACAATCTGAGGGAGGAAAATACAGAGAGAGCCCTCCAGCTTAGTTTTTTTTTCCCTCTTAAACTTCTCTCCCCACGATGGACGCCTTCTCCACTCACAGTGCAGGGATGCAATCACTGAAATGAAGCACAGATGAGTGGAGAGGAAAAACAGAGGGGGGAGAGAGAGAGAGAGAGAGAAGCTGCAAACAGCCACGCATAAGTGTTTAACTGATTATCAAAATGAGATAAAAGAGAAAGTTCACCACCAAACAAGGTCACAGACCTACATAAAAGTAAGAGACACTACTGTGTCATAATGAGTTATGGATGAACGCTGTAACTAGAACATGTTTGTTTACTACATTTCTCTCAGGCTTTTCTGAGTGTAACGGTGACACTCTGAAGAACCAAACACTGGCAGATCTCAACCGGCAGAACAGAATCCCTCAATGTTACAAATAAAAAAAAAAAATGATATCCCTAATTTATAATTTGAAGAGGTGAAGTCTCACACCTACGGTCAAGAGTGTCCAATTTATCTAATCCCCAAATCTGCATGTTTTTGGACCGTGGGAGGAAACCGGAGAACCCAGAGAAAACCCATGCACACACACACACACAGGGAGAACGTGCAAACTCCATGTAGAAAGGCCCTTGTGGAAAACCCGGGTCTTCTTGCTGCAAAGACAAGAGTAAGACAAGGCCAGTGTTATCAAATTGTGTTGAAATGATATTGGCATTTTGACCAGTTTTACTCAAGTAAACAATAAATGATCAAAGTTGTGTGAAAGAGTCAAATAAAGACACCTACGCAGGCCAATATGTCCCACAGGTACAACATACAGCATCATTTCAAATGATAAAGGATCAAAAACATGCAAAGCAGAAGCCTGATAGTGTATGTGCGGCTCTGTCAGAACTGAGAGTCAAATCTTAAAAGGCTAATTATAAATATATACGTGTGCATTCAGGCTTCTATACTCTGTGTTACGATTATATAAGCACTGAAAAAAAAAAAAAAAAAGAACCACGTCTAGAGAAAATCCTCCGTGGCACTGTCACATAGTACATTCACTACTTTTGCCAGTTGAGCTGTGATGGAGTCCTACATCTGTGCGCTATCACAGACGCACAGTGGACAGGCTCTGCCGCCTTGTTTTGCACAATACGAGAATAAGCAGTGAGTCCTCACTGTCCCGAGGCATGTATTTTAATGCTGAATATCAGCATTTTTTTTCCTCTTTTTTGTCGTCACTCTTACATACTCAAGATGACATGTCTCCCGGAAGAACAACTCACTTTTCCCCCGCGTCAACCACCCGAATTAGCAGGGAACTGACAAATTGTCCTTTGGGCTATTTAACCCTGTCCAGGTTCTAGTTTTTACACTGCTACACTGTAGTCATCACAACACTCTAAATCCGTCTCTTTTTCCATCTTAATTGTACAATGAATTACTGTACGTTACTTCAGATTCCTTTGTTATGCAATGGTCTAAAAAAAGACTACAACAGCCCAGAAAGGCCTCAGCTTGTATAATAATAGCACGGAAGGCACAAAATGATCTGGTTATTTTTAGCAGCTCCCTTCTCCGTCTCTAAAAATAGCAAAAGCAGCACTTCATATTCTTCCGAAGACTGTGCACTCGCCTGGACATTTCTATCCCTGTTACTTTGTGAGTCAAGCGGACAGAGGCTGTGCACTGCAGGGTTGGTGTATGTCTGTGTGCTGGCTGCAGGGTTTTTGGGGTGTGTGTGTGTGTGTGTCATCAATATTGTAGACACTATTCCTTTACTAATCACCATCTATTTCAGCACGCAGGCATCATACAGTTGATGAGCTTATAAAGGGGAGCGAGGGAAATAAAACTGGAAGATACGGCGGCGAGGAGACACAAGTATAGCTCCCCATACAGCTCAAGTGATATTATATTCATGCTGAGCTTGTTCAAGTCTGCTTTATTGCTTTTTGAGTCTCAACGCTTCTTGAAGGCGGTCCCCGAAGTGAGAAAAACTAGGATTGTGATTCCCAGAGGTGCATATTAAAAAGCTTTTTTCTGAAAATGAGAGACGGACACATGCAAAGAGGTGGAAGCCAATCTGCAGACACTGTTGAGAACTGTAGCCTTGGTTTATTATGGGTCTAAATTCATTAGTGATTGCATGTTGATTATTTTCTTAATTATTCCCGGTTACACACAGTGTCAGAGAATAGCTCCCAGAGACAATGGTGACATGTTCAAACACAATAACTAAGAGTCCAAATTTACTTGCCCTTATTGACCATTATCTTAACTAAAAAAATAAATTAAAAAAAAGGTATAGCCTTTGAATAACCCTTTAATGTTATTTAGGCAAGATCTAAATCTAAGATCTATGTTTTTACAGTAGCCTGAACAGAGCTGCTTTTTTTGGAATTAAAAAGAATGCAATTGTAAAAAAGGGAGAGGTAAGCATTCTCCATTTGTTGCACTCAGTCTCACTGTTAGAGATCATTTACTGTAACAAACAGGACCTTTAAACCTTCATTAATATGTAAACTAATAGACTCCAACAATGGCTGTTTACCTTAATATAGACAATCTCTGCAAAGTGGTCACCTGATCACATGTGAAAATGAAAACAGTGATTACAGCTGATTTAAATAAGCTGTTTCACTTGCCGTCACTGGATCTTTTAACTTTAATGGGAATTGTTTTTATTATCATTATTATTTTTCTTTAGCTATAAACACTATTAATCACTAAAACACTTTTCTTGGATCCTTTCCAGCAAATGTTAGGCCCACCATCTGCAAAAATGATTTGTTCCGACAATGATACATAACGCGTGTGTGTGTGCGTGCGTGTGTGTCTTACAGTGCCAATTATTTTTATTTTGATTACAGCTTCAAGTGGGAGGCAACTTTGATAATAACCCGTTGTGAAGATAAGTCCTATACAGATAAACATGCAAAGCCAATAGAAATGATCGCTCATTAAAATCTTGGACAAGATTGGAACAAAGAAGAGATAAAACTCTACTGGCTGTAATTAGCACACTGTCACTTGTTACAAAGCAGCCCACGCTCTTAGCATGTCAGATCACTTGCCCACAGCATCCACACATTGTTTCGCTGCTGCTCTGAAGAGCAGAAGACAAAAAAAAACCGGATCCATCACGGTTAGCAGTCTCCAACCATTTGGACATTTGTCACGGGACATTTGAGTTAAAGCATGGAACAACTTTGCCAGATAATGAAACAGAAAATCGCCAGATATTGATAGAGCAACAGTGGACGGTGCATTTTCAAAGACAGATGATTCCACCATATTCTGTTATTACTGTGCTCAAATGTCATGCACTTGTTTTGTCTAGCATCCTAATGGTACTCATAAATAATAAACCAGAGACTCTAGGAAATGGACTGTAAAAACAAACCAGGTGGCTCAACGAGAGATATGGAAACTTTCGAAACTCCTGAAGAGTCACACTGTAGACTTGTTTGGATTAGTTCCTGGAGCAGTGAGATTTTGAGGGTACAATTTAGGTCTTATTCCTTGTTTTCTCCAAATTGTACAAACAACTGAACAGCACCACTGGGGTTATACCTCAGCTTTGTCGCATAACTGAATGAAATGTTGAAAAGACACCTGTCCTAAAGCTATGTTTCTACTCCATGTAAAAAAGAAAATAAAAGCTCTAAAACAGGAGCCACGTCTGGAGAAATCCTCCACGGCACCATCACATTTACAGTATATTGCCCACGTACGCCAAAGTGAGTCTCGATGGTATTTAATTATAAAGGATAATTAAATGTTTCATGTATCTCCTGATTTTTTGTGCGAGTGATTATGTTCACGGTTATTAAAATAAATTAGCATTATTATTTTAAAGTCACCAACATGTGTCACAAAGATTTTGAAGAATATGCAGTTTAATGTTTTTTACATTTTGAACCTTGTTGTGAATGTGCCCTTGTAGAACCTGATAATGTAATAACCCCGATAATGTAATAAAAATTTGCACTTGAGTCCATTGAAAATGTAGTAAAACCTGATAATGTAATAACTTCCCGATAATGTAATAAAGTGCATTTCCCAATAATGTAATACACTTTTTACCAATAATGTAATAAAGTATTACATTAACAGTAGGTTATTACATTATCAGGTTAGCCTTCATTTCGCAGGTCCTGATAATGTAATAATTCCCAAATATTGTAATAATTTAACAGCAGACCACCCTTTACTTGGGTTCAAGTGGTGATACTGTGTAAGCAACGCAAGCTCGAGAGCTCTAGCGCCACCAACAGGACAAAGTTGGACATGCATGTATGTACATTAACTTTTGACTTGTTCATCCATTTTTCACAAACGATGTATCACAGGAACCCTTGGGCCAAGCTGAGTTCAACGCATCCTTAATGTTTTTTTAGGCCATATTGGATTTTCTGCCATCTTTGATTTGATCCATAACCTTTTAAAGGCTTCTCTTGTCCCACATTTTGTGTAATCTTCTCGAAACATCGTTCAGATGATCTTCAGACCATGCCACACGAATGCATTCAACATCATGGGTTAGGGTTAGTTAACCAACAAGCAACTAAATCCACAACTATATCTGTCTACAATGTGAATGAAGAGTTTTTGGTGAAGATAAAGCACAATAACAACCGTGTCACTGAAAGGCATTCAGTTGTCCATGGGATCATCATTAAGAGAAATCTGAAACGCTCCAAATACAAGGTCCAGTATCAAATGTCAGAATCCTCTGTCCCTGAGCAGAAATGTTTTTCAGTAGCTAATGTAACTAGTGTCACCCGTAGTAAAGAAAAAAATCAAAGAACTCTGAATCAGTCAGCTAATGCGAAAAGAAAGCTTTTCCTAATCGCTAAAAGTCACTCAGATCAGTTTCATTAATTTGTTTCTTCTGGAATGACAGTAGCTTTTGATCCTCTCCCAGATGGCAATTGTCAATTTGCAGCTATGGCTGACCAGTTAGCAAGCTTGGGAATCTTTAGGTCATCCACAACTCTTAGACAGGAAATTGTGTCTGATTTGGTGGCAAATCCTTTTGGTCTTGATGGCAAACCTTTGTTAAACTTTGTTACTGAGCAAAACTGGGATGACTACATTAATAGCATGGGTGAGTTGGGAACTTATGGAGATCACATCTCAAATTTTTTGGTTGTTTCTACTCTTGGTGTGGATGCTTCCTCAGTTGTCTCACCATCTGGAGAATATAGCGAGGACTTGCCCACTTTAGTAACTGATCATATAGCCGAGGGTCATGGAGATCATTATGTCAGCTTAGATGGCCCAATTAGTCAATACATGAAAGACATTCAGGAGGAGGAGTCTCACAGGATCACATCTAGAAGACGTGTTGAATCGAGTCCAACACATGAACTTGAAGTGAACTCTGGCTCAGACCATCTCATGTCATCTACTGATATTCCTGAATATCAAGAGAATAGTTACAATCTTTTCAACCCTATTACTCCATCACCTCCTGTAACTCCATCACCTCCTGTAACTCCATCACCTGATGTTTCTCCATCCCCTGCTGAAACTCCACCACCTCCTTCAACACTTCCTGATGAAATGTGGCGACTAATTATCAAGTACACCCTTGAAATGGATATGAGCATGTTGGCAACAATTAATAGGGTCTCTCATCTCTTCAAGTACCTAGCCAGCTCTTTCTTACCATGGATTCATATAAGAGATTCATTGTCTGACAGTCTAGGATTGAATTCAGCAGAAGAATGCACAATAAGTATGATTAAGTTATACAAACAATGTGGTCGTAAAAGTGGTCTGGCTCTAAGAGTGAAGGAACTCTTTGACAAGCATTGTCATTGGATGAAAGCATGGCTTGTGCTCAAGTATCGGAGTTATGGGAGATACCAAGTCAGAGATACATACTGGAAGTAGAAGACGAAAGTGAGTTCATATCTATATACAGAATTTTGTAAATATGTTGATATCTCAAACTTTTTCAAAACATTCATATTGTATTACTTCTTTTTCAAGGAGACCACAAGGAGTGGTGGAGGCCTGGGTACCAAAGAAAGTTCAAATCCATGTTAAAAATAGTCATGATGAAGACATCAATTATAGAGTTCTAAAATGATGGCTTTAAAATGAGGTTGCTTTTCTGGATATAAGTTACTTGTGTGTTGTGTGTGTATTGTTGTGTGTTGAAATTAAATAAACAGTTCAAACACAGCGTCCACAGGATGACGTCATGAATCTATGTACCACGTTTGGTTAAAATATGTTAAAGGGTTGCAGAGAAATTGGCTTACTTCCTGTTTGGTGACCTCAACGTCATGTTTGATTGGCTGCCACGGCCAAGTGCCTAACCCTAGCCCAAGATGTTGAATGCATTCGTGTGGCATGGTCTGAAGATCATCTGAACGATGTTTCGAGAAGATTACACAAAATGTGTGACAAAAGGTTATGGATCAAATCAAAGATGGCAGAAAAAAACATTAAGGATGCGTTGAACTCAGCTTGGCCCAAGGGTTCCAGTGATACATCGTTTGTGAAAAATGGATGAACAAGTCAAAAGTTAATGTACATACATGCATGTCCAACTTTGTCCTGTTGGTGGCGCTAGAGCTCTCGAGCTTGCGTTGCTTACACAGTATCACCACTTGAACCCAAGTAACGGGTGGTCTGCTGTTAAATTATTACAATATCGGGGAATTATTACATTATCAGGACCTGCGAAATGAAGGCTAACCTGATAATGTAATAACCTCCTGTTAATGTAATACTTTATAACATTATTGGTAAAAAGTGTATTACATTGGGAAACGCACTTTATTACATTATTGGGGTTATTACATTATCAGGTTCTACAGCCCTGAAATTAAAAATGAGATTTGAACCATTGTTTGAGCTCGTCTCTTGCATTACTGTGCATTTGGTGCGTTTCACTGCTGTCTGCGGCGCACAGAGCAGATCAGTTCCCAGATCTACTCTGACATTTGGTAGCTTCATGGTTGAATGATTCTGCATGCGCTGCGATTCAGGATGGATAAAACTGAAATAACCGCCATATTCACACCCAAAAGAAAAAGGTCCACTGGGTGAAATATCAGCCATTAGATTCAGCTCCATGATTTATTACAAAACTTCACTCATGGTGTCTAATAATAAAAAGCTACAGATCATAAAATGTGCATGTGATTAGAAAGAGATGATGAATTCCCCAACCCACCCCCCCCACAAAAAAAAAGAAAAAAAAGCAGCATTATGAAAGCACAAGGAGCACAGTGCAGAATCTTCTAAATCTAAAAAAACAATCTGACTGTGGCTCAACAACAAACTTTCCTTTAACCACCTGACAAGTACCATTCAATCTAAGCCGACCTTGCACTAACTTGGTTTTCATAATGGCAGTTTTCAGTTACAAAAAGTAAAGAAAACAATGCAGGAATGTACAAGCCTCCAACTCTGGCCAAGTCTGGAAAAGCTAACAATAGCAGGCAATAATTGTCACATCTCTTCCCCCGTCATCAAAGCTATGCCCTCAAAACAAAAACCAATACTGCCTGAAACTGCTAGAAGCAGAGAGCAGGACAGAGCGTGAGAGGGACACCATCATTGACAACTACGTTATTTCTGAATCACCTGTAAGAAAATGTAAGGTAAGCATGTCGTTATAGGTGCACCAGCATATTATTATATTCAGTCTGATTTGGTCATGTTTATTACAGCATTGCAAAGGCTGCAGACACTGGATTTTTTCAGACTCCAGACTCCAGCAGGTAAAAAGGATTTCAACAAATAAATTACAAACTCAATATTTTTTTTAACAGCAGTACACAACAACTCCTCGAAAAGGAGGCAGCTGCATTTCTCAGGCCCAATTGTTTGGACAGCCTGTCAAAAATCTCAAGATTAAAACACTTTAAGAAAGATATTTCTTCAGCAGTGTCAACCAGGACAGATGAGTCTCCTGCAGAAGGAAAATGTCAGTTTTGCAAAAGCCCATCAAACACATGAACACATAAATGATATACATATTAATTAACGTTATGTATAATTCTATGAAAAGCTTTAAAATTGCATACACATGTGCCAACTGACTCCACTGAACTTGGAGGAACCCAAAGTGAGTCTTGAAATGAACAGCAATCACAGTTTGATATGAATAATTTATTGAAAGACTTGAATTCTTACAGAAATAGTCGCTTTAGATCAATGATTTGTGGCTTTCATGTTTCTAATTACAACAGTAAAACCTGTGCTGTCTCATAGTATCACTTACCCCAAGAACTGATGAGTCAATGTCATGTATGTGTCAATGGACGACTTTAAATTTCTAATTGTTCTTTTAGTGTAATCACAAGCATCATGCAAAAGCCCAAAATTTCCCCTGTTGAGAAACGAAATCAGAGCAGATGAAAAAAATAACAGTGGGGTTAATTAATTCAGGGATAACTGATGAAAATACAGATCTGTGGTTACTGTGAACATGACTCTGTGAGGACAACATTATTCTCAGCTGATCGATCCCATCTCTTTGCTGAGAATAAAGATGTCCAGAGTGTCAAAGCAACAAAACACAACAAAACACAAGACGAAAAAAAATAAAACCAATAAATCAGTCTTCAAAACAAACATCTGAAGGCATTGCACAATTCCATGACTGATCAGTGAGATTTTTTAAGGCAAAACAGTTTGGATTTTTTTCAAATACTTTTTTGAAATAACACACAAGGATGTCATATTACAATTTTTAAACCCACTAGAGCATCTCTGTTTACAAAAAGACTGACACATGCAAACTCAATGCATGCTATAAAAACATCAGGAGAATCATCACAGGCATTCAGCTAAACCACTTGTGTTAATATCATAAGGTACAGTAAACAACTTTCCTGTAACATGTGTGAAGATTACACGGGCGTTCATGTGGCCTGGCATGCTGGCACGGTACCACACTGGCAGAGTGACATACTATATGCAGCGAGGTGTGAGACAACTTCATTATAGCCAGGGGTTGGGTTTTTCCTTCGCCTTACAGTCTCCGACACAGTAAATGCTTTTGATTGTTACTCCTACACCGACACGTCGTCTCTGCACTCATTACAGCCGCATGCGACAGATGCATCTGTAGCCTTTACTTCACTGAGTCCCTATAAAAACAGCTTTCATCTCCTTTTCCTGAGGGGAAACCTATACACGCCACGACACTACTTCCCATCTATACTGGTCATCATAGAATAACACAGTCGCCATGTAGTCGTATGCATTAGCTAAGCAGTCACATCTCATTGTACGTCAGTCTCGCAGTGTATGGGCTGCATTCATACTCTCCGCGGCCGTCTGTGTCCATAGACCGAATGCAAACTTTCAGAAGCACTACAACATTTTGTGACTTCTCATGCAATGTTTCTCGTCCAGTTGGTGGTGGAGGAAGATGACGAAGATAACCACTGATGCTTGCTACTAGTACCCTAGTACCTGTGTTGATATTGATCAACATGAGATCAATTACACGTGTAGAATTGTAGATTGAGATAGACCCTCATTTTAGTATTAGTCTAACAACAACCATGTATATGCAAGTACAGATGCAAAGTGACTTGGGGACATCTAGACACCTGGCCTTTAGAATGAGGACTTTTCAATATTTCTTATGTATTTGAACGTTTTTGTTAATTCTCATTCCCAGGGGCCTCATTTATAAAGCTTGTGTAGGCACAAAAAAAACAATGTGTTCAAATAACACACTATACAAATTAAATGTATCATTGTTATTGCTATTATTAATGTCATTGGGATGTAGGACAGTCTGTCCCGTCAAAATGAACTAAAAAAAAACATTTATGATCAGCTTAACTGTCACACCTGTAGATGTTCAGATTCAAGTCAGATGGGGAGGGTATAAAGGTAAATAATAACGTAAAATGGCAACTAGAAGTCTGGGCAGGGAGATCATTTTCAGACACCAGCAGCTTAGGATCTGCTGGCCAGCGATGATGAATGGATTGTGAGGCTGTTCTGACTTCCACACGGTGACTTGCTGGACCAACAATGCCCTTACAGCGTCTAACCCATTCACTAACCTTGCAGGCAACACTATTGCCCACTGGAGCGGCGGCTACTCACTCCTTAATCCCTGCAAATATTTTACGATTGTCTATCAATGTGTATTTTGATGAAATTTTGATGTTTCTATATGGGTATAAATCGTGTCGGAACCTTGACTTTAAGGGTTTAGATGCGAATATACATTTTAAAAAATACTTTATCTACGAAACCACTGTTTCTCGGGGGAAGAAAGAAAAACCCTTAATCTCCACTCGACCCCCCCTCACCTTGTTACGCAAGTGTCATGCATGTTTCATATACAAATACATGTAGTGGATGCACAGTATATAGGAGAGTGTGGGCGTGACGTAAAGTGGACGTCTTGTCGTGATAAATAAATGAAAGGCCCTGCCTTGTGTTGCAGGACTCAGAGTCCCAGCAGCTCGCTGCAAGTTACTTCTCCAGAAAACAGACTACAGTATATACAGGACATTATATTTACAGAGACACAGAGAAAAAACTGTTCCTGCCTGATCTGATCTAGTTCAGCTGGCTGAATGTCCAGTGCTACATTGTGCAATTCAACACCCCTGCTGCCGTTCAGGGTCCCCACGAAGAAACAACAGCACATAAAAGTACAAAAATCTGTCAGACAACCTCTTCCCACACTCCAGAAATCTGATTCTTCAGTCAAACTGAAGAATCAGATCTTCTGGGTCGAGTCTCAGCAACAACAGAGAGATGCTACACTTAACGGTAGGTTAAATTTGGCAGAAAAAACTTGCTACGGAGTGTACTTGATCACCAGGTCTACTTAAAAACGTCTCGCACACGTGGAACATCGTTATCGAACCGTTGACTTATAAAAAAATACAGGCCTGTCATTCATGATTTAAATATGAATAACATATGTATAAACACGAATAAGGCCTGTTAGTCATGATTTAAATATGATTACAGGCCTCTGTATAAAATGTAATACTTCTATCAGCAGTAAAGAAGCAGCATCACACTTATAGTATATCGATCAATACACTAAAGGCAAACGTTTGTACAGTGTATAAAGTAAATGCCTAAGAACATTTTTAACAAGCAGATAATGTGTATTCATATAGCATCTGTGCAATGATTTGAAGCGCGAGTTTCAAAAAATGTTTAAAACCTTGTTTTACGCCGAATTCTTGGCTGTATATAGGGCCCAAAGAGAGCAGTGATAACATGTACAGTTTAGAATAAAATGAATTCACATTGTTCTTCACACATGAGATGTAATCTATCTGGATAAGATGGCTCTAGCCCGACAGAAGAATGATTTGTGCTTTTCTGTAACGTCACATCAAAGTTTTCATGTGTACACTGACGGGCAATTTGAGGTTCACCCTGTTAACGTGGCTATAAGTGACAAAGTGTTTTTGTTTTGTTTTAAACAAAACTCCACTGAAAATGAAGGCTTTCATTATCAAACACTGAACAGCAGCTCTGAAAAATCCTTGGTTTTGGAACTTTAATAGCTGGAGCATATAGACGAAGTGGAAGCAGATCATTTTGCAGGATGCATTTTAAAAACTCTTTTTTTTTTACTCATTACTGAACCTGAGGTAGTAGTTGCTAAAAGACCCAACATTGAAGCTGATGAAAGTTTTGTTTTAACTTTAGTTTTGAATTAAATACTTCAATTTGTAAACTATAAATGTGGTGCATAAAGTGTATATGCGTCACATTTTCCCCCCAAATGAGACCCAAACAAAGAAAATCACAAAATTAAAAAGATAGAAACTAATGTCAGTCTGCAGCTGTGTTCATTTAAACTCTGTTTGTCACCAATTCTGAAGCCATTTTAACGGTTCCTTTTTTAGGCTCCGTCACAGGAAGACGCATCCATGTTTTCTTTTAATATTGCAATTTTTCAAATGTGGCTCATAATCAATACCTTTTGCTAGGTCAGTGTTCTTGTTGTTATCTTCACACTTTACCTTGTGACAAACATCCTCCCTGCACTCAGCAGAAACAGCTGAGACACAATAAACCCTCATTTGTCAATTTCAATGGAACACAATTAATCATTGCTTCTTTTCCCACCTACACAGCTTGGTTATTTTTCCTTGTTTGTAAAAAAGTAATTGATCACAATACATAGCCATAACACACAAACACAAGAAACTGCCACTGTAAGTAACGGTTGTAAATCACTGGAAGAACCACTGCTGTCATCCTCTATTCAGAGCTGCCTTCTGAACGTTCACATCTTGTATGTTTGATACTAAAGGCACACATTTTCTGTAGAGTTTTATCTTTATGTATATGATAAGCTGAACACTACTAAACCTCAGGGGTCACTTATTACTAGCTTCAAAAACTGGCATTAAACTGTGCTTCATTTGATCCATGTGGGGTAAACATTGTTTTACTGGTTTTCTGTGCACATATTACAGTGTGATGCTGCCACAAATGTGAGTGAGTCACCTGAAGTGCTGTAATTCTCTGCCTACAGTTTGGCAAATGTTTTTGTGAATAATAAGACTTGTGAACTCCGCGGATTTAACAAAAAGCACTGACACACCAACATTTTGTTATTTATCAACACTTTTTGGCAATACCAAAGAAAGTGAGAGGTAGAGAGACATAAAACAAAATGCTACGATGCTAAATAACGATGTTATTTCATGAGCGTAAAGAACCACACGTAACACACAGTTAGGTTCGGTAGTGAGATGTGTGTTTTTGACTTCTGGGCTTGGAGATCCACATTTCCAGAAGCGATGGATGAGTGTTTCCCATTAATGTTATCTGACAAAAGAGTAAGGCTGGTTTAAGTCCCTGCTGCATTTGAGTTGACCAGACTCCCAGGAAGCACCGCTTCCTTTTGAGTCAAGGCAGGTGTATGGAGCAAAAGGTAGGAGCGTGGGAAGCGGTTCAAACAGTTGATGGGTTAGTTCTTAATGCGACATGGCAGTGGTGATGGTGGGGGGTTTGTGTGGGAGGGTCAATGCCCTGAGTGCAGGACAAGAGCGCATGCTTCTCTTAAACTAGCACATGCTCCATTTATAGTTTAAAAAAACACTCAGTATTGAAGATTGTGGCACCAGAGCCTAAATATGTTTGTACAAATTCACAACCTCCAGTTTCTGCTGCTTAAAAATAGGAATCTGAAAGGTTTTCACATTGATTGGTATAAAGTTCATCCTGAAAAAAATCCTCCATACCTGACCTCACTTATGTAAACATTTACATCTTCGAGAAAGACAGGATTTTTTTTGAGTAACAGAGGAAGTAGAAATAGAAACAGCAAACAGACGAGAAGATGATTTAAAAACAAAAGGCCGGCACAGCTTGGACTCTTTCGGTCTAACTGCTGCGAGTGGTCAGTTACTGTCCTAGCCAGTCGTTGTGGTGCAGTTAGATGATCTCTTTCTAGCCACCACCGTGAACCACCAAACATACTTTTTCCAGTAAGGGAAATGTCCATTCTTCTAAAAAGTGGAAAGCCAGTGGCCATATCAGGATGATCTGTGTCACCGCTCATGGCCAAACATTCCTGAAAGTGCAACTTCAGAGAGTGGGCAAAGTTCACCTTGTTTGCAGAAAACTTCCAGTGAAGAGCAGGAAGAAGAAGATGCAGAGAGGACGATAGGAGAGACCAACAGAGTTGGCGGGCTGACTTTGGAGCAAGGCCTTTAAATTCGGCTTACCCGTCTGGCGAGAAGCGGGTGAATAGCTGGTGGTGGACAGGGAGTGTAAGGAGGTGGCAACGGCCCAGGTTTGATGCCTCTTGTCCTCATGTAGGACAAAAACTGGTCTGGGATTTCAGCGAGCACTTCTTTCGCCAGGCGAGCCATGCTGAGAATGTAGTTTCCTCGCCGGTCAATGTAATCTCTGAAAGGAACGAACTGGGAAGGAGGGAAGGAGACAAGACAAGAAAAGGAAGCAAGATTAACATGAGAGGAAACAAAGAGGAAATGCAGAGATGTGGGAAGGAGAGAAAGACTGAGGAACAAAGAATATACATGTTATATATAAACTTGGATATGAGAAAGTTAAAGAGTGAAAAGGACATAAAAGGGAAAAGAGACAGAAAAATGGCAGCCCGAGAACAAGAGCACAATAGGTCAAACACCACGGCCTTTTCCCATTCATTATAAATGCTACATTCTTCTGAAAACATTGTGCTGAAGGCAAAGCTTTACAGCCACTCAGCCATTTTCTTTAGCAGAACCTGTACCTGAACTATGTCCCTCTCTGCGTATCTTCCTTGGGACGAGATCCTCTCCTCATCTCCGTCCAGCTCGATCATTTCTGAAGGAGGAAGGCACATCAGTCAAACCATGTCAGGAGACTCAATGTGTCATTACAGCAGCTACAGCAAGCACACCAGTCACATGACTAGCAATTTAAGCAATATAATAATTTGCCAAAGCCACAAGCGTCCTACTGGGCTACATTGCGATTAAGTGTTGACTAAGCCAAATGTGGCATGAGTACAGAGAATGTGATTGGAAGCCATGTGAGCAAGTTGCACTTGGGAAAAATAGGGAAAACATACAATATATAACAGTCATTGCACACAATGCACAGTGGGACACAATGCGACCATGCACACAGACTTCCCAAACCACGATAATTGTTGATTCTTGTTGACTTTGCAGGCTAATTGCTCATCATGAGGGTGCTTGTTTTTATGGAGGACTACTCCAAAACATGAATGCCTTTGCAACAATACAGGAAAAAGGTGAGGAACGTGGCCCTTCATTAACAAAGGGAAGAAAACACCCCCTCTGCGCTGACAAAATAAGAATTTTCACATCCACTAAAGCCTGGATTTAGGGGAGGAGATGAAGGAAAAGTGAGGGGAAGGTGAATGGAGGAGAGAAGAAAAGAATCTGCACAGGGAAGAGCTAAACCATGTGGGAGGCGAGATAGGAGGCAGAAAGAAGGCGAAGGATTACGGCATGCAAATAAATACACACCTACACACACACACACACAAAAGCATGTGCACTTCACCCAGCTTACCATCAAATTCCGCTGGTCCAACACCGACTATTATAATTGACATGGGCAGAGATGCAGCCTACAAAGGGTGGAAAGAAGAACAGACAAATTAAACGCTGCGAAGAAGCTACAATTATTCTTTTCACCTTTTGCCATCTTAAACACTGCAGGCTGTCAGTGAAATACCCCCATGGATTATAGTCTGTACATTCAAAGGGCTTAGAAAAGGGGCTCAATAGACCAACACAGAATAAACCAGGTCCATCTGCCCTCAGTAGCCACTTTTATAAACCCTATATTCCAGCCAGCTCTGGAGTTCATTTCATGCATCTACGACTTTGTCTACATCCCTCAAAGCTCGATATCTTAAAAATGACTCAATATTTTTTTCCCTGCCCTGAGCTGCAGATGAACCGCCACCCTGCATCACAATATTGTTTATTAAATTCTCGCTGAGTGGGACGACAACGTGCAGTTTGAGTGACAAATGATTTTCCAATGTTTCATAACTTACTGTAGTCATTAGATGGACGCCAAAATTGAGAGATATGAGGGGCATGGATCCTCTGAAGACGAGTAAATAATTACTCTCCAATCTTGCTTTACAATAACATTGCATCATGAGGGCGAAGGGAGGGGAGGGTGGTGAGGCGATGCAGATCCAAATACACAAGCTCACCCTAAAATAGTTACACACATGAACTGTGATCATGGGGTTGCAGGGGAGTTACCAGACCTCTCTCTCTTCCCTCACTCCCGTCACAAGAGAAAATGAAAAAAAGGAGAGGGAGTGAGACATTAAAAGAGAAAGACACCTGATTGACTGTTTCTCATTATGCTCCCGTTCATATTGTCAGTTGGTATATTACAATTTCCCTTATTGGCTCAATCACTGCTGGATCTCCAGGGCTCTAGTAAATTAACCGCATGAATAAAGTCATCTAGTACATTCACTGCCGTTGCTGCTGATATTAACAATCATTTGGTAAACAACTGTATGACATTTTGAAAATGGTCTTTGAAACATAAGTTGTTTTTTTTTGACAAATGTCACTTTCCTGACGATCTGTGCACTCATGTGCATGTTGGTCTTAAAATGAGATGTGGACAGGAACACTGTCGGTGCATTACGGTGAAGGCAGCAGAAAGTAGGCTGGTTTACCATCTGTTTTTTCAGTTGATGAGACTCGGATCAGATTTATTTCAAGGCTGTGACCCCAGAGATAACTGATCACCGCATCCGTGCAACTTTAGTATGTGGTCCTAGATCAAATATATATATCGAATGTGTCCTTGTGACATGAATGAGTGAGCATGCCCTTAACAACTCAAAAACTCTAAGTTAAAGAAAGCCAAGTTAAGTTATGAAAGAAAGTACTTAGGGTAGGCAAAATAAGCTTTTCAGTCTATTTATTTATGTGCAGGATGCTGCAACTTCATTTATGAGAATGTGTGTTTAATGTGTGTCAACATAAATGTATGTGCATTTATTTGTGTGACCAAAATAAACTTACGAACATAATTGATCAGGCAAATTTCCATCCATCCATATTGTACCGGTTTAATCTCCACATGAGGGTGACGGGGGGTGCTATGACAAGTTTATGTTACTGAATTTCCCAAAGTGTAATCATTAAAGGCACATCTTATCTTACATACGTCCGAGTCTCACAAATTTGTTTTCTGTTACTGTTGACACATGCAAAAAGTTACGTCATGTTCAGATACAAGACACTTGTAGTTATGAATGTGAAACTTGAAATGTGATCTGTAAAGAATCACACCGAACAATGTGGCTGGTAATCTGAACATAGCCCGTTTGACTTTTACTCTGTTGCACATCCTGCATAATCCTCGTGCAGCAGTAATAATGAGCGGAACAGATTAATTACATGATCAGTTGTGGCAATAATCATACTGTAGGTGTTTAAACAAACCCGCTCCCTCTGGAGAGAAGTGCTCTCACTTACTTCCTGGCAAGGACCATAATAATAGCAATGTGTCAAGTTGCAAGTGCACTTGGCTTTTAAAAGGGAATGGGAGATGACACGCTGATTGGTTTATTGCATGTTACGCTCCTGTACAACCATGAATAATTAAGAGCCTCAGTACAAGCACTTTGAACCATGCACCTAACACAGTGATGTCTTTTTCCTCTGGTGTTAACATAGTAAAAAGTTAATTTGGGAATTCTGAATGGACTAAAAACACACTTGAAGCTCAGAAATATACACACATACAGAGGTAGAGTTTAAATGTGGTACTGTACATTGACTATAGACTCCTTGGTCTGTGCCATGTCTGTGATCACGCCGTCAGAGATAATGAGCAGGATGAAGTACTGAGAGCCGTCCGTCACTGCTGACGCATACCTGGCATGGAAAGACAGATCAGATGACAAATGAGCAAAAATTATAATTAAAAAAAAAAAACATTCATTTAATTTCAGTACTAAAATGTGCAATTTGCCCTTATATTGAGAACAAGTGGTCCAGTTAAAGCCTGGAGTCATTTTTAGGCTCAGTCTTGGCTTAGTTTTGGCATTAAAAAGCACAAAAAATGCTTACATGAGGAAGACTAATAATTATGTATTACGCGTTTTTTATGCCACCCAACCTGACACGGACAAACTCTGGAATTAAAGAGCGTTGGAAACATTTTGGCTAATTTAAGCACACTACTCAAAAATGTCTTATTTAACAGTCTTTTTAAAAAATTGTCATGCAGAAATGTTACATATTATATATTTAATCTTACACTTATTTTGAATAAGTCATATTACAAATGTTGATGTGATTTGACAAGACACACCATTAGAAATGTGATTCAATGTCATTGTACTCGGGTTTTAGTCTGATGCTCCACATGAGTGAGTGTTGCACAATGCAGCTATTCTCAGGCTGAGTGGGTGGATAGTACTCAGAGACAGAGAGAGAGAGAGAGATGGAATTTGAAAGTCTACAATGAAAGGTGGAGAGAGTGCTCGTTACAGTCGCATCTTCAAAATCATGAGCGGATCTGACAATAGAGGTCCGATTGAGGTCAGAAAATACTACAAACTAGACCTTTCATATCGGATGTTAGTAGAGTGAATTGACTGACATAAGCTCCTGTAAAAATGTTATTTTACTATGTTTGGGTCTTTAAAAATCCTCCAGTGAAAGCGTTTTACTTCACTGACCATGATGTGACATTTATTTACAGCAATGAGGATTCTCAGTTATGTTTAGTTTTTCTGCTCTTCGTGGCAAGCCATTAATCACATGCAGACCGGTAATCATCTGAAGGATAGTCACCACTGCATGTCTTCAAACCACCCCTGTAAATTTAGCTTGCACTCAGATGACACCAGTATGAGTACATGTATTTGAATCCCCCCCGCCTCTGCACACCAGATTACTGCACAGCGGCCCACACAAACTGCCACAATTTGAAAATATATCGATCTTACAGGAGTTTGCCCCTATAGTGCTGTACTTGTCGTCGCATTGTTGTCGAAAGCGGCGGTTGTGTGCATTTGCGTCTGCCCACGGGTTCCACATTTCTGGCTGTGATTATAGTGGACCTACCTGGCCACATGGTTAATAACAGGGGAGAAGTGGGTTGGTCCGTAGAGACGCACAGATTTGAGACTCTGGTAATAGGCCTCCATCACCCCCTCAATACCACTGCAGTAGGGGTTCTGTGGATTACCATTCTGCACAAAAACAGTAAGATCAAGAGTTGTTGAGTAGCAAAATAAAAAAACAAATACATTATGATACTTATTATGCATGAGGGTCCTTAGTATCCCATGCGATCTAAATCCAAACTGCACTTAAGGATATGTACATTTATGATTTTTATGAAATGATTTTAAGTTAAATGTAAATCTGCAGAACATCATTGTCTGATAATCCCCATGTCAGTAGATATAATATAAGAAGCTTGATATCAATTAAAGGTTGTGGATACAGTATATTAACCTTAAGATGGACGGTAAATTCTAATAAGACAACTCTGAATTTGATGAGTTTCATAAAAGGTTTTTAATTTCAGAAACTCTTAAAAACTCCACAGATGAAGCTTCCGCACTTTAGTATGTGCCGTCTTCAGCCACCATCGGGTAATCGTTAGTTTACATACAGTTTTGTCTTCATTGATTTAATGTCAGCAGGCCAATATTTAGAAAAATGTGTTAATTATATTCAAGGACAATTACAATAACTTGCTTCCATTACATTTGTTTGGCACACCTGGGACCTCCACACATTTTACAAACTATGTATCAAAGATAGAAATGTAATTAAATAGTTTTATGATTCTCCAAAACAGTGCAGCTAAAATGAATCATAAAAAACATCACCTGAAGGAGAAAAATATACAGTATTAGTTGATTTTATATGCCTCTCATTACATTTTATTGGCAAAAGTTCAGGATAACAGGATTACAGGCCTACTTAGACGCCACAAATTGGACACCTCATGGCCATAACATCAGCATCACATTCGTATATTATAAAGAAAAATATATTACCAAGTGTAATAGGCACTCTAAGGTTGCAAGCCCTTGAGGATACACAATCCAATCTTACAACAGAGCTATTACACATACTTTAGGAAAATGTTGGCAGTTACATTTTTCTGCTGCAGCATCTCAGTAAAGACTTTCCCTGAGGCCATTTCACATTTCAACTGTGCATTAGGAATGGACAACAAGAGAAACATTTAGGTAGAATCTATTCAAGTGAGATGCAATTTGTTTGCACAAGGTTACAACTGCACACGACTCACATCTACATTCAGTTCATGCACTGGCTTGATGTTTTGGTAAGTTTCTGTTTTAAAAAACAAAATAGTTGCAGTGTTTTGATTTTTCTGCAGCCCACAAATCCTTTGAGCAGAATTAAAATTGATGTCTGGTTGACTAGGTTTTATATGAAGCAGCAGCACAATGCATTATTTACACCACCCATATGTTCTGGGTGTTCTAATTATCTCGGCAAGAAACCATCTTGAGTCTTGACTGCTCGGTTGCCCACGAGTACAAACGATGCACATGAGACCCTTTTCCCGTGAATCTCACATAATTACAGATAATACGGATTCAGTGGTGGTCTTCTCCCACTGCAACGAACACAGCTGGAGCCTTCCTCCTGAGGAGCTGACAAGTCAAATCCTTAATGGTTACATTAATGCATATGTGCCCCATCTCGAGCTTTGGCACCTCAGGGGAGACGGTTACTAAACACTAAGCAGCTGTAATGGTTTCAACCACCTCTAGAGCAACATCTGAGTGGCAGAACAAGGAGAGGATAATAGGCAGCTGAGGAATGGTCAGGATGTCTACACACCCAAAGTCAAATGGATCAGACTCCAAGGATTAGCAGCACAATGGTCATTTTTTAAACCATTAATAACCTAAAAAAAAATTATAGAATCTTCATTAGCTCGGAACAAGCCATTCATGTCTTGATTGGGAGCTGGTGCTCTTGAACCACCAACACACTAGGTTATCTACAGTTGGTGGAAACATATTAAAAGATGTTTTACCCTTATTAATGTGGTGCACCCTTGATAAATTGCCATGGGAATAATATAACTCCTTATATGGACATGCTGGAAGTGTATAACGTCACATCTTCAGACTTTACAAAATAAGTTTTTACCATCTTCTTGTGTGATTAATTTTATATTGCATATTATTTTATCAACCAGGAGTAGTGATAATTGTGCAGAAATCACAAAATAGACATTTTTATTTTATTTTTTGTTCATAAAAATTAGCCTAGCAAACTTTGAACTGTGACATATTTCAAGATTAAAAACAAAATAAGAGATTGCCTAGATTGTAACGCACATTCTTATTGTATAGCCTCTGTATATACACGTTTTAACATAATGGAATGGAATGGGTTGGTGTTCAGGGTTAAATGGGTGAATGGTTGAATGCTGAATGAAGGGCAGAGATACTAATGAATTATCCACAATGGATATGATTCCCATATACATGAAAATTGTTTGTCCAGTTGGACTGTACACCGTATAGAATAAATAAATGAAAAGAGTGGAGGTTTCTGTGCCTGAAGGATTTGTTTACTGCCAGTGACTTAACAGCTCGTTTGGCTTTCATTTGTGAGCAGGTTGGTTGGCTGAATTTATTCATGTTTTTGGACAGCAGCATTCACCACCCACCAATAGACTGTTGCCTGTAATTGGTCCAGTGTGTATGGAAATGCCTGTTGGGAGGACGTGTGTGTTCCAATGTTCAATTATAACTTTGTTACATGTTTGCTTGAGAAACAAGTAAACAAGTCATGTAAGCTTTGACAGACGTGCTCCTCCAACAGGCACGGAAGCCTTTAAATTGATTAGTGCCAATAAAATGGATCCACTAGGATACAGTTGGATGAAGAGGGGGAGAGTCATCTTTTCCTTGGCTTTGTTTTAAGATAATTATACATTTTAAATATCACATGTTTACATGTTTTGCAAGATTGGATTCCATGGTGGATGAATAAATGATTTTAACCATGTTTAGAGTAAAGATTAATGATAATGAGGTTAAAGAGTTTGATGATGCCACGAATGAAACAAAGCTTTTTCCTCACCAGAGCAAATTCATGAGAAACCCGTCCGTCTGGGGGGAGCTTGGCACCAAATCCCAGAGCAGGAAACATCTTGTCACTGTCATAGTCCTGAATGATCTCTCCAACCGCCCGCAATGCCATCGCGTAGTCATTCAGCTGGTACGGGCTCATGTAATGTAGTGAAGTGGGCTGAGATGGGTTACCTGAGAATTATTCAACAAAACAAAATCAACAAAACACTGCCGGTTTTCCCTGTGCTGCGAGTCTTAAAACTCAGAAACTAGAACAGATAAAAATAAAGACATAAAAATGACTTCAAAAGAACTGGGACTACAATGGCACCATTAAAGATGCTGGTGTTAGTTATTATTAGTTCATCTTTAAATAAGACTTCAAGTCGATTCTTTTTTTCTTTTTTTTTTAAAATATATGGACTCGTTTTTTTTTTATTTCTTAAAAGAGAGTCGGTAATATATTCAAACAGCTGGGCTCAGTGGTTACAAGTAGATGTTGCTAAAAGCGAGAACAGTAAATAGTGCATTTGTCGGGGACTATTTTTAGCTGCAGATAAATACACGTATGGTGAGCTACAACAGCAGCAGGACAGTGCATGTGGGAGAGGAACCCAGTACAATAGTGTGCAGATTTGGTGTTTCCATAGTTATTTGATTGTTAAGAATAAGTGCAGAATAGCACAAGCATTATCTTTAATATGAAGCCAATGTGTTTGGACTGCTGTGTGGAGTGATGCATATGTAAATAGAGAGCTATCAGTCTGATTACATCTGTGTTTGAATGAAAAGAAAAACTAATGGAGCTAAAAGAAAAACTTCACACAACAAAAAAAAGGACAATTCCCATCTGTTCAGCCTGAAATGATTAATGTGAAGAAAAGCAATTTAAATCAGCCCAATATTGATGGTAACCACCATCAGCTAAGGTGTAACATTCTTCAGAGTCAAAGTCCTGATTATTTTAGCAAATTATGCAATGTCCCTTTGCTCTTGAAATGGCCTTTTCTTCAGAAAAAGTGCTTTGGTGTAATAATGTCTCAGTGCAGTGTATGAACAGAAGTCTTTACATGTTCACACAACTCATTTGCAGAATGAGTAAATGTTGTGAAAGCCTTGCAGAGCTGTGAGCTACACTATCAAGACTTCTGCTGTATATTAGACACATGTGTGGCTCTGTAGAAAGCACATGCATAACATTCTCTGACATGTATAACAATTTAAATCCGTCAGAGGGAAGAAAACACACTCCCAGTCAAACACATGCCCTGAGGAATTAAACAGCAGATGTCGGTTATGTGATCTTTCTTATCTCGCTCTATATTAGTTGAATTAAAATGTATATAAATGTTTAGAGCCATTAAAAGGAAAGCCACCCATCTTATCTGTGATGTTGCAATGAATTATTGTTATTATCATTCCTTTGTGAATTTAAAACATCCATCAACTGGGACAAAATGTCATTGGCACCTAAATGTTTATTTTGTTTAATGTAGTCGATGGAAAATGTAGTTTGTGGAAAATATTTGTAAGAAACATCAAACTGAGCACAAACATTAAAAGCAACAGATAATATTCAAATAGACTGTCCAACTGGATCAAAGGAGATGGTAGCGTAGCGATTAGAATAAGTAAAGATGGACTGATGAGGAATTTGTTAGGTCTCATCAAATTAAAATGAATCACTCAAGTTTTTTTTATCATGCACTGATACTGATAAAAGCAAAGCTTGAACACTTACCATTCGATGCCGTGAAATCAATCGCCACTGTGAAATTAATCTGGGTCCTACGAGAGAAAATAATCACGAGGAGTAAGGTGGAATCATCAGTCATGCCAGATTATACCAAAGCATGTTGCAAAGCATACAGCAACTAATCAGCGGGTTATCGACAGCAGTCCGTTTTCATATTGGATGCTGTCTTTTAATTGCAAAATAATCTTATATGCTGCCATTTACAGTGAACTTACCCGCCTCTGATGTAGTCCAGGAAGGAGAGCTCAGTGTCCACCAGGCAGGACAGGAGGGTGACCTGACATGTGGGAATTAAACAGTCAATTTTACAGTGACACCATCCTCACTTTGTTATTCTCATATAACATAGGAGGCGGGTGTAGATCAATAATTACACAGTTCATTCATGTGCTCTATTACCCAGATATGATCTAACTGTATCTAATCTAATTATATTCAAAGAGGGGCCCCGCTTGTTCGAGCGACAATAAATCTATGGGCTTTTTTTTTGCCAATTATCACTACACTGCAATTTGTTTGATGTACTTTACGATCCATCGTAATAATTTGTTTAACAGACTGAGTGCTGAGAACACATTTACATATTTTCTACTGCTGACTACAAGACAAACTAATGGACAATCTCAAAACTCACTAAAAGGCTTCTCTTAGGACTAAAACAGCATCCCTGCATTAATCCTGGTAGAATTGTGACATCAGAGAGAATGTTGGAAACAGAGCCACAGCAAGCCCTCAGTGGTTAATATTTTGCATATTTTCTGAGGTCTTTTTTGGATTAATCATTTAGATAATCCAATTGATAAAGTAAACATCATGTGCTGTCCCAAGCTTTAAAAAGGATCACTACAAACCTGGTATTAACACATTCCTTGACCATTGGGAGTGGGTATTACAAAGATTATTTCCCTTAAGTCGTTAACCTGCATCTTTGATATCATGATCAGTGATCACTATCTACTGGTTAATAAATAATAAACTCTTAAGCAGGCTGTCAACTCACCGTGCCTGAGTTTTGGTACTTTTTTTTCTTCTTTCCCTTTTTCTTTGGATTTAGAACCTGTGGAGAAACAAACACTATAAAATTAAAGTAAATCCTTGTTTTAATAAATTGTCCCGTAGAGAAATTTGTAACACCACATTTAGTTTGAACAGGAAATTACAGTTTAATGCTTCAGAGGGATCACAGCATGTATCAAAAGTGCTAATTCAATTTTCTTCATAAAAGATAATATTCAGAGTCAGCGCAAAGCTTGGCAAAATAGCAAAGTCAACATAAGAGTGAGAAAAAAGTGCCCTTCTTGTCTCCTCACTAAAGTGATTCAGACTGTGCTTCATAAGCACCTTTACTGACTGTTGACCTTCAGTGATTTATGGTTCAGACACAGCTGCTGCAGAAGTTCATGGAGGTGGACAAAGTACACTGAGCATGAGAGAATGGAAGAGTCTTCTAAAATAATCATGAGAGTTCTTTCATAATCAATGATGTATTCATTTGTGTCAAGCAAATCATAATACACTAGAAAACAAACGGCTATAGGTGAATTTATTTAGTGATGTGAAAGAAATGGCCCTCAAGTAGAACAAAATCATCTGCTTTAAGAAACAATTTCTTATAATAAAAGACATTAAAACTTAGAGACCATGTTGGGATGGGATCAGATACATTTTAATCATAACATATCAATGTTCCATCACATGAGTACAGTGTTACTTCTCATTGTTATCACAATATAACTACAAGTACTATTCATGGGTTGTACCGAGGGCTGAAAGATTTTAAAAATGCGATAATCAGAGGGAATGGAATTTTTTAATATAATTATTCTCATTTTCATTTGAATATCTGAATATCTTTAAAATGATTACTGTAATATTTGTGCAGATCTGTGAGAAACAAAGATGTTTTCTCCATTCTGTAGAATATGATGTGTATAGATCAGGACAATATTTTATCTAAAAATGGTAATTAGACATAATTTAGGCTTTCAGAAAATAATGCACCTCCTGCAATTTGAAAATTGCACTAGGTCATACAGCGATTTTGATAAAATTCCGATTAATTCTTCAGCCCTAGTTGTACCGTGCTTGTCATTTCATTTTGATCTCTTGAAGTATCTAAGCTGTAGTTAAACTAGTTGTCTCTTGCACAATAGACAATAAAAATAATTTCAGTCAGGTGCAAAATCGCAAAGACTCCTTTGCGATTTCAAATCAAAAAAAGAAGCACAGCTCGCACATGCACACTGTATGTGTGCGTGTGCATTTGTGTATGAAGAGAATCACCTCATAGATGTGGAACTGTGACTGGTTTCTTGACATTTCTCTGTAGCTGGTGCTGAACTCGCCGATGAAGTCGTGGCTGTGAACAGAGCATAGTCTGATAAAAAAAAAAACTCCACATTCTGTGTAACAATACTGTCGTGAAACAACTTTAGACAAAAGCAAAATAACCCATAATAACAGTAAAGCTGCCTGATCAAGAGCAAGTGATTGTTCAGTCCTTTGTCATATGAAGTGTTGCTCAAAGTACGGGAGAAATCAAGGAATGTCACCAACAAGCTCCTTGGTTACCAGGGGTGTAGGGCACAGCATCTAATTTCATGGAGATAATCAGTGTAGTTGGAATCAGGGTCAGGATTTAATGAGAACTTGAGGCAAAACGCCCTTGAAATGTCAAAAACAGCCTGTGAAATTAACAATGTCAAACTGCAACTGCAGGGGCAAACTGTGGCCCTTAATAGCGTGACTTCCCTCAGTCTGAATGATTAACACTGTCTCCATTTCGCCATGTGAAGTTATCTGTTCAGAACGTTTAAACCGTATTAATTCTTGATGTGGAGTGATGTGGTGATATTTCATCTACACCAACAGCAGGCAGTTGACATGCAATAACACTGACTACATTTTTGAAAAAGCTTTGTAGGACATACAGAAAGTAAAGTGTGGACATCACAATATCAAGCTCAGAGGTATTTAACACATTCAAACTACTCCGGGGCCTTGTGGGATGACTTATACAGCAGGACGTCAATAAAAAAAGCATGGTTGACTCACCCTCCATCTCTGTCCCAGTCATACACCTCCACCTTAATGCTCCTGCAGGGGAAGAGAAATAAAAGAGAGAGGAAGATTAAAAAAAAACCATCAACACTACTGATTTACAGTTGTTTTGCTTAAAAATCAGGCACATTCCCATGGAAGACCAGGGTCAATGTGATGATAATTTATTTTGATGTAATTATCAGTAAATCCTGGTGTAACATACAGACAACAGAAAAAGACTTAAAAAGCAAACAAACACAGAGGCACCATTACAAAGCCCAGTTTTCTGTCATAACCCAAGAAGCTATTATCTGAGGGAAAAGAAACAATAGGCATTCTGGCATTTTGTTTGTACTTGAACAAAGTCATCATAAATGTATAATATGCTCCATTACATACTGGCATTTGAATGCACCTGGGCCACAAGTATCAAATATCACAGATTACACCTTTTAAGACAAGGACATTATAGTTCTGAAATGCTATGCTGTGCCTGATGTCTGAGTAAATATGTAATTCTATGTAAACTCTTTGGTTTCTGGCTGTAAAACTAAATTAAATCATTTAATAGACTAACTGCTGTGTCACTGAGAATGTTCTGCACTTTTATAAACTCTGTAAAAGAACATCTTTTTTGGTTCAACTCGAGTTATCATCACCGTGAAAATGTTTCCTGCGGTATCTTACTGTACCTGTCATAGTCTCCGTTACACAGTGCTCTGACTGGAATTTTAAAAGCCTGCCAAACTGGATCCAGAGTGTTCTTCACCACTTCTGTTTTGTGGCAAATGGTATACCTGTGAAATATACATTTAATACTGTTAACAGATGGCAAATCATCTTCAAAATTCAAACAAAACCCTGTGTGTGGAAACATCTGTCCCAAGTATTTCTTAAACTTTGCTCTTGGCTGTTCATTTTAGGTGTGCGGCTCTTTGCTGCCATTATGTCCCAGGGCTGAACATTTAGGCTGCATCAGTAAATAGCCAGCTGCACAAATAGAGAATGTGTAAAGTGCGAGATACTGCAGTCGAATTTAATAAAAGCATCTGTGGAACAAAGCATTTGTGTACGCTGTGGCGTAAACAAACACACAGTTTTCACTTAACTCAATCTTACATATCCATTTCTCCAATTATTTTTCTCTTGTCAACGATGTCCTTTTAACTGTGCTCAGTTTTCCTCTCGCTGCCTCCTCCTGTTGATGGCTGGATGGCATTTGTCACATACTGTATACAGCACTGACCGTTACGTAACAGCACATCAGCGAGACCGTATATCCTGTGCATGTGTGCTTTTTTGAGCATGAGAAATTACACTAAGGACCTACATACATTTCAGGCATCTTTAGGTCCTATGTGTGTGCATCTGTGTGTGTAAAAATTAGAATAACACATTTGTTTACTGAGAAAATTGATGTCCATTGATAGCACAAGTGAAGCCGCACGTCAACTTACGATCCGTCTTCGTTGCTGCGGTAGAAGACGAGGAACGGATCAGATTTTCCAAAGAAGTCTTTCTTGTCCAGCTTGTTGCCACAAAACTGCAGCATCACGGACTCCTGAGAATGAGACAAGGGGACAAAATATTGAACTGTGCACCCACTACACAGCCTCAAGCCCCAAACAATGACCCACAGCTTTTAGAACAAGTACGGTTAAACAAAAGCTATAGAGCTGCAGATGTCACGTGACAAATATCACTGTGTTTATTAAGTCAAAAGATACGTTCTGGAGAATAAAAATCATCATTCCTCTATCAAAGAAAAGAATAGAACACATTTGTATTTGTGTTTAAATACTTCTCTTATCTTCCCTTTGCCCCAAAACTGAACAGAATTTAATCAAGCTAATCTGTCTTAATTCAATCCTCTCAAGACATGCGGATTCAATCTAAAATAGGTATCTAAATTTAAAATAATCTAAAACTCAAATGAATGATGTGCAGGCGAACACAATGGTGTGGTTCTTTTTGAAGCAAATTCTTCCATTTCCATGCAGGGAAATTAATAATTATAAGCTTGTGTCATTTAGCTTTGTATAATTAAACAGAACTAAATGGATAGTAACAGCTTTCCCCCCATTTTAATGGTTATTACCTGTGTTATATTTTGAAGGAACAAAAAACTGTGGCATTTACTGTTTTATGGTTGGACCTCACATAAAAAACTGTGCTTTCACACTCTGCATGAAGTTATGTGTCATCTACATGTGACCAAATTACCAAAATAGCCTTAGCTGTTTTGGTAACAATGTCAAACTGTCCACTGTGGTTTTAGCCGACAGCTTGCTCTCTTAATCTGATTGACAACTTGAGAAAATGTCAAATGAATGTGATGATGTATGTACAGTTAATGACACATAGGTGGGATTTATTGTTTGGTTTTCATATTATATGTGAATTCATTCGATTTTACTCGGTGTACCTGTATACTGTCTGGCTCTGTTAATAAATATCACATACATTTGGTGATTACATCATTTTGAGAACACATTTATGGTAATCCAACCAGATCTGGGTCAACAAAATCATGAGAAGGGTCAGACTCGTCACAGGAGAGGAAGTAGGACACTGGAACATGTGAATGTCTCCTACAGAGGAATCTAACACTCTTACCCTGCAGTTGCTCAGCTCCTCTGCTCTCACTATGATGGTGCCACATTTCTTCCCAGGGATCCCACTAAAAACAAGAGAGAGCATAATAGTTTAATTACATTCAAGTCGCCACATAAAAGGGTTAATGAAGAAGAGTTTCATGGAGTAAAAAATGTGTGTGATTTTAGCGTTTTAGTTATGGTCAATCAAAAATAAAAAATAAATGTTTTTGATACACTTTTTATCCTAGATTTAGGGCACAAAGATGATGAAGGGAAGCATTTGCATTAACCCTTTCATTTTAATACCTTCTGTTGTCTTTCACATAAATTGACCCACATTCAACCAAACATGGAGCTTTTGTACAACAAATTTCTCGGAGCAAATCTGCAGTAAAATGCTTTCTTCGTCACTAAGGAAACATTGTCAGTATTTGTGAAGTGCCTCCAAATGACTGCTTTGTACATTTGACTGAAGTTTTGTTTTTTCGAGGCAGCTGAATGAATGCAAACCTACACACACAAACAAGTACTAGATAAAAAAAGTGTCCAGTAAAAGGATAATAAAAACTACACATATGCATGGACTCATACACAGATGAATGACTGCAGGCTGAAGTGATTACATAACCCCATGACAGAAACACAGTCTTACATCATATTACTTGTGTGTCATTCTTCAGCAGACCCATTCAGCTCCAACTCCTGCCATACACACATTGACAGTCATGGATGTCCATGTCAGTCCATGACGCGCGCGCACGCACGCACGCACGCACGCACACACAATTGTAGGACAGAGGACGGGGGAGGTTCAGACGACTGATGGCTCGTTGCCTCAGGAGGAAAACAAAAGTAACAACAAACTGTTCTCTTCACTGAGCTCGAGAAGATGCTACAGTTCAGCTCAGCGTGTTGGGCGAGAGTTACAGTGTAGCTGAGATAATATAATACAGTGCAACCCTGTTTATCAGTGCGCTTCAACATACACGTACTGTGTCTTTTTAAAGCCTTTTGTGGACTTAATAGAATATGCATGTATTTATAAGCGTTTTACTTCTGTACTTCTGTTTTTGTTTGTGTTTCCTTATCTGTACTTTGAATTTTTGGTGGGGTTTTTTAAGGGATTGGAATCATGTCTGTCCAATACTACTTAAAATCACTGGATCGGATATCGGACAGATACAAATGTAGAATCCAATACAATCCAAAAATCCTATATATTGCATGCTTGCTGTAAAAAGTTTTTGTGTTGTTTTTGATATCGGTATCAGACAAAAAAAAGTGGTATTGTCCTAGATTTTGGGTTGCATTATAAGAGTTATGGCTCTAATAACAAACTGAAATGGAGAGATAGGGTTTCTCTCACCACTGCAGTCGTCATTGATTCCAAACATGGAGAGTATGTGAGAGAACACATGCAGAAAAGGAGGTTTACAAGCCAAGAGCAACCACACACAGAGCAGCACATGTGAGGTATTCCTTGAGCTGGCTGCATGTTACTCACCGCTTTATTATAGTGCTCAGAAAAAGAACCAAAAAAGATCAGCATTGTCAAAATAGTCACTAGTTAAAAGGTTTAATTTAGCTAATGGGTAAAAGTTGAAATAAACAGTTAATTGTGGTTTAAAACTGTTATAAACAAAATGACAAACACTTATTACACACAAACATTTCACCAACATGAGGTAAAATAATTAAGCAATACTATGTTTTATCCCTGCATTTACCCAGTGTATAAACAATATATTGAGCTATACTTTTATGTTGCTATTAGAGGAAAATCTCTGCATAACCCAATCAGAAACGTAGTCATTTAGTCAGAAAAAGTATCCCAGATTGTTGGTTCAGTTAAAGCTTCTTCATCAATGATGAACTGTCCATTTTCACTTCATGCCGTTTACCACCTCAACATGTTTACTGTCTGTCATTAGGCCTGCTGCTGTTTAACTCTCCATCTCATTTAGCTGATGGAGACAGTGTTCACTTTCATCAACATCATCATCGCCTGAAATCTAAGCATGAGCACAAACACCTTCTGTGTGGCACCTACAGTAACTCCCTGATTAGAAAATTTTAGTCTGCCAGCATTTTGCACTTTTCAGTTACCTCATTAAAATAGCGTTAGACATATCGTGTGAGCTTGTGTGCTCTCCTGTCGGTGCGTGTGTGCGAACATGTGCCACTTACATCAAAGGTTTTTCCAAGCGACTTCCAAGGGAGCCAACTATTTCACCCAGTGTGCAGAAGGCCTGGCCCAGGAAATCCTGCATGCAAGAAGACATGGATATGAAGCAGGTTAGGAAGAAAGACACTCATTAAGATTTTCTTCAATTTTGGCACAGAACACCAAAACGTCGTAAAATAATGATGCAGTAAGACAACTATTTTGACATTCCATTAATTAACCCTTTAACACCTAAGCCTCAAAATGTCTGTCTGGACTTTTAGACTTACTTTAACCAAAAAAAGGGCCAGAAAATGTCCTGTGAGTTAAGTGCTTTTGCCGATTTTTCCCAGAATAACTTTCAATATCTTGTAGTTATTTACAATTTACTGCTTCTTAAAATGGTGCATTAACAATTTAAAATGAAGAAAAATTAAAAACTTTATTTAGAAAAAAAACACTGTACACCATTGTACACAAACACGTTTAACGTGTGTTAAAATTTACATTTGAGCAGTATAAAACATTTAATAACATAACAATAAAATAACATTTGGTTGAGTCTTTGTCCAAAAACAGGCAGAAAATGGAAACTATGTACAGGCGTTCTTCCAACTCTCTCCTTTCTGGTGTCAAAGACGCTGATTCACCAGCTTCCTGCAACAGCACGAGTCAAATTACCATAATAACCACATGCTTTCAGAAACCACTGGAATTTTTCTGATAGCACAAACTGTCGCGTAAATACAGTGATGCAAAGTGCGCTTGTGCAAACGTGTCATCAGCAATATGCTCGGTGTTGGCTGTCACTTCAATTTGAGGGATCAAACATCATACAGGTCAATGGGGATATAGGTTGAAAAGAAGAGTAAGATGGTTGAACTCAAGGCTTAGTTAAGCTGCTACTAGTTGCTGCTTAACTAGCTGCTTAGCTGAGGACACAATAAAAAAAAAATCCCACCCTGGACAAACAGAAGGCTCTGAGGAGCAGAGCCTTAAATGCACCTAATGCTGTGAAATGTCTGATTTGTGTGTTAGTGCGTACAGTATGTGTTTAGAGTTTTCTTAACATATTTTATAGCAGCATACAGTATATTAGCTCTTGTTGCTCACTTGTTGCATCCAATTTCATTTATGCTTTTGCTGTATGTATTGCATGTTGACATCTAAACTATCAGGAGGAGAAACACAAAAAGGTACAAAGCCAAGAAATAAAGGGTGTTAAAATGTGTTTGAACATATTCTCACAGAGCCTGGTCTGAATGTTTCATGCACTGACACGGAGGTTTCCCCCGAACAGATTGTGTTTGTACGTGTAAATGAGTAAGCGTCTACACAAGTTTTTGTGTCATGCCTCACAGATGAGCCGAGTTGAATCCTGTAGGTGCAAAAGCTGCTCCACAGATCTGTGACAGTGCTGACAAGATTCCTCCTCCTCTCACATTCATCTACGGCTAATAGGTCAGGCATCTCAAATTAACATGGCCCAATCGTGACAGTGAGAAAATGGTTAGATGCTTATCTTCAAGTAAAGTGATCACTGCTCTGGTTATAGTATCAATGATATTGTTGTTCATTCCTAGATACTGGACTTCACTAGTCTAATTCTAAACTTAAGATACATTATATTAATCAAAGTAAGTCATCTTACTCATGATACAAAGTTGATTCCGCGTTACACATGCCCAGGGACTACAGGTGGAAAATAGCAATCTGCTACAACCTGGCACAATGCATATTCTCCTGTTGTACAAGATTAATGTTTTATTGTGCATTGTCCCTGTCTTGAAAAATAAATTGCATTACATTACACAGCTGCAGAATACATGAATAAATGTGAACATCAATAAATCATCTCAAACAAGTGTTCAGTCAGATACAATATCACACCGTAGTTCACGAGAAAAGCCTGTGACTGTTGCAGCTGTTAAACTCTTGTTCTAATTTGCAATTAACGTGGGTAATGCTGGGTGAAATCCTATCGACCAGTCAAGTAATGTTATAATATGCAAATAAAAATAATAAAATCTCAGATAACCTCTTTAGTGCTTTACAAACCAGTTGCTGTTTTAATGCCAGTAAAGCTCGGAGTTAATTTTCTGGGTTTTTTTCAGTATATTAAGAGACTAATAAGGAAAAAACATGGCAAAACATAGGATTAAGAATGCAGATACATCTGCCTAGCAATAGTACATAACCACATTTTAAAAAGGAATGAAACGTTTGTCGCAAAATTCTGCATTTTACGGCTGTATTCATCTGCTGCTGTCAATTCTAAAGAAGCACAAGGATAAGTACTTTTCTTCAGAGCTGGTGTTACATCTTAATAAGCAAACAGAATAACATAGTGAAAGCAAGGCTTATACGGATCAATATAAACATTACTTTGCATTGTGTCTTTACCCTCACTGCATTGTGCGATACGTTTTATCATTTATTATTAGGGATGCACCGATATGACTATTTCCACCGATACCGATATCCGATATTAATATTGCTGCTATGGCCGATAACCGATATTTACCGATATCGATATATGTTTTTTAAAAAAAGTTTCTGAGATGATAAAAGTTTGTACAGAATGAAAATCATGCAAGCTGAATTTTTGAATGTCTTTCTTTATTTTCAAAACATGTTTTACCTCCAAATAACAAGGTCACATAAGACACAAGTAACCAACTACAAGTAAAGGTTTTTAGAAACCTTTCCCACTTGTAGCAAGTGTGTAACTAAATTAAAGTACAGTTTAACTCCCTCAACTCACTAAACTCCTGTGAGAAAGTTTGGATCATAAATTACAAACATGAACATAAATAAAAATAATACCCTGCCAAAGTTACTGTAACCGAGATAAGGGCGTCTATACTGGGTACGTAAATAAAGTCAACAACCCTTCCTCCCGGCAACAACAACCGCGCCACTTCCCTTCACAATAAAACTACACAACAGATATGAGAAACAATACCTGACAAGCTCTACTAAGAGCTGCCATAATTAAAAAAAACATGTTAAAATACTTTATCAAACTTGCCAGTATTCATGGCAACCAGATATTTATTCAATTGCAAAACATCGGAAAAGTAGCGCCGACTTGGCAGGTTGTTGCGGGGTTCAATATGCGCTATCAACCGTCGGAACCCTCGGCTGGTCGTCAAGAGCAATCATTTCCATTACCTTGATCGTTATTGCCCTGGCCACTGTCTTCCTTTGGTCGAGTCCCAGCTGCGCTGCTTTCTTTTTGTCTGCTGCCTAATGTTACTAGCGTTAGCTTCCTGCCGTTGTTTGTGTACTTCTGGGTGGCGGTTTTTCAAATGACATGATCAAATTTGTGGTATTGAATGACTTGACGCGGAACCCTCCTCGCATTACCTCGACTTTGCAAGTGTTGCATAATGCTTTTCGCGTATCTTCTATTGACACCCTGAAAAATCGCCGACACCGCTGACATTCTCTCTCCTCCACACACACACACACACACACACACACCTTGTGCTGCGCTTGCATCACTGACGCTGTCCCCTTCCCGACACACATACACAAACAGCAATTAGACGGGTATAAACATCGGTTGTTAAAATCGTTTACTCATTGCACCGATGCCGATATGTTAAAAAATGACGAACATCGGCCGATACCAATATTAATGCCGATATATCGTGCATCCCTATTTATTATAGTATGATATGTTATGCCAAAAAGTTAATTCTATTTCAGCTAATGAAAAAAAAGCAACATCAATCTCAACTATATGGAGGTTGATGCTACCCTCAAGCCACAATATATGCACAAGGTATGCAAAGTATATGGCAGAGGGAAACACATCTAAGATAGGAAGAAGGATTCATCCTCAAATGTTGTCATTTGGGATACTGTACTCGTGAGAAGAATTTGCCATTTTGTGTTATTTACAGACATGCGAGTGGTGATGGACTTCCCCTGAACAATGGAGCGTCCCTGTGTGCCAGATCTTCAATCTCACACATCCACCACTATGACAGAATGCATCCAAGCATCCCCAGTCTTCATGCTGAGAGTGGGTCACTGTGCTCACATTGCTTAGTGCTCTGAGAAGAAGCCCAGGGGCATGCTGGGGTTGGAGCAAAGGAGAAAAAAAAAAAAAAACTGCCTGCAGTTGGCAATGAGCATGAGGCTGGTAACAGGAAATTGGGCTGGGGGTGGAGATGGTGCCCAGGTTATAGACAGAACCAGGTTATAGACAGAACAGCATATTCTGCTGAAAATACTCTTTAAAATGAAGCTGACATGAGCCTGTAGGACTGATCTGGAGCTGAAGGTTTGAAGGGAAAGCCTAGTAGTGGGCAATCTTTTAGATATTGCCTATTGCAACCATTTTAATACAACATCTTTCTTCCCAAATCTGAAGTTTGTCAAACAAAACTTGTGAGATACAGATAAGCAGGGTTGGAATGAGTTAAGTGAATCTGTTTTTACATCTGCTTTAAGGTGGCAAATAAATTTTCCCTCCTGGGTGTGCTGACAATTACTTAAGATTTAAGAAATATGGTAGTTTTAGGCAGGTGTAGGGAAAATGCTCTAAAGTAAGCATCACAACACCAGGGATTTTTGTAGGATTATAGTCAGCCGTATGATTAGCCAATTATACTACATATATGCTAATGATCATCATGTACATATGTAGGCTGAGACACAGTCATTACCTGAAACTGAAACAGCTTGTGTCGGATGATTAATAGGAGAACAGCCAGACCTTGTGCTACCAAGGTGAGGTGATGGAAGACAGTTTCATGTCACAGGTCATACTGTTACACCATGTCAAGACCGAGTACAGGAACAAGACACAAGGTAGTTTTATACTACATCAGCGAGGTCTCTCCCAGCCAGAGATCTCAAAACACAGTGGGGTTTAAAGATGTGATATCAGTCTGTCTCTGTGATGAGCCCTGTGCGTCTGTAAGGCGACACTGAGGGACGTGACAAAGCGGCAGTACACCAGTGCTCTTGGAATTAGAATGGGCTGGGAAGGTCGGGAAGGGGGTCATGGCATTCGGGTGCTGCTGGGCCCTTGAGAATCAGGCATAGCCTTAAATTCACTGCAGGCCTAAGTTAAACTGTAGCTGAAAATATTATTTATTTTTATAACAGTTTTCTTTTTGAAACCCTTTTTGTTACCCGGATCCATGGTAAATTGCTGTGGGAATAATACACAACTCCTCATATGGACAGACTGGGGGGGCTTAAAATGTTTTTCTTTGCCTTATGTGTTGTTGAGTCAAAGCTATGATTAATTTTATACCGCATATTCAGTAGCGATATAAAGTAGCAATAATTGTGCAGAGGTCACAAAATAGAATGTTTTGCTTTTTGTTCATAAAAACGAGCCCAGTGAACTTTGACGTTTCCAAATTTCACAACATCAATCCGATTTTAAACATTTTGAGCACTTATTGCTCAGGTGTGTATAAGAAACTCTGTATTGCATATTCTTATAACCTATATGTGAAAAAGCAGCTGAAAAGCTCTGTGTTCTGAGGATTAAAAGAAATGCTAATTTAAACTATGTCACATTTAAGTGAAATTAAATGTATTACTATATCACATTTAAAAACAATCCCATGCAGTTCACTAAAGTGATATGCAAACAGAGACAAGCAACACAATTTAGAAATACTGATATTGTACTAACAGTACTGGGTGTTATTCTGAATCTTTTATTTCATAACTTATTGTCTTGTTCTACAGGTTGCAAAGCTTTTAAATTTCATTGGTTTGGGTCAGAAAGATACAAATACCACATCACATTGTTCCCATTAGGCCGCTCTTGAATATCAGTGGTAAGATTGGCCTAATTCACTGACTCAATGCGTTTTGGATCACGATGACCTGGATGAATGAGACTCTACACAGACTTCATGCTGACATTCAGATTCAAATCAGACTGCTATTGTACAAGAGTGGGTAAACATTGGATGAATAATATCTCCATGAATGCATGATTGATTGTTAAAGTCAAGGTGAACTAGACACTCACGTGTTTAGAGAGGTTGTCACTCTTGCAGTCTAAGTCGTACCTGCAGAAAAGAGAGCAGAGATGACACATTAGAGTGGAGGAGCACAAGGTCTATGACTGATACGCTGCTCTAACACAAATTATTCAGCTTCTCTTTCCCTTTGTCACCTTTCATTAATAAAATGCACTTGTCCACTTATCACTAAATAAGAGGCAATTGCAGTCAGCCTTAATTAAGGCTCAATGTTGCAGCAGCAAAAGGTTCACTTGATTGGATTCTCAGTATCGTAAAATACCATCACATGAAAATCTTATCACATACAAAATTTAAAATGATTGAATCAGGCTTGATATTTTAGTAGCAGATGTTCCTATGTAATTGTAATTGCAAAGTGATTCATAATTTGAATCAAGAAAGAAGACAATGTGGTATTCCATGACTGACAAAACATTAAACATAAATAAAAATAAAATGCCTATAAGTAATCTAATCACTGCAGCTTCATTGAAAATAGTTTGGGATCGATTGTCAAAGATTAGAATGAGCACTTTGTCTATTTAATATACAGTTTAATTTATATCGCACATTTTACAACCTGCCTCCTATAAAAGGTCTATACAATTATATTTTATAAATCTGTAGCACTTTGTTGATCTGACAAAATGGTGAATTGATTTCCCATTTACTACGCTATTAGATGTGCTTTCTATCATTGATTCCACAATATTACAATGGACAATGTTCACGCCATAATACAGAAAAATATCACATACATAGGACAAAGACCCTGAAGTCACATTATTCTATACTTGTAAACACACATTGGGCAGATGTTGTCTGCCTCCACCCCCAAGCTGTGCCACAGATGTTGAGTCACACAGAGCCTCAAACATTTTTCCAAACGTCTTTGAATAGCTTTGAATTGCTCATCATTGTCTTCAGACTGAGGTTCCCCTTTATGTTGCCCATTTTAAAGAGAGATTTATAATGAAAAGCAATACTTGTGTAGTTAAAGGAATAAGAGTAGCACTGTTACAAGAAATCATGACAAAACAAAGAAACATTGTGCAGCAAAAACTTTATCCAGCTTTCTTGAATTCCCCAAGCAAGTCAATGTCTCAGTCATCTCAGGTATGCGTGCGCATGCACTTAGTGTAGTGAGGAAATGGGAGAGCCTGTGTTTCTGCAGGCAGCATGCCATGTACAATGAGGCGCCTGCTGACAAAACTGGGAGACTGCTGTGCATCACTCCAGGAGGGGGTGGAGGCCCCAGTACAGTGCTTTTACTAATGTAATTCCATAAGAGCAAGGAAACACACTGCTGTTACGCAACGTGCTGCTGGCTAAATGCACAGGTGCGCTTCATGTTCTATTCGCCCTCTCGCCTTTATCACTCCCAAATGTTCATTAAAGATTAATTTAATCTTATTTAATAATGAGAGACCTGGGGGGGGGAGGAAAAAAAAAAAACATACTACTGATGTGTGTGTAATGGTTGATTAGGCTGCAAATGTTAAGTCACACGCATACACAAACCTACAAGAGTGTGCGTTTCAAGATGATACAAACAGGGTCCGTCAGTGTGATGACACGTGAGTGCACGGTTGCTGTGTGTCACTGGATGAAAGTGTGTTTACATGGATGACATCAGTCTGCCCTGGCAAAGTGCCAGACAGGATTTCTCTTGGTCGTGAGCTTGCTGTCTGCTTTTAGAAGGGGGGTAGGAGCTGAGGGAGGTGGGGTGCGGCTGCTCAAATCTTGGTTATAACTGAGCGGTGATGACTAACGATGCATATAAAGAATGGTAGAGGGTAAAATGCACAAAATCACCAGGTTTTTTTTATACTTTGAGAGCAGGAAGCAATTCATGTATTCATATTTATACACCCACAAATAGATAACATACTGTTTTTATATTTTTATTTATATATATATATATATATATATATATATATATATATATATATATATATATATATATATATATACATATACATATATATACACATATATACATATATATATACACATATATATATACACATATCTCCTTGACTTTCTACAGCCTCCCACAGTCAGGTAAACAGCATGAGGTCTTGCTGACAAGCCAACAAGTAAACAAACTAAAGCCTTGTGTTCCATATTTCATGAGCTATCATGGGCAAAAATAAAAATAAAACATAGAGCAAGTGCATGAGGCCCGAACACAGACAAATCCAGATAATCATTAATTATTTGGAAAGGTCATCTTTTAGAACATTTTAAACAGGCATTGGGCAATAATGCAGCAAATCAATAAGGACAGTTTTTATTTTTGCCACATGCCAGTTCACTCACATTATTCTAGTGAGTCATACATGGACTGTTGCCTATTTGACAAACTGATACAGAGATGTGATGTAAAAGCTTTAAAACAGTGTTTGGGATCCTCCAGCACACAGTTTATGTCACATTAGACAATTTATCAATACAACTCAGTAATACAAGAAATGGAAAAATAAAAATTTCTGTCAATTCATGCAGATTTGGACTCATTCAGTAATACAAATACTTAAATACTGTTTTTTCTTGGTTTTGGAGCTGTGGTAAATGTATTTGGTTTTAAAAATGGGTTAATGGTTTATTACTTTGTTGTAATTGTTTAATCTTTTTTCATTATTTTGGAAAACTATCTCTTGAAATGAATTCATTTTATTCTGGCACCAGGATTGCCTGTATTAGTCTATGCATTTCACTGGTTTCCAGTGTATATTCCAGTGCACTGATAAATCTTTTCAAATTTTATTACAAAACAAACGTTGGCTCAGAGACATTTGTAGGTCTTTGCTGTGGAAGCTAAAAAAAATCTCTTTAGCTTCCAAGAAGTCCAAGAATAGTTTCTGCTGACACAAACATACGGAGCTTAAGGCTGTGAATTACAGCTGTATGTTCAAAAGTGTCAAAAGACACATTTAGGTTTAAAAAGCAATGCTGGAGATTTGCAATTGTATTTTTTCACTGGATACTGGAAGTGAACTGAACACAACATGATTCACTGTGGATATCTGACCCCGTTTTGTCTCAAAGCATTGTTTGCTAGTGAAAAAGTGGCACAGAAACTTTTATTTAATGAGGACAAGACTTGCCTCTCCTCCTGCACAGACCATAAATATTTCAGTCTTAACAGCACTCTCTCTCTCCCACGCCTGGACACACATAAATACACACCAAAACAAATGCACACAAGTAAATTAACTCACAGGTCAAAGCGGAGATTCTGCCTCTCCTCAAAGAAATAGTCCACCATGAACTTGCGGACAAAGTCAGGGTTGAGGGTGTTATCTATGACTTCTGTCCTGCCAAACTGGAGAAAGACAGAGGGCATTCTGTTAATGGCTTTGTTTTACAAAGGCTCAGACTGTGGCTCTGTAAAAGTAGCCAATTAACAAAATGATGTGCTGCAGAGGAAGCATATTAAATATTCAATATCCAATATCATGTTCACATATGCATGCTACTTGTTGGCATGTTAGTGTAAAGCAGAGCTGATCCAAGTTCACCTACGCTTTAATTGAAGAGCCAAGTATGTGATGACCTAAAAGACGATAAACCCATATGATGAAAAGTTTTTCTTTTTACATTTTCATCGATCTAGTCATTTTTCTTACACAAACGAACCTTAAAATCCATGGTTTGTGTTTTTATTTTCCGACTATTAGACCTGATTTGGTGGAAATCAGCACTCTACTGAGTGGCATTCTAGTTTTGCCCAGTAAACTGGTAAAAAACAATGCTTAATACAGCAAACGCCAGTAAACCAGAGCTGTGTGCATTCTGCAAATGAACATGTAGATTACCATTTGAGATTTGCATTTCAGCAATACTAAAATGTGTATGCGTTTGTGAAACAGACTCCTTTAAAACATAAATCATGCATAACACAACACTGTCATTTAACACTTGTACACTCCCTGGAAATAAATGCCTGCATGTCATTGTTAAGCAGCATAGCACAAAACTATTAAACATTAACAAAAGCTGTGCAACAAATTCAAACCAACACACTGAACCAGCAGGGATTTGGCATTTTCCAAGATGAAAAAAAGCCAGTTTACAAGCCACGCTGCCAATATCTAAATACATTCATTCAGTAGGAATTACATGATGCTACACTGCTGCCATTTAAAAATCTCGGTAAGCATTGGCTGGTTGTCAATAATTCCCCCACTCCAGTACTCACCTCTCTCCATTCCCTGTTGACTATTCCTTGAGTGTACAGCACACAAACTGTTGAATCAGAAACAGGAGAAGGTTAGACTGATCGACGGATATCTCACAGTATAAAACAGAATCTGAGAGCTTGTTGCTTTCCCAGACACCAAGGGAGGAGGAGAGGAGAGACAGGGATGGTGGAGATGACGATGGTGTGAGTGGAAGAATGGTTTCCATATCGACATCCCAGCATCTGAGAGTCTTGGGAGTGTTTTCTGATGATAAACCACAAGCAACAGCACAGCGGGCCGACCATCTGGCACTAAAATGACATTTAATTTGCATTCTAGCAACCGATACCGAATTGACACACGCCTGTGCCGCACTGACTCTACAAACCTCTGGGATGAGATGCCTGTGAATCTGTTATAACTGGTAAAACAAAGTGTTTGAAGTAACACAAGGAATCTTAAAAGATATTTGACAAAATATGATTTCTTCTCTGTGGCAAAGGATATATTTATCTCAATCAGATTCAGTGTGTAACATTTAGAGAAGGGAACGTGAGCAGGAGTCCATTTGTCCCACCAATTGATGTCACTACACACTGGACCTGAATAAAAGTGATACAGTACATCTGTTTGATAAACTGAGGTTCATAGTAGGGTAGTAGTGAAATTGGTCAAATGTGTTAATAATGACGCATTTAATGTTGTAATGGTGTTTGACTTCCTGTCCTGCTCGTCATCCAGCAAAATTAGAACCCAGGCATTCAGTGGAACCCCTGGGTTAAACACGCAGCATATTATTTTAAGGTATTTTCAAAAGGTTCATTCAAAATCTCATGTTTAAAGTCATGCTTTTCATTATGCCATTTGTTTCAAGTTCAAGTCACTGAATTTGTTGGGTATTTAATGGTACAACCCATTTTTGAAAACTTCTGGAACAACTCAAATGCATAAAAGTTGTGATGTACAAACAGCTGGTGTTTGCAATCTAATTTGATTAATATCAAACAAATTCAGGATTGAAAAAACACTGCTTAAAAAAAATGCTTGTACACCACTTATTTATTATTTTTTTATTCATGTTTTCTTTGAAGCACAGTTAAATAAAATGTTCACATTCCTTGTCAACTGAACCACCTTTAACTGAAAACATATTTGAAAGAGTACATTTTAATAATAGTTTTAACATTTTACACCATCTCCAGATGCTACGTTAAAAAAGAGAAACACCTATAGTTGATCCTGTGACACTTGATTATGAAGCCGACAACTTCCACTGCAGTGACAAGCATATCATTAATTACTGCATTAAATAAGTGAAATTATGCCTCGGTTAATGTATGAGCTAACTCAGACTGATGAACAGACTTAATTTTTGAATTTAATCATGGACTCATTAAGGGTTGTGATTGTGGGTGAAACTCACTGGGCCTGTCTGATCAATTCCTCATGTTTTTCTTCTCTTAAACTGCAGATACACTAGCCTACACCAGTCAACCATTTCCTCAAGATGTGTGTGTATATTTCAATAATGCATGCAGAAAACATACTATTGTAAACGGGTGGTTAATGTATTCAAAATGCAGTAAAGCCAACCATGATGCACAAATCTGATTTTTTTTTTTTTATTCCAATTGATAAAATCTTACATCACGTTATAAAAGCGAGAGAAGAGCTTTGATTAAATATTGATAAACCAGGATATTGTATATCTCCATTCAGCCAAAATATACCAGGGATATATTTTTAGCATATCCAGCCCCCAAAACACTGCTTTATATCAGGATTAAAATTTAGTGGAACATTGTTCTTTACCGACTCATTCATGTTTAAATTATCAGGTCAATGAGAATAAATATCTTTTAGTGCACTGCGTCAGGTGCGGTGGCAGGAGTCGACTTGTTTTGTTTTGGCAGATTGTCAGTGGGGATGGGACAAACAGTGTGCATTGAATTGTGGGTGATGTACAGCAGGACGGGGCTCAGCTGCTTGAATATAAAGCTTTCCTTTTATCTTGCCATGAAGCATCTGATGACACATGGTCTCTGCATTATTGTGTGATGGGGGAAAGAGATATAGCAATCACACACCTATAAATAGTGATGCATCCTTGCATCCATACGAATGCACTTTTAACTCTTTTCATCATGCTGATTACAAGGACAGACGTTTGACAACAGCAGGATATGTCTCTGTCTGCTTAATGCCCTTTTCCAATCTGCTGAAGCTCAATGATCAAAGCATATCATCAGCGACAACAGTTACAGCACAACACTGGATTGTCCAGCTTCTTAAGCTAATATGAATATGGTACATGAGCACGCCCAAGGCCGTAGATGTGTGCACTTTTTGCGTGTGCGTACATGTGTGGCTCTGCTGAGGCGATCTAATGCTGTGTGACTGGGCCGAGTGCTGTCAGCAGAGCTCAGACATGGACGCAGCACAAGTGCCTCCTTGCATAAATGTTGGGATGGGTAAGGATGCTCATACGACTCTCCTGCCGTCTGACACTCAAAGCTCCAATGTGAGGGGGGTGGAGTGGCTCAGTGGTTAAGACCCTACCCTGTGTGCGAAAGACATCATGGTCGCAAGTTCGATTCCACCCCTGGCTGATTGTACTCAATTCCATTGTAAGTCGCTTTGGATAAAAGCGTCTGCTAAATGACATGTAATGTAATGTAATGTAATGATTCATGGAGCTAATCACTTATTGAGTTCACGCAGTATAACCTGCTTAAAAAAGACATAGGAAAAGATGAAGGAAACGAAAGCACAGCTGCATGCAAACCAACTGCTGAATAAATACATTTATATCTTAACTTTATCATGACTCCTTTTAAAACAGAAACATCAAAAGTCCATTCCAGAAAACAAACAAGTGTGCAGGTACTACTTCACAATCTGAGTGCACGAGTAGAAGACGGCCTCTCAATGTATTTTACATTTCCCAACAATGGGGCTGATGGGGGGAATGTCCTTTATTATTTATTCATACATTATTCCTTTACAGGTCAAAAAATGTTAAAGATCTTAAATTCAACAGAAAAGCAAAAGACACAAGAACAAAACTGGAATCATGAAAACATGTTTCTTTAGATGGTCACTGTTAAATATGAGGTCACAATTATTGCAGAGACTTGACCATCACAGCTTCATAACAACTGTGACCGAATCAAGCGATTGTTACATTTCATTGGTACTCTTACATGTACCTGGCACTGTTGTCGTGGCATTACACTAAGTTAAACTGAATTAATCAAAGATAATATATATATTTCCCCTTTCTCATATAGAATATAATAGAATTCAATACGAGTTTTACAGCTCCTGTGAGGGAATAAAAATTAATAAACAATTGCTTTGATGAATGTACTTAGGCAATTAGCACTGAACAATTTATACGTCCAAACCTTAAGGCTGTGTGATCCAACAAACAGGGTTATGAATGTGTTAAGGTCTAATTGAGTGCTAAAGGTTTGACACTTAGCCCTAATGTGTGAATATTAGCTAAACACGAGACATGTGAAACAAGAACAGTTTGCATTTTTACAAGGGGGGAAAAAAATTTATAGAATTCCATATTTTACATTTCTATTCCCAGACAAATGACCGCTCAACAGTGGACTGGGCCTTTAAAAGCCACTGGACGAGTTACCAAATTAAGCTCCTGATGTCAAGGGAGAGTAAAGTGTGTGGGTTTTGCGTGGGTGTCCTTTAAACTGTCAGAGAGAAGAGATTGGTCTGTGTGCGAGGGTGATATGGCTCCCCGCACGTCAGGAGCGGACAACACTGACAAATATGACCCCTGACATATGCAAATGTCGTCTGATTCACACTCGCGAGGCAGAGTGAGTATGTGCAGTTAACGTTTGTTTGTACGTAGAGGATGTATTTGGTTGTCTGCAGATTTTAAGGTACAGAACTGCACGTGTGTGTGTGTGTGTGTGTGTGTGTGTGATGGGAACTTACTTGGATCAGACTTGGAGAACGTGTCTCTGTCCAGGAGATTTCTGAAAAAAAAACAAAGACATTTAAGTAAGCATGACATCATCCAAAATGTACCTCCTGTGCGATAGTCATTGAGGCAGCAATATTATACAGCCTATAAAACTGAGCTCTAAGCAGAACCCATTTATAATTCAAAAGCACAGAGAAAACAGCGGAAAAGACCTAGTTTTTCACTCTTTTGCACTCCCTAGGAGCGAGCAACAACGGTGGAGGCTGCCATCAAATTTACATGACACTCTGGTCTCCACTCCACATTGCATAGAGAAGGAGAAATGCACAGAAGTGTCCCACCGCAGAGCAGATGCTCGGTGCCACCAAGGTATACTCCACCGTTAAACAGCTCTAAAAGATTCATGCAAAGATGACAAGTTACAGCTGCCGAAGTAGAAAGACCACGAGGAGCAGTTTGATCTCGGTAAAAAGGGAGACCCAGCCTGATACGTCAGCAGCGGTGGGCCTTTTTCCTTTTCCTTGGGTCATTAACAATTTTGCTTACAGTGTCCAGTGTTTTTTGTACTTTTAAAATGCATCAGTCTATGGCTTATGGGTATTTACTCCATGTTGAATGATTCTTCAATTTAACATTTCAGTATGGTTCAATTCACATCTCATACTTTAGCAGATTTGTTTAGGACAACCACTGGGAAAGAAAACTGTCTTTGTAACATCTAAAAGCAGGACACTTACGCTGTTAGCGTAACTGTTAGCAAAGATGGCGGACACTGGGAATGAGGCCCCGTCCCCCTACGAGTGGGTCTAAAAAGTGTGGAATTAGCGTTACAGTTTCAAGCCTCAGCCCCAGACTCGGACCACGTATCACTGGTGGGCACGTAACAAAAAAAAGAATGAAGATATTTCTCCACTGAGGTTGGGAAGCACAATTTTTCAAAGATACTAGCCATATTCTAGTAATACAAAGCTACATGCAAATGAGTTACATATTCTTATAAGGCAACTTGTTACAGGTACAAGTCCCAAAAAACATAGAGTTACACAAGGGGGGGAAACTATAAACATGAAGCTTACCAGGAGCTGACAAGGCAGAGAGAAGGACAACACAAGTCACAGCTGAAAACAATTAGGAGCAGGTGTGGGTAATCAGGCGGCCATGGAAAGGTGGGAAATAAAATGAGATGGGAGCAAAACTTCAAAATAAAACAGGAAGTGAACTAGGCAGGACACAAAATAAGACCAGGGCACTACCAAAACTGAAACATACAAAATCATCCAGAAAAGAGCTGTAACACATCATTTGAACAGGATTTTGTGGTGATGTCAATAACATACATGTTGTTACTAAAGATGTTGAACATGTATTTTAGTTGGGACTTTTTTTAAGGTTTTTTTCAATCACCAAAAACTTGCATTATGTGTTTAAATTTGCAAAAAAAAAAAACAGCCACTGCCGGCCAGTATGTTTACATTACATTAAAAAGAAAAACAAATGATTGTGTAAGCTACAGCTATAGCTTGACTTGACCGTCAGTCCATTCAAACACCAGGTTAACCGCATAATAAAAGTGTTTCATCTCTGTGTGACAACAATGTGAGAACAAAGCAAGGTCAAAGGAGAGAAATACTTACACGGTCTGCATGAAAACAGGGAATCGAATCACAATCAATACAGTTTTTAATCAATTAGTATTATTTAAAACTAAACTGATTTCATGTGTACCATTAATGAGGGGACAGTGGGACACTTCATCACCAAACTGTTTCTGTTTAATTGAGCGTGCAAGTGTGAATCCTCTTGAAAGAAAAGACCTACAGGCTTTTGTTATGAACAGACATTTATAAAATATACTGAAAAGTGTCAACTGCACCCTCATCCAGCCTCACATTTGATTTGCAAGCACACAAATTTGCAATCCTCTATACAGATTTAATTTATCTGACCTGTGGCAGATTTACATGTATTTTTTAGAGAAGTGTTGATATGAACACAAACACAGCAACAGAAGCTTAACAAGGTCAAGACATAAAGACAGAAGGTATGAATTTACTCGTGGTGAATATATTATATTTGTGTGACAATTAGGATTAGAGCTGTTTTGCAAAGGTGTAGTGTTGTGATAAATATAAATGGAGTTACCATTTCATTTATAACAAGGTATTGAGATTTATATTAACCCTTTAATACCAAGCGCATCGCAGACGACACGTTCGCACAAGTGCACTTCGCATTACCATAATTACACGACGATTTCTGAAAGCAAAGAAGTTGCACATCAAAGCCAGCGTGTGTTTTTTTACGGTAAATTTCACTCGTGCTGTTGCAGGAAGCCAGTGAATCAGCGAATCAGGGAAAAAGTGGGAAAAACGCCTGTACATACTTTACATTGAGACAAAAAAATGTTTGTTTGTTGTTTTATACTGTTCAAATTTCAAATGTATTTTTGTTGTTTTTTAATAAAACTCTTTTCTTTTTCTTTAAATTGTTAATACACTATTAACATGCAGTAAATTGTAAATAACTTCCAACTATTGAAAGTTATTCTGGAAAAATTGGCAAAAGCACATTTTCTGGCCCTTTTATGGTTAAATTACATTTGTGGAAAAACATTTTTTGTGTGCTTAAATGTGTTAAATACTGTTAGATAATAGCTACCACAGACGAATGAGTGGAGGTAGGGAATAAGATAAACTAGAGAAAGCACTAAGAGAGCACATACTGTACGTCTACCATGGCTGTTATCTGGATCACCACCAAAAACGTATAATTTCTTCCTTGAACCATAACCTTTCAAGAAAACCTTTGTGGGTGCCCCCTAAACACAGACACACAAAGCCAAATACATTAAACAAAAACAGCTTGCAAATGTTTGTGTGAGTGAGTGAACACAGACAGGAGAGTGCAAACACTTGGATAAGGTAACCTCCTCCTGATTCATGTGCACTCTAGGGCTTCCACCTGGTCCTGACAGAGCAAGGCAACTCTTTAAGAAGCCCTTTCCACCGCAGGCAGCCCGGGAAACGTGTGGAGCGGTCCGAGCAGAGAGGCTTGCGGCTCATCAAACATTCATGAAAACGGTCCCTCCTCGACAACAGAATTACATTTGAAATCCCACCAGTTACATCACGAGTGCCTAAACATGGCAGCAGGGGCTTTAAATACCTGTGTGTTAGGGGAAGCGTGAGGAGGAGAAAGGAGGGATTCTCTTTCTCGCTCTACAGGAGCCATTGAGATTAAAATTGTTCTTGGAAAAAAGGCAACACTGAATATTCTTGCTACTCAACCAGACATCATCAAAAGTACAGGTCACTGTTATGTTTATATCTTTCACACAGCACCTTCCTGTCTCCGGACAACAGTGAGGGTGGTCACTCAAACCTCACAAGTACACATGGTTGACATTTAGCCCCTCAAGCCATTGAGCAGATTTGTGTGCAGTGTTAGTGCAGCAGCCCTTGACTGTGAAGCTATAAACTAACTAATCAAGAGGCCAAACGAAGTCACAGTAATGAACAGCACAAGTGAGTCCTGCTGGGAGGATAACAGCGGATCAATAAGGTCAAAGGAGTCTCAGAAAAAAACCTCTGAGCTTTTACAATCAATGCACATTTGAAGCACCCGAAGCTTTCTCTCAACTCACAATGATTTTCTCTGTGTTTGTGTTCAGGGGGGAAACGCTGTGCTCTGATAATGAACCAAAGGAATCCTGTTTTACTGAAAAGAACACACACCATTTATCACATTTCACCAAAAAAAAAAACTAAATGACTGATGACATGATGTTGGAACAGCTTTCTCCACTAAAAAAACTAGAGCAAAAAAGAGTAGAGTACACTTATTTAAACAATAATGTTTCATCCATTTCTGCATGTAGTTTTCAGCCATCAGCTCTCTGCTACACCAATAAGACTGAGTGTTTAGGGTTACACTACAACTAATAGTTACTAATACTAATACTACAAACTAATAGTTGTATTGTTATATATTGGCAGAGGGTGATTTCCTGGTTATGAGTGAGATGGGTTTAAGTACAATGAGTAACCTGTGGTTAGGTTTAGGTGCAAAAGACACCTGGTTATGTCTATAGGAGAAGATTATGGCTTCTCACCGCCTCCCTTCAGACTAGAGACTAGTTCTATCAGTCACACTCGTACCACTAACCACAAAAAATGTTAATTCTGCATCATACACTTGTGAACTATACCTCATTATTGTGATTATGTCAAAAACAAATTAGTTTAGTTGTGAGTTTGTTGTAATTTGAGTTGCGCTACTTTGGGTTAAGTGCATTAATATTTGTATTACAACCCCAATAGGCTGTTTTTGTTATGTTATTAATTGCCCATAATAACCACATTAACATTATTTAGATTTACATTCTATGTATTTCAGTGGAGTTGTGCAGATTAATTCTAACATTGTTTAACTGTCTTGTTACTGTATCTGAGCCTACTGATGTAAAATTAAGCACAAGGTAAAGGTGAATATAATAATATACTGTATCTTACATTCACTTTTCATTAGTCCCCAATGATAGATAGATAGATAGATACTTTATTCATCTCACAGAGAAATTCACAATGGTGTGTTTCTCTGTGTGTTTGTATGTATAACAGTTCATGCAACATATTCCAATCAGTTTTTATCAACCCCTGTGTAAAAGCACAGGCACATGAAAATTACATTTATTTATCTCTAATTCCTTGTGCTCCAGGTAGTCTTTAGGGACGTGCTTATTCCACAGCAGAAAATGAAAGTTTGACGCATCGCACGGCACTCTGCAGTTATGTCTGAAACATGACATTCAAATCAAATTGGATTTCCAGAAATATAGAGGACACGAGTCGTTTACTGTTTGTACCTCATGTTATCAATCACTTTATACTGCCAAAATAATAAAAACCAAAAATGCCGTTGATGTGGGGCGGCACATCAACTCTTGATGCTTAATTTTACGGGTCAGTGAATGTGACTTTTGTGGATTTGAACAAAATGAATATGCAATATTCTTATACGTCTCTGCCAAAGCTGTGTATGGCTGATGCAGCTGAAAGTGGTCATGACGTCCAAGATGTTTTCAAAAATACAAACAAAAGTAAATGACAGGGAAATCATTGCTGGTGTTGATTCAGAAATTGGCTCCTGTAGAATTATACACTACTTGAAACCAACATTTCGCTCATTTGAGGTTTGCAAGGAGGAGCTGGGGTCAAGTCCAGCTAAATCTGGGTTCAAGGAGGGGGAGAGGTGAACTCTGGACAGGTGACCAGGCCACAATTTAGAGTCAAGATCTCTCTAAAGGTGTCCACAGTAATCATAGAGATGGAGGAAAGAGGCTAAAGGAAAGATGATGGGTGCAGGAGGGGAGGGTGATTAGTAAAGCGGTGTAGCCATGTCAATTCTCTGAGGTAACCAGGTGAGTGTAGATGGCTGACTGCTGCTTTAATAAGCTTAAATCACTCCTTCAAAAACTCATTAACAGAGCCTGCAGTTTGAGCCTGCCGCTTGAGACCAATTTCATCTGTTGGCTTTAGAATCTTTCGCCAAAATGGACTAGAAATAGTAGTGAGATGACAAACAGGAAGGTTTCAAAGCATTTAGCAGCATTCACCTTAATGGAATATGAAAGGAGTTCTAGTTATTGGTGAACTACATCCACCGAGCAAACCAATAAACAGAATAAAAATAAGTGAACTTCGTTAACAGCAATGTAAATGAACAGAATGAACAGAGAAATTATAAAACAAATAAAAAAGAGGTGAATTTTTAAGCACCTTTAATATTAACATCGACGACTTCACGTCGTGATTAACTGAATAAATTATAAGTACCAGGAGAGAAAATCACTTCACAGGAACAAACAGATGGAGTCGGCATCTGGCATTGATGAGCTGCTGTTCAGTCAAAAGAAAAGAAATACCTGGATATACAGTAGACAACACGGAAGAAGAAAGAAGAGAGCAATCTGTACCACTTCACTGCTTCAGAATGGACTTTAGGACGACCATCACACTGTTTGAAGATATTAGGAAGGGCTGTTTGTTTGTAAACTGTGTGCATTTGCTTATATGAATATTTTTAAGGCCACGTTATTAACAACACTGATTGGTTGGATGAGTCCCAGTCGGACGCAAAACATTGAAAAAGAGAAAAATATCAATGACAATTATTATCTGCAAACCTATTTAAAACTACGCTGTCACCGAAGATAATTCTACTGTGACCCTGACATTTTTATACTCTTTGTGCGCAGAACTGAAATTCAACAAAACACACACAACAGGATTCCTTTTGTGCTACAACAAGTCTTTCTGTCTTTTTGTTCACCTTCCTCGCGGAGAGTGCAAAATCAGCCATGACACATCGACTGGTCTCTCAGCGGGTCAGCGTCCGGCTTCTATAGAGCCACATCACAACACATTGATTCTTCTGGCGTGATACACTTGGTACCTTTTGTGCCCAAAGGTCACGACTATCCTTCCTACAGTAGACCACTCAGATCAGACGACACTGACATCTTTGTGCTGGAACATTCTTCGCGGAGTGACCAGCTGTGGAATTCAGGTGCAGGCCTCGCAGTTTCATGTCCACAACAAGCCGTGTCTTCTGCCCGAACAACAGTTATTCCTCAGTTCAAAGAATGCAGGATTTTCCTTCTCACTGATGCACAATATTGGACTTGAGTTAATCAATCTGTCACGTCCTCTGCCTGCCTACACGTGCGAGGAGTTTGGGCTTATTGAGTGAAAGAAGGGCTCTCACTGAATGATGGGAGCTCAGGACTGAATGCTTCAGTAGCCTCGCTGACAGACACGAAAGTGGGGAAAATCACACCAAGTCCAACAGCTCAGGGAAATTTTCTTTGAAGGTGTCAAAGCTGCGTTTATTCTTCAGTCGTCATATTTTTAAAAGCAGAATCAAACTAAACGGTTAAGCGACGGACGTGTCTGTCAAATGGAGGAGACGTGAGTGCACATACAAGTCTCCGGGATAAATGAAGGGTTGTCACAATTAGGACATTTAGCTGACAAGTAATTGTCATAGATAAGTTGAAAACATCTGAGGCAATGAAGAGGGATCATTCTTGGATCCCAAATCTAATTTACCACACCTAAGTAGCACTCCTTGTTTTTTGTTTGTTTGCTTGACTTAGTATTTGTTTGCTACAATGTACTTTACTTTGTTGTCTATTCTATTCTATTAATCGTCTTCTGTTCATTTTATGTAAAAACTATTCTTCTGTTTTTAAGTACAACACAAATGTCAACAATATCAAGGAATTATAGTAAGGCAAATATTAACTTCAAATTGAAAAAAAGGCCCATATTGACAACTTAAATATATATTACAAGTAACTGACAAAACAAATCCAATGCACATTATTTGTGCAAGAGTATTATGTGACCAAATCTGATAGGTCACCTCCGTTGCAATTTGCCTTACTGGAATAAGAAGCAGAAAACAAGCCGTAAGTCGGATAATAACAGTATGAAAGCAGCTAATGGGCTTTTACACCATTAATGTCCTAATTACTGGTGAAGATAAGGCCGCAGTAAATGTTGTTGCATCACAGTCTCAAGATACAGGGAGGCAACACGATGACACATGGGGAGATACACACATGGAAACATGTTCTTACAGTAAACCTGGTTCGATTATGTGCCTCATTTCGACGCCTGAGTTGGGGATTGAAGCATTTGTATGTGTATTTTTGGAGAACACAGAAGAGTTTGCACAGCTTTGTTCTTATATTAAACATATTTTAGTTTGATTACCTGCACCATGTGTGAAATCATTACCTTTATTAAAAATATGCAAATGCACTGCAATGCAGACATAAAATACAGCCTGGAGGAATAAACGTTAAAGTTTTAAGTTAATACATTTTTGTTATTTTATATTTGTTTTATTAAACAGTGTTATTTTATTGTGCCATGGGAAAAAAAACCCATATTGCTATTATTTATTGACATGTAGTGGGTTGTTTGTTTTGAAAGAAAAATGAGCCTCTGATCTCAAACTTCTTACGGTCATTACCAGACTGACTCTATCTACTGAGCAATTATGAGGCTTTTATATCAGACCGACATAAAACAGCAACAGAGGCTTGTTCCCTGGCATCAGCTGGCTGATTTTAGGGTCAGCGGAAAGATAATTCTGTCCAAACTCTTTGTTCTTCTCGTCATTATGTGGCACAAAACAACACGTACCAAAAATGTAGTTTGAAACTATAAAACAGCAGCATTAAAAACCAGAATGTGACCAGACAAAATAACACAATATTTCCCACTAGTCTTGAATAACCAACATCTATCCTGAGATTATAATATCAAAGATATTATGTCAAAATTATTATGCCCAAAATTTGATTGACAAGGAGTCATGAAGCAGCCACGCCCCCTGACCACAACACCTGCACACCTTCCATGGTGTATGTACACAATGAGCCGTAACTTAGTCGTCGCATTTCCTCATCACATCAAATTTTTCCATCTGACTGTACAACGGACAAATGACTACATGATCCCCGACAGCCCTCACCAATTTTCCCCAGTAATTAGCCTTTACATTTACGTTGCATTGACTACTTAAGGCTCACCAATCATTAAAGGTCATCGGTGCTGCCGTACCAGCTGTGTCCAGTGCTGTGTACAGTACGTACATTTCATCGATAACACGATCGATCCGGTTAACTGATTTCAGAGTCTCAGAGTTGGTGATTTTGACTTTGGGGCCATCCGCCCGGAGGCTGCGCAGTCGCACCAGACGTGGAGTGTCTTTGTGGTGTTTCTTTGCTAATGAAGCGGAGCAGATGAAGCGCGGCCGATTTTACACCATCAATGAAAGGCAAAGTCAGCAACCCATCCCATCCATCCGTCACCTCTAATCCAGCCAAATGCAGAGGAGAGGGGACAGTCAGGGACGCTGCCGGTGATGATGGTGGTGGTGGCCGTGTTGAAGAGCCCCCAAATCCAGAGTCCTATTTGTCATTTGAGAGAGGCGGCGGTGGTGGAGGTGAGGCAGGTCGATGGAGCTCCTCAGGTGCGGTCGGTGAGGGTGGAGAAAAAAATCCATCAGACCCAGAGAAGTGGTTCGTAGGCGTCGGTGTTGAAGGGTTCACCTGCTAGTGTGCATGTCTTACAATGTCTTACAATGCTCTTTCATGTCTTGAATCAAATTGCAGAATAGTCCCAGGCACTTGGTCTTTATAATGTCTTGTGTTTGTGTGTGTGTGTGTGTGTGTGTGTGTGTGTGTGTGTGTGTGTGTGTGTGTGTGTGTGTGTGTGTGAGAGAGAGAGAGAGAGAGAGAAAGAAAGGGGAGTGAATCCTAAAAGGGTAGAATATTTTTTCACTTGATCCAGTTACGACAGTTGCGAAAGACAACGCTGAGTCTTGCATCCATTTCTTCCAGCTTCTCCATCCAAGTGGCAGGGATATAAAAGTCCGACACACACCACAATCAGAAGTAAAACAGTCCACGATAATGTCCTCCGCGCCTTCCTTTTCCTCCAGAGGAGCACGGACGCTGACATGTAGAAACCACTGTCTACTGGGAGACGTTTTAGACTACCATGCAGCGTTGAAGCTGCTTTTTCTTGGAGTGAGTGCAGGATCAGTCCCGTTCTGGGGGGGGGGGGGATTTTACCCACTTAGCGTGTGGAGAAGCAGTCTCCTCAGATTCATCACCACATGTCCACTCACTCCCACAGATGTAGTGTATTATCATCTGTCTCAGCAGTGCCCAGTAATTGGAAGTCAGCGTCAGCATGGCATTGGCCGGTTGCCACGCTTCATTCTTCTCCGGCTGATACAAACAAGAGTTCCTCCGTTTCTTACTTGAAGTCAACTACAGACTACAGACTGTCCGTAGGCTTCATCTGGACACACCACAGATACACCATGTGTTTCTCTGGAGCCTCCATCACCACGGATGGTTCTTGGTGACGGGCTTTCTCAGACATGATGTGTCTTCTAGGTTTTTCTTTTATCCCACCGGATGATGGGTGAATAACAGAATGAATAGAAATGTATATATAATCTGAATTATATCCGCCCCCCCCTTCTCCTCTCACTGCTTTCTTCGTTCTTATGACGTATTGAGGCTCCTTTTCTCAGCTTCTCTAACAGCGTCTGCTAGTTTCTCATGCATATACACAAGACTCTTCTGGTGACGACAATCACAGAAGAAGGGCTCGGCATCATATTCTCCAATCGCAATCGAGTGTTTTCTCCAGTTGACACACTTAAATTAAATTCAATTTAATTAAAGTCCTTGCGATCCATATCCTCCTATTATTTGGGTATTGGAGTATTCGTAAGACAAAAAGAGTTCTTTGAATTTGTAACAGGATGTTGAGAGGTGTAGTGTTGGACATGTTTATCAAGTGATGAACTGGTAACACTTTACATTGCAGTACAGTAACAACATGATATTCCTATGGTAACATATTTGTCATGGGGAAATAATATCACGGCAATATCATCTTATTTCAATCGTAATCACAGAGTGAAGCTTGGTGGAAAAAGTGTGTGGAACATAAGGGAGAATGAATTTCAACTTCAAAATTGAATTAGGTAATTATGAGTTTTGATTCACAATCATTTTCACATGAATATTAATTCCCACTACCAAGATATACCAGAATATTACTTTGAAAATAACATTGAATAACTGCAATATTATCTCTTTATATTACCAAGCTGTAAATTGGATACAGCTTGGTATAATATTATCTACCTTTTACAAATGATACTTATTACTGTGTTTTTACTGCGCTTACAATAATGTAAATTGTTACCAGATAAATCAATGATGAAAAGAGTCTTGTTGCAGACGTTGGTGTTTTCTTTAGTTAACACAGGAAACTTGAAAAAGACCATTTGTAACGGGGTTATAAATGTATTATAATGCAAAATGTAATCATATGATATACTGATGAATTAAAGGGAGAACAGAATGAGCGCAGATGATTTCATGAGAGAGAAGACGCCACTGGACCACATAATATACAGCTTAATCCTTCATTATTCTCCAGTTTACCACAGATGGACAGCACTGATACTGTTACTTTACAGACATTTATATAAATATATTATTATAATAATAATAATAACAATTCCAAAACAACAAATCAGAGGGAGTGATCATCACTTCAGAGAGCTCAAGAATCTGTTCCTAGGAGCACGGATGCAGCGTTTTATAAGACTTCAAATTAATCAAATTATCAGCGAGATCATCAGAAAATTAATCAGCAGCAATTGAGCAAATACTCTCCTGTGTTCCAGCCACTCAGCACATACTGCTTTTTTTATGATATTTGATCATGTCATCAAAATTCACAACTTAAAGACACACGTGTGCACTTATTGAGCAAAAAATAACCATAAACAATAATAATAGAGTGAATAATTGGCTGATGAATCGATAATGTTGCTTGCAGCCTTACACTGAAGCTATCCTGTGGTGGATCAACACCTCCCCATATTACCTTCATTTGTCACCTTTCCAAATGTGCATGTGCAGATGTAGATAGATATGTAGGAGGAAGTAATTAACCTGAAAGTTAAACTTGCAGCTCATTAATTAACATGTCTAGATACTATTAACTATAGAGAAAATATAGGAGGCTGAAGAATGAATTTCACAATATGGACAAAATGACTTATTTCAAAGTCAAAGAGTGTTTACAGTGAGGTCCTATTATTTACTTATTGTAGCTTGGTTCATATCTTTCATCTCAAGGTATTGCTCCATCAAAACTGCCAGAAAATGTACTATTTTCACAAAATCGTCCAACCATATAGGATACAATTTGCTTCATTGAGTCCAAGACTAAACTGCAAATTATGGATTTGTCAAAACAGAGAAAAAAAAAACCACAGATACTATTTAAGGTATACAATAACAACAAAAGGCAGCAAACCCTTTATAGGTAAGATGTGTGAGTACAGGAAAAGCTGCTGCTGAGTCTCATCATCACCCAGCTCCTGCATCTCTCTTCACTTTCTATTTACACCAGTGTTTCCCTCTCTACTCTCAGTGCTGCTGCAGGTGCAAAACGGCCACACTTACAAGCAAACACGTCACCCAGACATAAACAAATGGAGCTTCATTTAAAAAAACAAAAAAAAACAGTATATTTTAAGACGGGGCTGAATCACCTTTGACCTCATTCATCCAAACTGTTGCCAACAGTTACGTTCCCCCAGGGATCTCAGAGTGACATGATGCGTTCATTCTGATATCAATGCATATTTTAGAATAAAAGGAAGCCACTGGCGCGTTTCCTGTCCACTACATCATCCATTCATCCATCATCCACCTATCCCTGGTCACCCAGTGTCAGTGCGTGTGTGCGTAAAGCAGCAAGCTTTAGTTTTTACTCACCTACAAGACACCGTAAGTTCAACTTTAGTAGCGGGTATGGCAGCGGTGAAAGGGTCTGGGTCTCCGATGCACGCCATATTCACTCAGTCCCCGCTGCTGCTGCTGCTCTCGCTGCTGCTGCTGCTGCTGCTTGGTCGATCACAAACAACCGCGTATCCAGCGCCGCGACGGCGGCATGAGAGGAACCGAGGGAAGAGGAGGAGGAGGCGATGGATGGTTGGATGGATGGATGGATGGATGGTTGGAGGGGGTGGATGGATGAGCGAGGAAATCCGAGTGACGAGGAGACGACGAGCTGTTTGCTGTGTGAGGCAGCGGAGAGAGGGCGCGTGGACACGGAGCTGCAGCTGCAGCACGTCAGAGAGGAGTCTGTGTGTGTGTGTGTGTGTGCGCGCGTGTGGGTGTGTGCGCAACAGAGAGAGGACGGTGGACAGGGCGCACTCACTCACACATGTGCGAGAGAGAGAGAGAGAGAGAGAGAATCTGAGACCAAATAGCTTCATTTAGAGTTCAAATATTGCATATTCCTGCCTCCTCCACTATCCACAATGTCAACTATAACTATGACCAGGGGGGTGAATAACACTGACTACATCTTTATAATATATAATATAAAATAACATTTTGTTGATGCATTGGAAGCAGAAATACTACAGAGAGGAGACGTGAGGATGTGAGTGATTTTGAAGGGTCAGATCATCTAACTGCAGCTCTTGTGGGACATTCCCGGTATGCAATTTGATTCAGTTTTATTTGTATAGCACCAAATCACAACACACATTATCACAAGGCACTTACATAAATATTGTAAACGCAGAAACCACACAATGTCACACAATGAGCAAGTACCATAGGCATCAGAGGAGAGAGAGAAAACAGGAAGAAATCTCTGACAACCAGACTCAAAGCCATCTGGGGCCATCTGCCTCGACCGGTTGGGGTGAAAGGAAAAATGAGGGCAAGAGGGAGGTGAGGTAGAGACAGGAGAGCAATAGAAGTGTCTGTTATAAATAAAACTAGCTTTTCAGATTGTCTTTTTAAATGTGGAATATCTGGCTAATCATCTTCATCTTCTATATTCATACAACTTGACTTGTACAAGTACAAGTCAATATTACCTGATGGCAGTGGTCTCTTCCATGAGGAGGATAATGTCCCTTACCTCACTACCAAAATAGTTCAGGAATGGTTTGATGAACAATGCAATGAGTTGGAGGTGTTGAATTGCCTCCACATTCTCCAGATCTCAAATCCAATCAGGCATCTGTGTGATGTGCTGGGGAAAACAAGTCCCATCCATCAAGGTCCCACTTTGCAACTTACACATTACATTACATTACATGTCATTTAGCAGACGCTTTTATCCAAAGCGACTTACAATAAGTGCATTTAAACATTTGGGTACAAATAAGTGCTAGAAGTAAGTAAGAGCTTCAAGTAAATCAAACTATGAAGTGCTAGTCATAAGTGCGATACATTTTTTTTTTTTTTTTTTTTTTTTTTTTTGTCGTCGTCGTTATCGTCTTAGTCGAGGTAGAGTCGGAAGAAATGTGTTTTTAGTCGGCGGCGGAAGATGTGGAGGCTTTCCGCTGTCCGGATGTCGATGGGGAGCTCGTTCCACCATTTGGGAGCGAGGACAGTGAACAGTCTGGAGTTCTGTAAATGCCTCTGCGATCCTGTCAGTGAGGGGGCAGCGAGCCGGTTTGCCAATGCAGAGCGAAGTGGGCGGGCTGGGGTGTAGGTTTTGATCATGTCCTGGATGTAGGCTGGACCGGATCCGTTTGTAGCATGGAACGCAAGCACTAGAGTCTTGAAGCGGATGCGAGCAGCTACAGGAAGCCAGTGAAGGGAGCGGAGGAGAGGTGTAGTGTGGGAGAATTTTGGTAAGTTGAAGACCAGTCGAGCTGCTGCATTCTGGATGAGTTGCAGGGGTCGTATGGCACACGCAGGGAGACCAGCCAGGAGGGAGTTGCAGTAATCCAAGCGTGAGATGACAAGAGCCTGGACCAGAACCTGTGCCGCCTTCTGGGTTAGAAGAGGCCGTATCCTTCTGATGTTGTACAACATGTATCTGCAAGATCGAGCTGTTGCAGCAATGTTGGCAGTGAGGGAGAGATGGTCATCAAGTGTCACACCCAGGTTCCTTGCGGTATGAGACGGAGTTACCACAGAGTTGTCGAGGGTGATGGTTAGGTCTGTGGTGGGAGAGCCCTTTCCTGGGAGAAAAAGAAACTCAGTCTTGTTGAGATTGAGTTTCAGGTGATGGTCAGACATCCACTGAGAGATGTCGGTCAGACAAGCGGAGATCCGTTCTGCTACATTTGTGTCGGAGCTGGGAAAAGAGAGGATGAGTTGGGTGTCGTCGGCGTAGCTGTGATAGGAAAAACCATGAGAGAGAATAACAGAACCAAGAGAGTTGGTGTATAGAGAGAAGAGGAGAGGGCCCAAGACAGAACCCTGAGGGACCCCAGTAGCTAGAGGACAGGGTTCCGACACAGATCCTCTCCAGGTTACTCTGTATGTTCGGTTTTGAAGATAGGACGAGAGTAGGGTAAGTGCAGATCCTGAGACACCTAGTTCTTGAAGGGAGGAAATAAGGATCTGGTGGTTAACTGTGTCAAACGCTGCAGAGAGGTCCAAGAGGATGAGCACAGAGGAGAGAGAGGCAGCCCTGGCAGTGTGGAGTTGCTCAGTGACAGCAAGGAGTGCAGTTTCGGTCGAGTGACCTGCTTTAAAACCAGACTGAAGAGGATCAAGAAGGTTGTTCCGGTGAAGGTAGGAGGAGAGTTGATTAAAGATAGCACGCTCCAGAGTTTTGGAGAGAAAAGGAAGAAGAGAGACAGGTCTGTAGTTATTACACGTCTTAAAAGATTTGCTACTAAAGGCTTTTTATCGCCAAATACCACATTTAGCTTCAGAGGATGAGTGGAGTTCATGTCTGGATGGATCAGGACTGTTTTGGCACCATAGGGAGACTCATGCCCAATATCAGAAGGGTGGAGTTATTTCTTGTTTGCGGTAACGCAGCCTAGAGGCATCACATCGCTTCTTTATGATTAGCTTTAAATGAGGTGTATTTTGGTATGTAGAGTCTATGGTTAAGGTTGATGTGAACCTGCAGGGGGTGAATGAATGAACATCAATATGATCTCTTTACAAGTGTGAAAACCTGAGGAGAAACTGAATTTAAAGGTCAATAGGGAGATTTAAACAAAATAGATCAATAGACATAATAGTTACAATAGATCTGCGATAGATAAACACATTTATACATCTGTGAGCTTGAATACATGCATGTTTACCCTTAATTTAGAAAGAAAAATCAAATAAATAAATAAAAAATGGGTCAAATTTGATTCGACTCTGCAATAGAATGAAAATAAACAAACACAACAGCATCATAGTGATTTTAAATTTATACTTCATTTGACCAAGAGGGGAAAAAATGGGTGAAGCCACCCTTTAAATATTGACTTTAATCAAACTAAGAGTGTCTGATACTTCTGTAGAGTACTAGAGGTGAAGAGACTCTTCCACCCTCTCTTTCCAGCCATATTTTGACAAGCAAAAAAAACCCAAAACAATCTGCTATTTTCTTATTTGATCACTGTATTTGCTTAATGCGAGCCTCTCTAATCACCTTGATGAGATTGACCTATACCGTCAACCACAGGCATTATATTAAAATGGAAGAAAACGAAAATCAAGATAGAAGAAAATGTAAATTGGTGTTCTCTCTCTCTCTCTCTCTCTCTTCTCAAAATACTTCCTTCAGATTCCTGCAGTAAGTGTTAAAGTACAACTTTATACTCATAAAACTAACATGGAATGATGAAAGATGAGCAGTGTTTTTTAAGTACTGGATTAATTCTTTCATTCAAATTGTAAATTCTTCTTCAATAGCTGTCAGGTAAAAAACAAAAAAAACAAAAAAGAACGAGCTGGTGTCAGATGGTCAGAGCTGAGAAGTTTGACTGGATAACGTTGTGATTGGACAGCAGAGTCGCAGTAGAGTCACACTGAGTGCAGATGACAAAACCACCTGAGCAAAACAAATTCAATTAAACAGACCGGCATGAACCACCGAGCTAAAAATAGCAACGAGTGTGTCAGCTTCAGTTAGTCTGATAGAAAAGACGTTAGGTTGATTCTGTACATCAAACACCTGTCAGGGGAGTGAAGTATAGGTCTCATTACATGCATACTATACTATTGCTGACATATTTCAGTTTCAAACCAAAGTGTTGGACGAACCAACTGACACAGGCACTGAGGACTTCTTACTTGTGTTTGAATAAATACTTGGTCTTCTACAGAAAACAAGACATAAACGTGAATCGGAGGAGAACGCCGTTGTTTAGTAAAGTTTTGTAAATTTAGGATTGCAGCTCCTGCATCCTGAGCTCCTCTTCGTCGACATGAACATGGACAGACGTTTCATAGTGACATCATGTGCTATTGAAGAAGACCTGAAACTAGCAATTGAGACCACCATGAAGTGTACATCAAGTGAGTATTAGGTTTATTTTCCTGAAGACTTCTTTTTGCAAACGGCACAGTCAGCGCTGGTGAACTCTAGCAAACTAGAGGACTATGTCCACTTTTATTGTACGGTCGTTGCAGATGACATAAGGTGATCTCTCCATCTCTGAATCTCTTTGCCTACATTGACAGATTAAAATACTTTTCTTTCTTTGCATTTAAATTTTTTAGGGTTTTTTGCAGTGTGCAAAGTTGCTGCTGCAGTCAACAAGAGGTCCCTCTCATTGAACGGCCGTGTGATTGGTCAAAGAAGGTGCAGAAGTAGTTCTCAGATCAATTGATTTAAATGTTATCATGGCATTATTGGTCAATAATTAAATATCTTGCCTACTGTACCTTACGTTAAGAGAATTCTGCTTATCCACTATGTTTTATTTATCCTTATATATCCCTTTTTTTTGCGTGTCCGATACCAATATCACAAACTCGAGAGTCTAACGATATGGACATTATTATTCCGATACAGTCATTTTAGACCCTTACAATGAAGCTGTTAACAACACATTTGTGCCGAGTCATTTCAAAGACATAATTCTCCAACTGTGTAACAAACATATTATTGTAATAAATAAATATTGTAATATTTATGTATCACATAATCCTGTTTTAAGACATGGTATATTTTGATGATTTTTTTTATTGCTGTACTGATTAAAAAGTGACTTTTTTTATTTCAGTACATCCCTACCTTTTCAGCATTTTTTAATCTTTATACAGCCAAACTTATGTAATGACACTTAACCAAAAATCCATTTCATCCTTTAAATAGAAAAGTCAGACCAAACCATAACAAGGTTAATTGAGTTTTGCCCTCTCTTCTCTACAAGGTAGTTTCAAAGATTCCCCTCCCTTTTTCTTTTTTTTTGGACACCAAGTCATTTTTGATGAGAAAGCTCAACGTTGCTTCCAAAATTTCAAGAAACATTCTGGCTTAAATGTAAAGTCTGCTTACACCACAGCTCTCGTCTGCACCTGAATTCAGCACCTGCCAATTTGCACAAACAAGAAAGGAGCTCGAGATGTTCTGACAACATCACATAGTTTTCTCCTTCTAATTGTATTCAGAGAGAATCGACATCAGCGAATTACTCAGAAAATTCTGGTTCTGCGTCAAGCCAGGGGAAACCGAGACGTTTGAAAACCTAAGTGCAAAAAAAACAGCTTCACACGTTTAATTGCGTTGCTTCCAGATTGCTGTCATTGACAGGTACACTGTGTTCAAATGAAGGACTGTTAAGAACGCAAGAAAATAAAGGTAATAATAACCATCTGCGTACAAACACCTTTGAAGTGTTGTTCTTGTGTGTAGACCCTCTGAACCCTAGACATTTTATAAATGCTGGGATGCATCATATCTTTCAGTTAATCGCGTTATAGGAGTTTAACTAGTGTGTTTAGCATGGCAGCAGCGTGGCAGAGTGTCATGCATTCAATCAGACAGATCACAAAAACAACTTCAGAACCGACTGCCATGTGGTACAAATATTTACGGTGTGCAGATGGTGCATCCTACAGACAACCTCGGTGTCCTCAGCAGTAAAAGACACAGGCATTGTTGTTGTTTTTTCCTCTGAGCTGTTGTTGCAAAGTGCCACAATAAGCATTTTTCTGTGGAAAACAGCAAAGATACTGAGTAAACACTATTCTTTCCATTGTTGTGCATTCTTCTGCAAAACCTCTGTCCAGGTGGACGAGACAATGGCCAGTATAATCTCAGTTTTAACATCATAATGACACAGGTGTAGAGCGGTGCAGTGACTGGCATGCTCAACAGTTCAGGAGTTTGCATGTTCTCTGTGCGTGAATTCTCTCCCAAAGTCCAGAAACATGCCGATCAGGTTAACTGGACACTCCGTATGAGTGTGACAGTGAATTGTTGTTTGTCGCTGAATGTTGGCCTGTGATGGACGGACAACCTTTCACACTGTGTCAGCTGGAACTGGTCCCCTGTGATCCTCATGTGGAGGACAAAGCAGTAGAAAATGAATGAATGAATGAATGAATGAATGAATGAATGAATGACAAATCGAGAAAATAAAAAAAATAAAAAAGTAATCAATTTAAAGAAATTCTTCACCGATTTGCATTTAGCTTTGTATTACTATTATAGGGGTAGTATTTTTGAAAATTTGTGCTTTCCAACCTCAGTTTCCCCTGAGTCAAGAACTATCTTCCTTCTTTTTTTGTTATTTGCCCACCAAATGGGCCAAATGAAGATGTTTCTCAACTCAGGGAAAACTGTCGTTGGGAAGCACAATTCTGCAAAAATACTAACCCTACTCTAGTGATACAAAGCTAAATGCAAATCGGTGAAGTGTTCCTTTAAGCTCGTGTCAGACATGCACTGAAATTTGGACGTTCACCTAAAATCTTCTGGAGAGGCTGTATGTGAGTGTGCAAATGTCCACGAATGTCACTGAGGACATTTTCCAGAACTTTTTCCCCCGTCCGCTTCTTGGTGAAAATTGATTTTCCTTTTCTAAACATTAACAAAATCACGATGTGCTCATTGTAAACACTTGCCTGCTCTTGTGGACATTTTCTGCCACACACCCTGATGTCCAAACTCAATTGTCTCAACATATTTCTGCTGCTCATGTCTACAAATAGCTTTTGATGATGATCCCCTGACATTTCCCACAGAGCTAACATTGGTCGTTTTGAGTGAAATGATGGATCATAGGTGGATGCCATAAGAAATGTCAAAAGCCCATCAGCTGTAAGCTCACTTTACATGTATTCATCCAAAAAAAAAGACCTCTCTAAGGATAAACATCATAGTTGCAGCATGTGAACATGGCACAACCTCACAGACGGAAGCACGGCTGTAGTCAATCTGTTTCAGTTCTGTTGGGAGTGATGGGCCTGATTTATTTGCACTATGTTAGCTGATACTGCAGCAGAGGGGCTGATCCACAGAAAGGTAATTTGGATCATTTGTAATAATAAAAGGTTGCTGGTGATTTAGAGATGACTTTGTCAAACCCCTCGATGTGGTTTCTTAATAAATGAGCTTTATTACAGGAGAACTTTTTCATCACTGCTTGTACTTCCCTTAAATTAATTTCACATCATTGCTTTGAAATGAGTTCTTTGGCAATTCATGCTGGTTATGAAAAACCACAGAGGATTTGAATTTGATCAAAACAACTTTATAGCAAACATATCACTTTTTTGGCACTTATTCTTTATTATTGCATCTGAAGTTTGAGTCGGGCGAGTTTAAGTCCTATTAAAATGTATGCATAACATAAAGTTTGTGCTTGATTCGTCGACGTGAAAAGGGTTTTAGGGTTTAATCGCTCAGTGCAGCTGACTTGAGAGAATTGTATTGTTTTCATGCCCCAGAGTCACAAGTAGATTTCAAATGATCAGAATGTGAAGGCGCTCTGGCTGCTCCTAATCATCGTCTCTTCAGTCTTCCCTTCCGTTGATTAGCCAAATCGTCTTACTGTGATAGATGTGTCGAGCTCTTGTAAACTGCATTATCCTCCTCTGCCCTGCCTGACGGCTGAATACATTATAAACTAATGATGTGCAGGCAAAGACACACAACTTTAAATCTGAGCTACAGACCCCAGCACCGCAAATATACCAGTTATGTCCATAATAGATTAACCTCATGAGCCAAAACTGTCAAGTGTGCAGTTTTACTTGAAAAAAAAATTGAAACAGTGATTTTTCAGCAATGATTATACAATAAAGTTTGTTTGCGGTGCAAGTTACAACATTTTAGACCTACTTTCAGACATAAAACGGTAGTATTAACATTACTTCAGTGACTTACTACTGCTGATTAACGTGCTTTTCTGAACAATTAAAGCCTCATTAAGGCGTTCTCAGCAGTCTCGGTGAAATCACTCACTCTGATGTTGCTCCATACAGTTCTAAAGGGCGTTTCAAGCCTAGTTTATGCTGAGGTGGGTTAAAACAATCTTTCTCTAAGGGGCAGAGATCTGCACAGCAGTGAGCAGCAGCAGCAGCAGCAGCAGCAGCAGCAGCAGCAGCAGCAGCAGCAGCAGGGCAGAGTACAAATGTGCACATCTTTGCATCTTGGGGAACAGCTGGTTGTGCAATATTTTTCTTTTAATGAGGATTAATCGACTTGCATCAAAGGACGAGGCTGCTGACCAATGACGAGCTGTGTTTTCTGTGCAAAATCCATCCATCCATCCATCCTATATATAAAATATTAATAGTATCTATCTGGAGCAAATGAAGGCACTGGGTTTTGTTAAACTAAGTCATTTAAAGCAGCCTTTGGAGTTTAAAGTCTGTATACATGAAGGTCATGGTGGAAAAAGAAGGCGCTGGTGAGTGTTCTGAAGTTTTCTGGGTTACATTCAACTCACCGTAACTTCAGTGACATCCACACACACACACTCATCACTGTAACATCACATCAGGTGGCCGGTGATTGGCGCCGCTTGTCAGTCGGTCCTGCAGATTTCTGATGGCGAACCCTGATGGACTCCTGCGTTGTTCATTAAGCATCTGAACAAAAGTTTGAGTTTGTTTCCGACAACATCACACCTCTCTGCGTTAGACACTGTAGCACAAATAAAGTGTTTGTACAGCATTGATTCACTTTATGGTGACTTTAAATGGAATGAGATTGCATCATCACAGTCAGTTAAAATGTTATTTAAATTGATCTATGGGAAAATGATGAGGGATAACGATAAGCATCACTCAAAATATAGAGCACATAACTGCGTTAACATTAAGTTTAACAGAGAGTTTGAATAAAAACAGTGCGAGAATAGTTACTGTAAATAAGATGTACTTGTCTCCTGTGATCCTGTTTTTTTTCACTTGACGAAGAGGTGTGGAAGCAGTGGCTATTTTTCTGCCACAGCTGTTGAATGTAGAGCTAGATCTAACTAGAATTCAGTTTAGTTTAGCAGTTTCATGCACAAAGTCATAAGATAAAGGGATTTTATCTTATGACTTTGGGGATTATTCCATTTCATGCAATATTCTCATGTTCTCTCATTACGTTTGATCTAAACATAATCATCTAAAGTCCATCAGCTATAACATTTACTCTTTGAGCTGGATCTGGATCAAATCCCAGCAGGCACTAAGCGAGAGGCCGGCTGCGTAAACTCTGGACAGTCCCAGCTAATCACACGGTCAACATACAAACAACCACTCACACTTGCACCTACAGGCAATTTAAAGCCTCCAGTCAACCTAACCTCGATCAGTAATATGTGTTTGGACCATGGGGGGGAAGGTGTAGTGTTGAGGAAAACCCACAGAGAAATTGGGAAAACACGTAAACAGTAGACAGAAAGGTCCAGTCGGAACCACCAACCCATCACGGCGCCCCAGCCTAATAGAGCTTATCTATAAACGATCCAAAACAACTAGATATATAGGTTAACTCTGTTACCTGCAGAAAAATCATATCAAAAACTACACAGTTGTTTTTGACAGATGACATTTATTCTCACCAGGCATCTGACATTAGAATCGCTACAGCCTGCCACAGGAGTGGCTACCAAAATTCCACAGGAAAAGCCCACACTGTGGAACAGGGTAACGGCACAACAAACAAAATAACGCAAAAATAACAATAATAATAATAACTATAATAATAACCTTAGGCCATCGAAACATAAAAGATGCTGCTCATCAGTGCCCCTGCCAATCCTGGTCCTAGCGGCTCTCAGAAGAGGCCGTGTTCAGATCAGTGGTCCCACAAAACTCCCATTCAGTCAGGTTTCTTTAGTTTACATACATTAATTATGTATTTGAAAAGTTCCTATAGCCGCTGTTTCACAGAACATTCAAAAGTGACAGCACACAATCCTGACAGACAGATTGGTTATACGAGGGAGACTGTGAGTGTCTCCAGAAAGGCCCCACGAGGATCAGAACTGGGAGACAGATGTCAGTCAACATGGTCAGGCTCACAAATCAGACAGAATCTGACGGCCCTGCCACTCAAAAGACATTAAAATTGTATATACTGTACATACACACTGCTACGGTAGCAGGCGGACTTCACCTGGAGTCCACGACTAGCAGCCCTCTTAAAGGGTGGAAGGAGGTGAGCACATGACTTAGTGGCACAGGAAGTTAGACAATGACACAGTAGTGTAAGTTCAGTGAGTGTGAAGAAGCAAACATACATTTTTATATGACGTCAAACACGGACAAGCGTAGAACATTCTCAAAATCTGAACCCGCTCATGTGTTCAAACGACTAAGTGTCAAATACTGATCGTGTCTGTTTTCACAAGTGCTCGAGAGTTCAAGGAAATACATTGTTTTCTACCTGATAGTTAAGACGAGGAGATCAACACCACTCTTGAACAGTAGATATAAAAGCTACAGCCGGCAGCCAATTAGCTTAGCATTAATCAAAATCCATACATTTCAGACCAAAAACAGAGTAAACAGAGAGTGGGCGGGGAAAACAATCCTGTGCCTACACAATTTCTAACACAGGTTTTTATAGAAATGAGGCTGAAAAGACATTCAGTGTCAACAGGCTAGCTGTTACTCCATGCTAAGCTCAGGCTGTTCTCTTACATTTACCACACTGACACATGACAGATATGAGCTGAGTAATAATCTTCTCATCTCACAGTCGGCGAGAAAGCAAAATGTGGTGCAGTTTACTTTTAAGTGTGTGCAGGACAGTGACGTCTACAAGTGAGGAGGGGAAAATCGGGGAATGGTGATTCGTCTTTTTCCCATGAAGACACTTGATAGTTAAAGTGGAAAAGGGGGCGTGGAGACATTGGTCCTGCTTCAAGTGTCGAGAAACCATCCCAAGACACTGGAGAACTGGGTTGTGAAGACCAGCTACCAACCGGTTAGCTCTGCCACCTTTTTTCCTCCTCTACACTAAACGTCCTCCAGTTTACTTTTACCTAATCTAGCAACAACACATTAGTGTGTGTTTTATAAATGTAGAGTTTCCTGGCATAGCACTTAATACACAGGAAAGTTGTGTTAAACACCTACTTAAATGTTAACTGTCTGCAGTGGAAAAGAGAGAAAACATTTCCGACTGCAAAGACTCACTAACAGCACAGAGGACTAAACGTGATTATAGCGAATCCCTCTGAGAACACAGAGTAAGTTTGAGATGACATTAGTTTCCTCCTGTCATAAAAGTTTACAGGGCAATGAAGGCGGATGTTGAAGGAGTGAGCGTCGGGGATTCAGTGGTTTGGTTTGTGGGTCAAAGTGCAGGGAAGCAGCATCAGAAGATGCTGTCAGTGTCTTTCCAGAGGAGGCGCTGTGTTTAATTGCTGGCCACCTCATCCGCATTGTCAACCACTTCTGAGGTGCTGTCCAGTCCGCCACGCGCACGCCAGATCTTCACGGTGCGGTCACTGAGGAAGAAACACAGAAAATAATGGCATGTAAGGCACACATATTAGTTCATCAAGATCGTTCCTTGAACCTTCATTTGTTTATATGATATCTGGCTTCATATGATTAGGAATGCAATAACTATCATTTTTGATATTATTATTGTCAGTGGCCCCTGCTCATCATAGAAGACTTTCCAGAGACTGTTTGACAAAAGTGATTTGACTGCTCAGGGCAAAAGGAGTGACTAGTGTCACATTTCCACAAACAACAATCACTTCCAAACTGCAGAGAAAGGACGAAGAGTTCACCAGATTTCTCTGCCCTTTTTTGCCGCGTATCAAAAAACACTGACGGTAAGAGATTCCTGTAGTTTTGCTCGTATGACCTTTTTCAATTGCACCGTCCAAATACATATTGTGCACCGCGTGATACTGCAAGTCAGTGTGAATGCATCTTATGCATTCAAAAATAGCAAATGTGAGTCTATAAATACACACGGCGACAAGGTCCATATGGTTCAGCTGAACCATATGGACCTTGTCAGACTCAGACTCAGACTGAGTGAGAGAGAAATTCACTCTTTTGGCTCCAGAACAGCAGAGAACAGTTTTGCCTGGCTGACTCGCAACAAATACACTTACTACGAAGTAATACTAATATAATATCTAATCTGATGTACTTGTATGTATACATTTGTGAGGACTGACAGATGATTTAGGGAAAGTGGAGAGATTTTGGCGGGTTGTGTGTGTGTGTCTGTGTGTGTGTCTCACTCTGATGCAGTGAACAGGTGGCTGCTGTTGGTAGAGATGCTGTTGATTGGGCTCTCGTGACCCTTGAGCTCCCCCAGTGCCCCTAATGTGTCCGTGTGCCACAGCTTGAGCACTCCTCCTCTGCAGCCGCTGAGCAGGGCCGGAGAGCCGGGAACCACTCCGAGTGCACACACCCAGTCACGATGAGCGTTTGGGACTTGCTGATGGAGAGAACGTCACAGAAGGAATTGAGGAGTTGGTGCACACACCATCTCTCAACACTTTCTCATAAAGGAGTGAAAATCTCAAACGTCAAGGGACTGATTCTATAATGTGTGATTGTGTCATAAAAACCTATTTACTGCCAATTATTTGTGCGCTCTAATAAAAATACAGTATCTTGTTAAATGATACAATCTGTTATGATATAATAGCTTTCCATTTAGCACATCTGCCACTGAGATTTTAGACCGTGTCTATCCTTGAAAAAACAAAGACAGTAACATTTAACAACAATGTTTATCAGTAAAAAAACAAGAAACACACAGTGGTCTAAAATGCGGCTACACAGGGTTTTAGCTGAAGCGATCAGACGCCTAACTGGCAGGGTAACTATGTATTGGCAAAAAGGCAATACAATACATATTCTCATACACGGGTTACAAGACAATAACTTGATGTATTGGAATACTGTAAGCAAGGAGATGGAGATGCATTGTGTTTTCCCCTCCAAACATACTCTATTTTAAGAAGAAACATAAAAATAAGTCAAGAATATTTCCTTGCACCCCTAATGACTAAAAAAAAAGAGCTGAAAAGAGTCATATCTAACAATTCACAAACAATTAAATATAATTCAAAATTTACAATGAAATACATAAGTCAATGATTATGTTCTGTTTTATTCCACTAGAGGCCAAAATGTTTTCATTGCATCCTCTAACTCTCCTCAGTCTAATCTCATCTCTTATATGCACATCCTGACCTGCAGCAGGTCTTTGCGGTCCAGGTCCCACTTCTTGATGCCGTTGTCTCGAGAGCCGCTGAAGAAAAAGTCTCCCTGCACCACCAGTGACTCGATACCATCATAATGTGGAGGTTCAAAGTTGTGTGTTGGGCCGATGCTCCCCAACGAGCACTCGGTCACTTCAAACAGCTGCAACAGCAAGGATATAGATATATATATGAAAAACAAAACGTGAAAAATATTGTTGTGAAAACATAGAGCATTATATAGCATTCTATAATGGCTACAATCCCTCTTTGTATATACTGTATGTATAATATTTGAGTTTTATTGTGCTCCAGGGACTCTACATCTTGTCCCTATATTGAATAAAACATGTGGCTTTCTCTCCCAGGGCTCATAAACACTGTTAACTCACCTTAATGTAATGATCCTTGGACCCCGTGATCACCAGGTCTTGGTTGCTTCCGGACTGATCCACGGTCAGACACATTACGGGGCCAAGATGACCAGTAAGTTTACCAGTGGATGCAAATCTGATGTGGGGGGAAAAGGATTACGTCATAAAAAGAGTTACAGCGTTCATGACATAATATGATCACTGACATTACAGTAAATAAAAGAAATATTCCAACAATAAAAAACACTTTCATTCATTCATTTAGCTAGTGCTCGAGTGTTCAGTCTCAGCCTAAATGACTGTGTTTGTGCAGGTCACATCGATTCAATGTTGATTTCTCTATCGCCTGTTTTTATTCTCTTACAGGAATAAAGAGGAAATTCATCAAGACAAACAGCAGCTGAGACTAACAACAGCTGGCTGACCGTGATGAATGATAGGTATAGATAGTATATCTGTCAGACTAAATCTTCCAACTACATAGCAAAGAGACAAACGGAGAGGTGTGTGCATGTTTGTGTTTTAAGCATCTGAAGCAGTGTAGTGTATCAAAGTGAAGAAGAAGAAGAAATGAATACAAATGATAAGCAGGGTTCATATCAGTCCGGGTTTCACTCACATGTTCCTCCTTTTTCATGACCTTGCAAATATTGACTAATGAAAAATTATAAATTATATATCCGGAGTAGAAAGGTTATTGAATTTTGAAAGTGGCGTTAGACTCAAGTAAATAATATATTCACATTCCTTGATTTAACAAGGTGATGCGGTGACAGAGATGTATGACTCCCAACTCCAAGACCAGTCTCAAAGCTTAAATGTTTGGAATTTTCAATTCAAATTGAGCATGTTGTTATTTATCAACATTTGCAGTGGATTTCTCTCATGTAGTTTATAGGTGCAGTCTGTCATGGTTCCATAGAAGTAGATAAGTAGAAGAGTTGTTGATTAAAACAGCTATATGTATAAAACTGTCTTGCTCAGTGAGGGCAGGTCTACACCTTTAAACTGTAAAAATTAAATGCAGTAGAGCTGCAACTAATGATTATTTTCATAATCGATTTTCTTGACTAATAGGGTAATTGTTTGGTCCATAAAATGTTAGAAAATAGTGAAAAATGTTGCTAGGTGTTTCCCAAACCTCGAAAGATGATGTTCTCAAATGTCTTGTTTTGTCCACAAAGGAAAAATTAAAACATTTAAGAAGCTGAAAAATCAGATATAATTAAATATAATTATACCTGAATATAATTATAAAAACCCCTCTAAAACTGAATAATTGATTCTCTAAACAGTTGACGATTAATTGAATGATCATTACAGCCTTTAAATGCAGCCACTTTTGAGAAAGATTACAGTGTTCAGTCACTCTGTTAAAATAAACCTCATTTATGCTTCGCTCACACTTGTCAGACTTGTTTTCGCTTTGTCTTTTTTCTCATTCGGCATTTTAAAGAAATGATGAATACGAGAAAAGTATTTAAAAACCGAGTTTACCTCCTCAGATCCCAGACTCTGACCGAGTTGCCAGCAGCCGCGTAGAGAACTGACCCGTTGGGGTTGAGAGCAATCTCGTTGATCTGGTTCTCGCCGGGTGGGATGGTGACAGTTCGACTGGTGTTCGATGCAGAGATGTCCCCAACGTTTACCTGACCAGAAGACCTGAAGACACACGGGAATGCAACATGTATGAACATGCTTTAGGTAATCAGCCGTGAGGTTCACACAGTCAGCCACACATCTTTTTAAAAAGACTTTTACCTGTGAAAACCTTAAAATAAAAAAAATTAAAAAAGTGTTGCTGCTTTAACACAATTGCTTGTCACGGTCTGTCACTTGACATAGTTAATAATAATGGGGATTTCATTATATAATAATGTATATAAAATATAAAAAGAGAATCCTGTTTCTGTTAGTGGTGACGACAACATCAAACTGCAGCCTTATTATCTGTTAAAAAGTCACACTCACGTCAGTGTACGGATGCACTTGGCCGAGTCACGGATGTCCCAGACTTTGATGCAGGAGGTCGACACAGTGAAGACTAAACTGGAGCTGTAGCGGACCGACACCACATTGTTGGGGTGACCAGCAAGTGACATTATCTCCTGACCGGTCACCAGGTTCCACACCTTACACGTCCGGTCTGCAGGACAATACACATTTCGTTATCTCCAGCAGCAGCATTTATTATTCTTTTATTATATTTAAAAATAGACAGAATGTTACTCCTTTGACAGGAAGCAACAAGGAAGGACTGGAGTTTATCTTACAGAGTTTGAAACATACTCATCCTGAACTTCCCAAGTCTTTTTACAGGGACTATGGAACGTGTTACCTACACAAATCCCTTATAAAGGGGTCTGTTATGCATCTGTGATTTGCCGGTCTGATTACTGACTCTGCCAATTTAATATGGTTTAAAGGTTAGTGTCAGTGTCAGATGTTGTGTTATGAAGTTGATGAAGGATTGTTAATCAAGAATTGTAAATGTTCAATTGTAAATGTGTATTTTATGTGGACCCAGGGAAGATGATCTACCACCACTGTGGAAGCTAACAGGGACTACCCATATAATTACCTCAATTTATAATGCTTAAAAGCTCATTGACTTTTACGAGTACATTTTATTTCATCACCTCATTTGCATACTGTGCATGTGACAACTGAGCACCGTCGAGTTTTATTTGCGATGATATAACTGCATGTGAAAATGTAATAAAGGCGCAAGTCTGTAATGAGGATATATATACATGGAATACTGATGAGGAGAGAGAAAAAAAAGATTTGTAGAGAAGCAGAGAGGGAGCAAGGACTGTGGGTGTTGACCTTTGGATCCAGTGAAGAGAAGGTCATCAGTGCAGTCCACACAAAGAACAGCTTTGGTATGTCCCTCTGCCACATGGACACACTGCAATGTCGCTGAACGACTGCTCTTGGTGGATGGCACAGGGTTAATGACGCCCCTGAAAAAATGCACACGTTATCGCCTTGTAAGCATCTAAAATGAGCTCATGTAATAAGCACAAACACATTCAACAAAAGACATGCGCCACATGCTGCTCTTATGGACGATTAGTATGATGCTGTAAATCAAAAAAATAGACAGATGAGAAGTCCAAAGGAAAGCAAAGAGATCACTGCATCACAGTCACCACTTTGTGCTGAAGAGAGGAAAGAAAATGATTCCACAAGAACCCGATACCGTCACGTAATTCTCTTTTCCACGGTGACAGTGACAGACATTCAGTGCTGGATCATCAGGGGCCAAAGGGTCAATAACATTACACAAACACACTCAATCACTAATTTGCTGGTCATTCTGACAAAGTGGCAGCTGACGGTGAAATCAATACAATCACTTCTCTTTAACAGGTATCTATTGGTATCCGTGGAGTGGCAAGAGCAGGTGCTGTGCCACAGAACCAGACATCGATATTCAGGAGTTGTGGATGAAAGAGGTCCGTAGCGTGAAAAAGAAAAGCTCCACTGAAATGAAAAGTGACTGATGAACAAGGGATTATTGAAGATTCTGGCTCAATAGCAGTAATAGGCTTAACAAGATTACTCTGTCTGGGTTATTGTCACTATCTATTGATCCCAGACATCCCAGGATAGTCATCCTTTGTTTTTCTACCATATTAACTGGTTCAGTCTGGCTCTCGGACAACACCACCACTACAGCTGTGTGTAACTAAACTCCTGATTAGCAGATGGTCGCATGAACCCACTCTCTGCTGTACAACCGCGCTCAAAGTCGCATCATTTTTAATGTTGATGAGGTTTAGGTTATGTTGAGAAAGGGCTGCAATCCACAAGTTCATCTGTGTTTCATAATCACCTTTTCCCCAAAAAACACCAGAGGTGAAAGCCTTAGAGGTCCATATGACAAAATTAAACACAAGAAGATATACTTTGCTGGGTCGGAGCGAGGATGTGAAACAGCTCGTTGTAAGCGGCTGGAGGACGAGTGGAGACATCCATTATTCCTGGAGTAGAAAAGAAGATCTGATATATCTGAGAGATGATTACCTCTTCATCAAAATACTTACTATTTTCTATTCTTATCATAAGATTATTTATGCTCTACAACATTACATAGCTACAAAACTACAAAATACAATCATAATCATGCCGCTTTAGTGCTGGAATACATAAAAAAAAGGCCTTAGTCTTAGCTTTAACATGTTCTATCTTCTATGCAGCCACAGCTTTCAGGTTACACCTGAACAAAAGTTTTGCTACTGTCAGTCATCTGCAATCCAGTTTGCTATATTTAGGTCTGCCATTTTATTTAAGGGCCTGAGTGTGTGCCCCAAATACTGTAGTGCCCTCAAACATCTCCTATACGGGATGATAAACTAGTGTCCATGGCATATGTACAGTACACCTAGTGCTCAAAATCCCACAATATAATGCTGTAAATTGGAGTGTAAATTATTATTTATACACACTCAAACTGATAATGATGATGCCAAGTGTCCAAGGTTTAAATGAGCATACTTTACTACAATACAAAGTACATTTGTAGGTTAATTACACTGAGAAAGGTAGTGATTTTGGACACAATACAGCAAACCACAGGAATCCATTTGCAAGCAGAGACTTCACCTTATTTTGAAAATACTGCTCTTTTATGAACCAATAGGACAAACAATAAAGCAACAACAATTTAGAGGGAAGGGAAGTCTTCCATCAGAAGACAACCAACAAAATTAACTACAGAATAAATGGTATGTTCTCTAACATGACTCAACTGATGCTATTATATGATAATGGCACATAATGGCAACAACAAGGACCTTTCTGAATGGAGTTTACATGTTCTCCATGTGTATGAGTGGGTTTCCTAAAGTGTAAATCATAGACAAGACACAGACTACCTGTGTTCAGGCACGATTACTGGTCTTCAGGTAATTTGGCCCCTGGTGCCCCCTTGTGGCTGGACATGGAAGCAAATTCTGTTATCCATTCTTCACTGCCAGCTGTACTATTCTCGAAGCTGGAGAAGCCTGGGACTATTATGAGTGGTCTGAGTTTAGTCCTAAAGAACGGTTAGGATTCAAAATCAAATTAGCACAGAGATTAAATCATTCCTTTCTTCCTTTTTGGTCAGATTCAACCCATCACGCCTGGAGATAGAAGGGCTTAGTTTCGATTCAACGTTTATACACAGCAGGATGATTTGCCTCTTTTGACTCATTAAGAGACAGATTTCATTAAATGTACTCCTCTCTTTCACCAACATGTGACAGATGTAAAGTCTTGGAGGATTTTGATCTATGTGACTGGTACTCTAAGGCCTATAAACCTGGTCTAGCCATCTTTGGTTGCTCACTGGCTTCCACGTGCCTCCCTGCAGCCATGCAACAATCTCTGACACTGGGAATGACTGTGGCCCAAAGACTGATTCTGAGGGAATGGAAGTCACCTTCTCCCCCTTCTTTCAGAGGTGAGAAGCAGACATAACATTGCTCATACAGATGGAAAAAGTCAGACTTTTATTAACCAAATTAATAAAGAAATTCTCATCTACTTCCTTACTTGGACGGGGCCAGAGGGACTGAGAGATTAGCTCGTTCTGCCTGCTATGGACTGATGCAGAGGTCTTTCATTGTGTGTATGTCTGAGAGTGTCTGGGGCCATTTGTTCTATTGTATTCTCTACTATTATAAATTAAAATAAAATAAAAGTAATATATAACAAAATAATAATAATAATAATAATAATAATAATAATAATCTGTATTCAAATGTAAAATTACAATCCTAATTCAACATGTTTACATTAACAGAAAATATACTGTAACCCTGGTAATGAGGCATTGGCCAGCATTTGACAAAATGATTACTTTTAGAGTAGAAATCCCTGCTGTTCATATTATCTTTTCAGCAACAATCTGATCCTCTGTCAAGCCAATGTCAATTTAACTTAACTTTATTTTGTACTTCTCCTGTAGGACCTGCTGTATGGCACAGATAACGCTATCGTGTGGCTAAACATGTGGTTTCAGGGACGAGTGGTGGAGGAAAGGGAAGAGGAAATGGTGGGCTGCTCGTCAGGTTCCTGAGGGCGAAGCTGTGATGGAAGACAGTGGGGCTGCCAATTAAGCTGCAGCATAATTAAAGTGTGTGCTAAGCTGTTTACACACTGGCGGTGGAAGTGTGGGAGGACTGTGTGATGACAGATGGGAGATTCATATGCTGCACTCATGTCAAAGAAGAGCAACTGACAGGACAACATAGCTGCAAAGTGTTCACGTTGTTTATCAGTTTTACATTTTCAGACCAACTATGTTCCACCAAAGTTATAGACGCTCCAGTCTCAGACCTCCTCAAAAACATTTTATAATAGTAAATAGTAGTTATTATTTAAAGTAAACTTAAAGCTCCAGTGAATAACTTCTATTGCCCCCCGAGGCCATTTTCAGCCATAGTCATGCAACATGCAACCATATACATATACCTTATGTTTTACTTAACTAGCACTGTGTAGCTGTTAAGCTTCCACCTCTGACAATGGTTTCAATATAGCAGACCTTTGTCAAAGTCTTCATGAACAGAAATGAGCAGGTCCCATTACTGAATCCTTCATATTCTTTGTGTTTTCAGTAATACTCCAACCTCTTTTCAGCCAAATGACTTTACTACCGCAACGTTGCCGTTGCCTCTGCTTGCGTCGACATACAATGAATCACATCTTGTGTGCAGCTCGGCAATGTTGCCAGATGACACGACATCCAAGCGCCACGATAATGAAAAATGCAGAGACAAAAAGGCTTCACATCGTTTACATTCACGCCTCTACATGCCTGCCTTTGAATTTGTCAACCTGCAGCATTTGTTTTGTAACCTCCAAGTGTAACAAGACAAAAAATCTATAGAGAGCAGTTTGTGTTGTAAATAATACACGACGACGACATATAAAATAATAATAATGCATTTTGCATCTTAAATCTAACAGCCAAGCATGTGAAAAGCTAGAATAGTTATTACACACAAGAAAAAATATCCATTAAAATGTCATGTTTAGCCTCAGGGTGGTTGTGGAGTAAATACTGTGTAGCAGCATTAAGGATTCATTCTGTGGTGTGGTGTGGTGCCCTAGTGGCCAAACAGTGTAGCTGCAGCAGCCTAGTTCATGCCAACAAAATTAAAAAACAACTAAACTATTCAGACTTCATAAGGGACTAGTATTATTATTATTATTATTATTACACTGAAATTGAATTTATCAACTGTGTAATTCTTTCTATCATGCACTATGAACATAAGCTGCAATCATATGATCATTTCCAGCAGCTTTATAAGAAGAGTTCACCCAGCACAAGCTGCATCCCTCACAACAATTTACCCCCAAGACTAAGACATCAACAAACTCAGCACCGAGATTCATGAGCAAGTTGAACACTGAATTTGAGACAAAAGAAGCAGAAGTAATAAAATGATGTCTAACTTCCACCATTACAAAGAACCACAAACATTTGACCTTAAATTCAGTAGAAAACTTGGCAGATGAAAGGTTATCACACCAAGCATTGAGCATTTCTGATTCACTTGAGATCACATGCGTCTTCAAAGCAGGAAACCGAGAAAAGGAGTATTAGTAGAGTTGAGGTTATTTCTTTTCTCTTTCTTTTGACTTTTGCAGCCACAGTGTCGGCAGCAAGCTCTTACTGTTTAATCTCCTTGACCTTTGCCCTGTCGGCTGCTGCATGCGCCCTGTCATACGTCTTCCTGCGAGAGAGTGGGGAAGGCTCCGGAGTTCGCTTTTCCAACGCTGGTGATGTTCTGGAGCCAGAACTGACCATTCAATTTCATGACGTCATTCACAAACAACAAAAAAAGACAATGTACAGAAATAATAATAAACAACTGATGGATTTTTCAACAAACAAAAAAAAAATAATGCAACAATTAGACAGACGCATGCAGAACATACAGAAACACAGTTACCTGATGTTTAAAGTCCCCAAACAGTGATGGTTCTTCACCAAGCTCATGTCTAACTACTGAGGACACTGTAGCTTTTGTGCAACTCTCAAACATAATTCAGCCAAGGCTCTTTAACAAACAAGTCTATGTACACTCACGCTTGAAGCATGGCCTTTCATAAACCAGTGGTCAGGTTAGTAAGTTTGTATGCAATATGTAACTCAGCAGGTAGAAGGGATTGGAAAGAAAGTGTATGCACTGGATAATATCTGTGAAGGCATAAGCATGTTAATATAAGTTTATTTCTTTCATGCTTTTAACTCATAGGACTCATCAGGTGGAGGAAAGCATAGCTAAGAGACATATGAAGGCTAATGGACAATGTGAACCAAAATTAAATAAAGCAGAGGATGTAGCAGCAAAGATTCAGGCAACAAGGAAGTGCCGATAAAGGTGTTAGCAAAGAGTGCCAGGCCTGGACTTACATGCTGCCCATTTTAGAGGAAAAGCCAGGGGAGAGAGCTGTGTAGTCCCTGACTGATGAGCCTGATGTGTCCATGTCTCCTCCTCCATCTGGTGTTTCTGCTAACAGCAGCATTGGACTGGAGAAGTCCGCGGTTGGCGCCTCGGGGACAGAGTCAGAATTTGCATACAGCAACTCCATCTGAGTGGTGGTCCTCCTTCGAGCCTGCAGAGCACAGACACATGACAACCTGAGTGAAACAATTGTTGATGTAGAAAAAATAGGACATAAACACAAACTGTAGTTGTAATACCTTATTCCTGGTTTTGGTTTCTCCACATAGTTTCATGAGGTCTGACGCTAAAGTGCTGAAAGGGAAAGTACTAAATATCAGTATGTTTAGTTGGATATATAGTTGTGTTTGTCTTATATATTATTTGTTTCCCAATACCTTGTTATATATAAATATACACACAATATAAACATATAGAGACAAGAAATAAACACATATCTAAATAATATATCATTAAGAACATATTTTAACAAAACGTAATGCAACATAAAGTAACAACGCAATGTCACTGTGTAATATACAGCACATTTGTGTGATATAACAACAACATGTAGCATAAAGTGAAGTATTATTATGGTGAGATCATTCTCATCATATCTTTATTCAAATGTACTTACGTCCCCTCTGCTGAAGGGCTCTGAGCAGACTCATCACTGCTGCTATCATCCCCATTTTCTGTCAAATGACATCAATGAATACTGTTAGGATTACAAAAACCTTCTTGGCTAATGAGTACAAGATGATGCCCAAGCACTTTGTCAAATTCACTTTACCTAAGACTAAATCATTTATAACGTTTCACCTCAGGACAAAATACTCTTCAATAATCTGGAATTTACTGCCGAAAACTGGATGTAGAAAAGATGAACGAGGGAAGCAGATGAGGGCAATATCAGTGCAATGCCATGCCGTTTTTAAATCTTCCTCACTGAGCTCAATATGATTGGATGGATTGAAAAAGGTGAGACAGCAGTCAGGCTCTGGATGGGTCAGCTGACCTACAGGGTCTGAAAGAGCTAAAAATATCCATGGTGTACGGTTCCTGTGGAAGGGTCTCAGGTTATCAGGGTGCTAAAGCATAGAGGCTGTAGCACATGGCGAGCTTGGAGAAAGAGGAGGAGGAGGAGGAAGAGTGTGTGTCCAGATGAAGGGAAGTGAAGGGTCATCAGACAGATGGAGAGAAGTCGGGTCGCATTGCAACTCATGCACCTGTTAATGTTATGTTTTGTTAGTTTTCAAAGCAGAGGGAAGGAACCATGCATCATTACACTGTAAGAGTCTAATATAATATCACTTACCAGCTGGGATGTTACCTAGCTCTGTGAAAACATCAGAAAACAAAAAAAGAAAGAAAAAGGGAAAAAAAAAAAAATGGGGGAACAGAAAAAGGCAATGCAAAAAATCAAGAACACATTCCCCCAGACTTCTAAAACAAATGAATAAAATAATAATGAAGTGCATCTACTGTAAACGGTGCATCCTGCAGAACAAAAGCTGGCAAAAATACTTCAAAATTAAAAATTTTGGTTAATTACAGACTTTTTGCCTCACGATAACAGTGGAATTAATTCTGAATGATATTAGGTCAGCTTCTATTCAGCTGAAGGCAACAGGCAAGAGATTCTCAATACGCCCAATCATGCAACTGACCATTAACCCAGCTCACTTTCTGAAAGGCAAAATGCTTTGTAGCTGACTTAAAAAAAAAAAGAAAAAAAGAAGAAAGACTCAGAACTGAGAAACCTTATTAACAGCACAGTCATCCCAGAGTAAAATCTGATCAATCCTACTTTCACTTGATGTGATACTAGCAACGCTCCCAGGAAGTGGACTGAGTTAAGACAGGGTCTCTGTATGTTTTAGTCTCGTCTTCTCCCACAAACCAAACTGGTGTTGTTTTCTAACCTTGCAGAGCATTCCCCAGCAGGGCATCCAGCTCCGGGTTGAACTCTGCTTTCTCCTTCAGCATATGGAAGAGCAGCTGATTCTGTGTGGCACTGGTGATCTCGGTCTGCTTCAGCCTGCCCTCCATCACCTTCACCTGGGACTCTTTCTGTGCTGCCTGCAGACCCTGAAGAGGTCAGAACACACATAGTTAACCGTGTCCCTTTAAAATTCACACCAACATGTTGCCAGTACGTCACAGGACAGGAAAGAAAAAAAAAACACCATGTTTTGATATCTGTTGGAGACTGGTGTGCTTTCCTGAACTTTAACTGACAAAAATCCATATTTATGCTTCACATTTAAACATTTGTATCAACAATATCTCTACTCTAGTTTTTCCAGCTGCAAAGAAGACTCAGCTGCACAAACTACAGTATATTCACAGATACACTACATTTGGCGCCTGGCTTATCTATGCACAACAGTGTTTATACAGTGCTGTTATTGTTGCTCCATCACACAGGCTCAGTGTTGGGCCCTCATTATCTATGTTGCCTATCAATGTAGCCATTATGCTACAGTACAGTGAACAGGCCCTGTATACACTGATACACTCTCTGATAACCTGGTCATTATTAGCACTTATTTACCTTATTTATGGCCATTGTCATGAAGTGATCGAGAAGGAAACGAGACTCTCCCAGAGTACATGAACCTATCACAGCAGAGATGTCCAATGTGTCACCCTCCTCCTGGAAACATAGAGTAAATTTATGTTTTAATTCGCTCAACTAATGAAGGCATGAAAGCATTTTTATGGGGAGCTAAGGTCTCTTACACTTGCTGAGAATATGTATGTCATTACACAGTAAACTTCATATGAGTCATTAAGTGTAAATTAGAAGCTTGAGATAAAACTTTCTTTATTAATTTAACTAAATTGTACAGCTAAATTAACATTTTTAATACCGAACTATCGTCATCATCGCTTTCTCACCTTGGTTTCCTCCATCTGCATAATGTTGGCCTGACAATCTGCGATGCTGTCATTGATGTAGTCGATGTTGGCCGTCAACGCGTCCACTTCTTCGTTGAGGGGAGGCACCGCCTTCTCTAACTCTGCCCCCTCCCTGGTCAAACGGTCCTTCTTTCTGAGGACCTTCTCCTTCCGCTTGGTCAGTTCCTCTCGTTGCTGCACTCACAGACAGATAGGACAGGACGTTTTTACACTTAGATTTGTGTTTGCAACTAACTGATAATGAATCACACAACAATAACAATTACCCAATTTCTAAATCTGATTATGATGAGTTATCAGAAATGAGATAACATTTCTGGGCCATTTATCATCTGGGCCTGGTCACCTAGTATAATTGAGTGTGTCCAATAAAATGAGCTGTGTCCTGCAGGTTTCCAGGTGGCAGTTTCTATCCACAACAATATTCAGAGAAATTATCAACAAACTGTGCATCAATCCAGAATTGTTTAAGGACAGGATTCATCTGGATTAAGTGGAGGAAACAAAATACCTACATCAGTTGGAAGAATTTGTATTCATTGAGAAGATACTCTGGAACGTGTTGGTAAATGCCATTACAGTTACATTTCATTTCCATTTGATACAGTGAAAGAGAGACAGGAAATGGGCAGAGAGATTGACTATGACTATGTGGTCCAACCACTCATCACTTATCTTTGCAACATTCCATATTAGAACCTCAGTACAACCAAATACAATGCATCTTCTATAATGTGTTCTTCTTCAGTTCTGGGCGTGTGCTTCCAACTGTGCACTGCAGCAGGACTTTACCTTGAGAAGGCGGTTCATGTCGGCCTCCATATTTGAGATGGTCATCCTCTGCATGATGATGTCACAGATTCGTCTCTCAAGGCACTGCCATTTATTACGAGCAACTCTGGTGGAGTAAATCCCCACTGTACGCCTGTAGTAAGAACTGTACACACACACACACAAACAATAAGTCAATAATGTTATTGATTCATTTGTTGAATGATCTCAAAACACCAATTTAGAGACAACATTGATGAAAATGTTCCAGAACTGCTCAACAAAGGAGATATCAGATATTTAGTGTGTTATTCAGGAACACTTTTGATATCGACTCTTCTTAAATGAATGTGTAAAATCCACACAGACTCACCGGGTACCATTCGGAGCTGCATTGCCAGAGGAGTACATGCGGCCAGACGGGGGTCTGTGGGCCGAGTCCTGTGCTGCTGGTTCTGGGAGACTGACTTTCCTGATGACTTTACCAGAGGTGGGCCTGGCCTGCCTCCTCAGAGCTGTCACCTGAGACACAGACAGAGACACACACAATTGAATGCTATCGGCAAGGCAAGTCAAGTTTATTTGTATAGCACTATTCATACACAGGGCACACAAGTGCTTTACAAAGGCATAGACATACATTAAGAAAATCCCAGAATAGGGGTAATACATTACATTAATTACATTAAAATTAAAATAGACGCTAAAATTATGAGATAAAAGTCTGCATTTTTACTGTTTGATGTCAGGAATAAGTGCATATAGCTGCTCACCTCCTCAGTCTTTCTCCTCAGAATGAGCTCCTGCTGTCTCTTCTGAGCCTCCAGTAACTTCAGTTGATGCTGACAAAGCACATAATCGATAAGCATCAATAAAAGACGTGAACTGGTTGCAGCCTAAAGGTCATGAGGCAGTAGGGGACCTTCCTGCCACTAACCTCTTGCTTGCGTTGGTCTTTCTTCAAGGTAGCAATTTCACGGTTTCTGCGAGATTCGTTCATCCTGTTCTTTTCCTGTTGCTCCTTCATCTGCTTCATGAGACGGACCTGGTCCAATCAAATCAAAGATGAAGAATATATTACACACACAAAGATATTCTGTTTTCATTATGTCTTCTTAATAATTAGAATGCTGCTTGTACGTGCCATCTGTGACTAATCTGGCTGACTGAGGAATTTTATAAACTGAGTTTGCGTCGTTTATGTTTTAAAACATAGCTGAGTTCTGATGTCAACCTGACTTAACTTCTAAGTATCATGTCAGCTGTTTTTGGTCAGCTCCACAGCACAAAAATCGCAACCACCTCAGGTTTCCAAATTCTTGCTTCTAGAATAATGATAATCACATTTGGAGTGGGCATACAGTACAGAGCACCGATCATACCTTTGTCTTCTTCATTTCTGCCACATCCATCTGAAGCTTCTTCAGCTGCTTCTCGTACTGTGATTGGTTCTTCAGCAGACGGGCATGTTCCTTCTGAGCAGACTGGAGCTTATGAAGCTCCTTGTTCATGACACTCAGCTTCTTCTCATATTCAACCTTGATTTTGCGAGTCTTGTCTTCTGTGCCAGTTTCTACTGAATCTGAAAGTACGGAACACAATCAATCATGGACAACTGATATTTACCAAATAATCTGTTATTATATTTTGCTTTTTTTTTTTAATACACTCTGGCATCCTGGTCTTACTCATGTTCTGGAGGACTCGGTCCCTCTCCAGCTGGGTGTCCCTGATCTTGCACTGCAGCATCATCAGCTTCTGTTCATACTGCTGTTTGAGTGTGTGGAGACGCCGCTGGCTGTTTTCCAGCTCATCAATCAGCTTCTGCTTGATGGCAATCTCACAGGTGATGTTGGCCAGATCTGCTTGGAAGTTCTCTGTAGGTCAAAGACAATATGATTTGACCTCAAAACCTGTCCCTTTGTTGATCTATCAGTCAAAAACTACAGAACTAATTTCCATTACAATAATCAAAATGTTTTTCTTCCTTTAACAATACATTTTACTGAATGTGTCAGTGGAGGTTTAAGCTCTCTAAGCACCTTTTATACATCTTTGGGGAATGATTTTTAACATTCCATTTGCTAATGCTTTTGAATGATGTTTTTCCTTTGAGAATAAACTCCATACAATTGACTAATTGAGTGACTTTCACTGTGTCTGATCGATCACTAAGACACTTAAGCACACTGACTGCACCTTCTATTACTGGTATTATGGATGTTCCTATTCCTCATGAACAATGGTGCATCTGTTTCAGGCCATGTTTAGAAACCTGGTGATGTTTCATTATGAAGTCCCACATTCTTATTTGTTCAGTTCCTTAGCATGAGGAGCCACGTTGCATTAGACACCACATAGATCGACGAGCCAGAGTGGTTTTCACAGATTATTTCATAACATTTCCATGTAATTTACAGGGGAATCAGAGGTATAATCATTTTTTCTGTAGTCTATTTACTAATATTTTTGAGTGGTGTTCATGTTTACTGAATACAGGACATAAATAAAATGCTGGCAGGTGTATCATTAATGCATCTTAAATGTCCAAAACCTTTCCCTTGATTGCAGAAATAGTACTGGTTTGCATTAGCACAGCTCCCCCATGTGGACAAACTGCAGCACTCTCTTCTAACAAAAACAGAAATCAGGAAGTAGGACATTGGTCTAAATACCTTTTTCGTCTGACTCCGAGTCAGAATCATCAGAGCTCTCTTCCACATCCATCTCCTCCTCTTCCTCCTCTTCCTCCTCCTCTCCTTCCTCATGATCGCTGGCCTCCTGGATTTCCTATGTTCAAATAAACTGAATGTATTTTGATGTATTTTTTTAAAATCGATACAAAGATGAAGTATGAGACATCAGCTGTACCATCTCTGCGTCAGCACTGACTCGCTCCGTCATCTCCTTCTCAATGCCCTTTTCTTGCTCGTTGTCGGGAATTTCTTCCTTGTTGACACTGAAAGATTTTGACATAATGAAGAGTCAAACACATCATGTACCTGCCATGAAGGTTTTTTTTTTTTTTTTTTATAAAGTGCATCTTCAAAAGGTAACTATTACACATAATGCAAGTACAATGTGCAATCTTTTTAGTATCAGCCATTTTTAAGTTTGTACCGTGCAATGTTTGTTCTGTCTTTTTTGGCAAATAAGATTTTTAAAATTGCACTGGTATATGTAAACAAAAAAAAGAGACTAAAAAGACTTGAGTGTAATTTTCTAACAAAGGGAGTCTGAACAAAGCCAAAAGAAAATGGAAGGAGGGAAAATGCAGCAAACAAAGAACATTTGTGAACCAAATCCTTGAAGCAGATCTGTTGGATAAATATTTTTATCCAAACTCAGGGGGGGCTTGGGAAGCCATGGTGATGTTTCAAACAAAAACAAATAATGATAACAAAAACATTAACACCCAAAAAAGAAATGAGGGATTTGTCATCCAATTGAATCATGTTCCGATACATTTAATCATAAAGTCATCTGTCAGAAATGACTGAGACACACTTTTTGCCCGTGTGCTCAACCGTAAGGCACTTACATTTGTTTTGATTATTAACTATATTGTTTTGGGAAATTTCTCAGAATATTCACCAGTTGAAAAGATTCAAGATGTTTTCACTGCATATAACAAAAGTCAGCAAAAGACACAAAGAAGCGGGGATGATGGATCAATTGATGAGCAAAGGGGTTCACAGAGAAGATCTAAAGAGAGAAGAATAAGGTTTATTTTGCGCGAGTGAAGTGCTGCTACAGAGGCATGTGTCACTCCAGGTGGAGAAAAAGTACCTGCCAACAATATATGACAAGTAAAATAAAATGCTGAGTTAGGGGAAGCAAAGGAATGGAAGAGGGAAACGGAGGGTGGAAGCTCTGACAAACCTGGCATCCTCAACCTCTTCCACCACCTCCTCCCTTTCCTCCATCTCTCTCTCTTCCAAGAGCTGCTGGAGTCTTCAGGGAGAGGTGAAGGATCAAACGAGAGAAGGAAGCAAGAGATGAACGAAGGAAGGAAGGAAGGAAGAATGGAGGGAAGAGTGGTCAGAGAAAGCTCTGTACTGATAACCCCCAAACTTCATCCCCCGCAGCACTTAACATTACTTTCAACCTGAAGCCTCTGCTCAGTCTCTACTGTGATCATGGGCAACTTCTCCAACAGACATTAATCTTAACATTAGATTATGGATTATGGGCCTTAATCACAGCAGAAGGTCTGCATGGTTAACAAGGGCTGAATACCAGTTAACTTCCTCAGGTTCAAGGTGCAATAAGGACTGTCATCCTGTTCTGATTTACAGGATCTGAATACACCAAAAACAGGCCAAAATGTCTGCTGCAGAAAAAAAGGCCTATGAGCACATTTTGATCAATTTATAGGTTAATGGAGTAAAAACATGGTTGGAAATTTAACTTTGTTCAGATGTGCAAATGAACTACTAGTTGAAGAAATAGTAGGACTTGAACGACAATACTAGTTTGAAGTTTGAAACTTACTCAGATGTAAAGATGTAAAGCAAAATACGCAACAAGACATAACAGCAACCCTAGAACACATGTTTTGTTAGCGACAATTCACCTCCACTAATGTCATTACCTCTTCTTTTTCTTTTTCTCTCGTTTCTTCAGTTTCTCCAAGTCTTTCTTGGCCAGTTCAATGATGTCAGACGTCTCCTTCTCAGGAGCCAGCAGTGAGGAGGAAAAGGAGCCAGACCCTCCATAGAGTGACTGACGGTTGGAGGCACGAGACAGATTCTTCCTCAGATTTTCATTCACAGCTTCACTCTCCAGGAGTTTGGCTCTAGGGACACACACAAGACAACATTCACATCAGATCCAGGTTTAAGAATGTTTGTACAAGCACGTTCCCAAAAAAATGGTATTATATTATGTCCAGATCTTCCTTCACTTCCTTCTCACCAACACTCAAACCACAAGAGAACCAACCAACCACTGTGCAACTTTCACCACCCTCAGTTGCCAGTTTATTACATATCTCTCTAAAACTACTACAATCAATGATATTAATGTCCTGCACTAAAGTCTTTGTTAATAAAGGTTATAAAAAGCTCAGTTTTGTTGACACTCAGTATATGATGCATATAAAGAGTAATTACAACACCCACTCACCTCACTCACTACTCATGTTGTTAAAAGTTTGAGATTTTTTAGTTTATCTTTATGTACAAAATAAAAATTGTATGGACTACTCCTTTTAAATAAACAAAATTAAGATGCCATTATGATTTAAGAGGTGCCATACATTTGCACTTAAGACTGACGTATAGAACACTGGAGACTCAAAGATGTCTACCTGAGGTCTTCAATCTCTTTGATGTAGCTCTGAATCATGTTTCCAATCTCCTCTGTTCCTCCTTCCCCTGGGAGAAAAACAACATTCAGATGAGATACTGTTGGTAAAAAGCACAATGGCTTCATATTTAGAACTACAAAATATCAAATAAAAACTGAACCATGACACAACCTGTCATGGAACTGCAAGTCACACCGGTGTGTACTGTTTAGCTGAACTGCACTGTTCTGCTTGGTGGAAACAAGGATTAGGAGTGCACTTCTGAACCCTTACCCGCTCTGGCGAGGACTTGGTTGGCTTGGTCACTAAGCAACTGAGTGAGCCGTGCCCTCTGAGCATCGATGGTCTCCTGCATGGCCTTCACCCTCACCCTCAGGTTGCTATTCTCTGTGTGCAGCATGGTGTTCTCATGGAACATGTCACTGAAGCTCTCCACACCGTCCTCGCCCACCATGCGTTTACCCTACAGGGGAGGGAGAGGAACATTATACCATGAACAGTTGTGATTTTTATGTACAGATATCAGCATGTAAATGGCTGCACTGTTCACAATGTTCTGGTACACTCCTCACCGCCTTGTACTCCATCAGCTCCATCTGCAGTCGAGCTATTTCCGTCCTCAGAGCGCTGATCTGCTGGCTGGCCTTGTCCTGGTTCACCATGACCTTGTTCTTGATGTTGCGAGCTCGGTTGGCATATTTCAATGTGCTCAGCGTCTCCATGAAGTCACGATCAGATGGGCTGATACATGCTATCATCACTGTTTGGCTTAGAACAAAAAGGAGGTAGATTCTAGTATCATTCTTTACAAATGCTGACATACTGCTGAACAATATAACTGAGCAATGTTACGGTTATGATAACTGATTACATGCTGCATGCTCTCACTGGTTGGAATATCAACATTCTTCATGTTGCTGGACATTCTTTCTATTCCACTTCCATGAAAATAATCAACTCCAAACATTTAAGTAAGCAAGAGCTCTGCGAGTATGTCGAGGTCAACTTACAACAGAACAACACAATAAGAGACATTATTGATAGGACAAGCTGAAATGAGAAACCTGTTTCCTCCTAATGAGTCCTGCAGAAGCCGGGTCAGTTTGGAGTCTCTGTAAGGCACATGTGATGACCGCCTGCTCCGGTCACCCAAAGCACTGATTACATTCCCCAGAGCAAGCTGCAGCAAAAGAGAGGGCAGAAGAAGAGTTTCAGGTTAATACAGATTTACAGTTTACAGAACAAGAATCTTTTATATACAGTATATGCACATTTACATGTCACTTTATGCCTTTTTTTGGTTTAACCCTGAAAGCATGACAGCAAAGTTTGATCAAACAATAAATAAGTCAAAGTACCAAAGGTTTATAAGTGAATGATATTCAAAATTTCACAACCGTCCTTGTTGTTATGACAGAAATTATCAAATATCCTTGACAAATAATACTACTTAATGATTTAAATGCTTTGTATTCTAATGAAGCAAAACCACATATAAATCAATTCATAAATTAATCTTAATTACGTTCCTCACAATCAGATGTAAAGTGTGTTTTTTGGTTGGTGAAACAGAAAAGTCTCCTATAAAGGGAATTTATAAGTAGTACACTATTACCCATTATTATTTTGTTGGGATAACCTTTGGACAATCCAGTCACTAGATGGCAGTAGAACTCTAGAATATCAAAGCCTCTGTGCAACACTGGGGGATTTTTATTTTAAGTCCTACAGCAGCCAGGCAGAGGAGGGAGAAGCTCACCAGTCCACAGTTGATGGAGATGCCCTCTTTGGCTCGATCGCCTGTCGCTCCAGTTCTTTTCAGCCTCTCAGAACCGGCCAGGTCAACAAAGTGAAATTTGGCTGTCAGCGTCTCATACTCGTCCATCTCAGAATTTCCGTTGGAGACTCTGTTATCAGTCTCGTTTTCTTGCTGAGTGATAATAACACACACAAACACACAAACTCCATTAGGGACAACAGTGTTTCCTAGTCATCATTGCAACACGGGGTTTGTCTTTGTCATGTGAAAAATGTTTGTGCACAATAAGAAACCAGTAACCTGAGGCTTACTCAATACAAGTAACTGAGTGTGGCAAAGGTTTTCATTCAAGATACAATTACTTAATTATTTAATGCTGACAACTGCAAACAAGCCGAGACGGGCAGACAAAATTAACCTGGATACATTTCTCTGTATGTTTTAATTAAAACAAAAGGAACATTATGGTACTTCAGTTCAATTGTTGTACAGTGTGAGAGTGCACCAACATTGTCAGAGGCACAAACGCGGACTTGGCACAGGTGGATGGTGAAGATGGCGTGTGATCGAGAGCTCTGGACGTTCATCTGGGTGCTGGCTGTGGTGCGAGACAGAGCGCCCAGTTTCAGGCACTGCATCATCTGAACAGACCGGGAAAAGTGTGGAATGTAAATATGCTGCTTGACGTCAGCTTACAGATGTGGCTGTGGAAAAAAAAAACACTAACAAACACTCTCTGGCATTTAGAAGAGTAAACATTGAGTGCAGTAATAAATGATATATGAATAATAAATAAATTCAAGTGTATTTGTAAAAGCCTAGGCAAAGACGATCACGATCAATCGGCTGTAAATCTAATGAAAGTGTCATAATCAAACATGCATTCACTAGTCAGACTCAATTTATTGATGTTTGTGAGAGAAACAGTAAGAATGTATATGACTCGGTTACTACACAGTTTTAGTTTTGCATAAGTCCATTTTTCTGATGACTGATTAAGACACACACACACACTCTCTTCGTCTCATACCTCAGCCTCTGAGGACACGGTCCGTGTGGTCACACCAACTGTGTAGATTCCTCCCGTGGCATCTTCGTGGATCTTAATGTGAGATTTTTGCTTCATGTCTCGTGTGGAGTCAAACAGGTCCAGAACTTCCTCATTATAAAGCTTCATGGAGGCAAAACACACACACACACACACACACACAAAAAAAAAGACAGATTACTTTAAATCCTGGGCTAAATTATCAAAAGTTCAGAGAAGATCTTTATGTTTCACTGTTGGCACATTTCAGCGACAACCTTCTGATCTAAAGACCATTAAATGCACCTCCAGCAAACAACAAATTTGTAATTTTGAAAACTGCTCTTGTAATAACCCTGAGGTGTCTGTAGACATTCAGAAAGAAAGGTGTTTAGTTTCTGGTGTTAAAATAAGAGCATGAACTATATCCAGGTTATTTTAATATACAGTAGGTCCCTAAAATGAAAGCTTTTATTTTACAAGCGCAATAGAAAATTGCAGTACAATCTGTTATCTACATATACCTGCAACAATGTGTCTTAACTTTTCCCTCAATGTTCCATTGTTTGTCTCTGTGCCTGGTATCAGAAGACTCCCACCTCTGTCTAACCAACCAACTGCTGCCCATAGTGCTGTGTGTGTGTGTGTGTGTGTGTGTGTGGAGGGGGGGGGGGGTTGTTCTGGGTGATTAAAGCACTTAACACAGTAACTCCTTTCCCCTGAACTACTGCACAGACAGCCTTGAAGTGCTGTGCTGTCTGTTCCTCTTGTGAGAAGAATAAAACTCACAAAGGCAAGTGTTTTTATTTCTACACTCACCACAGTCCTGTTAAAGTTTTGTCACAACCGTAGTTTTTCATGGGTCCGTTTCTGTTTTTCCTGACCTGTTTTCTATTTAGAGTCTGTAGTTTAAGTATCATTGTCTAGGGGTAATTTAAATATTTGTGTCAAAGAAGCTTTTATCTGGAGAAAAAAGTGAAAAACCTGGCATTTCCAAAAAGGTTCATTCAGTTTGACCATGACAGCTCTGTAAAACCAGGTAATCATTTTTGGCTCAAAGAAGCAGGTAAAGTAAGAGAATGTTATTGTCTATGATACAGTGAGATGAGTGAGAACCTCAAGGAACTGGGCGTTGATCTTAAACTCCGGCATGGGGCGTCCCTGCTCCTGGGCGGCCTGGCGCCGTTGCTCAATGCTTTTAAAAAGGTGATGGACGGCGCGGGGGACGATGCCCAGTTCTTCCTCTGCAATGTTGACATCAAAGCCCGTCCCCATAGTGTAGGTCTTCCCTGAACCCGTCTGTGGGAGCACATGACATTTCAAAAGAATAAGCATCATGGAAATGTACATAAACATTTAGTTAACAAAGTTTTATGCCATTTCAATCCAAATGGATATCGGGCATTTAGTAGAGGTGTGTGCTCGGAATCCTTTCTTTAAAGTGCACTGCAATTTTGCTTTATACACATTTCCTGAGCCATCTTCATTTTCTCAAATCTTTTCTTTTGACATGCCCTACAAAAGGCATATGTACAGTACTTAAGTGTATTTACCTGGAGGCTACATATGCAGTTGGAGAACAAGTTTTTCTTGTCAAAACAAAAAATGTGCAGCGTGGTGACTTTAAAACTTCAGAAAGTAGAATAGACATGGCAGGTTTCCCACAAAATAACAAAACAAAAGAAGCAACTTTTGATAAGATAGAAGATTTATTTTGAGTTGTGTTTATATCTGCAATCCAACTGGGCTGAGTTCTTGTGATGAAGCCAAGTGGATTGGTCTAAATCTAGATTAGTCCCAATAAAGCCACAGAGGAAAACAAGTCTCATCTAGGACATACTGTCAGAAGTAGGCCAACAGTCACAGAAACAGTGAACTTGGGAGATGTGGATTAATATGGACACATTTAAAGATGCACAGTAGGTCTAAAGGTGTATGTGTGTGTGTGTGCAGCAGGAGTTCCATTACCAGGGTAACATGAGCAGAAGGCGAGGGAACAGGTGAAGGGCAAGGTGATGATGCCCAAACAGGCAGAGAAGGATCATATTAAGTTTACAAAAAAAGATGTAAAACCTAAAGATGATCCTGTATATAACATCTAAATCAGATCAGTTCTGATAATGTAGTGGTTTCTTTCTTAAGTCATGCCCCACAACCTCTTTGACAGGGTTAGTGACAATGATCCAGCTTTTGTGCAAGTGATCATGAAGTCAAACACAGTTGAATTGCACAAACACACTTTTAGCTGCATTAAAACAGATACAATTTGTTTTGTACTCTTTAACTGCTTCCTATAGTCTCCTTTTGCCCAAACGTCATTCTCCATCTCTTTGATACCACTTCTTTATACCCTCAGCTTGACCTCATCCATCCACAGAAACCAACTCATCCACACAGCTATAAAGCACCGTCAGCCGTGCAGGCTCGAGAGACCAAAGACAAAGACTCGCCTGTCCATATGCAAACACAGTGGCGTTGTAGCCTTCGAAGCAGCCTTCAATCAGCTTCTCGGTGCATGTGCTGTAGATGGCGTCCTGCTGGGAGTCCATGTCGAACACATAGTCGTAGGTGAAGGACTTGTCTTTCCCGAGGATCACCTGAGGCTCCCCGGGCATCACACATGTACAGATGTGACATCCTTCGATCCTCTCCCTGGCCAACTGAGGACGAATCCTGCAGCAAACACAGAAGAAAGGGATGAGGTTTTTGTTGGTGTACAAATTAGCAAATAAAAAAAATAAAACTGAAGAATACATGAGGATAAACAATTCCATAACAAATCATATCGATTCAATATTTTATAAAGTTCTGCTGCCAAATTCCATGCAATTGTTGATTTTTGTGTGTTCCTATATGCCTCCGAGTTCTCTGAGTTTTTGTACTATGGCCTGGTCTTGTGATTTCAGTGTGATTTATTTGTATTTTAAGTACAACTTACAGTTCAATGCCTGTAAAAAAAAAAAAAAAGAAACATTTTCCTCTATTTCTATTCCATAAATCAGGAAATACAAATAAGCATATATTTGCCAATATCTCTTGACAGCTTAATGCAACAAAATGTGTACTCTGTATACATAATAAATCTACAATACAGGGAGTCAGATGTCAGATTTGTCAAAACTTTACCCCATCTTGCAGCATTAAAGTAGACAATAATTATTATATTTTATTTGGTATGAAATGTGTGAATGTCATACGTTGATTTTTAATTGCAAAAAATAAAATTGAAAGCAATATCCAAAGTTTGCGTTGCTGCACACTGAATACCAATACTCTATTTAGCTTCTATTACAACGGGATGTTCAGTTACTGCATTACAAAGATTCATCAGGTGACTCAGCAGCTTTCCTCTGCTTTACTGTCCAGTCTGCATTGAACACAGCAGCAAACAAATCACCTGAACATCTAGGTTCTCCTCTCTCACTGTGACAAAAGTGTCGCAGTCTTTTCATTGCATCACATTAAACGAAGTCTCCTCATGGGTACAGCTCACAAAGAAGCTTAAAAGAAAAACACCTGACAGCAGGCCCTGCAAATCTCTCCATCCCATGTGGATAAAGGCCTCATTGTGGCCCCAAGTTTAGAGGAGAACAATACTGTGAGTGGAGTACAGTGTGGCCATTGTGTCCATCAGAATGACACTGGATCCCAGCGCTGACACCGACGCCACGGCTGAAGGATTACACAGCTGAACGCGGGCGAGGGAGGAGAGGTAATGTCCTGTGTGGGGGTCATGACATATCCAAGGATTATGGTCAGTGATTTGGGTCAGAGATTAAAGGAAAGACCTTAAAATTCAGCACTGTAATAAACTATAATTCAGTCAGTTGCCGACTGGTTTTATCTTTTTAAACCTGCATTAAAATACAAACATGAGCATCATTTATTAGGTAATGCTGAGAAATCTGGTGCTCCCAGCTCATCGAGAGGCTGCCTTATTGATGATATAATGAAATATCCATCTATGTTTGGACTTGAGCTGCAGGATGTTCCACACAAAACTAAATTTGGAAAAGCACAGGTATTAATATCATTGACTGATGGGACGTAGCCACGTAGACACATTTCTTTTGCATGTGGGACTTCAGTTTGTTTGTATATTACATCCTCTTTTGTTTTTATGATACTAAACTGATGATGGCAGAAAAAGGAACAGCAATACAACACCCAAAGGCAAACAAGGGAAAAAAGAATGCATGCTAGTAAACATGGATGTACAGTAAATAAACCATTCTAATTATTGTGTAAAATGACACAGGGCAGGAAGATTACTGAACATAATAATGTAGAAAAATCATGTCCAGAGATCAGCTCTTTCTATGATATATAGGGTGGTAGAGTATTAGAAATCTAATGTCAACCCCATATAACGGTGGTTTGTGTAAGTGCAGTACAGTGGAGGAGAGTACTGACCTCTAAAGCTTAATCTCACACAGATTTGCAGCCAAAGCTTAAGTTTCTGAATTTCCAGTCCAAACACCAAGGAGTTTGCAGGTGTGACTGTGTTTGGACAATAAGTCATAAAAAAATGCTCAGAATATAATAAACCCTAATTAAAGAGATTACACGAAGAAAAAGAAAAAAACACATCTACTCTTCCACGCTCCTCAGTTAGTCTATAGAACTTGTGTTTCCTATTTTTTTTTTTTCAACCTCATGATTCTGTTGTACAATAAATGTAATCCTTGTCAGAAAAACAATTATACCTTCCCCATTATATGTTTGCCTGTCCTGCAAGAAAGTTCTCTAATGCTCTGCAGTTACCCCACAGGGAAGGTTCTTTGTTTAAGATGGTTTACCACACTAATTGGGTGTGTAATCATGTCTGTTTCAGCACTCTCCCACAGTACTTGCACACCCAGGAACTCTAAAATGATTTGATATGCATGAGTAAGACGGCTATACTGTCAAGATTTTTGACAAGGAATTTTTCTAGCGAACATGGTTTTAATTTTGCCATGGAATACGCCAGGATTCAACGGTTATGTCGATGAAATTAGGCATTTTTGTAAAGAACACTGAAGCTCTTAGATTTGACAACATCCTAAACACTGTCTGAGATAATTACCTTTTCAGTTAAGAAAATATCAAAAACATTGCTGAGTTAAGCCATATTATCCAGCCCTACATTTTCTATACAAAATTGGTGGTAGCTGTACGCCGTAAGTAAGCCGTATTCACAGATTCTGTCTTGTATGTGATCATTAAAGTGAATGTCTATAATTAGAGGATCTGCTCCTTGCATCCATGCATCTTGTCCTTCCTTTCTAATACAAGGTAAAGACATTTTGTAATCACAACTCGAGTCAAATTTAGCTGCGGGCAGTCGGCACACGTGCAACATGCAACCGCAACAACCCCATAAAAACCACCTCCCTTACTGCACTCAATACAGCATTGCAAGTGCTGCAAATAATTGAAAGGAAGGGGTGTGTGCATGTCTGTGTGAGACCACCATGTGTAAGCTTTCATCTGAGGCTACAGTTCCTATTTAGCTGTAGAATCAAAAGTAGATAAAGCTAACGATTATTTTAATAATCGATTGATCTGACAATTATTTTCACGATTAATCGTTTGGTCTATAAAATATGAGAAAACCGGAAAAAATCTTGATCGGTGTTCGTCAAACCTGGAAATGATGATGTTCTCAATGGTCTTGTTTTGTCCACAAACCAAAATGATTGACTTTTAATGATTTCTTTGTTATCCAGAGCAAAGTGATGAAGAAATTATGCACATTTAAGAAGCTTAAACAATCGGAAATGTTGTTTTAATCATATAAAAAAAACCTTCAAACCAATTATCGATTATCAAAATAGCTGTCGATTCATTTAGTAATTGATTAATAATCAATTAATTGATTAATCGTTTCAGCTCTAGATAAAACAGATAGGTGTTGCAGGAGGTGTAGGAAATGATGCATCACCAGTGGTGCTATTCTTCAGTGGTTAGCTGTAGCCAACGGGACTTTGTCAAGTTTGAAGACATTTTATCTCATCATCCAAGAGGCTTCGTCAGTTCTTAAGTTGTGAATATGGTTTGTTTGCTGCTGCTTATTAAATTAATTGACTACTTTGTTGTCGCTCTAATGCTTACATCTTAAAAACAAATGTGTCCAGCTTACACTGAAAGTAATGTGCTTCATAAGAATGCAATTGTCGTTTCAGTTTAGTATTTCAAACAAGTATAATGTGAAATGTTACTAACTCTATGGATTCTTATTTGGTATTTAGTAGATCGTGACCTGTGCAGCAGAAAACCAGGCTTGTTCCAAGATAGAGAGAGAAGGTGGAAAATAAGACTCAGAACAACCTTTGTTCATGCACACAGCCAAAAATCAAAGCCACACACACACACACACACACACTGGTGAAGCTCCCCTCCCTGTGGTTTCTGCAGAGAGGAGAGTAAACGCACCAGATCTCATCTTTGTGTGGAGATTTGCTGAGGGAAACAGTCTGGCCTCTGCAGTTGACGTCACCACTGTGCTGTTCACTCAACTTAAAGTCTAACTACTCACGGTCCCTCACAGAGGACACAATAAGGTTGGGCGGAGGACAAAATACAGAAAGAGTAGTATGTACACAAGAGAAAAGGTATTAAGCAGGCAAGTGTGCATGTCCTCGTCACACACACACACACACACGTTTGGCTTGTTGCCAGATGTTGCAGGCAGATGTCTACATGCCTTTTCTTGTGGCTGAATTCAACGTGAGGTTACATTGCAGGAGGCGATTCCTCGACTTCCTTTCTCACCTTTCACTCACTGCAAGTTACATCAGGATCATTCAGATTTAGTTGCAAATTATGGGACTGTAACTGATAACCTTTGCAGCTCTATGCTGTCAATTATGGTAAAGAAAATGTAAAACCAATACAGCTTTACCTCTGTGTGTGTAAACCATTGCCTTCATTATCAATATTAATTCACTATGTCAGAAAATAGATCAAATTCAGCATTCAATTTCTGAAAAGCAAAGCGTCTTTGACAAAAACAAATGTTTCTCTAAACACTTTAAAGTTTCGATACTGCTCTGTTATTATTGTACATGCAGAATCATAACTTTACTGTGCATTAATATACTATACTGTATAAGCTATTAATGTAATAACCTTCAGCACAGCTCAGCTAATGTGTGTGGAGAAGGGGACTGTGTGCAGTTTTACAGTAAAGGGAAGGACCTAATGACAACTGTAATGATAATACTTATAACACGAGTATATATTTAAGGGAAATGAGGCACTGTGTCATTGTGAACAAGTGGATATAAATATATATTGTCCTGGTTTTCACAGTACATTTGCTGACTACTGCAATTTGGTCTCAAAAATAGCTGCCTAGCAGAAATGCACGAAGGGAAAATGAAGACAGAAAATTATTGTTTGCAGTACAAGCGGAAGACAAATTCATGACAAAGGTCCTGTGCAGCTTCAGTGGAGAGGAATGCTTTTCAAGTACCCCACAGTGGAATGAGAGGGTACATTTTTAGTATCAAAAACCCTGCTAAAAGTGGTTTCATGGTCAGCTCATTCAGCCAGGCAGGACCACCTACAGCACCAGACAAAGAGCTCAGCAGGAAACCCTAACCTCTGCAGGAAAACCACAAGCACATGCAAGCTGTGTGACAGTCAAACACAAATCCATCACTTATAAAAGCTTTACATCAAATCTGTGCAGAATTTGTCTTCCCCCCCCCCCCCCCCAAAACTGTCTCAAAGCTTCCTTTTGTCTGCGCTTCCCTAAAACACACCATGCTCCACACGAGAAAGGATGAGGTTGCCATGGCAACGGAGAGTAGAAGCAGTAGAATTGAAGAATTAAAGTCATAATACACTCCCAGCAGGATATAATTCTGGTCTGGTCTACTCGCGGGTGCCAGGGGAGGGGGCATTTTGATGAGCGGAACTCGCTTGCCAAACCAGCTGCCCATCAAAGACTTCAGGAGGAGGTTCATTTAATGCCATCCCAACATTTCCTCAGTCAGTGCCTTCATCCCTGTGAGTTGATCATATAATTATTCTTAAATCACAGAGATGATGCATCCTGCTTGTTAGCCTGTTAATTACACCAAAGCTGCCACGTAAAGAGGGGGTGACATCATTTGTGTTTGGCTGTGTTCATTAACAGAGTGTGTGAGTACATTCTTCAGGCTGCATCACGCGTATGAGCAGCGTAAATTGAACAAAGGTTTGGAACTCAAGTGAAGAACCATAAAAAGTCAACTATCCTTAGGCCCTCAATTAGATGGTGATGCGTCACTCTGTCAAACATGTAAATGTCACAAGCCTGAAGCAAGACAATGTCCTGTGTGACCCCGTAACACGAACTCTGAAGTGCCATTTTTTTCTATTTGACAAAGGTTGTATTGACATCAGTGCTAGGACTAATCCTAAAACAAGTAAAAGCTCATCCCTTCAGGAAACAGGGAGAAAACCCCCAAACTCCTGCTCCTTCAAGTCCTTCCTGCAAAACTTCAAACTGTAGTAAAACACAGAGGCGATCGATGCTGCTGTGAAATATGATAGAACTGAAAAAATGGGCCTCAGAAAGCCAACCTTTCATTTGCACTTCCAGCAACTCTTGAGCATGACACAATACAGAGCACAATCATTTGTATTCTCTTCAGAGCAGTGGAAAGAACTGTGTCCACATTTCAAGATAAAAAAAAAATATGTGGCTTGAACAAATGTTTTCATTTATTCTCTACGATTTCGTCCGTTACGGGGTTGTAGGTGGCGCTGGAGGGAATCCCAGCTGGCACTGAGGGAAAGGGATGGGGTACATTCTGGACAGGTCAACCATCCCATCACAGAGCCAGTATACAGAGACAACAACTATTCACAGCTACTGTCATTTTAGAGTCTCTAAATGAACTAAACCTGACTTCCATGTCATGAAAGACTGAAGGAGGGAGCCAGAGGACTCACAATTACACTGCCTAACCCTAAACTAAAAGACCAGTTTAATTGTTCAACACCTGATTACCAAACAATAGTGGAACTGAACTCAGCATTTAACTATTTGTCAACATAGACTTGTTTCTGGGTGTGTTACAGAGCAACTGTAGGGAGAACTATTTGACCACATATTTTAACATGAGGCTTTAAAAACAAGATACACACCTCAGATCCCTGGCAAAGTGCAGTCAGTGCATGTGTTTTCATACGTTCATAGAGGGCTGGTAATGCCCTGCAGTTGACCTGAGCTTAATGGATCATTTTCCTCTGATAAAGCTTTGGATATGCCTGGGCATGGCACCGATCGTGGAAAATGAATATATTTTCAGAAAAACAAACGAAGCTGTGCCGGGTTGGCGTGGCAGGCCGATAACGGTTTCACTGCTTCCTGCAGGTCAGGGGTCAAGGAGCAGACCACCGTATCATTATCGGGGGCGGGGAGGGGAGGCAACAAGGTGTTAGCAAGGGATCATGGGTAGCTGTCAACATGGAGAGCTACCACTGTCAACAGACCAGCATCAGTGTTTGAGGGAGACATGCTGTAGATCCTTGGAGATCATCTTATTTACAGACTAAATACAAGTGGTGGAAAACATCTGTGGCTTTTCCCAGTTTCGAAAAGTCACAATTAGCAGTATCACCAAACGTTTTTAACATAACTGTTGTTATGCACGTTTAAAATAAAACTTAACTAAGACTCTCGATACATTTATGGGGGTCATAGCCACAGTCACAATGTTTAATAACTGTTTTATAGACTCACAGCAACTGCACATAAATGAGATAGCATCATTTCATTTACACAATACAAGTTTGGAAGAATACAGGTCACCTCACGAATGGTGTATTTAAAAAAAAATCACACTGTTCCCATCTGCCACAAGAAATCTGACCAAAGTGTATAAAGTCCAAACAAAGCCTGTGGTGACTACAGCCACAGAAAAGACACAAGAACAGACTTCAGTTTCAAGTATCATGTTACTGAAAACCAACGGTGCTGCAGGCTTTTTAAAGCCTCCCTCTTTTTTCTAGCCTGACTGAACCGATTGATCGTGGACACAGTCTCTGTTCTTTAAGGAAGCATTCTTTTCAGGACTGGAGACATTCACCCAAACATACACACGTGTACATGTTTAACCTAATGTGACAAGTGTTTAGTATGGATTATCTAGACCCACAAATAAAATGTCACCGTGTTTTATCACCATCACTAACACACTGTAGTTGCTGGAAAGTATCTCATAAAGCGGCAGTCATCAGAAGTTACACCAGGTAACATCCCAGTCAATGCAACTTTGGGTGATTGACATTTGCTGTTTAAATGTTAAATGGCACTTGGCCAGACCAAAGTAAATATAACATCTGATTTACTGTACACAAAGAACATTTCTTCACAATCCAGTTTCTCTGCTCGCTTCTCACTACTACTGAAAATGTGGAAAGAGTGCGTTGTTTGCGGGTGGGTGAGTGAAGTGGACATAAACTACGCCGCCATCTGCAGCTTTCAGAGCAGTCAGATAGCAGATAATAGGTTAGACAAACATATCAGTCAAGGTCGAGTGGAAAGCAGTTCAGCTCTGCAGTTAACCATTTGCATCATGGTCACATTTGTATTTTATTTCGGGAGAAGCCGAAATAAAAAGTATTTATAATCATTATTTGGCAGTGGGTGGCCAATCAACACTGCAATGTTTAACAAAAAACACCCACAGTCACACTTGCAGCAAAAATCAAATGACTTGCGCTGCATGAATATGCAGATTCAGACAACTGCTCCATGATCCTTGCAGATGGCTGATGCTACTTTCAGAGGTGTTTTACACATGCTTGTATCCAGGTGCGAGACTGTCTGACACATGAAGGTGTCTATGAACTTCACTCACACGTGTGTGTGCGTGTGTGCATGTGTGTGCATGTGTGTGTGTGTGTGTGTGGTAGGCTGTGAGGACGAATTTGAATTCGAAACGATCTTTGTGGTCATTTTGACCATGTGCAGACATTTTGAATTGTCCTTTGAACTGTGACAGTTAAGGTTAGGGTAAGGAGCAATGAAATGTCCATGAGTGTCCTCACACACAGTATGTTTTCATGGAGGCAGGTTTAACCACCAGAATGACAGCTAGTAGCATCCAGTTGCAGGTGAACTTCTGCTTGCAAAAACTGTCATGGAGCCTTTTGCAACCAGAAGATTACATCAATTTCTACACATACGGTATAAGCTAGAGCTAAAATCATCTACTTATCACTGAAATTAGTAAGATTTCTGTAAATTGAAAAATGGTACAGTACGGTACAGAATGATTCATGAACATCAGCTTAAATTCATCCGTTCCCATTAACTGCAGAGACAGCCTCTTGACATAAATAACGAGGAGGCAGCACACTATGCAAACAGAGCTATTTGTGACCGTCTGAGGCCTATTTGTGACGATCTGCTGCCAGTTTAATGATGGAAGTTAAGTTGCATCCACATCTTATTTGTGGCACCAGGTCCACATTTAGACGTTACCCATTTGACCTGCGCCCTTAACTGGACAGGTCTGTGCAGAGAGGACAAGACCAACATCAAGAAGCGCTGAAATCTAGAAACTTAAGGGAGGAGGAAGAGCAATACCAAAAAATGAGGACAGAGTAAAATACCAGAAGAACAGAGAACAACATAATTGCAATGGGTGTGGTGTGCATGTAAGTTACTCTATAATTACAATGTGCATCCAATCAATTTCACACAAAAAGCACGTTTCTGAAATACTTTATAATGAGGAGGAGGAGGAGGAGGAGGAGGAAGAAAAGGAGGGAGTGAGGCCATTCTTTGTCATAAACATGTCCACATGTGGTATATGTGGTTCCACAAGGCCCTCTGCATTGAAACAAGTGCGTCTGGCAGAAATGTGCTGACTCCTTAGAGGTTGTGATAAAGATAACTGAAGTCTTCCAGCAGTGGCGCGGCAAGTCATGAATCTATTCTAGAGGAAGTAGAGTTGAACTGTAGGCTATGATTAGGATCATCTTGGAATGGAAGAGACTCCTGTCTGGAAAGAGGTCATGAAGGCTAAACACTGGAAATGTATCAGGGTCCCACTCAAATTACTGTATTACAGGGAAGCCTGTCACTGTGACATAGTTGGTCACAAACGATAATGTGAATATTGAACTGTTATGGATTGTTTTGACAATGTTTTTGTTTATAATAGCTTCAACTTTTGCCCAAAAGATAGCTTCAGACTCCTTATTTTGACTGATTTTGTCTTAGGGTGAGCCCAGACGGCCTAAGGAGAAAACCCATGTTGGCCACATGTATCCACAATTTAGTGCTCTTGGGCACAACCCACAGTTTGTGACCATAGGTGTGGGTTGGAACATAGTTTGTCCGGTAAATTAAGAGCTTCGCCTTTCAACTCAGTTCCCTCTTCACCACAACAGACCGGAACAGCGTCTGCATCACTGCTGACGCTGCCTCCAACTGCCTGTCAATCTCTCACGCCACTCTCCCCTCACTAATGAACAAGACCCTGAGATACTTAAACTCTTCCACTAAGGGAAGTGACAGAGCAGGTCACTGTTCCATGAAGCTAGTAGAACTAATAAGACGACATCATCTGCAAAAAAGCAGAGATGGAATCCTCTGCTTCCCAAAATATGATTCCCTTCCCTAATATTATTGCAACTGTCTTGGATTTTGAACAAGGACAGAAGGCTATGTGTTACCTGTTTATCACAGTTGTATTAACTCACTGCCTTTATCACAGCTACAGAACATATATTAGTCTATCACTTAAATAGAACTGCAGAACTATAAAGCCAAATTGACTGGCAGCCCGAGTGCTCCATTTGCTGGGCCATTAAATGTAAGTGATTTACGTCCAGCTATGTTAAACTGTATATGAAAAGCTCCTCGCACACTTCTCTTGCAGTGACAGGCAAAATAGGGTGTTTATTCATAGCTTCCGTCCGTGTCACTTGACCCGCACTTTAACACTTTGGCTAACACTTAGCATGTAAGTAGCATGTAAAACCACAAATGACGTGAGCAGGTTTACACCGATTAATTACTAATCAAGCATTATATCAATTTCCAACATTTTTGATAAGTAAATAATTATGAGTGTTTTTAATAAAATAAATCTAACTGATTTCAGCTTCTTTCATCCTTTGCTCCTCTGTGACAATAAACTGAATTTTTGGACCTTGTTTAGACCCATTTTTGGACCAAACACTAACCATTAATTGAGAAGAATAATCAACAGACGAATCAAAAATAAGTGTGAGTTGCAGCCCTAGATGTGAGCTCTCTTCAAGCTCTTTTTCAAATATAAAGATTCATGATCATAGGAGACGGATGCATGTGTGTCACTTACATCACACAAAGCAACAAAGTATAATGCATAAACACTTCACATAAAGCCAATATGAACAGTGGTTCAATCTGTGCCTTTTTAGAAAATACAGATGATTACAAGCGATTACCTTACCTTCCTACTACTATGTATAAAATGAGGACCGATAAATGTCGCATGCAAGTTGGTGACTCTGAAACTGATTACAGAAGTTATTAAGTACTAGTGGAAGCATACGTTTCATTAAACGTTTAAAAAGATGCCATACAATTGTCACCCAATTTTCTCTCATTCAATCATCTATAAAAGGTCAGAACAGAAAATGTACCAATATCCCAAAGGTTTTCAAAAGTGCTTGAGACAAATCTCAGAAGCTACAAACCCAAAAGATATTGATTTCACAACTGTACATAATACATGAAAATAGGAAAGCCTCACATTTGATAATCTGAAACCAGTCGATGTTTATCATGCTTGCTTGAAAAACAACTCCTAAGAGAAGTAAAGGGTTCTCTTATAATATCGGGTAGTAGAATACAATCATCTCACCTCTAAAAAATAGAGGGGGTCAGCACATATTTACCTGCACATTTTAACTGAATACTAAGACAGGAATATATTGTCATCATATGAAGCAATGGACCCGTGTGTTCTTTGCAGTAATGGGTTTAAAGTGGGTTTTTATGCCATCATGAAAGAGTGTGTGCGTGTGTACAGGCTTTTATGTGCACTGGCAGTGAACACAATAACATTCAACAGGTAAAGTAATTAGCCCAAAGACATTCCCAGGGAAAGTGTCATCTTTGACACCATGGATGGTTATTACAGTGATAGAACAACGGGAGTAAAAAAAAAAATTTGATACAGCTAGACACCAAAACACACAGAGATTCATAGAACCATGGGTACGTGGCTAACCGACTGACTTGGCTCAGTGGATGTGAACAAAGCACAAGGTCTGGAGAGGCTTTAGACTCCACTGGGGCTTTTGTGTTTGCATGGTGCTGCCATGGGTGATGAGAACACATCTAAAATGTCCCATATCTGTCCTCCCACTGCTCCTCTGTCAGTTCTCTACTGGCCCTGCCCATGTTTTTGCTCTGTTCTACTAAAAGGTATTCTATTGTTTGACCATGTATTAAAAATGTCCATGTCTTTCTACTTAAACATTTGGATTTAAATAAGTAAGTTTGCAATATATCTTGACAAAAACATTATAAACACTGGCAAATATATAGCTGTTAAGCAAAAGTTATAAGCTGTTCATTGTGAATACTTATAAATGACTATACTGTCACATTTGCAGCTTTTCTCTGGCTCTTAGCTTCTGTTTGCAGTGTAAACCCCCACAGCCTTTGTCAGCTGCTGTCTCTTGTCAGCGGAGCTATGGCCTGTCCTGGTCTTTAGGTAATAGTAGATATCTGCTCTAATCATGCAGCTCATTGTAACAAGCTTTCTCCCCCACTGTTAACCCTGTCTCTACACTTGGCTCATGAACTACAAGCTGGGCTTACACGGAGTGACTTACACCAGTCACTGCATGTCTCCATGCCATTAGATTAAGGAACGCCTGAAACTTAAGCCTTTAGAGGTTTAGAGGCCCATTAAATTTCATTATTATCATTGCTGTGCCCTCGAGCGAAGGATCAAAATCAACCAGGTCTTAAAAAGGGAAAAAGGAAGAGAAACTGAGTTTCATTGATGTGATACGTCTTGTAACGTTGCAGACTGCTTCACATTATTCATTGGTTAATGCTCTTGGCAACAGCAGCTAAACACTACAGCCACACACTTAAGTTGTAACAGCATAAATATAAACATGGTCTAAGCCATTCCGCCTCACTTTGATCCAGGCTGCTCATCTGTCACCACCTTAAAAATAAACGATAGTTGCCTTGTGTTTGCTGTTTTGCAGTAATTACCTCAGCTGGCAGGTTCAGCAACTTCTCAGCCCTTCCCATCAACGTACACCTACCATTTAAGCCTATCTATTATGACGTCATGCACTGAGCAAATAAGCCGACTTGAGTACAATATACAGTGTATATATACTGTAGCCAACAAGGAGCATTGTGCAATTCTTTCTCAAAGCACTAACAATACTCACATTTTCAGTGCATCAATGCAAATGCACATTCTAAACAAATGTTTTGGACATTTCACTCCTTTGAAAGAACAGGGCAGCTTCTGTTGAAATAAGCTGGGGCCATAAACTGATTACAAAAACCACCATGTTTACGGTAATAAGCACTCTAAGATCTACAATTGCACTGCTGGTCTCCAAGAGAGGCTCAGGTGTTTTTCCATATACATGTGGCACATAGCAAGCGTATAAGCATACACAAATATCTGGGAGCTAACTGGGATAATTTGGATTTGAAGCAGCGGAGAGGATGAACTCTCACACCCAATCTGAGCTGCTGCACATGTGCACGGTGAGACATGTCAACACTGCCTTGACAAACTATTTTGCCAGCTGGCAGCAGTTAAAACATGCCGACGCATAAGGCTGGGTGTCACAGAGAGGGAAAAGGATCAAGGTGTAAACCTCTGTGTGACAACACTGGTTATAATGGCATTGTTGCAGTCTGAATGCACAAAACAAAGCTCAAAACTACCCACATTCATTTTACTGAGAAAGATTAACTGTGCCTCAGTTTCTGAAACTGCTTTCCACACAGTGAAATGCAGTGTGCTAAAATCAGAGCTGTAATCTTAGTTTCTCAAGCCAGAACACAAAACGTCAACCTCTCACTGGATGAACGCCATCCATACTTGCAGTTTGCCTTTAGACTGGGTCTTGTAGAAATCATAATAAGCTGTGAAGGCTCTTACAGACTCCTGTGGAAAGTGCAAGTCATTTTAAACATATGTTTACATTATAGAGACATGTGTGTTTTACTGTGATTTTTCTTTGCAATTTTCCTCATCCTGTATAATTTACACAGAGCCATGGATCATGAAACTGTGTGTGTGACACACGGGTTATTTTAGCTCTGTGGTCAGTTTTGTGGCTGTTTGTTTGTAGTCATGTTGTATACTCCATAATATACATTTAACTACCAGTTTATCAGCAACAACCGGTGGAAACTAAGCCAGAGTCATAGTCCTGCTTGCAACAAAGACATCCAACCTTCATGAGAGTTTAAAATGTTGTTTTATTTACATCCAAGCAATCTCAAGCAATCACTGAACTCTTCATGATGGTTGGATTTACTACTGGACTGCTGTTTTACAACAGTATCTCAAACTGGATGTAGCTGGAAAATTGAGATGCAACAGTGAGGCATTACCAATAGATACAAGTTTATTCCTTCATACTCTGAAATGCAAATATTTTGTTGCTTAATCTGAAGAAACCGAAACTGATATGTTGGAGGCCGGATGTCTCACTTGCTTGCATGAGATTACAATCAATAAATCAATCTTTAGGGAAAATAACTGATGCAGACAGACCAGAAAAAAAAGATGTTCCAAGTCTGGTCAATTGCAGCAACTACACATTTCTAATAAGGTCAACTTTCAGAGACCTTTACGAGGCAATTCAGATTTATGACATCAGTACAGCTGCTGTTCAGTGATAACAGCATAAAGTTCATTTCCTGAAACTACGCAACGCCACAGGGATAGAAAGTGACAACCAGATCATCCGCTATTCCACACAGAAATGATATTGTGTACTCGGTATTTGTTCTCCTGTAATACTTCCAAGTGCTTCATCCAAACAAACTGACATTAAATGACATTGTACGGTCAGAAAGTCATATTTGACAGCCTTTGGCACAAGATCCAGGTATAAAATTGGAAAAAGAAATAAAAAAGGGCCATCGTTCTTTTTATCAACGTCACCAAACATGACACCAAAATGTGCCATTTACTAATGCTTTATTTCCCCTCACATGATTGTGCAACAAAGAGTTTACTAACCTTCTAACAATACAACATATTCCCTTCCAAACCACAGAGGCAGCCCACAAATGTCAGCTGCATGACAAGCAGCATCAAAACGTGGATTTATCCCAAGAGGGATTTAGTAAAAGAAAGGCTCTAGGCTAACCCGACTCCTCACAGCCAACGATGAGTCACTTAGGTGAACAAGTGTGCATCAGGCAAAGACGCAAAAATGGACAAGACAATGGAAAACGTGCAGATATCTTCGAGAGACAGGGAGGTTTCAGTCACTAGTTTCTCTGTTCAGCCACTGTGTCTGTGTCACCTCACCACATGGGTGGCAACAGCCCACTTCAGCACAATAGCACAAGGCCTAAAAGGCCAGAATGTGGCCTGATTCTGTGTGAAAAAGAGCAACGATGGGGATCTCCTGAATGTCCATAAAGAGCAGACTTGATGGTAATCTACCCATTTTCCTTGAAAGAGAAGCTCTTCTTTCATTGATTAGCTGCTTCCCTGCAGGAGGTTTTGACAATAAGCCAGGTTTCAGGGGTAAAAAGCTGTCTCTCTCCCCACACCATCACTGTCTTTCTTTCTCTGAATCCGCAGCCACATACTCATGCCAGTGTGGAGAAGATGCTGTGTGCACCTGTGCTCTCAGTGTGATGCTTCAAATATCTTTCTGTCAGCACAAAGAAATTATATTGCGAGTCACACAATGAGGAAACTGCAAATCTCTGCCAAGGGGGCCCACAAACTGACCAATGATGTGTCCTTAAAGGCCTGCAGCAGCAAGAGGTGTCCGGTGGAACTGGGTCACAGTGTTGCTCAACTGACATTATCGATACAGTGTATGTGTGAGTATGTGTCTGCAGAACCATTTCTGGTATCAACACAGGATCAGTTGTCCTCATGGCAACCACAGCTCCTTACTAAGAGTCAGCACCTCATTTCTGTGGAGCTGATTGCAGTTAGCATTAAGATACAAGTAGTGGTTGGATTAAGATTAGGGTTAGGCATTAACTTGCTGTGGTTAAAAGATAAGGCTTTGGTTTTACCTGTCCAAATTAAAGTAAGTCGATGCAGTGTCCTAACAAGAATAGCTGTGTAAACATGTGTGTGTGTAGTCATTTCTTGTAACATTTACAGGCTCTTCTCTGGCATAAACACCGACCTTGTCAGGACCAGGAGTCCCAGTATGGACCATGGTCAGGTTGGGCATTAAGATGTAACTTGTGGTTAGGCTTGGGTTATCTGGTTATGGTGTGGGATAAAGTCCTGTGTCATAAAAACAATAGCTACGCAAACCTGTGTGTGCGTATGTGTTAGCAGGTGCTGCTGGTGACCGTGGTGTGTTTTATAGGCCCACGGCGCTGACTGACAGGTGGCACCGGCTAATTAAGTCGCAAATACATTCACGCATTTGATGGGAATTCACATTTACACTCTTCTCGACTTACCTCAGTGCCACGCGGACTGAGCTTTCGTCCTGTCCCGTCGTCATGGTTCCTCATGCAGAAAAAAGAACAAAAAAAGCGGATTTATCAGCCTTGGCTGCTCACTCTGTAGCAAACCAGCGAGCGGAGGAAAATAAGTGCGCACTCCACCGAGCAACGGAGCCGCTCACCTCCGCTTAAACACGGCCATTTCAAAACTAACGCGCACACAAAAGACATTCAGCATTGTATTGAATATGATATGAGCGTGGAGGTGAGGCGGCGCGTCCGCGTGCAGCGTCTACGTGCGCTGCATCTTTGCGCAGTTCGCTCCGGATGCTTCAGTTCATTTGCAGATGACTGTTGCTGCCGCTGCGTGCGCGAACCACGGCGCACACAAACGCATACGCGGATTAAAAACACACAAGCGCGTGCGTGCGTGCCCCCCCGTGTGTCTGCTCCGTTTACGCACCGGGAGGAAACCGCAATGCGTCAGCAAGCCACGCCCTCTCCGAGGCACCAGCTGTGAGATGACGTCATAACAAGGGAGTTATGAACGTTTAAGAAAGCAATAAGGAAAAAGTAGTTGTAATATAAATCAGGTTTATACCGATTTATTTGTCCTCATGGGGGTCGAGGGAGAGCTGGAGCCAGTGTCAGCTGAGGTACGGCGAAAGGTGTGGTCCATCCTGGACAGGTGGTCTCATGTCCATCGCAGGGACAACATATGGGGACGCACAACCATTCACAGAACATGCAAACTCCCCACAGACAAAGCCCCTCAGTCGTACCGGTGACCTTCTTGCTGTGAGGAAATATTACAATTATGTTTTAGTTCAGTACAATTATAGCTGTGGGTCCAATAACTGCGGAAGAGTATTAGGGCCACAAAAGAGCTTTAATTCTGAGATTAAAAATCAAAATTCTTAGATTAGTCAGAGTTAAATTAACGTCAGAATTGAGAGAAATAGTTACTTTAATCTTAGAATTCTGATTTTTAATCTAGAATTCTGACATTAATCTCAGACTTCTGACTTCCTTCTCAGAATTCTGAATTTTTTTTTAGAATTCTGACTTTAATCTCAGACTTCTGATTTTAATCTGACTTCTGACTTTAATCTCAGACTTCTGACTGTTCTGACTAAATGGACTAATGTCAGTAAATGCTAATCAGTCAGTCAATCACAGGAAATAAATCAATAACTGCTTTGGTAAAAAAGAAAAAGTATACAGTCAGATGTCACTTTGCTTGTGGGAAAATACCAAAATCATAGAGAGAGATTAAATTAGAGTTTTATTGATAACACAGTCAAGTATGAACAATCAATAAACACATGTTTTAATGTAAAGACGTTAATGGTGCCTTAAAATTAAATTTATACTTTAAAAAACACATAAGGTTTGATGATTGAAGGTCAAATGTGACAAACATGATGTCAGGTTGTCAAAATTATCTCTGAACTGTGACACAATCTGGTGCATTTCAGATTAAAAGATAGATGATAGAAGAGATAGTGGGACCTGAGTGATATCAGCATGAAGTTAGTTTTGCATTGTGAGGTGACTGTTAAACCAGTTGGATGACAACAAGCAGTGAGCCCCACCTGGTGGCATACAGAGGTATGACAACAAGCTCATGCTCTCAGAAAAAAGCTCCAGTTTCTGCCTCATTAGAAACAATCAATGTGTGTACCCGTAAAAAAAAATCCAATAAATCATTAACAAGCACAGTTTGACTGTGCGGAGCTTGTAGTGACGTCATAAAAGCTGTCATTGCTGTAAAAGGAACTTCAACACACATTTCTCCTTAACCCACGAGAAAGCGCTAAACTGTATATCACCCCTTGTGTGTCTGCATGCTGGCTCGATATTTACTTTTTAATCACAGCCATGTATGTGAGTGTGTTACCACTGTCTGTCTGTATGTGTGTACCATGATAGCGTGACTGTCTATTTGATAAACTCCAGACTTCCTACTCTGACAGCGTCTAAAAGTCAACAACATGCTGTAATCTCCTCTGGTGCCATCGACAGGAAAGAACTGTGCCCTTTTTAACATCATCATCCACCGCATGACACATCAGCTCTCTGGTGTGTGTGATCAGCACTGGGCCACCAGATGTTCAGTCCTCTTGCAGTTCTGCACCTGCTGCCTCAGTGAGAGATTTACAGGAGGCAGCAAATCTCAATGATGAGCTGAGGAGCTCAAGGGGCCTCTTTCAGATGCAAATGTGCCGCCCACCGATGCAGCTCCACGCTGATGCAACAGTTTGCATCACACCTTTCCTCTGTCTCTCTTGACCAATAAAACACCAGCTCAAAAAAACATCCTCTTCTACTTTGTGGCATTTTGAGGATTTATTGTGAGGAAAAGGTTGGAAGTGAATGGGAAGATGTCCACTTAAAGCCATGGCCGCTAAAGATTCAGCTCATCTTGAAAAAGCACCCTCTCTAAAAACAGTAACTATTGACTGAGCAGTAAGCACAGCATATGCAGCTGAAAAGAAATTATTTAGTCTCTACAGTAAATTGGAGAACATAAAGACATTTATTTGACAAATACTCAATTAAGAAATTAGTTTTTGTCGTGATTTTAGATTAAAATGGGTCAATACAATCAATGAAATACAGTTTACACTTGCCAAAACCAAGATTGCATCACCTTGTGACTGAAATATTGAAAGATCTCCACTGATCATGACAGATAATATAATAACATTCTATTGTGTTATTAAATTTAACTTAACTTAGTATTATATATAAAAATTGTACTAGTTTTACCCTACAGTGGAAAAGTGACATTCATCAAATTTATATTCTATAATGATTTACAACTAACCCTATGTAGATAACTGACTGCTGTTTTTACTTGGTCTATTATTCCTTATCTCAATCATTTTTTAACCTTCAACTTAATCCCCAGTAACCATGTGTGACAACCCTATTTTAACATGTTGAAATAAAGGATTCACAAAAGGATTTAGCTTTTAAATTGTGTCCTAACCTTGATTTCAGGGCATGTGTGAAATACTGGCTTCAATGAAACATATACATTCATGGACAACATGTTAAGGTGGTTTAAATAATGGAAATAATCCACAAGATCACCTTACGTACGCTAATTATTTCGGACCCAGAGGAGCTGAGTGTGTTCTCATCACATCATGGGAGACGTGGCCTTTGTTGTCGGCCTTATCTCCTGTGAATTTCCCTGCCTGCTTATTGACAAAGGCAGCCAGATACACTCACTCTTCATTATGGAGAGCAGTGACATCAGCTGCTCGGTGTGTTACCAGGATACCTGGAGAGAGATCCAGACATCCAATTAAAACACAAGAAGAAGGGGAAAAAAAAGAAGACGATGAAGGGGGAGATGAAAAAAAAAAACACAGGCTCCAAATCAGCTCCCGGATAATTGTTTTGAAACAGAGCAGCAGCTCAGTCAGTCTGCTGACAACTGAGAAACAAACCAACAACCATCACCAGCATCACAAACAAGGTGAGTCCCTTAGTAAAACTGACGGTGTGAGTTGTAGCTTCAGATTTCACAGCAGGAAAAGTGTAACTTTATTATTTCTTATTTCAACAAAGGGGAAAAGAAAATAGAAGAAGAATAAGAAATACTGCTAAATCAAAATGTTCAAAGGGCAGTTTGTCTGTTATTCAAGTTAAATGAAAAGAAACAAGCTGTTTTCACAGATTTAAACACATTTGAACACATTCTATAGAATCCACTCATCTGATGTTATTCTTATTCTTGGTGCTTTTATTATTCATTTCTGACAGTAAATTGATAAATAAGCATCTCTTGAATGGAACACACCCCTTCACAGTATGGACAATATTGTACTTTTTTTGCAGTGCAGTTTAACAGGTCTTAATTCATTATGCTGCAAACTTTCAAGTGAACATTAGTTTGTTATAAATGGGTGTGTTATAAACCTTCCAATGTGGCACAGAGAGAACAAACATGCAACTTAAATCCGGATTAACTAAATATTGCTGAAACACTGGTCTGATTAGACTATTAACTATTAGTGATATTACCTGTCCCTTTTTGACTCTTAGACTTACTTTTTTTTACAAAATTGCTGATATGGCTGTTTAAACATTGACTGTGAAATATCACATTTGGTAAAAATCATAGTAGTATGTGGTGTGTGCAACTGTCAAACAAACTATAGTTGGAAATTCTGACTCAGCGTGACTTACTAATAAATGGTGGGTCTTCTGCAAACATCATTATTATTATTATTATTACTATTATTATTATTATTATTATCTACCATATTCCTGGAGGCCCCTACTGGAGAAATGACTGTTGGTGGAGCTTCCGGAGCAGAAGCGGAAGCAGCAGCAGCAGCAGCAGCAGCAGTACGCTAGTTCTGCACCAGGCTTGATGATTAGGGACACTGACTTGGCTTTTTGTCAGCCCTTAACTAAATAGGATTGTGTTCCACCTCCTTGAACAAAATGCGACAGACCTTATTGCTGCGTACACGCTGACATGCTGCCTCTTTATTCTTTACATTTATTCTTATTTAAGTAATACGGACACTGTTGCATCTCATTGTTCTAAGCAGTGGTGTGCACACAACGTGGGGCAGGTCCTTAATGGACAGAAACACAGTGTGCTTAAGTTATGTCCTCTTGAGCGGTAAAAACATGAGCGAAGTGTCCCACTGGCTGAAATGGATGGTTTCTAAAGAAGTGCATTTCTAGTGGAGAAACATGATGCCCTTTGTTTCCTACGGGTGTCCTTCCAATCAAAAAGGTTGATGTCATGAAGTTTCTTACTGTCCCTACATAACAGTGTCCCAAAGGGTGCCCTCAGAGGAAATTAGATTATATTATCAGTGATGTATAGAAAATGCACACCTATGTGATAGAAATTAATTCAACAATAATGTGTGGAGGTCCAGATAGAGTTCCACGTGTAATTCAGTCCACAGGACTGCCTCTGGCCCCAGGTCACATTTTGGACATGTCTATCTTAAGTGTACACCAGTGCACATTAGGTGCCCTTTACATTCTAAGTTCTACAGTGATATTTATACAATAATTATACAAAAAAAGAAGCAGTCTAGCACTGTTAAAGTAACCCTAAACAAAGCCTTGACTCTTAGCGTTATGTTAACACTTAATACATTTAATTTAACACAAATCCTGATTGATCTTGTCCTAGATCAGAACTGGTGTTAGTTTGACACGTGTACTGTTACTTTCACACTACGATTTACTGTGACAGGGAAACATCATCCCTTCTGAGGTGAAACAGGTGATGTTACCAGTTACCACATGTTTAATTTCACAATCGCAGTCGGTGATTAGCGTCCAGTTACCATGGAAATCGCCGGCTCTGCTTCGGAGACGTTTGTTTTAGTTATCTAAATCAGTGCTGTCGGTCGCTGAAGTTAAACTCGCCTAGCCCCGCCCGTCTGAAAAACGCAAGTACTTTCACCAAGCAAGTCTTATCAACGTGCATTTTACCCCACACATTGTTCTTACAGGTAGATTTTCTCTTCAGGTACACACAATTACACACTCTTTCTTATTCCACCAACCCTCGCGGTCAATCCTCACTTATTTACAACAACATATCAACCAAACCGTTTGGTTCGTTTACGCTGACATGAAGTTCGGTTTCATCGCAGCCTGTAAGACCTCGCGCAGGGTTCAGTAAACACACAGCAACGCTCCGCTGGTGACTTTGGAGGGTGATGTAGCTCGACTGGCTGTGCTGTAGAGCAGCCGACAGAGCTGCACACTAATTAGCTCTACCGTGATGTTTGTCCGCGACATGGGTTGCCGATAAACTCACATGTCGTGGTTGTACGTGTTGTCCGGGCGTAATGAGTCGTAAGCATCCGTACAATCGCTGCAAACGGCGGGTAAATGCGTTTACCGACTGCGGCTAGCTCGCCTGCGTTTAGCAAATGTTAACCAAAAAGCAATAAACGCTTTCGGTCGTCATGTTCGCACAGTCGTCCGATGTGCACGCTTTACTTTCCCGCGGTGTCGCTTCTGCACTCGGTGCAGTGATAACGGACGGGTAGGGTCCGCGTCAGCTCCAGCACCATGACCCCCGCTCAGCAGTGAGCTAGCAGGCTGCTGTTAGCGGCTAACTTCGTAGGCGATGCAAGCAGCGGACTCCGTCCACGCCGCCCGCTGTTGAAAACCACGTCCGTCCCATGGAGCTTGAGCGTCGTTCGGCTTGCCGAAGATGACGGGCCGCCTGAGCCGGGTTTTTGTGCCTCTGTCTGCAGGAGGCGGAACATGGAAGCCGAGGAAGAGTGGAACAAAGAGCTGAGTGCGCACACACTGCTGGATAAGAAAGTGCTCCGCAGGCAGAATGGAGGGATTGGTAAGGCCGATGTTAAGTACTGTTCTGCAGCAGATCGTCACTGTCACGCTTCCATGCTGCTGTGCAGGATTGTTATTTTTACAGCAAGGTGACCTCTCACTTCCAGGTATAGTGAGGACTCTTCACAGCCTGTTGAGAACCCAGAACACACTGCAGATTCAGTCCATCACCCGCTCAGAATGTGCAGGTAGGTACAAAAAAAATAACTCAACTGAAAAAGTCTGATCTCCACAAAACACTGTCAAATCTAGTTCATTATACACTGAGGTGCTAGTAGTGGTTTCAATCCAGCCATCTTTTTAATTATGTTTGGTCATTCAGTTGCTTTTACTGATTGTTTGTTTTCCCATGTTTTTATTTTCACTAAAATGGTGAGTATAACACACACAGACATTGCTGCGTATGGATGTACATTAACAGCAGTTGTGTCAGGCATGTAATGGTCAGGTATTTCTGCATTACAGCATTAGGTGAGAGGTTCCTCAAGAGCTAAATACATTGTTAAAAGATTCAGCTGCATGGCAGTGACCCAAAGTGATGAAGTCACCACAGGCAGATGTCACTGATATAATCATTTATCCTCATGTCCCAGGCTCCTGTCCAAATCTGATGATGAGTAGGATTGAGCACACAGATGCGAGGCCCATCCCCGTGGCCCTCACCCCCCAGCTCCCCCCGAGAGCTCACAGGCCCCTCTGCGTGTCGGTCTCCTCCGACAGCAGTGGACGCTTCAAAGCTCTGGAGACGCAGGAGTGGAAGAACAACCTCAAAGCTCAGGTACATCCAAACATGACACAATGTGCTTCTGCAGCATTATTTCTTAAATTATGGGGCGAGTAATCCACACTCATGTAACTTTTTTTAATCCTAATCCATCTCTCAGACCAGGATTAATTATTATAGAGCTCACTTCATGCACTTAAAGCTAAAAGTAATGTTCAAATGCATGTAACAACCTGATATCTCTGTGTGTATTTGCAGATGGAGCAGGCCCACAGTGCAGGAGCCGCCAGCAGCACAGGTTCTCTGGAGCGAGCGTCCCTGTTCTGTGCTTCAGCTTCCACAACAGCGTCCAGCTCCGGCCTGTCCAGTCCGGTGGAGAACCTCAACAAGAGCAAATCCTCCAGCCGCTTCTCTCTCTTCTCTCCACCCTGGAACAGCAGCTCTGAGTCTGACTCTAACCCACCATCGCGTTCAGGGTCTAAGAAGTTGCGCAACTACAGCAGGAGAGCAGCCACTGGGCCGGCGGGAGCCAGAAGCCCTGATACACCCGAGCCCAAAACCAGCGGCCCTGAACACTTCCAGTACTCTGAACCCGTCATCTCTAAGGTGACGGACTACATCTATGTCGGCAACCTGAATGCGGCGTACAACGGACGCACCCTGTGCCGCAACAACATTGACAGCATCATCGACATGAGCAGCGTGCCGGGAGAACCGGGGCCCAGCCTCAACCTCATACCCTGCACCTGCTCCCGCGGCGCCCGCCACAGCTGGTCCCGTCTCAAGGTGGACATTGAAGATGTGCCGGACGCTCTGGGCGACGGCCCCGCCCTCAAGCAGCGCTGCTTCGAGGACATCAACGAGTGCATCGACGCCTCCACCGAGAAGAGGAAGCGCGTCCTTGTGCACTGTCGGGACGGGTTCTCGCTGGCTCCAACGTGCATCATCCAGTACCTGATGGTGAGGCAGAACATGAGGCTGATTGCCGCCTACGAGCTGCTAAGGGCCAAGTACCCGGTCAACATCAGGGAGTGTCACCAAAACGTGCTGGTGAGTCTGGAGAGGGCACTGCGTCCTGGGGGCAACGTCAACCCTGAGTGCTTCAAACAGGCCATCTCTCGTAAGGTGGCGTGGACCTGACTTTGTTTTCAGACTTGCTCAGCTGCTGCTCATGGATTTACATATTTTCCTAAAAACAACATGGGCAGCTGAACTTTCCCCCCCGTAGACTGATCTATTGGATATTATCGTCCACACTTGAGTTCAGTATCTGTAAAACTTGATGTGTTTCCTCTTTAAACCTATAAATGTGATGTGGCCGTGATGCCCTATCCCCCCCCCCCCCTCACACAACAGTAAACGCGATAGACTTAACTCTAATGTATACAGCTTCATGGTAAAACGATGTAATAGTGATGGCTGTATAGTCCTGCTTCAGTTCTGTGCCACGTCGTCATGGTGATGTTTTATATCAGGGGAAATTCTTAACGGGAGCTCTCAGGAGATGATTGATGTCATTCCAGTACAGGGTGGGGAAATTACTCATTACACAAAATTGCAGCTGCGTTCACACCTGGAAATAAAATGCATCTTGGTGAGCTGCGTGTGGCATTTAAAGATGTTCTTGAGATTTTTAAACAATAGGGCAGATTAGGTGTGAAGGAGGGAACGACTGAGGAGTAGAGATACAGCAAAGGGCTGCAAGTCGGCATTGAAACGTGGTCATTGTAGAAGGCTGCAGCCTCAAGGTTGCCAGCTCTAACAGGTGAGATATTTGCTGCCCTTGTTTGTGACATTCAGGATTAAAAATGGTAGGAAAGTTCACATTGATCTTTTAAACTATAGTGCATAACCTTACATTAAAACAAAACAAAACCCAGCATAGTCCAATGAGTTTGCACACTGCTCTCTATGTGGACTAGGAAGTGATTTGTTTTCTGACCCAAAGTAAAGCGAGACGACTGCAACGATTGGAGTTTGACTTTAAATCCATGAAAAATTAGAGAAGCTAATTCTATTGCTTGTAAAAAGAAAAAAAAAACCTGGTCGTTCAGCAGTTTGATGGGATAAGAGCTTCATGCACCAACGCTCCCTCAGTGAGGTTTATCTACTAGGCTGGGTCATTGTTCCAGTTACTAGAGTGAAAAGTACTGTTCAGTCCCAGTAAACCACTGACTGAGAATATGACATTTCAAAAAAAACCTTCTCTACAGTCTCCCTTTTTAAAGTTTTGATCTAAAATAAGTTATAAAACCGTTTTATTTTCTCCCTCTCTTGCTATAATTGCTGCTGGACGTCCGTACGTCAGCCACAGATGTAAACCAACTTCAAAATACAAGTTGCCACTCGAGATGCATTTTAGGAGTCTTTTAGGGATGCACAATATTGGGTTTAAAATGTATTCTCGAATATCGGCAAACACACGAAGATCCGCCAACTACTGACTAAAACAGTAGGATTGTGCGTTTATTTTGCGCAAAGAAGTTATTTTGTATCCACATCTGCTGCGACATGAGTATGAAAAATATTGTGTTAATTTCACTACAGAAGAGATTAAATGACCTCTGCCGTTCGGCAAAAGGAAAGACATATCGTTCATCAGCCCAAACACTCTCGATATATGGGCAAAAGTCCAATATCGTGCATCCCTAATTGTTTCCAGGGGTGAACTTAGATCTATATCATATATAAATATAGACAGACACAGTCTACAAGATGACATCAAATTAACTGGCCATTATTTGTTTCGAGGCTAAATCATCTGTTGTGCTGGTTAGTTGTTTGTAGTCGGTGGGTTAAAAAGGTTTAAATTCTGACCCTTTTTGTAAAAAAAACAAACAAACAACCTGCCCCTCTGAAGGACTTGATGTGTGAGTTGTCACCACTGGATACATCACCACTAACTGGATATTATCACTGATTAATCCGCTTCTATCGCAAGAGGGAACTTTGCACACAGACACACAATTTATACCACTAGGCTTCTGTTGATTGTGACCTTTTGTTTGAACGCCGCTGCATGTTTTTTTCCTGAGGTCATACTCGACGGAAGATGGACGTTTTTCGACCTCTCCTCTGTGAGGAAGACTGTAGCTCCCATCTTCAGCCACAGTTTGTTCGAGTCAGTCTCTGGTGGTGCTCGGACTGTGGCTTTGTGAATTTGAACTTCAGTGTATGCAGTGAGGCTGGGTGTTGTGCATCTCTGTGAATTTTTCAGTATTAGTGTATCGGTGCCACTGAACTGCAATTCAGGGTTTTTACACTGCGGGAGATGATTTTTGCACTACTCACAGGGTTGTTAAATGCAAGCATTGCCTTTTTTATTATTTTAATATTGTTTCATTGTTTCTCTTTTTTTTTATATCTGTTTAACAGCATTTTTACATGCGCCTAAAACTCCTAAAACACATTTAAGATACGGTTATATTTAAAATTGTTTACATTCCCCGAATAGATATAGATTACCAACATTCTATATTCAGTTATCCATAACTGGCCCAAGAAAACCAAGGTGTGACATTTTTTATAACCTAAGGATTGTCCGATAATCATAATGAGTGTGTGTGTACATGAGTATGCATCCTTGACGATATAATTTGGCGAGGAATAAAAATAAATCATCTTATTAACGCACTCATCGGTTAAGCTCTAATTACATCTGCACTGGTTCATGGTCCTTGTCTCTCCGCTGCATTTCTGTCGTCATCCTGTGATTTCCTGGACCGTATCATTTGCAAAGAGATTGGCATTTATTGTAGTTTTATGCATCTAAAACGTGGAAGCCAGAACGGTTAAAAAGAGGTATGCAAACTAATAAGTTTTTTTGTTGTTATTCAACAGATTAGACTCTGACTGCTCTTGTACAACTTCTTTAAATAGTTTCATCACCAAACCTGAAAGTAGATTGTTTCTTTGCTCGAAACAGGAGCCACTTTCACTAAACAGTTCACTAAAGCAGATTAATACAGATGGTTATTTCATGACTTGATGACTCATCAAAGCTAAAGTTGTTTTAACATAGTACAAATCAGGTGTGATTTAATGAGTTCGACTGAATTTGTCAGTCAATCATTTCTGCTCCTGAAAATTCGCCTCTTGCACAAATTTCTGTCACGTTCCAAATGCTAAAACTGTGACATCCCACCTTTTCACTTTCAAAAGTTTCTCTCTGCTCGGCTAACAATTTGCCTCCCCCCCCTTTTTAAATGTGTTTACGTCTTCCTCAGTCGATGCAAACTAACCTCCCTATCATTTAACTTTGCTTGTTACCCACATTTCAAATTGGAAACAGCAGCTAAAACTTAGTACGTAGCTAATGGCCCAGTTTTTGCTGTTGAGTTTATTCTGATTCTGACTGATTCTTGATTTGCGTTCTTCACTGTCGGTGACAATATGACCTTGTGCAAAAAGGAATTTCAGGAATTGAAAGTGTTTGAAAACTTCATCGGCGGTAGAACCAACGCTACTGACCACAAAGCAAACCTTTTACTCGACAAATCATACAAATTGTGAAGTGATCTCATTCGTTTACGTGACTTTGGTTTGTTTTTCGCTCGGCCTCGGTGAGAGTCAGTTGGAAGCAGCAGTTCAGTCTGGATGTTAGCGTTATGGTAGGAGTGGGAACCTTTAAAACAAAAAAAAACAAAACAAAGAAATAAAAAAAAAAAAAAATATGGTGCCTTCATTTGAAGTCGTCTCGTGACTGTATGGTGAAATTTGCACACTTTGTATGACTATCACTGCTCTTACTATGTTGTGAAATGTTGAATATTTTTGGATGTCTTATTTTGACCTGCCCCACCCCTCGAAAAACGAACATGATATTTGTGTAAAGTGGTCCTTGCTATAATATTTGCTGGTGATTAGTGTACAGTATACTGGTGTTTTACTAATGCAGCTGGTGAGACTGAAGGAGACGATATAAATCCTCCCGTGGATGTTTTAAAGCTCACTCACGGCACCGTGGTAGTGGACAGAAGTGTCGACAGAGTCGTCATATCAAACTGAATAGGTTTTCTAATTCGTTCTCTCAGGTGATTCCTCAGTGGCCCAGAATGTTCTCAATGAATATGATGTTCAGAAATGTGAAGCAAAGTATTTCTCATGTCATGTTTCCTAAATCAGATTTAATTTGTACTGTTGAAATATTAAAGAAAACGATGTACCCAACTGTTGTTTTGCCGTTGACCTTTCACACGTCTACAGCAATGACTGTAATGGCATTATATTATATAGTACCAAATGTAACAGGGTCATACAGGCCACAGCAGGCCAGAATCACTGATATCAATACAACATGATAGACTCTGTTTTAAGAAGAAAAGTATGATGTAACATATATATATATATATATATATATATATATAATAATTATATTATATACAGTGTTTAACAAATAACCACCCAAAGCCACAGCTGCTCTAAATGAACAGCATTGGTATGTTTCTGGGATGGTTAATACACCAGTATGTAGAAGCTCTTTAACTGAAATGATATTATTAATACTGAAATATAATTATTTTTGTTATCTATGAATTTTCTAATTTACCAGAAAAACAGAAAAATAGTATTATTTCTTGATTAAGATGACAAATTATAGTTATTTACTTGCATTCCTGAACAGAAAAATTTGTTTTAGTGGTTGAATGTTGTGCTTGGTTGATTTATTTATGACTTCTCAGAGAAGCCAAGTGAATCGACTCAAAATTAGGTATAAAAAGGTGAATCCAGTTTGTTATTTTTATTTTTTTAAAGTTTTAAACAAGGTTTTGAATGATTTCTAAAATATTGTATGTTTTCCTCATTGTGATTGATTGTTTAAGAAAACAGTGTAATATATATTACTTATAGCCTACATGCTTTTGTTTTGATTGTTATGTTATCCCATCGCACCTTGCTCATACTTTTTGGTCTTGTGCAAAGTTTTTGGAAGACATTTTTCAAGATCCTGATACTGATGCTGCACCATATCCACTCATTGCTGTTTTAAGTCCCCATTCACCACACAGAAATGAAATGTCTTAGCATTTGCTTCTTTATCCTCTTACACTAGAAGTCACTCAGACCCTCATCAGAACATGCCTGAATAACTGTTGTAAAGTCGTTCCCGGAATCTAGTAAAATATCCAATTTTCTCTTCAAGCATCAACTAAGAAGTTATATAGAACATGGCAGACTTTCCACTCTTATTTTGATAAAATATCTACAGCTCCCCATAACTTTAAACCAGAATTATGTGGATATATATTAATAACGTGTTTTTTTGCTATAGTACCTTTGCTTATGAGAGTGGAACAATGTGGGGGGTGAGACTGGGTGAGGCTGGGTGAGGCTGGGTGGGGCTGGGTGGGCTTTCTCCTCCTTTTCTCCTTTTTTGGTGTTAGTCTTTGTTTGTCATCTGTTGGTTCTAAAACTGGACACATTTAAACCTGCACAGAAAAGATATGTATCGTGAAACTATGTCCTAATAAAACAAATTATAACAAAAAAATGTTAAATTCATCACCACTACTACTACTACCACTTATAATAATAACAATAATAAATGATAATTTACAAAGCAGTTATGTGAGCATTTATTTAACAGACTACACAACACGGCATCAAACCACACAAGCAAATTACCCTTTAAAAATGCCACAGAGGAACACACACACAAATACATAAATACAATAAATATATTAAAGTCAAATATAATACCAAATCTACACAATGGCACACATCTGGAGAAAGTCAAAAAAAAAAAAAAAAAAAATGTAAAGGTGATGTTCAGGTTAGATTTAAAGGTCTTGATTTGGGAATTGCTAGCACGCAGTTTACATACTGTACTTTACAACCTTTACAACCAAGTCTTAGGCCACCTTGTTGTTTTAGAAATGATATAATGAGTATGCAGTTTTAAAATAACAAAGATGACCTTTTATCCTTACACACGACTCTGGAAGTGGAAACCAAATTAGTGTTGTTGATAAAACCTCTGTTCTACCATTTAAAGTTTAGAAATATCTGAAGTGAAAAAGCTCTATTAGACCAGGTTTAACTCAAGCTGGCGGTGACCTGAGACGTTTGCACAGTAACTTAATCCTCGTCTGTTACTGTATATTCTACGAAGCTACCACCAGAGCCTTTGAATTTGCTGACATCCCGTGAGTAAACTGGGGCATTTTAAGGTTGAAGGTTTCCCTATTAGCTTTAGTTCATGAGTTCATCAGTGGTGTTACCAGGTCCTGGTTGAATTTCTTTAATAGACTGCATCACACAAATGGCTTGATGTAAAGAATCAGTTTCCCCCCCTCAAAACCAAAATAAAGAAAGAGTGCAGGTAGCTTCAATACATACAGTCTTCAATTGCATGTATTACAGTTTGAAGGTTAAAACTTCTGCTGCAACGACAGAGTCCTATATAAATGCTGAACTTTTCCTGTGGCTTTGACTCTTCTATACTTGTGCTGTGGTTAAAACATGTTATCTTTGGCATAATATAGATAATTCAGACCTGTTTAACACAACATTCTTTCAATATTCTTGGTGTCTGAGGCTGCATTAAATCTAGAACAGCCAAGAACAGCTGCTAACAGAGCTGTTCTACCCGTAATGTTTCTTAAGGCTTTATAGCAGCTGAACAGTCAGTCGTTGTAGCTCGTAGATTTAGACTGATTGCTTTCTTAGGTAAGGGAAGGTAGAAACTGAACCAGCAGGGACAGCTCTAAATTAGTGGTAAACTGAAGGTGTAGTGGAAACAAACAACAACGACCATAAACCTGCTGCAGAGGGCAGCAAAGGAAGACTGTGAAAACCATGTGTCTAAAACTGTGAGGGTCCAATGAGGAGACTAAGTAGCTTTAGTTTTCGCTCCCCAGAATATGTAAATAATGAAATGACTGCAGTTAAATGCAAAAACAAAGCAGGAACAGATTCCGGGGAATCAGGTCCGTTCTGATGTCAGTGAGAGGAAGTGAGTTTCAGTTGTAGTCATGCACACTTGGCAGTGGGCAGACAGAAGGCCATGGTGGAGGGAGGCACCAGGATATCAGTGAAGATAGGCCGATATCCTGCTGGCAGAGGGGGGGCGCTCTCCTCCAGCAGGTCCAGCACAGCCCCTCTGATGTCCCTGGAGACATCACCACGGATGTCCAGCAGAACAGACACATGCTCTTCACTGAGGGAGCAGACACAAACATGTGAGTGAGTAACTAGGCATCGATGCAATGCATGACTTCACCCACGTTTTAAATTAAACCCTGTAACAAATGTGGTTGTTTGTGGAAGTGACACACAGTCAGTGCTAACTTTGGCTCTCTCTCACAGAACAGCAGGGACAGAACGTGAAACACATTTTAACTGCTGCACAAAAGGTTCACCCAATACAAATCTGGAATTGCTTAAGTCTACAATATATTAAAACTGTTCAGTTAAAACTGAAATCTAAGACTCGGGTTCACGACAGAATCAGAACAAGGGCCTTTCTGCATGGAGTTTGCATGTTCTCCCCGTGTGTGTGCGTGCGTGTGTGCGTGTGTGTGTTTTCTCCGTGTTCTCCAGTTCCATCCCACAGCCAAAAAACATGCAGATTTGAGGATTAGGATAATTAAACAATTGAGTGTTGATAAGTGTGAGAGTGGATGGTTGTTTGTCTCTATGCGGTAGAAGATGGATGGATGGATTCTTGCTGTATTGTTTTGCCAGTATACAGCCTTTTTTAACTGGAAACTTAAGTTTTGTATTGCTTAATATACCATTTAATATTTGCCATAGAGAAAATCAGGGATTTCACCTAATGGCACAAAGTAGTGGTTGATCCACTACTGCCTCCATTAGTACATTCAAATCTATCAACCGAGGCAGCAGTAGACCCCAGCTGCTCCCATGTTCCCACGAGCTAAAACACTGATTTCCTCCATGGACTTTGGTCTGAGAGAGTGAGCACTTTACAAACTTGTGTTTCCAGTAAGAAAAGGCTGTGAAACAGCAAGACAAATCAGCAAACATATTCTCAAGAGTCCGTAGATCTAGGCAGGCATATATTTTATTATCTGAGCCTCTTGTTAAGCATCTAAAATGTGTTCCCACAAGGGTGTGCACATCAAACTGTCAGTACCTCATACAACTACACTTTGAAAATAAAATGACTTGAACTATCACTCAGAGGGCAGAATGTGCAGCATCAGGTTACCTGATGTCTGGGTATTTGGCTGCGAGTCCAGACACTTCCAGAGTGAGCATGCTGGGGTCTTTGAGTCTGATGAATTCAGCCAGGACAGGAAGTATAGCCAGAGGGTTCACTTCAGGTACCGAGCCTTCGCCCTCCTACACAGACACATGGTTATCGTTACACCACAGCTTGACTGACTATGGGATTGTGAATGATGTTGCCGTCGGTTACAGTTTTACTCGTTCTTGCACCCGTGTCATTGATAAATGTCTGTAAAACTCCACAGTTTAAATATGAATGTATATTTATGTTGAATAAATATTCAATAAGTTTGGGTGGATGTGAGATGAACGTGACTCATATTTCACACCCAACATCTTTCCACTGCAAAAGGCTGCGAGTTTCTCACTAGAAACGTCTCTCACCAAGCCGTGGAGGACTTCTCTGAGCAGCTGTTCGTCCTGAACCATCTGCTGAGCGAGCTGCCTCCTCTCATCAGCGCTGCGACACACCAGCCTCTTCTGCATCAGAGCTCTGACATACTCCACCACCATTAGCCACTGGGCCTCCTCCTGCAGACGCTGCAACACACAGACATACACATGTATAAAAGCAGTTTGACTGATTACACAAAATACGGACGTGTATTTCTGGGACACCGGGATGGAGTGAAACATTTATATTATTATTAATTTAGGGAGAAAACCATTGCCTCTTGCACAGAGCAAATAGTGGCACAGCGTTTTAGTACAATTATAAAAGTACTTCAAGCCCTGATACTTAAAATAAATGTTCGCTTTACATAGCTTCCAGAAAAATACTCATAAAAATACTTATACAGTAAGTCACTCTAACGCAGGGGTGTCAAACTCAAATGACCTGGGGGCCAATGAGCATCTACACCAAAGAACTACAGTTAAACTACAGTCAGCACACCGCATGGTTGAAACAGAGCAAAGCTGCAACCTGTCGGCAGGGTGGCCGGACGCGGCCGTACAGCTCTAGGTGGTGCTCCAGGATGTGGCAGAGTTTGGGTGTGGGGCCTCCCTGGACGAGCCAGGATCGGGTCACCAGGCCCGGGAGGAGGGGCTGAAGGTCCTGCAGGAGCTGATCCATCACCAGGCGACATGCACGTCTCACCGCCCGGTCCAGAGCTGCCAGCGGGTTGGGAGGAGTCCGAGAGAACTGGCCTGCTGAGCGGGGCGACTGCTGCTGCTGCAGGCTCTCTGTGGACTTCCTGCGTTACACACAAGAGCACAGTGAATGTTCTGTCCACATGGTGAAGGTTCCATTCAGATTTTCCCACTGCTTTTATCTGGAACGTTCTTGAGATTATTGACTTATTTTGTCATTCCTAAAGGTCCAGTGTGTTATGTTATTAGTGCAGCAAACAGAAGACTCTTCCATGCATCCCTCCCTTTCCCGAGCATGTCAGGAAACTAGAATGACGTTTACATTCCAGAAAGGATATAAACACTCTTTCTCAGCTCTCGCCACACTTCCACTGTCTCTGCTGCTTTTCTCCTTCTTCTTTGTTGGTTTATGCATCAGATTTATGTGGGTGGAGCCATTCTCCCATGTTTGCATACTAAGCATTTGCTTAAAAATGTGAAAGGTACATTTATTTGGTTGCTATAGAGACCTATTAGACCTATTGCCTATTCCTAAATATCACACACTGGACTTCTTTCTAAGAGTAGTTACTCTGCTGCATGGAGAGAAAACACTGTCCTGACATTAACCAACAGTATGTCCATGAAGATTTTGATCAAAGCGCTGCCAGAATCTTACTTGAGGATGATGCAGTTGCAGATGGAGGCCAGCAAATAGTGGAGGTAGAACTTGTTTTTGTTGTTGCTCGGATCCCTGCGATGTTCTTTGCCAAATTCCACCAGAGCTTCCCGAAACCTAGAGATCAAGAAATAAGAAAGACATGAAAAGTTGACGAGGAGGCAGTTACCTAAATGTGGTCGCAAAGCTAACACAAACACACTCAACCTGTTTAATAGGTTCTCCATCTCGTACAGTCCCATTTGTATCGTCTGATCTCGTAGTGATTCTCCGATCATCCGGGCCACGCGGGCGTTCTCCTCCAGCATCTATCACAAAACCACATACATAACAGAGTATAACATGTCACACGACCATGGCTTTGTCACTTTTTAAAGATCAGTTTTTAGGAGCAATTATCATGGTGTCATTACAACTGTGTCTCCAGTGAGTGGACAGAGATTAAAATGTTAGATTACTGGATGATTCTCACTTTTCAGCCTAAACTCTTAAACTCTACCACTTTGACCGAGTATAGTCACTTTTTGGTCGACAGCAGTTGTGTTGTTGCATCTTGTGCTGCAGATTTCAAACCTGTGTGATGATGGTAGGCAGGCTGGTGTGGTAGAAGCCTTCATGGTCTGTATCCGGTTCCTGGTCTCTCTGCCAGTCTTGCAGCTCCACCTGTAGAGCTTTGTGCATCCACTCCGACACACTCTTCTGAAACAGTGACAACACGCAAACACACAGTCAGTGACAGCATCGTCAGAACTGTCTCAGCTTTGACGAGTGTCCAGTGCAAAATAAGTAGTCCTGTATATCTTCAGACCAGGACCTGGGACCCTGGTCGACTCACTCGAACACTCTGCACATATTTTCCCTGCAGCTGCTCCAGGCCTTCAGTGGAGATGAGAGGTCCCAGCTCTTCTTTCTCCAGCTCAGTCACTAGCTCTGGGTGACCCATCATGTCTAGGCTGCCAAAACAAGATAAAATATAAAATAAAAACAACATAAAATAATGATTATATGGCAGCTGATAAAAGCGTGTCCTCAATGGTGTCATGGTGGACCATAAATCTAATACATTTTATTTGAATCAGGATTGTGGCACTGAACTGGCTAAACTCATGTGAAGCCTTGGCCTTGTCTGATGTGTTGTGTTGCCGTGTCTTTGGTGGCATCCCCCAGGGATCCATTTCGGGACCACTCCCAGATTTTAATGGAAGAAAAACAGTCTTTTCTATTTTGTGCCACTGAATTATGTTTTCCTTTTGTCTAATGTGTGAAACACTGAATATTAATTTAAGATGATTCCACCACAGAGCATAGCTGCGCCATTGTTTCCATTTATTTTTGCATTTCAGTGTCTTGAGGTGCCAATTAAAGAAAAGAACAGTGGGAATACAAATTATAGCCTGTTCATTTGTTGAGATGCATTCAATCCCGTCACCACTTGCAGCAAAAAGCCCCAAAGTATTGAAACAGAATCTATGCAGACCTCACCTGTTGTAGATATGTAGCACCCAGTTGAGCACAGCAAAGATTTCCCCACTCTCCAGATCCCAGCTGCTAACCTAGGCCACAAATATGACTGTGAGGTCCTTTCAAATGATTACACATTAAAAAATATTACCACTAATAATTATTAATATAGTTTTATCAGATAATTTGAATGTTAATGAACAATATCAAATCTAATATTTCATTTTCTCACAACACTCACCTGTGCAAGGTGAGCACGTAAACATCGATGGCTGGCCCTCAGGTAGGCTCCTGTTAGCCGATAATGTGGTGGCACACAGTGCTCCAGTAGGTGGCGCACAGTGGCCAGGTCAGTCATTGTGGCGTGCTGGAGCGCAGAGAGATGTCCTGCCAGACCTGGACCACGTGTGTGCAGGTAAGAAACGCTACGAAACCTTGCGGAAACTGCCTCCTCTAGTACCTGAAAGGTAAGGTTGAGAGAGAGAGAGGATGGACTATGACACACAATCAGTAATTCAGAAGTAAACACGGTGTCAAAGGTGACTGTCCCCGACCTGGAAGAAGCATGCTCTCCAGCATCGAGGTCGTCCAGGGGGCAGAGGCCTGCTGTTGCCCCCGGTGCTGCCTCTCTCCTCCTGCAGAGCTTGGTCCAGAGCTTCCTCCCGCTCCACTATCCTCACTGCTGATACAAACGGTGTGGGATTCTGTCGGGCCAGAGCCAGAGCACTGCTCACCACTGCCCACAGCTCCTTACCTGCAGTTACAGGGTGGATGTTGGGGATGGTGCACCAAGAAGACTCCATCATTTTTAATAATGCTGCCGATATTCGCATCACTGCTCATATGGTCTGATATTTTTTCCTTTATTTCCTACAATTCTTTCAATGAATACTTCATGCCGCAAGAAATTTGCAAAATATCCAAACTAAAAGACAACTGTGTGTATTTGATAGAGATAAGACACAACAACAATGATATTGCAGTGTTGCAGAAATTGTTTGTTTGTTGGTTCACAGAATCAAACGTCAACTCACCACAATTTCAATTTTTTTCCACCATTAAAATGATAGCTAAGGTGCCATTTTAGTTATGATCCAACCATATGCAAATGACTAAACCAGTAACCGTGAAGTGTCCTCACCCAAGGCGTCCACAAGCTGCCCAACACCAGAGAAATATTTGGTCACCAGCTCTTTGTCTTCGCTGCCGAGTGCACTTCCTGTTGTCCCAGAAGCTCCATGAAGCTGCCAGAGAATGTCATCCTGCCATTGCTCCAGATCCATCAGCAGAGCGTGGGCCTCCAGGAGCCGCCGGGATTCCACCAGACGCTCCGTCTCCAACACCATGCCACGCACTGCAAAGGTCAAAGCAAGGGAGCAGGAAACTGTCAACAATGAACACAACTTCTTGCTGCCACTTGAGGCAGTTTAAGAGTGAACTTAAACATTTCCAGATCATAAGAGCCATGTACAACAAACATGATGGACCTCATCAAATGTTGAAAAAAGTCATTAGGAAACTGATTCTTTATGACTGAACCCTGTGCGAGTCTCACCAGAGTAAAGCCGAGGCAAGTTGCTGACAGCGGCGAGGAGCTGCCGGTGGTTGACTGACACTTCTCTTAGTCGCTCCAGTGACTTCACTCCCTCTGCGTTTTGATTGGATTCCAGTCCTGCTTTCCTCAAAGCATGTGACACCTCCTTCAGCTCTGATCTGGCCTCCTGGAGCTGCTCCAGACCCCAGCCTACGCCCTCCAGGTAGGACTGGACCATGGACTGGGAGGAAGAAATAGAGTAGTACTGATTTAAGGATTCTAGAGCATATTAGCCATCGTTTAAAAACACATTTGATGACCTTTGATGCATGTGTGTTTGCGTGTCCCTACTGTCTCGTCACCTTTAGCCTGGTGTGTATGGAAGTCGTCCTCTGACTCTCTCTCTTTTTGTAGTGGCTTAGTCGCTCCAAATGTTCAGGCCGACAGAAAACACCTGATGCCCACTTCAGGGCAGCACCGCGGGCTAAACGCTCGGCCCTCTCCACCTCTGGCCATACCTCTGCCACTGGCACTGTGTCTGTTAGGAAGAGCGAAGACACATGTGATAGACCTATGAAACCACAAACATGCTACAGTCATTTTGGGTAAATGCCCCAAAAGTGTAGAATGTTCTACACGATTACAGTCACCTTCTCTGACAGAATATCTTCTGTAAAGCAAGACCCTTGTTTAAAGTCCATATAAAATGCTTAAAAAATTATTATTATTATTTTTAAGTGATTATGCAGTAGTATATTCAATTTCTGCCAATAAACCCTACTAAATGTTATACAATATTTAGTTTAAAAAGTTGACGAAAACATATCGGCTACATTCTGGCTACAAACGCGTGTTCTGATGTTATCTAATATTCTTGTGAGGTGATTTGTTAGTCTCAGTGAACGTATGTACTAATGAAATCACATTCACACAGCATGAGGCCATAGTGTCTATGACTTTTGACCCCAAAAATCTAACCGGTTCATCTTTGACTCAGTAAACCATTGTACCAAATTTGAAGACCGTCATGGCAAATTCTTAATCTCATGAGAGATTCCTACGTATCCCTGAATATTTGCAGAAGAGAGAACACCACAGACCTCATTCTTGCAAGATAATTTCAATCACAAAGACATTCTCGAGCAGACTTCCTGATATGTCACATGTGATCGGACAAAGGGGCACATTCAGGTCTCTATATGTAACAATCACTATTATTATAGTTACAATATGTGTTTATATGTGTAATTAGGGCGAGAGCACACAAAGTGCGGCGGACCCTATTGAAACGGAATTATTTATTTGACTATATGACATCTCATTCGCATTTTGTGTGTTTTAGTGTGTTTTTCCCACTGAATCTCAACTCCTGTTTTGTTGCCTCGAAATTGGACTTTGTTTATTGGGGAACTTTAAGTGTATTAGTGTCTCTCTAAACAATGTACTACTTAAATGCATAGGAACTGATCTATGTGTGGCTAATAAATGCATTGCAGTGTCATGGAAACCTGATTCCTCTCTCACTATTGACATGTGGTCTTTGGAGATGAACTGTTGTATTCCCCTGGGGGAAAAAAATCTATTAGGTCTTGCGTTATGCCATGTTGTTAAGTTGACATGTGTATATGAAAATATATATATATAAATTGGAAAATAAAATAGTCTAAAACAAATATACTCATGGTCCACTGGCTGTACATTCTGTGCATGCACTGGGAGTGGAAACAAAACAGAAGTCTGCAATTTCTTCAGTAGTTACTTTCAAGCAATTGCCTTTGCAACTGGGGCACAACCTTCCCAGAGAATGAAGCAGGAACTTATCTAATTATCAGCCATATGAGGTTTAACTTAGTCAGCCAGCATCCTTAATAGTTCTGTTTTCCACAGCAGCTCTGCCTCGAAGAAATGTTTGTTTCAAGGTGAGAAGATTCTCGTTTCTCATTTCTGCACTGTCCTCAAATGCTCACGCAGCTCTCTCTCATGCTTTCACTGCTCAGTGGCTTGCTGAGTAACAGCAATATTGACGATCAGGACACAAGATATGCTGTACACTCTGAGTCAAACACATCGCTGTGTCCTCATGGAGAGGGATTCTTTTACAGCGGCATGCGCTGACGCTCTGCTGTCAGTCTGGGGCTGGATATTATTTGTCATCTCTTAGCCTGCAGTAGAGGCAGCTCAGCAGCCGTCAGTGTCACATGACCGTGCTTCCAGTTGAATTCTACGTCTTAATCGGACTTAACTGAATAATGACCTGGTTGGTGACTCAGCAGAGTAATGTGCAGTGTTGGGTCACCAGCACAGAGTAGATTACAATGACACACAGACAAGAAACAGGGATTCTGTCTGAAAATTAGGGTGAGGTGGGTCTGAAGACGACTCTGTTACACAAACAGGACAGTGTCTGTCTGTCTGTCTGTCTGTCTGTCTGTCTCAGAGGAAGGTTATGGGACTCTTGTCAGCAGTAGCTGTTTAAAACAGTGAACAACAGACGAGTGTCAGGATCAGGAGTGTGGGGAGAGTCATTTAAGCTGCCGCAGCACATTAAAAACAGCCACAGCTGCACTGAGGACGACACAGCAGTCCCTCACTGATCATCTGTGACACGGACATTCTGCTGTAACAGCGTGCAGCTTTAAAGGCAACACGACAGAGAAAATAGCAACTGCAACCTCTCCTTACTTTAATTATACTCAAATGGTTTGTTAGGAGGATGTCATCCTCATAAGATAGTGTATTTACTGTCAAACCGAGTAATGAGTAATCATAAATGTAGTTTCAAAAGCAGGCTGCAGAGTATCACCATGTTATACTACTGACAAATCCAAATTACCCCACCGGCATCAGAAAGAGCTATTCTATTCTATTCTATTCCAGACCTTGACAGAACATTTTCTAGCTGATGTGTAGTATCCAAATAATTGTTGTCTTGAAAGGAGAATTACACCATTATTACATTTTAATTTCAAATCAACAGTCATGGGACAGTCAAAAATCTGTATATATATATATATATATATATATATCGAGCTCTCAGTGCTGATGTCTCACCCTGTTATTGTCAGTTATTGTCAAGCCATCAGCCACCGAGGTATGAACCACATATTTTAGCATCACTTTTGGGAGCTGCTATTTTGTCCACATTTATAATGCATAGTTTTTGGCGCTTGAACCATTCCATGCACTAAAAGTCAGGATCTACAGTATCTCATCATCTTTTGTTGTGCTCTCCAGAGTAAAACAAATGCAAGTGCAGGATTCCCCCTTTGAAATATTTCCCTTGAAAAAAAATAGAATAAAAACTGCTTGTTTCCTTCACCCTTTTTAGGATTCGGGAAGTCATTAAAATGTCGACCTTCTGCAAATACATTCTTGGCTTTGGAAACAGCAGCTGAGGTAGTCTCACCCTCCCAAACTCCATTTGGAACGTGTTGTCATGCTTGCCATCATTTCATATGACAACAGTAATCATTCAGTGAGTAAAATGTTTTTGTTTCTAAGTAAGCAAATCCTCCACAGTGAGAGTCTGACGTCCTCGCTCTTGTGTCACGTGTTTTACGTTGACCTTTCTGCACAAATTGTGTTAACCATGTCTGCGCCATCTGTAATATGTGTCGTAAAACTGCAAAACACAAATAACTGGACCAAGAGATTCTGCTCATAAAGACGACAATAACCACTTAAAGGACCTGGCGGTGACATTGTTTTCTCAGCTGTTTAAAACTGCATTTGAACCACCAGGGGACACTAAAAGTTTCTCTTCAAACAGAGTGATGGACACACACACACACACACACACACACACACACACACAGTAGAGCTCTTTGTTATGTCAGAGTTAACAGATTCTTCAGCCTGTTCAGTGTGTGGATATAAACAGGAAGGAACCTCCGTCACACTGAGGGTAGATTACAATCGCTGCTTTTCAACATGTAATCCAAAGCACAACAGCCAGTTACTCTGACCCTGACCACTCAATATATGGACATTGAAGAGTTCATTCATTTCTCTCACAGAGAAGCAACACACAGTCATGCACAGCTCTGTTATGGATTTAGACGAGGAAGTGGGTGTTGGCCTTCACCAGTGGCCATCAAGTGTGTGAGAGTGTTTCCCATTACCTCCTGGTTTGTCACCACCATTCTTCTGCTCTCCTGCTGACATTGAAGTTCACTTCTCAGCTGCCCATCCACCGGACGAGTCTCCTTTCCCACTGTGGGCGCCCGGGGTGCGACACTGTCAGAGGAGGGTGAAGGAGGACAGATGAGATGGAGGAGAGGAGAAGAAAGGGTGGAGGAGAGAGGGCACAAATCCATTCTACTGACGGCTTTCCCTCTTTTCCCCTCACACACACACACTCTCTCTCACCCAGACACATCCTCTGCTGAGAGGCCAGCAGGAAAGGGAGGGAGCTGGGGAGGAGGAGGGGGGTAGAGAGAGGGTGGTTAGTGGAGGAGAGAGAAGAGGAAGAGGATAATGCCTGAGGGAGGGGAGGTGGGAAAGGGGAAGGGAGAAAGAAGCAGAGACAGGGAGGGGACCGGTAGACATGCTGCATTCAGGCACATATGACGAAGATGGTAAATAAGACGACATTAACCTCAGTGTCCTGATTCCTGTCCTGATATCCTGAGAGCAATCCCAACTAATTATCAACTCACTGACATCACATCTGTCATGTTGCATCAATGTGGCATTTGTGCCTCCTTTAACCTTTACCTTTTAGCCAACACTGTTTTCAAAGGACAAAAATCATGGCATGGAGGAAGTCTTTACTGCTCTGAGCTTGCAGGTCAACTGTTCTGTTTCCATGACAACTGAGCAAACCACTCATAAAGGGCATGCGTTGAAGAATTTGACATTATTCATTCAAAGCAGTTTTCTCGGGTATAGGGACTATTTTAGTCAGTATTTTGTCTTTTGACATTTTGGAAAACTGTAAAATGGAGAGATTGCATATCATTTTTGCATGATATGTGATTAAAGCTAACTGCTGTTTAATCAGCAGACTTACAGTTTGCTTATGATCGTGTTGAACATCATTTGTGCAATAATTCATATTAAAGTAAGTTTAAATAAGTTGTCTAAAGAGAACAATTACAATATAGTGGACTAACGAATACAGAGGGTGACAGAAAGGGAGAGTAAGTGGCAATGGTGATCTTTTGTGAGTCTGAAAATCTCCTCGAGATGATGTATAATGCATAGGTTAAATGGGATTGGACAGCCAAGCACTAATGGAGCCATTACTCTTTCATTTTCAGGCACTTTACAGGTGCCTCAGATGATTTAAACCAAACAGGAGTCATGACTCTTCATAACTCCATTAGCCAAATCATTAGGCGTTCACTTCCTTGAACATCAGGCAGATAAACTCTTTTTTTTCTGAAAAACAATCAAACATACTGTGTCAATAAAAGCCTGATCCTCTGCAACTGTCTAACCAGATGAATCCTCTGACTCCAACACCATGTTTATGCCTCTAAGCTTTACAGAGCTTTTCATTCAAAAAAAATTCAAGGCTCAGATTTGTGAAAGAGACTCGTTTTACTTTTGAAAACCCACTTGAATACAGATTTCTATTATGGCCACCTGGGGGCAGTGGAAACAAGCTGTTACATCCAGTATACACTTTTGTAAAGCTGACCCCTAAAAGGTCAAAGGACAATATTTCATAATGCAAAACATTTTAGATAATAGGAAGGGTGGGACAACACTTGTTTGTGACGGGACAGAACCCAGAAACTTGGCATCGGTTCCATGTAATTTCCTGTTTCTGTTTTCTACCTTGAATTTTAAACACAAGTTTGAAAGCATGGAAGAGGAGTTTAAAACCTTAAGGGAATAATTTGGTCAAGGGCATTCATGTTGTGATACTGAGTCATTTTTCCAGTGTTCTTTATTTATCATAAAAAATAAAAACCCAACTGATATTTACTGTCTACAGCGAGCTGATCCATCCATATAAGGTCACTCCACCTCCCACAAGTTAAAATACAGTCAGATTATTAGTGGTTTATAGTTAAGTTCTGTAAATAGTTAAGTTTCTTTTCATAACCTGGATCAGGTTATGAAAAGAAACTTAACTCATAACTTAATATCTGTTGTCAGGCAGCAGAAATGAAGTTGAAGATTTTAGAGATGTGTCTCATGAGTAACTAAAAGCACTTTCTGATTGGCTGATAGACAATGTTGACCTGCAAACTTCTCCTTCACTCCCACCACAAAAATGAAACGCAAGGTATAACAAAGTCCCATGACCAAGAACTTGGTCATATTTGCAAAATGTTTACATTATGATGAGTTTTACAAACACTCTCATTAGCTCAGGTATCATGTGTATCTAATACAGTGGCAGGTGTGGTCCTATCCTGCTGGAGCCCATGTGTTTCTAAGTTTGATGCGTCGTGTTCAGGAATGGTCCTCTGCATACCTTGGTTGTAACTCTTTTTCAGACCATTCTCTCTGAAACCTACAGATGGTTGTTGCATTAAAATCCCAGGAGCTGGTCTTCAGCAGGTCATCTTGACCATGTCTACACGGTGAGTTGCTGCCATGAGATTGATTGGCTGATGAGATATTTGCCTGAACGAGCCGTTGAACCTGTGTACGTAGTACAGTGGCCAGCGAGTGCAGACACATCTGTATGTATATCACCATTAACCCCATGGCCTTAAATTTCCGACAAACCAGTCAAGGCTGTGTTCCGTGTCACCACCCAGTCTCTAAGGGCAGTAACAGTCAGTGCAGTGCAAGTCCTTAAAGCAGAATGAATTGCCCCCCCCCCTGTTGTCATCACCTTAAGCTCCATAACATCCAGCGGCGCCTCCACCCAGCATGGCTCTGGGAAGAACAGGATGTCTAATTCTGGACCACTTCCTGTATGACATTCCTGACCTGAGCTGCCTTCCTGCCAGACTCTCTCCTGCTCCGTACGTAAAGACGATCCATGTCTCAACCTAGAATGTACAAAGGGATGAGGAAATACTTAATAAGTGAGGGACGAACGCATGATGTACCAAGTGAATTGACGCATCAGCTACTTACATCAGCACGTGCACACAACGCCACTGGTGGGATTCATCAAGTGAAACTTTTTTGTAGCCATTTTATACCATTTATTTTATTGGTGCAGAGAAGGAGAGTCAACATGTAGAATATTTCAACAGTGACAGACCGATAGGTGGAAATACATGGAAAAGGAAAGGACGTCAGACAAAACAGACGACATTCATTAGTGCAGCATCACTGCAGTGCCTTCTCTGACTTCTCATCTATAACATGGTTTATATATGTGGCTTCACATGTGCAGAAACACAAGTTAGATCTGGAAATCGAGAAAACTTCAGGACACCGGGAAGGAAAAAACACCCTCAACACACCAGTGACACTTTGTGTCAACAATAAGAGCAGACAGATTGTGACGGGTTGTTTCAAAAACCCAAATTAACTTCTACATAGAATGGCTCAACTGTGTCAGTGAACAGATACTGTAAATCTAAATGACTACACAGCTCCCACTCCTGTACTAATATTCCTTCATTTCTTGCATTTGCAAGTACATTAGAGTTAATTGTATTATCCTTCATCGATAATTATTAGTGTTTCTATATAACTTTGTTTATGCTTCCAGTTTAAGTGATACAAAATAGAATCTGAATACAAGCTAGTGTTAATTATTCCAAAAATATATAAGCCATCCCCCTTTACCTCCTGAAAGTGACTACACGTCAGTGCCAACGATGGCTAAAGCAGCTCATTGCCATTGGAAAAAAAAAGTACCAAAATAAAAACAGATTCTGACAAAATGAAAAAAAAAAAAATCAAATGGCAACTGTAATTTGAAAAATAAAAGTGTAAACCAACAGTAATGATTGGATTCAGATTAAAAGAAATAAACAAAAACTCAAATCTACCAACAATAACTCAACATTAGAGGCATAATATTCTGCCTGGTTATACATTCATAAAGTTGGCCGTTTCATTTCAACAGTGATACGGAGCCTGTGAAGAAGCTCGTCATCATTTACCAGACACTTAAAAGCTGATTCCAGACACTAAATCTGAGTGCTGGTTTAATGATTATTTAGAGTATGCTTTCTCTCAGGTTGCCACTGCTCGTGTTTGACTGTTGACTTTCAGTTTTGGTCATTGATGTTCGGTTCCACGTGTGAAAGTCCAAAAGAGCTTGGTTGAGTTTCTCCATCCAGTCCAGTCTCTCCTCTTTAGTGTCAGCAGAAAACCAACACCTGAGCAAGAAAAATAAACAACAAATCAATTTGTGTCGCCTGATCAGGAAGAACACTGCAGAGCTGCTCTCAGCCACAACCCAACTATGACATCATGTCAACTGCCGTAAGTACAACACCCACAGTGACATCACTCAGTGCTGTGCATTTATACATGGGAAGTATGTAAATCATGATCAGTTAACACGCAAAAAAAGCCAAATTCCATAACCAGAAATATACACTTCTTTAACTCCCAAATATCTATTTTTATTGTTTCTTACTTGGCCTTGGCTTCCTGGCTGTCCTGCTGCTGGTGTGGGATGTTGCTCACCAGCTCGAAGGTAAAAGGTCGAGCACAAGAGTCCCTCTTGACCGGCCTGACACACTGACTGGGAGAGCTGGACAGGTAGAAGCAGCCCTCTGCTTCCTAACAGATAAAAAAAAAAGAAAAACAGAGTTCAGAATCGAACCTGATGACTTCATCTGCACATTTCACCTGTCTGTCTGTTAACTCATACCTTGGTTTCTTTGTCGTTGGGGTGGTTCCAGTAATACATGCTGCATCCCTCCAGGACAAAATATCTGCGATGCCACACCCCATATCCACTGATCAGCTCAAACATCGTCTGGGAACAAGACCAGGAAAAACAGAGGCGTGTGAGTCTACTGCTAAATGCAAGAAAAACACTAAAGTGTAAAGTGTTGTATTCCCACTGGAGTCGAGTGTTAATCTCACACCATTTGCTATAAATGTCCACTGTTTAACGACAAGGAGGGTTTATCGGCAGAAACCGAATATACTACGCAGAAGTATGTTTGTACGCACTACTCATGTCTGTATTCATCTTTACATCATAGTTGTGTCATCTTTCATATTTAGACTCATATCTGCACATATTCATATTTGTGTCTGCACTACTCGCAGTTGTATACATATTTTTACCTTATTGTATTGTTTTTTTTCTAACGTATGTTGATGTGCTGCTGTACCTGAATTTCCCTGAGGGAAGCTCCAATAGGGATCAATAAAGTTAGTTTCCATCCTTCTATCTATCTATCTATCTGTAAGTGTAAAAGTTTGACTTTCACTTTATAAGTACTATAAGGAAAGAGCCTCACATTCCTGAGGCCGCCATCTTGCTACAGCAACGGATAAACCAGCCAAACCATGCATCTTGCATCTTTAAGCAAAAGGTTACTAGACAAGAGAAGATGAACATCTTTTCTGGTACACTCTGTAGTTTCCCCAATACACTCAAGAGTGAAAGTGTAATAATGAGCCTAATCGTAAGCAACACTGTGTAGGAAAGAACCTGCAGTGTTTTGGATAAAAATGACCACTGTTCCTTTGTGTCTTAAATCGTCACAGTGGCTAACCGAAAAGCATTGTGAGAACAAGGCATTATGGGCACAAAAACATTAGTCTTTGTGTTTTTATCACCGTTAGATTGTGCAATGACTTTTAACATTATAGTGATATGTTTAAGAGAAAAAGAGTTGTCCATTCCAGCTTTAAATTATGTGTAATTCTGAGTTAACATATTCATTTTATATAGCTACAGCTGAATAAGAAAAAAAAAACATCACTGACCAAGAAGCCTTGGTGCTGCACATTAGAATGACTCTGGCTGTCCAGTCGTAGGTAGATGTTGCCCTCTAGAGGAGAGAGAAAAGGCACCTACAGGCCAGAGGAGAAGAGAGGGAACACACCGTCAAGATGGTTTGAATGTTGAAGACGCAGAAACACATGACAATATTTTGAGGCAATTCATTTCAACATCATCTGCCTTCACTTTGTCAAGAAACACAAAGATAAAACATGCTGCTTTTGCAGTCCAAATACCGACAAAACTGATCTTATTTTAAAATCAAATGGAAAACAGAGGAAATTCAAATGCAATGAAGACTGAGTGAGAATGTGAGAGGTGAAGGGGTGAAAGGGTTTGTTGAAAAAAAAAAAAAAAAAAGCGTGACACCTTTTCCTGAAACTCATCTCCCAGCAGCCTCCTGATTTTGCCCTCGAGTTTCATCTGAGTGGAGGAAGCAGGACAGACGGAGGGAAGGGAGAGAGACAGATACATTACATCACCAGTGAGCCCACCATGTGAATTAACTTCTAAACAGAGAGACTGTTGTGCTGTGATAGCTGTGCTCAGTTTAATCAGTGTTGATGATCAGAAACAGAACATATTCATCAGCAAAGGCAGGTGACAGTGAATGTGTGATATGAGCCGTACCTTCCTATTATTAACATGTTTTAAATGAGATCTCAACAATGAATCACTCATACTTAGTTACCTTATCCAGAGGGAACTTGCTGTGTCCCAGTGAGGTCAGGGTGAGCTTATGGGAGCCTACAAGACAAAAGTTACTGGAGCGCCGGGGGTTGAGCGCAGGCAGTGCAGCAGCTGAAGAATAAAAAAGCACAGAATGAAACCTCAAAACAAACACAAAGAGCTCATGGTAAGCTTTGTTATACCAGGCTTTAAAAATTAACAGGTTAATAATTGGTTACGTCCCCAGTTGAGTTACTTTTTTGGTAAAAGGGAAAAATTGCATCTAAATTTTGACTGAAATAAACTGGACTTACCTGCCAAAGTATGACTGGATCTCTGTGGGAAAACAAAAAAGATTCAGGTCATTCTTCTTTCAAGAAAGAAAAACCCACATACAACTATATTTGGACTTTAAATAACAATGTGTACTCACTGTGATAGTGTTCAGTAGTTTTCTTGGTGTAACCTTAATAGGTAAACAATCCATAAGTTAGATAGACATCAATAGGTATGTTTTTATTCATGAGAAATTCCCTCACTTACCCGTGACTTGGTAGTTGCACGGTCCATGCTGCAGTGACCACCTGAAGTATGGGACTAGAGGGCACAAAAATAGGCATGTTTTTAACAAGTAATCCACCATATTATCACAGTTACAATATTTGTCACAATATTTGATAGAAAATCAAAATAAAAGTGTTTGTTTTGATATTGAATAAGGAAAATAGTTTAGAAGAATGTATTTATGATGCAAAATGCCTCTGTACATATAAAAAAACCTGACAAAATTAACTTACTATTAAGTGAAATGGAGGCCACAAGTTTGAGACCTCCGAGTTATGTTGATTTAACAACTTTTTACATTTGGGAGTTTGGGGAAAAATAAATTGGGACTCGGTGTGGTGGCTGCCACTTTTATAGTTGGTTGGTTGGATGATGTCCATTACTACTTCTTTCCTAAACTAAAATAAATGATAAATTCAAAGATCTCTGGGGTCTTTCACTGCCTCTCCTTGTCAAACACACAGTGACAACAACAGTAAGCAGTACTTTCCTCTCATCCTCTACTGAGGAATATACAGGAAAAACAGGAATCTTCTAAATATAAATTAATGACCATGAATGAAAACTATTTTATAGAGGCAGTCAATCTCATAAATTACTGCAGATCAGAGTGTTGGTCTCACCAGACTGTAGACTTCCACATCAATCTCGAAGGTTGAGCGGATGTCCTTCCTGAAAAGAACAAAACCAGACAAGATTTAATCTACAACACAGTTTTAATACAGACTGATTAGAATGGATCGATTAGATCCAGAAGCACATCATATTTCAGAATCTCTACAGGAAACTTGTGCAAAAGAATATACATTTTAAAAATATATTTCCATTAAGAAAGCGACATTATTATTCCAGGAGAATCCATCAGATAAACAAACAAACTTGCAGATAAAGCGCAGCTTACAGAGTGACAGAGGTTGGGAAGGAGATGGTGTCTCCATTCTGAGCGTCAGCAGCTGTGGCAAGTGGAGTGGCAATGATGTTGCAGGGTCCGTAACGGATCAGGATGAAAAAGTAGTGACTTGGCCGACCTAAACAGTAAATAAACAGTTATTTTTAACAGGAGGTCTTAAAAACGTGCAGTAAATGCAAATAGATATTTTTGTTGGGAAATGTTTCATTTTTGACTTTCATCCGCTGGTCTGTTTTGAGACCGTAGCTTTCGGTCCTGAGCATCTGACACATTTTGTAACTCTCTTTATTTTTTTTTAGCAGGGAGGAGCTACTTATACTGGATTAGCGAGATTTACGAGTTGAGTGAACCGTTCATGTTTTAACGTTAGGACTGTATATAATTAACCAAGAGGCACCTAAAGTGTTGTGGTGTTATTATAAATTTGAAAACAAAAAAACAACTGTGAAATGGTCTCCTTGCCATCATACCTGTCCGGCTGTGGGAGGAGCAGACAAATTCAACCTTCAGTGGCAGCTGGATGTTTGTGATGCCGACGGTCCCTCTACAAGGTTGCTGAGAAATATGCTCCCCGTCCTCCTTTTCCGAGTCTCCAGTCTCAGAGTTCCTCTCTGCCCTCAGTCTGGACACCTCTGCCTGCAGAGCAGAGCGTTTCTCACCTGATGCGAACAGATCAATCAAAGGAAGAAAGGGGTAAAAATTACCTCATCATTTTTAGTTGCAGAGCCTTAATAAACAGATACATAAACAAGTATTTTATTATTATTACACCTGCTGCTAATCTAATGATTAAACAGATATAATAAATGAATATAAAATACATTTGCTGATAAGGCATCTATTTTTAAAAAAAATTTAAAACACAGTAATAAATCAATACTGAATAATATAAATAGTCTGTATATGCCTGCTATAGACTGTGTATACACACACACGTCTACACACACACACACATCTATATACACACACACGCACGCGCGCGCGTGTGTAATACATACATAACATAGATTAGACCAGATAAACATAAAGCCTTGCAGTCTACATACAGGACACCAGCAGTAGTTTTTCTGCTTCAGCCTCCTCCAGTGAGCCTCGTCCATGTTCTGCATCAGTACAGCAGCTCAGAGCCTGCAGTGTCTGGTTGATCACATTCTGCAGTTTCCCTGCTTCTTCATTGAGAGCCTACAGAGACACGGATCAATAACTGGTGTCACAGCTAAATAAATGTGTTTAAGATTTAACGCAGCACTTAAATAATGATATTCTGACAGCCATCGTGAATGTAGAGTGTTTGGTCATTCATTTTGGCTTCTCTGCCTCAGCAAAACTAGGGAGAAACTTTTCGAGTAACTCATAACACTTCATCTAATCAGGAGACAGAACTCCACAAAGAGGCAGTCCTTACTACGTGTGAAGATTAGGCATAGTAACAGATCCAGTGTGAGAATAATTGGATCAATATTCAAACACTGTGCTACACACCGTGATCCTCTCCTTGGTGTTGACAGAACTTTGAGGCTGTGACTTCTCTGGAGCTCGTCTCTGAGGCCCCGGTGTAACGCTCAGAATGGTGGGCAGTTTACTCTGCCTTTGTGTGCGGTAGGCATCAATACTGTCAGGCACAGAAACATCCCACGTCAGATACATACTTTCAGCAATTTAAAAGTTATTCCAGGCCTGAGGTTTTATATATTTTGCCAACTATGTGGAAATAAAAACTATACATTGTCATAAGATTCATAGAATTGGTCTCTTTAGTTATACGTAAAACTTAATTTCATCAGGTCACCAGTGTGATGATTTCAATGGTGTAATATAAAGACATATGAATGTTGCTTGACAAAAGACTACTGATTCGAGTATGAGAATTCAATCTGGGATTATTATAAACAGGGTTTTTAGAAATGGCTGTGCTGCTGCGGTGCGCTATACCTGTACAGAGGGGCAGATTCAGCAGGAGGGGTGGAGGTCTCCCCAGGACTCAGAAGCAGAGATGGGGGATTCGATTCCTGACTGGCTGCTAACCGCTGTTGGTGAAATATGTAGCATTAATACTTCAAATATTTTCCCAGTTGCTGTATCTAATGGCCTCCCCGGCTTTACTTGAATTAGAAAGCACTTCATATGAAACATATCCCCAGTTTGACTTAAGTTATTTTACCAGAGGGGTGACCACAGCCTCCACAGACTTGCTGAGAGGGGAGAGGATGCCACTGGGAGGGAAAGTGAGCAGGTCATCTCCATTGCTCTCAAGCTTCTTGATCTCATCACACTCCTCTTTGGCCTCTCCCTCTTCTTCACTTTTCTCCTTCTCGGACTCCGTGTCCATTTTATCTTTGTCCCCGGAGCAAACCCCAATGCCACTATCACCATCCTCATCACCGCCCCTCTCCATCCTTTCAGCATATTCCAGCACCTCCTCAAACATCCGATCAATTATTTCAGCAGTGTTGGTCTCGTCATGAGAGCTCAGCTCAGCATCTAAAAACAAAACATTTTTAAAAAGTATTAAAATTACTTTCAGAGGCAAATTGATGAGATTTGTAATAACAGGAAGGCAGGGGAAAATAAGTCATTTAAAATGTAAAACATCCACATCTCAGTTGTGGTGTTGCTTTTAATTCCTTCAATTGCAACTGTGAATGTACAGGTATTTTTCCACATTAAGGCTAATAGTTTTGCAAAAACACATCCATACAAATATCACCAGTTTGTTTGTGCCTTTGTGTCTTAACATAGAAGCAATTTATCAAGGATGATGGATTTCTGGCCAACCAACAACTTCACCTCTGTGTTCCACCTTGCCTCAGGCAGCCCAGTGCTCACTACAGTGCATTTTCTTACTGGCCTTACCTGAGAAGCTTGTCTCTGCCATGTGCTCTACAGAGTTGCTTGTCTGAGACAGTGCTGAGACATCAATAAACTCAGGCTCCAGGATAAAAGTAACTTTCTTTCTGCTCTCTCCTCCTTCCTCTGCCTTGTGAGTTTCATCTGACTGCCCATGCAAACAACCCTTTCTTTCATCTGCTGATTCTTGCTCCATTTTTTCTGTCAAAACACAATCTGAAACCTTGGCCTCCGTCAAACCCAAAGCTGTATCATTTGCATTAATGTCTAATGGCTGCTCTGCCTTTGGCTGTGCTACAGCTTCAGTGTTTCTCTGACGGCCTATTCCTACTGCCTGGATTTCTGACTCCGCCACAACAGGACAGGACACTATTTGTTTCACTTTGCCATTTGACTCAATAGGTTTCACTTCATCATCAACTGTCTGGATGTCTTCTGACTGTTGACATACATCTTCCTTGTAGATAAACCCCTTTGCATCTTTTTGATCTTGCAGTATTGTAAAAATATCAGGATCTCCACTAGTTGCTTCCTCCTTATGTGGTTCAAAGGACTCCATGTTCACTTGATCTCTGTTTAATGTAGACTGAGTTTCTTCTGCTTTTGGTTTCTCATCTTCCTGCAATCCAGAGGAACTGGTGATCTCAGAGGAGACTTCACCTAAACATTTACTATCATTACTGGCAACATTGACTGCTTTTTCCTCTGCCTTTAGAGATGATTTCATCACACCTTTTTCCTCTTGAGCACACAACTCCTCCTGCATCTCATCAGACAAGAGAGACTCTTCCTCTTTACACACCTTGTCCTGAGGATATCTCCACAACTTAAACTCCTCATCTGTTGAGGGTTCAATCTCCTCCTCATTGAAGATTGAATCATCATCCATCGGTTCATCTTCTTCAAGCAAAAAACTCTCTGGGCTGCTCTGCTCAGGGACAGTGGAAAACCCACCCATTTCTGTCTTGTTTGACTCATCAGCAGGAGTCAATTGTAGCAGTCTCTCTTCATTGTTTGACACTTTCTGACCTTCACTGAAAGACAACTTCGCAACAGTCTGTGGTTCTTGGGACCCTAGCTGCTCTTCCTCAATTCCAATCAATGCCTTGTGGTCTCTCTCTTTCTTGAGGTCTTCACCCTGATGAGCATTTTGCTCTTTCCATTCTGTTTGCAGCTGCCCTGCTACAGGTGCTGCTGGGGTTTCAGAGTCACAATGTGCCATTTTACCTGTTGAAAGATTAATCTTACATTTTAACACTTTTAACACTATGTGAAGTGCATTCACGTAATACCCTTTAAATCTGCAGGATAAGATGCTCAGTCAATGATGGTTCAGTCAATACACTGCAATAACAAGTATATTATATGGTCCAAATGCTGAGCTAAGCTTGTGCGCAATCACAGTGTAGTAGTAGTCACATTACAAGTGTACAATTCTCTAAGGCACCATTCATATATTGAATGTTACAGATAAACTGTTAGGTATAATTAAGACTGTTTATATGCTACTTTGGCTTACATGCAAATATCACTCAGATATCACACTATGAAATGGCCTACAAAAGTGCAGCTTTGTGGTTATTTAGTCTGTAGGAGGAAAAAGGGTTATACATTCCATTAAAAATACTATTCTGGGGGAAAAGATAATTTCAGACATCTCACCTGTTGTATTAATAGGTAGATTATCTGCACCTGATGAAGAAGCTTCGGTGAAGCTGCCGTCTTTCATCTCCTTGTCCTCATCCTGACAAAATTAGAATAAGAGGAAGAGGTACAAGCACAGCACGGTTTTATGTAGGTTGTTATAATTAAATAAGTACAATTCAAACAAGAGAGGAACATATAAAGCTCCAAATATGCCACTGAACACAAATCTACCATCTAACACACAAAGACATGCACTGTAGTTAATTAACTGAGAAAGGACAAGGGGGAATAGTGCTAAAAATAAAAAGAAAGTATTACCTGATACAGTACACAGACTACACAGGTACACCAGACTATAAGTATTTTGACTACACCAAATAAAAAAGCTGACAAAAAGTCACCAGTGACACCATAGACTTAGAATGTGTATTGACTCCATTTAAGTGAGAGGTGAACAGGTTTGTCTGAGGACATGGAAAGTCTCTTATCTTGTGATACACCATATTCCCAGTCAAAATGATTTCCTGTCAAGTCAAGACCACCTTGTGTGTTGGCTCAGAGTATTGCCTGTGTGTGCACAAAGTAACCACCAGTGTGTTGTTGTTTTTTAAATCCCTGACTCACATCCCAGGGCTGCATAGGAGGCCAATGAACTCTCATTCTAGATCTAGGGACCCAGGAGGGAGATGAAGGGCCAGGAGAGGTCCTTCCCTGCTAATGTTTACACAAACAAGTGTGTAAAAAAACTCAAAGTGTAAAAGAGAACAATATCTAAAAAAAAAAAAAAAAGTTTAGCAACAGGTTAATTAGGCCAGTTAGGTACCAATTAGGTTTCAATCATACAGTATGTAAAGTAAGGTTATTTTGGACATAAACAGTGAGCAATGAGGAATGAACTAATCTACTAATTTTACTAAAATTGTGATAAAATAAAGAAGCAAGCAAACAAACTTTTATATACATATTTACACAGAGACCCAGAGCCTTCAGCTATACCAGCCAGGCAAAGTATCACAATCCCAAACCCACCTGAGTCAACGAGGGATCAGAGCTGCTTCTCTTTAGCCAGGCATTCTCACAGATTGGTTGGAAGGTTAGCTGGTGCAACTCCTGCTCCCGTTCCTGAGGATGTCAATGTCAGATATAACCTCTCACGATTAATAATCAAATTACTTTGTTAACTGAACATGAACTGCACAAATGGAAAATCATTACATTTATTCAAAGGGCACAACAGCTGCTGTACGGTGTAGTTAAGAAAGACTGAACGATTTAATGATCACCATTAAAAGAATACTTTAAATAAAGATAGATATGTGTATTCTGTATCTAAATGATTTCAGACAAAGGGCCATTCAACTCACCTGGCGTATACGAGAAGCCTGCTTGGAGCTGGGTGTTGTATCGCCATGGAGTTTGTGGTGAATGTCAGATACTAAGTTGGAGCGGGTTCGAGGGCAGACTTTAGCTGGGCTTGGTGAGGGACCAGCCTGGAAGACTTTAAACCGCTCCACTCGCTGACTGAACTCTCCCTCACCTGGAGAGACAACAATATATACAGTTTACATACAATACATATTTGTAATAAAACACAATAAACATTTGTTAAAAGGCGACAATGATATTAAAATTGAGTGCTGTATCGCTTTAATAGGGGGGTATTGTGGTATTGTAATAAAAGAGTCACTTGCACCAGTACACTAAAATATTTCACATTTGCATGCTTCAGTTTTCACTTGCTTATGCAAGCAGATACTTCAGCTTTCTTTCTTATGCATGTGTTTACATGCATTTTTACCTAAGAGTTGCACTTTGAAGCCCTTCTCGGGGACGCCGGCTTTGGAGCTGTCAGTCCCAGGGTCAGACAGGCACCTCTGGGACTGTGGAGTTCCTACAAAAAAATTAAATACATAATTTCAAAAAACGTCATTCTCAAACCCATTAACACCTGGTATTGACATCGATCCTGACAGACTTGATCACAAGTGAACAGTGTTAAGTGCAACTGTTCACACCAATGGCTGGTACACATTTCGACTCCACCCCTGGCTGATTGTACTCAATTCCGTTGTAAGTCGCTTTGGATAAAAGCGTCTGCTAAATGACATGTAATGTAATGTAATGTAAGAATATTCTGATGAATTGCAATCTATTGCAACAGCTCTGCAATAAATTCTACCTGCAGGGTGGCCAGTATTTTCTTATTTTGTGAAATGCTCTAATTTATTTAGTAAACCTAACTGTCAAAATTAAAATACGGGATTACCCTCTCTTCTTTGTGTGAACTGCTGGACTCGGGAGATGACTGAAGGAACCATTGGTGTATCTGGCTTTATCCCAAGCTCAGCTAAGCGCCCAGAGTTGGATGGTTTGGGGCTTTGGTTCTCCCGACCTGCTGCCTCCAGACGCCGCCGCTTCTGGCCATCTTTCATCCCTGGGATACATATTACATTAGATATGAATAAAAAAATTTATAAAAAAGGAAAGACATATGCAAGTCACAGATACAAACAACTGCAAGCACAGTTTGAAATATTTGTGGACAGTCTGCATTTACAAAGATGTGAACCTCATCATTATGTTTCATGTTGTTTGAAGGATGGAGTTTGATGTAATTATCGTGGTATACGGGAACATTTCTGGTGGTGATCTGGACATGGGTACTTATTCAGGATTTTTAAAATAAATTACTAATACATGTGCAAACTTACCTGGTGACGAGAGGACATTGTCTTCAGAATCTGACAGAGGTGCTCTCTGTCGCTTCAAGCTGGCGTTGCCACTGTTTTCCTCCCCAGCTTCCATACTGAGCTGCAAACACAGTGATGTTACTGACCTGGAATGTGTTCCATATTTGTTACTGAACAGGGAGGGACTGAAGTACAGCAGCAGCAATAAAACTGACAGCTTAATCTACAATGACACCTGCTTACAAATACTAGGACTAAAGAGGTACAATTAGGTGGCAGGAATGTATTCATATTTAATTTATATAATCGTCATACATAAATTTGATACAGGTTTAAATTCTTGACTATGGAAAGAAAAATATTTGACTAAAATGACCCAGGCTACCTCACACAACTACGCCATCAGGGTTGACGCATATCTCACATTAACTGAAACACAACAACGCCCATAAGATTCAGATAGGGTCATTTTAAAATCAAACTCATCCATTGTTGCTGGCTGCGCGCTTAAGTGCGACCTTGCTGACGTTTGTAAGTATTAACAATCGTTAAAACGAGCTACATTAGCTATTATGTTAGCAACACTGCCCGTCTCGTCAAGCTATCTTCTCCAGAATGTTGGCCTACTTAAAAGAAAGGCGAGCTCATTTCAACAGAAACTAACCGTCTCGAGAGCCTTGTGCCAAATTAAGCCGCGTGTCTTACCTGAGAATAGACTGACGGTAACTGACGGAAAGCGAGAAACAGCTTTCTAGTTAGTTATTCTGAGCTTTCAGTCTCCTCCTCCTCTAACTTTGAATTTCAGCGGGTTCGGAATTGCTGACGTTCTTCTTCTTCTTTGCTTTCCTGTTTTACGGCGGATGGCATCCAGCTTTCGGTGCATTACCGCCACCTGCTGCTCCGGAGGACAGAGGACTTGCAGTAAATATCAGTACATAAACGGTGGGCGGACTGACAACGTCCTATCCGGACCCGGATCTATAACTGATGACTTAGTGATCATTTCTGCGTTTGTATTTTAACTTGCCCAGTCTGTGTGTCAAGAAGAGTCAAGAGTGCTACATGAGCTTCCTCTGGTAAGCTTAAGTATCAAAAGTAATTTTCTGATATAAAATGTACTTCGAAGTAAAAGTAGTCAGGATTGAGCAATGGTGGCTTACAGAACATCATGCTCTTTGTTAGAGCTTATTCTAATGATCTAGTGACACTTTTCTTCAATAATTTCCCTATATTTAGGGCCTTTTGCAGAAGATCACAATTTAATTGGTTTATTGAAATCAACAAACAAGACATTGCTTCAAATCTTGTAACAGGTCTTCAAAGTTTAAATGTTTTACTGGACACCTGAATTATTAACATTTCTATGTTTTTATCTGGGAAATTGTCAGTTTAAGAGTCAAGAATTTGGGGTGGACCAAATGATGTGAAACCGTCTGATTTATAGATGTATTGATGATGTCCAATGCTGTTGTTGTCCAGCTAGTTGAAAATAATGTTGGCAATAAACTGTCAAGTGATGTTAAATTTTGATTTAGCCTTTCTTCACCATATTGCACTACGTTGACCAATGTTATGTGAACATGTGATTGATGTGGGATGTGATTGATTGAGAATCTTTAAATGCATGCAACTTACAAAGATAGATTATGTACTAATGATGTAAAATAAACAAGTAGCTTTCAGTTAAAAGTACAAATGACAAACTCCCAAAAGTAAGTCAAAGGTTTTCTGAGTGACTGAGGTACGTTGAAGCGTGTGAATGGGTATGAAGAATGTGTGAATGGCTAAACTGTAGTGTAAAGCAGCTCATCAAGACTAGAAAACCACTTTATAATAAATCATTATTATAATACATATATATATATATATATATATATATATATATATATGTGTGTATATATATATATATATATATATATATATATATATAAAATCATAGACCATTACCAACTCTTCTTCTAATTTTATTTGGTAGTAACGAGTAACAAAGGTAGTTAGAGGAAATGTAGTGGAGTAAAAGTACACAATTTATTTAGGAAATGTAGTGGAGTAAAAGTAGCAGTTGCTAGAAATTTAAATAAAGTAAAGTACAGATATGTGGTAGAGCCTGACTTTGCACGCACGACATTTATTTTAGACCTATTTAACAGCGATGGTTAGAAGAGTAAGTAGCTTCATAGTTTGGTTATATGCACAGGACGTATTTAGCAGTATTTGTACTTTGTTACATTACAACACTGAGTGGTACTTGGTGGAAAATCTGAAATATTGTTCTACTGTATATGCCAGGGTATGTGTTCTTTCTTTTTTTTAACCATTCCATAAAGTGTTTCTAGGGTATGAGAGCATGTCACAAAAACATATTCTGTTGTTTAAATATCACTTTAACAAAAAAATAACATTTCTTCATGTTATAATAAATTCACTGTAAGGCTGGATTATTTTGAAAGTGGATTTCTTTCCTGTCCTCAAAATTGGATTTGGCTGAGATCATACACTGCCTCCTGCTGGTCAAGTCTGGAAGTGATAAAGCCACACACCAAATATAACATTTCAGACAGTAGTGTGTGTGTGAGTTTGTTTGTGGCTGAGACGGTGATGTCAGGGACTGAGGTGACTGATATACACATTAAATGATGAACTCTAGGCCGTAGCGTACCGTGGGGTTTCAGTCAGGGCCTTCAGTAAAAAAACTAAACAAACAAAACACGCACAAACACCGACTATATTCACGAGACAACATCTGATCTGCAACAACCAAAGCGCACACGCACACCACTGCGCATCTATAGGCTACTGCATCATTACCACCACATCTTCCGTTATGTCACTCAGCAACCGCAATTTCACAAGCCACTATATGACACAAAAACAAGCTTCCACATAAGCATAGGCGTCAGCTTCGCGGGGAACACGTCCACGGCACTATTTATGATCAACAGTTTTGTCCTCCAGACTTCTAAAAATTTTTATCAATTTATCATTAACACTCGAACTACGGTAAATGATGTACCTCTTCGGTGTAGGTCTTCCTCTTAAAATAATTTCCTTCTTTTCTCCAAACAATCGCTGTGAAAAGTGCACACGAAGGAGATCAGAAACATGATAGATCGGTGGTGTTAATGCAGTGGCCATAGTTTACTTCAAAAGCCGCCAAAGGTTCAAACGTCGTTGATGACAACAGCGGGGGCTAGCACCAGACACATCGCACATCGCTTCTGTCACTATGCATCAAATTTTGATTGGCTGACGACACACGTCAGTCAAAGTTATAACCAAATAGGAAATGGCAGCGTGAACGAAAGGCCAGCAATACTACTAGAGCAGGTCCACGGAGCTATGATGCGTTTAATGACATCCAGGAAAATCCAGCTCAGCTTCACAAAAAATAACCATATTCTTCTGGAAATATAATCATAACATACTGAAAAAGTAATTGAATTCAGACACGTTCAGACACACATTAATTTCATTATTAAAAAAATTAAAAAAACAAATAATAATAAAAATAAAAAACACTTTTTGATATATTTTTATTAGTTTTAGTGTTACTATGAGTTTTTTTTTAATGTAATATGGAGTATTTGCCAGGTGCGAGATGCAAACAGGTCATAATAAGTATTGTGTCATAAAAAAACAGCAAACGATACCATTTCCAAAGTTTATTAGGACAGATGAACAACCATTCCCGAATCAAATAAAACAGTCTCCAAGGAAGTAGATCAAATAGCCAACAGACTAAAGACACCCATGAACATGACGTAAAATAATAATAAGAATAAATAATCCTCATGAGACACATCTACTAACAAAATAACAAGTTAATTTCCGTTACTCAGTTTTTGTAACAATCCATGTAGCATGTATTACTGACCACAGTGCAGCCTGAGCGCCTTCTTTCGCGGCTGATCCTGAGGACAGGCGGTGGGTCGTCATAGAGTGTTGCTCTGCCTTGCTTGGTAAAGTGAGCAAACTTCCTCCCATAACTGCAAGCAAAAACATGTCTGTTTTTGTTTGTATAATTTTTTTTCTGATGGTCTGCTGTGGACGCCGAGTCACCATGGATGCTGGAGTGGACGCTGGAGTCACTGTGGATGCCAAAGTTGCAGTAATATTTGTGGTTGCCGTCTTGCAGCAGGTTTTAAACTGACGGACAAAACATTTTCACAAAGACTTTTGTGCAAAAGCCACAGTGATAATGGCTGCTTTGCACACAGTCAAGGTGGCATTTGTAGGCACTGTATCCAAAAAGACAGATAGGAAAAGTGATTCAGAGGTTTCAAGAAGGAAACAAAACAATACATTTTTTCAACCCTGTCTGAGAGGCAAAGTGTTACATTACTTGATGAAGAGGTTCAAAAAACAATCATTATTATCAGGGGCGTCTATAAAAATGCAGGAATCTTGAAACGTTTTCTCAAAATCTAAATTCTCAACAAGAGTGAAAAATATACATGGACTAAAGATTCTATACACATGAAGTACAGTACACATAGATGAAATGGCTCCAGCATTAGTTTTCCTTTTGTGAGTGTCTGATACTAGGTCATGAAAACAGAAATGCGGTCTACGCATGTGCAGGGCGGCCAGCGGAAGTCGCCGTGTGTGTGTGAGAGAATTTAGCTCGTCGCTGCTCCTTCAATGACTTACTCACACACTCCCATCTCTCACTTCACTTTTCCCTGTACCAGCAACTCTCCGCAAACGCTATGTCCCGTGTGTGAAATCCTCTTGTCGACGGACTAACTTGAAACCTACACTCTGTCGGTACGTCCCGTGCATATAACCAAACTATGAAGCTACTTACTCTTCTAACCATCGCTGTTAAATTGAACCGGAGGTCTAAGATAGATGTCAGGCTCTAAATTAGCATTGAAAGCGGCTCTACCTAAAGCTGCTGTCAGATTAGCTTTAATTTAAGGAAGCCACAGATACACCCTGTTACTGTTAGCACGTGAGCTAACTCACTGTGTTGTGTGTCCACGTTAGCAGGAACTGAGCCTTGGGTACACGGCACCAGTGTGGATGAGGGTAGTCAGTGAAGGGCTGAGTAACACGAACACTTCAGTTGCCTGTTGTTTTACCTGCACTCGTCGATGTGTCTAACCTTTTTGCAGCTAACGCTGTTGTAGGTCTCACGTCAGACCCATTTAATCCAAAGGCGTAAATCCCCGGGGGGCAGGGTCAGGGGGATGTGTGGGTCCCCCTTCCATTAAGTTGTCCCCCCACAAGGGCAAAGGTCATAGGGAGGACAGGGGGGGCACTTTGTGTCCACATTGTGGGCACAAATTAATACTTTTAAATAGTCTAGTAACATTTGTTGATAGAAGAATGTCAGCTGTTTTTATTTTAGGATATTGTAGGATTAGAATCCCCCATTCCACAATGGTTTGGTTCACTCTTAACATTTAGATTCTTAAATATATTTATTAAATGTGCTTTAAATGTTCAAAGTCATTTGTACCTGTATCATAACTGTTTTTCTCTTCTTGATGGTTGCATGCTGTGTTTTGTTCATTTGATGTGTTTGATAATTGTATATGTCTGTGTTGTTGTAATCTGTGGCTGTTGTGCTGCCTTCTTGGCCAGGTCACTCTTGGAAAAGAGATTTTTGAATATGTTCATACTGCTATGCAGTTTTTTCCTAATAAAGTGTTCCGTGTTTGTAAGGTAAACATTGTAAACATATTGTACTGACTTTCCAACCTTCTTGGCTTGTAAACCCAAATGAAACCTACTTGAGAATCAATGCATATGTTTTGCTCATATGTTTTATACAATGGCTAAAAATCAGTTGATCTCTTCTTTTTTTTTAACTGTGATGATGAATTCTAGGAGGGAAACTGAGAGATTTTCTTTGTCGCAGGAGTGTGTGGGAGCATCATGTGGAGGAAGGCTTCGGCAGTGGCCCTGCTGGCGTTAGCTGTTGGATATTTCTATCATGGCAGGCTGAACTTGCCCGAGCAGATTTCTCAGTATGTCAGCCTGCCAATTTTTCACTCATCTCCAAGTCTTGACACCCAAAACGGCGGCGTGGAGCAGGTGATCTCGACTGCCTGGGAAACTCTCATAACTTTACCAACACGTCAGTGGAGCAGAGTGGCTGTAGGGTGAGTCTCAGAGTTGAACTTTAACAGTTCACTGGAAGAAATGTATGTTCTTCTTTAGGCCAAAAACTTTCACCTATATTTGGTATAGCTTTCTACGCAAGTGCATCTGCTGTACAATGAAGCATGCTTTTGAGAGAAGGAATGCAGTTAGTTGCAGTTTAGAAGGCGTAGTCTACAGTCTGTACTAGGGATGGGCATTTCAAGCAGAAAGTCACTGTGTGTTACCTAATGAATGCCCATCCCTAGTCTCTACCTAACCCATAGCCTCAGGCTGCTTTAGAGTATCTAACACACACCAGATTTGAAGGATCACCCAACAGAGGGAGAGACAGATTGTTTCTACCAATCAGAAAAAATGAAAGGTTACTTTTTCTTGAATTCTATACAGAAAGTTGCTTCTCACATCACTGTGAAACTCCTCCTTCCTTTACAGTGAAAGAGAATATGTACATGTGGTTCACAAGAGGCTTAAGCATATATTTATTTTAACTGGTTAATCCATTCTTGTTCTGCTGCTTATCCAGGTCTTGCAGCTGGGAGGGAGTGACAAAAGTGTAATACACGTTATGTAATTAAATCCATGCATTTTATTTTAACTTTAATTTGGTGAATCCATAGAACATTTGGTTAAAAATAAGAGCTTGTGCCTTTTTTTCTTCCTGGAAAGGCTTTGTTGATTACTATGTTATTAACATTTTGGCAGTTTAGTGTAATTAGTGTGAGGCTACCAGTAGACTCAATAAATGTTAGGAATTTAATGTAAATATTTCTCCACAACTTTCAGTGTGAATGCCTGTGTAGATGTGGTCGTCTCTGGAGTGGGACTGCTGCAGGCTTTGGCTGTGGATCCTGGCACCGGCCTGGATCATGAAGTTTTGCACTCTAAAGATGACTTGAAGGAAGCCTTCATCCATTACATGGGACGTGGAGCAGCTGCCGAGCGCTTCTTCAGTAACAAAGAGGCCTTTCAGTGGATTGCGCGTGCAGCAGCAGAATACCCTGGTGCAAAGGCAAGGCTACCTTACTTTTATTTCCTTATTCAACAAATTCTTAATTCTTAATAATCTTCCTTCTGATGAACTTTCCTTTTGTCTTCCAGTTGTATGTGGGAGGAAATGCTGCTCTTATTGGCCAGAAGCTCGCCTCCTACCCCGATTTAATGGTAGAGTAGAATGATTGTACTTTTATTATAAATTAAATTTCTGTTCTATTAAATATTTAAATATTTTAGCTGCCCGGATCATTCAGAATCCCTGGGCTAAGAATATCGTAACATTGTGAAGTGACAAGGTGTTGAAAAATGTCAAAATTCCCCTGTTATACATGAAACAACAATTCTGACAATACAGTTACTCTACTCCCTGGGGAGCAGATCAGTACTGATGTGTTAATATTGAAGTGATTATGGTTTATTTGTAGCGTTCATGTTGTTTTTCTTACACCGCAGGTTTTGTTATGTGGGCCAGTTGGTCCTAAACTTCATGAGATGCTGGATGAGCAGATCATCGTTCCCCCAGACTCACTGCAAGAGACGGATGAATATCACCTCATCCTGGAATATAAAGCAGGTAAAAGGCGACGGCTTCTACATAATCTGCAGCATTAAACTGAATCCCTCTTGTCGGCTGAGATGTGAAATGCAACAACCACAGTATGTTGTGCGTTCTGTGCCTGTAGGAGAACAATGGGGCTCGACTCAGGCACCACAAGCAAACCGCTTCATCTTCTCTCATGATGTCTCCAACGGGGAGATGAGCTCATTGGAGACATTCGTGGCGAGTCTGGACGAGTTTGAGCCCGACCTGGTCGTCCTGTCAGGTCTACACATGATGGAGGGTCAGGGCAGACAGCTGTGGGAGGAGCGACTGAAGGAGGTCAGGGTCTGAACGCTGTCCTTTTGTCCTTCTCAAACATTTGAACCCATTTACTGCAAAGCACATGGATGTAATGTGTTATTTAATTTTGGTTTCCAGGCACAATATATCAAACTGTATCACTCTATTACAGCAAGCACATACACGATTTAACCACAACAATACAAAATGCATGTCAGTTTAATCCTTGTGTAGATTTTTGTTCATCAAATGTGCAAATATCTCTGTGATCGTATTTGCCACCTGTATTGAGATCGTCAGTAATCTCTTTGCACACAGTCTGGCATGGCAGCAAGGGTGTTAACAACTATGTTCTACAAGTATGAATTGTAGGATTACATGATCACATGGCTTGACAAATAACAAATTGATTTGCTTCCTGTTTGCAGGCTGTGTCGGCCATAGCTGACATCCATAAAGATATCCCTATCCACCTGGAGTTGGCCAGCTTGACCGACAAAGACTACATGAACAGTATAATGCAGGAGGTACACCTGAAAAAGAGTTGACAGAGCTTTAAATGAAGTGAAATACACAAAGTCTATTTCACAGAAGGTATGATAATTCGCTAACCTTATTAATCAGTAAAGTTTTCCCTCTTGTTTCTTGTTAGCAGGTTATGCCCATTGTCAGCTCCATTGGGCTGAATGAGCAGGAGCTGCTCTTCCTCTCTCAGGCAGGTGAAGGGCCTCATTCAGATTTGGCTGCCTGGCAAGGCATCCCAGACGTGGGCCAGGTCAGTGACATTCTCTACTGGGTCCTGGAGCAGCATGGCCGCATTGAGCCATCATCAGAGGCGGACCTCACTCGCATTCACTTCCACACACTGGCCTACCATGTCCTGGCTACAGTGGATGGATACTGGGGGAACCAGGCAGCAGCAGTGATGGCTGGTGCAAGAGTGGCGAGCAGTCAGGCCTGTGGTCTCCAGTCTGTCGATGTTAGCAAAGTGGAGCTCAAAGTTCAGCTAGAGTTTCCCAGCTCACACTTTGAGCCACGAGAGAAGTTGACCCTGAACCCAGCAGAGCCTGTTACAGTGTGGCGACGAGGAAACATCACCTTCCATCTCACACCAGTGCTGGTTTGCAAACAGCCACTCCGGACAGTTGGACTTGGGGACGCCATCTCAGCAGAGGGACTAGTTTACTCAGAGTTAAAGACCCAGCAGCCCTTCTGAGGTTTACTTAACTCTGTCACTATCTGGAAAAATATTGACCGGGTGGTTGACTGAGGCTTGGTGAAGGTCCATCTGCAGGTGTGGTTGTTGGGTTGGAGTCATGTTTCCAAAACACTTCAAACCTCTTGTGTTCTGAACCAATTCTTATCTCAGTCTAAGAATGTGACCAATGGTGGCAATTTGAATTCCTGTCAAGTGACTCCTCCAGCCCGCTTCGATCTCCTAGTTTAGAAACTGAGACAGAACTGGATCTAGGCTGTGAGGTGGCCTATGCACTTGGCACAGATATAAGCCATCTTCACAAATAATATACAGACAGAAAACTCCAAAGAGTTTGTTGGCTCATTTTATTTACTTTGACCTGCATATCTTTAAGTATGCTGTGCCTTTAAAAAATTAAAAGTTATAAATATTTTATTCCTGTTTCAGAGCCAAGCAAACATTTGTGAGTTATAGATGTAAAAACACATACAGTATATGAGTGTATATGTAAATGTTTGACTGGAAACAAATAGGCATCTTACTTTATGGTAGACTCCACTTTATGTTTTTCATGTTTGTTTCTCTTAATAATGTCAGGAAAACACTTGAACACTCATTCGATCATGTTATCTGACTTGTCCAGATACTTGTCATCTATGTTACTGCGAGGATGAAAATACTAGAGTGCCAGCTTTTGTGTTTTCTCAGGTTTTTGGTCCAAACACTCCCACTATAAAGATGATGCAGTTAAGAGACCACATTAAGACGATGAGAGAGATCATCATGTCAGTTTCTTGCTCTACATTATGAATTGTGAATGCATGGTTCTTTTTTTTTTTTTTTTAAATATTTATGCAGTAAGGCTTGATCAACAAATGAATAATTACAAGATTAAATCGGTGAGTTAACGGTAAAACAAATTTATAATCGTGGTGATGATCTTGCATTATTTGGTTGATATCGTTTTTTTATTCATGTTTCTACCCTCGCATCTAGTGTGATTGTGTAACATGGTTGGCTGGAAAATATCTAAACCTTCCGATTCACATTCTAACATGCAATTAAATGATGCTGTTTTGTTGGTAGTTTATAATTTGTAAGTTTCTTTCAGAATGCTTAGGCCATGTTAGATGTACTGTATGTAACAGAACATAGTTGGGTTCATGTGTTGTGTTTGTATACCTCAAATGGCCACTGAAGGCATGCAATAATTATAGTCTTAAATAATGCAAACATACAACAAAAACAATGTATGGCATTTAGCAGATTTAATTCTTTGCACTAGTGGAAAGTGGCAGGATAGGTGAATGTAACCCCCCCATCCAGTCACACACATATTTTAGCAAGTACAATCTGTTCAACTCTTCTTTTTTCATAGATTGTCTCATGTTTTATTTTAATTTTTTAACATTTATAACTGTCAAGTTTCATTTGCGTGTAGTTTGTCATTAAAAGATGTATGAACAGTAAAGTTTGGCTTGTGTTACTGCAAAGAAAATAGGATATACCTGTACTATATGTACACACCTGTGTTGTGTCAGTGCTAAATTGTATTCGCATCAGTTTGTCTCATCTGAGGTTTGAAAATTGTTCGCAAACGACAACATACAGACATTGGTTACTCTGTATTCTCTCATCGTAAATGTGGATAATGAGACATAATGATAATGAGAGTGGTTTTCGAAACAATCATATTTTTAGATGTCATCTCTTAATATGAGATATTGTAATGAGTGTATTTTAATACTTACTGTTATTTTAATCCATTAAACAAAGTAGTAATTTAAAGTGTTAGTGGTAGGTAAATTACCCATAGTTAAGTGGTGATTTACTTGCCGATGCCGATATTAACAGCTGTACCGCAGCAGTACCTGTATTCACTGAGTTGTTAACATTGTTTTGACTGTAGAGGATGAAACATTTTGTTGTAACCCAGGCAGTTGTATGAGGGCCTCAAACTCCCGGGACTCCCAAAATATCCTGGTTATAGTTATATTGATTGGTTATCTTGTGCGCCAACATAGCCAGAAGCAGGATAATGCTTTGACCTCCATCTTGTGTTTGAAACAAAATAGCTCAGCCATGCATGAATAGATTTTTACTACATTTGGGAGGAAGGTTACTTGAAAATATCTCTCTAGATCAGAGGTCTCTAGCCCCACTACCCAGCCCAATCAATTTGATTAACTAGATGATTAACTTGATTAACATAGAAGTGAAAGACTCAAAACAGTTCCAGCTGATTTCAATGAAAAGTTGTTCCTTAATTTAAACAATATTTAGCACTCTGCTACTTCTGTGTTCTTTTGGTGACTGCTGAAATCTATGTGTTTAATTTGAAACAGTGGTCTGATAATGTCTGTGGTAAAGTTTAAACATTACCAACATTAACTACATATCACTTGCATGTCTATAGTAGTAAAGCTGTTCTGTTTTTAAGTAAATTAAAGGCACAGTCAGCAATTTTTTCATCAACGATAACCATGATTTGCTATTGGAAAATATTACTTTCTTAAAAGGAGCCGGGGTTCAATTGTTTTTTGTCCTGACCTTGCCCACTGTCTTCATGACAACGGACAACATTCTCATACTGCACAACGTTCAACACTTATCTGTAATACTCTACGGTAAATTGAACGTCAAAAGAAATAAAATAAATGGATTCTTGTTTCTCATGCTGTTCAAGGCAATTTTTAACAACTTAATGGAAAATATGAAGGAAGAGTCAGCTCAGCCTTCAATAATGACATCTATAATTGTCCTGCTGTAAAATGTTAATAAATACTTCAAAAACACTTTCAATGGCCTCGCACTCCTTTCCTACCATGTATGTTTCAAGATTAGTGTTATGTATTCAGAGATGGTCTGAAACTTAATTCAAAATATCACAATGTAGATATCTTGAATTGAGGATAATTAAAGCTATTTTAAAACACGAATAGTGTCTCGTCATAATGACGTTGTAGATGTCTGAAACTGAATTGATGATATCTATTATGACAAAGCCCATACACATGAAAGGCAAAAGTGACGTCATTCTGAAACTAAACTACAGATATCTGGAACTGTCGTTTTGACTCGTAAGAATGACGTTGCAGGTATCGGTAAAGAGTATCCTGTCATATTCACTCATTTATATTCTTGCCATAAATACACATCCTTTGCTGTGCCTAATAAAGTGGCCGGTAAGTGTCGGCGGTCTCGCGACATACGCGGCTGCATTTTATTGGCTTAAACTATCCGTTACGTGAACCAACAGGAGCCCCGTACGTCAGTGTCTCTCTACGCCGTGTTGACGTGTAGCCCGTGCGGGACGCAGGCCAGGCAGCGTAGCCTTGAGGCTGGAGCTCGGAGCGGTCGTTGCTGTAGTCTCCACCCCTCTGTTTCTCGCCATCACCCGGCGCCTATAAAGCTAACACGACGACCGAGCCTTTTTCCTCCTCATTGATGGTGAGACTGTGCGACAGAAGGATGAAATTTCTCGTCGCAGTCACGGTCATTGTTGGGTCGCTGGTTTTTCTTGCTTTCCCCGATGGCTCATCCGCCGACGAGAAGAAGACAGGACCTAAAGTAACAGCGAAGGTGGGAAAAATCCGTGCTATGCACCGCGGCTAATCATTGCTAATCACTGCTAACTGGTTGTGAAGCCACGTCACTCGCTGTTAGCTTGTAGCCGTTCAAACTTCACGGGTTCGGTGGGCCTGTGTGCTGCTAAGCTAACTAACTGCCACCAGACACGTTGTTCATGGTAATGTTTCATGAAACCAGCATAGCACGTGCTGCAGGGACCAGACCGTTACTTTAATGAAGGGGGAAGCGTTTGTGCAGCGGTTCTCCGGCCTAAACGGTCGGTTTCTGCTTTTAAGCAGCCACCACAAGTTGCTCCCTATTCCGTTACGCTGCAGTCACTGCAATTACCAAGTCCACAGGCTACTAACGAGTAATTCTCCACTGATTGTGTGTTTAACCTACCTGGCTGCAGTTCAGGGATTGTTGCCATATGAGGTTTGTATGAGCAGGTTTGTCCACGTCAACAGGGAAGTGACTCCGAGGTTCTTTGTCTAGATCAAAAAAAAAAGTTATCCTGATTTTGTTGGGAAAACATCTAAACAAAAATTATTTTCAAAAGTCACTGAATAGGGCTTCCCCTGATTGCAAGAATGAAATTGATGACGGTATGATAATTAATTTTATTTAGGAGACTGAAAGATTGACTTAATTTTTTGTCTATGTATATTTGTTTTCTATGTTTTTCTTGAAGTAGGACAGAAGGACGTCTCTTTCTAGGGTTTCTTTTATTTAGTTAACCAGATTAAACCCATTGAGATCAAAATCTTTTGTCCATGGGTGACCTGGTCAGGAGTTGAGGTCACAGTAATAATTTACTGTCTAATATAAGATGGTACAAAAGGCTCCAAAAGTGAAATCAGTTCAGTCCGGAGAGTGTTCATGCAGAGGGAGCCGGTGAAGCTGAACATTCTTTTCCCCATTTCTGTGACGAACGTCACACGAACAACGTGCATAGTAGTGGCTTTTGGTGTCTTTGATGAAATGCAAATATGAAGGAACTAGGCCCAGAGTTGACAACTACCAGTGACAAATCTCAGGTCACAGTGATAAAAAGTCTTCAAAGACTGTAAACATTTGTCCCCATGCCAACAACTCTGAAGCCACACTTATGTTACAGCTTTCTAGGAAGCATAAAACTTTACAGCAGGTAAAGTTTAGTCTGAAGATCGTACTAACTACTGCAGTGTGTTGCGTGTTAAGTGCATAGTGCTCCAATCTGAATTTATAAATGTCTAAATTGTATAGCACTTATGCACTTTGAGTAGTACAATTAAACAATCTTAAATCCACGGAACCTGTATTCAAAATACTACACTTTGTCAAATAAACATGGAAGAGATGCAACTGTTATAGGCTTGCAGCCCTATAAGCACTTAAAGATGTCACATGACCAAGCTATTGCAATAAGACTATGTGGTAAACATCACAAGCCAAATTCGTGTGGCTCTAAGATGCTACCCATCCCATAATGCCATATCATGCAGTCAACTTTTTTTGTGATTTAGAATTATAGCAAATACAAGATAGTTTTTGTCCTCCAGAGTTTGTAATGACTTTATGACATTGTGTCTCCTCTGTAGGTCTTTTTCGACATTAGAATCGGAGACGAGGATGTGGGAAGAATTGTCATCGGAGTGTTTGGAAAAACGGTTCCCAAAACAAGTGAGAACTTCATAACACTGGCGACGGGAGAGGTGAGAAATTCTGTGTTTTTTTTGTCAGTTTGTCACACAGTTTAGACAGAATGAGCTCTCACACTGCCACGGTGACTGACTTACTGTGATGGTGAAGAATACTCGATGAAGCGCACTCTGAAACACATTCACTACATCATTCTTTTGTTTATGCACAGTACTCCAACAAAAGAATGATGTAGTGAATGTGTTTTGATGTGTGTGCTTCAGCAAGGATTCTTACTGGTGCACATTGTGTTCTGTTTTGCACTGTAAATTTACAAACACCGCTGTGTCATAGAGAGACTCACCTGGAATCAGTCAAGTCGTTTGACTCTTATGTGCATGGTCTTAACATTTCTCAAGTGTTAATGTTGTTTTTGTGTGTTTTTTCCCCCCAAATTTCACAGAAAGGATTTGGTTTCAAAGGCAGCAAATTTCACAGAGTCATCAAGGATTTCATGATCCAGGGTGGAGACTTCACCAGAGGAGATGGCACTGGAGGTAAGATACCACTGACACCAGCAAACTAGTTCAAATCATGTTTTCCCCACCACATAAATCCCAGTTCCCACCAATCAGCCCAGTTTCATTCAGTATGTTACAGTTTCAGTTATCTGCGTTTCCAATGTTAAAAAGGGTACCAAAATAAATTACACTGTACTGATCTTTGGTACCCTTCCACTGGGTTTGAGTCATACTGCATTCCATTGACATCAGCAGAGAATCATCAGTTGAGTGCGACAGTAGCAAGAATGCTGGATGTTCTCCATTGTTGCTAATGTTTGTTTACTGTGTCACGTTATTCCTCATTGTGGAGCTACACTGTGTCGTGCTGGAATGTTGTTACACTGTAGCTGATGCATATTGTATACATTTACGAGTCCGTCCACACAAGTCAGATCAGAGTGCACTGCTCTAAACTGCACTATGGTGAGCTGAAGTGCTTTGTACTGCTTGGTGGAAACAAGAGTCAAGGTCAAGATTGAAATTGCACATCTGTCAAAACTGTAATGAAAATGTCAAATTTCCATCCACTGTTCCTTATGTACAGCTGCTATACTCGCAATTCTTCTCCACTCAGATTTACTACATTGTGTGGGCATTTTAACTTTTATGAAATGATAGCTCAATAAAAGCATTTTACAATTAAGAACCAGCTGATAAATAATTACATTTCCTCATGTAGAACATTTTAAATGGTATTTATTTCTTCTTGAAGGCAAGAGCATCTATGGAGACCGTTTCCCCGACGAGAACTTCAAGCTGAAGCACTACAATGCCGGCTGGCTCAGCATGGCCAACGCTGGCAAAGACACCAATGGCTCCCAATTCTTCATCACTACAGTTAAGACTCCCTGGCTGGACAACAAGCATGTTGTCTTTGGAAAGATTCTGGAGGGAATGGTGAGTGTGATCACATACTGGGGTTGAAATCTGCTGTTGGCTTTTCTAACACATAGACCACATATAAAATGGATGTAGTTTCTCAGTTGCAAAACTAACTCCTGTTTTGCAACTTTCATTCACAATTTGACCCCCACAGACGCATCAGTTTATTTTCCTCAACCAAATCACACTATTTGCTAGTCTGCTAGAGAAAATGTGATCGATCATGGCTAAATACAGGCAGTGCAGCAGGAAGCCATGGCTGAAAATGAAAACAAACCAGATGTTTGTCCCTAAAAAGATCTTCACCTCTGTTTTATATAAGTTTCTAGAAGTATAAACAGTTATTTGAAAAGCACTGACGTTAACAGGGCGTGGCTAACTCCCGCCGCCTGAGAAACGGCACAACGGCTTTACTTTTCAAGCCGGAAGACCACATCCATTTTTATATTCAGTCAATGGGTGCACCATGAATAGATTTCAAAGGAAATTATGAAATGTATGTAGATTGGCCAGCTTTGTTTTGCTAATCTGCTTCTACACACTTTAACTTCCCTAAACTTGAACTGTAATAGTGTAAAATGATTCCAAATGGTAATGTTGTTACTGTGGTGTCCCTGAGCACAAAAACTGTTCACCTGTGAGAGACCTCTGTATTTACCAATATTTTAGATGAGGTCTAACACCCTCCTCTCTTTTCCAGGATGTGGTGAGGAAGGTTGAAAGCACAAAGACGGACGGCCATGATAAGCCTCTTAAAGACGTCATCATCCACGACTGTGGCAAAATCAATGTGGACAAGCCATTCCCAGTGGCCAAGGAGTAGAGTACTGTCAGACAAGTTCAGGGGGGGAAAAAGGACTTGGGGAGCCTGATAAGGGGAAATCGTGCAGTCCAGGAGGGTCTTTGGGTCATTCTCTATAAATGGCTGCCGTCTTAACGCACCACGAGCATAAATATCAAGCAATCATGATGACACTCTGGGTCCATTAACCAACAAGCATTCCAAGGTGCACTTAGTGTTTGTTGTGGGGTTACTTTTTTTTTTTTTTTTTGTAAAAAATGAAATCCTAAATAAAGGTTTCAAGTTTTTTTTACGTTTTTTGTGTGTGAGTTATTATTTTACCTGTCACCCTGAAATCTGATCAAGGTTTGTTTCTTCTGTATTAAGACAAATATTTTGTTGAATATTTTTGTGCATTTTTGATTCCTCAGTTTTAGGGCTGTAAGAATAATAATCAATTACTAAATTAATCGGCAACTACTTCGACAACTGATAATCGATTGTCAATAATCGAATATTTTTCGGTTTCTTTGCACATAAATCTTAAAAACTGAATATTTTGGTTTTGTGGACACCATGAGATATTTGAGAAAATAATTTCAATGTTTAGCAAACACTGATCAACAGTTTGTGGACCGAACAAGTGCTTGGTTAATATAAAAGAATCAACCAAATAATGGGGTGTTCTGCTTGAGACCACTGGTAATGCTGTTCACTGAAATACAGCCATCAACCTGATTTGAGAGCCAGTGTAAAGCTAATTAAGACGCTGTCCCCGCACTCCACTAAAGGTCAACAACAGATAAGCTCGAGACAGATTTTTAGTCAAAATTGGAATTCATGCAGTGGGATAAGATGACACTTGCTCAAGCGACAATGGAAATGCACAGGGAATAGTTTAATATTACACTTTCATCCCACTTAATCCTCTGGATAGGAATAAATTATATAAAAAATGACATCAGGCTTCTTTTGAAATAAGTTAAATATCAGGAGTTTGAAATATGTGATTCACTCTTTAACGACGTGTAAATGGTAGACATGTTGACACAACTTTTATTTTGACAGTCTGTACAGCAGAGGGCTCCCTTGCAGCAGAGAGCTCCACTCTTCTCTGCAGTGCAGTGCAGAGCAGAGGCCATACATGTTTGTGGTTTCACATGCAATTTAAGAGCAATTAAAGGGAGCAGTTGTTTACTGCATGGTTTTTCAACTGTTCATGATTGTTTAGGTCCCACTTGTTTATTTCCATCTCTATCACACACACTATCTCTGAGGAGGAAAAAAACAATCAAGATGTTAAGTTTTAACTGTAGTCGTCTCCTCAGTGAGGACACTTTACTACACGAGGATAACATGCTTCATGTTCATGTGATCATCTGCTGTACTCGTGGCAAAACCTCTCACATCTGAGCCCACGACATGTTCAAAATAAAACCTGGCAGATATAATCAGATCTGCACTGGTGACTTAAAATCAATGGTAGATTGTGGACTAGTTTATTGTTGCCTGTTGTGCAGACACAATATCTATTATATATATATTATATTATTATATTATATATAACTATTATCCCAAATCTACATGTGATTATATCAGAAAATTATGGTGTGATGTGCACAAAGAAAGAAGTTCATCAAAGATATTAGAGGCAGAATTTGAGGGGCATTGGTGATCTCATTCTTACACACAATAAAAATTAATTGATCTTAGAGAGAAAGAGAGAAACTGAGTGTGAGAGTGGGTGGTTGTTTGTCTCTATCTGTAGCCCTGGTGTACCCCACCTTTTGCCCTACACCAGTTGGGATTGGCAACAGTGCCCTCTCGACCCTCATATGGAGGATAAAGTAGTAGAAGATGAGTGAGTGAGAGAGAGAGAGAGAGAATGACACTTCTGGACTCTGTTTACAGCCTTTGCACAATCTGGCCTGGAACTTTGACCAATCACAGGGCAGTTGAGAGAGAGAAATGTCTCTTAATGGCTGTTTAACCACAATTGCATATAGGTCTCTCTTTTTCTTTTTTAAACCTTTATTTATACAGGTTATCCCATTGAGACAAAGGCTTTCATTTTCAAGACCTTGACCTTGACCGTGAACACAGAATTACAGACAGACAACCTTTGAAGTTTTGTAATTTGCTTGTTTGTCTTAACAACAGGAAAGTGAGTGGCTGTGTTGGACTATGACTATTTTATTTAATTGATTTTTTTTGTGTGTATTATTGTAATTTTGTTTTAAATACTATGTAAATTGATTACTTGGGATAAAGGGGCAGTGTGAATAAGATTATTCTTCTCTCTGCTCCTTTTCATTCAAGACTTTTTGTCTTGAATGACAAGACAATTTTGTCTGAATGAAATGAAATAAATATACTAAACTAAACAACACAACAGAAAGCTTGCTAGTCCAGTACTAGCAGTAAATGTGGACTCACACCTGTGTTGCTTTAAAGCTTTATGCAGCGTGGACCTGTCAGTCCTGTTGAAGAAGACCTGGAGAACCTTCAACAACAACAACCTCAACAATCAACTATCGTTCTAGCAATCCTGCCTACTACAGCTTTAAGTTAATTGCTGTGCATACATTTGATGCTCAGTAAGACACGTTAAACCATTAACTATCACATTAACAGTGCATTAGAGCTGCTTTGACTCAGGCTGTCCCGTTTCTCCCCGATAATCACTGATGCATGTTTTAAATAAAGCAACTTTTTCCCATGTCACTATTTTTATAAGCAACATGTGGAACCACAGAGGCCATGGGAACAGCGCTGGGTGAGGGAATGTTCAAATTCCTAAACATGAATCACATCATCCATTTTGTCCTAACCCTTCTGTGACAGTCATTTGAAATCTGCCTCATTAAATTATGCTCCCAGTGAGAGAAAAATAGACAATAGTCTATGAATTGAAACGTTGCTTTCAGCCAAATCTCAATCTCGAGGCTTCAAAATGGCTGATGGTACTGCCAGTACTGTGGATTGATATCTGGTGTGGTCTTGAGGACGATGATCAATGCTGTACTTTTATTTCTGATTGAGAAAAGTGAGGCTGCAGCCAGCTGGAACAGGAAAAGACGAGATGCAGTGGACGAGACAGACCTGAGAAAAGTCCCACAGAAAAACTCCATGTGCATGTGCGCCGCTCTTCAGTGTGGGTGGTGCTCTGAACCACACGTCCATTAAGAAAACTAACACATTCCTCATCTTAAAAGTATTTCCTCTGGGCAAAGCTGAAAAACACAGTTTCAAATGCCTCACATTTCTAATGCTTGTCATAAGGACAGTGATGAGAGCATTACAGCGTGATATACACTGTTTCTCTGTGTGCATCAGCCACAGTCACATGCAAACCTCTTCTCGCCCCAAAGTGGGCGAAGACGAAAGTGTTCCAAAGTTATTTTGATACGAGACACAATGGTGGCATCTGTTTAAACAGTATTTTTAGTTTGCCAGAGACAGATTTAAAGGATGAGGACGAACTTCTTGTTTTTAAGCGACAATAGTGTCTGATTAACTGACCTACTTCTATTACATCGTGGAACGCTGCTGCTTTCTGATTCAGTGGGACTTTCTGGGACTGTCTCCCGTGGTTGAGCTGAAAATGGTCAAGGAAACTGACAGCTCTGTCCAAATTTGACAAATTCTACTCATGAAAATCACTGATGGACAAACCATATACCTCCTTTGAAAGTTTGAAGAAACAAATTTGTCACACATTTTGGTTTTATTTTGGTTTTTTTTTTCCTCTGTAGCTTCATACAGTATATAGTGTCCAGAAACAAGTGTTAGATCTTTACAAGCGTTAATAAACCAAGATGGGTGGTTATGGTTTTTGGTTCAACTACAATATTTCACTATTAGAAATCATCAGAAATGTGAATGAATGTCCAAGACCGTCTGACTCATACATGAAATATCATTTGTTACAGGCTGTTTTGTTTTTCTGCAGGTTCTCCCAAAGACTTGCCGTTTTTAATTCCAGACATGGCTTGGTGTAAAAGTGTATAATTTCAGAGGAGTGTGTTGAAGCTATGAAAGATTTCTTTACCTGTTCTAGATTTTGCTTTAATGAGCTGTGATAAAAGTCTCCAAGTATACTGAAGTTGTACTTGTGGTGCATTTGGACATTGTCTTTGCATCTTCAAGCTGATGGAAATGTGCGTCAACATTGCTGAACAACAATTCAGCCAAAACAAGCTTATTCGATGAGACCAGAGAAAGCCAGTCTGTGCTCCACTGTCCTTGTTTTGCCCAGATTCACTCAGGCATTGAGTGACTCACCAGGAGGAAAATATGGAAAGAATTCCCAGGAGTTGGCACAACTGTGGTCTTGGTTAAACCCTCTGTTGTTGGGTCTGTCCTTGTTTTTTTGTGATTGGGGATTGTCCAGTGAAACAGTGTTATTCTTCACTAACCGGCTTTGCTGGAAAAGCCATGATGGGCCGGACATATCTGGCATAGCTCGCTGATGGAAGCTTTGTCAACGAGATTAAAGGAACTCTGGAGAGAATGACAACATGAAGCATGGAGGTATTCTGGCACACTGGAGGACCAAACATCCACATCCTGCCCCCTGTCAGGGTCCAGTGCAGCATATTTTTATGTTTGCCACGTTACATTCAGTGTTAGATTATGATTATTATTGTTGTGTATCTGATGTGGTGTTCAATATATACATTCAATCCAGACTATGACTTACAATATGGTTTTTTGCATGAGCTTCTGAGTATTTTTTAAGCCCCAAAAGTTTGTTTAGTATTAGCATTTTAGCCTATTTTAGCTCTTCGTCTTGGTCCTGAAGAGTACAACTTAACTGTTCTTATTTTACAAAATCTGCCCCCCAATTTTTTTTTTCCCAAAGTTCCAACATTATATGGTACATGTATAAAGTATTCCAGAAAAACAGGGCAAAAGGCAATAGTTGAAGTGTTCAGGACCTTAGAGAAAATATTCCTTTTGACCGCTTAAAGGTCTGCTTACTGTAAGAGGTTGGCTGAAGCTCACTAGGTAGAAGTGTTTTTCCACTCATCATGTGGCCTGTGGTTTGAGCCTCAGCTGCTCTTGAGCTCCATGTGTTGAAATCTCCTCGGGCAGATTCTGAAAATGTTTGTCTCCTCACAAGCTTCGAAACCAAAGTCCACTTCCTTTGGTCACACACGTCCATGCATTAATGTGTGTCACTGTACTGTAAACATAGAGGTTGTGGTGAGATGACAGTAAACCCTGAGCTTTTCCTAAGAAGAATAGTCTTATAGTGTGATATTTTTGTGATAGATCAACACGTTCCTGTACAAGTGATCTTTAAAGACAGGTCATAACATTGTAGTCCTCATTTGTCGTGTGTGTGTTTGTTTCATGCATGTGTGTAGTGTCGAACGTCCGCGTTGGTTACATAAGTCCCCCAAACGAACACACGCATCAACACAACAGTGTCAGATCATACATACACATTTAGCTGGCATCAATATTCGACCACATATCAACAAACAAAATATCATATTTCTTTACATTTTAAACAACATATTTTCAGGTAAGGCCTACAGTCCTGTTTGTTATGATATTCATATATGGTGCCAAGTTACAGACTACATCCACATTACTCTGGCATTTTAAGACCCGGAAAATCAGAGAAGTCTGAAGACACTGCTGGCTTACTTTCAGCTTTAGTTTAGTCGCGTATCACTTTTCACCATTGTTGTTTCTCTTGTGTAGTGCTCCATGAAAATAAGCAAATAACTATAAAGTGGAGAATCAGCTTCATGTTAACACCAGCATGCACACTTGGTCACTTAATATACATTTTCAGGTGTGTTAGTATGGATGCAGGTTGCCTCTGATGCAGCGCTGAAAGCAGATGTGAAACACATTGTCAAATGGAAATGGTGTACTATGGGTGTAACCTCAGATACTTCATAGAGATCTCTGCAGTTGAAAGGTCTGGAAAAAAAGAAAGGAAGAAAGAAAGAAAGAAAGAAGCTGAGATCAGGTTCAAAACAACAACAGCCAGAGCACGTCCACAAAGATAAGGAAACACAAACATGCAGTGTGCAAGTCAGAGGGGAAACAGTTCAACAAGAGAAGTATAAATATACAATATGAGCAGCAGCGTGGGAAAGGTCACCGTGGGAACTGGGCCTTGTTTCTTGTCAATGAGTTTTTGAAGGGCAGGCTCTGACTCCTGTACAAGACTTTTGGGCTCCCACCCAGAACTATAACTGAGCAGTAGTGTCACATCCATTGCTTCATTGTTCCCCAGTTTCCTCCCTGGTTTCTTTTCCCCTATATGTTGCTGCTCGCAGAGTTTGTCATGTCGTTCTCTGGAAGGAGCTGTCTTCAGGACGTGGCCGATGCCTCTGTGACACGCTGTTTCCCACGATCTCCTGCCCTTCCTCCAGATTTACTGCTTGCTCACGGCTCTGGACAGGAAGACAGAAAAAACAAGGCCACGGAGAACGTGTGCTAATTTAGGCCGGCTCTGCCGCGTCTCCATTGTCTCAAACAGGAATTTACGTGAAAGTGACTATGTCTTCTCTGAAGCTCCTCGCTTAACTAAACGAGTATTACACGTGAGAGACGCAGGTTAGACCAGGGTTAGAGACTGACACAATGTCCCCTCTTTCATTTTGTCCCACAAGACAAACCTTGCTCAAAGCACCATGATGTGGTCATAATCTATGTCCGTTAATGTCTTTGGATTTTAACCAACAAAAAATAAATCAAATTAAATTTTATTTGTATAGCGCCAAATCACAACATACATTATCTCAAGGCACTGAACATAGTCAGGCAAAAACCTTTACAATATTATAGAGAGAAGACAATCTCTGACCGGTTGGGGTGAAAGGAAAATGAGGGGGGGGGGCCTGAAACGGGGGAGAGACAGTGAAAGAGGGATGTGAGGCAGAGACGAGGAGCAGATATAGAACAGTTGTGTCAAGTTAAAGGTTTGGACAGGGCCGTTCTGAATCAGTCAAAACCCAAAAGAGATCAACAGTTTCTGTTACCAACAACCTTGCCACATTCAAAGTCACTTATATCACCTTTCATCCACATTCTGATTCTCGGTTTGAATTTCATCAGGTCATCTTGACCTTGCCTACATGTCTAAATGCTTTGAGTTGCTGCCATGTGATTGAATGATTAGATATATGCATGTAAGTGGACATGTGTACTTAATAAAGTGGCTCTGTTAGTGTATGTTATAAAGTCAAGCTATTTTTTTTTAATCATGTTTTCACCGTTTATTAACATGGCTTCACCTCATTATATCTTCATCTACCTCTCGGCTTCAGGATTCTAATTAAAGTGTAGTTATTAAGTAAAATCACAGGGGACAGCAGCTTCCCCGTTTGCTCAGAGCAGACCAGGTGGCCTTACTGCCCTGTATGTTCAGCGTAGTGTGCTTGGCTAATTAAAGTCACATCCTCCCAGCCTGGGTGCATATTTCTGGGGACAGGATAAAACGATAAAACTGTGGTATGGGGACGCAGCTAAGTGCTCTGCCAGAGACAATAAAAGTGTTGCTGCATTCCAGCCTGCCTCGTGGAGCTGGGTAATAGCAGTGGCACTGGGTTGTGCTGACTAACTCACCAAGAGACTGAACTATCTATCTCACGGAAGTTCCTTTTGCTATGGAATAGCTGTCGAATGCGCACGCTAAAGCTACGCTGCGATGCTGGCCTGAATCAGATGAGGTTTTCGGAATAGTTTAGAGTACATTCATTTGTATGAGAAAGAAGTTGAAGTTTTAGGAATATGTTGAAATGGACATGGATTTAAAAGACATGAAAGTTGTTGGAAAAAGTACAAATAGACAAAAATGTACATGAAATAAATGAAAACTATTTGAGTATACCTTTAAAAATATCAACACATTAAGTAATGTAAAGGTGTAATGAACCTTTAAAATGTTGTGTACTTGGACAAAGTAATATTTTGGGCGGAATGTACCTCTAAACTTTTTTCTGTTCACTCTAATTAGCTGATGTGAATCAGGTGTGTGTGTGTGTGTGTGTGTGTGCGTGGCTGCTCCACACCTGGTTCCAATCATCTCCAATCACCTAACAGTACAAGAACCTCGGCTCTTCCGCCACTCGTGTCATGCAGTTCAGTGGAAGGCACTCTCTTGGCCTCTCAGTATTTTGTTACTTGAGGGTTTTTTTTCCCCCCCAGTTTCTATTTGCTGATACTTTTTCTCTTACCTTCTCTTACTTGCCTGCCTTTTACTATTCAACCCATTTTTGGAAATAAGCATTTTTACCTCCTGCAGCACAGGCTCTCTGTTTGCTTTTGGCTCCAAATCCAATCCTAACAGTGAAACACACCCTTTACTTAGTTCTCTCATTAGTTCCTTCCATGCACACATGTGTGCTTAAAAAAGCTCCACTAATGTGATATTGAGACACTGTCCAACAGCACACAGACAATCAGCTTAGTACAGTGCTGAGTATGACTGCAGGGAGGGAACAGCTCATGGTGAGAGAGAAACAAGGTGACACATGAGAGCAATTAGACTAGGAGCACATCTCAGAACGAGTGTCACGTTATTATTTGCTACACAATCAGATTTGACTTTAACTTGTCAGTCAGTCAAGTTGTTGTCACTTTATGGAGTCTAATTACTGAATATTTATCAGGGTATACTAACATTTGATCATTATCCTCTCAGAATGTTGAGTTACAAGCAGTTTTGGTAACTACTGGTTGATGATTTAACTAATTAATTACTATTTAACCAATTTTACAATAAGAACATTATAAAGGACCCTAACCCGAAATTAAATGTTTGTAAAAGCTGCAAATTTATTTGGGGACCCAAAATAAATGTCCAATGACCTGGTAATGACTATTTTATCGGGTGTTACACACAGCCTCTGCCTTGCGAAACCCTTTTCACATTCTCAAATCATCATCCAAAAGGACAAAAGCGGAAACTGTCCTTCCTGTGGACTCCTTTATGCCCAAGTCTACTGAGGACCACGCCTAAAACAATCGCTATTATTATCACAAGAGATCACAAATAGTGTCTCAGTCAGGACATCACCAGAATCAAATTTGAGGTTCTTGGTGTGTCTTTGACTTTGTTGTGACCTGAACGAGTAAATGTCGAAGAGTTGAGACATGGCTGTGTCTTGTCTCACTGTCTGTTTGTGTGCTTTGTAACAGAGACAGTTTAGCAAGCATGAAACCTTATATTTAGAGGTCTGTGTCCCAGTTCATGTGTTTTTCCTCACGTGCTGCACATATATTTTGACAAGTGAATGTGCACTAACAATGTATATTTGGAAATATGATCATTTTATTTTTCCAGGAGGGGGTGAGATGTTTTTATTAAAGACTGAGCTGTGCACCTGCTGTCTTCTGCTGACATTTGAATACAAACACAGCCGGAGCAGCGTCTACAATGACAGATGTTTAACTGCATTGTAAAAAAAAGGGGGTCAGGAGTAGACATGGGACAATATAAGAAATACCCCGTCACGATTATTGTGACAAAATTAATTCTGATTCTGATTCACAATATTATTACGGTGAAATATCGCAGGTAGGACACAAATCCTAAAAATAGATCATAATAATTCATGAGGACTGTATGTTGGTGAGGTTAATGGTCAAGATTTGTATGTCAGTCACGTAAAAAGATATTCATGTTTTTCCTCCATTCATGATTATCACGATCATAGAAATTCACCACGACATATTGTAGGTGATTTTTATCACAATGAGCGATAATATATAATGTGCCGTAACAAGTCAAGAGCAGGTTGTAAGTGGGACTGAGTTGTAAATGCAGCATGTTTCAGTTTCTAATCCAACTTTATTTGTAAACCACTTTCCAGATGAGGCAAAGCGCTGTACAATAAAATAAATAAAAAACAGGTAAAATCAACGTCTCATACTGGGTCAAGAGCTAAAAAGTAAAAGAAGAAATGTGCTATGCTGCATTCATGTCATTTATAGCATAACTGCATAAAGTGTTTGTTTGGAAATACATTATTAGCAATTACAAGTATTTGCTCGGCAGAATTGGATTTCATTTCAATATTTCTTTAAATCACTTGAAAATTGGGGGAAAACTATTGAAACACAGCAAAATAAATAAATAAAATGAAACGTAACTCTGACTGCACCTTGTATCGTGACTGTAGTTTTCATATATTTCTCCCCTTCATGTACTATATCTATATAATAAAGCTCTGATTTTGTCCATGTTCCAAGAAGAAAAGTTTTGGTCATGCACGTTAAAGCTTTGGTAGTAACTGTACTACTACTCATAGTCATTAACTGTGCAACACCCTCAAAAAAACACTAAACACACACGTCCTGCACATAACGTCCTAAGGTCATTGAGCAAAATTTGATAAGCACTATTGCAGATAGAAGATAATCAGATAGTGGTCTAGTTCTGAGAGATTATGATACATTTAATTATGCAGAGGAAGTGGCATGGAGGGGGGTTGAATATAGTTCAGCTCAGTGATGGCTCTTGTCTGTATAACTCTCAGCAGTCAGACCCCACTGAGCTCCTGCTGAATATTTCATCTTCAGAGCTGAGATAGAGTGTCTCGTGCAGTTTGTTCACACGATCTGTCTTTTGTTTTCGGTGTGAGGAGTGAAATACTGTAGCAGGTCAGCGGAGTCGGCCTCAAACGGCAGCAATGAGACAGGTTGAAACAGGAGGAACGTTTCGTTTTTCATCCTGCATCTCATGTGTAACTCGGTGATGCTCTGCTAGAGTCCATGAAGGGCAGCTGAGGGACAGTTTGCCCTGTTCACTGTTCACCTGAGATTCAGCAATCGGCTCAGATTGCTTTTTGTCTGCCGCTGAACACATACTGCAAACTAAAGAGTGGGCCCTTTTTTTTTTTACAGGTCAGAGTAGTACAGGTCAGTACCTGTAACTATCATGATGTCAGATAATTTAAGACGGCAGCAACAATCAGTTCATTCATTGTTTATGAGCAGAAAAGCAAAAACACTCCACAATGCATAACGCATTACACGATACGCGATACATGGTCCACGATACCAATAATATCACGATACAACGATTCTGTGATAATCAGTGTATTGCAAGACAATCATATAGCGATGCATCGCGATATCTGTCTAATTGAAGAAAACAAAACATCCGTGAAAAGTCAAAAGTGCAGGATTTCTCTATTTATTCACGACATAGACAACGTGGATGGGGCATCTATCGCGTAGCTTTCTCCACCATTATCCCACTGTAACTTCCCTGTTCTTCAGCCAGGTATCTTACCACTCAAGTTTCCCTCATTCATTTGAGCAGCACCGCCGTGTGGAGACATGAAGTAGTGACGCCCGGCGATTGAAACTGGCAGAGACTGTTTACTTTAGATATATTATGACCCACCCCTAATAAATGCAATATCACTGCTGTTGTTACAGTCACACAAACTGAATAGAGCCATCGTTAAGGTGATCAGTAACACCTGTGCTTTACTTAAGAGCATAAGTTAGGACATATAGTTTCAGAGGAATTACAGTTAAAGCTGGGGTAGGCAGGAATAGCAATAATCCGTCAGAGTTTAAGACAGACAGCAATGCAAATAGGGCAGCATGCAGGGAAACAGCATCTCAGCACATTTCTTTGCATTGCAAATAATGAGGCCAAGAATTTGACCACGGTTTCAGTATTTGTTTGTCGTCTCAGTGTGACTGAAACGTTCTAGTAATATCACACACGAGGGATTGTTGTAGTACTGAGTGTCAGCACGGCTGTGATAAGGCCACAGGTGTCAAATACACAGACCGGGAGTTTTCCTTCTCCTCTCTCTCTCTTACGATGACCATTCATAATTTAATTCAAATGTTATTCTGGCATAATTTATAATTCCTGGATCACACTGTGTGACTGTATTGTGTTTGTGTTCACACACCACCAATTTATTTATGACTTTAGTTTCTGACTTAGACAGACAGTGTAATTATTGATTATTATGCACACCCGAGACATGTTGTGATACTACAAGTTACCCACTAATGGAATGCTTCTCATCCAATCAAATGACTTGCTTGCACCTGGCCGGAACTGAAGGCCTGTACACTCTTTTTCTCGGGGTGGCAAGAACAAGAACAATGTCAGTTCTGGCCAGGACATTTCAGACGGCATGAGAAGCTCCAGTGCAGCACTCCTGGGAAGTGCTCATAAGGAATGATAACATTTCCACATTAACCACGCCCACTTCAAATTTCTGGCTAATCACACAATAGCTGTCGGACACCGCACAAGAAAAAGGTTCTGTCTAGATGATGTGCAAGGAACAAGCTGCAAGAAAAGAATGATGTCATTCTTTTCTAGCAGCCCTGGGAGAGAGTGAGCACAATTACCTGTTCTTGTGGAGTATGTACAGGCCTTAACTGTTGTATAGTTTAGTCTTTGATAAATAAATAAATAAATAAACGAGTACATAATGAGTACCCATCCTACTGTAACTCACTCAAGTATCAGTGCTGGTGTTCGTTCCATGACACAGACTGCCTCAGTGGATTTCTCACTCACTCTCACTTACATCACAAAGGTGCCGTTCCATGATGGTTGGCAGGTGGCACTGACCCCATGTCCCCTAGCAAGCTGGACCGCCAACATTAATGCTGCCATGTGCCAAGTTCAAGTAGCTGGTCTGCTATCTTGTTACTAATCTGATGATCTGCTTGGCACAGGAGCTCCCTTTCCATCCCTCCTTACATAACTGTGTCTATGTTCAGGTCCACACTAAGAGTCTGGGTCAAGAGGTGACAACAGCAGGGGAAAGACTGTCAGAGGTAGAGCAAGAGTGGTGGTCGCTTCGAGGCAGTTTATTCAGTTTGTTTTTAGTTTTTCAAATGTCCTTGCTTCACTTTGTTAGGGTTGTTGGGTTAATGGTCCCACATTTGATGGATCCACCACACAACAGCCACAGTCACTGCTTCACACTTGCTTCTGATTTGTTTTAACCAAAAGTTTGTCTGGTTTGCCAAGCTTCTCTAGTTCAGTGCTAAAGTATACGTTTGATTCATTCATTTCATATTTCATTTTGTTGTGTCTGTGTGGTTGTTTTGTGTGTCACTATGGTCTCCTTGTTGCCTTTACAACTTTAGTTTTACAACTCTGTGATTTTTATGTAATTGAATTAATATCTGTGTGGCTTTGTTTTAGGTGATTGTATGTCTTTTGGAAAAAAGAAACAATTGTGTCGATGATATGAATGATGATAATAAATGTTTTTATTGGGCACCATTCACAACATTCGAGGTCCATTCATCCATCCATCCATCTTCTACCACTTTATCCTCAACCACATGAGGGTTGCGGGGGGCGCTGTGCCAATCTCAGCAGGACTAGCCTGACAGTTCGATCCCCTCTGGTCCTAAATCTTATTTTGGAAACAACTAACAGCCTATTCACAGAATTGTTGTATTGTGATATTATTGGTATCATGGACCCTGTATTTGTATATCATATCATATCCTGAGGTACACTTTGCTTCCCACCCCTATTTAATTAAACTGTCAGTATTAAAGTAAATGTGAATAAGGTGTGTATTTAAAAGTATACACACATGTGATTGATTATAACCGTTTTGTTTAATGAATTTGTTTAAAAAAAAAAAACTCTTCAATGTGTGACGTAATTACCCATGATCCTCGGTCCCCGGCTGCAGCTATAAATACGCTGTTCTTCCTCGATCCTTCGCAGTCTGTCTGCTGTTCATGTTCCAGTTGACTGTGTTTCCTCCTAAACACTCGTCTTTTTTTTTTTACCTGAGCAAGGCTGGGTCTTGTCTCACGGATGTTGAACTTCTCTGTGGAGTTTCTCTTCGACATTACTTTTGCTGCGTTGTCTGTCAGAAACCACACAAAGAGCCTCCGTGTTTCCTCGAAGCTATCATGCTGAACGCCGAGGAAAGGTAGGAGCTAATATTCTCCTGGAAACAACAACAGTGTTCAACGAGAAGTGCTATTGTTGACGTTAGCTAGCCTGGTTAGCACCGACTGCTTTTGCTTTGAGGTAAAACATTTTCAAATAGTTTTGTACTTGTACTAAAATAGCTTTAAATGACCCGTAGGAAGGAAAACAACTTATAAACAAAGCACCGGACTTTGACAGTTATCAACAAACATGACATGAATAGCAGTCATAGTAGTCTGCACATTAGCGCTGCAACTCATTTCGCTCCTCCATCCAACCATTATCTACCGCTTTATTCTCCACCGGATGGTGTGCCAATCTCAGCTGATAAAGGGCAGTTAAACTTTCTTTTTTCCTCGATTAATCGGTTAGTTTTGTTATTTTGTCCATTAGACAAATGTCTGAAAGTGGACCACCAATTGTCCAGTTTACTGTCATAAAGGAGTCAACAAATAAGAAAATATCAAATAAAAAAACTACAATAACTTTGTCCATATAGTATCAGAAGATTGTGTTAAATGTCAGTCACTGTTTCTCGAACCACGCAATGGCAATGTCCTTAAATGTTTTTTGTTTACAAAACTATAATTTATTTAATTTAATTTATAATTTACTATCGTAGGCAAATCAAATAAATATAACAATAGTTGTCCTTAAGTTTCCATGCAATTAGTTAATTGACTAATCATTTCAGCCCTCTTAAACATTGACATTAAAAGACCTGTCTGTTATCTTAGTGTCAGATTCAGGACATTTGATGACATTCTTATCTTGCCTGCCTCCAGTTACACAAAACAACAACAAAGTAAAAAGTTCACACTACAGTTAGGGAGCATTCCAATGAAGTGAAGTTAAGTAATCTTAATTTAAATGTGTCACTGTTTTGGTCACAGCTCATTTATTAGACACATTGATATGAATGGGTTTGTGAGTTATTCATTATTGCTGTTACATTATATTAATTTGCAATTTTGCTTTCAGTTTTGTTTACTGTACGATTGTCTGCGGTTATGCAAATACTGTTCTGAAGAAAGCAGTACCCTGAGACCTTTGCTGTGACTCCACAGTGCTGTGTTGTATTTTTGAACTAGGTGTTGTCCTATTGCATCACCATAGAAGACCATAGGATTTGTTTTTAAGTCGTCTTAAGACAATTGTTTTCTTTAGCAATAGCATGTGAAGGTTCTCAGGACATACTGTAGTCATCTTCAGTAGTTAGCTGTAGGTGACTGGACATGCTTGAGTTAAGTTTGAAAGAGAGCCTGTGTGTCATTGTTTTTCTGCACAGAAACAAAGATGTGAGTCTTGTTTTTGTCCCATGGGTTTATCATCTGACAAGAACAGAGAGAAAGTGAGAGAGGTTCATTGATGCATTGACTTTATTAGCACTCTGACTTGTTATGGAACTGTCAGCTGAAGGCATCAAATGGCCTACATTAGCCCGGTTGCATAACCCTCTCCAATGCTGCTGGTACACTTCCCAAGCAAGGAATGTGTTTGTGTGAGGAGTACAGCGATGTGTTTGCTCAGACACAGTTGGATTGTCTAAACTGAGTTATGAAACTGTCACGTGTAAATGTCCCATACAGTGGCTGTCATACTGATCTTGTCAGTAGTAGCTGTGGTTGCTGGACGTTTCAGGTTTTGAGCACTCCTGAGTTTTTCCTGCAAGGCCAGTTCAGATACCAGTTTCAGCAGGCATCTGAAATTGTCAACTTGACTGTAAAAGTTGACTGCAGGCAATGTTGCGATTCTCAAGCATGCACATACAAGTGAAAAGTGAGTAACAGACGAGCTTGAAATAAACACATCTCACTGAAAATGAAAGCCATAGAGTATCTGTTTTACATCTGTATCTGCCATTATTTTTTATCACCAGTTCAATAGATTTAATTCTTAATTAATGGCTTCTGCCATTTTATTCAGGCAAGATTAAATTAAACACAGTACTATACCAATAGATGGACTGGCGAACTGTCCAGGGTGTACCCCGCCTATCGCCCGATGTAGCTGAGATTGGCACAGCACCCCCCGCGACACTCTGGCAGAGGATAAAGCGGTAGATGATGACTGACTGACTATACCAATACTATTCTCTTAATTTCATGGACGAAACAATAGGTTGAAACTATTAATCAATAATAATCAGTATTGAAAACATGGTGTCTTACATTCGTAAATGTATAGTAATTGTTACTTACAGTAGCAAGAGAGAACACCTGGTACAGATAGTATTACATTAACTTACATGTCATTTAGCAGATGCTTTTATCCAAAGCGACTTACAATGGAATTGAGTACAATCAGCCCTAGTATGTCTAGTATGTCTTGTACAGTGGTGGTTTGTTGCGCTATTAATAGGTAATACATTCCATCTAAATGAATGTCAGCAGTGCAACCTACCTTCCGCTCTCGTCTGTTTTTTTGTCTCTTCTCAAGCTTTAGCCATTAACTGTTTTACTTGTTCATGGGGCTGGGCAATATATAGATATTGTATCTATATCGTAACTTGAGGTCTCTTAGATTTTGGATATAATCATATCGTGATAAGGTATCTGTGATGGCTTTTCCTGGTTGTGATAATCATCATATTGCCCATGGTGTGACCCCATCACAAAGTGGTAGAAGATGAGTGAGTGAGTGAACTTAACTACACTTAATTAACTATTTAATTAAAAGCCTAATTATTTGTGCTATAGCTAAATTTGACATTTAACAGCAAAAAGCCAAAGAAATAAACCTTTATAAATTAAAATTAAAATATTATCTGAAATAAAAGGTAATAACTGTATTTTAAGCTTGTAATGCAGATCATAAACTCAGATATTTTTATTTGAGTGTATTTACAGTGTATGGTGACTCTCCCTTGAGTAGCTCAAACATCTCAAAAGAAAACTTTTCCTGAGCCCTTAAACAAGCTTCACACAGTTTACTCTCAGTACCTAAACCCTAACAAGATTAATGACCAGAAAGTGGTTATCATCCCTCATTTCATCAAAAAGCTAAAAGCACCACAAGTGATCTGCATATCTGTAGACATGTATGTAAATAACATAATTACGTTTCAGAACCTAGTAGTTTATTCATGGGATTTAATCATACAGTAACTACACAGTAAATACCACGTGGTGTAATTGTAGTAGTATCACTATTGCTCCACCCCTTTTGTTCAGACTAAAATATCCCTATAACTATTTGACTTACGGTTGACTATTTAAATTTGCATTAACATATACCGGCAATATAAATCCTGTTTACAAAGATGCAGTGTGACCAAGGCACTTTTTAATGATACATTTTCTGTAGTATTTGGATGTTTTGGATCTCTGAAGTGGTCTGGTTGTTTTTGTTGTCCTCAGTGTTTTGTACTAGTTGTCCAGGGTTAAAGGACAGGGATGTGTCCATCCGCACTCAGGTTTCAGAGCACGTGTGCCTTTCCTGTTTCTGTCTCGACATCTTTCCGACACACTGGTCTGCCAAACTTCCAAAGAGGAGGAGAACTGAGGATACTTGTTTATTTTCCTGCTGACTGCAGCAACACAGTTTTCACAATAAGCCAATAGGCTTGTTTGTGTTGATGATTTAGAGTCTCTTTTTTCTCCATTATTTCAAAAGGAATTTACATTGTTGGACGTTGGTCTGGCGTGTTTTGCCTTCCTTGGCGGACATGCTGGAGCACTTCCTGTTTCGGTTGACTCGTGTGTTCATGGGCTGTCCGCCAAACTCTGCTTCAGCAGTCAGCCAATGTGGGATGTTGATCCCTCAAACAATTAACCAGAATCTGTTCTCAAAATAACATCTCAGAACTGCCAATGAAAGCTTTCATCCATTGAAAGTAATGGTAAAAATATTTGACACACGCACACCTCTCCTTCCAGAATCAATGTGTGACGCACTTGGCATCTTAAATTGTCACTGCATCTCTCCAGCACATCAGTGTAGCCCAGGTTTGAGAGGGGGGCTGCACCACAGTCTGTTTCACCCATCACATCCACCATTTTTAAAAACATAACCTATATTCTGTTTATAGGTGACCTCCTAACCTATTGGGGGGGGGGACTAAAGGGCACAGCTCTCCAGCTCGAGTGGCATCATGGGCCAGGATGGTGGGGCGGGGGTTGCTGAGAGGGTGGCTGAAATGTCAGGACAAGAGTGTTGCCTTTCAAAACAATCTGGCATTTCCATCAGGGACAGGCTCTTCTGTCTGTCTTTTAAATTAGAAGATGGAAAAAGAAAAGCGGGCCTTGACATCTTGACACGTCCTGGGCGTCTCCTCCCCATCTGTGTACTACCTGTTAACTCCACAAAGTTATTTTCCCTTTTGTGTCTCTGCTGTACTTGAAGAGAAACTCTTCTCTGGAGACCTTTTCACTTAATATATTTTGCAGTGGCTCCTACTGCTCTTTTTTTTCCATCTCCAGAACAACAAAGTACCCCAGTTTATATTTACACTATTAACATTAAGTAACCACTATACTCTTTTGATTCTCATTTTTTTAATTAATTGTAAATGTAGATTGGGATTTCCTAGATCCTAAGGACCATTTCAACAATCCATTTGAAAGGGAAATATTGTACTACATTATAGAAAGTATTTTCTCCTGACCAGTTAATCAAGTATTTGTAACATAAAAATACATAAAAATGGAACTAGTCTTCCGCTTTGAAAAGAGAAGCCCTGGAAGTAGGTGGTAGCAGTCAGCCACCACGGGGCTGGTCTAAGTAGTTAATGCTCTCATTTGCTATTCTCAGGTCTTTTTCAATAGTATATGATATAAATTATGTTTCCATTTGGAGAACTAAAGATGAAAAAGCATGGTGCACATGAGTGGACGCCACTGTGATTGACGTTTGTGAACTTTCAAAACAGGTTTGTTTTGCAACCGGAGGACTTCATGCACTTTTACATGGCAAATTACAAGAGGTCTGCTATTTAAAGAAGAAAGAGGTGATGTGATGTGTGCCTCTGCACCAAGAAGGTGATGGGACAGGTGAAAAGACGTGATTATAGTGAGCTTTGTTTTCATTGAGCCCTGTCTTGGCCTTATCTTCAGTTCTCACTCTCACCAAAACATGTGGTTACTTGAGTCTGATGTTGTTCTTTGGGGCATGGCTCTAAATATGCCAATGTTTGCATGCAAATATGTTGTCGACCTGATGCAAGGTGAATGTGAAGAAAAAGAAAGAAAAGGTGTGAGGTTCAGTAAAAATGCAGACGCTTTGGAGGCAAAGTCGGGCTATATTTCTCATTTAACAGAATGAAAGTGAATCGAAAATGCCCGTCTGAGCAGTCCCACTGTCTGTGTCAGCCGGCTGCCATCATGTCTGGTTTGAGAGAACTCGTCTGTAACTCAAAACGCTGAAGAGACGTGTTCCCAAAAGCCTTGCAAGCTATTTGCAGAGGTGTTTACAGATCATGTGCTTATTTATGATAGATGCCTTCTACCGATTTGTGTAACCTGGCAGGAACTCTTTGAATGCAGTTACGAATCATCAGCTTTAATTTAGTCCGTGTCATGAACGAACAGCGTGAGAAGACTTTTTGGCACAGTGGGTAATCTAAAACATAGAACAAATAATTCATTAATATATAATGTATGTGCTTGTTGACTTTTTTTCTTTGCTTATGTATTTGTTTTTATTTTAAATTGACATCTGATGGTTGGAAAAAGGTGTTGTTCCTCACTTGAGTGTCTTGGTGACACAAACACGTAACTGTAGACGTTGTTTGGATAAGCTGTCGAAAACCTTCAAATTACAGAACTAATGAGCAAAAGGTATATTCATGTTTAAGCCCTCTGTCTGCTCTCTACACAGTCAAGGTGTGGTGTGTTGCCATAGATGCCGCTGTTTTCTAATGGAAGCAAAGTGCTTAATGAAGTCATTGTGGAGCTGTGGGTGTATGAGGCAACAAGCCTCAGTGTTTACACCAGTAACTGTTCTCTTTACATTTAGTGGCTGTATAAAGTTGACTTCTAACAAACTCACAACTCTTTTGATATTTTAAAAAACAATATTTAGCAAATTATTAAAAAGATATATCAAATTGTGAAGAATTTCCTGAGGACAAACCCAAAACTTGTGTGCCAGCAGCTTGTTGGGCTCAGAAATCATCCTTACAGTTAAGTTTGGTCAGTGTCCAACTCTTAATTCAAACTTGACTGTATGCCAGAGATGCCTGTTACTCTTTATAAAAGACATATTCCTTCCAAATGTTTCTTATAACAAGTGACTGGTCTTTGTTTACTCTTCAGTGGAGACTAGTGCAGTCAAAAGGTCTGGACCCCTCTGTTGTTATAAACCTGGTCTAAGTTGTGACAACACACAAGAACCGAAACAAAGACTGGGATTAAAGCAAGTTTTACTAGTTTCTCTTGTAAACGTGACATAATTTATATTCCCGGTGTTGTCACAACTGTCATTGTTGCACTGTGGAGTTTAAATGTACTGACGAGGTGAACTACAATATTTATTTTTGAGACGCTTATTGGAAGAGCGACTGTGTGTAGAATAAAATAAGTTGTATTTATTTAAGGCATTAACAGGACAGAAGATGCAACTTTTCTGAGAAGATGTGAAACAATAACTCATTCGTCTTTCTCCCTGCAGTTCCTGGTTAGCGGGGTCTCGGCTGACCAGCTCAAACCCTCTGGCTCCAGGGCCTCTGTGGTGCTCCTGATGCCCCTCACCCACAGCTGAAGATCCCGTGTGGGCGAGGGACTGTCAGGGATCACTCTTTCGGCGTGCTACTACATAAGGTGCCTGTTCTGGACTTCACACACATCACTTAGAGATCTGTTGGCCATCTTCTATTTTAAGCTTTCTGGAGAAATGCAAATGTACAACATAGGATATCAAATCTCTCAGATTTGTTTATTAAAGGCTTTTTAGTTCAAATGCTTCACAGGGTGATGGTGGTTTTAAAAAAAAAAAAAAGGTTCTTGTTCTCCTTTGTAATCACTTTAAGTAATAAATGTGTTAAGTGCTTAATCGTCCAGGGACCAGACTGACTCTGACTCTGCATTAAACACAAGGACATGTTGCTCATGAGTTGATCCCTGATTTTGCAAAGTTTTTATGGCTTAAATTCCTTTTAGTCTCTCCTGCTTGCCACCTGCAGTTCTTTCATCCCTCAAATTCTATCATAATGAATTGTTCTGTGTAAAGTTTTGTGTTTGGAAACATCTACAATAAAAGGGCCATTTTCTTTCCTCTTATGTGTATGAGTGAGAAATTGTCCCCTAGACATGTGACTGCCTGTCCCTGAGGGATTAGAGGTTTAGGATCAGACAGATCAGTCACAACTGTCATATTAAAGCCCCTCATCTGTCCTTAGTGAGCAAAACTCCCCGGCTAACATTACTTGTACTTTAATTATTTTTCACATTTTTATGATGCAGTTCTCTTCATCTCACAGTGTCCAGATATCACATTAAGTCTGAAACTTGAAATTCAGCAAAGACGCTTCTTACTTCCTCTCACACTCTCTCACCTGACAGACACTGGCAAAGCACGTTTGCAGGGAATAAAATAATGTGCCAGTTAAATCTGACCACCAACTGTCACATGCTGCAAAACCACATGCCACACAAAGTAACGTGTCTCTTAAAATCAGTGACTCAGCAGGTTTACAAAAGCAGAAGTGTTGATCAGTTACAGTACAGCATCAGTCTGCTGCAGCCATGACACCCAATGCCAACACTTCCTCTTTGACTGTGTCCTTCACTTTCATTTCTCTTCAAACGACCTGTTATTCCAATAAAGTATTATTCTGAGCACCATTTAGTTTTTCCAAATGGTTATAAATGGATAATACATGTCCATAATCTGAGTTGAGAAAGCGACCAAATTCAGAACTGATAATGACGAATAATAATAATCATACAATACAATCAATAACTTCACTCATTTCTCATTTGAATCCAGGATGCAAAGTTAACCGTAACACAGGGCTCTGCAGCGAGTGGGAACCCCTCTCGTCTACTCTTTCACTACCAGCTGAGTGAGCGACGCTCGGCCTCCTGGAACACGGTTCTATCAGAAGACAGCCTTTTCCTGGAGATCCCTGCTGGGGCGCTGGTCGAGGGGAGCAAGGAGGGGTGAGCATGTGTTCCAAACCTTTACTGCAGTCTAGTAACATCCAAAAATCAAGCATCACTTATATAAAAGTGTTATTAGACAGTGTAGCAATTTCTCTTTGACTGCATTTATGTTGCACTCAAGTTTATTCCTAAATAATATCATTTAACTGACAGGGAAACTTCTCTTGACTTCACACCCTAGACCTTTTAAAAAGACTATTATCATGTGTTTCAACACTAACTAACATAGAGGCTGCTAATAGTGACCAGTGTCAGGAGAGAGTGACCTTGTGTGCTGTGATCACTGAGCAGCCTGCTTCACAGCTGCCACTGCATTATTATGTAAAGTTGCAGTGCTTATGTAAAAGGGACCCAAAAAAAAAAAATAATGTGTGTCAGTGATGGTTACCCTCTCTCTCTCTCCTCATTCACAGACTGATGCTTTGTGTCTCTCTGTGTTCATGTCATCCTCAGGCTAACGGCTCTGCTGGAGTTTGCAGAAGAGAAGCTCAAGGTTAACTACGTCTTCCTGTGGTTTCATAAAAACAGAGAGGATCGATGTAAGAGATCCTGCTTTTTATCCTTTTTTTTCCCAGTCATTTACTCTTTGCATCTCTCTTTTTTGTTTGTCCAATCTTTGTGGCGATGGAAAATGGTCCCATATTTACAATGTTGCTGAGAGAGAAACAGTCAAAAAAGAAGTCCCAGAAGGCGACTCCTACTTAAACCAAACCATTGCATTTAACCTCTTCATTCTCACTGAAGGGAAATTTATTTGCAACAAAAATCAGATTTGGAAAAAGTCTGACGGAATTTGTCAGATAACAGGATACATTTCCCCCTTAGTTGCCAGTAAAAACAGGGGCTTTTGGCAACCTGGCAGTTTGACGTAGGGTTTAAGGAGAATAAAAAGTTTCATTGTTCTCGTCGTGTGATCGCTCTCCCTCTCTTCTCACCAGTGTCCATCATCAGGACGTTCCATTACTTGGGCTTTGAGATGGTGAAGCCAGGCAACCCAATGGTACCAGCCCGGCCTGATCTGGCCTTCATGGTTTACTCTCTGGAAAACAGCAGCAGCTCAGACGAGGAGTGACTCCCACATCAAGTCCTGACCCCACACACACACACACACACCGCTCATCACTAACTGGGAGGTGACGCCCCTTTCTTTCACAGACTTGTGATTCGAGGTGCGTCATCATGATTTCCATGTGACAATGACGCCGTTACCTCCCCCTTCCCCCCCCCCTTCCCTGAGAGAAACTGCAGACTGGAGAAACAGGAGCAGGTGACGGTTGAACAAAGTTGTCGCATGCATTGTGGGATTTTTTTTTCTTTTTCTGCTTGGTGTTTTTTTTCTCTTCTGCTTCTTTTCTCTGCCATATTGTCTGTTTGTGTTGCCACTGACGAGACGAGACAAACGGCGGTTAGACATTCAGCGTAAGGTGGTGTTTTACATTAAAATGCAGCATATCTAACACCTGACAGCGTTCCACCTGTATCTGAGATTTTAAGAAGTTTTTGGTTTGTTTATGTGCTGTATACCATGCAAGCTGTATTTCGAAGGAGTAAAAACGGAGAGCAGAGGCTGGGTATACTTTTTAAATGTTGTTTAGCATTATTATATAGATGGGGTGAATGCCAGGTCTGTTATCATTAAAGCACATGTAAAGTTTTATTTAGACCTCTTCCTAAAATATGTCAAAACATCATTCCAGCACATGTCATTAGCTTAGCACAAAGTCTCAGTAGATGTGGCAAAGCTGTGCTGAAGTCACAACAGGGTGCCACTTTGTATTTCACACAGAAACACATTTTATCAAAAGATATTAAGCTCAATAATGAATGAGAGAGTCCGGTTAAAAGCTCCACTCGCTGTAACTTCAATTAAAAAGTGCATGTAAAGGTTTAAATCTAGTGAAGCTGCCGCCCGCTCCCATCAACGTCACAGAGCTAAACATCCAGTTTAAAAAATGGAAAACCTGAATCAGAATCTCAGAATGCAGCAGTATACTGTTATTGTGTGGTACTGCTGAACCATGTAAGCTACCGCCCGTGTCCCTTTTTTATATTCTCATTTGCTTGATGTTGTAAATGCTGAGTACGGACACGCTATCGACTGTGCAAGACCAAAAATCTGTGCTGCAACTTTGAAAATTGGTTTGAATGTCGGGTTTGAACCTGGAATGTCGGGTTTGAACCTGGAATGTCGGGTTTGAACCTGGAATGTCAGGTTTGAACCTGGAATGTCGGATTTGAACCTGGAATCCCTTTAGAGCAGAGTTGAGATATGGTGGGTTTTTAAAATAAAAAAAATGGATGTTTATCTCAGTGATTTGAATGTGATGGTGACACAGTGGGGCCACGTGAGCTTGGCTCAGCCCTGCAGGTCGGTTTCAGTAACGGGGCTTTTTGTGCCTAAAAGGAGGAAAGTGCAATGTTAATTTTTTTTTTTTTTTTTGCTCTGGAGTCTTATTGAGAAATGTCTTTTATTATAATCCATTTATTTTCATCCCATAAGCGGTTCAACCCCACATTGTTGCTCATTGTTGAGTAAAACTACAGCACTTGGCTTTCAACATGTATATGCAATTAGTTAAAACTTTTTGTTTTGTGGCTTTTTGTGCAGACGTTGACACCAAAGAACTAATTCTGTCTGCTGTTGATTTTAAAGTCATATTTAGCTTTTAAACTGAATTTAAACCTAGTGTGGTATATAAAGCAATATTACCCTACATTCCCCACAGCAGCCATTATTGCCCTCGTGATGACACACATGATGGTAGACTGTTCAGGTTGGAGTTGGGAAGGGCCTTATTTTTCTTCAGAGTCTTCATTGCTACTGATTGAACCATGACTATAAGCTGTTAGGAAATGTCAATATTTGATTTTTTTCTCAGAGGTATATTTTTATCTACATATATTTCCCAAATGTCTTTTGTGATAGCTGTGGGATTTGTTTTTAGTTTTCAGTGATTTAGATTGCAGACAATCCACATGTGTATACTTCAGATTTTTGTCTTGGGGAGGGGGAAAAAAACAATAAAAGTTAATATCTACTGTACATGATTATATTCTTTTGTCCTCCTGTTAATGTTAGAAATGTTTGAGGAAACAAAAGTGGGTTTTTTTGTTGTGTTTTTTTCCCCTTTTCCTCAGGAACAGCAGTTGTGGAAATCGTCGTTTCAGCCGATTGCTGACTCAAGCGTTAATCTCCAACCAGCTCGGCTCACAGCACATTAACAGCTCACTGCTGGCCTCTGGCCAAAGACTGCGACAGCCTCCCCGGTCAGTTGATCCAGAGATCTATTTTCAGAGCTGGGGCCAGGATGGACTCAGTTGTACTATATCAGCTTCTCTAATACAACAGCAACCTGATTTTTAAACACGATCGTCTCCTCCTGAAAGAGAAAATCCATTCAGTCTCATGCAACCGTGCAACAAACCTGCAAAGCTGATTTTAACAAAACAGGAAATTCTATTAAACACATTTTAAAGAACACAATGGCAACATGTTCAGGTTTCTTGCACACAAGCACAACTATCATGTCAAACTGCATTGTTAATATCCACCAACAAAATAATTGCATGGCTTATTTTTCACTATTTAAACCCTAGACAGTTCACAAATCTGCATCAGCTAACCACTAAGGACACACTCAATAAGGAGCACAAAGGGGGTGTTGCCTCGCCTCTCTTGTTCCGTGATATTATGGAAATGTGATTTGTATTTTGTTGTCATGCATGGCTGGGTTGTTTTTTTTGAACGGTTATGTTTAAGTACAGACTTCAAATCTGATGTCTGATGTAATGATGCATTCATCTCTGTTTTAAGTGAACTGAGGTGAATTCTGCTCTTGGACCACCACGAGCAGCGCTTGTGGGCTGAGGCTGCAGCGTCTCTAATCCCCTCACTAAAAGACAAGAGTCAAATAGTCCCCTCCTGGCTTTAATCTATGTTGACATGTTTCCATAAAACCTTACCTCAGATTGAGGCTGATTACGACATCAGCTGCACTCTGTATTAAAGTTCTCAGAAACTGGTTGAAACGTCTCAGTTTCTAGTGTGCAGTAAGACGAGTTAAAACCAGCCAGTGAACAAGTAATCCCCTCTTACGCTGCTGCAGTCTCCACACTGAAGCCTGAAGATCCCATCATATATAATGTGCTCGTATGGGGGGGGAATAATAATCTGTGTGGGTACATTAGTCAGTGTGGTTACTGCTAAACAAATAATCTCATTCCCAGGTCTACTTAGTTGCTGTTCTGGAGGCTCCTGTTGCCCAAATCTTCACTTTTTATTGTGAATTGTTCATGCTTATCTTTTCATTCCCGGTTTTTCTTTATTAGTCATTTCCCTATTACATTCCCCTCCAGTACTTTTGAGGAATGTGACACCTGGGATTAAAAGCTAGAGCAAATGAACAGGTATTGAACAAAGACTTAAAACTCTCAAGGGTCTGGACAGCTCTTATATCATCTGGCACACTGTTCCGAACAGCCACCACAGAAAAGATTGTCACCTCTAATTTGAAATCAGGAACTTCGAAGGAGCTGCCAAGTTGCAAGTTGCTTTCTGGATGAGACTGTGGAGACTGAGCCAACCTGAAGTATTCAGAGTTACAATAATCCCAAAAAAATGTGATGAACATGCTGTATATCAGCAAATAGAGTTGGATTTGTCAAGTATAACATGGTCCTCATGAGTGGATGGAGATGGAATATAAAGATGATTTATTTCTGAGTACATTCTCATTCCACATCATGTTGACAGAAAATGTTTTATTTGAAATTTAAAATTCTTCCTTGTGCTGAATCAAAGTAAACAAAATGGTTTTGTTAATGAATATTTAAACATGATCAAAGGCACCAGCTAAAGAGAATTTCAACAAATAACTTACAACTTAACAGCAGAACATTTTATCCAAATCCACCCTTTACTTTCTGAGTTATGTTGCTCACAAACAAACAGACTAAAAATAAAACCCTGGCTTGGAGGCAACTATAAATTGTAGCTGCTTTAAATGAGTGTCATTGCCATTTTATTATTAGACTGTGCTCACAACATTCGGCCAAGAAAAAACCTAATGCACAACTCATTTTTAAAAGATAAACATCCTGCTTCACAGGAGGGAGTGCACTTATGACGCTATAAATCATTGTGTAATCATAGTTTCCTATTTCATGATGCTTTAAGCCACGCATTACCCAATTCCTGCAGAGTACTTCAGGACCATCTGCTCTCTGCTCGAACACACACTTATCTCTTAGCTCTGATCCCATACTGACTACTGAAAACTGTCCACTTAAACCAGCAAAAAACAGTGAAAGTTCAATTGTTCAGTGATATTTTCTTTACTTGCTCAACGCTGTTCACCAGTTTAATGACATCACTGAATGCTAAGAATAAATCAGTAATAGTATCAAATTTAAAACTTGCATGGTAGATAATGTGACTTATCTATATATTTAAAAAAGGCATTGAGTCAGTTATTATTGTGATTTATTTTAATAAACATCACATACAAACATGAACCTGAAATAATAGTCTTAACAAACACAAGCGCTCATTCACTTTTACACACAGGCGTCACTACTTGTCCTTCTCTTTCTGCTCCTTCTCCTTCTTGTCTTTCTCTGCTTTGGCCTCCTCCGCCTCGTGCTTCTTGATCAGCTCCTCCACTTCCTTCTGCTTCAGCACTTTGATGCAGGTCTTGCCGTTGTCGCGGGTCAGGGTGGCGATCTCCACTGAAACGACAAAAACAAACACATGCTGAGGAATCTGCTCCAGCACCATCTTTATATAGTGTCACTGTCTTTTTGTTACAATTACTTTGGAATGATAATAATAAATTGTCTCTATTACCCTTACAACATCAGCACAAACAAATGATATTTTTTGCATATATATATATATATATATATCTTTACGTGTCTCTTTCTATCTGGTGAAATGTGCACCTTTCTCTGCGGACAGTTTGCTGACATCCATGGTTTTGTTGAGAACCTTAACGGCGAGAGCGAGGGCAGAGGACAGCTTCATCTCTCCCTCCTTGAAGTCCTGCTTCAGCATAGACACGGCTGCCTGTGAGTGAGTGAGTGGAGAAAGACAAAATGTTGTTGTTGCTGCAGACTTTACTCACATCAGCAGCTTTGTGTGCGCAGCACAAACACAACACTAACACTGTCAGGAGGGATCAGGTGTGTGTTACATGGCTGAACGTGTGCGTGTGTGTGTGTACTCCTCTTACTCTAAGGCCTCTTCGACAAAGGCGTTCACACGACACTCTAAGGAGGCTCCGTTACCCAGAGTGCTTTGTGTGCCGGTCAATGAGTTTAGCAAAACACAATTGAATCTTGAATTACACAATTAACTGCACTAAATGTGCCATTCAGTGTTTGTTTATTTTAAGAATGCAGTCTTTGTTGTGGCCATTTTGTGAAGAAACTATGCAGCTGTGCCCCCTAGTGGTTTGAGGCAGAACATACATCTTGTCACACCAAGTCAGTGGTGGTTTTCTACCTAGTAGAAATCCAAATATATAAATGTGTAACCCACTTACTGACTGCCTCTCTAATTTGGCCTATTTTTTTATAATATGTTGTAGTTGTAGGAAGACTCACAGCACTGTTGTTCCCGATGCAGGTGGCTTTCCAGCCACCGTAGTTTCCACTTGGGTCACTCTGGTAGAGCTGGAAACCATAATGTTTGTCCCAGCCCATGTAGAGCAACGAGACTCCAAATGGACGCTTCCCTGGGAAAACAAGGACGTGCAGAAAGAACTAGAACCACTTTTTCACTTTGAATGACATACGACAAAACTTAAAATATTAGGGCATTCATACCAGCGGTGAACACTTAACCATTTAATTTGCAGAGGGCTAATTTATATGCAGCTCAGTTGACAAGTCTCTTACTAATGTACAGTCATGCTGCAATGTGGTTTTCACCTCAAAGATGCACAGTAATAGGAAGGATTCAAAGAGTAACGGAAAACATGAGTTATAGTTTGTATCACTGCATCAAATGAGACTAGAAGAGAAGATAATACAGAGACATAAATGCGCTGTACCTCCAAACTGAGTGTAGGCCTGTTTGATGTCACACAACGCCGTCACCAGCTGCTCACAGGGGATTGGTTCCTGGTACTGCAGCAGATACCTGTGACGGCAGCGAACATACATAATATCTTCATATGAACAATAACAAAAACGTACGATATTTAATGCAAAGCTTCAGTGTCAGAGCTCACCTCTGAGCTATAAGCCTAAGCTCGTTGGTCAGTACGTTGGCATCGGATGTGATTCCTGCTACACTGCATGCCATGTCTCTGCAAGTCAACAGAAAGATAGGTAGGTTAAATATCAAAACAGGGACATACTTTTCTCTTTATATATATATATATATATATATATATATATATATATATATATATATATATATATAATAAGATAATCTAGTTATTCATGCTAATGTAAGCAGTTCAAACAAAAACTAAGCGTTCCCTTTGAAATTCATTAAAGGACACAGGAGCTGTAGGTCTAGTGCTGCATCTTAGAAAAAGTGGTACAGACGTCGGGCAGCGCATGGCCAAGGGGAAAATAATTGGGCTCATAGCCAGAAGGTCATCAGTTCAATCCTGGGAAGGGACAAAGGGTGTGCAAGACACTGCTCCTGGTCCCGGCTCGTGTGTGTAAATGTGCCCTTTTAGAGTCCTAGAGTTACATGCAAGGAGTCACTCACTCGTTCAGCTTGTAGATTTTCTCAGAGAAAAACACTCCATCCAGCAGCTTGTGGATGTTCCTCCTCTCTGCAGCCAGCAGCACTCCATCGTTGGCTAAAATTCCCAGGCAGCTACCAGCATGTCCAATGGCTTCCATGGCGTACTCAACCTGGTACAGACGCCCTGCAACAGACAGAAATCAGGACATCAGGATCACACCGTAAACTTGTCACAGCCTCGTGAGTTACATTACTTAATGGTTCTTACCTTCAGGGGAGAAGATGGTTGTTCTGGAATCATATCGACGAGACTGTAAACAGACAGAGAGAAGTTATGTCGTGATGTTATGTCTCCAGCTAATTTAAGAGCAGTTTTTAGAGGAACAAGTAAAGTGAGTGGATATTCTTTTGAAGAACAGTTTTGACACCAGTCGAGTTTAGCAACTTTAAAGACATGTGGCAGATCTGAAAACCTGGATTTAAATAGTGCTCTTTTCTAATTAACACTTCTAAACTGGAGGTAACAACTCACCATTCTTGGAGACGGCAATTAACGCTGGCTGCTGTGGAAAACAAATATTGTGTTCATGAAGGAAAACAGTATCTACAACACTTTTTACGGTCTTTGTACTTTTTAAATTCTGTTTCATTATTTCATAGATAGATAGATACAGACACAGAACAACACCAATTGAATTATTTTGAGCCAGATCTACCCGACGAGTCAGGTTCTAAATGTATGGTTTGTGGTTCTACGCTAACACTGCGCATTCTACGCTGCAATGTTTACTTGAATAGAAAATATAGAAATAAAATGTATGTCTTCTTGTGTCAATGAAAGTGAAAGAGACAAAAGCTGAAGACGACACAACTTTATGTTCGAATACACTTAGTTAACTCACTCTTTTTGTGATTACATCATATACATTAACATAACAAGTTAAGAATGAATAGTTAAAATACACATTTATACGATGATGGTTGTAAAAAGACGAAAAATGCTTACCGCTTTAGGAGCTTTCTGTAGGGCGCGTTATGATGACTTCAACCGAAGGCGTAGTGACGTCATTAAAGCGCGCCTCTTTGTTTCCCTGTTTGGAGACTCGTTACGTATTATCTGTACATGTATAGAATTAGTACAACATTTGTTAATTAATTACCGTACGGCCAAATTGAGTCACTCAAAACCTTCATTTATAACATTTGGAAAGGAAACTGAACTATACATCAAAAACAAGCTGCTCAAACGTCATGTGTGTCCCCTTGGCTCCTGTTTCATTGTTTGGATGTGTATTAAGAACTGCATTTAGAATTTGTTGCTGATTGCCAGGGCATGTATACATGGCCTGTGTGTATATATAAAGCAAATATATATATATATATATATATATATGTATATATATATATATATATATATATATATATATATATATGAGCAAATAAATAAATATAATACAAATTAAAAAATATAATGTTTAATTCAGGGGCCTCAAGTGGCATTGGGGCCAATAAACTTGTAGTCTGGTCAGGAGGGGGCCAGTCAAGTGAAAAAATAAAAATATAGCACAACCTTTCAAAATAAAAGTGTATTTCTTTAATATAGAAATATATTTAGATATTTGTAGATAGAATAGAATAGAAAATCAAACCAATGAACACATGTAGACACAGTATTCATGTTTACACATCATATTTAATAATCTAAGAAAGAAAACATAACCTAATGTAAACCACAAAGTGGAAGAAGGCACAGACGATATATATTTTTGTAATAACCCACTTTGACCGCCAGGGGGAGCCCTAGTCTTGAATGTGCCTGGGATTGGAACTGTAAAATACAGCAGCAACCACTGAAACTTCAACTTCAAGCTAGGTGTTCACCAATTAAGTGGACTTTCAGGTTGATGTATGGTCAGTGCAGTAATTCAGCTATAGTTGACCTCTATGACCTTTCTGCTCAGGTGGTGGCATTATGATGATCAGACATTGTGCTCATCGTTTACTCTATAAATAGATACATTGTTTTGGTCAAATCCAGTGTTGTTAAATTGTTTCAGTTAACTTACTTAATGAACAATTATGCAAAATGGGGAACATACTTCAAATCACATGATATTATTTAAAATAATAATTAATACTTAAGTCAAATGATAATTCTGCTCAGTAGCATTGTAGTACAGAGCTTTTTGTTTCTTGTTTGAAGTTTTCCTCTCAGTTTGTGCCAATGCCTGTCAGCGTACCTTGAGATTATCAACAGTAATCACATCCTCACATTGTTCTCCAAGGATTGGCACAGGAAAGTAGAAAGTTGCAGCTGCAGCACCTCAATAACAACCCATAACAGCACACCGTTAAACTGTATATGCAGAGACGAGCAGTGAGCAGTTACGGTGTCTGTTGCTGAGCTGGATCACAGCTCCTCCTGGTCCTGGACCAGGTTGATATCTCATTTACCATATTAATATTTCAGGGCCTCCAACACATGTTTCACATCGTTCTCACGGCTCACTGTCATTTTGAACAGTTGAGCTGAATCCAAAACATATATCCTATGAGATATGTAGGTTGCTCCATCTCAAGACAGTTTCAAGTCCAGTAGATCACTTGTGTTGGCTGACAGGTTTTTGAGACGCCCCCTTGTAAGGAGGCACCTGAGTGACACAAAACAAAGAGTGCAGCTGGATTCATGTGCGTCTGATCCCTGTGTAATACCAGCCAGTCGACCAGTTAGATCCAAGCGAGAAGACAACTTCTCCTCGAGTCTGTCCCAGCTAATGAGTGTGATGCAGTACTGTAATACCACATGTGACAAAGTCTGCCCACTACTGTGAAATCAAAACATTGCCTCTGACCCTAACCATGTCCTGAATTATGAATACAGACTATTACCATCCGACAGGAGGTACAAGTGTGGAACAGTTGAGGTTAGACTGAAAAATATCTTTGTATATCAGTCAATCTTAAACTAAATATGGAACTTTGAGGAGTCTTGAATCTTCTATTCATCTTGTAATGTGTGTGTGTGTGTGTGTGTGTGTTTGAGTCTGTGATTCCTGGGCAAATGTAATGACTAATGTCTGTAGTTTTTTCGTATCGCATTGCATCTCATTGCATCGCATCCTATCGTACAGTATCGCATGGTACTGTATCACATCGCATCTCTGCATGTCTGCTGCAAATATCAAATATATACTCAAATCACTGTTTGTGTTCTAGTCTAATTCATTAAAGCAAAGTTCACTTCAAATCCGAATCAAAGCCTTGGGTGTCCCGAGGACACTGGCTCAAACACTAAACTCAGGATTCTTTACCTTTTTTTTTTTTTAGCAAAAACATCTTCTATGTGATGCTCTCAAACGATGATGTATGTTTATGTAGAACTTCCTTAAACAAAGTGTTTATGGCAGGGTTTATGTTTCTCACTTCATGTTCTTAACTCATGATGTTGTTGTGTTGTTTGACACATCTCAGGTTTTGCTCTCCGATGTGAGGTCGGTGACCTCATACTTACATAATGTGACTCATATGAATATTCTTTGGAAGCAGCCATCTCGCTCTGACACACAGGCTGATAGCTGAGTGATGTGGGAGCTTATCTTGACTGGCCATCATTTTTTTAGTATCATTAAAAAGGGCTTACGCTGTGATAATCCAACATCAGAGAGATTTTTATTGGCACCTATAAACAAAAATCACCACAGTGGCCAAAAGGATACTCAGCACCCAGGTGAATTAATCGACACTGGAACCACAAATCACACATGGTCCAACTGTTCATTTTATCTTGAAAGCAATGAGTGTGCCAGTACTTTTCATTAGCTATCTGTTAAGTGTCAGAAAAGTTGAAGCAATGAATATCGTTGTAGTGTAAAATAATACTCTAACCTGAAGGCCAGCAGACAATGTAAATTGAAACTGAAGTTAAATATATCTCCTACATAGCAGACAGGATGAGGAAGAGGAAGCAACTTTATCAGAAAGTTGTAGCAAAAACATGAAAACAATCAGTCTTCACACACACGCACGTATATATATATATATATATATATATATATATATATATACATATATATATATATATATATATAGCTTCATTCATTACACGTATTTTCACTGCCACGTTTCCTCCTCTGGTGTTATATCACTATTCTTGGTTCCATGAATCACACACAGAGTCTCAACAGCATCACGGTGCCAGACATAATTGTGAAACTGTGACACAAAGAAAAATTAAGCAGTGGATTTTGAAACGATAGGATATTCTAATGTGGGATAATCGTGTCTGGAAAGTGAGACAGGTATCAGACACTGTGTCATCCTAGGTGGGTGTGAGAGCCGGCGACTTTCTCAAACCTGCAGAACAATTCTACTACTGGTGCACGGCAGGAAACCAGACGACGTGTGTGTGTGTGTGTGTGTGTGTAATGCCATTTATGTTCATTCATGCTCACGTGAGAGCGGTTTCAGGTATTTTAGAATGTCTAGCAGATATCAAATCAGTGGTGCAGACTTTTGAAAAATGCTTTAAATAGATAATGGTTTTATGAGATGAAAATATGTCTAAGAGTAATGGGCTGGGTTTTTATAAATCTATTGAATTCTTCTTTTATTTCAATTCTCATAATTATTCATTAGTTTTAAATTGAGTACATTTTCATGAATGTGATATATGCCTTTGGGACATTTTCTTTGGACATAACTCAAGAATCCTTAGCTTATTATGACAACAATTCATTTGAAGTATAATATACAGTAAGAGTTTGGACAGGATATGAATGTAAATGATAACTTAAACAGAGGTGATGATGCTGGTTAAACATGGACTCAAATATTTCAAGCATCTCAGTGAAATACTTTCTGGTTGAATAAAGGATTTTGCCAACCATTGTCTCCATCACCCTCAGCTACTGTCTCTGTTATTTCATGTGAGGTTCCTTTCACTTTGGACACTGATGCTAGAGCGTGAACGTGCTTGCCGAGGGCCTCTCAGCGCGGGGTTAGATTCCAACTTTCAGGGCTGAAGGGAGGATTTCCTTTTCAAAATGTCTGGCTGGTAAATATGTCACCAGGCTGGAAATTGAACCCGGGGAAAACAGGTGGGATGTTTTCAAACCAGCCACAGGAGTGTGTGCGATCTATTTCTTCTCTCTCACACACACACACACTCACACTTGCAGGTAAAGAGTGTCAATCCCCTGCCAGCACAAGTATTATCTGTCAAGAGAAAAGCAGGCCTGAGGCAGTTTATTTGAGCTCTGCAGCTAAGACTTCCCTAATTAGATTCATAGAAGATCCATTGTGTGTTATTTCTGTACACCACAGAAAGAGTTGGATTTCGCCGCGCAACCCCGTGATGACGATAAAAATAAAAAATAAATTAAAAAAAATGAAACGACACTGACCTTTCAACTGACAAATCCACTTTGACAAGGATGTGTGCTGTGAGAGCGGAGCAGTGACTCACAGGGAGCTGGTTGTCAACACAAGCCCTGAGGAGGAAAATAAAACCTGTTACTCATTCTAATAATTAAGTCGGAGAAATACACCATCAAGTCCAACACAAATGAATCAATTCCAAACACCCACTTCTTATCTGTCATAACAAAACTCCCTGTACGCACACGTTTTAAACGCGTTATTTGAATCCCTCCAATTACATGACAAGTATTCAGACACTGTTTGACACGTTATGATTAAAGAAAACACACATCCAGGCTACCTGTTATGACTGAGGTGGGAAAACATTAAATCGACTGTATACAGTTCAGTCAGTGTGCCAATCCTAACCCACTAACAGTATGTGAACGAGGCTGCCAGATATATGTATAATTATATAACATATTATATAATATATGACCTATTTTCACTGTGGTTGTTGATGAAGTCCAAGATCACAAAATTATACACTTTTGATTAACAATACGCACAATCTGGAATTAACTAACAATTCTAGTAAGATTCTTACATTTTTCTGCAAACAAAAATGTTTAATACAACACATTGAAAGCACAAAATACAATTATTTGCTTTGTTTTATGACTATATTGCCATTTACATCTCACTCAAAAGGGAAATATTAGTTACAAATGAAAACTGTCCTCAGTTTTTAGCGACAGGCTCAATCTCCGCTCAAAAACAAAACAGGTAACATATTCTATGTTCTATGTTGTCACCTCATTTCTGGCATAAACACTAACCTCGTCAGGATCAGTGGTCCTCATGGACACCAAAACCTGGTCTTCATGAAGCAGAACCTAATTTCTGACAAACTGGTTAGGATAAGCTTAGGGTTGGGCATTACAGTTTAGGTTAACGATATAATTTAAAAAAAATATATAAACCATAGGAAGTGTGGACATTTTTGTTTGGGTCTCACAATTTGAATTGGCTTTTTCAGGGTTAAGGTTTTTATTCGGTGAGGAGTTAGGAAACCAAAACCTGGTCTTACTGAGGCAGAACCTCATTTGTGAGGAACTGGTTGAGTTTAAGGATAAGATTTGAATTCTAGCTAGGTTAAGGTCAGGTCAGGGTTAGGCATGACACTTTGTTTATGCTGTCCAAATGAATAGTGTGTGTGTGTGTGTGTGTGTATATAGGCCGCACCTTATTATGACCTTTACTCTGGTGTAAATACTGACTTTTCAAGATCAGTAATCTGAATTTGGATCAAAACCTGGTTGTTCTAAGGCAGGGTTCAGCAAGAACATGTGGTCGAGGGCCAATTTTTTTGTAAGCAATTGAATATTGGGCCAAACAGCTACATACATAGTACATACTCGTACTGTTGATATTTATTGTGCATCATTTAAAGTTTAAAAATGATTTATATATTTGAGCCTAACGTATGCAAGTAGTTATTTTACTGTCCATGACAACAGCAGTGATTTATTTATTTATTTTTTTCTCAAAATAATAGCTCTAAACTCGACATGAAATCATTTTTTAGTGTTAAGATAAGCAAATAATTTTAAATCACATTTGTTAAATCATCTGCGGGGACAGATGCTGATGCTGTCGGGACAGTTTTGGCCCAAGGGCCACACATTGCTGGCCACTGTTCTAAGGGGGTTTGGCACCAACTACAGCTGGTGTGTGTGTGTCTGTGTGTGTTTGGGGGGTGTTGACACTTTTGGCCACACCCCACTATCATGTCAGTCATGTGCTGAGTGACACCGCGCGCCATCAAAGCTAAATTGAAATCCTCAATTCCACAATTTTCTTCTTCACTTGAAAACAGGCGCTGTTGTTCCACGGAGAGAGAGAGAGAGAGAAAGGGAGAGAGAGACAGAGAGAGAGGGAGAGAGAGGCAGACAGAGAGAGAGAGAGAGAGAGAGAGAGAGAGCGAGAGAGAGTCACATCCCACCCGCCCATTACAGTCTCCAGCTCGACTCCCTCCACCCTATACGGCCTACGTGGACGCGCAGCGCGAGTGCACGCACGGTGCAGCCGATTGTAGTCGGTGAGAGAAGAAGGAGAGAGCGGTGCACAGAGAAGCTGTGGGAGGAGGGCGACGTGACGGGAGCACTCAAAACAGCTGCTCCCAGCTGGACTACGACACACACACACACACACAAAACCCTGGATCTTATGTACGGCGCGTTTGGTGGTTGGAGCAGACGGAAAGGTGGCGCGAACCCTTTTACGCACGACAGCGTTTTCCTGCGGTGAAACAGGGGCGACTTTTTTTTTTTTGGACAGGAGACGCGCGGCTCGCCTGCTCTACCTCGTCGCAGCGAGGAGGTTGACGGAGGAGCGGACTGAAGGCACCGTGGAGGAGGTAAGACCTGTACCCCCGTCAGGGAGCGCACACAGCCCGCGATGTTCTGCTGTCAGTAACACGGAGTGGAGTGGGGAATGTCAAGCCTCCTCCTCCTCTCGCGTTGGCCGCTGTCTTTTCTCACTGTCAGTGCATCAGCTGCAGCAGCAGCAGCCTCCTGCTCCCCTCACATTACACAGCACGGTTCTCCACGCACTGTCGTGATAGTGACGACAAGAGATGATCAGAGGAGCCTCCTCCAGCAGCTCTGCTGCTCCCTGCACTCCAGGCTCTCAGGCCCGTCACCTCCTCCAGCACCTCCTCCTCCTCCTCTGCTGCTGCTGCTGCTGCTGATAAATGTCACACTGTTTTCTTACATAATGCGTAAATGTGCAGTCACAGATGCTGCCTGGTGTAGGTATGCCAGACTCCACATGTGCTGTGCAGCAGTGTGTGTGTGTGTGTGACCTTGTATTTGTCGCCTCTTTAGGACATTTTCTGACATAAACACTGACCTTGTCAGGACCAGTTGTCCTCAATTCTGAGGAGGAAGTGGTTAGGGTTTGAACTGTGGTTTGGTTAATGTTAGGATGAGGCGTTAGCTGGTTATGATCCAGGATAAGGCTTTGTTTAGGCTGTCTAAATGAATGGAGTGTTCTAGGAAGAATAGCTGCACATGCCTGTGTGTGTGTGAGAGCAATAATAATCAGAGCAGAGATCTAAATGTACTGTCACAATTAGTTGATTGTGCTGAATTTCTGTCAGTGGAATTATCAGGAATGGAGAAAATCGTTGGTGTGTCACATGAGTGAGATGAAAATGATTTAGCTGACCCAACATTTATTTTGCCACAAGAATCCACAAGCTCTCATGATGCAAGTGTACGGGGAATATAAAGACATGACACATGATAGTACATGTGAAGAAATGGCCTCGGGATTTAGCAGGAAAAACGACGAGCCAATCCAGTTATTTTGCCTCTTTTTTCTGTGTATTAGAGCCACAACTATTACTTCATTCATTCATTTGGTCAACAGGAAATGAATCAGCTTTTTCTGTCTGGTTACAGCCTCTCAAATGTGTTGACGTTATTCTTTTTTTGGGGGGGTTATATTTGCACTTGTTCTTTCAGTAAAAATTGGAGGAAATGTTTTTGGGTTCATTTATAATTGAAAATAATCATTAATCACAGCATTGTTGTGGATTTGATGACAGTCGCGTTAAAGTGTGAACTGTAGTTTTAGACCCACTGACGTGTTAAAACAGGCCAGACCAGACCAGACCAGACCATCAGTGCCCCTAAGGTCTCTGTCCACGAGAGGAGGTCCACCCTCTCCTTCCTCCTCCTCCTCCTCCTCCTCCTTTGGCTGTGAAGTGCTTATGTCAAGGAACAGCACAGAGTAAGCATGAGTCCATGTGACAAAGCTCTGCAGGCGTGTGCAGCTTTTTTTTTTGCTCCAGACTCGTCACAGGGCAACTTGAACACTTCTCACCTCTTTTCGCCGCTCTGGAGTCGACTTGTCTGACTCCCCCGCTGCTGCTGCTGCTGCTGATGGTTCAGTCAGAATAAGTATTCCAGTATTGCCGCGTCAACTTTGCTGACATTAACATTTCATTCAGCTTATTATGTAAGTGGCAAAGCCGTTGAGGGCATGACTGAAGACATTGCTTTGACAGCTCCAGCTGCCCAGAAATATCTTAGTTTAAAAACGAAGATGTCATGGCGGGGGGGGGAAAAAAAACCATTGACTGTGAGTGGGTTTTAAACATTAAAACAGTCTAATCACATGCAAACCAACAGTTCTGGAGACTGGAATAGCAGTCATTTTAAATAATTCATGTAGAATTAAAGCTTCTAATCCTGTTTTCCACACGTGTTTAACTCCTACTTACAGTGCAGCCGTTTTCCGTCTGTACCACCTCTCATGTTGTAACTGCTCTTGTACAGTATATGCTTTCCACTTTCCAAACACCTTGTGACAGGAATCAGCTGCTTGTGTAGTATTTATGAGCCCAGTGTGTGTCGAGGAGAGACAAGGCTGCATTCATCAAGCCTCTGCACTGAGATTTGATGGAGAAACCTGTCATTTAATGACTTTACTGAGTTTGTTTTCGAGACAGTTTCACTGAGGCTGAGTTATGTTTGCTGGACTGATGAGATTTAGCAGATTATTTAGTTTAGGTACTTTCATACCTGCAATTCGGAGTCCTCTGTCTGAAATGAGACTAAACCAGTATGTAGTTGTCTGTTACACATGTAAACAAGATGAAAATGGGACTTTTTCTTTTTGTTTCTACAGTAAATTGCTTGGAACTTTACATTAACAGTATGGGAGAGGTTTGTTGTCACCTTTTGAAGTCGTGTTTTTAATTCATATTTTACAGTAGGGAATTACAGATTTCCCTGTGGAAGATTGTATGACTTGCACATTCCATCCACCAATCTCCTACTGCTTTATCCTCCACATAGGCATGTCTCAAAAATACTGTATAAAAACATTGTTCTCTAAATTATATTGTGCTGACAAATGTAATGTAAGTGTTAGGAGGTGGTCAAAGTGGGAATGGACCTAGGTTTCCCTGCGTTTGTCTGAAATGTTTCGTATTATGATTTTGAGAAATTGATTCATGTTGTACTATTTTTGCTTTTGGTGTAAAGCAGATTAATTGCCTCCTAATCTGTTTTTAGCAAATTAACATAAACATGCCTTCTCCGGGACAAATCTAAAACTGGAGGAGGGAGTTAAATATTTCCAACCTAAAGATGTTTTACATAAGGATTATGGATTAATGACTGAATGAGAGAAGAAAGATGTTTTTTTTTTCTGGACGGTATGATCTCATATCTGACCTTGTTTCATATAAACTGATTTATTTCAATCTACAGGCTCTTGATGATGTTTATGATATGATATTAGATCATGGAGATGAGCTCATCATTAGACTTAGAGGGAGGAGCTTACGATCCCATCTACTGTAAACTAAGCTCTGAAAATCAATTGACTCCACAAGCGCACTGACCTGTATCTTCTGTCTTTGAACTGACGAGTGTGAGTGAAATGGTTTTCAGTGGTGTCTTCCACTGGAAGGTTGTGGGTTCGATTGCCAGCTCCGCGAGAGCCTCCATGTCTGCGTTATCCTCACGTAACCTCATGTTACTCCTGACTGCAGCGTGTGAACGATGTGTGATGGAAAACGCGCGACTCATAGATGCGCTGTGTAAAGGTGTGAGTAAATGGGTGTGAATGGTTAACATTGCAGTGTAAAGCAGCACTGAGGGCTCATTAAGACGGGGAAAAGCCAATTTCTAGACCATTTTGCCATAAATAGCTGGAGCCACTGGATCCCACTGTCCACGCTTGAGCAGTGGGATCACGTTCAGACCTGCTGCTGCTGCTGCTGGCATCATGTAAGACAATACTCGGATGAGGTCAATGTTACACATACCATGTCAGTGCTGCTATATGCATCTCTAACCAGGTGTATTTATAGAGCCTTTACTATGGTATATGTGTGTGTATGTGTGCGTCTTTGTCAATTCTTTGAGCGGACAGTAAAGTAGTCAGGTTTCCATTGTTGTCACTGTCCTTTGTCAGTAAGAGAATCTACCCGGGGTTAAAGTTGGACGAAATTCCGGTTATCTACGATGTAACAAAAACACTGGTGGGTTTGTTTTAGGATGTGTCCTCTTCACTCCTTATCTTGGCTGATTTTTTACGTGGCATTACATGTATTTAAGAACAAGGGAAATGGTTTTCACTTGGATCTTTTGTGCAGTGAGAGAAGTCTTATAGTGATTATTGAAGAACACAAGATCATGTTCACAATCATGTTCTTTATTGTATTCATCAGTCTATGTTCGATTTACTTACTTATTTAGTGTCATTCAATCTTTTTTTATTAAGGAACACAAAAGGCGACATATGCTCATATTTTTAGATAAAGGACAACTGTGATGCTCACTTACTCACTCACTCATCTTCTACCGCTTTATCCTCCACATGAGGGTCGCTGTGCTGTGCCAATCTATTCTATATTTTAGCACTAATTCCTCCTACAAGCAAGTACTGTGTGCATGTGTGTGCACAATATATCGGTGTCTGATATGCTGCATTTTCTTCCTGTGATCCAAAAAGCATGCAAAAGCACACATACGTTAGTCTAAACTGAATAACATATTCTTTCAATTTGTCCTGCTGCAGTAAATATGCACAGGAGGCCCACATGTGGAAGAGTCCACAGCTGAAAATGGTCCAAGCGCTGTTGTTTCCTCTTATTTGAGTTACTTTTGATGAAAATCAAGAGTTTCCAGCTGTCCTGAAACACATTTATAAGAGAAACTATATACTCTATGAACTGTTTACTTCTGTAGGAACTTGTGGACCTGAGTCTCAAGGATTCATTGCATGCTAGAGACAAATGTTTTGAAAGGACACAATGGTGGCCAACAACAACAAAACTAGTCAGCAATACATGTTGAAAAACAAAAGGCTTTAAAAATTGATTTTTTGGTTTTTGTTAAAAAATATTTACTTCTCATGTAATTAGAAATCAGCGCTGTGTCCAGCTGCAGCTCTTTTGCAAGATGACTGTAGTAATGTGGTCTTCTCTTTGGTTCCTCTGAAGGTGACAGCTCTTGACTTGAGACACAGTTAGTAACTGTATAAACAGTGTCCTCACAATCATTTTGTCACAAATACTACAGCCTTTTTGATATATAATGTATAAACGGTGATCTTTTGGGCTCCAGCTGTTTACATTTTCACAGCAGCAACACAAGTTAGCCCCTCCTCCCCTGCCGATGAGTACTAGCATGAAGCCTCTGATGTGTTTTTGATTTTCCTTGCTTGGTTTGTGGCTATTTTTCTCAACAAGACGTCAAGCTTTGTATGAGCATAGACTGCCGTTCTGACGCTGTTCTGTCGCCCAATCAGCTGACTGTCGTGGGTCTAGCTCCACCCACACCGTACTGTACCATTACTCTGGTACCCCAAGATTAGGGTACAGAGAAATGGAACAATTGAGGCTGGTTATTTTGGTAGCTACTATTCCAAATGGTAACACAAAAAAATCTGTACCAAACCGAAACGTTCCACTCAGTTGAAACATGCCATAAATGTACCAACACCTGGTCCATGGCTGCCTGAATGCTGTCAAAATGTCTACATGCGTGGAACAGCCTTTCATAGGCGGGCATGCTAACACAGTAGCTAGCTTTAGCCGCAGTGGTGGCTCGTATAATTCTAAGCTCAAACTCAACACTGCAGACCTCCAGGTTTAGTTTGTCAGAACTTAAACAGCAGTTATTTTGTAGGAATTGTACTTTTGTCGTAGAAGTGCTGATACAATAGCTTCAAGCTACTTCACACTGGTTTTTGTATGGCTTCATTAAACTAGCATTTCTTAGGTGTTGTGTCCGCCATTACCACAGTTTCTTATACCTGTCTGACTATAACCTGATTGCCCCGCCCCCTGGCTGTGATTGGCTGGAGGATATAAACACACTGGCCAAACAGTTTAGCCCTGAAATGTCCCGACCCAGAGCAAAAACTCAGAGGAACCTGTAAATATTGGCAGATCTGCAGATAGAAACATCACTCCACACTATGAATGGATCCTTAAGTATGATTGACAGGGATTAGTTTTGGATTAACCGATTCTTTGTTTTTACAAAAAATGCTGCATACAATTTTACAAAGCTCGAGCTCCCAATAAACACACATTGGTCCACACATGCATATTCACACAGCTGCACTGAAAAAAACCCAACAACCCACATCTGTAGAGGATTATACACTTTCTGAATATCAACATTCCCTTGGATCGTTCAGTGGAAACGTGACCGCTGACACACTTCTGCTGTTTTATGCTGCGAGCTGGTGCCGCCGGCTGACCTCTGTGACTTTCACTTGACGTGAAGAATAAAAATGATTTGTCACAGCGTTGGCGCTCGGTGTTAAAAAGTTGACGTTTCATGGTTCTGTTTTGAGATCATTCAGAGAAACCTTGCCCAAAGCCTGCGAGATATCCTTCGTCTCTCTCGTGTAGCAATGCGACAATATTAAAATCAGTTTTACCTCCTCAGTTAACTTCATGGTTTGTGTCTGCGTGGGGCGCTGCTGCTGCTGTTTGTTATTCTTTCAGCTGTTCAAAGCCATGCCCGTGCTGAATTTCTGCACACATTATCGCTCCTCACATCTTTTTGTATCATTCGTTTAAACCGCATACTATGGCTGTCTCAGCTTTAGGCATAAACACTATTTAAAGAGTGTTCTCCTTGTGCAAACAAACGCGTCTTTGGTTTTGTCGCTGAAGTCGGTTTGACACAGAAGGGGAGCACTTGATTGTATTTCTTGCAGCAGGCTGCAGCCGGTGACTGCATGAACCCGTCCCCCTGGTGCTGCCTTGGGCAAAGAGCGGCGTCTCCTTACTCACTTACTTGCACGGTTTGCCTGGTAACACACGGGGAGAGAGAGTTTGACAGGGAGCAGGGAGGATTAGGAGGAGTGTAGGTTAATTTATGTGAAAGGAATCCCTCCACACGGAGCAGTGGACAAGTCAAGCCCTCTCCCTCTCCCTCTCTCCCTCTGCAAATTAGAACTGTGCCTCCAGCTTTTATATGACATCACCCTGGTAACTTCTCTCTGTATGCGATATAGGAAGAGTTATCAAGAATTCAACCTTGATATCGATACGGAAAGGAAAACACTTGACACCATTTCCAATACCACAAAAAAATATAAGTCAACAAAAAGTTGTCTGACATAGTGTTGGGCTACTCTGAGTCGTAATTTGCATACACGCTTATCATATCCTTAGCCTTTCCCTGATCGTTTGCCTCATATGCAAAATACTTCAAATACTTTATTTTTTTTGACGAGTCCTAGTTGTGAGTGTAGAGTGGTGCTCAGCAAAGTTGTGGTCACATGTACTGTATGCATACAAATTCTACATTTTCTGCTTCAAATGAACAGTTATTTACTGGGTGGAAAAACATTTCCACAACCGCCTGACAGTGTCTCGCAATGTCCACGATTTGTTATACATTCCATGACAATCAGTATTTCCTCCATTTTGATTTACGTTTTAAAAAAAAGAAAAGACAAAAAAAAGCCAGTTCCTTTGTGGCATAGTAAACAATTCAGTGCTTCCTGTCTCCAGTAGGTTGGCGTTGGCTCTTGCCGAGCCCTTGCTTTCATTGCATCATAGCACATTTGCATACTGTATGCCTCCAGTCGTTCAGAGGTGGCACTGTACTGTGTACCGTACATAGAAAGCTGTTATTGAGGACTAACCAGGACTTTGGACATGTCTGACCACCAGTTGCAATTTATACATACAAAATTGAGATTATGCTAAATCTATTTGGACTTAATATAAATGCAATGCACTGTATAAAAAGACAGTAACGGACAATGGACGTGAACACAGTGTTTATGTGTTACATCAGCCTCCCGAGGGACTGCAGATGGAAATGAGTCTATGGCTACAATCTGGCAAATTTACATGAGAATGGCATGTGCACCGCCCCGATTTATATAAATGAGTGAAATAAAAATAAAATGAATAAAAAATAAATATAGTTTATTAGGAGGGCTGCGTGTTGTTTAAGTCAATTTGTCACACTTTTACAGACGTGGATTCATTCATTTTCCTTCAGTATGTTTTAATATAATGAGGTAAGAAGTGCAGCTAAGTGGGGGTTTGTGTAATACATCACTGTCACAATGTGTCACTTAAAAAAAATCATTCATTGTTTTTTGTGACAAAAGAACAAACGCTACAAACAACAAGTGACGCCTAACATTTTTATTGCTTGAACGGCACACGGTCGTCTGTTTGCACACCAGCCGCTGCGGATCATCTTCAGCGCTGCGTGGTGGAGATGTGTGTCCGGTCAGCTCATAATTGTAGTTCCAGTGCTTTCTCCTTGAGGCTTCTTTCAGTCCACACTAGCTCCTGAGGGAAGTATGCGCCTCTTCAGATAGTAATTGCTCCATCATGTTAGTCGGCGAGTTGTTAACCGTGCCTGTCAGCTATTCGGTAAAGAGCAGGTCTGCTGCATCTGAAAACAACACTGAAGAGATGTTGTTCACGTCACTTTCATCAGTCCTTTATGAAAAATCAGCTTTAATTTACACATTTTTCTCTTCTGTTCTGTTGTATCCAGTAGCAGTTGAGTGTTCTGATGGTCAGACGGTATTTAACAAGCATTGAAGATGAACTATTGTAACTCGGTTAACTGTGCTATGCTGGTATAATATCATTTATGGCTTTATAGGACATGCATGACCCCATGTGTAGCTATGAAAGGACTCTTAAGAGAAAAATGGAATTTCCCTATATGCAGGGACCATCCACATGATGCATGTGACCTCTGTCCAAGTATTACACCAGCAGTCATCTGCCCCGCTCAAGTGTCTTTGATCAGTTCTTTCACTCTCTGAAAGCCTTAAGGTCGCCGTGTTACATCTGACCCTGTGGTCACATATAGTTTCCTTAGTAAAGGGGATTTCCCTGCAGCGATCAACATCCTTTCACAGTAATTATTTTGTATAGCATCTTTGTAAGATGCTGTTTATTGTGTTGAGACCATGAGTTGAGCAGCTGATTGCAGCCAGAAGCCAAAAAAAAAAAAAAACCCTAGGAATCTTCAGAAAACCAAGCTGAGGCCAGGGAAACACCTTCACCTTCCAAGTCTGCGTGTGTCAGAGGTCAGCAAGAGTCCATGTGATGTACATTTTGTCATCCACCCATTTCCACCCTGGTCTACGGGGACCCTGCACAAGCGAACGCGAGCACCCCCTCAGTTTGAATCCACGCAGCACCGTGTCCAGGTGTTGCCAGGCCTTTTGTCTTGGTCAAAAGAGACAACAAGGAACGTGGCCACCATGGACACATGCTTGATGTTATGTGAGGAGGTCCATCATGTACAACTGAGCCTTCAAAGGTTACAAGGATAGGAAGTAGAGTACCCAAAGAAAACACACACACACACACACACACACACACTACAGTGTCTTTATTTGTGGGAAATCATGATGCAAAGAGAGACGGGTCCAGCTCAGCCAGAAACTCTCGCCAAACACGTGCCAGACTGCCTGTGAAAAGCGCCGGGGAGGGTTGCAAGAAAAACTCTCGCCCGCCTGCAATTAGTACTGTGTCATTTTGGGATTCATCATGTCACATGTCACTAATGTCTGTGGTTGAGGCGCGAAACATTTTTGACAGCGTGCCCGCAAAGACAGGAGGCTGCGCTGTTCCGCGCTCGTGTCACTTCTCCCGAGAGCTGAGTTACTGTATTTATTAAGCGCTTGTCTCATATTTTGTTTGTAAGCAGCGTCTGGTTTGTGTAATCGCGGACTGGCTGCGGGGCTGGAAGCCGCGGCCAAAAATCCGCCCTTCTGAAGACGCGCTGGCAGCAGCAACGCACATGAGAGGAATCTAAAGGCAGTACATGTACAATATGACAGATGGGGGAGAGACGAGCGTGTGACTTACTCTCTATCACTGCTTTGTTCCACTGTGCTGTTGGCTGTGTGTGTGTGTGTGTGTGTGTGAGACAGAGAGGCAGCCGTGGCCAGATCGAACGAACAAAGCAGTCTGTGACCAGATGACTTGGGTGTGGCTCGCTCAGTTTGATGAAGTCTGATCTCTCTGTGTGTGACTGAACTGTTCTTACGTTGGTGTCGGTGAATCTTCGTGTGAGTGTACCAGTGAAATCATGTCTGTGGTGTTGAGTACAGTTCATTTTTGTCATTTATGTCACCTAACCTTTTGTCTAACATGCAGCAAACACATTAAGTATTTATGTTCTTCTTAGAAACTTGACTACAGTCTTTTCCAGTTCTTCCAGTTAAAGACATTTAGAAAAATGTAATGTTTTGCTGCTTTTTAAATGTGTCAAATTTTACATACCATACATTATAGTAAATACAATATCTTTTCAAAGGTTCATTGATTACGAAATGTGCCGTTTGTTGCAATAATAAATCAGTAGAACATATCAGATGTAGTGCTGATACCCGTGCTATAAATACCTGGCTGGCGTTTTGTCCTCCTTTCTTCTTTTTGTTCTTGCTTTGCAGCACGTCTCATCTTTTCCTTCACTTTCTCCACGCTTCTCTTTTGCCTCAGTCTGGCCCGAGAAGCTTAGTCATTCTGCCAAGGTTGTCTGAAAGTTGCTCTGTCCTGCCGCTTGTCCTACTTTGGTATGCGACTCTAAACTGGGACGCCACAATACGGATATAGCAGGTAGGAGATGGTGATTCAGCGGCACATTTTGTGAAAGACGATGCGGGCTCACACTTTGCAGATGTCGCCCCTTGTCGTTCAGTCATTATTGTAAATTGTAAATTCTAGTCATGGTGGAGATTCTGTCCTGTAGCAAATCGTTCGGATCACTGCATGAGAATTGTATGACTAAAATGTAAATAGCAAACTATTTAGTTCTTCCTGTTATATTAGTTACAGTTCATTTTTGGTACTGACAAAAAGATTTGGGTTTTTAAAAACACCTCGTATTTATAGACTAAATCTAATGAATCAAAGTTAATCAGTGGATTAATAATGACACATGTTTGTTGTGGGATAATTAGAGTAACAGGCTAATCTCGGTCTTCTGTGGGCTCCTCAAACATGATACGACGTGCCATGCCAATTCTATTAATATTCACACAAACACAGAAGGCTGAATCACTGCCAAGCAGTTTGATGTTGACTTTATTACTGGAGATACTTATTCTTGTTAGTTTAGTACAGGAATAAAAAATATAAAATAAAATAAAATATAAAAATAAGGACAATGTTACATTGTTAGTTTCCTGTTGGGCTTAAAAGCGTAAGCCCTTCTTACTGTTTTCCCTCTTGTAATAGCTCCTCATTCATTCATTCACTCATTCATTCATTTAAGGTCTAAACATATACCTCTTCAACCTTGCCTGTCACGCAGCAGTTGCTATGGGAGCCAGACTCACTTTGTTGCTCTGAAATAAGCAGCAGTTAGAAGGAAACAATGAGGGTCAGCTGCTGATCAGCCTCACAAACGTGTTTTTACTCCACTCTTAACTCGGAGGCAGCAGCAGGTAAGACGTATTCTCCTTCTTTTTATTTTTATTCACTAAAAGGAAAAGGATTATAGTTTTCTTTATGTGTCCTTTGGAAATAAATAACATTCTCATTCATGCCAATGTTTTTTCTTTTGATCTGTATGTGACGTCCGGCTGTAGAGCGTTCAATACAAGGTAATTGTAGCCTGAAATATCTGATGATTCAATGTGAATTTAAGATGAAATTGAGTGTTTGAAATGATTAGTGGGCCAATAGGGAATAAATTGGCCAATCAGTCAATTAATCTTAATTAATATTTAAAATGGTGCATCTTCTCAAATGTGTTTTCTTTGTTATCTGTGAGAGTTAATCTAGAATATTTTGGTTGTGGGTTTAATCGGTTGGTTGTCAACTTTGGACAACATGGAGGCATTTTTTACCCACATTTTCTTTATCTATTCATTAAAGGAAATAATTGGTAAATTGATCTGATAAGGAAATAAATAGGGACTTAACTATATCAGAACATAATAAAATAAAGACAACAAGCACAATTATATACACGATATATATACATGAGCAGAAAAAAGGAAATAGGAAAACTGCTAATAATCCAATTAAAGGGACAGTTCGTCGCGTACAGTCGACATGTCGATGATAACTAAGATGCTACTGGAAGTCAGTCATCTGTACAGCTGTGTTTTTAATGAAAAGCTATGTTTCCTCTGAAGGAGCAGACGCTCTGTGGTACAGTAAGAGCTGAGCAGCAGCAGCAGCAGCAGCAGTATTACAGTCTCATCTGGAACAATAATGAGAGCTGCTCATGTAAAACAAGATGCAGACGGAGAGCACTCATTGGCCAGGGATGAATGAAGGAAAGCGGGCAATTGGTTTGTGGTCTGTGAGCAGCTGCGATGTGGTTGGCTGTTGTCACGGCTCTGAAAAGTCTCGCCAGAGAAAGTGTGTGTACAAGTAGGGATGAGGGCGGATTGGTGACAGTGATAAGTGTGTCGCGTGAGAGAGTGTGTGTGTGTGTGTGTGTTTTATAGAGCTTAGGTCAAGGTGAGCGCTGCAGGGTTTCATTTAGTGAGAGTAGGGTGAGAAATCTGTCCCTCGCGGTGGTTACACGGGTGTGAACGAAGGATCAGAAGGAGGTTTGATTTTGATCCTCCGTAACAACGGCACAGACCTTTTTGTTTTTGCCTCGGCATAAAAAATAAAAGTGTGACGCCTGTACTCGCACCACTTACACCAGCCGTAAGCAACAAGTACGACGCGCGCCTGATTCAATCTCGTGTCATCAGCTGCTACAGTGCTATGAGGATCCGATGATGACGAAGATTCCAAGTTCCAAGTTCCAAAATTCAAACAAATGAACGACAATAGATATTTCACAAACCCTTGTTGTTACAGAGATCCAGAGACCGTGGATTTGTTCATTAGTGAAAGGAAATTTAAATCTCCCACCTCCTCACTCACTGGCTGCCTGACTGACAGTTGATTAGGTGGTCGAGACTCGAGACGGAGCAGCTGCTGCCTGAGAGAAAACAATCAGTGAGTCGCTTACTGGCCTCTAAGTGGATTTGGTGGCTGGATGGAGAGAAAGAGAGGGGGGAGGGGAGACGGTGCCTGCGCGACATGTCTATATCTCCTTATGGACTCTCTCTCTGTGTGTGTGTGTGATTAGATGGGCCTTTTGTTTTCAAGATTTGTGTGTGTGTGTGTGTGTGTGCTTGTAGGTCTTACCTCTGTGGGGCCTTTTCTGGCATAAACTCTGACCTTATCAGGATCAGTAGTCCTTATGGAGACCAAGATCTGGTCCTAATGCGGCAGAGCCTTGTTTCTAAGGAACTGGTTAAGTGTAGGGCTAAGACAGTTTTAATGGTAATCAGGTTAAGGACAGAATTGGGTATTAACTGGTTAAGGTTAAGGTTAAGGTTAGGTGTAACACTTTGGTTAGGAAGTGAATGCAGTGTCTTAAGAAGAATAGCTGTGTGTGTGTGTGTGTGTGTGTGTGTGTGTGTGTGTGTGTGTGTGTGTTTGTCCTGTGCAGTGACGTCTTGCCAGCAATGTAGTGGACATGTGTGTGTAAATGAAACATTCATGATACACATTAGGAAATGAGGCCGTTCCACCAACTAATTAATTAGCTCCAGTAGAAAGAAATGAATCAGAGCGATTAAGCATGACGTATGAAACATGCTGTAAACAATCATACATGTGGTCAAGTGACGGAAATGGGAAATATGTGGGTCACAGCAGTAAAAAAATCATCATGGATCAAAAGGCATTTTGACAGAATATACAGAATATAGAATGTATCATAACACCATGACCTAGATGTGTGTGTGTGTGTGTGTATTGTGGGTGTAACCGCACACGAGCGCCAACAATTAGTCATTTAGTTTATTAGTCAATCAGCCGAATAGTCATCTGCAAAGTAACGCGCCACTCCTCCAGTACAAAGGATTAGAAAAGATGGATGGAAGATCATAAAGGGACTGAGGACCTCATGCAGCAGTGTGAAGCGGTAAAAGCATCACTTCATCTTCAGCTTTCATGATTATTTTTTTTATACCTGCTCTGAGGAAGTTGTGTTTTTTTTTTTTGCCCACATTTATCTGTCTGTGCGTCTGTGAGACGCGTACTTCAAAGCGTAATGGATGGATTTGAGTTGTAGGGTATGGCCCAGAGGAGAAATTATTTTCTGGATTGAGGATTCAAATAAAAACAATGGTTAACTTCACAGGATAGGGAAGTGTGTTGACACTGCAGGGATCTGAGCAGCCTCAGTGGAGGTTTACACTCCACTGATTCAAGGTTTCATCACATTTTAATCAGCAGTTGTTGCAGCAGCAGCAGCAGCAGCAGCAGCAGCAGCACATAATGACATTCAGTCATTTGTGGCGGTGTTTATTTAGAAGTGTTTGTGGTCAGTCTTTAAAGGAAGTGGGGGGGAAATCGCTGTCTCTGTTTGTCAATCAACTTTGTCAGCTCAGAAAATAAATACACTCAGGTAACGATGCCAGGCCACAACGAAGGAGCTGAGTTACTCGGAGAATTCCAAAGTTGCCTCAGTCCATCTCTACTCAGCGTAGAGGAAGCAGTAGGAACATGAAAAAAACCTCCCCACATTGTAGTGTGTTTTATTGCAGTTCTGGTTTCACATAATCAGGTAGTATTGTTTGTACTTGAGCAAACCATGCAGCAGACTTCCTCTCTATTACACCGTCCTGTCTGAATGTGATTTACTGATGGGGATGTGTTTGCCTTTCTTCTTACCAGCGTGGATTCACATGCGTGTCCTTTTTGTATTATTCATTTCTGTGTTTGGGAGTTCGATTTCAGGATAATGGATGGGATGACATGCTGCAAATGAAGAGGATGATGAAGATACAGTGTATGTGTGTGTGTGTGTGTGTGTGTGCACCTTTGGTAACACCCTGTTTTTGTAAATGTGCCCTGAGGCTCATCATTGTGGGAGTTGTGTTTGGCCTAATGGCTGCATTCTTGGGACTAAATGGAGTGTTCTTAATCCATTGATATCTACACACAAACACACACACTCTCATAGCGAGCTCATGTCTTCCCTCGGGGCCTCTTTGTATGAAGCAGACTGGTGGCCGACGGTACAGACTGTCTCATGTTTGCAAATCTTCTCCCTTTAAAATGTCATCACAAATGTTAACATCCCAGACAGAAAGAGCTGTTGGCATCGGAGCCTTTTTGCATTCTGCATTAAATGTGTATCTGCGCGGCTTCTCTGACATCATCCAGCGAGACACAAAATGTGGAATTTGAGACTGCCTTTCTTTTTTCCTTCTCCCCCTCTTCTCTTTGGCCGCAGCCAGCATTTTTCAGATAATTTTTTTCCCCTCTAGCTGACAGAAAGCACACATTTGGTCTGCAGGCGACACGAGGCTTTGGAAACCATCCTCTGAGTTGTGTGGAGGATCAGCTTCGGTCTGGAATCAGAGAGCGAATGGCCACGAGTTTTTCTCTGTTTCTGCGATATAATCCTCAAAGGATTCACTTGGTCTGTATGATGGTCATATCTAATCTGTACAGGATTGGACTTGTGGGGCAGCGAGTGTGACTAAGCCAAGGTTGTTGCCATGGTTACCTTAGGACCAGGGATAATCATTGGGCCAGGCATCTGGTTTCAGGAAAGGCATAGTGAGAGGTTCAGAACTTCATCACACTTCTGATCTTCATGGCTGGCTGATTCTTCTATGCTGCTCATGAACATTTGATCAACTACTTTAGCTGCATTGGCGCCAACATTACAGTTTCATTGGAATTATAGTGACATTTGTGTGAATTTTACTTTTTATTTGACAATACTGATACTGATCTTCTCAAGTTAAAACAATAGTTTGTCATTAAAGATTGGAAACCGCTAGTGTTGGCTCCGTCAAAAGTAAAAAAGGTAAGATATGACCTTGATTTGTGACCCTATTTTGCCCAATCTTCATCTATAGCGAGTGGAACGGTTCGGTTCAGTATGGTACGTATTGTTGTGCTTTTCCATTAGGAATTGTACCAAAATATTGGCCCCAACCATTCAGTATGCTTCCCTTGGGGTACCAGAGTAAAATGGTATAGTCTGGGAGGAGCTAGACCAGCTCTAGCCACGATAGTCATCAGCTGATTGGTCGACAGAAACACGTAACTTCATTGGGACTGGTGTTTCTTCAATTCCAGCAGTATGTTGTCTGACTGTTTTGTTGAGACAAATAGTCCTTTGTTGTTGTCCTTTGTGTTGTCTGCTGTGTCACGTTCAATGTTGTTGTTTGTTGTCATCGCACTGGTACGTCGTCACTCTACGTATCTTGCTGGCGTCACGTACCGTTCTCAGTCAAATCGAACTGCACCATGATGGAAACACGGCTAAAGAACCTTTTGTTTTCCTCTGTCAGCCTCCAGGTGGAGAGGTGAGCACCAGCTTAGAGGCGTTCTCTTACTGTGTCATCCATTTTTTCAATGACAGAAAGCAGTGGAGCGTTCAGTGCCAGAGGTCTTGACTGGGCAACGTAATCATTTGGAAGCTGGGATTTGCTCCAAATTGAGCTGCTAGTTTCTGTTGTGTCGTCCTAAAACCATAATCCCTAACACATTTGATATAAAGTAAACTTGCATTGCAGTTCACACAGTAGTTCCGCTGTTTTTTCTGGTTTTCCCACATGTTTGTTTTTCAGTGTACAGATCTCACTTCTGCTGCGCAACCTTCAGAATGAACTGTCTGACCACTTCATGGCCGTGTTGTTTCTCACAAACCGCATAGTCTCATTTGGGACGAGGCCTATGTGCTATAATGAAGGGTTGAACCAGCTGTGCACCCTGCAGCGCCCCGTCATTAGCAGGCGTTGCACTTCAGCCACAGCACACACTAAGCTACTTGACAGTTGTCTCTTCTGCTTGTTTTTGTCCTTTGACATCAAGCCTTGAAGGTAATATAGGCAGCCCTGCATCTTTAGACTCTCCAGAGAGTGAAGTACAGTGTGGGGTGCATGTGTATGTGATCTCTGGTATTTTGAATGGGAGGATTGAAAGTTGGTCTTATTCACAGTAGTAGCAAGTTGCCAGTGAGTTAAACTCATACAACCTTCTTAAATAAACCTGACACAATAGACAGCAAAGTGTAATAGGATAAAGAGACGTGTTACTAGTAGCTGTGGGTCAAAATATCGTTTTGGTGATATATCGTCATCCTTCCTCGTGCAATACAATTTTAATTAACAAATGAAGGCGCTCTAAAGTGACAGTTTCACTTGCCGCGTGTAGCTACTTGATGTCTTCTCACGGTGGCGCTGCTCAAACGAATGAGGGGAAACTTGAGCGGAAGTTACTTGGCAGAAGAAGAGGGAGTTCACAGCGGGATAATACATAGACTTCATGCACTTTGTTCTCTATGTTGTGAATAGAGAAATCCCCATTTCTTCAGTTATCGTGATGTATTGCTATATGATTATCTTGCAATATATTGATTATCACAGAATCATTGTATCGTGATATTATTGGTATCGTGGACCATGTATCATGTATCATATGGTATCCCCCGTAGTTAGCAAGGACATTCATTTGGGTACCATTCCACATTTTAAAGAGCCAGCATCCTGCTGCTGTTAGTGTAGTTTCATTTTAATACTGCATGCACATCTCCTGAATTTCCTGGTTGTATTCTAATAAAGAGATTGAGAAATAATTGTATATGGTCATTAAAACATTGCTTTAACAACAAATCTAATGTTGGCCAAGGACGTTTGCACAGTACTATATCATAAGAGGATGTGCTAATCTTTTGCTGGTGTGCACATTTAAACTGACCGAAAACTCTGGGGTGGAAGTGAAAGTGCCATGTTTTCCTCTGCAAGTCACGACTCACTAGAGCAGAAAGAGGACCTTGAAACATCTTCCTCTTTAGCTAATTGAAGACTCATTTCCTTTTTGGGTTTCTGGGTGAGAGGGAGGTTCAATGGTGTGTGTGGTTCAGTCAGAACTGAGAAATTAAATTAACATCTTACGACAGTGAGAGAGTGGAAAAAACGGGGAGGGAGATGATGTGAGCGACTGCCAACAAACCGAGGCAAAGCCCCTTGTATTGTTATTGAGTCCAAGCTGCTTGACTTAGCTGAAACACAGTCTGCTGCACACAATAGGTGAGGCTGAAGCAAACAATACAGGCTTTTCCTCAGAGGACAAATCAAAATGTCAGACGAACCTTTCTCAGAAATTGTACTTCAACTTAACGGAGCGCAATCACCCTCTCCTTAATGAAATATGTCATATTTTTTTATGTGTTTATGTTTTTAAAAAGGTGCTACAGGACCTGCTCTTGTTCAAAGAGGCAGAGGTCAACGCTGGGATCTTCTTCACCTTTTGAGTGAAGCGTCACAAGCCTGTGAACGCACTTTGTGAGAGATCAGACATCTGGTCGGGGGCAAATTCTTCTTCTATTTTTCCAGTGATCTCAGATTTTTGCGTTACCCCCCCTTTCAAAACATGAACTCTGCCTCAGGTTGGATTAAGGCCCAGACAGACATTTGCCATGGGTGACCAACTTTAATTCACCTGTAAATATTAGTTTTCTCTATGATAGTAAACAGTAATCCCAGCCCTTATCCATACCTCTATCCTCCCACTCTGCTCTGTAAAACTATTTATAACCAATTTGTGTTGTAAATGCTCCAGATGTTTGTAATTGAAGTCAGTGGCTGGCTGTGTGTGTGTGTGTGTGTGTGTGTGGGGGGGGGGGGGGGGGGGGTCAACCTTGAAGATCTCAGACCTCCATGTTTGCTCTTCCCCTGTTTGTCTTTGCCGATTGTGGAGGACATGACGGTTCCTCTTCCCATCACTCGGATGGTTCCACTGCTCAGTCAGCACCAGAGTCACAGTGACACAGTCACAGTGACGTCCATCCTGCCTTCTTCACATTTTATTCAACAGTATCAGGAATAACGGTGTGATACATATAAGACTTGTTTTCGTTGATTCTAAAACAATACAGTGACTGCGCTTTTGATTTCTGAAAGAAGCTTTGTCTGTATCAACAAAATCATCCTTCACACAAAACATGGAAGGTTCCACAGAGCCACTGCTTAAATGGCCTCAACAGCACATTCAAAATACCTGCACATGTGGCTGCTTTAGTCTGAGGTTGGCTAAGGAGAACTTCTAAAGAAGACTAAAGCTCGTCTTTTCCCTTTTAAAGGTTAAAGCAATGAAGATAATAACAGTCGGAGGAAATTAACTTGAGCCCCGGCAGACAGCATGTCACTTCAGATTCCAGTAAATCTGTTGAGACTTCAAGAGCCACTGTCAAAAGCAGGGAGCAACATTTTTGCCACAGACATGCGATCCAACAATCCCCCTCTGGTGATCGTCATCTGCCTTCTATTGTTTGAAAGACATGGCGCTGGGATTTCATGTGGCACCCTTGTTTTGCTTTGCATTTCTTTGGTTTCAGGCCATTTCAGTTCTAATGCCCTTCATCTTAAAGCCATTTTGGCTCCACCCACAAATATTGCAAACCACTTTCATGTACTCAAACACATGCACTTTCAATCAAACACACACACACACACACACACACACACACACACACACACACACACACACACACCAGTGCATGCATTAAGGCAGTGTTTCCCAGCCCTGAGGGAACACTGCCCTGCATGTTTTAGATGTTGCCCTGCTCCAACACCCCTGATTCAAACGGTCAGCTCGCTCGTCACCAAGCTCTGCAGAAGCCTGATAACGAGCTGTTCATCTGAATCAGGTGTGTTAGAGCAGGGCAACGGGTTAAACATGCAGGGCAGTGTTCCCTGAGGACCAGGGTTGGGAAGCACTGCATTAAGGGCTGACCTGATTTGTCCCCCCCCCCCCCCCCCCCCCCCACGTCTAAGACATGGTATGTGGACGTGAAGCTGAAATGACAGGCCTGCTGGAGGGAAGCGGCCTAAGGTTCATGTCCTGTACACCGAGGAGCCACATTTTGCGTCCTTACTGAAAGACAAGAGTGACCCCGTTTTCCAAACCAACACATGCACGTGTCGCGACACGTTTGGTTTTCCATAGGCTGACATTGTTGCCGCTATTGGTGCCAGATTGTCACTGCTTTGATGTTCCCAAATGCCCCGTACCCCTCCATTTATTACAGTACAAAAGTGATGCATATGGCACTGTAGCTGTTACGTATTATACCCAGACTCTGTATAAAACTGGAAAATATAGGAGTAGAAAGAAAAAAAGCTGTTTCAAATTAGAGGTTAAAAAAGAATTGCACCCTTTGTAGTCATTTAAGACATTCTGACAATTTACATGTTGGACCTTTTACAGACGATCATAAACAAGGCAGTTTAGAGTGAGTACTACCGTATGAAAAGCCGTGTTCTCAAAACAGTTTGTGTCTCTAATTTCAGGCCCTATTCTCACATTCATATCAGTCTCCTTGACAGATAGAGCTCTTTAGCTCTGCAACAGGAATAAAGACCGGTGTTTATCTGAGCATTGATTGTTTGAAAATGAAAAATGTGGACGTCTAATGCACAAAACAGTGAGGCCAATATCGATCGGCGTCCAACAGACACAAGTCTCGGCACAGAACTGTGGGGCCAGCGTGAAAAAGGGGTGGAAACTGGAGGATCAATGAGGATGAGGGAAGCATGAGTGACTCTGTGACCTTGGTGAGGTGGATGTTTGGAAAGTAGGACTGTTCATTTTGGGTATCTGTAGAGCAGATACAGGCACAAATGATTGTACCTCTGTGGTCGCTATGTTGACATTTCAGACGCAGGTTTCCTCACTTAAGCTGTAGCCTGTGTGTCTTGAGTCTTGTCTGTTGTTTCTGTCTGCCTTATTAAGTTCTACGGTTTCATTTTCCACAGTTCTGTGGTGTTCAGTAGTACCTCAGCAATAACTCTGCTGGATGGTGCTAAGCTGACTGTACCTCGGAGCCAAAGCTGTGGGCAGATCCTCTCTTCTTCTTCTTCTTCTTCTGCAGAAATCCTCTGCAAAGTCGCTTTAATGCAAACACATTTAGGGCTGTTTCTATTGGCCTTGTTCAGATTGTTGGGGAGAATCATTCAATCAATCGCGTTTACTTTAAAGTCGGCGTGACAACTGCGAGACAGGAGCAGGAGGTGTTTGGTATAAGCTCCCTGGAAATTGAACCATCTTAATGGTTAAAGATGGTTAAAATAATGATGCAGCTAGATTTTGAAAGTTTAGAATAAATTCTATAACTCTCCCATTCTGGCTTCCCTCCACTGGCTCCCAGTCCACAACAGGGTGCCTAACAAAAGAACACAGTGCATTTTAAATGGCTGCATCTGTTCAAGTTTGTTAAAACAATAAATAAACTTTATAAAGCCACTATTTGGTACATATCGATCTTTTAATCTGCTGTAATAATGAATTTGAATGACAATACATCAAGTTAAAGGCTTTTCTCAGCGAATGTCCAGCTTAACTCGAGGCTTAAGTTTTTACACAGTAGCAGCTCCCAAATTACGGAATGACAAGCCTCATCACTTCCTGTTTTTAAGTCTGACTTATCTTATCTCTTATCTTTTCTCTTTGGCATTGGACTATGTGTGAGTCTGACTGTGTGTGACCTACCTCTCACTTGTTTTGGTGTGTGTGTGTGTGTGTGTGTGTTGTGTGTGCTCAGTTTGTGTTTTTAAATGTTTGCTTTATTGTTGTACACCACTTCGGTGAACAATGTTGTTTTTAATACGTTTGCATCCTGCCATTGTCTTTATCAGTAACTTCATGTAGACAGAACACACATTTTCTCTGACGTGATGTTTGAGTGATGACTGTGTGAAATGACACAGTGGACACACGCTGCAGAAGTCTCTGTTGGTCGGACTGAACATCAGGCAGAAGGCCTGCAGGACACGCCCCTCCATCCTGCAGGGAGGTTGACATTTTGTCTCTGCTCACAGGCTGAGATCAATAACGACTCACTGCTCATCACTTATAGAGAGTTATCTGTGTCTCCTGGGCTTTGGTTTGCTCCATCCACAAATGTTTTTACCTCTTTACCAGTGTAGTCAATTCAAATGTATGTGCTGGAGGTTTTTTTATTCAGTTTCACCATTCTGTAATCAGTGGCTGTGTGTTTGTGTTTGATGGGTTATTGATAAGTTATCACTGGGTCTGTTGTTGATGAGCAGGAAGTGTGGGCATTTAAAGTGTTCTTCTCTACTCTGAAAACACAGTTTACCACTAACTACGGCTAATTCAAGATAATATATACAAGATGACATATTAACGTAATTAAAAATGCCATATTACATATACAGATTTATATAGTTTTCATCTTCTTCCTCATTTGGTGATTGTTTGGCGTCAGTGTGAATTATCTGAGATTACGATTGTATGTTCTAATGCAGACTAATTCATTTTTTTTTACAAACTTGGCTACTGCTAGATCTACAGCTGCCTTTTTAGCTCAAAAAATAATCCTATCAAAAGGAGACGGAGACAGAAGGGAGTGTTTTGGGAAATAAAAAAATGTAACCTTGTTAAACTAAAAAAAAAAAGCTTTTTCCATTAAGATCCTTGACTCGAGACAATGTAAGATGACCCAATAATAATATCACTTAAAGAGGATTCAAGATGGCATATGCCACAAATTTACTCCAATCAACATGTAACCATAGCAACAGATGCTCAGATGACGACAGATTGTAGCAAGGAGGGAGTCTTCAATCAATACAGCTCCCGGCAGTGACGGCAATGTACTCTGTGTGTGTGTGTGTGCGTGTGCGTGTGCCTGAGGTTGTGTGCGTGTGTGTGTGTGTGTTGGCCTGTTAAAGATTCCCATTTGGGGGATGATATCACTGTGACCTGCACACACACGTACAGGATTCACACACACATGCACGACCTACACACACACACACACACACACACACACACACACACACACACACACACACACATAGGTGCCTGCTCTAAATGCCAATACTGCGCATGCGTGTTGTGAAGGAAGAATGCACCCTCTCTTCTCCTCTCCTCTCCTCTCCTCTCCTCTCCTCTTCTCTTCTCTCCTTCCCTCTCACACACGATGGAAACACATTTCTTGCACAGTATGTCAATTCAGAAGGGGCAACTTGTGCACGTATACAGTATTTGTTTTCTGTTTCAAATTCACGGGTGGACCTCAGTGTGCTGCTGTGTGACTCTGTTATGTTATGTTTTCAGACTCATTTTCTGTGTGTGTGTGTGTGTGTGTGTGTGCGTGTGGCCTCAGTTCCTCTGGAATTCAGGGATACACACCCACCCACACACACACACAAGGCATTTATTATTACACAGTATATATTTTTTCAATTTAAACCATTAACTTTCCAGTGAATGTTTGCCTGAACACATTTTCACTTGTTCACTAACACTCACACTGACACTTAACTTGTGTGTTCGCTCCCCAAAAGAGAGCTGAGCTTCCCCCAGTGAGTGAAAGTCAAAACAGGAACATTTCTAATGTTAAACTGAAAGATAAATCTATAATATCTCATTGAAATGTATAGTTTTTAATGACCATCCTGTCATGAGTGACTGCCACATACTTGAGGACATGAGTCGGGATGTGTTGTTTGTGTCTGTGCGTCATTGCGATAGTTTAATTTTTCATATCCACGCTGACGTAGGAAGTCTAATGTCTTCATTTCTTTTCTTTACGCCACGTCTTAAGATGCTAAAAATGCTCAGCCAGTCGTCCAAACTCATCTGGGACAGCTAATGATACAGCTGTTGATAACACTTCAAATATGATGGGATCTATTGTGCATGTGGAAGGAAAAATGACACAAGATGCTCTCAGTTCCTACAGAGCAGATGTGCACATCTGGCCTGTTGTTGTTGTTGGTACATGAAGAGGTTTTTCTCTTCTTGTGTCAGGGGGAAGACGTTGAGGAATAGGGAAAAAATGTCACTGGTTTATGTCCTTCACACACACTTTTGTCTCGGATATGATGCAACTTTGTGTTTGCGGATATTTTCTGACCTTTAAAAATGTCAGGTTTAGATACAGAAACTGTAGCCAAACAAAGATGAAAAAGAGGATGATGAAATATGAAATATATAATATTTACTATGACAAATCCAGGACTCTTGAAGTTACTGTGTTGACGCTTCCATTTGTGCAGCTGACTCGCACGTCTGAAGTCCGAGGCCGATGGTGAGGTGTGAGAACACAGGGTGCGCTTGGCGAGTGTAAGTTGGTGTTTACTGTCCCCGCAGAGCAGCAACAGAAGCCACAGGCCGAGATGAGGGTTGAACCTGCAGACAGTTAAATTAACCCCCCTGTCAGTCTCCCGTTCTCCTCATTCTACGCAAACCCCGGGTTTGATTAAAGTTCAGCACAATCCTCAAGTTCGGGATGAAAAGGGAAACGCACGCCTGTGCTGAAAGACGTGGAGTGAATGTATGTGTGGTTGAGTGTGTGGAGCCGTGCGCAGGAATGCTGAGGTTTGGTGTTTATTGCTCTTGTACTGGTGAGAAGTGACTGTGTGAGAGGAGGGGGTGTTGCTGTTTACCAGCCAGACTCTGAAGACCTGCAAGACCAGCCTCTCATCTGCATTTAATATCTTTGGATGTGTGCCGGGCCCAGACAGATTTCTGTGTTTTTATATGATCTTAAAAGCTCCTTCTCTCTCCTCTAATGTATTATGGGTTTTTTTCTTTTTTAGAAGCACAGTAATTTACTGCATGTTTGCTGCACAGCTGCCTCAGGAACACTATCAGCTTTTATTCCGTTTCTGTACCAAATAAAGATCTGGAGATGTAGCGGCATAAAAGATGAGAGACCTACCAAGGTCCTTGAAAAGAAACAGCTGTGGTGCCTTTGAACAGCTGAGATAAATGAGATGTTCATGAGTCACAAGATCTGAGTCCAAGTTAAACCGAAAATCTTTTTTTATTAAAGATCACATCTCGATTTTTTTCAGGAACCACAGACGCTAAACTCAGGAACAACGCGAGGGACAAAAGCAATTGATCCTGTTTGTGTTTCTTCAGCATCTGAAGAAGTTGGTAAAACAAGTTGTAATGTTTGGTCATGGCTCCTGGGCCAGTGGTGAGTCAACATCTGGAACGGGAACAGTTTTTGGCCAAAAAACAAAATTGAACTTAAGTTATTGCTGCCATTACAAGGAAAGCTGCTTGAGAGTGTGCTGTGCCAAATCCAACATTCAACACAACAGTCTATAAAAAAACATATAATACTCTAAATAAGAACATATTTTATTCTTGAACTATGAAATAAAACACAAACAAATATGTCCCACAAAAGCAATGATAAACATAAAGCAGTGAATCACTGGAGGTCTCTTATAGTTGCATACATCAGGTTTTTCCAGAGTCTAGACTTTAGACTGGAAAAAAGCAGAAGATGTTTGTTTAAGACAAAACATTGGATTAACAATAATCCACTTTGGGATATAAATGCTGAAAGTGTTGAGACTTTAGAGAAGAGGTGTGTGAAAACGGTGAGGCGTGTGGTGCAGGAGGATCAGTGGGTTGTCTGCTAACCAGAATGTCAGTGGGTTGATCCCCAGCTTCACTAGACTACATGCAGAAGCATCTCAGGGCAAAATTCTGAGCCCCAAATGGCTGTGTGAATGTTCATGTGGGAGAAAACAGCACTGAATATAGAAAAGTGCTCTATAAATATCCACTGTGTAAAAATTTGGTGAAATTATAATATATTATACTTAATTTTTTGAATTTAAGTGTACAATATCATTTTATAATTTATATCAGGACCTCATTTTGGACCACTGTTATTATCTGTCATGATCATGATCACTGTCAAGTCATGATCAGAATCAGAATACTTATACATGTACAGTTAGAAGAAAGAAAGTACCAAATATTATAGAAAAATAGAAATATTACAATAGAGTAACAAAGCAAAAGGCGGGGGATATATATCCCACAGAAAAATAAGACCCATGCCTCCTATAAACAGTCTATAATGCATGAAATGTAAGTACAATACTCCTTATTATTAAACAGCGCAGCATGTGACAAATAAGAACATGGGTAGCAGTTAAACTCTGTACAGAATGTGCTGATATGGGAGTGTGCAAAATATTGTTATGTGTAGTTAATGCTGTTAAAGGAGGAGGAGTTATGAGTCTGAACGCAGCAAAAGAACAACACTGCATTTATCTGAACATAAAAACAAGGGAATGCACTCAATAATGCAACAAAGAAAGAAAGAAAAACACCGCAGTTAATGGACACACGTGACCACAGAGGAGACATTGTGGATCAGGCCACAGGGTTGTTTTCTGGGAAGTTATGGTGGGTAATTAATTTGCCAATACCTGAGAGCAACCAGAGGCACTTTGAAACTGAAGCTCTCTGATATGAGACAATTCCTGCAACTCATTGTCCCAGAGCCGGATCTTACGTGAGTTTAACAAATGTCCATCAACATTGACAGTAAAACAACCACACTCTCTGAAGAAGACCGGCTCTCAGTGGTCCTGACCCAGAGCTGAACCCGCCCACCAGTCACATGACGGGCACACTGTCCGTAAGACATCCTCTACTCTTTCAGCTTCTCCTCATTTCAGAGCTCTCGCTCATTCCTCCACTTGTGTCTGTCCGCGGCCTTATCTCCACGTGTTGTCAGCGCTTCACATTCAGCCATGTCAAAACAAGAGGGCAGAAGACATTTAGGCTCTGTCACGTCACCACCTCCTTCTTTATTATCTTTAATCTAATTTGTCTTTGTGTCTGACTCGTATGACAGGTTCATCCATCATCATCATCATTGAAAAACTCTGTTTTTTTTAGCTGTAAATGCCAAACGGACAGCATTAAAGAATTATGGAGTAGAGTAGAGCTGCAACTAACGAGAAGACTAAGAGACTGTTCAGGGAGTTTTAGCGGTGTCTAAAAAATATGGCTTAATAATGCACCATAGAGTGATTTAAATGATTTATTTGCACTTTAACACCCATTCACTCATGACTTACTATGAGGTCCCCGAGATGTCTTTGTCCCTTTCATCTGTGGATGCAGAAATTCACTGAAAAGCTCTGCAAAAAATCGAATATTCTTATGTTGAAGGTTAAAATTGATGTAAATCATTGGTTAATAATAAATGGGTGAGTTTTTCTCATGCCTACTGTTGCTGACTATTGTTCTCTGTTTAAGTAATATCACTTGATCAAGCATATTCTAATAATCCACACTACAAAACAAGTAATTAAAGTATGTATGATTCGTGCTGATATCGGTATCGGCCAATACTCAATGCTGAAATATTGGTATCGTATCGGAAGTGAAAAAGTTGTATCAGGACAAACCCAGTCAGCACCACCTCATGTGATTTGTCAGAGCCTCAGAGCTGGTATTTAACCTTGACTCCTCTCTCTGAGCTTTGACCTCTGAGGACTATCCATCAGTTCCCACTCCTCGTCGCCTGAAGGGTTAAACACAACCTCCTGTCTCCTCTTGAGGCTTCTCAGCTTTGCTGGTTCCCAAAGCCTCTCGGTTCATTTTCTCCACACTGCTCGATCCTCTGCTCCTCTCAGAAGAGTTTACAGGGGTGGTGTCAGTTCAGCGTGGGGTTGCAGGTTTCTAGGCAACAAAGCAGCCTGGGAAGAATTAATATTGCTGTATATCAATTTTGGGAGAAAGGGTCATATCCCAAAGTAGGGATTTCACCTACTCTGCTGTCGTTTAAACTAGTAATCTGCAATATCCTTTTTTCTTTGGTTCTCTCATCATAGTGAATGTTATTTATTATTTATTATTTGTGCAGCAGAGTGACTTATACCTTTTAATAGCAATGAATTCTGAATTAGTGCAGCTGCAGAGCTTTTTTTATTGAAAGCTGCTGCAGTAACCGTACTTTCTCACATTTTTCTGTAGGCGTGTCTCATGTTAGCGTATCTGTATCTGTCACTCCTTGTCATTGCGACATTCGCTTGTCTTCTGACCGTGAGGGCTTGAAGACAAATGTCAGAGCGTCCTATCTTCCACCTCATTGAGCTGGACTCACGGCCGAGGCCAGATAACCGATGAGGGCAGGTCAGCCGGAGGCTTATAGCTGCTGAGTTCTTAATTCAGATTGAAAAAAAGAAAAAAGAAAAACCAGCTGTGTGTGTGGATCATTAACACATGGTCAGGTGTTGTCCAGCAGTGCCAATAATGCATGGAGGTCTGGATCGAAACATTTGCTGGAGTTGGCTGCTCACAGTATCATAAACGCAGTGGGAGATAGTCGGGTGGGATGCTTTCACAGCAGCAGGAGGATCTTCTTCGGATCCAGATGAGGGGCTGGACCTTGGCTTGAATATGCAGGAAGCAGAACACTCGCCCATTTACTTGCTGTGGATCCAGCTGTGTTCTCTCATGAGCTCACTGCAATATTAACTGAAGATTATACCAGGGAGCTGGCAGGAGAGTCTCCAGCGGTTCTTCTCGTGCGCAGGCTGATAATGGATTTAGTTTTACTGCACACACACACCCTTTAGTTATCTTCCTTTTTGTCACACCAGTCATGAACACACACATACTGGACACAGGAGCAGTGGGCAGCACTTATCGGTTCCCGGGGAGCAATGGAGGCTGGGTACCTTGCTCAGCTCTTGACCTGTGCCAGGATTAGATATCAAGTAGATCGCCAAGAGAGTCAATAGTCAAGATATAAAAACCACTACAATTTTCTCTAATAGCGCACTTGAGGTGCGATGTGTTTTGCAGTCTTGAGTAACACAACCACTCCCTCTCAAGGTTGGTACAAGCCGTCAGTCAGCTGTGTTTTCGATCACATGGGGACTGAAGGAGGTGACATTTCAGAGCTGTAATCACAATCTAATAACACCGTGATCCTTAAGCTTAAGGCTATCACATCATCAGATGCTCATACCTTCCCATGGCTAACCTCAGAGAATATTTGCGTTAACACAGCCTCTCCCAACATTTGCCAGAGACTCTCTGGAGTTCGGCGCGTGCCTGAAAGTAGCGTCAGCGTCTCTAATCGTCCACAAGACATTAGAATTTGCTCTTTTTTTAAATATGTACTCTGCTTCTTTATTTGTGAAACAAACACCCAAAAGGAAACTGTTAGACTGCACGTATGGGCGGCGGATTCTAGCTCTATTTACATTTACGTTTTTGCATAAGAGACGTGACGCTCTGCCCTTTTACTCATGTGAAGAGCTCATTAGTGTTCCAGTGGTGCTGGTGTATAGGGAGTGTTGAGTCTTCTCTTCTCTGATCTGCGTCTGTTTCTCCTCTTTCATCCTGCACAGTTCACGCCTTTGTTTCATACAGATACCCAGCTGTCTCCTCCTCTTTCTCTCTCTCTCTCTCTCTCTCTCTCTCTGATGTGCTCCTTCAGCGGTCAGGATCACTCAGACAGCAGGAGGGAGCGGGAGGGTCTGTCTGGGATGCTCGAACGACAACTGACTGGCTCATCCTCTTCTTTCTCCCTTGTCTCTGTTTAGCATGTGCAGATGTGCTGAGAGAGCTCTTGATGACATTATCCACATAGGGAAAGGAAGTCTTGATTTTAGGAGTAACGGTAGGCTAGTTTTCATTCAGATTGTGTTGGAAATTGTGAAAATGTCATTAATTTCAGGTCCCTTATTTTTGATGTCATGTCCTGCCCTTGCATTCTGGTTCCTAGGAAACCGCTATGAAAACAAAATGCAACGTCATGAGTGGAAGAGAAATGTAACAAGGTGAAGACAGTTCATTTTCAGAGATGAATAAGAAAGAGGAAGAGACGGCATGAGACAGGTGAAGCCAGGTAGAAATACAGTGTGTGTCAGTTACTTTGTGGATTTCTTTAGTTTGGGATTGTTAGTCGTTGTCAGTCATTGTCAGGGTTTTTGCATTTTCTGTGTTGTGACCGTTGCACTATGCTTCAATTCTGGTGCAAAGGTCAGAGCCTCTGTTTCCCAATGTTAGAAAAGAAATAGAACTGAATAGAAAACACAGACTCTGCATTTGTCCGTTATCTGAGATTCATGTGAAGACTCTATATTAAACATTTGAAAAAGCAGATAAAAATTATAAAAAAAACCCAGAGATAATGACATGGAAAATGTAATTATAACTTATCTGTATCACCTTACCCCCTGAGTTATTATAAACATAAAAACAATCTGTTCATAAACATCATTTAAGAAAATATATAATCATACACCTGCGGATATTCCTCATTGTTTGTGTGAGACAAAACTCAAAGGCTCCGTTTTCCACCGCTTGATTTCTGTCTCATGATCGTCTTATTCAGTATTTCTCCCAAATGACATCTCCATCGTTGAAGTATGTGGAACTCGCCGGAGTGTGTCAGTCAAAAAAGAAAAAGGGAGGGAAAATGGAGTGCTGTGTCCACTATCAACAGGGAAGTGGTGAATTACACCATTGTACTCTCATTACAGCCACTTTTGTGTGGGAGGTGGCAGCTGTTAATCTTGGCACACGGCTGGAGACCTTGGATTATCACATGAGTGCACACACACACACAGGGAGCTAAAGGCTGCCACTGTTCCTCATTGTTTTGGATAGCTATCACTTGTTGTCTATTTGATTTGGTCTCATGCTCTTCTTTTGTGGTGATCGTGACAGTGCTTAGCTTTTAACGATCACACACAGAAAGCCCATTGAGTTGTGTGCTCTGTCATGGGACCCGTGAAATTGCCTTGACTCTTCTGTCCCTGTTGTGATGACATGAAGTGAATTTTTCCTTTGAACCCTTGTTGTTGTTGTTGTTGTTGTTGTTGTTGTTGTTGTTGTTGTGCTGCTTTGCCACCATCATGTTTAACCGCTCCCTTCTTCCCCCCTTTCTCACCTGTGTCCTCCTGTAGTTGGGATGTCCTGAGTCAGTCCTCCGGGCCCAGAGAGCGGTGTGCTGATGGGACCTGCTGCGCCACCATGAGCTTACAAGATGGCAGCTGCGGCTACGCCAGCAGCGCCAACATGGCCACCGCCACTGGCAGCATGCGGCGGCGCCTGGAGGACCAGGAATTCACCCTGCGCGTCTATCCGGGCTCCCTGGCTGAGGGCACCATCTATTGCCCCGTCGGTGCCCGCAAGAACACCACAGCTGCTGAAGCCATCGAGTGCCTCATTGACCGGCTGCATCTGGAACGGACAAAGTGCTATGTGTTGGCTGAGGTGAAGGAGTTCGGTGGGGAGGAATGGATCCTGAACCCGGGCGACTGCCCTGTCCAGCGGATGATGTTATGGCCGCGCAGTGCTCTGGAGAATCGCAGCGGCCTGGGCAGCGGCGACGACTACCGCTTCCTCCTGCGGGAGAAGAACCTGGATGGATCTATTCATTATGGGGGCAGCTTGCAGATGTGGCTGCGAGTGACAGAGGAGCGCCGCCGCATGGTGGAGCGGGGTTTCCTTCCCCAGCCTGCGGGGAGCAACCCTCCGTCCGACCTCTGCGCTCTGCCCGAGCTAACGGAACGCGCTATTTTGGAAAGCCTTCGCGCACGTTTCCGCCAGGAGAAGATCTACACTTACATTGGGAGTATTCTTATTGTGATTAACCCTTTCCAGTTCCTGCCAATCTACAATCCTAAATATGTCAAACTGTACGACAACCACGCACTGGGGAAGCTGGAGCCTCATATTTATGCTGTTGCTGATGTGGCATATCATGCCATGCTACAGCGAAGGAAAAACCAGTGCATTGTAATTTCCGGTGAAAGTGGGTCTGGGAAGACCCAAAGCACCAATTTCCTTATTCATCACCTGACTGCACTCAGTCAGAAGGGGTTCGCCAGTGGGGTGGAGCAGATCATCTTGGGAGCCGGGCCAGTGTTGGAGGTAAGAAACTAACGGCACCTGCACTATTTCAAGAAACACTACCAGTAATAACACTGATTGAATATTGCCTCTGAATCTCAAATCAAATCACAGCATAGATTATTTGAATGCGTTTATCATAGTAAGGCCGAGACCTTTCAATGTTATAGAAAGAAAGAGAAACCCCACAGGTCACATGATGAGCTAGAACTTGCGGTATTTCATTGTAGGAACCCTTTTGTTAACTGTGGAACAAATGTAGTTCCTACTTCTCAGTCAAGCAAACAGGAATACCCAATTAAGGGGCAGGAAGGGAACTTTTAAGATGTAGTTTTACTGTAGTTCCAGATTTATTTCCTGAGTGTAGTTAGTTCCTGTGACCATCTGTTGGAAAATGGCCAAAAGTTAATCTTGTAAACCCTGAGTTGGGTTCCTGGGTTCAGTTTGAGGCAGCTGTTTGGCAGCAAAGATGTTCTTCTTGAGATGAAGACTTGCTGTAGTGCTACACCCCCCTTCATTTAGGAGTGATTGCTGTATTATTGTTGTCATGTGTTTCTTGTCATCTAATATGGTATAGCTGCATGCACGCGAGCTCAACCTAAGCTGAATGTGACTCATGTGTTGTGAGGAAGTGACAAAAGCCTGATGGAGTCTGAGGAGAAGTCAGAAGGCTATTTCTCTGCCAGTGGAATGTCATTTTATGAGACTAGGCATGAAGTGGATTATAGAAATGTCCTTCTGAAACGGGAAATGTGTCCACATGAAGGGAAACCTATATTTAGCCCTGGATTTAACACATATGACCTTATATACTGTATATATTATGTGACCCAGAAATAGGGTTTTTCTGTAGTGTCCAAAATCTGCATTGATGCGGGGAAAAATAATGGAATGCTGCCTAATCCGACCTGGATTATAATTCAATAATGGATTATGAAGATTGGTTGGGAATGTCGTTTTCCCATTTAACCTTTGTCAGATTCAAGGACACAATGCTCTCGACTGCTTGATGCGTCTGTGAGCTTCTGAACACTTGTTGTTTTCTGGCTGCCATTTTGTCCCGCCGTTCACAGCTTCCTGTCAGGACGTATGGGAATGTCACGTCAGCGCGCAGCTGTGCATGTTGACACCATGTGGGTCCCGTGTGGGTGTCTGTACAGTGCAAATGAGGCTGTCGCACGGACAGTTGGATATATGGTGTGTCATCTGGAAAACATGAATCACCTTTCAAGATCCTCTCGCCGCTTCCAGGGGGAAAGAAACCTGCGACTGCAGCTGCTTTAATGTTTATACTATTGTTACATAAAGAATAAATGGTCTCTGGTCTCTTTGTTTAAAATGCCAGACAAGGTAACATAGAAGCGTTGGCGGACTTCTGCTTTATATAATACCATATGAATCTCTGACTGGTAGCATCAGGACATCGCTGCGGTCGAGCCTGCACCAACACATGGTCTGTTTCCAGTCGCACTTCTCTGCAGGTGATGATTTGACAGTGATTACTGAGAACCTGTCAGATGTCTGAGGTGCCACAGAGGACAGAGGAACATTACATTCTGAGGAACTAGATATCGTCCTTTGGTTCTGTGTGGTGTGTGTGTGGTGTGTGTGTGGGGGGGTATGATTGTGTCCCGTATGATCACTTCCCCATCAGTCACTTGTCTGACCAAGGTGTAACAAACAGATTCAATGTTACAGAGACAAACAAGCAAAGAGAGACACGATATAACACAGAGTACAGCGTATGCATTACAGTCTATTTTCTACATTGACAGTGTTGATGCATAAAGGGCAGTTTGCTGTTTTATGATGTAAGTAGAGGACTTGAATTTTCCTTTATTAAAGAGATTTATTATTACCACGCTAATAAAGGAACATGCAGTTTTGGAGCTGCATGTTGGTGGATATTGTTTTCTTTGAACGGACATAAGGTTGCTCTTTCCATTTGTTACCAGTCTTTGTGCTAAGCTAACTTTACTATCTTCTGCATGTAGCTTCACATTAATTTGAAACATTAAGAGTTGAACCTCTGCAGTGGATCTAAATGTGGTGTGCAGTCCATGCATTCGTCAAAACTTTTATTGAACTGCCAATTTTGGAAGCCACAATTGCCAGTTGCAAAAATATGTATACTAATACAGTAAATGGACAAATAGCTGTGGAAAGGGACTGTCCTACAAACCAAACAATTCTTATTCCAGTTTATGCAGCAATAATTGAAGAAGTCATTACTTAACAGTGTTCCAGCTCCATCGTTTTCTATCCATCATCCAACAGCACATTTAGGGCGCATTCACACCAGGATAGTCCTGGGGGGGACTTGATTTGGCGGGGAATTTCACACCTTCATTTGGTTTGGTCCATTCTCATACTGCTCTAGGCAGCGAGCTATCCTCACGTCCTCTCTTTGGTTCGCTGGATAGTCCGTTTGCATTTCCCACTCTAAGCAAACTGCACTAGGGTTCCATGCAAACAAACCGAAACCCGGGCCAGAGTTTGCTTATTTGGTCTGCACCAGTGTTCGGATGAGCTTTCACACCTGCCCAAATGAAGCGGACTATCCAAGGAACTGTGCGAAAACGGCCTTAAACATCTACCGTGAACTATTTTCCTGTGAGCTGTAGTTTTTCCCAGCTCACCTCGACAGCTGAACACAAAGTCCACATTAATGCCCTGTTTGCATTACATGCACAACAGCTGGATAATAGACATTCTATGTATTATGGGCTGCTGTGAATGCCCCAGGGTCTCACATGTTTCTATGAGAAGCAACTCTCTGCCAAGGCACAAAGCTGCGGAGCTGAACCAGTCGAATACTTTAGTTTCCACAAGTTGTAATGCCTATTACAGAACCGTTCCCTTCTGTCAGATGCTGCCACCACTGCATTTAGACTTTGTGGATGTTTGAATGTTTGCCCCGAGGCAGAGTCAGGCTGAAAATATGAAGTTGGCATGGCTGCTTAGATAGATTATAAATACATCAGAGAAGAAGTTTTGGAATTCCAGCAAATGTGCTGCTTTCCCCAGTGTGATAGTAACTGACAGATTCCCTTTGTTGCACTGTGTAAAAATACTTTCTCTGTTTAAACTAATGCCTGTAAATATGCTTTTTTTTTTTTTAACATTTGCAAATATAGAGTGCAACTCTTTATAAACCTGTGTATTCGGACTATATGTTCCAGCAAGTGCATGTGGACATAGCAACAAGATCAGGTATCTGTTGTTTCAAATGTGTATATATATAGGTAATATTCTATAAGAGGAATGTATTTTGAGAAACTCTCTACACTAACAATCAAAGAATATGCCCCAGTTTTTGCCCCAATGAAGGTCTGATGATTGAAAGCTTGGCATTTGCGACGTTAAAAGACACCGTACTTACATGGATCTAATACATGGTCATTTTAAAGTGCCTGTAATGCTGATCCATAACTGTAAATGGTTATTTTAGGTCATCATCATGTTTCTGGTTTCAACAAAAACATCTGCCGTTGCTAATTAAAAGAAGCAGTCAGCATGCTGCAGTTCAGCAGTACAGCTCGCTTAATGTTAGCCAGCTGAGTGTATTCAGCTATGCACATTTTCTATGATCAGATGCTTATGCAGCAAAGCAGCTCACACCACATGTAAATAGTATGACTGTTGGTGAGACGGCAAAAAGAATGTGATTACTCTGAGCATCCCTGATGTAGTGATTCACAGAGAATAATGAATCACAGTCTTTGGTCGTAGCCCAGATTTGTTTTATCGACAAACACGGCGTCTGTGAAGCACAGAGGGATCAAACCGGTTCGCTTCACGATCATGATAATTATTTGGGAAGCAAACTACATTATGATAGACAAGCATGTTACGTCTTTGGCAGAAGTGAACGTCTAGTATCTTGTCACCTGGTGTCAGCTTGTATTTGTTTCAGTCACCAAATTACCAAAGAACATGGGTTGGAAACATTGAACTTTGCCTTTAATTTCTTTGGCTGAAAAAATGAAGACATGCACAGTCTCACTGGCACAGGATTTGTATAAGAGCCTGAAGACTTAGACGAATCATTCTTCTTGGACTCGTAAGGAGCTTACTTCTTTCAGGCAGCTAAATGAATTGTGAAATATATCTTCTTTTTTTTCTTCATGAATATTTTAAATCAGTTCATTTGTCTTGAGCTCACCACTTTAGACCGACAGCATTTAAATGTGAGTTGACCAGCAGCGCACATTCAGACAGGCAAAGATTAATTTTCTTGGTTGAAATGAAAAACAACATGCTTTTAGTGAGTTTGAAGGTTAAAAAAAAAAAAAAAAAAAAAATTGAGTCTGAGGCTTTGCAACGAGATGCAAATGCTTCTTCACCTCTGGACCTCTCCTTTCTCCTCTTCCTTCCTCTGTGATGGATCCAGCTGAGCGGTGTATGGCCTTCAGTGCTGCATGTCAAATTGAGTTAATGTTGAGTGCAAGGTCAACAGCAGTCTAGGCAGAGGTCATTATTTGACCCGGTGAGGACGGTTACTCCTGCAAGAGAAGAACACTTTACGTGCAAGTCCAATTTTAGTCAGACTAAGACAATCATTTATCTTAATGTCAGGTAAACCCCATAGTTCGACTAAAATCGAGCTATAGTTTTAGTCGGACTAACATGCCTGGATAATGCGATTCATAGTCCGATTCCTCCTGCATGTATACGCTATGTCGTCTTGGAGTCTCAACTTGGTCTATGCATGCACCGAAATTTCTTCCCCGCTCTTTGACCCGGAACTATACAGCCTGTCGCAGTCAGACTACGGCCTTAGCTGGATTAAACTGTGCACGTAAACGTACTGACAGATCTTTTCCATCTCCTCATTATCTCAGTGTACGCCTGCCTTTTTTATTTTCTGACTAATAATAATAAAAAAACATCAATAATATATCAGATTACACACTGTTTGATATCCATCTGTGTCCACAGGCTTTTACTAATCATTTCTGAATTGCTGTTTATACTTTAAATTGTCTTTCTTTTCTGTCAGTACGTGGCCTGCTTTTTGTCTCGCTGCACCAACATGCTCAGCTGCTTCTCGTTCCACGATCGCTGTTTCCCATTAGATTTGGAGACCATTTCAGTCGGTGCACTCTGAAAGTGGAGGAGGAAAGTTACTGGAAGTTTTAGAGCCGTGCAGTGAAAATGGAATTGAGTTTAAACTGAGAAAATTGGTTCATACGTATGTAGGGAGATTGATAACTCTGTCATGTCCATCTGACTCCTGCCTCACAATCTATCCTTATGAGATCATCAGCTCTGAGGCCCCTGATTAAGCTTAAGCTTAGGGTCAGGTATGAACTGCTTAAGGTTAGAGATAAGGATTTGTTGCTGTATGTAATTTATCAAATGTGTAGTTGTCGTCGCGCTCATGCACAAAAGCATCACAAGCTCTTAAAACACCATCACAGATATATGTACATTTGTTGACATGTAACCAAGTGATATAATTATGGTTTAGAAACATGAGCTCACATGCTTCTGTGGTACAAAAATGTACAATCGCATCATGTGATTCTGGCAACTTGGGTGTGTGCTTGTGTGTGCGTGTGTGTGTGTGTGTGTGCATGTGTGTGTGCGTGTGCGTGTGCATGTGTGCTATACCACAGTCTTTCTTTCCATTGAACTATGGCGAACATTTAGCTGACTCACCATGATGGAGCACACAGAGCTTTATTGTCTTGATTGATGATCATCGGCTCCGGATGAGCCACGGCGGCGGCTGCAGGCATCTGTCTTGTGACCTGCTGGCCACAGAGCTGCGCCTGTAGCCACTGGACCACCGCGCGGCGCTTCTCAGAAACACAGCAGTGCAGTCACAAGGCAACGGTGGCCATCAGCATTACATCATGCCTGCGGTATCATCTAACAGTCCTCTGGGTGCTCCGCTGGCCCACAGGAATCATTTGTTGTCATCGAAATGCCTTTAATAACACGTTGCAGATGGTCACTCGCTGCAGTCGTGTGTAATGTGAGCCGCCATTAGAGGCAGGTGACAGCAGAGATATGACTGTACAGTAGGACGGTTCTGATGGGAAGACAGCTGGCACACGGATGGGGAGGACTTGGCTTCTGTCGCCGGTTTTGTCTGGCGCTCTGGTCTTTGTTGTGCAGTCATCTGATCTGACTCCACTCTGCAGCCTATTTTGTTTCTAAAGACTAAATATGTGCACGAGTTGAAGTATGAAAATGATTTCACTGTTTCATTATTCAGTATCGCACTGACAATGTGAGTCTTTAATTGTGCTGCGAATGTCACGTGAATGTTAGAGCGTGCAGAATGTTTGTGCGTTGATTGATTATTGAATTTTCCCACAGGATTTCAGTGCCGTGTGTTCCAAGTTTCTGTCAGCAGTTACTGAATGAGGGAAAACCCTCAAACTAGCTCGTCAACATTTGCCTTGTCACACGGAAGTTTTCTTTCCGTGAGTGACGGGGAGATTTTCAGACACCACATTAGCTTAAGTCGTGTGTTTATTTAAAAGGGATGTAACTGCTAATCTGAAAGGCAGCGCAGACGTGACATCAAGTAATGCACAATAATCTGCTTCTTCAGCTGTCTCATCAAAGACCCTCTGCTGGGATCATCACCAGGCCGAACGTGTTGGTATGAAAGAGATAAGCTCCATATGCCATTTATATATAAGATACCTGACTCTGTGCTGGATCGCCATAACAAAGGAAAGCAATTAAATTGTCATGGAAGAATGAGTTAGAAAGAAAAGGCACATTAACCTCGTCCTTGTCTCTCATTTAAGTTGGACAGATTTCCGCACAGACTCATAAATTAAAAGCAAACGCAAAAAAGGCATTTTCCGGGCTTGTCGAGATCTGCATTGGAAGCTTATTTACATGCAAATGTTGGATATCGACCCGTTCAATAAATTCAGTGTCTTGTCTCATTCAAGGACACTTTTACATCACTCAGACGGTGATAGACACTTTGGCTGCAGTTGTTTCAAAGTCTTGTTGCCAAATGTTCTGTTTTTTTTTTTTTTCCTGGCTTACATTTGATAGAAGCTAGAATGCAGATGAGTGCCCTGAAAATCCTTGGCATTATTTTATGTTTGATTCCATCCTAGGATTCGCTCAAAGTCCTCATGTTGTGCTGAAGTTCTTGTTGTTGGAAGTCAAAGCTTTTGGAAATAATATGAAGGTGAATTTCAACACACCCTCATTATTCATATCAAGTGCGACACGATGAGGCGAATAAATAACAAAAGGAAATTGCTTTGTGTGATGAAACGGGTGAAGCCTACATCCAGCGACGGTCAGCTGGTACCCAGACATTTTACTGAATGAAGATAAAAAAAAGGAAATAAGTTCAGAAGAATAAACTTTTCCATTCTCAGACGTTTTTTATAGGAAGGTCAAACAGTACCAGCTTTTATGAATAAGTACATAATAGTACATACATTAGTACATGAATAAGTACAATGTTGTCCCTGGAAAAACATTATTAACATGTGAATACATCACCCAAAAAGTGTCTGGTGTGCAAAGACCCTAAAGGCCTTAAAAGCTTGTCCTTGACCTGGACAAGGCACTGGGATCATGCATTTGTGCATCAAATCCTCTCAAAGGTCTGACCCCGGCTGTGTGGTGCAGAGTCTGGGGGCAGCCAAACTGAGGGCTCCTGCAGGGCCACAGGGACCCGACTTACAGCCTGTCTTTGTTCTGATAGTGTGGCTACAAGCCCTACAAGCCTACTGCAGAAGTAGCCGAGTAGACCTCCCCCCCCTTTACCAGATGGTTCCCATCCAGATGTCCCCCCTGCTCTTAACCAGGCCCTCGGGGAGACGACCTGTCTCCTGTGGCTGATAGATGGCTCCAGGTAGTGCCTCGACCCCCTTGTTTTAAAAGTGTGTGTGTGCATGTGTGTGTACAGAGGTCTGTGTATTTGTTAAGTGTGTGTCTGAGTGTGTGAGGGCTCGAGGAGCAGCAGGTATCTTTAGCCAGCACAACAGAGCCTGGGATTGGAGACGGCTACTCCTTTCAAAGCTTTAAGCTCCATGAAGCCCGTGCATATGGACATACTTACTGTACAGTTACAGTACCACGGCTGCTGCTGTGGGTGAACCCACTGAACCTGACAGGCCAATTGAAATCCATAATGCCTGTGACGAAGCTTGTGGTTTGGCAAAAGGAAGGGCGTATTACGGCACCTCCGCTCAAGGCATGACTGTATTGTAGGGTAACTGCTTTTATTCCCGCTTGAATAAGGACAACGCTGCTCTGCACTAGTGTGTGTGTGTGTGTGTGTGTGTGTGAGCAGGAGAGCCTGTCAGAACGTGTTCTCAGTCAGCTGCAGGGGAACTGGAGACATTCACCCACAGCAGCACGGAGAGTGTCCTCGCTCTTTAAATCACAATGAGACATCCAAAAGCTCTCTGTCATTAGGACTGGTCTCTGCTGAGGACAGGCTGCTTTTTACTGCAAAGCACTTTACATTGTGGTCCTGTGCGTGAGGGCGTGCCTCGCTCAGTGAATGGTCACATGAGCTTTTCATTCATCTTTTTGCAGAGTTCCATTTTTTTTTTTGTCCTACTTTTGTGTTCTCATGCTTCTTCCTCTGCAGACTGGTTTTGGCATTGTGTTTCCAGAGCTATATTAAATCCTGGCTTTCACAATCACGTAGTCCACCTCAAGGTCCTCCATGTTCCTGTTAGTGCTTTCACCCCTGTATGAGGGCATGTCCTTTGGGCTCCTCCATGCACTCTCACACATCTGTTCGCTAGATTATCCCAATCTCTTTCTCACTCCGTCTTACTCTGGAACTCTTCCACTTTCCCAAGTCATGAAAACTCAGTACAGCTCAGTAGTACAGTGTGCATTCATCCCTGCGGACAGCTGCACATGGTGGACTCAAATGCCCTGTGGTCATGTAGTTGACCTGGGCAACGTTCAACCTGAAATCGGTGGCCAAGTTTGGTTTCTGCAGTTTGTCTTAACTTGTTAATTTGTGATTTTTCAAATTTCAGATTTGTTTGATGAATCATTTGGTTTTGGTATAGAATGTATACATTTAAAAAAAGTACATCTCAGTTTTTCAATCATGTTTGTTCGTTTATTTGTTCATTTATTTAAAAAAACAACAACCCTAAATCAAGGTCTCAAACCCGCGGCCACTCAATCAATTTGACTTACTTATAAGTTTTTTTTGTGTAATACATACATTTGGAATCATAAATACACTTTTATTGTGAACTACATATTGTTCCATATGAACACAGACACTTTTATTTTGAAATTTTGTGAAATATCGTTCATATTTTACTACTACTTCTATTCTTTTACTGCAATATCATGATGGAATAGCTCATATAACTCACCCCTACTGAATAGTTGCTTCTTTTTTTCTGGCCCCCTACTGGCCAGACGCGATGCATGGAGTCCTCAAGGTCATTTGAGTTTGAGACCCCTGATCTAAAGCCTTGCTTGATAAATTTCTCTCAATCAATTTACGATTATAGGATTCATAGACTGATGACTGCAGTGTCAGAACCACTGCATGCAGCATGAGGTGAAAACTACAGTAAATGATCTCCCAGACTGGGAGTCCAGATGCTGCACACCCTCTGATTCTTATCCAGGCCTTTGTGTCTCACATGTGTGTCATTTCAGCTTTTTATATGAACTGAAACACAAAGACGCTGACATACTGTGTGTGTGTGTGTGTGCTCTGAAATTTAACTTGTAGAAAGCAGTGCATCCAGAATGGTTAGCCCTGTATTTAAATACAGTAAAAGCATGTTCATCTACATTTTTCTATTCTGTGCGTATTAAATAAAGTCGGGCTTTTCTCTCAGGCTACATCTGAAGCTGTGATAGTAGAAGAGGACGCCACGTTTCATATCTTCTCTCATTTCTTCAGGACTCGACATGACTGCACTAGATTGAGTCAAAGGAAATTGATAGTCCGAACGGGCCTAATTCAATCTGAGCCTGCTTATGTGGTGTCACAGTGATCAGATCCAGATGAGATTACACCCATTAGGAGCCTTAGTTAGACTGGATTGTAATCTAATTAAGCGTTGTTAAAAAATGAGGGGAATCTGTATTTTCCATCCTTTTTTTATTCTTCAAGACCATTTGAAATGAAAGTTTTCCATGTTGTTCAGACTTCCATCTGTTTTATGATCTCCTTTCCGAGGACCGGCATGTTACTCATTACCTTTTCGCTCTTCAGTCTGTGGTTGTGATCCACCCCTGGAGGAGTTATTTTAGGTTTGCAAAGAAAGCAAATGCAGCTCTTGTTTGTGAGATTGCGGAGACGGTTTGCCTCAGAATAATTGGCAGTTTTTGTTCATGAGCAAAGTGCACGGTGACGCAAACACCAGACCAAACATCAGCGCACGCAGCAGACCAAACATGAGAGGTGACATGAAATGGCATTTTTCAAACTGGTGTGCATCATATGTTGAAATTGAAGAAAACATTTCCTTAAAATGCTTTTGAGTGTTGAGATAAAAAATCAGTCTGAATTCCAAGATTAAAGTTCTCACTTTCAATATAGATTCTATTTCCCTAACCTCCTGAACCTCCATGATCCGTGGTGTCCGTTGTGCAAAATCTGTCAGTGTGCTGAACACAGCGAAGCCTCCTGCTGTAAACTCTTCTGTCGTACTTGAGTGAAGTCCTTTAACAAGGATGTTCTTTCTTGCGGCTGCTCCGTCTTTGTGGACACACCCCCTGCTGTGTTGAACCGTGCAGCTAAAGTCCTACTCGTTTATATTCACTTATCACCTGCAGTAATTACAACTCAGTGGGTTTATCCGTTTAAACGTTGCTTTTCGAGAGATAAATCTCTGTCACTTGCTACAAAAAGTGCTGCTTGGTTTCTGGTTCAGGCATCTCAATCTCAGAATCTGTCTGTCTGTCATCCTGTCTGGCTTAGAATTACCCTCTTAAGGCAAAGGCCAGTATTTTTAGTGGGCTTCCTGTGTAGACAACAAATATGAATGTGTTTGGATTTTTGGGTCTCCACATGGAGAATTTACCCGGGAGCAACAAAGGTTGCTCAAATAAACTAGAGACGAAAACCAGCCAACAGATTCTGCAGAATCTGTGTATCGAGATCACAGAGTTCAAGGTTCACGGGTTCTTTCTTATCTCTGAGAGGCAATAAGGTTCACAGCCAGCAGTAAAACCATAGACAACATATAAAAAAACAAATACATCTAACAATGAAAAGTCCCCAATCCCACATTAACATGAAAAACTCCTCTCACTGTAACACATATCAAACACACCCTTCTCATTAAGCCGTCAATGCTCATTTCACTCTGACAGACACATTTTTCACATGGTCCTAAACATTCAGCGTTAGAATAAAAGAATCCTCATAGAGATTCATTTTGTAAGGATTCTTTCTTTAATAGGAAGTGTATAATATATTATAGCTTCATATACAAAGGTTGTCATCTGATTCTTATTATCATCATTATGTGATTTCTGCATCTGTGCGTCTGTAGATCTGGATTCAGCGCAATACCAGTCCCGCTCTCTTTGTACCGTGTACCTTGCGCTTGTGAGAGAAACAACATTACTCATTGAAGCACAATGGACACAAAGCCTTGTCCGTCAGGTTTCAACAGGTCTGCAGGCCTCCCACCTCTGTAAAATAATCAAATGAAGATGAATGAATGAATGAATGCATGAAAGATGGGATGAACGGTGCAGATGTGCCTTTGACAGTGTCCCGCTCCTGAGGGAGGGAGTGCCTGGTTAAAGTTAAGACATGTTCCAATAGGTTTTTGTCGTGCCCGATGTATACGTGTGTTTGTACATAATTCAAACACAAGGCTGCGCTGAACCCACCTGACAAAGCAACTAAAGTAAAGTACACTGTATTCTTGCTCTTATTATTATTCTTATTTGAAGACCTGTTCGGATGAAACGTTTTCTTTACGTGAGTCACTTACCCGCACGCCCCCATCATGTGGTAAATACTGAAAAATGAAAAAAACATAATATCCTGTAGTGAATAAGGTGCAGGTCTATATGTCTATTTGATAATTCTTTCAGCAGTTTTGAAGCCACAGTGTTAGTTATATAATTTTGTCATCATACTGTGCAGCACTCCTTCTTCATTCTGTTCGATCATCTGATCACCTCCTCTGTTAAGTTTCATTTCATTTGATAGAGCACAGCAGCACATGTTGACTGATGCTACCACTGCCATAACAACACAGTAGGTTGTTCATATATAGAGCCATGTGTTGGAGTCTGGAGAAAGTTAAATCCCAAACACTTGACAAAGCTTTGGACAAGTTTCAATCAAAGATCAAGTGTTGTGATTTTTCTCTTTCAACCTCAGTGATCAGGATACTCTTTCATCTGCCTCTACACCTCCCAATAAGAAGTCAAAGCTCCAATGTGGAGCTTCTGTTGCCCTCATGAGGAAGTCTTTGTTGTTTATGACCAAAGTAAGGCTTAAACCCTCAACCCACCACAATAATTATTTTTCATAAATGCAGAATGTTCATGTATTTTATTCATGATTTTTTGATCTACATAGCTGTTGAGCTTCCACGTTGCCTCCGTCAGTCATGACGTCAAACTCAGGCTGGGAATGATGCCGTGCGACATGAAAACACAGTGCTGCTACACTGAGAGGACAGAGCGTCATACAGAGAGAGAGGCTTTAATCGGCATTTTGTTTGAACTCGTTCCACAATGGCTTGAATGTAACAGGCGTTCATTTATATGTAAAAGCTTTGCACACCTTTTGCTTAGCGAAGCATTTAAGTGACATTATGGGTCGTATCGTATCAGATCTCACCTTGTTCTTCTCTGATATCTGATCCAGGGATTGTGACCAGTATGAGACGAGTGTTGGATCGGCTTCCTCTGGTCTCTGGTCTACAGCCGTGCGCTCACATTACTCCGCTTCTGTCCTCAGTGAGATGTTATACCCGCTGGGAGTGGTGGGTGTGGTGCACAGCACCAGTGTCCTGGTTCTGTTGTATCACTGCAGCCTCTCACTGTGTCTCCTCCGTGAGGCACCAGTCCTGTAGAGAGAAGATGAAAGTGCTCTGTTGCAGCAGCTCCCTGCCTCCACAGCCTTTATCTTGTCTGAGATGAGAGGACCATGAAATCCTCATTTAAGCAACGCAGTGCTGGAGAGTCCTTTTCATTCTCATCGCCCCAGTTTCATGGGTTTAGTAAAATAGACACGAGACTGAGTAATTTCTGCTTTCCTCACATATGAAACCGGGCTTCACAAACTCTTCGTCCTGGGGCAAACGCAGTTCTGCTGTCACGCAGTCACCCCCTCACCCCCTCACCCCCTCACCTTTCCAGCAGCTTGTTCACCTTGTAAACAAAAGGCACGAGGAAAGTGTGTCTGAGAGCCCTTGGAGCTCTCTGCTTCCACAGGAATCCTTTTAAGGTTGTTTAATAGGCCACGTCTGCTGCAGTCTGTGCTATTTATCGCTTCCTCCCAGTAAACTCTAAACAATCTCTGCTTCATGCCAAAGGGCCGCGTCCTGATGGTCCAGCTATAGACTGCAATTAATACTTGGGTGTTTCAGCTTATTCAAGTTTAAAAAAAAATAAATGAATTGTTGGCAAATTGCTGGCGCCAAATGTAATGCACTGTTAGGGATCTGAGTCTGTTCCTGTCTGAACCAGCTGGTGCGACACTCGGTCACATGTTTAAGAGAGTTAGTTACATTACACTGTCAGATTATGCAGTTTATTCATCCAGTGTCATGGAATGTGCTCTTCACTATATACATAATATACATGCTTGTTTAGAGTGTTGGGATAAACACACGTTTGGATAAGCCTGTGGTGGCTTTGCCTTTTTTTTTTGTCATAATTGTCGTATTCACTCTAAATGAACACTGTCAGTTTGATTTGGGTTTTGGGACTCTGTGTGTGTTTGTGTGTGTGTGTGTGAGTGTGTGTGAGCGTCTAGTGTATGTGAGTTTGTTTTTGGGATTACATGTGGCTCCAGTGGCCCGCTGTAATGTTCACATCGGTGCCGTGCATCTCTTGCGGCGTCGGCGGCTGCCGCCCGATGTAAAAATAGTCCGAGCACCGTCCCGAAGTCTGAAACATGTGAAGTCAGAGGGGGAGACACAAGGAGATGGAGAGAGGGAGGAGTGAGTGATGGGGAAGCATGGTGTGGACGTCAAAAGTGTGAGGCGGGCCGAAAGAGGCCCAGGGAAGAAAGAAATAAACCAGAGTTTATAAAAGAGGAAAGAACAACAAAAGGGATACTAATTTGGGACACAAAGAGGAAATCGCACACTCGTCTCCCTCTGATGTGTCCTTCCCCAACAGACACAGATGTGACAGGAGGAAACACTGCGCTCTCTTACTGAATTAGTCTGCCAGATTCACTAGTGCAGTGCAGTAATTCAACTTCCTCTCCGTTTCCCTGGCACCTCAGTAACACAAAACCCCGTCTCTGAGCGCAGAGATTGGACCATAAATTCCACACGACTCCTGCCATTTTGGCTCCCATGCTGGCATTTAACTGATTAATGATCATTGAGGCCACTCTCTGTGTTTTTGGACAAACTGGAAAGTGGAAATGCTGGCCACCAAAAAGCCATAAACCACTGCTTTCGTCCTCTTCATTCATATATATTTCACCAGAGCGAGAGTGAGCTCGCCTCCAGAAAGGTTTGACCTGAATACGGAAAGATGCTCGACTAAAGCTGCCAAGCCTGGTGTTTAGGCTTTCACGATAATGTTTTCTCCACACCAGCACCGTGACACTGGGATGCACACATTCAACTTTGATTCTGATCCTAGGCCAGTGTTAAAAAAAGCAGCTTCCCTAGTATCACAGTATACACGAGTAATGATGCACAGTTTTTTCTGGTGTCATTTTTCTATAAAATCTGCTTGCAGAGAGAATAATACAGTGAAAGCGAGACGTAATTATAGGCCACGGATACGAGCGTGTGTCATTTCTCTGTTATCATTACACTGGGGGATCATCATTTCGATAATACTGTCCAGTAACAGTGATAATAATATATAATACTGTGTCTATTTCAGCTTTTGATATCAATCCAATACCATTTCTTTATTTTCCCTCCCCAAACTGCGAAGAACCAGAGACTGCTGTTGTGCTAAAAATGTGATGATCCAGTGCGACTAAATGACTGTAATCGACTGCAAAAACAATGAATTTTGCAATGACTCAGCGGAGGGAACTGCACTCATTGTGGCTGATACCCTTGATTAGCTCAATAGGATCTGGAGCGCTTTCAATGAATAGGATCGAGAAAGTCCAGCCTCACTCTCAGATCTGCGTATTTTACTGCGTTTCAGAAGTTATTGTATAAATCATGGTATATAAACGCTGTTCATAAGTCGTGAGCTAAAGAGCAGAAATATGGCATTCATGTTACAAAGTGAATCAAGAATGTGCTCTTGCGTGTTTGCTTGAGCCTGTTTTATTTTTTTTGTCAGATGAGTTCCCCGCATCATCGGCCCCCTCCCTGCATCCCAGTAACACAGGTGCAACTGGAGCTCTTACAAAGACTGTCGCTAAATAAATGGATGTGACAAATGTCTTGCTCAAGGGCATCATGTCGGTGAAAGTTCCCAAGATACTAAGGTCTTGTTTAGACTGTAGCCCAAATTAGATTTTTATGCATATCCAGATTAGGTCTGAACAATTTTGCCTAAATATCTAAATGCTGTACTGAAATTGAGGGGGAATGGTCATTTTTACATCATTATTCTCATTTTCATTTGAATAACATATTTAAAATCATTAGTGTGTGATATTTGTGCAGATCTGTGAGAAACAAAGATGATTTTTTTTCTTCAGTCTGCAGACCATGATGTGTAAAGGTCAGGACAATAATCTAAAAAGGTAATTTGACACACATTTTGGCTTTAAGAAATATTGCGCTTCCTGCAGTTTGAAAATTGCAGAAGACCACATTGTGATTTTGATAAAATTCCAATTAATTGTTCAGCCTGAATCCAGATTTGTATCTATTTTGATTTTTTTTGGCAGTCTGAACAGCTAAAAAACACGAGATCCGATTTTTCCAAAGCTGATTCAAACCACATGCAATTCTGAATGGATTTTTACATATCAGTTTCAGTCTGAATGCCTTGGTCACTCAGACAGGATTTCAAAGTGTCTTCACTCCTGGATTCCACTGAATGAATCTTAAGCTTCCACTGACTCCATTTGCATCATGTACCACTTCCATCGTTGTTCCGTCAGCTCTTCAATTCAACACGAACGAGATAGGAAGTCAAACACTGATACAACATTAAGCGTCCGTTTTTTGTTTCTTTTTGTTTTTTGTTGGGTTTTTTTTCAGAATAAAAGCCCCTCTTGTTGACACCGTATCGTATCTGGCCTATAACTATAGAAATCCATGTGGAAGACTAGACTAGACAGTGTCAATACGGACACACGCAGTGTGATCAGATCTCATCACTTGTTATATATAATGTGGACAGTTGGTCAGGACGATCAGATACACAGGATTTTGGGCTGCAGTCTAAACAAGGCCTAATACCTCAGGGAATCAAACCAGCAGCCAGCCATTGGCCACAGTTCTCCTCATCCAACCTTTTGGCGACCAGAAACCTAATGCAGCAGCCACATGCTCCTCCGTATCAATCATCTCCAGATTGTCCACCCTGTTAAACTGTAACGCTACATTTCAGCTGTAACAAAGCCAAAGCTTCCTTTTAATAAAAAAAGCTCCCAGGTTTGTAATTAAAAACAGCTTTGTCGTGTTCACCGTCATTAGATCTGTCAAAATATTGGACGCACACCCGCTCACATCATACAAACGTCTCTCCCTAGAGTGAACTTCATATTTATCATGCCCTTATCAGTGCTTTTCCCCAACCCATTTTCTGATTCCAGTCCAGCTCCCTTATTTTCCAACTTTAGAGTTTTTGTTGGAAGGACACAATGTTGGCCTCGCCGACTCGAACGCACTTGTTCATCTGAGCAATCACCAGACTGGAGGGAGAGAAAATGATAAGCTAAGAGCAGCTGTGTAGAGTAAAGAGAGCCCGTCGTGCTCTCAGTTACACATCTCACAGGGTGGAAAATGTGTTTCATGATGTCGCTGTCTATGTGTGAGAAATAGTTCCTCTCCAGTCACCTCGGTGCTGCTGTTAGAATGGTTACAACAGAGTGATGGGATTCGGGGAGGTTTGTGAAATGAAGTTTCGAACCTTCACTGTCAGTCATTATTCTCTTTTTCAACAACAGATTGTGTTGCTTGTTTGTGCATCATGTCACGTTGTAAAAGTGTCCCGTTATTTCTTGCCTGATTTATCGTTTTCACTTCTTATGCACTGACTGAATTGAAATGAAACCATATTATAGACCAAACAATTACTCAATTAATCGAAAACAATTATAGACTGATCAATCAATTATGAAAATGGTCGTTAGTTGCAGCCCTAATTCCTAGACATGTTGAATTTCTGACCCCAACAATGATGATGCATAAACATCTAAACTCACTTTTATTTTTTGTAAATTGGAGATTACACAGCTGATTGTGGGAGGGGGGGCAGCAACAAGCTAAATGAGGCATGTGAACTGAATAAAGTAAAAGTGTAGTGGAGGAGGAAAAGAAGATGAGAGAGAGGAAATGCCTGTGTATCCAGTGTCTCTGCGAAACCCCCACTAGACAAAGAGTAAACACTTATGACTTTTTGCTTTAAATGCCATTATTCATTCACTTAGATGTTAAATTTACTTTGATTCTTTTTATAAATAAAAAATTCATAAGGAATTATAGTTTCTCCCCGTGTTGCATGTAAATACTGTCTACTATCCATTCACATCTGTAGGCATTCATGCTTTATTTATATTCCTGCAGTAACGGCTCTCATACAGTCTCCTCAGTCACTGTGGAGACTCCCGCTTTTGCTTCTGCGTGCACAAACACTCATGCACGGGCCGAGCATACTGTACACAAACACAGTACTGTATGTGCTCACACTACAGGCACACACACGCACACACACACCTCTCCCACCCAAACTCACTACTAAATTAATCATCTGCCACCGCAGCAGCACACTCACAGCAGCCTGTAGAAAGGATTAACACTTCAGCACACTCAGTCGTGGGATTTTCCCACACCAACTCACATGCTTAGTTACGTTTCCTGTCAATCACACCGTGCTGCATTACAGGCTCACTGCCAGCTCGGAGTACACTCCCAGAAATGTCCGGGATCTGCCAACTGTGGAGAAGCTGTAGTGTGGTGTGTTGGAGCCCTGGATTGAACCAAAGATGATTACTGGGTCGATAAGGCGTCTTAATGTGTGTTGTCGGGTGTATATTTGTCTTTGCAGGCGCTTTGAAATACACACACACACACCCCACCTGCAAACAGCTGCACCAGTTTGGCACACACACACACACAGGTTTGTGCAGCTCTTCTTGTGAGGACGCTGCATTAACTTCCATTCATTAATGGTGCTTTTCCAGTACTGTATGGCTCATCTCGTCCAAGAATCAAACTGAGCAATGCTGAACTGTAGATCAGTTAAAAGGACTCAAAAATCCTGAAAATGTGTTAATCTGGTGTGTTTAGCGACGGCACTGCTGAAAGCCTGTGATCGTGAACAGTGAGCCGCATCACAACCCCCTCTGTCTGTGCTCCGGTCATGCAGGAAGTACTGAGTCTTTTTATTTAACTGATTCTAATGATTCACTACACCCAAAAACTAGTCACTAGTTTGTGTGTGCCGCCTATAAAACGAATATGACGACTCATGTTGAGGAGGTACTATAGTCTACTATACTAATGGAAAACCATACCAAGACAGGTACCATTAACCTTAACCATAACCATAACAATTAATGCCAAACCTTAACATTAACCTAACAAATCTTTGTCCTATTACTTAACCAGTTTATCAGAAAAGAGATTTTGTTCCATTAGGACCAGGTTTTGGTCTGGACAACTGGTCCTCATAAGGCTGTTGCTTATGCTAGAAAAGGTCCTAAAGAGATATCAAATACAAGCATACACACACACACACACACACACACACACACACACACACTGTGCTTTACAGGCAGACATGCAAGGTCCATATGTTACTCAATCAGGATTCAATCAGAAGAAATGCAGACATTTTAACAAATAATTCATGTTTTGGTTTTGTCAGCCCCTTTCAGATGGATTCAGACGACACTGTTGCGTCTCAAGTGAGCATGGTATATAAACACTGTTCATGTAAATAACGTGCCCATGTACATACTGCAGGTTAAATGTACTGCTCTAGGAGACAGGGGCTCATCATGGAGGCTGTTTTTGTGACATTATAGGAGGGACGAGGACAGAGCTGTGTGTATGTGTGTGTGAGGATGAGTGAGTGAGAGAGAGATGCTGCTGGGTTTGTTTATGTTGCAGATGGTGAGCAGAGGGAACAGTACAGCAGCATGGCTTGAATTAAGCTTTTGAAAACAACAGCAGGAGGCGAGGGGACAGAGGACGTTGCTTTGGGCTTCATTATCATGGACTGCAGCGAGATGTTGATGAAAAAGTGCTCATTTTATGTGAAGAGTCCACAATATTTGAGGTTGTTGATCTGTTCTGCTGGATGAATATGTGGTCTAGTCCAGTGTTGACAGTGTCTCTGTTAAAGTGTTGGTCTCTTATTATCTTCTTCCTCTCCTCCCTCCTGTGTACCTCGACCAGTTCCCATATTTCCGTGATGTCCCTGTGCACGCCCCCCCTCCTCTTTATCTCTCTCTCCTCTCTCCACCTCCTCACTGGCTGTAGTGGAGGCTCTGTTGACAGTCCTGTGCAGTGGAGAGCTTGCTTTTATTGGGCCTGTGTGTTCAGCCCTTCCTGAGGCCAATGAGATCCAGATGTGGCCCAGCACTCCACGTGCTATCTAACGTTCCTGTGTGCAGACGTGTTTGGCTGCGTGGGATTGACACTGTACTTTTCACTTCACATGAAAGCATTAAGTGCATTCAGGCACGTTTCCTGACACATGATTACAAATGAGACTCGCACACACCACACGGTCACAGGTTCGGCTGCTTCTCCCTTTAGTTCTCATGAGCAAGACGGTAAAGTGGTGCGACACACCGTGTTTATGGGTGTTTTATCATGCTTAAGCAACACGCACTATAATCTGATGAGTTTTGTGACCGTGTGTGGACATTCCTTATACGTTCAAAGGGCCCTTTGAGGTTCACTTCCGGGGTTTTAAAGTTCAGGTCAGATGCAGTTTCAGCAGGATGTCTCTGTGGCCTGTAGCTGAAGACACGTGACCTTACACATAACCACAATGAGGGACAGTTGTTTCATATTATCTGCCTATCTCCTGCCTCGGGATCTCTGTTTATTACTGTTCACTACATAACATAAGTCAAAATAAAGAATATAATTACACTAAGTTAAAGTTGACCACAGCTCATTAGTGATAATGAGATTCAAAGTATGATGATAATAGAGCTGAGAGGAGAATACTATACTACTTTTTGGACATATTTTGTGGAGACGTTGACTCAAGCTTAGCGGTTAGCACCGTTGCCTCACAGCAAGGAGGTTCGAATCCTGGCCTGGGACCTTTCTGTGTGGAGTTTGCATTTTCTCCCTGTGTTTCTTCCCACCATCAAATTGTGTGAATGTTAGACACATTCAGTCAGGTTGAAGCAACCCTCCATATGACATCTGACATCTGTGCAATTTCAGTTGTATAATGTCATTAAAGATCCTTTCCTTCCTTATTTACAGTATTTTATTTGAATTTAGAGCCACTTTCTGCCACGGCAGAGTGGCTCATAACTTACAACATTCAAGTGGAACTCATAAACTTGTATCCACGACATACACATCAGATTCCAGAATACTTGGAGATAACTGGTCATGAATGTAAAGCAGGAGTGTTCAAATGTGCTCACATGCCCATTTGAATGCAGCATATTTATATACAGGTTCTGGCATTTCCTGCGGTACTCAAATGCAACTGCTGGACCAGCTACCAAAACAGAGGCCCCACTATCAACGCACAGAGAAGGAATTTGACGTTACTCTCTGCTCAAGACATCAGTACTCACATTGTTGGTGTTATATTTACACAGGTAATATCCATTTACTGACGTCTTCGAAGGCTAAATGTTGCATATTGCACCTATTAAAAGCTGGGTAACACGTCTCGTCAACACAGAAATGAGTCGTTCTGATGGAGACCAAAACCTGGCTCTAATGAAGTAGAACTTCATTTCTGAGGAGCTGGTTACATTTACAGCTCCGACTTGAATAGTAATGTTAGGCTCAGGGTTAGGCATTAACTAGTTATGGTTAAGTTTAGATATAACACTTTGTTTAGGCTTGTCCAAATGAGTAGAAGTCAGTGTCCTAGGAGCTGCTCAAACCTGTGTGTTTGTGTTCCAGGCCTGCATGTGTGTGAATGGACGGGAGTAATGGGCTTCTGTTGAAAGGACAACCCTGAGAGAACCACGACACACAATAACGAAGAGCTGCAGATGATGAATATTGTACAGTCATGCACACACACATCCTGCATGTGTGCAGAGACTCTGTTCTTTAGACGTAGAGGGAGAGGCCTGTTCATCCTCGTTGTTGATGATTTTTGAATTTATATGCACAGGAAGATGAGGCCGTTCTACAACGTGCTCTGAATCTCTGGATAGAATCAGTGTTTCTGGTTGTTTATTTTCTGTCCATGCGCAGCCATGTGAGCTCGGATTCATATCACTCTCTCTTCTGCAACTCATTTTTATGTCTACCCCTTCAATGATCCACACTGAGAGTCAGTGCATAATTTCTCTCCTCTGTAAAGTATATTAACTCTCACTTGGGTGCAACCGCATATATTCATAGTAAGCATTTTATATTTTACAAGCTGTGGCTTTTATTTTATCCACAAGCCAAAATCAGCTAGTTGCTCAGTCGGAAACCTCCTTGAGGTCAAATTGGACAATAAATATTGGGCCTCGACCCAACTGGATGATAGTCACCACGCTAGAGTCTACAGTCAAACACCGGTCATTAGGGCTGTGATGTTAACTGCTAATACTTGCCACATGAAAAGAACCTCCGTCTCGGTGTGTCACCTAATTGCAGAGCACTGTTAGCCAATAACTACACCCACATGGAGAAGAAACCCGCTCTTCAGAAACCTGAAGCCAAAGAGAGTCCAATCTGTACCTGATTATAATCATGTAATACGGATGTGTTTCTCGTTATGTCTTTAGAATTCTCGCAAATTCATTCACTATTCCCTGTTCGTCCCTGTCAAGCGAGCGTTAGACGTTTATGTGATGAACAGACGGATGTTCCTTGCAATATAAGCGTAAAACACTGGTTTCTGTGAATTTATAACACCCTTATTGGTAGAACTCCACCTTATCTTTGCTCATTACTCAATATCCATAGCATCAGTCGTGCTCTTCGTTCCTGCAGCCTTTTCCACTTACTTATCCACAAAACCCGCACCATCATTTCAGGTTTCTGCTGCATATGACTGGAATCATCTCCACAGACACTAAATGTCAGCTCAGTCATTCCCACTCTCTTCTTTTCAAAACTTAGTAAGGGCAACAGTGATTGCAGCTGCATTTATTATACAGTTCATTTATATGCATGCATATACTTTTTTTTTGTTCTTACCTCGTTTTATGGATCAAATACTGGTATGCAGTATACTGTGTTAATCAGTGGTAAAGCTGTTAGGGTTACATAATTGTACTCGTCCTCCTCCCCTCTCTCTCCCTCCCTCCCCTCTTTTTTCCTAGAGAGAGGAGCTCATCACGTGTGTCTGAAGATAGAGAAAGGAAACTGAAAGAAGAGAGAGAGTCTGGGGAGTGGGAGATAAACTTTCACAAAGTTGAAAACAAGTTGCAGATATGAGATGTAGAGAAAGGAAAATTGACATTGTCGTCCTGTCTAATCTCATCGTAGAAGTAGTCAGTTTGGAGCTGCACTGTCTCATTTCAAACACGCAGATCATGAGGGCGTTGTGTTGTGTTCAATAACATCAGAGACTCTCGAAAACATCACGCATCAAAAGCACAACATGCTGCTTAATACGCTGTAATTCACACTTCATGAGTCAGCCTCCCAGCTGCTGGTGACAAACACCGGTCACTTCACTAAGTATGAAGGTTTGCGACTGTGCAGGTGCACGTGACGCTAGTTTACCAGCTCAGTGCTGAGTGAGTCTTCAAGAGATAAAAGATGTAATGCACCTGAAGGGAATGCAAACACAGCCAGAGCTCTTCACACAAATCCACCCGCTCTATTCTCAAGCCTGACCGCACACCCAGACGAATGGCTGGTATTAAAGCTCTTTCAAGCCCCACACACACACACACACACACACACACACACACACACACACACAAACTCACCGTCTGTTTTCTCAGCTTGCCACGTGAAGCATCTGTTAGTGGAGGAATGTGATGTGATGTCATCTCACTGAGCTGCGAGTCCCTCGGTGAACGTGGAAGTAGTAAAGCCTTCAAACAAAACAAGAAAAAGCCTTGGGTCTAAGAAGAGACTCAGCCTCAGGGTGAATCCACACTGCATGGAATCAAAGAAAAGTGAATGAGGAGGCAGTAATGCAACATTATGGACGACTGCTGCCGTAAAACAACACAAAAGGCACTTATTACCTCTTTACCCTTTTAGTACTGTAGCCCTCAAAAAACACCCACCCTATTGTGTATAGTCTAACATATTAGGCTTGTTGTGTGGCAATGCACTACTGAGTTTCATACATCGGCCATAATATGTTAGATGAACTGTTAAGTTCGAGTTTTGCCCCACAGTCCTCGGTTTCTGTGTTGTTCTGCATTTTCATCACACTGTGAAACACAAAGGAGCAGACGGCTGCTTCAAGAAGCAAGAGGACTGAAGTTAGTCCCCTGGAGTAAACCCGGCGATAAGCTACTGTACTGAAGCCTTTGATTACAGGGTGGGGTTGTACACATTTGCAGTTAATCTCTTGAATGTACTTTTGGAAGAATTGTAATTTTTCTCTCTAATTTGTGCTTTTCCTTTGTTAGTTTTAAGTTCTTTCAAGGACTGTCACTGTGTAGTGTATGTATGTTACTTTACCAGCGATGAAGCCGTCAAACGTGCATCTCATTTGCCATGAGTGACTTTTTGTGCGTATCAGTTCCACCGCTGTCATGTTGTAATTGTTTACTGAAGCAGTAAATAGGGTGTCGCTCCCTCGTGCCTGTGATCTGGAGAGTTAATGTGTCTGTACAAGTGTTGGCATTTACTAGATCTGCTGTTGCACCAACATTCTGTAATTCACTGTGTGGTTGTCCAATGCCTGACTGACACAGTGGTTGTCATGGTGAAGAAGGTGGTATAAGAAAAAAAAAAAAACAGCTTCCCTTTATCTAGCACAAAAAAGATAAAAGAAATACATGAATTTAGTTGCATGAAAATGACTCTGTCCTCAGCTTCTTTTATCTGTCTACATATAAATGCAATATATATACATATATATATCTGTCTACAATAATTTCACATTGTGTTGTTTGCTGAGTAGCAAATGCTCATACACATTTTCTTAACAAAGGACCAACAAGAAATATCTCAAAATGTCTGAGGTCTACCACAGAAGGTCAGCTTCCTCTGCAGCATGTTTAGGAAATGCTTCAAAAAAGAAGAAGAAAGAAAACGGAAATAAGTACATGATAGGAGGGAAACCAGGATATGAGCATGAGCTGACTTTAGCCCACACTTGAAGGAAATTCTTGACATACTAATTAGCATTCTCCCATGCTCCCTCTCCTCAACACTATGTTTAATCCTGTGCTGAAATAGCAGCCGCACTGTTTGCTGCCTCTGAGGCTCAGGAGCTCAGGTTTTCTGCTGTGGTGGAGGAAAACAACTGGCTAACGTAAAGGGACAGTGTGGACGAGGCCGCAGGGGCTAACGTACGTAGCGCATAAGCATACATTAGCATACTGTCACTATCAAGCTAAAGTAGCCATTCTGATGCACATACACACATCGCCCCTTGGGGTCAACAAATCATTTAACATAAAATCTATGCCTGGTTAAGCTGGACTCCATATGGCACTGCTGGATATGCTGGGAGAGCTGGGGTTAGTTCAGTCTTTAATGAAATGGCAATGTAAAAGTCTATGGGAATTATTCTTCTTTGTACGTTGTAGTAGCCTACTTGACGTTTTCTCCAGTCTATCACCTTGAAACGTGACACAATCGTTCTAAGTTTTGATTTGAAATTATAAAATCTTTCAAATTGACATAAATTATGGATTCTGTGAAGTATAGTCTTTTATTCATTTCAACAGTCATAACTGCAAATGTGTAAAATGTTTGATAATGTACTGTACTATACAATACTATGTTGCACTATAATCTACTGTACTGTACTATATTATATTATACTGTGCTATGTTATATTATACTATACTATACAATACAATACTATACTATACTCTACTATACGATATTGTACTATACTACACTAAACTATACAATACTATACTATACTATACTATATGATATTGTACTATACTACACTAAACTATACAATACTATACTATACTATACTATACGATATTGTACTATACTACACTAAACTATACAATACTATACTATACTATATGATATTGTACTATACTACACTATACTATACTATACAATACTATACTGTACTATATGATATTGTACTATACTACACTAGTATACTATACGATATTGTACTGTACTACACTACACTTCACTATACTATACTACACTACACTATACTATACTATACTATACGGTATTGTACTATACTATGCTATACTATACTATACAATACTATACTGTCCTGGCTGGTACTGATCTTGTATGTACAGTCTTAGTTTTGGTGGGTAGTCGGCAGACAGACAGACAGACGGTAGAAATGAGGGGAAAGAAAGAAAAGATAAACATGAAGCAAAGTAATGAGGCCATGCATGTAGGATGTTACTGCATTCTCCCTTTTTATCCTTGACTTTGTGTCTGAGCCCATACGCACAAACGTACATGTTTAGCACACATTCACATACACAAACACACTCAAAGAGTAATCACTGTGTCTCACTGTGTGTTTTCCTGTGCTGTGGTCACAGCAGGCGCTGACCATGAAGCAAGAGTTCACCATTAAATCATCCAGGCACTGCTGCCCTGCTCGTTAATCTTCCTCTCTCTCCGGCACACACACGCACACACACACACACACACACACACTAACTCACTACATATGGTATGGCAAACATATAGAAGTGATCATCACCTTAAACACTATGTACACACACACAAAAGTGTTCCTCTTCCCACTCTGTGTCCTGCCAGCAGTTTTTTTTTTTATCGTCCTTGACCGTTGAGCCGGGTTTATTTTACTCTAAGTTCAGTCAGTTCAGGAAAAGGATTTTACTCCAAATCTTTTAAGTGGAAATATTGTGCCACTGAAGGTCTCTTACATTATATCCAGGGATGATTGAGGATAAAAGGTCTGTGATTACTGTGTGAATAACAGTTTCGATTTACATTTTGTTCACTCCTCTCTCTGTGGTTGACTTTCACCCATTGGACCCTTTTTCTCTATGGATGGAGAAAGATGGGTCAATTTGAAGAATGAGATGAACAGTAGATAGACTCTGTTATTCTTTCAGCCTGTTTGCTGATTGGCTGTGAAAATTGTGTGTCTGGCTGGAGGTGGGAGGATGTTTTTGAATGAATCATCGCAGACATCAAAGCCTCATTCAGGAGGATTTATTTTGTATTAACCGTGTTATTTCAGAGCTGTATAGTGTTTACTCAGCAGCTATACAATCAATTACCTCACACTCACTTCTCTCTCTCCCTCCCACTTCTCACCTTCTCTGCTTTGTGTCAGTCATTTATCATAAGGTCCAACTACTGATTGCATCAGTCTGAATGTTCACCTCTGCTGCTGCTGTGAACTGTAATGCTGAAAAATGAAAATATATGCCTCTGCCTCTCTAATGTCTCCCACTACTCACTTAATAATTTCTCCCTTCTGCTCCTCCTCCTCCTCCTCCTTACATTATCCCTTATGCTCCTCATTATTCTTTCCAATCTCTTGTTCTAATCTAATTTGCAAGTCTCTTTTGTTTTTGTATTTTATTTTTTGGGGGATTTTTCTTTACTGTGCAACATCGTTCTTATCTCCGTTCTGGCTCCCTTTTTTCCTTTCATGTCACTCATCTTGTTTCCTCGCTCCTCTCTTCTCCTCGCCTCTCTCCATTAAGGTCTATGAGACTCCTAATGAGAAGCTGAATGAGTCCTCCAGGGGCCTCTAATGATGGACAACCTGTATGTGTGTGTACGTGTGTGTGTGTGTGTGTGTGTGTGCGTGTGAGAGAGCGAGAGACCCGCTTTCTCACTCCCACGAGTTGTAACTGTGTCTGTTTTCAGCTCTGCAGTGTTTGCCTTCATAGGAATTTGGCAGTTTAGACCATGGTGTGTGTGTGTGTGCGTGTGTGTGCATGTGTGTGTGTGTGTTCATGCCTCTTGCAGGCCTCCTGACCTCTGTTACAATGCTGTGATTGGTAGCTTTTCTCCTAACACATTTTTTCACTTTGGCCCACAGCTCAGTTCCCATCATTAAGTTTGCCTGTAGATACACAGTATTTTAGTACCTTGTAGCCTAGAACACATACTTTAGAACCAAACGGTTTAATATACAGTTGTTTGGTACAGTAGTAGACTTAGAGACATTACAGACATTACATTTATTTGTTGTTTATTCATTGAGTCATTTCTTAGATGTTGAGCGTTACCTCAGCATCAAACTGCTCAAACTACCTGCCGATCACCTCCACATGTTGACCCCTGAGGTGACTCTGTCCATTCTCTCCTCAGGCTTTCGGGAATGCCAAGACGGCCCACAACAACAACTCCAGCCGCTTTGGCAAGTTCATCCAGGTCAACTACCAGGAGAGTGGCACTGTCAGAGGGTGAGACGCACTTTCATGCTTCAAAAAAACAAAAAAAACACACACACACAAAAAAGAGACCCACAGTCAAATAGACAAAAACATAGGTTACTCTTGTTAACCCTGGTTCTCCCTGGATTATGACTCCAGATAATTCTCCCTCCTTTAGTGCTCCAGCTAAATGGATACACTCACCAGTAGCCTAAACCTTTTAAAAAACAGTGTTATAAACCGCTTTAAAATAAAACAAATGAATAAGGACAAACTAAATGCCATAAATCTATGTCTATGTCATAATGTGTTACTGACAAGTGTTTTTAGCTTTCAGTATTGTCCTTAAGAATGTGTTAAATGTTTAATTTAGTGTTTTTATGTGAGCATTACACGTAACTAATATTTATTATTTTTCCCAAATGTCAATAAAAAAGGTCATGATCCCAAACAGATCCTACTGTTTGACATTTTTGTTAAATCTGTGTATTTCTTCTTCTTCTTACTTAATGTATGTGTGGTGTTTTCAGTGCATATGTGGAGAAGTACCTGCTGGAGAAATCACGTCTGGTTTATCAGGAGCACAATGAGAGGTGAGTGGAGACAGCAGCATGATACAGTCACTCATCAGACTGATGATACTGTGCTTTATTCTGTACTGGCTTCTTTATCAGATACAGCACTTAATACATGGTGACTTTTTTGCCCCAGGCCCTCCTCTACTCTATGATAGATTGACATACAATAAGGGAATAATACAATAATTCATTGATTATTGTACAAAGATGTTTTTAATATATTTATGATGATCTAATTTGCAATTGTAGCAATCCTTTATTTCTCACCGAAAAGTGACAATGACACAAAACCAGCAGCTTGTGGGCTATTTTGCACTTTTCCCTCGAAAACTTTAAACTGACTTAAGTTAAAGCAAAATAATAAACCCTAAGTAGACCTGGCGGATGTGATATAAGCCTCACCAGAAACTGGAACTAGTGGGAGAGATAAGATTTCAAATCCATATCCACTGTACGTACTTGTGTGTTTTCCGTCGCTGATGAGCCTTCATTTCCTCTGCGAGATGAAGATATATCAGGTGTCCATCTGAAATACAACTCTGCCCTTCCCTCAACTGTCAAACGTGCATCTCCATTTGTTCATGCATGAAAACAGTTTACTCCGTTGTATTTTATTAAATAGCTTTAGTATGCATGCTCTGGAATAGAAGAAGAGGAAATGTACGTATTGTGAGAAATCATAGAGTTAAGTGGTGTTCCTTGTTTAGTCGGTCTATTCACTCTACTTGTTGCTTTTCAAATAGATCACTATATATCCCTATAATATATATATATATATATATATATATATATACATACCATATATTGTCTCTCAGACTGTGAACTTGTACACACAGAGTAAGCGTTTCCACCTGCACCCACATCTTTAAAGTAGTTTTTCTTCTCTGTCAACACACACATTTTCTTTTCTCCACCAGCTCTGTCCCCATATCTCTCATAGGCAGCTGTATAAAAAAAAAGTCTCCCCAGAATAATGGCTTTGTGAGGGAAGAAAGGAAAAAAAACAATAAACCCCTCCACCGGTCATCTAATCCCTTTAACCCTGATTGGCCTGAGGTTCCTATTTCATCGCGATGACAGGCCCTGGCGGCCATATTGATAGGGTAGAAATTCAAGACAGGACCTCCCAGACGGCCCCCGACCTGAAACAGAGAGGTGGCGGGAGAGCCAGCAGGCTGATTATAAACTACAAACTATCTTAAATCTCAAAGTCTGTTCCATGACTGGTTGCCTCTGTACGACCCCAGAGAAAGAAAGAAAGAAAGAAGAAGAAAAAAACGAAACACAAGGGAGGGAACGAGGTGGGCTTTCCAGGGATGCTGTCATGACTTTGTTCACTTATCACAAAAAAACAGTTTATGGGTGAATTTGAATGCACCACACAGTCTTGTAGTCAGGACTGTTCTGTTTAACCACACACCAACTTTCACATGTGTATATTTGTATGTTTTAAATTGAATGTGCCTCAAATGAAGCTGTCATTCATTTGTTTGTCTCTAGGGAACGTCTGGTTTACATAATTATTCACAATAATATTAGGTTTCACAAAATTGGCAGAAATGTTATGCGGAAAATGAGCTTTTCATCATGATTGTATGTAATGAATTGGGCTGCAATTGTTTGTCATGTTTAAAAAGTGTGTCCCCTTATAAAAACAGTTTGGTAAACACTGCTGCAGATTGAGTTCGCTATTTTTATGGTCGATGCCAACTGCCATAAAACACCCAGAAGAACAACAACAGTTGAGGAATGTCGTAATGGATGATTAAATCCAGAACAGGGCAGGAGATATTTGGAAAGAGAAGACGAGGCAAAGAGAAAGCAGCGACGCTACAAACACTACGAAAGCACACGAGCCTTTTCCCCAAAATGTGTCTACTTTATGCTAAATGTGTTTCATTCATTCAAAACATGTGAGAGACGGCAGCAGAGTAAACAGCAAAAACTTTACTCCTGAACAAAATGTGTCACTGCAGAATTTAAAGCCACTGTGAGCAATGTTGAATTTTGGCTAACTTCCTGTCTGTTGCTGCAGTTAGCATTCCCCTCCCAACAAACTCACACTGATAATGTACAATTGAATGACAACTGCATGTCGTAATTCAGCGTGTTTGGTACAGTACGTTTGCATTTCCATTAGGAATAGTAGCAAAATAACCGCGCAGTTTTTCCGGTATCCTTCCCTTGGGGTACCAGAGTAATGGTACGGTATGGGTGGGCGGCAGAAACGCGTCACTCCCCTGCGACTGGGGTTTCTTCAGCGCCCGCAGTCTATTGTCATACAAAGTTTGATGTCGTGCTGCCACAAACCGAGCGAAGCAAAACAAGTTGCTCCGTTGTGTTGCGTTCGTTGTTGTTGCACTGACTGGTTGCTCTTGCTATTATGCTACACAATTAACCTCACAGTAGAGCATCTGAATGTTTACCTGCAGTTCAACACTGTCATTCAAGTCTTTGAATTTGGACTTGAACACTAACGTTTAAAGAAAATAAGAGTTGTTTTCCTGAAATATATATAATATATATATATATATATATATATATATGTGTGTATATATATATATAATATTTAAGCAACAATTAATAAGTTAACTAATTAAAATCAAAGATATTGACTAAATATTGTTATCATCGAGATATCATTTCTTGCCCATATAGAGCCCATAGTACAGAGAAGGTGAAGAAAAGAAGAGAAAACATGGCAAAATCCAGGCTGCTACATTTGTGGACTATTTACTTTACAGCACCTTAATTCGTCAATTAAAATATCAATATTTGTCCTGGCGTATTGATTATTGTCTTGCACCAAATCAATATTTTCACCCACCCCTCGTCTGTGACGTAATAAGTCCGCTGGAAACTGCCAAATACTAACTAGGACATGTTGCCACCGAGCAGCACATTCCGTTCAATACATCAATTTCCTGCGAGTGAATGTATACAGAGATAAGGACGGCAGACCAATGTAACGGTGTTGTGGAGCTACAACTGTGGCTGGACTGTAACTGTGCATGGTTATTACTGTGTGTCGGTGATCAGTCGTACAGGGCGATGAACACAGACTCTCTGGAACAACACAAACGTAACACCGTGACACATTTTCCATCCGAAGCCATCTGCTCCTCTATCAGCTGTCACAGACAAAACTGCCAAACTGAAACTAAACACATTTACAACACTATTCCATGAGACACGCTGTAATCGCCTATACTGTCCTACATTAAAATAAAAGCTATAGATATAGCCACATCACTGGAGCAAGGGGCTAATTCTGCTGTCTGAGCTGGCAGTTTATTAGTCCTATTATTATTTTTGATCCACCCATCAGACATCGTGGACCGTCAGTCATGTAATGTACACATTGTGTAACGCGATTCAGAAGAAAATAATGAAATATAATCCTCCCACCTACCACTTAAACTCTGGGACTTTTTTAGTATTCTCCCTGGACTCCCCCAACTTTCCGACACTCCATCAAACACGTAATGTGCCCGTGCAGAGAAGTGAAGCTTGTTTCCAGCTGTAATAGAATTACGTCTCAGTGCGTTGACCACAGCCTCGGCCTTTGTCAAAGGCCTTTATTACCTTGGGCCCACACACCACACTGCTGCTGTGTAAGGTGAACCTGCACGGTCAAAGATGTGGTCTGTTTGTCAGAAGATGCACACACAGAGAGCGCTCTGCTCCACAGCTTTAGCTGGAGCCATTTCAGGCACGCAGTCGGCTGTGAAAGCTGTCGTCCTCAGTTCACCTCTGAGGGGATTTCTAATATTCAAATATTCTGCGTGTGCGTCTAGTGATTAACGGGTGTTTTTGCACCTGCAGGAACTATCATGTGTTCTACTACCTGTTGGCTGGAGCGAGTGAAGAGGAGAGGAAATCCTTCCACCTTCTTCAACCTGAGGAATATCACTACCTCAATCAGGTCAGCATACACACACACACACACACACACAAACATGAAGATATTTTGTGTTGCATTGTGTGCTGATGATATAAATTCTGCTCCTGAAAACAAGAATTGTGTTGTTGTGATCAGCTTTACCAATCAGTGTGAAGAAAAGAAGGTTGTCGTTGCTGGAACCTGCTGCAACAACATGACTTGGATTTATGGTTTTATATAGGGGTAATGTTATGGTTATGGTTATATATAAATTACATGTATAATCACTGTAACATTGATCCCTAATATAAGAAATGGATGAGAATGTTAAAGATGATAGAAATGTCTCTGCCTCCCCACCCTCCCTTTCTGTCTGCTGGATCTTATTTACGTGTTTATCGGGAACACTTCCCAACGCTCCAAAGCGCTGATTTCATCAGCCCAAATAATTTCAATCCCTCATCTTTGTGTGTCCCGTGTGTGTGTGTGTGTGTGTGTGTGTGGGGATGTGTTAGCATGCTGTGTACGTCCCCAAACCCCCCGACTGTAGGCTGCAGATGTGTAGCAGGATTCATATTTCCCCTTCATATGGTAAAATAAAGGAAGAGACAGAAATGTTCTTTGTTCCTCTGGTTTGGCTTCCCCAAAACAGTTACAGTTTTTTTTTTGTCCCCTTCAATCCCCACGACAACAACCCCCACTTCTTTCCTCGCTGGCTGCCTGTTACTATGCAGCTCTGTTTCCATGACAACAGCAGGACCCGGGAGTTAATCTGGCACCGACTTCCTCTCGTGCAGAGGATGCTGACGGTCACATGTGTTTTTCCTTGTGTGTGTGTTTGTTTGTTTATGTCTTTCTGACAAACAGACACTCCCACACTGCTCACATAAACACTGTCACAGAGGAGCAAAACTATTATACATATTTAGAGCTTGTGTTTTCTGTGTGTCTGCCTGTTGATAGATAGATAGATAGATAGATAGATAGATAGATAGATGGAGTTTTGTATCTAATGGCACTTTACCACTATACACTCCTAGCTCGACTCTACTCTTATTATCATAGCGATAGTACCTGGTACCTGGTGTTTTTTTATTACAGCCGATACTAAAAAGTGACGTCAACAGACTGCCGGTCACTGATTGGTCAGAGAACCAGAGCCGTCACTGGAAGAGTCATGAGCTCGACGTCCGACACAAGAATCAAGCCGAACTGTAGATCAGTTAAAAAGACTTAAAAAAATCCCGAAAACATGTGTTAATCTCCAACATTTAGCAAGGAAATTTTTAAAATCTCAGTATTTAACATAGGAGTCTGGCGTATTTAGCGACAGCACTGCGGAAAGCTGGCGATCGTGAGCCGAATCACCAGCCGTGGAGCCATATTTTCTTTCAGTGACTGTGCTCTGGTCATACAGGAAGTACTGAACTAATCTTTTTAATGAACTGATTCTAATCATTCAGTACAACGTAAAGAGTTGTTTTGCTTGTGAATGGTTTGTGTGTTTGTGTCACTTATAGAATAACATCACGGCAGTTTCATGCATTGAGGAGGTACTATAGTAATAAAAAAGGAGTGCCTGATACCAAAACGAGTAGAGTCGAGCCGTGCTGAGCCGAGTAGTGCTAGAACTGTGTAGTGGAAAAGTCCAGCCTATAAAATATGACCATTACTACAAAAAAAAAAATCACGATATCAACAATGTTTAAAAAAATCCACAAGACACAAGGGACACTTTTTATCTACATTTTTTCAGTCAATCAAATCTCTGTTACTTTGACAGAGTGAAAGAAGCAGATTTGAATACTGACGTATTTGAAAAAAAGGGTTATGCATTCCCAAAACAATGAGTCGTCAGACACTGATCTGGATTACGTGGTTTCTGAAATTCAAACCACTGTCATTTCTGATGAGGTCACATCCTGGATTCAGTTATTCTGTTTGCCTGTGTGAGGATTGTTTTTCCTACATATGAACAAACAGCATGTGTAATGTTTCTGAGTCTCCTGAAAGTGTGTGTCGTCAATGCCTTTTAAACCCCCGCTCTGCCTTGCTTCCAGATGACAAAGAAATCGCACAAACTCCACTGGGACAATTACTATGAGAGCGAGCTGGTCAGTATTACGTGGATGACGAGCTGTCTGTGTGCGTCTGTGCTCATGGGTGTGCCGTGGTACTCTGGGTTTTTGGTGCCAGTTTTTGTCGTGTTGTCTCGCTGCTGTGCACACACACACACACACACGCGCACATACATCTGCTTTGAGTGGAATGGATATAGACGGACACTGCACTGACCTCAGCTGCTTGTGCTCCATGAAAAACGGCCTCTGAAAGGTTTAAAAGGATTCCTTAATGTTATTGTTTTATTGGATTGGAGGAGTCTTTGTTCTTCTAAATTCAGGGTTTCATTTCAAGTGGGTATTTGAAGAATCACTAGGAACAAGTTTGGAAAACATGTTCTTATTGTTCTCATTTTCTTTTGAAACCAAGTAGCATGGCAATACGATATACAATGTCTTGAAGGAATCCCTTTAAACTGATATTTGGCTTTGGATGCTTTGCTTCTAGGAAATGGCTCTTAAATTGTGGAACATCTTCTTTAAAGGGAAGACTCAGCTTCACTCCGTGTAGACAACGAGGTCCCAGAGTAAAAAAAAAAGGTAGTTTGTTCCTTTAACATAAAGATACCAGCAGCCAACCAAATATTATTAAAATAAAGGTCAGATAAGACAGTTAAAAACATAACATACTGTAAGCCTTAAATGACATTTTTAGACTTTATCATATGGACTGATGCAAAATTGTTGTTGATTACTCTGTGTAGGAAAGAGGGCTTAAATAGTATGAATCAAAAACCAGGTCAAATATTGATGGTTGTTGTAACTACAAGAGTAAAATGTAATGTGGAAACATGTCAAGGTTTTCAGTCTTAGACTTCAGACTTCAAATGAGGGCGAGGAGTTATAATGCATAGATTAACCTTTAAGACTGAAATACATATGTGATGAGAGTATATGCAGTTTTGTACGTCACTTGACTCTGTTGTGTTTACACCGCCACGATAATAGAGAAGGTTTCTGCAAGAATGAGCAGCCGTCAGAGTTCACTGCACACTTTAAATCCTCAGAGAAGAAAGAGTATATGAAAGATTGAATATTTCTGTGGAAACCTGCAGAAGCGGACGTTAATCCACACCTGCAGTAACCCTCATATCTTCAACTCTCTGATAAACTATCCTACGCTGTTGAACGCTTAGATGTTACCGATAAAATATCTAAAATAAACAAGATATTTTCGTGAGTGCGCGCTGTGTTCTGTCCCTGATTATGAAGTGATCACTACGTCGTCTATGTTCACTGCAAGTGTATGTTGTGGTGTGAGGTCAGCGACTGGAGCTGCTTATTTAACAACATTAACATCGATATCATTAATCTATAAAGGCTAGTTATTGACGCAGAGGAAGAAGAAGAAGAAGAAGATTAAAGAAGTGATGCAGCATTTCAGATGCCAGCTACTGTAAAACACCAAAGAAGAATAAGTCAATTTAAATAAAGTCAGAGAGCAAATTCAAAACAGCATACCAATAGTAGTTTTAGAGGAAACATAATTTTCTTCCACAGTTGAATAGTTCTCAAAAGGCCGACTGTGTGTAGTACATACTGTACATTGTGCAGCTTCGCTCTCAGTGTGTGCTCCATGTCCTGTGTGTTTGCTGTCCCACTGCTCTGTGAACTAATCCCTGTTTTGCCAGCCTCCACCTGAAGTAATGTTTGGTCACTGGGATTAGATTGTGTTGGATTATGTTACTTTGACTTTGCCTCTTGCCTCCTATTTTCGAAAACAACACTTTTTTTTCCAGTTTTAGTCACAATTCAGTGCCAAATGCTCACCTTTCATAAGGTGCCGTCATTTTGGGTTAACAGGCTATTCCCACAGAATAATCTGCACCTCATTACGCCATGAAATTACCATATTTAGCAACATATTGGCAAAATTGAATCAGTTGAAGGTCGGGATTATTTTTACAACAGATTTCTATAGACTTTTGGTGGCTGTCTTTAGAGAAGCAGTAAGCTATACGTTAGCACCCAAAAGTTAACAAGACTGCTGCTGTGTAAAGCCTCTGAAGCTTCAGTATTCACACACCATAGCTTGGTTGTGTGTGCAATTTTTATACAATGTAATGTTATACATGTGCAAATTTGGATTTTCTATTCTCTTATTAGTTGGTGCATTTTTTTACATTTCCCTTTTGTCTTATTTATTACTTGAACGTAGGTTCTAGCCACACAAAATATCATTATACGCAGGTATAATGACATAAAAGCTCATTCTATTCACACTAAAAGTAACAAACGACTTTTGGTTTTATTGGAGCATCTCACCATGTCACACTGCAGCTGTGCAGTGTGCTTTCATTTGACCTGCTTCCAATAAGGTTTGGGATAAACCTCTTGTAACACTTGAAGTGCACTGTCTGGCCAAAAGAGAAAAAATCACACACTCTAATATTTCTAATATTTCACTGGACCACCTTAAAACCTGATTCTGGCACACATCCATTGTTACAACATTCATTTCACCAAGACCATGTGTTGAGATGGGAGATTTGTACAGCTGTGCTCAGTCTTCACCAGAACATCCCAAAGATTCTTAATGGACTCAAAATGATGTATTCTGTTTCACTATTTGAGCCAGATGAATCCTGACGGTGTCGTCTTGGAATATTCCCAAAAAACCCATATATCAACCAGTATATTTAAGTGATTTTTTTGGGCAAAACCTAGACCTGACCAAGCAGCAACCCCAGATCATAACACTGGCCCCACCGGTTTGGAACAGCAGTTACTAAGTGGGAAAAAAAGTACAGCTTGTCTGTGTGGTATGACCCTGATGACGGCTCACCAACTAAATTTGGAAACACAAACACAAACCACTCTCCAGAAAATCAAAACATTTTTGATTTATGTGTTTCTGTTCATGTTTTTTTCAAAAAGGCGAGATAACACTTCCAAAGGAATGAATTTAGGAACTATTCCTTGAACACAGCTGGTGTCTCTGCATCATCCTTTTTTTTTTTTATTCCCCAGCGTCGTCTCTCTCTTTTATTTTTCCCTTACACCCCCTGAATCTCCCCCCCCCCCCCCCCCCCCCCCCCCCAGTATGCTGACACACTGTCTCTCTCAAGGGTCAGTCAGTGACCTCACCAGTCTGTGACCCCAAGGAAATGATGTCACTGTGTAAACACACAGAAAAGGCTCGGCAGCTCCCTGACAGCTGTCTAAGCGTCGAACAAGCCTTTTCGGCCTATTTAACCTCTGTTCTCTGCCTTTGGTCGAAGTGCACGGAGCACGCCGCACCAAGTGGAGGCACTCGGCTCTCTGTACAGTGACATACAGTCTGGAGGACACAGATTCCACATCCAGAGTCTGGAGCCCGAAAATAGAAAAATAAACAATGTGACACATAAAAAAAACAAAAAAACTAGTAATAGATCAAAGATCCCAAAGACCAAACATTTCCTGGATGTTTGTATTTGGTGTGTGCAGTCTGGTGTTTGGTTCTGCTGTGGGTGTGCATTTTGTGCCTGTTTGGGTGTCTATGGTTTTTGGTCGTGTGGAATGTCTAGTGACGGGGTCGCATGTTGTTTTTGGAAAAAATACAACAACTATGAAGCGGGTGCCTCACCATGAATCATGGATGGGTCATGGTAAGTAACGGGAGAGAGCACAGAACTCAACTCAACTTAACGACTCGCCAAGTCTCTCAGAAAGGTTTTACCATTGTTTTTGCCTTATGTCTTCAACTACCACCCACGATTTCTGGTGTTCTGTTTACAGAAGACGTCCAGTTTATGGCTTTGTCCATGAGCATAAATGAAAAACTTAAACTCTGCACCAAAAATGTGCCAAATGACATAAATTTAGCTTCAAATTCTCATGTGATAAATATTTGTTTCAAATTATGGAAACGGATCGCTCCTCACTCGCGCTCGGTATTTTTTTTGTCTTCGCACCAATAGCTACAATTCCAGTTTTCCACTGATGTATTCTCTTACGACCAGTCAAAATCTGATCTCTTTATTTTCTCTAGTCGCTTCGACATATCAGATTGTGCTGCGCTGGCACCGAGGTCAAAATACCTGGCAATTTATAAAAACTGGGTCTCGGCGTCACTCGCATCCAAACCCCTGTGTTGCAGTTGGAGATGCTCGGTGGAGAAATATGCCGCTTTTAAACCAAAGGAAAACAATGGGGAAAGCAGAGAGGCGTGTTGAATGTTGAAGAGGTAAATCCAGATTGTGGATTATGGGTTCTTGTGTCTTCGCTCGCTGGCCGGTTGCTGTGGTATGTGCTAATTACAGCCTGAGAGATGTTCACTGCTGGAGACAAGCTAACCTGACTGCAGGGCTAGAGGAGACACACACACACACACACACACACACACATGCAAAGAGTGCTCATTTATTACTCATAACTCATTCATGAATAAACCAACAATCATTAAATCAGCGTTTCCTTTAACAGGGAAACACTACACAGGGTTTTCTTTAGATCATTTCAGAATAGAGGTGTCGGAGTTTAAAATATACTTTTGACTGAGTGTTCCTCTTCCTGGACGTTTATAATATGGGATTTAAACTCGTATTGGCAAGTTTACAGTGAAGTCCAAACTCTGTTGTACAAAATTCTGTATCACAGGATTAGGAGGGCATAAAAGGAGATCTTAAATGGTTCACAATGAAGTTACAGAAGCCACGCCCCCAAATAATTTGACGTAATTGATCTCATTATATCATGACACATTTTATGTTGATTTAAAGTGATAATTCAACATTAGAGGTAATTCATTTTCTTGTTATAACGTGATAAGGTTGTGTGTAATAATAACGAGAGAATATCTTGTGCGAACGTAAATCCTCGGACAAATGGGGCAAAATGAGTTGAGGACTCGAAGTCTTGGATGTGACCTGGGTTCTTTTATAATCTGAGCAGAAATGATGTCCTGCTTGTGATTATAATTTTCCATAAAAAGTCATTATCAGGTGTTGTTTTTCTTAAAGGCGAGGTGTGCAGCTTGTGCATGGAACAATGTGCCGTAGTCAAACATCTGTCAGCTTTTGCAGGACATTGCAGAGTTTGTACATCCATGATTTTCACAGAGCATCAGGTCCTCGCCATCTGCAGTGGAACTGCATGGATTCTTCTCATCTGCTGCTTTAGGTCACATTGCTGTGTCATATATTCTTTATCCTTTGTGACATTAATGCTGACTGACTCCCTCTCCCTCTTCTCGCCCTCTCGTCTTTGTTTGTTTCCGCCTGACACCAACAGGACTGCTTCACCGTGGAAGGAGAGGATCTGAAACACGACTTCGAGCGGCTACAGCTGGCCATGGAGATGGTCGGCTTCCTCCCCACCACGCGCAAACAGTAAGATGAGCTTTCTTTATTACTGTAAATGGTTTCAGAGCCTCAGCCCTGCTGTCGCTTAGAGTCAGGGTCTGAAATGTCATCAGAGGACTTGCAGTTCTGCAGAGATCTCCTCTGGAGAATGATTTCCAGCGCAGCAGATGTGGTTACACAGACTGAGTCAAAAGCATGTTGTATCTTGTTTTCTTGTTCTTCTGATTTATAATTGAGATTATTGATAAATTAGCAGTTGGAAAACAATGCAAAATCCAGAGTATCAGGGGAATGTAAGTCAGAGGACGACCCTGGCCTGGTTGAGGAGACCAGCAGCTGTTCTTGGTTTTGGTCCTGATGGACTTCAGTCTGCTGCCAGCTACAATCTTAACGGCCCTCTTCAGAGTCCTGCAAGTGTACAATTCCTCTCTCTCCACTAAATAAATGATTCACTGCGGCCAAGGACAAGTCCAAGCTGATGATGGTGCCCAGGAAGTGAGAGTGGGGCTGGATTCTTCCTGAAGTGTACAACCATCTTGACTGTTTTGTTATCAATCTCCCACCTGTGAGTGGACTCCTCACCATCAGAGATGAGTCCAGCGAGGGTGGTGCTTGACAGACTGGTGACTGGAGATGTAGCTGCGGGGTTAAAATCAGCTGCTCGCGTCTGGAGTATGCAGCTTCAATCAGAGGTTGATTGTAAAATGGCACTTCTGTTTTCTTTCTCTCCATGATGAGACAGATTTAAAGGGAAATAAGATGCTTAAGGATTTTCTCAGCATATCTTTGGTGCAGGGATGAGAGATGATACGATTCTGAGTATCGGTATCTGTCCTTTACTGGTAAATTTTTTTAAATCTGACCTCACTTAAATGCTTCAGAAAGCACAGGCTGTAAAGAGAGATAAGACACTGAAAGAAGAAAAGAAGCTTAACACTCAAGTGCAAGTTTGTTTGTATAGCAAAAGCAGCAGCAGTTCTTTTTAACTACGTCACATTGTCTCACATTTGAGAGTAGAATATTTAGCATTATGTTTGTGAAATGGCTGGTCATGGCTCTGTGGTTAATGCATCAGTGCAGAAAATGTGTTGGACAGGTATTGGTATATATATCAGGCCATCCGTAGACAGAGATGTCGAAAAGTACTTTATTCTAAATCCTGCTCAATGAGGCAGCGCTTCACTTACCCAAAAATAACATGAATGCATGATCAAAAAGAGTCTTTCTTCTTCGTCATCAGGATTTTCTCCCTGCTGTCTGCAATCCTCCACCTGGGCAACATCCGCTACAAGAAGAAAACCTACAGGGACGATTCAATCGACATCTGCAACCCCGAGGTCCTGCCCATCGTCTCAGAGCTGCTAGAGGTGAGCAGCGTGATCCGCGTCATCCTCCTTTTAACTCACATTTACTCAGCATCAGTATAAAGTCCAAATCAACATATTCTATGTTGCAACAAAAATATTTTTCGCAAAAAAAGTACCCACATCCATTGAGTCAAAAAAAGACAATGTGTTTTGTCTGCTGACACTAAATACTTTGAGGGATAATAAAAATAAAGAATGGGAACAGGGCTTTACCACAGGGCTTAGTTTCTCTCCCGACGTGCTTTCTTTTGTCTCCCAAAGTGATTCCATTACATTCAACTGCATTGAAGATCATTAAAACTCCACAGACTTAAAAAACAGAACAAAATGGCTCTCGGTGCACAAGCACAGCTTGTGGTGACAGCAGAAGTTAAGAGGTGCTTGACGTCCTAAAGAGTCCTCCAACCGTCCAGCACTTCCACAACGTTCTCAGCGTGCAGAAGCTATTTTCAGAGCTCTTGTGTTGCCGCGTGTTGTGCGTAGGCGAGGAACAACCTGTTGTTCTCCCGATGAAACCCACGTGGTTACATCATATTTAAACTGTCATAGCAACGTGTCCGACACCGAGGCAAATCCTTACTATTATCACTAAAATGGCTTTTCTATTTTAAATTATTTAATTGACATTTTGTTCTATTTAAATCTCTGTCTTACGCTGCTGTAAACTTTTAAATGTTTTCATGTTGAAAACTTACATTTCCAATTTTACAAACTTACTTAAAAGTTTTAAATCTTTCATGAATAATAATAGCAGAATGATCTTAATAAAATATGATTGTGTTACTCATACCTATGGTACCTACAGTGCTTAACAAATGTATTAGACCACCAGTCATAACAATGAGAATACATAAATATTTTGGAAATCTTTTAAAACTAAAAATATTAGTCATTTATTTGGCAAATAACAAACTGAATTCACCTTTTTATACCCACATTTGAGCCGACTCACATAAACCAAGCCCTAACATTCAACCACTAAAACAAATTAAACAAAGTAAATAACTATAATTTGACATCTTAATCAAGAGATAATCATGTGCTTTATTATGTTTTCCTGTTTTTTTTTTGTAAAACAGTAAATTCTAAAATGAATGGATAACAATAATATAATAAACAATAAAAGAAATGCTTTGGGTTAAAGAGCATCTATGTACTGGTGTATTAACCATTACAGAAACATAAACATTGATTCAGATAATTACCAGTGCTGTTCATTTAGGACAGCTGTGGCTTTGGGTGGTGGTTTATGTCATTTTTTGTTAAGCACTGTAGTCGTTTTTTTTATTGTAACTATTTATTTCATTGTATCCATTATTTGTAAAGTCTTTATTTCCAGAGTTTCAAGTCAATGTGTTCATAGTGCAAAGTTATATTTCAATAGATTAAATTATATATATTTTTTTAACATTTTCTTGCTTTTAAACAAATATTGTATGCCACTAAATATAATTAGCTGACAGTGGGTTGATCTGTAATCTTAGAGATCTTAGATCTCTGACACACAAACATAAACTCATCGTCCACTCTGATTTACGTCGGGACAGAGGGACGGTGTCCCCTCCTCCCTGTCCCTCGGTACAAATTGCAGCGATTGCGCGGATGTGTTTGTTGTCCAGAGTGTGCCGGAGACTCCTGTCAACAGCACCGTGGGGATGTTATGACTATGGAGCCTGACTTGGTCCCCATTCATTAGCATCCTCACTGGTATCTGACTCTCCGCCACATGCTGCCCACATGCTCAGGGCTTAGTGTTATAAGTTCAAGGTTATATTGATGCGAATTATGCTGGTGCACAGGCAGCAACTATGTGCCCTGAGGGGCGTATTAAAACTTATTAGAGTGAAGAAGAAGAAAGAAAGGAAACCAGGACACTGTTTGACAAACTAGAACAAAGAGAAAAAAGTTACAATTAAACAACAACAGTCCAGACTGTGAAATACATGTGATGGATTTATCAGTTTTATGGAGTCTGACGGTAAGAAATAACAAAAAAATAAGCATGCACTGTATTTGCTGAGGTTTACACCTAAAGTGCCTTTTAATCACTATTATAATTTTAATTTGCTTGGTGCTGGTATTAGACCAGACAAGAACCATCAACAGTACTTAGCCCTTATGCTTTATTGATTCTGCGTTGTATTACTTTTACTATAGCGAGACTGCTAAATGGCTACAGAAGGTTGTCAAGGTTTGATAAATGCAGTTTCTTTCCTGAGTCATGCGAGTCTGGAGCCACTTTAAGAGAAAGAGCTCAGACAAAGTGCACATACAGTACTGGCGTAAGTGGCGTCTTAATTTGCATGAATAACCAATAACTGCACTTCACTTCAATAATGGTTCTATGTATTAGACGGGATTAGATGTGAACCACTGCTCTCACTCCTGTTGGTGTGAAACGCCACTCAAGGAGAACTGATTGTGAGACACGAGTGTGAAGTGATGCATGAATGGGAACATAAGTGGTGGGGACCGCCTGTTTCCTGTGGACGTGAACCTGGAAGAGGAAGTGGAGCTCATGGGGGCTCATGGAGGTCTGATGCACTGGGTCCTCTGAGCGGTGGAGTTGAGTGATTTGACCGAAACATTCCTGTGAAAACTGGACACCAGTCCAGAGAGAATGGCTTTTCTCTGCTCCCTGTCCCACAAAAGAGTTTAAGGCTGAAAAATATAATATGTAACCTTTCTGCACTACAATATCCATATTTTTTAGTGTATTTTTATTCACCCAAACAGTCTCTAAATCTATGAAAATCCGTATTCATATTCAAGATAACACAGTTTAATTTTGGTTGCCTTTTCATGACATGTCAAAATATCGCTTTGGTTGTTGTCCTTCCTCACGCAACACGAGAATCTATATTCCAGGGCAAATATTGATATTTTAATTAATAAACTAAGGCGCTCTAAAGTAATCAGTCTCTGCCAGTTTCACTCGCTGGGCGTCGCTACTCTATGTCTCCTCACGGCGGCGCTGCTCAAATGTATGAGGGGGAAGTTTGGGTGGATGTTACCTGGCTGAAGAAGAGGGTGTTTAAAAGCTACGTTAAGAGATGCCTCATCCACGTTCTATACATAGACTTTATGTACTTTGTTCTCTATGTTTTGTATGAATGAATAGAGAAATCCGGCGCTTTTTACTTTTCACAGATGTTTTGTTTCCTTCAGTTGGACAGATATCATGATATTATCGCCTTATGATTGTCGTGCAAAATACTTATTATCATATTATCACAGAATTGTTGTCTCATGATATTATTGGTATCATGGATTGTGTATTGTCTTATCTTGAGGTATACACATGCGCGTACACATTTGTATATTACCATATGTATGACAGCTGTAACTTCTGGGGCAAACCCCATGAATCAACAGAGTAAGGAAGGAAATATTAACTACTAAGCTACAAGTTAACCAGTGTGCTGTCTCTTGTTTTTGCATTTCATTGTGTGCATTTGTCACTAATACATCACAACCACCCATGCATACATGTTCTGCCACCAAAACTCTCCCAGGACAGCAAATCCCTCGAATCGTTTGTAAAAACACATCTTTAAACAAAATGTGATAGAAAAGATAAGAAATAAAAAGATTTGTTTTCACAGAATCAGCCTCACAGGACAAAAAGATAAAAAAAATAAAATATGAACAGAATCACTGACCCCAAACCAGAGCTTAAAACCATCTGTGTATTATGGTGTTGGAGCAGCGATCATGAATGGAGCAGAAAGCCTGTTACCAAGCGACTAATACATAAAAATGTACAGACCAAAGACCAATCAGCAGGCTGCTGAATAGGCTTTGCTCTTAGTGGACGGATTACCAGGGGGTGTGAAATGAAGTCTGATTATGGGAGCCCCCACCGTCCCAACTCATTACACACACACACACACACACACAGGATCCTTTCAAGGACTCGCATTAACTTCCATTCATTTGAATAGCGTAACCAAAACCTTATCCATAACCAGTTAATGCTTAAATCTTACCTTAACTTAACCACAAATTCAAATCTTAGCGTTAAACTTCAGAAACACACACACACACACACACCCACACACCCTTGTCTTTATGAAGACATCAGATCAGACCATCCCAAAAAGACTCTCACTCACAAACACGTGATCTCCACAGCAGCTGTCCGGCCCACTCCCATAATCCCTGTGGATGGTGATGTGTGCGCTGGCATCTGCTTCTCCCGGTGCGGCTCTGTCATGTGTGGTTTGTCAGGGACAAAGTTCAGAGTCTGTGCAAGGACACACTGTGGTGCGAGGACACAGAGCTGACTGTGTCCAGCGTGGTCAACTGCAGTATGAAAGGGCCATTTAGAGAGTAGATGATTGGTGGGATGGAAGAAATGTTCGGTCATGGCGTTACGTTGTGTTATCATTTTGGAAAGGTTAAAGTCAATAGAGGAACTCCAGCTATATAACCTGTTAATCCAGTCTACTGACACAACAGCCCAGCTCTCTGATTAACTGACAAACGTCTCGATCAAATACTAAAGGAAGAGCTGCTTATCTTTGCTCCGGACGTCGAGTCTGGTCATGAGGGGGCCACTCAAGTGAAAAGCTTGAAATCATATTACAAGACGTGATCATTTCACAGCATAAATAAGAAAATAACAAAATAAGAGTTGTTTTTTTGATATGGAACGACATATACGTCACAATTAAAACATATTTATGACGCAAAATGAATCTATAAATAACAGCAACAGACATAAAAAGAAGAAAAAAACACTGAACAAGCTTTTATATGTATATCATTTATTACTAAATGAATAAACTATTGATTGTGTTTAATAATGTGATACATAATGTTTTATTATTATAAAAATATTATGAAATGTTTATGCCAGCTGTTAACAAAAGGGCACAAGTGGCGGGCCACATGAAATCAATTGAGGGGCCACATGGAGCCCGCGGGCCAGGTGTTTGAGACCCCTGCCCTTGGTTTCATGGTTTCTTTTTGGTTTCTTGGTTTTGGGTCTTTTTATAGTATTGCGATGACAGTTCTCTTCATGTATTGAATGTTATTAGGATGTGAAGAGGGAAATAAAGAAATAAGATTTTTTTTTTTTAAAAGAAGAACCAAGTTGCAGACCGTAGCTTTAATAGGGTTCAGATTCTCTGCACACGAATAATAAAACCCAGTGTCTATATTTCTCACACGTTGGCGTCAGCTGCATAACCACTGATACACTGTCGGTGTCTTTCTCGATGATATTTGACTACAGGGCCCATCATTTACTGTTGGTCCCTCTGATAAAGTTGTGTATATTTTTATACATAATGTTATTGGTCATATGAATTCCTCTATAGTCTTTGAAGTTGCTTGTATTATGTGTTCTGTGGTTGTGAAAGGGCTCTGTCGTGTCTGAGTTCACAGACGGAGGCGCCAACTTGTTCAGCGGAGGGCACGACATTCCAAAGACACAGACATTTGTCAAACGAGAAATGTCAGATATAATTTGGACTCTTGGCTGAAGGTCTAGATATTTGACATGCTTTGTCTCTTGTACATGCCCCAGCTCCGTCTATATAATTTAATTTACCCTGTTAATAAGATAATTCACCAGGGAACTTCCTTTTCTTTTCATGCATATTTTGTTTCTTGTTAAAATAGTTTTTTTTCTGTCGTGTCCTAGTGACAAAGTACTGTATAATCTCAGTCTTTGCTGTCCGGCGTTACCATGTGTCAACAATGCTTATAATTTTAGTCCCTGTTAATATTATTTTCAGGAAAATGTGTCTCATCAACACTTCGCCTGTCAATTACTGAGGGTTTTTATTCTGCAGTGACAGAATAAATAAATAAATAAATGAATAAATTAAACCTTTATCAGTCCCCGCGGGGGAAGTCCCTTCTCTGCATTTAACCCATCCTCGACTAGAAACCGTCCTAGAAGGGGAGCAATGGGGGTTGGATATCAAACCGTCAACCCTCCGGTTACAAGCCAAGATTCCTTTCCACTTGCCCAGTATCTTTCTGATCCTGATCCTTCTTGTCTCTCTGACCTTGTGTTTTCGCCTTCTTTTTCCAGGTAAAAGAGGAGATGCTACTTGAAGCGCTGACAACCAGGAAAACTGTGACTGTCGGAGAGAGACTCATCGTGCCCTACAAACTCGCCGAGGTAAACATTTCATAAACACACCTGAATCACACACACACACACACACACACACACAAAGTGTCTGGCTCATGACTTCAGAGGACATTATACTGACTTACATTTATTTTCTGGAGACTTACTCTGGCCTCACCCAAACCTCATTCTAACCATACAACATGTCTTTACCTCAAAATGTAATAATTGATGTTATGGGGACTTGCTTATTTGTCCCCATAATGTGTCTGTGTAAACAGATTTAGGTCTCCACAACATGAGTCAAACCTGGATAATATCTTTTAAAATGAACCACCTATTACTGGTAAGCCCCTCCTTACTAGGGATGGGAATCGGTATCAGTTCGATACTGATCAGATATCGGACAGATAGAAACGTGAAACCCGATACAATCTCATATGTCGCGTGCTTCACAAATCAATATGAATACAAATCAGCAAAATCATTTTTGCTGAGTCATGTTCGGGCTGTTTATTTCTTCCTTTTTGGGAGAACAGTATTTGTTACACAGCTGGAGAATTGTGTCTTTGAAATGACTCAGCACAAATGTGTTGTTAACAGCTTACCTGACTGTATCGGACTAATATCGGTATCTGTAGATACTGGATTAATTACCACCATATAAAACTTCAACAGAGGGAAGTTCATTTCTTCTTTGCTGAGTAATAATTGAAAGGGCCTGTGTGTTATTGGAGGTAGAGCAGGAGTCATTTCCAGGCAAGTGGAGCCAAACTCTTTGTTATGAAGTGCGTCAGCTGCAGGGGAGATTCTGTGTTTGTGTGTGTGTGTGTGTGTGTGTGTGTACAAGCTTTGGAGCCTGTCTGAGGAGTTTGTTGTGGCACTCCCCAGCCTCCACCTCTTCTGTCTAAGGCTCTTTTGATAGGAGTCTCTTCCTCTGCGGCTTCCTGTTTCCTGTCGAGTGAAACAACAGCGCGACTTAACCCTGTCCAGACCCTCTGGACTAACGCGCTGCACAAATGTACCTTCAGGATCCCTCCGTTGACCTACATAGGCTCCTCTGATGTGTCTGTCATTAATATTCAGTGGGTTCTGTTTATCTCTCTGTCCCACAGACTGTCTGCGTGTGGCCACAGGGTATATTTGTCTGCAAAAGGAAAAAGATAATCTGTTACTCCACCGCTCGGCTGCAGCTTCCGCCTCTGATAAATGGCTCATTTTATCCCAACAATGGTTGCTCGTGCTCTCGCACACCCCATCCTTGTAGTCATGTGGTCTTGTCTCAGGAATGTGCAACCTCCACTGGAATATACAGTTCAGAGGCCAGAAACCAGATCCAGGGTCTGTCTGTTTGTGTCTCGCTCTCTCTCATACAGTCTTCTCTCCTCCAGTCACACGCGACTCATGAATTAACTTTCTCTACACCAGATCTGTAACCTAATCCTGCACAGGGCGGGAAGACATCAGCCCCGTCCTGCAGCTTTTCGTGTGTCCTTCTTAATCCAGGCTGATATTGAAAGAATAAATAGAGGTTGTGATTTACAACCACTTGGAGAAAATAAAACAGAACTTTTAAGTCCCTGTAAAACCAAAAATAATCTTTGGATTAAATAAGGATTCAAATAAACCTAGAGCAGGATTAGAAGAAAGTAGTTGTATGTGTTGTATGCTTTTAAATGCCTTTAAATGCCCTTTGTATTGCTTCAGCAGTGATGTATCATTTTAGAAAAAGAAATAGATGAAAAATCCCAATTATCATTGCTCCATAACTCATATGAGACCTAACCCTTAAAATAAATAGTTTATTTGTTTATTAGTTCTTCGATCAGTCCATTTATCCATCCATTTTCTGCTGTTAATCCAGGTACAAGTCATGTTGAAAGAGAAATTGACACTAAACATACTTTGTTTGGGATTAAATTGTGTTGTATTTGGTATTAAAATGGTCTGAAAACTGTATTTTGCATTTAATTAATTACAAAATGCAATTAATTAAATGCAATTAAAACCAAATATTATTTTGCTTATTTCTAAGAAAATCCTACAGGGAATCCCAAAAGTAAACTAATGGGGATTAAAGTGGTTGACAGTGGTAAAACCTGCATGCATTTCCTCAGCCTAACCTCAACCAACTCTAAATGTCATTTCCTAACTATAAATTGACCTGATTCTAACCTTAAAACCCAACTCTAATGTTCAACCCACAAATAACCTTTAAACCTTTGGAAAAAGGTCTTCACTCACACACACACCACAATAATAGGGAAAGCAAAGCCCTGCCCAGATCGAACTGAGGGCCATGAGAGCGAGTTGAGGCCACCTGTGGAATCCATAACACGCCCACTTTTATACAAATATGGGGGGGGGGAAAGAACCTGGCTCATGTTGGCGGGTTTTTTTTTTCTTCCCACTTGGATGACACAGACTGAAACACAAAAATCATCAACCTACAGATGAGACGGACAGATTTATGTGAGGGGACTGACCTGCTGAACTCTGGGTTTCTATCCCCTGAATACTTTGGCTGGACACTGGGATGAATCTCTTTACCAGTAGTTTGGGTTTTGGCTCCAGTTTAATATGAAAGTTATTCCTTGCTCATAAAGGGAAACTGTGCTTGGCAAAGAGAAGCAGAATCTGGACTCTAATTTCCGACTGTCTTTGTTGCCGAGTCCTATTCAAGGACACTAGAGATTGAGGGCGTATTCAGGCTTCAAACAGGTCTGCATTATTTATATTGAGTAATCTACTTCACTGCAGCGGCTGTGAGGAGTTTGTTTGGTCAAAACAGGTAGAAAACAGGAAGACTTATATTTTCAATAGATAGAAATAACTGTGATGGGTTTTCTCTTTCTCCAGTTATTGAAAAAACAGACTTTCATTTGCACATTCAGTGCTTGTAGATTCATTTCACTGACACATTAAACTGTAGTCTTGGAACAGTCTTAGTGCTTAGACCTTAGAAGGGCTAGAGAAATAATGAATAACAACTCTTCATTTCCTACTAAATAAAATAAAAGTAACTTGGTCTCATGCTGCCTTCACGTGCTATCGGAAGGTTGAGTTTTCCTATTTGTAACTTGGTGCGTTATGTTCAAGTGCAAGTTCAAGATAAATGGCTGACACACGGTTCACCCTTACCTGCTTCTTTGGAAAACCCTTTTTTTTTTTTACAATACAAAATACAATAACGGAATTGTAATAAAGGAATTATTTGCCTTACTCTCCCCCATCTTGATATATATATATAAAGGTTATCTCCCCTTGGGAACTTGTATATCAAAATGATCTCCCAACTTCCTGTTCAAAAGACTAACAGGGTTCAGGTGAGGTGTGTGCGTGAAAGAGGATATTTAAAGAAGCTTCACAGGGAGAGTGCAGAGGTGTATGGGAAAATGTATCAGTTAACATACATAAAAACGCACGTGCACACACATGCACTAATTAACAGCATGTGCAGATTGGCATATTGTGGTAAAACACGCGCGCACAAAAACGTCCTGCAGCGAGGAGCGTTGGTCGGCCACGAGCTGTGTGAGCTCACGCTGGTGTTTCACACCCCCTGTGGTTTTTTTAGGAAAAAGAAAGAGCATAAGAGATGGAAAGAGAGGGAACAATAACTTTCCCTCTGCAAACACAAACACCATTTTAAGACCTACTTTAACAGCCTGGATCATTGCCGTTTACAAAAACATCTGATTAAGTCCTGCTGATTATTTTGTCAGTTTCTTGGGTGGCCTTGTAGAAAAACATATGCTTCTAGCTCTGTTTTCTTCCTATAGTTTCCAAATATGTAACTCACTGTGGGTGAATGATTGAATCCCACAGCAAACGCAGTGACGGTGAATGCTCGGCGGATGCTTGCGCAAGATCTGCCTTTGAGTAGCTACTGAAGCGTTTAAATCACAGCTCTTATTTCTGAAACGTCTATGTGTTCCGACCTTACATAACTCTGTGGGAAGAGGGGGACGTCACAGGCCTGTCTGCTAAAAATATCACAAACAATCAATAATGCACGAGCCAAGAAGCAGCTTTTAAAATGCATGGTTTAGCTTTGTCAAGGCTGTTGGCTGCATGTGGCCTCAGCAGGCAGGGTTTCAAACAGTCCTTCACACAGAATGCATCCGCAGTGAAGGCCTCATCAGGTTCACAGTGTCCCACAAGGAGTATTTTTACATTTTTGTTGACCGAATAGATAATTTCTTTGGTTGTAACTCGTCTTAACTGCAATAAAATGGTGATAACAGGCGTCCACATGTGACAGACCTTCAGCTAAATATTCAATTAAAATAAACTTACTTGACCTGTGACCCCTATGGCCCCAGCTCGTCTTGCCTCGGTTGCCTTGGTTGGTTTTCCATTAATTAATATAGCACCTCCTCAAAGTGGGCGGAGTCACCACAGCACGACTGCATGAAACTGCGGTGACTTCGTTGTACACGCGACACTCACAAACAAAGTATTTTTAACTTGTTCGGCTTGATTCTTGTGTCTCTTCTTGTGATGGCACTCTGACCAATCAGTGCACAGCAGTCTGACGACGTCACGCATAGTATCGGCATAGGTACCAGGTACTAAAAAAAGTACCATGTACTAGTGGAAATGCAACTTAACCTTGCCGTGCCAAGGCTAGTCGAGTTGAGTAGCGCTAGTGGAAAAGGGGCTATATTCTGACTGATATTCTGACTGGTCTGCAAATGAAGAAGACGAGGGTTGAGGTGTTTGACTGGTAGTTAAGTGTTCCCTCTGTAGCCTCTGAACAGGGGAGTTTCCTTAATGAGGCAGTGAGATGTAAAACACAGTCTCAGGGGAATTCAACACGATAGGCCCCCTTTGTCTTGTTAAGAAAATCCCTTATGTTTTCATCTGTGGATAAACCACCATGCTCTGTGTTTGTGTGTGTGTGTGTGTGTTTGTAGGCGGGCACTGTGAGGGACTCCATGGCCAAGTCACTGTACAGTGCACTGTTTGACTGGATCGTGTTCAGGACCAACCACGCCCTGCTAAACAACAAGGACCTGGAGGACAGTTCAAAGGTGGGAAACCAAAACACACATGATGCTTTTTAAGAGGTGACGTGTTTTCTCACACGGGATCTGTGGGTGGGCCCAACTGATTTGTGTTTTGCATCTTTTTCTTTTGAAAGATGTAAATAACAAATACGTCACCATGTCTATGTTTGTCTGTCTGTCTGTCCATCAACCACATCTCTCCCTCTCTCTGTCTCTCTCTCTCTCTCTCTCTCTCTCTCTGTCTGTGTCGGTCTTTGTGTTTTGAAGTGGCAGCTGGCAAGTCATACCCAGTGGGAACATTCAAAGGATAAGAAGATAAATTTCTGTGTGTGTGTGTGTGTCAGGAATATTTGGGCAGATGGCATCAAGTTCCCCTTAGCTCAGTTTACTCCCTGTGGCCCTCTATTACCCTAGTACAGTCTCTCTCTCTCTCTCTCTGTCTGTCTGTCTCTCTCTCTGTCAGAGGGTCAATGAGGTTGCACTTTCTGTCAAGGTCACTGTGCTTATGTGCAGCACACAGCACATCATACATGCACCGTGTGTCCACATACTGTATGTTTTTATGGCAGCATATTAAAACAAAAAATGTCCTTCAGAGACAAATAAAACACTGCAGAATACATTTAATTTAAATGGTATGTTGATTTCACAGCCCATTTCATAATTAAATGTTGCTTGTTAACATAATATATGATGACATGAATCCTTTTGACACACAAAAGGGCAACGGGGTCTACAAAAGCAACACACTCATATTGATGATGATAGTACTGATGTAAATATGTAGATATACTATAATAATATATATGTGTGTGTGTGTGTGTGTTTTCCCACCAGATCCTCTCCATTGGCGTCCTAGACATCTTTGGTTTTGAGGATTATGAGAACAACAGCTTTGAACAGTTCTGCATCAACTTCGCCAATGAACGACTTCAGCACTACTTCAACCAACACATCTTTAAATTGGAACAGGTAGAGGCACCACAAGTCTTCCTTTCCTCCTCTCCTCTCCTCTCCCCTCCCCTCGCTCCCTCTCCTCTCTGACAACATTTATTGTCCAGCTGCTGACAGCACGTCATTAAATGTTATTCTTTTCTGCCACTGTGACGTGCTCTCCCGTGTCTGAGTATGTGATGACGTCGGTTCATTCACTGGCGTCATACTGTATTATTGTGGCTGCTACACATTCTTCAAAGATGCTGCCATGCTTTTGTTTGATTTTGCTGATGATGGAGTCAAGCGCTGGCATTTATAGCTTCCTTTTTCTCCTGAAAAGCGACAGACTTCCTCTCCGGTGAAAGGGTCTGACTGTAGTGCAGTAAGGCTGAACACGCTGTGGGAGAGCAGTTGCTTTCAAGATGCTGCTCAATAAAATGTACTTCTATGGAGGATTAAGTGGTAGACAATGAATGAACATAACTTATAATACAGTTAAGTTAGGTCCTCTCACCTTCGGATCGTTATATAATCTGGATGATTCTATAATGTTGGTTTTTCTTAAGCAATAGATGCGCATTTCCATTTTTACTTTAATAACCCTAGACGTTAGTGTTTAGTCCCAACTGACAACAACTAAAGTGACCTATGCAAACCACTTATACTATACTATACTTTTATGCAAGACATTATTATAGCTGACGTACTGTACTGTGCGTATGCGCGCTCGTCCTCATGCAGTTTATTCTATAACGCACATTTGTTCCCATATTTATGACATAATCACAGGTGATTTGTCAGGTGAAATAATGAAACGGCCACAATGTGAAATGAGCAGGAACTCGAGAGGACAATAACTCAGTGAGCCGCAGCATTGCGAGTGGAGGAAGATATCAAGTGTGTACGTGAAGTCGTCTCTCACACACACACACACACACACACTGAACTTATACTGCAAGCTCAGACAGGGTCGTTGCACACAGTGGCAGTCCAAAAACCTCATAAAAAAAAAGTAAGTTAGAAGAGAGCCCAAGCATATGATATGATGAACAGTATCCCTGCTGTTAACACCACATACATCACTTTGCTCCACACCTGTCAACAAGCTGCTTTTGCTTTTTTTCCTACAACATATGGAACTGATATTATTATTACCCACTACTGTGTTTCTAATGCAAAGCTTTTGTGTTACTGGATAAAGGACAAATCACTTCTCCTGGTATAGTGAAGATTGTGTGATAATAAAGTTCTTCAGAACTGTTCTGTGAGGCACAACAACCTCCACCAGGGTTCAACCATGAAATACTGCACTTTAGCCTTCATTAGCCTCTTAAGCCTGACCCACACTAGAGGGTAATTGGCCAGATTTCGGCCTGGAACCCCACAATAACCAATGAGAGTGAGTTGACCGGGCTACCCACATTGCTACAAGGATGTAAAGAGCTTCTCCTGAGCCCCAGGTGGACGGTAGAAGATGAGGACAAACTTGTGGGTTTATGGCAACAGAATAATTGCTTGTTTAATGTGTCCTGCAAGACGTATCACATGTCTGTTTACATTCTGAAGTCACGTTAAATCAAGCGAGTTTCTCTGAGATCTCCTCCCTGAAATTGTGATTAAAACCAAGTGTGTGGTCCAGCGTCTTGACTGGATCGTCTAGTCTGTGGTCTCTCAGGATTAAAAACATTGAAACTCGGTTACTAAGTTTGTTGCGTCTGTGGTGTCCCCATTTGAAAATCACCTAGTGTGACGCAGGCTTTAATATCTGTTTCTTTTTTGCCTTTTACATTTTACAACACACCCGTATTTATATTGGTAACCGTTTTATTTAGTTCGGCATTCTCCTTGTTTCCTTTAATTCCTCTGTAGCTACTTTCACAGTCACAGAGAGACATCATCATCATCATCATCGGCATCACGACCACCTTCTGCCACTCTCTCTTTCACTCAAAAAGACCATTACTGCACCACTAATCCCTGACCAGCCATATAATGTATTCATTACGCTCATTTATTCAGATACCAACTGCCAAACCACTTAATATGCTGTGTGCATGTATTTTTCCCATTCACAGAACAAGTGAGGGAGCACTCAGAGTGAGTGGGGTGGGGTGGGGGGTAGGGGGGATTTGCAATGAATCTCAATCAGCTTGACTGTGTCACAATAGCTGTCAGTTGTCGTCTTCCTCTTGCTGAACTCTGATTGGTCATGGCAACTGTGCAGGTGGGCCCGTTGCTGAAGGCTAAATGGGAAAAAGAGCAGCGTGTGTGTATGTGTGTGTGAACGAGAGCTGTAACGTTCCTTAACTCCTGATGGAGATCACAAACTGCTGATCTGCTCACACTAATGGGTCTGTTATCAGTCTCTGACAGTTTGGCCTAAGGCAACACACACACACACACACAGCAGAACATCATGTGTACTTAGTTACAAAACGGTTAAATACTATGGTGCCAATTCATCGTAAAGTTTCACCTGTATAGACTTGACAGAAACAATACACCTGCATGAATAAGCATTATGGGATTCTGGTCAGATTATAGACTGGACATACATGTATAAACTTAATATTTCAATTTATTTAGTAACGCATGTATGTTTTCTCATGTTTTAACATTTTGGTATTTAGAGTAGTCTAGAGTCTAATTATTATGGGTTTTTTTTAAAGTTGTTTTTACAGTATTATCTTTCATTCTGTGACAGCAGGTGCTCCTTGATGGATATGTTTGTTTTGATTCGAGCTTTCTTACGTGACGGTTTCTTCTGGTGTTATGTTCAGCTAATAACTGTGGAAGTGCTGATGTGACGCTCGCCCTCGGAGAACGATGCCCTATATTGTTTAAGCAGAGTTCATGTTTATTATCCTTAAATCACTGGGGTCCTTCAAATCTTTGGCTCTCTGCTGTTCCTGAGTTTATTTGACAAGACAACAGTTGGGGTTGGGTTGAGCGCCCAGGGCCCCCGACCGAGGCAGGTTGGTGTAACCTCCCGGTGGACGATTGCCAGAGTTCTACTGATTTGCGTTAACGTGAATTAAGTTGTGCGGTTTATGCTACTTTCACTTTGACGTCATTAGAGACGAGAGAAAATAGTCAAGACCTTTTCGGTTGCTTTGATCTTCTGACCCTAGTTCGTTTGCTCTGAAAGTCCGGTTCGCTTGGAGGTGTGAATGCGCAGCTGACGACAACGCAGGGCATTGTGGGTAAACATAATACATGCTGAAGAACATGCTTGGCGTTCAAACTGACTCATATCGTAAACATGAGCCCATGTGAAGGCCTGTTATACCTGTTATTACAAAATGTTATGTGGTTTAGAAGCAGTTTGTGTAAAATGATCAAATGAGTTTAGTATCCGGCTAAGAAAGGAGTTTTAAGGGGTTACACACACAATAGCTTTGTAAGCCACAACTCGAAAACACACACATGTTGTTGGAAAGTGTGTACGTGTGTCTGTATGACCCTTTAGTATGTTTTCTTTGAGCTGCTGAAGACATTGTGTGGTCTTCAGGAGTCCAAGAAGAAACAAAACAAAAGCCATTCCACGTACACATACTGCTTTTCCTTATTTTTCCCAAATTTGGAAGATGAGTTCAAGCTTTCCATCGAGGGGATCAAGCTTTCCCTTCTCCTCCCCCTGGTCTTCACCCCTCCTTCCCGCCAATCAGGTGGTCCTTATCAGCAGTTGTGTGTTTACCTTCAGAACAGCAGCCAAAGCTAATAGAACTCCACCTGGGCTACAGCCTCAGCTGGATGGAGGAGTCTGTGCGGGTGACTCTTCAGGGGCTGGGAACATCCTTGTTTGTGCTTGGTTTCTGTTATGTGTGTGTGTGTGTGTGTGTGTGTAGGCTGTGAAACATGATTGTGAGAAGACGCACGACAGCCGCCGCCTTAGGCAACACATTTAGGTCATGAAATCAAATAAACACATGGTTTACCCTCATATGATGGAAGTGTAGAAGTGCCCTGATGCTCTCTAAATCACGTCCCTCCATCCTCTGTAGGAACTGCAGTGCTTTAAACGTTGATACCGACACAGTAACAGCAAAGCTGACATTCTGATACAGATTTTCCAGCGTCTCCTCCCTTGTTTCTGTCGCACTGTCCTCAATCTCCTCAGTGAGTCACGCCATTCAGCAGAGCCCCAGTTGCACTGGACCGTTCAAAGCAAACTTCACTCACAGTGTGTGTGTTAAATGACAGCGCAACGTGCATGCCGCCTGTTTCGTAATCTGTCTCCGTCAGTTCCTCTAAGGTGCTTTTCTTTTGTCCGTGCTTTCGAGACGACCAGATGTTGCTGCAGCTCCTTCGATTGCGACACCGTTCCTTCCGTCTGCTCTGAGAGGGGCACTCAGGGAGGGACAAGCAAAAACACAGAGGCAATACAGGAAAAGCAGGAATACACAAGAATGCTGTGTGCCAAACTCACCTCATGCCAGTTAGAGGACAGACGCAGCGCTGACGTGTCGATAGAGATGTTTAGAAACACACACACACACACACACACACACTCACACACACACGCTGCAACACAACACGAAGCAGCAGACGTTTTAGGTCTCTTTATGTTGTCTCGGGGCACAGTTTAAAGGCTCATTTCATTTTTAAAGGGTGAACTTACCTCTTAGTGGTATCTAGCCGTTTTGCTGCCACCTCACGTTTATATATGATTTGTATGCGGCATTAAACCAACTCGGGATGAATTCATTTCATGATTGATTCATTCTTGATTAATGGATTACTCGTTTGGTCCATAAAATGTCAGAGAATGTTGAATAATGTTGATCGTTGTTCACCAAACCTGGAAATGATGATGTTCTCGAATATTCTCAAACCAAACTGCGTCAGTTTGAATTATTTCTTTGTTATAAGAGGCAAAAACACAAATATTCAGAGAGCTTGATTTAATTATTGAAAAAACACTCAAACCGATTCGATTATCAAAATAGTTGACGATCCAATTTGTAAATGATTAATCGAATAACCGTTGCAGTGCTCAAACCAACTAATCAAGCAGGTCTTGATCCCCTTTTTAATGATGATCTTCAGCTCGTTCCAAAAAAGGTTTGTTAGCTTAGCGTTAATGACGTATGCCGCTTTAATTTCAAAACAAAGATTTATATCCTGCAGCATACAGTATATAATAATCTGGAGCCACAACTCCACAAAGAGGCAGTCCTTTCTGCTCATGTCCCTCATTAGCAAATGCTTTCATGGGGTGATGTAGGAGAGGAACGCTTTAGCCAAAATGTGAAATTGCTGACTGCAGCTTTAAAATGAACAATAAATTAATTTGTGATATGGTGAGCAACAGGGAATGTATATATACGTATTGTATCATAACATCCAGTTTGCACTGAAAGTGTGAAAACCTATATACCGATATAAACAAAGATTTTATACTCTCAGAAAGGAGTTTCATTTAAATAAAACTCAGTTCTTGCGACACCAATGCTGCCTCACACTGCTGCTGCTAACAAAGCTTTGCTGCTTTTTGCTGTGTGACCAATCCAGTCATCAGTGTCTGAACGAGTCAGAAGCCGTGTTTCTATTCTCATACAAAGTTTGACGTCTTGTTGAGACAAACGGCCACAAACTGAGCAGGAAAATAGCTGCTGGAAGGATCTGCGTGTCTCGCGTCGGTTGGTTGTGATGAGCTCTGGCTTTGTTCACCGTCTCTGTCTTTATCTGTGTCTTTATCTAAGCCGTCGCTTCATTTTCACACGTCATGAGTTTTGCTTTTGTACTTACTGTTGTGTAAATAAATGACATAAATAACTCGCAGGTTCAGATGGAAGCCTCTTGACTGATTTAAAGTCTCATGAAAATGTGAAGCAGCTGTTTCCTGGAGGGTGAACTTGGCATGTCTGAAAATGATAATGACTCTGTTCTGTTGACAGTTGGCTGTTTGGCCAACTGTAACTGAAGCGGCATCTGTGCATGTTTCACACACCCAGTTACAGGTTTAACATCAATATGTATGTGTTGTAAAATAGCTGATGATGAGTTTGTCCCCGTGCATCCAGTTGTCTCCATCTCTGCCATTCAGTCGCTGGTCAGTGTTGTTGATGACGGCTTAAGAAATGTGCATTTATCCATGCAATGTTTTTACAACCTTGTTTTTGTTCTTCCTTCAGTGTTTGCATGAAACCAAACGGGCCACATGTCCCGAATGCTTTGTCAGTTTTTCAGATGTGTAAACGCTTCCCTCCGTTGCTGCTTTGAATACTTGAACACGGTCTCATTTTCAGTAATTGCGGAGCATGTGTTCCGAGTTATTGTCAAAACACTTTTATATTTCAGTTCAAAAACACTTACAAACACATACAAGAGGTTACCGACATGTAAATCTCCACATAAATACAGTAAACGGTACACACACACACACACACACACACAGTCATATCTACAGCTGGGCGTGTTTTAGAGTTAGTCCCAATCACTGTGCACATTCCTGTGCATGTCAGTTGTGTCGTGTCTGCCTTCAAACTGGGCTACACTTGAAGTGTCTCACTCTCTGGCCTCTGCATACCTGGCCTTTCTCCTGCCAGAGCGCTGCAGTCCAGTGGTTTATTTTGAAAGGTTACAGAAACGATCAGCTGCACTTTCCACTCTTCTGATATCAAAAAGGTTCTGGAGGGGTTCGTTTAAGACTCCGACCAGAAGTATATTTGAGGCGGGCTGAGTTCCTAAGAGTGGTGATGTGGTCGGCCATGACTTTCAGAATGAATATTTATGGGTACCACGGGGGTGATCTAAGGGATCTGGACTTCCCTGACCTTTTCTTTTGATGCTGTTGTATGTTTTTTTCAACATGCAGTAGCGCTCTTCAAAGTTTCCGAGAAATGAAAGCGCATACCTTACAAACAATGTTTTGAAACCCACTTGCTTTTTCGTTTACAACTTTATTATTTTGTGGTTTATACTTAGTGCTCTCCGTTCTGTCCATTCCCTCTTTTCTTTCCCCCTTTAATGCACTTTGTGACTTCTGTTATTTAGAGTTCTGTATAAATAAAGTTTGCTTGCTTTTGACGAGCGCCAATAAAATGTCAACATTTACCTTCAGTTCAGAGATAGTTCGGTCGGTGATGTGGTGCGTTGGGAATCGGGAATTGTCTCATGGCTCTTCCAGTAAAGGTTCATTTTTTAAACTGTTACAGAGAACAAGACAAACAAACGTTCTCGCTCCCAACTCAATAAACAGTCATCAGTTCATTATAAACAAACACAAAGAAGCCGAGGGTTCTATTGTAATAATCTGAAGCCCATGGTGCAAATGTTTTTAGGGTGTGTCTAAATCCACTAAAGCTAGTTTAACGGCAGAAAACCCCTAAACAGAGATTAAGTGTACTGGATTGTACTGGATTATATAGCGAGTATTATGCAATGAAATACTGCACTGGTGACTTCAGGCTCGGGCTGCAACTAACCATTATTTTCATAATCGATTAGTCTGTTATTTTCTCAATTATTTAATTAGTCGCTCGGTCCATAAAATGTCAGAAAATCTTTCTCAAATGTCTTCTTTCCTCAACACATTAAACGCTTCCAGACAAATAAAGTCCTTTTGTCTTCAGTGACCCCGACACTTCTCATCTACAGAAACCCCCTTATAGCACAATTGACTTCATCGTGTTGGAGAATGTTAAGAGCAGTTTAACCATAAGCAATTAAATTGTTTTCATTTCCTTCAGTTTTTGTTCAGCAGTGTTTCCTGCATTGCTTGTGCTTACCCTGAAGATGTGCAGTTGTGTTTATGCAGGGGAGCTTTGCTGAGTGTGCAAGCTTGTTTTAACCCTCAGACATGAACACACACACACACACATGCATGCTGGATTTGCATTCTTCGTTAGCCCTTTCACACCAGACTCCATGTCGGTTGTGGTTCCTAAACCTAATTTTGAACCGGCTCTCACATTCAAACCTAAATAAAATTGGAGCCGACACTTGAATAGTTGGTTCTCAGCTGGAATCAAGAAATAGTGGTTCTAGCTCGCGAACCATGACATCATCAGTGGGCGTGTCATATTCTGGGTTGCTAAGATGAGCAGAAAGTAGAGGAAGTATTGAGAAAAAGAGAAAAAGAGAAAAAGTGCCGGTGTTATGTTTACTTCTGCCTCAGTAACGTCCTCCCACTTTGGTTCCTCTTAAACTGGTGTGAACACAGGCTGATAAGCCAGAAATCACTATGGTTTCTGAGGCTCCACAATGGCACCAGAGACAGAACCAGAACCGTGTCTGTCTGAAAGCACTATGTGGACACTCATGATAGATAGATCGATTGATAGATAGATAGATAGATAGATAGATAGATAGATAGATAGATAGATAGATAGATACTTTATTCATCTCACAGAGAACCTTACCCTGACCTTCACCATCACAACTAAACACCTAACCCTTACCCTAAAACCAGGTCTTAATCCTCAAAAAGCCTGTTAAAGTTGTGTGGACCAGCCAAAAGGTCCTCACAGAAATAGGTCTGTTTGACGATTGGTCCACACAGCTGGCAAGTCTATTGTAGTTGGTTTCTCTCTTAGTGGTCTCATAAGAAGACATTTGTGATCATAATTATGTACAGTACATATAGATGATGTGACTTTGGTTTAACTGACAACAAAAACAAACTTTGGGCATTTACTGTTGTACTGGGAAAGGTTGCTTCCTCTGACATCGTGAAGAATATTTGGCTCTTTATTTGAAGAATAATGATGCCTCTTATTCATCACCTTCCTCTGTAATTACTATGAAATATTTGTCCTTGACCAATGCACTTAATCCTGTTACTGCTCAGTAACAGGCATCAGCGCTGCTTTGGGTGCCAGTGGCTGTGAACATCACATGTTCTTGTGTCATATTGACTAAGTTGAAAATAATCAATAAGGTCATGCCAGTGGCTTCATTCTCTGCACTTTTTAACCATTTGTGTTGCTTGTATTTATTCCCCCCCCCCCCCCCCCCCCCGCAGGAGGAGTACAGGGCCGAGGGCATAACCTGGCACAACATCGACTACATCGACAACAGCGGCTGCCTCAACCTCATCAGCAAGAAACCCACAGCTCTGTTCCACCTGCTGGACGAGGAGTGCAAGTACGCCACCTGCTGAAATACAGTTGATGCTTTCATGAGCGTCATTTAGTCCGTTCCAATGACTTTGTATGGACCTGGTTAACTTAACTGTGCTGATGCAGTGAAACGATGCCCTATTAATAAGACAATGAAGAGCTAGTTACTAGTTACATTTTATTTACCTGTTTATGCAACAATTCTCAAAATGTAGTTTATCTAAATGATCTAAATTCACCATAGGTGTGAGAGTGGATGGTTGTTCGTCTTTATGTGTCCCTGTGATGGACTGGCGACCTGTCCAGGGTGTAACGCACAAATCAGCCTATGATTGTGAATGATTTTGCAGATTTTCTTCACTTGTGTTGTTTTAAAAGCACAACAGATTTCACTTTAACCCGACGTTGCGATGTCAAACTAAACATGTTTCGATAGCACAAGTGGTGAATTGACGAGCCAAACCGATCCGTGTGCAGTCGTCTTGTGCATTAGGGTGATTTATATAGACCGACCAGAATCCTGATTCCTTACACCAGCGTCACCAGATCCTGTTTCAGTTGTTCTCTCCGTCCTCTATTGTGAAATCCTCTCTTGGTCAGCACGCTGCTTCGGTCTCCATAATCAAACCCAGTGCTCTCCCACTCCTCTTGCATAAAAACACATCTCACTCCACTATCTGTGCAGAAGAGGAACCCCTTTTGGGGGAATTGGGGTCAAAGGTGAACCTCTAAAGAAAAAAACCAAAATGAGGGGTGGGAGGATGGACCTCTCCTGCGGTTTCTGCTGCCACAGGAAGGATCTTCATACTAAATGATTACACAGAGAGAGAGAGGAAGACGCTTAGAGATCTCATTGTTCACAGTTAGTGGAGTTTGCAGAGCTTCGGGGCCTCTGGTGAAGTGCATTAGGTTACTGCAGGATAGGAGGCGAGTGCGGGGGTTCATTTCTCCTGTAACAGCATTAAACTCCACGACTCCTGTGGATACGACGCAGGCGGGAGTGTGTTTCAGATGTGTAGGGAGGAGAAGTTCAGCTGATATGAAACATGCTTCTCGGTAAAAAGTAGAGGTTCTGCTCTTTATTTTGTGTGTGTTCTTTGATTTGTGATCTCTTTAGGACCTTGTCTGTCATAAATACTGCTCGTGTCAGGACCACAAGTCCTAATGGAGACGAAAACTTGGTCCTAATGTAGCCGAGCCAACTGCTTAAGTTCAGGGCTAAGATAGGAATCGTGGTTAGGTCGGATAAGGCTTTGTTTAGCCTGTCCAAATGAATGGAATTTAATGTGAGTCCTTAAAAGAATAGCAGTGCGTGAACCTGTGTGTTTGTGTGAGTGGGTAATCCGTCCACAAGAGCAATTCTGCAGCCTGCTGATTGGTCTTTTTGGTGTTTTTGAAATGCAGTGTACTGTTAAAAAGAGAGAGTGCCGCGAAGAGCTCGTCTTCTCGGTTAAAAGGTTTGGTTAAATCTGAGCTGTAATGTTGCGTTTGAATCCCTGAGGGTTTTGAGGAAGAGGAGTGGAGAATCGGAGCTGTTTCATTCCCCTAATGTGGAGCACGACCACCGGAAAAGTCATCTATGTAACATTAGAGGCAATAGAAGGGGAGTCACTCACGACTGTTGCAGAGATTGCATTGTGTTCTCATTTGTTATTGTCATTACGTTGGATTTGTGCATGAAATCCAAAGTGTGTGTGTTGTTTTTTTTAATCTGATAATAATGTCTTGATTTTGAACCTGACTTTGACCGAATCTCTGTCTGTGTAGTTTCCCGCAGGCGTCCAATCAAACCTTGCTGGACAAGTTCAAGCGTCAGCATGAAGGGAACAGCTACATCGAGTTCCCCGCCGTCATGGAGCCGGCCTTCATCATCAGACACTACGCCGGTAAAGTCAAGTATGGAGTCAAGGTAAGACCGGAGTATGTCTGATAAATGACTGCACTACTGTATAATGAGCTGCTGGGATTCTACACAAAGCAGCTGTGTGAGTCCTGAAAGTCTGCTGCGGACCTACCTGTTGTTCTGTTTTCTCCAGTAAAATCCATCTCTCTGTTCAGTCCCCCCCCTCCCCCCCAGCTGCGTTTTGATAAGAAGCACATGTGCTGGAGCGTATCACATTGTTTGACTCTAATATAAATCCGTAACAGTTGGTTATTGTGGATGTGGAAAGTCCCGTCTCTGCTGAGAGCCAAGGAGCTGTTTGGTGTGAAATGTGTCTCTTCGCAGCTGACACAGATCATGTGCAGAGATCATACCTTTGAGGGTTTACAGAAGAGTAGAGTATTCAGTTACTGCCTAACAACCGCCGCAAAGAAAGAAAGCGTGCGGTCGATGTCATTTCTAATGTAAAGGATGTACTGAACACTTGTTTGCCGTGTCCCAAACGTGGAGATGAAAGGAGGAGTTCATCATTTTAGAGCCACATAAAGATGTAATCTACTACTGTACCAGCACAGTCAGGAACTCCCCTGCCTTACACTTTTCCAACATCCATCACAGACTTCTGGGGCCTGTTTCTTGTTAAAGATCTTTTCCCGCCTCCACGCCGGCAATTGTTTTCAGGTCGTCCGTCTACATTCCTGTGATGGTGCGATTTCAAGAACGTTTGGCTCAAACCTTCACCTGGACTCAAGGATCGTCTGATTTGATTCTGCTGGTCAGAAGTCAACTGTCACACAACGACCTCACAAATCAAAGTGTTTTCTTCTATTGTGAACTCGACAGCTCAAGAACGTCTCAAGAATTCCTTCAAACTTGCCATAGACTTGTACTTGGACTTGGTGTTAACGTGGCCTCACAAAACATCGAGAACATTCAGTTCACTTTAAACAGACAGTGTGTCATTTGTGCTGCTGGCTGTCTCTCAGTGAGAACATCACGGCATGGGGAAAGCATTGTCGGATCATGGGATGATGATCCGACAGAACACGCCAGCAAACGACAGTTAAAAAACAGAAGACGACGCGCTGGTGATCTAGTCGTAACAAATATGTCCTTCCTCACTCTGATGTTTGACAGGGGTTTTTTTTTTACGCCAAATGTTATAGCAGAGAAGCAAAAGTGAATGACAAACCAAAATATAATGGTCCATTTCTTTGACCAATTGTAATTCTCTTTGGTCATTAGTAATTCTGCTTGTTTTGACATTTTTGCATTTGTCCAACATGCAACACAGTCAGGAAACAAGGGCGTCGTGGCTACGTGGCACGTCTGCTCGATTATGGAAAAAAAATCACGATTATCTGGGTCAAAATCTAAATCACGATTATTTCATATGATTACTCGTGGAAACAAATGGAATTTATTGCACGTAAAAACATGACATTTCGAATTTGCCGTAAAGTAACTATAAATGATTGTATATTGTATACATCTTCACTCCACTGATTCCACTGAATGAATGCTAAATGTGAAGTCAGACACCGCTACATCGTTTAAATGTTATTTTCAGAACGAAAGCCTGCGTTTTGTAACAATCCTTTTCGATTATTTTGTTTTTGTAATCTTTTTGCGGTCATCTGTGTGGAGATGAGAGAAGAGAAAGACATGAGCATGACCACGTGTGAGATGGTCTGAAAACACAGTATGTGGTGTCATCCTAACAGTCTCCTCTCATCTCATCCATCTCCCTGTTCCTTTAACTGCGAACGAACGGCAGGGAAACATATCCCCGTAAATAGTTGTGAACTGTGCTGCCGACAGGTTTTCCACAGTTTAACAAACGATTAAAAACTCACAAACTCCCGCCTGTGTTTTGTCGTGTGATTGGGTTTAACCAAATGTTTTATGTCGTGACGCGTCTTTGCTTCATTGTGATGACACACACTCTGTTCCCCCTCCGTCTAGGACTTCAGGGAGAAGAACACCGACCACATGCGTCCCGACATTGTGGCCTTGCTGAAGAGCAGCAAGAACGCGTTCATCTGCGGCCTGATGGGCATCGACCCCGTGGCGACCTTCCGCTGGGCTGTGCTGCGAGCTTACTTCAGAGCCATGGTGGCTTTCAGGGAGGCGGGCCGCAGGCACACGCACAAAAAAACAGGTAACACAATATTTTCTCCCGGAGTTGGAGTGCTGCTCCGAGACGGTTGATTTGGTTGTTTTTACCTCCATTCACGACTGTTTCTGCCAATAGATGATTGTCAGTCCACCGCTGAACACCCACTTACCAAAACTGCAATTCATTACTGTAAAGAAAGCTGTGCTCCATACTGTGCCGTCCAAATTCCTGTTTTAATTGGGCCAAGAACAACAGGGTGTGTTTTGGGAGTTTTACCTTGAAATTGTGATTGTACTGTTTATAGTGAGGAGGAGGAGGAGGAGGAGGAGGAGATCTTATTTTTCTTCTGCTGTGTTTATTTTCATAAAGCGTCTGCAACGAGCCTCTTATCATCGACTTATCTCTGAGGTTTTTTTGTCTTTGTTGTTTTCACTTGAAATGTCTCTGTGTGTGTGTGTGTGTGTGTGTCATAATTCTAGGGAATGATGCAGCTGTTCCCTGCACTGCTGTCAAAACTGTCGATAGCTTCAGTTTCCTCCACCACCCGGTTCACCAGAGGAGTCTCGAGATCCTTCAAAGATGCAAAGATGAGAAGTACAGTACGTAACCCCCTCCCCCCCCCCCCCCCCCCAGCCTCATATTACTAAAGTTATTCATATTCATTCATCATGAAGGACAATTGTTTTTAGTTTATAGGAAACGGGGTAAAGACAGATCAACTTTTTCTGAAATAGAAGCGGAAAAGCAAATCTTTAAGATCTTTAAATGAATAAAGATCTTAAAGATTAAAGATTAAACTTTATGATATTTACTTCACACTGCCTTGATATTGCTGTCTTTTTTACCTGGGTATACATGAATGATTTACATTTTTATTACATTATTAGTTTATGGAATTCTGTGGCCGTCTTTGTTATTCTATATTATGATAATATGTTTGCAGGGTCACACAATCTATTCCTGCACCTCAAATTGAAATAATAGTGACATTGCTTGGTCACCTGAAGGTCGTTTTATTGTTAAGATCATCATATGACGACTATACTCCCTGTGTGATATACAGTAGAATGTAATCATTTCCTAAATGTCTGCTCATTGAATCTGGACAAAAAAAAAAAGGTGCTGCTATTTTCCATTTCAGTGTGAATCTCAATCAGAAGCTTTTTCACGAGGCTCAGCCCAATCAAAGAAATCAATTCCAGGCTGTAATGGAAAAAGGGGCCTTTTGTGGTCAGGTTGTGAATTATAGATCCCTTATGATTTTCAGCCTCAGTGAACTGGTTTTATTACAGCTGCTAATAAGACCCTGAATATGAGACGCTGTGGCCTTTGTGTGCGCTGCTCTGTCTCATCAGCACACACACACACACACACACACGAGTGATCACACAAATGAATCACAACAATGTGGCTTCGATGAAGACCCTGGATTATCTGATAACCATATGTTTGTGGCTTTGGTTGACTTTGTTGTCGTGTGCTTACGCGTCTCAGTGACATGACTCTCGCTTTTACAGCTGCCAGCTCTGAAATGTGTTTTTGAGGAAAGAATGTTTTTTTAAGGGGTTTCTAGGTTAAGGGCACTTAAAGATGAGGTTTTGGGCAGCCCGTGGCCAAGTGGAAAAGGGAACTTGGCTTGTAACCGGAGGGTCACCCGTTCAAATCCCCACCTGGCCAAAAAGGGCTGGGGTACCCCTGAGCAAGGTACCCAACCCCCAATGCTCCCCAGGTGCTACTCAGTGTGGCAGCCCACTGCTCCTAATTCTAGGATGGGTCAAATGCAGAGGAACACTCACCCTAAGGGGATTAATAACATTAAATTCTTAATTCTTATTATCAGATATGTAGATTTTGACAGTGACACAACAGCGTGGCATTAAAGGATACAACATTAAGCATGGATATAACCTCTGGCACATCATTTATAGTCCTCACTTAAAACACACACAACATAGACATGTGAGCATGTACTTTACATTTTTACAATGTTTAACAGCCACAAAATGAAAGGGTTTTTTTTATAATTAAAATTAATTTTGTGAATCACATTTATTCCTTGCTAATCTCTATAAACAGATGGTGATTCATCGGCAGATGATAGCTGATAGGTCCTGAGATTGAGATTGATTTTTGTAAGATGAGGCGTTTAATAATGGAGCAGATATCAGACCCCAGGAAGTTGCCGATCACAGCCAAGACATAGGTTGTCACATAATCCGAAGTCAACCAGCACATTGCGTATTTCTTTACTGGTATTTAACATATTATAATTAATCAGAGAGAGCTTATGAGGTGCAGGTCACAGTTTTCAGTATTTGTGTTAAATTAAGTTAAGTTAACCAGCATATGAGCAGTTATTCGTCTTAAAGCATCGACCTTCATTAATTTACTCTAAATCCCTAAACTTAACCATATTTGCATTATAAGAAGTTCCTCAGAAATGACTTTCGACCTCATTAGGACCAGGTTTTGGTCTCCGTGTGCACGACTGGTCCTGAAATGGTCATACAAACGTAAGGTAAATGACAGTAACGCAAGGAAATGACAAGTGCAAGATGAAGTTTTAATCGTTGGATAAAATTGTGAAAGAAAACACCAGACTGACAATAATATAAGAAGGAAGTAGTCAAGTGGGAGAAAGTAGAAGAAGGGTGGAAGGGGTCTGGATTTGGGAGTGAGTGAAATCCATGTAGATGAATCCAGTGAACTCATATGTTGTTTTATTCCTTCTATTCTTCTATCCAGGCATCACTAGAAAGAATCCTCGCACCCCTTTGTCTGACCTTCAAGGCACCAATGCTCTGAATGAGAAAGCCAGCAGGTGAGTCAGAGAGGATACTGATTTCATTATTTTATTTTTTTTAAAAGAATAGCTCAACATGGTTCAGGATTCAAAGGAATAAGAGTTATTAACAAAAAATATCTTAATTTGTACGTGGATCACCACCAAGATTCAATTCTTTCTTTCTTGGGCCTTCATTTTAGTGTTAATGTTAACAATCATGCCATCTTGTGTACTCATGTGTCCTGTAGGGATGGCTACGGTGTTGGCTGTAACGGTCGCAGCTTCAGGTCGAGTCGCCTGTCGTCAACAGGAAGTCCCGCTCTGGAAGAAGACGGGATTTTCCTCAATACGACCAACAGCAAACTCCTGGAGAGAGCTCAGGGTATTCTACTGTGAGTGAGACAACCTGACACACTCAACCTAAACTCATCATGTGTAGACTCGACTCAGCTGGATGTCTTTTATCAGTACAGTCAGTCTCCAACAAAGGGAAAATAGGTTTTACTATGGTTTAGTTTAGAAGAAAACACTCTTTGTTCATTATTTTGTGAACTACATTTAATATCTACTAAAGGAAAACTACCTTTCTCATCTTCAGGAGAAACAAAAACTGCAAAAGCAAGCCGGCCCTTCCCAAGGTGAGGCACAGAGAAAAACAACACATGGCACTCCACTAAAACCATTAACATGCTGGGTTTAATGGTGTGTGTCTTTCATGTGTGCAGCACTTGTTGGACATCAAGTCTCTGCGCTACCTGAGCAGTGTGACGCTGCACGACCGCATCACCAAGTCTCTCCTTCACCTGCACAAGAAGAAGAAACCGCCCAGCATCAGTGCACAGTTCCAGGTCAGTGCTGCGGTCGCCCTCTGCTGGACACTGTGGAGAATTACAAAAATAGAAGTGACACAGCAGATTATTTTCAGAAATGGAAACAGAAAAAGAAATAAGGATAATTAAAAAATTCCTGTCGAGTGTAATGAAATGGAAAGAAAGTGTTCACTTTCCATTACTTTCACCGGGGCGTCGTTCTCCTCACATCATGTCTCATTTATTGGCCTTTGTTTGCCTGTTGTTTTATCTGAGGTTGATTCTTTTCTTTACCCTGACTGGACTGAGGACACAGCTGACCACACAGTCAGTTCTCAAAGATGTTTATAAGGATTGTCTACGTGTCTGCCAAGACACCTGACACCACTTTACTCACTCTTTTGCTCTCACTCCATAAATGCAGTGAGGCTTTAAATAGGACTGGACCTCTTTTTTTTTAATGTTGTAGTAACACATGACATGAGTGGCTGATAAAGGTCTTTATTGTCATTGGATGAAGATGTGATGTCAGTCGTTTGTGCTTGCAGGCGTCCCTTAATAAGCTGATGGAGACGCTTGATCAGTCGGAGCCTTATTTTGTCAAGTGTATTCGATCCAATGCTGAGAAGGTAATGGCTGCGTTATCAGAGCCTGTGATGACGACCGATGGTTGATTCGGACTCCGTTGTATTGACTCCCGTCTCCGTCTGTCTCTCACTCAGCTGCCGTTGCGTTTCAATGACAGTCTGGTGCTCAGGCAGCTCCGATACACGGGTATGCTGGAAACCGTCCGGATACGCCAGTCAGGATACAGCATCAAATACACCTTCCAGGTAATCCGCTCCCTCTATGTTGTCGTTTTGTCTTCTTTTTGTATTTAAGGCTTATATTGATAAGAATCTGCTTGCTTGGGTGCCATGATTTGGGAGAGACATCCCATTTTTTGCCCGAGGCAAATGTGAACAGATGGGATTCTTAGTATGAGTGCTTTATAATCACAATTCTGATATTTTTTCTAAAAGGTAAATAAATGGCAGCTTTTTGTGGTTATATAATTGCTGAGATTGTTTTGTGTCAGGAGAAATCTTATTTTTTATCATCCTATCATATGTGTATTTTATTACAGTGCATATGTAGTGTGTATGTACCTTGACGATCACAATAAACCATCAGAATCCCAGTTTTCTCACCTGTATGCTACGTTGCAGGACTTTGTGCATCACTTTCACGTGCTGCTGCCTCGAGGCACGAGCGCGACCAAGTCAGGTATCAGGGAATTTTTCAGACGGATCCACCTGCTGCCTGCTGGGTACCAAGTGGGCAACACAATGGTATGATGAATTCTGGTGAACCGCCTCATATATTTGACTGCTGTGTTATGCAGTGCATGTGTTTGTGAAATTCATAACGTTTCCCATGTATGATGAAGGTGTTCCTGCGGGAGGCAGAGCGTCAGAGACTCCAAACCCTCCTCCATCAGGAAGTCCTGCGGCGAATCGTCACACTGCAGCGCCGCTTCAGGGCCATGCTGGAGAGGAGGCACTTTGTCGACATGAGACAAGCTGCCTGTGCCATCCAGGTGGGACGTTGTTGTTGAACATTAATCAATAACTTTAATCGATGAGTCTTTCACCCAACATTTCAGTAGGAATTGAAATAGTCCATTAAGGATATTTATATGTTCACATCGCTGGCTGACTCATGTTCATTGCTGATCAGATTTGACGGTCCACATTTATAACTTATAGTGTCTATCATTATCTACTAGATAATTCACTTTTCTTTCTCTTAAATATAATCATTAGTAGTTCATAAGTGTAACAACTAACACTTTGTTTAGTTTTCACTGGGAAATTAGGCTGAAAAGTCAAGACCCACAAAATAAACCATCACCAAAAACACAAAAACATTGATAATAATTTAAGCAATTAAAAGTGGGAGCTTTTTTATGTTTTATTGTTTACTAAATAGATATAAAATGACTTGTGACGTACTGTTATTTCGAGAGAGAAAGAGAAAGAACAGGAGAAGAAAACACTGTATTCAGGCCACGGCTGCTTTGTTTGTTCTGGACGAGTACTGAGAGTGAAGCTGTCCAAATATCTGTCAGGCTGAAAGAAAACAAGCCACTCAATCAGGAGCCAATGAAGCACAGATAACGTTTAGGTGCAGAAAAAAAATCATTGAAGTTTTAACATACAAACTGACAACAGTGTAAAACTGAGGAGGCTGAGGTTGGAAATGGATATCTGCAGAAAAAAAAACCTTTGGAAAGTTTGTCAGAAAAAAAATTGGTTGACATTGAACAGGAAGAAAATGACCTTTTTCCGAGGTCAAAACAAAATTATGCAATTATTTTTCCTGTAATGTCTGCCAGATGCAGGTGCCAGATAAGGCGGTCATACTGTATCCCATTATTCAGACATAACGTTACTGGCCATGCAAAACAGAAAAATCAAATTCACAAACTTTACTTCAATTTAGTCGAGTGCTGCTCTGAGGATATTGTGATTTGTTTGTAACAAATCAACACAAACATGGGGAAATCAATCATTTCTTCATTGTGGTTTGGATGACATGCATGTTTTTGTCAAACGCTACTGTCTACTTTTGTACTCCATTCAAGGGAAACGTTGCAAAAGTGAGGAATCGATCTAAAAGCAGCTTTTCCCCCTGTAACTAAACACAACATCTGCTCTGAACATTCTCCTGCAGCAATGGTGGCGATGCTGCCTTTATAAACAGTCCGCCATGGATGCGGGCATAGAGGAGGGCGCTGCGGTTTGTCTGCAGGCGGCATGGAGGAGCTACGTGGAGCGCAGGAAGTTCCTCAAGTGGCAGGAGTCGGCCGTTGTCATACAGAGGAGCTGGAGGAACTGCTGCCGCCGCAGGTCTGTGGCGGCTGTGACCGTTCAAACGGCCTGGAGAGGATTCAGAGAGAGGAGCCGCTACTGTCGGACACTCGGGGCGGTGACACAGCTGCAGACGCTGGGCAGAGGATACCTGGCTCGACTCAGGTGAGTTGAAGTGTGAAGTAGAAGATAAGCAACTGAAGCTTTGTGTCTTTGAGTATGTTTAGAATTGCATTTTAAATGACACTTTTTTTTGTCTCTTCAGGTTCAGAAGCCTAAAGGAACAGCATGGCAAACTCGGCAGTCCAGTAGCAGAGGTGAATGCAGTGACCATGGAGGACCTCACCTCATCAGGACAGGAAAGATGTGTCCAGGACATTTCTGCTGGAATGTCTGAACACCCCAAACCAGTTTTGGTGGACGTGAGAGAGACAGACAGAGACGAGACCTCAGAGCGAAGCAAGAGCATCGATGAGACCGGCCAAAAGAGCCGGTCAAAGCGAGAGAGCAGGCGGATGAGAGAGCTGGAGCAGGCTCAGTTCAGCTTGGAGCTTCTGAAGGTCCGCAGTACCAGTCTGGAATGTCCAGTGCAAGAGGACTCCGTCATCGACGGCAGCACCTCTCAACTGGACGAACATCACAGACTTTCCCCCCGAGGATCCCCAGCTAGTCAAGGAAGTTTTGAACTTCTCAGTGACATGGAGACTGAAGGCTCTGGAGGTTTGACTGCTCGTCAAGAACAATCCCAAGCTCCAGATATTTACCCACTCGAGAGGCTGAGAGACTCAAACTATAACGAAAAGCCAATCGTGGAGGTTCCCAGGGCAAAGTTTTATATTTCTTCTGACCAAAGTCCAATTCATGAGCCAAAATTTGAAAGCCCCAGCAAATCTTACAAAGAGCGAAGGGAGTCCGCATCTCGAAGGCCAGTAGTGGTTTTAATCAGTATGCAGAAGGAGAGTCCTGTTGATGAGGAGAAGCTGCTGACAGCCCAGACCATAGAACAGGCTCCTCAAACAGGAGCAGCAGCATCTGACTCTCAAATGACACCCATTGCAGGCTTGGAGGTGGGATCAGACATCAAGAGTACGGGTGAGACATTAACCCAGGTGAGAAGAGATATAAATGGGGTGAACAAGCCACTGATTGTGCACTCCTCAGCCACTCAAGGACCAAGTCCAGAAGCCCCAGGGCTTTGCCCCTCTGAGGTGGACATCCAGATCGTCCTGGAGCCAAAGCCGGATGTTCCCCCAGATCAGCAGGAAAAGAGTGTGGTCCAGCCAGTACAGGCTCCCAGTGTGATCCTGGAAACCAAACCACCCAAAGCCCAGAAGAAGAGCTCATCCCAGACTGTGATCGTGAACATGCTGGAGAAACCGTCCCACACGGTGTTCTCCCCGCCCAGACGCAAGCTGCCCTTCTCCAAGTGAGTGACCCATGGTCTCACCTGGAGGACGTTTGTTTGTCTAATCTGCTTTGATATGCTTGATATGTCATTATGGAGATCATAGAGTTAAATAATGAATTAATGAAGTATTGATTATGTGGTTTACAATTGCAGACATACAATATACTGCATTAGATTCAAGTCTTCTCGTCCTCTGCAGGTCAGATAAGGATTTGGTGAACCAAGAACGATCTCTTGCCATGTTCAGAGACGACTCTAAATCTGCTGGATCCAGAAACAGAGAGGTAGGACACAGAGACGTGTGTGATTGTGAGACATGTGCACATTGTTTGATTGTTGTACTGTGTGGAAACTCATCTCTATGTTGAGATTACATTTATGTTAAACTGCAAGAAACTCATTCTACTACTTTGGAATGAGATCATTTTCAAGTTTCTAATTGCAGCTCTAGAAATAAGAGACAATTGTGAACGACATGAGAAAGAGAAAAACAGTTATCACAAACAATAAAACTACCAATAAAGATATGTAAGAATGTGGCCATTGGTGATCAAATCAGGTACTGCAATCCACATTCATATCTCAGTGACATATCATGGTCCTCTTATCACTGAATGCAATACATTTCTCAGGCAATGTACCTTTAAAACACAATAAGTGTTATGTGTGTACGATGACAGCTTTCACAGATCTAGTGTTTGGTCAGGGACGTGAGTCTCTCAGTGGTCAGAAATGTTTCCAGTATCTCACAACAACAACTTCCACCAGAGAGTAATTGAACCAAAAGATGACATTCTCCAAAATCTCACGTGTACATAAACACACACACACACACATGCACGAGAGGGAGCCGCTGAGCTGACCTGATGTTCCTGTGATTGCCTGGTAGCAGGTAGGCCGTCCGGGCCCTAAAAAGAAAGCTCGAATGTCCCGGACGCGCTCCGACTTCCTCACCCGCTGTAACTCTGAGGGAGCGACGCAGTCGGACGACGACGACGAATACTACATTCCCGCCCACTCCCACACGCTACCCCCCTCCCTGTCTCCCACACACACCCATCCCGAGGCTGACTGTCACAGTGACTCAGAGATGGTAAAATACCGGATCTCCAGAGGTCCCGTGACCTCCTAACACGTTTCCTGTCCGTTCCGCATCACTGCCTCCCCGTCCACCTCCTTCTCAGGTGGACCTGGCCGAGCAGCTGGGGAGGAGCTGTTTAACCCTGTTGTTTCTTTGCTTCACTCAAACCGACCGTCAGCATGGACTCTCAAAGCTTCACTCCGCTGTGACGTGTTTGAATTCTGTCAAAGTAACAAGTGTTTCTGGTTATAGCTCTATCTGAGGAAAACTGCAATGTTTTAGCGGTGAATCTTCTATAAGATAAGTCACCAAGTGACATCGCAGTGACATTAAACTGAAGAGAGCAACAGCTTCACCTTTTTAGAAGCAAATGTTTCTCATTTGATTGTAATGTAATGATTGGATCTCTTTCTGATCATTGTGTTAGTATCACTATTAGGAATGAGCCAATAGATGTAAACTCCGATACAGTCCAGCAACAGTATTTTAGCTGTGTCATGTTGTTCTTTTTCTTGGGAGAAGAAGATTTGTGACACAGTTGGAGAATGATGTCTTTGAAGGAGCTCAAAATAGCACAAATTAGTTGTTAACATGTCCATAGTTTAAAATGAATGTGGTCGATACTCTGGTATGAGGCACGAAAAAGTGCTATCGTGCCATCCCTCCATAATCACTGTATAGCATGTCATTAAATGCAGCAGCTACAGCTTTACATTGATGGCCTGCTGCTGTTTGTTGGCAGCCTTATCAAATGAATTCTAGGTGAAGAAGATCTTCACTTTCACGCTCACGTTTTGACCTCCAACAGCTGGCCTGTCCTGCAAACACGTCGCTCCACCTTGTGCCGCACAACACGCCCTCTGTTGCTGCTGCTGCTGCTGCTGCTGCATGCTGGAGTCATTTAAACATCCACTAGAGTAACTTCTCACTAACCACGCCGTTTTTCCATGAGTGCATGATTACTGTTTCTGCACCTCACACTCTCTCAACATTAGCGCCGTTAACTGTGATGCCCACTGATTTCTCCAGTCCCTCACAGTAGTGGGGTTTTTTCTCAGTAGAATTTTGAACAGATCATATAATCATAATATAACCCTAACATTTTATAGTGTCAGTGTTTAGAATGCATGTATCTTAGTCCACAAAGACTAAGCTGGACTAAATGCTACTGCACTTCACCCACCGAAACTGCAGCGTCCAACAAAGGATGAAACCTGATCAGCTGACCAGGCTCTGGTCCAGACTCTGGTCAGCTGACTGAAATTGTAATATATACGTATATATATATATATTTGTTTTCATCGCCTTGTTCTTTTTCTCTGCTGTCCAGCCGTCTCATAAGGACCAGAAGAAGATCCATAAGACGATGTCATCGGGAGACCTGGGCAAGGTTGAGGTCCTCAGGAAAACCTCCAGCCATGACGGAAGGTAAATCCACCACAGGTTTATTTTACCACTGCAGAGCGACACAGACATGGACATGTATCTCTTTTGGTGGACATCAATCTTTAAATCAGGTGATCTTTCAGTTAATCAGCTGTTTGTCATTTAGCAGGATGAGAGGGAAGATGCGATTCTGGAGCAAGTCGAAGCACGGAGAGAAAAAACTGTCCCGAGAGAAGCAGACGAGCAGGAGTGAATCTGTAGAAACACATGGTAATAACATTATATGCTGTCCGTCTTCAGGTTTCTGAGAGTCACACCACCGCACACTAACACAACCACCACTCTTTGTCTCCTAGAAGGCCCGTCTCCTCCCCGCAGTCCGGACCTGGAGGCAGCGTCCTCTCAGGGAGCGAGGGACAGTAACGAGAACAAGGAGCCGTCTCCTAAAATGAAGCGGCGGCGCAGCGTGAAGATCAGCAGCATCGCTCTGGAACCCGCGCTGTGGCAGAACGACTCGCTGCACATCCTCTCGTCAGCCCACGACTACCGCAGCATGAACGACTTCCTCATGAAGAAGGTGAGAGGGTGAAACCTGCGCCTGCTGAGGCCGTACCTTACTGTCCTCTTAATACTTTTCATCCAGATCAAACAGGTTTATGAGCTGATGCACTTATTAGTTAACAACCTGCCTACCTGCACGGTCCGTTATGAGAATGTTCTCTTAAAGGTAATGTAGTTAATATCTCTGAATCTTATATCTTTATTCATCTTTATGTCTTTATGTCATTTTAAGTTGTCATTTTAAACAGCTCACGGACATTTCCAAAGCTTACTCGTCGATTAAAAACACTGTTCTCCTCATGAGGCCGATGACAATGGGACATTGTGGGGTCGCAATGTCATGTAAACCTAAGATCTTAGGTCTGAATGTCTTCACTCCAGGATGTGTAAATATGATGGATCAGTTTTATAATATCCTATTACATGTTACATGTTACATGTCATTTACCTATTATTGTCCTACATGGTGTATTTGTGTGCTAAGATTCTTTTACATCTCGTTTTGAAGGAATATTCATGCAGCGTTTGAGTTTTAGGGTTCATAGTCCACTTTTTAAACACTGTATTCCTTGTTACACATGAATAAGCATTTGTGTGCTTTCTGTCCATGTTGTTTACGTTCCACCTCTTGTTCTGCCGAACTGTTTACTTGAAAGCTATTTTTTTTCCATCCAGATCGCTGACCTGGATTCTGAGGACAGTAAGAAAGACACCATGGTGGACGTCGTCTTCAAGAAGGCACTGAGGGAGTTCAGGATCAACATGCTCAACTCATACTCCACTGCTCTGGCTGTGAGCACACACCACTACTTTCTTTCTAAGTTTTCAAAAACAGAATAACACAATGAGCTCAACCTGAGACACTGTAATGTGATTGTCTAATCCGTCCGGCATGTACTGCACTACTTTGTCCAGAGACCACGCCCAATCTGGCACATTAGAGGGCAAAAATAAACTGGAGAGAAAAAACAACAACTAAAATAATCCATAAAGAACTCTTGATGGTAAATGTAATTGCTGCATTGATTCAGGACCTTCTTACAGACTTTAATGGGATCTATTTTTTTCTTTCTCATCCACCAGATGGATGACGGGAAAAGTATCCGTTACAAGGATCTGTACGCACTGTTCGAGCAAATTCTGGAGAAGACCATGCGTCTGGAGCAGAGGGACTGGAGTGAGTCACCGGTCAAAGTGTGGGTGAACACATTTAAGGTCTTCCTGGATGAATTCATGACTGAGTTCAAGCCCATGGAGGGAACCGTCGGCAGGGTAACTTACACAAACACTAGATGAATGGATGAAAAGATAACTTTGATGGATTTTATGATAAATATTGGAAAATGTAAACAAACAAATAATCTGTACATTTCAAAATTAGTAACTCATCTTTTTTTCTTTTCAGACTCTTAAACGTGAGCGCAAAAAGTCAAGAAAGAAGGAAACGGACATTGTGAGTCCAGAATTATTTTTGTTTGAGCAAAAAAATGATAATTCAGAATTAAAAAACAATGCTTTAAAAAAAATGTATCTGATGTGACTGGTGTCTCCACTGCCCCCTGCAGGTGGAGGAACATAATGGCCACATCTTCAAGTCAACCCAGTACAGCATTCCCACTTACTGCGAGTACTGCTCATCCCTCATCTGGATGATGGACAGAGCCTGTGTCTGCAAACGTGAGGACTGGACACACACACACGCACACACGCACACGCACACACACACACACACACACACACACACACACACACACACAAAATAACAGCCAGAATTTCAATGTGTTTTTTCCGATGAAATGGTGGTTGTTTGGTGAAGTCATGGAATGATGGAAAGTAATAAAGATGAAGATGAATCATTCCTGGAAGAATGATGATTTTCCATGTTTCAAATCTCCATGTTTCACATTGTGTGTGTGTGTGTGTGTGTGTGTTGCAGATTATGTCGGATGGTTGTTGAATAGATTTAAAGTTTTAAATGTTGTGGAAACTAAAGGAAGAAACAGCAAATGTTCTAATGCTAATCTGGTGTAAAGACATGGATACAATGGAGTTGATCCAAATATTGTTGCATCTTACCTCATCCCACCTTACATTTTATTATTATATTATTTATTATTATTTTATATCTTATTTTTGCCCTAAAAGCAGACTAGAGAGATCTGCAAGTCTGACAAGACACACACACACACACACACACGCACACACATACTACCAGCAGTCCCTAATGTTCTCCCTAACTCACTTACCACAGGCACTCACGCCCATGCGTATAGTTTATTTCCACTCACACAACACATTACACCCCCTCCTACACACACAGTCATCGTCAAACCTCCCTGACTTGCCCTGCCTCCCTGAGTGTCAGAAAGATTTGATAAAAAAACCTCTTGCTCCTTTCATAAATCTTTCTTCTGTCTGGTTAAGAAGCTCCATCTGCTCTTTCGCATCATAGACATCACATCCAAACTCTGTCGCTCTCATCTTTTTACTTGCGTGGGTCTTTGAGCTTGGGACAGACTGACTGACAGACTGACTGACTGCAGCTGTTTTTGGGAGAATTAGTCTGATTGAGTTGTTCTGTTTTCTGCAGTGTGTCGCTACGCCTGCCACAGGAAGTGCTGCTCCAAGATGACGACCAAGTGCAGTAAAAAGGTAGGTGGAGATATGTTTTTTGACTCTTTTTGACCACTGTTTTAGTAGAGTCTTCCTCCATCAGGCACACCTTAATGGGAATCTCTGTGCTTGTGCTTTTTTAATACAAGTATGATCCGGAGCTGTCGTCCCGACAGTTCGGGGTCGAGTTGTCCCGTCTGACGAATGAGGAGCGATTGGTGCCACAGCTGGTGGAGAAACTCATCAACTACATTGAGATGCACGGCCTCTACACAGAGGGGATCTACAGAAAGTCGGGCTCCACCAATAAGATCAAAGAACTCCGTCAGGGGCTGGACACAGGTGAGACTGACACCTGAGGACGTTTGAGACACAGCAGTTTGTAGTTAAATCTATTCAGCCTGCACAACCCGTAAAGTACTATGAATACTAGTGCTACTGTTCTACTGCTGCTACTATTACTACCTCCACTTCATCCTCCACCCTAGCATTTTTTACTGCTACTTCTACCACCTATGTCTATTAGTAATAGATATATCTATTTTTATTCTAATAATAATAATGATAACACTAACTCTCATTATTGTTGTCCCCTTAATGCCTAAATTTATTTACAGTTACATAAAAAAAACTCAATAATTGTGTTTTTGATGCTACATTAAGTGGAGATTGTTAATTTGAATATAGCGCATACAATAGATAGAGTAAATTTAGCTATGATGCAAATTTGCGATATTAGTTAGTGCCCAATGTAGCGAAAATGCAACAAACCGAAATCTCCAAATAACTTCACATGTAATCTATTCCGATATATATATCAGCATGAGAAGCAACCAATAAGCTGGCATGTATTTTTTTTATCGAAGCACAACTTCCCTCAAATTTGTGGACAATTTGCGAAAATTAAAAACTCTGGCGAGCCAACGCTCCATCAACTGGGTGTAGTTCACACTCCGACCGCTAGATGACAGCAACGTGCTTCCAATGCAATCCTTGCTATGTGTGGAATACAGTATACGTCGAACAGCATTAGCGATAGCGGGATACAGACGCCGACTCAGCTGCATTCAGAGCTTGAGCAGTTTAAGATGAATGTGCGACAATCATCTAGAAGAGGTTATTATTATTATTTTTAGGAGTAGTATCAACAACAGTCCCATGGATACTGTATTTCACCCTACCTTAATCATCTTGGGCGAGGAAGTTCAGCTGTGGTCTCTTTATCATAATTCTGCCCTTTTTCTTAGACTTGTCCTCTATTGTGCTTTCACCTCGTTTAACCTTCAAAATGTTTTCATTTTCGTTAATATTTAAGCACATTGAATGTGTGATAATGTATATTACAAATAAATTAGCTTTGCTAGCCTTGCTTCTACTCGTGCTAACTGACCACAACAACGTCTGCTTCTAAAGCATCTATGTAGCTGTCGCTGCACTTACTACACATACTACACTTCCTCTGATATCGCTGCTACTCTTAACTCTGTGTCTCTCTGCTGTAGATGTGAACAGCGTAAACCTGGATGACTACAACATCCATGTCATCGCCAGTGTTCTCAAACAGTGGCTGCGAGACTTGCCCAGCCCTCTCATGACCTTTGAACTGTATGAGGAGTTCCTCAGGGCCATGGGTAAGTTCATGATTGGTCCCTTCAGCAGGTGTTTTGGTTCTCTTTGCTAGGTGAGCGTCATTAGAATGATGTGTGTGTGTGTGTCTTTCTCTCTCTCTGTCTTTTCAGGTCAGCCAGACAGGCGGGAGATCATTCAGTGGGTCTATTCAGTGATCGACCAGCTTAGCAGGACACACTTGAGCACACTGGAGCGCCTCATCTTCCATCTGGTCAGGTGAGATGTGGGATAGAGTCACAGACAAGACAAGACAAGACAGTCTGAGTGTGAAAATTAGGTTTTGAAACAAGATCAGAAGGATGATTTCGCCTGTGATCTTGTTTCGGCTTTATTCACTCTTGGCTGTAGAGGTTTCAGATTCCTTGTGTTTTGTTCTCCCTACTCATCAAACCATCACAGTCACGTGTCGTGTTTGTTCCTAATCTTATTCTATCACCAGCGAGATTAACAGGCGCTGTGTTGTGGTGTGTTACAGGATCGCCCTGCAGGAGGAGACTAACAGGATGTCAGCCAACGCCCTCGCCATCGTGTTTGCTCCCTGCATCCTTCGCTGCCCGGACTCCATTGACCCTCTGCAGAGCGTCCAAGACATCAGCAAGACCACTGCGTATGTCCACTGGCTTTAACCCAGGACTCAAAATAAACTATTTGACTCATTTAAAAGTGTTTCTAATAAAATAATTACCTGCAACAGCGTTCTTTCAAGATTTAGGTAGATTAAGTTTTAGAATTCTAACTTCTTAATGGTCATGGACACAAAACAAAGTACAATACAAAGTATGGAAGAATTACTTGAAATTGTATGTATACAGTGCATCACTAGTCACCATCTTATATTTAATTCTTAATATCTGTCTTTGTAGGTGTGTGGAGCTCATCGTCAATGAGCAGATGAGGAAATACAGAGCTCGCCTGAAGGACATTAGCAGTCTGGAGTTTGCAGAAAACAAAGCCAAAAGCCGACTGACCCACATCAGGAAATCCATGGTAAGACCAGAACTGTAGCTGCTGACAGTCGATTCACTGTAGGTGATAATGTGAATCATCCTTATTGCTTGTTAAGGATTGTGATGGTTTATCAGTTCCATGAGGAGCTGGCATGGTTTTCACACAGCCATGGCAGGAGTTCATTCCTCTGTGTTTATTTACATCTGTCATCAACAGAAGGCCTTGTGTATTTCCCACACAAGCAAAATCACAACTCAATAACATTCTATACACTACATGCTGCAAAATGATCAGTATTTATCTCCTCACAATTCAGCGATACCTCTGCAGTAATAAGTAAAATAGAATAAATAAACACATTTATATTTTGGTGTTGTAATACTAATCTATTATTTAGGTTAAACTTTACTGTCTACATATTAGAGAATTGTCTTTGGCTCCGACAGAAGACATTACGAAACAGCAGAGCTGTTTAACAACTTCATCATTTGATAATTCACTTCCTCTCTGTACAAACGTGTGCAATGGATTCTGATCCTAAAGATTTACACAAAAGTAGAGTCATAATATAAATAGGTGAGCTCAAAACACCAGTTGTTAACCATTAATAGGTGACACCATATGAAAAGAAAAATTATAGTTGCCATGCAGCACAGAAACTTACCTTCTTCAGGTTAAAGGTGTAACTTTGAAGAACATAATAAAAACATGTGTTTGGTTACATGAACACAACGAAAGTAATGAAAATCTCTCTTATACCTGCACAGAGGAAAATGAGCACAAGATAAAGAATGAAATGGGTACATTTATGGTTTGGTTCTGCTATAATCTAAATAATTTGAGATTATTGGTTGGTTATTTTTGCCCGGCTGGTAATCCAGCCTGGATACAGATATTAAAACCTCAATCGTATTCAGCTCGGTTTTAAACTTTTATCCTACAAACCTCCAAACCCATGCTTAACGTGATTACTTTACTGCTCCCTAACCCTGATCTATCCTCCCTCCCTTCCTCTCCCCAAACCCTCCTTCCAGAAACCCGTACTAATTGCTGTTAGGTTTATGAGCATAACCCGCACTTCCACCCCGGTATGTATGCCCCTCCCACTCCATGTAGCTGCCCACCACCACCACCAGTCCTGTCCTGACCATCAGTCTGCTCACGCTGTCTGTCACAGTACTCATCATGTCCGCCTTTTAGCCGTCTGACTCTATGTTTGTGTCTCGATTAGTAAATATCACCAAAGATGTTTGTGATGAAGACTATGTTGAAGAGTTCGATAGAGACAGATAAACTCTTTTGTTAGTACTTTTTATTATTAGAGATCATTCAGTCTTATTCTAGAGACAGTAGAGGCTACATTTAATACATAACAACAAAGAGTGATTGATTGGTTGATTGACTGGTTGATTGATTGATTGATTGATTGATTGATGAGCATGAGTTAGTTAATTAGATTTAACTAACTGACTTTAAACAAATATTGTGTAAAACCACAGAGTAAATGTTAAAGAGAATCTGCCAACCAACTACTAACAATGGGGACAATTGGTCGTAGGGTTGCCACCTTCCTAATAAGAAAATAAAGCTCAAGGCAATGGGTTTAAAATATATAAATAAAATCCATTCTCTACTCGGTTATACTGTTTGCATATTTCAGTAATGAATAACACAGAGGTGGAGCGGGCCTGACAGCAGGAGGAGGATTTTATTTTCACCTTCTTCATTAGTGGACTAATCTGTCATTTTTCTTAAAAAAATGTTCTGTATCTGTTCAATACAGACCCACATCTTTTATTTTTCAAAAACAGAACAAATTCTTATTTTACGGAACGGTTGGCAGCACTAATTTGTCGTCCAGTCCACAATTCATTGTTATTTTGCTGTGTGGAAGCGCCAAACTAAAGATGCTGTTTAACCAGCAGTTCTGTTCCTGTGGTACAAACACAAGCTCCTAAATTAGCTGGGTATTTGTCGCCTTTTATAACTTTAAGATGGTTATTTTTGTCTAGTTAATGTTTGTCTTTGTTGTGCGTTCAGAGAGTGACGCTGTAGCTCCATGATCACTCTGCTTTCTGTTTCTGCTTCACTACTTAATTTCCGTGCAGCCTAACACAGCTAAAGATAAGGTAATGCCTACCTATGTGTGTGAGTGTGTTTGTGGTTGTGGTGAGCAGTTCCTGTGGTCACTACATCCTCTCTCTAGTTAGTGTTTAGCATCTAAATGTGCCTGTAGCAGCATAGCACCGTCAGCTGTGCTTCATCGCCCGTCTCTGTCAGAGGAGTACGTTGTTGATTATTACTGCTCACCCTTGGCTAACACGCTCTCTCCAAATCAACAGAGCAAAGGCCGTGTTCGGCAATGCACCCCCCCCCACGTGTTCTCGCCTCCTCTCAGCCCCCGGGCGCCCCCTGAGGAGGATGGAGAGGGTGCAGGAGGAGGAGGAGGAGAGGACACACCGGAGGCTGGGCTGAACGAGGAGCAGCAGCTGGAGATGCAGCAGGAGGAGCGAATCCTCACTGAGCAGATTGAGAGTCTGCAGAAAGAGAAGTAAGTGGAGAGTGTTTGATTGACATGAGTGGGGAAAAAGGTTTCAGAGGTGTATATGAAAACTTCCTTTACCTCCATGTAAACCCTGCCTTCACAAGCTTGTCCTAAACAAAATGGTCTGAATCATGTTCTGCATTTTGTATCTCTCTGTATGTGCTACAGATCTACATTGTACATATTAATGTGGCTATTGTTGATTTGTTTTTATTCATATTTATTATTCAAGGGAAGCACAGTTGCATGACGTCATAAATGCCGAAAGGTTCATGTTCACGTGTGTGTTTCCAGGGAGGAGATGACATATGAGATGTTGATCCTGGAGCCACGGGTTTCTGATGATGACACTCCTGAATCTGAAGCATCTATTGGGACAGCAGACAGCTCAGAAAATATCACTATGGAAACCAAAGGAGCCACCTCTGACCCCTTCGGTGTGTGTGTGTGTGTATTCTTCTATTTGTGGCTTTGTGAGGACCAAGTATCGTATAAACCATACGGAGTCAGGACATTTTGGCTGGTCCTCACTTCTTTTAAGGGCTTTTTGGGGGTTAAGAGCTGTTTTTAGGGTTAGGGTAAAGGTTAGGCACTTAGTTGTGATGGTTAAGATTAGGGCAAGGGGCGAGGGAATGCATTGTCTATGACTGTCCACACTACAAATGAGTGCATGTTTTGTCATAGAGGCAAATTTGATCCAATACAAAAGTGACGGAGACAATGTTCACTAGTCAAATTATCCTTCAGTATATACAATATCAAATTCCAAATTATAATTGTATTATGTTTTTATGTATTCCTGCTCCTGTTTTCACTTAGAATCCAAACATTAGATCATTGTCTGTTTGCATTTAGTTTTTTTGGCATTTAAACCAACAACCGTAACTTTTAAACCTTACATAAGCTCCTTTGATAACAAAGCGGTACAGTGTCGTCCCAGCATCTCTTTCACTCTCTCTCTCTCTCTGTATAGAACATGGCACTTATCGCTCCAGAAAGTCAGAGGCAAAGAGCAGACGGCCTTTGCGCCGTCAGCCTGACTCCCAGGACTCGGCAGACTCCACCTCCACCATCTCCTCCTCATATCACCCGTCCTCGTCTCTCTCTTCTAACGCCTCCGGCTCTCCGTCCCCTCACTACCGGTTCCGCTCCTCTTCCTCTGGGCCATTGCTCACCTCCTGCGGGTTGGGTGCCCCACTGGCCGAGACAGAGGCAGGTCACAGAGCCGGTAAGACCCAGCACAGGCTCAGGCTGAGCCGCAGCTCACCGCGCGAGCCCTCGGGAACTCACCGGAGGGAGTCTGACTTCGGCTCGGGGCCACAGCAGCTGGTTCTGTACGGCAGCAACGAGTTCATGGTGTGAAGCTGAGGAGGAAAAGAAATGCCGGCCGCCGCCTGTGTGAGCGCAGGAGGATGCGCGAGTAGGGGAGGAGGGAGAGTCCGGGGTTTGACGAGGCTGGTCATGGGGCGAGGCCTGCTGCCCCTCCTCAGTTCCCAACCCCGCCTCCCCTGGTCCAGTCAAAGCTGTGGAGAGAATAGAAGAGATGACTGGACATCATTACAAAGAGGGACACAACAACATCAGTGGTCACAGGAGGAGGACTGACAGCTAATGTGAATCGCAGAAAGAATAAAGTGAAAAGTTTGTTGGCCCTCTGATCTCAGTGCTGTTTGACCCCTGCTGGAGCACCAGGGGGGAAGGAGTGAAGAAGAAGAAAAAGAGAAATGAGAAGGAAAGGTAATGAGACACAGACAAAAAAAACAAAAACAAAAAAACCCTCCTGCAAAGCCAAATCTTGTAGTGCCCTGTCATTGTGTTTTTTTAGCATGTGGTCAGGTGGGTAAAGCCACCGTGAAGAAATGTAGCCATACTGACTGAACTGGTGGACATTTTGTCTGCACCCAGTGCTGAGCTAAGTCTGCTTTTCTCGTTTACATGGGACACAACAGCCAAGAGGCTGCATGCTTCTCTGTCACATTTCCTAGTTGAGATTTGATGAAACTGTACAGAAATATGTCACAGCTCTATGTTATTATTATTATTATTATCATTATTATTATTATTATTATTATTATTATTGTTGTTGTTATTATTATTATTATTATTATTATTACAGTTACAGAGGAAAAAAGTGTAGATAGAGAGAAACTCCATTGCTGCTCCAGGGTCGTGCATTGTTGATCACATCTTTATTCCTGTGCTCTGGGTTATGAAGTGAAGTGTCTTGAATTCAGGTTTCACGATCGTTTCTGTGCTGGTTTTGTCCACATTGGTTTTTTTTTTTCCCTCCTTCGCGATGAGCAGAGCCAGTTTTAGGGGCCCTCGGGTTACAGTCCTCAGAAATAATAGAAGGAAAAGCTGTTGATCCGTGCGACGTGCACCTGACCTTAGGCGTCAAACACCAGTCAGCCATAAGTGTTTCGTGTCGGGTGTTCCCTGTTTTTCCATCCGTTTCTTTCGGAAGCATCAGTGTTACTTTGTCAGGACTTGAATTTTTGTTTGCTGTATTGTACATTGTTATTGATATCAAAGATGTCTTTTTTTTTTGTCAATATTTTTTCATAGTTTATTTTTGTTCATACAAAAGCCATTCTTTTTCCTGTCTTGTGTGGGTGATTATACGTTTGTGTGAATGAACGAGTGATTCATTCCTGCCACTGGACCAGCTCCTGGTTTGTGCACGTGTAGTCACCTTCAGACACAAGCGACATTCAATTGAAGGCGGAAATCCTTTGCAACAATCAAGCGACACTACGTCTAATTTATGAAATATTCATGTCTGCACTCAACGACTCACTCAGACCGTCCATGTTGTCCTCTGAGCCATTCACAACACACTCGTCCTTTGTTTAAGCGTAGCTCTTCTATCCTCTTCCTTCTCGGCTCTGACTGTGAAAAGTAGCATTTATTTAATCTGACTGTAAAGCAGACTAACAAGTAGCACCGACTCAGACCGTCTTCACGTTTCAGCCATAATCTAACACTGTGTCCGTCTCTGTCCATTCAGTGAGGTTAAGTTTTATGGGCCTACTCACTAGCTTAACAGCAATGATGTCTCCGTATTAAAGCTGCAATATCCCTCCTTGCTTGCTGCGTTTGTGGTCAGATACTTTTGGGGCGACTTCTGCTCCGGTCTCACTAACACGTTCAGTTTAATCGACTTGTCCTTGAAGCTGGACATCTCAGCGAGGACCGCGCTGATCTCAGTTTTAATGCAGGTGTCGAGACTTGCTTTCTTTTTCTAATGTCGACTGTCGACCTGTTCAGAAGAAGAAAACAAAAAAAGCAGAGGGGAGATGAGACTTATTCCTGGTCAAATATCTGGAGGCAGGTATTTGAAAGGATGGTATTTGTACATGTCCATGCTGTCTACATGTATATTCTGCAAAAAACTAAGGAAAAAAAAAAAAAACAGAAAAAAAGTGAATGTACCCTGTCACTGGAAAGCATGCTCTGCTTTCTCTGGTTGTCTTTGTTCCTCTTTTATACACAGTGTATGTACTATTTATGACTATGTTTTGGGGTGTACATTGATTTAACAGAATATGTTATAAAAGGTGTTATAAAAGGATATATTATCCTGTGTACGGTTCATTATCTACTATTAATCTTGGCAACATTTTATCAGGCCACAGTCGGCCTGTCATGTTTGTGCAACAAAGCAAAAAGAAAAAAAAAAAAAAGTCGAGCATTGCGTCTTTGTTTGCGCCAATCTGGACACGGTTATGTATGTTCATTTTTTTTATGATACAAACATGTCTATGGTTGTAAGAAAAAAAAAAGACTGTATGGGGGGGAAATTCATCTGCTTATTAAAAAAAAGCAAAACTGCAGCCAAACACAATGAGTTATGTTATATTTTGTGCAACAGGTGTCAGCTGATAGAAACGTGGATGTGGCTTTTAAATGTGATTCAACCACACATTATTTCATTACTGTGTCTTCTTTGGGATCATATTAAAAATTGGTATACATTATCAATAGCAGATAAAGCACTCGGAGAGCGCAGACCCCCACAATGTTCAATCAGTTTCATACACTCCACTAACTCACAATATTTACTCTTTTTTTTTATTCTAATCATAATCTATGTCTCCAGAATTACGTCCAAATATGTCCTTTACACTTTGAGTAATGTTGCTCATAGACGAGACAAATGTGGACAAAATATAACCTCATTGGCAGATGTGTTGATCTGGAGCAGGGGTGTCAAGCTCAATAACAGAAGGGCCAGATGAAGTCTAATAATGAAAACCTCTGAACAAATGATTTTTCATTGTCCATTTTCATCTGTCTTGCCTGATTTCCTCTGCTGTATTTCAGTAGAGCAGCACTTAGAATTGCATGGCGGGCCGGATGTGGGCTGCGGCCCTTGAGTTTGACACCTTTGATTCTAGAAGAAACCTTCATAAAGTAACTGTTTCACTGTCATGTTGTTTATCATCAGTGTGCGGAGATTCCCCCTTTTAAAAAGCTTCATCCATCCATCTGAAGATATGAAATTGATTTAAACGGCGACCAATATATGAAGTGTCAATAGTACACTAGACCATGAATGTGCATAGTTCCAGTCTTCTTGTCCAAAGATCAGCCTTTTCTCTCACACAAAGCAAATATACTTAGCATAGCCTTCTGCAGCAACATGCCATCCCATAGTGAGATCATCATTTGTTTTTCAACAGGATAATGAGCCCAAACACACCTCCAGGCTATGTGATGAGTGATGGAGTGCTACAATCACATGACCTAAACCCAGTTGAGATGGTTTGGGATAAATTGGAGTGCAGAGTGAAGGTAAAGCAGCCAACAAGTGCTCAGCAGCACCTCAGGGAACTCTTTCAAGACTGTTCGAAAACCATTCCAGGTGACAGAGCATGCCAAGAGTGTGTCATCAAAGCAAAAGGTGGCTACTTCTTGAATTTGAAATTGTCTCTCAGAGCCCTGGCATTCACATCAAAGGATCAGAGCAAGTTCTTTGTCTGTCTGTGGTGACCTTTGATGTTATTGATGACACACTTACCTAGTGAATAGGCTACAGGTAAACAAGTAAATCAGAATGTTGCTTTTAGATTTTGCTGTTTTTTATGTCACCATTTAAAAAAAAAAAAAATGTAGTGTTTTATTTTGTAAATATGAACGTTTGTTTTTCAGCCATTCACCGCGGTGGTAAATGACCACAACAAAGGTCTGTGTGTCCCGTCAGCTCTGGTTGACAGTGGAAGATTCCACCCACGCCTAAAACACAGAGACACACACTACAACACGTTTGTTTCACAACGGTCTGCCGCGCGTGTGTGTGACTCACACGCACACACACACACACACCGCCGTTTCAGAGGAAGAGAAAGCGAAAAGTTTCATCTGATTCTGGAGCTAAGAGCGCGCGCACCAGACCCTAACATCAGCTGACACACGGTGAGTTTCCACTTAACGGTTCTGTGACTACTCACAACAACTATACTGTTTGTTTTTGAATTAAACACAAGTCTGGAGTGTTGGTTGTGTGTGAGTTCATTCATGTTTCAGCGTTGAATGTCCCCTCTTAAATCCTGCAGATGTCTTCTAATGGAGTCATCGTGTACTTTGACCTGGAGACAACGGGACTAAGTAAGTTATTGACATTAGGGACAAGATGATTAGACTAAAATGTCCTTAGTTCACCAGTTTGTACTATTATTATATGATGCAGTTTTGTTGTTTAAATCCAAGTAGTTTATGTATTTATTAGTATGATCCAGATTCATGTACAATACTGTGGCCTTTATTCAGACTTTTTTGTTGAAAGTAGTACGTTTATTTTATATAGCACTTTTCACAGATAAAAAAGCAAAGTGTTTTACAATAAAATAAAAAATATGAAAGAGACGAGTGAACAGAATTTCACCTTTAACTCAGTATGTGCACAATTTAAGTCTAAACACTTACAGCACACTGAGTTATGCCCACTCATTTCCGTATTACCCTGCTGCACAGATAAGCTTAGGAAACAAGCACCAACTATAAAGCCATGCAAACTTTCTCTGTTCCTCAGAGCCATCTTTGACCTGCATCAGGGTGGCACCTGGGGTGGCCGTGGCCAATCAGATTTCAGGGAGGTCCAGTGTCACCCATGCCTCCCTTCTAGCTACACTTATTTTAGAATTATAATGAAAACTGACCAACAGTGAACAATATTTTTATCATAATAATATATCAGGTTATATTATCAAAACAAACACATACACTTTGAAATGGTGTGCACTATCAATATATTGAATTGCGAGATAGAATTTTAATTTCTAATCACTAAACAGTTTTTAAATGAGACCCTCATGTGGAGGAGAAAGCCGTACTGGCAGTAACTGCCCACGCTGCAAAGAATCCCAAAAAAAGGAAAAAGTCTACTAGAGTCAGGCAATGAATGCTAACATAAGCAACTAGTTTCAGAGATGGAGGCATTGCACAGGTGACAGGTGTTAAATTTCAGGCCCACGTGCCACATCCAGCCTGCCATGCAATTGTATTCAGCCCCCGAGATAATATGTTATTCCCTGCTTTTTTCTCAGTGACTCACTGGTTAGTGCCACACTTATCAAGTTACCTCGCCAGTAAGATAAATAAACAAATTAAATGTGGACTTTGGAAACACAGAGCCCGAACCAGAGGGGGGTTATAAGCGGGCTTAGCCCCTCATTTGTATTCGGCTGTCCCCCTCATTTTGTAAATCATCTGTCTGTTGTGTGTCTGTTTGTGCTGCTGTCCTCCGTTAATCCACCATTTATCTAATTTTAATTTCAGATACTCATATGTGTGACATCACCCAGCTGTCTGCTGTCTGTGGGGATCAGGTATTCAATGTCTACGTCCTCCCTGACAGCGAGATCAGTGTGGGAGCCTCAAAGATCACAGGCTTCACAGTCACTGATGACAACCTGTTTTGCCACGGGATTCCTTTGGTCACCACCCCTCTTGTCGAGGCGCTCACCTCCTTCATAGAGTTCCTCCGCTCCTTCCACTGTCCTGTGCTGCTGGCGGCCCACAACGCAAAATGGTTTGACGTACCCGTGCTCACCAGAGTGCTAACGCAGTGCTCCCTCTTGCAGGAGTTTAAGGGGGTGGTGCATGAGTATGTGGATACATTAGTGCTGAGCAGGAGTCTCTATCCGGAGCTGGGCTATTACAACCAAACACATTTGGTCAAGTTCTTCTTAGGAAAGAACTACAATAGCCACAATGCAGTGGAGGATGCCAAGGCGTTGCAGGAGCTGTTTGAGTGGTGGAATCCTTCAAAATGTATCATCTCAAATAATATTTGTCTATTTTAAAACAAACAAAAAGATTGGATGTATTCATACTGTAATATCATGATGAGGTTATGCTCCAGTTAATCATGACACAATGGTAAACCCATTAAACTCCTGTTTAATCTTTCCAGAAAAGTTTGCATATTTAATTATTATTTTGAACAAATTCCAACAGACATACAGGTCATGATAGGTCTCTGCTGGTCTCCTTGTGAAAGGCAGTTTGGGAAATGTAGGAAACCACACGAAACCAATAGAATGAGCAGGGACAGGTGATTCTCTATTGCTTAAGTATATATGTATGCACATTTACATAATGAAGACTTTTGGGGATGTTAAAGCTAACAATTATCTCAGATTCTTAAAGAAAATTTGACATAATGCCCCTGTATGAACTATTACTTTCCATTGATGTGATTCAAATCAGACATGTTCAGGGGAATGTGAACACAGCTAATTTTCATGTAAGATTTCTGTCACTTCATGTGACATAAGTAAGATTGTTTTTGCCTATAATAAAGTCATCATTGACCTGCATTAGCAGCAGGGTACAGCTAATCAACAGTGGAGGAGACAAACCTGACTGGGGGACTGGGTTTTTCTATCATTTAAATTTTAAAACAATTAAACAACTAAATATTACATAATATGAATGTAAGGTATAATTTAAAATACAATTTTTGATTAAATATTATACATTTTATCAAGTTTCTGAGAATGATATGTTTAACTGTACAAATAACCGTACAACTGATGAATGAAGTGATAATTGACAAATGTTGATTGTTATACAATGGAAAAAACGTCCTTATTAATCAGTTGTCCACCTCTTGTACACTTAACTGCATTTCAGAGGACATTCATGTTCACATTAAAGACATTAAATCTGATCTGAGCCAGTACAGAAGTGGAACTGAACAACAGTTCACTTCTGTACTGGCTGGAAATGTGGTCATAGTCTAAATCAGGGGTCTCAAACTCACGGCTTCCCAGTCCAACACTTATTAATACAATGAAAACTGGCTCAGACTGACCCAACAGTTAGCAATATTTTTATGACAATAATAATACATCAGGTTATATTTTTTATTATCGCCTTCAAATTTTAATTTGACATTTAATTTATACGAGCTTTGATTATTTACATATTTTTTGATTGAATGTTTTGTCATTGTAAATATTTGTCATTATGCGTTATCAATACATAATTTTAATTTCTAATCATTAGCTGTACCTCTTCTGACCAGCACAGAATTTCACTGGCCTTGAGGCCCCTAGTCTGATTGAGTTTGAGACCCCTAGTCTGATTGTTGTCTGAACCTTTATTTTGAAACTAATGAATTTCCGGGTCCGTGTTTGAAATCGTGGAGGGAAAGTGTCCGTGATGGGATCGAGTGAATAAAACTACGCGTCCCAAATGTAGCTAAATACACACATTACTAGTCTATAAACAACTCAGAGTTCACAAAGTGTCGACGTCTCGGTTTTCACACACTGTGGGAGTCGCTGCGTGATGTCGGGAGTAGCTGAACAGTCTGGACGGTCTCTGGTTTTCTTCGACCTGGAGACGACAGGACTGGGTAAGATAACTTGTGATTCGCTGCTGTGTAACTGAAACTCGGCGGTTGTTTTGTGAAGTGTTCACATGTTTTCGTCACACCAGCATTAAGAGTCTTACACTTTAACTGGGATATTTGATGATTTTAGTTTTTTATTTAGTAAAATACAATACGCCGAACACGCCCACGCTAGTCTGTTTGATTTGTACACTAAATGCTCCGTTCAGTGAATAAGTGATAATATAGGTGACAAAGCACAGTTAAGTCCTTGGTTTCACTTTGACTATTAACTGCAGACTTTTGAAAATGCATTGATATTATCTTAAAGCTGTTGTACATAACTTCAGTTTCACACTCTCTGTATTAGTGTCTGTTGTGACAGGCGCTATCTGATTGCAATCCGATCACATAAAATGTATTTTAATGCCCTGGTGTAAAGGAGGCCACAGGGTTAGTTCTTTGCTCTGGATAACAAATAAATCATTAAAGTGTATCATTTTGGTTTGTGGACAAAACAAGGCATTTGAGAACATCATCATTTCCAGGTTTGACGAGCACCGATCAACATTTTTTAAAGGTTTTCTGATAGTTTATGGACCAAACGATTAATCAAGAAAATAATCGACAGATTAATCGATTATGAAAATAATAATAATAATTAGTTGCAGCTCTATGTGGGTTAATAAATTATCCCCGGTTTTCTGAAAGACAAATGAGAACCTAGCTAAGCATGGACCTATAGTCATTCTTTCAGAAAATTTTGCAAATATATTGGAGTTGCTCAATATTAGGGAATAATGGAATGGAATTGTTGATAAAGCACCTCAAACACCTCAGTGCCCCCTCAAAAATTATGGTATTCCTAATAAAAACACTACTCCTTAGATTGCTGAAATACATAATATGTCTACAGAAAAATTCTCTGAAGCTCAGTTTTGTGTGATCAGGTCAGAGTTGTGACATCATCCAGCTGGCTGCAGTGAGCGGAGGTCACTCACTCAACCTCTATGTCATTCCTCGTTCTCGAATGCAGCAAGGAGCAGCCAAAGTGACTGGTTTCAGGGTTCGCAGACAGAGGCTGTACCTCCATCGCCAGCTTGTCCTCACCAACTCTCTGCGGGAGGTCCTTGTTTCCTTCATAGCTTTCCTTCAAATGCTCAGACGCCCACTTCTCATTGGCCACAACATTCGTCGCTTCGACTGTCGCTTTCTGTACCGGGCTCTGGATGAACTGGACCTCAGAGCAAAGTTTGAGTCATCCATCTCGGGCTGCGTTGACACTCTACCACTTGCCCGTGAGGTGCTGAAGGACCGCTGCCTCCAGAGTTTTCGACAGGAGAATCTGGTGAAGGAGCTATTGGATGTGAGCTACAAGGCTCACGATGCTTTGGAGGATGTGCGGGCATTGCAGGCTCTTTATACTGTGCTACAGCCCACACAGGAGTTAGTTTGGAAGCACATGTTTACTCCGGACACAATGAAAAACAAGCCAGCTGTGACAGTTGCCAAAGCTAACCTCCCCAGTATGACGTCAGGACACAACCCACTGTTGGGGCATTTCCCACAGGCGATGAAGGTCACAGAAGACAAAGCAGAGGATAATAATTAGAACTCAGAATCAAAAATAATCTTCTGTGTTTCTTGATTGTTACAAGGGGTAAGTTAACTAACTGTTGTCTTTCTGTCTTCTCAAACCAGAATGGCCACTGTACTATGACCTCTGACATCAACAAGGCATTTTCACCCAGAGAACTGCTGCTCACTGGATATTTTCCTAATTTTTGAACCATTCTCTGTAAAACCTAGAGATGTTTGTGTGTGAAATTCTGAGTAGATCAGCAGTTTCTGGAAAACCTCAGACCAGCCCATCTGTCACCAATAACGCTGCCATGTTCAAAGTCAATTTAATCACCTTTTCTTCCTCCATTTTGATGCTCAGTTTTGACAATAAGAGGTGCTGCCATGTTATTGAATGATGGATATTTGTGTTAACATGTAGTTGAAAAGATGTACCTAACAAAGTGACCGGGGATTGTAGTTTCCATCAATAAGTTATCAGACCAAGACTTTTACCATAAAATACAATAAACAAATGAGATCTATCAACCTCTACGTGAAGCCTTTACACTTGAGCCTACAATTCTCCTTGACCTTGCTTATTTGAAGTCTGTAAACATCAGATTGACACCCTTTAACGAGAGACCACCACTGTGAATCTGTTACACTTGCTGTATATACTGTATATATAGATCTGCACATTTTTATTTGAGGTAAATAAAATTGCTAATAAACATATTTGTATTGTCCCATATTTAACTCTCAATTCAACTCACAATTCAGTAATTATGCACTTGTTTTGATGGTCATTAGTAGATATTTTTTATTTGTGCTACGTGTATTTAAGAATAATACTAATCTCAAGCAGATTTTTGCGCAATAAAACCATCCAAATGATTTAGTAAATGTCATAGACGATGCCCATAATGGTTTAAGCAACAGGACAAAAGAAAAGAGCAAACAGTACAGTCAAGTAACGGAACAAACTTTTATTAAACCAGTTTTACATTCATGTCCACTGTGGTACCATGCTACAGCATCACCATAATCAAAAATGCTAAACCATGCCCTCACTCCAAGAATTAGTTAAATAAGAATAATCAAACTTAAACACCATGGTCTTCTTATTTGTGTGCATCTGAAGGATGTGTTACATGTGTGGGGGGGGGTTGGACACACAAGAAAATAGTCCAACAATACCCTTATAATAACCACTGTGCAAAGTCTGAGAAATATGTGGTGAATTAAAAGTTCAAATTCAAAAGTTAAATTTTTTTTAAAGAGATGGGTTTGGGATTATTTTAACTGTTAATATCACAGCACAAACAAAAAAAGTGCAGGTTAGGTGCATTTATAAAGGCTTGGAGCTTCACCCCCATCAGTAACATGGTCAAAAAGTAGGTCAAATCTTGTGTAGGACTGGCTCCATACGCTGGTCATTCACTTAGTTCAAACTATAAAAAGAGATATTAATATATCACTGGCAGGTTGGCAGACTGATAAAGCATTCATTCTAAAACACACGTTATTAAAACAAACAGGAAAATCCATGACTTCATGATTGAATTCTGGTCAACCCTGGTGTTACAGGGAATATTATGCAAACGTTTACATCATGCTGAAGTTAAAGTTAAGTATAGTACCAACGTGTAAGGAAGTGGTCGACACACAAGATGATATGGTGAGGATAAACCACTTACATACTGATTCCATAATGTACAGGTGAAACCTTTATAATACAGTTAGTTCTGGGACATTTTCCACTTCATATGTAATGTCTCATTGACACATCAATACAACTAACGACACATACAAAGTTTTGGCTTGGAAATACAGTTTCTGAGTATTTGTTTCAGTAATATAAAATTAAATGCAGCATTTTTGTTGGAACAAATGTACCAAACGTGAATGTGTTAACGGGCTTGGGTCAGATTGTTAGAGCAAACAGTAAAACAAGCAGCAATAGTGCATTTTTGATTCATATAGAAGAGAGAAGTTTTCATCAATATGCATTTCTGATTCCCCTTTAGTCATGCTTCATTAGACGCTCCAAGCTAGATGCCCTTTCTTAGTTTCATCTCTTGTTTTTTTTTTGTTCACCACGTTAAGGAGTTTCCAAACATGCAGTGGTAAAATTGAAACACAGTACTACTCAGCAACTTAACTGACCTAACTGTGACTGTGTGGCTTGTAAAATGATTACAGTCCTCTCCAGTATTACTGCTCTAAATAAAACATGCACATGTATTTCAGTAGTATTGCATAATATGCTCTCATCTGTTGATTTATAATGTATTTCCTCCAAAAGTGTGTATATATATATATATATATATATATATATATATATATATATATATATTTATTCAAGCTTTAGTTAAAATGAAAAAACTTGGGGGCAGTAACCAGACATGCTCAGTTATAAACATAGTACTGTAGTTGTATAAAGTTGTGGCGTGTACTGCACCACTGTAAACATATCCCCTACTCTGCTTTTCTAATAAGTCGTTGTCAGTGGGTGTTACCTTTACACAAGCTTTGCAAGGGGAAAATAGTCATGTACAGCTGTAGGTGTACTTAGAGTAAAGAGTAAAATTGGACCACTAAAAGGGCTTCCATTAAAAAAGTGACCTCACCAAAAGTTCTTAAAATTTCAGTCACAAACATGTGACCCTCTGCAACAGATGTTGTTTGCCTACTGACAAGGACTTATATTGGTTCAGTGTCAATTGTTCAGTGTGATTTTTTTTACAGGTGTAATAGTCAACAGGTGTTTTTATCACATTCTCAGCAGCATTTTTCGGTATAACGCAATACATTTTAACAGCAGCACAGACTTCCAGTGACCATAAAGTTCTAAATAAATACCTCTCTGAAAGGTTTAAACAATAAAAAAAAAACAGTGTTATGACCTTCATGAAGGAAGGTTTTATTGCAATATTGTACTGGACCGCATCAGATTTAGTTTTACCTAACATTACATTTTACTGTATGCTTCTTTGTCCAGCATTCGTGAGCACCGAAGTAGAATTTGATTTGTGAAGATCTGTAGAGGATGTGATGTACTTGCACGACAACTGTTAAACTGGATGGAATCAGTTAAAAAGACAGCAAAACTGTTGAGTTGCTGGATTACAAGCACACTGCTGCTGGTATAAAGGGGTTGACACACACCAGTCCACACACACAGTTTAGGTAAGGGTGGAACAGCAGGCACAGATGGGCACCGACACTGCGCTCTAATACACTACCCACTAAAGAGTGAGTCAAACCAGAGAAGGAATAAACAGGTAGTATGACGTTTTACACACAGCCACAGACTCACAACTACAGGAGGCAGCAGGCACGAAACATGTTCATGCCTGACGAGGAGGTGATATGCAGAGAGACACTCTCATTGGCCGAGACAAACAGGACAGTACCCCGCCTCAGGGGGACATCAGATAGGGCAGCGACGGAGGTCGCCACGGCATCGCCGTCAATGACCAGGAGGATGCTGGCACTGTCAACAGGAGCCATGGTGTACTGCTTCACCGACGCCGGTACCTGGAGGAAGGGCAGAACAAAACAAGGTGAGCATGTTTTAATTATACAACATTTAAAGCTGTGGCGCTTAACGCTTACATATAAATCAATGTCAAGATGTTAAATTCAAACCAGTATTGAGATTTCACACGAGTGTTTTGTTTTCATGTCATCTGTTTTATGTCTGAAGCGAAGAGTGGAGAAAGTCTGATGCAAGTGCTAGCCTCATTGGCTGAAAATGTCAAGAACCACCTCCGAAAAGGTAACTCCTAATCCTCATAGACCTGACTCGCAGACACACACAAGTGTGTGTCACAGAGCTGCAGCAGGAAATGTGTCTTTTAGATTATCAGATTTCTTTTTGCCCAAAACCTAAACAACTTCCTTCCTTCAGCAAAAGGTACAAAACATCAACAAAGTATAATAGAACATAGGATAAAAAATAAAAGTAAAAAAGAGAAGCCTCAATCAGAATAGTATTCTATTGAGGTGGGCTTAATAGAGAAAAACATATGTAAAATAAATGAAAACAACAGGGTCAGGAACAGAAACACTGTTCCTTGGTGTGGGAGTTAAGAGCTTGGCTCTGATATAGTCTATAAATGGTTGCCAGATTTTCACGCATGTGGCCAAGGAGCCATGCATCAATTTCTCATGTCTGATATGCTGCATCACATCCTGCATCAGCAGAATGAGTTTAGTTGGATAAGTTCTTATTGTTTATACCTGCTACCACAAAAATTGCAATTGAATGATCTGGTTGAATTGTCAAATGGAAAATGTATTGAATATGGAGTTCCAGTAAGAGGACGAGCTATAGGACAGTGCCAGAATGTATGTAGGCCTACTAGAGAAGCAGGTCTGCAAGTCGGATCTACATCTGGGTTCATTTTAGCGTTTTTTTTTAGTTTAGCTTTTGAGAGATGAAGCCAATGCAGAACTTTAAATTGAATTACGCCATGCATATTGAGTGCACCCGCTCCGAGGCTTCCTTCCACTGCTCTGGTGAAATAACCACCCGTCAGTCTGTCTCCCACGTAGACCTCGGAGTCTCCAGTGATAGATTTTGTAGATTAGCATTAAACCTATAAATAAAAGATCCTTGGTGGCAGTGGCTTGTTTTTGAGCTGTAGATCCTATGCTGAGAAACTATCAGAAAAACAACTTGTGTGTCTTTGATTCACTGCTCATGTCTGTAGGGGAAAACTTTTATTTGGCCTTTTTTTATATGATCAACTTACACATTCCTAGATACAAACCTTAAAACTCATTAAAGACCAGCGGTGACTCACAAATCACATATTCTTACAATAAGGCCTCTGTGCAAACTTGGCTCCCATAAATTCAATTGTTGCTCCTACATCTGCATCTGAGGTAAAGGGCGGATAATACAGTGGAATGTAGTCCTCCCCAAGGTTGTCTCTAGGTATCAGCAGAGGCAGGCGCCAGACATCTTGACCTGTAGCCTTTCCTCTAAGCTAAGGAGTCATATACAGTACCTTCACTGGCAGAATGAGAGAGGATGCCTAACATGAAGAACAAGATGTTCTTCATGTTCAGCATTGTCTTAATTCTCACTTAACTCATCACTGACTTCAGAGACTCCAACAATGCTCCTCTCACCTGATAATCAAAATCTCAACAACAATGACATTCTGTTTGCTCTACTTGGGGGTTGTTGCTACACTAGTAGTGTTTTAGAGAGAGACCCTCCACACTAGAGCTTATTTGAAGCCACCAAGCTTGGTTTCTTTATTGATATATTTTCTTTATCTGAAATGCTGCTGCAACTGGTGGCCTTTACTTTTTGAATCACCGCTCACCTGTATCCTCATCACACTGAAGTCTGGCACTGGTGGGTCGTAGAGCTCCACACACGGGTCTGAAGGGTCCTGGACACATGGGAAGATTTTGGAGCTGGCAGGCGCAGGGCTGTAGTTGAGCATTTCACACAGCGTGTTCACATCGATGTATTTTGGCGTGAGACCGGCCCTCACTGTGTTGTCTGAGCAGGCCATACACTCGATGCAGTCTACATGGAAAAGATAGAAAAGGGAGGTTTCAAATAAGGCAAATGGTGAGTCAGGGTTAGGGTTAGGGTTTTTACAATTGGATGAACAAAGAATGCTGATTTCAGAGTTTCTTCAGTCAAATATGTTTGATATCTGAAATCCTTGATGTGATTGCATCATTGCCTGTTTAAAAAAGAAGGTTACATCAAACCATATTTCAATATCTGATAATAGACATGGAGAAAAAAAAACATATATTTATATTCTTCTTATTGTCCAATAATTCTGAATCAAACCAACTTAAATATTCTCTTTTTATCCAGAGCTCCATATTTTTTACTCATGTCATGGAGTATCATAGCTGAGAACCTTTTTAATTGGTCACACTGATTTCATTTTATTATTTCCCCACACAGTCCTTTTCCAATAAATACTTACAAGCTCAACAAACAAATGGACTGTTCAGCCTGTTAAAATGACACTATTAAGCTGTCTTAGGAAATCATTGAGCTTATTTCTTAAAAAAATCTATGCATACATATGTCATGTGACTGAGGCAAAGAACCAATCTGGTTTTTGGTTTTTCCTTGACTTGGCAGATAACAAAAATACACCATAACATATGTCTTATCCTTCAATATTACACAAATGAAGTGATTTGCACTCATTCTACTTTTGCAATCATTTGCTCTGTTGCACTTAATCTCATGAATGTAAACATATAGTACTCGCTGACCTCCATAAAGGTATGCATGAGGCTCGTTGGCTCCCAGGAACATGGCCTGACCAGGATCCAGGACCATGTTGTTGAGGAAATAGATGGAAAAGCAGCCAATGTCACCAGGATACTGAGAGTGGAGACGGAGCAACAGGTCACCGTTGCTGCTCGATGTGTCCTTTCCCGCTGCACCTGCACAAGCCAAACATCCATGAGTGTGACTTTTTTCCTCCTTAGAAGTAAGAGTTTACGATTACAGGGATAAATATCCTGTACACTTTGTAAAGCCCTTCTATGACACTTTCAGATTTTGGGCTATAATGTTGAAATATCTTTTCAATATTATAGCCTTTGTGGATGTTAGTCAATTTTCAAATGGTGAATACTCTGCACATGCACTGCGTCAGGCACCAGACTCTATGATCAAATATTGGTACACTGAGCAATCCTCAAATCCAAAGGTCAACATGAAGCAGCGACTCAGGCCAAATCCTAAATTCCTTAAATTAAATTATGTATGATAAGGATATTTAAGTACATAAATGCATGTTTCTCAAAGGATGAATAAAAGATGAATACGTTTGTAGTGCTTCATAGTGTGTGTGTCTGTGTGCTGAGTCAGCACTTAGATAGTTTTAACCAAGTATTTCACATTAGTTCTCTGCTAAATTAGACTTGTTTCTACTGTGTCCTCACCCTCCTCAGTGACTCTCTTCACCAGCATGTTGAGCTGGTCTACAAACACCTTCTTCTCACAGTTCATCATCCTGGTGAAGCACTTCTTCAGTGCCTGGCTTGTACGAACTGCATCTCCCACACTGCACTGCAGCTCCTCCACTGCCTCCTTGCCCACCAGAGCATGGAACTCTGGGACACCTGATGGATTTCCACACAAATGCACAAGGTTAAGCTTTTACCAAGGGTACTTTACTTCAAATTACATCAATTGTATTTAATGTACTATAGATGCATATACTGTATAGTACTGTTTACACCAAAAGTCTTATCTTTTTTTGCCCTTGCTCCTCCAGTTGCTACCTAAAATTAGTCTCCTATGGAACTTTGGGACTCACATTTAAGGAACTCCAGGATCTCCTCCACTGGTCTGAAGCCACAGAGGCCCTGGAAGGGGGTGAGGGCAATGGCCATCTCTGGCTTGTGGTTGTTGTCTGGATAGTACTCCGGAAAGTGAGCATGGAGACGAGCAGCTAACTCCTGTGGAAAACATAATGAATGACAGGTGAGTGGTTACACAGCCCAAACCAGCAGAGCTAAATACTGTAACAAACTTTATACTCAGCATGTCTATTGTTCATCTTTAAATTAAATATTAATAGGAAACTGAATATGGAACACTGATGAAAGTGTGTGTGATTCTCTCTAAAAATATACACTGTACAGTCTCCGCTAATCAACTGCAGATAGGGAACAGTGTGGTGTAGGTGCTTGTTTGTGAACTCACCCTGTTAGGATGGGCCTGTATGGACAAAGCTGTATTGACAGAGAGGACTTTGAAGAGGAAGGGCAGCTGACCCTGGAAAGTGTCTTTAACTTTGGAGCCCAGGCAGGCAGGGAAGTGGGCGACCCACTGGCCCAGCGTGGTCTGTGCGATCCTGTTGTCTTTTATCTGGGCGTCACCTTTTGGGTGGGCACCCATCCACAACTGGAACAGACAACATTGCTTTCAAGTTAACAAGTTACAACCAATAATCAGTTTAAAACCCTTGTAACATTACAGTGTTTTTAGATTTTTTTGGAATATTTAGATAATTACCAATGCTGTCCATTTAGGGCAGGTGTGGTCTAATACATTTGTTAAGCACTGTATTTTATGAGCAAAATAAAATACTGTCTTATTGAGAATTATATTATATTAACAGTCAGATTATTAGTGTCCTCATAAACATAGTCAGTGTCACTACCAGAGCATGTGAGTGGAGCAATGAGAATTTCCGCCCATCGCCCACAGAGCTGTACTCCCCCTCAACATGTCACACATAGGCCTCCACTACCACCGTCTATAGATAACCATGAAAATCAACATGGCCACCCAAATGAAATGTGACAGTAATGTGACATGTCTCATGTTTCATGAAAATGTCACCACTGCTGACGTAACCTGGTTAAATGACCTATAAGACAAACAGTGCAGCACTGGTGCGGCTAAATAAATAAAGACTTGGGTATGGGTTTGAGACAAAGCCTCTCAAGTGAGACACTGAGAAACACAAACACATTTCAATCATTTCAGGTACTTTCAGTGATGGTTTAGAAAACCCTGGATAAGTTTAGTTTACATTTACTCAATTTACCTACTGATCTACAGTGATCTCAGCTACAACACCATTTATTAATATTAGGCATCTTGATGAATGTCCAATTTCTTTAAACCAGTTCCTTACCTCAGCATAAGGCTTGCCATCCTCTATGACAGCTAGTGGGTCTCCACCTACGACCAGTTTGGCCACCTCACTGTCCAGCCCATTTTTACCCCATGCATAGTTTTGAACAGCACAGGTCAGGGGAAACACTGTGGAGGAAACAGGTTTTAAAGGGTTAAATCGAAGAAATGAAGAACGGTGTTATAACTGTGTTTGTCATGGACACACTAAACACCTTTTGAGTTTTTATGATAACTGAAGTCTTCCATAAGTTCTCATTGGAAGTGAGTGATGTACACCTGCAGTATTCAACTTTACCAACAGCTAAATCCAACATACTGTATATACATACTGATTTTTTCACTGACTAATCAGCATATTGTAATGTTTTTGTAATATCTTTTGAAATGTCCGTTACATGTTTTTGTAACTTTACAATAAGTCTAAATAAATAACTATATTAAAGCATTTGTTTTACGATTATGACAATATTATTACGAATCCCAGTTTTTTGACAATTTAATAACGCCCCATGCCTAATGTACTGTAAGTTACATGACCAGCTTTGTATACCAGGGACAGGGAAAACAACCTATCAATCTATCTGGTTAAATATACTATATGTGATATACAGATTCCACCAGGGATGCACTGTAGTATATGGGGGTGGCTCAAAATATTGATTTGGCGATATATCGTCCTTCCTCGTGCAATACGATAATCGATAATGAGTTATTTTATGTTTGTTTTCTGAGGCAAGGATTCATTTTACATAATAAATACATTTTATTTTGAGTTATATATATATATACATACATATATATGTATATATGTATGTATATATATATGTCTACATATATATATATATACAGTATATATATATCGTTGTATCGTGATATTGCTGGTATCACGTGTACACCTACTGTAATACAAAGCTAACTATGCATTGTCCATTGACAGAAACACGCACACAATAACCGTGTTCACATTTGCGAGTTTGTCCGTCACTTAAATTGAATTCCTGTACATTTAAAGACGTTCTTAGCTACACATAATGGTATATGTGGTCGAAATGCCAGTAAGCTACATTACGTTACTTCTCCCACTGTATCCGCTTCGCATTAAGCCAACAACCGGCTGAGATAAAGCCGTACGTGGATGCTCGCGACAACGACATTTCTCTTCGCAGTCATCGCGTTAGAAACGTCGCTAAGATGTCGTGTCACGTAAAGAAACCCCAAGGTAGATGAAGGCACATCGATGAAACACATGATTTGACACCGCTGTGAAGGAGAAATTCTCACTCACCTCTCACTTCCTCCATTGCTGCGACGTCGGCTGTCAGACCCAGACCGTCGATGACGTCACAACTCTCCCAACTGTTACCACTTCTCTCAAATGTCACGTCCACAAAAACAAAATTCACCAAGCAAAACATTTTTTTTAATATCATTATGATTTTATAAATGTATTTTAACCAGGACAATAACAATACATATGCAGTAGATTAATAATAATAACAATAATATTTTTTTATCATGTAAGCACTTATGTTCTACAATTTCTATTTGTATGAAACGTGCAATATAAATAAAGTCTGATTGATTGATTGGGCTATTAAAATTGATAATCAAATATTTGTGCATACTTGTGATGTAATTGCGTGAAATTACTTTTCTAATACTGTTTGTATACTGTATATTTGTACTTATTTATTCAGTTCACAGAGGTAAATATTTTATTGTATTAAATATTTATTCTTTTTTTCTTTGGTTTAATATGTTTTTCATATATAATAATATTATTATACATGTTAGTTATTTCCTCTTCTTGGTTGGAGTAGCTGTAATAATCAGGATTGGTATTAATAAGTATTTCTGATTGTGTACTATAAAAAATGACAACACAATATGCAATATCATCACTCATGATAAAGCACTTGCAGTAATTTAATTTAATTAATTTCCTGAATGGAGAAAAACATTTATATTTCACGTGAGTGACCTGAAGATCCTGAAGCTTTTTATGTAAAAGATCATGTAGGGTCTATCTGTCTAACTGAAGAAAACAAAACGTCCTTTTCAAAATTGTACATTGACTTACCAAATTTAAAATGTGTTGGAATATAATTTTATATTTTATATCTGTATTATATAAATCAAACTGTTCATTTGATCTGCTTGGCTGACTTCAATATCAAGTAAAATGGACAAAAAAACCAAAAATTTTAATCACACTCAAAATAATGTATTTTATTCCATTACAGAAGTAAAATCTACAGGTGGCGCGCTTTTGCTTCCTGACCGTTATACATGTGTCAAATGACGTACACGTCACTGTCCAGCTGTCTGAGTGCGCATGCGCGGTAAACTTCATTCGAGGAAGTGAGTAGGAGAGGCAGTTCAGGCGACAGGGGAAAGTCAGTTGTTTATTCCGCGCTCAGAGAGACTAAAACGTCCCCGCGAACATTTCAACATGTCGAATATTGACAACAACCCGTTCGCAGAGTCTGCAGGCGACAGCCCTTTCAATGTAAGTGTATTTTATGGTAGTTTGTGGCACAGTCGAGCTCGGAGGCTGACATAGGAAACTTGCTGGATGGACATAGGGGTGGGATCTACTTCTGTTCTTGTGAAGCCTATTTGCCAAACATGACTGATTGACAGGACACAAACCAATCAGCGAGCTGTGCCTACAAATAGGGCGGGGTATTCTCTGGGTTTAGTTGCAGGAAGTTAAATGGTAGCTAGTATAATGTGTGTCAACTTCTTTTCAGCCACATTTACAGCTGTTACTATTCACTTTGAAATTAAGTTGTATGATTTGTTGAATGTGATTTGATATAATAGTGCTGGAAATGTTACCTTCAATTATAGAAGAAGAAGTTCACAGTTCCCATTATAAAATACTATGGATAGCTTTCACCACTTTTTCGTGTCTAACTAATATTTTATATTGATTTCAGAAACTGTGTTACCACTATTCTGCTCCTACAGTATATAGAGTTGCTTTCTTTTATTTATAGTTTTACTGTCTGCTGACTGATAAATATTATGCATCCGTGTGTTTGCAGGATTTAACTGTTGTCATTACTTGAGGTGGAACTACTTTTATTTACTTTACATGCAGGTATCTACCATTGTGTCAGGCCTTAATAGCCATTAGTCTGAAGAGGATTTTCAGTTTTCTAACTTTTCTCAAATCCCATTTTTAGTTAAACTTTGGATAATTTGAGCTTTTTCTTACAGGAATTAAAGGCCACATGACTCTCAAGCGTAACATATTGTAGACATCTGTGACTAAACTAGATTAGACTATACACTTTTTCTTGTCCCACGTTAAACTCTTGACATGTGACTAAATCACTGATTTGGTCTATGAGAAAATGCTGTAGAAGTGTTCAGTATTTTTGCCTGAAAGATTTAGTGAATCAATCAAAGTTTGACCAGTTGACTGAATAGAAGTCCTGTATTTTACACCTTTCTTTCATGTCATTTAAAGTTTTTCTGACTTTAAAAAGTTCCAAGTGTGGTTTTAAAACCTTTCAATATATATTTACAACTCCTCCTCTCCTGCTTCTTTTTGAAGCTTTTGCAACAATGGGCAGGTCAGCCATTCGATTGGCTCACTACTCTGAGTGACTCATTGTGTGGCCAATTTAACAGCAAGTTTAGAGGATGGGCCATCAGGACTAATTGGGAGGTGGCAATTACTGGAGTTCTACTCATTTTAAGGCACAGTTTGTGAATAGAGGCATGTCCCTTTGGATTTAGTATTTTGATATTCGCACTTTATTTACTTATATGGGCACTGACTTATATGGTCTCTCATATAAATAATAATAATAATTGTTGTTATCACAGCCTTGTAGGGAGGGTGCTTAGAAGAACTATAGAAATGAACATTGAATGTAGCTTTTAGCACCACATTAAACACAGTTGCTGTTACTATGGCTTATAAAATCTGGTTGGCATCAGTTTTAATGCACAAAATGTTAAGGAATTAAACTTTAATCTCTTTTTTTGTCTGCCTGTTACAAAATCAAGAACTGAGAGGTGAAATTTCAGTTACATTACATAACACAGTCAAGGGAGTGCAGAGTGTGTTTTTATATGAGAGATGCACAATAGCTGTGACGTCAATAGTGACCACTGTTTGTTTGCTGGGTGTGGAAGTCTCTGAATGTATAACCTAGTAGCAGCTGGTTCATACACTATATTAGAGATTAGTTAGTTCATATTTTAATGTTTGAGCAAATAGAATTCAAAAAACTAACAACATGGACTAAAATCATGGAACAAGGGCACCTTTTGTGAACTTGAGCTGAAGTTTCGTTCAGTCAGACAGCAAAAATATGTTGTTTTTTTCCATTACATTGACAATAGTATCAGAATGAGAATCAGAAGAGCTTTATTGCCAAGTATGATTTGCACATACAAGGAATTTGTTCTGGTGTCATCGGTGCGTAACAAGCATACAACATTTTTTAAAAAAAAAGTTAAGTGAAACAAGTATACGTATATATACTCAGTATATAAATGTTTTTTTTTTGTTTTTTTTTTGTTTTTTTTTTAAAAAAGATGTAAAAGAGCACAGTATCTGATATAAAGAGCAGTTAAGGGTAAGTTTAGTAGCAATATTTAGCTGCAGATAAAATGAGGACATGAGCCACACCTAGGTATACAAAGGTTATCACATAAAAGGCTGTTTCCGGCACACTGACACTGATTAAGGTCTGAACATCAAACTGACTTGTCAACAAATGTTTTTTACTGTCTTTTAGTTTTGAAGTTTTCAAACTTAGATCTGACCGTCATAGACTTTATCTCAATGGAAAGTTTCTTGTGTTTGGCATGTCTGTAGTTTTGCCTTGTTTTGATTTGTCTCAAAGACAGAATCTCATTAAGAGACATCTGTCATTTTTAATCTTACTACAGAAGGTGATAACTTCTGATAACTAAGCCACAATTTTTACTTGAAATACCAAGTAGTAAGGAGTGAAATGGTGACGTTATCCCCTTGTTTGTTGCTGGGAATATGAACAGGTGTGTCAAGGCCACACTTCAATTCAGTTAATGTTTACCAAGTGTTCCTGACTCCTGCTAAGAAATGAGTTATTCTAAGCCGATGATATAACGTGGACTCCAGTGGTTATTCCAGCAGTAGCTGGATGCAGTTTCTTTACATTTTACACTTCTTCACACTGTTTATCTTTAATGTTTAAAGAACAGACACATCCTTTAGGCAGAGTTCCACTGAAGACTAAATGTTTGTCAGGTCAAATATCGTTGCTCCAGTTTCAGGCGCAAAAGAGAGAGAAGGCACAATAGAAAAATTGCAAAATGAAGAAAGTTGAAACCTTTGTGAATATTGTGTATTATTTAGTCTTTTATCCTTTAGCTTTTTTGTCTGGACTGCCTCATATGGAGTTGGTGTGTATGGTGACGACAAGCTCAGTCACTGATAATGATGACATGCTTTGTTGTTTTCCAGGATCCTTCAGTCACACAAGTGACCAACTCCCACGTAGAGACAGTTGACCAGTTCAACCCTTTCCCTGATCATTCCACAGTAAGGCATCTAACACCAGCCTCATATAATCAGTGTGTGTTTCATTAGTTTGTTCTTTGTCGCCGTCCTGTTTTATCTCCTCTCACCCTGGTTCACATGCTCATCTTTGCCTTTTTTCCCCCTCTATCTTGTATCTTTTTCTGCTCTTGTTTGATCTAGATTTTCATCCCCAACTTGCTGTTTAAGCTTCATTTTTTGATTTAGTCCTTTTACTTGATATCCCCTTATTTTACTTCACTTCGCTTCCTCTTCCTAGCCCCAACATTAATTCAGTTGTCCTCTTTTTATTTTCTTATTTGTCTTGTTGTCACAAACACGTCCTTACAAACTTGTTTGTTTATAATTAATTTCCAGGGTGGAGTAGCAAGTCATACAACTCCAGCCACCACGTCTCTCTATCAGCCTGCTGTGTTACAGCCGTCTACAGAGCCAAGTCCACAGGTTTGACACAACCCTCCACATAAAAAATAACATGTTGAAGTAGATTAAGGGGAAGCACTTACTTTGATCTGGTGTCATAAACTGTCACCACTTTACACTGCAGTTTTCTACAGAAAGCTGACAATGGAAAAAGTTGACAAAATTAAAAGAAAAACAAAAGTTATATACCCAAATCCAAGGAAAATGTCCACTAGATTGTTGTGTGAAGTCATTCATTTTTGAGGGATTCCATCAAATGATAAACCTCAAAGGAGGATTTAGTAGGTTTTGCATGTTCCAGTATTCAACCACAGTGTCATGATTCTAATAGGAGAACCACAAATTACACTCATTTACCTCATTTGACTCGTATGGTATTTATCTCCCGCACTCAACCAAACTGATTCAGATAATTCAAATGAAGCTTGTGTTCATGAGATCTCAAGAAACTAGAAATAAAGATGTTTGGCTACAAACTACATTATTAATGTTATGCTAATGTTATATATATTGAGAAAATGTTATTTAAGCACTAGATTGTGTTTGAGTATGATTTTGTAGTCTTTCAGGTTTTGGATTTTAGTCAGTATTATGAGTAATATATGGCCCAGAGTGGCTTGTAGCATTTACATGACAGCTCTGTAGTACTTTACAGTGGTTCATCCTGTTAAAATATTGAATATATTACGTGTTTGTTCACCAAAGTGTTTGTAATGCTCACTTCAGGCGACTGCTGCTGCAGCTCAAACCAAACTGCTGAAGCAGCAGGAGGAGCTGGAGAGAAAAGCTGCTGAGCTGGACCGCAGAGAGCACGAGCTCCAGAGCAGAGGCCCGACAGGTCATTAAAGACATCTGCTCTCTCCTCTCCTCTCCCTCTCCTCTCCTCTCCTCTCCCTCTCCCTCTCCTCTCCTCTCCTCTCCTCTCCTCTCCTCTCCTCTCCTCTCCTCTCCTCTCCTCTCCTCTCCTCTCTACATGAATTGAGTTGTTTGCTGACTCAATGATGACAGGGAGCCACAATGAAGGCTTTTGTCCATGTTCTCCGGTTCTTCCCACATGTCGCAAAAAAAGGGGTGAATTAAACCCTCTAAACTGCCCGTAGGTGTGAGTGAATGGTTGTTTGTCTCTATGTGAGGCCCTGTGATGGACTGGAGAACTGTTTAGGGTGTAACCCACCTTTTTGCCCTATGTCAGCTGGGATTGGCACCAGCGCCCCCCGCAGCCCTCATGTGGAGGTTAAAGCAGTAGACGATGAATAAATTGAATTAAATTTACATTTTTTAATTCAAAATGAAAAAAATTGAGACAGATTCTGGTTAAATTAAGGTTAAATATTTTGACACTAATTAATACGATTAATAAATGTATTCATGTCAAACATTAGTTTGTTAGTTTAGAGCCAAGGCAGAGTCTTTTTTGGAGGAGGAAGATGCTAAATAAAAAAGATACTTCTTTAACAGCAGTAACACACAGTATAGTGTAAATGGACATAAATCCACATACTGGGCATGACCTTAATTCTGACTCATCAGATATTTTACTGCCGCAGTAGCTTTAAAAAAACAAACAAAAAAAACGATTTAAAGTGCAATGTGTGAAATAACTGTATTGCTGCTGTGCTGCTATTCTCAGTGTAATACAGTTTCCATAAGAACACAAAATCAGAGGTGTTCTCTAACCCACTAGAATAGAAATGCTATTTTATATTGACTCCCACACAAGTGACTGATATATGTGTGTTATATCGGCATATTTTTTCTTTTTCTAACAATGTTTCCGGACATTCACTTTTGTATTCATCATGGTTTTGATAAAGCTGGTCTCTATTTTCCCTCAGTGGTGATTTTCTTTTTTATTTGGGGAAGACAATGATGCTTTTCTAACTGGGATTATTATTTTTGTCTCTTTGTTGACAGGTAAAGAGAACAACTGGCCTCCACTGCCCAAATGCTTCCCCATCAAACCATGTTTCTATCAGGACTTCACAGAAGAAATTGCCCCAGAGTATCAGCGAGTGTGCAAGATGATGTATTATCTTTGGATGTGTGAGTACATAGACGTGAAAGGGGTGAATTTGTGCACTAAAAGATATACCTACAAAATGTGCATTTGTTTATAGTATCAGTGTGATTGACATGTGGCTCTCTCCACTGATTTCTCAGTCAACTGTGTGACTCTGTTCCTCAATCTGCTGGCTTGTCTGGCCATGTTCATCACCGACTCGTCTGGTGGTATCGATTTTGGCCTCTCAATTCTGTGGCTGGTTCTCTTCGCTCCATGCTCCTTCCTCTGCTGGTACCGGCCCATTTATAAGGCTTTAAAGTGAGTATACCTGCCATTTATGTTAGATGATTATTTATGCATCAAAAATGGTTTAATGTCAATAAATTAACCTGATTAATAAAATGTCCTGTAAACGGCTTAAATGAACTGGAGTCGGGTCAGATTTTCTGCAGAAATCTAAAGGCACACTCCTGTATATATCGGGGTTATTATCCGGGGTTGACCACCATTCTGGAAGCAGCACAACACAGACTCCAACAGAAACCCCCACAAACACAGCCTGTCGGGCTACACAACAGGAAAGTAACTATAGCAGAGCAAAGACTTAAGTGTTGCTTTTTACCACGTCAGTGTGCATCTTGGCTGCGTAAAATACTGCAGTCTCCTCTGTCACCCGAACATAGCAATAAGGCTGCAGTTCAGTTGCAGCCTCAAGTTTTGGCACTCGGAACAGTTATTTTTGGAACTGGTGTTTAGCCCCTTCAATATCCGCCTGTCTGTGATTATGAGCAACACGCTGTTATCTGAAGACATTTTTTAATCAGGGTTGTCTGGCTTACTATTTAATCCTACGATGCACCGTATACATCCAACCATCTTCTTCCACTCTATCCTCCACATGGTGGTCACGGGTGGTGGCGACATAGGGTAAAAGGCGGGATTCACCCTGGACAGTCCATCACAGGGCCACATAGAGAGAGACAAACAACCATCCACTCTCACGGTCAATTTAGAGTGTCCAATTTGCCTAATCCCCAAATCTGCATGTTTTTGGACTGTGGGAGGAAAGTGGAGATCCACGCACACACGGGGAGAACATGCAAACTCCATGCAGAAAAGGCCCTTGTTTCGACCGGGTCGCGAACCAGGGTCAGGTGACACAATACAGATGAAACAAAATCATTTTAGTTGTTGTTATGGATTATACTACAGTGTAGTGCTAAATGTAACTTGACGGCAGCATTCCTTCAAGAAACCCTCCTCTCATCATGGTTATAATGTAGATTGGGATGCTCCCACATTACTGCTGACTAGTGTATTAGGTATACTAGTGTTAAAAGGTATACCTGCAGACTTGAGTATAAGCTCAGTAATACACCTGTGAGCAGTGATGCTACTTTGTTTCATGACACAGCATTGTTTCCTTTGACCCCATGTATTAGCGGATTGAACTTTAAAAATGCATTACTGGTTGTTATGATAAGACTTGGTCTGACTTGCACGACATGAGTGTCGTGTAGTTCATTGTGTGAACTACACTTAGATGATGTGGGATGATGAATGATCTAACTGACATGACCGAAATAAACATATAAATAAATGAGTGTCATGAATGTCAAAAATGCAAACATTCCTTTTTTTTTGAATAAATTAAATGTGTTTTATTGACACATGCACTTTCTTGTTTCTTTTTTTCAGGACTGACAGCTCCTTCAGCTTTTTCTTCTTCTTCTTTGTGTTTTTCTGCCAAGTGGTGATCTTCATCATCCAGGCTGTAGGGATCCCCAAATGGGGGAACAGGTAAGTCACACTCTATAAGTTGATATTTAGAACATTTATCATATAGAGGTATGTGGTCCACTCCCCAATGATCACCATTGTCCCCTAAAAGACTCTTGTAATTTAAAAGTGATTTGTACATTTCGTCTAGTATGTAATCGCTGTCCAACCTTGGGGTTGAGGTGCTGAATGTTTTTGGTAAAATAAATACACAATAAATTCAAGAATATCCCATTCCAAGCCAAATGATCTATGTGAGGGATTTTGCAATTAATTATTTTGTTTTTATGAACACAAAAAGTTGATTGTAAATGTATTCACATTGAAACCAGTGCATTTTAACTAAACAATCTGACTATATTAAAAGGGCAATTCACAGGATTAATTTTTGATTTCATGTCACATATTCAAAGAATTCCTTTGTTGACGTGTTCTTTTCCTTTAGGCTCTGAACTAGTACCACTTAGGATTCTTACATGCTGTCCCCTCTCTTGTCTCACATTCTCTACATCCTTCCATCTTTCAGTTCTAACAGAGGCTTTCCCTTCTTCAGCTTCTAGTCGGCTGTCTCTCTGTCTGCTGGTAACTCTGTAAGTGTCTGCTGTTCACTGTCTCTGCTTCTTTCTGACAACATTTGCTTTTTTCTTCCTTTGTTCTTTTAAGCTTGTCTTTGTTTTCCACAATAATGAAAAAAAAAAAGTCATAGTTTTCCTATAATTGTGCAGCCTGAATAATAAAGTTTGGAGTTCTCCATATATATGGTTTAACTTTTGCCATATCAGACCAAATAAATAGTTCTTGTGCTTTTAGTCCTTCGTATCTCAGCTTATACAGTACCTGACATTTATGTTACATCATACTTGCGTACATGCTTGTCTGCGGTTGGTCTCAGTTGTGTGACTGAGGTTATATTTTAACTTGTGAACAGTCCTCAGACACATTGGATAATGTACAAGCCTGAATTGCTCAAGTACACAAGTTAAAAATAACTCTTTTTTTTTAACATGAAATGTCAAGTGTCTTTGTATTTCACCAAATGTCTTATCCATTCCTTACTGGAATTGATGGGTTGTTCTAAATTGCTAATAATAAGAGATAAAATATGTTGTAGCTGACGTTATTCAAGCTTGGTACACCTCGACTGGTCTTTTGCCTCTGTTGGCTCAAAACCGGCAACAACCTTATATTCTATCTGTGACCATGGAAGTTGTGTATTATGATTTATTATGAATATGTTTTTAACATGACATTTTTATGACCAGTGACCTTTATTCTGATAATTTTTTTCTTTTGCTTTTCTCACAGCTTTTTAAACTTATTTTCCCTTTTTCCTTAATAATTCTAAGCTCCTACTACTATGTGTGTACTGCATGTACTTGTGTGTGCATTACTACTGCACTATCAGATGACTATCAGCTCATCTAACACTCTGTCTGAGATCATCCAAAATTCACTGATATTTGTTGACTCTAGTGGCTGGATCACTGCTTTCACTGTCATCACTACGAACAAGGCAGTGGGCGCCATCATGATCACAGTGGCCATCCTCTTCACTATTTGTGGTGTGCTGTCTGTCATCCTGCTCAAGATGGTGAGAATCTTATTTACTTTTGTAGCTATTTTCATGTCCAATTAGTGGGTTAGCAGCAGTGTCTTAACAGGAATTAGGTATAGTTTGACCAAACCAAAGCTGAGGTAGGCAACATATTTGTGCTATTGTCAAGTAAGTGATAATTCCCTAGAAATATTTAGAAATCTGGGATGGGAGACAGAGGGCGGCTCCTATTGTGTGTTCTACTTAGTACACCTCCCTTTAGTAGTAAGGCCGCTACTACAGCATTGGCAACTATTGCCTATGTTGCAAAGCAACCTAATAAAACAGGAAAAGAGTCTGCTGATATATTAGAGCTGAAACAATTAATCGATTACTAAATGAATCGGCATCTATTTTGATAATTGATTAATCGGTTCAAAGCTTTTTTCCTGTTTAAAACCAGATTTCTGATTGTTTAAGCTTCTTTCATGTGAGTATTTTCTTCATTTCTTTGTTCTCGATAACAAATAAATCATTAAAAGTTAATCATTTTGGTTTGTGGACAAAACAAGACATTTGAGAACATCATGTCCAGGTTTGACGAACACCGATCAACATTTTTAAGGTTTTCTGATATTTTATGGACCAAACGATTCATCTATAATGAAACAGTCGTTTGTTGCAGCTCTATGATATATACAATAATTGGCATTCATAGTGTTTCCGAGATGAAGCGAGATGGCCTTGTGTGTTGCGTAGTGTGCACACAGGTGTCTGTGCTCCTGTAGTGGGAGGGGCCCAGGACAGAGAGCTGCACTCCCAAAAATGTTAGTATTTAACGACCTGGGAATGAGCAACCAATTATTATTGTGGGGATTCTGCCTATTTTAGCTTTAACAATAGCAATAGAGGAGTTTTCACTGTTGTTTTTGGGTAACACTCACACACAAGGCTTTTTTCCTCTTAATGTTACTCTTAATCTTACATAGTGGGTAATTCGTGCTTATCTTCATAACAATATGCAACTATGAGTCTCAGTGATGTTTTTATTTGTTTTTGAGCAACTTAAATAGAGAGCTTAGTTTTCCAGGAATAAAATAAAATGATATAATATGATATTTCCCTGGTCACTATATTAAGTGTGATTGCGTGCTAACATTTCCTAATTACAGCTGGAATGTCATAATGTATTTGCAAAATGTGTATTCTATAACCTGCCAGTGGCGAAGTTATTCAGTAGCATCCGCTGAGTTCTATCCACAAGGCCCAGGCTTTATCAGTAGTTACAGGTTTGAGCACAGAAGTGAACGTTGTAAGAGAAGAGAAAAGCAAAAAGCAGCAGCCATGTTAATATCATCAACCGTAGGACAGTTCCTACCATGTTTGATTATCACTTTAATGAACTTGCTAGTCCAGTGTAGTTTTGAGTGGTTTGGCTCAAACTAAATAGTTATTCTAGGTGTCACTGTTCTTCAGAAGGAGGCCTTACAGCGTTTGTTTGCTCACAATCTCCCCCTCTTCAGGTCCACAGCATGTACCGCCGGACTGGAGCCAGTTTCCAGAAAGCGCAGCAGGAATTCTCTCAGGGTGTCTTCACCAATAAAAATTTCCAAACAGCTGCTGCTGGTGCTGCCCAGGGAGCCTTCCAGCAGAACAACTAATGCTAGATATAGCTAGGGCAAGCTCCATACAACAGGTCAAGGTCTTTATATTATCAGGTCAACACGATTAACCAAACTAATGCGAATCATTGAGGAAGTTTAGCTTCGCTGAGAACGGAGAAGGCCTTCCAAAGTGTTAGTGATTCTTTCTGGGAGTTGTTGCTACTCTGGGAAAAGCTCCTATACTTTTGGAGCCAGTTGCTGCACAAATTCTGATCTGACCTTATAATGTACAGACCATGATCTAAGTGAGGCTACGTTATCATTTCACCATCAATGGACACGTGACTCCCAATGTTAACTTAGCATTTCACTTCATGCAGCTCTGTTAGCAAGTGAAAAGCAGTTGAGGGACAAAGTCACACATTTAGTGATTTTCAAGGTGGAAAGCATGAATGAGGTTGACTGATTTCTGTCTCTGTCCCTGGCTTTGTATATTTTGTGTGCACTTTCCTGCAATGCTCTTCATTGTGATGTACGGTGTGTGTGTGTGAGAGAGTGTGTGTGTGTGTGTGCGCGTGTGCCCTGGCATGCTGGTCACATACTGTAAAGTATGCTAGTGTTAATCCATGTAAATGGATCATGTAATGTAAAAAAAGTGTTCCTGTATGTTGTTGATTGGCATATTTTGGTCTTGAATAACATTTCATTGTTGTGTTTTTTGTTTTGTTCTGCAAACATTATGGTAAAGAGGAAGAAAACAGGACATGTAATTGTTTTCCTTGAGGCCTTAGAGTTTCACATGTTACTCATGCAGTAAATATTCATTTAAATATGGAAAGAAATCTAAGAGTTATACTGGAAACCTTCTGTAAGGAAACATTTTTCATTGACAAAAAGAAAATAGTGGTATCATCAGTATTGTGATGGTTCTGAGGAAGTTGGCTTTTGTAGGTATTACATGACGGTTTCTAATTTAACATCAGTGTTACCTACGTCATGTTTGTTATCAGCAGATTGAGTTCCCTCTTAATAATATAATATAATACAGAGGACATACTGCAATTTATTTCACACTGAAGCAATAAACTGGTGTTTTCTTCATTATCAGTATCACATTAATGGTTTCTGACTCAGATTCAGCTGCATCTGTTATCAGTGACTTGCCTTAAAGTTGTTGCTAAGGAGACCAAAGCAATCCTGATTATTGGAAAAAAAAGAAGAAAATTCTGCCAATAAATTACATTTGCATCAACGAGATTTGACCTCAGGTCACAGTTTGCTTGAGTTGGCTGCTTTGATCCAAACTGCGTTATAAAGTACAGCAGCATATTCAGCCTGGTAAATGATAAAAAATAATCTGAACATATCTCAGAGATTCTCCTCGAATTCATTTTTTAATTCCAACCAGAGCTGTGTGAATTTGGTGTAATATACCCAGTAAAGGTATTAAATTTTCTCCTGATCATTTCATTTTCAAACTAATTTAAGTCTTCCTGAAGACCACCACCACCACATTCTAAATTATTTTAGTACTGATGTATATTTCCTGTGATTCCGTATAATGGAGTGTGTGTGTGTGTTTTGCTCGATGTACAGTTTTTAAACATTTGGCTTGGATATATAATATATGTATAAATTCTAAAAGAACGACTGCACACTCGGATCATTTCTGCGCTGTTCTTTCAGCAAATGAGCGAATCATTTCAAGTTCAACCTCGGCACAGTAACACAACTGTATTATTCACACATTTCCATGCGCTTTGTGTCGGGAGAAGACAAATTTGTGCCTTTTGGATTTCTTGATTGAATATAGCATCTAATAAAATGCTTTGCTTCCATTTAAAGCCTTACTTGTTTGTTTTCCTTCACTTTAGGGCAGTTCATATAGTCACAATATGTAAGAATAGAAACATACCTGTGAAACCTCTGGTGCCTTTATCTTATAATTGTTGCTTTGTCTTATCAGGAGGATGTAGTGGCCTCACACATACAAGTCTCTTTAGTAGACTGTAGAATTCCACAAGGGGGAGCTGTTTGACAGATCTGCCCTTACTCAAACCACACACGTCATACTATAGTCAGTTTATACACACTGTGGTAAGTATACTCATCAATAGCTCAATATTGTCTCAACTGTCAGTTGTTGTCCTCATGCTTTATTTTAAGTAGAACTGAGGAGACGGGACACAAAGAGGGAGCGTATGTCACCTTTGATATTTGCTCAGAGTCTGCAGTGACTCACAGTCTCTGGGGAGTCTGCAGTGAAAACCCAAACTGCTGCTTCAGTCATCAATCATCTGTCTGCCTGTCGGGGGCTCACTGTTTTTCTCCACGCTCTGTCTGGAGCTCAGAATAACTGCAGCTTCTTCCCCATCAAATTCAGCAGCATCAACAGTTGGGCTGGAAAGAGTGGCTACCTGAGCAGGAAGAGTTGTGCACTTTCACTCTTGCATAGGCCTGTGTTTCATATTTATGGTCCAAGGCAAGCTGTATCGTAGTTAAACGACTTGTATCATCATTATTATTATCATTATTATTATTATTAGTCCAAATAGGTACTGTCTTCTTGGTAAAAGTTGTCAGACAGAAACATGTCAATGTTATCAAAAAAACTTATTGTTTGTATTTTTAATCAAGATTTTTATGGTACAAAGTGAATGCAAAAATAAATCATTTTTTTGCTTTCAAAGTTCAAACACTGAGAAAATCAAACTGAGACAACTATTGGACTGAAACATTAAATAAAACAAAATAACCAAAACCCCTATTCAATCAGTTCTTTAGTGCATTTTTTCTTATCATGAGTTCTTTCAGGATTGGAGTTATATTTTTCTTTTGCCAAATAAAAATATTTTTAATATACTTTATATTGACCTGGTTTTAAACCTGGGACATCGATGTTTCTTAAGTGTTATAACAGGAGTTTTTGTGACTCAGCAGTTGCTTTGTCTCTGTTTTAATGTCTTTTCCAGAGAAAAGATGAAGAGAAACTGTCCACCGTGGCAGCTCTGACGCTTCTCAGCCACAATCTGCAGATTCACTTGCATCATCTTCCAGCTTACAGTGAGTTGATAGTTGGGCTTATTACCACTAGAGGGGGACATAGCTGTGAAGCATTTGCTGTGGGAAGGGAAGTGCTGACTCACTGTCAGACCAACAGTAAAAAAAAAAAAAAGAAGAGAATATATAAATATTGAAATCATTTAAATGACACTCTTTGGTCCACCAACTGTACTAACAGAGAGGAGCACAAATAATGTCAGTGAATATTTTTTACATGTGAAAATGTGCATGCCTCTGATTGCAGATGTCTCCTGTCACATGATACATCAGTGATAAATACAGGGAATAGACGGTGGGTTCTTGCATGTCGGCTGAACACAATGTGTGTGTGTGTGTGCGCGCGCCTCATTATCCCTCAGTGTGGTGTCGACAGTGTTTGCTGATACATCCTCTGCTACACTGACAGGAGCAAAGCTCAAGGTTAAGAAGGAGAAAAGCTGAAAGAAACAAACCTTTTTAGGACATTTTCTGGCCTAAATATTGACCTTAGGTCAGGGTTTCTCAATCCTGGTCCTGGAGACCCCCTGCCCTGCATGTTTTAGATGTTTCCCTGCTCCGACACTCCTGATTCAAGTGTTTGCCTAATCACTGCAGAACCCTGATAACGAGCCATTTATTTGAATCAGGTGTGTCGGAGGAGGGAAACATCTAGGATGGAGAAGCACTGGTTTAGGTCGTCCAAAAGCATGGATGTCAATGCAGCGTCCTAAGAAGAACCGCTGCACAAACCCTTCTTTTAATTTGTATTATTTCCCAGAACAAATAATCTAAGGTTCCTCGAAGATGTTTTTTTGTTGTTGTTTTTTAAACCACACACACTTTTGAAAACCCTGGCCTTCTCATGTATTTTTTATTTTCTCCAGACTCTTAATTTGAAAGCCCCACCGGAAATAACACTTTTGCAATCTCTGACACGCTGTCCCCTGTCGTCACCTCCTCCTCCCCCCCCTCCCTCAGCACCTCATCACCCCCTTTACCCTCCCTCCCCCCCAACTCCCCCACCTCGCCCCTTCTCGCCACACTCGTCGCCGCGCTCGCACCACTGGTTGTCATGGCGATGGAGTCAGCCTCGGCGTCGGCTCCAGGGGTTGTTGCCATGGAGATCCCGGTGCGAGGTGCACTCGAGGTGGTGGAGGAGGACGAGGGATTCAGCGCGCCGCCGCCGCTGCTGCCGCCGGGGTCCGAGGAGCGACTACGGCACCGGCGCGGTGGAGGGAGACGGCGGAGGGGGGTTCCGTTCAACCGGGGCGGCTACTACATGCTGATAGTGATCGGGGAGATCGGCACAGAGCATCAGCTGGAGACCGCCAGAGCGCAGATAGAGCGCGGTGAGTGTGAACGCGTCTCTAACCTGCAGCACTGGAGTGATTGTGATTCAGTGAGTAGCTTTAAAGCCACAAGGTTTTTAAATGTGGAAACAGCAGAGACATGTTTTGACGCAACGAATATCCATAGGTGGACGCAGTTGCTGCAGCATTGCACCATGGGACACGCATTTTCCCTCTGCCACGCTGTTACTCTGAGATTGCAGAGTCAAACTGTAAATGCAGCTGTAGCTCTTATTATTATTAATATTATGAGTTGTCTAGAGTGATATTAGGTGTGCAGCTGCATCTCGAAATACTTTAGTTAAAAGACTCACATGATGAACCTCTAATAACAAGTGAAAACACATACATCATCATCACAGCAGTCTCTGTTGCAGCTTGCTTGTTCTTCAGTGTGTTTTAATGTGTGTTTGTACTGCACTTCCTATGCTTGTGAGGACCAATTAGAATAGAATAGAATAAATCTTTATTGTCCACTGAGGTGGCTGACTACTTACAGACACTGATTAGACTAAAAACAAGACATACAACCACAATAAAATCACAAATATAATGGTAGATTTTAAAATTAGATTACAAAGTGAAACGTAGAGCAGTTGAATTAAGAATGCTGATGCATGGCATGTTTATGGTTATAGTTCAAACCATCATTATGACAACATTATTTTTTTCCCCAAATCTTTATTTTCATGGAATGCAAACACATGAAGAAGCAGAGAATGAAAGAGTTCATCATATCTTAAACAGCTTAAAATGATATCATATTCCATCATGATATCACAATAAAAATGCTAGTGAGGATAGATAAGAGTTCACAGAATTTCAAAATAAAAGTCTCTGTGTTGATTTGGAACCATATATATTCCACAATAGAAATGATTTTATTTATGGTGCAAAATATTTTATATATAATATATCCACACAGAAATAGCTCCCTTATAACTTGACATTCAGTGGAGGGCTGCATGTGGCCTGCAGGCCGCAAGTTTGAGACCTCTGGTTTAAGGGCTAGAAGACCTTACCCTTATGAAATAGCAGGTTACCTCTATCTATAAGGACAGAGGTAAGGTGAATGTGGCTATAGGTATTAGGCTTTAAGTGTTTATGGCTGATGTTAGGGATAAGGTTTTGGTTACACTGTCCTTATGAATTGAATTCCACGCAGAGGTTTAACAAGAAGACCTGTACTAACTTATTTCTGTGGGTGTGGTGTATTCCAGAATTAGTTACTGTCATAATCTATGTTCAAATTAACTTTAAAATTCTACTTTTTAGTTATAAAGCCCTGAATGGTCTTGCCATTCAGGGTTTAATGACTTTGTTTTATAGGTTTTACATTCCATTTTTTATTGTTTTTAATACTGCTTTTAGTTGAGTTTAGTTTCATATCCTGTCTGTTTTATGTATGATGTACGCCACTCTGGTCAACTCGGTTGTTTTTAAATGTGCCATAGAAATAAATTTGGATCTGATTTGGATTGGATTGGATAATCTCAAAGGAGTAATCAAACACAATCTGGGCTCATCATTTCTCAGCTGAATATCTAAGAACTGTCAGAGTAAAAACCCTCCTCCTCCTCCTGTCTGAAGTTTTTGGGATGTAAGAGGAGCTGCTGTGAACAATGTTGCAGTGTGCAGATTCAGTCTTACTGTATGCTTGTCAGCACTTCTCTGCGGCGCTGCTGCCTTTTCTAAGTGGTTTCCAGTCCAGATGATCATTGACACGTTCAGATGCTAAGTCCAGCGACATCATATCAGCTCCATCCTCTCTGACCTTACTACCTTCTACGAGGTGACAGCTCAGTATCACACCCACTCGCCTCATTGCAACATCGATTCTTTCACACAGGTTGGCTCTTTAAGTGTGACTCGCAGCAAATGACCTGCCATCGATTCTCATCAGCTGCACGGTCTTTTGTGGGCCTACAATAAGTCACCTTCACAGCACTGATGTAGACCAGACCAGAACTAAACAGCTAAGGACTCTAAAGCCTGTAAACCGAACGTATTAGTCTGTACCAGAGACAGGAGTAAGTCTCAAATCTTTTAATTCTTGCAAGAATCAAGCAATTTACAAGTCAAGTTATATGAATATAGGAGATTAAGATGATATCCCAGATATTCCACATTTAAATAAATATAAAAAAAAGAGAACATTTTGATTCGATGAATTGGGAGATTGCAGCTTGATTTGAGTCAAAAGTCGCTTCTGTATGGATGAACTCTGCATGTCTAAGCATTAAACTTCACTTTCAGTCAACCTGAGTGCTGCAGACAACATTGCTGGGACATTGTTCATGTGGAATTAACCATTTCACATCCTGTATTTAAGTCTAATAAGTGCAGTTCATTGTGTTTCAACTAACTTTTGAAAAGCCAATGATCACTCATCCCACATTTACCACACACTTTTTTTTTTTTATCTTTCATAGCATTTCGTTTGATCTAACTCAGACCTGAGAGCCAAAATTAAAGTTAACTTTGACCTAACATTATTGTATTATTATATAACTTAATTCAAAAATAATTTGAAATTTGCCATTCCTCTTATGAAGTCCATTTTTCTTTAATGAAAATGCATGATTGATTCAAAGCCAGTTCTAACATGCATCAAACTGGATATCTCTCATATCATAACCAGTACTTGCTTATTACAACAACAACAACAACAACAACAACAACAACAACATTTTATTATTAAGTCTTATTATTTTTGCAACAGCATCTTCCACGTCTGTAGCCTCGGGAGTTACGTCCCTTGGTGGGTTGCCAGGTTTGTGCGTAAGTCCGCAAAATCAGGTCCCCAACGTTTTTGGTGTTTCAAGAACAAATTGCAAAGTTAACTCCTCAGTCGAGTCTTTTAGTTGAGTCAAGCAAGTCTCAAGTCCCCACCTCTGCTCTGTACCGCTGATCTCTCATAGTGATGGCTTGATACCACTGTTTGTGTCTTATACAATACAGATATCACCATTCTGAATTTGAATCAATACCAGCATCAATCTGATATGGTGTTTTACCTCTTTTTAACAACTTAGCTGTGAACAGAGCATCTGTGCTGATACATTTACCACCTACTGTAGACTGAATTCAAAAACACAAGGCTCCCTCTGTGTGGCAGATATTTCCAAGCCCTCATTGACATCCTGGCCATGTGACATCTCTCTTTACAGCTTGTTGTTTGTGATTAGTGAAGCATTTTACGTCATATTTAGGGTTTACAGATCATCCCTGCTCTGATGTGGTTAAACACTGTTTGTCGTTTTGTATTAATCACTGTGACATTTCTTGTTTTGGTCCTTGTATCAAATTCCTAGTATTCTTTATTGTTCCTCAAAAAAAGAAAATGAGTGTTCCTGAGAAAAGAGGCTCATCAAACTTGATAAACACAAACACACCCTGAGCCGGTGATGCAGCGTTTCTTCAAGCAGCGGCTGGCGAGGACTTTCAGTCCTGATAGCTTATAGGTTTTTGCAGATCTGGAGCCTGGAGGCAGTGAAGTAGAAGTAAATGTGACTGTGGTTGTGACAATCTTACCTCAGACAGTGTGAAGAAGTTTCCATGTCCTTGGAGTCTCAATATTCTGACTCTGTCTCAGATAAAACTTTCGTGTCTCAAGACTTTTCTTCTGCAGCATCCATGAGCTGCAATATTTTGGCTGCATTTCAAAGTGTAAAGTTAAATATGTGCAGAGATAAGTGCAATAAATTACTTCACCCAGTAACAGAGGAGCTTTTAAATGGTAACACGATTTGCATTATTTTCATTTTTAACATTTAACAACTTTTCCACCCTGGATTTAAGGGTTTTAAAAAAAATGACTCTTCACCCAGAGTGCTGTATATTGTGTAAATGTCAAAAACTCACCATCTGTGGGTTCGAGAGGTGGCTGTAAAAACTAGTTTTGTCCTTCACAAAGACATCAGCTGGATAAATGCCGGCAAAAATGGAGTCCAAGTTTTTTACTGCAGTCATGAAAATGTAACACAAAAAAATATATCAAGACAAACTCGTTCTGCAGCACAACAAACTGCCCTACTTTTATGACAACAAAAGTTTTGTCTGTTATTAAATATTACAATCGATTCTAACTGACACAGTGACCCCATGGTCAAAGTCGGTTACCAAATTGGACAATATACTAGCTTTTACATCCCAGCCGTCCACTGTCACTTCAGGTGTGCCCCAGGGCTCAGTCTTGGGGCCCCTCCTCTTCATCATGTACCTCCTTCCTCTTGGCAATATCTTGGCTGATGACACCCAGCTGTACTTCCGTGCAACGTGTGGTGTTGAGTCAAAGTTATAATTCATTTTATGTCACATTTTTAGTAACGACGAAGCAATAATTGCATTGAAGACACAAAATAATACTCTTTTCTTTTTGTCCATAAAAACAAGCCTAGTGAACTTTGAACTGTGACGTATTTCCAAATGTCACAAATTCAATCTGATTTTAAACATTTTGAGTACTTTTTATTATTAATTTTAATAACAAACAACCATTCACATTCAATTTTTGGACTGTGGGAAGAACCTGGAGAACCCGGAGAAAAATCACGCGCACATGGAGAGAACATGCAGGCAAGTGTGCTAACCACTACAAAATCAACACTATCCTAAACCTTTACCAACAGTTGCTGTGTTTCCCCGTCCACATACAGTATGCTATCTGGGTGTTATCCTTGACAATACTCTATTTTCAAATCCCACATCAATAACATAACCCAGTCTGCAAACTTTCGTCTACGTAACATTAATCCCCTCCGCCCCTCCATCACCCCCACATACTGCTGCTATCTTTATTCACAGCCTTGTCACTTCTCGCCTAGACTACTGTAGCTCCCTCCTCTTTGGTCTCACTCACAAATCCAGCACGCAGCCGGATTCTGAAGCAGATGAAGCTTATGGAGGATAAGCTTCAACTGGTTCAGAATTCAGCTGCCTGCATCATCACCAGAAGCCCCCTCCATCCATCCAGCACATCATTCCTGTCCTGCAGCAGCTCTGCTGGCTCCTGGTTTAGTTCCTGCGTTGAATTCAAAATCCTCCTGTTAACATTCAAGGCCGTTCACTTCCTCCATATGCACCTCCATATCTGTCTGACTTCGTCCATGTTGCCATTCCCTCTCATACCCTCAGATCCTCCTCTATCCTTTTGACTGTTTTATTTTGCCTGATCAACAGTTAACCCTTAGATATTCAGCCAGATGTCAAATATGACACAGGAAGCAGCAATGAACCACACAAATGTGGGATTTGTGCTTGAGGCTGTTTGAAACTTCATATTTGTATTTTCTTCTTACAAAATGGAAGGTTTCAAAGTTGAGATCTGAGTTGTTGGTTTGGCAAAGGGCCACGTAGTTAAATGTCTGGCCTCGTGCTGAAGGCCACAGACGCAGCCTTTTGTCTCTACTGTAAATAATGGAAATCTTTCAGGACTTTGTCTCTGACACAGTGAATAAGAAGGTCCTGTGACCAGTCGGCTTCATCATAAATTATTTACAACGTATTAACGATAAAACACCGTTATTCATTGAACTTTACATTAATCTGATAGTTAATGTTGATCTAATTCAGATAGTTGTAATCCAGCGGATGATCACGTCTGAGACGTGAGACAATGTGACGCTGCATTTTTTTTTGGGACAGACTGCAGTCTGCAGTGAGAGAATAGTTTCCCCTTATTTAAGGACATTCAAGGTCCTCAAGTGCCTTTTTGTGAGCATAGGGGAATGGATTTGAAAAATTAGAATAATCTGATGAGAGAGGTGAGTGCATTGGTTGAAATCTGACCCAAACTCCCTCTGTGGTCTGACTCACTGCTGTACGGGGGGATCTGATGAAGCGTGTGAGTGTGTGTGTGCATGTGCATGTGGTGATAAAAGAAAAAGAGTGTGTGTATTTCTACTGATCCTAAGAAATGTAATGGATTTTTGACTGGACAGGTCACAGTGCCACAGCACACAGTGTCCTGTTCCTGCACCAGTGATACCTGTACTATGAAAAGAAACAATATGCAAACCATGTACATAGTTTGCATGGATATAACAGGACTGTTAGCACAATTTATATTATATATATCACAATATAGATCGAATCAGTATGTCTTTCAAGCTTCTGGGTACTGTAAGACTCAGTATTTTTGGGCTATATCCTAATAAATTAAATATATTGGGATATAAAGCTGTACACAGGCTACACAGGTTACTCTGGGCTCAAATATGAGTGGTAATACACTGTAAATACGCTCAAATAAAAATTCTTATTATTGCCTTTCGTTACAGATAATACCTGGTTTATTTCATTGGCTTTTTAATGTTAAATTAATTCTATTTACATGTGTTAGAATAGAAACAATGACATTGCCTATAAATATAGTCAAATCCTGTTACAACACATAGGTTTTTTAAATTACAGAAGTATTATGAAGTGAAATTTTGTTCATTCCAAAGGTTATTTTGTAATCTGTATATGATGATGTCCAAAGGCTGAGAGGGTATCTTGTCCCATGCCATGACACAGATATAATATCGATATACTGCCCCACCCTGGTTACCAATGTTATTTGAGTTCAGAGATATTGATATTGGTAAAATAATGCTTTGCAGTTTCAGGACATTCTGAGCCTGATATGTTTTCTGTTTATTTTTTACTCCTCCTTGCAGTCCAGTGGGGGAACAGAGTGAAGACGATGTCTTACTTGAAATCTTGCGTGACAGATTAGAGCCCAGCGAGACAGAAACTAGTCCTTTTTTGCTCAATTTCATTAAAGTCTGTCCTTCAGTGTCTCACGCTGTTGTCCTCAACCTGTCTTTGTCTTTCCTGCCTGGCAGGAATCCGATCCTGGGACGTCGACCTCCAGTGCTGCGACCTGAATCAGCAGCTGCAGCTCTTTATAACCCGTCACTCCGCCCACTTCTCTTCTGAGGTCAGAGGTCAGTGTGACATTTTGCTTGTTTATTATGAGTAAAATGTTTTTTGTTTTAAACTATCAACAAGATGCCCACCCAGATTTTACTGTTGAAAACTATCGTGCTTTTGCTGTAGGAGGCCGACAGGAAGTAAAAATATACTGCATTGCCACCAGGGGGCAAAAACAAGTCCGTTTGAAGGGAAAATTAACATCAGTTAACATTTTACAGGCGTGACAATGTCTCTAGTTTAAGGTCCTCTTCAATAGAACATGATATCAGTTTCATTTTATTTTATTTTATTTTATTTTACCTTTTAGCACATGTCAGTTAATTAAAAAACCAGAGAGATTACAGTTGCAAAACAAACATTGAAATATAAAAGTGCAAATAAAGTGCAGGAGTTATGGTTGCAGAAACAATTTAAGAACACAGGTACTGTTCAATGGATTCCTGTTGTCGGTCTTTTAAGCTCCCAGTGAAATAAATAATGATATTTGTAGTTTAGAAAATAATTTTTCCATTTAGAGGAAAATAGACAATAAATCATGGCACACATTTATTTATTTATTCATTTGATTCATTTAGTGAACGAGGACAATGCACATTAGTATACATGACTGAAAATGTGCCATCATTTTCATCTGTAATCCCTGGACATATGTTAAAAAGTCGTCCTGTCGCCAGTATGATTCACAGATGGTGTTGTCCTGCAGGAACCCGGTTGCAAAACCTCAATCTTATCTCGAGTCTTAAAAATGGGATTCCCGATTCCTATGTGTGATGTCACGACCGGTCGGTTGACACTTACTGAAAACACAAAGAAGTGCACACAAATAAAGTTTCACTCGTGAATTCTACTGCTCAGAAAACACCGTCGGTGGTTCAGCAGTCTGACTGGATAAATGTGTGTTGCCCCTGCTTTGCCGCTGTTTACACACAAATGTTCCCTGATCGTATTCCATGACAGAGCCTGTTCTCAGATGAAGGACTCAGCGTGCAGATAATGTTACATCATCAACAATAACACACTGCAGTTTGAAAACAAACACATCTTCAGCTAGTCAGGATTATCTCTATAGCATTAAGCATATGTGGATAATTCAGGACACAACAAGTCCGTTCTTCTTTATTTTCTCATTGAAATCATTGTCACCTGCAATATGTTAATGATGTGTGTCTGACAGGAGTGATTTAGTCAACATTTAAGCCATTAGCATTTCATCAAAGATGAAACATTTGTGTGTATAATCATCATGGTGACTATTCATGGAGCTGTGTGTGTGCGTGTGTGCGTGTGCGTGTGTGTGTGTGTGAGTGATTCCATCAGGTCATTACCTGGCAGACGATGGAGATTAGTCCTTCTTCAGAATCTTTTGTACTTTCAGACTGGGCTCTGAGCCCCAAATCACAACAACAGACACACACACACACACACACACACACACACACAGATCTGTATTGCACTGGGAGTAAGTGGGAAGCAGCAGCAGCAGTCAGCAGATAGTGACACAGCATTTTTCACCACAGTTCAAGTTACCTTCAGATGTAACAGAGGAATCTGTGTGAATATCATTATATTTTTAACATTATTATAATCCTTTATCCGTAATCTGTGTCATCGAGTGTGTCCCGGGTTACATTTACAAAGAAACACTCCTTCATTCATGGTCAAAGCTGCAGGTCTGCGTTAATATTTGACTACATGGTGATGGGAACACACACAAATCTTCTTTTGCTTGCCTTTGGTTCCTTTCCTCCCTCAGGTGACAATAACATGTTTTAATAGCCACGCTGGTTGACTGAATTTATCTTCATGACTGCTGGAAGTTGACCCGTGGGGAAACTCCAGATGCTTTGATTTTTTTTTTTTTAGTGTTTTGTTTTGTTTTGTTTTCTTTTTGACAAACTTTATCCTGTTTTTATTTCATCTTGCATTTATTCTTCATTTGTAGTTGTTCTCCCTGTTTTATTTTGTATCCATGCTTTTGACTTTTTTCTGTTTTTCTTATTTCCTGGTGTTTCTCATGCACCTTTATTGTATTAGTTATAGATGTTTATTTTTCTCATAGATTCTGTAGTCTCCTGTCATTCCCTGCCAGATTATCTTGTTTCTTCCCTGTGTTCTCCCTTTTTTTTTTGAACACTTACATTTAATTTTTATTAATTTCTTTGGATTTAACCATTCCGCCTACTGATTTTTATTGTTTAGCTTGTTTAACGCAATACAAAATGTAACTAACATTTGGATTGGGTTCTTTCCTGGTCTTGAGTTCAGTGCTGCAAAGTTACTTATTGCTTTTAGGGAGAAGTTAGGTTAATTTCTAAACAATCGTTTGGATTTATGAAGACACTGTGTTAAGATGTCCTGTAAGTGTCCCTGGCTTAGTGTCCTTTGGCTGATTGCAGTGTTTGTGTTGAGTTTGGCAGCGTCAGTGTGCGACTAGTTTGTCTTTGTTTGTGGCACTGACACTGTTGGCAGTCTATCAATCAGACACAATCAATCAAACTTAATTTATACACAATTTGTCTATACAAAGTAACGTAAGTAAGACAAAAAGAAAATAATATTTTTAAACTAAGAGTTGGATTCAACAGTACAAGTTAAAATGATAAATATTACAGTCTAAAATGTATAGCAGATAAAATAGTGTTGTGGTTAAACAAAGTACAACTTTCAGATAAATAGAAAAGGATATGCCTTGATGTTGAATGATGCTTAAAATACTTTGTTTTTTCTAACCTACCAGACACGGTCGATGTTAAGCAGCTGGTCTGAAATAGGATTTAGGCTGTAGGTTGGATTTAATTCAGATATTCATCAGTTGAAAGGAGAATGCATGCTATTGCAGGTGTATGCATTTCAATCAGAATGCCATCAAATCAGCCAGACCACATCTGGAGTCGGTCTTTTACACTTTGATAGGATCTCAGCCGGGCATAAATTCAATCTGGGCAGTTTGACCAGATTGCTTCTGTTAATTTTGCCCAAGCCTACAGACGACGTCTTCCTCCGCTTCCTCTGACCCATGACATGTAGTAACTAAACACCATGAAGATGACATGGTTTAATTAAAGTGCAATAATGTAAGACATGTTTTGTACTAAGTCATAGAATGACCATTGGCATACTTTTTTTTTTTTTTTTTTTAATATTCAGGGTATTTCAATTCAATTCAATTTTATTTGTATAGTGCCAGAACCCCAACAGTTCACTCAATGAGCAAGCACTAGGCATCAGTGAAGAGAAAAAACTCCCTCTTAACAGGAAGAAGAAATCTCTGACAGAACCAGGCTCAGAGATGTGCCGTCATCTGCCTCGACCGGTTGGGGTGAAAGGAAAATGGGGGACAGAAAGGGGGGAGAGAAAGGACAAGAGGGAGATGAGGTAGAGACAGAAGAGAGAGAGAGACCAGGAGCAGATACACAACAACTGTATCAAGTCACAAGTTTATACAGTCAATGATTTATTTTGTTACACTTATCATTTTTTGCACAGCTTGTCTTTGACCTGCCTCAGTGGACATGAACGTCCTCAATCCATGAATGTGCACACGTGGAGCTTTGAATTTAGGTCAGCTGACACCAAATCAGTGTTTGAGATGCGACATGATAATAATAACTGAGGAAACAGATACATTCTGAAATTAATTGATTGTCTGACCACGGCAGAGGTTGATTCATCGTTCAAAATTAGATTTGCAGTCTACAGTATATAGGAATAGTTTTTACACAACATCATGTTTTAATTAGACACAGTGAAACACAAAGGAAAGGTATTTTCCATTTGTATTCCCAGAGTAGGTGAGCAGAAACAATTCTGCCTTCAACTCTTTGTACAATATGTCTATATACCGTGTGTATATATATATATATACTGTATATATAGATAGTATGAACTGCTGTAAAGTCAGTGCAGGTTCTTTCTGCACAAGTTGTTTATATGAAACACATCACACAGCGCACTGGGGATGCTAATTAGGACCATAACAGCAGTTGGTTCATGGGAAACGGGTTTTAACGTCCCAAAGGTCCAGAGATCCTCTGAGGTGACATGTGGAACATCTCTTCTCTCTCTTCTCCCTCTCTCTCATTGATGTAGATAAAAGGAAAGCTAAAAGAATCACTGGGAAAGAAAACTCATTGTAATCATTACCTCCCACACAGACACTCTCACAGCTTTATTCAGGCAGCGGGTTTAGGTCTTTAAAAGAAGCTTCCAAAAAGATCTGCCTTATGGACTTTGTGGTTCTAAGATAAGCCATCTCTAACGCTTGCATGTGACTATCCTAAGACCTCTTCAAACACAACACAAAGCATTTAGCTAGAAGATGTTTCTCAACTCAGGGGAAACTGAGGTTGGGAAGCACACTTTTTCAAAAATATAACCCCTGTTAAGTATTCCTTTCTTCTTCGTCTCTTTTTAAACCAGATTTGGCCAAGATGGCGGCATCAGTACACAGAGCATTCAGTCATGAATGTGATGTTTGTTATATTAAAAAGAAATGATGTTGTAGTCCATAAATGTTTACCGCAGCCCTCCAGTGTATTAAGTTTTTATGGGAGCACACGGACAAGGCAGTGTCGTGTCCGTGGCTCCATGGCCTCGTCTGATGTGGATGTGGTGGAGGTGAGAGTTGGTCTGGAAGCAGCACACACTTATTAAAGATTCATATTTGATGGTGGAGCCAATTCACTGTGATGCCCGGGGTCCGTGCCTTTTCATGGCTGTTGCCGTGGTGACCGCCCCCATTTCTGCTGACACATGAAGATCAAAGATGAAAAGGTCATGGTGGTTATGTGTCTTCATCAATATGTCGCGCACGGGGGGGTTGGTGAGAGATGGACAAGATCCTGAGTCTTAATCCCAAAGAGGGATTACTTTTGTCAGATGTGGTTTGTATGAAAATGGATTTTGTGTCATAAGAAATCAGAACCTGAGTAAAATGTGTGTCAGTTCCGGTGCTGTAATGTAACAAAGTACAAATACAAGTATCTGTACTTTACTTTATTATTTATATTTCTAGCATCTTTTACTTTCACTGCACTACATTTCCTCCAACTATCTTTGTTACTTGTAACGACCCATTCACACGCTTCAACATGGGGTTAAATGTCTTGCACAAGGACACATAGACTAGGAATTCAACCCACAACCTTCCAATTGAAAACATCTCGCCCACTGACCCACCATGGCTCAATCCTTACTCCTAGCTACTTTAAGACTTTTACTTAAGTTACTTAAGTGACTTCAACTTCTACCAAAGTAGTTTCCTGGTAAGATACTTGTACTTTTACTCAAATATCCCTTTAAGGTACTTTATACAAGACTGGTCAGTTCATATCATGCTCAATGACATATTTTGTCCAATTAAATTCTGATATGAACCTCTTTATGACAATGTTCTAAATAAAACACGTAATCATCATTTTCTGATTACTGTTACCTGAATAAAACTGACTCTGAATAAGCAATAATCGGATTAAGACATGTGATTTTAGTCATGTTAAACTGTGTATCTTAATCTTATTACAGTGTCTTATTAGAGGTTTGATAACAGTGGACATGATATATAAGAAGGTAACAACCATATACTCTTATATGGTAAAATCTTGGCACCTTTGTCACAGTTCTGCCCAGTTCTGAAATCCTACTGCACTGCAGAGTGTCTCTCCTGCCGAACTGGTGCCAGAGCTGTGAGCTGGACATCAAAGCTGAGAGAATAGGAGTGGCCACTGTCTGGCCCTCTAATTTCATCTTTAACTCATCTTTGACTGTAGTTTTACGATTTAGTTCTGTGGTTCAGTCATTTTAATTCTTAGTCTCTTAGAGAGTAAATTGAAATTTTTCCTCTCTTTAATTACAACACTCTTAAATCGTCCTCTACTTGCTTTAATAAGTGTCATTTCTTGCACTTCTGGGGCACAAAGATATATTTGTACCTGTAAAATCCGATTTGCAGAGAGCGAAATCATTTCTGTTCTGGTGGTATTTGCCCTCGTATATCAGTTGCATGTTGTGCGGGTGAAGCACCATCCGATTTCTTTCCATTTTAGAAAGTTAAAGGAAATAGATCAAAGAGTTTCTTGTCCCATCAACGCTACTGAAGCTGTTGAAGACGAGCATAGAATTCAAGTCATCAGCTTTACTTTCTTCAGAACAGTGTCAAAAAAAACCCTGAATGTTAGATGCGTCATAAAATAGACTCCTTACTGTGACCTTCAAGAAGACGAATGACTCACTGTATTCACTAAATGATGACAATTAGGACAAAGACCACAGCCATTTCAGACATTACCCTCTGAGATGATGATTTAGAATTGCATTGATATAATGAATATGGGACAATTGACATTCAGTAACACCAGTAACAGCATTTTGACTCATAGAAAATGTTCATGAAATTACATATTGTGTGGATATTTTCAACTACGACTTATCTCCCTCCCAAGGTCTAATCAATGCTTTTTATCATCTTGGCTGGATTATTGTAATTCTCTGTATGTTGGTTTAGACCAGTCATCTTTCTTTTTTGTAGCTGTCCCTAAACTTTGGAATGGGTTTCCCATTGAAATTAAATTTGCCCAAACCATTGAACATTTTTAAAGACCCACCTCTTCTCCTTGGCCTTCACTTCAGGATAGAAATAGCCAAGCCAGACACTTCTATTTAGTTTTTACCATTTTACTATTCTAGTATGTCACTATATTTTTTCATACCCTTTATATTGCTGTGCCTTTAAATCTGTAAAGCACTTTGGTCAACCTTGGTTGTTTTTTTAAAGTGCTCTAGAAGTAAAGTTGACTTGACTTGACTTGACATGATTTAAAACATTGTGTCAGTTCCAATTCGACGTGTCTGGAGTAGAATGGAAAATGTTTTGTGGCAAAGTCAAGTTCAGGTCTGTCAAAATGTCCTCCAAATGTGTACAAAAACCCACTTTGTGCACTAATCTACACATGTCATATGGAACCACACAGTCATGAAACTAGACAAAAAACCTGGTTAATAATTTCACATGTTCTCACATTTATGGCTCCATTGTGTCCGAGTATTCCCATCACCAATCACTCCCTGCCTCTGAACTACTTCTGCTTCTGTGTTAGATGGCGGTCACTTTTATGCTTTGCTAGATTGATGGGATCGATTTGTTGATGGTGGCAGCAATATATGTGTGTATATATATATATATATATATATTTTTTTTTTCTGTTAATATTGAAGTTAGTTAGTTAAACTGAAAAACAAGACTTGTGGATTTTCATTGTATCCCATTTGTCTTCTTAAACACGGTGCACTTACTAATTCAACTCCTAAATCACCATCAATATTCAGCTTACTTTCTAAAAATGTATTTGTTCCCCTAAGATTTCTGGAAAAGTGGTTTTGAAGAAAAGTGTTACTCATTAACCAGTTAAACCTTCATTTAATTATTTCTATTATACAATAAATCTGTGTTTTATTTGTCACTACTGTCCAGACTGGGTGTCAAAGATTTCTCCAGCTGTTCTTTGCATGTTCAAGTAACTTTTCTTTTTAATCACAACAGCTAAACCCTCTCATCCAAATATGGTCTCCTCTGGTTTCAAAGATATCAGAATATGTCTATGTGTATGTGTAGGGAAGCATTTTATCGCATGTTATTTAAAAAAGTACATTGTTATTATTATTTATTATTTAAACAATATCCAAGAACCACAGATATTGTCCATATTTTCATTCTTTGTCCTTTATGTCAAAACCAGATGCCCACTTTGCTCACAGCACAACTCGACCACAGACAGTTCATTTGAAATTCATGTGTGTTATTGCTGTCAGTCACTAATATACCCACTACATTAGACAGCTCCCCCTGGAGTCACAAAAAGACATATGCATCCTGTAAACAGGCTTTTAACTCTGTCCCAGAGTTAAACCTTTGGGAATAATAACCACCAAACTAATTCTCATGATCATTATCATAATTGTCCCAGCTGTGTACCGTTTTAATTTTGCTGTGTCACGATGACACACGGTGTGACGCAGCACTTCTGTTTACTTTCCCTGTTGCATCAGCAGTGAGAGGAAGGGTGTGTGTGTGTGTGTGTGTGTGTTTCAGTGGAGCCAGGTTATTATCTACATGGACACCTAATAGGAGAGACACCCGGTGTGACCCTCTGCTGCTTTAGTCCGTCTACTTCATACTTCATATTCATAGATGGTTCTCTGCAAACCTTGGTTCGAACAATTGGTTATTTGAGTTACTGTTGCCTCTTTATCTCCATGAACCACTACATCCTTTTCTGAAGCCTGGAATAAAAAAAAGGCATTTTCAATCAGAAAACTTCTACTCACTGGATTTCTCACTGGATGTCTCTGTAAGCCCAGCAGTTTCTGAAATACTCCAATAGACCAGTCACTTTCGCCTTTCTTCCCCATTCTGATGCTCACTTTGACCCATAGCACATCGTGTAAATCATGTATTAATGCCTAAATGCATTAACGTATGGCACTTTGTTTGGCTGAATATACATTTAACAGTTGAACATATACTGTACCTAATAAAATGGCACTGATATGTGACTTTCCACTTAGTGTCCTTGAGTTGAACTACAGTTGAATGTGTCAGTAAAAATGTCCGTTATAGAGTTCTTAATGCTGACTTTGGGACAGATGTGTCCATTTTGAGTCTGTGGCAGACTGACCGGATGACAGATCAAGTGCAGTGTTATGTTTTGGGTGGTGAGCAGAGCAGGTGTTGTAGACAGCAGTTGACACAGGTAGGGAGGTGACTGACCAAGAAAAGTAACCACTGCATATTACGAATATTGTCTCTAGTATCCGTGTTGTTGCAGACTCGCCAAACTGTCTCCAAAAGACAAGTTAATTTGCATTTATCTCCATAGCAGCAAAGTGAATGCCTGAAAAAGTAGATGAAAATACGTTATGTACAGTTTGCACAGGTTTGTTTCATTGAATTTTCTGTTCATTGTCTGTACAGAGACCACACAAGCATCTTGATTGACATGAATATGTTGTGTTTGCATCACTGGTACCAAACAACAAAATTGAAGCAGTACATTTAAAAACATAAAAACATGAGGAGACAATCCTCAGACACAGCACATCTCTGACTCATTTTTAGAGTCAACCATCGGTGAATCATAGCAGCCATGGCTCTTTGTTTAACTAATTTGACTACAGCTTATCATGAGTACATGAGTATGAAGAGCCACATCACCACATCACCACAAGCTAATTAATAAGCAAACAAAAACAACACAAGAACTTCACACAATCGTAATAATGTTGTCAGCAATCCCATATTTTGACTTACTTCCTGTCCATTGCCATAGACTCTTTATAGACATAGACATAGCCTCCTGGTTAGAAATGTGACGTATAATAGGTAGGACAGAAATTGCAGTTAGCCACCAGGGGGCAACTCTGCTGGTTGCAAAAAGAACCAGGGAGGCTGTTTTGAATATTAGCCTACTTTTCACTTTTATTTTTACAATGTCACATTTTCTTTAGCAGTTGATGGTCTCAATTGTCAGCGTCAGGTCTTCTTTAAGAGAACATGATGTCAGTTTTGTAGATGATGTTCTCCTTTAAAGGAGGATGGATGATGAAGCACATATGAGTGGACACCATTGTGATGACTAGGCTTGTATTAGTTTCATAACCAGAACAACAGTTAAAAATTCCATCAACGAATGCAACAATTAACAATACCAAACCATCACAAACATTATATTACTGGAGCAATTCATCCCATTGTCATTACTCCCATGGCCCCACACTGATTGCCAATAAAATGTTAATGCATAGACCTCAGATTAATTGCGTCCATTAGGATTAATAGAGGCATTAAAGTCTTCCTCTTGTAACCTGATAAACAGTGTCCATGATAATTTGGCTGGCTGTCCATCTGATTACAGTGCATACACATTCACCTTTGGTGGCACCTAAAACTCATTTCCTGTGACATTAATCAGCACAGCTGATAACTGAGTCCTCTCTCTTAAATCTTTGGCTACCGAGTCTCTGGAGAGTGTTTTATTACACCTCCACCATGTGTTGAATAGACCTGTGTCAATCCACAATGCTGCGTACACTAATGCTAATCCCTCGGTGCTCAAAGTGCTGCATCATCATGGACTTCTCCCCGCTGTAATCTCTCTCAGACACCAGCCTGAACCTTCCCATGTGAGCAAAGGCGAGGATGTTTTTGTTATGGTGTAATATCTCTGTCAACTTCAAGTTTAATTTCCTCCTAAAAGACTAAGTATTAAGAAGTGTCAATAAGTGGATATGTGTCTTCCTGGACATCATTTTTTTTTTAACACCCACCCAGGACAGGCTAACAAAGTGAAGTGTTTACCATTTACCAGACTTTCTAAGGTAAAAACCTGCCTAATATCTGATCTCCTGTTAGGAAACTGTTTGTGGTGCTTTGAGCGGTGGTGACTGTCGCGTTGTTCCCTGCAGAATATCTTCAATTATCCCACTTTACTGCAGTGTTAGCTGAATTCAACAGGCTGATACAAGACCTAATGAATCATGCTTTTTCTTGCTCTCTGTGACCATTTTTTGTCCTAGTTACTTTGCCGTAGCAACATATGGGAGCATAGTTTAAGAGGGTTTAGAAGTTGAACTCACTTGGGGCTAGTGAGTCAGTCAGTGTTAAGCATGGAACTGAGATTTGCAGGATCCAAATCACAAAGTAATTTTATTCTGTTTTCAAAAAGCTACAAAGTTGCCATTAATACAAATAACAGTGCAGGTCGGTTTTACCTGACTGAGACAGAGGGAGACACTGAACACAGAAGGACAGGGACTGAGACAGAGTCTAGGAGAGATAGAACAGGAAGGAGCCATCTTTCCAAAGTGGCTCATTGCGTCATACATTATTGAAGCATCTGCTGAATTATGCAACGCTCTGATATTGATTCCAGGACTTGCTATTGCTGCAGTCTGAGGGCTGGATTTGGTGAAAGTGAAGAGGAGAGGGAGGGAGAATAAGTGAGAGGAGAAAGGGACTTGTGAGAGATAAGTCGGACGATAATAAAGTACGTGAAGAAAGGAGGGAATTACCCACTGAAAAGAGACAGAGGTGGAGACTATGAGATAGAGATTAAGACAGTGAGATCGCCATGTCAGAGTCACAAGACGCACTAAGTTGCCCTCTAGAGTGGTGAAAGCATGAGGAAGCAAAATATAACCTTAAAAAATTGATCATTTCTTAAGGAGTGTCTTTCTAGTGGAGTGCAGTGCTCTATAAGATGCTTTTGCAACTTTGTTTCCTATGGGTGCCCAGCCAATCAAAAAGGGTGCTGACAGTGACATGACAGTGTCCCATTCAGTGAGAGAAGATGATGCTGTGTCCCTGTATAGATATACAGAGGTGTATAAGAATGTAGGAAATGATATAGTTGTACCTGCCCCTGCCCTCCCAAAATGTCTGTGAACGCCACTGCGGCCAGTTGCATCGTCGGGAAACAAGACTGTGATTGTATGCACTAGTGAAGAAGACCTGAAGAAACTAGTGATTGAGACCGTTAACTCATGAGGATGAGTCATCCCTCCTGTTCAAGTGACTATTAGGCTAATTTTTGTAAACTCATGCAACTAGTGACCCCCTGGTGGTTATTAAGTTTTGTTCCTTCCTGCTTATCTGGGTTTGGGTCGCGGGGGCAACAGTCTTAGCAAGAGAAGCCCAGACTGTCCTCTTCCCATGCCACTTCTGCCAGCTCCTCTGGGGGGGCATGGCGTTCCCAGCCAGCCGAGAGATTATTATCCCTCCGGCATGTCCTCCGTCTGCCCTGAGGTCTCCTCCCATGAGGACATGTCTGAAAACCCTATTCCGTATATTCATAATTCCTAAATTAGATTAAAATGGCAAACCACTTACCCCTGCAACCCTGCAAACGGGTAACCAGTATAGCTAATGATGGATAGTATTTGATCCTTTATCGTTACCCAGGGTTCAACTCTCATCAACAATGATTAAATGGTTGACTTTGACTCGGCTTGGTAACTGATGAGTTGAGATATATTTTTCAGCAGCCATTCCTGAGAAAAAAAGGGAAAAGATACCCCAGCTCTGTTTGCATGACTCTACAAGATTTCCGATGAGGGAAGTGATTCAGACTCGGTGAAACCAGACTTGTATTACTCTGCCACCCGTCTTCAGAGATGACTTAGATGTTTTGTTGCCAAAGATGAAGCAGGAAGCTTTGCAGACTTGTGTCTGCAGAGATGTGCCAGGTAGTCTTTGAGCTCATAAGTGACGATGTATGGTAAAAAAAAAGAAGAAGAAGAGAGGTTTGGTTTTAATATGGTGAACACACAGGTTTTTATTCTAGTAGCAAATGAGAATGAATAAGTTGTGTGTGTATGTGGGGGGTATTTAGTGTTATGTAATATAATGGCAGTTGGTGCAGTGTATGTGCAGTTCAGACACACACACACACAGAGTCCCACAGTCCCATTTACTGGAGCAGAGACGTTTTAGTCGTCTACTTTTATGATTAATTGGAAGCTATTATTACCGTACACAGCGGCCGAAGGAAGCATTAAAGAGCGAGGAGAGAGACAGTGGTAGAGAGATGGTGGATGTTGGTGTTGCTTTTAACATGGCACTATGTCAACATGAGTATAATTCCCTCAGTAAGTGGTCAGCATAGTGACTGGGCCTGTTTAGGACCATAGTCGTGTAATTGCTAAATGCTTTTCACATTGTCATGGCTTTGTGTAAGGGTGCACTGTCATGTTCTACCTGGGAAAAGATCATTTTACAGCAGCTCTGAGTTCAAATATAGGTTCAGGATGTTTCGGATGTACTTGTCCTGCTGTTGACCCCATTACGTGGTTGCCATGGACAGTCTGGGCCCACTAATGATTCTTGTGAGTCACTGATCTTTTTTGTGTCATCATGGAGACAAAATGTCCCAATTTTCACCAACTGACTGTCATTAACATACTTGTCTCCATCCTCCCTTTAGCAGAGATGACATGATGAATCATCACTTTTGCATTGTCATGACGATGTTTGATAAATCTCACACATTTGTTTACTCTCTTGCACCAAAGTCCTTAGAGAAGATGGTTTCATTTCAATGAGTAAATTGTTCCATAGTTTGGGGGCAGCTACAGAAAAGGCTGAATTTTAAACAAAAAGGTCACAAAATATAACACACCTAAACTTACTGATAAGGACAGCAGTGAAACAACAACTCCTGTGTGCCAATTATTATGTAAAACTGCTGATTTTGTCCAAGTTTCCAGCAGGTGAAGGCTGTCCTATTGCGAGGAAAAAGTGGCCAACATCATTATAGACCTAAGTAGGCCTATACTGTATGTTAGAGCCCTTTGTTACGTTTTTTAAAGATTTTTTTTTTCTCTTCCAAAAAATAATACTGAACCATCCTTTTAATGTGCGGCTCTTCTTTTTTCCCCTGTAAACGGATTTAACCTGATCCTCACACTTCACAGTAAAACTGAGAGGTCTGACTGATAACAGATGTTTTTATCAGACTCGTCGGGATGTGATGCATAATACCACACACACACACACACACACACTGGTTTCCATGACTTCAGAGCACATTGCATAAATGTCGTGGAGATTTACTCGATCCTTAACCCTAATTACTACTGGCCTAATCCTAATCCTAATCCTGACCCTAACCATAACCTAATTCTGACCTCAGCCTATCTTTTAAACATGTCTTCACCTTAAAATTTAGTAATTTACGTTATGGGGACTCGATGTCTGCCCCCATAATGTGAAGATTTAGGTCCCCATAACATAAAGAATGCCAGGTCACACACACACACGCACGCGCACACACGCGCGCGCACACATAGATTCCTGTTGTTCATTCTCCATCCGCCCACATCGCTCCAGCTCTGGCAGTGAAAGAGTTACTGCTGGTGCAGTGTGAGTGTGAGCCTGGTGCGCCCCTCCCTGGTTGGACTGCACGCCGCTGTTCGGCTGTCTGCAGACGGATGTTGCCGCATCCAGGCTCGCCGCGCTGCGCTGCGCTCCGCCAGCAGGTTGCGTTCCTTTCCAAATGTGCCAAATCTCCTCCTCTGTCTCCGCCTGACGCACACGCGCCTCCTGACGCTCCTCTCGGGTTTTCTAGACACACAACTCTCCTGCAAAGTGGCTCATCAACCACATCGGTACGTAAACAGTTTTTTGAGCTTCACCAAACTGTCGTGCAACGTATGTTTTCTGCTTTTCTCACGGAGTTGACTGCAACTGTAAGTGGGTTTTCTGAGTGGGATGCTGTGGAGCGACTGCTGCGTATATGGCTTGTTTCTATTCCCAGCTCTGATTTTCCTCTTCATACACAGACGTGACGTTAACCATCAAGCCACTGCATGACCGTTGCTTTTGTTTTTGCTGGAATTTGTTGCGGATTTACGCATTTATTTATGCGCAGTGGCTTGTAATGGCGCGTAATTAGGAGAGGAGAGAGATGTCTGGGAGGAATTGGGGCATGAGACAGCATAAACTCCTTAAACAATCAGTCGTTTTAAATCTACCGTGACATAAGAAGAGGTAAGGTAAGGTTGAGTCTGAACGTTCTTTATCCAAGTAACGGGATAAAATGAAGGTGATCGAACCACAGCTGCATGTTTACCTTAACAAACAGATCAATAACTAATTTGCAACATGTTTATCAATATAATCATTATCCGTAGAAAACTGGTGGGAAAAAAGATTAGAGTTGTATCACAGGTGATGTTCTAGTTAAAGAGAGACGACAAAGCTTTTTTTTCTGCTCAGTCATGGTGAGTCACTGAGAATAAAAATGACAAGTAGAGTACCATGGATGCAGGTGATGCAGATGAACTCAGTGCCCCAGCAGACATGGCTTTGTGTTATTGCTATGGTTTCCAGCTGGCACGCTGCTAATGTAATGGGATGAAGTCAGTGTCAGGCTTTATTTTGGTCCAAAGGAAGACAAATTACCACGCAGGTTCGTTTGTGAGTGCGCAAAGAAGACTCTCTCTCTCTCTCTCTCTCTCTCACACTCTCTCACTCTGTGTGTGTGTGTGTGTGTGTGTGTGTGTGTTGTCTTCTAAACACTGACCTTGTTCAGGACCAGTAGTCCGCCTCATGGAGATCCTGGTTAAGATTTGAGCTAAGATTTCAATCGTGGTTAGGTTAAGGTTTTTGTTTTCTGGGATACGGCTGGTTGTGCATCTGCATGTGTGTGTGTTGTATGTGTCATGATGATTGATGCCAAGCAACGCTGCAATTTTTCACTATCAGTCAGTTTCCATTCTGTTTTATTGAGTTATCTTCATGTAATAAAGCTGCTCCAGTTTCCATCAGTACAGCTTCCAGCGACTTTGCAAAAAAAAGTGGTTCAACCCAGACACTGTGTGTGTGTGTGTGCGCGTGTGTGTGTGTGTGTGTGTGTGCATGATCAAATTTTTTAGGCTCTCTCATGTAAACTGTGATTGTCCACAAACATGGTTGTGTCTCCACGATTGCAGCATATTAATCCCAAATTGAATATCGCGATTAATATGCTGCAATCGTATGTATCATCATCATCATCATCATCAGATGTTGCTCATTAGTTTGACCCTTTGACTTTGGTTGAAGGAATTATTATGTACTTCAAAGCATAAAAAATAGTAATCATCATTAAAAAGGAATAATGACTGTATTAGTTATGAGGATTATCTAATGTGATGAAGGTGAGAGATTTAACATTCCGCTCCTGATAACCATTTGCTTGAATTTGTTACCTCTGTAGGAACTTTTTCTGGCATGAACACTGACCTTGTCAGGACCGGTAGTCCTCATGGAGACCAAAAGCTGTTCCTAATACGGCAGAAGGTTAGCGATAATGCTTCGTTTAGGCCGTCCAAATGTTTGGAAGTCATTGCAGAGTCTTAAGAAGAATGACGTTGCAAACGGTTACATCAACATCGCAGAGTCACAGTTTTATATTCCTTGTTTTCCTGTTGTCATGCTGTCAATGAGTTGTAGAAACAGACTTCACACAAAAGTGTTCACATCCCAAAAATGTGGTGACACTCAGTCACGGCTGATAAGTCAATTCCAGTCAGACTAGCTGCTTATCCTGGCAGTCGTTCCACAATTAGCAGCTGCACTGCACTGAGTCACTTTGTGGCATTTGATGCCCATGATTCAGTCTTCACATATGAGTTCAAAAGCTATAAGTGCTGTGTAATATAAAGAAAAAACTAAACACAATACTACTATCAGTAACTAGTAGTGGCCTAGTAACTAACAATATACATATGGAAACATAACAGGAAACATGTTTGTTTCATTTCTTCAGCCTAGAATTTCATAGTTAATTAATTAAGCAGTTTACCTCATGTAAAATGTCCTTAATTAATGAATTAACTCATTGTTTGGTCAACAATATAAGGACATTTTTGGGAACAATTTCCATTACAATTCTTTTAAGCCCACATTTTTATTTGACCAAGAGTCCAAAATCAACACTATTTTGTTTGGAATCACCTTACACAAAGAAAAGCCAAAATATTTAAAAGCTAGCATTTGTGAGTGTTTATCTTTGATTGAAAACTGGCTTTTTTTTTTTCAACCAAAAATGCTTATCTTTTCCAAAAACTGTCAGAATTTGACCCTTCTTCCATTCTACAATTAATTCAACAAAACTGGTGATTCCCACAGTTGTTTGACCTATGAATAATTAACTTTAACAGAAATCACAAACTCCTACCCACTCCAGGAGGGTTTTACTTGTTAAGCTGCAAGGTTTTTTAGGATTTTAAAGATACAATGAACTTCAACCTATTCTCAGATTATGCAATTTAGCCTAGTGGAGGGGAGGGGAGGTGAGGGGAGGGTCATCAGGGAGGGATCACAGCTCAGGGCAGAATCTTCAGTTATCACAGCCGTGGACACACAAAACCTTTACACACCTTTACTCATGACTCTCCTGTGGTTTGGCAGAGCCTGAGATGCACACACTAGTGTCATTGTTGACGTACGTCTTTACACTGTCTGAGCTTGAACTTACCTTGATCCAGCTTCTTTAGAACTGTAGCTGGACTTAGATTGTAGATAAAAATAGATATAGTCTCTCGGTTAAAACATTTTTACTTCCCGTCTTGAAGCTCAACATCACCTGCAACCACTCACCTGTTGGAGGACATGAGCTGTCAATCACACTGGTATCTCACGCATATGTGCCATCATTTATTGTCTATTTTCCCGTACATTTTTACCACAATTTACAAAACTGACATCATCTGCTATTGAAGAAGACCCGAAACTAGTGAATGTGATCATTAGGCTTTCTGGAAAATGCTTTCTTACATTAAGTAAGAAGTATTCTCAACCCGAGGAGTCGCCCCCTAGTGGCTAACTGCATACTTCTTGGGTGTGACAAACCGGACGACTACATTATTTTTGGTGGTTGGGGATGCACCATCTGCTGGACCACGTTGTAATTGATCCAGACAGTGAGATGGGCTTCTAGGCTGTATATTTTAAACTTGAATGGGATTTAAAGGTTCCAATTTGTACTTTCTCCTGGAGGTTTGAACACTCATTGTTTACCTCCTTATCGCATGGTCCTGGCAAATAACCATTCACTCACATTCACACCTACAGTCAATCTAATTTAGGGTGTCCAATCAACCTAATCTGCATCTTGTTTTGGACTGTGGGAGGAACCAGGAGAACTCCACTCCTTGGTCAAACTAGGATTTAAACCAGTGAAAACCTTCCTACTGTGAGGCAACAATGTCAGCCACTACTCCACCGTCTGACCCATAAGTCTGAACAAATATGTAACTTATAAATAACTTCTATTTTTTTCTTCTACTCATGTCAGTTTCCATTATCTGGTGTCCACAGGCAGTCCGCAGCCAGAGAGGCTTTGATGCTGTCTTCCAATAACAGTAGCAGGTTTTTTCTGGGACAGACACTGAATCCCTACCTGCTCGGTCCAGATAAGAGTATCAGCTAAACGCTGAAACATTTTAAGTGTGTTGCTTTGTTAGATGGACTAGAGGAGTAATACAAAGCATGTACATGAAACTCACATCAACATGTGTCTGACTCTGCAAATCCAGGAATGTCGAGCTTATCTCTATGGTTGGCAAAAGTAAAATATCATCTATAATTTTAATCTTGCATGTGCTTTTTCCCCACGTACTGCACAGTCATTCAATTTAAGGAGTTGTCGTTCAAGACAATATTTTGAGTTTTTTTCTTGTATTTGCTGTTATAAAGATTAGAGCTGAAATAATTAATCGATTATTAATCGATTACTAAATTAATCGACAATTGACATATTTTTTGATAATCGATTCATCGGTTTGAAGCTTTTTTCATGATTAAAACAAGATTTCTGATTGTTTAAGCTTCTTAAATGTGAATATTTTCTTCATTTATTTGCTCTGGATAACAAAGAAATCATTTAAAGTTAATCATTTTGGTTTGTGGACAAAACAAGACACAGATTAATCAATTATGAAAATAATCGTTAGTTGCAGCTCTAGTAAAGATGCAGATATTCACCGTTGTGGTTTCTTGCAAGTCATACTTTCTAAAATTAAGCAATCAATTGCAGAGAAATGAAATGATTCAGCTTCCCGTTCAAACCAGCATGAATGGTCAAGTGTTTTACGTTTTTACATGTGTTGGTCTGGACACAGATAGATTATAGATGTGAAAACACTGTTTGCTAATTAAAATCTATTAGTTTCCATGTCAGCTTTAATATAACTGTAGTTGAAAGTGTTTGCACTGTCAGCACGAAGTTTGAAATGAAGTAAAATAGGATCAAGATACAAGATATTAAGACATAGTGATGTCAGTCGAGTAATTTAAAGGTTTGTCCATTTTACCTTATCCTCATATTGCATGTTTTTGGACTGTGGGAGGAATATGGAGAACCTGGAGAAAACCGTGTGTGAATGTAATCTGTGAAAATCTATACGTTATAGATTGTTGAGGTCTGAAAGAAGAAATGCTTTGAAAAAAGTGTCATAAAGAAGGTGAATGTTGTCCATTTGTCCTCTGATTGTATGTTCCTATACAGTGTGGGACTATTTACAGAGTTAATTGACACATTTGTTTGCAATTACAAGTTACAGTATTTTCTACACATCCACAAACCTGATTTTTGAACATCACATTACTTTTTTTCCACACAAATCCCACCATCACTGCATATCATCGTCTGTATTTTATTTCTGCTTCGGAAAATCTAGAGAGAGAGAGAGAGAAAGAGAGAGAGAGAGAGAAGGGGAACTGAGCCGAGAGTCACAGGACTCGTCGACAACAATAGAGAGAAAAGAGGGGAGGTTCTGGCTCGGAGACTGCAGCAGTGTCTATGCAGTGTTTTGTACCATCGTGTTTGCTCTACTGCTTACGGCAGCTCTCCCTGCTGCTTGTGTGTGTACGTATGTGTGTGTGAGAAAGAGAGGAAGAGAAAAAGGTGCAGATACCTGCCATGCTGTGAATGTATGTATTATATTAGTGTGACGAGAGGCCGTTTTGGCTCAGTGCAACAAACCGAGCGGCCCCTCCCTTCGATCCTCAAACACCCACTGCTGAGATTAGAATACTCTTGTTTTTCTAAAGAAAACAGCGTCCTGGTGAGGAGAAGCTGCTCAGCCACAGCCTCCGTCTCTATGCTCTGGTTGATGAGCCAGCAGTATTTCCTCAGTGTCATCTTTGACATTCACCTATTTAAATTCTTCTTCTTCATATCTGGGAGTGTTGCAGATTACTTATTATGCAGCTTCACTGAACTGGAGCGCAAGAAGAAGAAAGAGTCTGAATGATAAAGCAAAAATAAAAGAAAAGGGAACAAAAATGAACCAAAGTCTGAATAAGAGTGAATTTAAGAATGACTGTGAACATGACACAGACAGACAGACAGACAGATATTTTGAGATCTGTCGATTGATCTGTCGATTGAGGAATTTCATTTTGATGGCAGCCACACTGGGCTGGAGTGTCGAGGTGATGCTGTTGTGTCTCCTCTTGTTTCTGTGTGATGGTGCAGAGCAGCATTTAAACATTGATCCAGCCATCAGGGGCTGTTCCCACAGGCCGCAGCCTCCAACACTGTGTCCTCTCTGATGTGCTGACTGAGACGCTGCTGTCCTGTGGCCGTCGTGTCTGACGCACCCCGGCTCTGTGGCGACTGGCCTCGGTGAGCGTTACCATCGTTTACGCGACGCTGTTGAATCCTGTAGTGCCGCTTCTTTTATATTGCGACAATGGAAGATAAGGAATCATGAATCGTATCACAACTTTATTTCCATATCATTTTAGCATCGTGTACAGTATATAATCAATACTGCACTATATCCATCATCCGGATGCTGCAGTTTTGACTCAGTGGTTTTCTAGTACAAATAGGTTCAGTTTAAAGTTAGTTATTTATAGATACTTTGACTAAAGTCTATTTTATTTGTCAGTGCTGAAAGTTACTAGTTGATTAGTGCAACAGATAATTATCAAGAAAGTTTTGATACAGTATATTACTATCTTGACAAATATAGATTCACAACTGGATTTCATGAATTCATCACCTACAGTCTATATGAAGCTCTTGCCACAGCTGTTTGCAGTAACTTTATCCTCCGATGTGTTTCCAATACGTTTTGGGATGTGACGTAAAAGAAAATAGCCTTTGTTGAAATGTTCAAACATTCTCGATCTCTATTTTAAAGTCACCATGACAAGCAAGATTGTCTAGAATCCAATACTGGTTTTTTTTTGTCTGTGGGCTTGAAGGTCAAGTTTTCACTTGTTTTTTTAAGAGGATGAACACGATGGATATTTTCAACATGTCCTAACAAATGACCTGAAGTGTTTTTCTGGAGTGAGACAGCACCTAATTATTAGATAAAAAACCCCAACAGAAAACACTGTACACGTGAGAACATGATGAAGTCTGACCCGAGGTCCCGTATCTTGCTGAACGTAGCAGGTTTAATATGCATGACAAACAGGAACTGCAAATGAGGCAATAATTAATGTCCATGGCAACCTGTCCTTCACTTCACCGTGCTGTAAAATGAAATAACCCTCGTTTGTTATGTGCTGTGATAAAGATGAGAGTATGTTTGCGTGAAATGTTGAGGAAATGAAAACAACTTAACACAAGTCTCTTAAGTCTTCCAGGGGTTACATTTTTCAAATTATTGCTATTCAAATCTTCAAAATCTCTGGCCGTCTAAAACTGCAAAAAGGTCAGCAGACTGGAAGGAAAAGGATCTTTATTGTCATTATAGAACTGAAAATGTGAGGTGTCTGACATTCTCACATTCATACATGTTTTGAAAAGAACAGTAGACGAGCTGGAAGATTTCTGAACAGTTAATGAGTGAATGAAACACAGCTGCTTTTTCCCCGTCATCGAACACAGCCGATAAATAATTATAGAAGCACAAGCTCCTGCTTCCTTTTCACTGCTAATACATATGGATTTACATACGTCTTGTCCTTCTCTGAGAGTCTCAACTGCGAGACTCAGCGCTGCACCAGTGTAATCACTTGAGAGAAGCTTCTGCACAGGAGCAGCATCCAACTCATCCCATACTCGAGCCACGTATCTGAGCGACTGTTGTTTTGATAAGCTGTTATTACCAGGAGAGCAGTCAGTAAGTTGCAGCTGCACCGTGCACTTTTAAAAATCACCCTTCGGCTGAGTGTAAATCTCTGCGGGGCCGACGCCTCCCGCCCCAGGGGGCACTGCAGCAAATGCTCCAAACAAACAGCAGCGTGTGACCAATTTAACAGGCTTTGATTTCTGAATGGAATTTTGTTTTATTTCACCTCTCCATACCAATCTCCAAACGAAGAAAAAGTCTTTTCTCAGCGTTTTTTTTTCCATCTTTGGCGTGTCCTACTGTGCGTCCGTGGAATATCTTGTCATTGTGTAAGGGAAGGTCACATTTACAATTATTCTCTCGTAGCTCACCACCTCTCCCTGGGCTGTGTGTGTGTGTCTGACCCAGAGACCCCATCTTGTGTCTGTCACCATGATGAATGAGATGTACCCGCTCATCAACGCGTTGCTGACAGCCAATTTGTAACCATTGTGCCTCAAGTTCTGAGCGATGAAAAATAAGCATTGTCTCTTTTTAAAGAGGCATCTTATATGTATATATAGTATGTTTGTGTGTGTGTGTGTGTGTGTGTGTGTGTGTGGATTATAGCCAGCAGGCGTAGTGTGTATAGTGGACAAGCACCACAATGCGTAGCACCATCACAGATGGCACTATTATGACTTTCACACGTCAACATTGTGTAACTGCTCTTAAGGAAATGTCTGGTACAGAAGAGGACGAGTGTCTAATACTAATATTAGTAAAGAATAGGAAAATAGATTTACAGTCACAAGCAAAACACACATTTTTGCAACATGCTTGGTCATAACAATCGCTCGCTACCCTCTGCCAGTTACATGGCAGCGCTGCCAAGAACACGCCTTGATAAATGCCTCGTCTCAGACCCTCACACATCGCAGTAAATGAAACAAACTTGTTTGACGGCAGAAACTATTTGTGAACACAGTGATATTTTATTTAGCTGCTGTTTATCAACAACAACAACAATTACCAAATGGATTTAGTTCAGAAGCCACGTGGTTGGTGTTCTCGCGACCCGGTTGGAACAAGGGTCTTTCTGCATGGAGTTTGCATGTTGCCCCCACGCGTGTGTGTGTGTGTGTGTGTGTGTGTGTGTGTGTGCGCGCACAGTTCAAAAACATGCAGATTTGGGGATTAGGTAAATTGGACACTCTAATTTGACTGTGAGTGAGCACAAAAGGCCAATGATTGTGGGTATTTATGCTGTTGGTGTGTGGAGTGGATTGCCATGTCCTGACACATTTTACCATGATGTCTGTTGGCAGCGTGTGCGAGTGTTTTGAACTTAAGACTGTGGCAGTGAGTACGAGGGGACGCAGTGATGTCATCGTTGGCACGGTGTGGAGTGAACTCAAAGAGAAAGTGACACTTTGCCAAAATGCTGCTGCCCTTTCCTAGCAGCAGCTTTCACTGCATTGTCAGGCCTCTCCTCACTCTCAGGGTGGCCAGTCGCACTCTTTTAGTGTCTGTTTGGTTCTTTCACTTTCACCAAACAAAGATTAATCTAATCTAAAGGTTGCTGTGTGCTTTTGATAGGTTTATGAATGTAAACTAGGCTGCTCAGTATATATTATTTAAGAATTTCAATTGGCCATTTAATAGTTCTGACTTATGTTCTCTGGTATGAAAGACTGTATTAAGGTTTTATTGTAGCTGCAGTTTTGAGCTGCACCAGGTCGTTTAGCTTTACTGATACTAATGAATTTGGTCTATAGTACAGAAGTACATTTGTCAGCTGTCTCATTTTCTAAACTACACTATCTTTATCATGCTTGCAGTAACACACCTTTACTTATTTAGTTCTTAACCTTAACCATCTCATCTTAATGTCAGACTCTAACCTAACTCTCGTTCTTTAAAGTCCTCCCCGGAAAAGTCCTTTGGAGTTGTGATGACCTGCAAAAATGTCCCCACTATGTCAACATGTCCTCAAATGGCTGGTTTTGTCCCCACAACCTAATAAATGCATGTGCGCACACAACTTTAGTACAAAATGAAAGATGGTGTGTGTGTGTGTGTGTGTTCACTTGTATTTATTACCTCTGGAACACTGGACCATAACAGGACCATTTCTGAGTTAGTTAGTTAGCTAGTTAGCTAGTTAGATAGATAGATAGATAGATAGATAGATAGATAGATAGACATTGCAATCTCAGACAAAAAAAGTAGATTTTTATTTAAAATAGTTCAGGTTAGTTAAGGTTAGGACAACACTTTGTTTATGATGTCCAAATGAATGGAAGTCAAAGTGTCCCAAGATGAATAGCTGTGCAGACTTGTCTGTTTGTGTGTAACCATGGCAATCTACAGTAACAATGACTGAATAATAGACTTGCAAACGGAGCTAAGATGCTGTTCAAGGAAAGTACGAGAGAGAAATAGAGAACGAAAGAAAGAAAGAAAGAGTGAAACCTTCATACTGAAGAACCTCTGACTTTATCAGCAGTTCATGTCCTGTGTCATTATCCTGTCATTCCCACTGATATTTCTATCCATTTCTCCCTTTGATTGTATCTACCTATCATGATTACCAGGACCAGCGTATTCTTCATTCCTGCGTTACATGGAGTGGAAAGGTCATGTGAGAAGACTGGATAAGTCAGTAAAGAACTTGGCATTCAGTCGGCTGATGTTCTTTTCTCTCATCTCTTTAAGTCGCGTGGTAAAGACTTGTGCTGCTAAAGGGTTGGAGCTATTTTAGAACCCGAGCTGAAGAGGTGAGGACAGTGATCTGAGCCAGATCTCTTCTAATTAAGACTTTATTCAGTCCGCTGCAGAGAGGCACATATAGGGACGGAGGAAGGGAAGGACAAATAACAACGAGCCACAGCCAGAATTGAATCGTACCATCTTATGGAAACGAGAGATCAAACATTCATATATATGCAGGTTAATTTATAGTACCAAGTACCAGTATCTAATAATACTAATTATGGAATTGTTATAGTGTCTCTTAATGCCATCGTTGAATGTACAGATAAGTATGTTGAGAACTGTAGGACACTAAACTAGACAAAGTTCTATATTATGTATAATGTAGCAGATCTTTATTTTTTTGGTGACTAATGAGTTTTCAGATGTGTCTTACTTTCACAGTGCTAAATTAGTGGATAAAAATAATTATACCCATGCATTCATAACAGACCATTAATCAGCAACAGTTTCACCATGTTTCAGAAATACAGCCTAACACCACTGTTACTTATGTACATATTTAAGTTGTGACGGGAAGGATCTAAGTTTATTTTCATCAGATTAAGTGCATTGATAACTAGGCTACGATTTCAAGTAGAATCTCTACTAGAGTCTTTATTTGAACTTTTCAGGTTTTAACATCACCTGAACTCTCTGTAATTGTTTTACCCTTCCTACGGCCTACTATTTTAAAACCTATGTAGATTATTTCGGTGCATCTGATCAAATCCACCGCTCAATAAGAGGACAAATGACATTTAGCTATGTGTTGACCCAAGACTAACTTATTAAAACATAAAGTTATGTCCTCATCATCTGCAGAATTGTCTGCACAGAAACCAATGATGATCGTATCTGATCCTGTCTTACAGTTATTTTTCTTTAATGCAAACTCTTCAAATGCTTTTATTTGTGTTTAATTGAGATTATCTGATGTGTTTTATATTTTATTATCCTGTATATTATTGCTGGATGAATAGCACCTGCAACAACCTGACACATATTATGTTTATAGCTTGTCCTACACAGACTAGCAACACTAGCTACACCTGCTACCATCGCAGAGGCTTTAACTGGTTTAACAGCTCAGTCATTCAGTGCTGCCAAATCACAGGACCAGGATTAGCATCAGTAACTAATGGCACATTTCCACTAAACAGTTTAAACTTGACTCTACTCGCTTGGATACCAGACTCATCGTTTTCCATTACTATAGTACCTCCTCAAACAGGGCGGGTTCATCATTGCATGTCTGACACAGTCACTGAAACTGAAATACGACCGAATGGGTTTTGTGTCAATAAATACACCAGACATTTCCTTGCTAAATGTTATAGATTAACGCATGTTTTGTTTTTAAACATGTCGTCTTTTTTAAGTGTTTTACAGTTTGGCATTGTTCGGTTTGATTCTTGAATCTGACGTCGCGCTCATCGGCTCAGCTGGCTTGGAACCTCTCCAGAGCAGGTACTAAGAAAAAGCATCAGGTACTATCACTAATGGAAAAGCAAAAAAAAATGATTAGAGTTGAGCTGTGCTGAGTTGAATTGAATCGCTGGAAGGATTACCTCAAATTCTTCAAAAAAACATATATTCATTTTAACATGGAAAGTTAAATAATCTGCTGCTGAGGGGTTATTACAGAGATTGTGGTACAGTTACAAATTCATTACACTAAACAACATGTACCAAACAATTCTCGCCGCCAACAGCAAACATGTACATCAGTTATAAATGCCTATTTCTGCACAATTTGAGACAAACTCTTTTCAGACAAGAGAAACTGGATAGATGTAGCAGCAGCTCAGTGGTCAAGTCCTGCAGACTGCAGCAGTGACTCAGCAGTCACCGGATGCTTTAATGCACAAACAAAAGGCCAGACTTGCCGTTCCCGATGCACGCGTTTGCTGCTTGGTGACGCTGCAGGGCTGAAAGGAGCGTGGCGACGCAGCGCACTTTAATTTTCCAACCCACTTCACAACTCTTCATCTCTAAACTCACAGACAATGAGACCGAGTGCAGGGAAAATGAGATTAAGTTAAGGGTAATAACTTTTTGATGTAAGGATCCGAACTTGTGTATGAAGAAGAAGCTCGAGGCATCAGTTCACGTTCATTAACTAAGCCCATTACTTTACGTGACTTCACTACTTGATTTATCTTAAACAGGAAATGAGGTCAGAATTATAGCAAATGTCTATGAAGGAGACAAAGACAAAATGTGTTTCTAGGACAGTATTGTTTTACCCTGTGCGCGTGTATTTGTCACCTTTTCATGACATTTTCTGTCATTAACGCTGACCTTGGCATGACTAGTAGTCCTCATGGAGACCAAAACCTGGTCCTAATGAGGCAGAACATCATTTCTCTCTGTGTGTGGTCCTGGAGACTGTTATTAAAATGGGAGCTGACACTTTTCTTCCCTTATTGAGCTCTGAAAATCACTCCAGGACCCAGACAAACAGTTTGGATTAAATTGGTTTCTCACATGCAAAAAAAGAATATCCAGCAGCCTCTCAACATTTATTTAAACTGGAAATCAGAAAAAACCCCAACATAATGATAGTGAAGAAATATTGGAACAGCTATTTAAAATATCTCTGGAACAAATATCTGTAATTAGAGGTGAACAATTAATTGTTTTTTTTCAAATCTAAATCACATTTTGAAACAATTCAGTTGAAATAAGATATTTTCCCTGAATCACTTTTGTTTTTAAACTGTGAGAGGAAACTGGAGAACCAGGAGAAGCTTTCTTGTTATATAATATATATATATATATATATATATATATATATATATATATATATATATACATACTTAAGGCCTGATACCTTGAAGTCACATGAAGTCAGTGATGTACTAAATAGCTTTAAAGACAGGAGTCTCCTTTTTTTTTTATAAAATGAAATTCATTGGATCCTCTTCCTGCTGCCTCTGTGAATGTGGAGCGCATATGTGGAGCAGTGCAGCGGCTGTGCCGCGGTCGATCACTGCTCCGTTTTAGATGCCTTTAAACAGGGTGTTCTCGTTTTGGGAGTTCAGACGTGGATATTTATATCAAACAGGTCAGCTGTGAAAGCTCTGTCTGACAAATGACCTTCCTTCCACTGGGCTTTGCAGTTAAGAACAGTGCAGTACACAGACCAAGAGGGAGAGTGAAGAGTTTACCTCCCCAAGACCAAGCCCATGTCAGTGGACAGAAGCAGAGCACATGACACATGGTGTCTACTCTTGAGTTATTTGTCAAGAAAGTGGATCACTGCAGATGTGTGATCTCAGTCGACACAGATGCTCCCGCTGTATCACACATTACCGAGTGTCACCTACGCATTCATCACCTGTGTTTGTCGGTAAAAGAAGACGTGACCTACATCTTGGTCTTTGCGAGAAAGGGAGGAACAAGCAGGGATGTTTCCTTTAGTCCACAGCCGTGACTATTTTGTGAGAATCCTCTATAAAGCTGTGAACACCATCATCGTCATGGTTGGAAACCACGTGATGAGTTCCCGAGGTTAAACGCAAGGTGTTTAACAGAATACATTATTTATACTAATTGACTGTAAATAAAAATGGACATAGTCTTCTGGTTTGAAAGTTTAGCCCAGGAAGTAGGAAGTGGCGGTGAGCTATAAGGAGGCAACTTCACTGGTTGTAGTAAGAAGTTTGTGTAGTCTGTGATAAAAATTGATTCATTTATAGTCATTAATGATAAATCAAACATTGTCTTCCTATCAACGTGGTGTGGCAGGAATTTAAATTGTTGTGGCTGACGCTGAAGCATTGTGTTGAACTCAACTTCCAATTTCCAATTTTTTCCAGGTTTGTGTATTAGACCTGAGGAAATGACACTCATCATTTGTGTGTTGATGTGTAAATTACCTAAAGGACTGACTGTCCCTGCCTGTCATCTTTGTCAGTATTTTCTTAAGGAGTAAATGATCTCACTCACTATTATGAAGACCCCTCCCTTCCCTATCATTAGAAGTGCTGGCATGCTGGCCTCTTCTTTCTCTTTCAGGCTTAGGGAAGCACGGTCATCATTGAGGTGACTACGCCACGTGGTTTAAAAACCTTCCTTCCCCTATTTCTGCTCCCTCTCATCACCAGCTCACATACAACATCTGTGTGGGCCACACATCCATGCATGCCTACACCGACTGACTTCTGACACTGATGCGTATTTTTTCTTGTTTTTTGGAAATAAATAATTACTTTCCTCCCCCGTTTTTGTAGCAGCCTAAGAGCCGGGCTGTAACAACATAGTTTCAGGTCCTCAGCAATTGAAGAATTGTAGCAGCCTTAAAATTAAGTTCTGATTAATTGTTGGAAATGGTGCATGGGTGATGGGTGTGTTACCACCAGGTTTGTGTGTGAGCCATTTATGCAGTCTAATGTGCAACGTGTGCAATAAAAGAGTGGTAGAGCCACAAAGAATCCCATGCGTTTGTGTGCGCGCCGCCAGTAAGCTCCTATGTTTAGCATGGTTTTTAAATAATTCAATATTGATCGGCTGCTATAAACATGATGAAACTAATGCAGGATCACTTATGACAGCTGGTACCTGCTTATAGGAGCCTCAACATGGCTCTGGTCAAGTCTCACTATGTCCACTTTTATGTCCAGTCTATGGTTAAAGGAAGGGTTTTTATTTTCTCACTTCTTTTGTGAGGGATTGGGGACAAGATCTATCCTGTCAGACATTCTGTCTTGTCCATGTTTCTGCTGCTTGGGCCAAACAGCAGCATTTCCAACTGACTTAGTGTCTTTGTTGTTGTGGTGTCACGTTGTACCAGTCTGCAGTTTAAGCGAGCAGTCAGCCTGCAGGCAGCCATCAACACTTGCTAATGCAGTCCCCTCTCTTCTGTTTCACCTGAGAAAAGCACACTGGAAGGTCAAAGGGACACGCTGTCCCTCGGGGGTTTCATTCTTCTGAAAAGATGGAGGAATTCACAGCGTAGCTGCATGACGCCAGCGCCTCCAGTGTTTGTGTCGGCGTGTTGTGGTTGTTTTGCACTTGTCAGCGCGGGAAGTATCAAGAGCAAAGTAGCAAATCATCCCTCACCCTCGCAGCTTAGTCATGGTGGTGTGAGAGTGGACGGCGTCTGTGGGCAGATCTGCTGAAGTGTTAGAACTCCTCCTGACTGCTGCACCAGCATGTTCATTTGAAAAGTGAAGGATATCATTCTACTGCCCTCGACAAAATCCTGCAGTCGGTCTTTCTCTCTCGTTCTGTGCTGAAAATCTCTACTCTATCTTTTTTCAGCGATATAACTGCACTGAGTCTGCAGGATAAAAAAATGTATCGTCGCCATTTCTTTTAGTGATGCCTTTAAATGTTTTTAATGTATTGTGAATATACCAGGATGTACCAACATTGATTTATCTGAATCACCTCTGCTTTTTTTTTACTTCATTTGTCAGGGGATGTAGTTTATGGTTGTGTTAATAAATTAATGAGCATTTGTTAACCTGTGAGATAGAGATGTGTGTTGACTGGAAAACTGAGTAGCCTTGATTATGGTTCAAGTGCTTTTGTTTCTCATTTTGACTCTTCTTTTCGTCTTAGGTTCTTTTCATTCTTCTTTCTTTTTCTATAATTTTGTTGTTGCAATGCTGTTGCAGTGGATTCATACGTTTCATTCTCTGTCCAGTCATAGTCATTGATTATTGCCCCTCATACACAGAGTACCAGCCAAGGCATCTTCACTCATGTACTGTAGCACATTTTAAACTGAATAATATTTAACCCATGGAACACAGAGCATTTAGGCTGCTTTTTTGTCCACTTTTTTTTTCATTTGAAAATGAAAACAACACACAGGGCTAGACAACAACCATAGCAACATTTTGATGTAAAAATTGTCTGTATAGTCTTTGTTTATAATTTATAATGTTTGTAATTGTTCTGGATCTCAGCACAGTGTCACTCTAGAACTCTGCCTACTCACGCAATACACACTCATTATAAAATCAGAAAACGCTGAAAAAAAGTACAAAACATTAACGGCGATTGTTTAAAAAACATAATATGTATCAAAACTTTGACTTAGGTCTTAAGTCTTGTGACCCGTTTAAAGTTCCAACCACATTTCTATGTTAAAGTATGACACTGTGATGCTCCAAAGTGGGCTTGGTCTTTCGACCGTTTCCCATTCATGTGTAGGTGGAAAGTATTCGCAGTTTTTTGTGATTTTTGTTGCCATGGTTACTCAAAACATTTAGAAAAGTCACATACTTTTAGTATAGACATACTATACTATGACTCTTTCGACCGATTTTGGACTATGTACTATACTATGACTTTTTTGACCGATTTTGGACGACATACTATACTATGACTTTATGGACTGATTTTAGACGACATACTATACTATGAATTTTTTGACTGATTTTGGACGACATACTATACTATGACTTTATGGACTGATTTTAGACGACATACTATACTATGAATTTTTTGACTGATTTTGGACGACATACTATACTATGACTTTTTTGACTGATTTTGGACGACATGCTATAGTATGACTTTTTTGGGTGATTTTGGACGACTTGCTATACTATGACTTTTTTGACCGATTTTGGACGACATACTATATACTATGACTTTTTTGTCAAAATTTGGACGACATACTATACTATGACTTTTTTGACTGATTTTGGACGACATACTTTACTATGACCTTTTTGACTGATTTTGGACGACATGCTATACTATGACTTTTTTGGGTGATTTTGGACGACATGCTATACTATGACCTTTTTGACTTATTTTAGACAACATGCTATACTATGACTTTTTTGGGTGATTTTGGACGACATGCTATACTATGACTTTTTTTGTCAAAATTTGGACGACATACTATAGTATGACTTTTTTGTCATGTTTTGGACGACATACTTTACTATGAATTTTTTGTCATAATTTGGACGACATACTATAGTATGACTTTTTTGACTGATTTTGGACGACATGCTATACTATGACTTTTTTGACCGATTTTGGACGTCATACTAATCTATGACTTTTTTGTCACGTTTTGGACGACAGACTATACTATGACTCTTTTGTCAAAATTTGGACGACATACTATACTATGACTTTTTTGTCAAAATTTGGACGACATACTATACTATGACTTTTTTGACTGATTTTGGACGACATACTTTACTATGACCTTTTTGACTGATTTTGGACGACATGCTATACTATGACCTTTTTGACTTATTTTGGACGACATACTATACTATGACTCTTTTGTCACATTTTGGATGACATACTATAGTATGACTTTTTTGACTGATTTTGGACGACATACTTTACTATGACCCTTTTGACTGATTTTGGACAACATGCTATACTATGACTTTGTATGACATTTTTGTCACGTTTTGGACGACATACTATACTATGAATTTTTTGTCAAAATATGGACGACATACTATACTATGACTTTTTTGACTGATTTTGGACGACATGCTATACTATGACTTTTTTGACCGATTTTGGACGACATACTAATCTATGACTTTTTTGACTGATTTTGGACGACATACTATAGTATGACCTTTTTGACTGATTTTGGACGACATACTATGCTATGACTTTTTCGACTGATTTTGGACGACATGCTATACTATGACTTTTTCGACTGATTTTGGACTATACTATAACTTTTTTGTCAAAATTTGGAAGACATACTATACTATGACTTTTTTGACTGATTTTGGACGACATACTATACTATGACTCTTTTGTCACATTTTGGATGACATACTATAGTATGACTTTTTTGACTGATTTTGGACGACATACTTTACTATGACCTTTTTGACTGATTTTGGACAACATGCTATACTATGACTTTGTATGACTTTTTTGTCACGTTTTGGACGACATACTATACTATGAATTTTTTGTCAAAATATGGACGAAATACTATACTATGACTTTTTTGACTGATTTTGGACGACATGCTATACTATGACTTTTTTGGGTGATTTTGGACGACATGCTATACTATGACTTTTTTGACCGATTTTGGACGACATACTTTACTATGACCTTTTTGACTGATTTTGGACGACATGCTATAGTATGACCTTTTTGACTGATTTTGGACAACATACTATGCTATGACTTTTTTGACTGATTTTGGACGACATACTATACTATGACTCTTTTGTCACATTTTGGATGACATACTATAGTATGACTTTTTTGACTGATTTTGGACGACATACTATACTATGACTTTTTTGACTGATTTTGGACGACATGCTATACTATGACTTTTTTGACCGATTTTGGACGACATACTATAGTATGACTTTTTTGACTGATTTTGGACGACATACTTTACTATGACCTTTTTGACTGATTTTGGACAACATGCTATACTATGACTTTGTATGACTTTTTTGTCACGTTTTGGACGACATACTATACTATGAATTTTTTGTCAAAATATGGACGACATACTATACTATGACTTTTTTGACTGATTTTGGACGACATGCTATACTATGACTTTTTTGGGTGATTTTGGACGACATGCTATACTATGACTTTTTTGACCGATTTTGGACGACATACTTTACTATGACCTTTTTGACTGATTTTGGACGACATGCTATAGTATGACCTTTTTGACTGATTTTGGACAACATACTATGCTATGACTTTTTTGACTGATTTTGGACGACATACTATACTATGACTCTTTTGTCACATTTTGGATGACATACTATAGTATGACTTTTTTGACTGATTTTGGACGACATACTATACTATGACTTTTTTGACTGATTTTGGACGACATACTTTACTATGACCTTTTTGACAGATTTTGGACGACATGCTAATCTATGACTTTTTTGACCGATTTTGGACGTCATACTAATCTATGACTTTTTTGTCACGTTGTGGACGACATACTATAGTATGACTTTTTTGACTGATTTTGGACGACATACTATAGTATGACTTTTTTTGTCACATTTTGGACGACATACTATACTATGACATTTTTGACTGATTTTGGACGACATACTATACTATGAGTTTTTTGTCAAAATTCGGACGACATACTATACTATGACTTTTTTGTCAAAATTCGGACGACATACTATACTATGACTCTTTTGTCACATTTTGGACGACATAATATACTATGACTTTTTTGACTGATTTTGGACGACATACTATACTATGACTTTTTCGACTGATTTTGGACGACATACTTTACGATGACTTTTTTGTCAAAATTTGGACGACATACTATACTATGACTTTTTTGACTGATTTTGGACAACATACTATACTATGACTTTTTTGGGTGATTTTGGACGACATGCTATAGTATGACTTTTTTGACAACATACTATACTATGACTTTTTTGTCAAAATTTGAACACAGTCTATACTATGCCTTTTTTGTGACATTTAGGACATTTCAAAGAACCATGCCTCAGTTAGGACTTGAACTGACAATCCTTCGCCTACTGGGCTTGTGCCTTATCCGTTAGGCCACCAGGTTGAGAGTTACCACAGTGTGATAACATACTAACCTATGACTTTTTTGACTGATTTTGGACGACATACTATAGTATGACTTTTTTGTCAAAATTCGGACGACATACTATACTATGAATTTATTGTCAAAATTTGGACGAAGTACTATACTATGATTTTTTGTCAAAATTCGGACGACATACTATACAATGACTTTTTGTCAAAAATCGAACACAGTCTATACTACGCCTTTTTTGTGACATTTAGGACATTTCTAAGAACCATGCCTCAGATAGGACTTGATCTGACAATCCTTCTCCTACTGGGCTTGTGCCTTAACCATTAGGCCACCAGGGTGAGAGTTATCACAGTGTGGTAACATACTAACCTATGACTTTTTTGACCGATTTTGGATGACATACTATACTATGACTTTTTTGACTGATTTTGGACGATATACTATACTATGACTTTTTTGACTGATTTTGGACGACATACTATACTATGACTTTTTTGACTTATTTTGGACAACGTACTATACTATGACTTTTTTGTCAAAATTTGGACGACATACTATACTATGACATTTTTGACCGATTTTGGACGACATGCTATACTATGACTTTTTTGACCGATGTTGGACGACATACTTTACTATGACTTTTTTGACCGATTTTGGACGACATGCTATAGTATGACTTTTTTGACTGATTTTGGACAACATACTATAGTATGACTTTTTTGAATGATTTTGGACAACATACTATAGTATGACTTTTTTTACCGATTTTGGACGACATACTATACTATGACTTTTTTGACTGATTTTGGACGATATACTAAGCTAGGACTTTGTTGACTGATTTTGGACGACATACTATAGTATGACTTTTTTGTCACGTTTTGGACGACATACTATACTATGACTTTTTTGTCAAAATTTGGACGACATACTATACTATGACATTTTTGACAGATTTTGGACGACATACTATAGCATGACTTTTTTGACTGATTTTGGACGACATACTATACTATGACATTTTTGGGTTATTTTTGACGACATACTATACTATGACTTTTTTGTCATGTTTTGGACGACATACTATAGTATGACCATTTTGACTGATTTTGGACGACATGCTATGGTATGACTTTTTTGACCGATTTTGGACGACATACTATACTATGACTTTTTTGACTGATTTTGGACGACATGCTATAGTATGACTTTTTTGACTGATTTTGGACAACATACTATAGTATGACTTTTTTGACTGATTTTGGACAACATACTATAGTATGACTTTTTTGACTGATTTTGGACAACATACTATAGTGTGACTTTTTTGACTTATTTTGGACGACATACTATACTATGACTTTTTTGACTTATTTTGGACAACATACTATACTATGACTTTTTTGTCAAAATTTGGACGACATACTATACTATGACATTTTTGACTGATTTTGGACGACATACTATAGTATGACTTTTTTGACCGATTTTGGACGACATACTATACTATGACTTTTTTGACCGATTTTGGACGACATACTTTACTATGACTTTTTTGACCGATTTTGGACGACATGCTATAGTATGACTTTTTTGACTGATTTTGGACAACATACTATAGTATGACTTTTTTGAATGATTTTGGACAACATACTATAGTATGACTTTTTTTACCGATTTTGGACGACATACTTTACTATGACTTTTTTGTCAATTTGGACGACATACTATACTATGACTTTTTTGACTGATTTTGGACGATATACTAAGCTATGACTTTTTTGACTGATTTTGGACGACATACTATAGTATGACTTTTTTGTCACGTTTTGGACGACATACTATACTATGACTTTTTTGTCAAAATTTGGACGACATACTATACTATGACTTTTTTGACTGATTTTGGACGATATACTAAGCTATGACTTTTTTGACTGATTTTGGACGACATACTATACTATGACATTTTTGGGTTATTTTTGACGACATACTATACTATGACTTTTTTGTCATGTTTTGGACGACATACTATAGTATGACCATTTTGACTGATTTTGGACGACATGCTATGGTATGACTTTTTTGACCGATTTTGGACGACATACTATACTATGACTTTTTTGACCGATTTTGGACGACATGCTATAGTATGACTTTTTTGACTGATTTTGGACAACATACTATAGTATGACTTTTTTGACTGATTTTGGACAACATACTATAGTATGACTTTTTTGACTGATTTTGGACAACATACTATACTATGACTTTTTTGACCGATTTTGGACGACATGCTATAGTATGACTTTTTTGACTGATTTTGGACAACATACTATAGTATGACTTTTTTGACTGATTTTGGACAACATACTATAGTATGACTTTTTTGACTGATTTTGGACAACATACTATAGTATGACTTTTTTGATCAATTTTGGAGGACATACTATACTATGACTTTTTTGTCAAAATTTGGACGACATACTATACTATGACATTTTTGACTGATTTTGGACGACATACTATACTATGACTTTTTTGTCAAAATTTGGACGACATACTATACTATGACATTTTTGACTGATTTTGGACGACATTCTATAGTATGACTTTTTTGACTTAATTTGGACGACATACGACTATGACTTTTTGGTCAAAATTTGGAAGACATACTTTACTATGACAATTTTGAATGATTTTGGACGACATACTATACTATGACTTTTTTGACTAGTTTTGGACAACGTACTATACTTTGTCTTTTTTGGGTTATTTTGGACGACATGCTATACTATGACTCTTTTGTCACATTTTGGACGACATACTATACTATGACTTTTTTGACTGATTTTGGACGACATACTTTACTATGACCTTTTTGACTGATTTTGGACGACATGCTATACTATGACTTTTTCGACTGATTTTGGACGACATACTATACTATGACTTTTTTGACTAGTTTTGGACAACGTACTATACTTTGTCTTTTTTGGGTTATTTTGGACGACATGCTATACTATGACTCTTTTGTCACATTTTGGACGACATACTATACTATGACTTTTTTGACTGATTTTGGACGACATACTTTACTATGACCTTTTTGACTGATTTTGGACGACATGCTATACTATGACTTTTTCGACTGATTTTGGACGACATACTATACTATGACTTTTTTGTCAAAATTTGGACGACATACTATACTATGACTTTTTTGACTGATTTTGGACGACATGCTATACTATGACTTTTTTGGGTAATTTTGGACGACATGCTTTACTATGACTTTTTTGTCAAAATTTGGACGACATACTATAGTATGACTTTTTTGTCACGTTTTGGACGACATGCTATACTATGACTCTTTTGTCAAAATTTGGACGACATACTATACTATGACTTTTTTGTCAAAATTTGGATGACATACTATACTATGACTCTTTTGTCACATTTTGGACGACATACTATACTATGAATTTTTTGTCAAAATTTGGACGACATACTATACTATGACTTGTTTGACTGATTTTGGACGACATACTATACTATGACTTTTTAGTCAAAATTCCAACAGAGTCTATACTATGCCTTTTTTGTGACATTTAGGACATTTCAAAGAACCATGTCTCAGATAAGACTTGAACTGACAATCCTTCACCTACTAGGCTTGTGCCTTAACCATTAGGCCGCCAGGTCGAGAATTATCACAGTGTGGTAACATACTAACCTATGACTCTTTCGACCGATTTGGACGATATACTATACTATGACTTTTTTGACCGATTTTGGGCGACATACTATACTATGACTTTTTGGACTGATTTTGGACGACATGCTATACTATGACTTTTTTGACTGATTTTGGACGACATGCTATAGTATGACTTTTTTGACCGATTTTGGACAACATACTATAGTATGACTTTTTTGACTGATTTTGGACAACATACTATAGTATGACTTTTTTGACTGATTTTGGACAACATACTATAGTATGACTTTTTTGACTTATTTTGGACGACATACTATACTATGACTTTTTTGACTTATTTTGGACAACATACTATACTATGACTTTTTTGTCAAAATTTGGACGACATACTATACTATGACATTTTTGACTGATTTTGGACGACATACTATACTATGACTTTTTTGACCGATTTTGGACGACATACTTTACTATGACTTTTTTGACTGATTTTGGACGACATGCTATAGTATGACTTTTTTGACTGATTTTGGACAACATACTATAGTATGACTTTTTTGAATGATTTTGGACAACATACTATAGTATGACTTTTTTTACCGATTTTGGACGACATACTATACTTTGACTTTTTTGTCAATTTGGACGACATACTATACTATGACTTTTTTGACTGATTTTGGACGATATACTAAGCTATGACTTTTTTGACTGATTTTGGACGACATACTATAGTATGACTTTTTTGTCACGTTTTGGACGACATACTATACTATGACTTTTTTGTCAATATTTGGACGACATACTATACTATGACATTTTTGACAGATTTTGGACGACATACTATAGCATGACTTTTTTGACTGATTTTGGACGACATACTATAGCATGACTTTTTTGACTGATTTTGGACGACATACTATACTATGACATTTTTGGGTTATTTTTGACGACATACTATACTATGACTTTTTTGTCATGTTTTGGACGACATACTATAGTATGACCATTTTGACTGATTTTGGACGACATGCTATAGTATGACTTTTTTGACCGATTTTGGACGACATACTATACTATGACTTTTTTGACCGATTTTGGACGACATGCTATAGTATGACATTTTTGACTGATTTTGGACAACATACTATAGTATGACTTTTTTGACCAATTTTGGAGGACATACTATACTATGACTTTTTTGACTGATTTTGGATGACATACTATACTATGACTTTTTTGACTGATTTTGGACAACATGCTATAGTATGACTTTTTTGACTGATTTTGGACAACATACTTTAGTATGACTTTTTTGACTGATTTTGGACAACATACTATAGTATGACTTTTTTGACTGATTTTGGACAACATACTATAGTATGACTTTTTTGACTTATTTTGGACGACATACTATACTATGACTTTTTTGACTTATTTTGGACAACATACTATACTATGACTTTTTTGTCAAAATTTGGACGACATACTATACTATGACATTTTTGACTGATTTTGGACGACATACTATAGTATGACTTTTTTGACCGATTTTGGACGATATGCTATAGTATGACTTTTTTGACCGATTTTGGACGACATACTATACTATGACTTTTTTGACCGATTTTGGACGACATACTTTACTATGACTTTTTTGACCGATTTTGGACGACATGCTATAGTATGACTTTTTTGACTGATTTTGGACAACATACTATAGTATGACTTTTTTGAATGATTTTGGACAACATACTATAGTATGACTTTTTTTACCGATTTTGGACGACATACTATACTATGACTTTTTTGTCAATTTGGACGACATACTATACTATGACTTTTTTGACTGATTTTGGACGATATACTAAGCTATGACTTTTTTGACTGATTTTGGACGACATACTATAGTATGACTTTTTTGTCACGTTTTGGACGACATACTATACTATGACTTTTTTGTCAAAATTTGGACGACATACTATACTATGACTTTTTTGACTGATTTTGGACGATATACTAAGCTATGACTTTTTTGACTGATTTTGGACGACATACTATACTATGACATTTTTGGGTTATTTTTGACGACATACTATACTATGACTTTTTTGTCATGTTTTGGACGACATACTATAGTATGACCATTTTGACTGATTTTGGACGACATGCTATAGTATGACTTTTTTGACCGATTTTGGACGACATACTATAGTATGACTTTTTTGAATGATTTTGGACAACATACTATAGTATGACTTTTTTTACCGATTTTGGACGACATACTATACTATGACTTTTTTGACTGATTTTGGACGACATACTATACTATGACTTTTTTGTCAAAATTTGGACGACATACTATACTATGACTTTTTTGACTGATTTTGGACGATATACTAAGCTATGACTTTTTTGACTGATTTTGGACGACATACTATACTATGACATTTTTGGGTTCTTTTTGACGACATACTATACTATGACTTTTTTGTCATGTTTTGGACGACATACTATATAGTATGACCATTTTGACTGATTTTGGACGACATGCTATATTATGACTTTTTTGACCGATTTTGGACGACATGCTATAGTATGACTTTTTTGACTGATTTTGGACAACATACTATAGTATGACTTTTTTGACTGATTTTGGAGGACATACTATACTATGACTTTTTTGTCAAAATTTGGACGACATACTATACTATGACTTTTTTGACCGATTTTGGACGACATTCTATAGTATGACTTTTTTGACTTATTTTGGACGACATACGACTATGACTTTTTGGTCAAAATTTGGAAGACATACTTTACTATGACAATTTTGAATGATTTTGGACGACATACTATACTATGACTTTTTTGACTAGTTTTGGACAACGTACTATACTATGACTTTTTTGGGTTATTTTTGACGACATATTATACTATGACTTTTTTGTCAAAATTTGGACGACATACTATCGTATCACTTTTTTGGTACAATTTGGACGACATACTATACTATGACTTTTTTGTCACATTTTGGACAACATACTATACTATGACTTTTTTGTCACATTTTGGACGACATACTTTACTATGACCTTTTTGACTGATTTTGGACGACATGCTATACTATAACTTTTTTTGTCAAAATTTGGACGACATACTAAACTATGAGTTTTTTGTCACATTTTGGACAACATACTATACTAATTTTTTTGGTACTATTTGGATGACATACTTTAGTATGACTTTTTCATCACATTTTGGACGACATACTATATTATGACTTTTTTTGTCAAAATTTGGACGACATACTATACTATGACTTTTTTGTCAAAATTTGAACGACAAACTAAACTATGACTTTTTTGTCACATTTTGGACAACATGTTTTAGTATGACTTTTTTGTCACATTTTGGACGACATACTTTACTATGACCTTTTTGACTGATTTTGGACGACATGCTATACTATAACTTTTTTTGTCAAAATTTGGACGACATACTAAACTATGAGTTTTTTGTCACATTTTGGACAACATACTATACTAATTTTTTTGGTACTATTTGGATGACATACTTTAGTATGACTTTTTCATCACATTTTGGACGACATACTATATTATGACTTTTTTTGTCAAAATTTGGACGACATACTATACTATGACTTTTTTGTCAAAATTTGAACGACAAACTAAACTATGACTCTTTTGTCACATTTTGGATGACATACTACAGTATGACTTTTTGGACAACTTTCTAAACTGTGACATTTTTGTCACTTTTTGGACAACATACTAAACTATGACATTTTGTACAATATTGGACGACATACTTAACTACGATATTTTGGTGACTGCATTATCAAATCTGAAAACGTTGATTGAAACTTGAAGTATTTTGACAAAGTGGTATTTTGGTGGAATCAACCTTTAAAACACCAAGTTTTAAAGCAGAGAGAGAGAGAGAGACTCACAAGTATGTCGACACTGTGATGTTCCTTGGTTTTTCTCCTTCTTTCGACAATTTTTCCATTCATGTGTATGTGGAAATTATTCGCGATTTTTTTCGCCATGGTAACTCGAAACACTTAGAAAAGTCACAGCACACCATTCCCAAATCCAACCATCCAACCGCACATTTTGATATAGGATGTGTGGGGTTTTTCTCAAAACTGTGGGAGGAGTTAGGCAGCAAATTATGGGAGGAAGAGGAAGAAACACATGAGATGCTTGCACTGCAATGCATTCTAGTGAGAACTCTAGGTTCTCACTCGTATGCCTTCCAGCAGCAGGCACTAAAAAGTAATTTAAGTCATGAAAAATGTCACAGATGAATACTCTTACTAGATAAGAGGAGAATGTGGTTGAATATAAGAGGATTTAATTCATTTTTTTTCATCCGTGGTATGCTGTCATTGCCAATTAGTTCACTGAAGAATGAAAATGCATAAAGGACAATTATGAGCTGCTGATTACCAGCTGCTTCTTCTTCTTCTGACTCTCTGAAAAGCTCCACTTTGAGCACCTTCCGAAGTTATGAGTTATTTCAGCATGGCAATTATTAAATGTAGGCAAATTACTTTTCCCTTGAATTCGATTTATTCCCTAGTCTATATCCAAATGGCTGATAATCCTGACAATGTGTCTGCCACTGCCATATCTATCTAAGGCTGTTAATATTTCAGAAATCAGCATCTTTCATGGAAATCATACCCAGATCCCGAAGCGATAACATAGCACTGCAAATTCTGGAGATGTACTGATGATCCCGGCGGATGGTGGAGTCACTGAGATCCCACTATTATTAGACCTCTCTAATATTAGAGTGTGCATCTGTGCTGAAACATAGGGGAATTAATAGATTAACATCACCTCTGAATGGAACGGTTTGTGGGAAAAGTGTTTAGGAGGATGAGGATGTAAGGGAACGTATATATATCTTATATTTTCTGTGTGTTTTTCTGTGCATTTGTGTTTTACTTGTTTAGTTGTTTTGGTCTGTGATGTAAAACCCGCAGGCTGCTTTTTAGCAGACAGTGGCACATTTCTGTCCATCATCTGAGGGGAAGTGAAAGAATTAAATCTCATATAAATGTTTTAGCTCAGAGTGTGTTGTTCTCATGGCTTTAATTTTGAACTACACACAGCAAACAGGTGTGACCCATTTCTCAATCACACTTTTGTTCTTGCATTGATACACATATGACCATACACTGACCTTAACAAGGTTTTCCAGATCATCAGCACGTTCTAACCTTTGTGCCTCAGTGAGATTGGATAACTCCAATACCTCAAGGTGGAGGCAGCTAACATATAGGTTTTTAATTTATTCTCTCTGTCTCTACAGGACAAAGGACGCTCCATCACAGGAGTGATGTCCTAGAGACTGTCGTTCTTGTCAACCCTGCAGAAGAAACTGTTGTATTAGAGGTAAATCAACATTTCTAGATGAGCTCTTCATCAAAAGAGGGATGGGAATCAGTATCGGTCAATATTGGTATCTGTCCGTTACTGGTCAAAATCACTGGGTCCGATATTGGACATAAAGAATAAAAATGTCAAATCTGATGCAATCCAAAAATCCTGTATAATGTATGTAAATGTCAGCAAGCGCATTGCGGCTGAGTCATGTTTGGCTCTCTTCTTTTTGGGAGAACAATATCTGATACACAGTTGGAGTATTATTATCTTTGAAATGAATCAGCACAAATGTGTTGGTAACAGCTTCATTGTCTAAAATTACTGTATCGGACTAATATCGTTATCAGTAGATTGTGGTAAAGTCTTAAGAAAAAGTTTACTTAACATCTTTCCTGAATCAAAACAAAAATTATTATTTAAATGAGGATTTATCTATCAGAGGAAATTAGAACGTGACCCTTGCCTGGCACTGGATGCCACCTGCTGGTACTTGACAGCTGTTAATTCTGAGTCCTACAGACACATTCACTCATTGCCAAAGCGTTTTGAAATTAGAATCCCAATTTCCAATCAGGTATTAATTACTAAAAGTAGGAAACAGCTGTCTGCATCTGTATCTATTTTTTTGGGGTGGGAAAAACATTTAAGTGATAAAGTGTTATCTCTCCCTTAATTGTCAGCTGTCTCCCCTTCTCTCTCTCTCGCTCTCATTCAGTGTGTGTGTGTGTGTGTGTGTATCTCTGTTTTAGATCCAGTCTCTAGTCACAGACTCAGCAGGACACAAACTTCTGGTCTTGAGTGGTCAGAGCTCAGATCACGGGGGTCTTCTCCTTCAAACTGGATTTTTCTCCTCCCAGACATTTTCTCGTGTCTTTACTGATCCTGGGGTGAGTCAGATCTACTGTCCTCTAATCAGTCCCATGAAGGTTCAAACTTTAAACACATATTTGACTTAAAAGAGTTTAATATGAACATAAGTGAAACATAACCTGTTGCATCTCAAATGAGCTTATATAACAATTTCAATGTCTTCTGTTATTAAGGAATGGAGACAATGTGAAAGTGTGGAGGGTATTTGTTTTGCAGTTCAAATACTTTAGGAAAACACTTTTGGGGGGATTCTTATTTTGTTTTTAACCAAAAACTTTTTTTTTTTTATAGCACTTGTATCACTGACTCATGTGTGTGGCTATGTCCCTCCTGCAGGTCAGTGAATTACTGGGCACAACAGCCCCCAAGCAGCAGGCTACACTTACTGTGTCCTGCCGCGGGGAGGTGGGCTGGAGCTCCCTGGGACACCAGCAGACCTTAAGGCAGTTCCTGGAGTACAAACTAAACCCTGAGTCTGTTCTCCCCAAGATGGAGGGCGTTACCGAGTTCACAGAGTACATCTCTGAGACCGTTGACGTCCCCTCACCTTTTGACCTTCTGGAGCCACCCACTTCAGGAGGCTTCCTGAAACTGTCCAAACCATGTTGCTACATCTTCCCTGGTGGACGAGGAGACTCTGCTCTCTTTGCTGTGAATGGCTTCAACATCTTAGTGGATGGAGGCTCTGAGCGAAAATCCTGCTTCTGGAAGCTTGTGCGTCACTTGGACCGCATCGACTCAATTCTACTTACGCACATTGGCGCCGACAATCTCCCTGGTATCAATGGGCTTCTTCAGAGGAAGATAGCAGAACAGGATGAGGAGCAGTCTCAGGGCTCCACCAACTACAGTGATTGGATGAAGAACCTGATTTCCCCTGAACTGGGCGTGGTCTTTTTCAATGTACCAGAGAAGCTTCGTATGCCAGAGTCTAATCTCAAAGTAAAACGCAGCATTGAAGAGGCCTCACTAACGCTGCAGTACCTTAGCAAACTCGGAATCAAACCAGAGCCTCTCTCTCGTGTAGTGAGCAACACTATTGAGCCTATTACACTGTTCCACAAAATGGGAGTGGGCAGGTTAGACATGTACATTCTCAACCCGGTCAAAGACAGTAAAGAGATGCAATTTCTAATGCAGAAATGGGCTGGAAACAGCAAGGCCAAAACTGGTATTGTGCTGCCCAATGGGAAAGAAGGAGAAATATCTGTGCCCTATCTGACATCGATTACAGCCTTAGTTGTCTGGCTTCCTGCCAGTCCGACAGAAAAGATTGTCCGAGTTTTGTTTCCTGGAAACGCACCACAAAACAAGATTCTGGAGGGGCTAGAAAAACTAAAGCATCTTGACTTCTTGCGCTACCCTGTAGCCACACAAAAGGACATTGCCTCAGGAGCACCTGCCTCTGTTATAAAACAGACCAAGTTAAAACAAAGAACAGACAGCAAAGAGAGTCTTAAATCCTCTCCAAAAACTACTGCAAAGGTGACAAAGAAAGAACCTGAAGGACAAGAGGATGTGTCAGTTGCCACAGAGGCAAAGAGCGAGTCTGTGAAGGAAAATATTTCAGAGAAAAAAGAGAAAAAGACCACCAAGACGATAAAATCTAAAACTGAAGTTCCAGAAAAGAAAAAACTCTTGAAAGAAAAATCTATTAAAAAGCACTCCAAGGAAAGGGTATCAAAAATCGACGAGAAAAAGGATAAGGAAAAGAAAGAACTCAAGAAGGTGAAGAAAGATGACTCCGCAAAAAAAGACGAGAAGAAAGATGCTAAATCCAAAGAGGACAAGAAGAAGGACACATCCAAACCTGAGCTGAGAAAAATTACAAAGCCTGACCTGAAACCACTCACACCAGAAGTGAGAAAGACATTACATAAAGCTAAAGTGTCGACTAAAGCAAAAACTGGGAAAATTAAAGGCACAAAGGCTGAACCTGCTGAACCCAAACCAGAGGAGCCAAAACCTGAAACAGTTCAACCTGAACCAATACAAAATGGAGCTGTTGATGGAATATCTGTTCTCACCACACCTGAAGACCTCACCAAGGATTTTGAAGAACTGAAAAAAAGTGAGGTTGTGACTGCGTCAGCAGAACCACCAGATAGCAGTGAAGTGCCCTCTGAGCCAGCAGCACTAGAGAAGCAGGAAGCACAAGAAACATCGTCTGAAATTCCAGCTGACACAAAGTCTCCTGAAAAGGAAGCATCAGCCCCACAAGTGGAAGCTGAAGTTGAAGACAAAGAAAAAGACTTGACACAAGAGAGAGAATTAGAAGAGGCCCAGAAATTTGAGGATGAGGGAGCAGCATCTCAGGATGAAGAGGACGAAGAGGAAGAAGAAGTGGCCCCACCTGCCAGAGAGAGAACAGAGGAAGAGGAGGAAGATATGGGGATAGGTGAAGAGGAAGATGAATCAAAATGGAAGGAGATGAAAGAGGATGGGCTTGACAGAAAACACGAGATAGAAGAAATGGAGAAATCCGGAAATCTCTCAGCTAAGGTTGTGACTGAAGAGCAGCTGCCGTTGACTTCATCTAAGGAGGAGCAAGAGGAAGGAGAAGAAGAAGAAGAGGTGGAAGACAAAGCTGAACTTGAAGAGGTGGAAGATTTAGATGTAATAGCAGATGAAGAGATCAAAGTTAAACCTGAAGATTCAGCTGACGAACAAATGGTCACTGAAAGCAAAACTGCTGAAACCGTGAGCACGGCTAGATATGAGGAAGAAGAGGAGGAGGAAGGCTACCTGTCACATGTTGGAGGGGCCACAGCTCCCATAACTTCAGTGGCTCAAGGGGCTGCTGCAGCTGAACCCATCTCCTACATCCAGGATGAAACCATCCCTGGCTACCCAGAGACAGAACAGACCATCTCAGATGAGGAGATTCATGAAGAGGCAGAGGAGAGGATACCACACCTCCAATATGATGTTTGTGCCTATGACATCTCTGTTCCAGATCAGACTGAATCATTTGTGAATATTCATGGCATGAGGGAGATGCAAGCTGCAGCTAGTAGTGAGAAAGGGATAATTCCGGTTGTGCAAGAGCAAGTATCTGTGTTCACAAACATCATGACTGCTCCCTTGGCAGAAGAGGAGCATGTGTCTTCTGCAACGTCCATCACAGAATATGACAAAGTGTCCTCCTTCCCTACCTCTATTGCTGAAGATCAATCTGTGGCATCTGTGGCTGTTCCTCAGGCGGATGAAGCATCCAAAACTGCTGTTCCCCTGTCAAGCTCACCTGATGTTACACAAGGCAAAGAGCAGCCACTCTCTGCAGGAACTCTTTCACCACCTTCTTTAGAGGATGACAAACAAACTAAGTCTCCATCTGATGACTTACAGCTTCCCCTTGGAGGAGTGACGACAGTGGCTCCTGTTGCAGAGGAGGAAGAAGAAGAGGAGGAGGAGGAAGAGGACCAAACTCCAAATGTTGAAATTTCACTTGAAAAACTCCAAGAGGGCTATGCGCCATCGCAAGTATTTCAGAGTCAAGAGAGCGACATTCACCAGCTTGCCGGCTCAGTGTCTCCGGTTTCAAAGTCCATACAAGATACCAAACCAGTCCACCTACCAATTGAAGAGGAAAATATAGATGCAGTTGCACCTAAAGATATTTCCTCTGTTGTGCCTACGAGACCTTTTGGATCAGATTCAGTAACATCAGAGAGTGAGGAGCGTTGCTACAGTCCAGATGATATCACTGTGAAAATGGCCTCCCCTCCACAATCTGGTCCATCAAGTGCAGCTCACTCTCCACTTCGTCAGTCACCCACGGAGGACAAGATGAAGGTCTTCCCTGATTCGGAGTTGCAAAAGCAAGAGGAGCTGCCTCATGTAGTTAAACCAACCGAAGACACAACTCAAAAGAAAGAGGATGAAGCAAAAACTGAGACACAAAAAGAAGCCGACAAAGAGAAAACAGGTCAGCCTGAGTTAGATGTTGTAACACCTTTTGAGAAAACAGACATAAAAGACATTCCAATGATGAAAGAGTCAGACAAAGTAATTTCACCTGTGTCAAAAGATGACAGAACACAGGAAGAAATAATCCCTGTTGTTGCCACATCTTTAGCAGAAGTTCAGCCAGTCGTGTTAGAGAGGGATTCCGTAATTTCATCTGGCCAACTGGATGAAGATGATGGTTTTGGGCTCAAAGACAGAGAATCTCAACTGCCTCTTCCTGGTAAATTTAAAGATGATAATGAAAACAAGAAAGATGATGACGATCACGATGATACATCTGCTATTAAAACCAGCAAAGTGGAACACGAGAAAGAAAAGGATGACACCTTTGATGTCAAACAAATTAAGGATGAGCATGAAGCCAAATCTGTCATCAAAGACGATGTTTCCCCTGTTGAATCAGCTCTGGATGAAAAAGCTGAGAAACGGTCAGTAAAGGATGAAATCCCAGATATTGAAAGTGTCAAAGAAGAGCAACATACAAAGGACACCGTCACTGTTGATATAGCTGTTAAAGATGAACAAAAACACCCTGAAAAAGACCAGACGCCTGAAAGTACTAAAGAAGCAGAGGTTGAAATTGTTTCTCCTGAGGCTGAACAAGCGAAAGATGAGCAGAAACAAAAAGACACAAAAAGAGATGATGAATTTGATGTCAAAACCAAAGATGAGGGAAAGGAGACAGAGTTAAAAAAAGATGATGTGTCTGTTAGTGGTATTTTGAAAACGGATAAAATAGAGACAGAAAAGATTGATTCGTCTGATTTTAGCTCAGTAAAGCCCCAAGAAAAGGATACTGATCAGGTCACTGATATCCAGCCTGTTAAAGACGAGATTAAAGAAGAGGCAAAGGATGATATACCCACTATTTCACCTCCTGAAGAGGAAAAGCTAAAGCACACAGAAACATCTGACATCAAAGTGACTGAAGATGAGAAAGAGAAAGGTGACAACACAGAAATTAAACTCACCACAGAGGAAATTATTGTTAAGGATGGCATGTCTCCAGTTACCATAGAAGCTGAAAAGGGACAAGAGATTTGTAAAGATACTATTTCAAACATCTGCCTCACCAAGGAGGAGGATTTAACAATGAGCAAAGGTGAGAGTCATGCTGCCAAGTCAGTCGCAGAGCAAGAAAAAGAGAAAGAGACAAGTGAAGATGAAACTGTCAAACTTTCTACAGAGCAGGATATATCAGTGAGCAAGGTTGATGTTGTGACCTTGAAACTTACAATAGAAGAAGACAAGAAGGATGACATAAATAAAGATGATACTTCTGCTATTAAACTAAAAGAAGAGGCCAAAGAGGAGGAACAAGATAAAATTACATGTAAGGATGATACATCAGCTGTTGAACCCATAGTTGGAGAGGAAAGTAAAGATGATGCCGGTGACGACATACTTACCAAAACCAAGGAAGAGCCAGGGTTATTATGTCAAGATAGTGGTGATTTTCCTGCTTCACCAATCAAGGTAGAAGCAAAAGAAGTCTGTGAGGATGCTGTCAAACCTGTAATGGAAGGAGAAAAGGGACAAGAAGCAAGTGAGGATAAGGATGACACGTCTGCTGTCAAACTGACTTCAATGGAGGAAGATGTAACAATTTCCACTGTCAAGACATCCGAGGACCAAGCAAGTTCAGGGGTTGACATTTTTTCTGTTAAGCCCACCATGCAGGACGAAAAGGTGAAAGATGTCAGTGTAGACATTTCTGCTGGCAAATCAATAGAAGAAGAAAGGATGAAAGTAGTGGATAAGGAGGAAAGCAGCACTGAAAAGGATAAGGAAATATTTAAGAAAGATTTGTCAGATATTAAACACTCCATGGAGGAAGAAAGCAAAGACTCTGCTGGTGTACAGTCCAAGGATGAGGAGACGAAGGTTGAATTAAAGGAAGTCACATCTGATGTAAGACTCATCAAGGAGGAGGCAAAAGAAACACAGAAAGAAGACGTCTCTGATGCACATGTTCAGGTTCAAGGAGAGCAGAAGGAAAAGGATATTGTTGATACTCCTATAAAATCCTCTACAGATGACAAAGCTGTGGAAAAAACTGACATTGCTGCCGAACAAATAATAGAGGACACTAAAGAACAGGTGGAGGGTGACATTTCTGACCACAAAGCAATTTTGGGAGACCATCAACTAAAAGGAACCGAAATAGATGATATGAAGATTGAGAAAGTAACAGAATCCACAGCTGAGAAGCCCCAGGATGCAAAAGAGAAAGATCCATCTAAAACAGAAACCATCAAGGAGGAAATTAAAGATGCAGACAAAAAGGAAAGTCATGAAACTGAATCCAAAAAACAGGAGACAGAGCTTTCAACATTCAGCACCATGGATGAGGAAAGAGAGAAACATGATTTTCCATTTGAGTCTGAACCAAAGAGGGATGACAAAGAAAAGGTAGACCTCGCTATGGGTCAAATTTTGGAAGGTGAGGAGACTAAAAAGGATATTTGTGACATAAGTGAACAACATGTATGTAAAGAAATATCTGATGCACTTCCTGTCCAGTCAGAAAAAGTCACACTTGCTGCTGTATCAGCAGAAGTGCAACAAGACACATCTGTTTCTCCACATCACATTGAGGAGGAGAAAAACAAACAGGAAAAAGAAGCAAAAATCACTATTTCTCCAGAAGAGAAGATGGAGAAAGAAAAGGATGACACACATGTTGCTGAACTTAGCAAAGAACAGAAAATGGAAAAAGAACAAGAAAAAGAGTATAGTTATGAGACTGAAGATAAAGATGAAAAGACCAAAACAACAGAAGAAGACAAGATGATTAAGGAAGAGTATGTTGGAGACACAAAGACGGATAAGATCACAGAGAAAGTAAAGTATGACTCATCTGATGCGGAGCACACTAAAGAGGAGAAATGGGAAAGAGAGGAATTACAAGAGACAAAAACGGTCAAACAACCTACACAGACAAAAGCAGGGGAAGCATCGGCATCCAAGTCAGATATTAAACCTGCATTTGTGGTTCAGTCCTCCGATGAAGAAAGGGAAGATGAAGAGGAGGAGGAGGAAGAGGACATCTGTATGGGAGGAGCAGGTTCCAGACCTTTGTCAGTGGAGCCAATAAAATCAGACCATCAGACATTCTCCTCTACAGGTGTGCCTTTATCTGAAACAACACTGGAAAGTGTGCAAACTAAACCACTAACATCAGAGCAGGCCACAGTCGTCATTCCTACACTTACAATGCAGAAGCCATCTTTGGATGAAATAGTAAAGGAGTCTGACGAATCCAGAAGTTCACTGAAGTCGGACGAAGCAATTGTAAAAACAGATACTGCTCCTCTTGCCAAACCAGAGCTCTCCTTTGATATCTCCACAAAGGAGGAGATAACTTCTATTCCAAAACAAGATCCAGCTTCTCATATCCCATCTGCTTCAGCAGAACCAGTGTCAGACTCAAATGAGAAAAAGCCTACATTGTCAACATTATCAAGCACAGACAGTCAACCCAGGAGCTGTACACTTTCAAGCACTGAGAGCCAGTCAAGCATGGAGGAAATGCCACAACAAGAGAGGAGTCCTGGAGTTATTGCTTCAGAAAAGACAAAGCCACCTGAGAAACCAGGGAAGGAAGCAGAAAGGGAGATGGAAGGAGAAAGAGAGGCAGCTTCTCCGGGATTTTTACAGCCTTGTTCTTATTTTATGTTAGGCAGAGAGGATCCTGAAGATACTGCGCACACTGATGCAATAAAGTTAGATACTGCCAAAATTGAGAGTGGTGAAAAAATAACGTCAGAGCAGGTGATTGTCAGTGGGAGCCTACCAGATGAGAAGCAAACATTTGGTGCATCCAAGTATGATCCGTATGAAAAGCCCATCCCAAAACATCTCGACTTGGACTCCAGAGAAGAGAGTGAAGTTTCTTTAGGTTTTGATCATGACACAGACATTGATGTTGATGACAACAGAAGAACAAGCCAGGCAGAGGCAGGAGGGGCAATGTTCCTTCTGGATGATCAGTACAAAGAAGAGCCCTTGTCCTTCAGCAGAGTCGACTACAGCCCTGTGTCCCTCACAGAGAGTGAAAGGAGCAGCCACCATAGTCAAAGCACCTCGCCTAGATGCGAAGACAGAGAAAAAGGCCAAGAGGAGGAGAGAGAAAGAGAGGAAAGACCAGATACAACTCATGTTCACAAGAGCTTTTCTTCCATTGACATGCATGACAACAAAATGTCCCAAGCTGCTGAGTCTGATTCTTTTACTTCCAAAGAGGACAAACCTGAGAGATCAGAGAAAGAGAAAGAGGATATGAAGGAAGGTGATGCAGCAGCGCTTCACCCTGGGATGATGAGGGAAGAAATTGCCACCACAGCTGCTCAATCACCAGGCACGACTTCAAGACAAGACATGCCATCTCCACCATGGAGCCAATCAGATCTTGGTGTACAAGCTTCAGCTCCTCCTGTACATTTTGGAGAATTTACAGAGAGAAAAATCTCAGAAAAAGAGAAGGAAAAATTTGCTGAGTCACTAAAAGATTCTGATCATGAAAGAGAATTCTTGTCGTCTGGTCGCCACTCACCTGCAGAAAAAGACATTTTACCTCCCCTGCCGTCCCCTGAACAAAAAATAGAATCATCAGCTGACCTGAACGCTGCCACGGCTGTCACATTTGGAGGACATGAAATAGATGATAATGTCCTTGCCTCTGATAATAGTCAAATCAACAGCTCTGCCACTTGTAGAGCCATGCCAGACTTTCCTGTAGGAAAGGCAAGCCTGATAGATAAAAGGTTACTTGTAGAAGGGGAAGATTTCAGTGTTGACGATGATGATGATGAGGATGATGACGACGAAGAGGAGGAAGAGGAGGAAGAAGAGGAGGAGTTAAGTGATGTAGATATGGAAAAGGGTGCAAGAGAGCAGTCTGAAAAAGAAATATGCAGGCTTAGTCCTGATGATAGTGGCAAGTTGGCAGAGATTGAGGACTCAAATAAGAAATCTCAATTGCCCGAATCAAGCGAACAAACACCCGATGGTGCCTCAGCTTCTAAAATCACAGAGACAGACAAGCAGGACACTGGTAGAAAATCCCAGTCTCCTGACATGAAACCACTCAAAGAAGAGGATAGCACCGGTGATACAGCTACATCCAAACCAAACGTCAGCGAATTAATTCCATCAACAGGTCCCAGTGTTCACAAAGTGGACGAAGTCTCTGTTGCCCCACCTGATACATCAAAACTAAATGAAACAAAGATAGAAGATGACACAGACAAAAAACATTTCCCCCCTGAAACAGCCACAGAGGCCAGGTTGTCATTGACAGAGGATGTAACCTCCCCTGAAGTTACAGAGTCACATAAAGTTGATGAAGAAAAGCTATCTCCATCTGCAACCTTTTTGCAAAAAGAAACTTGCCAATCAAAGCCCACAAGCTGTTTCACAGGCAGCCCTTCACCACCTGATCGTCCAGAGCCCAAGCCTGCATCTAGTCCCTCCCCTCCACTAACAGGAAGCTATGCTGATATCAGGCTGAGTGGATTCAGAGATTATTCTGAGCATTTGTACAGTGAACACAGTGAAGAACTGATGGAAGATAAGAAAGAGACCCCTGTGATCTCAGATGCGTCCCATCTCTCCAAGTTTAGTGATGATAGATATTACACCCAAGGAGGTGTCAAGGAAGAACGTGAACATATCACCCCTGATTTCACTGCAAAACATGAGGAGACTCGGTCATCATCTTGCACATACAGCACATCAACATACTCTGCAACAACATTCTCCTCCACATCATATAGTTACTCATCCTCAGCCTCAACCTCTGGCCCTTTGAGCCAACAGTCTGGAGACCAAGTTGAAACGTTGACAACAGAAACAACGTCTGGCGCACCTCTCGTCAAAGAGGAGTTATCTTTTATGAAACCTTCTACGAGCTCCTGCTTTGGAGGATTTCAGAGAGAGGAGTACATGGAGGTGACAACAAAACCTCCAACAAAAGTGTCTACACTTAGTCAGTTTGGGGAGACGAAGCCATCCTCTCCAGCCCTGTCTACCACTGCCAAGGAGACTGAGGATCAAACACACTCCGCTAAGCCTGAAATTGACACAAAGTTAAGCACTGACAGTTTTTATATGCTAGAAGCGGAGATATCAACATCTGCTACAGCTCCATCTCTACAACAAACTGAGGCTTGCTTTGATGTCTCTCCCCTCCAAAGGGCTGACCCCTCTGACAGGGGGTCCCAAGGATCAGCAGAAGATAAGGAGCAGGATACACTTGAAATGGAGGACAGCACCCTACCATGTCGTATTGAATGTCAAAAAATATCTGAGCAAAAAGAGACTGTTTCATCAAAAACTGAGTCATGTGTGGTAAAAGGTACCGTGTATGCCACTGAGACAACGACTGTCACAATCACCTCTACCACTCTTATGTCTCAATCTGACATGGTGTCGCAAACAAGTCAACAGACAGCCTCATTTACTCCACTAAGTGACAGTGGAGCTAGCAAAACCTCATGTGCCATAACGGACATGCTTAAAACAGAAGAGGGTAAAGAGAAAAGTGACGAAACGTCAGAGGCAAAAGAAGAAAAGACAAATGGAGCAATTGCATTTTTTAGGGAAGACGCTAAGTTGGCAGAAAAAGAAGCGTGTGAAAAGGATCAAAAGACCGAAGACACTGAAGTCAAGCAGAAAACAGAAGAAAAGAAACTAGATGACAAAACACTTCAAGATATTTCAGATAAGAAATCTACAGCTGATCCAGAGATGAGTGAAAAGGCAGAAGTTGACAAGGGAAGAGAGGAAAAAAGTGTGGAGGGGAAAAGTCTACTCCTGGATAAGCAATCAGAGAGATTAGAATTGAGGAGGAAGAGCAGTTTATCCGATTGGGAGCTACTACATAAACCCGATGACTGCCCAAGTGCCCCTCCTCCAGGTTATGGTGATAATGAGGAGAAAGAAGAGGCGATAGAATGGATGGCCAGTGGTCATGGTCCTATGTCCTCTTCAAAACATACCCATCACAAAGAAACATTTAGTGAAGGGAATGTAAGGACTGATCGTCCCTCAGACTTGAACACCGGTGCCACCTCCCATCCAGGTTACTCCTCAAGTGAATATAAACATCACAAAGGAGAACTCTCTCCATCATTCATCAACCCCAGTCCTCATCAGCTCTCCAGTGATGAAGGTGAGGAGGAGCAGGAGGAGGACCACAGTGACCACTTCCCAGAGGGAGATGAGGATGATCAGGAGCAGCACTCTGTGAAAAGGAGGTCGCACAAGGAGAGGCACCACCACACTCAGAGTCACCAAGGAGACACTGGACAGGGGCCACAACCACCTTCTGGGGCAATGTCATCTGGTTTAGCTGTGACCTTAGCTGGAGAGGAGACACCTCCAACATCAGTGAGTGAGTCTTTGCCATCAGAGTCAGACTCTGATGTCCCTCCAGAAACTGAGGAGTGTCCATCCATAACAGCTGAAGGGAACCTGGACTCAGATGAAGATGCTGAACATCTGCCAGTGGACAAATTATCTGCGGGTGGAGCTGGAGGTGGCCGCCATCCGCCATCACCAAGATCATCTCAAAGGACTCACGATCCCCTCCCTACTCCAATGAAGGACCCACTTCCTCATCCTCCCCACCCAGATGTGTGCATGGTAGATCCAGAGGCTCTTCTCAATGACCACAGCAGCACAGAAAAACTTCTCAAAAAGGAGCACAAGACCACCAAGGGCCTCAGGAAGAGCAAACCCAAGTCAGCCTCTCCCGCTCGCAAGGGAGAAGTCAGGAAGAGGTCCTCTACACCAGTGAAGCAAACTAAGGATTCTGCCTCACCACGATCAGCCTCACTCAAGAGGAAGGACACAGAGAGAAGCTCCAGGCTGATCAAGATGTCTGAGAGTCAGGGCTCCAGGAGTGAGATCCTTAATCCAGGGAAAGGCTTGGTCAACGGTGTGAAGAGCAGTTCAGGTGAGGAAACACAGTGAACTATTAACATACCTTCAAGTTGTTTTCTTTGCCTCCAAAACCAGTACAAAAATCAGTACAAGTTGTAATACTATGCTGTAATATTATTTTCTAATCTTGTTCATCTCCAGCGAACAACTCACAAAAAACAAGTCAGGCCGTGCCCCCTGGACCCCCTGTCTACGTGGACCTAGCCTACGTGCCCAACCACTGCAGTGCCAAGAATGTGGACCAGGAATTCTTTAAGAGAGTCCGGGCTGCGTACTATGTTGTGAGCGGGAACGAGCCAGGTGGTGGAGAGCCCAGCCGTGGAGTCCTGGACGCCCTGCTGGAGGGCAAATCTCAGTGGGGCTCCAACTTACAGGTGTTTATTTAACCACTGTCTCTATCTGTGCATTTATCATGTTCTCATCATAAGTAATCACACGCTAGCAGCAGTATGATTACTGTTTACATGTCAGTGCAGTGATTCTCAAACACAGATGAGTTATGGGGGATTTTTTTTGGGATCCCTAAAAAAATTTGCTTTTAGTGAAGATGTATTCATACATGTTTTAAATAACATGCATGAAATTACATTTTCAAACTAAGTTTTCCAATTCCAAATGATATTAGGTAGCTTCCAGATATGGCTGTAAATGTTTAGCTGCAGTACTACATTATGCAAAAATTTGCTTTTGTCACAATTTATATCATGATTTGGGTCATACTAGTTTGCCATCTTTAAAAAGTGGGTCCCGTGTAGAAAGTTTGAGAAGAACTGGGCTAGAGCATATGGTGTGCTGGGACCCTTAGTGGCCACTTTATCACAGCACATCTCTGTCTGTTGTTACTTTGATTGTGAGTACGTTTGAGTGTAGATTCATTAAAAATAAATTCCTAAAGAAAATTGCACACAATCCCATCTCATAATTTTAGATGAGGACATGGAATTGTTTAACCTGACACAGCCAGACTAGCTGCAACTCTCAGTTTTCTTCATGCTAAGCTAAGCCAAGCTAAACTCACCAGCTACTGCTCCAGGTAAACAAAGTATGTCCTGTACTGTCTTCAGTCCTCTTTAAGCTAATGGATATTTTCCAAAAATGCCAAGGCACCTTCCTTTAAGGCTTTCTCCTGAATCTAGTGTGCTTTCTGGTATTTCAAATTGTTTTCCCCCCTCATTACCGCAGGTGACTCTGATCCCGACCCATGACACGGAGGTGACGCGGGAGTGGTACCAGCAGACCCACGAGAGGCAGCAGGACCTGAACATCATGGTTCTGGCCTCCAGCAGCACTGTGGTCATGCAGGACGAGTCTTTCCCTGCCTGCAAGATTGAGTTCTAAGCTTCATGAGCCCACCACCTGCGTTCCCCACACCCCACACCCACCCCCATTAGCTGCTTACAAAGGGAAATGGAGCGAGAGCAAACAGCACGTTCTGCTTCTTCAGCGCTTCTTCATCCTGTGCTACTCACAAAACAACATTTGCTGCAGCCCTCAGTACTAAATTATGTTAAATGAAATCAAATCTCAGTGTTTAAGCTTTTTGTGACAGTAAGGTAATCAAGATACTTTACATCCTTTTTTTTTTTTTTAAGGTTTGCTTTCTTCAGCCAGTTAAATGCCTGCCCTAACATGCTCTGGATAGAAACACTAACAAAAAATCAAACTCAGTCACACCTGACAGCTTCCTTTGCTTGATATCATACAGACAAATCCCACGGCTCTTGCACTTTGGCACAATTCAAAATTTGAAATACTCCCAAGTGGCAAATTTCTCATTCAAAAGGCCAAACTTGTGGCAACAAATGAATTCACATGAATTCTTGTTGAACGCTCCAAAAAAACTATCTCTCCAGCATCTCCAGCAATCAATAGTTTCTTCAGATTCCGATGCGCAGAACTCATCCTTTGCAAATCACACTAACATTAGTGTTTGGACTCACTCAATAGTGACATAAAGTGATGTTGAATACAAAAACAGAAAACACAACAAAAAAAAATAAACTAAAAATAATCCTTGTCATTTGTGGTGAAGTTTTAGGAGGTTGCCTGAAGTTTCCACTCTTTGAAATCTTTCTTCTCGGCTTTCACAGTTTTTGCTGGTGCATGATGCTTGTGTTTTAGCTTGGACTCTTTCACAGAGAAATGCGTAGGGTTACTCTTTAATTTAGCCAGCTTTCAAGTGTGGAATGCAGTATAGTGTAGATAGGTCACTACACTGTTTCGGCCGTCGATGCTCCAGTGAATTCAATAGGCGGCAGGCAAAAGGACAATGTCTTTACACCAGTCATATCTCTGCTGGACGTGATCTTTCTTCTCTGTCACGGTCTTTGTTAGTTATATGTGATCCAGTATTCATATACACGTGTCTGTATCAATTCAGAGGTTTTTTTCTTTTGTGATGATGAAAGCAAACGATGACTCTGAGGTGATCCTGTATTTGCGAAAGGTTTCATCAATACTTCTACTGTCATTTCCTCCTGTTCACCCACATTTTGTCGTCTCCATCGATTTCAGAAAGGGACACAAGAAGTAGTAACTTGTGGCAAATGTAGCAAAGAAAGTTTGTCTGTTCATCCCCGTTCGGAGGGGAATGATATGCCAGTACATGCAGTAGTTTACTGCGCACATTTGGGGTGTTTTCAGGACAATTAAATGTGATAAATGTGTTACAAGAGGCTTCGTTCATGTGCCTTTAGCTTGTGGCAAAACACTTCAGAGACATTTCAAAGCAGACAAATCAAGTACATAAACCAACGATCCACACCCAGGACACTGAAGACGTTTGGACACTCGCTGTTGTCCGAACCGATGAAACAATTTCAAAGCTGTCAAATCCAACTAGTGTCACTCTTGTAAACTTCCAAACAAATATGAATGTCTTCACCGAACAGGAGAGCACTTTTCCGAGGTAGGAGTTCAGAAGTGAAATGTCTGCTTCTAGTTGAAGCACAGAGAGTTAGTGTCGCAGCTGAAAACAACTCCTCACTGTAATATAACATAGCGAACGAGACGCTCCTCGAAAACTTGAGGGACAATATATTTAATATGAAGCGATGATCTAATATTAATCCCAGAGTAATATTTATAGAATGAGCATGAATGTGATGATTATGATTGCACCGGGCGCAGTTATGAAGAAGGAATGTGTTCTAAGTGGTTATATGTGTGTGTGAGAGACTATACGATACACACGGTGTGTAGCTGTTTTTATTGCGCTTACAGCATGGTTCCGTTTCTGTTGGTTCCAGGTTATGTGGCGAGTGGGTTCTTCAGTGGGTTCAGTGTGAAAGGTCTTTCTGCTTGTTCACAGGCGGACTCCAGAGTAACTTATAGACACTCACTTTAAATTTACCTGAGGCCAAGTTTTCGCAAGAACGATTATAATTTTCTTACACATTTTTGCTGAGAAGCAGGTGGACCTTTTTTTGTTTTGTTTTGTATTTGTAGACAGATTTGAGGCTCGAGGACAGGTCAGACAGGGTCAGACAGGGTCAGACAGGGTCAGACAGGGCAGGTTTGAAATCCCATGTTTGAATCCAGCATTTTCCGATGTTACCAACTAAAATTAGGGAGGCTCCTCTGCTCGCACAGTTCAACTTCTCCCAGTTCTTGATTTAAAGAACCTCCTTCAGAAGGCTAAAACATCTTGTTTACTCATGTTAGCTGGGACCAGTGCCAATTTGTTTAGCTGACTTTTTACCGCATCATGCTGCTGCTCTGCTCGGCCAACCTTTCCTTGCAAATCAATACTGGCCCATTATGCACTGTGTATGCCTTGATATGCAGCTCAATATTTATTTTATAGGCAAATATAGCTTCTTCTTCTTCTTTTTTTGAATCCCATTGTATATTGAATGTTTGTACATTAAAGTACACACGCCCTACTCTGGAAGGAGTTGATTAATTAAAGACCTGTACAATTTCAAAATGGTTCCCGCATTTCACTTTACAACTAAATTTTATAAGAACCGATCAAGCAAAAAGGCCTTCTCACCTCGTCTGCAATGCTGTATGGAAATGTATCCAAACCAGGAAGAAGCCTTTTAATGTATGGATCTGACATTGTGGATGCTCGGACTTAGTAGTTTTGTCTTTCGGTGATGTTTTTAAGTTGGCAGATTCCAAATACCCAGTCTTGAGATGCTGAAGGCATTAGCAGAACGCTGTGATTCACTCAACACTGAACTGTATGACTATACAGAAGCTGAATGCACTATAAAGGAGATCTATTTTTCTGAATGTAGAGTTGGTACTATTTAATGAATGCTGCTGGATCAAAACAATAGAGGAAAAAAAATGAATAAAAACAAAGAAAAAAACATTTACACTAGCACAGACAGAAACACACTTTAACAGAGATGCCATAACAGGAACACACGAAAAAATAAAACTGCAGCTGAAACCGTTTCCTTTTCCTGAATATGACTTGAAACACATGCAAACTCAAAAAAAAAAAAAAAAACATCAATAAAATTAAACAAATCTTTCGTGTACACTTAATGTACTGTACACGGCGTTCTGGAAAGTACACACGCAAACTAAATAAACAACTATCCATCCTGTGAAACATGTTCATTTTAAGCAGATTTTAGTGACAGTAAGGTTAACATCGCTTACCGATAAACACGCAACGCTGACAAGATATGGAAAGAAAAAAAAGTGCATCCTTCACTTCGATTTCATCCTCCATATCTGCATTAAAACTGAAGCATCATTTGATCACAATATGGTGTCATCTCTCCATCTAATCTCTGCATGTGATTTATTTAGTTATAATCCTGAATGTAATTGTTTAACATGGAAATAATAATAAAACATATAATGCTATTTTAAAGAGGTATATTTGAGGAAAAAAAAAAAGCTACTTGTCTTAACTGGTACTGTAATGACCTACATTAATATAATACTGGGCTGTGCTTTCATTGTTTGCCCTATTAACATGTTGTTAAGAAGACGCTGTATTGGTAGTTCTGTTTTATTCTCAACACTCTCTGTTTTTTGCATTGTATTAATCTTAGTTAATGTTTTTCTTTCTCGGTGCAATATTCAATATCTCTCTGTCTCTCTCTCTCTTAAACTAGAACTACTGCAGATTCATTGTAAAAGGGAAACAGCCTGGTGATCATCAATTAAAGTACATTTAAATCTAGAAGTGTGTGTGTGTCGTGGATATTGTGATGACTCTCTTTATATAGATCATTGTGTTACATAAATAATGTTACATAAAAAACCCAATACAAGAAAACTATCACAAAAAACACATCAGTTGTGGTAATTTTGCATAAACATAAATATTGATAACTTAAAATGTTACTGTTATTTGGCAAATAACAAACTGAAGTCATATTTTTATACCCAAATTTGAGCCGTCACTAAAATGAACTTCTGTATTCATGAATGCAAGTAAATAACTATCATTTCCCTGCTCAAACACACCGGATTCAAATAAATGGCTCGTTATCAGGGTTCTGCAGTGATTAGGCAAACATTTGAATCAGGTGTGTTGGAGCAGGGAAACATCTAAAACATGCAGGGCAGGCGGTCTCCAGGACCAGGACTGAAAAACCCTGGGATAAGTCACATATCACAGTGATGGACCATCACAGACCAACATTACATTCTTGAACCACACTTTGTGACCCTCACTCCGGCTACCTTCAATAAATGTGGGGACTGGGATTAATATGACTGTTGTGGAAATAATAGACACCCAGAAGAAAGATGTGTTTAACTCACCTCAACCATAGAGCAATCAACAGTGTATAATTACTGATGACAGTGTTCTCAAAACAGTGTCAATTCTCAGAGGAGGTGGTTGTCCATATACACACATACATATATATATATATATATATATATACACATACATATGTACATATATATATATATAGATATACATCTACATATCTATCTATCTATCTATCTATATATATATATACACATCTACATATCTATCTATCTATCTATATATATATATACACACATATATACATATACATATACATATATACGTATATATATCTATATATATATAAAACATATACATATATATAAATATATATATACATATATTCATTAATTTTAGGGGAATATTGCAAAAAGAAATTGTCATCTTCCTGATGAAGAGGACAAAAGATGACACCAACATTTGTGGAAACATGTCATTGACAAAACAGGGCGATAACATAATCTTTCTCATCTTCCATCTGCAACATGGTCGGGGAAACAACCTGTGAATGGTTTATAAGATCTTCTACTAGTCCATAAACATGACATGATGAAGTAGTAAAATGAACAAAAAATAAAAGCCTTTTCAAAGAGATTTCTGAAATGTGGTTTATAATGAAATGTAGCCAAGACGACTTGAAAATCAAACCTTTCCTTAGACTGAGGGAATAATGAAGAAAAGATTTCCTGTCTTTTCATCTCTAATGTGCTATTACTTCTCATCCCCATAGACACAGCTCATTCACTTATTGGAAAAAATGACACAGTGTCAATTTATTATAGTGCAAAACACAATTTATTTAATAAGTTGAACGTGGTGATTTGAATTACAGATGGTAACAGGTACGCAGCACAAAAACGTTGGTATAAAAATATTCTCTAAAAAATATTGTTGGTTTGGTTGAGAGGCAAAAACATTGCTTGTAAAAAAAAAACACAAAAAAACTGAGTTTGTTTTGAGTGTATGAAATGAAATATTGGCTTCAGTATTGGAGACGACAGGCTTGAGAGGTGGATACACTGTAGCACCGCTTAGTTTCCACCCTGCACTTGTCCAAACAACCTTCATTTCCTCTCTCAAGTTTACAATAATCACAGCGGACAGAAAGAGAACGACAAAGTAATCTTTTTCAAGAGGAAAACTAAACCTTTGGGCGACAGAAATGAAACCTGAAACCGTACGACACACTGCGTTAACTTAAGCCAGTGATGAATGACTCCTAATTTATCTTTGTCTGCGATTTTTTGTTGTTGCTCATCTGAAATTAAGTTGTCACACTCCAGCCTGAGCCTGCCTCTGCTGTTTGCACTTGCAGGAAGAGAAGGAGTAAATGTGAAAATGTGGCTTTTAGTTCACTTATGTGGACAGAGCCCTACACTCTTACACCCAGTGTGAGTCTCTGGTGAGGCCAGACAACATACATTGTTGCTCAGCTGCAGCAAAACAACTCCCCATCCTTCCACAGTTACCATGGTGACACACTGAGACTTTAGAGGAAGGGTTTTTTTAGAATGTACTGGAGGTTTATCTGGGCACCTTCCTGCCTTCCTGTCAGGATTTGATAGAGACTAAATGAGGGTAATTCTCTCGTCAGCATAACTAGTAGTTTCTCTCCTTTGCCTCCCACTCCTCTCTGTGCATTTACATTTCTATTCTCACCAGTTTACTGAGTTTCGACTTCCTGCGTTTGAAAATACACATGTGAAGAAACTGAGATGAGAGGAAGCCTCAGTGAATTGTACGGCAGACGGATAACGACGTAGCCTGTAGTTTATATTTCCATTTATCCCCCACTTGTATCTCCCTGAATAGACTGTGAGTAACACAAACAAACCAGAAACAAGTTAAGAGGTTTTGCAGCCGGTTCATACGGGAATAGACTTTTTTAGCAATTCACATTTTATTTGTTTAAATTTTACATTTATGATGTTCAATTAAACCACAGAGGTATCTGATAATTGATAATGGTTGCATTCTCTTTTAGTCAATACCCACATTAATTGCTTTGTGCACATTGGGATTTGCTGTGGGATGTGGTTGTGTTCCATTTGGCTGTGTTGGCATTTGGTTGTGCTGCGGTTAATTGCATCACACTGTCTGTATGCTGTGCATGTGTAACATGTAGAAAGTTACCCCAAAAAAACATGTTTCAATTTTCTCTTTGCCTCTAAACTAATTGCACTGGCATTTTTTTCCCCACTCCAATTAACACTGAACTACAACACTTATGTCATTCTACCTTTGTGAGAATCAATGTAACCACTAGACATTTTTGATGACACTAAAAGGAATGTTTTAGGGTTAAGGCATGTGTGTGTCTGTGTGTGTATAGATATACAGTATATCTATATATACACAGAGAGAGAGAGAGTAAATTAATAGAGATTTTGTGTTAACTGTAGTAAACAAAGCATGTGAAAAACACCATCCAGACATAATGAATGACATCAGCTTTTGGCTTGCAGTGAGTCAGCAGTCTCAGTCTCTCTCTCTCTCTCTCTCTCTCTCTCTTTCTCTCAGTATCCAGTGTTACTCAGGAGGAGTGTATACCATCTGAGGGCGGCGCCATGGCAACGCATGGAAGCAATATTAGGAGGCATGAGTCATCACTATTCTTTAAACCAGTGTGAAGAGGAGAGGGTGATGAGGAAGAGAAGGAGAGGAGAAAAGGAGGAGGAGAGGGAAGAGAAAAGAAAATGGAGAGGGGTACGAAAATGTGCCAGGTAAAAATAGTAAGAAGAGAAAACTGGTGCGAGGACAAAAATGAGATTGAAGAGGGTAGATTTAAAAAAAAAAAGGAGAGGACACAAAAAAGGAGAGAAAATAGAAGAAACATGGAGAGAGGTAACAAATGAGGTGAAGAGACAGATGAGTGGAGAAGAGAGGGTTAAATGGAATGAGATAAAATGGAGGGAACAAGAGAGGTTAGGAAATATGGGGGAGATTAAAAAAAAGAAAGAGTTACAGAGAGCAGGATAAGGAAAAAGGATTGATGAGAAAGGAGGAGAATGAAACACAAGGGAGGAAAAACAGAAGTAAACAAACATAGAGAGGGTGAGAGGGTGTTGGCAGTGACAAGAAGCTTTGTTTATGGAGCAATAACAGACTTGTGTCTGGACCTTGGGCCATTAACTGCGCACACACACACGCACACACACACACGCACACACGCATGCACGCACGCATGCACGCACGCACACACAGAGTTGTTCTTTATAACACATTGAACAGTTTTCACAGTTAACCCCGCCCCGGACATCACATCACCACGTGAACCTCGAGTAATGGAAAACACAAACAAATGTCGACTTTGTTCTCCAGCAGCTAAACTCATCACAGAACACACACATTCCTCTTTGGCTGGCTTTAAATATCACATTAAATAAGCACATAAATACACAAGTAAAATTAACTACATCAACCCCATGTACATAACATGAATAAATCCTATAATGCTCCAAAATTCAATAACGTCTAAAATATACAGATATGCTTGTTCTCCAGCAGGTATGTTTTGGGGAGTTTCCAGGTTAACTTGTTTGAAAATAAGCAGGGAATCATTTTATTTCTCTTGCCCTGTGGTTTTACAGACAACACAGAGTGAAACTAAAGCTCACTGTTAAAAAAGAAAAACTGCAAGTTGTTGCTTTATGATGGAGCTTTAACTCGACAAGTTTTTGGTCAAAGTAGTAAAATACTAGAAATCTAGAATGTTAACACATTTAAATCAACAGATTTGATTTGAAGCTACGTTCAGTCACAGTGGTAAAAAAAAAAATTGCATTTTTAGACTTGTAGTTTGGCTTCAACGTGTCATCTGATTAAACATTGAAACGTACAGGTGATTTGGCATGGACTGCATGTTGACAAAACAGTGAGAGAATTCAGCATAGAGTGAAAGAAATCAAGAAATCTGCAGTATTCAGGCAGCAAATGTATACTCTTACCCTAAAGAAGTGGTTTCTCCCTCTAACCCTGGAATAAATCTATAATTTCTTGAATTCTGATTTGATTTGTAAACACTCCCACAAAATAATTAAAAAATAAGTTATACGAATACAGCAGGAAACCTACAGTGTGTAGAACACAACTCTGGCTTAAAGATTTCTCTCACAAGTTGTTTAAAAAGCACAGTTAAATACACACTTGAGATTAATCAGACTTTTGAAATTAACAACCGGTAAAATCATGCGTGTGTCAGATTCCTGAGGGAGGATGTTTGTTATATTATAATCTCTACTTTGGCGCTGCACCATCTCCTTTGGTTAGTTGCATTTGTGACAATTTCAAAACAATCGGAGTTAACGGTTTAAAGACAGATCTAGCAAATGGGATATAAATACATTCGATCCTGTTTCTTTAAGGTTGACAAAAACTGTCCTGCATAAATTAAAATTTCAGAATCTGAAAGTGTCTGAAATATAAGCGGTCAGTTTTGCATTTTGATTCTTGTCCAAATTTTAAAAATGAGATGCATCAGTGAGAGGTGACTGCACATTTTCCCTCATTTCCATTGTGCTTACCCAAGCGTCCTAGTATCTGGCTACATGACATCATATTTTCAGATATATGAGTGGTATTAATGTACTTTTCCAACTTAAATGTATTTTTCAGAGGGTTTTTTACACTTTGGCTTTGACATTTGAAGCTGAAATGGCCTTTGGCTTCAACAGCCTGTTTCTTTCTCTCGCCCTGCTATGACTGGCTGCATGTACTGTTGTAAGGCAACAGAGTGAAGAAAATAGTCCGCGGTCACTTTGTGGATTTCCAAATTGTAACATACGACAGCTGACAGCTCGGCCGTCGAATGCATTTTAGCCAAATGTCAGCAGGTATAGTATGAAATAAGGCAGCTGGTGTTTGATCGGTTCTATAAAACAGATTTTGGTTTTTAATGTGGGCAGCATCCGGACTAAATGAAAGGCACAGCTGTGGTGACTGTTAGCTTGATGTTCAGTTCATGTTGTCAGAGCAGGTTTATGAATATGTAGAAACACTGAAGAGGAACACGGAGGTGATGAGTGGTTTTAAACTTGGGGAAGGTTCAGTGTTGTCAGGGTGCATCAGGTGAGTCCATGTTCCCTGATAAAGTGGTAATATTTACAGTCTGGCTCTTTGTATTACCTAAGGCAATGTGGTCCCACTCCAGAAAGTAGCAATTCCCTCGTCTTTTTCTCGTGAGCTTCTCGGACAGAGGAAATTATGGCGCATGTAGAGAACCAGACATTCAGAGAGGTGCTTGTGTTTTCCTCCATCTCCTACTCACTGAAGCTGAAGTTCATGCCGGAGCTATCTGTGACCGGAGAAGAGGGGCCCGCACTGGACACAGCACTAGAGGGGATGCTGCCATCTTTAAAAAAAACCAACAAGAACAAATTCAGTCATGGTCAGAACCCAAATGTAGGCACAAAACCTACAATTGAAAAACAATAAAAACTTAACTTGCTGAATTGATAATGGGTTGTGTTACTGAATGTGTATGGCTTTAGCTCCAACCTTCCGGTTGGCCATATTTAAGAAATCAGTTTTGGTTTAATTTGTTTAATGGAGCCACATATCAATAATCTGACTAGAAAACAACAACAACAGAAAACTAGGATCCCTCACAGTACAAGTTAAATTTGCTTTTTCTCTCTATTTATTAGTCAAGAATCGAGTGTGGACATTTTCAGTGACAGTCTGGGATTGCTGAGTGACACATTGTAGCCGCCCGCACTCAGCTCTAACTTCCAGCATCCTGTCTGTTTACCGTGTGATGAACAAGGCTAAATGAGTTCTCAGCAGGCACAGCAGCCCACATTAGAGCTGATAACCAATCACACAGCTGGGAATCCGCTCAGAGTGAGCCAGATTGAAATAAAATATGTCGGCAGAGCAGATGGGTAAAAAAATGTGAAGGCAAATTTTTCAAACAAAACAAGGTGAAAGGATAAATGAATTCCCTCAGTATTCAGGGAAATAAAAGGGAAAAAAGTGACTGAGGAAAGACGGAAAGGAAGAAATTAAAAGGGTTAAAAAAAACAACTAAAAAAAACGATGTGCTACCACTGAGTTTGTACTTTTAATGAAATGAGCTTGGTGTTATGTGCCGAGTGAAATTTTATGTATGGAATGAGTGGAGACTTGTCAGCAACTACAATTGATATTTTTTTGAACTAAAATAAATAACCAACTTAGTAATAAATAAAGGAAAACAGCTGCCAGCTACAGTCTTAGTTCTGGGCTCGGGTAATGGACATTTGCCTTTGAGCTGATGAGGAAGCGAGATGTGACCTTTCTGTTACCAGTGGGTCATCGTAGATAACTGAATGTCTGCTACCTTCAACATGACGGTCACAGTCAATGTGATCTATTCATCTCCATCAAGGTTTTGCTGAGCTTGCACAGTCATTTGCACTCACTCATCTCCACACATGGGGGCTGCCCGGTGCTGCCCGGTGCTGCTGAGAAGCAAAAGCTTTGTTCAAGTCAGCATCTGAAACTGTCAGCTGCTGAGCTGAGTGGTAGCACGTTATAATGAAAATGTGTTAAATAGACCTCTGGGATTGTTTTATTTGATTTTTTGCAATAATTGCTGTAATGCAAATTGGAACTGACCTAACATTAAATAAATTCAAGGGTATTTTTTTTTCTTTTAAAACAAGTCAGTGACATGAGGAATTTGATCTCTGAGGGCCGGGTAATACCTGACTCTACCGGTCCACTAGAGTCTGTGTGACATAAATTTAGTCATCTGCCAATTTTCATAATTGGTCCACATGATGGAACAATTATGTGTGCACCTCCAGTTTAATCCCCCATGGATCATACGTGCCAACTGAGCACGCTCCTGGTAGCACATCACTTTCCAATCCAGTTGGTGGCGCAATATTATTTTGGTCAAAACAGACTCCAAAGGGTGATTTCCCGGTGAGACATTGCCACTACTAGTTGGAACGTGAGTTTACATGAGTGGAACAATAGACTGATGTGGAGTCATATATATATAACCTTGAAATGCAGTTGAGCCATTTGAGGTCATTCAAAAGTAAAGATTTTAGTTTTGTAAATAGATCTCAAATGGTCATAAAATATTTAGTTTATTTTAAATACATTTTTTTACAGATGTTCATGTGGATGGAGTGTTATTGAACATTTGTAGATAATTTATGGAGGGATTTCTTTGTAACCTAATCATGCAAAGACCTAATTTGCAGTTCAAATGTATTTTTTTTTGTGTTGTAATTTTTTTATTAAACAAATAATCAGTAAGGAAATATTTGATTTGGTTGCTCACGATAGTTTGGGAATAATAATAATACATCATATTTTTATAGCGCTTTTCTTGACACTCAAAGACGCTGATGGCTACTTTAAGTGACACAATGCGGGATTTCAACCTTCAAATAATCTCTCCAAGATTATTTTGATGGTACATCAACCCATTACAGGGTGAATCTCACTCCTGTAAAAGCCTGAGTAGGTCTGCATTGGCACTATGTAACTTCCATGCCACAGAAAGAACTGCAACATTCTACTTTATGGCATACATCATTTTTTTTTATCATTGGTATTGTGCATCTACTTGAATAAATAAATGGATGTCATTACATAACATCATTAAAAAATGAAATATATATGTATATATATATGAAAAAAAAACACTGACGCCACAGAGGCTGACTTGGTGGACGAAGAGACGTCTCTGACCCAGAAGAGGATAGAGGCTGCTGCAGGCAGTAGAGAGACGTCTGGCTCTGAGAGTTAAACAAGCTGGAAAGTGCTGGAGCCAAGAGAGCAAAAACACATTCACATCAGTTTACAAATGTCACACACCAAAGCTCATTTCACTCAGTGTAGCAACAGGGTAAAGGTTGGTGACTGGTGTTTACGAATCAAAATCAACTCAATATTACAGTAATGGTCTACAATCCAGAGACATTCAGCATTATTGTAGCATCTTCCCTGGTGACTCTGGGTCAGTCTGGTCTAAGCATGGGACAGTACGAGATTTTGACAATGTGATAACCTTGAGATAAAACATCATGGCATGATGGTATTGCATTTACAGCTCTAAAAGGTCACCTCCTTCAGCCATCATAGCATTGAAAAGACAACATCTGACTGATGGCTCACACCAACCCTGAGGTGAAGGGGTCTTTGTTTCTCAATGACAACCAGAGTGATTCCTGCACTCTGTTCTTGACAAGTTATTAAAATATCTCATACCTTACACAGAGTTTGACAGAAAATTCTACGGCTTTTGATACCTTGAAATGAATTATTGGCCCATGCCTAGTCTGGTCTATGACAACTGACTAACTGATCACCAAGGTTTGTGCTGCTCTGATTTGCGCTAATCATTCAACCACTGTTGTAAGTAAAAAAAAAAAACACAACTCAAAGGTTTGTCAAATAATGATGCATCATTTCTAATATGGACAGAACTTTTTAATTTTTTTATTTTATGGTGCTAGCAGAATGAGCCTTTTTGGCTCTAAATAAGAAACAAGTCATCTATTCATCCATTTAATGTTTATTGGAAAATAATTAAGCATTGACTCACCTTTCATGGTCTTGGCATGGGCATCGCTGCTGCTCTCACACACCCGGCTGAGAAACTCTTCCACTTGCTTCAATGAGAGCAAGTTGTGCAGTGTCTCCAGTGGGTAGATAGAGGGCACCATGGAGCAGCCTTCAAAACCTGCAGCACAGATGGGGACAGACAGGGGCACAGCTGATTGCACAGCTGACGGTACCACTCCTCCACCAGACTGAACTGGTGGAGGAGTGATGGTGAAGTCCTGGCTCTCTGTGCATGTTGGCTATTCATTTGCTCAGTGCGGCAGCCATTTTCCGTTTGTTAACAAGCCACGCAAACTTTTAGGGCAACTGCAAGGGCTACAAATACTGGCCTTGTTTACCTTTCAAATTAAAATAATTCAGCAGACAAAATATATGTCAGATAGCATAATCAGCATTATAGCAGGTGTGAATTTCCCACAGCAACAAAAATTATTGAGTCAAAATGAACGAGTTTCGACCACATAGTGTATGTCATTTCTTCATCGTTGGTGTTAATGTCAATACTGGACAGACTTTCAAAGTCTGAAGTCTTATAGACAGTGCTGGTTATTGTCTAAGAATCATGTCTCAAACATTTATATTCAAGCAGTTATCAAGAAGGTGTTCCAACAAAAATGCCCCGTTCACATTTCTAGCAAATATGGAACACAATACAACAACCTGAAAGACTGAGAACCTTCACACAAATGAAGGAAAATGGAGGTGATTATTAAAACACAGATTTACCGACCGGTATTTTTTTTTTACACCGGTAAATAGAGATCAAACCACTCTGATGGTATAGAGAGAGGTTGTTGGTTGTATAACTAGGTCATACACTAGTCGTATGGCCGGTGCTTATCGCCAGTCTCCATAGCACAAAGCCACTAACACCAACCTCTGTTTGGGTGAGATGATAATCCATCCGAGTTCATCCCCTAAACCTCACTTACATGCTGATTGGTAAGCAGTGAGGCTGTAGGTACCATCTTCCTACATGATGGGGCCAGGGTTTGAACCAACAACATCTCACTCTAGAGTAGGACACTTTAACAATCAGGCATGCTGATGGCATGCAGGAAGAAATTAAAAAAAAAAACATAATCAGAGCTGCTTAAGTGTCTTTGAGCAGGCATCAGTTGTGATGAATGCTGACTACTTGGGCCATGAAAGCCTGACAAGCACACACTGCCACTGGGATGCATCGGTTGCAAGTTTCAGTGCAACCTGGTAATGTGCACAATGATGACGTGATTCAATGGGGGAAAGAAGGGGAAATGGATGAAGGTTGGAGCAGAACATCCGATTCATCCACCGCTACAGAGACAAAGGTGATTTCTTTCCATGATGACTAATGTACAAGCATTAGGAAAAAGCAGTGAGCTGCGAGAGGAAGGTTTGGGATTCAGGATACATCAGAAGCAGTATTACAATGCTTGTAGTATTGAGGAGATAAAAAAAAATGCTTTCCATGCAGCATTTGGAGCTCAATGTCCTGGCATGATGTATATCTCATTTCCATTTTGTCCCACTTTGTCCCTTTGCCTCACTGACCATGAGACAAGCTCCATTGGCTCTTTGTTGTGAACTCTTGTTTAACGGACCCTTGAGTGTAACCAGTGTACAGATGACTGCTTTCACGCTATGTAGAGAAAAATACTAAATGACACAGAAAATATATTTAAACCAGGAAAAATCATCTTGATGGCTACAGATCTTTATACTACTGTTCACTAATGCTACTTGTTTCATACAGTCGGCAACTCAATGGACAGGAACTATGAGCGAGTGATAAAAATGTCCCCGGTTGATGATTGGCTGAGCTGCTCAATATTATAATATAATATAATATAATGCTTCTCCTAGGATCAAACAATGCACAGTATAAGACATAAGGCCCTGTGTGACTATAAACTATGTTGTGAATGATTTTCATTGCCTATTCAGTCCTTGTTTTATATCTACAATGTAAACTGTATCTTGAATGGTCAACAGTTGATAATTTATGATAAAACAGTACAGATCATAGATGGATGTAGCAGCAGTACAAGTCCCTCCATCATTCTTGTACTTGTACACTATGGAAGCAGTTCTATCCATTAGACCAAGTCACTGTTCACAATGAACAGTGACTTGATGCCAAGGTTTCCATGACAAAAGGAAATATGATACCTGTTTTGGTTTATATTTATATCACAATGCCTCAGGAGGAAGTGCTAAGGTAGCACAGCAGCCATCATCTATGATGAACTGCCTAATTAAGCAGGACTTGTAAAATAACACCGACTGTCATTCTTGGTCTTTCCCTCCTCCCAGTCTGGACTGCAGCCTCTTCATATGGATATCAAACACAGCTCACATGCTGAATGCAGTGGGAACCAAAAACACAGATGCTAAGCAGAACTAAGCACTCACTTTATCCAGATGGCTATGCAGGCAAAAAGACAGGAGGACAGAACAGAGAGCACAGTGATATTTTAACTAGCAACAATTCATAAAAGCCTAAGTGACAAAAAAAATTAAAACATAAAAAAAACCTCAAATATAACAACTTCATTTAAAAAACAAACCAAACAATTGTCTGTAACTGTAGTTCGACTGTGATTTGATTTGAAAGTAAGTGGAGGGAAACAAATATTTCCTGCTTTGGAATGACAATCAATGACATGCAAATAGAAGCATGTAGGAGCAAATAAGAGCATGTTTATGGTTGGACATAAACTGAAGCAGGGCTGCAGATATATTATCAGGGAGAAATGGGAGGAAAATGAATTAAAGCAAAGACAGAAAAGTAGACTGAGGGGTACAAAACACACAAATAAAAACTGCACAGCAGTTGAAAGCTCAGTTGGCATTTGCAGTGTCCCACTTGCCCCTCATGGGTGAACAGGATTAGAGTGAGTCAAAGGTGGAGGCAACAGGGAGAGCTGACCGTGGAGGATTTCTGCGAGCTGCTAAGCAGATATCAGCCAGGCCTCTATAGGTAGACGTAGGTGGTAGGAGTAGTGACGTAGGTGGGTGGTTGTGAACCTGTCCACAGCCAGAGAGGCAAACCCCAGGAGCACCAGCCGAGCTCGAGGCCCAACCAGCAGCTGGACTACATGGCGCTCGACTGAGGGTTCTGAGGGATGAGAGGCAGAGCAGGGACACAAGAACAGACAGAGAAAGCACGCTGGTGCTTGCAGAGTGAGAAGGAGCTGCACAGAGTAGAGCTGCAAGATTCATCTGAATAGAGAAATAATTTATCCAGAATATCAGCCTCAAAGACAGACAAGATAGAACTGCCTGACTACATTTAATCAACCAGAGTACTTCATAAAGTTATGAATGAAGCAGGTCGACCATGCCTGAACACTGCTGCAATGCACAGACAACTGACACAGTCCAGTCCTTCTAATTTTAAACATAACCTAAAAGCAACAACTGTCAGAAAGAAAAAAATAACATGAGAGAATAGCCACAGATCTACTTCATACAACAGTACACAACAATACTCCCCTCATCTACTGGAAATGCAGGCGAAAACTGAAGAGAAACCCCCATCACAGTGGTTTCCAGTGGTTTGTCTAACCACTACATTATATCAGATTTCTGAATTACAGACTCTAGCATGTCATTCTGCAAGGGCATATGATGACCCTGGCACCAATGAGACCAGCAACAAGTGATGGGCCATCTGGGCTATATTTTTTTATGCAGAAACACATTTAGAAGAAGTCATACCCGAATATCCTAACAGGACTCGGTTATGAGCTGTACTTGACTTGCTCCTTCTCAGTGTAAATGAACCACTGCACCCACCAGGGAGTTCAACCATGAAAGATCAACCTGTACATAGTAGTCAAACACATTGAAATGCATTAAACCACAGTTCCACAAAAGAACAAATCCTTTCAGAACGTATAAACTGTCAAAATATCAAGAACGGGCATTTTCAAGAAAGAATTTAGCAAAACAACAGAACTCATGCCAGAGACGCGTTTGCAGCAAAGTACACTAACCTTACCAGAGGGGGGGAAAAAGATCAATTCCAGCTGTGTTATGGTCTCAGCTAATGATAAAAATAAAACTGAACACAACACATTGTTTGTCCTGTTGGGTGTGCTGGTAAAAAAAAAAGTTCAAAACAAATTAATTCAGAATTTTCTTTTACATGCTTTTTGTTTGTGATTTTTGTGAGGAGCAAATGTTAAAATGTAACTTGCATTAAAAGAGCAAACAAACCGACAAAACAGTTTTTTTCTGAGGTTGATTTCTCACCTTGCTGGAAGGACATAGAAGAGGATTTCAGCACGGGCTTAACGTTGGTGAGTGTGTGATTACAGATGCAAAACTCTGACCACATTCAGTGATGCTGCATTTGAAACCTTTGAATTATAAATAGTGGCATAACACAAGCTTTCCACTTGCTTTACGTTGCTCTTTAAAATTAACACCCCAAAGTAACAAATTCATGGAATAAGTGATTTACAAATGAACACAAATGTGCACAGATTATCTACATGTGAAAACATAACGAAGGAGTCATATTCCATGTAAGGCACATACACATATCCTATGAAGAGACAGCGGTATCAGCTAATTAAACAAATGCAGGCAGAGCAGGTGGTGTTAGAGGTGAGTGTTGAAGCCAACACAAGGTAAAAACAAACACTGAGGGTGTGTCGAGAAAAAGAAACCTGTGAGATTTTTTGTTTTTTCCCGGAGACGTTTAAGGTAATTAACTCAAATGTCAAACTCCCAAAAATAGACAACACAGAAAATGTTTTCCCACAGAGAGGCCATGCAAGATAACAAGAAAAACTGGAGGAGTGTCGGAATAATCTTGAATAAATGCAGACATACCATTAGTTGGATGCCTGGCAAACGACACAGAAAATCTCTTTACTGCCGGCATAGAGAACAGCTCTGAGGAGATAAGAAAGGTAACTGGTATTACTGGGACTGCTGGTACTTGACTGCCTGTCTGTCTGCCTGTTTGTCTGCTTGTATGTGTTAATATGAGAATGAAAGAGGAGAGAAAAACAGAGAGTCCATTCATCCACGTCTACCTGCCAACCAACATGCCTGAAAAAGGGAGACATCTCTGAAGAGGAACACAAGAAAAGGCGGTCAGAGAAATGAAATGTGGTGGAGTTGATGGTGTCAATGGTTTGGTTGAATAATAAACATGCAGGAAGACTGTTGCCGAGTGTGACAGGAAACAATTTAAGAATCCACTCTTCTGTCTCTATACTTCACTGACCTACACTCAGCTACTCACTAACATTTGTTTGGAAATAGTTATCCACATTCTTAGTAAGAATAAAATAAAGAGATTTTAATGACTCGGATGACTACGCTGTAAATATGAGGGTGTAGACAGCAGCTGGTTAGCTTAGCATAAAGCCTGAAAGCAAGGGGATTATAGCATGGTTGTACTTGTACCTCCAAACTCATTGATCCAAAGAATACTCTTGTTTCTTATGCCAGACAAAATCAATAATCATATATCAATTTTGTTTGATATACAGAAGTTTGCACATTAATGATTGCATGGTGTAAACATACCTTGCGATATAAGAAGCATTATTGCTTTACAGATTTTTTCTCTGCATGTTTTCTGCCCACAATTAACTGACAAAAAACATCTTTAATGAAATGTATCTTAATAACTATTCCTATATATTCATTATAATAGCCACCTAAAAAATATCGAATAGCAGTAGTAGTAGCAGACGGGTAGTGGCTAGCACTGTTGCCTTGCAGCAAAAAGACCTGGGTTTGCGACCTGGTCTGATTGAGGACCTTTTTTGCAGTGTGCGCGTGGGTTTTCTCCAGGTTCTCCAGTTTCCTCCCACAGTACAAAAGGTTTACTGGACACTCTAAATTTCCAGCAGGTGTGAATGTGAGAGTGAATGGTTGTTCAACTGGCAACCTGTCCAGGGTGTACCCTGTCTTTTGCCTGTGTCAGCTGGGATTGGCTCCAGCGAGCCACAGCCTTTATGTGGATGATAAGTGGTAAACAATGAATGTCAATGAATAATTCAAGTTGAAATTCAAATGACCAAGGTGTGAGGGTTTAACAAACAGGCACCTTTGCTCTGAAGTACCAACCCAAATTGCAGTTCATTCTCTGGTCTGCATTTAAACCACGAATGAACTTCCTTCCACTCCTTACACAACAGAATTCAAACAATAGTTGAAGGAAAATAACAAACAAGCCCTCTTTGTCAATGTCAATGAATAATCAGCGATGATATAATTATAAACCATCGCCATAACATAACATAACATAACAATGCAAGGGAAAAGTGAAAATGTATTTTGCTCCAGGAACTTGCCTTGCAGCCAGAGTGACACCCAGTGGACAAACTGAAGACCTCAGCCTCTGGTCTTTATAACCCTCAGTGGGAAAATGTTCAGATCCATATGCAAACAAAAATTACCAGCTGTCAAATTAACCTAAAGCTATTATATTCATGTTTTGGAGGCAACACAGCTGAAAGAAAAATGATCAACACAGATGTTTGGGATAATTAACTGTGAAATAAGGAGCCCTGCGGCTGAGAAAACAGCTTCCTTATACTCACCATTGGTAACATAAAACTGAGGGATAGGGTGTGGAGAGAGAATGGGAAATATTTAACAGTGGATTATCATGTCTTGAAAATATATCCAGTCCAAACAACAGGCCAAGTTTCTCAATGTAACAATTACCCTAAACTTTGATCAAGAAAAGCCAGGCTCAAAAACTACTTAACAGTGGATTATGGAATTGAATTCCCTGAGAGGATCTACTAAATGTACATACCGCACAACTACATGCACAGAGAGCGTATATTTCATCTAATTCAAACCCAAACAGACAGTGCAGGGATCAGTGAATTTTCATGCTGATCTGGAAAAAACAAACAAAAATTATTTCTGATTATATTACACAGTCCAATGCAAGGTTTCATGCTCAGCAATCCCTCTTCAGTTAGATCAGAGCCATTATCATGCACGTTGTGAAGTAAATCACCTTTAGAAAATCTGATGCAACAGTTTGCAATTTGTTTTGGAAAAGGGAGTGAAAGGATTAGAGCTTCGATCCAAAAAGGCAGTGACAGTACAGATTATCCCCAGATAAATTTAAAAAGGAAGATGAAGCTTAAGGAAGACAAAAAATAAGAAAAACAAATGTATTTTTAAGCCTTAAAGGAAGACAAAAAAAGATAAAAGGATTTGAGAAAAAAATAGCCCCGTCTTGGTGGAGAAAGACAGACAGTGGTGTGACATACCAAACATGCCAGTCTGACATGGCAGACTGCCAGGGGACAGAGGTGGTTTTCGGTGGTGGTGGTGCGTGCGGACGTAGTCTCGCAGGTTGGGGGCGCTACAGGACACCCCAAGGACGGAGGCACTGAAGAGGCCAGAGCAGAGCGAGCCTGTGTAAGGAGGAGCCGGGGGGAGGTGTGTAGGGGTCGAGGAAATGGATGAAGGTGTTAAGGGTGAGCACTAGTTTTTATTTCACAACATGCCATTATTGTCAAAACAAACAGTGGCTATGGTCAGTCAGTTTTTGGCATTTGTGTGTGGACATCTTTAAAAATGCACACTGGTGGCATTACCTTGAAACTACAGCGTTGCTGTCATCTTTTAACTTTCAAAACAGAATGGTTTATAAAACAATTTGACAATCTGGGAACAGGCCTGTGAATTCCTATAAATATTGATAATGATGAAACTGATGATAATGATGTAGGCTACGAACGTTTACACAACAGTGAAAGCACCATATTCATGTAAGTTTATAAGGGTGTATAGATATGTAAACACAAGACTAAGTGTGCGTTCACAAGTACATAAAGAACATATGTTTTGTATGCAACATACCAACAGAAGTGTTTTGAACTGCCAAGATTAGAAAAGGGATTCTTGCTCCTGCTGAATTTGCAATTATTTATGCAAATAGCAAAGAGCTATATTCTCATTTTTATAAATATATATATATCTCCTAATATGACTAGGTTTGTTGATAGCACAGAAGAGAAAATACGACCATAAAAGTGAAAAAATAACAGGCCCCCAATATTAAGTGGGTGCCTTAATCCTTTGTTCTATAAACAGTATGTGGGTATGAAAAGCAGCTCACAGTGAGAGAGGTCGTCCATGACACCTGCTGCTCTTGTCTGTGGCATGTGCAGTCAGTGGTGGTGGTAGATAGGACCATATACCCCGAGTACATATACTCTGACCGTCTCTGTCACACTTACCAACAAACTGAAAAGCTCCACTTAAGAACAAATACTTACAGGCTTTAAATGTCACACAGAAACAATTGCTACTTGTGATACACACAGAGAGACTTTATGATTAGCACATTTAGGTGGAAGTCGCACTACACTACACGTATGAGAGATGAAGACATGCTGACATTTTAAATAGCAAGGACTTTTGTGGCGGGGCAGACAGTTGGATACGTCATCCACTTTACAGCTGTGTCTGCTGGTTTATCCACATCTGAACAGGAGAGGATCATTGAGATCACAACACATGGATCCCTGAAAATGGAATTAAATCAAAGGGCCACTGCCTGATTTCTGGACCAGACTCTACACAGAACAGCATGTGCTGGCAAAACCCACCGTCAATGTGGATTCTGAGTTTGTATTTCACTGTTTCAAGTGGATTCAAAACTGAATATTTTCAGGAAATATTTGGTAGATTTCTTTTTAAAGTCCACTGGTGTTGCTCACTGAAAAAGCTGGTATTTTTTTTAAATGTATTTGGTGGGAAATAATTCTCACCAAATAGACAGACATTTTTCTTTAAGTGCGGGGGTACATGACTGAAGGTCAAATGTCTGAAGGGTTACGGGACTCTGAAAAGTTTGAGGACCACACGTCTACATTTAGATGTTACATGACACTTGCATGCTGGAGTGAGTGTTACCATGTTAACAGGTTGTTGTAAGGTTCATGCCCTTGGGATCTGTACATGCAGTAAAACAAGACTCCTTCAATGGAATCTTCAAGGACTTTTCCTTTACTGTATTCATAGATGAGACTAGGTTCATCAGATATGTTTTAGTGACAGACGTTTCTATCAAAATGCTATTTGTATATGCGACTGGATTACTCGTCAAATATTCAACTCCAATGCATAAGAGCTAGTGAAAGTAATGCAGGGTTCACAGCATGTCGAGTTAAGAGGAGCAGCTAGTGAGCGGTGCTTAGAGGAGCAGCTTCAAGATGCATTGAAAAAACACACATACAGGCCACTAACTAAATGGTTGCTGCTGCCGCCACCTTCTGATAATAGATGCATCATAAATGAGGTAGTCCTTGGAGTAGAAAGATTTTTAAAATAAAAGTTCAGTTGTTTGTCAATGCTTTTCTGATTATGACCACTTAATAAAATCTCCACTGTAGGAAATTTGCTGGGGAAAAACCCTCGGGGGCCTCATAGTATATCTTTTTAAGTGTGTTTGTTGCTTGTTTTTGCTCATTTAATAACCTTTGATTTATTTCTGATAACATTTTAAGATTGTGGTACACAAATAGTGCTACGTTGTTAATCAATTAGGACACTCATATCAAGGCCTTGCTTTGTAGAATCTTGGCTGTTGTCTTGTTGCTGACGTCAGAAAAAACAGATAGCAACACCCACAGTTTGGTCCCTATGATGCCTTGCCACTTTATCATTTAGCCGGGATATCTGTGCCTCTCTGAACATTGTGACACCAGAGAGCCTACATTTGGCTGTGAATACAGCTCTCCTCACTGACCTCTTACCTACATAGTTTAGAGTCTAAGCCTGTTTGGCTGCTAAGCTTAGATGAGTGGAAGCTATGTGACCAACAGAGAGTGAGTGGGGGCAGTGATGGAAAGAAAACAGGAAAGAAAAAATACACAAAGAAGCGTATGAGAACGGAAAAGGTAGGAGGGTGAGGGAGAAGTCTGAGATGGGGGTTGTGATGACGAGGAGGCTAAATGATGACAGCTGGAGATAATTGAGTTGTGAGGCCAGTGTCTCTTGTCATTTAAGTTCTCTCTTTTCTTCCTCCTACCCACACACACACACAAACTCTCTCTTCCTCTCTCTCGCTCACACACACACACACACAGAAATGAGAAGCCCACCTAAGCCAATGGTTGGTTTGATCTCAGGAGACTGGCGTGAACAGGAGGGGAACAGTCGATGGGACATGGAGCCTTTGGTGGACTGGGTGGGAGAAGTCTCAGAGAGGACCTGAATGGAATGAACCAGAGTTAATACTGAGAGGTTGCCGAGTATATCAGGGACCTCATGAATCCAATTCATTAAAAAAAAAAACCATGAACAGTGTGACTTAAAAAGGTAAATGCAACTAAAACTTCTGAGCCAGAGAGATGTTACTTCTGTGTGGAAAATTATTACAATCACACTATGGTCTGTTACCTCCATGGAACCCGTCTTGCGGTTGCGAATCATAGGAGACCTTCGCTGGATGTTGATTGGGTCTGAAATGTGAAGAGCCTGGTCAGGCTGGTCCTGGGAGAGATCCTCCAGACTGCCCTGATTTGGCTTTTTGTCTTGATTCTGATATGATCACAGAACACAAGAGGCAAGAATTTGTATTTTTCTTATACTCGTGTTTGTGATCCTACACACACAAAGACGTGATTTGTTTTCAGAAAAACTAAGCAGTTAGCATATAGCATTAACATTCAAAGAATAAAGATACACATGTTCACACACCTCAGATGAGGCTGGGCGAAAGCCAAAGCCAAGTGGCACATTTTCCTCATCATCACATCCTTTGACTCCTGGACTGAAGTGAAGCTCAACATGGAAACGCTCTTCTGAGGAGGGATCCTGCTCACCACACACACATGTAAAAGTATATTCTATATTACTCACAGAGTATAGATACACCTAACAGAATATCAAATGAAAAATCAGTGTAAGGAGGGGTAAGATTGTAGATGTATTATTTTTGAATTTATTATTACTGTTTATTCTGTTAGGATGACTTTCTAACATTAAAAATAGCATACGTGTACATTGTTCCTGTTAACTAAACCAATAAAATTAGAGAAAAAAATTTAAAAATAGACTCCTGCAAGCTGACCTTATCGTTGTCTTCATATAGCATGATGACTATCTGTGTCATGTAGTTGAGTTCTGTCACAGCACTTAGGTAGTCCATTGCCTGTTTCCACTGCTGGTCCTTTTCCTCCTGGTATACACACACACATATATAAACAAGCATGCAAGACACATGATAAGACATCTGGAATCAGAGGGAGACAGATGCCTGCATTAACAGTAACAACATTTTTAAATAAAAAAAATCAAGTAAACTAAATCCTTTTAGAACCCTAATGTTATTTTACAGGCTCATTGTTGTACAAGTACACATCAGGAGAGTCACATTACTGGCAGAGACAAGAAATCATACACTGTATGTTGCATTTAATCAACTCTGTCATAATAATTGACAAGAAATAAGTGAATTAACTACTGTGAAATTTGAAAAGCTGAGACCATTTCTGATGTTTAACTTCTGTCTATTTATAATCTCTCTGCTGATATATTTATTAAACCAACCAAGATTACTGTTAACTCAAAAACATGTTTCAATCCCATTTACCAGTTTCTTGTTAGTGCAATATGAGACAGAAAAACCCTAGTCTTATTTTGCCAAATCATTAGGAGCAGACACAGACGGACATGTTTGTCAGAGGAAAATTAAAAACAGAACGTACATCCAGCAGTCCTCCGTAGCGGAAGATGCTGAGCAAGGAGTGAACGTGACTCTCACTGGTGAAGTAGAGACGTGTGCGTACGTGACGACCAGGAGACATCACACCACGGGAATACCTAAGCACAAAGGAACAGATTACCCAAGTCCTCATCAGTCAGCAGAACACCAGAAACCACCGTTAACAAACACATGTCAACATGCTTGTGTGCTTCAGCTGTGGATTTAATGCTCACAGAGGGTGCAGCTTGTTAACAGCCTCGTCCTCATGGGTCCTCTGTAGGTCTAGCTGGATTTTCTTCAGCAGAGGAACACAATAAGCCTGAGAAATGTCCAGTTTCTCAGCTTTGCTGATGCCATACTCCTAATATGAATTAAATGAGAGGAATACAAAGCTACATGAACATAATTTTTGTCAGCTTGTCGAGGCACAGAAGTCAAGGAAACACACTAAACTGTTTAGCATCACAGGGTGAACACAGATAATTGTTGACACACTCCCTGAAATCTTGCAAGATATAACATCGTTCTGCTTTAACCTGTGGTATAACTATGTCAGCGAGGGCGCGGGAGAGCCTGAATAGTTCCAGCGTGTCCTCCAGTGCAAGCGATGAGTTGTGCTGTGTGTCGTATTTGATGCAGTCATAGATGTCCGGGATCTTGCTGATGTCGTAGCGCCCATTCTTCATACGGAAATCTCGCTCTAATTTAGACCAGCGCTGCAACATTAGCTCCAACGTCTCGCTGTGGTAAAGCTGCAGGTCTGGAGCAAAGCACAGGGTGATTCATCATTGTAATATTTTTGTGTAGAAAAGGCAGATAAATAAAAATCTCTCCTTTAACACAATGGAAAACATGACCAAAAATGCAGTATGATATTTATTCATCTGTACACCCGACCCAGTACCTGCACTCTTGGGGTCTTCCAATCTCTTTCGTATTTGGGAGGTGAGACTCTGGATGAGGGTGTACACCTTGTCACAGGTCTTGACTGGATTCTCTATGACCTTCATGGAGTTCACCAGTGATGGACTACCTGTTGGGGCCAACTGGAAACACAAGGAAATTAATAAAATGGTCTCCATAGCATGATATAAAGAAATTACATAGTACATGCATAGACAATTTTAGATAATATTATTCACTGAATAAATAGAATTACATCCAACTGTTTACCTTACAGTTTCTTCTAAACATTTCAAAAGCGGTCTTTAAATTATTAAAATCTAAATCATTTTAAACATCACAACCTCACAGTTTGCCATATACCTTGTCATAGTTCTCAGGTGTAAAGTCCTGATCCTTCTGCATGATTTCATGTAGACTGGCCTTCACCTTCTGCTGGCAGTCTGTCAGAGAGTCACTGTCACTGTCGAGCAGTCCATTCATGTTGGCACTCTTGACCATCTGAACCAGGATCGGTGTCAACTCTCCTTCGAGTGCCAGCAAACCCTGCAGAGTAACCAGAGAAGTTAAGCTCATTGCGCTTTATTGCTGCCTAATCATTATTCTGGTGTGGCTCCCCCTCACCACTTTAAACCTTTTTGTATCATTAACTCAGAAAGGTTTTGTTTATATTTATACTCAACATTAGTTGAGACATTTATTCGTAATAAATTCTTACTTAATTCTTTCTTCTTTTTTCCAATTTCGCACAATTTCTAAAACCACATTTCATAGGAAGGGAAACGCCACGGTCTCTGGATTTTTTACTTTTATTTTTAAGACCAAACAAGTTTTTCAAGTATAAATAAATGAATGACAATCGGTTTTAACTTTTTTTGCCTTTGACCAGTGTGAACATACTAAGATGCATAATATTGTGTATGAAAGTTGTCCTGAAAGAAAGCATTCTCTACCTACAGTATGCCCTAGTACATAATATACTCGGGATCACAATCTTACACATTTCAGTTTCTCTCTAAAAATGTGATAATGAAACAAGTGGTGAGGTTCTTATCTCAAAGTTATGTCAAAACCCCTCACTGTGGTAATTAAGTAAAATAATAATCTAGGGCATTAATAGGGTTTTAGGCACTTTTAGGTAAAATTGCAGAACTACCTTGGCAAAGGCAGCAGCTGTCATCTGCACTCTGCCTTCATCAGAGGCGTAGATCTTCAAGTCATGGCGGTATGTGCTGTGCAGGCGCAGAAGGCCACACCCAGGAAACCCAGCATAGTCACCTAGAAGATTATACAAGGAGCAGAGCATAACAGTTTACTGGACTGTAGTGCAGTGAACAGTAAACATAACATTTAAGAGCCACAGCTGACTTTGGTGGGGAGAAAAAATTAGTAATGTCCCAAAAAGTACCCAGGATTTTCATTAAAAGTAGGTACACAGGGCAACATCCCTTTCAGCTCATAAATACATGTAGTACAAGTTGTAAAAAAGAGCAAGTTGAGAACAACTCTAAAATTACTGCAAACCAAACCATATCAAATATAGCAGCAGAAGGTGAATGCATACCAACCATTTCATAGTCAAGTCAAATCACACAAATGTTTCATGCAGTCAAGTCTCCAGTCAATTTGCCTGATGCGTAAGTGTTGATGACTTTGTGTTAACATGCCTTTATTTCAAAAGTAGGAACTGGAATATGTCCAGGGTTTAATCTAAGATTTAATCCAGGTCAAATGAGACTGGATTAGATCTCAAATCAAATAAATAAGAGGTCATGAAAAAAGTAGGGAGATTAGTGTGAGAGAACCTGCTTTAGCTCACAATGCCATGGCTGCAGTCACTTTACCTGCCTGTGTATGTACAAGCAATGTGAATACACCTGAAACCCAGTGACGACACAAACAATACACAGCAATCTCAATGTAGAACAAACGGCACTAGTCCCACATGAAATTAATAAAAATCATGATGAGAGAAAACAAAAAAATCAGAGCATGTTAGTGGGCAGAGCAAAAACGCGCAGAAAGACCGAGGCGGAGAAGAGCGTATCCAGGAGACCCTTCTCTTACCAAAGTCAATAGGGGACTCACAGCCAAGGGACCGATGGTTACCAGCTAGTAGTTTACACAGTGCAACAACAGGCAAGAAGAGAAGAACAGAGTTACAAGACAAAATTTGTGCTAGAGAAAGAGGTAAGAAAACAGCAGCTGCGACGAGAAAAGACTTCTTTTCATGAAAAAAGAAGCAGGTTGGATGGATCTACATAACTCAGTTTTAGGTTGCTTTTCTGCACAGTTTAGGAGTCGGTTTGCATGCACTGTGAAACAAAGCATTTGGAAGGAATGACTGAAAAAGGTTTCAACAATTAAAACCAAGGCACTGCTACGTTAAAACCTGAAGAGTGAAGATAGGCATGTGCAGCTACTTATTGTACTTAATTATGGTCTTTCCAGACATTTAGTATAAGTGTAACCTCACATTCTCTGAATGTAAGAAAATAATTGCTGCATTTCTGTCTTGTGCACTTTGAACAACACTGATTATCACAGTTGGGTGAGGTTATGTGTGCTGCCCACACCGAACTGTGACAAAGTGTTTGTTAAACACTTTTTTAACAGTCGAGTGCATACCGGACCTTATCAAACACTATGTTTCAACCATTGGCAACAAGGCAAGCAGTAACAGTATTGTTAGTGCTAGACGTAGTTGTTCTTGTGAGGACAGCAATTTCTCAACATGTTATCTAAAATGTTATCTACATAGGCAAATAGTGAATGATACAAAATACAAGACCCAGTGACTGCAAGAAGTGCAAAAATGTTGATATAAACTCAATATTCTTCCAAAATTTGTATAAAGGTATAAACAAGCAAAAAAGCAGCAGCATAACATATTTTTCACAAGAGCCAAACGGATCATTGTACATACATGTATTAGTTATTGCATGTTTCTGACTGTTTGACTGGTACCTTGGCCTCCAGGGTACATGCAGCGAAACGCCCTGCCCAGCTCCTCAGCCTGAACCCGGCCTGCAGGCGTCAGCTCCCCACCCCACTTCAACACCAGCAGCAGCGAAGGACCATCCTTCTTAGAGTCTGGACAAACAGCAGTGGTTTTGTTAGTCATACCAATAAACACTACATGCAGTATATAACCCTCAAATTGTATTTGTGTCATATTTAGTATCATGTAGTGGTAGTATTTTAAGACTTCAAATCACAGAGAACTAAACCTCTTTGTAGCTTATGAGCATGTTTGTATCAGTGTGCTTGATTGCCACTTCTCAACACATACCTCAACCCAGCTTACACCAGCCTTCCTTTGATAATTTGGTTCTTCATTTTCTAAAATGTAGTGATGATTCAGATTTTCCTGGCTGCATCTTGTGAGAATCTTGTGTAGAATGTTTTTGCTAAAGAAAAGCTTTGCAAGCTGCATAAATACGTTGACATCCTCTTCTACTTTATCTTGTTACAATCACTGGTTCCATGCCAAGAAGTGGAAAATATTAGTCACATGTAATTATCTATGGTCACTATTGTACCTCTTATTTCTCACAAAAACATTGTTTTAGAAAGAAGCTGTTCATTTTTTTGGCCATCATTTCTTCTTCATTGGGAAATCTAACTCATCTTAGTTGTATACATGTGATCTGTCTTCTATACAAACACACACACACACACACACACACACACACACAAGTTCAAAGGGAAGCATTAAAACCTCTAAACACATTCTGTACCTTCTTCTTCACTGGATGCTTTGGGCTGGCCACTGCGCAGGTATGTCAGCTGGACTTTCCTATTAATACCCGAGAAATGACCATACCTGGTGGGAATGATCACACACACAAAGATAGACAACAATGTTGATGTGCACACAGACAGAAAGGAGCAAATCCCACAGACACATTGCATTGTTTCACACCAAGCACATGTGACCTTCATTCCAACAAAAGCTTAAAAAGAAGAATCTTAACCATAGCTTTGTCAACTCTAACTCACTGCTCATCAACAGTATTAGCAGCCAGTTTAATGATAATTGGGCTCTTAAATAGCTTAAGACCAGAAGCTTAAACAGAGTTATTTTCATGTTTGATTTTTTTTAAAAATTACACAATGTGAAAATCATTGTCAGTCATAATCTTGTTGCATTTGTTTTAAGGCACACACAAACAAACAAACAAGCACATATCAGGAGCCTCCATTTGCACAGTGTGTAATGCTGTCATAAGAATTTGGCACATCCTCCACACTAATGACCACATGGTGTCCTGTAATGAGACAGGCAGCTGAGTGGACGCGTCAAAGCCACATGATGATTGACCCTGAAGCAGGATAAATAATTCTAGCAGGGAGCCAGAGAATTAAAGCTGCTGCTAAGGACCCACACTTAACGAATAACACAATAACACAGGACTTTGATCATATAATTCTACATTATTTCAAGAATTTGACTAACTAACTAAAAGGGTGGGCTGGCAGCATTTTGAGGATGGGATCAACAAAGAATAAGAATGACCACAATAGAAAACCCTCAAAGTTATAACCCATATAGTCCCTGAGGCGTAGATGCCTGTGGAAATAGATTTTAGGGATTAACATCATGTTGCCAGCTGTTCAAAAAATATTTTACTTGACAGGATGTACAGTACATATAGATTTATTTAAATGAGCACAAACTTAGAAGTATGTGGTGGGAGAATTGTGGTCTTGTCACAGTGCTTTGCTAACTTGAATTTTGATTTTTGACTTTTTGAGAAATTTCCATGAATGTGATTATGAGTTTAAAATAAGAGGAAATTGTGATATATGATAGATTGGTAGAAGTATTCTGTATGTAGAAGTATTAGGGAGAGGGAATATGACCGCGACACGTTGAGAGATATTCTGTAGTTCGGTGGTGGAGCAAAGCCGAGCCAAATCACCAAAAATTAGAGCATATCATGATGGAAGGCAGAAGAAAGTAAGACATTAGAGAATCTAGAGACCAAGTGATATGTGGTGAGGACGACATGCAGACCAAGTAGCACAACACACACTTCTTTAGACACAGTAACACAGTGAAACCAAAAACATACAACTGTGTATGTGTCCAGTGTTAGTGACTAAAATGAATGGCTGTTCATAGAAATGATACAGTACGTTCTGTACTGTGTACAAAACATTAGGAATATCTCACAGATGTCAAGTCAAATTTCTGACCTCGCGCAAACTAGACCTAAACAACCTTTTTCAATAAGTTTGTATAATTTCTGCCAGGTTTAACCTCAATTTTATTTGGTATTTGTCCAAAAGAGAGAAAACTTCCTTATATTTTGCACGTACAGTACATGAAGACTAAAGAAAAAGAGGTAGGTAAAATCTCATCCTTTAAAATGAGAAGGGAAAGGGTGCGTACTGAGTGTCAATCAAGCTGGATTCCCTTTTGGAGAGAAAGGAGGAGGGATGGATTGGCAGGAGAAAAGATGGATGGCAGAAGGAAGAGAAGACAAAGTACAGAGTTAGAGACACGAGAAAGAGGTAGGGAGTAAAATCACAGTAAAAATGTTTTTCTTCCTGTGAGTATGAGAGATGACTGAACCTTGGTGGAGTGTTGAGAGATGAGGTGACTGCAGAAAAACAGTGATAGCAAGAAACAGAAAGATAATGAGAGTGAGAAGATGTGTGTGTGTCTGAGGTGTACCACTCACATCTCCAAAACAGTCTTCAGTTGCGCCAGTTTAGATTTCTTCTCCTCAATCTCACAGTCAGTGTGCTGGCCCAGTTCAACCAGCAGAAGTCGGGCAATATCTAGTACTTCCTAGAGACGAAGAGGCAGTTATTCTGAATTCATTTCTTAATTTGCATCCTTTATTGACTTTTATACTACACACAGAAATCATGCATACATGTTTGATATCGTGTTTTTTTTAAAAATATTTTTTACCATAGTTTTAAGAGAAAATAAGAAGCTTCGCAGATAGGATGACAGGTCTCAGACAGCCAAGTATCAATACTTAGACCCCAAACAATGGTGATGCAGTACTGTATATATAAACATTACTATTTTGTTACACAAACCCCTCATTATTCTAAGATGTATTCACTCAAAACAAAATAAGAGGAGACTGTGAGGAAAAAGGAGTAACTATGATTAAAATCAATCTCACTCACCTGCAGCTGTTTTGGCTTTTTTAGCTTCAGCTTCCCTGACTTGTTGCCTCCATGCTTCTCAAACAACTCAAAGAATCTGTGAAAGACAGACAGAATTATACAAAAAGAGTTAAGACAGTCTGGGTAATTTCAGTTCTTTTAAAAATGAGAAGCACCGTCAGTGGGTAAGTCAAGTTTTAAAAAATCCAAAAATAGATGTGTTTTTTTTACCTATTTTTCTTAAGAATAAGCTTAATGCAAACTAAGGATATCGAACCGATATGCCTAACCTATTAGAGAGACTTACAGAGGATGCCGGACCTCCATTTTCATCTTTTGTTTTGGTGTACGATCTCCATGGCGGATAATAGCAATAACACAGCGAAGCTCCATCCTGAATAAAATAAAATAAAATAAATAAATCAGGAGGAAATTATACATCTTAACAATATTTTTCCCATTTATTAAAAACATTTGAGGCACATACATTTCAAAACTTTTTCAAATAAAGTTTGCAAAGACATCATTCCATATAAAGTGTCATATCTATACAGTACGTACATGGTTCCTGAGGTGGTTGGGACTATGGGAATGTCTTCAGCCTCCATGGGGATGGACCAGGGGATGTGGAAATGGGGGGCTAACTCCCTCATTACCATGTTCCTGGTGAAGCAAAGAATCATTAATAATGAAGAAAAACCCATAAAACTAAACATGTCATCGCAATTGAGTTTGTGTTCATGCTGAAAACATTTTTGATTTGCCTCAGAAATGATCTCCATTTGTATAATCTAAAATCAAATAAAATGATATCATGAAATCAATCCCTAATAGATGCCTTTCGCAGATGGAAACATTGTAAATCTTACAAGATCTGGCCTCTGGCTATGTGAAAAAAAATAAAAAAGATAAAATCACATAAAAGTGAACCTGAAAAAAGGACAGGAACATTAAGGGCTTTCACTGATCACTGATGTTTTTTTTTTTGTTTTTTGTAAAATAAATAACCCAAAGTGATTCAATATGATATTGAAACCTTGTGACCAATACTGAACCCCAGTTTTAGTGTGGGCAAAAGTCACTTACCCCAACACTTTGGCACAGTCGTCATAGTACTTCATGGAGTTTTTGACAAAGCTGAAACCATTAACATCACAGACGAAGGAGTGGCCATTGGCTCTGAGCAAATCAAACCCACAAACGGTTTGCTAAAAAGAAAGATCATACCAAAATGTGTTAAATTGCATTTAGATATTTGAGAGATTAAGTTGGTAACAGCATGGTTAAAAAAAGAACAGGGATGAAAGACACTGAAGCTCAAATGCAGAGCTGATCTAAAAAGCCCATGGAGATGAAAATGAATGAGCAATAACAAAGCGCCATATTTCTGAAGATAATTTACTACTTTTCACAGCAGCATCTAAAAAAAACACTGATATTCACTCAATTACAAATATTTGCTTTTAAGGAACATTTTCCATTGAGGATCGTACATTTTTTTTGCATAAAGCTGTGCATAAAATACAAAAAACTATGAATTATTAATTTTCTGTCACCTAAAGTAGTCTTCTGTATTAGGCTGTTGGGAATGTGTTTTGTTTTCTAAATTATTTATAATAAATATGGGATTTTAGCAGTGTGATGTAATAGGCTTTGGGTAAAATGTTTCTTGCTTTTCCACTCCTTAAGGATAATTGTTTCAGTAATTGGTTTAAATATAATCTCTTCCTATACAGACGTCATTGCAGTGTTTGTGTTGGCTACAAGTAGATGACTGCATATAAGAAGGTCCAGAGTTACATTTCTCCAGCCACAAATTGCTTGAAAATAAACAATACAATGAACATAAAATTATAAATAATGCAGTTTAAATAAAAAAAGAAAACCTAGGTCACTATGCTGATAAGTAAAACTATGATGATGTCTCAAGTTTACCTTAAAGGCCAGGCAGACCTTGCGGGCCACTAGTTTCTCCATGGCAGTAAGCATGACGGGGTAGCGGATCTCCTTGCCCTCACTGTCCCTCTCTACCTTTCCATCCAAGGCAGGGGACTTTCGCGCCTCAGCATGGGCGTAGTCTGGACCCACTGTGTAAACCTGACATGTCCATAAATGCACAAAGAGAAATCAGAAACAAAACCAAACAGTGTCTCAGAGTTGATGATAGTTGATTTCTAAATTGTAAACTGTATGACTCATCACATGTCACTGGTACATAAATCTGTCCAAGAAATTAAAAGGCCACCAAGGGAACTTGCACAATACCTTCACATCAGTACCATCCGTGGGCATGAACTCCTCATAGATGTAGGACCCAGTCTTTCGTACACTGGTTTCTGGTGAGTATACACTGCTGCGACTCCCGATCTACAGCAAACAAACACAGAGAACAAAGGACACTCTGAATTCAACCTTTGCTCCATCTATGTAGTTTAATACTTTGTGCCACTGCAGGTAATAATTAATTGAATTGAATTGAATTGAATTGAATTAAATTTAATTTAATTTAATTTTAATTATTTTTTAAATGAGGAACCATTAAACCATCACCCATTTCATTGACATACAGCAGGAACACATTCTGCTGCTGTTACTTTGAAGTTACCTTTCTGAAGAGTCTCTGGCTGCCTCCTCCAGCAGATGTTGGGTAGTAGATGTAGACATTGTGGTCTTCGGCACACACAGGTTTCTCTACAAAGGGTTTGTGGAACACCTCTCCGTTCACCTCAACGTGGTCCTCTGCTTCTACCAAGTTACACTCTGCAATAGGGACAATAATCTTCAATAATCGTCCAAATTCAGCAGCAGTGATGCTAAAGACGACAGCTTCTATCAAACAGTCACACAAAACTATTGACAGACTATGCTATAAGCAATGTAGTTACATTTAAGGCTGCAATGAGCCTTTTAGAATTGTTTTAATAATTAAAACAAGCATTCGGATTTTTAAGCTTCCTAAATGTGAATATTTTCTGGTGTCATTGCTCCATTTGACAAAGAAATCATTAAAACTGAAAAATGTTGGTTTGTGGACAAATCAAGACATCGGAGAACAACATCATTTTGAGTTTTTTCAACATCTACTGACATTTTATGGACCAAACAAATACTTGATTAAAAGAAAGTAATCAACAGATTAATCGATGATGAAAATAATCATTAGTTGCAGCTATAGTTACATTATCTCACACACAGGCAAACTGGCAAACTAAATAATGATCAATATGTTACTTTATTACAGAGGTTGATGTTCATTTGTGATTTATTTTGTTGGCATAAAGCAGTACGAACTCTTACACACCTTCAGGATTGTCGGGATCTCGGTTCAACACGGCATAACGTGGTAGGTCAATGCCCTCTTCCTTTAGGATACGGTACACTTCTCTCCTGACAGGGAATCAAGCAACTGTTACAGATCATTTCCAAAATGTGCTGCTTTTGGGTGACAGCATGTGCAGTGTGCATAGTGGCAAGTTTAGCTTCCAGATACAGTGCTTTTTGTTGTGCTGTCTAGAGACTATACTGTACCTTTTGAACAATTATGTTTCTTTCAATGGCAAACTGGGGGCTAAATGGATAAGGTGAGATTATTTTATACAATTCTTAAAACAGTTAACTAAACTAAACTAATTTTGTTAGTTCTGTTGGTTATTTGACCATCACATCATCCACTTTGTAGTGAGAGTAATTTGATATGTAATAATAATAATGTGATGTGACAATTAACGAGTAAAACCCCCCCTTGGCTCTTTGTATGAAACTGGGTGTGTTTTAACACACCTGTCCTGTATGAAATACTGCATGTTGAGGTCATTGATGAGCAGTGGATTCCTGAGTTTGACATAGTCCACCGCTTTGTCTAGAGGAAAACCTGAAAATGTGTCACATGAAAAAAAACAGTATAGACCAATGATCAACAATTCACCCTCAACCAACAATTACAGATGACCAAAATACTAAGGATCTTCACAAAGATCAAGTTCAGGACTCTGCAGATGCTTTTCCATTCCATCAGCCTCTGAAGCAAAGCATTTTTTGCAACTGTTGGTGACCTCAGAAGTGATGAACCCTGCACTTATCAGAACTTTATTTCATCCATTTTAACAGACACCAGGTGCAGGATAGATTACAAGATTAGATGTGTAAACAGAGTAGCATGGCTTATTCAATGGCTTTTTGTTTCAGATTGGGTGTTTCCATTAAGAGCTACAAGATGTTGTTACACAACAGCAAAGCACAGCATAGCTCTATTACAATGACCAGAACTGATTTGATGTGTGAGGCATTTTATGCAAGTTGGTAGTGATGCTGATGCTACTTACACCAGGTGTGGGTCTTTATATACCTAGATATTCTTAATGATTTTATGTTTTACCTTTGGAGTGGAAGGAGATGAGGCAGTCACAGAGGGGCCATTTCTCCACAGGTTCCTCTAGGATCACCTCCTCGGGAAAGATGACCATGTCAATGTAGTCAAACTTACAAAGGCGCTCAAGGATCTGAGTCATGGGCTTGGATTTGGACTTCTTCATCATGGCACATATGCCGACCACAATCTGTCTCTCTGGTGGCTGGTGGGGAGGACACGGAGAGGTTGGAGACAGGATATATGCATATAGACAGCTAACAAAACTGTGTTTCAATTTACCACATGCCACACATTTCACTCAATACTAAGCTATAACACTCAGTGTTTAGTTAAGTTTACACGGAGTGTGACAAGTCGAGTCTTAAATACCCTAAAATGGCCACTACAGGAAAAATAAATCAAAATCGAAGCTTCAACAAATTAAAATGTACAATGAAAATCCCATCTATCAATGTATGTATATCTAGGGCGTAATGAACTATACAGCCTTATATAACTGCTTGAATTTCTACTTCTTCAACTTCTTGTTCAAATATGGTATCATATTTTATGTCAGCTATGATGTCAGCAGTGATGATGACAACTGTTTTGGTTTTGCATGCATGTCAGTGATTTGATTATTTTTGAAACCTGAAATGTGGCACGTTTTGTTTGCAAACAATTAGGGCTGCTATGATTGACTATGAAAAAGTTATCAAATTAACAGAAGAATTACAATAATCTATTTCATTGCACAATAACACACCAAGAGAATATTGTGCTCATTTGCTCAAACAACGACATGCCTCTGCTTCTTTGCCAGTGTGACCACTATATGACCTGAAACAACCTGTTCAATAACTTCATCCTATTATAGATACTGGGCGAGCAGCTAATGCACCATAAGATCCTTGTATAGAGGGGAATATAAGAGACCAGAGAGTTTAAAGTTATTGATGAAGTTATTAACTGTATTGTTCTCACACCAACCTTTAATTTTTTCTCTGCTATCCAATTCCAAATAAAACATCCCCTTCTAAGTTTTCCATGCCTGTTATTTTTCCACTGTCTAAAAATAACCAATACTGAATCCAAAATTAACTCTTCTTTTTCCACAGGTCCATATATAGTAAACAGAGAACATTTAACTGTTTTTGTTAAAATGAGCTAAAACTTCAACGTAAAAATAAACTACTTTTTTTAACTTATAAAGTCGAAACAGAAAAACAATCTTAGTAGCCGAGGAAATGCAAGGTACAAGGTTTGCCTCATGATACACGTGTAAACCTTGGACTCAGATTATGTGCAACCCTAACAACCTGTAACTTACCGACTCATCCTCATCATCCTCCATTTCTTCTCCTTGAAACATTTCGTTCTTCAAGCTCGTCTCCATTTCACCGAAGTGCTGCTCATCATCTTCACTGCCAACCACGTCGCCTGTGTCACCCATCCCTCGTCTCTCCCCTCCTCGCTCTCCAGGTCCTTCGCAGGGCTCGCACATCACAAACTAACACGTAACATTGCTGCTTCTGGCAGCTCCACCCAGCTCAGGGTCAGATAATGATTATGGCTGTAAAGCAGGAAGAACCCGTGCCAACTAGTACACTTTTGCTGGGTGACTGATACCTGGGAGCAGCAGTGATAAAGTGAGGGCCCAGTTGACCTCTCTGAGCCTGCTGATAACAGTTATGCGAGTGCACAGTATGTGCTGAGGTAGAGGAGGAGTAGTGGACGTCCAGTGAGGTAATTCAGAGGAAGTGGACACCACATTTGTTGAGGTAGACAGTCCGGACCCTGGTTGGAAAACTCTGTGTCACCACAGAGGAAGTCTGGTAATGAGGGACACCACGGTCATCGTCTGCACATCATTGTTCCAGTCCTAGAAATAAATGGTACAGATTTATTTGAGAAACTGGTTTAGCAGCCAGAGCAATAAAAAAATAACTTTAGGGTGAACACTGCTAAAATACATGCATACATATGAGCAAATATCGACAAGTTAAACATCAGCAACACAATAGAAGACACTACTGAGGAAACTGGGTCATTGCAAAACTCAAGAGTCAAGCTGTTAAAGAATTCCTGCAATGTTGACAGTTGAAATATTTAAAGATGATAGTAGTTTACCCATTCATGGCAAAATATAGTTTTACTCGTGCAAAGTATGTCCAATAGTCGGCACCTTTGCTTTTTTTTAAAGTAAGAGAAAGAAAGGGAAACACAAAAATAAGTTAATATACTCTTACGACTAATACCTTTTTATACCCCAGTAGAAATTAACATGTTAAATTAACATAACGGTGATGTAATTATAATGTATAAATAAAGACAAATTGGTTAGAGGGAAATTCTTTAAAATGTAATAAAGAGCTGTTACTTTGAAGTCTACACAACAAAGTAAATATGTTGTATTTTAAGTCCAAAAACATGCAATGTGGGGATAGGTAAATTGGACACTCCAAATTGACCATAGGAGTGAGTGTGAGAGTGAATGGTTGTTTGTCTCTCTCTGTGTGTGGCCCTGCGATGGACTGGCGAACTGTCCAGGGTGTACCCCGCCTATCGCCCGATGTAGCTGAGATTGGCACAGCACCCCCCGCGACCCTCTGGCAGAGGATAAAGCGGTAGATGATGACTGACTGACTGAGTTCACTTGCAAAGACAGGCCCAGACATTAGAATGTTTGTGCAAGTCGGAGTAGTAGATCCTCCAGGTGAGATGAGCCTCCAAGCATATTCAGATATACATCAATAATTATTAACATGTACACTCTCTCCCACAAAACAGATTTATTACAACATCATCACCCATTCCACGTTGACCTGCTGCTGATTCAGAGCTTTCAATTCTCTAAAGACCTGTTTGAAGTTGGCATGGCAACAGGACATGAAGAGGAGCCAGACCGTCTCTCTCTGTCCTGTGATTCACAACACTCTGGTTTGCATTTCTACTTATAAATCATTCCTTAATGGACACAGTGTTACTGTGTTTTATAAATCATCATTATTTAATCATTATTATGCAGTGTGTTGCCTTCTGGGTTTCTACAGCTAGTCAACAGCTGTCAAATGTACTGAAAGTAGAGTGCCATGGATCTATTATTTCTTCAACTAATCCTCAAAATATTTACTTTCCCATGAAAGAATTAGGCTGTTGGAAGCATACACTAATCCAGGGAAAAGTACACATTTGCTCAAAGAGCACTTACCTGCGCCAACGCATAAACCTGATCATTATCCTGATCCAATTAAACTCTTCATAGATAACAGCACTCTACTGTACCTATTATTACAATCAAATTATCACTTTTCTTTTGAGGAATTCAAAAAAATGTCTTATCTCATATGGCAAAAGGAAGTATCCACCCCTTCACTGGATCTGATCCAAAGTGAATTCTTTTGCCACCAAGAAAACCAGTTTAGTAGTTAACAATTCTGCTAAAAGACAGTCATCATGTAAGACCTCTGTGGCAGTGGTTTGTACAAGCACTCTATAACTTAGAACAATTTGCTGTGTGGACAAAAAAAATTGTGCACTCACTCACTCTATTAATTTGGACAACCTAAACCAAGCATTTCCACTAAACTTAGCCATAACCATTTAGTGCCCAAGCCCAATCTTAACCTAACCAACAATTGACATCGTACCCAAAACCACGGACTTAGAAATGAAGCCCAGGCTGGTCCCAATGTGGACTTCTGGTCCACACACACTCTAAAGCAGGGGTCTCAAACTCAAATGACCTGTGGGCCACTGACTGTCTCATCTGGTCAGTTGGGGGCCAGTCAAGTAAAAAAAAAGCCCAACTTTTTTGGGAAAAGCAACAGTTATGGGGAACGTTATGAGCTCAAAATTACATATCAATATGCCATATTAATTCCTTTTTTTTAATGTACGCTTGCCTCGTGTGAGCTTTTCTGTCTTTTATCCATTATTCTGTACAGCACTTTGGTCCACTGTATTTGTTTTGTGCTTTACAAATAAAGTTGGATTGGATTGTTTTAATATGTAACAATAAAAAAAAAAACACATTTATGATGCAAAATTAATCTATTAATTTAAAAATAAAAACATATAGAAATGACTTGTTACAACTTGATATTGTTTGGAGGGCCACATGAAATCGATTGGAGGGCCACATGTGGCCCCCGGGCGGCCAGTTTGAGACCCCTGCTCTAAAGCAATAAATGTGGCAGCAGTTGTTAAATCATGAGACCCTGGTGGTCTTGCCAAACAGCCAAGGTGAAATAATTTTTAAACCATGACCAGAGGTCACAATCCATCAAACTTTTTTAACCCTGGAACTTTGATATGATGGGTGTGTCTGTATGGTTACTGCTTATTTGAAACCACACAAAGAAACAAAGCTGATGTCAGATGTCATTCTATTGTAACTGAGCCAATGGCCTAAATCGGTGGTTGAAATGTGGCCAAACTAGACGCAGAAACTTGCTACTGTACAGTAGCGTGTCCACAAAACATTAGACAGGGCTCAAGCCAGTTCACGTGTCTCTCCTCAGCATAGTCTAACCTTCTATTTCAGAATGCAGTCAACACCACCACCAACACCCAGAACCTCCCACATACAGAAAACAGCTGATTCGAGGGGAAAAAGGCTCCAGAGACAGATGGAAAGATCAGATGACCTCTTAAGACCATAAATATGTGCTCTACGTGCTACCTTTGATTGTCTTCAAGAATTAAGTCAAGTTACTTCCACTTCAAATGAGCCGACGGTCCTGCTTGTGCCCCCGAGTTTGTGCCAGGACATACCTCAACTGAATCACACATGAGTTGACCCAGAGTAACCTTGGTACCTAGATATAACTGTGCTTTGAGCGTAAGGTGGAGGTGGGGCACGGGGTGTTGGGTGACAAAGACAACTCAACATTACAAACTCCAGAAGTGATGACGGGCCACACTGCCTGAAGAACACATAAAAATAATAAACTTAGAAAGAAATATCTGTAAAATGACCTTTACTCAACTGGCAGCATAAAATAAAACAGCATGACAAGTAAATCCTACCACAATGGTTGGAGTACGGAGACACTTCTCAAGAGCTGCATTCAATTATGCAACGATCAAAATTACTTTCAGCTATGTAGTTGGGTGTTATGACTGGCAGGACTGGAAACTAACACATACAATGTACACTTTAGAGGTTAAGTGTACACTCAAGCAACGGCATTTCCCCAGAGAATAAATTCCTCTAACAGCTGATGTACATATTGGCGGTATCTTGCTATTTTTACCTTCTACTCTCTCTGATTGTATTCAACAAACCTAACAATAAACACATCTATAGAGGCAACATGCAAAGATTTTGTGAGTATTTAAACTTTTAACCAGAGTTATTTCACTCTTATTTCACACTTCTTTCCTTCCTCCTGTGGGGCCACACAGAGTTGGTGAGCATAGAGAGGAAGTAAAAATAGTTGGCTAATGACAAGGGTCATGACAAATCAGAGACAGAAACCACAATACAAATGTCTACAATCTGGCGACAAAATACGGGATGCTATTCCATATTCCAACAAAACAATACCACTGCCAACAGCAGTTTTATAACATTATTTAAAAACAATGAAAACATTTTTTTTTTTTATATGTGTGATTTTCATATTTCTGTCCATTATATTTGTGCAAATGGCTCAATGGCTATTTTGTAAAGGGAATGCCTTGGTTAGTAATTAATTATTGCCAGACAAACAAAGGAAATATGCATACATGATTTTGTGAGACTACATTTGTTGTTGACCTGCAAAAAATACTTTCCCAGCTGTCACGTGTAGCAGGCCTTTGTTTCTGAATGAGTCACCTCTGTCATCACTGCAGGGCCAGGGATCGACAGAACACCAATAAAAAGGCTTTTAACCTTTGAGACTGTCTGCCATGGGAAGTCTGTATTGTGTTTTATGAAGGGGAGGAGTTTGTCATTAGATCCTATTCACTGTCACCGTTTACCTGATTACATGGCAAATGAGACATTCTGCCTGTTATGGATTCATACTGTGGATGGAGTTTTTATTTTATTTATTTTTTTTAAATGAACTGCTGAAGTGAACAAAGTTATTGAGAGTGGTGGAAACAACAATCAGCTGAAGGCACATTATCGGTGCAAAGGGTCAGATAACATGCCAGCGATGTTATCAGGACACAAACACCAATAGGACAACAGTTACAACTGCTTCTTCAAGCTGATAACTTCATTATGCTCCGACCACTCACAGAGATGAGCTCTGTTGCAAACAAGAAACAGCAGTCATTACTGACAACAGAGGCTTTAATTAACTTGCTGGCCTGCCAAATGGACCAGTTATTTCTCACTCATCAACAAAAATACTTCTGTCTTACAAGATGACTAACAAAATTTGCAAAGATACTACACTCCTGCCCTAGAGCAGGAGGACCCACAGTAAACTTACATTAAAAAGAAAAGGGTAAACATACAGGAGTATTCATTCTTCATTTGTAGGCATAAAAGCTTGCATCTAAATTAATTAATTGTTCACTTTTGGTCTGCAGCACTCCATCAAGTTTCAATTTTGGCCCCCCAAGGGAAAGGATTTTGGCACCGCTGCCTTGGAAGAATAACTTACAACAAGCAAACCGTCTTGTCAGCTTCAGCCTAATTAAAATTCAAGGGGTCCCCTGGGAAAACTTAGCCTGCTGCAGCAGCAAATACAATAAATATAATAAAAGGTGCAGCAGTCAAATGCTGTAGTAACTGTTGATAAAAAGGATAAATTGGAATATCAACAAGGTTGTGGTTTATGGGATGTATATATACATAGTGAAGCATATGATATATGGGATGTTTGGATTGTATACAATTTCGCATTTTCCTTTTTCCAATATCCAGTCAAGTGATTTTTGGCCAGTATTGGATCAATAGTGGGGATGCACGATATTATCAGCACGATATTGGCTTTAAAATGTATTATCGGATATTATACCAACAGGATATGACTAATGACTACAACATTATGGCTACAACTTCTATGCTGGTGCCCTCTACAACTATTCTTTATTATTTATTTATTTGTTTTGCTCAATGGAGAAAATGTATATCTACATCTGCTGCGACATGAGTTGACAAAACAATATTTTAATTTCACTTCAGAAGAGACTAAATGACCTTTGCAGTTGGTGCAAGGAAAAGCATTTATGTATACATACATACATACGTATGTATCTGTATTTGTTATTAGCCCAAGCACTCCTGATATATCGGCATATGGGATATAATCCAATATTGTGCATCCCTAACCAATAGCAATACCTAGTATCGTAGCAATACACACAGTTGGAACTGCTTTTCTTAATTTATTCTGTCTTAGTTTTGTGAATTGTGTTTTATAAATATTCCTTATTCTCAGGTCGACCTTGATCTCAATAAATCTGCCTGAAAAGTAAAGATGAAATAAGTATGTATGTATGTATGTATGTATGTATGTATATATATATATATATATATATATATATATATATATATATATATATATATATATGTGTATGTATATATATATACATACATACACATATACATATATATACACATATATAAGATAAGACATATAATGTCAAGAATATATTGTACATGTTGGTGTACAATACATTCTTGACACTAGCGTTATTTGACCCCTAACGGTTTTGCGGTCATAATGAGGCAAATTAAGGCAGGAAGGAGTCACAATAGTGGACTTATTTGATTGAAAATGTCTAAAAGCACACTTTCTTCCTCATTTATTATGACATAAAGTTAGAAGAAGTGTCTGAGAAAGTCTGAGTGTGTAGCTCAGCAGACTGATGATGAGGAGGAGGAGCAGAACACATTACACTCCGTGCCAACGGCTGCTGTGACACACAATGAATGAGGAGGTTTGGCAGTTTAACACAAATACACCGCACACACACGGTGGATAATCAGTACGTCCGTCAGTTCAAAACAAATTAGCCATACATATAATATATACTATATACTATATAGTATATATCAGACTCCAGACGTTAAACGGCCTTAAACCACAGCTGAAACACAACTTCTCTTATCGCAGCACTGACGCCACGCCGCGAGCACAAAACACAAGAGCCCAACAAATAAGAGAGTGACTTACCGGCGGAAACCAGTCACTCGGTCAGTCTAACAGGCAGTCAGTCAGCAATTCTGACTCAACAATAGCGAACACAAGCTGCTGCTGTTGTTGTTGTCGATGTTGTTGTGGCCTCACGTTAGTTGTCGGTTTTCTTTATTCCACGGCAGAGTTGTGTGCTGATGACGAAAGTTACGCTCCGGTCAGTTAGCGATACTCCTGTTGCTGCTGTTCGCTTCCTTCCTTCTCTCTTCGCTTTACTTGAAAAAAAGAAAAAAAGTCGTTTTTTGTTAAGGCCGCGTTGTTACCGCCACCTAGCGGTCAGACTGTACATTACAGTACTGCACGTTTCAGGAACTTAAACAATACTACTACTTAGTAGTACTACCTACTTACACAGTCTTGTATTATAAAGTACCTAAATGGGATACTTGAATAAAAGTAACAGTATCTTACCAGGAAATGACTTTGATAGAAGTCACTTTTGAATAATATTACTTTAATAAAGGTCTTAAAGTATATGACATGTAATGTAGCCTATCAAAAGTAATGTTCTGATATAAAATGTAAATAAGTTTTAGAAGTAAAAGTTTGGATTAAGGATTGAGCCATGGTAGCTCAGTGGTAGGGTGAGTTGTCTTTCAAATGGAAGGTTGTGGGTTCAATTCCTGGCTCTGCTAGTCTATATGTGTCCTTGAGCAAGACACTCAACGCATGTTGCAGTGTGTGAATGGGTATGAGAGATGTGTGAATGGCTGAATGGCAAAACTAGTGTAAAGCAGCTCATCATGACTAGAAAAATACATGCTATATAAATACAGAGCATTACCAGAGGGTCCAATCCGGCCCGCAGGATGAATTAGTGAAAATTTCCTAAGGTGAAATACTAAATTTTTCAGTTCCAGATACATGTGACTAAAACCTTTGTGCCTTTGTAGATTCACTGTGATCTGTAAATTGTGATGCACATGTGTAAATGGTGAACTTAGACATAATGTTGAAATTGCACTTATTTCTCTCAAGATAATTCAGATTGTTCATAATGTAACTTTTTTTTGATGCCGTTTAAGCTTACATCAATGTATGTATGGGGCCATCACATTAATACTTGACAGCATCAAATTGGAATCTAATTTTTATCATTTAAGGAGTGTAACACAACCTTTTTCATGAGTTGAATTTATTCATTGCCTCTCACAGAAACCACACACAGTTATGGGGTGTGTGACACAATACTTTCATAGATGCCTACGTTCCCACAGTTCCCTTTGCTTTTCTTTGAGTCATCACTGGTCACACTCGCTGCCAGACAGTTCAGTTTGGCTGAGTGAGTCTGGCAACCTGTCAAGAAAATGTGGAGCGACTCTCTGTCCCATCATGCAGCAGCACATAAGAAGCCAGTCTGTGCTGCCGTAAAAGAAAGTAGTGTTCACTAGAAACCAGTAACCACCCCTCCCCTCCTTCTCCTCCTCATCCTCTCTCTCACCACCTCAGCCGGACCCAATTATATATATATTTATATTTATCTCAACACTCTACAACATGTGCATGTAATGCTCAAGCATGTCTTGTATAAACCTGGCGTAACATACTATTACGCCAGCAGATATTAGGTGCCATTAAGTGACAAAAATGACAAACTTCGGCTTCCATTCCAGTTTTAAGAGAGCCAGGGTTGTGCAATTGTTCAATTGTAAGGTTAGGCCACACTAAATGCTTGACACGTTAACAAAGCTTTTTTATTATTTCATCTGCAGAAAAGTTTCCAGTGTTTTCTGAATGTGCTCCAATAAAGTGATTGAGAAATAATCATGTCCAATCCAATCCAACCTTAAAACAACCACAATGGACTGAGAATAATAAATAAAAGACACAATAAGCTCACATGAGGCAATAAGATACATCCAAAACAACTCAAACAAATTAAAAGACATAAAGATTTGGTTATATTGTTTGGTCATTATAGCGTTGCTAATACAACAAATCTAGGCGTGTTAAAAGTGTGTCAGGTTATCAATAGAGGGCAGGAAGTTAACATAATGTATGTTTGCTTTAGCGTCTTGCTCAAATAAATACATATATTAAGAAAAAACAGGAAACTTTTTCCCTCATTAGTTGTCATGAATTACTGCATACAGCCACTGATGATGGATAATGAGGTGAACACGTTTTCCAAATGTGCTTTTCTCATGGTTCTCCACTGGCTAACTTTCAGATCTTGTCATTATGAATCATAATATTTCCTGGACGGCACTGGCGCAGTATTTCTCACTTGAGGTTACGTTGACTGTTAATTATACATCTCACTAACGGCTGTGGACTGAAACAGATGCACAATGCAGTTCATTTTTTGTACAAAATCCAATGTAATAATTACAGTACTAACTGTAATATCAGGAAACAATACCAACTTGCTGCATTATACAGTATTTGAGAATATAAAACTTGTAATAGGGTATTTTAATCCTGTTGCCAGGATTTGAAAAAAGTATTAAGATTTTTCAGTTAAGTAAAAACACCAGTGCCAAATTAAAAGTCCATAAAAAGTGACAGTCCCCCATTCATAATCCTGTTAAAGTGCTCAGTAAAAGAGAAGTTTTGTGTATTTTAGTGTTGCAGTTGACTAAGGTGAAGCTCTTTAACGACCATACTTCATGAGATGATTTAAGTGAAAGGAAAGAAGAAAATGCCTGATACACACGTTTATTTTCATTGGACAAATCTGTGTTAGATTTTTGAGACGTTTGTCAGTTTCAAAGTTTGGCCTTCTACATGACATTTAATCAAACTAAACAGTTTACAGGGAAGGTAAACTGGTTTTGGGTAACAATGCCAAGTTACATGTGGACAAAGGATCAACAGTGCAATCCAATCCAGACTTTGTTAGTTTGAAAGGCATTTAAAAACAACCACAGTGGACCATAAGTGCTGTACAGAATAATAAATAAAAGACTCACATGAGGTAATACAATACACCTTAAAAAACAACACAAATAAGTTAAAATATATAAAATATTGGTAAAAGTACAACAAACAAACTACAACACGCCAACACACACAGTATGTTACAATATCGGTGCCACCTTCTGGTCAAAGACAGAACTTTCAAAAGTTTTCTACAAAAAATCTCTTATTTTATGCACTGATACAGTTTAATGATTTGAAAAGTTGTGATGTTTTTAATCAAATGGATAACTTAATCTGGACCCTATGACGGTTTTACACATACTTCTTTTAATATGACAAACACTAACAAATAAGGAAAAAGCAGATTAAGACAAGACAATGACATGTTCAGGGGTTAGTGAAGGGTTTTATATGCATGGAAATCTGCTGGTATGTTTATCCACAAAGAACAACTCACTTTTACTCTGACAGAAGCATTTGTATTTTTTACAATGAAATACTAAAAGTCATGGCATAAGGGCCTAAGAGTCAATGAGCAAACAGTGCACCACCAAAAACCAACAGTGTCTATTTTAGGCACATTTAAAACCCAGTAAGGAATGAGTGTGTTGCAATATTCTGACATTCATGATATGTGCGTGTTTGTGTTTGTGTCAGTCTCATTGTCAAGCCTGTCATTTTTGTGGGATCTAAGTCTGTTTACACAGTCACATTATGTGCCTTATGTTTTCCTCATGGGGACAAAAAGCTACTTACTACACAATAAAGCGTTCCATTTTCAGGTGAGTTAGCAGGAACAGCAGTTTGCATCAATAGTTCCTTCTGGATTGAATCATTTAATTTAATTTTGAGGGTTTCCTTTTCACGTATAATAACAGATTAAAAATTCATGTTGATGGCTCCCTCTGCACCTGAGCTTCTGTCCATAATCAGGCCCAGAGTTTCAGGAGTAAGGACTTAGAAGTCATTAAAAATCTGTCTTTGCTACAGTTTACGGTTAGATTGAGATTTCACATGTGATAATGAAAGGGCAACTTGTCAGCTCCATTTCCTTGTGTTTGAAAAGGTATTTTATCTAGTGAAGCTATACACCGTCAAGGCTGTCCAGTGTCCCAGAGTGTCTCATGGAGTCATATTCACATCACCACCAAAATGTAACTATTTTTTCCTTGGGACGATACACAACAACCCTAGAAAACTGGATTTAAATTTACATTTTGAAGTTATTATGCTCACAGGCAAACACACAAACGTGACCAAAGACATAGAAGGAAAAAAAAACTAGTTTAGTCAGGGTCACATGTTTTTCAAAAGCTCAGTGGATTCACTATACATGATGTCTGTGTGTGTTTGTGTGCACGTGAAGAGAAAGTGCATGAACTCATCAAGTGAAAGAGATGCCTCAGCACTTTTCAGAGCTTGAAATTTGTCACCCTCAAAAAAAAGAAAAGAAAAGAAAAGGCCTCAGTCTGGTTCCAGTCGATCCCTCCTGACTTCCTGTGTCAGCAATATTCCAGCTTGTTTCCAGCATGCGGCTGCTCATATTTGTATAATTTGAGGCAGAGAGGAGAGAAAACAAGTGTCTCTGTGTTGACCTCCCTCGTCCACTCTGAGAGGTCTTTCAGGCACACTCCACACTGCCAGCTGCAAGTCAAGTCTGTCCTCACACAGACTGTTAATGAGCACAAGAGTCACTAACACTAACGCTGGTTTAGGAGTGTTTACAGAGACAGAGATAAACACACACACACACACACACACACACACACGTTCAATGATCAGTTTCAGATGAACATGGGTTTTACACGGCTCAAGTTAACTTCATTAAAACAAATACAATCCTTCCTCTTTTTTCTGGAACAAAGGCTTATTCATAGTTAAACGTTGTATAATTTAACATGGAATATTATTGATTTTGTGGCTCAGTCCTATTCCTTGCCCATGCATACAGTACAATGTCTTTATGACTGTGAAAACACATTACTTGTCTGTTTTTACAGACTTTAAAAATATAGTTAGTCCATAACATATAAAGCTTGTACACTCAACACTTTTAACAACCTCAGTGCGATTTCAGAGCAGTGAGGCTCTTTTCCTGCCGCACAGTCAGAAAACAAGAGCAGTTCAGTCCTTCAAACTCTAATGGGGCGGACTTTCTGTGGTCTGACCGAAGTGACACGAGTATCAATTACCAAAGAAGTCAGAAGAAGAAATTATATTATTTTTGAGTGACATTAAATACACAATTAACCAAGCAAACTGATGCATTTGCAATTCCTAGAGTGTTAGAACAGCCATGTGATAATTAGAATGACAATGATTTATCATCAGGGAAACAGGAAAAGCACTGGACATGTCATGGTGGATCAGGAATATTAGAAAGTATGATCAAAGCAGGCAAAAGGAGAGGACACCTGGGCACTATGACTGTATTAAGGCCTACCAGACTCTCTGGCGGCTATGGAGTGGGCTGTTTACCAACCTGAAGTTCAGGGATTCAGTCTCTGGCTCCTTTGGCCTACATCCTGATGTGTCCATGGGCGAGAACCCAAATTGCTCCTGGTGGGTATGCCGGGAGCAGCATGTGAATGTGTGTAATAGATAATGTGATAGAAAAGAAAGTACTTGACAAAGGACGAAGGAGTATGGTGTTGAAAAATACTTATTTTCCAAAAAAGTGCGCCAAATGTGCAAATGAGTATAAATCTGAGCTCAATAGAAGAGGTCAACTTAACAGAACTGAGAAATATTGCTTAACACCACATGGCACTAACTCAACAATATATATTTAAATGCTGGCTGATGAGACCATTATACAGTGAGAGGATACTAAACACACACAACTACACTCAATATAAAACACAATAAATCCTCCCTTTGCTTGTCAGCTATTGGTTAGGTCCAATTACAGGGCTTCTGCATTTAGCCAGGCTCCATCCTCAGCCACATGATTTGGCCATACCAGGTATAGTTATATTTGTTAATTTGTGTGACTGCAAAATAAAAGAAACATAACATAATGACATAGTGTTTATGTGCTGTAACGATGACCACTTTTTATCAAGAGGAATAGAGAGCATGAGGATACATGTGTTGCCCAAGCTCTGCTCATGATATCAAAAAATACATTTAAAATTTTAGATTGTCTTCACCAACTATAATAACTGGCAGGATGGGGGCTTCCTCAACTCAGGCTCTACTGGTTGGCTTGCAAATTATGGGCACTAACCGTTTGGATTTCAGACAGGCTAGATATAGGGATTGTGCTTTTATCAGAGGTTGCGTTTACCAAGTATAAAGTTCATGAAGAGACACTGGGTAGATGTTCACTCTTCAAGCATGGAGAGAGGAACAGCGAACGTTTGTTGTTTTTGGTTGCAAACAAAAAGGTTAATATCCAATTTAGTATATGAAGTGTTGTCCAGTGGGAATTGAGAAAACAGTCTTCAGATTTATTAAAACTGGCAATCGGCACATCAGAGGTTTGGGAAAACATAGCTTTAGAAATCTATGAAGGCACCACTGCAAACATAAGGAGGAAGGCGGAAAATGATTAATAGATTTTCCAGGACCCCCACGATTTCTTGCCAAAATGGACCCGAGCCGAACAAGTGAATGATGGAGAAAGTGTAGAGAAAAAACCACCAATCACACACATATTTGGAAGGTTATTATAATGATCATTCATTCATTCATCGTCTACAGCTTTATCCTCCACATGAGGGTCACGGGGGCCAATGGTGCCATTTCAAACAATTATCCACTCTCACACTCACTCATTTTAGAGTAATCCCCATATTGCATGTTTTTGGACTGTGGGAGAACATGCAAACCCCATGCAGAGAGGCCCCCATTCACACTGCTATCAATGGGTAGTTAAAACCTGTATATGACAGCACTTTCATTGGAAAATAGTCTCTCAATGGCTTGAACATGGCAAAGAGAGCGCTGGACGATGGAAAAGACTTGTGTGGATATAGTTCGTGAAGTCCCAACATCTTTGTTGATGAAGACTGAGGAGTGTTTGGGAGTGTTGCGAGAAATGTGCTTTATATGGAAATTCAGACTTTTTTACTCTATGGTTTTTTTGACCAGCAGTTTTACAAACAATCAGCTCTCTCCAACCATTATCTATCTATAATGATTTTCCTCCCAGCTGACACTGAGTGAGAGGCAGGGTTCACTCTGGACGGCTCGCCAGTCCATCACTCACATTTACATGTACTGTCAATTTAGAGACTTCACTTACACTAACTCCAGTCCACATGTCTGTGGATGTTGGGAGGAAACTGGGAGTATCTACTGTTCTGTACAGAATGGTGAAGAATCTAGGTGTAAATATCTAAACATGCTGTAATATTGTAAGAGGAAATGACCCAGAATAGCCCAGATCACATGCAGCATGAGTTGGACTGGGGGGGAAGCTAAAATGAGCTGAAACCTTGTTTGAGTTATAGTTTACCTCCAGTGTCGAATCCTCACAAAAGCACATTGTTTTTCCTGAAATGGTGACGTCTGAGTCGGTTTCTGTGCAGATGAATAGCTCTCCCTGTTTCAGAGAATTGTGAGAGTGCAGTTTTTCCAACTGTATTAATTGGATGTGGAAAATAAAGGGAGCAGGGTTTTTTTTTTTTTTTCCTTTGTCAGTTATTGTGTAATGGGGTAATGGTCGGGTTTGGCTCACCTAGATTCTCCCTGGCTGTTGCTGCATTGAGCAACAACAAATGTATACTCACAAATTATGACACGCCTGTGTGAGGTCACAGCACCAACAAATTTGACTTACTCTGTAGTATAAATGGATTTAACGACACTCCAACTGTCAGGCCGGTTTGTTCATTAATCTGTGGAGTTTTGACTCGTGATGCAGTTTTCCTAACACAAAAACCTAATTTCCTCTCTTATGACCCTAATTTTGTGGGTGATTTCGGCCTAAAGATTTAAGAGACTTGCAGTACACCATTATAAATCCCGATACTTGCCCAGATGGATGGTTGCTGGAGTATAACTTGCTCACCGGCTTTCCACTGGGGTTGCTCAGCTGCCACAATAGAAATAAGGCAAACATTCGCTGTGTAAAAAAAGCTGCAGCATAAATCTATAAAATAGATGTTTGGAGGCGGTTTGGTATAAAAATGTTTTGGCGTCTGACTCTCTGTGATGCTCTTTGAGATATGTTACCCAGCAACAGCTGATTGACATGAATGATGGAGAGCAAACCTAATGTTTCTATTTCACCTGCGTGCAGCTGCTGAATAAACAGGCGGTCTGCAAATAAGCACAAAATTAGTAAGTGAATTGGCTTTTAATACATTTCCCTTTGAAGATGTGGAGTGCGAGTGTGTTCCAGTGAGCACACAGCCACTAGTCACACATTTGAATGGAGTTTGGTGGGAGACGAACGGGGAGACACGCCTGTCTTTAACCCCAGGCCAACATTAGCATGTTTTATCTTTAAACTGAATGCACACAGACACGAGTGGCAGAAGCATGTCGCAGGACAGGAAAGATATGCATTCTCAAATGGACATGTGTGCAAACATAGTTATAAACATGTGTCAAATGACTTCACGCAATACTGATAAAGTCTATCAGCTCCACTCAACTCTGGGTGTTTGGATCTAGTGTCACCCAGCGACATTCACAGATGGTCATTCAGCAGTTTGTTGAGGTAAAAGCCTCTTACCCGTGTCTGCCCCTGTATACACACAAAGGCTCCCTTTTAGTCAGGTCAGGTATTTTTTGCTTGACCGACCACATTTTCAGATGAAGGACACAGCATGCAAATCATGTTACACAGTTTCTGTTCATGAAGGCCAAACAGGAAGAATAATCACATCAACGACAACAAAAATCGCCACAAACCTTAAATAAACCGTATGATATGATGATGATTACCACTACCTTAAGACCAAATCCTCATAGGGTCAAAAGACATCAAGTGCCATTTAGTGTTACACTGATACTGGTGAATGTTTTGAGGAATCTCTATAAAAACCTATCCTACAAAAAAAAACTTCACTGGCTTCCAATACAGTTACAGATCAAATTCAAGGTTCTCCTCACAGCCTTAAACAACTTCACTCCTCCGTACATCACCGACCTCCTCCAACTCCACTCCGTTCATTCGTGCAACCTTCTGACTCCCACCACCAGATCCAAACACTGCTCCATGACAGATAGAGCCTACGCCATTGCTGCCCCAGCCTTCTGGAACTCTCACCCTCCAAACATCCACTTTACAGATTCACTGAACTCATTCAAAACCCACCTGTACAAGACCGCCTTCAGCACCTGACAGATGTTTGATTTCTTTGCTTACCTTTGTTTGTTTTTTAAAGCAACTTTGAATACTCTGAAAAAAGCTCTACATAAGACGGGGCGACAGTAGCTCAGTGGTAGAGCGTTGAACTTGATGGTTGTGGGTTTGATTCCAGGCTCCACAGGTCTACTGACGACATGTTGTTGGGCAAGATACGACTGTTCCAGCAGCGTGTGAATGGGTATGAAAGGATGAGTGTGAATGAGAGTGAATGGCAAAACTGTTGTGTAAAGCATGTTTGAGTGGTCATCGGGACCAGAAAAGCGCTTTATAAATACAGACCATTTTTAAGCAGAATTATTATTATTTCAAACATATACATCTAATCATGGAGCTCCACTGTCCATCACTTTCACAGTTTCCATGCTGCCTTCAGTGAGTAGAGCAAGTTTAACCTTCATTCAAACCAATTAGATGACGATCTGTGGAAACAGTGGGATAATCTGATGCTCTCTTCATCATCAGCTTTTCTCTGATTCAGTGTTCCGGTTTTGAACTACACTACTGTTTTGTATGACCTCACCAACTGGCAGGAGTAGTACATCTCTCTCTCTCTCTCTCGCTCTCTCTCTCCCATGCTCTTGCTCTTCCTCCCTTTCCCTCCCTCTCCCCGTCTCTTTGCAACATCTTAAAGTGTGGTGGAGTTTGAATAAAGCTTCTTTCTGCTCTCCCACACAGGCAGGAGTGAGAGGCCCTTGGAGTCGCTGGCACTGGGAGCTTTGGAGCATCAACGGTACGTTTACAAGTCACTATTGGAGTCCCTGACTGTGGAATACTGTGAAGGGGTTTTAGGGGAATTCTCTGATTCGGCTTCATCCTCTGCTTGGGGCACAGGTATTGATTTAGGTACTCAGATGTCAGACTACATTTGATACTGCATTAGCACATCATAAAATTACATTTTCTCTTTTTTTTAGTTAAATTTTTTTGTGGCTATTATGTTTTATTTAGTTTTTTGCCAGAAGTTTGAAGTGGTCTCTCACTTTTGCTAAGCTGATTTGAGTTAGTATGTGATTTGTTTGATTCACTTTATAACTTATCTGGGTAACATAAGTCCAGGGTAATTTTGAATGTGCAGTCCAATGTGGCTAAAATATGGGGAAATTATAAAATTGGTTGTGGAATATGGAAACTCACTATTTGTATCAGGTTTCCATCCTGGACAGCTTCTCTGAGTGAAGGGTATCATACGTGACACTGCATTATTAAATAATCAGATCAGCATTGCCCTTTGTAACTGATCAGGTGTGAACTATAAAGTGTCAAATAACTGATAAACTTTGTTAATTATTGATCATCTAGACCACTGGATCTTCACATTTTATTTGAAGGTTTAAACTGAGACCATGTGGGGTGGCTCATTGTCACAGCATGTCTAATAATTTTGACCAATTTAACTAAAAAAGCAGATAATCTCTTATGTTTTTTACTGCTTCAATGATTGGTAATTATCCTACAGCCTCTACAGCCTCACAGGTTTATCTCATGATCCCCGTTGAGGTCTGACACTGACGTCGACCCTGAGCAACACAACATGAAATAAAATAAAAAAAACTGAAATATGCAGTTGTGTCGAGCTGAGGATGATTACATCTCCAAAAATTTTACACTGCAGTCATTGCATTTATAGGGAAACAATACAATAAAGACAACTACTATATAAGAGGGGCATCGTGTAACTATGGCAACATCAGGCTGTGTGAGGGCGTGTTGTGAATTGTAATTCTCATGTATCAGAGAAGGAAAAGAAAGTTGGCTGTGGGTTCGGTTAAAGTAAATATTTCTACTGTTTGGGTACATTTGAGATGTTGTATGGTTTTCGTTGCAGGCATCAGTTTACGTGTGGTTTTATTATTTATGTGTTTCATGCCTGTAAGTGAGCAATGTGCACACGCTGCTCGGGGATGTCCTCCATCTTAGAGTGCTGAGTAAGAAGTCATGTACTAATGATCCTGTATAACTGCCACGAAATATGATTTTGAACCGGGAACGTTGGACGACGTGCGCTGCCACACATCCCCTTCATGATCTATGAGTGTTAGTCTGTGTTTCTGTGAGTATAAGCGTATCAATGTCGACTCTGTTCTGCTGCTGAGGGTGGCAGGAGAGTGGGTGTTTGGGGGGGAGGGGGTAGTGAGGTGGTGGTGGTGATGGAGGGGGGGGCCGCCCCTGGATGCCCGTCTTGTGTTTACCTTGGCAGTGTCGCACCCCTCCCAGTCCCTGCCCCTGTCCGTTGCTGGAACAGACCAAGGCCTTATTGCCCCGCACCTCAGCTGGGAGCGGAACATACCACAGCAACCGAACAGGGGAGCAGTAGCCATCCCACTGACTGAATGGGCACACTGTGGAGACAGGGCTGATTGCTTTGACCTGCCCCAGTGTGGCTTGCTCACGAATGCTGGTGCACATTATGAAGTGGCTGCAGTTTAAACGATCCATTAAAGAGGCCGAGGGTCTGCTCAATGATGGGACAGAAAGCAGAGAGATAGTTTTGGTTGGCTTGGTTGGAGAAATGGGGGAAGGTTTTTTTTTGTTTTTGCTGGCATTCTGTGCATTCATGCATAACAGTATGAGAGTGTGAGCAGAGACTGATTGCTGCCTGGTAACTGAATATTTGTATTCATTTTTGGAAGGCCCACCTTGACTGTGAGGACACTGGGATATGACTGAATCAACTTTTTAATTACAGAGAAATATTCTATTCTGATGCATTGTCACAAAAAAATACATTAAATATTTGTTTTTTTACTTTTATGGCAGGCACCATTTCACTGAGACCTCACATTAGGATTACCATCTCTCTTAAAATTATATGTTAAGACTAAATCCAAAGGCTTTGTTCTTGTTTTAACATTTCACCCAAAAAGAAATATTTAATTGAAGATGCTGATACACCAATTTCTCTCAAATATTCAACAGTTTTTGAGCATAATCAAGAAAAACCCACTGTACTTGTATCAAAAATAGCAAATCCTCCCAAAGTGGGTGAATCGCAGATGGATGATAAGTGTGTGAGATTACACACTGGATTTTTTCCAAGTTTTTCTGCCCCAACATTCACTCGCAGGCACATCTTACGCAGCAGAGCAAATAATAGTCCTACAGTGTATCCTGGATCAGAGGAACACTGAGAATGGTAAACACACACATATAACACAATACTTACCTACCTTGCAATACCTCACATACATTAGCAGGTAGGTAGGTAGGTAGTTGTAGGTAGGTAGCTGTCAAATACTTAATGCTGAAATTTAAAGGTCAATTAATTCCCTGCTTACTGTCTTACCACCAGGCTGCCAACCTCAGTTCCACCACCACAAACACTCTGCAACTCTAAGCTTTGAGTTTATTGCTTGTAAAGATCTCTCTGAGGTGAGAGTGTTCAGCAGCCTTCCCTGGGTCTTGTGAATGCTTCACAATGAGCATTCATTTGGGACTTGCAAAAGTCTGCGTGTGTTTGGCTGTGCTGCACGTCACGGTAGTGGAAAGTTGTCAGAAAATAAATCGTGTTGTAATCGGGGTTTGGCAGACGGGGATTATATGACATGGAAACCCATGTTTTTGGAATGAATTTGCCAATTTCTGGTAATATTTGTTACCCGCACATATAGCAAAGTCTTGATCAATCAATTCCCACATAAAGGGGGTGTTTTAAGCTAAATGCAATGAATACATGCTAATATGACACAATGGCAATGCTGCATGTGATATTAAGCAGGATTAATGTTTGACATTTTTTGACCAGTTACAAAAATAGGCACTTTGGATTTGATTGGATTGGCATGACAAGTCAGACAAGCCACAAAGCTGATGGGACTAAAAAAGGAGTAATCTTAAAGCTTATATTTGACAGCTCATAGCACTTCCCTGCATGTATTTTACACAGAAAAGGGCACAAATAAATACATTGAGGCCACTAACACACACCCAGAGGATAGTAAAAATAAACACCCCTTCACTAGTTCTTAACTAATGGAAAAGCATCTCAGATTAATGATTCATTTGTCCCTCTTTCTTCACCTGAACTTATGTTAGCACTAAGAACATTCCTGTGCACAGAGACAGAGGAGCTTTCATTCATCATTGAGCATGTATGGTATTTCCTAATGACACCACAGACCGTTGACGTCTTAGTTCCATTTTTTTGCTCATGTGGGTGACGCAATATCCAAAGGCACTCTATTTCCTGTATAACATGGAATATGAATGTACAGGAGTTTGGAAAAAGTGCAGTGGCAAAGAGAGGGAGAGAAAATTTTGAATAAATAAAACCACTCATTCATCTTAACACTAACTTCACTGTTCATTCAACGAGCATTTCTGGAAACATGACGTAGGGAAGTTTGTATTACAGAGTGTCTTTACACTCACTCTACTTTGACTGTGCTAATTCCAGCACCGCTAATTCCACTTTGATGTATCTATACATCAAAGTACTAACTTGAAGCACAACCTGCACCTTGTTAACTCAAACTTGATTCAATTTCTATGTGTATTTTTTAGGTAACCATGAGTCTCTTGCTTCTGCTGTGTGTGTCCTTGCCCCTAATATCAGCAACAGTCGTATTAGAAGATCATGAAGGTAAGTGAGAAAAAAAAAACATCTGTACAGCCCATTTGATATTTTAGCTTCTTATGAGCAGTGCCATTGGCCATAAAAGGCTGATAAGATTGATTTTATAGATATCTTTGCAGTGAAATGCTGGAGTAGTAATCCAACACTGGAAGGGACCTAGGTGTAGTGGAACAGCCAATAGGATGGTCTGCATTCTCTGTCACTCTCTGAACTGCTGTGTGATTGGTCAAAGCCTCCTGTGATGCTACAAATTTAGTTATGAGGCTGCAAACAGAACTCAGGGGAAGTGCAGAAAAGTCATTTTTCTCTTTTCACCTGATGTAAATTATGAGGAAAGATTATTATCGATTCTTATTGTAATTATGATTGTTATTATTATTATTATTGTTATTATTATTATTAATAATAATAATAATAATATAATCTTTAAAGTCTAATAAAGGACTATCTTATCTTATCTTGTTGCCAAAATTATGCTGCCAACTGTGCCTTTACATTGTTTCCATATTAACAAATTAAAAATCAACCGTGATGTACCTCTTCTCCAGACTTGGATGGCACATTGCGTGTCAGCATTCCAATGGAGATGCCTCTTCTCCCTCTGCTGGGAGGAAAGGTAGTGGTCCCATGTTACTTCCTGGACAACACAGTCAATGACCCCGGAGCCCCAACCATCACCCCACTCTCCCATCGTATCAAATGGTCCTATGTGGTCAAGGAGAAAGTCACCACAATCCTGGTGGCATCAGAGGGAAAGGTTCAGGTAGAGGCAGAATATTTGGACCGAGTGACAATGGTCAACTACCCCCTGGTGCCCACTGACGCCACTTTGGAAATAACAGAGCTGAGGTCCAAAGATTCTGGCACTTACCGCTGTGAAGTGATGCATGGCATCGAGGATAATTATGACTCTGTGGACATCCAGGTTCAAGGTATGCTACTGAAACATACATTCACTCATGCAATGTAAAGTTAAACAACAAAAGTTAGACAACAACATAATCTTTTTACATCACAGATGATGTTTTTTGTAATAGTCAATTTATTCAGATTTAAACCACCTACTGAACCTCTGGATGCAGACAAGAAGCAACAAGTGCAAAGTTATTCTAAGTCATCCTCTGCTCTGGTGTCTTCTAAATCTAACAGGTATTGTGTTCCACTACCGAACCATCACCGATCGCTACACGCTGACATTTGAAATGGCCAAGGCAGCCTGTATCCAGAACGGTGCCACCATTGCCACTCCAGCCCAACTCCAGGCTGCCTATGACGATGGATACCACCAGTGCGATGCTGGGTGGCTCTCTGATCAAACTGTCAGGTAGTTTACATCCATATAGACACCAAGCTGCTAAACTATTATTCTGGGTTACTGTGAATAGGTTTCTAAAGATATAATCAGTTATGGCAAGTTGCAGTAAATTGAGCCACATTGAGTCACAAAATGGTTTGACCCTGACATAAAATCACTGAGTGTGCAACATCCACCAAGGCCACTCAGTTTCCAAAAGTGAATCACCACCACTATTTTTTGAGTGATGCTACTGAGAAAGACAGACAAATGTGAGCAAAAACATTAGCTCCTTGGCTGAGGAAAGAAATACAGTTGATATTTTAACACAAAGATCATAAATAATTGATTTAAAACCATCATGTTTGATCTCTAAAGGTACCCCATCCATGTGCCCCGGGAGCCTTGTTATGGAGACAAGGAGAACTTCCCTGGAGTGAGAACCTATGGAGTGAGAGAGGTCAACGACACCTACGACGTATACTGCTTTGCAGAGAAGATGTCAGGTACACTCATTTGACCACGGTAGCAACAAACCTACCTGATCCTCAGGAAATATTTATACTGTCGTTTATCCAAACCTACTCCCTGTCATATAAACATGTTCGTTTCCCCTCTTTCTTCTCCCAGGCAGAGTCTTTTACTCCATGTCTGTGGAGAAGTTTACTTTCTATGAAGCAAAAGATCAGTGTGCCAAACTTGGAGCCCGGCTTGCGACCACTGGAGAACTTTACCTGGCCTGGAAAGGTGGCATGGATGTGTGCAACGCTGGCTGGCTGGCAGACGGAAGCGCACGCTATCCTATTAATGTCGCCAGGCCTCAGTGCGGAGGGGGGCTCCTGGGAGTGAGAACTGTCTACCTGTTCACCAACCAGACAGGATACCCCTTCCCAGATTCTCGTTATGACGCCATCTGCTTCCATGGTAAATTCTTCCAGAGAGAATCATTATTTAGTGCTTTTAGGGTGGATTTCTCTTTAAGCTGCTGACTAATCAAGCTTGGAAATGTGTCAATAATCCAATTTGGTTTCCTCAGATGGAGAGGATGAAAATGTTGTGCCTGGGAGGACCACTCCATTCCCAGACATCATTAGAATTACACCCACTCCTGGTTTGTACCCAGGCATCACTCCATATCCTGGTAGGGAAGAGGTTAAGGGTGGAGAAGTGGATGTCTTCTCACCTCTGCCACTTCCACCAAGTGTGACAGACACGTACACCAAAGTGACCCCTGCTGTACGTGAACCTGGAGTCGACCTGACAGGCATAGATGCTGCAATGGCCTCCACAGGTGAACTGATTAAGTACTTGGTCAAAATCAACAACCTTTTTTTAATAATTATTTGTTATAGACAAGAGTATCTTAAAGTGCTATGATGAAAGATGAATAACCCATTATTGCATAAGCACAAAGCAGCCAATACATTTATAAAAAAATGTTTACTATGAATAAATGACCACAGGTATTGGGAAAAATGTGTACAACTGAAATAAGACTGCACAAATTAGTTTACTGACTCTCCCGTCCTTTTGCAGGTGTTGTGTTCCACTATCGGCCCATCACTGGTCGGTACACTTTGACCTTCCTGGAGGCTCGGCAGGCCTGTGAGAGTATTGGGGCAGTCATTGCTAGTCCTCAGCAGCTGCACGCAGCGTTTGAGAAAGGTCTGCACCAATGTGATGCGGGTTGGCTCCGTGACCAGACAGTCAGGTGAGCCAGAGAAATGTGCAGAAGAAACTGATCCACAATGATATCTAGAACTTGTAGTTAATCTCTGAAGGTTTATACAGTAACTCAAGACTTTAATATGCTGTACCGTTGTCTCCTATCATGATCAGGTATCCAATTGTGTCACCAAGAGATAACTGTGCAGGTAATCTGCATTACCTTCCAGGAGTCAGGTCCTATGGCCTGAGGCCAGCCAGTGAACAATACGACGTATTTTGTTATGTAGAACGTTTGCAAGGTGAGCAGCGAACCTTAAGCGAACACATTGGTGGTTTAAATGAGCTGTCAGCTTGTATTTCATTATCTACTGTGTGTATTTTCTCAGGTGAGGTCTTCTTCACCAGTGACTATGACAGCTTCTCCTATGAGGAGGCTGTGCATCACTGTCAGAAACTGAACACCACTCTGGCCACCACTGGACAGCTGTTCGCCGCCTGGAACCAAGGCTTTGATAAGTGCCGTCCAGGTTGGCTGATGGACCGTAGTGTCCGCTACCCCATCACAACCCCCAGGTCCCACTGTGGAGGCGGCCTGGTGGGAGTTCACATCATCTATGCCTTCCCCAACCAGACAGGATTCCCAGACGAGCACTCACGCTATGACGCATACTGCTTCAAAGGCAGGGAACGATTTACCTAAATCCAAAAGAACAACACTGTACTACGATTGGTGCTGATGAAGTTTTCTTTGGTCCTAAAAACTGAACCTGACTATGCATTAATGGAATTTATCTTTATTTTATTCCAGCTGAAATTCCAGTTGTTCACACTGAAAATGAAACCAGTGTAAATATGACAACACTGACAGTGGACGTCATCAACAGGACAACAGTCACAATCGATCACTTTGCTCCCACTGGTGAGATCGATACATGAGATCTGTTCTCTTAAGTTTGTGTTAATTGTTTGTTTTTACAAATGTGTTATTTACAAAGAAGTGTTTTTATTATTATTGATGTCTCTGCATAGATTTGCAATTATTACAGTTTCCTGCTCTACTAAATATCCAGTTGTTCCATAAGTAATAACATCCTTGTATTTATATACAATAATCCAATTCTTTGGATTCTTTGTTTTTAGTTGAAACTACTGTCGTCTACAATGAAACGGAATTCGGAGTTAATATCACTGAAATAGAGGAGTTCATCAACGAGACAACTATCTCAGTAGAAGTTGTTCCTCCTGGTAAGACAGTCAGAGACACCTGTGTGAATGACAACTGCTTTTGTTTTTTTACTTTCTTTATTGCTATCATAAAAAAATTAAGCAGTGTAGTGAGTGTCAGGAATTCAGTACCACTTTCAAATAGCACCACTTAAAGGTTATACATATATATTATAAATTAGTGATGTTTAATGATGAGACACGTCCCTGGCCTAAAGTGTGGACAAAAGGATTATTCTAAGTTTATGAAAGCCAAAAAACTATTTTATTTTAAAGTGGTTATACATATCAATGGGAAGTATATTCATTTTATACCATTAAACCATCCTAAATGCATCACATTGAACTTTAGGCATTAGGGATGTACTGTATATCAGAATGTAACCCCATTTCTTATAGGTCATGTGCAGACACATGAGAGTTTTAGATAATCAAGACAAAAAAATGGACCCGGAGATGTCATAATTAAATGCTTAAATACAAACTAAGGGACATTTAAATTTTCTAAACAAGGTATAACACAGCATGGTTGCTAATTGTTTTCCTTTTCCAAATTAATGTTTCCTGCAGTGAGTCGCCCTTTACCCCCAGTCTCTGTCGATGTGTCAGGCTCTGGTTCAGCTGATCATTCAGCGAGCGGGGAGCCCTCAGGAGTGTCTGCCAGTGCCAGTGGGGACGCCTCTGGTTCAGGACAAATCACCTTCAGTGGACACACAGATGTCTTCTCTGGGGACCAGTCTGCCTCTGGAGGCCCCCAGGAGGCAGAAGGAGGAAGTGCTGTCATCTTCTCCTCTGGAGAATCGGGTAGTGCTTCTGGATCTGGGGAGGGGGTTGATGGACAGCAATCTGGCTTTGGGGTATCAGGATCAGGTTTTACCAGTGGAAGTGGGGACATCAGTGGTAGTGGGGTCATAAGCGCGAGTGGGGCCATCAGTGGGAGTGGAGCCATCAGCGGGAGCGGAGACATCAGTGGGAGTGGAGCCATCAGTGGGAGCGGAGCCATCAGTGGGAGTGGAGCCATCAGCGGGAGCGGAGCCATCAGTGGGAGCGGAGCCATCAGTGGAAGTGGGGATATTAGCGGTGTTGGAGAGTTGGTGATCATCATGGTGGATGGGAAGATGGTGGAGGTATTGAAAACCCACAGACAACCGGATGAGCAAGTGTTGGGAAAGGATGGTATTGAAATAATTGAATCAAGTGCATCTGGATCAGGAAGCACCTCTGGGTCAGGCTCTGGTGAATTATCTGGCATCTCATTTATTGACCACAGTGGTGTTGACCTGACCATTCAGCCACCTGGAGAGCAGGAGGTGTCTGGATATCGTCCTTTTGGATCAGGCTTCCACAGTGGCTTTCCCAGTGGTTTTCCTTCTGGTATTTCCGGAAGTGGCTCTGCCTCTGCCTCTGGAGACTCTTTCCTGCACCATGATAATGTCATCTTTGTAACAGATGATGAGGTGATGGAAGTGGCTGTGACACCGTTGGTAGACCAACCTCAGCAAGGCCGGGGGGTGGTGGAGGTAAGCGGGCAAGGAAGTGGGTCAGGGATCCACCATGAATTCAGTGGCACTTTGGATCAAAGCTCACATTTCTCAGCAAGTGGAGCCCCTGAAGAAGCCAGCACACTTTATGTTGTGACCCCCGAAGCAGCATATACCAGCCCAACTACAGCACCATCTGTGTCATTAGCAAGTCCTGCTGTTGTGGAGCAGCCTGACGTAGTGGAAGGTACTTGTGGTTTAGGTGTTTACTTTGCAGCATCTGGTGTCACATAAACTGGACAAACTGTAACATCTCTGTCTATCTATTGTCAGCCTCTCCAGACCCTTGTAACCCAAACCCCTGTGGTTCAGGAAAATGCTCTGTGCAGGGAGAGCTTGCTATATGTCAGTGTCCTAATGGCTTCACTGGTGAAGACTGCTCAACACGTGAGTCACCATTCACCAAATTACACGCAATGGCTAGAAAGAGTTTAACAGTATAAGATATAGCAGAAATAACATCTTTTATCTATATTTGTGTCAATATTGTAACACCACGTGTGTTTGTGTGTAGCGGTGCAGGGCTGTGCTGAAGGCTGGTTGGAGTTCATGGGCAGCTGTTACCTTCACTTTGCGGAGCGATACACCTGGTCTGATGCTGAGCAGCGCTGTCAGGAGCTCAATGCTCATCTGGTCAGCATCAACTCCCAGGAGGAGCAGGAGTTTGTCAACTGTGAGTAGCTGTTTGATTGCTGATGACATGCGAGGGTCTCAAACTGAATGTTGCAACATGCATTGTAAAATATTAAATGCAATATTAGGTCACTGGGGTTTGTCCAGACCAAAACTGGTCCAGCTCATAGAATATAATCACAGCTGCCTGAGCTGAACAGCAGCTGTCCATTCATAAACTGGGTCCACCACAATACTACAATAGCTGACTTGTTCATGAAGGCTGTGTTGGTCTACATATTTTCTGAGTCTGTGTAAGTTGTTTGAGCATTACTGTATAAAATATATTTCTTAATAGCACAACATGGGCATAAGATGAGTGATTTGTTTTGAAGCTAAGATCTGTTGCTCTTTGTGATATAGCAAATGGACAAGACTACCAGTGGATTGGGCTCAATGACAAAGACGTGCAGAATGAGTTCCGCTGGACAGACAGGAGTTCTCTGGTGAGTTTGATTTATTGATGTACTCAGGAGGTCAAGTTACTTTCACTGAAGAATCACCACTTTTTACATGAAAATGTTGTCATTTACATTCTTGTGATCATCTACTTCAACATTACAATGTAACTCATAATGCTATGCTCAGACCTTTGTGAACTGGAGGCCCAACCAGCCAGACAACTACTTCAACTCTGCGGAGGACTGTGTGGTGATGATCTGGCATGAGGGTGGACAGTGGAACGATGTGCCGTGCAACTACCACCTTCCCTTCACCTGCAAGACTGGACCAGGTACGCTCACTGGGTTAGAAACAGCATCTGGCCAAATCTTGAATAAGTGGAAATGCTTTAAGGAAACATTTGCTTGGTTGGTGAAACACAAATCAATCACTTGATATTTCAGTTATGTGTGGAGCTCCCCCTGAGGTGCAACATGCCAAGACAATGGGCAGCAGCAGAGACCTCTACCCCGTCAACTCCATAGTCCGCTACCAGTGTGATGCAGGCTACACACAGCGCCATCTGCCTGTCATACGCTGTATGCCAGATGGACAGTGGGGGGAGCCACAGGTGGAATGTACAGAAGGTGAGTTTGCAGGGAAATGGATGCACGATATTTTCGGCACAATAATAGCCGATAAGCCTTGACCTCTATGCTCACGCCCCCTACAGCTATTGTTTTTCGATGCTTATTTATCTTGGACAATAAAGATATATGACAGTATATCCACAAAAATAATGTTAAAGTTAGGCAAAAGGAAAGGCTGATAATTTATCCTTGTATAAAAGGATAGAGTCAGTATCGGTGGAGCAGCACAGGTAATGTATTGGACAGACTAAAATACAGCTCTGTGTATTCAAAAACAAATTCTTTAGCCAGACTTGTCACTTAAGGCTAACTTATACAGGTCATTTGGCCATCTATGTTTTCATGATATCATCAGTATGCGTACCTTTTCTCCTTCAGCTGGTGCCAACAGTAACAGGCTACACAAAAGATCCCTCAGGAGAAGAAGTAAGGCCATCAACAGCCAACAGGAACAGAGGAGGCTGCTCTGAGCAGGAGTGAAAGGACATACAAGAGCCACAAAGGACCCCCTTTTTAAAGAAGCATGGACACCAATGCAAATGCCCGACCAAAAAGATAACATTCCCTCTCTTGTATATACACTAAAAACTAAAGCACATTTAGACAGCGATAGTGTAACTGACTTATGTTTTGGATCTTTGAGTGGCACTCTGCACCCTCTGAAGGCAGTTTCTCAATTTATTTATAGCATTTTAACTGATAGCTGTGAGCCAGTATTTGGAAGTGTTATCTCAGTGCAGTCGGTCCTAAAACAAGTTTTCAGGTAAACAAAGTCAGTAATAACACATGCAATGTCCAAAACAGTCCAATACAGATGTTTTCCAGTTGCAGCTGATTCTCTGAGGTCAAACATTGTTACATAGACTTTTTGCTCATTTTAGGGTATATTTCTAGATCTGTGTTTGTTAGCATTATTTTTTTATTTCTTCCATTGGTTCTTACATTTTAAATGTGAGTTCCAGACTGGTGAGGGAAGACTGGTTCTTAAATTACAGGCATAGACAATGGTTCTCAAGCTTTTTGGTTGTGATTCCTTAAATTTCCCTTTACTTGAATCATCAGAGGAGTAATTGACGCTTACAGCGACTCTGCACTGCATGAAAAATAAAGTTTAAGTAGAGGCAAAGGAGAAATACATACAAAAGATAGTGGAGTAGATATTAAAAAAAACATAATAATCTTTCTTGAGACCCACATTGTCTTGTCACAACCTCAAGTTTGAGAACCACTGTGCAACGACACCACCACAGCAGTATCACATATACTGACATGATTGTACTCTCTCATTTAATGATGAATAAAAGTCCAAGTTTAAGAAGTACTTACAGTCACTGCTACAAACCTGGATTGAAGTAGTCAGCACTCATGCACTTTGGGGATTCATCAGTCTGTGCTAATCATTTGAATCCAGTGCACCTTAAATACTAACACAACAACAACAAATACATTTAGGAACAAAAGGAAAGCATTGGTATCTGACAGTTATACATTACACTGAATCAGCTGGTCTCTTTTGACAGGAGGAGCCCCCAGATTGGTGCTAAACTCCACCTCATTGGATCATTTCACTTTTGCAAAAGTTTTCATGTTAGATTTTATATTTGCAACTTCTCAAGAGCGCTCCATGACTTCTGTCTGACACTAGAGTCATGCTTTTATGGGATTCAAGGTTCACTGAGTGATGAGTTTCTCACTGTAAATATTCTCACAATTCTCTGAACAGCGGGATCTGTCAATAACTAACTCATATTAGTCAATAACTCATCAGCAATCTGTTTGTTGATATGTTAGTTTAACTGTGAAGCTGCAGTTATGAGTTGCCCCTGAAATGGATAGGACTTATTTAACAGCCAACTGTGCAGAAGTAGACACAAGTGGAGTTTCCAATTCAAGCCTCAATATCTGTTTCTGACTGTGCTACACGTGACAGACTGTGATGTACTTGAGGAATAATATGATTTGTAGAGGAGCTGTGAAAGGCAGTCGAATGCTTTTGAAATGATGAAAAGGGAGATGGAATTTAAGGTGGAATGGGAAGTTATAAAATGTTGACCATGACCTGCAAAGGTCAAGAATAGCTTCTGCACTGAGAGCGGACACACATGTCCATGTCTGACTTCTCTCACAGACACAGAAACAGCCAAACACAGTTTGGTGGACATACAGGTTATTCAGCAGGGGAGTGAATCTGATCACACCACCAAGTAAAATGAGATGTTTGCTCGAAAATGTGTCTCTTAAAGAAGTTAGTGAACCCAAATTGCTGAAATTTCAACTCTATGTCAACCTTTGAGTGATGGTGTGGAGGACAGTTGAAGAACATCAGTGAGCTGGATTAAGATGTGAATCCAAATCTGTGTTTGTTATTTCCCAATTCCTAAAGATATATTTTAAAAGATAAATGATGTGTAATGATGCACACAGACATCACCAATGTTGTGATTTTTGATTAGATCTCTGATGTGAGCATACAGTATACTCCTGCTGTGCTGTGCCAAATAAAACGTGGAATCATCTGTCTGTGAAATAGTTTGTCCCAGTGTGAAGAACTGTCATTTTACTAGTATAACAAGTACATTTTAGCGTGGTGCCAATTGACTCTTTGCTCTTTCTACATTACCTCACCCATACGAAAGATTATTGCCTTTCTGTGGAGCAGTTTAGTGTGAGGTGAACTCACTCAGCCAGAGGAACAAACCTGGCATTTAGTTTGTTTTTACCTTCCTGTGCAACCAATCTGTGAAAACACACACAGTAAATAGCTTCTTTATCAACCTGTACAGCGAGCGCCTTCATTACGCCAGTGTGAGTGTGTATTGAATGTATATTGGTACGTGTGTGGTGGTGTTTATACACATCTATATGGTGTTTGTGTAGTCACAATGTATAGGCCCCCGCATATTCATCTTAGGTGTGTGAGGCAGTGTGTGTAGGGGTATAAATCTGTATGTGTGTGTCCACTCATGTTCAGCCAACAGGTGTAAATAGGATGTGTTTATAAAATCTGCTGGCCACATAATCAGTGGGAGTTCTATTTGCACCCGGATGTGAGAGGGCGTAGCAGCGTGTTTGACTCCACTCATCTAAAAGTGCAGTGTGCCCAGACAGAGTGGCGCGTGTGAGCTTTACATACAGTGGCCGTTTTGTACGGCTCTCGCCTCTCTACCCCGGCATTCCTGTTTGAACAGTAAGTGAAATTGTACCTACCTGTGAGCACACCACTGAATGGTTCACATTCTGCAAAAAGTTAAGATATCCATTCAGGAATATGAGAAAGTCAGAAACGTTATTGAAGATAAACACTTATGACATGTAAGTCGCGGGCCTTTGGATGAAAACGATGGTCATCCGAACTAATACTGCCACAAAATCTCAACAACAGCAACATGGATTATCATTAAATCTGGTTTAGACATTAATAATCAAAAGAGGAAGAATCTTATTAAACTTGAGGATCCTCTGACTTTTTATGTGTAAGTAAACACTAATACTTTTTGTTGTAATTTTAGGGTTGGTTGATAGTGGTAGATTACATCAATAATGTAATTTTTGGTGACGTGTCAGATTTGCAAAGATAAGATAAGCCACAAGACTGAACAAATGCAATACATGGTCCTAAAAGCTGTTGATGATAGAAGTCATCTGTCCCGCAGATGATATTTGGCAAGTCAGTTCCTCTTTTGATGTAAGCAGCTAAGATTTTATTTTGTAAATAAAAACGTGTGGATGGCAAACATTACAAACTATAACACTGCCCAAGACAGCAATCAAAATAATTTACCCTCGCAGGATCGTCGGCACATGGGACAACTTCAATCTGTCTCCAGGTGTGTTTCATCAAAATGAGTCAGATCCTGTTAGTGCTGACCCTCACATTAATGTTCTGCAGAGTTACTGGCAGGAAGTTCATTGGAAGTTTGTCCTTTTTTTGTTCTTTCTATTCTATGAAATATTTTTCTTTTTTTTCTTTTTTTTTAAAGAAGTTATGTTTCCAATTGTGTTTAATTTGTAAAAAACAGTACAAATGTGTTGACATACAGTATATAATGAAAAACCCCAAAAGGAACACGATTTCATCTTCCAGAATGCATGGAAACAAAGGTAGTTTAAATACAACAACAGCACAGAGAATCACACGTAACTTCTACTGCTCTTAATCACCCTTAAAAAAAAGGAAAAGAAAAGGAGATCCATTATATTTTTTATAAATTTGGATATGTAGACATTTAAAGACACAGCAGTATATTTCACACTGTTAAAAAGACAGAAATGGTGGAAATAAACTGTGGTTGGTGAGTGCGTAATAATGGATCAAGATAAAAGATCTGACACACAAATATTGAGAAACACTCTCCACTCCCTCAACAATCGAGTTCATGACCCAAAAGTCTGCGGTTACTAGTACGAAGCTCCCATGATTGAATGTGTAAAGGTTTTTCACTGGTAGACTTAAATATTGTGGAGGAGGGCACTGCTGAAAAACACAATTAAAATGTCATGGCTGAATAAATACAGAGTAGGTGAAGCACTGAGATGTGGCTGGAGAGCAGTGTGGATTATTATGAATATGGAGAGGTTTTTATGACAAATATCCAAACACCTTCCCTGAGTGTGAAATGAATCATCTGTGAATTAGACATCAGTGCTGGTAGTGGTGCGTCAAAGTCGAAGCTATTCTGCCAATTTCACATCAGCTGCAATAAATGTAAAGTACATTTGGCTCAATTTAATACCTATACCTGACATCACTGTACGTTTTTTTGGGCCAGAGGCTGTTTTTACTGACAAATTATGTCCACTTACCATTAATAAAGAAAAAACCTATTGGTACCACTAATATAATTGAAACAGTGGTATATACTGCAAAGTGTGAACATAAAATATGAACCGCTTTGTACAAAACAGGATCAAAATTGCAATTTTATTTCTGGAAGAATCTGACTACCGTTGACAGATCCTCAACCTCAACCTCATCCAACATTTTCTGCAAAAGTCTGGCACTATCACCCAACATTAGTGTTGACCTCAGTAATGCTTCTGTGGCTGAAAGAATCAAATACTTGCAGCTGGGATCCAAGTCTTCCCGGAAAAGTGGAGGCTGTTACAGCAGCATATTAATGCCCTCTACCTTTGAAATGGGTGTCGTTTTGCAGTGTCTACATACAACTGACCATATAGTGTTGACATGACTATAGTAATAGTGCAAAAACAGTTGTTGACTAGTAGTTAAGTTCAATACTGAGACATGAGTTTCAGTCTAATGGAGGTGGAGAGCGATTTGACCAGCTCAAAAATGAACAAACTGGCTAACTGCTAATTTGCATCCAGGCTAAAGCTAATGCTAACCTGCTGAGCAAAGCTTTGACCCAGTGTGCTGTCAGAGTGGTTTGTTTCTGTCTTGTGTTGTCTCAGGGCGTCTACCGGTAACAGTAGACACCAAACTTTAGGTACATAGGTGGGAACCCAAAACTACGCACCCCTGGTTCAGGAGGGCCACAGTTAGCCCGCACTTTTGTGATTGGATAACGCACACTCCCGTCAGCCAGCCAGCCGGCATCGCAGCGGTCAAACCCCAACAGCCTCCACGCAGCATACAGCTGGCCCACTTTGGCAATCTGACTTCCATCCACGGCACACGCTTGGACTGCTTCGGTGAAGTTGAGGTTGGTCGGGTGCTTTAAGAAGTATATGCTCCCTACGGCAGAAGAGAATCATACATTTCATACACTTTTGAACTGACTAGGAGATGTACAGTTCTTGCCGTTAGCGGTTAGTTTTTCTCTGACATAAAGGTCAACAGGAAACTGATTCAATATGCACTAGTTTATAGATACAGTGCCACCTATGGAGGCGGAGTCAGAGGTACACTGCCAATAAATCGTTTTTCTCCTACACATGTATACTCGGACTCTGCAAGTTGTCCAATTGCCTATCTTAATCGGACTATGGCCTTAGCTCGATTAAACTTTGTATGTAAACTTACTGACTTGTTCGTACATGCTGGACCTTTACAACGGTTAACAGATTGTTGTACTGACCCTTAATAGAGGCAGAGAAGCAGAAAGCATCATAGCTGTGGAGGAGGCCATGACGTTGACCATAGCTTCGCACACCAGGAGCTAAGTCCACGCCCCCACAGCCATCACGTGGCATTGTGATGGGGTAGTGCACGGTGCCATCAGCCAACCAACCGGCATTACACCAGTCTAGTCCCTCCTCCCACGCAGTGAAGAGCTGCTCAAATGTAGCCAGGGTGGCGTCCTGATCCTGGCACGCTTGTTGGGCCCCGAAGAAGTTAAAACGGTAGCGCCCTTTCGGAGAGTGGTAGGGAAACACCACACCTGCACACGAGGAGAAGTGTTTAAAATCTGCATGTATCCTCGGTATGATTTCACAGAGGGGAATTCAGTTGTTGTGTTGGCGTACGGTGAATACATACAGAATGATAAGGTAAAGTGAATGGTGCACACTTGCATTAAACCTGTATTAAGGATGTTTTTGGACACATTTGTGAGAGCAGTTTGGAAGAAAAATGGCACATCATCAGCTTTTAAGTTATTCCAGCAAACTTGTGAGCAAATTGTATTTTGATTCTGTCCATCTGGTGAATAAGAGTTGGATATTCATTCATGTTTCCACTCTGTTTCTGATTTTTTTAGACCCAAACAGCACTGTAGTGGTAATAAATAACAACCAAAGCAAAGCATTTGCAAAAGCAGGTTCCAAAATGACAGAAACTTAAGCTGAGTTCCCACAAGACTACAAGTTCAAAAATCTGCACAACAATGAGTTTCGCAAACGGCCCCTAACTGACTCATGATTGGCAGTTGGAAATCACTAAGTCTGACATATTCAAAGACACAGCCTGAGGAGACCTGTGGAGGTCTTTTTGATGCATTGCAGACCTTGATCTAATTGTTGGAAAGTCTGCGACGACTCAAGCCACTCAAGCTAATCAGGGACCACGATGGGATAACAGCAGCAGAATCACAAAAACACGAGTTCGAGGGAGAGTGGGAAAAACATGCCAGACCACAGACAGCACTGTGATATGGAGCTAAATTAAGCCTGGTTTTTCAATCATTCCCCATCCAATTTTTCACAAGTTTTTGTAACGGTCATCTAGAGTGAGACCCTGTCATAGCAACTGCAAAAAAATCTACACGTTGTGTAGGGTGGGATTGCCAGGGATCATACCAACCAATCTGAAAATTGTGTTGAACAAAAAGCACCTTTAAAATGTTGTAGCTACACTGAATATACAGAAGATGTTCCTGTGAAAATACTGTATAATATGACATCTTATGTCTGACTGCTGCTGCACTCTGATTTACAACCTGGTTTATGACAGTAATGTCACATTTTGTTGCACAGAAAATGACTCATGAATTGAGTGTGTTTGATTTTACAGAGCTCGTCTCAAACAAGTCTCACCTCGCAGCTCCAGCTCCACGGTCACACTCTCATCCTCCAGACCATCAATGACCTCACAGCGGTATCGTCCTGTGTCATTCAGTTGCAGCTCATTGATCACCAGAGACATGTCCCCAGGTGCTGAGCGTCTCAGACGCACACGGCCCCGGAAGTTGCCATAGCTGCGTTGGCGGTTGCCCATGGCAACCATCACCTCGGTTTCCCTGGCCAGGGCTTCTGGGGAAGCAGGTGCAGCAATGGTCTGGGAGGGCAGCCAGGACCACTTGACCCGAGTCCTGCGTGGTGTGGCAACCTCCGGCTCATAGTGGTAGTGACAGGGCAGGGTAACACTGCTCCCCCTGGAGGCTGAAACTGAAGGCAGCGGAGATTCCACATGGAGACGAATCCCATTGAAATAGACTGGAAAAGACACAAAACACCACAAATACATGTTAATTTTCTCTCTACATTTGAGATTTTGATGATGGATGATGCTGATATACAATGGTGCATCTATCTGTTTGTCTGTCTGTCTATCTATCTATCTATCTATCTATCTAACTATCTATCTATCTATCTATCTGTCCTTCTGTCTATCTATCTAAGCTTGACTCTCTTGTGACCACAGAGAAAGCAAAATGCAGACACAGGTGAACTGTACCAAAGAGGATACAAGGCATTTAAAATACTTAAGTGAGCAAACACAGTTTGCAGCGGAACTAATAAGCCTTTGTTGCCATATGACTTCAGTTGTTTGTCGGCACCTCAGGAGGCTCTGTTGTTACGCTAAGTACAAAACACCTGTTTTTGTTCTTTTACCTGGAGCTCTCTCTCTCTCATACACACACACACACACACACACACACATAATTATGCAGCTTGGTCTTTTGAGGACTATTGGTCCTGTCAAGGACATTGTTTATGCCAGAAAAGGTCCTAAAGAGGCAACAAATACACGAATACACACACACACACACACACACACAAACAACCTATGGAAACAAAAAGCTCACATCAATCACAAGTGGAGTTTGTTTTTATGACCTGGTTGACTGCTGCGGTTTCATGAATTATAGTTGTCCTGCCTCCACACATCCAGGTGACTTCCTACCAGCTGTGTTATCATGTACACAACTGTGTGTGACTGATCTGTGTCTCACATGTGCAGCACACACACACACATACACGTATACGTATGTGAGAACGCCCCTTACCCTAACCTTTACCTTAACCCTAATTCTAACCCTAACCATAAAACCATGTCTTAACGCCCAGATACAGATGTTACAGATGTGAGGATATGAAAGACACTAATAGAAGAACACACACACCAGTCTTGTATAAAGTACCTAAGAGGGAAACTGGAGTAAAAGAACAAGTGTCTTACCAGAAAATGACTTTGGTAAAAGTTGATGACACTTTTTATAATATTGCTTAAGTAAAAGTCTTAAAAAATGAGGAGACACACTGACACACACAGAGACACAGTGACAGACAGACAGACAGACAGACAGACAGACAGAGGAGAAGGAGGAGAAGGAAGGACTTACTCTCTCCGTTGCCGTTGCCGTTGCTGATGTCCTGGTAGTGAAAGCCGTTATTGTACCTGCGGATCCAGCACTGACCGCCGGGCAGCAGCAGCAGCAGCAGCAGCGTGTACCAGCAGACGGCCAGTAGGGGGCGCAGTAGACTGAGCATGGCGTTGTCCTCTGCAGAACAACAAATAGAGTCGAGTTTTTTTTTGTTTTTTTTAACCTCCCCCTTGTCTCTAGACTGTCATAAATACCAGACAGTGTGTAAAATCACAACCACTGTTAAAATCCAACAGTAGTTTCACAGTTTCACACATAGTTTGATAGAATATTAAAACACAAAGTAAGAAGTGAGACTGGACGCACTATTGATCCCTTCTCATCCCCAGTTCACCCAGAAACACCGGGTAAACCCGCAGTTATATATAATGGTTTAACTGAGACGCAGCTTGTAAAATATGAAGATAGATAAATAAATAAATGAGAATCTGAAGGAATATGTTCAACGTCAATTACAATAATCATTTCTGAAATCATTAGTATTATTATTTAAATGCATTTACAACTTGCAGCATTTAAGTAGAATAAAAACAATCTTTCTACAGGCACACGTCTGAAGAAACAGAAACATTTTTCATCCAGACACAATCTTTAGTTCAGTTTTTGCTACACTTTCGTCTTTCCCTTCATCTCCTTTTTAAAGTAGTCTAATCACTGTCTACAATATTTAAATTTAAACACATTAAACCGATGTTTATGTTAAACTCATGTCGTTGCCTATAGTTTGTCAAGTCCACAAGTTTCTTCTCTAGCAGCAGAATTAAAACCATCAATTTATCTCACATCCACGCGCACACAGTCTGAACCATGACATTTAGCCCACGTTAACTACACCCGGGTTTAATCCGCGTTATAATCGCCTGTTCACGAGTGGGAAAAGATAAAGACTCACAGATAAGAGCTTGTCCACGCAGCGTGTCCTCAGCTCGTCTCATTCTCTGTGCTCACTGTCTCTCTCTCGGAGCGCTTTGGGAGCGCAGCGCGTTCACGGGAGCGCGTGGCGACGTCACGAGACGAGGCATCCCCTTCTGAGGTGAGCGGAGCCCCGACCGTGACGTCATCACACACGGGCTCAGAGCATACAATAGACAGGCCAGTGGCAGCACACACTGAATGATGCTTACAGTACCAGAGTGTTATGATACACTGACACATAAACCACTGTCTGTTAACAGGCCATCAGCAGTGGCGTGCACACACAATCCAGTGGTCAGGGGTCAGTGTAAAAAGGGGCACATTTCACTAACCATACACTCACACAGATGTTTTATAAAGCTTTGGAACCACTTTGCATTGTGGGATGTGTCGTCCATGTTTGGGGCTAGCGGTGTCAGAGATGAACGTAAACAAAAGCCGTGTTGTTGCTGTGTGTGTGGTGTGTACACTGATGGGCATGCTTTAAAACAATAAAGGGAAGGGGATTTACCGGGAGACACTGACTGCACCGTAAATGTCAAGAGATCAGTAACAAAAATACAGACTATGATTCTAGATACTAGATAATGACTATACTGTGCACAGCAGACATCTTCACTTACATTGTTTATGGTGGGAGTGCCTACACATCTCATTGGTTTAACTCCTCTGTTGCCGACAGGATTTGGCATGCGGACTTCTCATTACCGTAACTACTAAAGACTCTTGTAACTCCTTGTAAATTTCCCCACTGTGGGACAAATAAAGGACTATCTTATCTACCTAGACCATTTGTGATAATGAAAATTTAAAAACTATGGAATGGTGATGTGTCCAGGGTGTGACCCCGCCTTTCGCCCCCTTTGTCAGCTGAGATTGGCACAGCACGCCCAGCACGCCCAGCACGAGACCATCATGTGAAGGAAAAGGCGGTCGAAAATGGAAAGCAGAGAAATAGAGCTTTGCGTCCATATACTCGTCATTACGGTAGACCCTCAGGCTTCCTTTGGCCCCAGGTCACACCCTGGACATGCCTGCCTCTGGTGTTCAGTAGGTGCCCTTTTAATTTTCGCCCCTGCTCTTCCAAATGTCGGTGCACGCCACTGCCCGTCAGAGTTCACTGCACACTTTAAATCCCCCGGAGATCGACCGATATATCCCAAAACTTGACAGACTCAATAAATCTGACCCCTATAATGACCCGGCGTGCTTTTTTTACAAGGTTGGAAACAGCTGGTGAGGACATTATTTTCTGGACCGGCAGTTTCCTGACATGAAATGTGAACTCGTTTTTTTAATTTTCCAAAATACTTGATCACAGATAACAACGGGAAATGAAAAGAGGTGATAATGAAAGCCAAACAGCTAAACGTCAGTCGTAATTCAAACAATATTACTACACGTGATCTTATTTTGAAAATAAAAATCATGCTTACAGATGGAGCCTGAGTGCATTTGCACCGCTTCACCTTGCACTTGTTAAAAATTGATAGGGGTCAGTTCAACACAGCTGACCGGTTTCATGACCTCATCTCTTTCCACTATGTATGGTCTCAACGTTTTAAACCAAAACAGGCATCAGTATAACACACAATATACAGTATATATACAGCTCTGCCGGGTTTATCCATAGTGCAAATTCAACATACGTCTAAACTACATAGGTAAAAAAGAGTTTACATTTAAAAATCCACGTGCACTGTACTACTTGTTGTCCTAATGGTGTAATCCATTCTGACGCTAACCTCTAAGCAGGAGTTGTAAAGTTTAAAATAGAAATGGAAACCATCCAAAAGCAGTTGTTTTACTTGCTGTAAATTCTTCATAACATACATGAGGTGGAGAAACTCTGCACATTTTATGAACAACACCAAATCACTGACATTTATGGCACGGCCTTTTGCACAACAGTGTCAAGCGTGGATAAAAGTTGTCCTCCTGAAACAATGGCTGCCAGCTTCTGCTCCGCTGGTATGTTGTGGCTGACAGAGCGTATTCCATGCCCCCAATGTTTTGCCACGGCCTCAAGTAACACAAGCACATTATTGCCACACAAACTCATATTTCAGTCACGAGCTGAAGCCGCTGTGGTGGAAAACAAGAGCAATTCCAGGGCTCCGCTGGGGCCTCGGAGAATGTGCTGCTCCTGCACCAACGCCCGAACATCTGAGTGATGGCTGATTATCACGGTGCAGATGGAAGTTGCCCTTCTGACACTGGCACGCAGTGAGGTATTATCGTCTGACACAACACTGTCATCCTCTGAAGAGTCACAGAGCACGAGAGTCTTACAGCCACTGGTGTTTTTCTTTTAACTTGACTGACACCCAGCTGACTTAATAGAAACCAAAGACCACCACTAATTCAGTGGAGCAGTGGTGTTTGTGGGTTGAGGTCTGGTTTTTTTTTGAAAGCTACTCTGAGAGACAGTCAGGATGTTTAGGATTTCAGTTTAAATCACATTATTTATGGTTAAAATAAAAAAAAGAAAGTTTTGTTTATTTAGTACATTCCCACAATTCTGCCTCTCTGCCTTTGCTTTTGCCTCTCACCAAATACTTTCCGCAGCATGCGGTGACATTGTGGCTCTGAGGTTCTTCTTAGGCACGCCAGTTAACGGTATTACATTTGGCACACATATTAATTAGAAATGAACACTGAGATGGCGCTGATGGAAAGCTCAAACGGACCTGATGATGGTGATCGACGTGGAAGCATCAGAGGGCACAGCTTACTGTACATTTCACTCCAAATGCTAATCCAATGTTGATGCCAGAAAAAAAAAGCTACATGACCACCAAAGACAATAAGATTCAACATTATTAACAAAATGCTGTGCCAAATCCTCAAAGTAGATGCTGAGATATTTCTTTGGATAAGATCTCCTGAAGTTGGTCATCACAGTGAGTGAATCAAATCAAATATGCTACACGAGGAAACTTTATCCACATGGGAATATAATTCATAGAATATACAGTAATAGAATAAAAAAACATCGCCCGTACCCGAAATATGATTATATCTGTACTGAAAACACACGAAAATGTAAAAAATGTTAAAATATAGACCAGATATGTTAAAAAAAACACACAAAGCACTGTAACAACAAACCAGTTGGGTTTAATGCTTCTAGAGAAACATGACAGCGTTAATCTCTTTCCTGCACTCACTCACTCACTCATCTTCTGCTACATTATACTCCACATGAGGGTCACAGGGGGCGCTGGTGCCAATCCCAGCTGACATAGGGCAAAAGGCGAAGTCACACCCTGGACAGATCACCAGTCCAACACACAAACAACCATTCACTCTCACACTCACGGTCAATTTAGAGTGTCCAATTTTCCTAATCCCTTAAATCTCCATGTTTTTGGACTGTGGGAGGAAACCGGAGAACGTGGAGAAAACCATGCCAACTCCAACCTTGTTCCAACCGGGTCGCAAAACCTGGGTCTTCTTGCTGCAAAGGCAGTGCTGTCCACTACACCAACTGTGTGGCCCCCTCTTTCCTACACATAAGAATGTTTCCACTTGGGAGAATGGACATCTGCCTGAATGACATGACATGACGATCCGTCTAATGATCCTCATCACGATACCCATCGAGCGCCAATCACCACAGTCACACTTGGAAATGATCCTCTAGACATAGTAAAAGACACATTTTATTGCAGTCCTTACTGTACTTGTAAGGAACTGTCAGTCCAGTGTGAAGGACAGAGCAGCACTCTCATGCTCAGTCATGGAGCCAATGTAACTACAGGAGTCCAAGTTCTCAGTGAAACTAAACAACTCTCTGACTTTTTATGCCAAAGGAATTTTAACCTCAGTTTGAGTTTATGTGACCTTGCTGACAGTCAAGCTACAATAAGGTCACATTCAAGGCTTTAAAAAAAAACACATATAAACAAATCATCCAGTGGCAGAAATCCCACATCCAGATTACTACCAACATGTCATCAGCTGTGGTTTGTCCAGAGCTGAGCTCAGTCAAGTTGACACTCAGTGTCTCGGACTATACTTTATTCTGACTTCCTGCTCTTTCGACTTTGTGTGCGACGTTGGGCTGAAAAGAAGGCTCAAAGGTTCGCTCTGGTTCATGAGGCATAAATGTCATCTTTCACCCACGTCTGTGACAGTAAGCCACACTCTCTGTGGTTCCGGGCTTTAATTAGATGAGCCTTAAGCGCATGGTGGTGGTCCACGTGCAGCCCCAAAATGTGTGACTGCACGTTGACTGCACATACGTCACGTTGGGCAAATTAACGCAATGGAATGCACGGCACGCCAGACCAATGCAAACTGTTGAGAGCAGAACACGTGTGCTGTGCTACCGCTGAAGTATGCTCACACTAACACTACCAACATGGTGACATGTAGATGGTGTGTTCATCATCCTGGTCTAAGGCAGGGGTCTCAAACTCACTCAAACGACCTGGGGAACCAATGAGTGTCCGGTCTGGTCCTGAGGGGGCCGGTCATGTGGAATAAAGGTTCAACTATTGGGGGAAATGATCACAATAAAACGATATTTCAAAGTAAAAGTGTTCAGTTCACAATAAAAACACTAAACATGCTCATCTATATATATATATATATATATATATATATATATATATATATATATATATATATATATATATATATATATATATATATATATATATATATACACACACATTTGTATATGTATTAAATACATTTAAAGTGTGATTCATATAACGTTGGGTATTATTATAATATAAATATTGCTCACTGTTCATGACAATAGCTAACAATCATATTTTGCATTATATTCTGTCTGTAATCTAGCTGCAGGTGAAGGAGGTCGTTGCCAGTTCTCATTATAACTTCAAGAGTGCCATTCCCAGTTGACATAGGGCAAAAGTTAGTGTCCAATTTTCGTAATCTCCAAATCTGCATGTTTTTGGACTGCGGGAGGAAACGGGAGAACCTGGAGAAACACAGGCACACACACAGGGACAGACAACTAATCACTTCTTTTGTGCAGCACGGATTTGCCATTGGGCAACAGAGGATCTAAACCCTATACTACACTGAGAAACACAGAGAGAGAGAGAGAGAGAGAGAGAGAGAGAGGGAGAGAGAGAGAGGGAGTCACGTGGGAGAGTTAGGATTGATCAGCATTGATTAACTCAGACAGTTTTAACATGTTAAGTGGAGACTTTGACCCACTGCAGTCAATTCAGATCACCAAATTCAGCAGGCTAAGTGCTCTGTGGACCATGATAAGTGATCCAAAGCATATCTGTTGAGATATTTCAATCTGGACCAAAGTGGTGGACAGAGAATCATGTAACAAGCTGTTTTACCCATCTCTGCACTTATTTCAGTTCAGCAGGGAAGTTGTTTTTATGACCAAATTAAATGAACTTCATAAAATGTTAAGAGGCGGTTTGATTGGACCTGAAGAGTACGGGCTCATAAAAAGCTCAGAGTCAGTTAGCGGCTGCAGCCCCCACTCAGCCTGTGTGACAGCCTGTTCCCCTCTCTGTGTGTCTGGGCCATTATCTCTCTAGTGTTTGAAGAGACCAGATCAGTGCTCTTCCCAAAGCACCAGATGAAAGGTTTTGGCCTCAGGCTGCGAATACCAGCAGCCTCTGTGAACTGCTGGATGACCGTCGAGATGGAAGGGAGTCACTTCTGCAAGTCAGCCACATTCCCATCCCAGAAGGCCGAGTGCAAGCGCAGCCCTGGAGAGAGAGAGACAGAAGACATGAATGAAGAAGAGATGATTGAGTCACGTTTGCGCGCTCTGACTAAAGAGTCAGGCAGCTGATCGCGTCCTACACTGTCATTATAAAAGGAGGGCTGGTCACAAAAGGTGTGTGAGAGAGTGGTTTCAGAGTGACTGTAATGATTAGAGAGGAGGACTTCAATAAAAGACCAACAAGAGAGGGAACTGCAGGACTCGGGCTTGATTAAAAGATGCACGGTTGAAATGAGCCGTCATAATAAATAAACACTACAATTTCCCATCTTTTTGTAACTCACAGATGTAAGTTTCACCTTGACTGGCAGACAAAAAGCCAAATGAGGGCTAAAGATATAAACAAGCCTATTTCAAAACCATTCATCACTTGTCAAACCGACAGTTTTGACTATTCATTTGAGCAGAAATGACATGTGTTTCCTTCTCTTTGAGGTAAAGTCCCAGGAGATGTCGTCTATAATGGTACATAACTGATTTAAAATAGCAGTTGTTTTCAGGAGTGGATTCTTCCTGCTCAAAGCCACTGTGGTGCCTCCAGTTTCCTGCCTTGTTTGGCTCGATGCCTCCGTCTGTCTCTGGCCAGCTGTCACACCAGGAAACCAAACAGAAACAAGTCCAAGACAAGTCCACCAGGAAACATTTCTTTACATATCATTCATTTTAATGTCGGCTTTGATGGCTTGTTTTGGAGTAAAAGGCTGCTTAAATATCATTCGTCAAGCCAATTTCTATAATAAAACATAGTTTTCATTGGTTTTTAACACGTTAGTCTTACAGTGAAGGCTGAACACATAATGTTCTTATGACGGCCTCATTTTTGTGTAACCTGTTAAGAATTAAAACATTTTTTACGCCGTTCCCTTTCATATTTTCATGGGGGTCATATTTTACCTGACTTGACTTTAAATAATAGCCCATTATATTCTCTTCACAAGCGTTGTCACTCAAACGTGTTTTTTTTTTTAACATTTAATTGATACAGTAATGTCAATTTAATAACACACTTGGCCCATTAAGAGTCATCTAACATCCCACCAGTAAATACAAGCTGCACAGAAAAACAACAAGGTGACAGAGAAGATGGAGCTGTGGAGAGTTTTATTAGAAGGGGACGCAGGAGAAAGCCATCATTAGGCTGTGAACGCTGTAACTGCCACTGTCTCAGAGACAGCTGCTTCACTGCCGCACGGTGGTTAAGTGCACATACGTTATCTAACGGAGGTCGCCTCACACGATAAGTAGCTGGAATTTACTAATTGAACTAATTGAAAGGTGTAATGCGGTGAAACAACGGCCATTTTCTTGACCTGCTATAGAGTTGAAATGCCGTACAATCCAGTCAAGGACAAGACTTAACCTTCTCAGTGGTACAATACGAGTGTATTTTCCTACCACTGTGTAGTTAAACCCTGCAGAGGGATTTTCCCTCTTTAGTGTGACTTCAATAGACTGTAATGAGACCAAGAAGAGGATGTGGCCTCCTCTGGTGAAGATACCTCTGGAAGATTGTGCGGTGGTATAAAGAGAGATTAGGCCCCTAGGCAGTTAAAATGCTAAACAGGCAAAACAACCCTTGGTACTTGTCTTTTGATCTTCCACCTTTTTAAATGGAAAACAGCTCCAGTGAATTCAGCCCTATGATTATAATTATACCCTAAATATTCTATATGTTCACATGTATAAAAGTAAAGATTATTTCTGTGCTATTCAACCACATGGAGTCAATTCACAATGTTTTTTTTTTTTTCCTAAATTCTTTATTTATTCTTCATTTTTAGATACAAAGGCCAAACATAAAGGACTTCTCTTAGAAATACGACCGGGAGAAAAAAAAACAAAAATAAAAAACAACCTCCAAATCCAGAGGCGAACAGTCAAAATAGCAAGAGAACAAACCCATGTAACCATAAAAACACATAAATGTCATCAATTTTCTTTTCTTTTTTTTCTGATTAATTAGAGAAAACCTGAACAGTGGGCTATTATAGCTTTAAAGTTGGTGAATATCTAGAAGAAAAAAACTAAGCAATATCACTTTAACTTGAATCGAGCAACACTCGTGGACAGAAAGCATGCAGACGTGGATAACAAGGGTGACTGCTTATGGAATCTTCTGCAATCTTAATAAATACTGTACAGTGTTTGACACCAACATCCATCCTCAACCTCTTGATGACACTGCTCATGCATTTTTAAGGACCTTGAATGAATATCCATTGTTCCACTACCACAGTATAATATTGCACAAGCCCTTAATTCATAATTCATGGGGGTGGAAAGGTTTAGAATAGTGTGATGGGGGCGGCAGAAGCAGATGATACGGCGGGTCGTGTCACGCGCGCAGTGCAACCGTAAAAATCTGTTTTAATTTGGTTTCCCCCTGACAGTCTTATCAGCGCCACCACAGCCTTAAACTGGAGACACAACGTTGAACCCTAAATAAATGGTTTGCAGCAAACATTAACATCCACTACTATGAGCAGAATCCAGTACTGAAGTACTGTGCACTGCATATATGCACATCACATTTTAACACAAAACTCATGTTAAAACGAACAGAATTGGAAAACTTACTTTAACAACTGAACCACAAGACGGTTTTATCTCTTTTTTTCTCTTCTATGAGTAATAATCAATATGTATACAGTTTGTTCTTAAATGCACAATACTGTTTTTTTCTTTTGTTTTTGGTTATTTCAAATATCAAAACACAAACACCAAAAGTGCCATAAAAAAGCTAAACTGTGTAAACACAACTCGACGCACAGCTGAGTGAGTGGATTAGTTGCATTTCAGTAGCATTTGCTGTTCATGAGTAGCAGATCCGGTTTGACCTGAGACGTCCATCGTTAGTATTTACACCGTTTTAACCAACTAATACATGCAATTATTGATTTAATACTGTTGCAAAAACAGAGAACTCTAGAGTGGTGTACAACGCACATGAGCTATTTATCGTTCAAAGAATCCTGTTAGTAAGAAACAGTGACCAGCTGTAAAGTTTTTCTAAGAATCGAGAGTGAGAAAAAAGCTCCACACAAAAATGTAATCTGATCCACATCAGCTGGAGCAGCCAACGTACGAATACTGCACTAACTGTCATATGAGCCCAGATGAAATGTAATGTATTTGATAACTTTCTTTGTTTGTATGGATCTACATCAGCGCACTGTGATGCATTTTTCTACATAACCCCAGAGGAACAAAAAACCTGCGGGTGTGTTGGCACAAAACTTCACCCTGATTAGACCAACTGCAACCAAATAAGCCACATGTAACTGAAAGAGCTGGACGACAACTTCACACACAGGGTCAGTGAAATTAAGGTTAGATATTAGCCTCTTACTGGCTACTACACTCTCTATGTAAATGCAGTTCAAACACAATGTATAGTATAGAAAATGAAGTGTGGGAAAATACTGAAAAAACACAAACTGTCTCAACATGAAAAATAAGAATCAAAAGCATCAATGTATCCTGTATAATTTATATTCTGTGTGTTGCGAGGGGATTGTTAGTCCAGTTACAGGGCGAGATTCTGTACATCACCAGCCATGGGTCTTGGAGGTTCAATGTCCCAGGGAGAAGTGATCTGGGATCAGAGCCCAGGCAGCACCAAGTGATACGGCAGCAGTATTTCTACCCATGACCTCTGAAACAAGGATGAAGGACTCACCACCTAGGATTTAGCCAGGACATAGAGATAAAAAAATCTGACCTCAGCTCTGCTTGGTTACAAAGAAGACATCGTGTCTGTTGTTAAAGTGATCACAGATTTGGTTCAGGTGCAATTCAAGAAACAAAACCCAATCCACACCCTGGTGACAGTGGTTAGAGGTGATGTGCTGCTCTGGTGTTTGCTGCCCCCTAGGGATGAGAGCAAGGCAGTGCAGGTGCAGTGCTGGAGTGTGATGGGGGGGGAGAAGGGGAGAAGGTGGAGAGGAGCTGGGGGTGAGGGGTGGCGGGGGTGTGGATGGAGGAAAAAATCAAACCGGCGATTTTATTCATCACAGCCCAGCAGCTCCATTCGTACGGTGATGCGATCGTGCCACTCCCACGGTAGAAAGCGAACATATCGGCTGTAGAACGGCGGCTCAAAGATGTTCATTTTGTGAACATTGTTGTCGCTGTTGCCTGGAAAGATCTGGAGAGTGAACAAAGGTCAGTCAAACAACATAACTCATCGATGCTGTTAATCTGTTCATCTAGAAACACATGAAACAAAAGGAGTTTTAAAAATATTAATGTTCAAGTGCTCTTTGTTCCTGCATACATACACCATAACTTTAAACATGATATTTCATTACTCAGCAGGGCCTACTATATGAACTGCTGTCCAAGCTAAATACCAGAAAATACAGTATGTATGACAGTAAAGTGTGTATATCTTAAGAAGTACGTGTTTTTGTGGATGTAAGAAGACTAATAAAGTGCAGTTTAACAACACTGTCTGGCACTTCAGCACAAAGAGATCAAATCTATAATCCTTTCTTTCTTTCCATGTGAAAGTCTGAAAACCAGGAAATCTGCTCGTCACCTAATTGGACTTAAACTCCATATAAAATCCTGTAAAAGGAACTTTGGCAATCGATAAAACCTCACGAACACGAGTCAACATCATCCTATTGAAAACAGATCCAAGGTCTAAAAACGAAGTTAAGTCATAAACATTTCCTGTATTAGATCAGAGCTAACAAGGCCAGTGTTTGCTCTGGCCTTGTTTGATCTGTCATTTATTACCTTCAGTTTATGTGGCAGATAAATTGTTTTCTGAATGAATTAGGAAAGACTGCAAAAAGAAACGTAATCTGATTCCACGTGTGTAGACGAGTAAGTCAGATACAGGCTTTACTACCACTTAAGTTTTATAAATGTTTACCTTCAAGAATACACAAATTAACTTTTTATATAAACCCCAGCAGTTCCTTCTTTATTTTAAATAAATTATAATTATTATTATTAATACATACACTAGTACCTTTGGCTTCATCCACTGCAACTACATTGTTATCTGATGATTTCTATTTGAATTCTACATTATGCTGATCTATGATGTTGTGACCATTTTTCAAGGTAGTGTGCCTGACCTTGTCCACCTTCGTGGTCTCGTCTTTCACAATGGTCCAGGAATGTCCATTATCACTGTAAGCCACTTTGAAGGCGGTGACAAACTGGACGGAGCCAAAATCTTTGGCTCCCTGCGTGACGATTCCCGTGACCTTCTTGGTGGACCGGAGATCCACCTGAGAACAAAGAAACAGCTGCATTTAAAAAAAAGCAGTGTTGGGGGAAAAACTATAACAACACAGAGCTCTGTCCACTCCTCCTCTCGTTACCTGCAGCCACTCAGATCGGTTGTTGGTGGCGGCGGTCCAAGCGTTGGTCTTGCCTTGTTTGTCCAGTCGGGCGTAGTGAGGGAACCAGGTGAAGGCCTCGATGCCCCAGGTGCGGAAAGTGCTGGAGGCCGTGATCTGACCGTCAGACAGCAATCGGGACTTCATGCCCATCGGCTCTGAACAACCTGAAGTGTTTGAATACACTGTGGTGGTCAGACCAGACAGAGTACCAGAGGAAGACACAGAGAAAAGGAGGAATGCAAAGAAAAAGAGAAAAAAGTATGATAGACAGGGAACACACAGGAAGCATTGCAGGCCAGCCAGTGATGTAAAGAAGTACACATGCAGTCATATGTGCATACAAGTGAATGTGTAGCGACATATGAATAGATTTACATTAATCTTAACGTTTATTATCATTATTATTAGCATTATACACTGGTTAGCAGTATTAGTTCATGTATTGAATGTGAAGAAAATGACAATCTTAATGCAACACACTTGGCTCAGAGTAAAGCAGCAGAGCAGGCAGGACAGATGAACACAGGTTAAAAGATACATGAAAGATTTTTTTCTAAACTACAGCAGTGCTGTTGCTGTTACCTTCGCATGCAACATCGCGTCTTTTTTCATTACATCATCCTACATTCGAACTTGTGTGGAATCGTGACTTTGAAATACTGACCTATAACTTTCAAGACATTTTATATACTAAGCAAATTTAGTTTTCAAAGGGAAAGCTTGCTTCTGTCTTTTATAAATGAAACAAACACTAATTCAAACAACATGCAGGTTAGGAGCTCAAGCAACAAATGCTTTGCAGTCATGCACAAAATGAGGAATGACAACCATCAAGAAAGAAGAAAACTCTGCTTTATGACACAAAAGTGCAGCACAATGAAAGACATGCTTATCATATGGTTCTGATAACATCTTGGAATAGATTCATTAGACAGTGAGCATCTGTGTTCAAAGTTACTGAGTAATTGTGCAATCCTCTAAGAAACACCCTTTGAAATATGAGAAGTTGCTGAGTGTAGGACTGAAAATAATTAGGGAGGAAACACAGGAGGTAACTGCTGGAAAAAATGTATTCCCCTTCCTGGTAATAATTTTTCCCACCTTGAGTTTGAATAATATCTCTCACAGTTTGTCACAGTGTGCTGAATGTTTTTTTTTTCTGTGCAGGTTTACCATTGAGCTCACAGCCGACCAGCTCCATGCGCAGGGTGCAGGCCTTGCGACACACCACAGGGACAATGCGGATGTACTGGGCAATGATTGCAGGGTCAAACAAGTTGGTCTTGGTGCCGTCGTTGTCTACATTTCCCACAAATACCTAAAAAAAGAAGGACAAGTTAGCAAACCGAATCCAATGAGTGCAATTAGTTTGTCACGGTACAAAAGATGATATATTTAATGATCTGCAGTATATAAAATAAACTTTTATAATATACCACTCTTTCACAAGTGGTGAAGTTAAGCACATCATGTCAGAACATCACAGTCATAGGATGTGACTATATACTACATAGTTTGTGTAGAAAAGGTACTGTTCCCCTCTAGTGGTTGTTGGCAGAATGTGCTTTGGCTTTGACAGGTTTTACTGTTTCATTCAGAGGATAACAAGCAGTTTCCACATGTGTCTCCTCACCTGGTCCTTTGCCTGTCCGTCCGTTCTATACATGGTGTATGTCTTGCCATCGAGGCTGGACGCCACCTTAAAGGCTTTGATGAACTCAGCTGTTCCTAAGCGACTGGCACCCTGAGTGACGATACCTGTGACACGCATTTTCCTCTTCAGGTTGATCTGTAATTGATGGAAAAGGTATCATATATAATAAGTTCTGGCCTTCTATCTAAGAGTTCACCTGAGAGAAGTTTTAGAAATCAATGCAGGTAATGTCAGGACAAACAGTTTTCAAATTGTTCAAAGGATAACTACAAATGCACCGTCTGCAGGGGTGGCCAAGTTTCCCACAATGTCAATAAAAGCTGCAAAACATCCCCATCCATCACGGATGTTAATTGGGAGTTTAATCTCACCTCTATCCATGGGTTCCTGTCGTGTGTGGCAGAACTCCAGGCATTAACCAGTCCCTTGTTGTGGAGGCGGGCGAGCTCATGTCCCCAGCGTTGCAGGCCCAGCAGGGTGTAGCGGACTGATGAGGCCGAGATCTGGGACTCGGCGATACCTCCTCCCTCCATGCCGAGCAGAGAAATGCATCCTGTGGTAGAGAGGTGAGCAAGGGTGGCTCACACATCAATAACACACATCTTACAAAAGACTTACTTTATCACCTGCCTCATTTTAAATTCAACAATAGAGAAAAAGCTGAATGCATAATCAGGATAGAAGTGATACTGACAATACTGGTCTGAATACACCAATGTCTGTTACATCTCTTGTAGCCACCTGGCCCTCAGCTGGGAGTATGTTATTATTGAGTGCAGGCACTCACGCAGTTGGCAATGTTTGCCCACATAAGGTGAAGGGCAGTGGCATTTGAAATCTCCATCCAGGTCCCTGCAGGTACCTCCATTCTCACATGGCTGGCCGGCACAGTCGTTTATGTCTGCAGAGAGATTAAACCCAATGTTACTTAATGTGGGCGGACAAAAACAACCTAGTGGTCAATGTTAATGTCAATGTCTGGATGCAGATCACACTTAGAGAGTGAAGATCAAATGTCATGCTTCAGACTTCAGCTTTGATATTTCTGAAAGGTAGGTTAGTGGAAGGAAGCCATGCCAACAAGCCTGTCCTCTAGCAGAGAGAAGGCCAGAGACAGGAGCTGCAGCCTTGAACAATAAAGCTGAGGTCAGAGAACCAGCTGCACCAGGAGATCATGTGGTCAGGATGTGAAGTAGATGACGGGAGTGTCCCCGGAGTAAATATCTTAAATTGGGTGTCTGTAGAAGATTTCTTTATTACACAAGCTAGTTTTAAAGCGTTGAGTGTCATTAATAAGATCTATTTGAGTGTCATTAATAAGATCTATTTGAGTGCATCTTACAGGACTGTTTAATTGTCTTGTAAATCTCTAAGCTTCCTCCTGATGGCGCCCTCAGCAAAACTATTAGTTCAGCTCAATGTCTGTGTCAGATGACTCAGAGGGGAAAACGAATCATCGAGATGAAATGTGAATAAACTCATTTTTATTGCACACCCTCAACAACTGTCAGTGCAATGAATCCAACCTTAGTTAAGGAACTAGGTTTACATTTAACTTGTCCCTTATACAGATAATGCACATTTAAGGGTGAATTTCAGTTTCTGAAACTTTAATCCTTAGAAGTTTATAGAAGAAAACCCAAGGAAACGACCACAAGCACACAAATGTGATGTTTCAACAAAAAATGCACACATGGCTGTATCTCTCTACCCACATGCTGGCTCTATAAATAGCTCCATGTCCAAACGTTCATTTTCACAGACGCGGTAGGAATAGGCTCCAGTAATTCCAAAATGTGCATTTATAATATCTGGATGATGAAGTCCACAGTCATGACAATTTGGAGTCTGGGAGGTCACTCTAAATCAGATTTAGCAGACTATAGCCTGCAGCAGCAGCTGAACATCAAACTCTCATCTCCACACTGATAAATGTAAATATTCTGATCACTCTATTGTTGCTGCAAATTTTGATAGAAGGCATGAATGTCTGTATCCAGACATGATAGAACAAGAGAATGTACAAGAGGCTACTTTAGTGCTAAATGCACATAATTAGTGTCTCTAAGTATTCTAAATTACATGAGGGATCAGGGATCTGTTACAAACTACTGCATAACAATTTGGACTGGCCAATTGGTATTATAATGTCGGGAGTGGAGTGGCTCAGTGGTTAAGACCGGTACCCTGTGTGCGAAAGACATCATGGTCGCAAGTTCGACTCCACCCCTGGCTGATTGTACTCAATTCCATTGTAAGTCGCTTTGGATAAAAGTGTCTGCTACATGACATGTAATAATGTGCACTGGGTGGTGAACAAATACAAGGCTGATGATATTTTGCACTGTGCATAAGAAAAAGTGGTTACTTCTGTGTGTCTAACCTCATGAAGATGGATAAAAAGATTCAGAAATGAATGTGTGAATCTGCTCCATAAACTATGTCTACAGTATATCAAGGCCAATCTCTTGTTTTTCTCATGTAGCACACAAACAGACATGTGAGATGTGTCACAAAATACTATACCTACTGTACAAGCCAGAGACCTGTATGACTAATTGATGAAAGACAGACAGAAACTCTGGTCTGGTGGCCATCTCTCCAGTCAGTGGATTGGTCACCAGAAGAACCGTACAGTCTGGTCAGCTTTGGGCTCTAATCTATTTACGTGTCAACCAGACAGGGTGTTGGAGGGGGCTGAGCTTCACACAACATTCACAACAGGTGACACCCTGCAACAGCTTTAAGGTTTGTTTACTAGTCTGACTCTGCATGGTCATGGTACTCAGTTACATGTAAACATGAGACGCACTCGGAAGCATTTACGAGTAATGAGCTTGTCAGTCTCTCAACAGAGGAAAAACAATATTGACCTATTAGTAGCTATTATGCACTGTGCGTAGCAGCATCTGGAATCAGCACATATAGATTTTAGAGGGAGATCGTGTGCAAGGCCTCTGTCCATCAAACCCTATAGCTGCCAACAGAAACAGCGCACATCAACAGTATTCAGGAGTGTCGATATCTATCTCAGCATGAAGCCAAAGCCAATATAAACCTTATTTGAAACCAGACCCCGATCAATGAAAAGCCAAGGTCAGCTTGCAGCACATGCAGAAACAAGCGGAGCCATTTACATCCACGAACTGTGCTGCAGCCAGCAGGATTTAGAGTGGACCTAAAGGAAAAACCTGCTTTGTGTTCTGCTGTGCAAGAAGAGTAGATGATGTCACCCAATGTTATCTTCTCCAAACCTCACAGTGTGAGGGTCTCAAGGTAGTGACACTGAGGTTTGAAAGTAAACCATGTAACCCAAAATGTGAGAAAAGTTTGCGCTCAATACTGTGTTCAAGTACCAAATTCATCTCCACTGTTGACATGGTTCGACAAGGGTGGTGCTTGAAAGGTATTGAGATCAACAAAGAAAATCACAACGGCATTATTACATTTAAAAAGGACTAATAGATTTTCAGATGTGTAATTTTGCTGCACACTGTGGACTGGACAAGCTACAGCACACCAGGGTGAGCCACAGCAGAACCCAGAATACAGTAGCTTTAAATAGGATGTCACTCTGCTGGTGGGATACAGAGCTCTGAGTTTAAAATTCTGATGTCATAAAGTTTATTTACAGAACATATTATTTTAAGTTGAGTTTCTAAGAGCTCACTATAAAAAGATCAAGACATGATGACATCAGAAGCCGTGGTTCTTAAATGTTCAGAGTCTGCAACCAATATTTAAATATCTATATTATTGCATATCTGCAGTTTGAACTTCAGAGTTTTTAATATAAGATCAAATTTCCTTCACCACAAAATGAAAAAAGGAACTTGGCTTGTGACTGAAGGCTTGCCCGCTCCCTGCCAGGTCGAGGGGACTCGCTGATTGTTAATTGGACACTCTAAATTGACCCCAGCCACAGGGGGGCCACATCCAGTGCACTCTTTGTGCCAGTCCCCAGCCTGGATAAATGAGAGGGTTGCATCAGTAAGGCATCTGGCATAGAAATCTCTGCCAAATCAAATATGTGGATCAGCCACTGTGATGACTCCTAGGGAGGGAGTAGCTGGAAAAAAACAACTTTCCTTCACCAAATGTATATTTGTTACTAAATCTAAACCAAAACAGTCATGACTTCATGTCCTTGTGGTTTGGATGAATAAAAGGGACTTTCTCGGGGGTTAACAACAATGGATTTCCTCTTCCTGAACAACATATTATACATTATCACACAACATGTGGTTTAGTTTCTTAAACCAAATCACATTAACCCCTGCGTGTGGATTGACGAAATTGGGGATTGACTTTTGATAGATACATATATACATATAAATATATATATATATATATATATACATATATACATATATACACACACACACACACACACACACAATCTGAATACCAGTATTCAGACAATAAACAAAAACAAAATACTTGTTTTACTAGAATTCTTATTAAACCAATGTTTCTATAACGTTGTAGTACAGCATAGCTGGAAATTCAGACCTGTAGAATCCAGACTTATACAAAAAAAATGATTAAGTAAGTAAGTCATGTGTTTCCAGTTTTCCTTGGAAACAGATGTGTATTTTACTCCACATGGGAAAAAAAGACTGTATTAATACCAGTAATACACTGGTTTTGCTGTATTGGTCTGGCCCTTCCACTCAAAACACCCAACAGCCACTTGGGTTGCTTAAAACAACAATCACTACAGGTTAAGCAGTAATAGGTCAATCTTACTTTAGGTTTATGTGGAAAGTAGTAAACCAGACTTAGTCAGATTTGTGACAAACATTCACTGTACACACAGTAGTGTCAGTGTATTATATATACTGTATATACACACACACACACACACACACACACACACACACACACACACACAATACTCAGTAGGGGGCATGGAGCCCAGTCTGCCCACAGTCCCACATCCTAGGAGGAGCAGCACACTCATACACAAACACACACACCCTTTGAGGATTTCCATCTACCAAATAACTGCCTTTATCTGATGTTAAAATCTGGGATTTAGAAATTGTAGGAAAGAAAAACTCTTTTTACCCTGACTGTTTCCATCCACCTACTTTAGCACAAAGTACAATTTATCTTCATCTCCCTCTCTCTCTGTGTATCTCCATACCCCCCTGCACCACCACTACCACCCATAAAGGCTTTTAGAGCAATTTGACAGGACAGTTAGAAGTGCTGCAGCCAGACTTGAGTAGTGACTGTGACATTGTCAGGAGGGCAGACTTAATACACCATTCCGCCTCCACGTTTGCTTTTTTTCGCCTGGCAACAGTAGCAGCGCTGACGTTGAGCATGGACCGCCACTTACTGTTGGCTAGACTGGCACGAGGGATAAACCGTGCGTGTATGTGTATGCTTAACAGCCTGTATATGAGATCATGAGCCGTGTGTGGTTGTTCCACGTGGGATGTGCTGTGCATATGTGATGAAGGTTTTTCCAGTAGATTTTTGGTTCTCCCTTCATCAGTTTCTCAGAGGAATTTTAGACCTTTAAAGAAAATATATTCAGCCATTTTAAAACAACTACATTTGTTGTATTGTTGAGTTAAATATTCGCCATTTGTTTACTGTTGAAATTTGTATTTTTTTGTTATTGTATATGTCCATAAGTTTACACATAGCCTGTAGCCTATAGTCCTTTTTTCTGTTTTACCTTTCTTTAACCCTTGCTTGTTTTGTGTTGTCTAATGTTGCTGTCTGTCTTAACTGTTTTTGCTGATGTAACGAGTAATTAAGTTTATCTTATCTTATCTTAACCCTACAATATTTCTCCAACTGGCTCCTATTTCCCAATTGTTCCGTCTCAGTTTTTTATTGTTCTTAGATAAAAAAAAAAAAAAACAGGTCACCCTCTCATCATAAGCAACTGATCAACTGATTCTTCAGCTTTTTATTTAAATTCTGCCCTCAGAATGTCTGAGTCAATGCAGTATGCATTTCCATGTGTGAAGTGAGTGTGAGGATGTAATTAAATGTTTAACACCACTACACCTCCATAGTTTTGCCACGGTTACTGGTTTTCACACATACCATGGGAGCTGGCTGCCACAGACACACAGGCGTGTGTGTGCACACAGACACAAATTAGAGAAACTGTCATAACATGGTCATCAGTAGCTGTAAATTGAAGGGTTCCTCCCTGGTTCTCATAACCAAACTGGTCAAATAAATTCTCAGTATCCTCCAGGCTTTATATAATTAGTGTAAATGCCTGCTCTGCAGTGAGCTTTGTACTCTGGCAGCTCACTTACAGTATAAGCACTGTCCAAATACCAATGTATGGATTTTTATGAGCTGTGGTTTGTGGTTCTCAGGCCCAAGAGAAAAACACAAAGGGTTAACATGGACTGTATTTTTATACAGCAAATGAGAACGTTTGGAACCCAGATATGGGCGGGGGAAATCTAGACAATTACAGATGCTATCTTTGAAACAAGGAGTCAAACAACAAACATTTTAGTATGAAAGGAAGTCATCATGCCAGAGTGAGTGAGCTGATAAAATGTGGTGTGTCTAATCTCATTGCTGCTTATGCTGCTGGACTTGAGTCAGAAATAAGGACAGATAATGTTAACCTCAGCAGTTCCCCATCTGCCAGTCAGTGTGTGTGTGCTTGCATATCATTTATATATGCGTGTGGGAGTGTTTGTGGATTTTCTCTGCCTAATGCAGCCAAAAAGAACAGAGAGCACCCAGATTCAGGAAGGAAAACACACACAAACAGCATTCTTTCCTGAATCCTAGATTTACTGTTACCTTGTTTCGACATTAAATCTGCCCCTTGGATACCTAGGATAAGAAGGCACACATGATCAAACACAGGATGCACTCTGGCTTTTCCTAAAAAAATCCTGATAAATTCCTGCACATTTGGCGACTGTTATTCCGCTATCTTCTCATGTAAACAGTAGCCATCTGTCTCTGTCTTCAGGGCTGAAGGAGCTCAGCACATGTTCCCACCGTTGCTTCCCTCTCCCTGGCTGACCCTGACTAAACCAACCTGCTCTGAATGGCATGTAAAAGAGGCACCAAGAAGGAAAACAGCTGTCTGTCAACTGGCCAACATTCACAGCAGCTGTCTCCAACTTAATGTGCCAGGTTAATCACATTAAAAAGGGACCTTATTAGAGATGCCAACTAATTGTATATGAATGACTGTGACTTTTGATTGTTTCCAAATACCTAAACCTAATTTACAGTTTTAGAAAACAATAAAGAGCTCCAGGTTTATAATGCTAATATGAATTTTTTCAGTACTCATTCATTCTCCAATTTTCCGTGTGTGTGTTTCCATTAAAGTGGAGGCACAAGAATGCAAATTCATGGAAAACCTTGAATCTGGCCAAAATAAAAATACAGAGAAATATAAATATAAAACACTGTTCCATATGTAATCACATATTCACATAGAGTATGACACAGTGGAAATATTCTTAGTTGCATGGGAACCAGACCGTTATCCAGAATTTCTGACTTAAACACAACTGAACAGAACAGTGTTGGTTACTGGAAAACCTTTGATACTGTATATCTATAATACTCACTGTTCTGGCAATGGACTCCTTCAAAGCCTGGCTCGCACTTGCAGATGTACTCGCTGAAGACGTCACCTCTGCGGGAGTGACCGGTCACCTCACAGATGGCATCATTCTTGCATGGGTTGGGTTTGCAGGGTCCTTTTTGGAGGAGAAGAAAGATGCATTACAGCCAAGTCCAACACAGGTCAAGGAGTACAGTGTATTGAAACCTCTAATAAATAACCGCAAAGTGGGGTGGGGTGAATGACTTACCAGTCTCAGTCTCATTGCAGGTATCTCCAGAGAAGCCGTCAGGACAGATACAGATGAACGGAGCTCCTGCTCCAGTCACACAGGTGCCACCATTACTGCAGACATTCACCTCACAGTAATCACCTACAGAAAGAGGTGGGAATAACGGTGCGACAGTCAACATCAATCAGTGACAAATGACAAGCTCCTTAAGCAGAGCAACAAAAAGCTGACTGAGCTGCAGAAATGTGTTGTTTAAAAACACATTTCAAATGTCATGTTCAAAGAACCTAATGAATACAGAAAGTCACTCTTTGAATAAAACAAATACAGTTTTACACACTTAAGCCATTTCCACACAGAAACAGAACTTTCCCTATACAGCCTTTTTCTTGGTCATTTTTAAAATGATTTCCATAAACACTGCATAGTTTCAAGAAATGTCTTCATACACACAAGCTGTGTACAAACTTCAAGATGGTAACTACAGCACTATACCAACTGACAAACCTGTGATATTTAAAACTAGAGAACAAGAGGAATCTTTTGTTAAGAAGAACACAAAACCAGTCACAAAATCTAATGCCTTTATATGAGCAAATTATGTGAATTTAAATTACTTGATGGTTGACATTTTTCCTGCTTTTACTAAAAAGTAAAGTAGAGCAAAGAAAAAAGTAGCAACAAAGAAAAATACACCACTAAAAGGTTGTGAATCCTTGATCCAGCTGTGGTTTGCTGTGCTCCTTCTTTCAGATTCATATATATTAATCTGACAGCTCTGCATTTCCTGTCAACAAACATCTAATATTACTAGGCCCGGGTTTCCGGACAGGAAGAAGACAATCGGCTCAGATACTGCAGCAGTTCTGACTTTTAAACAAAGTCAGAATGTTAGCAGTGTATTTTTAGCTTTTTAGGTATTTTAAAGTTTCGAATAAGCAAGAATGAGACTTTTTTTGAGAGCGGATCAGCTCAAAAATCATGTTTTGACTTCCTTATGCCAGGCAATTCCCCTGTAGTGCTGCTGAATAAAGCGTGAACAGCCTACAGCAGGTTAGCTGTGGTGTTGATATGAACAGCTGAGTAAGCCACCACCCCTCTGTAAACAACATAAACACTGGATGATTCTAGTAGCTTCACCACTGCCAGGCCTGAACCTGACAATCTGGCAGCTCTCAGGGCAGGAGGGAATTCATGTCATCTAGAACTGGGTGGAGTAAAAAAAAAACAAGAGAAGTAGTGGTTTATCAACAGTAAACACTGAATGAGTTATGATCGACTGCCACCATATGTTTAAATTTACAACGATATTCTTGTCAATGTGAAACTATGGCATCTCGAAGAAAAAAAAATCAAAAAGTATCATAAATTATCAATCCAATTACATAGCATAAATAGCTCAACTAAATGCTACATATATGGTTTAAACAATAAACCACATGTAATTACAGTTTTATGCACATACACCACAATGCTCTGTGGAAGTGGCCTTTTCAATTATACCCTTTTAAACTCATTTTGTCACTTTAAATATGGAGGAAGTAAATAATTTGGGGGCATTCTTACACCCGAGACGGTATTTCCAAGTTAACACTTAGCATTTATATAATTGTTAAGGAAATTGAGGTTGGACCCCAAGTGTGAAAGTGGCAGAATAAGCGCGCTCTGCAGGCTAAAAAGAGCTCTGACCTCTTATTTTTGTCACTGTTGGGGAAGCCTTTTAGTGGGGAAGCCTTTCCTGCTTCAAATGAACCCTGACTCCCGTGGTTAAATACTTAGATACCAATATACTTCTTTTACGATTGCAACTCCACAGCCAAATAATAACATTTCAAAGACACTTCAGTCTTCATGAACATCTAACATCCTGTAACCTCTCCATGTACTCCATCTTCCAACCTCTCTTTCAACCAATAATGTATACAATTTGCATTGAAACATTATCCAAGAAAGAAAGAAAGAAAGAACCACTTTGCTTGGCTGTTTATCCACTGAATTGCATTTCTCATGGATGTCTAGTGTTATCAGTGTTAGATCCAGTGTCATGGCCTTCAAGTGCTCTCACATCTCACAGGACTGTTAGGCAACAGGCTTGGCTGGCACCAACAGCTCATCCTTATCCAAAGCTGCTGCCTGTTTATCTAAAGGGAGGGAACACAACCTCCTTTCTCTGCATGGCAGACAGCTGCCTTCTAGAAGCCCTCCTACTGCAAAGAAAGATAACAAAAGAAAGGAGTACATTTAATATTTCCATGGAGAAATCTGGCTGATGAACTTGCAACATTGAAGATATAAACTAAACAAAGTAATCCAACAGTGCAAACCTCTGCCAAAACTCTGCCAAGTTTCCAAAAATGTTAATATACTTCCTTGTCTCACAATTGAAGATATCCTGAATAACCTAAATTTATGAAAATGGATGCTTTATCTTTTGAGTTATGCTGCTCACAACAAACAAAACAGCTAAAAACTGAACCTCCATGGTTGGAGGTATTAAGAAAAGAAGTTGTGCACTCCACTACATTTTACTGCCTCTATAAACACTGCTTGTGGTCTGCTCTGAATGAAGGACACTGTTAATGAGGAAATTAAATTAGTCACATATTAGGCAAGGTGGTCAACAAAGAGACAGTGGTAAAACCACCAGAGGCTCCATAAATAAATCCCAGAAGTGATGCCACTGTCAGTAAAAACCAGATCAGTAGGAAATTATTCAGTTCTCAGTAAATGTAAAAGTATGATGGGATTTTAACAAGCTTTCACACAAGGGTCTTAAGAAAGAAAAAATAACTGTTTATGAGTTCATCCAGCCAAAAAAAATGCGGTTTCCTCTCTAAATGAAGGCACTGCTTCTGTTTCAGAGGAGAGTTGTTCTTCTCTATTATCTTAATGGACATCTCACAGACAAGTGCTGTTACATATTTCTAGGGAAATGTGTGGCTGTAGTTTCACTTTCAGTGTTGGAAAATGGAGAAACAACGTAAAACATAAACAGGTCAGTTCATTCAGATGTGGGGAATCTGATTGAGAAAATATATTTACTAAAAACTAATCTATATCTTACCAAGAGAGTAGGCATGGCGCAGAATTAAAATTACATGTCACAATTATCGTGAACAAAATGATTGCAATAATTTTGAAAATGAGATTTAGAGTTGAAATTAGTTTATGTCAAATTGCCTTTTTGGATCACAGATAGTATATATAACAATGTGAAGATATTACACCAATGGTAGCCTATACTTATTCTAATTACCAAGCCATTACCTGAATATTTCTTTGAAAATAACATGGTATCACTGTCATATTACTGGAAATTACATTAGAAATAAGATTATATTACCTTCCTATTGAAGACGTATTATTATAATATTGCAATTTTGTTATTGTACTTACATGTCGAGTTTGAACAGAACCAAAGCCATAATCGTCCGATGCTACGGTCACAATTTAGGTATTATCTGCAATAGTATGCGAAACACATTAAATACTCACAATTTGCCCAAACTACACCAGTGCTAAATGTGCCCAGTGACTCACTTTGACTTAATGACAGATTAGAAAGGTATGTGAAGTTATGTTTGGCAGCACAAATCTTTTCCACAGGGCATTGTGCTTATTTTCATTATTTATGAGTCATAGTCTGCGCCTTTCCCATGATGCCTCAGCCCCAGAATGACAAACAAATACCAGAGCAAAAACACAGATCCGTTAAAGTCAGTTACCAGATAGTGAGAGTTATTGTAAAGATACATAAATATAAATAATCAATGTCATTAGATAGTATGGTGACAACATTGCATATTTCTACCATTAAAGCATTTTTTTTTAACTGAGAAATGTTTGTCTACTGTTACAAACTTATAATTAAGCAAAGTAAGTTTCAGAAGACTATCTTACATGACTACAGTGACTGTTGTTTTGCAAGCAGGGTGCTTGGTTTGGCATCAGTTACACTGACGATTCATGTGTTTACTTCTCGGAAACATGTGAGTGGCAGCACAAAACACAGCATGTTCACACATGTTCCCTGGAGAATCTTCACAGATGAATCTGATGAATCTGAGTCAACTCACTTGATCCCTGTTTGTTAAACGGACAAAAAAAGAAACAGGACCCTTTAATAAGGATGAGAGGGATGAGACCCTTTTATAAAACCTGCTGTAGGCATCTGTCCCATTGCTAAGAACATGAACATGAGGTAACCATTTCTGGACACAAGGGACTGTGGACATTGACAGTAATTCATATTAGGGAAACAGTTACTGGTGGTAAAATAGTATGTTGGAGAAAAAATACCACAACTGAGGAAGTGAATCATTATGGGGGACTGCTCTATTTTACAGAGGATTTTTTTTTGCTTCATACACACATCAGGGCAGAGCCATGAGCAAATCTCTTTCATCTGAATTAGCACGAAAAACAATACATGAAATCAGTTTGAAAGGGATTTACAGAATTTAGCTTAATAATAGGAGCTTTGAAAAGAGGCAGGTTTGTTTGAAATTATTCCGAATTAACCTGTCCATGCACCTGAAGAGTAGGGGGCTGAACAGATACACAGAGCTAAGAATACATATAATTGTTAGTGAGAATACTGTGTGACGGTTTGTTTGGTTACATCAGTGCCCTCTATATCCTGAGGCTTGTAAACAGTAAACACTCTGCCCTCTCACACACACACACACACACACACACAAACACATTCTGGAGCATATAGGCTGGCAGGCAAGTGTGGGAACTCAGTGTTCCAAAGAGAAAAAGGAAAGACGCCTGCGTCACACACTCACACATATGCACACATATGCACACATATACACACACAAGTCCAGTCCTCTTTAAAAAGGCTAAAGATGTGATTAAGCATAATAAGGAGTCTTGAATCCTGTCGAGTGCTCATCAAGTGTTATTACCTGCCTCTGCCAAATTGAGTGCTGGAGACGTAGGAAAGAGAGTTGACTTGGACATGAATTACTAAGAAGTGGATTTATCAAGGTCAGGCCTACTAGAGTCCTGAAATAACCCACATCTCTTCAATATGAAGATCAGCGGGACTCGTCCTGCTACATGTTAGCCGTGTATAATCTTTAAGTGCTTTACCAGAGAAGCAAAACCATCTGCTGCTGCTCAGAAAAAAATAAAAACAATGATAGCCAGCGTCTAAAAATATACTCACGCGTCACGCACCATCAACAGCATCACAAGCTTCTCTCTGAAGACCTGCGCTGGAATCATTTGTCAACAATAACAACTGCCTAAAGTGAATAAAGAGCCTGGATGCATCACCATATAAATACAGATGTCATATATAAAAAATGTGTTAATTTGGTTTCATGCCAGCGTGTAAAATATTCATCATGGCAGATTGAAAAGTAGGGTGAGATACTAATGAAGTGGCTCAAATTAGAAGACATCCATATTGCAATGAAACATTGATTAAGGGAGCTACTCAAAATTCAGATGGAAGAAAAAGAGCCTTGTCCTGTGCTGAAAGATTTGGTGGGATAAGTAATAATAAAGCCATCGGAGATAGAGATGACAGATGCCTTAGGGGATAAGCCAACACAGGCAGACACAAGAACAGAGGGGGTGTGAATGCTCAACTGATATATGATTTAAAACTGTGACCAATAACCAGTTCATTGTGCAGAGTACCCTACATTTATGATTTATACATTTGTCTTTCTATATCGAGTTAATATTCAATATCAAATCTAGTTTGTTCTCAATTTCTACCATATTTTGTTTATCTGCATTGTGTTACAAGTAAAATACCAATAACAATATTGCAATAATAATATAGGAATAAAAAGGGGGGAAGATGAATAATTCATCAATAAAATTACCCTAAATAACTCCTAAAAGAAAAAAAAAGAAAAGCAGTCATTGGATAATGTGATGTTGCAGTGTCTCTGCAGAGGAGGCACTCCATCACATTAGCAGGAAATTAAATTTCTGCTTAAAGTAATTGTAATTTCTGCTTGATTTACTGGCAAGTAAAGCCCATCTTATTCCCAAAAGTACATTAGTTCAAACTGCTTAGTGTTTCAGTGCACCTGACTTCAATCACAAATCAAAACACGCACGGCAACCGTCATGCCTCTGGTCTAATACAGTATCTGGCTATATTTAGCCTGGTTTCAGTCATATAGTTGTGTGTATGAAGACGATTTACAGTGAACACCAATTTTATACTTTTCTCCTAAAGACGACACTCCTCTCAGTTTATATTATGTCCTGTAAACATTACACATGATGCAGCAGCAGGAAGTCCCTAACACCACCACCCACACCCACCTCCATATACCCTGACAGTGTGGACAAGGTCTTAGTGAGCACTGTTGTGGGTGGAAGTTCACTAGCACTTCTGCGTTGGCTGTTGCACCAGGAAAAATAACTTCAGTGTCAGGTCAGTGTAGCCACACCCACTCTCTGCGGCCACTTCATCCACATGAGCCTCGAGGAGCAAACCTGCTTGTGATTATGCTTCTCATCACAATGCGGCCTTTTTCAGCTTCAATGAAAACAAAAAGTTAATTAAAAAAAATGTTGAAATGTCAATCACACAGGTTTACAGAACATTACATCACAAGAGTTATCAAAAATGAAAATGTCAAATGTCCAAATATTTCAACTGAACAACACACAGCACATGTTTTTCGCATCACATCACCAAACTGTTATATGAACTCTCTTCTCTGTCAGGAAGTGTGCAAGGAGTGGAAAGGGACATCATTCGGAAAATACGCCATCATACCAAGGAAAATGTTTGTGTTACATGTGATGCCAGAGCAGACACAAAAAGCAGAAAAACCAGGCCATTCTGCCTCTTTGTCTGTTGCCCTGAATGTGTTTGATGCATAGAAATGCAGACAAAGCCAAGCACCAATGGCACTGAAGAAGTATAATAACAGGTCTAATACTGTTATTAATAAAGGGTCACTGTGCACCAAAGTGCCCTTAGGTAACCACACAAGACCATTCATTCTAACTTGAAAAAATCTTTCTAATATCTTAAATCAAATGTAACCAAATGGCAGACCGCCATGCTCATGTGGACCCAAACACTGTCCTATCTGGACCTGGAGTAATCACTGATAAAGTATTGATCCTATTTTGGCGAAGCAATTACATTTGAACTTGCCCAGGTTTTCTAGCCTTTGAGGCACGAGAGTTTGAGGAAATTCATAAATCACAAAGTTGGAGAGTCACTGAAAGGTAAATCTAAAAAAGTGCAACAGAATGGGAACTGATTCAGTGAATAAAGGATGACTTTTAGACTGGAAAATTGGCAGAAACTGTAGACGAAAGGAATGTGTGAAGTGATGAGGAAAACACAATATTTCCCAACAACGAAAATACTCTCAGATCATGTTTTACATTCTCTATGTAAAGTACATCATCTTGGGACGTACTTTCCATGTCCATGTGTCTACATGGTCCATGTGACACAAATGTCGGTATCTGTCCATGTAAAGCACGCAGACCAGTTGCAGGCAAATGTGAGCACCACCATATTTAGTGAAAGTGTGGGCCCTGCACACTGACTGGACAGTTCTCCAGTCCAGTTGGTGGCGCACTTTTGTTGGTCAAAAGAGACAGCGGAAAAAATCTGGTAACTATGGACACCAGCTTGAAGTTATGTGGAGAAGTCCGCCAGTACCCACACATTTCGATTCATCACTTTAGGCATACAAGGACATACAAATGAGGGTGATCTCCTAGAGATAAATCACTGCTACTGGAATGGAATGTGAGATTGAGTAAGCATGGGTGGAATGCTAGAGTTGACACGGATCCTCACTTTAGTGTGAAATGGAACCACAGCCATGTATGTGCATGTAGAAATGCATAGTAGGCACTCTGCAGACAGAGAACACAGAAATTGTGAACCAGGCCTAGCCTTCATCTGTGGTGACAGATGTCAATGAACTAAGTCCCAATAGTTGCTTACGAGCAATGGATAGAAATACACAACGTTTTCTTTTGCAAAAATGCACAAAACAGACTGAGTTTTTTTTTTTTTACATAACACGAGAAAGGTCATTATTTTATGTATAATCCCTCCAGCTCAATGTGAAAACTGAAAAAAGAAAACAGTATTATTGCATTTCAGTTCATTGTTGACGCAGATACACACATTCGACACTGAATTATGAGAGATTATGATGTTCTGAACCTTTGCATGTGGAGATTGTCAATCTGGACATTCTCTGTGAATTTTAAATCACGTGAAGTAGAGTCCTCATCCCCCCAATGCCTGTCTGTCCATTTGTTAAAGCATCGCCTGAACTTATGCACTAACAAAAGCCCAGTGCACCTTCTGTCTGCTGTGTCTGTGCCACTAAACCCACGCGTCAGTCTAACAAACCACAAAAACAAACACTTCCCGACAAAACAAAACAAAAAAACCCACAAAACACCCCACCACAAACTTAAAATAGACGTTTACAGCGTGACAAAGGAGGCGAAAAAAACCCGTTGAGAATACCACAAGGTACTGCTGAACCCTTTAACTGACGTTAAGTGTAAACAAATGCAGAGAAGGAAACTTACCGTTAACCCCGAACACCAGAGCAGCGGAGAAAAGTTGAAGCCACATGAAGAACCGCGTGTTCTCCTGCATGGCTGTCGTTCTTCTTTCGTGTTCGAGTGAGTAAATTAGGTGAGAGAAGGTTTGAGGGTACAAGAGGACAGCGGCGTTCCGGACGTTAGTGTGACCGACTCTCGAGCTAGTTGCGCGGCTGTGGAGCGAGAGGCAGCAGGCGGAGAGGAGGAGCACGTGCACTTCCGCTCTCAGCCAATCGCAGGCTTGCTTTTAATTGTAGCCACGCCCTCTCATTCCCGCTGTTGTTGGTCTACAAGAAAAAAACAACCCACACAGCAGAGGGCAATAAATTACCATGGAAACAAAAGGCGCTTTAAAGGTGATGCGATGCATTAAAATGAATGTGTGGATTAAAAGACCTTTAATGTAAAAACTCCTGAGAGATAATTGCTCCTCAGTTTTTGTAAATGTAATTACATTTGACTTTATTATTATAATAATAATAATAATTATAACAGTAATAAAAATAATAATAATACAAATGACGATGATAGCATAATAACAGTATGTCTATCTGTTGAATTTGAATAATTTGGAGCTGCTCTATTGTACGGCTGTGAACACAAGTGGTTACACGAGTGTAGGTGAGAAGAGATGAGGACGTATGATTCTCTTTGTATTATTAATAGGACTGAACAGAATTTAAAAAGGAGCAAGACCCCAAGACTGGACACAAAACAAGCAAAAACCACAACCACACGCAAAAAGTAATTCCAGAGGTCAGGGGTTTCATGGCTTTTGTGGTTATGTCATGCATATTTTACTCATTCTCTTTGTGGTCCTTTTGCATTTATTTTTAATTGTTTTGTGTTGTTGTTTTGTTTTATATCTAGGATATTTACTAGAGGGAGGAGGAAATCCCTGGGCACACAAGGCCTCCCTGATAGCTGAGGTCAAGAAAGAAAACAACACAGCTTGCCAGCAGATTTTCAAAATGCGTGGTTCACATATGTAGATATTGCCTTAAAATAGGTCAAAAGATAAGATTGATTTGTTTTGATTTATAAGTTCTGGAAACAAGACCCAGCAGTGGGTCAGTGTTGATTTCTGTGCTGTCAGAGAGAGCAGAGAGAGTGGGTGTGAAGCAAATAATTGTTTTTAATGGGTGTGACACTGAACAATGTCCAAGAGTGTCAGACTCTTTCAGTCTTTGTATCTTTCACATCATTCATTTTGCAGGGACACACATAGTTTTCCTTAAACATTTTATTTATTTTTTTGCCCACAAATTAAGGTTTAATATATAAGACAAAAATAATACATTGACTATTAACTTTCTGGCTGGATTATAAATGTGACACGCACTACACCAGCAACAACTATATTCACAGGAAATAAAATCTACCCCCCTTTGATTGGCATGGGCAAAACTCACCCTTCTGTATCCTAGTAACAAGCCAAAGTGATTTAAATGCAGCTTAAAATGATCTCACGCTTGCCCATTAGCTCAAAGACAAAGGAGAAAGGCTGCTGTGCTTTGATGCTCTGTTCACATCACATCTCCGTGTTTGGTTTGTCGCTCTCTCCTCATGAACTTTAGCTCAAATGCAGTTAATAAGGGAGAATATGTTCCATCTTGAACGTGTTCCATGTGAAACACGTCTTTAACATCAAAGTTTAGTGTCAGACTATGGACGAGCATATACTCTTGCATTGTCACTCATCAAATGTTTGGGAATTTCCCTGACTTTATAAGATGAGAATCATACAAATTAATGATAAGTAAAAGTGCAACTTTCTCTGTAGCGACCAGGTTTACCAAGAGTTGAGATATTTTCTAAATGACTTGCTTTGATAAGTGGTATCATAACAGTACAAGCTCCTGTTCATGCGCACAGTATATGAGGGAAAACTAAGAAGTGGTTTAACAGCAAGGCATCTAATAATTTGCTTATTCCTAAATAAATGTTTACAGTGTGCAGTATTTTCTTTTATTCCTTGCATAATCCATTTTGAGTTGAATACATACTGATGTGCATTTACATATAAGCAGGACCAGCCCTAGCAAGCTTTGGTTTGTGGCCTCAATACTTCCTGTTTGCAAAGTTATACACACGCTGATAACAGACATATACTAGCACAAACACAACACAGATAAATTAATTAACAACAACTTGCTGTATTTGAATATAATATATATTAAATCTGGAATGGACAACTTTTGGACAGCACGGTGGAACAGTGGTTAGCACTGTTGATTCACCCTGGACAGGTTGCCAGTCCATCACAGGGCTACATAGAGACAAACAACCATAAACTCACGCACTCAGTATCATTCACCTATCATTTACACACAGGTAAGTATACAGTATTATAACATAAAACAACACCAGCTCTGATGGAAAATACCTGCATCTGGACCAGTGTCTCGCCACAGCTGCATTTTTACAACAGTCACCAAACAGGAACAACTAGAGACACAAAAGTTAAAAGTTGACATCAGACTCAACGACATTAGCTTCAGTACAATAACACTATACAGCTACATCCTGAGTTCAAGTGACCAAGTTAACTTAACACTTGTCAGAACAGAAGAAGAACCAACACATACAGTGAAGTGATCATGTGTCTCTTCAACAACTGCATGGAGTGCTATGTAGATTACAGAAAAAAAGATATTCCACTATTGTTTGTTTTGTTTTCTCAGAAAAGGACTTATCAAAAATCCCCGAACTGTGACGACAAAGATTAAAAAAAGAAGAAGGTCGTTTATACATAAATGAAACCATAAGCACTGGTCAGACAGTCATGTGTACTGTGGGCTGACTGAGGTGGAACAGATATTGCATGTGGTGATGCTACATCCTGTGATGTTCCTCCATCAAACAAAGCCTCTTCTCACAATCAGGTGGAACTTCAGTGAGAAAGAAGCTTGTTTGATCTTAATCCTTGACATAGAATAGTGAATAATCCTGTAAACTCAAACCCTGTGGACAGCTGGTATGCTTTAAGGGATGTGTTGTGCACAAAATGTGTCAAATAATTCAGTGAATGCTGACAAAAACAAGATGAGTCGACCCAGCCCTCTTCCACTTCTGTCGACCATCTGGAAACAAGTGTGAGAAGTTACACTTATAAACAACATCACATATATAGAAGTGGAAATGTTTGAGGATGGGGTTGATTGCTGTGGTTTTATTTTTCTGGAAGAGAAACAGCCACAGTGCATGTGAAATCCCTTTTATGACATACGCAGTGAACGCAGTGCAGCTGTTTCTGGTCACAGTTCGACAGGACTGTGCCACGTGTCGACTCTTCATTGTGTTTGAGACTCAACTCTAAAGTACAGTGATGATGGGATGATCATGTGCAAAAAAAAACTAATAAAATCAAATAATAAATCAAAAGTTATTTAGCCATCTGTGCTTCATTTCCTTGAATAAACTACAATTACAGTTACTTAAGTTAACATAAATCTTGCTTACATACTATTATCATACTTACCATAAAAAAAGGACAAAATATCAATTATAAAACGAAACAAAATATCAATGTACAGAATAACAAAAAAGCGAGGAAAAATAGATAATAATACATAATGAACACCTGATTCATCTTCTGTTTCCGGGTAATTACGAAAATATGCCCAAAATTAATACTTAAGACTCAGTATTTGTTTTAATGTTGAAATCTATTATTATTCTATTTCTAGTTTTCTAACCTTAACTGTGGGCAGGTCTTTAGAATATATATTAGACCAAAAGACAAACAGTCTTTTATAATAGTGAGCATAATCTCCACACTATTAATTACTGAAAAATTAAAAAATAATAATTGTGTATGTTCTTTTAGTGAATTGTGCCCTCTAGTGGTCAAATACTAAATGAAAGAAGGAAGCGCTGATAGATGGATAAATTAATGCACTAATTTCTGTCACTGCAGGTAAAAACCTGTTTCGATTTTATTTCAGTTAAAGGTAACATGGACAAATCAGTGCAAAAATAAATAAACACAGGTCTGATTCTGCTCCCAAAGGTGCTGGAAAGACCTAAGACTAAAATAATGTAGTATTCTTAAAACTACTCCAAGTACATTTTACCCCAAAATGTATGTAAATGTGATTTAATACTACCATGGATGATCATGAGACCTATACTGACTAAGCTTTATGCTTATAGATATAGGAAAACAACAAAATTACTGGACGGGATACATGACTGTTGTACTCAAAGGAAGAGGAGATGAGAAAATTGTAAATCACAAACAGCTGATTTTGATTTGAAACTGTGATATATTATTAGCCCAACTGAAATGGTTATATGGTTACATCAAGGCATTTAAATGTATGAAAAAGTTGCTTCATCAATTAAAAATAAGTTAAGAGATAAAACAATACTACTTTGCACAGAAAATTGTCTTGCATTCATATCATTCAGACAAACATAAACAGTAGACAAAGTCAGAGCCAAAACATTCTGCTTTTAGTCTATAAAATGCATTAACATTCAAAATATAAGTTCCTTGTCACAAAAAAAAAATGTCACAAAAATGTTTAAAAGCTTTCTCAGTTAATCACATGCTGGTTCCATTACATAATACACAGGATTCACAAAGATTATTTCAATGTTTGTTGAGTCAATGAAATGTAAAATAATAATACTAATACTAATAATGATAATTACAATAAACTTCATTAACTTTAGTATAGTCAAAATATTTGTTATTATAATCCCAGTAAATCCTTTTTAAAGTTATTATTCCGAATTGTAGAGTGAGGTTTAACCCGTTATCCACATGCAAATGAGGTCTCTGTTATTTACTAATGTCATTACTGTAATATTATACTGTTGCTTTCTGGGAAGTAGGAAGTACCCTGCCGCACCGCTGTTTTGTCATGTTACCTTTGCTTGCTGTCGGATTTTACGATAATCTGAGAATGAGTTCAACAAAGACAGAAGTGGACTGTCAGACAGAGAGCACAAACCTTTTTTTAACATGAACATGATTTATATATAGTAAAACTAACCATCCCTACGTAGTATTTGCCACCAATATCTCTTAATGAGTAAGGTGAAATGTCCTTATTCATGTTGTTACTTGGTTTACACGACGATTGTTTCCATACGTCGAGTTTTATAGGAGCACCTGAATGCACCATGAGTGTGTGTGTGAGTGTTTTCGCTCGGCAGTGAGTTTACGGCAGACGCTGGTGGGTTTGTGGTTCAGACTCGGATCTGAAGTCTTCGTGGATCAGACCAGAACACGAACTGACAGCCAGAAACGCAATGGTAGGACCTGACACCCCTCTTTACACCGTCATTTATAGAAACTCCGTGTCGCGTTTGGTGGGTTTTCTGAAATCTAGATTGTTTTACAGTTTTACCTGAGTAACAAAAGATAAGAGGAAGTAAAACAGTTTTTTTCCTCCTTTCTTTTCTTTTAATAATTTAAGCTAACTAAACAGGTTAGCACGTGTTGTGCTCTGTCCTTTTATATCATGTTCTACTTTTTACTGTGAGGAATATTTGTTTGAAATGGCGTTTTCTGAACTCAGGAAGTTGTTGAATGTTGTTTAATTGTGTGTTTTCCAGCTCTGAATGAACAATCTCTCGGCTCTAAAAGGAGAAGGTGACTGAAACCACTGCTCTCTCCTCAAAGTCAAACAACAAGGTGGGTAAATCAGTTTATTGTCGGGATTAGGGAACTACAAACGATATTATCGTGCATCGAAACAACAACAATAAAAGCCCCCACAATACGTTTATCAAGGTGGGTTTTATTGCCGGTTAGTCCATCAATATACAGTAGTGAATCTAATCTAAAATAGCTAAAGAAAAGTGAAAATTATGTGACTAGTAATATGACACTTTGACCTCAATAGAAAATGTCTTGAGGTCAAGGAAAAGTGGTTAGGAAAGGATACAGGATGTAACTTGTGAGAGGGAATGATTATGAACAGAAGGCATTACTTTCAAGTCAAGGATTTAGGCAACTTTTACCATTTTTCACTTCTGAAATGACACATTTATAGTGCTGCTGTGTGAATAACATTTGTGAGCACCACACTTGGATAGGTTACATGTTTTCCTATCTCTGTCTGTGCACAGCAGCTCCTCTCCCATATCTCAATGTTTCTGTTGCGATTATGGAACATTATACGATATTATTGTGCATCACAACAATAAAAAAAAGCCCCCACCATAAGTTAAGCATGATGAGTTTTAATGCTGGTTAGCTCATCAATATAATAGTAATGAGTCTAATCTGAATTATCCAAAAAAAACTGTTACTAGTAATATGACACTTTGGCCTCAAAGTAAAATGTCTTGTGGTCAAGGAAAAGTGGTTAGGACAGGATTTAGAACATCATTTATGAGAGGGATGGATTACGAACGGAAGGCATTACTTTAAAAATCCAGGATTTTGACAACTATTACTATTTTTCTCTGTAATTACATATTTATAGTCACAGTGCTGTGTGACTAACATTTGTGAGCACCAGACAATGGAACCATCAACAACATTATCATGCATTGCAACAACAAAAAAGCCCCCACAATAAGTTACTCATGGAGAGTTTTAATGGCTCTTCAAGATACGGTAACGAGTCCAATCTGAAGTAACCAAAATTTTTAATTACATTAAGAGTAATATGACACTTATGTGACCTTAATGGAAAATGTCTTGAGGTCAAGGAAAAGTGGTTAGGAAAGGATTTAGGAGAGAAATGGATTACAGGCAGAAGGAATTACTTTAAGAATCTATTCCTATTTTTTTCCTCCTCTGTAATTATACATTTATAGTCACAGTGCTGTGTAAATAACATTTATGAGCACCAGACTTGGGTAGGTTACATGTTGTTTTCCTATCTCATTATGTGCACAGCAGCTTCTCTCCCATATCTACGATGTCGACCATCGAGGGTGGCGACATGCCATCCTTCAGCTCGGAGCTGCCAGCCATGCTCGACGGTATGAAGCTGGCTGCGGTGGCAACAGTCCTGTACATCATCGTGCGCTGTCTAAACCTGAAGAGTACCACGGCTCCACCAGAGGTTGTTTACCAGGACACACCACTGAGCCACTACCTCTTCAAATCCTGCCCGATGCTGACTAAAGAGTGAGTGTCTCATAATGTGTGGTTTAAAGACTCATAATGTAACTGAAAGAGTGATGACTCTAGTTTAACTGGGAACCTCAGTCTTTATCACATCACAGTCACATCTTTTTTTAGTATTATCTTAATTTCTCACTGTTTAGAATCTTTACAGTTGACTTTGGCTTAACAGTGAAATACTTCCAAGGTGAACTAACGTGGTTGAATTTTTCATTTGTTTGAGTAATGACTAAATCATTTTAAACTGAACTGGTCGAGACATGACATCAATAACTCATACTAGACCAGATGACTCAGACATGATCCTGGTTGAGACATAATTTTAGAGCATTGGACTGGGATTCAAGTTTAAGCCTTGAGCATGTGTGACTCATCTTGGATTTCATTTCACATCACTGAATTTGTTTTCTTAGCAGGGGAATGAAGAACATTAACAGCTTTGCGCCTGTTGCACTGTTTTCTGCAGAGTTTTTTTTTCGTTTGTGCCAAATAGAGCTTCAACGATCGGTTGATTGATTAGTCAATTGAACAAAATTAATTTTGATCATCAATTAGTAAAGGTAAAATCTCATTAAATATAAGAAGTCCCTACTTTTGGTTATAATCTGACATGCATATTTTATTTTAAGTTTTAGTTTAGTTTACATTGTATTGACAAAAAGATTAATCATAAAAAATGCACCTCTCATCCTACAAAGCAGTAATAAAAAGCATAATGCTTATCCTTTGCAGACCTTCCTTGATTACTCAGAATGCATCTGGACCACTGAATGTTCCTACAATGATTCTAGTCCCATCTTGAGTTTTCCTCATTTTCAAACTTCAGAACGAGCAGTCACCGACTTAGATCACATCTTTTGAGACCATTTTTCAGACTCTACACTGAGCCATAATATTTATTAATATTCCCCAAGACCAGTAACAAGACAAGTTTTCCCCACAAGTCTCTGCTCTGAAAATTAAAATTTCTTTTTCATAAAAGCGTAACTAAACTCCCTGATCTGTGGCTAACTCTACCCAAGGCCTGATTTAGAAAAATGCTTAGAAGTAGGCAGCTGTGAGTGAGATGGGAAGAGAAGGAGTGAGGGAGCACCGCAGGGGGGCATGGCCGTCTTTGATGTGCGCCGTTAGCTGTCATTCATAGCCATTTTGAATGTGATAGCGGTCTTTCCCATAAAATTAGCTATGAGTGACTGCACCTGTTGCAAATGAAAGGTCATTCGAAGACCCCCCCGTCTCCTCCTGTCTGCGAAGACTACAGAGCTCCACCAGTTTGAGCCGATAGCTCTGGCAGGTAGTGCTGAGTGGACGTACAAGTGGAGGAAAGGATGGCGGATGTTTCTGAATGGTAGTCTGGCAATCTGCTCAATTAATCTAGTCTCTACTTTCCACAACACCCTCTGTCCACTCTGCTCTCGATGCTCCTCAAATTTGAATGAGCATACGAGTGATGAAAGAGCTGGGTATGCCAGGCCAATAGGAACACTCAAATGCAATCGTACACAGTTTTAACACAATATACATTATTCATACTGTATACTCTGTTAAGCGTTGGACCTGGAGGGTTTGGGCGTTTAGTCATGCTTGTGAACTTGCATGGGCATAAGGTGCATGGTCAGAGTTAAAATCCATTTTAGTTGGCAGCTCTGGTTGTTTAAATAAGTGACATTGCCTGTGGCTTGAGTGGCTGTCTGTGGGCTTATGATCTTCTGTGCTGAAACATCTTCAGGGCATAATTTACAGCTGCTGTGTTATATAACATGGAGTTTGTCCTCCTCAGATACATTCCTCCATTGCTGTGGGGGAAGAGTGGTCATCTCCAGACGGCCCTGTATGGCAAGATGGGACGTGTCAACACTCCAACACCATATGGTGTACGCAAATTCCTCCCTATGCAGGATGGTGCCACAGCAACCTTTGACCTCTTTGAAGCCCTTGGAGACCACAGCTCAGGAGGTGAGTAAATACTAATAGAGTTCTGATCAAGTGAGACTTAATGCATGTTTTTGATTTAGTCACACAACTGCTTATTTTTCTGATGACGACATCAAATCTTCAATATATTTTGGTGAAGCAACATTTTTGTGTGCGATCATGAGAACATCAGCCTGAAGTAATCAGCAGCTCATGCTAGAGTATGCACAAGAAGAAAGACCACTATTGATTCCATCATGGGAAAAATGCCAATCATATTATCAGTGAGTTAAATCAACACACAACGTCCAATTTTACACCCACACGACTCCACTTTGTGTGTTTGCTCTCTGTGTTATCTGTCAGATGACATTACCATGGTAATCTGCCCTGGGATTGGTAACCATAGCGAGAAGAACTACATTCGGACCTTTGTGGATTACTCCCAGCGGCAGGGTTACCGCTGTGCTGTCCTCAACCACCTGGGAGCCCTGCCCGACCTGGAGCTCACATCCCCACGCATGTTCACCTATGGTAAAAGAGGAACAACACATGAACATGAAACATGAACATGACCAGTCTAAACCAGTGATTCCCAAAGACAGGGTCGGGACCCTCAGATGGTTCGCAGGAGATGTTTTTTGGGGGTCCCAAAACAAATATGCATACTTTTCTCAACCTTTTAGTCAAGATTTGAGTGTATATGTTTAATAAGATGCATACAATTCAGTAATTCACATATCAATCATATCTTGGAAATTATTGAACACTTCAAAATGATATTAGGTGTTACACATATGGCTGCTACATGTAGTAAAATTGGGTCCCCAAGTAGAAAGCTTGGGAAACACCGGTCTAAACCATAGAAGGAAATTACCATAACTTCTGTAACCAAAATCAAAAGTTGCCTTAGAGATAAATGCATTCATATCAGTCTAATCCTCAGCAAAGCATCCTACATCTTTTTGGGAAGGTAAACTACAATATTTGGCAGCAATTACAGGATAATACAGTTGTGTGTGTTGTTTGAGTTTAGCTGGAAAAAAAAAAACTTATCAACAAATGTGGAATGATTAACTTAAAAAAGGCAAGATAACATAACACAATACACCAATAGAAAGGAGTCAGGAGCACAGGAACTCTCTGGAAAACGTTCTCTTAGGTGTAGAGAAATAACTTTGGGGAAGGAAGTGGCAGTGGAAAAATGAAAGTTTTCCCACAGGTTTTGAGTGTCTGTCTTTCATCTAGGTTGTACCTGGGAGTTTGCGGCCATGGTGGGTTTCATCAAACGGACCTTTCCTCAAACACATCTGGTGGTTGTGGGCTTCAGTCTGGGGGGGAATCTTGTCTGCAAGTTCCTGGGCGAGAATCAATCGAACCAGGAGCGCGTGCTGTGCTGCATCAGCGTCTGTCAGGGCTACAACGCCCTCAGGTGAGTAAATAAACTGTATATGTAAAATACAGTATGTTAAAAGTGGTTGCGTGTGTTGGTTTCAGTGTGTTCATTTAAGTATTTGTGTGTTTAGGGCTCAAGAAACATTCTTCCAGTGGGACCAGTGTCGGAGACTCTACAACTTTGTGTTGGCGGGCAACATGAAGAAGCTCATCCTGTCACACAGGTGGAGACACACTGCTACTGTACTGTATGTGTATGTGTGTTCTTATTTGAGTATCTCTGTAAGGACCAAAAAACGTACAAACCATAGGGACCAAGGACATTTTGGGAAAGTGAGGCCAATTTTGGGAAAGTGAGGCCAATTTTGGCTGGCCCTCACTTTCTGTCACACCTTGAAGGGCTCTTTGAGGAGTAAGACTTGGACAGTGCAGCTTTGATGCTGTGCAAACTTGCAAAAATGTATGTGTGTTTTTACTGCTGTGTTAAACATCAAAGCTGCACTTATATTTTGAACTAAAAGCAAGGCAAATGCTAAATCAAAAGGGCAGAAAAGGTTACACGCAAGCACTGGGAAAACACATAGAAAAATATGCTAGAAGGCTACATTGAGGTAAGACGATCTGGCAAAAGAACAAAGGAAAAGAGGTGAGTATATACAGTGGGGAGGAAAGACAACCAGACACAGGGGAAGCACAATAGGGCACAGCAGAGAAAGAGAAATACTGGGGATTCGGGAAGTGACCTGAAACCAGAGAGGTGAGTAACAAAGTGTCACAATAAAACCGAAAATGACAAGATGATGAAACTTCAATAATGCTAGGAAATCAAAATAAGACCACAATAGCAGGAGCTGGATGTGACCGGTCGTTGCTTGTTCTCACAGGCATGTGCAGCGCTAATGTCTGTTAATACACACACCCCGCTAATGTGAGAGAACCTGTTCAGGAACATCAGCATTTCCAAATAAGCTATTATTACTTCTGTCATCAGCTGTTGTCACTGCACATGATATACAGTAGCTGCAACATATATGTATATATATATATATATATACTGTAGTTCTTCATGTGCTGTTAAACTGAGATACACACATTAAATGGCCGAAGCAGTTAAATCATGAAGACTGGAATCATGCAGACTATAGTGCAGACATATCTGACATCTCAGCTTCAGAAGAGCTGATATGACAGGAGCGCACTCATGGTGCCACCAGCAAACCAGCCCTGAGCAGACAATCGTGATTGTACTGATTATAAAAGAAGGATTATCATCTGCAATTATGTTGCAATATTGAGTTTGACTCTGTCGGGCTCGACAAGATGTCTACAGTATTGTAATTAACGTGACAGCCCTAGTTAGTGTAAGATCCATCTGGTAAATACTGGTAAATACGTATATTATGAAAAGACAAAATTACCATAAGCTTTTCTTTGTAAAAGAAAGTGGAGTGCGTGCTCCATTTACAAAAAAAAAAGAAAAAAAAGGGGTTAGACAAGTGTTAGGGATTTAGCCTCCTTGCCTTATTTTTCTAAATACCTTTCTTGTTCTGTTTAAAAGGAACAGTTTGCTGAGCCTGAGCTCCAGCAGCATTGGGGATGCAGACCTTATCAAACTGCATGCAGCCACCTCTCTGATGCAGATTGACGACAGCATCATGAGGTGAAATATTCTTGCGTTTGCATCTCAACTCAACAACTTATCTCTGTTTACGTTATCACATATTTTGTTCTGCAGAAAATTCCACGGCTACAGCTCGTTGAAGGAGTACTACGAGGAGGAGAGCTGTGTCCATTATATCCACAATGTAAGTAAAACAGAAACCTTGCGTTTGTTTTACGACAAACGTTTTACTTTTTCTAACATCGTATTACTTTTAAAGCCTACTTCTGTCCTACAAAATCCATTATTCAAAAGAGTTATTTAGTTAGCTCCAGATGAAGTAATGAGCATAAGGAGGTTATTTTTGTCTGTCTGCCTCTGATTTCAATGAAATTCTGTGGAGGGGTGTGGTTTGACCCAAGGAAGAACCCATTTAAATTGGAGGAGATTAAATTAAGGGGGTAGATACAGGAATCTTCTAGCTTTCTTTAACATTGGAGGATGGTTTGTTTTTAGTTTTTACCCCTACAACCTCTCCTCTGACTAAAAAAAAGCTACTAAATCATCTTCTACTCATAACACTCTTACCATTAACCGTGCATTAACTCAGGCATTACAAAATATTTTTGCTGTTTTTGTCCAGGTCACTGTGCCACTGCTGCTGGTAAACTCCTCAGACGACCCTCTCATCCATCAGTCACTTCTGGCTATCCCGCGCACACTCGCAGGTTTGTGGTTATTGTTGTAATTTAATTATCACCCAACATCGCTGGCATTTAGAAGTATATCAGATGTCATGTAATGGTCACTATCATATTGTGAGTAAGTGATTTTCAAGTATGTCATTTAATTGGACGCTGCGCAGTTCCACGCAGTACATTTTACAATGGCCTGAAAAGAAAAAGAAAAAACTCAGCTCATCCTTACGGCTAAATTATTACAATTTCTACATTAAAACAAAAGGTTTTGTAGACCCTAATTCAGTCAATTATATGCAATGCTTTGATAGAGCACCGAGTAGCTGTTCAGGCTACAAAAATGCTACAAAAGTACATTTTATTTACCATAAGAGAGTATTCTAAACATGCAGTTGTGCCGTGTAAGAATGTGTAAACTGTTGTTTTTGTTTGTCTGCCTCCCAGACAGCAAAACATGGTCCTCACATAAACTCAAGACTGATGCATAGTGAATAAACCCATTGTCTTGTCTCTGGAGCTGGACTCTTGAGCCAGAGACTTAAGTGTTGATAAAGACTCGGTGGAGTTGTCTACTCAACACCGCCCTGCCCAGACAGTCTTGTTGAATTTTTCAGGGCCATGTGATCTGCTTAGGCAGCTGGATTATATATATAGACCTGTGTGTGTGTGTGTGTGTGCGTGCGTGCGTGTGTTTGTGGGGGGGTTGTCTTGTTTTGCTCCTTCAGGTCACACTGCACTGACCCCCTGTGTGTAAATTACTTTGACTTAGGCCTTCATAAGTGAAATACTAAACTTGTCTGCTACGTCCAAGGAGACGTAGATACTTAAAGCTGCAGTAGCCCTTTTTGGTTGTTAATGTGTCGGTATTATCGTGGAAAAATGGTGAATCAAATTCATGATGCTAAAGAAACTGCATTACACACTGTATTTAAAACAATACAGAGAATAGCATTCACACGAGGTCCACACACATATTATGACACAACACAGTTTGAGGGCAAAATACCTGTGTACTTAATGGTCTCTATGAAAGTCACCAAACAGGAAAAAGCTGTCTGTTGTTTTTCGTGTTCACTTGTTTTGTTTGGAATGCCTCACAGCTCTTCATTTGCAGATCCCAATGACCTCAGTCCCACTAGGAGAGAGTTTATTACCTTATGATCAGTAATGTCATATTTAGCCTTGAAACAAAGGGTGGACTCTAAATGACATTTGAGTGCAGAAGCATGGAAGTGCAAATCTGTTGATGATGGATGATACATTTTAAAGTTTACATTATCATAACACTAGTTAGTATGTTTCCAGACATTTACACATTCCTGTAGCACACCCGAAACCCGTTCATTTGAATTGAAAGGCCTTCTTATTTCGAATAATATTACAGTAGACATTAAGGGTGTATTTTTGGCTATCTCACACACATTTATTCTTGGAGGAGATTTGACAGTAATGTGTTGGTTTTACTGGATTGAGGGAAGAAACCTTTTATGGGTGCAAACGTTGACAAAACAGTAGGTAGGAGAGCGTGTGAAGGTGGTGTAGAATAACAGAAAGGGAAAGGAAGATAGCTTAACTCTGTGCAGAAAACCTAAACATCTTGACCTCAACTTCAGCCACTGAGCCTTTTTACTGATAACGCCTCACAAGTTGAATTATTTACCCATTACGCCAACAGGATTAGGATTGAATTACCAAATGGACTAGAGATGCTGATGGAGAAAAGTGAAGTAACACAACTGCCAACATTCACCCTCACAATAACCTGTGAGGACTGAGATCTGTGACATGGTCATACATACCGTATGTGAGGCCTTCCGAGTCCTGTAGGCACAATCTGTGAGTCAACATTACTGCAGACTTTGCCAAAGGGAATTACCCAAGAGTTCAATGCATGTAAATAAACAAACAAACAGCAATGTAACTATAAAAAAACAAGCATAGAATGAGAAAAATATGTGCCAAGTTTAATAATTAACTATTTCTGTTTCTTAGCATTAATTTCCTCGTCGTCTGCTTCATGTTAGGCAGAAATGTGCCATTTGTGCAAGGCACATTCATCTTCTGACTGTTCTAGCTATTAATGTTTGTAAAACTTGAGACAGCGGTCACTATTTTTTATTTTATCAATCAGATCATCTAAAAGATGCAAAACTGTAACCACGATAACATTACGCCATACACACTGCAGTGTATGAGGTTGTTGTTTTTGTTTGGAGCATGTCGGTGAGGTCATAATTTACACCCAGGTAACACAGGAGTGAAAAAACACCACAGGGTAGAACAATCACTAGCAATGGGAATTGTGCTAATCACCTGTTTCAGCGCCTGGGGTTTTAAAGATCCCAGGTGGACCTACTAATGTCAGCCTTAATTTTTACACACTGGACCTTTAATATCCATGCATCAAACATGAGATTAATTGACTTTGCAGCTGCTCCAAAAAATGCCAATACTTCTTTTTCCCCCCGCATACAGACACTGTACACGTCATAAGTTTCAAAGGATGAAAATACACACAAATCTTACCTCTCCCTCTGTTTCTTGTCCTCTCCAGTGAAGATGCCCAATGTGATATTCACCCTGACCCAACATGGAGGTCACCTGGGCTTCTTCGAGGGGGCTGTGCTGTTCCCTCAACCCCTCACCTGGATGGACAAGTTCATAGTCGAGTACACCAACGCCATCTGCCACTGGGAGAAGAACAAGCCAATGTGTCAGAGGAGCAGCGGCCACCAGGACATGAACTCGTGCCCACAGTGTACAAGGGTAACACACACTGTGCCTACAGTACACACCCGGAGAGAAGAACAATAGAGCAAAACCTTAAAACACGCACAAATATATACCCTTTGAATTTGCTATGCTTTGGTACTAATGGCCGTACAATGAAAGGAAGTCATTCTGGGAAATGTATGGAACCACTAGATGGATTAGACAAAGGAAGGTGAGGGAAGGGGTCGAAAATGACAACTTACAGTTATAATTAACATGTGAGTGTGACGTGACATCCTGCTGAGATGTTCTTCTCACCTCAGTTTACCCTCTGCTGGCTCGTAGAAGTTGTTGCCTCTTACATCCAAACAGCCGGATGAAGTCGTTCACATGGAGGGGTTCTTCACAGAGTCTGTGATCTTTGACCTCTGTGTTGAGAGAAGAACATTAATATTGGGGAAAAAAATCAAATATTGCTTAAACTAATACTTAACTTACATAAAATTGAGAAAACTTGATAATTTACCGGTTTAAAGCCTTAAAATCTTAATAATATTAATATATAAATTAACGTGATTTGTAATCGGATTATGGTTTTCTAATTCTAGATTAAAAAATTTGTTTTTAACTTGCTTGAGTTAACAACCAGATGAAGTGCCTTGCTATAAATGTGAGTCTGCAACAGATTTAAGTTTTAGCTCGTCTGGAATAATTGAACTGCTCGTGACGAGCTGCAGCAGCTCCTCAGGATACATTGTTTACAATGGTGAATTCCAGCTGTGTAAGACTCAGACTCAACATCACATCTGCTGTGTTCTAACTTGTGTTTGTGAGTCTCTTAAACTTAATTATAAATGTTCGCTGATATGAAATCGTTTGTTTCTACTGAAAGTATTTTAATTACGGCAAATGACTTGATTTGTTTGTTATGTTCTGAGGGTTATTTTGACACCCCTGGTTTTCACGTTGCATTTCCGTTGTGTTCACCGGATCACCAGCCTCCATTCTTGCTGCTGACCTTCAAAATAAAAGCCTCAGGTCAGGTCAAGGGGTTTATGAAGCGGTTTAAAAGTTACAAGAACAAATGTTGTTGCTTTTTAAAAAACCTTTCCATTGAAAATATGGGCACTTTACACAAATTAGCCTTAACATTACTGTCTCAACTCAAAACAGTACTTTACACCAGCAAAGTACTACCAGTGACCTCCTGCCATAGGATGGTTGAAAGAAATGTCCTAAAAGCTGCTGCTTTATATGGATTATTACCACACAAACATTTTTACTCAACACATCCACAAACAAGAGCAAGAGATTTGTCTTCAAATACTCTAGCCAGAGGTACAGGTAGTACGACATAAAGGAAAGATGAGACTAGTATAGCTGGGATGTAAACAGTTTAGTGCAGGGGTCTCAAACTCAAATGACCCGAGCATCTCGTCAAGTCAAAATCAAACTATTCAATAGGGGTGGGCGATATGAGCTTAAAATTATAAAACAATATTCCCTCATCATATTGCAATAAAAATATTTGTGACCATAGTTAACAGAATTTCAAAATAAAAAGCACAACGACATACAATACAAACATATTTATGTTGCAAAATTAATCTATTAATAAAAAAAACATACATAAATAACTCATTGTAACTTGACATCGTTTTGGGGGCCACATGAAAATGACTGCAGGGCAGCATGTGGCCCGCGTGCCGCGAGTTTGAGACCTCTGGTTTAGTGTATAAAAATGAGAAACCACTCTCAGTGAATGCACTCACCAAGCATGTGGACCAAAGCACTTTTCACTTTATAAAAATTGGCAGCTCAGTTTGGTTATTATTATTTTTATCATTATTTTTTTTAATGTTTCTGATGCATTTTATCCACAGAGCACAGACACATAATCTTACCGTAGCAGCATGTGCTAGTAAAGGGAGACGGCTGTAAACACCATGGAGTGAAACTAAAAACACAAATAAGCACCCACAAAAGTCAATTCTACTGCTCACTAACCTGGTTCGACAGGATAAATACTTGTCGCTCCCTGTGCAGCCGGTGTTACACACACACAAATGCTTCCTCTGTCAGATCTGATAGTCTTGCTTGACAGAGCGTGTTTTCAGATGAAGGACGCAGCATACAAATAATGAACATTGTTTCTGTTAAGGAAGACCAAACAGAGACAGAACACATTTTTTTTTTTAAATCATCAGAAGTTACGCACTGCAGCTTTAAATAAAGATGAATTGCTTATTATCATGAAGCCGCTTACTGCTGCACGCAACATGGGTTATTATTATATACAATTGAACCTTTTTCCTTTCATGCACTGCTTTAAGACGTGCACTGAAGTCAGGACATTTTTTTTAAATTGTCTGCAAAATGCAAACATTTCCTGCTACTTCTCTATAATCTCTGAAAAAATGAATTGCGAGTGAGGAGCGAATTACCTATTACAGAAACACTTCTGTTGTTGTGAATGCATCTGACTCAGACAATCAATTGATGTGCCCTCTTATTCATGTAACTCTGGGAAGTTTTTATCCCAATTTTAATTTCTTTTACCCAGGTTCATGTCTTAAAACAGCTTTGAAAACACAGAAAACTACCACACAGAATTGACCTTGGTGTCTTATGATGCAGTACTGAGCAGATTTGTCCTGCTGGAATTCTTTTCTTTTTCGTTTCTTGTGGTATATTGTGACCTTTGTAACTCTGACAAGTGCCTACAGTGTGTTTGTTACTGAACCGTATCCGACTGTCAACAGCACCACTGCTCAACCTGAATGTGCAATAATGTCCTGACCGACTGCTTTGTTTGCACTTTACTCTGTCCAGCTCTGTTATACTGTATGACAAATGAATTTGCTTGGGCGTATGGGTGTAACATTTATGATATAATCACGGTGTGTTGTCCTGTCATGTGGTCTCCAGCCTTGAATGATAGTCAAATATTGAAATCACCTGAATAAATATGTTTTCACATTTGTTTATTTTAAACTGGTCTGTTTTTTTTTTTCTCTCCTTCCTTTATATGTAGATGAATACAGAAATGTCATATTTTATTTATATACAGTTTATTGTACATTTAGCAACATTCTTATTCGTGTACCAGGTAACACAAAGGGTTAAAACATAATAATACTCCAATTGAAGAAGAGCCTAAAATTTATGAGAGACACAGGCACTTGTTGGAATATCAGCCTTGTACTTCCAAGTAGAGACGGGGAAGAGTTGAAATCTGGGGCCTGCCAGTGTTACAACAACAAAACGTGTGGATGAGCTACTACAGTCCAAACAAAGCACACAAAACACGACAAGAGACAGAACCACTCAGGATGTTGTTGAAAGCCTCTGACAACAGCTGTTCATTCATGGACCATGTGACCATCAATCGTGCTGCTGCGCTTTCACCCGTGAAACTTGCCCTTTTAGACTAAGTCTGACGGCCATTTTCCTTCCATTTACAAAAGTCCATCTTTGTGGGGGTTTTGTAAACCAAAAGAGTTACGAGCATGTGCTGTTTTGGAAGCTCGAAAATCTCTTGATCTGAAAAAAAATGGCATTACAGTGTGTAAATATGGCATCTAAAGTTTGTAATATAATGTATGTTCACTTTTTCTGTTTTGTGTAGAGAACTGGCAACACTAGAAATGAGGAACCATAAAATGAGTTCAGTCAAGAGTCAGTGCAAACAATGGCTGTAGAGTTAAATAATGACCAAAGGGCAAGTGGAAGCAAAGACGTCCATGTTCCTGTTTGCTTGTGCTTTGTCTGGGCCTCAGGTAAAACTATGTCGCTTGAATGTCTCACACACTCATTCAAAACTGTTTTGTTCTACAGCCACACAACTAGGTTTGAGTCTCCACAGTCTATGGGGTTTGCAGTGTATATATATATATATATATAACGAAAATGATGATGAGGATGAGGATGGCGATAGTGGAGCAGGATGTTTAGTCAAACAGCTTGGCTGCTGTGGCCTTGCCGTCATACTTGGCACCTTTCCCATCAAACTCAGCTGGGAGGATGTCGGCGTCAAACTCCTTGTAGTAGTTTTCTAGCTCGTCTCCATGGACGAACACCTGGGGCAAAGAAGAGCAGCTCATTTGAGAGCGTGTATGCAGTTTGTAAATAAACAGTCGGTATCTGTAGTCACAATTTCTCAGTAGCAATTTTGTGATTATTAGATTTGGCAGTTTGCAGTGTGTGAAACTCCACACAAAATAATAATATGAAATGTTTTTACTGCAAATAAAATGTTAGATTATTATTTTCATCGCAGCGTCATCATCACTGAAGCCGCTTTGTGAGACTCACTCGCTCCAGCAGTTTGCCCTTCATGAGAGGTTTGACCACGTTGTAAGTGGTGGTGAAATACCAGGGCTGGTGGATGAAGTGCACAGCTTTGAAACGAGCAGGGAATGAATCCTGGTGACAAAACAGTAACAAAAGACCGGTGGTTTATTCAGTGAGGTGGAGCTACTGCAGAAAGTAGAAAGTCAAGTGCAATACAACCTTGTGTGAATATACCGATAAACAAACTGTGACCAGACACAAAGACATAATCTACACACTGTCAAGGAACAGAGTTTAACCAGAGTATGAATAGTGAAAAACCTCGTGCAAATTTGGCCATTTCGATCTACTATATTCATATGTATACCACCATTTAGTGTTTGGAAAATCCCACCTGCAACATGTCCACCATCTTTTTCAGCTCAGTGGGTTTGATTCCTGACGCCTGCTGCATGGTGAAGCCCTTAAAGTTCTCAATGATGCAGAACCCATTGATCTGAGTCTCTTCATTCTCCAGCAGCTTCTCCAGGATCACACAGTAGGCACGCAGGATCTAAAATCACACACACAGACATGTAGTTAAATGTTATAAACTGTGCACAAATATCCTTGTTGTTGTGCATAAACCTGTAAATAATCCAACCAAAGTTATAAAAGTTACTGTCCTTCAACTCTATTGATCCTAGTCCAACAAAATACAAAAAAAAAAATGGTTGTTTGTAAAAATCCTCGGACATTGTGAGTTGTGATCACCCGCCGTCATCTCTTACCTCATCAAACGTGATCTCCTCGTAATCCCAGTTCTCGATGTTGAAGAGCAGAACCACACGGCCATACTTGTCTCTGCTCTGCAGGATACCGGGGTAGCCGGCCTCGATGGTGCTGCGAACGGCCTCTGGAGTCAGATTCTCAAACAGCTCGGGGTAATCCTTCCTGAAACGCACATAGCCTACAGAGAGACACAGAAGACACACGAGTGACTTAACCTTTCTTTTTTTATTATTGAAAATATCCAAATGTATTGATCCATAATTCAAAATCCAAATGTCAACATCAACTCTAAACAACAGTAACATGACATGAAAAATCTCACAGCAGATTTTGACCAAAAGATTAACATGCACAAGTAAACTAGAAATATTAAAGGTGCAGTGTGTAGGAATTAGTGACAACTAATGATGCAATAGGGGACTACTCCCCCCCACCCCAACCCTCCCTTACCTAAGTGCGCCAGGGAACTACAATAGCCATTCTACCTCATGCTATCATATTCATACCTTTGCATACTCTGGCTATTATAACAGTCTGTTTGGACTGATGTAGAAACATAGCAGTGAAAAATGGCTGCCTCTGTGGAACAAGGCCCTTGCCTAAAGTACATACAAGTCTATGAAAATCAAATGAATATTATACACTATATATACTGTATGTATATTCAATTTCTTCCAATAAACTCTCCTAATTGTTACACACTGGATTGGTAAACTGATGCAGGTTCATATTTTCTCATTTAAAACGCCTCTGTATACAGTTTATTGTCCTGATTTACCTTTCATCAGCTCAAAAGCTCTGGGCACGTCGTACTTCCTGGCACGGATGAAGCGAACCAGCAAACTGTCTGGTTTCTCCCCAAAGGTGTCCTGCACCCCTTTGGCCAAATCATCCCCAGCATCTGCCTTTTCCTTTATTATTCCTCTCAGTTCCTTCACCGCAGCCACCCGCTTCTCATCCGTCTCATTCAGCTCGTCCTTGGCCTGTAGAGAGCGCCAGAGCACACATTTAGCTCACACTCTGGTTTTACACAGCTAATGACGTCGCAACCAAAACACATTCTCTGCTACCTTCTGCGTGGTGTGGTCTGGCAGACTGGCACAGGGTCCAAACACTGGCCCGTGGTCCTTGACAGTGAGACGTTCCAGCTTTGCTCGGAGAGCCTGCTCCTCCTCCGACACCATGCGATAAGTTCCACTCTGAGGAGAGACGATCCAGATGGCATCAACACTTTTACGCCAAATTATAAATATTGTATAAAGTTTGCTGTATTTTAGGGTTAGGGTCATACATGTTACAAGTCTGTGAAAAATAAAGACATCATAACCCCTCTTTTCTCAAATCTAAGCACCCATATGAGAAATATTCTGAGTTAAAAACAGACCCAGTGAGTAAATCCGTTTAAAAAGCAGCAGTGACTGACACAGTGAGGATAATTGTTCTTTCCACAACTCACTGTGGACTGAAAGTGAACAGTATCTGATGTAGAACTTGGCGTTTTTACAATGGACATTTAATCATAGCAGGAAAAGCATGGGTGGTATTAATAATAAATGAATACCTTTCACTCAGTTTAGTGACATGGGTGTCTGATACAAACAACAAAGGAGCGATGCATCATTAATGTCATACGTCTTTCCTTTTCCAGTCATGTCCTCCTTCTTCGTGCATTCATTTTTGACTTTTTCTTTCTTGCTCTTGACTGAGCTTAAAACCTAAATGCCTCACTGCGTCGGAACCATTCCCTCACAATACCAGGTCATGCCGGGTGAAGGCGACATGCTGTGCATGTCCTCCACTGTTATAGGATGACCGCAATGAATGAATAGGCCTAAGTGTTTGGATAATCTCCTTCACATGAGTCTGGTAAAGCCTGTAAACACACTGGACCTGAAACAATGAGCTTTGGTCTTGTGAAATGTTGAGCTGCAGCTGAGTCCACGTACAGTAAGACGAAAAGGAGTTTGTCCAGAGGAACGCTTGGAACGTGAGGATTACTAAAAGCAGGCCTCTTCCCCACCCACCGCCAATTTAAGCCAATGTATGCACTTTTCCATGAGTGGTACACCTTGTACTTTTTCCAAAGAATAAACAAACAAACAAACAAAATCTGCAGAGAAGTTTGTTGAAAGTGCTGGTACTTACGACGACAGCCATGTTTTGTGCTCTTTAGGTCAGCTTTGCACTGTGTGGAAGACAAAAGAAACCGAGAAGTTATGACCCACATGAATCTCAGTAAAATGGGAAAATCACAATTGGAGCACTGTACTCCACATTAATCCCCTCCAATCCCACCCTCTCTGTCATCACAGCATACTTCTTCTGCACTATATTTAGCACTTGCCCTCTCCTGGATGATTGATCAGGAGATTTCAGGTCGTCACTCCATATTTCTATTTCTATTATTTTGCAGCTTAAATTTTAAGCGATTCGTAATCTGTCAGTTGAACTAATATACTAACATAGCGATTATCATCACTTATTCAGAATGTGTCATAGTAAACGGAAGATATTTGGTTTGGTGCTTATCGTGACATAAAATTATTATTTAGAAAACATCTCATTGAGTTTAGAGAGATTAGGAGTTACGGCCATTTTCACTACACTCAATAAAACCAAATATGAATGTCAACAATCCTCTAGATTTTAGTCTAAATTACATTATACTGAAATCCAGTGTGCCACTTTCTTCTGTGGGACATTACTCCAGAGGGAATCCTAAATATCATGTGGATCATTTTACACTTTTTTTGTTACATTTCATGTCGATGAGGATCTGATCATATTGATCATTAAATGTCAATAGTTGGAAGACATTAGAATGTGATACTCTGATCGACAATCATTGCTTTCTTATTTACAGGTTTAAAACACTGAGCATTTCTTTGAGAAAACCCATAAGCATAGTGTTAGTGCCATTGAGCAACCGTTTACAGAAATACAAGACATCACTGAACTAAATCTAGCATTCAAACACCACATATTGTCGGATAGATACAGGAGAAAAGTTGTGCTACAAATGAAAAGTGTCCCTCGCGCTGATGTAGCAGCATCTCAGTGAGGATCAGGTCTTACCTGAGGCAGAGGTGAAGTTGCTGGCACTGTTGCGGAGTCACTGAAGTCTGTGCGAAGCAGAGTGGAGGGAACCTGCGATTTGTAGCCGTGGGATTAGTGGCGTCACACCAGATTACACCCAACACCCCGTTTTTTTTTTTTTTTTTTAAATCAGCATAAAGTGCCAGAGGATGTGAAGAAGGGGGAGGACGCCGGGGGAGTGATATGATGGATTTTGACCAATGGTGAAGGTGATAACAGGGATATGTATAACAAGGGTTATGTTTTCAATGAAGTAACGTGGTGGGGTATAGACTTTAGGTAAGAAGAGATTTCCCGGGGGGGGGGGGGGGTTTGGGGTCAGAGGGATTTGATTGCATTCCAGCAAGACTTGCATGAGTGAAAAGTGACCATTGTGACGGGTGTTTGATTTCAGCCACGTGAATGCACATGGGTTAGAGGAGGAGGAGTCTATATGTTTACATGCACTTGTTTTCACATGTTTATGTCTCAACCTTTGAGGCAGTTATTGAGTGAATGTTTGATCAAAAATAATAAGTCATCACTTGAAACCATCCGGACACCTTTTAGGGCAACTATAAACAAATGAAATAATGAAACCATAACATAACTATTATTGTTACTATTGTACTAATATTTTAGATATTTGTGAGAAGAAAACGGTCCGCTCATTGCGACTGATGTTTTGAAAGCTGTTTGGTTAAATTTGCACTCATACCTCCCGAGGAACAAAATCAAATCAAGGAAGGGAAAATGAACAGATCAAAATGTCACAACATGTCTGTGCTCAAAAACATCACACTGGCAAATTCACACACTTTTAGTTGTGTGAATCTTTTCCAACTTCTTTTTGTGCCCAAAATATCTCAGGATCCATCACACCAATGGAAAACAAATCATTTCACTGTCTGGGGTAATGAGTTTTCTTGACCAGAAATACCTATTTGTGCACAATAACATGACACAACACAATCTTCACTATTTATACATGGACAAGTCTAAACCTGTAGAAAACATGGACATTAAACTACACACAATACTATGTACAAGCAAAAGTGGAGTGTACACTTGTGTATCGTGGTCAGGATTATATGTGATCAGCGACTCATGCCCTACATGTCTAATTATGAGTGAGTGAAGCTGACCAAAAATGTAAATCTCAGATTTGTGCATGAAAACAAATCTTAGCAGGTCATTTATTTACTTAGACAATTACTCTGAAAGGAAACCCTGTTAAAGCAGCTGTTCTGTGTATAGACTCTCACCTGCTGACCAGCAGCAGGTTATTGTTTCACTGTGGTGGGTTAGGAAGTTATGCATTTTGTCTCCTCTGATCCTGCGAGTCACCGCACCGACGTCACCGACACATGTTCTCCCCCTGATGCAATGATGTATGAGCGGGCAGCCGAATAGTAATCTGCTAAATCAGACCTGAGCTGCTCAAGAGAGCGATTTGAGAAACAAAATTAGACGGATTGGGGCAAACAGTGCTCACTTCTGTTCTCTCACTATAGCCTGAGCTCTAGGTCCAAGTCCAGGTGTTAGATGTGTGGGGGTTTGAGTTGACACAAGGCAAAGCAATTTACAGAACAAATCAAATCAAAGTGTTCAGCACCACCTGCAGCTCACTATACAGCATGTTTAGTCTACGCATAATTGGCAAAATGTCATAATTATGGGCAGAATTTCAGCTCGGCATGGTTTTTGCTCACTGGGAGTTTCAGAATAACTGAAAAGAAAACCCTTAAAAGTAAAAATGTTCCCTGGTCTTTCTGGCTTCCTCCCTCAGTCCAATGTGTAAAATGTACAGTTTATTGCCACAAACTGACTGTATTACCCATTAGTATGTGAACATGCCTTAAAACAAAAATAGTTTGGTTAATTCTGTCTGTGGCTCTATTACTACAAGCAATGCCTTTCTTTCATGAGCAGTAATTTAAGCCTGTCATTAGAGCAGGCTGTAAACAATGATCACTTGAGAATTAGTCCAGTGACAAAAGCCCATTGTTCAGTTTGTCATTTTTTTATTAACCGAGTGAGAATAAAAAGCGTGGTACCAGGAAACCAGGAAGTCACAATCAGATCGACACTTTATATGAATGCCAATATGCCAAATGAAGATCAACCAGCCCTCTCTTTGGGAATGAAATGTCTTTTTGAAAGGGCTGTATCAGAGCTTTCAGATTGGCATATTTAAATGGCATCTTTATTCCAATCAGACTTTTATTCCGATACTGTTAACTAAAGTTAAAGTGAGTGCCATGGACACACATATGGTGTCTTTTTGAGCCGTATCTTTTGTGGGAACCACTACATCTTTTTTGAAACTACAGTGAAACATAATGCTCAAAATATATTCCCATCATCCAAGAACAGTGCTCATTTTATTCCCAAACTTGACCAAACTTCTCCATAGCCCCAGCGGCTACATCATACCTTATTGCAAATGGACAGACCGTTATGCAAACTGGTGGTTTACTCAGCGTGGTTACATGTACTCACTGGAATCAGTCATTTCAAAATGATGCCACTTTATTTTAACATGACACAGGTATATGCATCACCTTAATGCTGAGGGGGCACAGGTTTGCACTTGGATCTTGTTTAGTGTGAAAAACTTCATAAAAGTTGGCCTAGGATTAGTCTCATGCCCTTTTAATATTTGCATTAATATGTTCAAGTAAAAGCAGAAACTGTTTGAAAAAACTACAAACTCTGCACAGCATCTACACTTTTCACATCGCAATGAAACAAGACTGCAACAACTGACTTGATTTACTATCAACACTGCAAGTAAATATGAGGTACAACAGCACAGAACTGCTGTCAGGAACAACAACCATAGTTATATCTTTAACAATAAGTTAAGTGTTTTCATTCAAGCATTAATTGCATTGTTCATCTTCTCATCAATTTCTCTAATATATATATATATATTATACTTTTGGTTCTAATTCGTGTTGTTTGCATTAATCAGCCATCATGTTATGATGAAGGTTTTCTCTTTTTATCCACAATGGTAACATCCGTTCAAACTTGAGGTAGAAAGTTCAAACTCCAACCTTAAAAAACCTGTTTTGAATTATGGACAACATTGTCATAGATGTTTCATTGGTCAAAGTAGTCCTACACAAATGACAAGTGGTTTTAAAATGATGGTGGGATAGGTGTATATATCTGATCTAACCACTAATCATTTCCTACTTAATACTGCATAAAACTCAAAGGCTGATGGTTGTGACGTCACTGGGCCAGTACTCATCATGCATATAATGGTTAGAAGAGGCGAAGCTGGGCTCGTGTGGAGCATCGTCGTCTCTGAGCTTGTTTTGCAGATCCTGTTCCCACTCGCCCTCCACCAGCTTGTAAAGGTCAAGAGTGGCCAGGGCGTCCTCCACCGAACAGTGACCTCTCTTTCTGACCTGGATCAGCAACGTGACAGAGAACATATGCGACATTAACAGTGAGATGAAAATGTTCTCTTCTGGTGGGTCAGATGATGATTGCTTTAGTAACAGAAAGGGCAGTGAACAGATTGAATGAATGTTGATTGAGAATAAAGATATTTAAGAGATTATTCCACTGATATAGATCAGATTAAATGTGTTTTTGCTTCACAGTACACAAGACTTATTTCTAAAACTACAGTATATAAGTCACCTTCCTTTTTTTGAATGATTACATAACTGTGACCAGTAAATGTAATGAAGCATGGATTTTTAGGGTAAAAATAAACTCACAATTGCTCTCTTGTGGACAAAATGACAAATTACATCACCTGACATTTCTGTGAAGTGATTTCTTTTTTATAAGCTTGCATATGTGCCGACAATGGACGAACAGTGACACTGAAACAGTTGGGTTCAGAGGTCCTTTGTATTCTGACAGATTCAGTTTGTAAACAAGGATTTGGTTTTCTTCAATGTCTTCCATTTCCCATTTGCTTGTATTACAAATGTATCTTTAACGACTTTGTGGTCAAGCTGAATACTGTACTACAGAGTCTGTCTCATCTATTACCATCAAGCAAAAAAATAAAACTGTATGAGAAATATGAGGAAAAAATTATCCGTTTAGTTTCTAAAGACTGAATCGATTCTTACCTGTATCCTCCTATTGAGCAGCTTATTGGACAAGATTCTGAGCGAAACGCAGCGCTCTCGGGGGAAACCAGCCAATCGGCTGAGTAGCCATGTCGTGCTTGTGTCCCTCACCATGTGACATGGATGGTTTACGCCCAGTGCCTCAAAGTCATTGTAGATGGAATGGCCCACGACCACTCTGCCCTCAAGTATTCTGATGATCTAAAAAGGAGAGAAGCCACACAAGTGCAAAGACAAACATAATATTTAACTGCATTACTGAGAATAAACAATTAGGTGTGTCAGTAGGGTTGGTATTCCATTATGTTTGGACAGGTGTGTACTGGGTCAACAGCAAACTATACCTCACATTTCTACGTAACATGTTCAAGCTAACTGCAAGCTCAAAGTCCACCAGGAGCCTCCACAGCAACACTACTTTTATAGGTATGTTATTTTTGTAGATTATTCTTTAGCCTGACATACATAAGAATGTGACCACCTGCATGTTATCTCACTCGTTTAAAACCAAATATTGATTTAAAAGTTATTTAATTTAATTGATTACGCCTCTATAGGCTGAGTGTATGCCCTAAAAGTAAACAGTTTATTTATTGTCACACGGGTATAATCACATTGGTGCAAGGAGGTAGAATCAAAAGGAACAGCAAGTAAACAATGAGAACAATGGTGCTTCGGGGTCAGGCTAACGCTGAAGGTAAGTCAATCTGGCAAGGATTTATATCAGCACACAAACATTATTCGTAGATATAAATGATACTGAGTCAGTAGCTATTTTTTTTTTTAACTAGTCACTACTAGTGTTTATTCTGAATAAACTGAAATAATCTTAACGATTTGTAAAACAAAAAATAACCGCCTGATTAATGGACTACCAAAATATTTGTTGGTTGCGGCCCGAAATGCAGACAAGATGTTTCTAATGAATGCAGAATGTTGTAGTTTCTCTGCTCACACATGTCACATGGTCAGTGAAGGTTCTCCTTGTAAACTGGTCAATAAGTGTATGTAACACCATCTATACTGATTCATTCATCATTAACAAGCATTAAAATATTAAAAAACAGAACATGGCAGTGAAACAAAAAACTGTCCTTACCTCATCTCTGGCCTGCACAAAGGGTGTGGCGTTGAGAAGATGATGCCTCTTGATGCCGCTCCAGGGAGTCCTGTAGTCTGTGACGGGTTGGCACGGTTGCACATATTTGTCATATAGAATGTTGCCGTGATAGTCTAGAATGCTGCAGCGGGCCAGCTCACTGCTGCGCCCACCAGGCCCCGTCCCAACCATCTCACAATCTAACGCCACCACGGTGGTCGGACATGAGCCAAGGCAGGGTGAACTCCGGCCACTGGCCGGAGGACTAGCTTCAGATGAGAAACCACTATCCACCTCCCAACTGTCCCTTAGTGCTGTGACTAAACTGTGATGGTCGGGAGCAGAGAGTCCATGTTTGGAAGCATCGGGGCCCCTATTTTCAGAGTTCAAGGTTTGACGGTCCTGTGTTGGATTGCTCAATTTTGTTTTCCTGGCTAATTTATTTGTGCACAGCAACTCGAAGTGGCTGTCTGTTCTTTTCCTCTTCATGTCGACAGTCATGTTTTGCTGACATTTCTTCTTTGCCCTTGGATTCTCCATGGCGTTAAGCATCATGGATTTTTGCACAAATACCTGTAGTTGCTGATAAGCCCTCAGGAGGAGGAGGAGGAGGAGGAGGAGGAGGTGGCTTTATTCTTCTTAGGCACCTGTGCCATCCTCAAACAATGGAACTGGCCTGGAAGTCATTTCTGAAATAAAAGGATTAGAAAATGCATTCAGGTGCTGATCACTACCATTGAGGAGGATTAAAAACCAGTGCAGTCTTGGACTTCAACTGACTCAGCATCACATGTATGGCACATTGCAACAATTATTTGATTAATCAAATATTAATTAATAGATTTTTTAGTTTCTTAAGTGTAAACATTGTCTTGTTTCTTTACTCTATATAACAAAGAAATAATTAAATGGGAATCATGTCTTTGTTTTGTGGACAAAACAAAGACATTCGAGAACATCACCATTTATAGGTTTTGTTAACACTTTTCAAAATTTCGTGACATTTTACTGAACAAACAAGTCCTTGATTAATCAAAAAAATAGATACAGATGCATTCTGTTTAAAAAATAATCATTAGTTGCAGCTCTACTTCCGTTTACTCACTATTTACTAGCACACTGCACAGTCACCTGATATGTCTGAAGCCTGTCACGTGAACAGTGACAGACGTTCCTGGAAATGAGAGCTAGGTGACCATACACTCCTTACATCATCTGTGATCCATGATTCAGGATTATCCTGATAATGGAAATTCAACTTGATAAACTTCTTTTGAGTGTTTTTTAATCACCATGAGCCACAATATCATACAAGCTGCTGTACTACCTGTGTGTAATACAGTTGACGTGTTAACTCCAGTGTCACTTAAAGCTGGGGACACACCACATGATTTTTACCCTGATTTTACCCACAACACACAGTTGGGCAGTCTGCACCGGTGAGCACTAGTTGGGGACAGTCGGCATGGCTAGTTGGCACATAAATCCTTCTCCAACACAAACATGTTTGAATATTTTTAGCCAACTCTAAACGGAATCAGGTAGTATGTGCTGATTACCAACCCAACTACAAACACATGTTGCCAACAGCCAAAGAAAAAGAGTAGGTGGGACACAGGAGATGTGTGACGGGTTCAGGTGGTTAGACAAATCATGTATTCCGTGATCCCTCATTAGGCACAGCCATTAAATGTGTGATCACCAGCCTTTCAGTCGTCATGGTTAGTGTATGCTCCATCTTTTCAAAATCAATAACAAGTGAGAAAGTTGAGTAGTGTCCCCATCTTAATCATCGCCTCACCTAACTCAGCTCTCAGCCCACTTCTTGACGTTCCTAAAAATCGGGCATTGGGCTGGGTTTTCCTCAGAAGAGCAGGTTTAAGTGGGGTTTATTTGGAGCTGAACAAACGCCACAATCAACTAACCAGAATTCCAACGTTTACTTTACATTTTTATCAGTGTAAATACATACATATATACACACAATTATTTAACCCACACATTTGCAGAGGCCGTGTCCAATAGTTGAGTTCAAGCTAAACTCCAGCCGTAGCCGTAAACTCGTAGCCGTAGTTAAAACGGCCTGCATTTACTTTACACATAAGCCTTACTCGCCCAGTCCGTAAAAAAATAAATAAACCACGTTGGCTCCTAACTGAATGGAGAAAAGGTAGGGCAAATTACTTTTGGTATAATAACGAGTTTAACTGTCACGTATTATAATAGAGTCTGTCCTGACAAGAGCGACCGACCGACTGACAGCTAGCAGAGAAAGCCACGTTTACACAAGCTAAACAAGCTACAACGCTTCATTTCACGAAACACAGCTCACGTAACATTAAACCCCACACATAAATATACGATTAATTACATATAACAAGTGACACAGAAGAGTCATGTTAAGAAAAACGGATATAAAGTAGTTTGTACTGTACCTTTAGGACTGGAAGGGTAGCACGTGCAGACAGAGACAACATGCCCATACAAGAGTAAGGACGCTTCGCTGGATCGGATTGGTTCCTTCTCTTCTTCGTTTCACAGGAACTGCTCAGCTGCTACACACTCAGCTCAGCGCCACCCACAGGCGTAACGCCGCACTACCACCACACGCCACTGCTACATACTCTTTTTAAATGGCACAATGTATTTAATACTTAAGAAAACCAACTAAGTCAACAGACAAAACAGACAAAGGAGGTTTACAGCGGTTATGTAAAAATATGACATTTCAGTTCATACAAATAACAGATCATACAAATAACAGATCATGCACAGAAGACGTGGTTAATGGATATGATTATGATTACTGCCATTAATGGGTTTATTTATCTCAATACTAAAATTTTAATAACTGATGATTACACTGCAAATCACAAAACTAATGTATGATTAACTCAAAGAGAGGGAATATAGATTTGGATACAATTGTTTAACATTAACTTCAATTGAAACCTCCCAGTCTTACAAAGGGCTATGACTTCAGCTCTATTTGTGTTAATTCTTCTGCAATGACACTACAGGAAACTATTAATGTATGACAACAAATCAAGTTATTTGATATATACTACTTTTTCTTGTTATTTCAAAAACACCATATTTAGTTTTTGGACTACTAACAACATATTTGAACGTCACCAAAGACTTTCAGAGAATTTATGGACAATTTTTGCGGTGATATTAAAATAAATCTAGACGCTAACGCGAAGTCAGCATATGACACTTGAGCAGGTGCTGTAGTCTAATGGATTTAAATTACAGACTTGAATCATTTTTATAGAATCCCTACATTTCTCATACAGCATATTTGGCTTTGTCAAACCTGTAAACCAAAGCTTTGACCAATCTTCCAGTTGTGATACGATTAATCTGACATTTTTGTCAATAAAAACTTTTTTTTGCACTTCATTATATTTGTTATGAATTAAAAATAAAATTATATATATATATAAAAGAAACACATCTATTGAACAATTCACCACAAACTTCTTTTGAATTTGGATTTCTGGCATTTTTATTCACTGGCATTTTTATTCACTGCCATTTTAGACAGAAACATTTCATGAGCAATTGTAAAAATTATTATGAATACTTGTTACAGTGATTTAAGAGCAAATGAGGGATTTTCCCCACATCAAATTGCTGTTAGACTTAACAAGAAAATTGTAGACAAACCTGAACTACCTGCACTTCCACGATGACAAAAACATTTACATCATGAACGAGATCATACAGTTAATTTTGGTTTTGTGGGCCTTTTTATTCCATCATCCTTCCAAATGTACAAAAACAAAGACATGTTACAAAATAACAAGGAACAAAAAAAATCACCATTATCATTACCCCCCGTTATGACAACGAAAACCAAAGCGACAGATGACAGGAGACTGGTGTTAAACCAAAGTGCATCAGCCTGAGGTGTAGGTGTATTCAGACCAGGGGATAATTAAAATCTCAAATTGTCAAAAGCAGTCACCTCTTCCCTAAAAATCTGTATTTGTTTTTAAACATCAGGCAGGCCCTGGACATCATTTTCCACAGTTTTCCCAGAGCAGCGGAGGACCAAAGGGAGGGCCACGCCTTTTGGACTTGGCTTCAGAGCATTCGGTAGTTCACTAAGAGAGTGGAATATAATTTAGTTCTTTCTCTGCACGGATTTCCCCAATCCTCCTCCTCCTGCCGTGGTGGGGGTTGGGGTTGTTGAGTTCCTGTTTGGAGCTTTTATAGCTCTGGCTTGTCATCCATCTTCTTCTTCTTCTTCTTGGACTCATCCTGCATCACCAAGGGGTTAGAGGCCTCTCTCTTCAGGTAGGCGAGGAAGTCACTCACCTCGCGACCTCCCTGCAAATGAAAGAAGAAAGGAAGGATGTTTAGCAGAGGACTCACACAGGAAATGACTTGGTTTCAATAATCACAGCGTGATGCTAACCTCGTATTTCTTTGGGAACATCTTACGTCCGGCTGGTGAAAGGAAGATCGTGGGGAAACTAAAAAATAAAAAAGATGATGAGAATAAGAATTCAAATCAAATTCAAAGTAACAGACTTCAGAAATCCCAAAATCTGCAAAAGAAATGTCATTGCTAGATTGACACAGGATTGGTGAAGTTTATTTAGTTCAAAATCATTTGGGAGTTAATATCCTGGTGTAGTGAGTTTAGCATCAGGTGGGAAAAGGTCCACTGTGGCTTCAGCACTAAATAAAGATAAGACATATTTAAAAGACTCACCCAGTGACTTCATATGGTGATGGCACATCATTGGCTGTGGCATCCATCTTGGCAATGACAACATTGGGATCACCGGCCAGCTTCAGGAGCAGAAAAGAGAAAATTATTTCCAATCTCGACTAGAGTTAAGGGGATCGGTAAGTTATTTTAAGTGAACACAGTATAAATATTGGCTGCTCTTTTGAATTACTGTACACTGAATATCTTTGATCTTTAAACTGTTGTTCTGACTAAAGACATTTTAGATTTGCAGCTGTAACTCAAAAAGTAATCACTCATGAATAAAATCAACATATCATATTAAGCTCTGAATAACATCAGCAGCTCAGCTCCACTGATCTACCTCTAAAATGTTTTAAATCACAATGTTTAACCTGGTTTCTTCAAATTCACATGTATTTTTTCTCCAGTCAAAGCTGTTCTTTGAGTAGCAGTGAGATAATACTCTGAAAGAAAGCAGCATTTTAATAACCAAACATTAATCAGAGCAGGTCAGAAAGTCCTTCCCTCACCTTCTCTCCCAGTTCTTTGTATTTGGGCTCCAGACTCTTGCAGTGTCCGCACCATGGAGCATAAAACTCTATGAGCACATCTTTGCTGTCATCGTTGACGATGGAGTCGAAGTTTTCAGCCACCACAGTCTGAAGTGAAACAGTAGACGTCACAAATTTACTTACAGATGACAAGCAGTGAATATTTTTACATGGTGAATGATGACCTGAAATTCAATTTATATTCCATTAGATCATAAATCAAATAGCAATTGCAATATCTGTCGGAAAAGCTGCAATTAGCTGCAAATTGCTGAGCCCCAGAAACTGATCAGGTTCAGCAATTCAATTCCAACTCCCTTAAAATATCTTTAAATCCCAAATACACAACTGGATTTTTCACTTCACCTTGACGGGGCCATCGTTGTTCTCTGGGATGGGCTCTGATTTGAGATAACGCTTCAAAGTGCCATCAAAGTAGTCCTGCAGGAAACGCTCCAGAGCTTTTCCATCACGACTATTGAAAGAACAGCGTAAATAGATTCAAGTTAGACGACTCAGGTCGTGGCGGAGGAATTAACCAAACTTAAAATGGAGACATTTTGTCACTCAAAATTTAAACTACTTGCTCAAGTATTTGTCTAATTATATTTTTTATTTTTTTACACATATGGTTGTGCAACTCCTGTATAAGAATTTACTATGACCAGTAAAAACATAAATATATTGGGAGTGAATCTCTTTCCATAGCACGTAGTGTAAAATCACTATATGTACATTTGTGCGGGCTTACCTGAACTCCTCAGCCATGACATATTTGTCTCCCTTGGCAGTGCGGATGGCCACCACGGGCAACTCTCCTGAGCTGTCATCGAGGCCAAACTCGGTCACTTCATTGCGGAACGTGTTCTTGCTGGCCACAGCAAAGTTCAGCTTCTTGCCCTGATCCAGGAAGCTCTTTGCCACCTTCATCACCCTATAAAATGTTAAGTTGGGGTCATTATCAAGGTTGTGCTTTTGAGAATGGAAAGAGGTAGCATTTCAAGCATCAAGAGCCACTGCATGGAGCAATTCGAGTAAAAAGTGAAGGAACACTTGCCTGTTCCTCCAGTAGTTTGAGCCCTTGGGGTTTTTGTCGTAGTCAACATCATAATAAGCCACCAGCAGGTCTTTGCCTCTCATCTGGTCTTTGTTGTCATCCGTCATGTGTGGGCAAATGCCACCGCTGAGAAGCAAAACAATAAAAATAATGATAATTTTAGAGAGGTACAGCATCAAGCTTTACTCATAGCCAGTATGAACAACTACATGATCATAAAAGAAGCTGCTTTTGAACCAGTTTAATCAGTATGTGCTCCAGTATTAGACACCTCACATTACCTTCTTGCTGGAAAGCACTGTAAAATTGTATACTCTTGTTCCTCCACAAAAACACACTGGATGAAAAACACAGCTGACTTCAATTGCATGCCGTTCAAATTTAATAGTGAAAGCAATGGTGGTTCAAAGTGAAAATGAAACAAAAATATACAGGGTGTGGTGCATCATGTGCTGTGTTAATTATTATTATTATTATTATTATATAATTGTCTTTTATCTGAGCATGTTTTGTCTTGAATTCAAAAAATCTTGTGAGGGTATAACAAACAACAAAAACACAAAGTGAAAGTACTGCATCTGGAATTCAGGTCATCTACACAGTATCAGTGTGCATATTTTACTTTCAGAGAAAAGCAGTGTCTCTATGTCAGCTGAGACACAAATGTTTCATTGAGGTAAAACACATTTCCCTGAATAGTTTGGCTATAGTGTGAACCTGGTGGATGGTTCATCTGTGTTTGTAGATAACAACTCACCAGCACAAGGTCCTATTGGCACTTGGCCATATGTGCAAATATGTACCATTATTAAGACGACTGTATGTTTACAGTAATCATAATTCAAACTATCCTGAACAAGTTGTGCTTTTGAAAAAAAAAAAAAAAAAAAACATTGAACCATGACCTCTGCTCCTAATCTGCAGATTGTAGACTGAGAGAACGTCTTCAATGGGGGGAGAAAAAAACAACAATACTCACATGTTGTCCTGAATAAACGCCTTGATTGCTTTGCTGACGAATTTTCCTTCTGTGAATTTGACAGAGCCATCTTCAAACTTGTTGTTCAGGCGTGGTGGGCGGAACAAGACAACTCCTCTGTAAATCAACGAAGAAAAGGTCAGTTCAGTTCTAAACAGCTTTGTCGACTGTCACAATGCTACTGACGTGACCATGCCATCACATGAGCAAGAACAGCTATTTAAGGGTGGAGGAAATGTAGATCAAGCTACTCACTCTCCATCAATACCATGGCTCTGGAGAAGAGCTTCAGAGTTGGTGTGGGCAAAGCGATAGTTGTCCCTTAAGACATTAGCTGCACTCAGGAACTCTGCCTGTGCTGCACTCTTTCCATCAGCAAAGAACCCTGGGAACAGAAAGAATCAGAACCTTCAAATTAAGCATCTGCATTCAAAATGAACCCAAATAGGACATATGTAGGCATTCTCATGCTCATTCATGTTAAGGCCACGGTACATTAAATGCTTGGAAGAGCAGAAATTCACAAGTCAACTCACCAACAACACTTGCATCTTGATGAGCAATATACTTCTCAAAGTCTGCCTCAGCCTTGAGCTCCACTGAAGCTGGGCCAGCCTGCTTCTTAAGGAAGCTGACCATGGCATCTAACAGAGAAAAAGAAGAAACAGTTATTTATTTATTTATTTATTTATTTATTTATATATATATATATATATATATATATATATATATATATATATATATATATATAAAAAATAATATATATAAAAAAATCAGAGCCAAATACCTGCACTTCTGGGACCGTCATAGGGACCAGAGTCTTCTCCATCCCTGAAGATCTTCAGGGTTGGATAACCACTGACACTATATTTGCTGCACGTGTTGCTATTGGTTGTGCAATCAACCTACGAGGAAAGAAAATGATTTACTTATGAAAATGGCAGGGAGCACCTCGGTGCAGAGTGCAGAACACCACACTTAAGTTGACAAAGTTAAATGAACTCTATTGTGTAATACCTTGGCCAGGGAGACGATGCCTTTCAGTCGTGTGGCGGCTGCTTCATACTCAGGTGCTAGCTTTTTACAATGGCCACACCTAAAAGAAATAGGATATGGATCGGTCAAACAGGAAATAAAGTGTCACTTCAACTGTTCTAGTTCCAACTCAGCAAAGATCCTGTGGGATATCACATGATCTTATGTGGTGTAACCAGAAACCACAGAGTAAATTCATTAGTACTAAAAGTCACATACATGTTAAAGTGTGATTCTCCTGTTTGAAATCCATTAAGAGTAGCTTGAAATTGACTGCTTTAGGGCTAATAGTGTCATAATTTTCAATTACCCACATTTTTCTGTTGTTCATGCAATTATTTAAACATAAAATGAAAAACAGGATGTGGCATACATACAGCAGGAGCCAACAACTTTACTTGCAGTGAAAATAACATTTACAACTTTTGTCTGTACTCCTTGTCACAAATGATTTCAATGATTATACAGTAATACTTAATGATACTTTAATGTCCATAGCTCTAATTTTTATGGCTGTAAAAATTACCAATGGCTGCAACGATTAATCGACTTATCATTAATTAATTTGTAAATTATTATTATTATTATCATCATCATCATCATCATCATCAATCATTTGAAAACTGATTATCATCTTGAGTGTTTTTTTTGTAACTTTGATTACTTTTTTTTTTTAAAGCTTACTGTACTTTTGATTTAGAGGTTTGATAAACACTGGACCATTTCTCCAACTTTAATACAAAGCAAGTAAGTAAGCTTTATTTGTATAGCAGCTTTAAAAACAGCACTTTACAAAGTGCTTTCACATACATAAATAAAAAATACACAAAAGGAAGAAAAGCAATGACATGAAAGGATAAACAGATAAAAAGACGGCATCACATAAAATCAAGTCTATAAAAATTAGTTTTAAGAAGAGATTTAAAAGATGACACTGAATTAGCAAGCCTTTTATCCGTAAGAGGTGGTAAGTAAGAGGCAAATATTCTAGGCGCTGAGATCGGGGAAGAGTGTCATTTGGTGGTTCTTTCTCGTTAGATAGACACTTAACTGATTTCTTTTAAATGTTTTAAGTTAGTCATTTCAATTTATTCAAACAGGATTTACTTCCGAATCTAAGTTTGGCACTTTGAGTACACGTCACAATTCCGCTGGACCAATCAAAGACGGACACCAAAACTTCCCTGACCAATGAGAACGTTACAACAACCTAACGACACGCCCCCAACTTCCTTGCAGCCTTCAAACACGCGTAGTTTCTATTAAAAGTGGTTCATGGCACTGAATAGTGGAGATAACGCGATCAATTCTGTCGCGACATCGCACATCCGTGAATGTTTTTTTCTGTGTCAGACTGTGTGTCTCCTACAAGAAACCCATCAATGGGGCTAAATAGCTGACACATTTCAGTTTGTAGCTAGCATGCTAACATTGGACGTTAGCCAGTAACCACAAACACCCACGACTCTGTTCGTACTATCGACACAAATTAAAATACAATTTTGTTGTGCAACGTCTCAATGCCGCGAAACATTCCGATACAAATTTACAGAGCAGTACGTTCAGCAGCACCTGTAATAAGTACAAGTAAGTGAACGTCACTTAGCCACACTGCTAAACACGAAGTGCTTTAGCTCGTTAGCTGTTCGCAGACGTTGCGGTTTATCTGCACAAACGCGCGAGACACTCCACTCACCAAGGGGCAAAAAACTCCACAAGAATGATATCGTGGAGTCCGATCTTAGAGTCGAAATCGTCATCCGTGTAGTCCAGCACATCACTGGCCTGGGAGAACCCAGCGAGGGCGGCCAAGAAGATCAGCCTCAACATCGCACACGGAGCTTACTTAAACGCTTTCTTCACTTCCTGGTAAAAAGAACAAAAAGAAAAACGGTTGTGGCTTAGTGTGCCCGTTGCAACCTTCCTCATACAAAGAGCTTTAACGACGTACAGGCCGAGGCTGCTGCAAAACGCAGACTGGTCAGGAAAGAGAAAGAGAAAGACAACGGGCAGGCAGCAGAGACGTTTCAGGTAGCGGAACCGCTCCTAACCACAGTGTGGCACACTCCTATTGGTCCGTCATGTGCGTCACTCTGCGACGGTTAGCCAATGAAAACCTGGCAAATAAGACGTGACTTCTTCTACAAAGCACTATGAAGATAACCCAGGGGTATCAAACTCAAATGACCTGGGGGCCAATGAGCATATAGTCTGATCAAGCGGGGGCTGACATAGAGGAAAAAAAGTGGAAAAAAACAACTATTTAGTAGCTGGTGGGCAATATAAGATTATTCATTATGATATTAGACATAATTGCAAAGTAAAAGTGCTTGTTTTGATATAAAATGATTCACAATAAATACATATTTATGATGCACAAAAACGGAGAATTAAATTGAAAATTTAGCAAATAATGACAAGGATAATTGTGATTAAAACAGCTTAAATATATGTAATTTCATATTGAGTGTAATACATTTAATAAAGCAATGATTACAACCGAATGTCAATAAAAATATTGCCGACAAATACATGTAGTCTTATATTCTGTCTCTATTCCATCACCTTGCACAGTGGTGGGCGTTCCGCATGTAATCGATTGGAGGGCCACATGTGGCCCCCGGGCCACCAATTTGACACATGTGCCTTAAACCATCTATCTATCTACATCAACATTAAAGCATTAACAATAACTTAATATATGATAATTGTCTATGTGTATTTTTATGTTTGTCATTATCAATTCTGTATTTTACTATATGCACAGTACATTACTTTTTAATGTAAAATATTCTTTACTTCAAATGTTTCTGTTCATATATAACTGTGTGTGAATGTGTGAAGATACTGTAGAAGTAGCTTTTTACTGTGTAGTCTGATTTTTAAAACATATGTTATTTGTTACCCATTGTGTGCTTTTTTCTACTACAATTGAATTTCTTCCATGTGGATCACTAAAAAATCTTGATCCCATTCTTAACGATCTGCAAACAACAACAGCTCTTAAATTATATGTGCACTTAGCTTTGTCATAGTCCTATGATAAATTTCAGTGAGCATATCTTGTGGAAAGGGTGAAAAAGAAAAACACAAAGTCTGATATGATTCCAAAAATGTGACATATACTATGCACCATGACAGTGCTGATAATACAGAAACACACAGTTATACTTAGATACAAAAGTACCAGGAAACTGTAAAATAAAACGACTTAATGCCTGCGACAACTGTAATAATGACTCCTCTGTAAAAAACGTCTGCTCATATGAAAGAACATTAGTTTGAACTCCTTCCCAAAGCCCATTAAAATATGTCTGTCTTATTGTGCTTTCTTACTTTTGGAAGACATTAAGGCAAATAATATAGTCTTTAGTGTTAACGAAAGTCATTTACAGTGTGTACTAAATGTTTTCCATCTGGATCAACAGTTATAAGAATGTGCCAGCAGAGGGAGCTCTTTGACAGCAGGGATCAACCCTGTACTGTGATACAGACTTTTTCATAACTCAGAATCTATTAAATGACATGTTTGTAGCACAAACTCAGTTCATATCCCTCCCTAAACATCAACTAAAACAGCAGATGAGATTGATTGATTGATTGATCAGATTTATAAAAACAAACAAAAATGATATTCCTCACTGACAAACAAATGTCAGTGAGGAATATCATTTTTGTTTGTTTTTATAAATCTTGCAAATGTAGACTTAGATTTATACTCACTACATGCACTACACAGTACTTTGTATAATATCTGTGCTGTTTCAAGGTCACTGAGTGGACACATCCTATTTACACACTACATCTAATACAGTGCAGAGAAAAATATACAACAAATAAAACTTTTTATATTATTATATGAAATACTATATAAAAACAATTAGAAACTTGTCTGGTTTTGATTCTATTCTTCTTTGTTTTTGGTGTTATAATTATTTCTATGGCTAGGATATCCATCTAAATACTGTTACAGTTCTGTCATCACTGTTCATTTTATTCCATGACACAGCACACACTTGATTTTTGTGTGTGCTGTGTGTCTGTATCACAGAGATTAGTTCTCCGTTACCCACAAAATGTCTCCCCTCCCCAACCACGGAGACCCCCTGCAATGCCTTGGCAAAGTAGTTGCCATGGCAACCATTTTGTTCCTCAGCCATAAAAAGTAGGGGAGAAGAGGAGAAGAGGAAAAGAGGCCTGCAGCATTATGCTAGTGACATGGTGTGAGTACTGTCAGAGACAGCAGGAGGCAAAGGAAAGGATGTGTGCATGCTCACATGAGTGTGTACTTTTTGGTTCCCTCATTCAGAATTAACACTGACCTTATCATGACCAGTTGTCCTCATGGAGACCAAAACCTGGTCCTAATGAGGCAGAATCTCTTTTTTGAGGAACTGGTTAAGTTTGAGGCTAAGATTTGAATTGTGGTGAGGTTGAGGTTAGGCATTAACTGGTTATAGTTAAGGTTAGGGATAGTGCTTTGTTGTTGAGTCCTTAGTCAATGCAGAGTTCTGAGAAGAATAGCTGCACAAACCTGTGTGTGTGTGTGTGTGTATGTGTGTGAGTATTCAGGACACAGGACCCTTCATCCAAGTCCTTCAGGAGAGTAACAGATTCTTCATCCCATACAACACCAACACGCGGCGTCACAGCTGTGTCTCCTCAGAACACTGAACGCCTTGTTGTCCTGTGCTGTCAGCGTCCAGACCAAACCATTGCAGAAATATCTGCTGGTTCCATCAGTGGAGAAAATAACTATCTAGTCATTCACAACGAGACAAAGCACTTGTTAGTGACTGTCTGCTCTGCCAAGGAAACACTGACGTCTGCACACTCACTCGTACAACATACAACAACTTAAAGTTCATATTCACATTCAAGTGCAGAGGTCATTAACCTTATCCTCTAACTCAGTGGTTCTCAGTCTTTTTATACCGAGTACCACCTGAGAAAATGTGGAGCTCTCGAAGTAACACCATTATCACCAACCCAAAAAAATACAGTGGTGCAAAAAGGCCGAGCCAAGTCAGCTACAGACTTTTCACAGGAAGCAGATTTATTCCCAATAAGATCTCATCATCCTTACATATACTTCACACACTGGTATAGTGAAATCAGATGAAGGTTGAACAATAGGTAAGGTGAGCCCAATTATTTATAATTAATTTATTATTATTTGGTTGTTTGTTTCACTCTCAAAACTCCTCAGCTCCACTCTGATCCCATACTACGGAAGAGGATTAGGGCCAAATGTTGAAAAATTGAAAATTGAAAATTGGAAAACATCCTGACTTCTGAATTTTTTCTCACAATTCTGGCTTTTTTATTTTCATATCTTCCCTAACATACGCTGGTTTATACAGTACCACTGGTGGTAAACGTACCCAAGTTTGAGAACCATGGCTCTAACTGATGTCTACTGTGTACACACAGAGGGCAGTGCACCTCAATGTTTTTAATTTGGTCAAAGGATGTTTTAAGTTTTTCTACATTTTCCAGATTTGAAAGATATTTTTCGTCACATGGCATTATGAATCTTGCACAAGCAAAATCCTCTTGGCTATCAAATAATTAAGTGCACTTCATGTAGAAAACAACAAATGAAAGACAGACAGTGAGAAAGAGGTTATTGTTAAATAGACCAGTGCTTTAATAAAAGACATAACAGTGTCACATTCAGTCATGATATTGCTTCAGTCGCTTACAGTACAGAACCCAGCCTGGCCAGTGTGTGCTAGAACATTACAATCTGACACCGGCGTGCCATCCAACATCCATACACATCCATAACAAGTCTCATCAGACTTGCACTGTTAATCTACATTCAAATGCACTCAGATTGGTTATAAGAAACAACCCACAATGGACTTTACAACAAACGGGTATGAAGAGGGGGAATGGGGACACAGTGAGGTTCGGGACATGCAGCAGGGCAAACACAGGTCTAAGGGGCTGAGGAGTGGTTTGGAAGCAGAGCCATTGATCTTCTTTGGCCATGCAGAGACGGACAAACCGGCAGCCATATTTGCTTTTTTCAAAAAACAGCCGAAACTTTGTGCATCCTCGGTATTTGCTGCCAATTTAGAGCCAGATTTGAACTTAAAAAGCCTTTAAAACACCTGTAAAACACTTCAGCCCAACGTGGTACTGGGACTCACCAGATAAGATGTGTTTAATATATATGTAGATTATATTATGAACTATATTGTAGGGCAGAGGGTGGAGATTAGCTAAGTAGTAGTAATATGGTAAATGAAGCAATGACAGCTATTTATCATACACATGTACGTGTGTGTGTGTGTGTGTGTCCAGATGGTTGTGTATGGAGGTCTTGGATTAGTGTCTACTTGAATTGCTTGAGGGGAGGGGGCACCTTGAAGTCCTGACCCTTCTCCAGTCTCTTCTCACACTCGATTAAGTAGTTGACGCCGTCAATCACTGTCTGCACCAACTGGACCTGAGGGAGAGACAAATTAAACTTCAACACTGAATAAAAACAAACAAAAGTCTTGGTTGGAGATTGACAAGCCAATACTCCAGCAAAGATACAGTATTTTATTTTGATACATTTATTAGTTGGGTAATACAAGTCTGAAAAAAAACTTGTATTAATATTATTCTCAAACTTGGCCTGTGTTACAAACTAAATGTCCCAATTAGTATTAGTATCAGAGATTAAAAGCTCAAAACTCTACAACAGATGTAGATTTTTGCCATTATTTTCTTTTATCTATTCTTAGTGGCATACTGCTTTTAAAGCAGTAGCTTAACATTTGTGGGAAATAGGTGGTTTCTTTGGTTTATTTCCTCGGAATTTTGCTTTAATCATGCTATCGTTGTTTGATTCTGCCCTTCACGCAATTAAATCAGGTGCACAGCCCATAGTTCCCTCCTCCTTCCATTTAGAGATGGGCATTCCGGTTCTTTTTAGTGAGCCAGACCATTTGGCTCAGCTCACTAAGAAGAGCCGGCTCTTTGGGCTCCCAAATGGCTCATCATTTCACCCCTTTCACCTTTAATAATTCAGGCAAATTTAGCACTTCAAAAGTAAAACAAAAAGAGTTTTCATTGCATTTACAGTACAGACCCTTGTAACTCTCTGACCACCACCCAATGAATGCACTGACCTGCTTGCAGAACCACTATCTGCTACACAAAACAGATAGAGACACCTATAACTGCTGCATGCACAGCTCTCAGGTGTCAGGATGTTTGTGGACCCTGCTGCATATGACAGTCAGGGTCTTAATCTAGCAAATCATGCATTCTGCCTTTGTGTTTTCACAGTTATTACAATGCATTCAAATACTGCTTCTCAGGGCACCCTGCACACCACCGCCCCTCCCTGCTTGGTGGTAGGATCCTTGTCTATCCTCATGATTGGTTGCACAGTTTTATTCAGTCACTGCATACATGGAGCACCCGTAGTGCAGGTCATATCATCATATCATTCTTCCTTGTAAAATAATAAAATAATAAAAAAAGAATTGCGGACGGGAGTCGGCTCCGATCGCTCACTTAAAAGAGCCAGCTCTTTGAACCGCCTCGTTCACGACTGACACATCACTACTTCTGTCCCTCTAATCACTCACTGACACACCCAGATAGTGTCAGACAATATGATGCAAGAGTAATAAAAATGATACGAGAGATTTTTAACTGCACCATATTGGGTGGAAATCACACCCAGTCCTTCACCCAGAAAGAATGTAATCTGAATAAAATATGCAACCAACACACTCACAACAATAGAGAACAGCTCCATTGTGCTGTAAGACTCAGGCATGACAGCATGACCAAGGACATAACAAAGACATAACTCTCCTCTCTTTTAAATGAACTCAGGATAAAACCGATATTCAGTCTTTTGAATATTTGTTTGTATTTAGGGAAGATTGACTAGTATTCAATGACAAATGGATACTGAAAAGTTCCAGTTGAGCATGTTAGAGGTGAATGCTGTGTTGATTAAAGGTAGACAATTTCATTGTCACTAAACCTTTGTCTTGCACAGGATACCGGGATATTCTTACCTCAGAGTGTCCCAGGCGATCCAGGTTGGAGATGTCGAACACGCCACCCACAGCGGCTGTGTCCACTCCACCTGTCCCTCGTTTCTGCAGACGCAGGTGATCCAGGATCTTACTGAAGCGGGGATCCTGAAAGGTGGGGGCGACAAGGACATTTTTTACTACCAACAATAAGAATTTGAGTAAAAATGTATAAATAACATACATAGAAAAGGTCTAAATAAAGGTCTAAAAAAAAAAGGTGTAAATCTGATTAAAACTGTTAAATTATCATACTAGCATGAACTAACTGTTGTGTTACCTTGCTCAGCAGGGGCAGTTTGACATGGACCCCAGCTCTGAGCCCTGTGCCCAGGTTGGAGGGGCAGGTGAGGACGTAACCGAGCCTCTCGTTCCACATGAACTCCCAACCTCTCTCCTGGATCAGACGTTCCACCTTAGAGAAGGAGAATCAGTCACAGCACAGTGAGAGAGAGTGTGCTCTGTCTGTTATGTTTGATGGATGTGCACGTTCTGTTCACACACACTGCAATGGTCATTCTTTAGAGCTGACAAGCAAAGAATTGAGATTTTTCCACTTTGCCGGCAGTGGACTGACACAGACACTGGCATATTACTGGAATTAAAACAGCCTGAATGGAGCTGTTTTTTAAGGTACACCACACTCAGTGTGAACAAGTTCAAAACCAAATGTTTTTGTGTTTGTCCTTAGCACATTCTCTCATGGAAAACTGGGACTGCTTGGATAAATAATTTATGTTTGCATTGCCTTGTTTGGACAGTGTGTCACTGCACTTCTGTCCACAGGCTTTTATCCATAGCAGGGCAAAGACTGTTGCTGCGTATAGTGGAACCGAAGGAGAAGCTGCTGGTGACCTTCTATTGCTCCACAATGGTGTGTGCGCAGCAGTAAACAGAAAAGCTCTACTGTACAGAGGGTGATCCCCGTGGCTGAGAAGATCATCAGCTGCTCTCTGCCCCCGCCCCGGACGATCTCTCCTGCCCCCAGTGCCTCAGTAGAACAGAGACAATAATTCAAGACACTATCATTCCTGGTCACTCAACTGTTCTCTGTGCTGTTCTGGGCCATCAGAGCCTTAAATACTATAACTGGTTCATAATATGGTTTTTACAGCAACACCAATATTCCACTTATTTATTCATTCCTTTGATGGGTACATTTTATACTGTAGGAAGTGATGTTTATTATTGGATGTATGTTTGTATTACCAGACGTGTGGTTTTGTAAAATTATTATGTACAGTCATAGCTTTTATAATTTCATTGTAGTGGTTACAGTGACAATAAAGTGCTTTCTATTCTATTCTACTGTAAGCTGTTTTCACTTTTGTAAGCATGCACCATAGCTTTTAGGTCTAATTAAATGCAACTGATGGCAGCAGGATGGAAATGTCTTCCACAGCCTCCAGTTTAAAGACACAGAGTGCTCCTGTACTATGACCCAGGGCCGATATTAAATCAAGCTCAGCTAACACCAGGCTGATGCAAAACAAACTCCACAAGTGTACGGGCTTCTGTGCACATCTCACTGCTGCTCTGTTGTACAGTTGTCATTCAAATTACTCCTTGACTATGTGTGACACACTGAGATGCACTGGAAACATGGCAGAAGAAAGTATTTGGTTACACACAGCCAGTGTTTATCTGCAGTCTCCACAGCAGGAAGCAAATAGAAGTATTTCTACTCCTACATGGAAACACATGCAAGTGCATCTCGGAGTATCACTTCCTACATCTGTCTTTATGCTGAGAGTTATTAGCAGAAAGGCTTTGGCCTCCCTTTTCCAGATTATTGATATAATGTGGTCTGGATTTGAACCACCAAACTCCCACGCTGCCTACGAGGCCATCTGTGCGGTTAATCATGGTTATTAGAGTTCATACTCATGAATAACCATGATGAACCATGAAAAAGGTGAACAAGTCTCATCATTCTCAGTCCCAACATGCACTCTCATCATAAACAGTTCACACACAAGCACAGTCTTACCTCCTTTAGGCCTCTGCAGAACCTGTCAAAGACTCTCTTCATGTTGCCTCCCTTCTCCATGGAGATGACTCTGGTGTGATCCTCCTCATTGATCCAGATCAGGAAGGTCTTCTCATTGTTGTGCCTGCAGTGACATTACACTGAATTTTCATGTTGTACTGATCCCTGTGGATAATGGTTATTTGTGAATTGTGGGTCTTTTGCTTTATACTCCACATGAGGGTCGTGGGGCCCTGGACAGGTCAGTCCATCGCAGGGCCAAATAAAATAAAAATATATATAGGAGTCGTAAATAGAGTAATGTCAATGTATACACCCATTTTTCCCCACACTGAATCAATACATGAGTGGTATCTGGGAGCACTTTGTGACAAGGTGTGGCAGTAAGGAACATCTAATAAGAAGAGAACGGTGGTGGGTTTTCTATATTTAGAGGAGCCATGTGACATTGCCACTGAAGGCCATAAACCATAATGCTTATTTCAGCTGTAGATCATTGACTTGTGTGTTTGTTAGGCTGGTCTCCAAGGTGGCACTTTGAAATAGGGTTAACATTTATGACATATTTTCAATAATCCAGTCACATTACAAAATGCAAACTTGCTGAATGGAAATATCCTGAAGAACAACAGTAGGAAAAAGTAGAATGACTAAAACGGTCTGATTGCCCATGCCAGTAACAACTCGAGTTGTTATGGACCAGGAAATATGGTCAAAACCTGTTCTTGAGTCTTTGACAGAAAGGGTTTTTCCAAAACATTACACAATAGATCATTTAAACCCATTAGACATATATTAGACAAATGTGTCACAGCTAGTGTATGTTTTCGCAAGTAAAGGTCAAAAATATGTTTTGTGAGCCAAATAGGTGGTTTCTGTCATTTTAGGTAGTCCATATCACACTGACAAGTTAGTTTGGTATATGAAGGTATAAAAACACATCACTACTGCACTAGACAAGAAATGGTGTCACCAGCACAACATTTATAGTGTGGGAAGAGGTGGTGATGCAGCATCCATCGTTATTGTATATGCAGTATTTTGTTTGCTACTACAGATGTTTTTGCCCAAACTGCCACTGCACAATTGTTAGAGATTTAACCGGGTAATGAATTGGTTGGAGAGCGTTTACTAAAAATGTAACAGAAAGGACACAAAGTAAGAGGTAAAACAGGAGTAAACAAGAGGAGCAAGTACTCCAGGGAAAAAGAGCACAAGGGTGCATTAAAACAATTATGAAGGCGGGGGGGGTAACATTAGAAAATGAGAGCAAATGGAGGGTAGTGACATGGGTAGTGAAAGAAATGAAGAAGAGAGAGAGGCAGAGAAAGAGAAAGCTGCAACAGGACCTGAAAGAGGAGATGAAAGAGAGGTGAATTATTTAAGGAGGAGAGGTTGGTTTCTACGACTGGCACAGGGAGAGAGGAGAGAGAGACTGCTCATTGATCTTGGCTGGCTGGCACTCAGTGCTGAGGGAGCATTGTGTGCAAGACACCATCACCACAGCTCAGCAATGGTATTACTGCTATCACCATGCCAGGGATGAAATGAATGGAACATCTAAGATTAAAGACTAAGCAGCACTTTTTGTATTTCTACAGTCTAACCATAATCTAAATTATGTGCACACTTCTTTTTCTAATATGCATAGTATATATTACCTTTTATTTCGATATATTAGTGATAATTGGATGGATGGATGGATGACTCTGCCCACTTAATAATATCAGGTTTCTTTACTTACCAGATACCACGGGCATCAGGCCAGTCACGAGCCATGCCTGCACATGTCAGGAGTGGCGACACAGGCTTGTCAAACAGGAAGTGGTCCTATAGGTAAGACAGAGACCTTAAGGTGAACACTTTGAGTGTCAACAATGGCTGTGGCTGAATAGGCGAACATGATTTAGTACGCAATTCAGATCATTGTTACACAATACAAGGTGGGTTTCCATCATGTGTGCATATGTATCACAATATAAAGGTACATGCAAATAAAGCAGCTTCAGAGAATAGAATAAAAGAGCATGTGTAGAACTCATGTGACTGAAACTTCCCAAATGCTTCTGCATTTCAATGCCATAACATAAACAGACCGATATACAGAGAGCTGGTGAGGAAACTACAACATTCCTTGACCTAGAAGCAAAAATGTCTACATTTATGAATTAAAGCTGTAACAAAATGCAACTATAGTGTCTATCAACAGCAATTGGCGCCAAATCCAACTCCAGTCTGACTAAGCGTATACATGCAGGTGTAATAGGATTATCCAGGTATGTTAGTCCGTCTAAGACTAGCTCAATTTTAGTCGGACTTAAAGTTTACATGACATTAAGAAAAATATTGTGTTTTAACATGCATGTAAAAGCACTGACTGATAAATGCACATTTTGTCTAGCGTTAATGGAAACCTAGCTCCTGTGTAGTGCCATGTAGAACTGCATGGTCCTGGTGTTATATTTCACAACAATTGAATTTCTGGTTACGATAAAAATAAACATCCAACACTTACATCAATGAGCTGTTGCTGCTCCTTTTCGGTCAGCTGGGTCAGACTGTAGTATTTCCCAGTCAGGTCATCCTTTAGACCAGCGAGGGCGTCCACCGCCACCCTCTCCACCTCCCTGCGCTCTGCTCGGGTGCAGGCGGGGGGAAGGCTCAGCCCCCGGATACTGCGGCCGGTCCTCACTCTGGAGGACAGCACGTAACGCTCATCAAACTGGCCTGAGTGGACCTGCATCAAAAACAGGTCGGGAAACATATATCAGTGTGGTTTCTATTGCATGAATATAGGAACGTGTCATTAACATGAACGCTACCTTGCTGGCATCCAAGTCAGTGGGGTGCCTCATGGTGTGAGGGTCATAGCCATTGTGCCTTTCTTTGATGATAGGGTCCAGCAGGTCTGCAAAGACCTGACACAGAGTTTGACAAAATAAAAATACAAGACTTTTTAATGCACTTAAAACTCCACCGATCTCGTTAAAAATAACCTTGGTCCTCTATCCTTTTCTGTTTGACCATCGGCCAGAAACTTTGGTGTATGCTTTGATTCAGATTTAACCTTCCAGTTGTCCTGTCCTGCTTTCTGCAATTACAGACAAAATCTCCAAAAGTAAACCATTGCTTCCTCACTCAGATTTCTGAAAAAGTTATCCATGCATTCACATTTTCCAGATTAGATTTGTGTAACTCCTCCTCTCCAGCTTCTTATTGGTTTTACCAGACACTGTCACATCACCACAGTCCTGGCTGCCCTTCACTGGCTCTCTGTAAGTTATAGAATTGATTTTACTGATCACTGTCAAAGCTCGTAGGGGGCTGGCCCCTTGCTATTTTTTTGTGTTTGAATTGAATTACATTACAAAAGTTCATACTTTGATGGTATCTCTCTCTTAGTCATATTTTAATTTACTCCTACATAACATTCCTATTGTGCAATACTCTCTCCTTACAACCAGGGAAACAGGATTTCTTACTAAATTCTCAGAAGATAAAGTAACTGTGGACAAAATGATTTCACAATCACCTCTGATGAATAAAAGTCTTAAAGTCACCATATAAGAAGCTAGGTTAGAGAATTTTCCTCAGACATTATCACTGTGTGTGTCTAAGAAGGTACAGTGATGTCTGACCTCATAAGACTCCTCATCTCCTGCCACCATGCCAACGGTTTTGATGAAAGGGTGCCCGGGGTTGTCCACGCCCGTCTGAATGGCCTGGTCCAGTGTGTAACCGTTGGGAGTGGCCTTATCACACAGCTTGGCATAGATGGCAGGTGTTAGGTTGCTTGCCATGCAGTTGTTATGTTTGCGCAGGTCAGGATACTCCGCACTAGACAAATAAAAAAAGGCAAGATACTGAATATAGTGCTGCACACATTTTGAGAGTGTTGGCACAGATTAGTGACGGTGCCGAGTCTTTGAAACACGACCCTGTGAGACAAAAATGCATTTTGCCAAAGCAGGTCAATTTGCCATTTGTGCCACACAGAACACAAAGAAAGACAATAACTCACATATTACAATTAGACACATTATAATACAACCAACTACTCAGAAAATGTATTTTACTGTGTCTGTGACTGTCATTTAAGTTTCTCATTCATTCATTATTCCACTCAGTGTCGCTGTCATTGAGCTCAACAGTGAATCTAGAATGTAGGTCCAAATCAGTATCATTCCACTTAGAAATTTGAGATATTACTTCCATTTTCTGTGACACTGAGGGACATTTTGTACTTTCACTCTACAACTGCATCCATATTTGTTGATTTTCTGATTATAATCAAAGTTCACAATATACGTTATTATATAGTAGGCCTTGCAAAATGAGTGATTTTCTTTTGGGTGTTTTTTTTAGGATACTAACATGGGTATAACATGAGTACGTCTTTCAAAATTAGTCGTCAAAAGGAGGAAGTAAATATGTGTTTTACACTAGCAAGTTCAAGGTGCCTTTCCCTCAGAGGTCAGACATCTTGAATACACTTGACTCTGAGGTTTTTAAAGGCACACACTAACCAACTCTCAAACCACTCAAACCAACTCCAACACGTTCACAATTTGTTGCATATGGCAAATAATAGCAATCTGTTGTGTACATGGGTGCACATACATGTGTGACCAAGTAACAAGCATAGAGAGAGAGAGGGAGCAAGACAGAGTTTTATCTAAGCCACACATTTTTTTTTACTAATCTGACGCCTTTTTATGATCCGTGTGGATGTGTCGTGGGACACGTACACGTCCCTCCTCAGCCTTTTACTATACTGCCAATGTTACATACATGTCCATGTAGCATATGTGTATTTAATTTGCAGATGTGATCCTTGCATTCTGCATATTTAAGAACAGATTCCCAGCCCTCATTTGTGGTATTGGTGCTGGGCATGAAAAAGTGCCATAATACCATCCCTACAGTAATGAATTGTTGCAGGTCTAGTGTCATGTAGGGCTGCATGATACGATACCAGACAACTACTGTATATTACCAATATGATAATATGGGGGTTTGAAGTCCATGCCCACTTAGTACCTTTACAGGAATATTCCAGCCAAATTGCCAATAGTACAGAACTACATTATATATAAGTTTAGTTGTGATTTTGGCACACAGTGCTAGTTAAATAAAAAATGAAGTTTCCTGACATTGTGATTGATTGTCAGATGTTGCAATTGAGTTGATGAGTAATGCACAACTGATCATTTTCGCATCATAACATTCATTTTTATGGACATATTATATATTGAAATATATGATATTTTATATTACAAATACATATGTTATAAAACATGTTTTCTCATCTGAAGAGCAAGATTTTTTTTGGTGCAACACTGCAGAGTGTCACCATAATGCTGTTCTGTCACACATTGGGATTTCAGTCAAATTGCAGTGTCTTTCGATTTGGAGTTCACATGGTACCACGATTTATTGTGTCCCATTGAACGGTGTTTATGCAAATCTGTGCTTGACATTTCCATAATTCCCCCATGGCTGTGGTGTGTTAAACCATATTAAAGCACACAATAGCTATAGTTAAAATGGCCGTTTTTTTATTCCAAGGTTATCAGTATGGGGATATAAATTCAGGAAGAAAACCTAAAATAAATCAATATATACTGTATATATGATAAAAGATGTATCTCTCTCCAGCCATGCAACGATGTGTGGTGCGCTTGTGGTGCGCCTGTGGTGCGTTTGTGGAGCAATGTAGCGGACACCTCGCTTACCTGGCGGGGTAACTCCTGCGGACCGGCGTCCCGGCGCTGACGTGCTCCCGGTGCAGCAGGAATCCAGCCGTTACCGAGCCTCCCACCAACGACAGGAACCCGATGTGGCGTTTGGAGGACAATATCCTGGAGAAGCTGCTTGCCATTGTTGCTTTCTCTTGTGTATGTGTGTGTGTTATTTAAATAAATAGAAAAATAAAATAAATGTCTAGTTGTGTTCCAGGGAGTGAGGGAGTGAGCGTCGGATGGGAGCGTCGGTGAGGAAGAGCCACTGATGGAATGATGAGCAGGAGGACACAGATTTAACTGGAGCGGCTTCAAGACGGCGGAGGAACACACGACCAAACCGGATATTGCTGCTCGCTTCAAAATAAAAGCACACACTTAGCATAGTGATAATGTTTCAGCAGTATGCAAATATTTTGTGAGCAAGAAAGAGGGTAGTTGATGGCCACTGTGTGACAGGACAAAGTAGTTAAGGTTTACTGAGACAAAACTCTGGATGCACAGTTTTGATATGTATTACCTATGTAAATTCACAGGTCAGACAGAGAGGTCAAAGGTTAAAGACAGTGTTACGTCCTCTACGTTGTTGTGTCTGGGAGACGAGCCAAACTTTACACTAAGACTTTGAGTTCATCCGACAGGAACGTTGAGTCTAGTTTAAGGTCAACAGTGTGTCAATGATACGAGCAGCTACGTGCCGAGATTATGTTAACCTTTATTCCACAATTTATTGCCCTTTTAAGTGTAGTAGCAAGGGCACAGTACAAAGTAATATCAGAGAATGAGATTAATAGGAATTTAGATTACAACTGTAACATATATAAGCCTCATGGACTTTGTTTTATCTTCAAATAAACATTGCAGCATGAAATTAGTCTTTGAATAAATTGTCAGGAGATCATATGAGCTTTTTATACAGAGATACCTAAAAATGATCTGAATCTCTATCTAGATAAACCTAATTATTTACAAAGCATCTGCTGATAAAATAACATTTTAAACTGAATAGTTATTCAAAAAATCACAGGAATGCTTACCAACGGTTTTATTGTGAAATCTACTATGTATAGGAAAATACATGTCTTATCTTACACAGCTTGATCGTGCTGAAGGTGTGTGTCTGTGGGTGGGTGCTGTGACTAGTAAAGGACAGGAGAGAAAAAGCCCTGCAGCAGTGAGAGGCCTCACATCACCACTGAGCAGCAACACTGGGTCACTTCTCAGTCCCACCACTCACAGTCATCGCTCAAGATTAATGTGTCAACTCAAACACCAACAGTTAAGATTTGCTTTGCATTAAAAACTCTGACAAGGTCAATCCAGTCACCCCTTACAATCTGCTGCTGGTATTTCCGCATTGTCATGTGTTCCACCTTGTATTTTGCAAAAGGGAGGGTGAGGCTCCTTTGCACATGGCATATTGCCCGGACAGTATTGTCCAGACAAAGGTAAGTATTACCTCTAAACAACCTTCAGCAATAACATGAAAGATGTACCAAAAATACTTTTTCATAGGCTCTGACTTGCCTCAGCTGCACATAAACATGTGCATTAATGAGTCTAATTTTTGTCACTGAATCTGATGAGGTCACTGTTCCTCCTCCTGCCATCACAAAGGCCGTACTGTTTCATATTCAAGGTCTGAGCTCCTTATGGAAGAAAATTCAGTAATCTGTGGATTGCAGACAAAATAGCAGCAATACGGTAATCTGACCGAAGTTCATGTTCTGCAGAGAACAGAATCAGTTTGTGATTTGTGAGTTTGTAAAATTGCATTTTAAATGGGAGTTCATTTCATTACGGATGACCGGGATCTGTACAGTAGGTTTAAGTTTTGAAAGATCAACCATAAATGTGCAATTAATGTAAGTACACACATCGTGAGGGACAAATCTGGTGGTAGAAGTTTGTGGGAAAAGGTCCCGTCAGGTCTCAGAAAGCAGAGGTTAACATGAAAGTGAGTAACACACTTAATACTGTGAGGAAGCCAAGCCAGAAAAAAAGATCTCAATACAATCATTCAATTGTGGCAGGACTTGAAAGATGCTGTTCAGTTGAGATTTCCATCTATAAAATGACTGAATGCCATTCGGCTAAATATAAATACATAAATATGTATATTTACTAAATCCAAAATAAATAAATGTTTATGTATCCCATGGGATACATAAACATACACTGTACTTTAGTGACCTGACATCTAAATTCTATTTAGCCATCAATATTCAATTTCACACTTTTTTCTCACTTGACACATCAATGTCGTTCAGACTAGGTGGAATATTTTGGAAGACAATGGTGAAATGAAGTCACCGCCTATTTCAGGAGAAGCCCACGTAGCACACTAAAATAAGGTGTGTTCACCTTATCTGTCTCATAAACATACAAGGAATGCCTGGCACAGAGCTATTATGAAGAATCATATTCAAAGCAACAGAACAGCTCAAGTATCAAAAATGGTCAACTTCCTGATCAGACATAACATATTGGGGATTGAAGCATATTACACTGATTTGTCATGTTAACATTTAGGTTCTGAATGTGCGTTTGAAGTCGTCTTGTCGCGTTCGAGCAGCGACCTTTGAACAGGTGAACGTACAAGCTGTTATCTGATTTGCTTCCTCCTGATAGACTGGAATTATGAGGTCACTTTCTATTAGTGAATGAAGGGGGAGAATCAAAAGCTGATAGCGATGTTTTAGAAAATAATATTTATTTACATAAGACTTGGGCAACAGGTAACATGTTTATAACATGAAACAACATTAAAGGACATCCCTTTTACTTAAAAGCAATTCTATCACAAAAACAAATAGACAAATAAATAGACATGAATAATACTATACATGAATAATACAGATTTGGGCTAAGTTGTATCTTCAGAGTGGCAACTGCAGGAAGCATGACATGTGGAATGAGGGGGAAAAAAATGAGTAACCCAATTTAATTTAAAATCTGAAAAGGTCCCGATTAAAACAAAACCACATCTTAGAATAGAAAATGTGGGGGTCAAAAGTGTTGGTGGAGGAGACCGAATCAGGGCACTCATTCATCGACAAAGGCCTTTCAAGTTGTGCTTGAAGGACTTCTTTCAGGTCTGCCATCAAAAGAACACTCCACAAAAAAAAGCCAAGAATGGCTCATAACTACAGAGTAACACACAGTGTTGAATCTTTTGGTTTAGCGGTTCAGTGAAGCAGTCTCTTCCTGCTGTAGCTCTTCCCAGAGGTCGAGCGTCTGACTGGCTGACTGAACGGCGAAATTTCCACTCCATCAACGTCTGTCGTCCCCCTTGATGCAGTCTCATCTACAGTACCAAGTAAATAAATAAATAATATTAATATTAATTAAAGTATATACAACACGACATGTCAATTAAAATAAATGAATAAATAAATAAAATAAATAAATATATATATATATATATATATATATATATATATATATATATATATATATATATATATCGGGCTGACTGATAATCCGCATGTTCATTGTCATCGTAATATTAACACATCACTAAGCTTGCCTGACACACAATCAATAATAGAACACAACAAAGTTACACGTGGCAAGAATTGACCCCAAAAGTGCAGGTCCTTATTATTGTTTTGGCGTTGGCCTACAGTAGCCTGTGTTGAGACAGAAAATAAAGTTGCAGTAAAAAACATTAAGTTAAAGTCCAGAGCTTCCTTACCCAAGCGTTGCTACACTTAGCTGTGGTGCTCACTGCAGTTTATGGACTCCATGTTTTTCGACGGCGCGAACATTTGTTTGTTTATTGCAAATTTGATCAAATATTGACCAGTGCATTCGCAGATTTTGCTCATATCGTGCAGCCCTACTGGACACTAAAACATGAGCATCATTTGAGGCTTGAGTGACTGAAAGTGCATTTGAGTGTGATTTACAAAGTGCAACTTGCTTTGGTAAGAGATTGTCAAAAAAACATACAGTATATAACTTATTTTCCTATATGTCCCATATATTAAGTGCTCGGGGAAAACTGTCAACATAAAATAAGAGCAACGTGAAAATATTTGCTCAGATAAACTGGTGAGCAAATGTGCAGAATATCTCTCAAAGATGGTTTAACATTATTTTGAAAACTATGAAAGATTCACGGCATACTCTTTGATTTCAATAAGAATCTATGGCGCTTGTCATGATGATTTAAAGATGTCTCCACATCTTACCTTTGAAATTTGGTGTTCTCTTACAAGCAGAGCCTGTTTTCCCCTTGAACAACAATGGAGAGTGAGTGAGGGCCAAAATCCCACTAGCCGACACTGGTTTTGTCACCTTTGAGCTGGGAGTAGTTGCTGCTTGGTAAAAAAAAAAAAAACAAGATATCCAGCTTTAAATGGTATCTTCCCAATTCTTTAAAAAAAATGTCCAACATCGCCACATAGTTCAATTGTTTACATTGCACACACAACATTGGGTCAGAACGTACAATTTGTTTTAAGTCGTTTGTTTGGAGGTGTGTCAACCACAACTTACCTAACTTGAGTCCTCCATCCTCAGGGTCGGTAGACTCAGAATGCTGAGACAGCTTCTCCATCCAGGACAAGCCTTCTACAGGTGACATGGGAGATGTATCTGCTCCCGCTGGATGCAACTGTTTGGATGTCAAGCTTAATATTGAAGCTTTGTTGCTTAAGGGCTCATCAGTGTCATCAATGTCCTGCAATCTGCTAACTCCAAGCTCCGCTTCCTCCAACAACTCCTCCAGCAGTGGCTCCCCCTTGAGGCCACGATCTCTGCCTCCAACCACTCCAACCTGAGCTCTCTTCCTGCGAGGCCAGCTGTTGAAACTGTCTGGAGGCACCTTCCCTACAGGTGAAGGAGTCAGGGGGATTATGTCTGCAACTGCCACTGGAGACATTGTTCCCCCAGGATGGCTTGTAGGTGTGTATGACTGGCAGATGTAAGTTTGGACACTTCCACCTTTTCCAGGTGTACTCTTAGCTGGTGTGACATGAGCACAGGACGGGGAAACACATCCAGGATCTCTGTGTTTAGAGAAAAAAGCCAAGGGACTTTCTAGCTGAGAGGGTTTCACACCAACTAATGGGCTGTGAGAAGCTGATAGAGGACCTCCACCTAAGGCCAAATCTGCTGCATTCATAGAGTCAGTACGCTTAATTTTGAGCTTGGGAAGTCCTGATGATTGCATTTCCATCTCTACTTGATAAGTAAGAGGGTTTGGAGTACCTTTGCCCTTCAGTCGACTAGGTCTCGAAGCGCCTCTAGGGGTTGAAAATCGAGGGGAATCATTTCCATATCCCAAACGAGCAGCAGCCTCCCTCTGTTGGCGGTCAGGTGTCTGCCGGAAGCCGTAATTCCGTCCAGGCATACTTTGGTGTGGTGCAGATGGTTTAGGGGAGGCTGTGTTCATCAGAAAGTCTTCGCCAGACTTTGAGGACTTTCGCGAAAAGCTAATGTTCATCTTGAGCCCACCACAAAACTGGGTCTTTACAACTTCTGCTTCAACAATGTCCATACTCTCATCATCTGTCGTAGCAGAGTTTACCTGTGAGGAGTCACATTGCTGTGAATCTGTGTGGGAACTGGAGTCCGTTTCAGAGTGGGAATGTTCAGCTTGTACCTGTCCTTGTGTATTTTCAGTTCTAGGAAGGTCACAGTTCTCAGCAGCTTCTGTTTTTAGTGTAGAGGGAACATTCTCATTAGACTGGGATCTCAAACTGTGCCTGGTGGGTCTTGCACCTTGACCAGAACCTCTCTTTGTAAGGGACTTTGCTGGTGACTTTGCTGAAGCATCTGATCCCTGTGAAACAGTACTGCCTTCTACTGGTGTAAATGCTGATTTACACGGGGAAGCAGCATTTGGACTTTTGCCTGGAGTTCGTCCAGAACGTGTAGCCATTTGATGAATAGGACTTGGGGTCTTATTTTGAATTCTAGCACAGGGTTTAGGAGAGAGGTGGTGGTTGAGAGGGGGTGTCAATTGTGGAGGAGGATTTTCCATCAGACAAATAGTTTTTTCAGGTGTTTTCATCCTGCTGTTTAGTTTTTCAGAGGACCACCGACCTTCCTGTGCAAAAGTAACACCGCTTGTATTATCAGAAACCCTTACAAGACTTATTTGACAAGTCTTTTCTGGGGTTTTGAAGATGTCTCTTTTAGTGTTTGTGTTTCTGACAGGGCTGGTGAGCTTGTTGGGTGTTTGCAGCAATCTTGGAGACCTTCGGGATGCAATGCAAGGCGATTCCGGCACTTTGAAAGTGGTGCTGTCCTCCACCACTCTAAATTTTCGTGGAGATGGAGACCATGTAACGCTTTTCTTTGGAGTCATGGAAACTGGGCTACTAAGCATGTGTGATCCAGGGGAGGATATGCATTCAACCAAGGCCTTGACTGGAGTCCTAAGAATACCCTTCAATGGGCTCCTCATAGGGCTTTGCTTCGTAGGTGTCTTTACAAGAAGACACCTTCTGGCTGGTGATCTAAAAGGACTGCCCCTCAGAACAACACTGAGCTCACAAGTGCCAGCTTCTGGACTCTCTGGAACAGAGAAAAAATGTGTTCTGGATGATGGTGGGGTTTTGGGACATCCTCTAGTCCGAGGGGTCCTGGGTGGAGGGGGAGTTGTGTTTCCAAGACCGACCTCCCTACATTTGCTGGACGACTTTGTTGGCGTTTTATTTGGACTCTGAAAAACAAAAACAGAAGAATATATATTTGTGTGTATGACATAACCACAGATTTTTCATGTAAAAATTGTGTCATCGGAAAACGACAGATATCCTTATTAATTTTCATTATTTTTTATTTCACATCACATTGTGTCAATCATCTATAAAGCAAAAATGAATTACATTTGATTTGTTTGGGTGAATATACTATTACACGTGACATTTTTGAAATAGAGAACTTACCTCAAAGACACTGGAGTCTGTGGACAGCCTTGATCTAGTGGCTCTTTTTGCAGTAGACTGGTCAGATAAATGACTCGGCGAATTAGCAGCACCAAAAAGAAGACGCCTTGGAGACTGAACTGTTTTTATGTTAACCTTGTTGATTTTGCCATCACTTAGAGCAAGTTGGGACACAGAGAGAGCCCTGTCCAAGTTCCGTGAGCGAAGCTGAGAAGCTGAGTAGAAGGTGCTCGAGTGTCTTCTAGCAAATTTCTTAATCCTGGGGCTCCTCCTCAAGTCTGATACAAAACCAAAGCACAAAAAGACAAAATATAGCAATCATGCCTTTAATCATGTTCCTAGTGGCTGTTAATGGGTAAAATGACATACTTCATTTCAAAAGAAATTATTTAATTATTTAAATATATTTTCTAAACCAAGATTTTATAAAGAACATATACCCAAAATTAGCTATTTTTAAAGTCCAAACATAAAGCTACAGGTATACGTAAATGGACATAAAGAAAACAGCCATGAGAAATTGTCTGTCCGAGACAAAGATCCTAATTAATGAACCTAATGATTCAGGGATTATTATTAAAAAATATTATGACTAACCTCAAATGACAGATAAAAATAGACTATGACTGAAAAAAAAGACAACTGATACCTTCTTCAGGTTTTACTGGAGACTCTTCCACAATGCACTCCTCAGCTGGGTCAGATCTTCTGAAAAGAAATGTCGAAAATACTAACACAGTTCATATATTCATCTTGTAGTAATGGTGGAAATCTAGGTCATAATGTTTCTCATCTCTACATAGAAACAAAATATCAATAGGACAAAGTGTCAATGGCTCAAACACACCTTCCCATTTTCTGTCGATATAGAAGGCGACTGGACACTTGCTTGTGGTGGGGTGTCTCACACACTTTCTTTGTTAAAATTTTGTGTCTCTCTGAAAAGAAAAGAAAGAAACTCCTGTTAAGCGAGCAGGGAATACCTGAATAATAAATACTGATGAATACAAGAGATTATTTTGGTTAATCTTTCATGACTCTATCACTCTACCATCTGACTCATTCGATCGCTTGCGTTTCAGTCCTTCCACAGCAGACACAGACTGGCTCCTTGGCAGCTTGGATTTCTTTGAAGGTGAAACGATCTCTTGGTTGAACAGATTTCTTCTCACCTTGGTCACCTCTGTGGATAATCAGAACATGGTTAGTATTTTGAAAGACTAATGTCAGCATGGTGATACTCCTAAACAGATTTTTTTTTTTTTTAATTACTTTCATTAGGTAGCACATAAAAATGTTCAGAGTCCATTCAGACAAAATACTACGCTCAAAAAGAATGAGAATATTTGTGGTAGTGTTTCACTGTAATTTTATGAGATATGAAACAGACCATACCTTGTATTTCTTGTTTCTGAGGTTGTGGTTGTGCGACAGATTTTTCCAAATCAACACGCACCTTTGCCTTGGACTAAAAGGTAAAATAGCTTGGATTAGAAAATTTGCATTTAACAATCTTAAATGGGTGATGGTTTTCACACAGATATCCCATTTATATTTTCAGCCAAAATACAAATGTTATGATTATTTTGTTCAAATCACCCAGTCATACATCCACATATTTTTATGTGACTGTACAGATTTTTGGCCAACTGTGTTGCATTACAAATAAAATTGGACTAGATTAAGATTGGACAAAATACTACTTGCATCAAGGTGCCGTCAGGCAAAAGTTCAAATACATGTTAAACACCTATACATTTCAACATCTATCACAAATCTTGTTTGTATGGTCAATGACATGAGCTTAGGCTGTTGTGAATAAATGTCCACTCACTAAAGAGGTCAGCTTTCAGGTTTCATTGCAACTGAGATATGAATTGTGATTAATTATGTTCATCTTACAGCTCTTGTAGTCTTTTTGGGCATCTCTATTTGGCGAAGGCTCTGAGATGATTCAGTCATACTGCGATGACGTGTCAGCATCCCACTCCTGAAAGCAACAGAAAAAAAGAAGCATGAATTCTGGAAGTGCCAGACAAAATATTTACATTACGAGGCTAGATCAATAATTGACTCTAAATATTAGATTACTATGAAAAAGCCCAGTCTCATGCTCACTGAAATATCTCCTCTATCTCAGATTATCTCAGATATCTTTTTAGGTCTAAGCCAGTCTGCAACTAGTGTATTTTACAATCCAATCTTTCACCTCCTTTTGTTGGCTGAGCGATTTCGCAGGTCCTGCAGGCGGTCTGAAACCAGGTTGTGTGAGGAGCACGGAGATGTGGAGTTTGAAGGAGAAACACTGTCTTTGACAATTGAGTCGTCACTGAAGAAGTCAGAAGGCAGAACAGCCACCAAAGCTTCAGGGAGCTGGTTGCCCAGACTGTTATAGATGTCAGCAAGAACCCTGGGGACAGCTGTTAGAAACCTGTCAAGATGCAGATAAGTCTTTTGTTAGATTATTTATTGAGATGAGAAATGTTTTGCTTATTCAGAACAAGTGTTTTCCAAGAATAAAGTTGCTGTGGTGCACCAAATTGAAATTTTAAGCATATAAATGGGGCTTTTGCCATTTATTATACTTGCATTATTCTAAACAATCAGGCTCTTACCCTGGGAGAACCTCATCCTGAAGAAACCTTGCCAAACAAACTGGGTCTTTAGTTAGAGAGATTATCCTGAGCATGTCTGCCACCTTAGAAACAAGAAGAGTTTTTGTTATTATTTGTTTATATTTGCTTTTTTGTTCATGCTTGAAACTTTGCTAGTGTTTTTTTTATTATAATAATACAGTGAACATAATCCAATAATACATATCTATTATTATATTTATGATACTGTATATAAATATTTGACAGTTGAAATGTTAGCAATGTGGAATCCATCATTTTTATTCAAATACAAAAATAAGAAAAAATAGGTCCTCACACTACTGTGTGAGTGCTCGGGCCCTAGTTACAGTGCATCTCAGCTAGGATTTAGCAAAAATGTATGATGCATAAAAATAAATATAATTGACAGTGAGCATCTTACCTCCTCTGCCATCTGTTCAATATCCAGTGAGTCAGACCTCTCTGCAGAGTGAAGTCTGCACAACTCCAGCCTCAGCACCGCCTGAAACTGGCACCTAAAGGAGACAACCTATTTTACTGATGCCAAATAAAACTGACACACATATAAAGCAGACTTAGAAATAAAATGATATGTAGTTTGAGTTGTATACATTTTGCTGTCTTATAAACCAATGTTAACATATGGATTTGATACTACTTACTCTCTGACTTTGCTATCAACATCTGCACTCTTGTTATAGAGCTGCCTGACTGATTTGCTGCTCTTGAGCAGGTGCTGCTGAAAAAACAGGGAGGTCTTCACCTGTAAAGATCCAACATTTTAGACATACAAAGTACTTATAGTGAAATAGTTGAACTGGCTTTGATGTAAAGTTTCTGCATCTTATATCAATACCTGTATTTTAAAGATTAAAAAAAACAATCAGGACAGTGTGAAAACACATATGAAGCTACCTCGTGTCTCTCTTCCGCCTGTGATTCTGCCAGGAGGAAGGTTTTCACAGCAGACAGGATCTGCTTCACAGCAGTGAGGATGGATGCATCTCTCTCTGCCAGAGTCTTGTCGTAGATGGACTTCAGATGGGACAGGAGCTCTTTCTCACAAGTGAAACCTGAGGAAGGAAGTAAATACATTAGTTTACATTATTTTAAAAATATTTGAGTTTAACACTTCCAGAAATAGGAGAAAGGCCATTAGTTTTTTGTGGCATAGATACTCACTGATGGTGTTTGCTCCTCCAGATTTGTTGCTGCCACTTGACCTGCTATTCCTCAGTCTGTCTGACCCCCTGCCTTCTGTCTCTAGCTGCTCAGCCTCAGCCTGGTTCTTTTGGGCTTTCACATTTAGCCGTGCCACATTCAGCATCTGTAGGGAGCGGCTCATGGTCTTCATTTTCTGTTTAACTGGAGTGCATTGGGCACCACCTGCAGGTGTAAGATGAAGTGTTACAGAATTATAAGGTGATTCCCACTGTCCAAAATTACTTCCATCATTTTCAGTTTATATGTATGCAAGACTGAGATGTATCTCTCATACGTTTTTTGCCTCTCTTGTTGTTTGAGCCCTGGGAAGTCTGGTACAGTTCAGCCAGACCAGTAATCAACTCCTGTTGTAGGGCAGAAATCTCTTCCTCTTCATCACTCTGCTCTGGGACTGCATGTAACAATCTAAACAAACAACAAATTTGGTGTCATTTTTATGGCTGGGTTAAGTTTGTCCTTGCTTCCAAGGTGCTACACATATCAAGAGAAAAATTCTGAAATCACAATAAACATACCTCATTGACTCCATTAAATGAGAGCTCACTCCAGACTGATCTGACTGAGGGAACCACGTGTCCAACATGTGTGTTGTCACTGGACAGTGGTTAAGTTCTTGCTTTGCCCACTCAGGAACCGAGTGATGATTAAGCTTCTCTGAAGAGCAAAAAACAAAACAAATGGTTTAAAACATCCAATAGTCAACACAAAATAAAACACCTTTGCATGTAATACAAATATACAAGAAAACATATGCAGTCTTGATGGGAAAGAATTCTGACCTTTTCAAGGGGGGAAAAAAAAAAATAACTTCAGTGCTCTCTGGTGAACATACTATGTATTTGTGATGCAGTTTTAAATGGATCTAAAACCTATGTTGTCATTTGTTTTTGTGAAATTTCTATCAACCAACACACATTCAGAAACAATTGATCTGCAAAACGGTCAATTGAGCACAATATCAATTAGGGTATAGTCCTTACCATCACCACTGTCACCATCCTCCTCCATGATGTCATACACTACGCCAAGAACACTGCTCACAACATCAGGCAGGTCAGCTGAGGTATCGGCAGTGGCAGGGGCAATATTTTCTGTGGTCAAGAGTGTGTCATGTTGACCGACTCCAGGCTGAAGAATAGTGAGCAGAGCTGTGCAGTGTGACAAGGGGGAAAGGACAGCTGTGCACACCAGGCCAGTGTCATTCACATCGGCAAGCTAGGGAAAAAAAAGAGGGAGAGTCAAATCAGAAAACTCAAACAGCAAAGATGGAGGGTTCAAAATAGTATATATTTGTGAAACAAATAGCTTTCTAATAGCCGTTTCATGTTTTTGAAGCAGGGGAGGGCAAAAACATTTTTTCAGAGGGATACACTGAAATTAAGCAACCAAAGGGCCACAAATAAACGTCTGTGAAGAAATAATAATGAAACCAATATGCAACATGCAGTAAATCTCAAGTAACCAAAGGTGATTCATCAATTTCTAAATGCAAGGGACATCCGTCTGTCTATCACATATCTGTCAAACGGTTCACTTTACATTTTCCAGATGACTTACAAAGGGCACAACAGTGTGCAATGCCGACTTTGACAATGTTTGGATAAGACATGCAAGAGAACAGGTACAGGTGCTGCACTTGCTGATTAACAGCTGTAATCTTACTCCATGCTTTAAAGAGTTTACAATGAAACAGTGCAAATGTCTCATATGAAACAGTAATTTTGATGTCCATCTCACCATGTGCAGAGCATGAGCAGACAGTTCTGAAAGAACGCGTTGAAAGGCAACAGATCCATTGTCACTTCTGCTAGAGCACAGAAGCACCCATGACTCTGTAGGGACTTGTGTCAGTGATGAGGCATTCCAACCCTGCAGCACTCCTTTCATACACACTTCCACTGACTCTGGGAGAAGCCTCTGTCTGCGAGACACCGGTTCAACCATGACACTGCAGCTCTGCGTCTCATCACCTGGTTGGATGAAGAATAACAGTGCACATTAATAGTAGCAGTTTATTTTTTTTGCTTTATTCACACAACTCTTATTACTCCTGTTGTTTGGTTGATGTTCAGGTTCTAGTCTTTATCATTTTTTAAAAGACAGAGGATATTGTTAAGCAACCCCTGGTCCCAGATTACCCATCTCCTGCATGTGCACGTTTTACCCCATTAGTTTGATCTCAACACCTTAATACTGGCAGGTAAACAAAAATTCGGAACTAATAAGGATGTAAAATAAAGTCTTATGACTGTTTAGCTTTCATCTACAGTTGTTTACAGTACTATAGTTCACATCAACAGTTTTAACTGCTGCACTATTTCACATACGCATTTGAGTCAAAACAGGTGACTGCAAGAGATCCCTTCAATGTGACTAACCTTGCTCCCACCGGAGAATACCTCTAATAACAGGAAAGGCTAGACGATAGAGTCTTTCAGAAGACAGCAGGTATCCAAGGCTGGACTTGGATGTGAAGGCCTCTGGCCTGAAGCCAGAGTCTGGCGCCTGAACGCAGCAGAGGTTCAGCAGTGCAACCACAGGTATCACTCTGCCACCCAGCTGAGCCAGTACCTCAGATAGCTTGTCAGTGCCAAGATGGTCCTCACACATCCCAACCTGCAATAGAAGAAATTGTTGCATTTGCTTATATCAATCAAACAGGGTTTGAACAGCAACTGTGACAGGTAGCTATGCAGTAGGTTAGTAATACGTCAGTGCTAAAGATTGTAACATATAACATCATAAAATTCACAACTAAATAAACATAGTAGACATGGCTCCAAACCTAATTCATCACATCAAAATATGCTTCAAATGCAAGACACAACTGGTACTTTCACTCACTCTTATTTTGGTCATGTTGTGAATTCCAAATACTGATGTGCTAATTGAAACTGAAAAATATTATATTAGACTTGAAAGTGGCGTTGGGTCCAGTATCTCTCATTGTAGAACTGATTATCAAAAATAAATGTATGCATTATTAATAAAATATTGTACGGCATTCTTACTTATGCTACAAGAAAAGGAATTGCATTGGACAATGATAAAGAACCAACTCCCAGAGGCTGGTACCAGATAGGTATCTTATATATGTACTGCATTCAAAAACAAATCAATTTTATAAAGTTTGGGAGACCTACCTGGGATTTCTTGTTTGGTTGTATTGAATGATATCATTGTTGTAACATCGGATTATGTATTTATTACACAGAGCTGTTTTCTTGCTGATCTTGTTTCTAACTTACATTTGTCAAAGCATGTCATTTGTTGTTGGTTTTCTCTCTCTCTCTCTCTCTCTCATATATATATATATATATGCTCAAATTATATATTTATGAGTTCCTGACTTGTGGTTAAGGTACAAAAGAACAAAAATACAAATTACAAGACTTTAAATTTAATAAACATATTTGACAACACTGGAATGCAAAATATAAAGTGACAGTGCCATGCTGCTTATTAAAGATCATTATCACCATCATTCACTGTTGGATAAAAGTGTCATTTTGGTTTTGTAACATTTAGTCATATTTCACATTGCTGTACTTGCCTGGATATTTGATGTACTGTCAATCCAATGCAACACAACCTGCCGCTGAACAAGCATGTCAAGAAGGCCCTTGGATAAGACTTGCTCTGTTCCATCTGTTGGCAGGTCATTGTCTCCCAGTGAAAGATAGTCCTGAAGCTGTGTCCTGGACCGTGGACACTGTGAGACAATAAACATCACATTCTTCCCATTGATTGAAATCTCATCCTCCTGTGAAACACTTGGCTTTCCAGCTCTGCTCGACTTCCTCTGCCTCAGGTACAGTTTAGTGGGAGATGTGATGTCAGGCCTGTCCCACTGGAAGTCTAACAAGGTTTCTTTGAGTGCGTTTTGAACGGAAGCAGACTGACACACTTGTTGACACTGCTGAGAAGATCGCAGTTTATCCTTAACCTCAAACTTGCCGTCAAACTCTTCTTCGAAGTCCTCAAACGTTTTGTGCCGGAGCTCCTTGAAATCTGACCCCCTGGATATGAGGGTGGCATTGCGTCCACTCGTCGACTGGAAGAATTTATAACCCCAGCGTACTTTCTCAAATCCGTATTTGTAGCCAAAGTGCAACAAAATCTGCAACAAACCTCGTTTCAATATATGATTCCTGACGTCCAGATGATCGCCCGAATCACCATCTCCATAATCCACATCGATAACAAAAACCAAGTTGTGTAAAGCCATACCGTCCAACGCAGTGTGCTCGAGGCTCCAGAGCTCTCGACTCAGCGATAAGCCATTAAAACACCTCAGTCTCGATGATATTTATCAAACTCGCATGTCACTACATACACACACTGTATGTTACGGTGTGGTCATTGTGTCTGTGTGTGTGGGGGCAGAGGGACGCCATTTACAGCTGCCAAAATGAGTTAGCTAACTCCAGCTAGTGTTGTAGCTACTCACAATCCAGTCAAGGCATTTATAAATTTGCGAAAGCGTTTGCTGGTTAAACAACTAGTACTTACGTCTGTAAAAGCGACACGTCTGGCATTAATTAAACATCGCTACGAGTCCGTTAAAATGTATTCGCGTACCTACACTTCAAATTCGCCATCTTCTCGTGACTTTCCGTCGTCAACCGTTCGCGCTACTTGAACGGAGACCCGCCCCTTACTGTCATTGGGTACATCCTACAATAACAACAATCTAATTGGTCCAAAAATAAAAACGTAAGCGTGTTTGACACAATGCGGAGCTTTTCATTGGACAAACGCGCCATCAATCAAACCTGGACAACACCATACTGATACAGAAGCAGGGAGGGATATAAATGACTGACAGGCACCGTTTGCGTTTAACTTTTAAAAAGACAACAAAAACAACAAAGTCTGTTGCTTTTTTGGGGGATACTTATTGCATTTAATTACTCCATACCTTGTAGTCTGTATAGCTGGGGCGTATGTCCTTATATTTTATTAATATTAATTAATTTAAAAATGATTGACATTGTATTCCCATTCTTATAGGTATAAGTGTATGCACACCTTCTTTTATGTTTATCTATCTATCTATCTATCTATCCATCCATCCATCCATCTATCTATCCATCCATCCATCCATCCATCCATTCATCTATCTATCTATCTATCTATCTATCTATCTATCTATCTATCTATCTATCTATCTATCTATCTATCTATCTATCTATCCGAGCGTGGTGGCTTTGAACAAAAATCCAGAAATGATTGTCAGGCTTTGGTCATAGGAATTGACATGGTCATTTCAAGTTCTTTTAGTGAATTTGTGACACTATTTCAGTAATGACAATAATAAACAAGCAAACAATTAAGATATTAGAGAGACATTTTACTCCAACAGTTTATGTTCAAGCATCATCTATCTTGTTGAATCTGACAAACCAAAATCTTGTCATGTGTACTTTGGCCCATAACTTTCATTTATGGAAGTGTTCCTCTTTCTTTTATTCGTTAAGCTTCTCACACGCAGACAGACTTGCAAAAATCCAACCTCTCTGGCAGAGGTAAGAAAAACAAACCATGTAACAAGGATAAAAAATATAGAATTATATTACAATGGAGGCCATGAAACTAAATACCCTATGCAACATTTTAAAAGTGCCATTGTAACAATTAAATTCATTTGGTTTATGTATTTAGCTGCCACCTGTTGCCTATGTGTTTAAAGTGTGCGTTAAAATATAGGCAAATAAGCCTTTTCATGTTGGTCCTCTGATGATTCCTTATTTGCTGGTGTGCCAACTAAAGCAATGATTTCATGAGAGCTTGGCATTTTCAGCTCTAACTGCCTAAAATGGGAAAATAAAAAGTCCTGTGCCGTGCAATCATTTAGCTTTATCTGAGGTCTGGATCTTTTAATCAGTGTAGTTTTAACAATGTACCAAAATAGTCTTTTTTGGTGAGGTTTGTCATCATTCTGCACACAAATAAATCAAGGGAATAACGTTATTTGGGAAAGATATATATATATTTTTAAAGATAACTGAAGTCACAGCATTGTGTCTTAAACCATGTACTGTATATACTGCACACACTTCCATAATAACAGGTACACAGTCTTCAGTAAAATCAGCTTTAACAACATTAACATTCATAATGTGTAAAAACCTGGTCTCTACTTTCCTTTTCTTCCTATGTATAGCATCCTTCTCTCTAGGACTGTAGGACGAACCAACAAAGAAAAATCTAAGCAAATGTGACACAAGGACAGAACCTTAAGTCTTGCATATATAATCACCTCTTTTCAACAGCACCAGGGGGAGATGGAGAGCCTAGAAAAATGTTGAAGTGGAGAGAGAGAGAGAGACAGAGAGATAAAAGAAACAGGCTGAATGTTTCTGATGCTAGTTGGTTTCCTAGTTTTCTGAGTTCAACCCAACAGGTCGTGACACTAGGATGTAGGTCAGCGATGCTTACTCTAACGCTAAACACAACATCTACAATTGTACATATGGGTGAACACTGTGTGTATGCAGGCATGTGCATATGTCCACATGTTGATCTTTGGAGTTGTGATGGTACTTAGTGACATAATGAGTTGCTTTGCCTCCTCGACATAACCATCTTAAATCCTAAAAGCAGTTCTATGTGCACATTTAAAGCACAGTCACATACTGTATCTTAGAAAGTGTCAGCCCTCATGAGGCAGAAATGTCCTCAATATGAACATAAATCTATTTATGTAAACAAACCACGATAGATATTTGCTTTTTGGCAGTGCATCAACGTCCATCAAGTCCAAGATTATATCTAAAAAGAATGTGTGATTCAGGGCTATCATACATCATCTACTGCTGGAAAGTCTACAGAGAGATCAAAATCATTAGATTTTTTTAAACCAATTTTTAACCTTGTAAGATGGAGAAGAGCATTGGCAATGTGGGAAACTATGAGTTTTTTCTCTCTTCACTTCTGTAAAATTTGTCTTTTGTCTAAAAAAGGATCTGAATCCAATCCAATCCACTTTATTTAAAATAGAATCAGAAATACTTTGCTTTCGTTGCAGCTACACCATCCAAGAAAAAAAAAAATAACATTGATACAGATACTAAGATATTAGTATTAATATCGATACACAAATCAAAATTGGGTAAAATATCACTATAAAGGTTATTTGGTCATTATGGTTACAATTAAGTTTGAGCAGTAAATGTCATATTGTCTGCCATCACAAGGGGTGCTGTTTTTGAAATGTAATATTTTCACATTGACGTCTTCACGGCTGTCCTGACATGATTAACATGTGTACCCCTTTTTGTTCATGTATGTGAAACATTTCAAAAAAATAAATCACCTTTTCGTTAGATCCTCCCACTTCCAATTTTCAACACTTCAACGACTTTCACATGTAAACATTTTTTTACTAACTAGTAAAAAAGCAGAAATCTGACTCAAAGGAGCAGTGTTCAGGTGAAATCTTGTACATAAAATACATTTATTTACAGAAAACACTCACCTGTTGTGAAGCTGGGAAAAAAACCAAAAACATAAGCTGAAAAGTGCTCACATGTCAGAAAACGTGCTCAGTCCATTTGCTGTCTGGCTTGTCAGACGACAGCTAATACACTGTTATTACAGTAGTGCACTTAAAGCAGTGATGTTGCCTTTTAGACATTTTGCCATCCCACCTACAGGAAGGAAAAGTAAACACTGGCACTTAAACAGGATTTTATGTTTTTAGCTTCAGCTCTTCTCTCTGCAGATATCAGGTGAAGGTGTGTGTTGGCTAGTGTCTGTACAGTTTGTTCCATCTACTTTACAGTATTGCACCTAACCATTTATTGCCCCCCCCCACCCCAACCATTTATTGCTATTTTGTTTGCTACCAGGTTGTTAACAAAGACATCACCATCGCCCTTTGAAATCATCGACACTATTGATTTCAGTGAGATTGCTTTGTTCTCTCTTTAATCTGGTTTTAGATCTTAGAAAGAGTTTGACCACTTGTTGAGTTGGAGTGAAGTCTGACATCACAGAAAAGTGGCCTATACACTGTCGTCCTTTTACCGGACTGTAATTATATATCGTGAAAGAAGAGTATTGTTAGAACTTGAATGACATGTCGAGTTACAATTAAACTTAAACTTAAACTTTTTGTTGTTATGGTTGCTGATGTTATTATTCAGCCCCTTTTTAATCTTAATGAACAGAAACAATGTAACATTATTTGTACCTTTCATTTGAAAAACAGACTCTGTCAGGCAATACTATCAGACCAGACTGAGGTAGTGTTTGTGTGTATACACCGGCAGTGCAGGGCCGGACGAGGGCAAAAAGTGTTTATCTATCAAATGACTGAGTTTTAGAATTAACGTCTGAAACTATTTGTGGATGCTTCTTTGTGTTTTCAGTCATTCTCCAACCTGTTTGCAGGTTACTAGATTAACTAGTGCAGTGTTGCTGTTGCCTCTGTCTGTCTTAAAACAAATAGATCTAAACACTGCTATACTGAGCACAGTGTGGAGCCGAGAGGCTTAATCAACTATTTGACAATAGTTTGAATCTAACAGACAACTGTTTTTATTTAAATTTAAAGCACTCCATTTTTAACAATATGCCTTTGCAGCTCTAAACAGCTGTTCTACTTTCAGATGGTGAAGGTGAATAGGAAAAAAACAGTGTCCCAATGTACAAGATTTGATGAATCATTGAAGCGATGCTCTTGGATACTGCCTTGTCTACTCTGCCCAATAAAAACTGAGGCTGGAGAGCGGGGGCAGAAAGTGGAGGCATGAATCGGATAAATCTGTCACTCCCCGTTTCTCAAAACTGTCGCTCACTCCATCAAAACCTCCCTGACGCAAGTGCAGCGTGAGTTGCACTGAAGCACACAAAAGCAGACAGTAATTCCTCTGACTAGTGAGCAACTATGTAAACGCTTGTGTCAGTGATGAAGAGAGGGCTATGGAAACTAATCATGCACCACCAGCTGGTTTTTGTGTAACCGGCTTATATACCCCAGGTGGTTGGAGTTGGACAGGCAGTCATCTTTGTTTCAGGTAAGGGTTGTCAGTGCCACAGTACAATTATATGGTGGACGTCTCTCCATAATCTTGCAGATTTACGGCATCAGATTTTGTTTTTAGTGAAGTTAAATCCAACTAATACAGGCCCAAAAACAAATCTCTGCAGCATTGTCTGCTCACTCGCCCTCAGACGAAGTCATGCTTCACGTTTTCCTTGATTTGAGTGGATTAAGGTTAAGGAAGGTTATTAGCGACAGGAGGCTTGGCTGCAGTGGCTCTCTGTGAGGCTGCAGAGGGCTCTTCTCTCTGCAGGCCGCCAGTTGCTGTGGCTGCATTTGCTAACGAGAACCTGACATTACTGAAAGTGCGTCACCAGCCGTGCGAACATGAAGCAGACTCAGATCAAGTGGGTGTTAACATGTGTGTCAGACATCAGTTTATCTTAATAATTACAGTGCTGATGATGCCACTTCCAACTGTCTCACAATTTTCTCTTTTAAATTGTGAGCTTGCTTTATCTGTCTTTATCATAATTGCCTTCTGAATTACAATTGAAATTTAAAAAGGAAAGGGAAATATAAAATGACTCAAGTAATTTCAAAATATTTATTAAAGATCATATCACAAACATTGTAACATATTTGTACGAAGTAAAACAAACATAAAGTATAAAGGTTATGATTTTCTTTGAAAGTCAGAACTTTGGAAACCATGTGAAAGACCAAATGAAATACCACATCTATGATTCCAACATGAATAAAATAAGAGAATAAATAAAGATATTTAGAAAGGCATCATTTTCTCAGGAGCTGAAGCAAGAAGAGCGATTTCAATCAATGTAAGGCTGGAAAAAAACTCTTTGTAACAGTACTCTTCTGCTTCAGTGACAACCAGGTCACTATTGATGCTCAGTACTTCAATCATAGCATTTATGGTGTGGTAAGTCACAATACTAACATTTTTTACAGTCCTTTTTATATTGACTGGTCAAGTAGAAACATCTTAAATTGAAACAAAAATATGTATACATCTTTAAAGTGGAAAAATATTAAAACCATCTTTCAAGTTTTCCTCATACACATTAGATAGTAGAAAAAGGAATACGTATGAAGAGTGGTGTGTTCAACACTGCGTCATCTGCTACCTTTTACACTCATTAAACTGCATCAGTATAACCAGATCTTTACAGATATCCTTCAGGTGCATCTTCAGACTATATACTGTTGATATGTTAGTACAAGTATTTATAAAATGCAGACTTTTGTATGAAAGCAGCAGCTTACACACACACACACACACGCTGGCAAATAGGCCAGTTTGGTTCATTTCAGTTGGCCTCCATTTGAAGCGGCGTCAAGGTGAAGAGAGGAACATAGGTGCAAGGAAGAGGTTCCATTCCTCACTGGGTGGAGTCAGAGTCACTGGAGTCCAGGCTGGCCTGTGTGGGTGTGGGGGTGCTGCTGTGATGGGCAGCCGGTGGGCAGTGGAGGGTCTGTGTGCTCCGCCGCAGGTTCTCCAGGGACTGAAGGAAGGATCGACGTGCCCTCTCCTCCTCCAGCGGTGAGGAACCCTCTTCTTCTACTTCTGCAATCTCAGCAAAGGTAACAGGCTGTGTTTTGAAGCGGGCCTCACGAGGTCGGCGGGAACGGCTCTTGCCCTTTGCAGGGCCCTTAGGGACCGGCAGCTGCTGGGGAAACTCCTCCATGGCAGAGGCCATAAGGTGGGCAGGTAAGACATGGAAGCCCGAGGTTTCCATTACCATCTGACGCACAGCAGCCATTTGTCAAAAAAAGCCAAGTAATGAAATGAAATTGTCTTTAAATTAAGTGTAACACCAGCTTTGAAAGCAGCCAAAAAAAGACTGATAACTGCTCTTAGTCACAGACTTTCCCTGCTCTTTCAGGTGTCTTGTCCAGAAAGTATTTCAGGATAAACACAGCAAGAGTCCAAAGTAAAGCCAAAAAAGTCCAGGTACACTGAAGATCACCAGTATTTAAGAAACAAGTGTTAATAAACTGATCTGATCTCTGCTCCTCGCCCCTCAGTGTGAATGCTTCAGTTTCAGTGGATGTATCTTGCCTTCAGTGTGTGAATCTCTGTCTGCTGAAGCCAGTGCTCCAGCACTCTCTTTTATAGCAGCTCACAACGCACTCAGTCCCTCTCTCACTCCATGCTGTTTGCTTCCTGTGCTTGCCATGTCCCTCCCACTCCACTTCTTTGCTTTCAGTCATGGTTCTGGATTCCAAAGCAGTCAACCAGTCACCCACCCTCTCAAAATCTCTCTCTCCCCCTCTGTGTTTGTGTGTGTGTGTGTGTGTGAAGAATGACTGGAAGAGAGAGGAGGGGAGAGAGGAGAATAAGGACAAGGAGAAAAGTTCCCCAAACCCTTGTCAGCCACGACTGAAAGACTTAGAAATGACGTGTGGAGTTCAGTGCTCTGCTTTGTATGGCTCGAAAAGACTCCATTTAGAAGGCTGATACCAGTGTTCAGTTGAGAACAACAATGCTTTGATGCAACTTTGTTTATGTGCAATTTTGAATTGCACAAAACATGGTTGTGCTCTATTCATTGATGAGGACCCACATAGACATAATGCATTCCCTAGCCCCTTGCCTTAACTCTTAACCTAAACCTAATTCTAACCATAACCCTTAAGCCAGGTCTGAACCACCAAAAACCCTTTAGAAGTGAGGATAGGTCAAAATGTAAAAATGTCCTCACTGCATATGGTTTATATGACAAGAACACACACGTGTTGAGAACCCAGAGCAAAAGCGAAAGCAGGAAATGTACATAATCTGACATAGAACTGTGGACATGTGAAAAAAATCAGGTATTTAAGTTAATTCACTTTGCAATAGTTTACCCTAAAGTCACAATCCAGTTGATAAAAGTCATTACAACTGTGTTACTATGTATAATACATTTTTATAATAGTGCATATAGTCCTTCAGTAGAAAAGCATGACAGATATAAGTCATAGACAGAATCACACACCAGTGATCCATTAGCAGACCTAGTGTCATCCCAGTCAACATGTCACGTCATCTTAACTCTGACCGTGAAGCTAAATTTATCAGTGTTGCCGCTGAAGGGGGGAGTGTCAGGGTTGGTGTGGATTGCGTGGATCGGTTACTACAGCTTAGTCTGTGCCAGTGCAAACTCTTCTTCACTCACATGTGACACATGGTGCATGTTCTCTGACACAATTACAATCTGAAACATAGGGTTTTTTATGATTTTTTTTTATATACATTAGGCTTTAAAATCATGTATAATAATAACAACTACTTCACATTTTTGTTTTAATTCAGCCTTAAAATTTGTCTCCATTACTGACACCAGCAATTCAAGCTTCCAAAAGCACAGCCTCTTACTTTTTGGTAATACGCTTTGGTAATATTGTATATTATTATCATTATTGCCTTTGACACCTAAAGTTTAAAATATTAAAAAAATAAAAAAATAAATAAATTCATTATGGATCTGCTTTTCAAATGTACATCACTTATGTATTGTATCATGATCCATAACCACCGTCACTGTCACTCAGTGGGCAAGGCAACGAACAAAAACATCAGAAACTCAGTGCCGTGTCAGTGCGAGTGTCATCTATAGTTACTAATATTAACTTACAGTCTCACAAACAGTGGCATGTATATCCCGCTTCATACGATCAGTGGTGCTAAGGTTGGTTTCGAGCACTGACCTCATGGGCTTTCCCTTCAAAAAATATTTTCAGGAGTGATGTTGCATCATAAAACAGCTGCAGTGTTTCCTCACGCATTCTGTGGGTGACAAATCCCGGGAGGGGAAAGTGATCACCATCATTTTTTTATATTACACACAGACACACACACTCTTGCATTATCCTTAACCATAACCAGTTAATGCCTAACTATAATCTGAACTTGACACAATTCAAATCTAAGCCCTAAAATGAACCAGTTCCTCAGAAATGAGGTTCTGCCTCTTCAGGACCAGTTGCCCACCCCACACACACAGATGCTCAACATAGTTGTAAGTTGTGGATTGGCTCTGTGAGGAGTCTATCTAAGGTCAGCAACGATCAAGCTGCCAGTCAGGTGACATCACATGACGAGATTGATTCCCCTTTTAGCCCAGTTTGTGTGTTTGTTTTATAGATATTTCTGTGACTACGTGCATGTGAATCACCCATTTGATTTTGTATTTATGCTCAATGCTTGAAAGAAATTAAATGTAACATGAGAAGGAAGGGTGTGTGTGCACGTGTGTGTGTGCGTGTGTGTGTGTCCTTGCGAATGACTTGTGCTCTTAAAAGGCCCTGCCAAGGTTGTGTTTGCTGTAAACAAGGACACAGGTCGGCAATTACATTTAGGCAGTTTTAAAGTTTCCCATTGTGGGACAGTCAGTAAATCCTGCATATATGATTTCAGAAAAAAAAAATCAACTCTGATTTTAAAGTACATGGAATTCAAACAGGTTTAGCCCCAGTATCTATTCATAATTAAAATGCTTGCTGCACTGAAATCACAGATTTGGCAGGATTTAGAAATGAGAGACGTTGTAATGTTACTCAGGTTGTTCAGGTCCTGCCTTACTCTGTCTTGTCACGTATCCGATAACAAACAGCTGATGGTATATCAAGGAGAATACCTCTGGCAGGAAGCACGAGCAGAGGCAGCAGAGAAATAAGCCCTATGAAATCCTCTCCTTGATCACTTACACCACCCTCGTCTCACACCACCAACAGCACACTAAAATGCACAAGCAAACCTAATAAAAATGGCCTGAAATAGACTGTCATAGACTGCATTACTTTGCCAAGATAGTGTGTGAGGGACAAAGACTATTTAACCATAAAAACTGACTGCTTGGTTTAAGCTATATGTGCTATAAGACAAACAAATTAAGATAAGAACAATAATTTCATTATGATATAGCAATATTTAAAAATGCAACACCTATGCTAATTTCTTTCAACAGTGTTCACAACAGGAAACCAGGAATTTGAGCAAGTTTCTATGATAGGATGTGCATATAAATACTTCAGTGCTGGTTATGAAACACGGTTTAAAACAAGGGCACAAGCAAGCTCAACTTTCACTTCATTAGTGTGTGTGTGTGTAGTATAAGAAGGTAAGTACAGGGGGCAAATGTGAGGCATTACTATAACTGTCATATCCATGCCTGGCAGTCTCCTTTTTTCCTGCATTTCCCCTCCCTTCCTGTGGTGTCATTCTCTCACTAGGAGCAGGTCCCAGGCTCAGGCAGCTGCAGCTCACACCTGGCGCCAATCACCTCATCAAGGCCCTGCTCAAATACTCAAGTGTGGTAAACTACGTCAGGCTGATCTCTGAAGTTTTCAAAGTGATTCTTCCCAGTGCTTCTGTGAACTCATTCTCGTGTTTTTCTACTCGTTTCAGAAGATCCTCCAACCTGCTCGCTGCCTCCCTGGACCCGCTCCTCTCCCAGCTACCTCACCGCTACCCTCCACCTGCCATCTTCAGCCCCCCTCCTGCCAAACTTGTCCAATCCAATCCAAATAAACCTGTTTGTTGCTCAGCTCTAAGTCTGTGTCCTGGTCCTAACACCCACTGGTTGTCCCAATAACTGGTACAAACTACATACCAGTAGATCTTCATGCCATGGTATTGTATTAACACAGAATTAGTATTGTAACTTGGCACGCTCCATGAAGTTACTTTGTTTTCTTACCTCATATATGAAACTAATGCATATTTATATGCAAGGAAAAAGTGGAACAAATTGTGGTGAGTTATATCATCGTCATCATCGCATGAAACATTTATTAATTTATACACTATATTCTGTTACTGTGTATGTTTGCATGTCAGAAAAAAGTTGCTAATAGATAAGTGATTATAGCGACAGAAACAGTTAAATCACATTTAACCTGTGCAATATACTGTTAGACTGTTACATAAATTATTATTATATTATAGTATTATATCACTACTTGATTTTCCTTTATTATTACTACAGTGGAATGTGACTTTTCAATAGCTCAAAATATACTGCAGTAAATTCACCGGCATTTGCCCGAGACCGACATTACTCGTCATTATTTATGGTACACCGAAGCTGCCAGACAGAGAGACAGACAAAAGAAATGTATGTGTTTATCTGTGTAAACTGCAAACAAGCAGAGAGTGTGCAGCAGTGGAGCATGTAAGAGATTAAGTGAAGTGGAAGGAAGGAAGCAGAAAGCTAAAGAAACAAAAAAACGTATAAACCATCAAGCCACGTTTTCCTAAACCCAGTGTTTGAAAAACATCTGAAGAAGTTTACTTGACCGGATCCCAAAAGTGTCCAAATGCGTTCACTGTGAAAGTGGTAATGTGGAAAACATGGACTAATATGGTTCTTGAAATCACTGTCTGTTTATGTCTGATGTTTAATGTTCAGATACAGGAAACTGATCATTCCAGAGCCAACACAACCACAGCCACAAGAATACTTGCACCTATATTACATCACAGATGTTTTTCAGACTTAGTCCTAACCTTCTGCCCATATATCTATGACACACTGACACTCCCTCCTTTTGGACCTGATTCTTTCCTTATTTTTTGTAATTGTGAAACCACTAGACTTGGAGCATGCACACTGCACATAATTCATATATTATATTAAAGTGACTCTGTATGGTCGAAAGAGTATTTATAGCAATTTTCTTCCTCTGTTGCTAGAACTACAAAGTTGCAAAGCACTTAAAAATCCAGCATGGTGCTTTTATGCAGACAGACAACAAAATATAAAAAAGCACGCTGATTTGAACAGACTTGAACACGTACTGCACATACTGACATGAACTCAGTCTGAGAAAATGAGAGAGAGAGAGAGAGTGAAGGCAAGAAAGCCCATTAAGCAGGTCCATGGTGTTAAAAGGTGAGGCACACACCACAGGTCACATTCCCAAACCAGCAAATCTCCCTGTACCCGCCGTGATGGGACGTCCTGTTACTATAGCAACCCAAATGTCATGGTACTACAAAGAAGAGGGGGGGGGGGACACATACAACATCAGGTGCTGTACATCTTTCCTCTTTTGTGTAGGAGACCCTTGCACTATTATGCGGGAACTATTTATTGGTGAACAACATCATGTATCTATGATCATAAGCTCATAAGTTAGGATGTAATCATGTCACAATGAAAACATACTGTATAAGTAGAGATAACTACTGCTTATTTAAATGGTAAATGTATGTCTCTACTGTATTTATATAGCACTTTTCTGGTCTTAACGACCGACCATTCAAAGCTGCAGTTTTTTTCCATTCACCCATTCACTCACACATCATACAGTGCAGCATGTTTTCTATCACCCATCTTTCATACCCATTCACACTCTGCAACCCCATGTTGCAGCCACCAGGAGCAACATGGGGTTATGTGTCTTTCCCAACACTGGCATGTAGACTAGTGGAGCCGGGAATTGACCCCACAACCTTCCAGTTGAAAGACAAATCGCTTTACCACTGATCCACCTCCCAATGACATCGTTATTAAATAATTACATAAATGTTGATTACATAATGTGTGCAAAGGTTATTTACATTTATATTATTTATATTGAGTACACCCTTTACAAGACAATGCAAAATTGTGGTTAACTCCAAAAAATATACGATCTCGCTCTTGACAATAAATTGAGATAACTCAACTAACTTCAAAGTGGTGACTATTACCTGACTAAATGTGTTAGTGACCACTCAATTCATTGAATACAGATGGATAAAAATACATCCATTGCACGGTTGCAGTTGAATTAATAAGGTAGTTTTCATGCAGCTCTGTTTTAAAATACAGATGAGACGGAACTGGAGGCAATGTTGGTATAAACCAATAAGCATGTCATCCTGTGGAGTTGGTCTGGTTCCCCTGCCCTCCTTCTCTTGGGACTGAGTCAGTACAACAACACAGGGACAACATGTTTATTTATAGACTGAGACTTGGAGACTGGGAAGCATTCCCCTCTTGGAACACCCTGTCTGTTTTTGATATTACCACATATTGAGAGATGTAATAAATCTGAGATGGAAATTTACAACTTTTGTTGTTACTTTTACTTCATTTTTTTCATTTTAAAACACAGTAGCTGTTACTGAGATGATACCTCTGTAAATGTGCTTATTGTGATTAATACTGAGTTGGTTTGAACTTGAGGTCATTAAATTCACCTTTTCCCACTCAACACACAATCTAATCTGAAGATCACGTGTAAACAACTTTGTCAGGGGCATGAAAGCCCAGGGACGATTCCTGATAGTCACACCTACGGCTTTGCCAGGCATTCAGACACAAAATATTTGCCTTGTGCACAGGAGGGAGTTCCTGTCTCTAGACTTCTGATTCCCTGATGACCTGCTCCTCACCCCTAAATCCGTTTGTGATACGTTACCACACTGGGAATGTATTTTTTTTTATTTAACCTTTATTTGTACAGGTTATCTCATTGAGACACGGGGTCTCATTTTCAAGAGAGACCTGTCAACAGTTGCAATTCCCCCAAGATGCTATGGATGATGTGTCTGGTAAACCAGGATTAGTGTCGGCTGCTAAAACTCCCACAGGAAAGACGGGGAATCACAGAGCAAAGAGCAGATATCAAAATCAGTGGGACATGAGTCACATTAAGACCATACTAAGGGTATGTTTTCCATGATTTTCAAAATTGGAGGATGTCAATCAGATGAGAATATTGTATTCATCCACTATCTACCTTAATCCTATAACCCATTGTACTAATCCCACTTCTCATACTGATGTTACCAAATTAGTCCATGTAAGAAATCATCTAAATTGTCAAGTTAATGTTTTTTTATGGAAAAAGACAGATAACTATTTATCTGTCCATCGGTCCATCACAGAGAGGCAGCGGCAAAACAACTTGACCAAAGTGGATTAAAGAAAAAAAGAAAAGTTGACATAAGATTAGTCCCATAATTTGGAAATTTACAGTGTGCACTCATAGGTGAAGGGAGAAGCGGGAGAAGCGGGAGGGTGGGTGGGGGAGACGAGGGGGCACAGTAAAGGAAAGTGGACCAAAGCCATAATGAAGGAGAATAAAGGAGCTGGGAGGTTTAAGTGAATCGGTCAGCACATTCCCACAGCAGCTTCCAGCCAATCACAGCATGACTTCAGACTGCACTTGAGACAGTACACGTACACACTAGTATATTACAGTGTGGTGTAAACATCTGCTGATATCCACATAGGCAATACTACAAAATGACAAAGCCAAGTTAGGTTTCCTACGACACAGACAGTCAGCAGCGCTGAGATATGGACTTGACTCGTCTTAATGTGCAGAACCTTAATGGACTGTCCTCTTCTAAATGGACACTAGCTTGTTAAGAGTCTGTTTATCTTGGGATCTAGTCATACCAAGAACGTTTCGAGTAAACTGTCCATTACTGCACAAACACACTCAAGACTGGCACCAATAGTTCTTCCAGGCTTTAATAATTCACTGTGATCACCAACTGTTTTATTAAAAACAATCAACATTCATCGGAACATCGGTGAATTATGGCAGTGAGGCTCCAAGATTAGGTTGTGACCAATATGTAATTCAGCTCTTTTCTGCAGTATGCAAACTGTCTCTAAACTGACAGCTGTTGTCAATAAAGCTCACGATGGTCCAGACTCTGACAAGTTTCCCAGCATGTGCTCATAAAACATAGAGATGGACAAATCAATTTAAAGGTGCTAGAAGAATCATTCACCGTTCATGTCCCCCATACATGACAGGAACTGGTGTCAAAGTATTAAGAAACAGAAACATCAACCTAATGATGACAAAGCCAGCGAAAAGGTCAGAGGATCAGCAAAGTTAATAGGATTGTTCTTTTAAGGACTCTTGGGTATCGCTTCACACCTTATCCGAGACTGATGACACGTTTTTTTTGTCCCTTAATTATCACATTATGTAACAATATAAGTTTGATATTTCCCACTGGATAAATTGCAATTCACTTGTGGCACAATGACAGGCAAACTATCTAAAGCCCAGTAATCAAACACGGTCCAGTGAGTTTTACCGTCTGCTTATGTAACACAGCAGAGGCCGGTGGCTGGAAATCAGGTGGACACATTTGTCAGCCCAGACAGGAACAACGCTGGCCTAATTGGGTGTGATCCATACAGTGGCACCACTGACTAAAGAGGGAGATTAAAGGAGCTGGCAACAACAGCAACAGCTGCGATGCAACTCCAGTAAACCCCACATGTTTCCAGCTCTGCATAACAGGTGATGGGATTCGAAATAAGCAAACAGTAGTTAAAACAGGAATGATGGGCAGCTTGTTAGTTACTGTAGCGACTGTGTTGCATCCAAGTTTCTTTCCAGGCAGACTGGAAAATGTAAACAATAATAAGACAGGGCTGGGAAATGTATACGGAGAGGGAATTAAGAGGGCCAGTGAGATTACAGTAATGTCATTTACTCTGTCGGTGTTGAGGTATTATGCAACTATATATCTAAAATCAATATAAACGTAAACTCTAAGTTGGTAAGAACAGATGAACGGACTGGCTCTCATGTAAAGTAGTGTTTGGAACAAGTTGCATTGGGAAGTTCAAGCACATCCTAAACTTCAGGAACCACGTTGAGTCAACAAGTGAGTTACAGGTGATGTAAAATATCATGTTCAACTACAACCTTCAGAGTTTAAAATTATTACTGAAATTCCAATTCAATATAATGCAGGAGTGTAGTTCAAGTAGGATGCCAGTCTTATTTTTGAGCGTAAATGACAAGGTGACAGTAACAGAGCACAAATACACTAGATTTGTCAAATATCCACCAACAAAGAGAGAGACCTTGGCTGAAGCTCCGTGTTTTGTTTCCCTGTCTGGGGGAAAAGTATCAACAATGTCATCAACTTCCACTCTGCTTTCAGGCTTCTATGTTTTTGTTCACCTTTGGTCAAGAAGTTTTTTGGCCTTTTAGATACAGTATGGCTCAGTATTTCCCACACTTAGCAGCTCCCTACTCTGTGCTAGAAATGCTGAGATTTTGCAGGCCACAAATGGAAGTTTACATACTCGCTGCATCATTGTGAAAAACATTTAGATAAACTTAGAGCATCAGAACATTTTAGCTGTACATCATCTCTGATGACACATAAAGTATTACAAACCAGATACCTGACACAAAATAAGTTTTAAAGCCACTGTATATGTATGTTTAGGAGCAAAAGGAGGCTGCAGATTTATTTAACTACCACCCAACTAATTCTAGTTATTATGAGAATTAACTTTAATCACCATCACAGTAACATGATCTGTCATTGAGCTGGTGCAAGATTTGCTACATGGCACGTCCACCCAACACAAACACACACACAAGGGACTGACCCAAATCAAACGCTCAGGCGTAACCCGTGTCTCATTTTAGTAACGTGATGTTTTTGTCAGGAACAACTTGTCCTGGTCTGTGCCTCTTGAGGCCCAACATCAAGGAGCCACTAAAAGCTGGACACAGCATGGTGCAAATCTCACCTCCAATAATAAAAGGTGAAGGACCTATTTACACAACCTGCAGCACCCACTGTGAGTCATCTTCATTAATGATCCATCACATAAATACACATACAGCACCCTTTACACAGCATGAATCCTTCTGTACATGCACTAAATACATTCTGCTGTCGACTCTCCTGTCACATGCTACCAAAGCTGTTTGCATGGGCATGATTATCTCTTCTTTTCTTATTTTATGTTGTTGTTGTTTTTGAAATTTGGTTTTCACCTAAACATTAGCAGATGAGTAGTAAGTAAAGCAATAATCAGAAGAGGCGCTCAGAGAAGTCATGTCATGGTTACAGTGACCACTGGAGTAATGAAAAGATACACAGACACAAGTTTATATAAACAGTCATGTGAAAAAATTAGGGCACCCTATGAAAACACGTTTGTTTTTTAACATATTTAGACATATGGATATTTAATATCAATTTTAACAATACTGAGAGATTCAAGTAATAAAACTAAAATAACTGCACATAATTTCAAGGCGATTCCCAAAGCAAATCCTCATCTTAGATTGGCTTTTAAATTAGTTTCCCAGGAGGATGTAACTGTACACATAAATATGTACATTTGTATATAAATTGCAAAACGTAAACCTTTTCTAAAGCTTGAGAAAGATCAAGATCAATTTAAAAACAGGAAAATAAAACTTGTGCTCAAAAACTAAAAAGTGCCACACGTCACAAACTGTTGTACGTTTTAACAAACCGTATCACATCCTTTGAGTAAAGTTACAACAATGATTATATAACTGTTCAGCTCTCAGGGCCCCTAACATTAACCTTTTAGAGTATGACACATTCTCATATTACGGTAAACTGAAAGAGAAACCTTTTGTTACGAGCTGCCAATTTATTTAAACTTGCTGCTTCGTGTGATATGTTCTGTTGACCTGACAAAACATTTCAACAGAGAACAGTACTTTTTATTTCAGTAAAACACAATCAAGAACACTTCTTTTTTAATGAAATAAATAGAACACCATGCCAGAGTTGCTGAAGTTATCCGAGTTCCCCTTGAAACATGTACTTTTTCCCAGTCATACAATTTCAAATGTCAGTATCAAAGAGGAACAGGACCCAAAATACAGTATACTGTACATATTCTCCTGATATACTTCGCAATATCATGTCCTACTACTGTCTTGTTTGTATGAACTGGCCCTAGTTGCCAGTTTCCTTCTTACTTTTCATAGCAACCATGCGCCGTCCTTAAAGCTTGACAGGATAAACACGGAGGGGCGTTGGGTACATTTCACAACATTACATTGAAGTCACATAATTTCACATCAACATGTATGATGTGCTGACTGACATGTGTCCATGTCTCACTTAGAAAAGAGATTCCAATGTCCAGGTGACTTCCTAGTAAAATAAAAGCTAAATAATGTAAATCATATTTTCTATCAAAAAAGAAGAAGAAATAACGTTGTTTTCTGTTGAACTTAACTTTTGCTCAGTGCCAGTTGCAATGTTCCAACCTCCAACATACTAACCAAAATATAATAACTGTCTGAAATTAAACTGCCTGTGCTGAATTAAGTCAAAGTGACACTCAAAAGTGAGATTGGACCAAACCTTTAATCCCTCATTAACACCCATTCTCCGTTCACTTACGCAACAGGTGAATACAGGCAGAGACGCAAATCTCCATTTTAAGTTAGGAAGAAACTGTTATTCAGACTGTGGTGTGCAATTCAGTGATGTCTTTGCAGAACTTTCCTGAAACAGCTCAAATCTGCACGTTCCTAAGCCTTAAATACCTGACTCTGAGGGCACTTCACTATTATTTGGCAGTGAAGCGAAGCTTAGTCCCTGGCTTGTGGCCCTCTGGCTCTGGATAGGTAGTTCTGAAGGTCAAGTTGATACGTGGGCCTCTGTCATGGTACTCTTTAGCGACTTGATGCTGCGAGGACAAAGAGAGTAAATATTTTACCAGAAGAGATCAGTTTTGTCAGGACTTTACAAAACACCAGTGTTTTCGTTCTGCAGGTGACCTCTGCACTCCATACAAAAGTCAGTCAGAAAATGTGACAACAAACAAGAAACACCCATTTCTTAACATATAACCCATATGTTCAAGTCAAATGCATTCATTCCCCTTCCCCTCAAAAGCTCAAAAGGAGGTGAAATGTTTACTTATCCACAGTGGCGTGAACAGAGAGAGTCCAGAACAGACAGAAATAACCCTGTATCCGTCCTCAAACAAATGATATGCTTAAGCAGGATTGACAGTTTTAGTTAAATATTTAGTGTTCACTTCCAAACCTCTACGAGTGAGCCAGGAGGGTTTGTAGGGCAGAGACAGAATTGATGGTGTGATCTTTTTTCTCTGGCAAGATCTTTATAGGAGAAATTAAACCTCTGTTGTTAAGATACTCACTGATGTGTGCCATAAAACACCTGTGACCTTCTCTTTTTTCTTAAAACTCTTTTATTGTCTATGTAGTTCTCTCTCTCTCTCTCTCTCATTCCCCCATCCTGTTTTTATTTTTCCCCTCACTCCTTGTAATTTACATGTGCTATATTACTGCTGCTGCTGCTTTCCCATCTACACTAAATTGTCTGCGGTGTCCTCTCCTTACCCCATTCATACATCAAACTACTTTTGTTTCATTTGTGTCACTCATGTCTTCTCCCAGCAAAAGTTTTGTATCCTTCTAAATGTTTTACCTCACAAAACTAAAGCTAATACAATTGAAAATGCATGACCTATTTTGGACAGAGAGGTTTATTCTTCCAAAAGGCTGACATGTATTAATCATGAAAATCAGTCGAGTGTAATGTCTTCTTCCTGCTGAGTACAACCCACTTGTTTTTAATAAAAAACAGCAAGGTACTCAAACTCAAACAAAGACTTTCCATCCTGTTTCATACACTCATGTAAACCTGGTCCCTGTCCCCGAGTGGTAAACAACTGGCTCTCATTATACTGAAGCTTTGCTCTCCAGACCATTTCCTCCCTCTCTCCCTGCCTCCCTCCCTCCATCTATCCTGCAAGTCTTGCACGCAGGTTATTCCTTTCACATGTGAGAAACACTGGCAAAACCACACATGCACACACACACATAGACACGTAGAGTGACATCAGTATCTACCTGATCACACCTGTGTTTACTGTTGATGTCTGAGGTTAAATGAGGTAACTGCTACACATTACATTTTAACTGTCCCATCATAACTATCAGCAGCTCAGAGTAGTCCTCAGTCTTCTTTAACTCATCTCCTTCCGCCAAAAAGTTTAAATCAGGCAGGTCACTGTGGTTTGAATTTGAAAGCAAATATAGTATGTTATAGTGTTACCTAGACAACTGTTATATGATGGATCAACACGTTTCAGTTCATAAAATACAGCCTTGATGCCGCCTTTCAATCTGGTAATAATGTGATTCACAGGGATATATATGAAAATGTCTTATAAAGGCTGTGATTACAGTAACTTAAAACTCAATAAACAAGGTGTTACTCAACCTTTTTGTCTGTGTGCCCACTGCAAACAAGATGCAACAACAGAAAAACACATCTTATCACACTTCTGATGTTTCTCAGGGTTTAGATTTTAGTTTCTGTGTCCTGTGGCTGATGTTTTTGTGATTGGCTATTTTGCCTGCATGGACCCTTGCATTTGACTGGTCAAGCCTACCTGCCAATCATCCTGTGTAGCTCCTCCCATTAGCAGCAGTGTCCCGTGACTCAGGGGAACCCGAATCCTCTCCACGTAAGTGTAGTCGCCGTTCTCCTCCTGACACATGAACACAAATGATGTACAATTGTCAAATAATGCACAAGACACACAAACACCTGGCACAATGCAGTGCGAAATGCTTTCTGTTGCCTCAAATAATTCAAAAACTAACCCACTACATGCTCAAATATAGGTCTGCTGTTTTTGGAAGGAAAACGTAATAAGAGCACTTTTAGTAAAACAACAGAAGCGGGACAACCCTAATCCAAGGCCAAATGCAAATATTTTAGTGTACGAATGAAAAACACACTTAAAAGGTAACTGAACGCACAATCGCTGACCAGTTTATTAGGTACACCTGTTTAGCTGGTTTGCAACGCAAATAGCTTATCAGCCAATCACATCGCAGCAACTCCTCAATGTATTTCTGCATGAAGGCAAGATCAACACGACCTGCTTAAGTTCAAACTGAGCATCAGAATGAAGAGGAAAGGTGATTTAAGAGACTTTCAACATGGTGCGGTTGTTGGTGCCAGACAGGCCGGTCTGAATATTTTTGAAAACTGCAAATCTACTGGGATTTACAGAGACTGGCGCAAAAAACAAAATGTCCAGTAGGCAACAGGTCTCTGGGTGAAATGCTTTTTTTGATGCCAGCGGTCAGAGGAGAATGACCAGAATGGTTCAAAATGAACCAGCAGGCAAACACAGCTCACAACAGCTACTCAAATAATCCTTTATTACAACCGAGGTATGCAGAAAGACCATCTCTGAACAAGCAATATGTGGAACCTTAAAGCTGATGAGCTTCAGCAGCAGAAAATGTGCATCTAATAAAGTGGCTGGTGAATGTATGTTGTGCTGTTACTTACACTAATAATTAAATGAAAATACATTGGGAGCAGGGAAAGCAATTTAAAAAAAAAAAAATCTCACTGGTGGTGGCTGCTTGCGAAGACTGAACGCTCGGGTGTCGCCCAGACTGAGGGAAGCGATGGTGGGTTTGACACCTAAAGAGGCCTCGTCGTCACTGTGCCAGCCAATGCTGTCATGGCCGTCCCGATACAAGTTGCACAGTAGGGAGTTGAACGTGCACCTGCTCGCCTGTTCTACTGCGTCTCGGAGAGGTAACAGCAATGGATGCCACTATACCATGAAAGGACATACAGAATTCAGAGAGTTCAATAGTTTATAATATAAAAGGGAAAGAATAAAAAATGAGTTAATTGAACCTGTGTGTTGGCAGCCATTGTGGATTGAGCGTATGTGTAGGGCAACTCCCCATACCAGCAGGTCAGCCTGGGCTCCTCGTATGCCTCACCTGGACAAACATTTAATTTAAAAAGAACATAATAAAAACCATGGTAAGATAATTTGAAGCGTGCATCTCTCAGAGCACCTGGTTCACAAAATGTAAAAAAAAATTTCCCTTTAATCATCTATTAATCACAAATAGAACATTACTGTTGTGTACTTATGTGGGTTGTATTGCATTAGTAACTGGGTCAAGGCAATTTAAAAAAAATAAAAAATGAATTGAGTAATTTTTCATAGCTTTCTGCTGACTGACATGTACAGCCTGAGTAAGTTAGACAACAGCCAGTGTTGTTGTTAATGTGAATAATGGTCATCTCCTTTGTCACCAAGATCTATCCATAGCAGAAGGAAAGGTAAACATCCAGATGTAATTATTCTCTGTCCATCTTCCTCTGTTGCTCTTGGCTTGTGTCTCTTTCTCGGGGAACAACCAGATCTTTCCAAGAACCAATTATCTTCCTTTATTCCTATTTGACCAGCCATCTGGTACAAGAACATGGTGAAACCAAAACAAACTGCTCAAGCAGCCATCTCCTTTTATGACACTGGCTTATTTGGACCCTCTGGAGCTAATATTTATAAACATCGTTCATCGTTCATTCAACTCAAATAAGCTCTTTTGAATGCTGAAGGGTGCCATCAAGGGAAAACATTAAGCAAACCATAACCCATTTACACAGACTTCAGTTTAGAGACTAAAAGATATAGGATGTGAAAAGTGACTGGTGAAAGGTTAACGTAGTTTTCCACTAACTTTGTCCTTTACCCAAACATCACATGACTCTTGTTGACTCTTGAGGCGGAGGAGTGACTGTCAGAGGATTACAAAACTTGTCGCTATGGTCAATGTTTAGAAATGTTATCCTGTTGTCATCATGTTGTTGTTGTGCTGCAGAGCTAATACTGCTATAGTGGTGGATCAAAATTACATCCTCCATAGAGCTAACCCACCAAATATAAAAGGCTCATTCTGGGGTAATAAAAAAAACAACAATTCATACAATTAGGTGATTGTTCACTTAAAAAGTAAGGAAAAATAAGCTTAATTTTACACACTGAACCTTTAAAAAACTTCTGTATATTTTGGTAATTTTTCAGTCTTAAACTCTCACTCATTTTATATGTACAATAGAAACTGCTCAACCATTAGAAACAGTACAGCTTCAGTGGGGAAATCCTTTACATCCTTCAATGTATGGTACATCCCAGTTTCATGTTCGGTTTCAGTTCAGTTTCCTTTCCATTCAAATCATTCTTAAGCCTGTGGTACGCACCATGTCTGTAGTTTGTCTTCTGGGACCAGGGAAGCTCTGCTAACAGCTTACTGAACATCCAGTCAGCCTCCTCTGGGGGAAGAAACCCAGGCAGCAGCCGGAGTCTGGATAGAATGAAGGTTACATGGATGGATATAAAAGAAATTAAATGTCTATACTTCCTATAACATACTCAGATTAAAATGTGATTTTAGTTGAATTTTTATTTTTCTCAAACCAGTTTGTTTTCTTCACCAAATTAGTTTTCTATCAAAGTTCCTAACTTTTGTTTCTTCCTTTTTATTTTGCTACCTTGCGCTATGGATTTTGAATAGTTCTCTACATATATATAAAAATATGTTTATTTGTTTTATTACCAGACAGTTCAAATCGAGTCACCCTGTTGGGTATGAGGTGCCAAACCTTTCTCATCAATACACTCTCTAATAAAGACAGCCGCCCATTTAAGTGTCAGTATTACTATATTTAAATGGTTTACCATTATCTTTCAGTATGACAATAGGTTGTTTATCCCTTGAAGGTTCATTGAGGGTAAATTTGCAAAATAACAAATAACAACAAAGCTAAAATTTACAAGGACTAATGAAATACCATGATGAGATTTTTTCTCTCTTATTTTATTGATTATGGGATTTACACAACTCAATACACAAATTATTAATTATGACTGCAGTTTAAGACCAGTTTTCCATATGTACAGTGCATCACGTATTTGTGCAATATTCAATGTCATTTAAAACATGGCTAATATCCTTTGTGAGATGGGGACATGTTAGACAGAGCTATAGAAGATACTGCTGTGGGATTACTGCCACCTAGTGGATTTAAAACTCTCTCACAGATTTATAATCCACTGTAAATTAACTTTTTTCATGATATCATCACAGTTCATTCTCCTCTATTCACTTTAAAAAATGTACCTCTCTGGGTGAGATTTATTCTTGAATAAGTATTTGTACTCACCTGGACACCCCAGATGGTCCACTGCTGATGACATGATCACCTGCCTTCCTGTCCAAAGCAAAATTATGTTCTTGAAGAAACTGAAACCATGTAACATAAAAGAGAAGGCTGAACAATTCTATCCAGTAAAGACACAAGTGTGCAACTTACTCAATCACCTTCTCAGCTGGAACATCTCTAACGGCCTGTAGTAAAAAAAAAAAAAAAAAGATGTAAAACTAAACACAATTTGCATTTCACTGTATTTCAACAAGTTCTGAGAGACTAATTACTCCAAATATTAAGTGATTACTCCCTTTTCTGACCTATTGATGGTTTACCTTAGTAGGCTGATGATACTCAAATGTCTCACATGTCTTCTGTGGCCCTGATCCCCAAGAACCAGGGGCTGAGTGGGTACTTTGGGGTTGATGGTTATTTGGAACTGTACCATTTTAAACAAACAAACACTGTTATCCCATCCCCATGATTTATGTTTATCCAACTGTGTAACAAATATTACAAATAAACAGCCCAAACATGACATGTTGATTTTTATTTACATCTATTTACAGTGCATAAAGAACCATACGATATATAGGATTTTACATTATTGTGATACAATAATTTTAAAGTATCGAACATATGCCTGATCAATTAGTGATTGTATGGTGTATGGTTGTATGACTAATACAACCCATATATTACCTGTTGGCCTTGTGTGTTTTGGCAGTTGTTTGGCCCAGGAGCCCTGGACTCTAGCACGCTGACGTTTATCTGACATTACATCACATCTGCACATGGAGAAAGACGAAAAAAGCAAATTTACATTAAACATTGAAATGAATCCTCCACATAGAAGCATATGATCAAGAGAGAATAGAAGAGAATATCATTATTGTTATTGCACAAGCACAATTAAATTAAAAGGGGGGTGTGCGATTTAATTTTAATCAGTTTGGGAAAGTAACACATATTATGTCTTCCTTCCTCAGGGAAACCAGTTACAAGACTGCAGTGAGGGAACTGGCATCTGACATTAGGACAGTTAAATAGTTAAATTGTAGTTAAAATCTCTGTTTGTTACTTTAGCCAGGGAAGATACTTGGTTTCAGTCTGTCTGACTGTGAACACAACGAATAGACAACACTTCGTTGCCTTGCTAACTTAGCTAAACCTCCGTAATGTCACTTCATTAACCACTTTGTAAGAGTCAGAGATCAGAGAAAATACTCGGTTAAGTAATGTTGAATCAAACCTTGTCAAAAATCAAAAATGACTCACCTAAAGCCCCTATACAGTTCGACAAAACGGTTATCAAAAGGGAGACACAAGCTGAGCCACAGCCATGACCGTTGTGCTCCACAAAAATAATCCCTACCCGCAACACCAATGCAAAAAGATAGTTCCGAGGCTACCTTTTAAGGGGATTTACTACACCTTAAGTGATATAAACTTGCTAAATCCATTTATAATTTTAATGTTTATTTGTACAAGCTTAAGATACCGGCCGACTTTACATTTTAGAGCTAAAAAAACAGATTCCATCTCAGATTAAAAAATATATACTGTTTTTAGATCAAAGAGTAGTTCAAGCATGTAGTTCCTTGCTGATCTAAAATGGAATATGTATTCATCCATCAACCCATCTTCCACTACTTTATCCTCCACATGAGGGTCACGTTTATGGTACTGTGCCAGTCTCAGCTGACATAGGGCGATAGGCGGGTCACACCCTGGACAGGTTTCCAGTCCATCACAGGGCCACATATAAAGACAAACGACCATCCACCCGGAGAAAACCGGAGAACCTGGAGAAAATCCACATGCACACACACACAGGGAGAACATGCAAACTCTGGCTGTCTGAATTATACTAACTAAGTTATATTGTTTTGTAAGACTCAAGGTTGGACAGCTCATTTGGGCTTGTAACCAAAAGGTTGGGAAGGGTCAAAGACTGGGGTGCCCCTGAGCAAGGCACCCAATCCCCCACTGTTCCCCAGGCACAGTTTAGTGCTGCCCACTTCCCCATGTCTGGTTTGTGTGTTCACTACTGGTGTGTAATAAGGATGGGTCGAATGCAGAGGTCACTGTCACCAGTTGGTTTGTGTGCAAACCCCATCACTACAACAGCTGTAAAGAAACATCACACTTGTGGTCATCGCTCCAGTAGTACCAGACAAATCAAATTAAAAGAGCTGAGGAAGCCAAAATTATATGCAGGCTTGTGCGCAGAAGTCTTCAAAGCTGTAATATTGTCCAGCTAGCTCTGAAACAATAAATGTAAGCAAGAACAATGAGAGGCAATACTTTGAGACGGTACTTTTATTAACAAGCAGTAGAAAACAATTTTGCCATCAGCAGGGTAATCCAAACTGAATCGATACATAGAAATACAAAGCATAATATTAAGACCTAACAGGTGAATAGGACTCTCAAATTGAGGCAACATCATCAAGTCATTTGCAATCAAAAAGGTACAATTCTTTTTCTTTACAGAAAAGTGTGTGAATCACTTCATATGTATACGATACTGTAGCCAATTATGTAAACCCCACTCTTTGGTAAATCTTCAACTACAGAGATATTTTCTACACAAAAAGAACACATATCCAACTAAATGTGCGGAGGCTCAAACACATGTTTAAACAGAATTGGCACCAGCTGAACTGCATCATTTCATAATACATCTCAATACCTGCTCAGTGAATTAGAAAGTTTCCAGCATTAAAATAGAAGGGCAGCAGAAAGGCACATTTGTTGGATGCAAAAAATTAGTGAAAATTGAAAACATGAGTACATTAGTGCAACAACAACCCATCACAAAATATCTTCAAACATATTGCAAACATGTTTATCTTGTAGAAGGAGCCCATGGTTGATGATTACAGCTTAGTGACAAGTTAACCAACATGACAGAAAAGGAGAAATTGCCATTCTTCAAATGGCTGAATGATTTTTAAGATGGACTAGGTTGAAAACTGGTCTTACGAAAAGGACTGACTTTGGTTCATGTGGTATACAAATATAAAATAAATATTTATACATATATTATAAAAAGATGCCCACCACCATTTTCCACTGCTTACAACAGCAGGGCTAACAAATCACTCGGGTTTTTTGCTGTATAAATTCCACCATTAGTGTCAGTGACAAAAAAATACTAATGTCCTTTGCCAACAGCAGCATTTTATAAACATTTAGACGATGTCTCTCCAGACACATCACATCCAGGTGCATTTGCCAGTCATACATATTCTCTCATATGCTCATTTACAAAAAGGCACCAAGGTGAAATCTCAAGGAAACCTGGGAGATACATGTCAAATACAAAAACAATCTCTCTCCCCTGAAACACTGCACTGTGTCAGAACAATGTGTTTGCCAGCAGAATCGTCAGCCATCTTCCTATTCACTCTTCAAACTTTTTCCGTTCTTCTGCTCCCGCAGTTTTCTCCTCTGCAGGTATCCGGTGCGCTGCAGACGGTTCATACTGGCTCCCAGGAAGATAACAATGCTGATTGGCACCATCTTAGTGGTCACCCAACCCTGCAAGGAAACAAATAAAACAAAGACGCATGGCTTTATATTCATTTTGACAACCTAATAATCATGTTTTACTAATACAACACGCAACATTAACACTAATCTGAGTTTACAAATGTCAGTTTTTAGGAAATATTGTAGGAACCATTACACGATATATAAATATAAAAAGAGGTGCAAATGCACAGTGCATTTAATACTATCTTCTAAAAAATAAAATTGAAAATGGCATTAAGAGTGACTGGGTTTAATCATCTAGACTTCAAGCTTCTACCCTCAGGTTGCTGGTTTCTTTTGCCGCTGAGAACAATTAGGTACTCCAAATCTTTCGTACCCTCAGCTATCAGACAACTAAACTTGGATCCGAGTCAAGTTTACACATTTTACTAAAATGTGGTCATCTTTGGGGTCAATTTTAGTATCTTTCCCATGTCCCTGTTGTCTGGCACCCAATGCCTGCAGTGTGTGTGTGTGTGTGTGTGTGTGTGTGTGTGTACACACACTGATGATTGTGTATGGGAAGCTACAGATGAATTGCCCTTCTGGCAGTTTTCTGAATCAACCTTTAATTGTCTTGACACATCCCAAAACAGAATAGAAGATGAAAATATTGTTCAGCAAATTTAACTTTCTTACCATGACTGCATGGGGGAAGTAACCATTAGTCTGGCTCTGCAGACCCACAGTGGAAATCTCAGCTGCTACATATCGCTCTGGTGTGGGCTTGTCCAGGGTGGGTTTCCTGATACGGGTCATCTTTGTTGCCACAAAGAAAGGCAGCACGCTCTGCATAAAAAGTTAGGAACATGTGAAATGAGCTCAAACGTTCTTCTTGGGTCGGTGTTAAGTCTCAGTTACAGATGTGCAGCACTTCTCCTCGTGAAATACGTAAAATCTTATATCTGTTGTCTTAGTCAGTGGTTAAGGTTTATGAGGTGAAACTACACCCAGGGTTTGCTGAGGTGAAACTGTTATACAGACTCCAACCACCAGGTGGCACATGAGTGAGTGACAACTAGAGGCAGCTAAAAACGGAACAAACAGACTGTATTATGTGGAATAACATGATTGCCTCTGCGCACAAAAGGCTAAAAATGGCGCATGAGATGCATCATTCATGAATCTGCTTTTATCCCATTGACACTCAGGCAGAATCAAGAAGCCTTCGCAGGCATCACAGGGATAGATTTCATTTAATTGTCATACATGTCTACAGGTTTTATGAGTCACAAACAAAGCAATGTTAACGATGGTTTTAATGAGCTCAGAACACATTCAAATGGAGAGTTATCACTCAAACCTCACAATGCATAAAGTTAAAGAGGGATCGAGACCCACACACACCTGGATGATAATGCCCTGACGCCTGTACTCCTCTTGCAGGCCACGAGAGAAGAAATCCACAAAGGCCTGCACACACAGAAGGATACAGGGGTAAAATTTAAAATGGTTTCATTTTTATTATATGCTAAGTGTAAAGAAACAAGCAGATGCAAACAAATATTAAAATATCACTTTTTTCCCAGATTTAATTCTTGCTCGCTTACCAAATGGCTTGTGTCATGCATTATAGACGTGGTATATACACTGTACCTTGGTGGCAGAGTAGACTGTGAGCAGAGGGAGAGGATACATGCCACTAGCAGAGGAAATGTTGAGGATAACACCTTTGGACCTGAGAAAAAAAAAAAAAAACACAACCAGGCATTTTAGGATACTATACAAGGCCTGAACAGTGACCAGACATTAAATAATTAAAAAATGAATATAATCTGGGACTGAAAAATGTGGTGATTTTATCATGTGGACTTTGTCAGTCAAAATCATCACAGAAGCTTCATTGTTGATGTGGAAAACTGAAAATGTTTTACTTTCAATGCTGCTGCCATAACACTAATCAGATACAAGCAACACATGTGATAGCATGATTTTGGGTTGTGACAGGATCAGTGCCCGTTTGTGTGTTTAAGTTCTTATCTTTCCTTTAAAATAAACCAACTTTCACATATTTCCCATGTCTGTCAGTGTGCTGTGTCTATACAAATATGCCCACAGACAAATACACACAAATTCCTGTCCCAAACACACACGCACACACACACAAGCACAAACAGTGTGGTAGTGCCCGTGTGCGTTGCCATGGCAGCCTGTTGCTGCAGTGATGTAGTGGAGCGACGCTCCAGCCTCACACGGCATCAAATGTGCCTGCGCTGCTATTGGCCAGCAGGAGTCATATGGGAACAGAGCAGCCAATTGGATGGGAAGAGCACTTTGTGTGAATTGAAAGCTTGTCAGCATTGCGAACAAAGGAAGAGAGGGAAAGAGAGATGCAGTGATGGAAAGGGCTTGGGGAGGATTTCTTGTACCCATTCTCAATAAAAGAAAGACTCATCTTTATGGAAAAAGTAGTCTCCTAAATAGTGCCTTTCAAAAAAATAAAATAAGGTGTTTAATCGTGAGAGTAGTTGTGTAGCTTCTGTGCCACCATCCCTCACTCTCAACACCGATGTTTGACTGCAGTCATGTCGCAAAACATGGAAGCCGATCATTTAACTCACCTCTCAGCCATTCTGGGCAGCACCAGACGAGTCATCTAAAAAGCACAATGACACAAGCTTGGTTAACCATCTCACAAAAAGAACAAGGGAAATGGGGGAAAAGGGAAATAGTTTGTTTTTTTCTAAAAAAGATTTAATTTAAAGAAAGAGTAAAAGTAGGAGAAAGAGAAGGGGGGTGGGGGGGTGGCGGGGGGGCAGGCAGAGACCGACAGACGGAGAGAGATTTGCGTGGGTGGCAAGTACAGACAGCGTTGGTGTAGACCACCGTTGCTCTGGGAACAACTGAGACACTGCAGGTACCATGGTAGAAAGAGCAGAAGAACAAAAAAATAAAAAAAAGGGCGAAAGTGAGGAAAGAAAAGCTTGCGGATGAACTTTAAACACTTAATATATTGCACGTGTGACAATCTCCTTGGATAAACAAACATGTGCAGAGCCAAACTTACCTGGCACACTGAAGTCATGTTGACATTGATCATATTTGTGATGAACTGGAACAAAGAAAGCAGCAGGTCAGCTAAACACTCACATAAGATCATAAGAGGCCCTACTACACAAAAATGGTAGCAGGCATTGATAAATCACGTTACAAAAGGTAGAATTAAGGCTAGTCTGAGAATGATACAGACAAGCTTTTGGAGAATTATTCATTTATTAGCTTTTCTCAATTGTTCTCTATAAAAATAAAGATGTGGATAAAGAGAATTCCCATCTACAAAACAGAACAAAATGTAACTATATGGAAACTCACATTGTCCAGATCAGGGATGTTCAGATAGTACTCAGGGTAGGAGTAAGACACACCAACATTGTTGACTGTTGAAGATAAAAAAAATATTATTTTTTATACATACATAAAGTAGTGCTGCAATAGTAAAACTAGCTTGAAGAGTGAACACAGGGTGGCAGCAGAAGCAAAAAGATACACACAGGCAAAGCCACAGCCACACCTTGCATCCAGTGGAGAACAATTGGTATCATGAAAAAGAACAAAGAGTTCCTTAAATGTTCAACTAAGGAGAACATTGTGAGCACTAGTCTTCAAATTAAAATACGACAGACAGTTAAGATTTTCCTTTCGAAAGTTGCACATCTCATAGGTGAGAGAAAAAAAACAACTATTCTTGTTCTGACTATGCAACAATGTAATAATGTAACTCAACGTTTTCATGATACAATATTATAAGTATCAGTCAAATGTTTACAGTTAAACTGGCTTGGCTCAGTTCAAATTGGTTTACAGCAGATCTCTGGTTTTGCAGCACAAATAAAAACTAAGACCGAATTCAACACAGAAGAAAAACCTGAACAAAAGCAGTAGACAGACTGACAGAATACACAGACTCTACAAAGAAGAGGACTGCAGACGTAATCTTTCAAAAAAACCAAAACAAAAAAAAAAATCGATACTTTGTGTTTCAAGTGTGAGACAGAAGTAGTTCTAATATGGTATAGGATGACATTCAACAAAACAAAAGCAACTTCTGTAGGTGGTGAAAGTCGTGAAAGAAGTGAAGACTACAAGTCAAGTCTGCCAACATTAAAACTCATGACTCTACCAACATCTCACCTCCATCTGGAAACACAACATACCACATGTTATTCAGTATATTGTCACTTTGCTCTCAAGCATAATACTTCCCATTTATTTACATTTTATATGCAGTTACCATGTAGAATTGAAGGAGAGAGAAATAAAAATGCACTCATCTCTTACCAAGAACACCAATATCAAGACCGGCCAGCCCTGCCTCGATCTTGTCGTAGATGTCCGTCTTGCCAAAGTCAACAGCTATGATCCTGGTCTCCACGTTATACTGCTCCTCTGTGAAAAAGGAGAAACAAGCACGCGCCAGGTTTAAGTTTTGAATGAAGCATTATACGTAGACAAAAAGTGTTTTTAAACAAAAAGGAAAGTAGTGTTTTCCAGTTGGCACGATAAGATCAGGAGGATGCAGATTGTGGTCATAGGTATACACAATTTAAACCACCACATTAATGATGTCACCCAACAAGTTTTCAAAACCCTGGATACACTCAAATGACATGAGCATGAAACCAGTCACAGTTAAAGGTTTGAACTCAAGAGGGCGCTGTGTACCAACAAACGAGCCAAGGCATCCCCCCCTTTTCCACCCTCCCTTCCTTCACTCATGACGTGCCTTCTGCAATTACAATTTATTGTCCAAAGACTTGTTTAGCTGATAGATGGCAGAGGGAGAGTTGCAAAAAGAAAATTGTTGGGATGTGCCTCAGCAAAGACCAGTAATAAGTCTGTATATGTTCAGTCAGTGTTGATTCAAGATAGAGGGAAAATAAAGGGGCTAAACATTAGTACATTTAAAAAAAGAAGAAGGGGGGATTCTGGGTTTGAGCCTCCTTCAAATCTGTATCTCAGCTCCGTTTCGGTTAACAACCATGTACGTCAAAGAAAATGAGCTTTAAAGATTGGGTGGCAAAGAAGCAAAAAAACCTGTTAGGCTTAGGCCAAATTAGAGGAATACTGGGGTTCGCCAGTTAAGACGTGATCAAGAGTCAACTTAAATGTTCCCGAAGAGAGAGAGAGAGAGAGGAAAAACACAATGTCAACAATGAAATTATAGAAATGACCGGGTGGGTTGCTCAGTTACATGCCAGGGAGGGTGGCTTTGTCAGACTAATCGTGAGGGAAGAGTGCCAGAGTTGGGCACACGGCACCCGGCTCGTGACTACCCCTCAGCCCCCTCTGTGGACTTGAAGCACGACAGGGGAAATTGCTCTGTGGGAGACATCAGAGACGGAGGGAGGGGAAGAGAGTGAGGTGGGGAGAGGGCACCATTTAAACAGGAGCTGGGGAAAGAGACATCAGTTTTTTTCTTTTATACTGATGCTCATTTTACCTGTGGTTGCTTCCGTTTATGTGGACATGAAAAATGGCGAGGGAAACGTCAGCTTTATTCATCAAGCTGGAGAATTCATCTGTTCTTTTGTCATAATTTCAGTGAAGAAGTAAAATCCAAACAGTTTTCTGTTTCGAGTGACCATATTACAACTCCTCATGTGAATCATACACCCCGTTATTAAGGCTTGGGAAACCCTGTGCTGAGGAAGTGGGTGCAAGAACATATAAAACGTGAATATACACAAAACACACTCACCAAGTGACTTGGCCACATCTTCCAGCTTGTCCTGGGAGCGACTGATCAACACCATGGCAAATCCACGACGAGCCAGCTAGAAAGGAAGATGTTAGATGCACAAGTTTGACAAAGAAGAATCTTTTGATAGAGTTGGTAACTAGAGAGGGCAGCGAAAGGAAACAGAACATAGAGCTTCAGAACCCAGAAATCAGATAAGTGCATGCATTATACAAACATGGTAGGTTTCTGCCTACAGTTTCAGATTTTGACAGCAGAAAAGACTTTACTTATGCCTGTGGCAACTCAGTTTCTGACACACCATGAGAAGCAACAGTTGTGTAATGTGCAGGGTAAAACTTTGGCCTACTTGTGCACTGCCATACACTGTATGTTGTAGTTCTGTCTGTCTGTCTGTCTATAACCCTGTTTAATGTGCTACTGGGTGTCTTCCAGGAGCCTCTTGTAAAAAAAACTCTTCAACCTCAATGAGGGTTTCCTGGTGAAATAAAGGTTATAATAATAATAATAATAATAATAATAATAATAATAATAATAATAATAATAAGCACATGGTTCACTGTTTAACACCAACAGCTTGAGTCAAAGATCTATAACCCAGCATACACATAACAAAACCACACTATAGGCTAAACAGCTGAGGGTCTTCCCCTATTCAGTGTATGTATGTTACGTCAATATAAGCTCTTGATGGTAAACCTGCATTGGAGAGTGTGCATGCGTGTGTGAGGGCTCTCTTCCATGTAAATAGGCCTTTAAGAGCTTTCCCCTACTATATATAAGAGTGAACAGTAGAAGTATGTGTGTATGAGTCACAGCTTTCCTGTAAAAAAAAATAAAATAAATAAGGGTCCAAGAGCCTCACCTCCTCCGCATAGGATTTCCCGATTCCATCTGTGGCTCCTGTCACAACTGCAAAGACAAAGAAAAAAAAAACACAAAAAAAAGTCAATATTGGTTCACCTTTTAAGATCTTAACAGGAATCAAAATGCTTTATACTCTTTCATGAGAACACTGCAACCACAGAATCATTCAGAAACAGTCCCAAAGTTTGCTCGTCATTATATAGATCTACTCGTTAGTCTAGCACTATATTATGTGCATTTAATATAGTATATATAATATAATATAGACTTTTGCTGCACCTTCACTTCAAGTCTGACCACTTTCTTCATTATAATAACTCAGGGGCCTTTTATGGAGATGAACCTGGGAACCTATGCGACACACCTTGCGGTACAATACTGCTGCCTGGGACAGCGTCTCCTTCTAAACTCTTTGATGACAACCGTTTCACCAGTTAAATACTTTCTACAAGGCCCCAATGCAAGCTTGTGCAATTACATGTTTGAACAGCATTGCATAAAACTGAAGATTGTGTAGATAAAAAGGAGAAAACCACCACAACCGAGCAAGGCAGTAAAGGCTTCAACACCTTCCACACCCACCTATAACTACTCAAGGAGCAGCTCTTAAGTGAATGACAGTATTAGAGATCAAATTTTATACTTCTAGTACATAAATTCAGTGTTGAATTACTTGTCAGTTTGGTCAATCAACAAATCTGACTGGCAACGATTAAGTCAAGTGTTTACATGGACGTAAAAGATGAAGGAAATATCGGTGGTGAACAAAAAAACGATCACAGCGGTGAGGTACAAGCGGAGAAAAGAGGCTGAAGCTTGAGGAGACCGAGAGATGAGCTGATGTTCTTGTGTTGAGAGTTCTCTGCACCTTGTCAAGCAAAGCAGAGCTATTTTTAAATCCTTCACTGCCCATCAACCCCTTGACTGAAGGAGAATGGGGGGGAGCGATGGAGGAAAAATGAAGAACAAGGGAGGTAAAAACACAATACAATACAAAAAAGGTGGTGGTGGTTAGAGGGGGATTGGGAGTATACACGAACACAGTTGTGCATCGTGAATATATTATTTGCAAGGCTTGATGAAAGATTAATAGAGGTAGAGGACATTCTCTGACAAAGAGCTGGAGAGCAGGAAAAAAAAAGACGAGATGAGAGAGGGGATGCAAGGAGGAGGGAGTGATGACGAACATGGTGGAGCAGGAGAAAGGAGGGGGGCGAGGTGGGGTAGGGGGAGCAGGGTAGAGGAGGGGGTGAGTAGGGATCCTAGGGGTGGCTAAAAATAGAACTGGAGCAAAGCAAGAGAACGAATGAGTGCAGGAGAAACTGACAGAATGGAGATGCAGTGGAGGAGAAGGTGGTTTGTGGGGGGGACGGACGAGTGAGTGAGTGAGTGAATGAGAGAGACAGAAGCACAAAGTCAAAAGAGAGCAGAATCCTTGGTTATTTTTAAAACCTCCCCATGATAAGAATGAAACGCTCCATGGAAGAAAAGCCTCAATGGGAACGGGCTGTACCAAATCAAGCCGTTGCTGCAGATGCAGGTTGGAGCAGACAGAGGCACGGAGAAGCAAAGTAACAAGACTAAAGCTGTGTCCACATGCAGTTAGCTTTTTGTGAAATGAATAAGAATGATCAATAACGTGCACCAAAACAACAATATGGCTGGCAGGTGCAAACCGTGTCTGTAACAAGGAGGATTAAAGGTTGAAGAGGAGAGTGAAGGAAAAACCACTGACTGCATGATTCTGCTCTCGATAGTGCTGAGACATTTAAAGAAAAAAAAAAACACTGACTATCAGTGAACTGACCACATTCCTATTAAAGACAGTTGGGATATGTGCCAATTTTACATGCATGACTGCATTTCAGGTGCTTGAGAAAATTGAAAAGAATGTGCTGTATGTCAAAATGCCACATGGTTGAACTTTCACCTTGAAGACAAGAATGCTAAAAAAAAAGAAAAACCCACACACATTGTGTGCTTAAAAATACTTCAACTTCTCATCTTAAACTTGAGAACACCCCCAACAGTGTGCTAAGTGCATTGCGTGCATTTTCAGAATACTGTAAAAACTCTTATCGGGGTCAGATCTGTGTCTTTACAGAGCATGACGCACATGAATCTGCTCTGTAGTAACTTCATTTTCCATTTCTGAACTTAACAGTTAATCTTTTTAACAGAATAGACAAATAAATGCAACTAAATTGCTAATGTAGCAGAAATTAAACATGAAGGGTGTGAAACTACAATATAAAATGGAGATTTTGTTGAGTGAAACAGACCGCACTGTATGAAAACGGAGATTGTTACAACATAAAATAATTTTTACCAACAATTATTTCTTAAAAAAAAAAAAAGAAAAGGGACACTACTCTGTATCATTTCCTCACTAGCAACCAAAACCCATCCCCCTTAAACCACGCATCATGCCTAACCCATCCCCATGCTGTACTTATGAATGACTGCACCCTCCTCCCACCCATTATATAATAGTACCATTTTCTCAGTAAACATTGTCCAGGGACTGAGTGAGATTGAATTGTGGCATCTAGATGGTCAAATTCCCTTTGAGTCTTAAGACATTTGCTTTTTCCCCCCTTTCTTGCCAACATCCATCTGTAGTGCAACAAATACCAGAACAAAGAAAGTGTAGGGAATTCCAAGCCCAAGAACCACAAATAACTGATGAAAAGAAAAAGACAATATGTCAAACACACCTGAAACACAAGGATAAGGATGTGATTTCATGCCAGTTATAATGAACCGATAATGGACAGTGCAAGCATAGAGAAAATAAGTCAACTATGCAACTTCTTCAATTATATAAAAAGAGAACACAGTGTAACACAAACACACACACCACTGCTCCCACTAGGACTTAATTCCCATCACGTGAGCAACGCATTACATCTATGACACACGCAGTTGTAACAAAAAGGTTCTACGCAAGCAAGCACGTGAATGACAGTAGTGGCACTGGTGCTCAGAGAAGACGCAGGCGTACGTCGACAATAAAAGGGGGTGAATGAATGTTGGGGGGGGGCTGCCACGTACGAGTGTGCAGTGGAAAAAAACTGTGCAAATCCATGAATACCTGCATCTCTGTTTGTGTGTGTGTGTGTGTGTGTGTCAGCAGAGAGGATGTGTGCATCACTGCCTCTCATTCATTTCCAGCAAGACAGCTCTGAAGCCAGTATCCCACTCTACTCCCCGACCCCCATCTATCCCTCTGCCTCTGAGAAAGCCTGTCCACAATGCCAGTTCTAAGGCATCCTCACGAGGGCGCGTTTGCACTGCAGCTATGCCGTGTTTAGTGCTGCACATCACGTCCAGAGGTATTGACATCCCCCAGCCTTTTCTGCCCCCCACACCCCCCCCAGCAGTGGAGCAGCCCCTGCTGCTGCCTGCTCACTATTCCGAGGGTCTAAAAAAAGCAGCAGGAGTAAAAATAGCAGCGTGCCAGCTCTGCCTCGTCTGGGAGCTGCCTGCCTGCCGCAGCACCTGAATACCAACAAGCAGCACCCCCCACCCCATCATCACAATCACCACGACAACCAGGCTGCTGCTGCATCCTCACCCCTCCACCTAAGCCCACCCGATGCCAGCATTGAGCACAATTTTTCGATTTAGATCGTCATGGACAGCATGAAAAAGGGTAGGCTCTAATTGTGAAGCGTGAAAAGCTTAAGGCATAATAATAATAACTATGGAGCATTTTTATTTCTACTTCATCACTTTTCCCCTCTTTGTGTAATGGTGCACAGGTCAGTTTTTAAAAGCACAGTTTGGGGTTTTAGTGTTCAGAAATCTTCAGTCTGATCCTCAGGGTGAGGTCTTTTATTTTTAGGACAATTATACTGGGTTAAGAGTGAGTAAAATCAGACTGGAATGACACACACTTCACCCCCCCCTCCACACACACCACCAAATCCCCAATTAAGATTCTCAGTGAGGAGAGACTGCGGTCCTTGTATGCCCGGCTCTCTTTACGTACCGTTATGTAATCTGTCGCACCCTAAAGTCGCCTATCAACGAGCAGCCCCTCCTACCGCACAGGGAGCAAGAAAAAAAAAGTTGGGAGGGAGGGAGGGAGGGATGCAGCAGAACATCCAAAGACAGCCCCCACTCATGCAAACACACACACACACACACACACACACACCACTTTCCATCTGCTCACCTTCTATGTTCAAACACATACACACATGCTGCTTTTAATAGCAGGGGACATAAAGTCACATGGTTAATATAAAAGTTGACAAAAATAAAAGCTTGATCGTGTCAGGGGAGAGAGAGAGAAATGAGGGGAGGGAGGGTGAGAGACAAAAAAAAAAAAAAAAAAAAAAAAGAATAGAATGTGTACTTCAGGGGAGCCCAAGATAGAAGCAGCATCTATATTTGGGTACAGAGCAAATATAGTCTTGTCCCCCTCCCTCCCGTCAGTCTCATATCTCGTTTTAAAAATGAACAGTTTATTTCACCACCAAGTACTTTAAGACAAAGGGATTTTTAAGCAGGAAACAAACGTCACCGCTTGTCTGTGAGCTGGTGAGAACACACTGTACGGGTGTTTCCGTCCAAATAAAAGCTGCAGCAGGTGATTTCACTTAATTAAGCTGTCAGTCCTCGCCAGCCTAAAAAGGTGCTTATTAGTGAGGTCACCTGCTCTGCAGGTTTTTAAATTTTGTATCTAAAACTACACAAACCACTTGCACTTTATGCTCGAAACTCAGGCAGTGCATACTTACACAGATCAGCCTACAATACATTCTTCTGTGTTTTGTTTTATTATGATCAGGAAACGAAGGGACTGCCGAACAAACACTCTTTGTGTCACAATGGACTGAAACAGAGCGTGACAGGTGAGCAGACAGGACATGGTTAGGCTAAAAAAGCGTGTTGAACTTGGATTACGTTATAGAGTAAAAACAACACGTAAATGCAAGATTTTGCTGAAATTAGCCATGTATGTGTCGTTAGTCTACTCCCACAGCATTACAACAAGGACTCAGAGCCAAAGTAGTTGCAGAAGTTAGGTCTTATAAGATGACTTTGTGAAGCTACAGAATGACCAGTAAAAGCTTAGCTTACTATACGTTTAAGGGGGAGAAAGAACAACCACCACCAAAAACACCTTCTCTCACATTGAAAAAACATTAATACTGCTCTTTAAAGAAAGCAAGCAAAGCAAAGGTTTGCAGTGTTGCAACAATGAGAGACGAAGATATTTGGCAGTAAAGGGAAAAAAAACGGGTGCAAAAAATGAAGATGGATAAAAAAAAACGGTTCTTTCGTCACAAACTAAAAATACACACACCACGCAGGATGGAGGCTTGGTATGTAATGAAGTGATGATGAGGGTGCTGGGAAGAGAAGGAGAGTATTTTTTTCCCTCTTTTTTTACCCAGCATCCCTGGTTCTGGCACGTGTCACAGAGCGTGTTCATCACATGAACAACAGTATTCGCCCTCCCTCTCTCTCTCTCTGCCCACACACACACACACACACACACACACACACAAGGCACTAGGGGGAAGCACATTCACTCGGATGAACAAGTGGAGACCCTGCCTCAGCTGAAGCACACACACACACACACACACGTTTCATTCACATATGTGCATTTTCCTTACCATGAATGAAGCCTGGCGCCAATTCATTAAAAAAAAAAAAAAAAAACAATTAACGCCTTTCTACAACTGCTACAATCACGTCCAGCACGTGTTGATAATTTGCATGCCCCAAATGTTTATTCCTGGAGCCACATCAGAACAATTCTTACACAAGTGACCCAAGGCTTTGTCACTCCTGGGCTGCCCTGATGAATGGCTGCATCCTTCTTATATAATAAAGCCATTTTCTCAATAAACTTATGTCAAAGGGGATGGGAGGCACTTTTGAAGTGACACACATACACACTCAATCTCTCTCTTATATAATATGGGATTCTGAGTGGTAAGACAGGAGCAGAGAACTGAGAATTACTACACATCAAATGTGAAAAGCTGTTCTAGAAATTAAAAAAAAAAAACATAAATAATGAAGACTTTAATCTTAGGAAAACTCATCTACATTATTCATTCTCATTGAAAGTTATATCACAACAAAATGCTATTTATAGGAATCTCCCCCTCTTCTGATTCATCCACTGCTCTTTAAAATATGCATGTTAAAAAAGTGCTGTGCTCTAGAGTTCTTTTACTTTTTAAATTTTAAACAAAATACATTGAGCTACAGACATGGATTGGACTGACAGGAGGAAGCGTGTGTGTGTGTGTGTGTGTGCCAGAAAGGCTGGGGAAGCCACATTGACTCATGTTGCAGTTCTCCTGTTCTGCCACTAGGTGTCCTATCCACTCAGGAAAAGACTCAGGAGAAACCCCTCGCTCTGCCTCGCAGCCACAAGAAATCCATTGGAAAAAACGAGGACGTCTCCTCAAAACAAGAGATTTCCAAAAGATAAGGTCCCGGGTCACATCAAAAATGTTTCCTGCAGCTGGCCAAATACCATCCTGTCATCATGCAAGGAAAACTTCCCTCAACAGCATAACAGTCTAGGAACTTTTATTTTAACTCAAATGAAAACTTTTTTTTTGTTACTTTGTTTTGAAAGATTTGCTTACTTAATCATTGTCTCTTCATCAAAGTCAAAAAGGCATTTTATTTACATCCAATCCACTTTATGACTTCATTGACATGTTTTTATTCTATTTATTGATTTAGTTTGCCTTTTTTACCCTGGTTAGTCACATTAAGATAAAATTGTATTTAATGCTGAAATTAGCCATGTATGTGTTAGTCTACTCGCATATCATTCCGTTGCAGCCCCAACAACTAAGACTCAGAGTCAAAGTAGATGCATATGTTATGTCTTAAAAGAACGACCAGTTAAAGCTTAGTTTACCATATGTTTGAGGGGGAGAAAACCACCAAAAACACCTCCACACTGAAAAACATAGTACTGCTTGTATTTGTATTCATTTATTATTTTATAAGGGAGACCATAACATATTAACCTAACGTGTTTCTATTTTAAAAGGGAGATAAAGCGAAACAATGAATTTGACCCAGTGTGGTTTTGCAGATATACACATTCCAGTGACAGGATTTGGTTCGGCTTTCTTTGAGAGAGACCGAGCCCAGGTTAAGTACAGCAAGTACAGGATGATTATAATAAACACTCATCTGATATGTCATTATAACTGCACTTCCTTGGAGATTGGCACCAGGGTGGATACAGAGGAAGGGAATGCACATCACACTCGTGTTGCTAATTGTATACTGGCATGAAGAGCAACTAAAAGGGCGTGTTAAATGGCTGTGGGAAGCCATAGTGTTACTACAAAAACAGGTGCCTGTTCACTGTGCTTCAGTGAAAGGTCGGAGACAGGGAGTAGCACCACTTGACGTAGACGCATGTGCTTGAAGTACATCGCGCCATTGCCCAACCTGACCAGACCTGCACATCTGGTACAACCAGCAGAGGAGAACACATCACCCCTCCCCTCGCCTGTCTCCACACACAGATTTACTTCCAACTATGGGATTAACCGTTACGATTAGAAAAGAGCCAGTGACTTGTCAGACTGGACTGGTGGCAGAAACTGGTTTCAGGGAGAGGCATAAGACTCTGACCTCACTTGTTACCAGAAGAAACGTGAACATCCATGGGCAACTATTTATATATTAAGGGTTTAATATGGATTCCCCCCCCCCCACCCCCATGGATGATTCTTTTTAAAAAGTACCGATTTAAAGCATCCCCATTTGTAAAAACTGACCTCAATACAACTTGAACAAACTGCATCAAAAAGATTGTAAAGAGGCGAGGTCAAACAATCATTTGTTCTCCGAGACTACAATAATTAAACCTCTACTGCGCATAAACCATATCTGATATAATGGGAAGGCGGATGCGGTGTGTGGTGGGAGGGGGGCGGCTGTCACAATTTCTATGTAACCCAATGGATGACGAAGCAAGGAAGACGCGCATGACTCATCGGTGTGCACCGGCATTCCTCCGCATATTCCAGCAGAATCACTAAAACATGTCCATTAGTCATCCCTGAAGGCACCGCTCCACTGCGCTATTATGGGTGTCATTCAGGTCACCAATTAAACGCTCCAATCAGAACAACAACGACACTTTGGAGGCAAAAGGGAGTCACAGAGGGGGAGGAAGACAGTTCTGATTAAAACCGTCCGGATCGCCTGGTCTCGGGGTTTTAAAAGGAAAGACAGAGATTACTACGATTTAAAGAACAGCGATCGGATAATTGCGCAGCGAGAGGCTAAGGAAGCAGCGGTGCTCGCCAAATATCAGACTATAGAAGTGGGTCAAGCCATAGCAGGGCGATTCCCATGAGACAACAATCTTCTAAATCAAAATATTACCCAGTGAGATCATTAACTTGTCCTTGTTTTGCGTCACATTGAAAAAGTAAAAAGTACATTAGAGTCAAATCCAATTAAGGGGGTAAAACAATAATCCCATGTCACAATATGAATGGCTGAGAGAACAGAACAGGAGTCTACGACACAACCCAAAAGTATGACACTATATTAATATTCCAAGTCAGGGGAAATGTAATTAACACAGGTGTCTAAATGTTGGCCAAACCTCCACAGTGACACACACTGTGAGAAGTCACGCGCTGGAAACACAATCTGGATGTAGGTCACGTTTTAACTGAGCATAGGAGGTTTGTCCTACATCATGCGATGAGCCACTGTAGTTCAGTAGTGCGCTGGCTGAGAGCTCACCCACATAAAACAGCTCTGTGAAAAGTGCGCATAGCCTGCGCAATTTGGCTCCTGGCTCACCACTGTGGGGCAACCCCCCCACCCCCCACCGCTCCTACTGAGGGTGAAAACGCTGATTGGAGCCTCTGGCAGCAGACGGTGCTGTGTTTGACGCGAGGGGGGGGGGACAACCAATTGAGTCTAATAAGGTCCATTATCTTGTCAAACAGCTGCCTACCTGCGCCTGTTACACAACATCAGCCCCCCTTTAAAACCAAGCCACCCAAAAAACGCTCCAAAATGTTGCCAGTGTTTGTACCAAGGTGAAGTTTTGAGGAACACAACCTCGTTTGCACGTCGAGTCCACCTGCCCGCCTCTGAGCTGCCCTCTTCGTGACCGTGGATTGCGTGAACACTTGATCTGACACTACTCACCTGCCCATCTGCCCAGCTTCGTAGATAGAAGCTGCCCATTTCCCAACACCCAGATCCTGAAGCCTGAGAACAGCCTGTAGAGCAGCCACATCACCACAGAGGCCACGGTGAACGCGCCGACCCAGAAGAGAGGCGTCTCGGCCCTGCGGAGCGTCTCCTCAACGTTCATCCAGTTCATGGCAGCGGCTCTCGGTGACTCGGTGTGTGAGAGTGTGTGTATGTGAAGACCTCGATTTTAGGCAATGTGCTCTAATTTCCCTGCCACAACGTGAGAGAGTCCCTTTATAAGGAGGTTGTATCTCACACTCACTCCCCCAACACTTGTCTAGCCTAATTCACGGTGCACCGCCCTCCTCTGCTCCCACTGGCTGACTCTCGGCTGCTGCGCGCCTGCGATTCGCGCATTTGCGTGTCAATCAAAGCCGGAGCTTCCCCCATTCATTCGACTTTCTGTATGAAGGGAGACCGCGGTGAGGAGCGATTGGGCAGATATTACGGCAGCTGCCATCCGCAGTCTGCCATTGGCTTTCGCCAGAACAGGTTTGTCGGTTTCAGTCAGGATTATGAAACCCTCTAAACCCACGCTTGAGAGAAAAAACACTGCCCATACCACTTTATGAATGAAAGGATGCTCTCATTGGTGAAAAATGTGCGCGTCCTCCCGCCTCTCGGAGATCGTTTGGCTACAGTGATGTCAGTCTGTGAGACCAGCCTGCTCCCACCTAGACATGAGTCACTCTTCTATTTTAAGTATTCACACTGCAGCACACTGCTGACAACCACTGGCTAATGTACACCAATGCGTATTTGTGCGCGGATTCACTCAGTGTTGCGCCATTTATCCCCGAAATGCTTTTCTTTTGCAGCATGCCCAAGCACAGGAGGAAAAACTACAATCCCCAGTCTCTCCCCAGTCCGATTTTTAGAATCTCGCGAGATTGCCTATTTCATAGTAAGTCACCTTTCCCAAACATTGAGGTGCGTGTTACATAAAACACAGAGACAGACGTGTGGATTTCCAGGGTTTTATTTCACTGATTGTTTTTAAAAATGTGTCAAAAATAAACATAAAGAGTGTTGCAGCAAAATCCACTGTTTACACTCCAGCTGCAAGTGTGTGTGTGTGTGTGTGCTCTGTTCCCCTCTCCGACCCACAGACGCTGTTTGCAGCAGCAGCAGCAGCAGCATTCCTGAAGACTCCGCCATGCTCCCCCTCTCTGGCTCCCTCTCTTTCTTTCTCTCTCTCACACACACACCAAGTTAACATGGATTTCTGACAAACCGAGGCTGTGTGACACAAAGCAAAGACTGTCATGTACTCAGCAGAGAGCACAGAGTATAAAACTAAGTCCACATGGAGACAGTCTTCATGCAGCTGCTGGTATTCTCTGACACAAGTGGAGGGATCGAAGTGGCACCGAGAGGAAGCAGCAGCAGCAAGTTGTGCAACAATTTTAAACAGAATTAAATTAAATTAAATTAAATTAAATTAAATGTGTGAGTCACTCGTTTAGAGTTTACAATGTACAGGGTAAAATTAATTTACATGATGTACTTTTTCACAAAACAAACTTTATAAACAATAAATATTTTTGTAATCTCAAATGTTTGCACCTAAAATTTACATTCATTTTAATGAAAAAAAAAAAAAAAAAACAACAACAACAAACTTTTGTCATATTACAGGCAGTTGTTTCAATGTAACACACACACACACACACACACACAGACCTATCGGATGTTTGGTGAGTCCACCTTCACGTGGACCCCTCACAGCCCTGCAGCTGGACACAACAAGAGGAAATGTTGATTTAGTCATACACAATTATCTGTGAAAATCTGCACACATGTCTGTGTAATCTGCACCGGACACGCAGAAGAAGAATCTAACCGTCAAAGCTTGACAGTACACTACATTTTATCTGTGTGTGTGTGTGTGTGTGTGTGTGTGTGTGTGACTGTTTAAGTTATAAAACATACCACAATGTTTGTTTCTGTTTTACACACTTTACAAGGCACACAGTAACACCACCCAACTACAGCTTTCACACTTTTCAAGTTTTTGATTTTGTATTTACCTTTTTTTTTACCACTCCCAGTATCGATAGTCCTGAGTACACACACACACTCTTCCTCCTGTCAGTCCAATCCATGTCTGTAGCTCAATGTATTTTATTTAAAATTTAAAAAGTAAAGGAACTCTAGAGCACAGCACTTTTTTAACATGCATATTTTAAAGAGCAGTGGATGAATCAGAAGAGGGGGAGACACACACACACACACACACACACACACACTCGACTGTCTCCACTGATTTCAGCAATGTGTGATGTTCATACACAGACTTTGCCACAGTTCGGGAGTTTCTCTGACTTTTCTGTGTTGCTGTCCACCACCGTAGTGCTGAAACGCCTTTCAGGACCACAGAAGCGGACAGTGACAGAGAAAAATAATCCTAAAGATTTTTTTTGTTTTTAAATGAAAATGAGTGACATCTGCACAAGCGTCAGACACACACACACACTCTCCTGCCCTGTCCTGAACACACAACTGTCCACCTCACAGTGAATAGTCTGGGTTTACATTATACTATACATCGTTATTGTCTGGCACAACGTGCTCCTATCTTTACACAGCCGAATCCAAACAACTTCAATGCAGAAAATACAAGCACAACTCCCATTTTACACATCCACAGAGTTTACAAGGGATAAAAGACAAACTCAATCTGAGTTTCCGTATAAAGTCACCAATCAAATTCATATTTTCTGAACTATAAGGCAGGACAGTGACTCATATTCAAAAGCATCACAAGTTTGACTAACACATGTTAAGTGAAACCTGCCAATTAAATTATGTGTACATTGTTTTTTGTTCTTCTTGGTTTTATTCTCATAAACATACGCACTTATATTATGTTGCATTTCAATTCCACTATTTTTCAAAAATTACTGACAGTATTGACACGAGAGCCAATGTCAGTTTAAGACAGCTACCATTACAGCAACATATGACATCACATAGGCTGTAATTTGAAAATGTCTGAATGTATAAAATGCAGGTAAACTCTACTTAAATTATTTGAAGAGCAGAAATTGCCCACATAATTTTAAAAAAAAATGTTGGTCTTGAAACATAGGCTTGATATATGATGATGTATTAATCCAGTGAGAAAACAAATAAAATAATTCACTGAAAAAAACATTTAATCCCATATTGTTAAAAAGTTAACACAGAAAAAAACACACACACACTCGGCCTCACTTTAATCTAGAAGAGCAGCATGCCTCTCTTTCTCTCTCTCACACACACACACCCAGGTTTGCGCAGCTATTTCCCTGGTGACACTGCATTGAATTCCATTCATATAGACAGCCTAAACAATGATTATCCATACCCTTAACCCTAATCACTTATTTCTAACTCTAACCTTAACCCAACTACTATTCAAATCTGAGCACTTAAATTTAACCAGTTCCTCAGAAATGAGGTTCTGCCTCACGAGGACCAGGTTTTGTCTCCATGAGGACTACTGGTCCTGACAAGGTCAGTGTTTATGCCAGAAAATGTCCTGAAAAGGCAACCGACACACACACACACACACACACACACTACAAGCAAAGAATCAAAATCATTTTACATTTTAAGATCAGATGTAATGTTTCTTTACATATTCCGATCATCACATCACAATCAAATCAAGGTAACACACAGACACACGGACACACACACACACACACACAGTCAGAACCCTCTTTAAAAACTGAATCAAAAATGTAATATTTGAACTTTTTAGCTTTTAGCATTTTTTTTAGCATTTTTATTCCACTAGTTTTTGAAAGATGTGCTAATGTCAATTTGTGTAGCAGCTATCATTGCAGCAACATATGACATCATATAGGCTGACATTTGAAAAATGTTTACATGTATAAAATGCTGGTGAAACTACATTTTATTCAGCAAAAGAAAATATTTTAAGAGCAGAAATTACCCACAATTAAAAAAATAAAAAAATAAAAAAAATGTTGGACTTGAAACATACTGTATAGGCTTGATGTATATTTTTGAGTTCTCTCGTCATCGCCTGAATGTGAGTGTCCTCCATGTGCAGCAGTCTTCTGTCACATCATCATCCACCTCATCTATTGATCTTGTGAGAAAACAAACACAAGAAATCACTTAATTTATTTTGACATTTAATCCCATATTGTTAAAAAAGTTAACACACAGACACTTTAAGCAGCACAGCATGTCTCTCTCTCTCTCTCTCTCACACACACACACGCACATTTGCGCAGCTTTTTGTCTGATTCTGCACTGAATTCTATTCATTGAGACACCCTCAACAATGCATTACCCTTACCCTTAACCATAACCACTTAATGTCTAACCCTCATCTGTCTAAGCCTTAAAGTCAACCAGTTCCGCAGTAATGCTTCTACCTCAAAAAGGTTCTGACTCATGTGGACCAGGTTTTGGTCTCCATGAGTACTACTGGTGCTGACAAGGTCAGCGTTTATGACAGAAAAGGTCCTAAAAAACCAAGCGCACACACCCACACACACACACACACATACAGAGTAATATTTGTAGTCATTAGAAGTACATCTTTAATAAAAAAAACCCTAACATATCTACTGTAAATCCATCTATAACATTTTAAAATAAAAATCTCTTTCTCAACTGCTTCGTATGAAAAGTTCAGCAAAAATAGAATAGCAGTATGACATGAAGCTAAACAAAATGATTTGTTTGAATGTTTAAAACAAGAATCAAGACGCTTTACATTAAATTGAAGGCATTAGGATCTGCTCTCTTTATCTCTCTCCCTCTCTCTCTCTCTCTCTCTCTCACACACACACACACACACAGGGAGAGAGCGAGAGAGAGAGAGTGTGTAATGTAAACTATATTTTGAGAGTGAAAATATCTTGGGAATCTTACAAACTGTTTAAAATTAAACGTATTGAAATATACTTTAACATTTGTGTTCACTATTGTGTCACATTTCCTGTCATTTCCCACTCTATAATATTTTATTCTACATTTAAGATGAAATTATGTGGGAGCATTTAATTATCCCCTCATTGTGCTTCTGATAAAGAATCTTTAAAATGGTGGCTATCACGCTGATACACCAGGCATGGTCGAGGCTGTACTGAACACACTGATGTTGGTCTAACATTTGTCTTCATGTGGATACTGAATATGAGCCAGTCGACGTGATGTGTCTTTAAAGTCACTATTCTGCAAAAATCCAGATACGTTTATGTTAAATCTTTGTTTCAAATCAGAGTTTGTGCTTCTTCTGATTGCATCACTGGTGTGAATGAACATTTTGAGAGGTGGCACCAAAATAATCTAAAGGTGCTAATTTATTAGGCATATTTTTTTCTTTTAACCAAAACTAATGCAGTCAACTCCAACAGTCCTGCGATACATTTCCTTCCTTCCTCCTTGAAATGTTCACATTTTGTTCAAACAGACACAGAGTCATTGATTAAAGTTGATTATTTTCAAAGAATGTGTTTTTTGTGTTGCTGTTGAATGACACTGTTGTGCTCACATGTCCTGTACTATAGAGCAGAGGTCTCAAACTCACGGCCCGTAAGCCACATGCGGCCCTCCAGTCAATTTTATGCGGCCCACCCCTTAATATCAAGTTTCAGTGGAGTTATTTCTGTATGTTTTTTCTTGTAATAGATAGATTTTGCATCATACATTGTTAATGTACTATATTTATTATTCTATATCAACACAGACACTTTTATTTTGAAATATCTATCACTGCAATATTGGGATATAAGTGCACCCCCACTCAATAGTATTTTTCACCTGACTGGCCCCCGACTGATCAGACTTAAAGCTCAGTGGCCATCATTATCAAACGTAAAAAAGTCTTGGAGATGGAGAGTTTGAGTCTCTAAGAAATAAATGTATCTGTCCATCCTATTTTGATAACATGATCACAAAACTTGAGTATTTTAAATACCTGTTGATGAAACTTGACAATAATCTATTTTTATAGGGTCTGTTCTTACTCTTAAGCTTTGCAGATCAGCTGCGTTAACCATTACCAGAAACCAGATTCAAAGCAATCAGCAGCTTTAATTACAAAATGCTAATACTCAGACTGTCGAAAACTTGTGGTGAACTCAATTTTCACAATTCAATCATTATTTAGACTATATGTTTTTCTACCAAGTTGTAGTTTTAAAACAGAGGCACTTTAAAGGTTTTTATGCACCAAACTCACAACATCTCAGATTTCATGGGAGTGAATGCCACCCTATGAACAATTACTTTAAATCCCTTTAAAGGCACAGATAAAGTTGTATGTGACTTTGTGTCGTTGCTGTGAACCAACCTGAGTCACAAAGGCTTGTGTAGCTGGGTCAATCATTTTTTGGTTTATGCTGTGTTTAATTTGATATGTTTTTTGGATGAACTTCTTCAAATCTTGCAATTCAAGACTTTACTGACTGCACCTGGGTTACCTAAACCTGTACCTAAAATTGTTTGTGATAGTTACATTTCTTCATGAGTTCCTATTTTACGTGCTGCAGTGGCACAGGCTGAGGGTTCCGGGTCTTAACCCAAAGCACCATGGATGCTGAGAGGGGCACAGAGAGATTCTCTCTAAACTCTTGTGTCTCGTGTCTGGTGTGGCTGATTCCATGGATAGGCAATTACCGAAACTTTGAAGTCTGCTACGCTTGCTATCACTGATAAAATGGCTACTGATTGGTACACGCAAAAAAACTGTTCACCTAATAGAAATGATTACCTGTTCAAGTCTATTATATCTGAACATTACTTTATCTCAACAGCCTTAGACAGCCTTTTTTTACGCCAAGAAAACTGAAGTTTGTAAACTGCTCATCCTCCTGCACCAAACTCCATAGAGAAAATTCGGCATTTTTAGCTCATGGGGACAAGTGCTGCTCGTCCACTTCTACCTCATTTGGTCAGAGTTGGTGTCACTTAGTGCAATCCAAGCAAAGTATTTCAGTCACCCAAGACACAAATTACTTTATAAATATTTGAACTTATTGATGGAAGCAGCAGTGGATCAACAACGACAGTGTGCCGTGATGTAAAATCACTCATTTTCTTAAAGGACTTTGGTGTGTGAAGTCTGTGGTTTTTACAAAGCAAAACAAACTTCAGTTTCCAGTCCAAAAATGTATATCTAATTAATGGAGAACGTGGCATATTCTATTATAAAGATATTACAGACTAAATAAAGTGCATATTTCGTTAGAAGAGCCTTTTGTTAGACAGGAAACTATATTAAAAACCAGTGTCCCCACTGGCATCCATGTTTTCAGTGAAAACGAGCCTCCGTGTCTCAGGCTGGTTTTCAGTGACAGCAGCGCATGCTCAGCACTCAGCCAACAATGTGTTAGTACCTCTTACAACCAGACTTTTTAAAAACCCCAACTGTCACTTTAAGGTCCCACCATAATGGTCCTGCACGCTGGTTATATAACCATTGAGCTAGATCAAGAAAATCCACAAGAACAATTATATCAACCAGTGGAGCAGTCAATAAATGTCAGTGGGATTGTGCTTTTTTTTTTGTGTGCCATGCACTCTTTCTACAAAACCCTCGGCAACTAGTGAATGAATAAAGCAGCGCTATTTAACAAATGTATCTGTAACTGTGATGAGTCGAGGCAGTTACTTCATCTGCTGCTTATTAAAAAGACACATCTCCTCTTGTCTCTTTATTTATTTTCTCTTTTTTAATCCAAAAAATAGTTATAAACAGAATACAGGGTCAATGTCAATGTTTAAGAAATGTTTACTGGACTTAATTAACCCTTATAATTATAGAGGATTTTTCATATTGTTTTTGTGATTTACGATTTTTCATCAGGTTTTTTTTACTGTAAAAAAAGAGGGTGAAGAGAAAATGGGTACGGACATATTTAGTTTTTGTGTTAAACGATAAAGGTTCATTCCCACAAGGAATTTCACTCACTCATATGCTACTCGATCAGTACACAAAAGTCACAATAATTTACCTTCTCATTTACCTTCCCTTGATCTTCCCTAGACATTCCCTAGATTTTGAGTTGCTGTTTTGCAGTATTCTGGGTTATTTCCTCTCACCATCATCATTTTGGTCCTGTAAATACACAAAATCAGAGATTCAGGTTAAAACAACAACACCAATTTCATGGCATGAATGCACAATATAGGACAATTCATGATACAAATAATCCTTGATTGTTGCATAGAGAACAAAGAGATCTGTGTTTTGATATCACGTTATCATGAAAACATGGCTTGTGTAAACACAGCAGATGTGATAGAATATAGATTGAGTACTAAATATGTGTGTAAGCAACATTTGTTTCTATTTCTCGAGTCACTGAATAAATTAAATCATATGTATAAGCTAATTTAGTTGTTGTTTTTTACACCTTTTCATGTGCTATTATTTACTACATTTTTGATTCTGTTTTATTTCTGTGTTTTTATTATTATTGTGGATTATACATCATTCCACAAGAAAACAAGTGTTTACTTTAAGTTTCTGAATATTGTTACTACATTATCACAGTATATATTACAGTAATATCATTTTAATGTTGTTTTTTTCTCTAGACCCTCTTGACCAGACGAGACAGGTGATTTGACATGTGAGACCCCTGGTTTAGCATGTGCATGGAGGTGGGACAGTAGTGAACAGAAAACCAGTGAGTGTGAGTTCAGGTAACAAGGAAAGAAGTTCTTTTTTTGGGAGCACAACTGTGGGTGTCCTGCGTTTATCAGCCCCTCTGGTCCACAGCACAGCCTGCTCACAGTCACATGTCACGCACTCTCAAATAAATATTAACGCATGAGGAAAATAACAGACAATACACAGCATATGTCAAACAATCACATACTTTGACATCCTCACACACACAAAGTTACATTTATGAAGGTTTTAGCCTGTATGTATTTTATTTTAAGGCAGATTGGATTTCTCTTGAGGATGTGAACAGATCAACTTCATTATCTAATAAAAAAAAAAGACAATTTTTCAAACTGTGAATTGTCTAAAATTAGAGCAATTTTAATTTCTGAGCTTGTGATTTGAGCCTCTTCAGTACAAGGTTTTCCCGAACAAACAGCCAGTGCGGAGTGTGCTGCCTCTGCCTCTGTGGAGCTCTGTGCCTTCAGCTGTTAGTCAGCCATTTTCTGCTTCTGACATGATGAGGCTTCACCGAGGCTTGTACAAAAACAGGGCTTCATGTAACCTTTAAACAACACTACAAACACCAGGCACACGACGATGTGCTACAAAACAACACTCGTGTCACTGAAAGAGATTTTCATCAGTCTGTTTCCCCTTTAGCAGATGCCTGACTGCCATTCCACTAAGTGGGCACAACAAAATGGTTGACGTGCATCTTCAAGGATTGGTCTCATCCTTTCAAATAAGTGTGTTGGAGGTAAAAATGAAAAGGTAGAGAATGTAATTTTCCCTGGATTTGTAAACCATACTATATAGCTGTGTTTCAGATGACGGAAGCTTTTTTTAGTCACACAAGGACATCACTGGATATTTAAACATTTTTAAGAGCCTGTCGGCACCTGAGCTACTCAAACCTTTTTGGACAGTGAGAGAAAAAAGTAGTAAAAAAGTATTTTGACTTGTTCTTTCTTTGATTTCACAGGACACATTACACATACTTAAGAAAGGTATGCTTTAATATGACAAAGAATTGAAATCATTGTGGCAACACACTGTTATCTGAATGAACACATCACACCATCCATCACATTTAAGCTTACTTCATGAATGTAATAAGTAACGCTAACAATAGTGACATAAAATAAATGATTTAGGGGGTTGAAAAAGTGCTTTTTCTGTTTTCTATTTATATTTTCTTATTTAGGAAAAGTAATCATGTTAAAATATGTATCTTCTATTGTATGTATATAACATACTTCCCACAGTCAATCTTATGTGACAGGATTTTCTTGACTGAAATAAAAGTATTTCAAAGTTTGATCTACAATGCCAACGCTGAATGAAACTGGTGACAATGCCAGTGAAACCAGTGAAACCAGTGAAACCAGAATGTCACCCCATCCATCACCCACTCATCCCCACCCTGACCCCACTGCCTAAACAGAAACAAACACACACACACATCCACATCCACACACACACCCACTGAATCCAAGCACTCATTGTTAACAGACTTGCATGAGAGTGTGAAGACAGAAAAGTCAGTGGGTGAGCTCATGTGAGTGACAGTGCATGTTAAGAGACTGTACATTCACACGACATTTTATGTTTTATTATGAACCTGTTATTTATGATGCAGAGAATAAACAATCTGGTGTGTGTGTGTTCATTTGCAAAAAAGTTTGACTCCAACCAAATGAAGTCACACTCAGATCTTTTGTTTATACAGATTTAATTAAATCTAACCACTGGCTATATTTCACTTAGATATTTACCTTCTATAAAAGGGCAAATCTTCCCGCTTCTCCTGTGTCAGTGAGGAAAAGTACTTGAATAATACATAAAAACAAAATAGATCACAATTTACCTTTCTGTTATTTTAAAGACAATAAAATGTGTCTTTATGCTCTGATGTGTGTGTGTCCATGACATTGTACATTTGAAGAAAAACAGATTGAACACACACACACACACACACATTCACAGTTTATGCAAGTTGCAATGTTTTTACATGAAGCTGTTAGTGTTAGATATAAGATGAGAATTGTGGTTAGGTGAAGATTAGGGTAAGGTATTAACTTGCTATGGTTGAGGTTAAGGATTAGGTTTTGGTCATTTTCATACACATGTAAATGAAGTTGCACCTTAAACTTGATGCCACATTTAATTAAAAATTTTAATTAAACAGTGAATTTAATCCTGCTGAAACACATACAAATACTCAATAAATCCAAACCAAATTAAGATACTGTGGATCAACACACATTCTGAATCTGGTGGAAATAATCTTTTTTTTTTGTTTGTTTCATTTTTGCTTTGTTGCTGCTGCATGTGAAAACTCTGCACAACTGTTTTGATTCCAGCTGCAACATAAACGTCTGTGTTTTGCCTCCTTTTTAGTGACGGTGGCAAAACCTAATAAATTAAATGTGAATTATTTTAATTTGTCTATGTACATTTATTTTTCTGCTTTGTGTATTTTTCTCTCTGAACATCTACTCTCAACTTTTCAAGTTCTTTGTATATATTCTGCGAGGATGCATGAGAACGTCCTGTAAAACACATCAAATCTGTTAAAATGAAGCAGAAAATCCTTCAACATGAACGTGCTCTAGTTTTGGGTTTTGTGTGACACTCTCACAGTGGGCAACAAATCACTTAGAGGCAGGACACAACTTAAAATCCTGCAATTGTCTTTATTTATCATTATATTTTGTCAGTATATTAGTGTGCGCGAAACACTAAGTATAGAATGATGGTAAATGGAAGTGGTCTGGTGTCTGGCAAATATAAGTATAAATGAAGATAGAATATTTTAGTATAAATAAATCTGTTGTTTCTGGGTTTATTTCTGTGACATTATTAGCAGCCAACAACAAAGATGAAACCCACTGACATAATATGTCATCACAGAGGGGAAATATAAGGTTTCTCTTCTAGAGTCTTGTAAAGTAAATTCGATTCTCTTAAAAAAAGAGATTAGACACAAAAGCTTCAATCTACTTTAAATCACGTGATAATAATAGTATTAGTAAGAACTTAATTGATCTAGCATCCTTCTGAACAAAGTTATAATGTCTTAAAAATAAAAGAACCGTAATAAATGTAATAAAAGCCAAAACATGAGAATATAAAAAGAACTTTCAAGTCTATACCAAATATAAAACAAAATGATAAAAGTGAGTTAAACAGATTATTGCTGTTGTTTAGGGTTAAAGAGGAAGTGTTTCTGGATTAAAAGGACGGAGTATGTAATACGCTGCTCCTTCACATTCACAAACTCAGTGGAAAATGATGAATCATATTGTTATTGTGAATCAGCTGAGTTTAAAATAAGAGTTACGTTGCAGGGTTAAAAAAATATGATGAAATAACAAGCATAACTCGTTCTGTCAGTGCCTGTCAATAAAAGCTGATGCACATACAGATCATTAATAATGGACATGAGAACATGCATCATGTTATAAAATAGTTAAATAAACACTTTTACACACACTCCCACATTTCCCAGTGTAATTATCCATCCACACTTCTAATGTAAGCATGTCATTTAAAAATACTGCATTTAAAAAAAAAAGAGAGATTAAATTAATTTACCAAAAAGTAAAATTCCTGTTGTTCTGAGGACAATTTAAATCTTATCAGTGTTGATCTGTGTTGGAGCTTCTTCAGATCCTTAAATAAGATCAGTTCCCTTTGTTTTTGTTTTGTCATTAGAAAAAAAGAAAATGCAAGTGAAAAAGATTGTGAGGGTTTTTGGAAAATGGTAAAAAAAAAAACACGATAAAGTAACAACAATGAATGTGATCAATTATTTTTAATGAATGATCACAGCAGTTTGCGCTATTCCTGTTTGAGGGCTTCGATTAGAATTGCGTCAAAATGGATTGTGTGTGCGTACGTGTGTGTATGAGTGAGAGAGAGAGAGAGAGGAACAGATTTTAAAGAGTGACAAAGAAAAAAAGTGTGAGAATGAGTCAGTGATGTGTTAGCACAAGTGCGTCAGCATACGAGTTTGCTTTACTTGTGATATTGTCTATTCCTGACATGTGCGTGTGTGTGTGTGCGCATGCTTGTATTTGTTACCTCTTTTTTCCTGGAATAAACGGGACCAGTAGTCTTCATGGAGTCCAAAAAACCTGGTCCTGAATGAGACAGAACATAATTTCAGAGGAACTGGTTAAATTTAGGACTGGTTAAGGTTAGAGTGAGGCATTAATTCATACGTGTGTGTGTGTGTCTGTGTGTTTGCTGCTGACTGGAGGTTAACTGACAAAACACAAGGGTCAGATTTTAAAGTCATCCTGAATATTCTGTACATCTGTACTAAGAGTAGAGAGACGCTTGAAGTGACGATGTGCACAATTCTGTCCACTTGTATCCCCCAAGTGCATCATGAAATGTGTCCACACTACGTCACAAAAAGGAAAAGTTAAAATACTGACATTTAACATAAAATTGTTACCAGCTGCTCCATGTTGCAACTGAACAATGAAATTAGTTTTCATGTATGTCACTATCACAGATAGAAGAACAGTTTGATAACTGTTAATCTCAAGCTTTGAAGCACAAAAACACACACAAACAAATTAGGCGTACAGCTGCAGAGCTTTGTTCAGGTCTATAGTCCCGGTGTTTCACACACACCCTGTGAGCCTCAGTGTGACCGCAGGTATACATTTAATGATGAGGCTTTTGAAGGTTTTAGTCCACAAATGCACAATGCACATGGACACGGTCCTTTTACATTCAAGTAAACAAACACTTTTAGGCAGCTTTTCTGACTGAAACTGTCGTCTGGATAAACTTGTCACCCTCCACAAAAGTCCACAGAGAAAATCAATGTCGCTTATCACGTGGGGACCTGGGAGACAGAGCAGGCCCAAGGGCATAAGCCAACTAAATGGCAGGGTTCCCTGATTAAAATAAAATAAAAATATCTTTAGATTTATTTAAATATCTAAATAGTGTTGAGCTTAAGTTATTCTATATTAACCCTTAGTGCTCATGCCGGCTTGGATCTGTGCCGCAGGTACGCCCATGGTAAATTGCTGTGGGAATAATACACAACTCCTTATATGGACATCCTGCGGGTGTGTGTTTATAGGTCACATTCAGGCTTTAAAAAAAACTTCAAGTACACTGAATACAAGGCCACTTTTGTGATGTTTCTGTCCTCTTAGCTTTAAAAAAAGACTTGAGTTTTGTGTAAATAACACAACTGATCAAATCACAACAAGTCAAACTCCAAAAAAGTACTGACGGAGACAGCAGTGGACCAACAGCTTTATGAACTTTGGTGTGGACGGGTGCACAGTTTACAAAGCAGCGTAAACTTCTGTTTCAAGTTGGAAATAGCTGTCTGTAAGGGCAAATTAAGTAAAAATATTCTTAAGGTATTGTAGACTTCAGCAGACGTAGAGTTTATTAAGTGAGACGTTTCGTTAAGTAGTTAAAATCAGTTTTTCCATTCAGTGTCTCAGGCTGGTTCATGGACGAACCCTAGTTTATTATGTCTGATTTTCCAAGATTCAAATGCCTGACACATAACTTCACAATGACTGGTCGTCTCTGGATGGTGCCTACAATGTTTACTTTGTCACTCACTGTCAAAGAATGAAGTGTACATTACAGCAGTGAGAGTCAAAGTTAGTGCTGCTGTTAACAGATGGTTTTCCTTGTGTATGAATAAGGGGAAAGGATTCAAAATGTGATAATTCATAATCTCTATATCAAACATATTTTAATTAAAAGATGGGGTTTAATTATCTATTGCATGGCCAAAAGTGAATTTGTGCTTTTTAAAAACAAAACAAAAAAAAAACACAATAAACACTTATTCAGCACATAAACATTTAGCTACTAAATGTTCATCACTATTATGTGTTGTGTCTCAAAGTGTGTGTGTGTGTTCAATATACAGTATATGTTAAACCTATAGATGTTGCATTTTAATGTGATATACTGTTAATAAATGATTGCTCTCCCTAAATGTATTGTGTAAATTGTTTATAAATACTGGTTTGAAATGAAGGATACCTGTTAAAAAGTATCCTATGAAGCTCAGTTGCAAAGCAACAGTGTGTTTTCAGAGTTTCGCACACTTCTTCCCTTGCTTGTGTATTGCATATATAGTGTCGTACTGTGACATAGTACAACTTAAAAAAAAAACATATATAATTTAGATTTTCTTTAAAAAAGATTATAATAAAAAGTTAAATGTTTTAGTGTGTGTGTGTCATATTTTGTTACTTGTGTCTCATGTATGCATCTAGAAATGAGTCTCTGCCTGTGTGGATTCAGTATGGATGCATCTTAATCTCATGGTGTATGGGGGGGCTGAGGAAGAGAAGCCTAAGAGAAGAGACTGAAGGAAACGTGAATGAGACAAGAGGAAAATGACAGAGTGAGAGGAGGAGACAGTGACGGACACTCATGCAAAAGAAAAATGCACAAAATAAAGCAAATGGCATGAAAGTATATGGAATTTGATATGAACATATGAAAACAGAGAGGTCAGTGATACGGACAAATGGATCCAATGAGAACTGAGTATTAGCACATGTTACGATATAAAATGATGCACCTTAATCTTAAAGTTTTAGTCTCAATTTATATCTTATTTTATGTCAGACATTTAGTGCATTTAAATTTGATAACGTCTCTGAACAGTAGTTTTAATTATTAGTTGAGTGCACCATTTTAGGACAGATTTGCATTTCACTGTCTACTGTTTACTCACATTGAACCTGACCTTTTGTATGATTTACTATTTTCATTCTTTGTTGTGTTTATATATATATATATATATATATATATATATATATATATATATATATATATATATATATATAATTAACAGTTATTTGCCATAGGAAAAAGCAAGAGTTTTCTTAAATGTGTAGTTTGTAGTGGAGCACATATGTTCATCACAAATGTTTCTATAAAACAAGATAATGGTCTTTTTTTAAAGCTTTTTTTGTCAGCAGATAATTATTTTTATTATTATAGAATGTTTGCTCTTTATATTAAACACCATGTAACATTTTACCCTTACATAACAGATTTTACAGCACACTGACTCGTGGGCTGACACCCAAATCCTGTTTTTGTACATTTTAACTTAGGTTGAGTGACTACAATTTCCAATAAGAGATGAATAATGCTTTATGGCCCTATGGCTTTATGGACATTATGGCTATGTGGGACATATGGGATAATATGGGACCCCAACCAAACATTTGGGAGCTTTCCCACCAAGATATGATTGCAGCCTCACGTACATAGCCATATTATAAAATGTGAGGAGGTTTTCCTTCTCTGGTGGTCATCAGGGATACAGGGATTATTCCCAGAGAGATCCTCAAATTAAATAGGAGTGACTCCAGGCTCAGGCTTCCTGGTTTATATATTACATGTAAGTAATCAACCCTCACCTGTGGCAGTGCCAGCCGAAGACTGCGATATAAAGATGGACGACATTACTGCTCTCAAAAACGAAGGGCTGGCTGAGAGATGGGTGTCTGACTGTTTGTGTCAAGTTGCTGTTTGCAACGTCACTTATTCTGTTTTATCTCAACACTTGCTTTTCAGGACGCCTGTTGTAAATGTCTACAGATGAAAACAGAAAAACATTTATTGTCTATGTCAAAAAAAAACATAAATATAAAGAGCAAACTGTGAAAGAAACTCTCTAATCTAATTTGTACGTCACCAGGCTCAATTATCTGCAGACAATGTAAAGACTCCATGCGGAGATAGTCAGTGACCACAGACTCCCTCACACGCAGACGACACAAAAGTCCTTGACCTTTCCGACTGACAGACAAAAACAGAATTACAGACACAGGAATATGAACAGATGTCTATTCTGTGCCATGTTTCCCTCTCTCAGTGTGTGTGTGTGTGTGTGTGTGTGTGTGTCATCTTGTGTACAGGCCTACAGCTTGGGCGTATAAAACGTTGCTCAGCTAAAAATAAATAAAATGCTCCGGAGAGGAGCGAAAAGCATTGTGCGCTGTGAGTCACGACCAGGAGTGGTGACGATGCCCTCCCCCCACCACGCACACACACACACACACGCGCACACACACACACACACACACACACACACACACACTCTCGTACCTTTTCCTCCCCATTCATTTGCTGAGAGGAAGTCAGTCTGGTTCTCAACACAGAAGCATCAAGAAACCCCAGCAGACCCCTCACACACAGACTAAATTCAGCGATGACATTGAAGCCAACAAGGAGACGCACTATAACAGACTATAACATTAAGTCGATAATGATAATCATCTGTAAATGACCAAAAACATATATGTATATATATATATATATATATATACATACATATACATACAAAGAAAAGTTAGTTGTGTTCTCCCTGCTGCTTCATAATTCACAAAATCCTTTTTACATTACACACACATTTATGGCATCAATAAAATGGACCAACTGTCACTCACACACTTCCAGTTGTAATGGTGTTTGATGTCACAGACAGACATGAATCTGAACCTCTACACCACAGATTATACTCGGTGGACAAAATTATTGTGAAGATTAACAACACGGTTTATACACAATATGATATGAATATGATACAAAAACTTTGCTTTGGACTCAGTGGACACACCTAAATCACACCTAAAATTGCACATAATCCACTTTGCACACATACTGTATATACATTGCACATAACACATATTGACTAAAAACATCAAAATAATGTCAAGGGCTGTGACGACAACAACCTCACACAACTAACAAAACTCTTTGCACCACAACAAAGCCTCCAGCAGACACATTACACGAAGATCTAAGACTTTACACAATAACAGGTTTCAATTTCAATCAAACATAAACACAAACTGCATCTATAGCTTTATATAAAGTGAGTTTTAAGTCAATGTCAGTAAAAAAAAAAAAAGGAAACGTTGCTCACGTTTTGACAAAACTTGAAACTCTTTAGAATTTTGAAAAATTCTAAAGAGTTTTTTTTTTTTTAAATAGTAATGCACTTAAGTTCTGTTTAGCCAGAATTAGATTTGTAACATGTGGTGACTCTCGCTGTTGCTGATGTTATTATTCTCGCTCTGTTTGGTCGTCGTGATGTCACATTATTTTTATGCTGCGTCCTTCATCTGAAACCGAGCATTACTATCATATATACAGTAGCTGCGCAGTAGCAGGCGGGAGCAAGTACGATTTATCCCACTAAACTGCTGAGTGACTGGGGTTTTCTGAGCAGTAGAATTCACTTCCAAAACTTTTCTGTGTGTTCAATTTATTTATATATTTACATTTATGTTTGCAACTGTAGACACAGAATTACAGACACAGAATTACAGACAGACAACACAAAGAATGCAGGAACTGTGCAAAGTATTAAGTGAATAAGCAAATTAAAATACTAGGAGCAGGAGCAAGTTCCCAAAGATGACCTCTTTTAAAGAATTTTAAAATCTTGAAAATCAGCTTGAGACTCTGCTGAAGCGTGTTTCCAGGTTGAGGGTTGCCAAGCAGAGAAATGGCTTTTTTTTAGTCATACTGCAGCGTCTCACTTTACTAGCGCAATGTTGTTATTGCCTCCAACATAAAACAAATCACTTCCTGTGTGCAGCACCGGAATGCCAGTATGGGACACAAGGTTTAAACACTGCTATATACTGAGGAAAGTGAGTTGAGCTGATTTGACAGTGGTTTGAATGGAACAGACATTTGTTTGGATACAAAAATTAGGCAGAGTGGCCAACAACAGCACCTCATATCATTTTGAAGGATTTAAATTGGCTGTATGGTGACTTTTTAATTCAATTCAATTTGTATTTGTAAAGCGCCAAATCACAACACACATCATCTCTGCAGCAAACACCAGGAGAGAAAAAACTCCCTTTTAACAGGAAGAAAACTGACAGAACCAGACTCAAAAAAGTGCGGCCATCTGCCTCGACCGGTGGGGTGAAAGGAAAAATGGGAACCGAGGAGAGGTTGGGGACAGAAAGGGTGGAGAGAAAGTGAAAGAGGGAGGCGAGGTAGAGACAGGAGAGAGAGACCAGGAGCAGATGTGTCAGGTTCTAGGTTTAGACAGGACAGTTCTGACACGTTTAAAGTACTACAGTGTCATTTTGTATCCAACTGATTTGTGTAGGAGCCAGTGAGGAGTGAGGAGTGAGGAGTATGTCCACGTGCAAGACGTCTTGCAGCAAGAGAAACCAGGTCCTCTTGCTGCAAAGGCAAGAGTGGCAGGAATTTCTCTTATGTTTCATTGCTAAGAACATGTTTAACATAGGAAGACATTAATGCAGTCATAAACTGATAGTGAAGGTACTGTATATATAAAGACTAATGATTATATTTCACATCACTATGATCAGATTTTTAATTCTGCCCCATCATCATTATTAAAAGAGCCAGTGTTAATTAAAGGTGTATCTCTGTGTCAGTGACACCATCTTTTACTCATTCATTCATGAACAGATGCATTGCAAGGCCAACAACTACTTAAAAACACCCGACCTGAGAGTTTTTAAAATCTTTATCTCTTCTGAATCATTCTTGAAGAATGTAATAGCTGAGTGCCATGTGATACAACTAAAAACTACTACGTTATATATGTTTTTTTTTTTAATTGTGTACTCATGTGTCTTAACCAGTCTTTTTTTTTTTTTTTTGGGCAGCAGTACTACTGGCTTCATTGGAGTTATTTCAGTAAGTGCACCAAAAACAACCTTAAACAGGTTTTGTCATTCACCCATTCACATTCGCTCACACTTTCATCATCTATATGCAGCACATTTTCTATCACTTATCTTTCATACCCATTCACACGCTGCCAGCACAGCCATCAGGTGCCGTCGGCACTAGAGGAGCCGGGAATTTAACCCACAACCTTCAAGTTGAAAGAAAACTCGCTTTACCACTGAGCTACTGTTGCCCCATAAGCTTAAAAGTTAACATATGTTTATGTTTCATTGTCCAACCTGTTTGCAGCGTCACGTGTCACTGTTGCAATGTTACTGTTTCCTCCGTCTGTCTCTGTGGGAATGTCACCGGGCAACACAAGATCTAAGCACTGTTTCTCTGACACTGAGAAATACAGAGAGTGATGTGGAGTTGATTTGCTTCATCTGCATTTTGTGAACTCTTTTGGACTTTAACGGACATTTATATTTATAAAAGTTGTTTTAAACGTTCAAATACTAACATTTTCTGATCTCGACTCTCTGTCCTGAGCTTCTCTCACCACATAAGCACAGGAAGACACTTTTTAGTTCATACATGACACATCTCGTGAGTAATCCCTCCATCTCTGAAAACCTGCTGCCCATACTGAAATTTTTTTTTTTTACTCTTTCTGTTTTTTAGGTTGCTTTGCAGTGACGTTAGAATAGCATCCTTTCCACCACAGGGATAAGTACAAATATATGTATATGTATATGATATTTTCAAATCTGACTTGATTTTAAAAACGTGAATGACCACAGACACAACAGACTTTGTAACTGATTTTCAATGTTTTAATCCTGAGAAAGCACAGACTGGACAAGCCAGGCAAGACGCAGGACCACACACTTGGTGTTTAATCAAACGATTTCTGGGAGGAGATTCCAGGGATTTTGGAATCTCACAGAAACTTGCGTGATTTAACATGACTTCAGCGTCAACAGACACGTGTTTGATGTTTTGTGCTGAGTGGATGAAGTCATGGCTGAGAAGACGGAAACAACTTGGCTTGTACAAGTTGCGGTTCTAAACTACATCAAGTACATCAGTTTCCTGGTCAACTTGCTCTCGTTGGTTATTGCGGAGTTCTGCTCACGCCCCCAATCACTGTTCAGTCGTAAACACGTTAAAATTGCTGTTAATCCCTCACACTACAGGATAATCGACACCCACAATTGTCAAGGCTAAAAAACAGAGACTAAAGAGAGGCAGGAGTTTAGGGTTTCTCTCACATCACTCGATTTACATTATATTTATACAATTTTAATTCAGTTACACAAAACTTAACTGACGTTAACTGACAAAAACCTCAACAGAAAGAAGGTTCTTGGTTCAAAGCCCAAGTGTTAAATATACAGTAGTTGAGTTTAAGCTAATTAAAACAAGAGCAAAGGAGGAATTCATGTGACCTCACTTTCAAGTGACAAATTCATCCATTTAGCCTGTAACACGAGAAGCTGGTCTTTCTCGCCCCTGAGCTGCAGCTGTATACTCACAAACACTCCCTCTGTGAGGTCAGATAATATTGCTTGACAGAGCCCGTTTTCAGAGGAAGGGCATGGCCTACAAATAATGTTCATCAAGCCCAAACAGAGGCAGAATACTGACATCAACCACCAAAACAAAACCACATAAAGTTACACACTGCAGCTTTAAGGCAGAGACAACAGCACAACAGGGTGTCAATCACAGGTGTGAAGACTTCAGCAGGTGAGGTCGAACCTCCTTGACTAAGCGACGAATAAAAAGAACTTCATTGACAGATTATTTGACTTCCAAAATAATCACCAATTACAGCACAAGTTATGGTTCATCCACACACACGCACACAATGAGGCCTGTCTCCTTCTGTAGCACAAATACTGCAAATGGTCCCAACACAAAACAGCTGACACTCAAAGGTGATACAACGATAACACAACATGGAGATTTGAGGTAGACTGAGCAAACCTGAGTTAAGAGTCATAATTACTGTGTGTGTGTGTGTGTGTGTGTGTGTGTGTGTGTGACCATGATGTTATCTCACTAAATATAGTCTGTGAACCGGTGGCTGGTAGTAGACAAGTGAAAACAATTGTCAGTGGATATTTAGTCACATGCCGTGATTTATCATGCACAGATTGGGGTGACGTCAGAAACTCTCTTTACACTTTGACCTTAAACGCGCCGTATGATTCCTAAGACAGTATCAGTGCTGTGATCAACAGCGGTGATTGGCTCAGACGTGTACAGCAGGTGAATAATCAAACACAATGAGACGGAAGCCATTTATGGACACTAAAGAACCAAACTGTATCCTCGAGACACGCCGTGCTGCTGTGCTTTGATCTACTCCGGAACATAAATGTTAAATCAGCCAAACAAAGACATGTAGCATTAGTAGCTCAAACTGCATGATTCAAAATGCACACCTAATTCATTTGATTTCATAGTGAGTCACAATCATGATTTGGTGTCAGATATATCACTGTCCTGCACTCAGTTCACAAGAAGAAAGCACCAAAGTGATTTTCTACAATGACGTGATACAAGTCAGGGGGTAAACACTATCCAAAACACACATTTTCTTTTTCTTTCTATCAATGATGCAAAAAAAGAAATATATGTCACAAAACTTGAATAGTAAGATCACACACATTCTAGTTTCACTAATTTCCTCATGGTAGCATCTCATCTTATTTTTTTTATTTTCCAGGTTTTCTCTGACATGCACATTTGCCACTACAGTTTGCTTAAAAAAATAGATTTATTATAAATTTAACAGCAAAAAAAAATCTCTGGACTCTGGATGTTATTGTGTAGATACCAAACAGACCTGGCTATCATCAGTTTTCATTGACACTACGTTCAACAGAGAAAACTGTGACATCTGACATCAGCTGGCAGTGTGTTTGGCAGATTATCCTGACAACAGGGACACTGCAAATGTAAAGATTCACTTCCATGAGCACAACAAAGAGATTTCCATTCACCTCCATTATATTTGGGTGAGGGCACACAAAAAAAGATCACACATGGAAATCTCAAAACCTGGACAAATAAAACCAAAAATGCTGCACGGCAACAATAATGATGTTTTAGTCATTTCATTTAATCTGAATAACTCAATGTACAACCTTAAGCCTTGTCCATGTTCTCCCAAATATACTGCATTACTACATTCTGTTTAACAGCAGGTGATGGAGTGAAAATCCACATCTGTTTGTTCTAAAAAGGAATTTTTTTCTCATTTTCAGCTAGTGTTTTAATTGCAACACACAGGTTATCATCCTTTGTGTTGCTGTTATCATCAGCTGTGAATACAACTTCCTGTCTTGGCCTCCCATGAGCACCTAAATGCACCATGCAAACTGAATAATGCCCCTGAGGTCAAGACAAGCCTGTAAATCATACTTCCCATAAATGTATAATATGAAACATAAAAATATTAAAAGAAACAGGAGTTGTTGTTTTTTGTTTTGTTTAATTCTAGTCCATGATTTTTTTTACCTTATTTTTATTCCAAATTGTTCAGCCTTATCTTTTAACTATACAGTATTGTGACAAACACAAGGAGATCTAACGTGAGCAGAGATTTTTTTTTTAACTGTCAATGATATAATGACTCACGTTTAAAAGGTGACCGAGGAGGTATTTGGGGAGGGGACCGCATGTGCACGCACGTGCTTAAACAAACTATGTGATCAGTGGACCAGTTTGGCCATGGAGTGCTTGACAACTACCACGTGGCTCAATGAAACAGTGCAAACCAGAAGACTGATTTTGGACGTGGCCTTTATAATATGAGATTACGCGCCAAACGTGTGGATGGTTTTGTGCCATATGATATTTATTTTATATTAGAAAATGTATAAATGTCTTTATGTTTCTGACACACGATGACGCCTTGTTTGGGATCCAAGAATATAGGCACGACTCAAATCAACTCAGGCCATTAAACACCACAATCTAGTGATTGTTGACTAGTTATTCTGGTCAGAACTTTCAGGCTTGTTTAGCATTACTTTCAGCGTGTTGACTGAGCTTCTCAAAACACCAAGCAACATAAACCTCCTCCATTTAACAGAGTAACTATACACATAAAGGAGACATGACAAGTCCTGTCATTTACAGGTGATTTAAAGGCCTGAAATAAGTCCGAACAAGAAGAACAGAAAGAGAAATCCAGCACAACAAACGCCTCTCCTGCTCACACGCACACAACAGTCATTACAAGCCTTATATACGTGATTGGAGTTTGACGTCATCCTGTAACACGTTTCAGGCCGTGCAATTACCTTTCTCGGGATGAGGAAGCAGGAGAGGACAAAGAGGAGGAAGAGGAAGGTCGGGAAGATCGATCGGTGTCCCTCTTTCTATCTGTGCACTCCTCGGTGAAAACATCCAAAAGTGTGGGTCCCAACTTTTACCTCCGGCGCACAGTTGGAGGCTCCAACAGCAGCAGCAGCAGCAGCAGAGGAAGAAGGTTCGACCCGGGGACAGAAGTCACGGACGTCCTTTTTGTGATTGTTCCCTCCTGCAAGAAAAAGGCAAGACACGCATGGTGAAATTTAACCGTCCACCTATACAGTGTGCCTGCTGCTGTGCGGGCAGACGTGGGCATTTAACTTTACGACCTGCAGCAGGCAGGCAGGCAGGCAGACAGGCAGACACCTGCAGCTGCTGGTTATCAGACGCAGCAAACATCACATCATTCAGAAAAAAAATCCACTTTTTTTACTTACACAATGTCACACAGTGAAATACATCAGCCCACAGGCCAAATATGAGAGATGTGTGAGGTTGACTCAAGTCACATGAAACAGCAGAGAACTACAGGCGCCCGTGTCCCGCACACACCTCAGACTTTTGACCCAAAGACACGCACAGCGTCTCTGCGGGTAAGAGGTCACACTGGGTCATTTATCGAAATTATTCTTACTTTTTTTTACCCCCAACTGTGTCGTTTTGTTTTTCTCTTTGATATTTATTCATATCTAAGTTTCGACCTGCACGTGGACGTTATTTTGTTCCCTTTCTTTTGTGGAACAGCCTTTTTTACGCACAGTCTGCGCAGCTTTTTGCAGCCTGCGTGGAACCTCGCCAGGTCACAGTTTTTGTAGTTTTTTTGTTGTTGTTGTTTTTTTTTTGCTCGTGAGTTGGATTACGTCATGCTACTCTCGGAAATTACAGAGACGTCTTCGTGGACTTTTAAAAACCAAGGTGTGTTCCTAGTCCTCCCGCTTTTCTTGAGCACGAGCGACTTTTACTGTGATTTCAGCTTCATCACTTTATTCTACTTTTCCCATTCTGGTATGACTTTTTTTGTCCAAATAACCTGCACGTGTCATAAAGGATGGGCGACTCAGATTGTTAAATTCAAAAACGGCCCTTCTTCTAACGTGAACTGTGATTGTTAATATTTGAGAATGAAGCTGCACGCGTGTCTTCTTCTCGGGGTTAAATTGAACTGCACTATCTGTTGCCATTTTTACTCTGTCTTTTGCAAAAGGGATTGCTTATCTGTGACTTTTGTTTTCTTTGGTGTGGTCACTTTTGCTTTGCATGGATGCCTCGTGTGCTCATTGATGGGATCGTTGAGTTACAGATAATCGGGTTGGTCATTTTTGTTCCTTAGTGTTTCTTGTTTTGTTGGGTTTCAAGTCTCGTGGGTCAGAACTGAAGGCGCTGGCCGGGGTCTCCCTGTGTGTGGGACAGTTGATTTGGGACAGTGATGGGTGATGCTTAAAGTGGATTAACTACCTTTCATAAAAATGTGAGGGGGGGTTGCGTTTACAGTGCATGCGAATGTGTGGTAAGGGGGTTGTTTGCACAAAACACACACACACACACACACACACACACACGGTCAGAGTATGAGATTACAGCTGTTCCTCATCCCTCTCCATCAATCTGAGCCTCTCTGTGTTAGGATGGACTGTTGGGGATTCCCGTGCATATGCTGCACTTACAGGTGTGTGTGTGTGTGTGTGTTTGTTTCCCACATTTTTTTGAACGAGGCTGGGGTTCCGTGACGTCCAGATGGCACCCCACCCTCCAACACACAGACACACACTTTTGCCCACGTGCAACTTATTCATTGCAAGGGTCTTCCTGTGTTTACACTGGTGCCGTGGGGCCGTATATGGGTGTGTGTGTGTGTGGTTGAACTGGTGACTTAATCTCGCATGTCTCAAAGTTTTGGGTCCGACGACATGTTTGTTGACAGTAAAAACTAATTAATGTGTGTTTGGGGGGTTTTCCACCTTGACACTGTGGGACACACGTTTGGGGAGCAAAACGTGGGTGCGACGTACGTGTCTGCAGAGCTTTGCCACATTTTTCTTCTAACAAAGAAGAAAAACTGTTGACTAGAAAAGAAATGACACAGTATGGGGCTGAAAAGCAACGCTGACAAAAGAACGCCCCTGGCAATGCCGAAATTACTAAGAGTAAATAATAGCAATAACAGTGCAAAAAAAAAGAAAAGTGGAGCAGAAAAAGGAAACAAGCCATAAAAAAAACTAAGAATTGTAAAATTCCAAGAGTGGACTCGTCTTCCTGATGTCGATGCCTCTGCGCGGCGATTGCGCCCTCCGCAAATGCTTTTTGGGGTAAGGGCTTCCCAGTTTAATAGTTATGAACAGCAAGCCCAGACCGCAAAAAGATTCGTGAAGGACATTATTTTCTGCTGCTGGTGACGGTGCTGCTGCTGCTCCTGCTGCTGCTGGCGGCGTCCGACGGAGACTCCGTGACACCCGGGGAGTGTGCTGTCTTTTCGCTTCCGTGAATGTATCTCCCATCCCGGCGCGCCGTTGATTGTATCGCGAGCCTTCGGCAACCGGAGGCGAGTGAGTTCCTCCAACACACACACAAACATAAACACGCAAACACACTATAGGAGGAGGAGGAAACGGTGGATGGATGATGGAGAGAACAAGAGAAACAGAAAATGAGAGAGATGATGGGGGGTCTCCGGATGTAAAGGCTGCTGCTGCTGCTGCTGCAACCGAGAACTGTCCAAGGTCCTTTCGCTTCCCTCACCACTTTGAATTCTCCTCTCTCTCTCTCCTCTCTTGTCTTCCCTCCCTCATCAATCCTTTCCTCATTCCCGATTTTCTCTCCTCTCCCTCTCCCTGATATTTTCCTCCTGCTTTCTTTTCTATCGTGATTTTTTTTCCATCCAAACGCTCGAATGTGCAAAGCCCGGGTGATCACTGGGAGCTGTGCATCGATGCGTTTTGTTGTCACTGTGTGCGCGCGCTCACTCTCTCCCCCTCCCTCTCTCTCTCTCTCTCTCTCCCTCTCTCTCTCTCTGAGTGTCCTCTGTCTCCCTGTAGTGAGTCGCTGCCTCAGTGCAGCCGCTCCTGAGCTCTCTTTGGGTGAGGAGGGAGCAAGGCTGTAAACTGCTGGCAATAAATAGAGGAGCAGGGAGGAATCTGATTGGAGTAAAGCAAACCTCGTCATCAACCAATCGGTTTCTCTCTCATATAGGGACCCCCCTTTTTGAAAAAAAAACAAGAAAAAAAGACAGGACTAACCAAATTGTGATCTATACCAGGGAAAGTGTGTAGTTGCATATGCATTGATGATGGGATGTGAGCATTTAATGCGACTATCTGTTATATATACTATTCTTGCTCTGTGTTTCAACTCAATAGCACTAATCATTTACATTGTGATAAATAACACTGAATTATTGGGTGACAACGCGACAGCAATAACAACAAAGGTGTACGACAGCGAGGAGGATGAGCCATGTTCACTATTATCACACATTTTTGAAAATAAATAAAGAAACAACGCCCCCTTTTCTTTGCTTGATGCACGAGCCAACAACCTACGTGAAATGGTGGCGAATGCAACCCAAAAAAACAACAACAACAAAAAACCAGTCATGATAAAAATAACAACGTGCTCGCGCGCACAGTTCTCCACATCACAACACTGCAAGAAGAAGCATCTGAGGTGACGCGTGGTCACCTATAGAGTTCACCCACTGAGGGAAATGACATGCGGGGGGGGTCCGCGTACTGCAATATCAGTCCGGCGCGAGTCACAGGTCACCAAGAAACCGCACTGTATCGACAATGTGTGAATTCCCAACTACAAACAACTACAAAAACAACATTGCTGAGACTCACGACTGTAAAACCACTCACTCTCACACACTCAAGAGTTCAAACAGTCTTTAATATGGTTTTGTGTTTTGGGTCAAAATTTGAGCAACGTAATAATAAAATAACTCACCTGTTTGATTGCCTGTTTGTTTGTTTGTTTTCGTGCAACTGTTCCATTGGCATTTTTTGTGGTCACCTTGTCTTTGTATGAACGCACCTCAACTGCTCAGCTGCAACTTATTGTATTTCTACCCGAGGTGGAGGCCAGGTCACGATCTGGATCAGACCCCCTTCTCTCTGCTCCCCCCTTGTTTGTACCAGAGTGGATGTCGAACTAACCTCTCCTACATCCCTCCCTCCCTCTCTCACCACCTCCCTCCTCTTCCTCTCTCCGCCCCACTATCACTGATGAAACTCGTCTGCATTCAACTTGGCTGCCAGCATGCCAGTAAGCAAGTGGGGCTAGAATGGGGGGGGGGGGGGGGGGGGGGTGTTGGGTGAGGGAAATGGATAGTGTAAACCCAAAATCGGAAGCCCACACCGGGAGCCCCCACCCTTTTACCTACAGCTGTGTCCCCGCAACCCCCCCCCCCCCCTTTTTTTTTCTTGCCCCCCTCTACTGTTGGTATTTTTTTTTTTTTTTCATCACTGGGTGGTCTTTTCATTTGCAAACCAGTCAGTCACGATTCTCCCCCACCGTCTGCACTGCACAGAGGACTGCCTCTCCTGACGCAGCCAACGCGCACATTACTCACTTTAGCAGTCACGACTCGGGAATCCGTGTTGTTCCGATTAAAATTATCGTCTAGGTTTTGACTTTTTGGTCAAAATATTGCCCCTCGAGTCGGTTTTTACGCATTTGTTCGTGCTGGAGGAGGTGGAGGAATGTATCGCAGGTGAAGTGCAATCGGGATTTTTTTTTTTGGCATGGATTTTTTTTTTGATTGTCTCTTTGCCTGCGTACAATATTGTATTTTTTCTGGGGGGTGGGGATGGGGGGGGGGGGGGGGTCCAGTCGGACTGCAGAACTGTGCAGCCGCCTGTAACCTATTCATGTATAGGTCCAGGTCGCGGATGCTGTTTAAATGGAAAGGGTGATTCCTTCAAACTCCGGATTAGGAGCGACGATAGCGACGCTCCTGTTTCGCCTTTTTCTTGGTAGTTTATTGTGAGAATTGTTGAAGCAGAGCCACATCACAGCACAGACATCAGACACGGAGTATCACAGATGTTTCAGTCACTTTCTTTTTTTTCCTCCAAACATTTCCTATACATTACGCACGCACTGTTTGTGGAAATCAACGCGCCGCACTTCAGAGAGGATGATTTGTTTTACTGATTACTGATGATTAATGAGAGACGAGAGGAAATGACGGGGCTGACATGAGCAGAAGAGTTCATCCAAGTTGGTCCGCCTGTTACCTCTCTCTCTCTCTCTCTCTCTCTCTCTCTCTCTTTATCTCTCTCTTTCTCTCTCCCCCTCTCTCTCTGTACCTATGGCATCCGATGAGGCCGTTCAAACCGCACTGGCGGGAAAAGCAATGTTAAAACATCTTCTGGTGCCAAATGTCTCTCCTCCGTCAACGCATATACAGTATAAAAGGAGGTGGGGCGCTTCAGTATTTCTCCTCCAGTGTTGCTTCAGGAAAAAAGAGGAGTCACTCGGAATGGATGCTGTTGGTTTCCAAACAGGAGTAAATTAAGTTGTTTTTTTGCTGCCAGAAAATCCACCCACCCAAAACCTCCACCCTCACACACACACACACGCATGCATGTGAACACACGACAGACAAGCACCACCAGCAACAGCCCACTACCGCCACTTGGTGTGGTTTCAGCACCATTGCTGCTGGACAGCTCCCGGGTTTCCCCACGCGATGCGCCTGGTCTCTGCTGCAGCAACAGCTCGTTCACTTCACTCCTTCCTCTCCTCTTCTCCTCTTCCTCCTCCGCAGCTGCTCCTCTAGTAAACGACTCCTCTTTAACAAAAACACACAGACACACAAGAAAACGGAGGGAAAGACGTCCTTGAGCGCTCATCAGAGAAGGGTTCCCCTTGCTTTCACGGTGAGGCAGGGAGATGGGAGGAGGAAAAAAATAAAAATGTGATAGATACTCAACAGCGCCAACAGACAAAGGGAGTTTTTGCACTTTTTTTTTTTTTTTTTTAAAACCAAAAGGGGTGATTCCTACTCTGCAGGAAGCGTTGCTATGCCTCGGCTGCAGTCAAACAGGCTTGTAAAGCATGCCAATAAAATACATGCCTCTACGCCAGGGAGGGTTTTTTGCGTGTACGACACAGAAGAGGAGGCGAAATTTGGAGAGGTGAAGCACAGACAACCGAGAACGTGCACAACCAAAACACACAAAAGTACATTAAATGATACATTGCATGTGCAAATGTGCCACTCACCATGATGCAGGGCACATCCTTGTCCTAAACTGGAGAGAAAGAGAAACACAGAAAAAGATTTAGATGTCAGTGGAAAAAAACAGCAACAAGAGAGGGGAAGAAATGCAACAGATTAAGTCCTCCATTTGTTGTGATGTAGGCTTACAGTGGCACGTCCAAGTTTGCCCAGGATCGCCTCCCTTTTTATACAAGCGATACCCGTCTGTCTATTTCTGGCGCACGATCAAAACTATGTTGCTATTTTTAGGTCACAGTTCGAGGAAGGGGAAAAAAAACACTCACGAAAGACATTGCTTAGGAACGTTACGTGAAGTGCATGTAATGTAAATTAATTAAGCCTCTCCAACTCTGCACAAGAACCCCGATTCCCCTCCGGTGCATCATTGCAGTGATTTTTTTTTCTTTTCTTTCTTTTTTTTTTGGAGGGGGGGGGGGGGGGGGTGACCGTGCGCCTTCACCAGCACCATGCACCGTCACCTCCTCCTCACCCTCAAAGCACACTATACCCCCCCCCCACCAACAACTAAAACGTGGAAACTCGTCGTCGCTGCCAATATCATCCACAATATCTGATGTCTTGTCGCCCTCTTCGGCAGCCTTTCGTCCCGGTGTCACTTCACTTCACAGCTCAAACTCATGAACGCAAAATAGCTCCAGAAACACTGATGCACGCGGACTAAACGACGCGCTCCCCGTGGGATTTATTTATTTGCTCTTTTAGACGTTGGTGCATTGTAAAAGGTAGCACTTAAAGCTTTGCTGACGGGAAGAAGAACAGAAAAAAATAAATAAATAAAAGGGCCATTTTTTTTGTTGAAGGGCTGCGTCAGTTACTAGGCATTGACGTCACGTTTTGAGTCTCTCACTTTACAGCCCCGTGGAACCTGATTAAAGACACTGCCGCTCCGTGGTCAGCTCGCCGCAAATAATGCCACGGGAAAGACGTGTGACATAATGGGAACATATTACAGGTGGAGAGTGTGGTGTGGATGCGTGGAAACTATAGCTTTGGAGCGGTTTATCTCCTGGTAAAACCCTCCTCTAACGCTCCAGCAGCATCTGGGTTTCCACTCCCCCCTCTCCTACCTCCCTCCCTCCCATCCCTCCCTCCTCTTCCCTCCCTCTACCAGCGTTGGTGCTGTTTTGGTCTTGGAGATTTTTTTTTGTATCCCAGCATCCACTGCATTTGGCGGACTAAACACCGCATCTTGACGCCGAGAGGTAAACACAGCAGCGAACTGAGCCTCCATCCCATATATTCACTGGTCGTGCCCACGCACCATACCCTGCTCCACGGAACAGACCCACGGGAGGGGGGGGGACACTTGTTCATACACATACAAATCTTTTTTTTTAACTGTTTCTTCTGTTTCTGTCTCTCGCCACCTCCCAGTGTATATATATAACGCCTATAAGACCCCACACGCGCACAACACACATGCAGCGTGGATATTCACGAGACTTTACGGGAGGGGAGGGGAGGAGACGGGGTGCGCTGAGGTGGATGAAGTTGAGGGTTTAGAGATGGAGTTGGTTAGACCGCAATGAGTGGCAGCCTCGAAAAGTCGACTGTGAGGAGGGAAAAGGGCTGCGCCCGACGCAGCGGTTTGTGCTATTTTTATCTCTGCCTGTAGGCCAAATGTATGTCCGTGACTTCTGGTGAGTGTACAGGAAAACTCTCTCTCCCTCCCCTTCTATCCCTCTACACTCACTAAAATCACCAGCACAGGGAAACCCGTAAAATTAATAGTCATAATGGGGGAAAACACAAAGTTATATTCGCTGGATATTTTTGACATATGTGGTTTTCCGATGGAGCGAAAAGGATAAAAAAAGAAAATGTTCAAGAATCATCGTCTTTTCACTCCCAAACATACAAGACCAGCAGCAGCTCACGCCACACAGACACACATGGACCATTATTCCCTGTGGTCCACAATCATTCAATCAAAGAAGGAGCACTGTCCGATGCAACCGATGTTCCTCAATGCAGTGCGCCAAGATTACCGCGTGGTGTCGACAAACCCGGCCAGAGATCCCCCCCCACACACACACACACTCAACCTCCTCACCTCAAAAAAGTACATGCACTCCTGTGACTCCAGCAAGTTGCAGATAGCCAGCATTACTTTTATTATTATTGTTGTTATTATGATAATCAGTATATATTATCATTATTATTATACTATTATTATTCGTATTGTTATTTGTAGAGCCTTTGTCCACCATCTCCAAATGGAGGAAATATTTTGCAGGTCATTGTCTTAACCAATGAGCCTTTGTCTCAATTTTCAAGGAAATAATTTGGCGTGAAAATACTTAGGATGTGTTCACACATCGAACTCTGCTGAACTAGGGGAGCTGTCCGAGGTGCTGAATTCAGGCTGCCCACAACCCTCCCTTCCCTCTGTCTCACGCAGACTCCCTCTCATGTTCATACTCTCTCACTTTCTCCACTTTTGATACACTATAAACCACACTGCCAAAGAAATGGGTTAGAATGTTTAAAACGCCTAAAAACACTCAAACTTTTCCACTCGCTCCCTCTCACAGTGTGTTACTATACATGGGAGCAGAGCAGACAAGTAGAGGATCCCCAACACGTGAGTGTACTACGCATTACCGGAGTCCGCTCCCTTTGAGTGTGAGCAAAAGCCCCTCCGGTGTCAATACGCACTGACACGCAAAGCCAAAACTAAATAAATAAAAATGCATTTAGAAAAACTGATGTGTGTACCGCTTTGTCTAACCGGAGACAGAAACGCAAACATGGACAAGTAATAACTGGAAAATGCTCACAGAAATGTCAGAGCGATGTCTCCATAAATCAAACGGTAGGTTCACCTGACTTTGGGTGACGTCTCCCGCTACATTCCTGCTCGTGTCCCCGTCCCCAAGTCCCAAACATCCATAGGCTAACTGCAAACTTCACTGACTGGCATTCTGGGTCAGGATTAGCGCCACCTACAAAAACAAAGCACTTACCTTTTGATTTTCTCTCTCTCTCTCTCTCTCTCTCTCTCTGTCCCTCTATTTTAATCTCTATCTCTAAAAAGAGGTTTGTGCAGACTAAGGCAGACACAGAGGGAGAGTAAATGCAGGGCAGCCTTCAGTCTCACCTTCTGCATCAGGATGGAGGAAGCAGGTCAGTCCGGTGTGCGTCGTCCCCAGCTCTGCATGTCGGAGACTAAAATATTTAGTGTTGCCATTCACGATTCGGGGAGCAAATAAAAGGATGGGGGGGGGGGGGGGGGGGGGGGGGGGTCTGGAAAGAGGAACGGGAGTGGGTGGGGGCTACATAATGTGGGCCAAGTGATAGAAGGAGCCCGCCAAATCTGACAGTGGGACTTTACGCATTTGGGTAGACGCGCGACACCATTCACCTCACTGCATCTCTTTCTCTCTCACTGTGTGTGTGTGTGTGTGTGTGTGAGAGAGAGAGAGAGAGAGAGAGAGAGAGAGCACGACACTGTATTATCGGCACATCGTGTTTGTGCCGATAATACAGTGTCGTGCGTCGTGTCCGATATATGTACATATATATATAAATAATATATATAAAAAGAAAATTAATTATATTATATAATTATACAATTATATACATAAAAAAAATAGGAATGGGTGGGGAGGGGATCAAGTCGCCCCCCCCTTCTGTTTGTCTCTCTATCTTCCGTCTCCCTTACCCTCGTCCTCCTCTCCAGCAGTGTGCTATTGACCTGCATTGACGTCATTGCGTCATTAGGTATCCCTTAGAAACATTGACTTTCAAAAATAGTATCAAATTAATTCAGCAGGCAAGGAAAAGAGGGGTGGGGCTTGCGAGTGTTTGGGTTTGGGGCGTTTGGGGTGAAGGGGTGTGTGTGTGGGCAGAAAAGGGGGAGAATTTTTGTTTTATTCTGAGGGGGATTTTCTCCCCCCCAACAACCTCCTTATGTGTCGGTCACCATTTCCAGACTGACTCGGTACTAGAGCTGGACCAGACAAAATCGATATCAGTCTAAAGATCCAGTGTGGAGTCCAATTGGAAGGGGAACAACACAAAAGAACAAAAATTTACATGTGCTCATTTGTCACTGCTGCCAAAGAAAGTGTGACAGTATGAACAACAGGAGAAATAACGAGAGCATGAAAACCAAATCAATGAAAGTGATAATAAAATGAAGTAATAGCTTCAGTAATCAGGTCAGAAAGGTTAATCTCCATCAGTTTTTGTCTCCCTGTGTCTCCTCCACTCTAAAAATATCCTTCAGCCTCAAGCTGACTATGTTGAAAACCTTTTAACCATTTAACCAATAGCTCTTACAGCTGAGGGAGACAGAACAACAGGCAGCCAGGCACAAGCAGACAAGCAAACAGACAGATACGCAGATAGGCAAACGGACAGGCAGCAGACAGGCAGACATGCAGGCAGCCAGGTAGAAGCAGACATGCAGAAATGGAGGCAGAGATGCAGACGGGCATGTCGACAGATAAAGAAACATGGAGGCAGAGAAGCAACAAGTGCGATTCTACAGGTTGAGTGGATAGTGAGAAAAGAATATTTTTAAAGGTCCAGCATTGTTCTTGATTAAAAGATAATTAATCACTGCTGGTTTGGAACATTTTGAACATATTAATAATGCTACACGCATGGGGATGAATAGGGTGAGAGTGACTCCATTCAGATGTCTCTATATAAGAAATAAATAACCAGAACAACAGTGGTTTTATTTTACCACTGAAGTTCACTGTGGTGTGGTGCTTTAAGGAGCTGTCCATGGTGCTAAACCTTTGTGCACGTATACATTTTTATACTATAAAACAACAGCTTTTGTATAACAGGGACTCTTTAAATCCCACATTTTGCTACAACAGCTACAGGAGAAATGTCTGTTTTTAATTTACTATGAGACTATGTTTTGGAAAATGTGGTCTCCTGCTCCCACACACACACACACACACAAATATTGGGTAGAGATTTTGAACCCATCCACCTGTTTGTGAATTTTTAGACCAACTCCTTTAGGAAGTTGCCCAGTGTACTTGTCAGCAGTCAGCAGTCTGCCATGTGTTTAGTTTTTGATGGCATCATCATCACAAGACAGTGTGAGTAAAATTCAAAATTTTATATCAACAATTGGGTATCCTGTTAACTATCTGTCCACATTTATGAAATATTTAAAACTGGAGTGCCCAACTTGTCATTTTTAAAGATGAGCAAATAAGTGTTAACAACCAGTCATGAGTGTAGTCCTAGTGCCAGTCCCAAGCCAGGATAAACAGGGAGGGTTGTGTCAGGAAGGGCCTCCATCATAAAACCTATGCCAAATTGAATATGCAGATCACTGAAAAGTACCAGATCTGTCATGGCCCAGATTATATTGAAGAACAAGGGTGCTACTGTTGGGCAAATACAAAAGGAGACAAGAGGGGTAAGGCGAGTTAGGAGGCAACGAGACAGAAGGAAGGGTAGGAATGTAGAGGTGAGAGTATAGGGACTTTAAATGGAGGGACTAGGACTGGTAAAGGGAGAGAGTTGGCCGATATGATGGAGCGAAGGAAGGTAGATATGTTGTGTGTGCAAGAGACCAGGTGGAAGGGAAGCAAGGCCAGGAACATCAGAGCTAGATTCAAACTGTTATATCATGGTAGACAGCGAGATGGGGTAGTGGTAATCTTGAAGGAAGAGCTTGTGATGAGTGTTCTGCAGGTGACGTGAGTGTCAGACAGAATCATGAGTGTGAAGCTAGAATTTGGAGGTTTGATGTTGAATGTTGTTGGTGCTTATGCCCTACAAGGTGGTTGTCAGTTAGAAGTGAAAGAGGAGTTCTGGAGTAAGTTGAATGAAGTGGTAGAGAATGTTTCCATGAGAGAGAGAGTGGTGATTGGAACACATTTCAAGCGGCATGTTGGTGAAAGAAACAGAGGTGATAAGGAGGTGTTGGGAAGGTATGGGGTCAAGGAGAGAAATGTGGAGGGACAGATTGTTGTCAATTTTTGCAAAAAAATTATGGAAATGGCTGAAGATGTCGTTGAAGCTTAGTTACAGAGAGAAGTCAAGATCAGCAAGCAGCAGTTTGGCTTCATGCAAAGGAAGTACCACAAATGCGATATTTGCTTTGAGAGTGCTGATGGAGAAGTATAGCGGTCAGAAGAAGTTGCACTGTGTCTTTGTGGATCTAGAGAGAGCTTATGATCGTGTGCCACGAGAGGAACTGTGGTGTTGTATGAGAAAGTGGCAGAGAAGTATGTGAGTGTGGTGCAGGACAGGCAGGCAGTGCAGTGAGACAGTGGTGAGATGTGAAAGCGGAGTAAGAGATGGATTCAAGGTGAAGATGGGATTCACATCAGGGATGTGTCAGGCAGGAGTCTCTGTGGACTTTGTTGTTCGCAGATGATATTGTAATCTGCAGTGAGGAACTGCACTGGAGAGGAGAGGAATGAAGGTTAGTAGGAGCAAGACAACAGACAACATCCAGTTTTACATTCAGTAGGTCTGGGACAGAGGTTCTCTGACTGCCAGGGCATAAGGTCACAGAGCGTAGCCGTGTACACATAATCTAAGTTGTTTTGTTTTGTTTTCTAAATGTGTCAATTCTTTGTACATATTTTAGTTGCGCATATCAGGGACCTCTTTAGTGTAAATAAACAATTTATTTTGGAAGATTAACATGGTTTTGAGTCTGCCTATACTTTTGAAAGGCTGCTCTGTTCAGCCATCAAACTAAATTATGTTACAGGAAAAACAAGAAGGTGAAGAAGGAATGAGGAAGGAGATGTACATACAAGATACAACATGGAAATGGAGGAAGAAAAACAAACAGAAAGACTGTGGTAAACACTATTAAGGATGTATTAGGTTTTATGGTTATGATTCATCCTCTTAGACACACAAACTTAGACACACAAATTTCAAATGTCGTATGCTGGCTCCTGGTCGGCTACCATACGTGCTCCATCGCACGTATTGGTGCACTTTTCAGGTTTTTGCTGTCAGAAGTGTGTGCCAAACACTAAAAAAAGGGCGTGGGTGCTATTAGGGAGGAGGAAGTGGGGTGTGTGTGATAAACAGAAAAGATACTCCATCAATGACTGTACCACTAACCTGCTTTACTTAACGTGAATAAAAAGTCAAATTGGTGAGGGTCTCTGAAGAAGTTCTGCTCAAGAAAAACGTTGCAGGTACAGAATGAGGGACTCAATGAATGCGTGGTTGCAGGACAAAGCAGCAGACGCACACAGGCCGGAAATGTATCATAGAAGACGACATCATCAGTACCACTGGAAGTCACGCAGCATTCAGGGGGTCAGTGCCAAATCTAACAACAGACTTAGAGACAGAGAGAGAGAGGGAGAGAGAGAGGGAGAGAGAGAGAGAGAGAGATATCCTGGGTGTGACTAAGACACTCCAGTCATGTAAAAACCGTGTGCTGTCGTCTTTTTCTCCTCCATAATAACATAAACATATGAGTCAGTCAGCCTGTTTGAGCGGAAATGTTAGTCTTGATAACGAAATGGAAATAACGCTGCCTCTGAATGCCTTATTGAGCATCAATTCTACACCAAGTCCTTTTTTTTTTACCATGTCAATACAATAATATCTTCCAAAACATTTGCCATGGGCGTATCTTTTCCACTGGGATCTCTGTTTGGTTGTGTGTGTGTGTGTGTGTGTTTGTGTGAGTGCCTGATGTATACACACAGGACCTTTTAATTTGTTTGATGTCCCCTCCCATCTGCCTCATGGCTTTCCATTCCAACTTGTATGATTGCGTCTTTCTAGGAAACAGTGGGTGTTTTGGTCTGATGTTTACTATTACGGCACCAAGGATGAAGACAAGCACACACACAATGACAGGACATTACTTATTGTTTTGAACAATTGGCTAAAAAAAAAAAGTGACACATAATGTTCAGTGTTAATATGAATATTATATATATTATTATTGTTTGAATTGTAGTCAAGACTTATTTTTGTTTAACTTGACTTGATGTTCTTCTTGTTTTAAGTTTCAACTGGGAACATAATCTCTCGTCTCTTTAGTTTGAAAGGTCATTAAAGATTATAATCCAGTGCACAGTAAACTACACAGCAAGGCTATGCATTAAAAAGATTCTCCATGCTAAACAAAACAGCCTAAATGACAAGTCTAAAATTAGATTCAGGTTGAATAACAGAAGAAAATGGGAAAGAAATCTCCATATTTGTTTTCTCAATTACATTTATAGACTAGAATCAACATTTTAATTTTACTGAATCTTTAGTGCAGGAGAAACCCCCAAATCTATTTTATAGGTTCTTGATATATGATTAATATATAAAATAATTGAACTAACTGAATTAAAAAGAATGGAAAGTCAGGTTGGGAGTGTAGAGAAGTGTTTTTGTTGACAGGAGTGTGTATACAGAGGAACGGCTGGCCAGGTTTTTGTTTGAATTTCAAGCCAAGATGAAGGAACCCTGCGCCCTCTCCTCCCTCCACTCCCCCTATTTATTTTTCCATCTCTCCTGCCTAAATGATGTCAATGGAGGCAGAGCTTCAGAGCTATTTTTAGAACGTGCCCCTTACACACGCACACTACACTGCCCCCCCCACCCCCACCATACACACACACACACACACAGGTTATACCTGCCATCATTGGTATCATGTGCTTGGTTGGAAGCTCTGCTGCTCACAATGAAGCACCAACCTCCAGAGAAGAATCCTCGTGAATAGAGCCGCTGAATATTTATGAACGGCTTTGTCACATGCGCGGACACACACACGCACATGCCACCCCCTCTTTAATTTGTTTGTATGTGCGTGTGTGTGTGTGTGTGTGTACTGTACGTGTTTGCTCTCCATGCTTGGTTATTGCTCGTGCAGCCGTACTTCCCTCTGCAAAGAAAGGAAACTGCAAAAAGGGGGAGGGGAAAAAATGAACAAAAAACAAAAAAAAGCCCATTGATTGAGAGTCACGGGAGCGATGCGCGCCCCCTTGTTCTTCTTCTTCCTCATGTTGCTGCTGCCGCTCCTCTCCATTCACTCACTCTGTGCAGTCATTCATTCATTCATTAATTCATTCATTCATCACTTTTCCCCCTCTCATTCACTCACATAGTTCCTCCGACAAAGCCTGTGAATGAAAAGATAAATAGATGGGTTGAATGTGGGAAGACACCTGTATTGTTCTGTTGGTGCACTTTAGAATTTAAAATTTAATACTGTATTAAAGACTGTATTTAAGAGTTTTATATATTTAAGAGTATTTAAGATATACAGTATATATATATATATATATACACACATACATGGTACGTCCTGGTGGGAGAGAACATAGTGTTCCCTATGTGACAAAAATCAGTCTCTAAATGTTCACATGTAACACAGTGTAACATAGTTTGCGTGTGTGTGTGTAGGTCAGGAGGTTGGGTGGGTTAAAGCCTTCTCGATTCACAAATAAATAAAATGCACGGTTTGCTGCACACGCGTCTTCGGTTGAGAAGAACTCTACACTTTTTTTTAGATTTCCTTCTATTTCTGAAATGCGACCGTGTTAAAAATAAACCTCCCTCTCCCTCCCTCCCTCACTCACTCTAAGATTCACAAACGCTGAATTTCAAACCTGACTTTAATCAGCGGAGTCGTGTAAATAGCCCAACAGGGGAGACGCCGATGATGCGGCGGATCATTTCCAAGAGCCGTCAAGTAATCGATCATTTTCGGTTCCCAAACTCGCTTCCTTTAAAGCTCACACAAACAGATAATGTTCTTTTTTTGTTGGTTGAGGCTCTTACTGCTCTCATTATTGGCTGCAAGGATTACATTGTGTGTGTGTGTGTGTGTGTGTGTGTGTGTGTGTATATATATATATATATATATATATATATATATATATATATATATAGCTATAGCTATATACTGCTGCAGCAGAGAGAAATGCTGTGTGTGTGTGTTTGAATTTCTCACCTTTTGAGGACCTTTTCTGGCACAAACACTGACCTTGTCGGCAGTACCAGTTTACTTCATGGAGACAAACCCTGGTCCAAACTGATTAAGTTGAGGGCTATATCTGTGTATGTGTATTTACAGCGGTCACACGTGCAGCAGCCGCTTCCCTGCTCTCCTGCTGAAGTTGACATGTTAACACTCACTGGCTGCTATATTTAGCCCAGCCTCACAGTGCTGTTACTATTCCCAGCATTGTACATGAGGGGGCGGACTTTGCGGGTTCCTTTTTTTTTCTTAATAAAAGAGAAGAAAAAGTTCCCTTATCATAACCGATTTATTTTACAGCATACACGTGTATAGTTCATTGTTCACCATTCCAGTTAGACCTTTCACTTTTCCAAGAACGACTGACAAAGCTAGGAAAGTCGTGTTATGTTGGAGCGTCAATTATGAGTCCAGGAATACTGATTTTCTGATCCTCTGATCCTCTACAAGAACAAAAGATGTTGTCCTCACATCAACCTGATCAATATTTCAGTCAACATATGCCAGTACAAATCATACAGCAATCCACACCACCTTTACCAGACACTACTAAAACTCAAATACAGTCTTTCAGATTCCAGTTTGTTTCTCTGAACTGTCATGAAATAATTTGAAATACTTCAGTGGCACAAAGTTTCCATCCTGCGCTGATTACTCTGCTAGTGTCAAGGCAAGTACCTTTTCAGCACCACAGAGAGCTCAACTAGACCTTCTGCCCTCATCACAGAGATTCAGGACCATGGGCAGCTCCCACCAGACTTCTAAACATGTATATTATCAACAAAGGACAACATGGTACAGCCTTTGCTTATATTTTCAACCATCTACTACCTGTTGTCCTTTTACCTGTGGCAAAATTGCCATGACCTTGTTAGGAAATCTGTCATGTTTAAACAGATATCGGAAATCTGTTTAACTGCAGTTAAACTCTACATTGGTTGCAAGGACTCAAACAAGGCACTATCTGGTATATCAGGAAACTGAATTTACCTGAGAATGTCTCCATTAAAAGGTGGTTGGCTACAGGTTGTGGTGTAAAATCTGCCAGCTGTATCTCAAGAAGCAGGCTTAATTATGTCAGTCATCAGTGGTGTGCATTGCAGGCTGCAGTTTATGTGACCATGGGAAGTCATTTAACATTAAAATGCCTGAAAACTGCATGAACTGTAACTTTACTTTTTAAAAAGTTTTCAGGGCACCAGACATGGGTGAAGTGAACATTCTGACCTGACCTGACCTGACAAGATTAACTGAATTAAAATACTAAATCCAATCATTAAGCGACTGGAACACGTGGACGAAAAGGGATATTAGACTTGCACTCGTGCAGTGTGTTGAACAGTATGAAGGTCCTGTTTTCCTGACACCACAACCACACAAAAGCTGGGTAATAAAGTGAGAAAACCAATCGAGTTCCACCAAGTGCTTCAGGACAATTGATTTACCTTCACTTTTACTCACATGGACTCGTACAGTCGCACCTTCCTTCTCTTTCCCTCTATCCGAGGGTCGTCTTCTCTTCCTCTGCTGCTGCTGCCGCCCACTCCTCCTCCACTTGATTATTTTCAGCATCGCTCTGCGTGTGTGCGTGTGTGTGTGTGTGGTGGCTGGCTGGCTGACTGGCAGGTTGGTTTGGGAAATACCTGGTCACGATCAATGAGAAGATGGTTTATCTCGGTTGCACACCGCCCCCTACTGTCCAAAGGAAAGAACTGACAATTAGACCGTAAACGCACTGTACAGTTTGTGCCAAAACATTTGCACTATCACTGCAAAAAAAAAAAGCTGTATATAATGCTGTATAGGCTATAATAACACTAACACAGATACATATGGATCACACAAAATACTACACAAGAAAACAGAGGGTCAGTGCATGTCACCACCATTCAGCAGAGAATAACAACTCTCATAATAACAGAGAAGAAGGTTTTCATGATACAATGTTTTCTGTCTGTGTCATGACAAACTAGATGTGTTTAAGACTCATTTCCCTCCGTTAGTTGTCTGAAACGCTCGCCTGGCTCGCAGTGTTCCTTCCTCCATGGGCATTTATCCGAGCACAAACACAAAGGGAGACAAAAAAGACATGAAAGCTTTAAGTGACTTGCTGTTGATAAAAATAGAACCTGGTTGCTTTGCGTGGAAAACCATGGTCTCGATCGCCCTCTAGGGGGGAAAGTTTGCCAAGACAAGAAGCAATCTAAGTCTTTGAGACGTTTATTTTCAGCAATAAAATTCGCTGCCATGTTCAACCGACATACAAAAGTGTTTAGTGTCCAATTTACATACAAAACTCTGTTTCTAATCAATTATACACATATCACAACACTGTTTGTTCTACTTTTTGGGTATTTGACTAAATTGAAAGCTAAACTTTGCACATACGAAATAATGTTAATAGCTCTAACAAATGACCACAATTCTGCAGCACACTGTGTATTTCACTTTAGACTAAAGGTTTTGCTCATCACTATTAAGGGATGATGGCTTACACTTAACTATTCAATCATCCCTGTGTGTATAACACTCACTCAAAGAAAATCCAAAGTTTAAGCATCCCCTCCTCCTACTTCCTCCAGAGTATCCACATACAAACACACCCTACATTTATGCTTTAAAAATGAAAGAGAAAACCAATTGAGCAATTCTTCAAATTAACAATTCTTTACCACCAGTTACAATCGTCAGAACTGAGGAAACATTTATGTGAATTTCATCTTTAAAAGGGCTTTGTATTACAAAGTCTATCTTAGGGTAAACTTTAAATAATAAACCATGATTTAGAATCCAATGAAACAGGCCAGTGTTGACGAGGGCTTTGTTATATAGCAAGGGCATTTACAGGTGTTTGGGTGGAGCAGAGCCTCCACCACATGGGTAGATAAAGTATCCTCTGCACAAACTATTCAATAATGGAAGCTACTTTGACAAAACTTACCCAACTCCAGCAGTGGACCAAGGGGAGGAGCCAAGAGTAAGATGGGGGGTAGACAGAGGATTGATTGAGTTATGTGGAGTAATGCAGACCATAGATTTTGGGCTAAAATTACTTGCCATGCTATAGAATATACATAAGCGAATACAAATGACAAACCAGGAAAAGCAGAAAGCTTATTGGACAAATGGAATGGATGAATGGGTGAGAAATAACAATTCAGACCAAAAGAAAATGTGCAGGAGGGATTGGGGGGCATCTTGAGCTTGAGGCTTAAGTGAGGAAAATTCTTCATAAAACAAGGACAAAATCCATAGTTCCATACAAGTTTATGATAAAAATCCAATGACACATCATTGTTTCATACAAAGTAACAATCAGCCAATTCAACTTAAGCTCTAATAAAAAATAAGATTAAATAAAAATGTAAAAAGAAATGCATTCATCAACATGTTGCAAGACAAAAGGATCTTTATCTTTTCCTACAGATATCTGACAAAAATATTTCAGTTACCACATGGCAGTCTTTTGATCCACAAAAATACACAGAACAATGTTTTGTTTTTTTTAAATCAAGGAAAGACACAATAAGGTTTTACTTTGACTAGGCTCTGGGATAAGAGGATATACAGAGAGTCAGTGTTGTAATCGCAGGTAAAAAAAAAGTCTGAGCCCATTCTCCGAGAGTCTGAAGACAAGAATCTCTAACCCCGCCCAACCAAAACGAAAAAACAAAAAGACAACCTGTGTGTGGGGGGGGCGGGGAGTGAAAAAAAGGTGGAGACTATAAAAAAAACTGAAGAGTAGATGACAAAAAGTCCAACACGATGTGGAAAAGATCCTGATGTGATGCAGTTCAATGAGCAATATTTTTTGTGTGCATCTTAGTAGATTCGACCTCGGCTCCTGTTTCCTCTGGCTCCGAAGCCTCGTCCTCGGCCGCCCCTAAAGCCGCCACGCTCTACAAGTTGACAGCAAAACAAAAAAATTAGAGGGAAAACTCCAACACTGAAGTATTGCTAGTATTGTAGGTGTCACACAAAGCACACTTTCATGGCTGTTTTGTTTAGTTGTTTAGCTAGTTAGGCTACCTGACAAAGTTCAGATTAGCAGGCTTGGGTGACTCGCATCCAACGTTTACCATTGATATGACACAGATCTGACTTGCAGGTTGATGACATTGACTTTCGGTGCATGCGTTTCAGCAAAAACCTTATATCAGATGTTTATCTGGTCACATACTGAGGTGAAACAAATTTGATTTTAAAATCGGAAGTAACTATTGGATTTCTGTGCCCACACAGCCCTGACGAAGTGTGTCAAAAATCTCTAAGAGCTTCTGTTTCTGCATTTTTCTTACATACCTCCCACCGAAACACCAAGTTTTGCATTGTTGATGTTGCATGTAAAAGGTATCAGTGTATGCATGTGTGTACAGGTGCAGTCACATTCAAGATATTTGCAGTTATAAATCTGATCTGCCACAAATGCGATTTGAACAATATATCAGGTAATCTCAACGTAATTTGTGACTCTTTGGTGCTGAGAATCTAAGTAGATTTCAGCTGCGGCCTTACACATGATTAAACTCAAGATTTTACAGATGCACTTTTTAAAATTCATAGAGTCAGGGTCAGAAACTACCGGAATTAAACATTTTCAGGTGAGTGCATCTCAACAGATTAGATGTGAATTAGAATAACACAAAATAGACCGGTGTGCAGTTTTTAAGATGAACATGCTGCATAAGTGTTTACAATAAAGTGCCACCAAGTGCTGCTTACCATAGTTAAAATTGCCAATTGTGGCGCTGTACTTGCCACTGGGGGGATTATAGATTTGCCGTGCATCTCTTCGGGGCAGAGGAGAGATCTGTTTTTTTGTGCTGCCCCCAGAGCCCATCTCCTCAGCTGATGGGCGTTTTGCCCTAGAGGGAAAAAAAAGTAAGAGAGGATCAATTAGGGCAACAAGGACATTCAGCTGATGTATGAATTGCCTCTAACAGCAAAATGAAAAGCAGGTTTCATCGATGATTTGTGGCAAAAACTGGTGACAAACAGTAGCAGCAGACTTACACTACAGCCTCGGCCTTCTGCACAGGTTTCCAAGATAGCGTGACTGTGCTCTTATATGATGGGGGGTTGTGGAATAAATCCTGCAAAGAAAAATTAAGAGATCCGATAAAACCCACCACTGGTTAGAACACAATCCACATTCTGTTTTTCTTCTACACCAAGGTGATATAGATATGGAAGCCATTTGTGCTATACTTAAATCTAAAATACAACAAATACTTCAGTCTCTATAAACATGTGTTAAAATGAGAAGCACATTCCCTTCTCGCCTACACTGAACTGGTTTTCATAAGCTCAATGTCTCAACTGTCTTTCGTTACTCTTCTATTAATTAAAAAACAATAACGTAGTTATTGGTAATTTGGTGTTGCATTCCAGATTGCACACATTTGCAGTATTTGTGTGTATGGCCAGCACCATACCTTGATGAGGACGTTGATGTTGTTTGTGATCTTCAGGGCCACCACTTTAATCTTGTTCTGATTACAAACAAAATAAAAGTCAGACAGGAGATCGTTAATGACAGGACTGTCAGCAAAAAAACATTGTTGCAAGCAATGTTTGCAATCAGGTTTCTACTTAAGGTAGAAAATATGAGCAGACAGTAATAATTACCTCGTCTGTCTTCAGAGCATCTCCCGTCTTGCCTTGAAGTGCAACTCTCAACTGTCGGATATAGACCTGCAGGCCTCTGGCAAAGTACTGTAACCTGTTGAAATGAAAAGGTTAATCCATTTAAAATAGCTTGCAATGATTGTCACACACTTGTTCTTAAAGCAATCTCAGTTTTGTATCAGCTAATGTAGCAGTTTATTGTACTCGTATACATTTTTTTTGCGAGAAGCTGTATCACCTGATCTTAAAATCTTTGACACGCTCAGCATCCACTTTGTCGAGAAGGAAGTCTGGCAGCTTCTTGCCCAGCTGGTGGAAGCTGAAGAGGAGGCACTCGACGTAGCTGAACTGCAGTTTGGGCTCCTCACTTGTTGAGTTCTCTCCATTCTCCACCTCCTCTGGTGGCAGAGGCATAAACTCCTACACAAACAAAAGGCAGAAAAATCTTAACTGGAACTTAATTATACATACAGCTCAGACTATAACGATTACCCAAAACGACCAAATGTGGATATTTTTCATCAAGTTTAAAAAAAAAAGAAGAAAAAAGCAATGGACGACATGCCTCTGCATTACACATTTGCAAATTTTAAAAAAGCAATCGGGGAAAAGGTTGTGGCATTTGGGAATGTGGGATATTCATAAATGAAAAATGATGCAAACAAAATTGAGTTGAACAAGTCTAACAGTAACACCTGTAAAAACATTTTTTACAGGTTTTAAGTACGGCTGCTGTTTCAAATAAGACATGAAAAAAACGAACTCAGGCAAATGTATGTCCTCGGAAAACAATATGAACTTAAAATTAGGCAAGTCCTCAAATAAACTAGAGGGGAAAACTGTCCATGTGTACTTGTGTATTGCCACTACAACAGGACAATCTGTTCTCACCAGCAGCTTGGTAAACAGCATGTTGACGTTGGCCTCCAGCTTGTCCATGTCTCCACAGAACGGACTCATCTCAGCCAGCAGCTTCAGTACCTACACACACACACACACACACACAGAGCAATGTGCATTGCTAATGAGAAAAAAGGGTTGTGTGGAGCAGATTAACGACCCATTAACAACATGCAGTTGGCTGACACCTCTGACAGGTGGCTGCCACACTGACTTTTATTTGCTGCTACTACAAGTGCTCGCCAAATGTCAGACATTAGCAGTTGACCTTACACCAGTTACCATATTTGTCAGGCCTTTGGGAAAGAGGAGGAGCTTTACCAGGATTAAAACATTTTTTGATTCTGGTTTAAGTTTGTTTGTCTGATGGCCACACAGATTTATTGGGTAAAACTGTATACATGTAAAATACAATCACTGAGGATGACAAAGTATATGAACACTTATTTTCAATGTGTTTCTCAAACACACTCCTAGTTATTTTCCCAGGTTACCATATTCTTAGGGGATGGAAAAACATTGCAAAACTTTGAGATACTGAGATTGTGATTCGGCACCACACAAAAAAGACTGAAATGAAAAGAAGTGCAACCTCTACAAATAGACATTCAACTTCATTTGGAAATAAATTCAACCATATTTGGAGTGCTGTCATTTACAAACAAAATTAAATATGGAACACAACAAGTCTGCAATATGTTATATAAAAATTTAAGAAGAACTCACCTCCAACTGAATGTCCACCTCAGCCACTGGGCTTGTCAGGATGCTGAGGTTGGGTAGCACATGTTCACAGAAGTAGGTTACAAAACGTGTGGAGTGGACATTTTTCTGTAAAACAACAATTAAGTAGAGTTTAATGTCTCCTGACATAATTTCTCAGCACATCCAGCAGTAACTTATTCACTTTATTTACTGATTCATTAGAATCAGTAAAAACTACTGCCATAGACACATTTAATAAGAACATTTTACACTCTAGAAAGCACCAACAAATTATACAAGACAAGAATACTTTTTTTTAATTATTTAGCAAAAGGCAAGCAAAATAAAACAGCTTGTACTACATATAAAGATGTTTGAAACATGAACTTGGCAAAGGTAAATTGGCATCACTCACAGAGAACAGGGGCAGGGCCTGACGTGTGCACTGCATCAGACGGTCAACAGTGTCAGGGTCGGCTGGGTTTAGAGCCTGTTCCAGGAAAGCCTGCTCTACAACCAACTCCACCAGCTGCTGCCGTCCATGCACCGTCTGCAACGCACGAAGGCCCGACACCACACGCATCAGCAACACAAACTCCTCTCCCGTCACGTCCTCCAGCACCTGAGCCACAAGCAAAGAAGAGACAAAAAGGTCTTTAACACACTTTTTTAAGCAACGATTACAAAAAAAAACTTGTTTCAATACAAAATTATTTTTCTAATTTCAGATTAGGCCAATATGGAGAATTACAAATAATGTAAATTATCTGTGCTACATGCTATGCTTACCTTCTTTGTTTCTGCAAAGACATACTCGTCCACCTCCTTTGTCATGACATCCTCTGGTAGAGTCTTTAGTTTGGTTGACAGAAACTTGATCGCTCTTTCTCGCACTATGTCCTCTCCCTGCAGGACCTGAGAAAACAGGCCTCCAAGAGTACCTGGATGACAAAAGACAAGAGCAGGCAGTGTTATGTGATTTAATATAACTTCGACTGACATCGACCACTGTGAATTTGACTAAGTTTACGCATACAAGAATATTATTTAGAGAATAGGCACTAGGGTAAGCAGCACTTACCCCTTGCATCTATCTTGAAAATAGAAATCAGTGCCACATTCACTTGGTTGAATTCTGCTGTGTCATCTGAAATACGTACACATTTGGATTAGTCAACGAGGCTGGACATCTTTCAGATTTTATGAGACATAAACAAACGTGTGTTTTATTTTTTATCCCAAGATCGATCTTAGCACACATTTGCTAAACATGTTTCAGTCATGGCTGATGGAAATGTATAATACTGCAAGTCAATTTATCTCGAGTTGTGAATACCTGTCTGAAGGAGCTGAGTGAGAATATCTGCAACTCTGAGGATGTTCTCGCCAGTTGCAAACCTTGGGAGCTCCTTAATGGCCTGCCTTCGAATCTGAAACAAGACACACAGGCAGTGTTGTTATAGAATGAAAATTACTTCTGCAAGTACATTTATCCATAAGACGAAAACAAAAAGGTGCACAAAGAACCCTGGAGGCTATAAAGACAATATCTTCACCCCTCTTCTAGTCTATTATAAAGACATACATGTGTTTTACTTTCATACTCACCGAAACATCCTCATCTTCACAAAGATCAAGCTGAGCATTTATGGCTGCATCAGCCAGCTCTGGAAAGCTGCTGAAAAACTTGGGAATAAACTGTGCTGCCAGGCGCTTCTCCTTAGGACCACCCTTCACACCATCCAAGATTACTTGGTAGGCATCTTTGTGCTGTGGATGAAGAGCAAATCTATAAATAAACATGTTCACATTATAATATGACACGAGTTCAAGAGTAAAGTAATTTAGAGTTTAGGGTCACTGTCTGTAATGCCCACTGGAATAGTTGTGCATAAAATGACAATCAGTGAATGTTGATGTAAGGACTTTGAATGACTTGTTCACCTGGTTACCTAGAAACCCATTTAAATCGTCACATTAAGGGAGAAGTGCTCTGAAACTTGCCTGAGTGAGAGCACAAAAGGTCATTTTATTTACACACAGATGTTAAATAATTCTTAAGGGAACTCGTCACATTGGGTAGAATATTCTGGGATACCTCCACTTTGAATGGGAAAATAAACACACACCAAACAAATGCAGCTAATATCTAATTTATTGTTATCGTTCACGACGATATGATTTTAATAAGACCAGTGTTTGAAAACATAAACCAGTAAAACAACAAGGCCCGGATTTTGCATCATACCAAGTTCTAGATAATCAGTTCATATCCTGTCAACCTACAGATTCATAAATAATCAACCGGATGGTTTCAATATGATCAATAATGAGGGTCAAATTAGGGCCGCCTGTGCTGTGGGTCCCCACGGCAAGGCTGTTGCCATTAGCAGTGTTAGCTACAGTTAGCCTAGCGCGCGCACAACAACGTTATATAAGCCAACACAGTTATCAACATTAAGGGTGGAAAAAACGCGAGAAAACAGTCCAAAACACCTTCCGTTTTGTCTAAATGTGGACCTTAAGAAGTATTTTGATATTACCGTGCTGAGGTTGTCCTTAGCGTCGGCTAGGATTCCGTAGTTACGGTAGAGATCTTCAATAGTGACCGCCATCAGCGTGCGTCAGGGTGACTGCCGCTCACAAATAAGAAAACCACGGAATAAAACCTTCCCTTCCGGGTCACTTTGTCTCTGCTTTCAGACGACTGGAACACGAGCAACGGTTCTCTTTACCGGCGAGTGTGTTCTGTGGAAAGGGGACGGGGAAGCGAGATCTGCATAAAACCGTGAATGAACACCCCGACGTCGGTGCTCCAGCTATGCTCTCCGACTAAAATGGTAAAATGCTACGGAACAAAGAAAACAGCGCATGCGCAAGTTTAGCGAACCGCGCGGAGCTCCACAACACACGTGACACGGGTCTGCGCAGAGAGAGCTGTGCGCAAACCCTCTCCAAGCCGCTTGTGAATAATAAAAAAACAATAAAGCTTGCATAACACACCCTTCACACTCATATGTACAGAAGTACAGAAGAGCATTAGGTCCACATGTAAAAAAACATTTTTGAAAGAAAGTAAAAAAAAAAAAAAAAAATAACCTGCATGAATTCTGAGATCAAAGTCAGAAATCTGAGAAAGTCAAAATTCTTTCCTCTCAGGGCCACTGTAGAATTGACTTTTTTCAGAACTAAGTCAATTATGACAGCTCTCTAAATTCTGACTTTAATCTCAGAATTCTGACTTTAAACTCTTCTTTATGGAGGAGAATTAGGGCCACATATACATCATTGCAAATAAGAATTTAAACACAGAATTCTGCCATAATTCATGCCGTTTTATTTCTTTTTCTTTTCTGTACTTCCGTATAGATATGACCTCTGATAGTAAATGAAAAATAAATATATCAAAAAAAGAAAATCAGTGCCAACACTTTTATTGAGCCAATAAATTGCAACAAAAATTCTGTACAAGCATCATTCCCTTAAAAAAAGTTTCTGGTATCACGTGGTGAAGCATAAGCAGAAGAAAAGTGGCTTCACAGGAATCTGATTCCTGCTCCAAACTGGACCCCGTCACATATCCTGCAAGGAGAAGATAAAATGATTTCAGAGCAATTTCAAATAAACCATGAATCTGATTATTTCTGGTGCATCAGAATCAGAGAGCAGGGATGGATTGATACCAGATGTATCGACTGATGTCAATATCAGTCTAATACTGTATTTGAAACGTTTTACATGACTAATAAAACATTGATTGTGAAAATACAGAATTGCAGTATATAAAAAGCTTCTTTTTTCAGTGCGGGTTACACTGAATGAGACAAGACCTAATGTTAAATTTTATTATTCAGTGGTTGTTTGCAGGGATGATACTGGGGATCAAGTATACCTGGTGTCTCAGCTAACCTAAACCTAACCCTACCTGTCTCCACTCTGGACACCCATGGGAATGCAGTAATTCAACTCCAGCCTGGCAATGTTCCCCAAACGCACAACAATGCCCAGTCCATATGACCAACGGATGCATTCTGCCAGTTTCTTCAGATGTGCTTGTGGCCCCTCACCTAAAAGAAAATAGACATATAGTTTAGTTTAGGCCAAACAGTAGATCTGTTTTGCCAAGACAAATTCCAAACCTGGAATAGGTAAATATAACATCAAAACAGATCTTTCCTGAACCATCCTTCTGATTAAAATGAATTAATGTTAAGATCTGCTCTATAAAATATGAACCTTAAACTGTAAATGTAAATTGCTCACCATAGTTGAGGTTACACAGGTTTCCGGCATTGAGGAAGAAGTGTGTTCTGAAGAGGTCACCAAAGCCCCCTCTGCCTGGTCTGAAGGGAAGAGGGGTATAGAGGTGAAGGCCTCCAGCCCAGTAGGCTTCTCCTCCCATGTAGTCACCTGCCACACCAGTAATCCCAGCACACAAGCTTGCAATCAGTCATCTAATTCCAGTGTGGTTATCAATGAAATCAGCCAAGTTAGCATCTCACCTTCACTCTGTGGGCCCATACTGTACATGCTGAATCCCCTGATGCTAGTGGGGCCACCTAGGTAGAACCTAGAAGTCAAAATAAGACAAAAACCCATAGGTTTTATGATGAAAGTGGGTCTAGCCCAGACATTTGCAAATTAAAAGCACAGATAAATGCTGCTCTTTTACTTGGGTCACTAAATCACAGTCTCCATTATCAGCAGCAGTGACTTGTTATGCAGCACTCACTGCAACAATGAAGGTATCTTCAGTGCAACACTGCTGCAAATAGGGCCATAAAAACCCTCATTTGAGAGTCAGTCAAATTTGAACTTAGTCAAATTCTGTGACTTACACTTTCATTAATCCATGTTGTCCATCACAAACTAACAATTAATTATAGAAGATGTACATTTATCAAAAATCAACACAAATAGAAGCTTAAAAACATGACTCAACATTGTGGCCACAGTCAAACATCTTGAAATCAATGGACTATCTAATAATAGCAATAGACTGATGCAGAATATTACTGTACCTGTCTGCTACGTTTGTTGGATTCTCTCCGATGGGTAGAAGCAAACCACCCCACATTGAGGCAGAGAGGACCTGGAGGAGACAATTACAGGGTTTAGTAAGGTCACTTCTAATAACTGAACTGAAAAATATGAAATGTATAAACTCACAGAGTCCCAGAAGAGTGATTTGTTGAGCTGGATCTCAAAGTCCTCCTTCAGGAAACTGACGTCTCCCCCAGTGTAACCAGCAAGTTCCTACACAGCCACACCATAAGTAATGTTGTTTTCATGTATCATTTGGATAGCTGACTAAACGGGTAAACTACAAACCTGGTGGATCTTTAGTAAGCCACCTTTCCTGGGAAGAATGGAGGAATTCCTGGTGTCAATGACCATAGCGTGCTGAAAAAAAATGGCTTTCTCAATATACACGACACAGATTATTGTCACCGTATCTTAAATATAAGCACTGGATTACAGCTGTGATATGAATTTTCTGTCAGAGGGAACAATTTCAAATCAGTCAATAAAAATGCGATGTAAAATTGCAGACAAACACCGAAAGTGAGGACTTAAGGGAATGGCCACTCTCCTCGCGGATGGCAAAAGATGCAGTGCGAGCCAAACAGCTCAGCTCTCTCCAAACTCCCTCCCACTTCAGTGTTTGATTGGTCTTCCACACTGGGAACTGTGTGTGACAGATTGATAACAGGTTTGTACAGTTATCATGCAACAACAAGCATAAACAATAGCATAGCAAAAAGTGTGTCTTTATAACAAACAAAGAACAATGGCTTTGGGACAGTCTCTAAAATCAGCTTTTTAAATCATGTAAAACTTAAAAAAGAAACACGATATATTACTAGAAACAAGTATTTACACTTAGTTCTGCAGAGACGCCTCGATCTGTCTCCCTCAGTGAACTCCACGGAAATTGACCTGTTACCTTGTACAGGTTGAGTGTGATACTGAAAATGAAAAAGGAAATTTAAATACCCTACAAAGATTACTTCCTGATTGTAAACTACATCCATCTATAGTTACTGCTATACAATAATGGGTCATTGGCTGTGCCTTTGGTAGGGAACTACCTGTCTAATGTCAATCTAGATATAATAGACACACATGCAAAGTGATTACAACTGTAAGAAAAGTTATTTTATGGAGGTGCTCATAACTTACTTGCGTTCAAAGTGGCCAGGTTGGGGTTTGAAGAAGGACAAGCCATAGGATGTCTCTTTGGTGCCATAGGAGAACTGAAAGTTGAGCTTCTCTGCACGACCAAGTGCATTAGGTAACTTTAGCCCCAGTACCTAAAATTAAAGTCGGTATGATTAGATTATCACAATGACAGACAGCTTTGAAATAAGTACTGAAAACTGAGGTTTAAGTCAAAACTGACTCATTGTCTATAGAAAGAAACTGATTTGCCCATTTTGATGGAAGTAGATGGTGACAGGAACTATAATATTGCTCACCATGCTCCCTTCATTGTTTCCAACCATCGTATTGTAGCTGCCTGTTAATCGTCTCAGCTCAATGACCTCAAAGGTCACATCAAGGCCGTTAGGAAGAGCATCCTCACCTAAGGAGATGAGGAAAAAGAAAGAATATTAAGTTTAAAATGATGACACCAAATCTCCTGTGGTAAAATATGGAACTAATAATAATTACTGATCCTCTTAAAGAAAATGGATCATTATAATTTGAACATTAAACAATTTATACATAGTAATTTGTACATTTATTGGAAAGACTGTGCTCTGAATAACTGTACCTCGAGAAGTGTCAATAACAACTTCCACTTTTCTGAAAATACCAAGGCGCAGCAGCTTCTGTCGAGCTTCATGAGACTTCCGCATGACCTGTAACACAAATTAAACCATGCTTTTATGCCGGTAGATGTTACTCACAAGCACAAACAACCCTTCAGGTGATGGTTTAGTTAAACAGGAAAAACTGATTTGGCCCACTTAACTAAAGGCGAACCTAATACAATTTGTACGTAACATGTAACATGTAATCGAAGTAATCAAAGTCGTAGTGCCGTCTACACATACACCTACATCAATCAAGTTTTTTGCCCGGAAAACTTCTGCAATTTCGTACGTCAACAAGTCCTCTTTGGTTCTTCCGAGGCCGTCTATGTGCACTCGTTGAACCACAACCTGAGAAACAAGAGAGACAGACAATACTGAGAAAATTAACAACATCCAAATCAAAACACACTGTAGAGAGAGTGTCCCAGAGAGTCCCAGAGACTGAGTGTGGTGCAATTAATGTCTGAAACATGAAAAAACTTACATCTTTGTTTTCAAGAACTTCTTGTTTAGGCTCCTGTTCAAACTCTGCAGCCTCTATGTCGTCTGGTTGAACTCCAAGCTCTGGCCCTTGCATGGGCAGAGGATCCAGGCTCTGCAACACAAAACATTATAATTTCATTCAGACTCCTGACAGAGTTCAAGCTATCAGGTCTGTCACAGACCGTCTGTGTAGTTATATTCTTGACATTTGACGCCCTAAACGTTTAAGAGCTTCAAACCTCTGCTCCAATTTGTCTAGCTACAGCCTCTTTGCAAGTAAGACTGTACTTTATTAAGTGCAATTACATAACTGTACAATATTTAAGTATTGTTTAAAAGTATCAGTGCTCATTTATTTCTACTAGATAAATGTTGTCCTTTTACTTCACTCACTTTTCATACATATGAAATATCACAAATTCTTTAAAAGAGGAACCTGTTTATTCACTGTTTTAGATATGTATCATATCTCCAGATTTTTGTAGCTAAATAGATGATACTTTCTTTCTTTTATTAACATTTACTATTATTTATTGTTACCTTTTGGTTTTGCAAATTTAGCTTGCAGTGTCGATACTTCTATTGTAAAGTTCACTGTTGACTACCAAACTATATAGTGTTTGTTTATTACTATTATTGACTTGTTTATTAATGCATTAGTCTCATTATTCATTGATGTACATATTTCATTTTTTCAGGGAAAATAGCTTTGATTGACTGAGGAGATTGACTGTGGTGGTGTGTGTTGGGTGGGGTGGGGGCACCGAATCCCAATGTCGCCTATTGCCGGCCCTGCTGTCCCTACACGCTAATGCATCACAGGTATAAACCTAGAAGCAAGGGGAAATGAGAAGGAAGCTAGCGACACTTTTTGAGTGTTTTCAACAGCCTGTTCCCGGGTCTACAGACATGTTAGAGTAAAACGTGCAGAAAATACCCCTGCTGCAGCTGCAGCAGCCTGGGATTAGTGGCAGTGACAGTAAAGTAGACCACACCACACCACACCACATCACTGATTGCAGTATACAGTAAAGGCAACTAGAGCATGCTGTGAGCAGCACAGCATATGAGAGTGGAAGCCCCTTTAGCATTTCACTGAACAAAAGACAATGAATGAACGTTTCTCTATGAAATTAAAACTGTGTCTGCCCATTTTTACAGTCACAGAACTGGACGCATTGGCCTTGTTGCTGAATTTACAGTATAAATCTTTTCCTACAGTACACGAGAACAAACTATATTAACCCACTGTATGAACACACACTCGGGCTGTGACAGACAGACAGACATAGACAGAGAGAAATAGAGAGGTCACAGTCATGGCTGACACTTTAACCAGACATTCTCTTACCCGGGCGTGAACGGTGCCCATGTTGAGCTCCACGGGACGCTGTCCTATTGAATATGGACGGAATTTAAGTAAAACTAAACTAATTTAATATACAAGTAACCGGAGAAAGACTACGACAGTCTGTAAAAGGAGGCGGCCATGTCACTTCTTAACCACGCCCCCTGCTGATGCGCGTTCAACACTTCAACGCTGCAAAATCCGTAGTTTGTCTTCTTAACATGACTTATGACAAGCGGTTTTAACATTTAATTGGTAGACAGGATATTCACTACCTATATACTATATATGCAACGTCATTCTTACTAGTCAAAACTACAGTTACAGATATCTGTAATTCAGTTTTTACTCGCCACAATGTTTTGTCATTCACGTGTATGGGGTTTGCCATTATAGATATCCTCAATTCAGTTATGGATGTCTCTAATTCGTTCCAGATATCCAAACGTCATGATGAATAGTTATAATTCAAGTTCAAGATATATTTAACTATCCCCAATTGAAGATATCCACATTGTCCTATTTTTAAGCTATCATGAGCTAAGTTTCACATAGTCAAAATGAGGATGGAGATATCTTGAACTTGAATTATGACTAGTCATTATGACATGGTAGATATCTGAAACTGGAATTAAAGATATGGCAAAAGTGGCGTCATTCCGACTAGTAAAAACTGAATTTCAGATATTTGTGACTGTGGTTTTGACTAGTAAGAATGACGTCACAGATGTCTAGAACTACAATTCATACTAGTCCCAATGAAATTATGACTAGCTTAAATGATAGACATCTTTAAAGATAATTCCAGATAGTCAAACTTGACGATTAAATGTTAAAAGGGCTTGCCACGATGGCTGGGCTCCAAACTGATCTTTGTGTAAGATTTTTGTTTGTCATCTTCTTCTTTTTCTTCTTCTTCTTGGTTATGTAATGGTGGTTGGCAACTTTCTGGTGCATTACCACCACCAATTGTTTAACCGACTGGAACTATCACTTCCATTTTAAAATAAATCTTAATAAACCATGTATGTCCAAACCATGATTTATTTATTTTTCTTTCCTTTGCCATCCAGTAACATCATATCAACTTTCCTTTCTTCATTACTCTTTACTATGGCACTGTGGTGCAATGCTATTTCTTTTTCGGGGTCCCTTTGCACATTTGTATCACAAAAGTATCAGCTGAAGCTAAAAGTGTCCATAAGTTCCTGAGCATCTCTGCAGGCCCTGTAGTCTGTAAAAACAATCACAAAAAAAGGGAGATTTTTAAAAAGCGTGTAAATATTGTCTTTGTCGTGATGTTTAGATTATAAAAGCTGGTCTTACGCTTCTGTTTTGAATGTCTTGTGAGATATTCTGTCTTCATTTATACCTTCAGGGCATTCATTAATGTCCTTGATGCCCAGTGTGATCAGTGCTGGGTTAAAGGATCCGCGACCAAAAAAAACACAGTTCATTGTTTAAAAATATTGATACTGTGAATGTTATACATTGTTGTAACAATCATAATAATAACATTGTATGCAGTGATACCTCACCCTGCTTGTATTGTTCAAAAGTGATGTAGTTTTGATTAGTGGGATCCAGTATTCCGAAGACTGCGTCCAAGTTGGAGTCGTCAAACATATTTGGCCCTTTCACGCCACCTTGTTTGGAATTCTTTAGCTGTTCCAGCTGCTCAATAAGAAACTCTCTGGGTTTTTCTGAATGAAAGAATCATTTAATGTATCAATAAATCACCCGGTTTTTTTTAATTATTACTAATTTAGGTAGGGTTTAAAGAAAGATTCAGAATAAAAATCTTTCTCTAAACCCTCCCTACACAAACCAGTATTTTATACAAAAGTAAGTACAATGTTAAGGAAAGTAGTGAAGATCAGTGAGCAGCAGTATGGGAGAGGACACAGGGGCAAGATGAAAGCTGTGATCAGATGTGGCAAACCCTACGGGGGAAGCCAAAAGGACAAGTACCAGTAGCATTGCTTAACTTATCAAATGTTATAATATTGAGTATAAAATTGTGTTTGTTATTTAGCCTTTACAAACTGGACAAAATATTAGAAACATCAAATCAATATACCCAATTGATTAAAAAAATAGTTTCAAAAAAGACTGAAATGTGTGACATGTGTTCCTAAAAATGTTTAAAACAAATATTTAATCACTAACCGGGTCTGTAAAAGAAGAGCATACTGGTCAGATTGTCCATGAGCTCGATTACTTTATGTTTTTTCAGATAATCAGCGGCATCTTGTTCTCTCTGCGTCGCCATCTTCTTGACTTCACTTTTGTTGAGGCTCGTTGCTATGACGCCAACATCTGTCGTTTGTGCGCGCGCACGCAAAGGAAACCACAAAGAAAAAAAACATCCCACTCGATCTTACGTTTGTAATATCATGCCACTTTATGTTGTGCAAAGTATGAATTGGTACATTGGGACGACGTCACGGTGGCTCGTCTCCCGGATTTTAAAGAATCCATCTATTACGTTATTGCTACGTACTTACCCCCATTATCACCTTTTATATTCACAAACAGAATTTTATGCACATATTCCCCCCTCCCCCCATCCTTACTTTCATTTCGTTATGTATTTATTTAATTTACCAGTTTCTGTTGATTACACAGTACTTTACATAATATGTTCTATGTACAACAATTCAACAGGTGTCATAAATGCATTTTGTTTTAATTGAGTATTATCAACATCAGACATATTCATGGAGGTAAATGCAGCGTCTACAGTATAGCATGAATGTGACATGCCCAGTTACATGGTTTGATTTGATTATAGAATCTGTCCTTCAATTATATATAAAATAAACAAAAATAAAAAACAGTAAGAGGTCAAAAAACCAGTAGCAGTATATTAGGTTGTGCTAAAGTTTTATCTAATAGTAGTACAGTTACATGCAGTAGAGTATTACTCATTAAACCTAAATATGAGCTTTGAGATATTCCACCACACTACATTTTTGGCTGACAACTTACATGACATCAATATGGTAAAATATTAAATTGAATAAAAATTGGAATAGACATCAGCTGAGTAGACAAAAAGGTTAAATTTCACAGATGTTCATATGTTGTGGAGCATCTCTGCAGGCCTTGCATCCTGTAGAAACAACAACAATGTTTTATACATGTGAATATTGGCTGTGTCATGATGTTTTGAATATAGAAGCTGGCCTTACGCTTCTGTTTTGAATGTCTTGTTGGATATTCGGTCTTCACCGACACCTTCAGGACATTCATTGATGTCCTTAATGCCCAGTGTGAGCAGTGCTGTGGGGAAAATGGTCAGAGAGAATTAATTCACAGTTAATTGTTTAAAAACATTACCATTAATATAGTATTTTTTGTAGGCCACTGAGTGATGTTTGAATCAAGAGCAGTTCATATGAAGTATTGTAAGTAGGACTTACGGCTTAAATATAGAATACAGCTTCTATTACAGTGGGTATACTATATAACAAGACAAACCTCAATGTTTTGTGCTCACCTTGCTTGTATTGTGCAAAAGTGATGTAGTTCTGATTAGTGGGGTCCAGTATTCCGAAGACTGCGTTCAGGTTGGAGTCGTCAAACAAATTTGGCCCTTTCATACCACTCCGTTTGGAAATCTGCAGCCGTTTCAGCTGCTCAATAAGAAACTCTCTGGGTTTCTCTGAACGAAAGAATCAATCAAAACACAACACAACAATGAAAGTCATAATGTTCAGCTTCAGACTGGAGTAGTGTTGATTCAACTACACGATTACACGGTAGTCAGCCTTTACCATCAGTGGACAAGAGAGTAGAAACACAGCACAAACAGCAAAGATCTGTATAATGGGATAACTAACACTTAATATTGTCCTTTAAATGATCACTAACCAGGCCTGTAAAAGAAGAGCATGCTGGTCATATTGTCCATGAGCTCAATTATTTTGTGTTTTTCGAGATATTCAGCAGTGTCTTGTTCTCTCTGTGTTGCCATCATCTCCGCATCCATTTTGAATCTTGCTTTTTGTTCTTTTCTGACTGTTTAACAACAGTGAACACTGAGGGTTTAAAGTCATCTTTCACAGTACCTTTAATCAGATTAAAGGCAGATGTGACACATGAGAACAACTGTCCTTTCATTCTAAAATGAGGGACAATCTCCAGAAAAAGAAGGCCGGCTCAGCATCCATACTGTATGTCTAGTGTGGAATGGTTTCCTGATATGTAGCTTGTCTTGTTGTTGATAGATTTAGAGAGACTCAGGTAATTGAGTAAACACTCTGGATCAGACTGTAGAGTCATTTAACACATTTTGACAAAAAAAAAAGATTAGAATTACCTCATTTATTTAGTCTTCTTGGTCAAAATAACACTTGACAGCAAATGAATACAAGTGGATATATGAAAAAAAAAATTGGATACGTTTCAAACAACATCCTTATTGCAGCAACCAGACAACAGAGGTGTAGCATTTGATTCCACTCTTGTTTGTTCCAGTAAAAGAAAACACCAAACATAGAAGGTATCAGTTTCTGATGACAAAGAAAGTGCTTCAACATCCAGGCACAATTTTGCCTCGAGCTACTGACAAAACTGAGCTACTTCAGTCTGCTTCACTGAGAGTCCACCACACAGAGGATGTATAATTTAACATCAGTCCGCTTTTTGGTTGGCAGCAAGCTGCTGTAAGGTAGCAGCAGCTTCTTCTCTGAGTTTGTAGCCCAGCAGTTCTGTCTGAAGCTCCCCAGGCCTTGGTGGGGTCTCTGGTATGCTCTGGAATGACACACAAACATGTAACATATGAACAAAAAATCTCCAGTTGTTTGGAACTGATGGAAAAAGAAGTGAAAGCAGAGTGGTTCATCAACTTGACAACAGCTTCAACAATTGATCTATTAATTGATGATGACTCAACTACTAAAATAAGTCACCAACTATTTTCATAATTGATTATCAATTTGAGTGAAACATGTGTATGATTTCAACAGTAGATCTATCTATCTATCTATCTAATAATGTCAATCAATATAGGTTTTACTATGGCCGATGTCAATCTTTAGAGATCAGGGCAGGCAATGGCCAACACATGATGGTGCATTTCACTGAAAGTGTACTACACAAACAAGAAGATCAAGATTTCTGGTACGTGAAGGCCACCGTAGTTCCTTGACACTCTTGGGAAATGGAAGGGTTAACAGAGTCCTCCATTTACAACAATCTGCAGTCTCAACATTATACAACACAAATCGTTACACACTGGACTTTCATTAAATATCATGTATAAAATAAATAAATGATACCGGAAATCAAAAACTAAATTATATTAACATTTTCATGCTGCTGGGTACCCTCAATCTTTATCACAAAAACAGGCCTGATTAATCAGTATACCTCTGATGTATCTCTGTTGTAGAGGTTTATTGAACATCTACAGGAAACACAGTTTATATTGTCCCTTACCAGATCGGGTAAGTAGTACTGGTGGACGAACTGTGCTCCTGCAAACATGGCCAGCATGCTAGCACTGAACATCCTCAGGTACTGAGGCCAAGACACACCAGCTGGCATCTTTACAGATTTCCTCCACCTGGAAATTGAGAGAAAACTGCAATATATACCAAAAACAACCATCTCATCTTTTTATGTTCTCCCTTTTTCACTGTTGAACCGTAAAATATGTAGTTTATGCAAGAAAATGTGTGCTCATTTAGTCAGGATGTTGCTTGCAGTGGACAAAAACGATGAGAGAGACACACTGGTGTTTAAATTATAAACACAAGCTGTGTTCATTAATGAAGATAATATTTTCTGTGTTCATATTTTGTAGTAGTTTGTACAGGTACAGAGAAAGACATCTTAAATGTCATTACTAGAAAATATTAATTTGTTTAAAAGGTAACATAATCGTATACCTAATGTTCAATACGGACATCTGAATCTTATTAAGTATTAATTCAAGAAAATTCTTAATGTAATGTAAAAAGATTCTTCTTACTGGCTTTCCCCAAATTGTGCTGAATGTTCAATACTAAAAATTGCAATTTCCTATTGTAAAATAATATAATTATTATACAATAATTCAATTTTTTTTGTTTCTCTTTCTTGACCTCTATCATGTTTAAAGCAAAGCTGGAAATATTAAGAACATTAAAAGAAAAGTTTGCCCCACCTCTAGTAACGATATGAGTAATTTCATTCTGTAAATATTTCATTAATAAAAACAAATTCTTCATAGGTTTTCAATTTCGAGAGACGATGAGCTGTGTGGTTCGGTCATACTGGGTTTGTTGGGACTAATGTGACAGCTAACAGCTGTAACACTTAAAAGCAAACAATAACGACAGAGCACTAGACATAAAGTGACATAAACTAACACTGGTATGACCTTACCTCGGTTATTCCACTGTTATTTACACAAATCCTCACAAAATTAGTTGAATTTCGTCATTTTGAAAACAAGTGTTCGTCAGGTCACACCGCTGTTTGGCTAACTCGGTGATGTTTTAAAATAGTAGAGAGCGCTCACTCCTCTCTAATTCACTGATACCACACACATTAGATTTCAGATGCATGTTTAACCATAGTTTGTTGGCTCTTGTTTTGCGACTGTATTCATCAAGTTGTGTTTATTGACATTTAGTTTCACTAATAAAAAACAACGACTATTTTATTTGTATTTTATTTTTTTAAATAATAATTTCGGCTGTGTCTAGTGTGCCTTTTTTTTTTTTTTACTGCCGAGTGATGCGCTTTACAAAAGCTTACCATCTTTGAATGCAGCGCTTCTTTGTGATGTAAATGTGTGTTGGCGCTTTCATATATTTAGCCTCTGTCGCCATCTAGTGCCAGTCGACGGTAGCGTCTGGTCAAACAGGCGCTGCTAACAACAACGTGTACTTGCTGGATGACGTAGTCCAGTCCATTATTTGAGAGAGACACTACTCGTGTTTATTTTTAATGTATTTAATTTAATTTAACTGATGTATTCAGATAACTCTGGTCGATACTATTCCCACACTCCACTTAAGTCGGTGGCGGCGGTATTTCACCTCAATGCCGGTTGCCACGTACCATAAAACGGTGAAGAAGAAGAACCGGGTGGTTGAGCGAACACCTCCCAACCAGACGGTGGCGGTAGCGCATTCTAAACGAGAGGAACCGTCGACCGTTTAAATGGTCTTTGTTTTGGTTGGATCATTCCAGCCCCGTCTGCCTTTTCTCTCTCTCCTTTTTTAATCAAAGAACAAAATGTATGCAAGGTAGGTTAGTTTGATCTTTTGTGTTCATGTGTCGGAAATGCATCGTCTTCTCTCCACGTCCGAGATTTGCAGCTGCGGGACCGATGATTGTTGTTGTTAGCTGACTGTTCGTCCACAGCTCCTATCATCTTTGTGCCAGCAGTCAATGAAGTGTTAACGTGCTTGAATGTCCACAGCTCCTGTTTCCTCATGTGTAGACAGACATGCTCCATCTAGTAGCATAGTAAATATTCATGTTATTCAAGTAAGTCAACTGAAAAGATGGAGGAAAACCACTACACGTCGTCACTGACGGTTCCTACGGATTATTTTCAGCAGTGGTGAGTGAGTTGGTGATGGAGGTGATGCCAGGTCTTACATTTTTTTTTATGCATGGGATGGAGGAGCACAAATCCTTTGACATATCATATCTCATGCATTTTATACTTCGCCTTGTAGCAAGTGATACCAGTAATTATTAATGGTGATGAAATGTTCCTGTAAATGGAGACAAATGGCCATTAATAGCTCTACACATCTACCACCCGGTGTTGTGTCTCAATAAATGTAATCATTCACTTTATATATTGGGCCAGTCAAAACAGAAATCTCACATTTTCATAATCAATCTCAGACTTTAATATCAGATGTTGGAATCAATATGATTTGTATCGCCTGTCTTTACTTTATAAAATAGCAGATTAAATATGTTTGTCTTTTGGACTGTTGTTCTGACAAAAGCTTACAACATCAGATGAGATGTACCGATTTCCGATATGCTGATATATCCTGAGTGCTTGGGCCAATAACAGATACCGATATCGTTCCTTTTGCCTAACTGCAGAGGAAATTAATCTCTTCTGCAGTGAAATTAACACAACATTTTTCATTCTAATTTTTCAGCAGATTTGGATATAAAATATCTCCATGAGCGTCAAAAGAATAATATCTGCAGGGGGCGCTAGCATAGAAGTCAAGGAGGTAGCAGCTTATTTGGCCTACTTTACTATTCTCTTTTTAGTTATATCGGGGGATCTTGGCGTGTTTGGCGATATCCGATAATACATTTTAAAGCCAATATCTGCCGATACTGATATCATACCAATACTATTGTGCATCCCTACAATTCATGGACTGAGTGGGTGATTAATGGAGAAAACTAGAGAAAGCACTCAGACATCGCAAACATTTGCTCAGTGTCAATACACTCTCCTCTCTTGCAAGGTTAACATTTGTTTAATGCACCTGTATTGTCAACGGCTGACAAATGTGGCCAAGATAGATAGATAAGTTGACAAGTATAAAGGAATATCATACTATATGTATATGTATGTATATATATATGTATATATGTATGTATATATATATATATATATATATATATATACATACATACCTAAACATGACTGTATTAACTCTGAACATATTGAATTATAAACTGAATGCCAATGGAAACTCTATAATGATGGTATGGATGTAGAATCAGGTGCAGATGAATTGATAATGATATAATATTTACGTGCAATTCTAACAATGAGCCTGATGCTGGTTTGCCACATTTAAAGGGATATTACATAACATTGTCACTTGCTACAGACTGCACCTGCAGAGGCACTTACTCAGCAGATGCACTGCAGGCAGTAAATAAACTCTACATGTGTCTTATATGTAGTTGGTCACAGTCACTGTGTTTTTGCACATCCTGTTGGTTGCTTGTATGTCTTCATTAATTTATAGACACACTTCATGGAGACATGGATCGGTGGAACAAACACATGTTCTAGGTCATGGTCTCTCGATCCTGGTCTTGGAGAATCACTGCCCTGCATGGTTTAGATAGGACAGTGGGTCCCCAGGACCAGGATTGAGAAACCCTGTTCTAGGTTACATATGCACAGACCAGATCGACCTGATGAAATGTAATTCAAACATGTTAACATCAATGCATGTATGTTTTCTCATCTATTTCTTCATGCAATGAGCACCAGAAATAATTTGTCTTTTCTTGTCTCGTTTGTGGTTCTGTTTTTGTATTGTAGCGTTGATCTCCCTTCACTCTTTTACCATTTGTTCTTCCTCCTCCTCATCATCTTCCCTTCTTTCATGCAACCTTTCCTTTTCTAGGTACCAGTCCAGCCAGCAGCATCCTGAGGCACAGCATGTTATGCCATATCACAACATGGGCTATCACACAGAGGGTCCCAGAGATGAGCCTGTCATGGCTGAGCTGTCTGTCCACCGGGAGTCGTCTTTTTACCAGGAACCTTTTTACCAGAACTGCCAACCAGCCCAGAATCACTATCACGAGCAAATGTACCCACAGAATGTCACAGAGCAACAGCAGCATCTTACAACTCTGCACCACCCTCAACATGCGATACAGCAGCAGGAGCTGAGCATCCAGCACCAGCCTCAGCCTGCTGGTCCACCTAAAGGTACTTAAGATGTTCATGATGTAATTTTTCTTCTTAAACCCAAAGCAAGATCACAGAGTTTAATGTAGCCATACTCATTCAAATATGTAGCATTTTGGCTTTCAAATCTCGGTCAAAAAAAAACCAACAGTTTGATGAGGATTCTCCGAAATAATCCAGGAACTAGAGCTTAAATTTAGAATTAATCAATTTGTTTTGTTAGTTCACACACTATTTTTTTGCCAACTTTAAAATAATTGAAAGCATGAAGAACTTAAACCATAAATTATTTATTTATATATATATGTGTATGCACACAGTCAGTTGGTCTTTGAATCCATATTACGATGACTTGGTTTTGAATCTACCAACAAGCATCCACCTCGTTTTTACGGTCACTGTTATACCTCACATCGCTCCTCCTCTCTGTCCCAGTTGTGACACCAGTGAAGAAAAAGAGAGGCCGGCCTCCGAAACAGCAAGCCGAGGAGGGCGAGATGCCAGACGAGGAGGAGGATGAGGCTGAGGCCGCCAAGAAGGCTAAGAGGGCTCTCAATCGCTTCAACGGCATGACAGTGGCTGAGGTTATGGCCAGAACCTTGCCAGATGTTATTACCTTCAATCTTGATATTTTGATAGTGAGTTCACTATTTACCTGTTCAGAATTGATGTGTTTGACAGAATGATTATTTACAACTACCTGTGACCCTTACACAAGGTAAAAGTGATGCATTTGAAAAAGCCTAAAGCAGTGTGTAAATGGTGAGAGGTTTCAGTCACACAGAACTGTAGTTTTTAGGACTGCTGCCATGGTAACCCCTTCATGTTTCTCCTCAGATTGGAATTAATCCAGGACTAATGTCAGCCTACAAAGGACACCATTACCCAAACCCAGGAAACCATTTCTGTATGTTGAAATCCAATTTCCTTACCGACTACAGTAAATCCATGCCAGTATTCACCCTGTTGGACACAGCGATTGGTCATTCATTGTGAATGTTTTTTTTATGCAGTTTAAAGTCTGATGTTGTAACACTCAATCCATTGAAGCAGCCTTAAAAATGGTGTCTTGGGTTTGAATATTATTGTTTGTATGAACAAGGGAGACAAGTAACTCGGCAAAATGTTGAAACCATTTAAAGCTTTTAATGGCTCAGTAAAGGGCATTAGCAACATTTTAGGGGCCAATGAAAAGTTTGTGAATGTCAAATTGTGATTTATTATGTGTGAGTTTTTTTTTTTTACCTGACTCTTCATAAGGTTTTAGGTCTAGTTCCTCAAGAATACTATATTTGTTATTACAATGTTTACAGTCTTCTTTATTTAACATTACAGTATCATTTTATAATTTCTGACATTGATGTTACTTGTGCTGATTATAGTTTACGGGACAGGGCAGCCAAACATTTGACACCGATGCTGTCATTGGCTGTACCTCAAACTAAAAGGTTGGCCAAAGCTGTTAGCTTCACATTACGTCACTAAATGATGCTGGAAGACCACCTTGTCCATCTGTGCGTGTGCGCCTCTGAAGTTTATGTCGTTTTTGACGGCTTATATTTGCTCGATGGGTTGCTCGATACATTTTGCAACTCTCACTTTCTGTACAGGGAAATGTCTGTTTCTTGCTGGTCTAACTGACGAGCAGCTCAGCTACACGCACGACCAAAGCCTGCCAGAGAATTACAGCATCGGCTTCACCAACATGGTAGAAAGGACCACACCTGGCAGCAAGGACCTTTCCAGGTGGGGGATTGTGGTGTGACCATCCACAATTTCATTGTTTTAGTTGATGGTTTTATGTCATGTATGCTTCTAATGTCATCAACACGACAGAACTTCTTTGTGAACGACTTTTCTGTGTTGGTTCTAGTAAGGAGATTCGTGAAGGAGGTCGGCAGTTACTGGAAAAGCTGAAGAAATACAAGCCTCTGATAGCAGCTTTTAATGGCAAAGGTATTTAAAGTGTACTATTGTCTGTTTACATGACCTATTCATGAAGCATTGGACATATATATATATTTATTTATCTATTTTGGCAGGTATTTATGAAATATTCTGCAAAGAAACCTTTGGTGTGAAGGCAAAGAATCTTGAGTTTGGTCTGCAGCCCTACAAAATCCCAGAAACTGAAACGGTAGGAGTACAGTACTTGAATTATTCTTTAAAAAATACTTGGCAACACAATAAACAATCTTCATAGTGTACTTCCTTTTTCCAAGGTGTGCTACTTGATGCCCTCATCAAGCCCTCGCTGTGCTCAGTTTCCCCGCGCACAGGATAAGGTCCATTTCTACATCAAGCTGAAGGAACTGAGAGACGAAATTAAAGGCTTGGTACCAAGAGACGAGGTGGAAGAGACACGTTACTCCTTCGATCTGCAACTAGCTAAAGGTAAAGCGTTGGCATCGTTTTCTTTAACTGTACCTCTGAAACAGAAAGTGTTTGTGGATGCACAGCTTTTTGGGTGTTTCTGGAAAAATACACACATTTGTATCTGAATTTAAATCTCACATTATTTCTGATAATTGTGTTCTTGCAGAGGATGCTAAGAGGATTGCAATCAAAGAAGAGCAGGTGGATCCAGAATATGAACGCGGTGGTGGTGTAAGGCAAAGCAACAACGTACCCAACTGAAAGAGATAGAAGAGAGGAGAAAAACAAGCCTTTTTACTGTAGCACAGTGGTAGTGAGGTTACTGGACATTCCAAACAACTGAATTTAGTTGGAAGTATTCTGAAAACTTTAAATGTAACTGTTAAGAAATTAACCACCAAGATGGATTACCATTGGTTGAAGAAGTAATCTTTTACTTCAATAAAAGTAGAAACACCACAATAAATTAAACACTTCACACTAAAGTCTTGCATTCAGAACCACACAGAAGTAAAATTGTGTACATGTCATATTGGATCATAATGGATTTTCATGTAGCTAAATCTAATTATAATCAGGTAATCACACATCCGCATCATTATCCTATAAGATACAAGGAATTTTTATATCGAGATAAAACAATGCCTTCTATCTTAAAGGGTATTGATGTATTTTTAAAAGCATCTGCAAAGTTACAGTTTTTAGATAAACATGTCAGAAAATGTAGCCTGAAATGAAAACAGTCATGTACAATTACCTACAAATTGTACTATTTTACTGCACTTCATCGCTGCTGTATTTACTTTCCACCACTGTAACATATTACCAAAGCAAGGTACAAGTCTGTTTTGTTCTTTCTACCGTATAGACAGATAAATAATAACCATCAAGAATGGGGGAAAAAAATCATGAAAAATGTTAAATGTTGCAGCAAAAAACAAAATAAAAAAAAAACTGCTGCAGTCCTTTTTAATGTTTTTGCACGTGTTTATGGACTGGCTTCTGCTAGCTGCTTATTTAATTTTTAATGTATCTTACATCGACACTGCAGTTGGAGGTGTTTGTTGAATAGATACCTTTTATAATGGCTACAAGATGCATCCATGAGAATAAGAAACCCTCGGATAAAGAGGAAGAGGAGTTGCACTGTTCCAGAGACGCTGTAAAAAAAACCCTCACACATTCACAGATAACACAGATGAAGGGCAGATATTTACACGTTCTAACTCCAAAGCAGACTGTGCATGTTTGTGTTTCTTTTAATCACTATTTATTGCATTTTTATGGTATTTGAGTCCAGTGACCTATTTTTGTATTTTGAAAGAATGACACATTTTCTGATTTAGCAGCTGTATAAATATGTATTTGTACTCTAGAATTTATAATCTGTTATTACAGCTATTAAATCTTTTCTAAAGCTGACACATTTCTGTCTGATTGTCTGAAGTCATTCTCATCAACTTCTCAAAAAATCTTAAATGCCTGGTGAGACGACATTTTGAGATGAAACACGGCATTAAAAAAAACAGATTCTCCTATCTCAAAACAGAGTCCTTCCAAATAAACACTGATGTAATAAATCCATAACACTACCATCAAAAGTCCTCATGTTTGTTTTGCCATCATGAGGCCAAGTGACATTCAAATGTTTCCAAGCATGTGGAAATACATTTCCTTTTTCCGAATCTGGTGAAGTTGTTTTTCAGTCCTGAAATAGCTTTACACTACTTTGAAAATGAAACACAAACATTACTTGTTTCATACATTTACTCATGGCTTTCAGCATTTTGTGCAGTTTTATTTGTGTGTGTGTCTGTGTGTGAAATGGGAAAAACTGTATACAATGGAGAAAAATAAATAAAAGAATGCTGGTACACTGTGACAATACAACCAAAGCTGGTCAACCATTAGATGTTAGATGTTTCTACTGTATATACCAGGGTATGTGATCAGAATGGAGCTGGGGAATTTTGACTAAGCATGTGTAGAAAATTAATCCAATAACAAAATTATAATAATTAGAGTCACCTTATTTCTTGCTCCATCTTAATCTGATTTCTATAAGAAGAGGAAGAGGATGAGAGGGCAAATTATCTTATTGGGAATAAATCTGAAAATGTATTTGCACCACTGTATTTTAACATGATAATGGTGGTATTTCAAGATACTTGTTATTAAAAGTTTAAGAGCCACTGGATTAGATGGATATAGTTTAATGGTTTAAGTACTCCATGCTGAAGAAGTTTACAGGGAAAACAACCTTGGTATGCAAAAACAAACAAATAAACAGAGGGAAAACTGCGAACATTACATCGTGGTAGCCAATAGAAAGCAATCACGAGGAGTTTAAAAGTCGAGCAGCTCATACCAATTCAACAATGGGTTATACGTGGTTGTGTTTGGTTGCGATTTGAGAAAGCAATTTACATTTTGAATGGAAAATTCAAATATCTTTTTAAACCCGACATTAGTATCATCCGCTCTATAACCTGCTGTTTTTTTTATATACATTTTTATTCATTACAGAGAAATCGTTTTCTTTGTACACCCCTATCTTTCCGACATGAGCTTGCCCGGTGTCAGAGTTGAACAGCGGGGCTGTCATGTCTTTGTTGCACCTCTAGAAGACTAGAAGCCTCGCACAGATGGAAAAATAACAAGATATTTATATAAAAGAGGAACATTTAAACCTTAACCACAACAGGTACGTTTTGAGTTTGCACATATATATACTGTGTGTGTGTGTGTTTACAGTTTTCTCCGCGAGAAATATTAGTGCAGGCGAATCAAACCATTCATCCATGCTAAGTTAGCTAAGCACTTAGCGCCGGGCTAACATTAGCTGCACTTGTGGCACTGCTTGTAAAACAAACTAGAATACTAATATTATCAGCCGAGACACGACACATTCGGAGTGGAGATGAAATATATTTAATCCATCTTTACCTGCCAACAGTGCACTATAAAGCTTTTAAGATACGGCAAACTTAAAACTTTTTAATCTGGGTTGTAGCTCATGTTAGCTAAGCATTGTGTTTCTCTCCATGATTTGGTGTTTTAGATAATATCCCATGTATTTTTCATCATTTTAATGTTTCATCATCGTTTAAGTTGTATTTTGTTTTGCCCCCACGTTGTGGTTTCTCTTTTGTTGTTTTTGTAGTCAATACGCTGCCACATGCGTTTAGTTTCACACACTGCCAGATTTGATATGCTAAACCAATTGTGCATCACCCCAACACGCAGATTGGCTTATTTAATAAAGTCAAACCACCCCCAAAAGATGGAAGAAAAGCTGAATGGATCACTGCCTGTTGTCTCCCCGGAGTATCTTCACCAGTGGTGAGTCTAGTCTCCCTCCTCACCACCTCAGTGTGTGTCCACACGAACACAATATTACACTAGAGCTCTGAATGGCAAAGTGTGATGAAAATGAAATTAAAGCATGTGCACCCATCTGCTCTTTCAACTCTTTCTTTCACCCCTTTTTTTCAGTTAATGCCATTTGAAATTTAGCTTATGTTCTATGATTTACAGTCAGTGTGTGTTTTTTTCATTTAACAGATGGTATGGTATTGCAAACTAAACTTAACGCATCTCAACCTTGTTGACTGCAAGCTGAACGTGTGGGTGAAAATACACTTCACACATCTGATCCCTTTTTGTTTGATATGAATCATATTGAGTATGGCTGTAAGGATTATTCAGTGAATCAATTATTGCTATTTTATAATTTAATCATCAACTATGTTGATAATTGGTTTGAGTGGTTTTTTTAATCATTAAAACAAGCAGTGGGATTTTTTGGCCTCTCAATATGTTCTGGTTTCCTTGCTCCGTATAACAAGTAAATCATTAAAATGGAATACGTTTCATGGACAAAACAAGTACTCAATTGAGAAAAATATTGAAATATTGAAAATGATTGTTGCATTCCTAATATTGAGCTTAAGCACTTCTTAAAACATTGTCTATCAAATACAAAGATAAAACAATAGTAATCAATGTATGCGATGCAATCAATAAATACATGTTAACATGTTCAGTCTAAATCTATATGAGGTAATAGTGTAAGAGATATTATTTCAACTCTCTGGTTTAATAAATTCATTTTTTAGCCTGTACTAGTAAAAGGCAATTCTCATGTTCAGTCCACTTTCATTGGAAAAAAAGCACTATATACACCATAAAATTTTTCAACTTAACAACTAATAACTAGGCTAGGTAAAGTCCACCAATAAAAAGGAACCCAATGTTTATTTAGGACTCAGTGACTTTTGACAAATTTTGAAGAAACTAATTCAATGTATTTTACCTTAAAGCATTATCCAGCACAATTTCACATGTCATAATAATGAGTTCCACTTATGTTTAGTCATTTTTCTTCTACAGGGTTCAGTCTGCGCAGCAGTTCCACGCTCTTCAGGCACAATATTCTGGCTACAACTCCAACCATCAGTATCAATACCCAGAGGTGCAGACAGAAGAGACAGCCATGGCACACATGGCTAATCCAGATGCTATGATGGATCAGCCGGACCCTGCTAACGTGACAAAGGGTAGCTAGCGCGTTCACTTATGAATAAAACATGGTCTCTGTATGTGGTACTGGGTTGTGGGTTAAATCGAAAAGTAGTTGATTTGTCAATAAAACTTGAGTTGAAAGTGTGCTGGTTAGTTTGCATGTTTTTGGAGAGACACTGTTTGTACATTAGCAATACAAGGGTTAAATATATTTGGTCTGTTAAAATAGTCTCAAGTAGTATTGTAGCTTTATGTGTAACTCACCATAAAGGCAGTCTGAGAGAAGGGTGACTTGGTTCACACTTTAATATTTTTTCCTTTTATATCTTCCTTTGTCCTCTTGTAGCTCCAGCCAAAAAGAGGGGCAGACCAGCTCAACCCAAGGAACCCAAGCCGCCCAAACCACCAAAGGTACCTAAGGCCCCTAAGGCTCCTAAAGCCCCAAAGGCACCGAAGGCACCAAAGCCGCCAAAGGACCCTAATGCACCTAAAGCCAAACCTGGTCCAAAACCCAAGAAGAACGCTGAAGCTCAGGCAGATGGCAAGCAGGAAAAGATTGATGAGAGCTTCAAAAAGGTGAAGCGGAAATTTGACCGCTTTAAGGGAATGTCAGAAGAGGAAGTCATGAAAAAAACCCTACCAGATCTGCTTGATTACAACCTTGATTACGTCATTGTAAGTGTTTTTTTTCACAATTGAACTGTGCTGTTTGGAATGGTTTTGAATTTCTAAGTTTCAATAACATCTGCCAATTTCTTTCAGATTGGTATCAATCCAGGTCTGATGGCAGCTTTCATTGGACGATGGTTCCCTGGACCTGGAAATCATTTTTGTAAGTCTCAAAAATTTGAGTTCCTCTGCTAGTCTAGAAAAATCAACAGAGGCTAATATTTGTCTTTAAGGTATTTTAGAATGTAATTGTGCCAAGTGTGCACATACTGCAATTCTAATATAAATACCATGCACAGAAAAGCATCATCACACTATGAGAGTGTTGCTGTGACACTGTTGACTTCAATCAAGGTGCAGAGATGAATGATCAATAACCTTCTGATTTCAGGGAAGTGTCTCTTTCTGTCTGGATTTACTGAGGAGCAGCTCAACCACATGCATGACATCACCCTACCAACCAAGTACAAAATGGGCTTCACCAACATGGTGGAAAGGGCGACTCCAGGGAGTAAAGACCTCTCGAGGTAGAGACATGTGTGACATCAATTTTTTTTTACATCTCCCCATTGTAAAAGGTTTGGCAACCAGTGATTTAGGTCAAAGATGGAGCAATTAGAGTTGGATTACAAAACAGAAAATTTGTTTGCTAAATGCTAAGTTTTGAGATTTTTGTTGTAACTTTATTGTCACCGGTTTTTTGTTTCATCCTAACAGTAAGGAGTTGCGTGAAGGAGGCAAAATTCTCACAGAGAAGTTGAAGAAGTACAAGCCACTTATTGCCGTTTTTAATGGAAAATGTAAGAACTTCTCTATCAAAGCTTGAAGGTGTCAGTCTTTTTAATCACTAAATTGATCAAGCTAACATTCTGGTTTTTTTTTTTCTTTATTTCTCAGGCATCTATGAAATGTTCTGCAGAGAGATGTTTGGTAAAAAACCACAAAAACTTGCATTTGGTTTACAACCTCACAAGATCCCAGACTGTGACGTGGTAAGTCATCGAGCACTTCACAACTCTTACAGAATTCTTGGACGTTGAAAAACATTAGACATTTTTCCATATTGACCTGTCATTTTGTGAATCCACTGCACATTTTATGCCACGATCACACATTATACATACTCTAATTGAACTCACTGCACTGCATCATGTATAAACATTTGTTTTGAAAAAAAGAAGAAAAAAATGAACATCATCTCTCATTCTCACTCGAGAATTTAAAAAGAGATTATCCAAGCATTTCTTCCTCTGTCATGCTTTAAAAAAAATTAATGAGAACTGTGTACCACATCTGGTACACAGTTTTGATCATAATTTCAGTTTTTAAAAAAACTTAAACTGACCTTTGCGTCCCATGCACAGGCTCTGTATCTGATGCCTTCTTCCAGTGCTCGCTGCGCTCAGTTCCCTCGTGCTCAAGACAAAGTTCACTACTACATCAAACTGAGGGAGCTCAGAGATCAACTCAAGGGCGTGCAGCCCAAAACTGCTGAGATCCAGGAGGTTAACTACTCATTTGACCTGAGTTTGGCCAAAGGTATGAACCACTGAAATGACACACACACGTGGACATGTTTTTGTGCCCCGGCAAATATATTTAGTATCATACAGAAGTAAATAAATGGATAAAAATGTGATTCTGTGTGTTTCAGTACATTGTGTCGTTAACATATTATTACTGCCAGAACAGGCTTTTTCATGTAGTTTACTCTTCCCCTTCCCCTCAACAGAGGACGCTAAGAGGATGGCGATAAAGGAGGAGAATTACGATCCAGGTTATGAAGATGCCTATGGAGGAGCATATGCAGAGAGAGGACCCGAGGAAAGCCAGGCAAAGAGCCAGACCAATGGTCACTGCACATTCTCATCTACAGAAAACACAGGTAGCAACACTGACACCTGCTGGGCACAAGGGGGAAGCAAGGATGCAGCAAATGTGGGTCTGCATTAGTCAACAATAGTATTTGTATTTAGCTCTCTGTACCTTAATCCTTTAGTGCATCCAGTGATGTTGTGACCCTTTTTTTCTTGAAACCACTAAATGTATTAGTCGAGTATTAAAAAAAAAAAAAAAAAAAAAAAAAAAAGGACAGTAATTTCAGCTCTTCTGTGTCATAGAGATGGATGTGATGTTGCGCTTTACAATTATACAGTTCTAGCACTCCTCGACTCAACTTTTTTGCTTTTCCATTAGCGATAGTACCTGGTGCTTTTTTAGTACCTGCTCTGATGGCGAGCTGAGCCGATGCTAAAATGTGGCGTCGACAGTAGAGCTGAAACGATAAATCGATTATTAGTTGATTACAAAATTAATCGACAACTATTTTTCTAATCGATTAATTGGTTTGAAGTTTTTTCATGATTATAACAAGATTTCAGATTGTTTAAGCTTCTTAAATGTGAATATTGTCTTAATTTCTTTCCTCTGGATAACAAAAGAAATCATTAACAGTCAATCATTTTGGTTTGTGGACAAAAAAGACATTTGAGAACATCATCATTTCTAGGTTTGACGAACACCGATCAACATTTTTTAAGGTTTTCTGATATTTTATGAACCAAGCAATTAATCGAGAAAATAATTGACGGATTAATCGATTATGAAAATAATCGTTAGTTGCAGCTCTAATCGACAGACTTTTGGCCACAGATTGGTCAGTTGGTCTGCACTGCATTCTAGAAGAGTCATGAGTGCGATGTCTGACAAAGACAAACCATGCCGAAACTGTGGATCAGTTAAAAAGACGTAAAGATCCTGAAAACAGGCATTAATCGCCAACATTTAGCAAGGAAATTTCTATTCAATATTTAACAGAGGAGTCTGGTGTATTTAGTGACGGCATTGTGACTGTGACAGACCAAGTCTGGTGTGTCAGGTCATCCAGGAAGTATTGAAGTCATCTTTTCAATTAACTGATTCTACTGGTTGAGTACACCAAAAAGAACTGCTTTGCTCGTCACTAGTTAGTGTTTCTTTGTGTTTCTTTGTGTTGCATATAAAATGACGTCGCAGCAGTTTCTCAAAGCCATGCTATGATGACCCCACACACGTTGAGGGGGTACTACGAAGTACTGGAAAACGACGTGCCTGATACCAAACCGTGTAGAGTCGAGCAGAGCAGAGTCGTGCTAGAACTGTATAATGGAAAAGTGTTTTAATGGTAAACACAGACGGTGTAAATGTTTTATCGTGTGGTCGTTTTCACAGAAGCACAAATATTATCGCTTGACCTCCACACAGTTCAAGCTACACAAGCTTGTACATAACCATTAACACTTATGCTTTGTGCACTTGTGTTTGATGCGTTGAGTAATTACAGCTATAGTTCACTAGAAACTCTGTCCTCACATCTGTGTGACACAGTGACCACAGTATCTGACCGCTTGCGTGCAGCTGATGTGCCTGTTGTTTGGCTGTCTTTGTTTAGAAGGAGCACCAGAGGCGTCCACATCACAGACGGCAGAAGGCCAGCTTCCAGACGGACAGTGGATGACTCAGTCCTTTGCCGATCAGATCCCGGACATCAGTGGTGCACCAAAGGATGGTAGCATATGAGAAAGTTCGTCTGTGTCCGTGTTCGCCGATGAGCAGACTCTTCCACCATTTCAGTCACCTTTCACCTTTTGTGTCAGGTCTTAGAATATTTTCATTAGTAGTGTCAGGGTGGAATATATAAATACTATATATATGGACTTTTTTTTTTTTTTTAGACATGGTGCAGAAGATTTTTTTTCTGCATTTTGTTTGTGATCTTGTATACACGTATGATCTTCTCCATGGTAGTTTTTTTAAAATATGTGAAATCAGGGACTTGATAATGACGCTTGACTCTCATTGGAGACGGCTGTGTATTTAAACATTTTTCCTCTGTACTGTACTGCACTGTGATGCAGCTGTAAACATTCACGTCTACTGTCGGAGCAGTAGATCAAACTCGAGATGTTTATTTTATACGCTTGCTTGACTCATCAGTGTGAGCCTACATGATCCTCCGTGTGAAACGAGGACTTAGCAAGCATGACTATTTTTACATTCATGGTGCTATGGACTGACCACAATGGAATGTGAGCACTCAGTGAAAACCAGACTCATCGGACAAGTTTGAGGCTCCACAGAGGGAACCTGTGGCCACAGGCTTGTTGATGTAATGTTACAAATTTCAACAGGTTTTATTTTAACCTTTATCACTCTTGGCTTTAGGATTTTTAGAATTATGTATTGTATGTTTTAATGGAAATGTCATGCACAAGGAATTTTATGAAACACTTGTCCATTAAAATGTCCTGATGATGCTTCTTCTACAATAATAATTGTTTAAATTTGTTGTATAGAGAACGGTAATCACAATTCAAGACTTTTTAACGGTTTTATTTTTTCATTTGATGAACATAAGTTGTGGCCAACATGAAAAAAAAAAAAAGGCAGATGCAGAACAAAGGTTATATGTGATAAAGTCTAATCCACGATATCAGTAACGAGGTGTTCACCTTTGACCACTGTGCCACAAAAACACTGTAGCAGTGTTAGATTTACACAAATGATAATGACATAAATGACAGCAACATTCTCTCCCTTGACCAAACTACCTGCCTTTTATGAAGGCATTGTGTTTTTGCAACAATGGATAAACTAAAAGTCTTTTGAGTGCTCATGCTAATGTTTTTACACAGGCTCAATGAAAACAGATCCAAGAAAAATGTTTGCTTTTAGCTGATGATCTTGTCTCTTGTTTATTGAAAATACGGATGGCACACAACCACTGTATTCAATCTGATGTGATGCCAGTGTCACAAACCTGAAGTCCTACAGACACTGATGTCAGTCTTTAACCTCTTTTAATCAGCTTACCTGTCAAGCCATTTGCACTGCTGAATTTACCACTTACCAAGCACCTAGTCATTTCAAAGACACAGTGCTCCAACTGTGTGGGAGACATTTGCACCCCTCACTCATGTCCTTGGCACAGGATAGTGGTGGACACCTTTCTTTACAGTATGTTGCCTGTGATTAATGAAGCATTTATGTCAATAAGGTTTCATGGCTTTTACTTTTTCTTTTTCCTGGCATATTGGACCAATATTGGACCGGGTATTGTATTTATTCCCCCGTTTTCAAAATGTTCACTCAAAAGCATGGCACGTTCATGAATTCAAAGATTCATAAAGTTTCTTCTGTCCATCCCATTCTTGTGAATCACAAAAAATGAAAGTCCTTTTAAGTCAATAAGCAGCTTTTATATGAGTCTTGGAAATGTATGCTGACTTCATCAGTCAGGCAGAGGCATCCAGCCGATGGTAGATCTAGTTTCTTCCTGGTTTATGGTTGAGGTTACTGTTGTCGTCCCAGTGGAGATTATTATTGGACCCCCGATTTATTACTGAGGTCAAAGGTTTCCTGTTATTGATGTCTCCTGTCTCCTGTCTGGTGTCCATGGATCTTTTGCTGCATTGCTGCTTGGGTGTGGCGCTAGATGAACATACAGATAGAGACAGGAATGGTTACAATCACTCCTCTTATTAACAAGATGCTATCTGTGTTGTCAGTTTTACAACTGAAGATAATGTGGTGATGGTAAACAAAAGGTGTGTACACCAAAATAATAACAATTACAGCCTCTAAAAGTCCACACGCTTCTGGTGGATCGATGTCTCCATTTTGTACAGTAGTTTAGAGGCACAATAGGCAGGATTTTCTGGAATTTCTCCCTTCCCTAACCAAACTTAAAGGTACCTAAACGTGACTCTAATGAATAACACTAATGAATTTATGTTACAATGATAATTTGATATTGAATAATGTAATGGGTCACCTGTTGAAGAGACTGCAAAGGACTGCATAGCCCACCTCGATGATGCTGTCGCAACACAGAGAACAATGAGAGTTTAAAAGACAATATTAAGACAACATTTGATTCAATGCGGCAAAGGATAACGCCCCGTAGTAACCCATGTTTGATTCCACATGTGGTCCTTTGCGGTGAGGGTTCTCCCTTTCTTGCTTCACTGTCCTGTCCAATAAAGGGGGGAAAAAGCCCCCAAAAATATCATAAAAAAACTATCAATTCAACCATGTGTTTAGCTTTTAAGCATACATGCAACTAAAGGACTAGTGTGTACAATTTAGAAGAGTTCTGAAATTGAATATACTCTTGTATATGTTTGTAAAAGTGTAAAATCACTTGAAATGACTATTCAAACAAGAAGACCAACTGATAAGTGAAGGCCACCTAAGTTCCCAGACCTGACCCACTTTGGAATGGCAGGGCAAGGAGAAGTCCTCTCACCATTAGATGGCACAGATTCTTTAAAGAAAAGTCTTTACCTCTTTGTAAGGAAAAGGATCAGCTCCACGGGCAGCATGAGGATGGTCAGCAGATACAAGACCACTTTGATTGGGAGGAAGTCAGTGAGCCAAGACCAACTGACGCCATCACCACTCTCCCTGCAAGCCTCACACAGGACTAACACACACACACACACACAGAGTGTTTCAAATGTCACAGGAAGGGAACTAAGATTATTTGTCAATATTACAACTGGATATTTACACTTTTGATCCCAGTGAAATAGAAATAAGTGATAACTCTTATTGTCTGTACAAGGTAAACACCGTGTCTCATGGCTACATATTCCTGAAGGTTTCCTGGCTGGTGAAGAATCCAACCAGTCCCATCTGTCCCACGTACTTCTCTCGATTTCTGCTGGGAGGTTTGCTATGACGTCCTGGTCCGGCCAGTGATCTGTCTCTTGTGTTGGCTTCAGTCTGTCCAGCAGGATCTTCTTGGTTACATCTGCTCGAGCCACTTTCCTCATCGACTCGCAGCAATTGGGTTTGTCCATTTGTGCCACCAAACTGGGAGGACGACATTGTGTCCCAAGCAGATCTGAAAGAGACAGTTGATGATTGTTTATTACGTGTCAACCAAACAGATTTCCATCATGAGATGAGGTGAAGGTGGTGCATCTCGCCTTTTTCTCTCAGGAAACGAAGAGCATCCTTGTAGCCATTGTGAAAGATCTCAGCCAGTTTCTGTCGAGCACAAATGTAAATCACAAGGAACTTTATTCATTATTCAAACTGACTGATGACTTCAAATACTCAGAGTATGAAGGGAGCCCAACCTCAGGTCTCGGAGGTAGGAAGGATGTACATATGCGGTGCACATTGCCGGTGTTGACCTGGATGCTGACGTTGCCGTAGTGCACCTCACAGAAGTTGAGGGTTCCCTCTTTGGGGCAGATGTCGCTCTCACCAGAGAATGGAGCTACGGTGATGGTGTTTCTGTTCTCCAACAGGGGCATGTTGTTGCTCAGGGCTCCGTCCATGTAGTGCTGAGAGGAGAGCAAATGTACATGACGGACATATCTCACCTGACCAGGCACATACTGTACAATCTTTTCAAAAGGAGACATTAAAACATCTTCTGATTTAGAGCTGAAACAATTAATGGATTATTAATCGATTACTAAATGAATCGACAAATATTTTGATAATTGATTAACCAGTTTGAAGCTTTTTTCATGATGAAAACAAGATTTCAGATTGTTTAGTATTTTCTTAATTTCTTAATTTCTTTACTCTGGATAACAAAGAAATCATTAAAAGTTAATCATTTTGGTTTATGGACAAAACAAGACATTTGAGAACATCATCATTTTCGGGTTTGACGAACAACGATCAACATTTTTAAAGGTTTTCTGATATTTTATGGACCAAACGATTAATCGATGAATCGAGAATGCTAATCCTGAACAATTTGTCAGATGTGGCTCTGAGGGAGATTATAGACGTATACAGGGATTTACTGACCACTCCACGGTATGATGGTGGAATGAAACCACAGTAAAGGGGGAAAAAGCAGCTGCACATGAGAACCTACAAAGGGAGACAATGAGAATAAAGATGAGAGGAAACAAGACAAGGTTGTGAAAGGCCTTTCACCGCTCCATTCTACCTGAATGAGCTCTTCTCTGCTGTCAAACTCTGACACTAAAACATTCTTCCCATCAGACATTCTGGTGAGGGACACACAGAGCTTCCCAGAGGCCCGGAGGTGGGCGTCCTCAGGAAGTTTCTCCAGCAGGAAAACCCGCACTCTCCGCAGCAGACTGAAGGTCGGGTGAAAAACTCCCAGTGTGTGTCTTCTGGCCTCTTTTGCCATCGTCATCACATCCATACAGAACTGCTCTGTGGAGGAAAGGCAGGATAAATTACAGAATGGATCATTAAATCTTTTAGTTCTATCAATCTCTTGGTGTCGTAAACTGCGTTCTAGGTAATGTTATGTAATGTATTATGGTTATTGTTTCATCTTATCTCACTGTTCATTCCTTATCGCCTTTTTATTATTTGCTTCACAAACAAAAACAAAAAAAAACCTTGCGAAACACAAAACATGATTTTGTTTTCATAGTGATGTTATCGTACTGCATAATGTTTGTATTTTGATTGGGAAATTTTATATTTACCTTTTTTGCCTCCCTTGGCTTTGACCCTCGACATTTGGACTTTGGACACTATTGCAAAGACTGTGTGCTATATACAGTATATGCTAGTGAACTTGTGTGAACTTGTGTGAACTTGTGTGAACTTGCTAAGTACTTAATTTGCTCCAACCATCCTTAACATAACTCTGACATAACATAATCCTGACATTTCTTTTTTATGATCGTTAACTCATATTGAAAAACAAAAAAAAAAAGATTTTAATTAACTGTTAATTAAGTGTGTTTTTTCATTACTGGCTTGCTCTAGACGTCAATTCGGCCACTGCTCTGAAAATGGCTGGCAGCCAATGTTGAGAAATGAGCATCAGACTCCTATTTTGTTATTGAAATACAATTGACATGGCTGTGTATGGAGGAGAATGGGATATTTATAAACCCTTGTATGGAAAGTATCCAACCTCAGACCATAATGACTATGCTGTTCAACATACAGAATGATGTTGTGTAATGCTATAGGCCGTGCCCTCTACATTACATAACAAAAGGAAAAAAACTAAAGGTTAGCTTTAAAGGCTGGGGAAAACCTTTGTTTTGACTCACCAATGGGAATCCCAACAGTCAGAGCTGCAGCAACGAGGCATCCAGACGAAGCTCCACAGATTTTAGACGCACCATGAACTAGCTGAGGTATCCGCTCCAAGACACAGCACATGGCTCCCATATGATACATACTCCTGAATCCACAACCTGCAAACGAGATGTTCCACTCCTCATCCCAGCAGAACGTCCTCTCTGGTGGTTCCATTCACAGTGAGGTTGATGGAAAGTCAAAGAGTTCAGCTGGTGGTGCATCAGGAGTTCATGCAGTGGTTTCCACATGTAAACAGTTGTGTTATCTCCACTACAACCAGAGGTAAATGGGCTCAGAGTAAGTTGGCTACAGAATGGTGTTGCGCAACTTACTCCACTCGGATGTCACATGTTTGAAAATAGAAAACAAGCTGGAATCTCTTCACACACTGCTGCAGTCAGGGCCGCTGCGTGACATAACGGTTTCATAACTTATAACCGCATATTTATTTTATAATTATTAAAATACATTTATTTTTATTGTATGTTTTAATGTTTTATAGTACCTATAGTATATTCTGTTTTCTTTCAAATTTTATTTGTAAAACCCACATTTTTCTGTAAAATGAATTCCCAGGAGGGAGCAATTATCCTGTCATATACATTAAAAAGGTTTGTATACTGTATATATATATATGTATATACATATATATACATATATATGTATGTTGATTGTATATTACTATAACTGTTTACACAGTTGACTGTTGCTGTGATTATGGAGTTTTATGATTATGAAAGACTGCAACAATAGATCATTCTCAGTAAAATTCTCAGTAAAAAAATGTGTAAATATCTAAATTAGATTTATCTGTTTCCTCAAGACAGTTTTGACAATTTCTCTGTTTTATTTTTTAATCTTTCAGGGGAAAAAAAACTAAAATATTTTTGAGTGTACTGTCCATATCAATAATCAAAAGTAAATCATAATGTAGCTTTATTATCTTGATCCTGCTGCTTCAACAATGAGTGAAGAGCGTTTAATAGAAACATTGAGCTTGCAAAGATGCTGAACTGTTTAGTGGAGCCGACAAAGATGATCTTTCTCTTCAGCTGTGTCACATTTGGGCTGTGCCTTTCACACTTTACACAGTCTCCATTGGTTTATATAAAATATTGATTAGTACATGTTTGATATGGATTAAAACCCAAGAAACTGCTTCTTACTCTAATCTACTATTGGCCTGGATTAAGACACCACACAACACAGAACATTTGCATTCATTTATTCAACATTTCCACTTTCTTTTCCTCTCTACAATATTAAAAATATTTACTGAAATGCAAAAAAAAAATGACAATGAATCATTTCTTTTCTTGTCTTTTTGAGGCAATGTTCTGGAACCACCCCACCGCTCTGCCCAAACCCCAGCCTCGTCCTGCATTATTAGGTGATTCTGAAGCAGCTTCCTCAAACTCAGAGGTGTGGCTGATGGTGGGCGTGGGGGGTGGAGTCAGAGGCATGTTGTCCACCGCACTGTTTTCATCCCAGTTGAACACGAGGCTGGGCGTGCCACTGCCTTCTGGGGTCAATGGGGGAGTGATTAGGTCATCGTCTCCTTTACTCCACATGTTCAGGCCTAATGGCAGACTTGTACATCTGTGCAGAGCGGCTTCTCTATAGAAAGCATCACGGAAAGACAGAAGTTAAGCAATATTTTTGTGTGAGTCGAATGCAGCAATTTGTGTGACGAGTCTCAGAAGCTCTTTGAAAACTCTTCCCAACTGGGATAGAGTCATGTGCAATTAAGTGCAGAAGGAATTACAGCACACAGGACACACATCCGTTCAGGCCAAGCGATTATACACTTACACAAACATATTGTGTGTAAATAAGTGTTACACGCTGGACCCTTTACATACTGTACACGTACAAAGCACTTGCTCAACTGCAACGAGCACATAGTGTGAAAAACCATATCATATCTGAACCAGTAAAAGCGAGGCATTGAGCGGGATAAGACATATGACCTTCACATGATATACCTGTCGTTGTCTTTCACCCCCTTCTTCCACGCTTGCTTGTAAACGTCTTCAGCCATGTCATAGAGCCAGCTCATGTCTTTGGTCACATCTGGGATCCAGTCCACCAGTCTGGAAGGATTTATTTCACAATCAGAATCAGAATCAGAATATTTTATTCATCCCGGAGGAAATTGTGTAGTCACACAGTTATAAGATATATATATCTATATATCTATATCTATATCTATATCTATATATATATATATATATATATATATACAGTATACAAACCTTTTAAATGTATATATAAATATATATATATAGATAGATATAGATATATAGATATATATACAGTATGTACATATAATATAAATGAAAAGTAAGTAAAATCAAATAAAATGGAACAGCATAATATGTACCAAATATAAAAACATTATCAATTTGATAAATGAGAACAGTTCAGTCCAAACAATAAATCCTACATTAATTTCAGCTTGAGTGAAAACAAATATATTAACATGTTTACAGGGACAAAATGTTAAACCTGAAATAGTTAACTCTGGGGCCTAAACCGGTCACTATGACGGTCAAACTGCACAGAGTAATGGTGAGAGAAATAAAAACAGCACCCACACATTACATTACATTAACCCAGTGTTTCCTGAACCCTGGTCCTCAGGGAACACTGCCCTCCATGTCTTAGATGTTGCCCTGTTCCAACACACCTGATTCCAATGAACAGCTCGTTATCAGGCTTCTGCAGAGCTTGATGACGAGCTGACCTTTTGAATCAACCACCTACATAAGCCTTGCTTTCACTGTCACTCTATTTGCCATGGAGATGGGGTTTTCCTTAAAAGGAAAATCTCATGACACAATTAAAGCTACAATTTCTCCCCCTTTGTCACATGAACACAGCAACATAAACTGGCACCGTATTTAAATCCAGTTATTTTTACAAAATGACTCAAGGAAGAAAGTGCCATTTGCACAACAGTCATTTGTGTAGGAAAATCACAGGTGTAAATAATCAAGCTAATCAAGGCTGAGTTCCATTTATCTCACCATAGAGCAAGCTCTGTAGTTCACTGTCATACATGCCATCGTTGATGGGATCAGTAACGCCTGTGTTTTTTTACTGCTAAAATATGACAGTCTAGCTATGTGTATCCCTGTTTATGAATTCATTTACTTGCTTATTGGTACAGCACATGATTGGCTAAACTCTTGGGAAAGTTGTTCATTTGTGTCATTACAGCAGGTTAAATACATGCTAGTGTATCTTACCTGTGAGCTAGAGAGTAGGCCGACTCAATGGGCCGAGTGCAAGGAATCTGCAGGTATGAAGTCACTTTCTTTGGCAGGTACTCGGCCACGTGCGAAAACAGACCATCGGCAGCATGTGACGCTCTACAGGCCTCACACAACGCTGACACAAACACAGGGAAACTTAAACTAACTGCCCAAAATGGCCCAGAAATAAAAAAAAAATTAATTAAAATGCAGAGTTCACACTTACTTCACTTACCCCTTCTGATGTGAATTGGGAGTTTCTCTGTGAGCTGTGGATTCAGCCAAAAGTGCTCATGGTGTTTCAAGCCATCTTGCTGTGTGTTCTCCTCCTGCTCCTTCACCAGCTCACAACAAGCACATCTGGGTGAGTCCAGCTCCAAACTTTTCAGTGCACAATTGCTGGTGATCAGATCTGTGACATTTATTAAATACAAAATACTTTTTTTAAATAATACATACTGGATCAATCGCAGAATCTGGCAATGTTTTTCTGTTTCCGTCCTCACTGACAAAAATGTCCTTACTGTTCTCTTGCAGGAAGCGGAGAGCATCAATATAACCATTCTGGCAGATTTTAGACATAACCTGTAAAACCCAAGGGTTCTTGATGAGAATGCAAAACAGGATCACTTAATCTGCAGAGGATTACAGTGGTTCACAGTCCACTGGTCTCATAACAAGAGTGAAACCAGAAGGCATAAAGAATACATCACAATAAATTTGTAAATCATTTCATAACTAAGAAAGGTATTGGCAAAGTTTTATTTCAATCTTGCATTCATCTTGACAAATAGATTTGCAAGATAAGGGATCTACATGTGGATTTACAGAGAAATGTCTCACAAATGTATGAATAGTGCAGGCTATTTTTGCTTGAACCTTGGAAGGAATTGTCTACACTCACAAGATATTTGATTGAAAACATGAAAAATCATGTTTTATCCATCAAAAAACACATTTAATTAAAGCTGCACGCAACATCCCCGCTATGCCCTTGACTTAGTTTTCATGTGCTGATGATTTCTGGCCAGGTCTCTAGTGTCACCTATGAACAGGCCACTTCCTGTTTCCTGGCAATTGCTTGAAATCACCATAATTCCGATGGTTGCCATGGCCATGCCCCTTCAAATCAGTTTTGTATGATTAGAAGTCAGCCATTCAAAATGGCTGACTTCCTGTTGAGTTGAGGCCATGGTCCTGATAGACTTTTTTGATTGTCTTGGGCTGTGACATGTTCCCACCACTATTTGGTGCAACTTAGTTTCAGCTGTGTTCTCTCTGGTTTTACGTTTGGGGGTGCTACTGAGCTATTTTGCAAAAAATGTTGCTTAAAATTGTGTGCCAATTTTCATCCGTTTTCACCAATGTTTAGTACCTCCTTTCAGAAGTGAATTCCAATATGTGCTTGGGCCCAAAAAATATAAAAAACCTTAAGTTGAATTGTAAGGAATTGGCACACACAATGATATGATAATGTACACAATGTACTAATCCTAAATACTGGTGACCTCACATATCAGTTAACCTTATATATCCGGCTGTAAAATAGTAAAGTAAGAGTAAGGGAAAGATAGTTCAGGTTTTTTTTTTAACCAAAGTCCATAGAGATAGTGTCAGAACTTCATACTACCAATCTTCAAAAAAAAAAAAGACCTGAACTATCCCTTCAACTGCTGTGAGTCCATGGAGCTCCTGCAGTGTCTCACTCACCTCAGGCTCAGGGGGGAAGAAGGTGCTGGTCACTCTGTACATGTTCTCCGCGCTGACCTGAATGCTGACGTTGTTGAAGCGCACCTCGTGCAGGTTCATGGTACCTGCCGGAGGGGAGATGTCACTCTCACCGGCATACGCAGAAACGGTCACTGTGTATTTCAGGTGACAGCGAGGCAGGTTGTCACTGACGGCACCGTCCACGTAGCGCTGAAGAGAAATTGACCAACACGGTGAACATCTAAGTAAACATCCCACCTGAACAGACAAGTGGAGCAGCATGCGAGATTATTACTCACCACTCCTCTGTAGACAGGAGGAACAACGCCACAGTAGAACGGCACAAAGCAGCTGCATAACAGCACCTGGTAAAAGGACATATAATTCAGTATACTTTCATGTTGGATACTGAAAAAGATAAATACAATTTCAGTGTATACAAATAAATGAAATAAAATAGAAACAGCACCTTTTTCTTCTTATTTGATAAGGCTGTAAGAAATTCTTGTGACATGGGAATAAATCATCTGGAAAAGAAGGCTGGTTTAGCCCCCACATTACCTTTAAATTAAGTTTTCGATTTTGCATTTCATTAGATCTAACACATATAAAGTCAGCCATCATAGAGTTTCCTATACCTTTTTTTAATGGGGAAACTGACCCAATTTTTTAAAGAAGACAAACTTTTGTCAAACAATTCACAATACAAATGGTGACAAGAGCAAAATGTAAAATGTGTATGTTTGATGATTCACAACTATTATATGCATGTGTTTTTTTTTATTCTATATTATAATAAAAATGATTGATCCTTTTTACCCTCAAAGGTGAGGGTAAAAAAATGTATGTTGAGGAACTAAATAATTTGTGTAAATAAGGTAAAATTGTGAATTATTTAGTTTTGTACAATTAATTAAAAACACCCATACTCAATAAAGGGTTTTATCAAAACCAGAAAATGTTCTGGTGCACTGAAGATAACAGGATGGAATAATTAGTGAAGGTTAATGTCTATAAGTTACCTGTGTTTTTAAAGCCTGAATAAAATATCAAGAAGGTATATTTATGTTCTATGTTCTGCTCTGGCTTGCATGTCTGTGTCTCTAAATAATGATGCCTTGTTGGTCCAATTGGACAGAGTATATTTTCTATACATGACACAACGTTATACAACGATAATAATGATGATAATAATAACTTACAAATCTTAGTCCAAAGGGGGCATTTTAACTCCCAGACAGTACCTGAATGAGCTCCTCTCTTGTATCGAACTCTGACACCAGGACATTTTTCCCATCAGACACTCTGGTCAGAGACACGCAGAGTTTCCCAGAGGCTCGGACATGAGCGTCGTCTGGAAGACTTCTCAGCAGAGAGTCTTGCACCATCTGCAGCAGGTTGAAGGTTGGATGCAGGGGCCCCAGTTTGTGCTTCCTGGCCTCTTTGGCCATGCACATTAAATCAGCACAGCATTTTTCTACAGAGAAACACAGCGATGACTAACAAGTAAAATATATATGAGATGGAGCAGAGGTAGAGTCAAATTCTCAATTAAAAACCCCAAAAAACAGTGGTATTTAGTGGTAATGTGTCAAATTTTGTCGACTATTTGTGACTTATATCAAATGTCCTACTGTATATGGGGACTTAGGTTGTTATAATAACAGATATTCAAAAGAATAATTATAATTATGTATGTTTTCCCATTTTTATGGTCAAATGCAAATGAAGCACTTTCTGTTATTTTAGAGTAAGCTTTTTACATTACACAGGTGTGGTCTCTATTTTATTTCATTTATTTTTATACAGAGAAAGGTCATCTCCAACATGCAAGTATACTACTGACATTTAAGTATTTTATTTATGATTGTACAGCACTTTTTTTTTATCTGTGTAAAGTGCTATATAAACAAACTTCACTTACTTGCTATGACAAAAGTAAAAGACACTATAAATAGAGTTTTTAGGTTTGGTCCTCCACTCTTACCCAGAGGGATTCCAGTGGTGAGAGCAGCAGCCATCAGTGAACCTGCAGAGGATCCATAGATTTTAGAGGCACCCTGAATGAAGTGAGGAAACCTTTCGAGGATACAGCTGGAGGCGCCGACATAGTAAATCCCCATGAAGCCACAGCCTGCGAAGGAGATGCTCCACTCTTTGTCCACGTCAAACATCTTCTCAGGTGTGCGTGCTTCGGCCTGTAGAGTCCAGGTTGTGTACATGCACCAAACACTGATTATCTCTATCTCTCTCCAAAGATCAACCTGTTAAGGTGTAAAATAAATAAAAGTGTGGCGCCCCCTACCTGCTGCCACACAACACCAAACAGACTTGTTACTCCTCCCCTTTGCGTCACAGGGAACTTCTTTCCTATTGGCTGTTAAAAGCCACATTGGAGGAATGTTTTCAGAGTCCTGCTAACTGTTATTCCGTGACTTTGCTGAAGCTGCTGAGACTCTCAGGCACATTGTAGCCTGTGTGGTTGAGTAAAAATGAGTATTCCCGTCGTGGACTTTGGTGCTTACAGCCTGAGTGAAAGGCATGTTTCCGACCAGCAGCTGCAAGACCTGAGCCAAGAGCTGAAAGCAGCTTTTACAGAAATTGGGTTTGTTTTCTTGAAGAACACGGGAATCACTGAGGAGGAGGTAAGAGGGACACAACTTGTCGCACAAGTCACAAACTCGTAATCCTAGCAGTAACTTGTATAAAGTACCTTAAAGTGTGTATCTTACCAGAAAAGTCACTTTTAATAATATTACTTAAGTAAAAGTCTTAAAGTATATGACATTTACTTAAGTATCAAAAGGAATTTTCTGAAATACAATGTACTTACGTTTTAGAAGTATTAGAAAAGTGAGGAGTTAAGGATTGAGCCATGGTGGCTCAGTGGTAGGTGGAGTTGTCTTTCAACTGGAAGGTTGTGGGTTTAATTCCTGCCTCTGCTAGTCCATATGTGTCCTTGAGCAAGACACTTCATCCCATGTTGGATGGCTGAATGGCAAAACTATAAAGCAGCTCATCAAGACTAGAAAAGCTCTGTATAAATGCAGACCATTGCCAACTCTTCTTCTTCTTCTGATTTAATTTGGTAGTAACGAGTAACAAAGATAGTTAGAGGAAATGTAGTGGAGTAAAAGTTGCTAGAAATATAAATAACAAAGTAAAGGGCAGATGTGTGAATTGTGTACTTGAGTACAGTAACAGAGTATGTGTACTTTGTTACATTACAATACAGGGTTCTAATTTTTTGTGTGTGCGTGTGTGTGTGTAAAGGTGGACCGTGTTATGGATGTGTCCAAGAAATTCTTCCTGCAGCCAGATGAGGTGAAACAGGAATTTAGCAGGAACACTTTCGCCGGCTGTCCTAACCACGGCTGGGTGTCACTGGAGACTGAGAGGTATAAAGTAGATTTCACTTGTTGTTTCACTAATGTGTGAATATCTGAGAATCAAAATGTATCATCAACAACAATAATGATGATAATAATAATACTACTACTACTAATAATACTAAAGAAATATCTCATCTGCACAAAGTGTTTGTTTTTAAATCCAATGCAAGTAAACTTCATGTGCCTTACATAGAAAACTGACATAAAATATCAGTTTTACACAACAGTGGCACAGCATTATTAGTCATAAAAAGCAATATAAATGACCATAGTAAAGTCACACAGTCACAAATCAAACATACCTGTTTTGTTTGTGTTTGGGAAAACAGGGGACAGGGTTTTGAGTTCAGCTTACACAGCTCACACATACAGTGTTAAATTAACATCTTTTCTTTTTCAGGTTGAATCCACGTCGACCTGGAGACCTAAAGGAATCATTCAACACTTCATCACTTGACCCAGACATAGTAATGTGTCTTTTTAACGTTGACTTTGTCCATTTTATACAATTGACCCTCCTTTAATCAGTCTGAAATCTGGTCCTCTGTTTGTTTTTTTGTATTTTGAGCCCAATTTATAAATTAGGGTTGAGGATGGCCAGTATTATTATTAGTATACTAATAATCAACAATAATCAATAATCAACAATAGTAATAAGGCAAATGAAAAAGACTTAAAAAAAAAAAAGAGACAGAGATTTAACATAAGAATAGTTTCAGCCTCAGAAATCTAAAGTTTCTTAAAGACATAATTGCCTTTTCCTTCGGTTTTTAGAGATGGCCATCGTCAGACACAGGGTCTGGGTTCAGGGAGATCCACACGTCTTTCTTCCAGCGCTGTAAAGAGCTGAGTCTGCGGGTGATGAGGGTGATGGCCCACAGTCTGGGTCTGGACCCAGAGGTTTTCGTGAGTGAACACCAGTTCATAGGAAGTATGTACAGTTCAACACTTGTCTAACTGTACAGTTCTGAATAGTTAGGGAGGATATACCTGGTTGGACAGAGCTTTACCAGTATGTTTCAAACACACTTTTTTGAATTTGCAAATTTTTTTTGAAAAAATACATTCCTATATAACAGCATTGCATATTGCGTTATTATTGCACCAGTGTGTTTTGTCTCTTGTAGCTAATATGAATGGCACAACGCTGCGTTGTCTGTATTACCCACCGGTGAACACTGAGAGAGTGAAGGGAGGCCAGGTTCGCTGTGGAGAGCATTCAGACTACGGCAGCATCACACTGTTGTTCCAAAGCTCTGAAGGTCTGCAGGTAAACATGCTAGCATCACAACTTATACATCACAACAGTTCAGTAAACACATTCACCACCGATGCAGTGTTGTTTTGTTTAATCATTATGACTGAACTTCAACCTCAGATCCGTACACGATCAGATGAATTCATCTGTGCTCCCCTGATTCCTGGAACTGTCCTCGTCAACATCGCTGACCTGATGCAGCGCTGGACCAGTGATCGGTTTGTCTCTGTGGTGAGTAGAGAGCGAGTTTCCTTTGCAGCTGTTGAGTTCTGTAATCATGCTTAATTTCTTCACACGGATAGAACTGACTGCATAAGTCTGATGTATGTGCTTAAAACATTCAGCACATTAACTTGTGCATTTTATTTATAAGCGCCTTTCAAACACTCAAGACACAGAGACAAACGATAAAATGACAGAAAATTGTAATTACATAGTAATCTATTTTAGAAGAGGTGAGTATGGTTTTGAAGAGGACAGTGATGAAGATCATGAAAATGATTAATCTGAGAAGGTAATACATAAATACAAGTGTTAAAATTCTAAGAATAATTAGAAATATTGCCCTCTGATATCAGTGTCATAATGTGTATGTGTTTCATAAGTAAATTTGGTTTCTTACTGCAGTTGTTAGACAAGTTTACATAGAGCAGCATTTGTATTTGTTTTTTGTTTATTATTACAGTCTCACCTGGTTAATCCTTAAGTACACCTAGACACATCATTGGGATTTTGGCTTTTAATTTCTCCAATTTTTTCATGCATATTTTACATTTAATTCTATTAGTCTATTGTTAACAATGTTAACTAAAATACTCACATTAACACACCTACGGACAAAAATGTGCTCATTGAAACCCATTCAAATCCCTATTTTTGATTAACTTAAATCAGCTTCTCTTTTGAGTTCTATTCTTGTGAAGCACTTTATAAGTCCTGTTTCTGCATAAAGTGCTAAACTGGATAAAATATTATTTTTTACTTCTTCCTCAGCTGCACAGGGTATTGCTGCCCCTTGCCGGAGACTCCAGCACTCGTCAGTCCCTGGCTTTTTTCGCCCAGCCCGATGACGAGGCAGTGATCACCTGCTGCGACGGCTCTGACAAATACCCTCCAGTCTTGTCAGGTGAATACCTCATTGAGCGCTTTAAGGACTCATACGGACGACCCTGAATTTCCGTTATATATATGTACAGTATATATATAGTGCTTAACACATTTATCAGTCTGTTTTACCCGTCTGTCATAAAAATGAGAAAACATAAATGTTTTAGAAATATAAAATGTTGTAAAAAAAACAAACTGAATTCACCTTTTTATACCCAAATTTGAGCTGGCTCACTGAGCTTCTCTGAGAAGTCAGAAATGAATCAACCAAGCATAACAACCACTAAAACAACTTTATCTGTTCAGAAATGCAATAACCATAATTTGACATCTGTATAAAGAAATAATAATGTGCTTAACTATTTTTTTTCTGTAGTAAATTTGCAAAAGTCATGGATAACAACAATAATAATACTTATATTTTAGTATTCAAAATATAATTTTGGTTAAAGAGCTTCTACATACTGGTGTGTTAACCAGTACAGAAACATAATAAATGTTAATAATTACCAATGCTGTTCATTTAGGGCAGCTGTGGTGGTCTTATACGTGTGCGTCAATATGTATAACAGAAGATATTCCATAACTGCAAGCTTATTCACTTTATTCTCCACATTACATTCTTGTACAGTTGAGCAGCTTCAGGAATTCACATGATGTTGTTGGTGGACAGATTTAATGACTTAGAAAACAAAAAAAGGACATCAAATAAAAAATAAATAAAAATAAACATCAAGAAGGTAAACCAAAGATAAGACATTGAAATCTACCAAAATTTAAATAAACCTGTACCAAAGTCATTACCCCTGTACTGTATTGAGTGTCCTTATTTTATTTCCTACTATATATTTGCTGATGACTGTTCTGGAATCTGTTTGTTTTGTTTTTTTTAGACATGTGACCCTTCAGTTAAACTCCCATGTTCACTTTCATTGACAACAATAGAGAATACATTAATCATTCAACTATGAAAACTCACTCTCACAAGCGCATGGTAAACAGCCCCTTTTGTATCCATTCAGTCACACCAGCAAAATTAAATTAAATTAAATTAAATTAAATTAAATTAAATTAAATTAAATTAAATTAAATTAAATTAAATTAAATAATCCACGTAAAAATATGTAAACAATCATCTGGTCCAAAGAACAAACAATTTACACCAGATTTTTTCTTTAGCTTCATGTGTTTGGAAGAGTTTCACTGGCAACACTCAACCATTTAAAAAGTTACTTACAGAAGCAGAGAGCTTAGTGGGAAATCTCAAAAATGTATTTACTTTTTTAAACAAATAGATTTATTCTATTGATGTGTAAACACTTGCTAAAATGGGCACGACAGTTTTTTTTATCTCATTAAAAGAAAAAAAATGGAACTTGCAGTTTTGCATAAAATAGATTTTGGTAAGAAAAAGAAGACACAGCGACAAGACACTACAGTGTACAATTGACAAAACTTTTTCTATTAAACTTCCCATGGAGAACAGAGGCCGATCATAAAGACAAAATCAAAAAAGTAATTTGTGCACACAGAAACCTGGACCAGCTCCAATGTTTAAATGGTCATTCATGCAGCTGAATCAACCATTACGGGGAATGGCAAAAGGGACACAAAATGAAAATGAAGTCATATTTTGCTCCAGCTCCATGAAGGAGGTTATGTTTTTGGTTGTGTTTTTCTGTCCATGTCTGTGAGCAGCATAACTCAAAAAAAAAAAGTAACGGATGAATTTGGAAGAAATTCTCTGGTAGTGATTCAGACCTAATCTTGCGAAATAAAACCCTTTTTTCCAGTATCAAAGCATTTTTCTGTCATGTGGAGTTCAGGAATTCTTTCACAACACAATATTGAAATAATTAAGAAGCAAACGTACATACACACACTCACAGGCATTCATAGAGCAAACAGTGGTGAGGTTTGCTAAGAGTGTCCTGGCACTGGCACGTCTTGCTGTTGGTGACTGGGGGGCAGTGGTTGGTTGTTCCCTGGTACGACAGGTGCTGGTTCACCTTCACCTACAGGAGAGTCACATTAGCACATTTTAAATGCATTTATGTAATCATGTAGTATCATATGCTATAGCGTTTAGGTAAGAGGACTGGGTTTGTTTTGGATTTTAATCAATACTGTGAACTTTAAAGCTGTAATGCATGCCTTTTAGGCATGAAGAAAGGTCTGTTTGATTCAAACTGTTGTCAAAGTACATCTCCACATTATAGAAGTGTAGTGTTTCGATCTCATGTTGCTGTCTACAACATTCCCGCACTACAAACAGGAAACCACTTATTTATTTCAAGACAGATGGAGGCAGAAGGAACAATGCACACTTAAAGGGGGTATGACTACCAAAAAACAAAAACAAAGAAGTGCACGCAAAGCTTCAGAAGTCAATGTTCCGTTTTAAAATAATATTCAGTAGTTTGTAGAGATACATGCTGCTTGACCCAACCCACCTGTAAGAGCCATGTCTCATTTTTATTTGTGAGTTCCCGCTCCCCAACCACTAGGGGGTTGTATTTAATTTTTTATATTTTGGCTGAGGCTGACACTGGCCAAGGATCATGCTGGGTTGTTTGAGTCACCTGTCACTTTACTTTGGTGTTGATGATTGAGAGACAGTTGTACTGTGCTCGGGTTTAAGTTACATTTTTGATTTGTCTGTTGGAAATAGAAAGATGCTTTGTGGACATTGGAAGAATCGCTGATAAGACTTGGTTGCTACACTACGCCTGCACTGCTCCACATATACACACAAACACTCCGATCATATTGCCTGATGGAGTTTGTTTTCAGATGAATGATGCTAAAAAGTGTGGGTTGAAACATTTTTGAAGCTCAACTCATGATGCTAGATGGGTTGGGCCCCTAAAAGACAGGAATAGACCTACAGTAAGTGACTTTAGATAGATAGATAGATAGATACTTTATTCATCTCACAGAGAAATTCACAAATCCAGTTTAGCCAACAATCACAGCAAATGGTACTTACGTTTGACCTCGTCATTTTTGCTTTGGGCTTTCAACCTTTCCATTCCTTCTACAGCCTGAGTGGAGAAAGGAGAGAGACAATGGAAAAGCATCACATAATTAGTCGAAATCTCTCGTCATTGGGTTAAATTGAAGAGCATTAGTAGAGCTGTAAATGTTTTATAAGGAAACAGATCAATAATGGTATTTCACATGGAAAACATGGCTTTTTGTTCACCTCCTGTATCGTCTTCCGCTGAGCATCGAGTTCTTCCTGTTTTCTTTCGAGCTCCTCTCTCTGTTTCTGCAGCTCGGCTGACTTCTGGCTAATGCTGTTCTCCTGCTCTGCCAGCTTCAGTTCAAAATTCCTCAGGTCCTCCTCGGTGTATACAGGTTTACTTTCTAAGCTCTGAGGAGGCATGAACGTGCACGGGGCAGACGAACAATGGTCATACATAATGAATAAGTAGGATGATAGTTAAGTGAGGATATGTAAAACAACTTTGCCAACACTTGGCCTCGATCTTACCTCCCACTCGTCATTTTTCATAAACTCCTCCTTCTTCGAGGCCGCCATGAACTCACTCAGTGACACAAGTCTGTCTTTATTGGTGTCCATCTTAATGTCAGAGACAACAAATGATATTCATGATTAACTGTTGGCCACAACTGCCCCAGGAAACAGGAGGAAGCAGTCATGACTCTTCAACTCCCTGCTAAAGTACTCACTACTCTCCATTGTTGTTACATTTGAACACAAACCGTTTTTACACTTGAACCTGCTGTATGCTCTGAAACAAAAATCCTCTATTGACTGCACTGTTTTATAAAAATAAAGCTTCACTCATTAACTTACTGAACTTATAAAGTGAAGTGCTGTAGTGCCTCACCTCGTTCATGACGTGCTCTCTCATTAGAAGTCTCTCCTCCTCCATCTCAGCCATATGAGCCTCTCGATCTTCAGTAGAGTACACCTTCTCTAGCTTGAGAGCAAACACACACACATAATTAAATGGATTATATTACATGCTATATGTATATTATATTCTATATTACATTATCTAAGTATAATCACCACAGTTAGACATAAATGCGTAAACATAAAACACCTCTTTCGTGAAAAAAGCTTCAATCTCATTCCCATCGAGAAAACCGTCTTCATTAGTGTCTGTAAAACAAAAATCACATGAACATCATTGCTATGTCAACATGCCATTTTCCATACATTATGGAGTTGTATAATTATTAATCATACATCAAGTTTACTGGAAAGACAACAAAAGTACAACATATTCAGCCACAGTGATCCCTTCTACGACTCGGATTACTGACTGTATGTGTTCATGTACTGTATGCCATCAATAGTTACCATGTAATTTGAAGAAAGTCTTGGGATTAAAGTCTTGTGGGTCCAAACCGTCCTCATTTTCCCACACCTCCTTCAGCTGGTCTTCACTGCCCTGCACACACATGCACGCGCACATGCGCCCACTTCAGAGTTGTTTTTCTTTGCTTTTCAATAATCCTCCTAAGTACATCTAATTAAAACCTGCTCAACAGGCTCATGTCTCAATATTTTGCTCCTAGAAGTCCCATGAAGTCCAAATAATTCTTCCATCTAATGACTCAAGATTAAAACACATGTTATTATCACAGCAGGAGACTTACAGGATGATTAACTTTGGGATGTTCTGCGCGTTTCTTCTTCATCTCCTCATAATCCTGCTCTGCCTTCTTGCGGTCCTCCTCGTTCATGTTCTTCAGGCGTTCTCTCCTCTCGTGCTCCTTCATCATCTCATATCTCTTGAACTCCTCGTGGTGCTCTTTGTCAAAGTCCTCAAGGTTTTTCAATGTCTGTGAACAACGAACAACAACAAAGGAATTTCTGAAATTGATTCCAAAGAAGTGCAAAACAGAGTGTAAGACAAACTACATGTCTGTCTCAGTTTCATGGCTCATTCAGGCACTCGGGCAGGATGCTGAATCAATCCAAAACATGCTGTATAAGTTTAGCTCATGCCACGTGAGCAATGATATGCAAACAAACAGTCAAATGGCTGCTGGGTCAGTGTTAATACACAATTGTTCTCAGCAGAAAAGATCATGCAGTTAAAACAATACTCTATTTTATTAAAGAGCACAGCTCATGCAAAGATGCAACACAAGGTGCTTTACAGAGTCTGCCACTTCATTCTGTTTTGGTTTGTGGGGACGCTGGATCCAACAGATGCGAGACAGGGGGAACATGTTTACTCCACACAGAAAGGCCCTCAGTGGATCCACCTCCTGCACAAGTGATCAGGCCTGAAGGTAAATAGTCAAATTAAAGCCTTGCCAACAAAGCAAACACTAATTCGATCATTTTTCATTTCATTGATCATTTCAATTGCTCTTCAACGAACGGTTCAGAGACAACGAACGGTTAATAAATTACCATAAAACAAACATTAACTCGACACAAGTCTATGTCAGGATCAAGATCCACTTGATTGACAACTCCACTGCAGGCTGACGTTTCCTCAGGGTTTTCACTTTCATTCCAGTGTGACAAAACCACTATATGTACTGACGGCTCTTCAGGTTCCTCCATGCTAGTTTTAGCAGAAAATATGGGGCAACATCGTAGCAAAGTAAATGAACTGTGCACAGGCGATTTTACATCACACCGTGTACCGTTTGTAAGAGGCGATCCAGGTCCTCCGCTTCAAACTTTTCAGGATTCATGTGGTTGAGGTACTCGGAGTATTTCAGCAGGACCCGATGGTCCACTGTCCCACCTGCAAGGTAGAAAATAATGAAAAGTTTCAATGAGCAAGTGTGTGTGTGTTTAAGACATTTCCACACCACTTCTTTAAGACACTGTTGGTAGGAACAAGTTATGTTTACACAAGCGCTGTTTACTCAAAGTTACCCTCAAAGTCTTCAGAGTGAGTGTAAATGTGTTTCATAGCTTGATCTGAATGTCTGTTACTACTTAATCTAAGACCATGTGTAGAACTCGCTGTCAGATGACGTACTGGGAGACACGTGCTATATTTCTTGGATTACAAAACTTGAAAAGTGCACGAGTTTGTCAGCGAAACATTAGCAGTGCATGCAAAATATTTACCTTTGTCCGTTTCAGCTGCAATTTTGGCCCTGACGAGCATCCGCAGCCTGTTCATCTCCTCCCTCTTCAACTCATCCAGTTTGGTGCGCACACTGTGATGGACAAAGTCCAGCCCTTTGGAAAATTTACCTTCCTGTCGGCACAAATGATCATGCCACAGGTCAATGCTTATGTTAGCCATGCCAGTAAAGGGGGTTGCAAAATGATGTAGTGTTTAGTGGACGTGCAGACATGCCATGAGGTCGTCCATGTTGACAGTTTTGAGCTTTTCTCTGAAGTGGGGGTCTTCCTCGAGGTACTCCAAGACTTCTTGCAGGTAGCGTTGATAGTGAAGCCTAATACCCTGAAGCATAAACTCTACATCAGTGTTTGTTTTCATGGCTAAAATGGACATTTCACTTGAGTTTGTTTTCAGTTTTTTGAGCCACATCATTAACCTTTATTGCTTCCGTTTGTTTCCGGCAAACACACTACTTTTACAATCTTTTATCAATAACGAGCAAGCTCACATCTATCTATCATCATTTAATAAGCTGTATCTCATGTTTACACTTGTGTATGACAGTGTCCAGCTGACTCACAGCATTCTGCGATGGCTCCTCTTCCTCGTCAAGCTTTTCTTTGGTCCGGTTAGTTATAGGCACTGACTGGATACACAGCCACAGACTCAGCAGAACCAACCCGCACTGAGCCAAGGCTTTACCCCACACCATCTGGTTAGGCACATAAAGAAAGATAAAAGAAAACATAGAAATAGAGAATGTATTTGGTGTCAAGTTTGCAAAAGGATATTACCAGTTATGGTGAAATTAGTCTGTCTAGTACATTGTGGTAAATCATTGCAAAAGACAACACCCGCAATTTCTCAAGCAGTGCAATGGCTTATACGTGTTTGCACCTGTAGACAGTGAGGGGAGCTAATGTCACTGGTCTCTATGGTGCAACACACATGTTTAGTGGATGTAAACACACCAGGTTTACTTTACATTAGTTCCACCTCTGACTTAAAACCCGTAAAAGAAAAAGAAAAAAAAAAAAAAACTCTTTACATTTTTATAAAATTATTACAATATGTTCGTCTAAAAACAACACTTACTTGTACGCCGACCTGTTGACCTCCTTCAGATAATATTGTGCTCAACCGTTTCTCCGGAGTTTGTTTACAGCCGTCATGCACCGTCAGTGCAAGGCAAGTCACTGATGTGATGGTGGCCACAGCCTACCACTAAAATAAAAGGATTTCTCCTCACCATGGCAACGCCCCGCCCCCGCTGCCTTCCATTGGCTGGAACGTGTTCACGACGGTTGTAAAAACAATCGCGTTGAGAGCTGATTGGTCGCAGCAGCTGTCAGTCAACGGTGTCAGCTGGTAATCCGTTAGTCCACATCTTTGAGCCGAACCCCGTACGTGGCGTTTAAATCAACCTGTTACCTGAGGCGCGGGCGGAGCTCGTGTTTTTAGTGGGACACATTTCAAGTTTAATTTCAATTTTTAAAAATGTGTTTGTCACTCAGGGGACAACTGAAGGCACATAGAGCAGCTGTCACCACACACAAAACAGGTCAACTTACTTCTAAGTTATAGTTAAGTTATAAACACAAATGAGAATAAAGAAGAACACACAGGCAGTATTTCTATTTACACAAGGTGCAAATGAGAGCAGCAATATTTTTTTACTCACAGTTTGTACAAGACTTAAGAAGAAGACTTAAGACCAACCTCCCCTTCCATCTATCTAAAATTGCTATTGATTAGATTAGATTAGTCTTTATTGATTTTCTGATCAGGGAAATTATCTCTTTAACAGCAGCAAAAAAGTTCAAGTGTAGACGGGTGACAAAAAAGTGATAGAATAAGCAAAAAAATAAGATGTGTGTGTGTGTGAGTGTGTCTGCAAACAATAGTTCAAGGGCGAGGAGTCCTATGATGACTTTGAACAAAGTTTTTATTCTGTGTCTGTTCACTAATTGTCACCAGTCTTTTGTCTCCCTTCATTGTCGTTTGTATCTGATATTTTATCTTGCTGGAATATTTATTGATGTACACTGTCCCTGCCAAATAAACCTAACATCATTTAACTTTAATGCATCTAATGAACGCCCGATTGTCCACTCAGGCGTTTGTATGAATGTCTCTTTTACATGTATTGATGTTTTTATGCAACATTCAACTGCATGATTTTGGACACTGTACAAAAATGTGGCTAACCGTTAATTTGATTAAAAAGTATGTATTACGACATTTAGTTGAAATAGCACAATAGCAACCCTCCCAGAGGTAGTTATTTATACTTAATAATAATTAAGATTGCACCACTCTCACCAACTACAACAGTAAAGTGATATACACATCAACACATAATAATAGTCCAATAAAATGAGATCACACTGTTATGTTCTTCAGGAATTCAGTATGTTGAGGTTAAGGTTACTCATTTCATAAACATAGATGTCGTGCTTTATGATTTAAAATGACAAACATGATGAAGACTTACATTGACTCAGATTTGAAATCCTCATTTAGACAGACAGCTTCTGTTTGGGAAGAGCTACAACTGGAATAATTGTGGTATCACTCATGGACTTTTCTTGTTTCTTGTTGTTTTATTGAATTAAATTACATAATCAATCAAAAAAGTCTTGTTCAGTTGTTTACTTTGTGCTTAAAGGTGTATACTCTGTATGTTGTTGTTGAGCTGTGTGTTTTGTACTTTTACTTTAGACTGCTTTATAGAGCACTTTGCGATGCACTTTGCCTAAGTGTGGTGCTGTTTAATTATAATAAACTGTTGTATTATTATCCGTTTTGTGTTTTTGTCTTTATTCTGTCTTTGTTTTTATATGTTTTGTGTTTTAAAGTTTTTGTACTGTTTTCAACTTTGCTCTTGAACTTTTGTGTTAATAGTAAAGGACTAACCAGGGTTTGCAAATTATCCTTGGCTAGAAACCCATATGCATTACATCTGTTTTGCATTTCATATGAAATGTTTAATGCATTTGTCCCTGCTCAATAAACATCTATATAAATAACAATTTATACTATTATCATTATATTATGACAATTTAGAGATAATATTGACAACATATCATGTTTTGCTAATATAACAGAGTAATATAAAGAACAAACGAAAATAAGACATTTGAGTAAATACAATAGTGCAGAATAAAACAATAATTTACTTTGAAACTATTTATTTTGACTTTTTTTTAAATGATAATAAATAACTATCAATAATTGAATAATTAATAATGTAAAGTGCTGGAAATTAAGCCGTGTTTTAACCTGGATTGAAAATATTCACATTTGGTGCCTATTTCACTTCCACTGGTTGTTAAAGAACATGCTTCAATGAATTTAGTATAAGTTTATAACACAGTCAGAGGCCCACGTGCAATACAACCGAAGCCCAGCAGGAGGCGCTCGCACAGACGTCAATGATTTTATTTTGACAGTGACTCCTGTTGTCCACACGGCGACGCTGTTCTCCCGTTTAACCCTCAAGGAAGAAGCGACCCAGCCTGAGAAACGCCGTCCAACCGCGTCCAACCAGAGACCTCCGTCCAACCACCTCAACAGGAACTGACGTCGCCTCCATGCAAGTGGATGGAAAAAACGCAGCTGCAGGAAAAATGGCTCCAAACACTGTACCGCCGCTAAAAGGTAAGAAGTTTGCCCGTTTTCCTTAGTTAATGTGTGGCTGTGAAACTTGTGTCCTGTTGTCGTGTGTGTTCAGCGGTTCCGCGGTAGATCGTTTGTGTTCCGTGGCACCAAACCTCCGTTTCTTCCTTGTTTGTGTGCAGTTGGCAGGAGCGAAGGAGTTGCCTGGGTACTTTTAAATTATTCAATCAGTGCCTCTCTGAGAGGATACACTCGTGTAAGTTGATGCTGTTGAGCTAAACCCAGGCAGTTTTTGTGTTTTTTGTAAACGACACGTTTGTCCACGGTTGATTGTGTGCAATTTTGCCCGAGTTTAGCGGCTACACCTAGCATCCAACAAAGTTAAAGTTCCAGCAAAGACGGGTACAAAAGTCCTTAGAAGTGACATTTTATCGGACCGACCGGTTTATTCAGATGGATTAGTTTGATAAAACCTCATTAAAGCGTGTTATCTGTCGTTTACCATCCGGTATTTTCTGTTTTAGAGGCGTGTTTTGTTAGTAAAGCAGATGTTTATTGACAGTACACAACGCATCATTTGGGGTCAGGTGAACATCAGCAGATTAAGCAGTTAACAGGTCTGTGAACGCTTTAAAAATCTTTATTTTACTTTTATTTTACCTGATAGTTACATTGACTTTCACTTTCTTCTACAAGTGAAACGTAAATAATGAAGACGGGGTCTTTTATCAGCATTATAAATACATTTGGACAAGCATTTTAACATCAACGAATAATATCAGAATTCGTAAAAAGATTCTCTAAAAGTGGGCCGCGGCCCCCTGGTGGACTGTTAAGCTATTGCAGGTGGGCCGTGGAAGGTTAATAAAATGTTTAATTTTTGAAAAATGATAAAAAGCTTTTCTTGTATTGCTGAAGCTGCTCTTTAGAAAGCAGGGCAGCTGATGGCAGATATATTAGATCAATTTGTTATCTTTTCCTGATAAAATGTAACACAAAAAAACCCTCATAAAGGCTTGAATTGCTTTTGTAAAGATTTATTACAACATTTACCATGTGCGTTTTCGCGTTTAATCCAGTAATCGCTTGGTCCATAAAAAGTTAGAAAACGTTGAAAAATGTAATATGGAGCAAAGAAACCAGGAAATATTCACATTTAAGAAGCTAAAACAATCAGAAATCTTCTTTTAGTCATGAAAAAAGCTTCATTAATCGATTATCAAAATAGTTGACTATCGATTAATCGAGTACTTATTTTAGCTCTACATAAAATGTCAAATACAGTACTACACTACTTTTAAATGAAGTTTCATCCACAGCATTGTTCTGAGAACAAAACAGGTAAATGTACATACTAAATGGCCGATTAATTAATAATAATAATAATAATAATTATGATTAGTGCAGATTATTTACAAATGGCAAAAATAAATCAGCCCGATTCAACAGCTGACATCTATTAAAATATACCTGTATTGTTGTGTACTAAAGGCCTTTCATACTAGTTGACAAGCCAGGGTAGACAAAAAACGTTCCATTTCCTTTCATGATAACCACAGACACAACATGCATAACAGATCTGAGTGCATGATCTGGTTACTTATTCTGTGTTTTAAAGATGGCCTGTACTTTGATCATCTGTAGACTGTTTTTTGCAGACATCTGCACTTAAGCACACCTACTTGAATCTCACTCGGTCTCCTGAGATTAAATCCTAAAATAACTCAGTCCAAACATGTTGTTGTTTTTGCCTACAGTGACTATTTTTTACATGCAGTAAGATGTTAAGAATTCACAGTGTGTCAATTTAAGTAGTGTATGTTAAGGGGTTAAAACAATGATGGTGGTTTTGTCAAACCTTCAAGCAAATGATGTGGGAAATCACTAGACTCCAGAGTCTCATTTGTTAGTGTGACCTCCGCATACTAAGATATTTTTTCACCCAAGCAACCATTTTCACTGGAGCCTTATGGTTTTGCTGTTGTGTTCTCAGTACTAATTGTTCTATTATCAAATATTTAATTCTCAAAGATGTGGGCTCTGCTGTCATTCTTGCACAGTCTTTTTTTGTAGGCTTTTCTCCACTGTTATATATCGCCCACTGTCATATGTAGACTTCAAAAATACAGTAAGGTAGTAGTGATGTATGTAGTGATGGTTGCAGTTATTTTAGTGTTCTCTGCATCCTGTTGAATTGCCTTGGTTTAAATACAAAGCTCACCTGAGCTGATACTATATTGAATTGATCTACAAGGACTTACAATGCAAACCAGATTAACACTTATACACTTGACAGTTATGGGACATTGAAGGGCGTGCATGCCTATTTTGTGCAAAGTAAACAATAAGTGAAAATATGTGCCTTTTTATGCAGAGAAACTATCACTGACCCGAGTCAAAAAGCTGATGACCTATCTCTAGTTGCTGCTTTCCTGGTAGGGTTTGGCACTGAGCTCTCCTAGAAATGCTTAATGAATGCAGCCACATTGTCGCTGCCTGCTGGTGTTAGCACAGCTGATAAGACAATCTTGGACCGTGGTGTCAACATAATGCTGAGAGACTGAGAGAAAGCCAGAGGAAGAGAGAGACCCATTGGGCTGCTTAGCATGCCAAATTCCTCAGCTGCACAATAGTGTTAGGCTAGCCTGAGCCCCAGCAGAGCCAGGCTTCACCACAATGGGAGGGGAAGCTCAGGAGAGGCCGGTGACGCCTGGAGAGAGAGAAGGAACTCACTCAACCCTGGGACTGTGATCGTTTGATGAATGGTTGCTTTGAGAAAGCACTGTGTCATTTCAGTACCACAAAACACTCTTTTCAGCAATGTTTTTCTTGTATTAAAGATGTAGGCCCCTGATGTAGATGTAGGTACTTTTGGCCCCTTTCTGTAGTTAGAATGATCAAGAATGCAATGGATGCTTCTTCTTTTTTTGTCGGCAACTTTGGTGTGAAAAACAACACAACAAGCAGTGTAATGACACAATCCCTGCTATTTTGAAAGTTATGATGGGCAGTGTTCACCATTGTCTTATATATTTTAAAGCAAACAAAATACCGGTTCACAGAAATTAATCGACACATATATTGATAATGAAAATAAAGGAGCTCACATATTTGTAAGTTAACTTAATGCCGGTCGGCGTGGTGAGTCATGCGTCTCCTCCTTGTACAACATATTGTGCAATAGTTTGATTTAGTCTTATGTTTGGCATGTGGTCAGCCGGGCTACGTAATTAAACAACCTCATAGTGCAATTCAAGGTGAACAATGTATACATATACCAATAGAAGATAACCTACTGTAAGTTACCTAATCAATTTAAATACCATGAACGTGCGGCTGGTAATGGAGCATCATCATGTGTTAGTTGTGTAACCTCACTGATGCCCTTGACTTAGAAACAAGCACATGTAATTATTGGTTAATGTATGACAGTTGGCAGCCTGTCAATGAACAGTCGAAACATGGGCTCCGTGACGCCTGAGATAAACAGCTGCCAATTAACAAATGAAGCTAAGCCTTGAGAGGTTGTTGCTCAGGATGAAGACCGGGATTTGATAGTACTGCTTTTCCTGTTTATGTGGAATGGGTGCGTTGAGAGAATTACTTTAAAAATTGTACAAATGCTCACTTAGTCTAGTGGATAAACTGAGGTTGAGGTCAACATGTTCACACAAAATTAATTTTAAGTCAACAAGCCCATGTTCAGAAATCGTAATAGTTATGCAGCTTGTAACTACATTGTTCACTCGAGACCCTCATAGTTGTTGGCTTGTCACTGTAGTTTACTATGTAAAATGAATTGTATTATAAAGTGAGCAAGAGTTGCTGCTCTTTACATCTTTAGATAGGTTCGAGTGTTTCTTGAGAACCATTCTTGCAAAAAAGAAAAGAAAAACTGTTTGACAGAACGAGTGATTGTTGAGAAAATGGAAACATAGATTCTTCCAGATATATGTATGAAAATTTAAATATTCTAATAGTTTTGAATATCTGTGACCTTCTCTTTGTGTTGAACTAATGTTTATTCCCCTTTCTTTTAGGTGCTTAGAGCTTTGCTCCACAGACCTTTGGGCCACACTGACTTAAACGGAGTTACACTCATGGCACCTTCCAGTTGACAGAATGGCCCAAATATCAAGTGGTAATGGGTTCAAGCTGGATGTCTCCCAGCCAAAGGGGGTTGTGGGTAAAGAGGAAGCCCTCCGTATGGAGGAAGAGGCTTTGGCAAAATTGCAAAAAGACAAGAGACCCACTCATTCAACTTTGACATCTTCATCTTTGTATGCAACATCCACATCATCCTCAAAACCAAATCCATCTAAATATACCACTACTGCTCCTTGTACTTTGCCCTCTATTAACAGACCAGAAAAGGACCTTATTGTCTTCCCAGAGACCAAGAAGCAGGCAGAGCAGGATAAGTTCAGGGATATTGATGTGGACAAGCTAACCAATGAAGAACTTGAAAAGCTCTTACTGGATGAAAACTTTGGGGCAAACAGTAAGGTGTCCCGTCCCTCCTCGCTGCTGGGGTTCAACCTCAGCGCCTCCTACCCTGGAGGCCATGCCTGTAGCTCCTCTCCTTTCCATGGCAGCCAGTGGTCACCTGTTCTGTCCACTCCAACAAACTCTAGTGTGTCCACTCCCACACATCAGCGCTCCCCATTGTTCCCCTCTGCGCCCTACCCCAAACCAGGCACATTGCTAAATGGCTTCACTCCAACCATATCGCCCTTTTTGGCTCTGCCAACGCAGCAGCCATCTTTCATGGTCTTCACTCCCATCCAGCCTGCTGCTGCCATGGTGTTCCCACAACCAGCTGTGGACCCAGAGATGGCCAAACTGTTTGACAAGATTGCCAGCACCTCAGAATACTTGAAGAATGGCAGATCCGCCAGCACTGAGATCGACTCCTCTCAAGTGGGCACAGCTTCTCTGGCACCCGACCCAACACCTCAGCAGCCAGCAGGGATGGAATCGTCAAGTGTCGGTAGCATTGACTGGCTGGATCTGGACCCGCTTACTAAACGAAAAGCTGAGAGTGAGGAAGCATCAGTGGCATCAGAAGGCACTGCACAGACGGTACCCGGTGTTCCTGCTGGGGATCCTTGGGATGCAGTGCTCGAGACTGAAGTAAACAGTAGTAACAACAGCCCCTCACTGGAGGCGAAAGCATCACTGTCAGTTCGCTCACAGCCTAGGAGGGCATCAGCAGGAGTAGCTGTCACTAGGAGCCACTCACTCAACATCCCTGGGACCTCCTCCCATCACAAATCAAACAGTCAGGTATGAAGTTGTCTAAAGTGCATATGTTTACTTACTTTTAAAACCTCAACAGTGTTGGCCTTTTCATACTTTTCATTCTTGTTTGTCATATCAGGAGTAGTAGCTTAATTTGTTTGAATGAAGCAGGGATTCATTTGGAATGAAGTGATGTCACATCGTGGAGTCCAAATATCATGATCAGGATTTGTCACTGTTTGCGTCATTATAAGATCATTGTTTACCAGTGTTGTCAGACCACTATCATGTGAATCATATCAACCAACACCCACACTGTTCCGATGAAGCCCATTTGCTGATTGTGAACTGTTTTGTTACTTTGCAGTGCTAGACGTTTTCCTTTCTTCACCCATATTTTATTGTCCAGACCAGGGGGTTTACATCCTTCCACCTGCTAAGTGTGGTGACACCTTAAAAAGTCAATATACTGACAGCAATACTTTCACGGAACTAAATGACCAACCACAATCCAACCACAGTTCATACAACATGCGCAAGTATGAGTGAAGTTTAGTTCTGTTCATTGTCGTCTTCAGCCAAAACGCCCACCAAAGTTCTGCTTACAACTGTGTGTTTACTTTTCTTTCATTTTCTAACACAGAAAAAACATCTTTTTGTTTCTGGCCCCTGTAATCAAGTTTTTCACTGTGGTAAGCTACCCACGATTTCCCCCAAATATTTTCTCTTGGCCACATTTTGTGATTCATTTTTTCAAGCAAGACTTGAGTGAACTAATTTCTTGTGATGAATATTCATAGAATTCATTTGGGACAATGCTGTGGGCAAGTGGCATGGAATATAATCTTAGGTTTCTTCCCCTAAATCCAAACAACCATCTGTCATTTTGTCTAGCAGCTCTTAGCTTAAGTGGAGAGATGTCATCTGCTTCTGTTTTTAATCAGAGTTGTATTTCAGATATTCTTCCAAAAGTGAAAAGCTTCATTTTGGATGTTTGGGCAGGTGCAGTCTGTATTATCATCATCTGCAGTTGGACGAAATTTGTTAGGTCTTCATACATGATGTACGTGTATGAAGTATGGAACATAATAGTAGTAATGCAACTGCCATAAAACACCAAAAAGGAAGATATGAGCTTTAATAACTCCACTGCTCAAAAGCCCTCAACATGTTATTCTACTCGAGAATGCTGATTGTGTCTCTGTGTCAGGACTAAAGAACTTCTCTATGTGGTATGTGTCTGACACCAGGGTGATATTTAACCTTGCAGTACTGTACAAGGCTAGTATTTTCAAAATTCCCCATGGATGAGGAAAACGAGGAAGTTTGACACAATTTGAATATGATGCTTGAAAAGATTATAGTCCTGTGGTATAGCTCAAAATGTGACCGTATGCTTCTAGAAGGTCTTTTGAGTGCTGTGGGATTGTACTGACATAGTATACTGTTGAAGCCATGAAAGGCAACCACTTCAGCCTGTACACTCAGCTGTGGTATATCTCCCTGGTTTAAAGAGTTTCTGTTGCCTACAAAGAATGAAACAGTTTATTTACACTTGCCCGTATACACTATATTATGTCTGGGTTACGGCCTGCGACTGCTGGTCTGACTGCTGTGTTGTGTAAGCTGAGCCCTATTAGCTCAGTGCTGTGCACATGCATCCCTCTACGCTCCCCTTCCTTTTATCTTCATCTTGTTGTTGTGTATGTGAGATTGAGATGGTATGCGAGTTTGCCTGCTTCTCTGTTCTGTCAAGGCTTCTGTTGTAATAAACAGGAACAAGCCTGTGCAGCTCCCCTGTGCCCCACAGCGGCACCAGAATGACCTCACTAAGTGCCCTCATAAGTTACTGCTCTAACTCTCATTTATTGTTAGAGAAGAGAGACATGTCATATTTATAAAAGACATACTTTGTGCAGATCTAGATCTTGGATCTTGAGATATTGCCTTAGGATAAGGTGATGCTTTTTAAAAGTGACCTTTATCACAGCAGCCATTTTGACAGGTCACAGGTGGAAACGCACTGGTGCAAATGATTAAATGCATAATGGCTGAGTTGTTGCTGAGATTCAGTGCAGGTTCAGACATCAGTGTCCTCTTGTGGCTCAAGTCTGGATAGTGAATGAAACCAGCACAGAAACACACTCTGCAACAATGGCTTGAGTTGCATTGTGATTGCAAGTTGACCAAGTGATGAACTGATATGTCATAGCTGAACAAGTAATGGCTTTACTCTTCTAAATTTATATCAATATGTCCCCAACAGTTTTTATGTACTATTATTTTCTAGTTGAATGTATGCCTATGGTTCAGCCTGGAGTTGCCAGGCCTCATTGTGGTAGGGTGTAAAATTTGTCACACCACCTCTGCTTTATGTCTCACTCTTTTTTTTTATTTGTATAAGTTATTTAAACAACTTTTTTCTTGCCAATAATGTCTGCAAGATTATTTTGATGGTAAATCAACTTACAACGGGGTAAATTGATGTGGTGGGTTTGGGTCCATGGCACAAAAATGAAGTGCAACATTCTAAAATATGCCACATGTCATTTGTAGAAAATGATATAACATAGGCTGCTGTACGCGGTCTGAAGACATGGTTGTTAGTACATTACAGTATCGGTGGCTTGTCAACAATTGCACATTACCACAACGTTTGGTGGCTTATTTCCACCGATTGGAAAGGTTCAGTTCAGTTTGGTACAGTACGTATTCTTTTGAGTTTCCATTAGGAATGGTACCAAAATAACTGGCCCCAACTGTTCCATTTTAAGGTACCCTTCCCCTGGGGTGCAACCGGTGTTTCTTCAACGCCCACAGTCTTGTTCTCATACAAAGCTTGACGTCTTGTTGAGACAAACAGACACAAACCGAGACAAAACCGTTTGTTTTGTCGCGTTCAATGTCGTTGTTCGGAAGCCTGACCGAGGGTTTTACCAAGACTGTACCAAACTGAACTTTACCATGATGGAAACACGGCTATATATTTTTACATGGTTGTAACTGTTTACCAATCGTAAATCCTACATTGTGCTACTTCAATGTGTTACTTCTTTCTGTTTTTACCAGCTTGTTCTCCGTCATCATGGCCTTTACCGCTTTACTGTAAAATGTTTCCACCTTTCTCCTCCCCTCACCCTCGTCCCCCCACCGCCTGTGGTGCCTGGCAGCTAATCCTTTTCTTTTGGCCCTTGGATTTTAAGTTGTAGGTTAGAGATAATCAGCAGTCAAACAAATACCTCTATCTACAGTTAAGTTGTCACGCCTCACAGCACCTGTGCCTGTTCAGACCTGGCTCTTAGTGTGTGCAAAGGAAGCACTGCTGAACTTTTATGTGTCACTGCATGTTGCCATGTCTGGCAACACAGATTTTGTATTATTTTTTCCTCATAATTGTTACAAGAAGTGTGGGTGCTCTTAAATGAATGCTGCTGGTGTTTGGTTCATGAAGTGGATCCTGAGAACAAATGGTAAGAGTTTTCATACACATTATTTGAACTAAAATCAGCCACACATCTCATTACTTTGCCAAGAGTATGAGAGGAGAACATGAAGCTGATTTTTATTATTTAAAATTGTGTGATAAGACAAATAATTCTTTAATTGAAACTGGGCATTATGATGAGCTGTTAAGCCTACCAACATGATTCACATATGGAATTCAGTGTTAAAACACAGTGCCTTTTTTTTAGCTTGCTCTTTCACTGCAGATTTGGTAGAGCATGTGTGTGCTTGTTTGTTCTCGCTCTGTTTCTGCAGGCTCGTTGTTATCTCTACACATGCTGCGATCCAATCTCACTGTCTATGTGGTTATACAGTATACCAGCATGTGCTGTACTCCACATTTGACCAAGAAATATATACAGTGAAATTTCTGCTGCCTCTGCAGTAGGTCTTTGATATCGCTCACACCTACGCACCATCCCACTCTACACTGTGCCCTATTTTCTTTTTTGATTTTCTAACTGCACCTTAAGCACACGTATGAGATGCTGCAGCAGAGTTTAACACTCCACATACCAGACAGATTGCAGGGTCTGAAGATGTCACTGTGCTGGGATTCAGCATGGATTTCAGTTAAATGAGTGAGTCACTGGGCAAACAGTTCTGTGTCAACTCCTAACCTTTGACCTTGTTTACTGGCAGAAAACAGATGAAGCCCTGTGGAAGAAACCGTGAGTAGGCAGATGCCATTGCGCATAATGAAAACCTTGTCATTACTTTTAAAGTTTAAAAAATCAACCACTTAATAGTTGGACATGTCACAAAACAACAAATGTGTCTGTTTGACATTCTGTCAGCCACTACTCACTTCCTAATTGAAAGAAGAAGTTGATTTGTCTTTTCAGGGCATCTGGTTTCCTCTGATGTAAACCACTTCACTTCTATAGGCACTTGGTCTCATAAATGAAAATATCTCTATAATTATTTTAGAAAACCATGTTCACATGCACTCAAAAACAATTCATCTGTTAGCCATGGCTGAATAGTCACAATGGATTAAAATCAATCTTCATCTCCTCTCTAAGTGCTTTATCGGCACCAGAGCATCACTCAACATTTCCCCGCACCGTTATGTAGTTAAGTGAAGCCTGGGGCAACTGTCCTACTTTTCAATTCAAACTCATTTGAAATCTGCAGATTAAGATTAAACACCTTATTCCAAATGAAGAATGGCAAGCTTCCTCTAAACTACACCAATCATTTGAGCAGACAGTTTTTCGTATGGTGTTTGAAGTATAGTTAGTAAGTGCATTTAATTAAAAAATAAAATAAAATAAATACTTAACATAATGTAGATTTAAAAAACAACAACATTTTGAGCAGGTTTGCTGTGCAAAGTTTGGGGTCATTTTATTAGACTGGCATGGAGAGCTAATGAGGTGTCTGATGTCTGGATGTGCACTGTAACTCAATGCTCATGTTGAGCTTGGAATTACAACCAGCCACAAGTCATGGCTGTGGTAGGTTTAGACTTTCAGCTGTGTTACCTTGTTCAGTCAGGCCTTTCCTGTATGACAGTGGCTTAAACTGCTTGAAAGTAAGTCTGCAATGATTATGCTATGAATCCATTGTTAATCGATTATTAAATTAACAGTCAACTATTTTGATAATCCATTATCTGTTTGTTTTTTTTATCATTAAACAAGCTGATTTTTCAGCTTCTTAAATGTGAAACATTTCTGGTTTCATTGCTTCATTTGACAAAGAAATCTGTAAAACTGTAAAAAATTTGTGGAGAAAACAAGACCAGGTTTTTGGAAACTCCAATCAACATTTTCTGACATTCTATGGACCAAACACAGACAGAAGTGCCTTGCATTTATAGATAGATTTGTCATTAACCACATCTAACTACCATCAAACACAGGACCTTGAAGATAAGCCACCAGTAGGGCTCTTCCCCCCCCCCCCCCCCTTGTACACCATGTTCCTGGTATTACTGTCAGTATTGTTACACTCCAGTAAACACAGAGGAAGGATGAAGCATTAGTCAAGTGTGAATCATATTTAGCTGTCCCCATGACTTCAGACACCAGGAGCTCTTTGTTGGGTCCAATAAAATCGATTGAGGGAAACAAAGATGGGCCTGTCAAATTATGCAGCCTTACACACAGCCCACTGTGTGTGGCTATCAGGTAACATGGCCTCATTGGATTATGTGCTCATGTTTGTTTATGCTCAAGCAATCTCTTGACTCTAAACATAAACATGCTTAATATGCTGTTTTTTTTCTTTCCATCTCTCGCTTTCTGTATCTGTCCTCTCTCTGTGTATTAGTTAATATTTTTCTTTTGACTCTTGCCCAAGATTCCGACACATTATTTTTAAAAACCAGCATTTGTAAATTCTGAACATGTGAGACAGAACTGGTGCAGGCAGAAACCTGTGGGAGTTGCAGGTGTTTCAGTGTCAGACTTGGTTCTCTTTTCTCAGCTCCCTGCTGATTCGAGAGATTTCTCTCTCCTGCTGTTATGTCAGGTCAGCTTGGCTCACTGAAAACAAGCTCTCCTCTCATGGGGCAGTTCACTTCGAACTTCTAACTCGCACAGTGACATGTTGGATGTTGTGATCTTAGTAGTCGGATTTTAGTCTTCCTGTTTTCTTGGCTCTACACCTGTTATTTGATAGTCTTAACGAACAAGAAACAAAAAAGGAGATGACGGGGTTCGACATGCAATAAAATCAGTCCTACTGTGGTGTCATAACCACTATGATACCAGGACATGCGGGGTTGGCGTGTGAAGAGAAGGATGGTTTGACTGGGGTGGCTGTGGCTCAGGAGGAAGAGAGGGTTGTCCACCGATCACAGGATTAGCAGTTAACAGAACAGCAGAAAACTCAGTCTCCCAGAATTCTCTGAGCGGATTAACGAAGCATTGTTGCAGCATTCCCGTCATATTTTATTTTTTCACCCGCTCTCCTTTTTCCTTCTCTTCCTCTTCTCTGTTTACTAGCTGTATTCAGTGGCAGTGATGTCAGAGTCATAGACTTCCAAGTCATGACTGAGCACTTTTGCAGACAGCACAGAGCTTGGGCAAAGAAAGGGGCGGGGCCCTTTCACTTCTCATTTCCTGTGCCACAGGAAGCACATTCCTCAGCCGCTGGCAGTCACATCGCCGTAAAAAGCCCAGTGTAACTGCGAGTTCCCGGCAGTGGGCTGGTCTCCAGGAATATCTTCGAGTAACTCCCCGGGGTGCTGTCTCAGGATTTGTGTGTGTGTGTGTTCTTGTATTCGTTACCTCTTCTGGACGTTGTCTGGCATCAACACTGATCTTGTCAGGACCAGTGGAAAACAACACCTGGTCCAAATGAGTCAGAACTTAATTAAAATTTAAATTGTGGTCTAGTTAAAATTAGGGTTAGGCCTTGGGTATAACACTTTGATTAGGCTGTCCAAATGAATACAAGTCAGTAAGAGTTCTTAAAAGGATGGCTGAGTGAACCTGTGTGTGTGTGTGTGTGTGTGTGTGTGTGTGTGTGTGTGTGTGTGTGTGTGTGTGTGTGTGTGTGTGTGTGTGTGTGTGTGTGTGTGTGTGTGTGTGTGTGTGTGTGTGTGTGTGTGTGTGTGTGTGTGTGTGTGTGTGTGTGTGTGTGTGTGTGTGTGTGTGTGTGTACATGTCTTGCGTATGCTTTGTTTTGACTGGTCCACACAACTTTAACAGGATTTCTGAGGATTAAGATCTGGTTTTAGGGTTAGAATTGGGTTAGGCATTTATAAGGTTAGGGTAAGGGGCTAGGGATTGCATTATGTCCATGAGTGGCCACACAAAGAATGCAAAACTAGCATGTTTGAAAGCATAAATTACAACTCTTTTGACTTATTAACACATCGCTGTGAAAATATGGTCAATGGTCAATTTAGAACTAAACATTAAAAAAACCTTACAATTAAACCCATGAATCCTTGGTTAGTGCGTCAAGTCCTTGTCCTTGATGACACGTGTATTATTCACTCAGAAGAATTCATGGCTTTAAGAGTGTTTTAATAAAACTGTCCCTTCAACAATCCCTACTCACAGATCACCATGAACACGTAAGGAGTTGGGACTGTTCAAGTGATTTAAGGAATTCATAAAGTATGTGCTAGACTTGCAATAAAAGACAAACTACATTATAATCCACACGCAGCCTTACAGTGCCTTTGTGTCCTGTCTTTTTCATTTTCTTTGTGCAGCTGGCTGGTGTCAGTTTGAAGTGTACATATGCATGTTAGTCACGTACACATACACGCATTTTATTTTTGCTCCTAATTTACTGTGTTTGTTTGCTTTTGTAGGACAAGGGGAAAGTAAAAGGTTTGGTGAAGAACCTTGCCCTGGAGGAAGAAGAGGCACAAAACCTGGAGGTTGTCGCCTTCTGTGAAGACGTTGCAGCGTAAGTTCTTTCCTGCTGCAGGCATGAACATTTGACTCTTTATTAGTGTCAAATGTTGAAAAGATCTTTTAATCTCTATGTTACTCTACTCCTCAGAGTCAACCTCACTGGCAGTGATTGGTTATTGAGCGCTGATACTAGTTCTTTTTCCGGTTTGCTCTTCCTCCTCTCTTCCCTCAGTTTTACTGCTATAATCGCTACTTGTGATTCATCCACTAGTCTCATCCAAGAAGTGTGATCCATATGCGCAGCCTGTACATGTCAAAAAAATGGAAATCTGCAAAACAGTTGTTGACTTTTTCCTGTTCTCTTCCCTCACTAGCCTGCGTTCTAAATTCCCTCACGGTGACATCTCCACCAACCCCGGCTTCGTCCTCAGTCCCGTCATCACCCAGAGAGATGGTGGAGGTGACAACACCTGTTCTGTCAAGGTTTCTATTGAAATCTCAGAATCTCAGCAGCCTGTAACCTTCACCTGTGACGGTAAGCACCCTTGGATTAAAGTGTCCGTGATTTGAACCATCTTTGAACCAGCTCTTACAAGACTAAGGAGGTGCAAACAGATATTGATTTATTTTCTTAGCCATTTTTTCCCCCCAGAATGAACACATTTTATAATGTATGTTTTAACAGCAAATATTACATTTTCATCCTTACACACTTTCTCCCAGAATGAACAGATTTTATAGTTTAACTTTTACTTTGGGAAGTGCAGAAAATCCTCCATACAGACGCACACCATTGTTTTGTAAAATCTGCCAAAAAAGAAACCTTGTGCCCTCTTTGCCTTTGAGAAATAACAGCTCAGATTGCAGATAAGAGGGCTCTGAACAAGGAAACAACTTTCACAGCTGCCAAACTCTTCACCCCCTCCTTTCCCCATCCCATTTTTTCTTTTCCTTTCATTTTTTTTTCTGTCGTGGGAAGTACACTACGTTCCTTTTCTGCACAAATAAAGGTTTGTCCCCTCACCATGGAGTAGCAGTGGTGGACAAAAAGGACAAGAGTTTTCCTTTTTTTTATTATTTTGCCAAGGACCCAAACAAAATGTTGCTTTCCTTCCTTGTGTGTTTGGTGAGCTGTTATTGGCTAAGCCCTCATTATATCTACAAGCAATGTCAAGTCTTTGGAGATATAATAGCCAACCACACATACACACACGTACAAAACAGACACCTTGTGGTTCGGATGAGGTTTAGGATGAGGCCGGTAGAAGTTATGGATAAGGTTAGAGTTAGTCTCCAGGAAATGAATTCAAGTCAATGTAATGTCCTCTGAAGTCATGGAAACCAGACTGTGTTTGTGCATGCATGCATCTGTCCTATTGACCTAAACACTCAGAATAGTTCACTTCAAAGGCAGCAACCTATAGATATACTTTCTTAGCTTCCTGCGCTGTCTCCTCCTTTATTCTCAGTGTCTGGGGTCACTGCTTAGGCTTACTGCCTTCTTAGATGACTTCCTATATTGCAGCTTACTGAAATGTGAAGAGAGTGAGACACAGAGGACAGGGCAGGTACCTCTATCTTGGTCTCTAATTCTTTCCATCTCCCCTTGCTGTCGACTTCTTTCTGCTTCTTTTTGGTTTCCCCTTGTGCTTTTGCCGTCCTTATATCTTATGTCTTGTTTATATTGTTGACCATGATGGCTTGAGCTATTTTTCTGTCACATGAAATCTCAAGAATCCGGCACAAACATCCACTTGGACTCAGAGTATAATTTGTTGGTCACTGATTACTGTGACATGAAGCGTACATTCATAGACTTGGCATGCCAATTACGAAAGAAATGATTGCAGATGTTTATTCAAGGTGATGACGTTTTCTATTGAACAGTCAAGTATCAACCTGACTCTGACATCATAATGATTTTGGGCCATTATTCACCACCATAACTGCAATTTGACTGTTTTGCGGAAGCATGCAACCCCTCCCTTTTGTTGCAGCTTTTCCTTCCACCCTTGTTTTGTCGTAACATATTCACACTACTACTGACAGCGCATAAGAACTTAACTGTTCTGATTTATTTTTCCCTCACCTTTCACTTCTTCTTTCACACAGCTTTATTACCCATCTGTCATCTTTTATTAACCTCTTTTTATTTCCTTTACTGACTTGTTTCCAATGGAAATGACTAGATTGTGTGTCTTTTTCTCAGTAATTTAAAATGATGGGGTTACGCTGGTTAAGCTTAAAAGAAATATTAGCCCAACAGCACAAAAAAAAAATATTTTTGTGTTCCTGTGAAAAGGAAAAAAAAAAAGAGGGACAACTGGCTTTTCTAGGGTTTGGCTGTGAACTACTTCTGGCTTCAGGGGATTCCTCACATACTGTTGCTAAGAAGGCAAGATGATGAGGGAGTAAGAGAGGGGAAAGTCATGGATGGACAAAACAACAAGAAATACAGAGGGATAGATTTAGGGAAAAGTGAGACATAAAGGGGAAAATTATTGACAGAAATGTTTTTGAGGTCACAGTGCTGTAAAAAGAGAGAAAATAGTTGAAGGCAGACTCACAGAGACACGGACAATTTGGCTTGTCACCTTGATATTTCTCATTTCACTCACAAAGAAGATCATTTGAAGAACCTTATTCAGAATCTTTAGACCCTGTACTTTTTAAGTGACACTAAATATAACTGAATAATAAATAAAATGTGTGAATAAAGTAGGTGTAAATGTACAAACTTGAACTGAGTTAGTTGGCATGTAATTATGCTGTCAAACCCACAGGGTTTACAGGAACACAATCATTTGCCCAAGCAACAACATGTCAGTCTTCACCTACATGATACATGAGTGTCTCAGTTATTCCACGTATGGTGAAATATTAGCTGGATGCTTGTATCTGATGCTGCTGCTGCTGCTAAATGATATTGCCAACCCTGTCAATGTACAATTTGAAACATGCAACAGCATGCTCATGTACCACCGCTCATCACTTTGCCAGTTGTTGAACTGGTGACCAATGCAACAATGCCATAATATCAGTGTGAGTAACCCAGCTCCCCACTTTCATCTCCCCAAATGAATGTTGCTGAAGCAGAACTGCATCCATCACCATGCCTGAAAGAAACAACACCAGTGTAGCTACAGTTGTAGGGATGAACCAGACAGCAGAGCCTCACGTTGGGTCTGTTTATTTGCATACCACAGCACTTCTGTTACCATAGTTACTCCACAGCTCCTTAAAGGGGTGCGTTGCAGTACAAAACAACCTACATTTGGAGTTGCATGAGCTCACAATGAGGGAAAAATCCAAGCCGCACAGGCTATGGTGAATTATATTCATATAATATCCACCACAGTGTGACATCCAGGTGAGATCTGCTGTAAGTGAGGAAAAAATAGCAGCATATGAGTTAACTTTAGTGATTGACAAATTTTGAGAAATACAAGAATGTACATGCTTTTTTTGCCTTAAGTCTTTTTTTGCTCCTGTTAAAAAGTAGCATTTTCTTAAAAATGTAGAAACAAATCTTTCCAGTTGCCTCTGCTTCCTTGTCTCTGACTCTGTTTCTGACAGTTGGCATGGTTACAGATGCAATAATCTCTCCTTGCACATGTAGGAATTTAAGTAATCAAATCAACCATCAATTTTTATTTTATTTTTTTTAAACCTGCCAACACTTTTCCCCAACCATGTGTAAAATGGTTAACCGTATGCGACAGAGGAATTTTCCTTCTTTTAAGTCGTGCCCACAAAATGCCCGGGTGGGAATTGTTACCACCTCAGAGCACCGACAGAATGAGGCATGACCCGTTTCGTTTGCTTTGTTACAAAAAACCTCTGGTATGTGTAGAACCACAGCAGCCACCAGCACCACGTGTTATTTTGCCTGTGATCCTAAATCTATTGGCCTAAGCAGGAAGAAAAGATGCACCATTCCTCTGAAGGGTGGAGGTCTGTTATTGCTGGAGCTCGGGGTGGTCTTCCACCCTGTGTGTGTGTCCTGTTTTTTAATCTGAGAGTGTGTCTGCTCAGTCCAAAGTGAGATGTGTGCATATGCAAACGCCTTCGGTCTTTCGATCTGTCTGCTTTTGTTTGTGTGAAGGCACATAAGTTAAGAGTGTGCAGTAATCTTCCACTCTCCACCCAGTCTGGACACTTCAGATATTGATCACATAAACATCTCGAGCTGAACCCAAATCCTCTTGATTTGATATCACACCTCAAAACTGCACACAGTGTTATTCTTTCGATCTCAGAACAGGTTTGGTTGGAAAAGAAAGTAGAGACATTCATAATATTGCAGGATGGTCTGTGGATAGAGAGAAATTCCACTAAGGTCTGCAGTTCACGTCCTATAGCAGCAATTGTAGAAACACTTCAAGGTCATTTTGACGAAGACTCTCTCCCTCCAAAACTGTATCCTAAATTTCAACCCTTGACCTCCGTCGTCCGTTGGAATATAATATGCTTGCTGTTGTTTGAAGATGGTTTTGGTTTAAGATAATTTGACCTTTTTGCTGTTTTCCGTCATTCCCCTTCTCCCCTTTCTATTCTCTTCTCTCTGATCTGTTCTTCCCCAGCCACAAATCTCTCCCCCTCTTTCTGGCGTTGTGCTATCACTGTCCCTCCATCACACTGCTCTCAACCCCCCTGCACAATACTAACCTTGTTGTTGTCTTTGTTATCTCTCCATTCCTTCCTTCACATATCGTCAGTGAGCTCTCCGGTGGAGTTGTTGATCAGCCAGACTCTGTGCTGGGTCCATGATGACCTGGATCAGGTCGACTTCTCCAGCTACCTGCTCAAAGTCTGTGGCCAGGAGGAGGTGCTGCAGAAGTGAGTACTTGCAAAACTGTGTTGTGCAAAACATTACATCAAGGAAGTTTCAGTAATATTTCTAAAACATTTTGGAAGAAATAAGTAGGCTGACTAGGCTGTCTTTTTGATAATTAGATGGGCTTTAAATGGGTATCATTTTCTTTTGTTCAGCACCCTGCTCCTCCCCCCTCTCTTCCTCTCATTATCTTTTTTTGTATCACTCCGTATCTTGGCCTCCTCTTGGACACAAAAAGGACTGGGTGACGTTTCTATATCTTGCCTCTTTTCCCTCTAATGTGGGATACATGGAAACGGATACCACTCTACCAAGATTTAAAGGCTCAGGACAGTCAAAATATTCAACATTGGATATATTTATAAGTGATGAACAAAGAAACACTGCACAATCATACACTGTGACTAAGCTTAAAATTCCTGTTCTGCTCATACCAAGAATGTGCATTTACTGTTATTATATTAATGTATTACTATTTTTTTTCAAGCTCTAAAAAAAGAGCACTTAAATGCCATTATACTTTAAAAGGATGGATGTTTTTAAAAATCACAGCCTTAAGCTCTGTGCCATCTGCCAAATGCCAAAAGTTGGTAATAATCATTCTTGACCTTTTCCCAAGTGAAAGTCACCTGCTGTGCCAGGAACAACTTGTCAAAATAGTGGCAAACTAATTCCTTGTATACACACTTTTGCCCTTTCACCGTAGAAATAACGTGAGCAGTTCATAGATATTGAAACACCCTACATACACATGTTTCATAATGATATCGGCATTATTTCTTGAGAAATTCACAAAAATGTCCCTACCTGGACATGTTAAATGAAGTGAAAAAACAACATTGGTTCAGTAGATAATGTGTAATTCTGCAAATAAACTAGCAGACAGACATAAATTCCTCAGCAGAAGTAACAAGTGACAAAAATTACAAACAGAAATATTGCCAATGCACATAATGACTCAACCATTTTTAAATGGTTTGGCAATAATGCATAATCCAGTCTATGCTACTGTTGAAAAACAACACAATCCACTTCACTGATGGAGTCATACATCTCCGTCTTACTACCTTTTTTTTTTTCCAACAACTGCTGCGTACATGCTGTGTAGTATGTGATTTTCTTTTTCATCACCTTGCCTCTGTGTTGTCCTGTGCCACAGTAAACACAGCCTCGGCAGCCATGAGTATGTCCAGAACTGCAGGAAGTGGGAGAATGAGATCACTTTACAACTACTCTCTCACTCCACCATGAGAAGGGACTTGGCCCGCAGTGTAAGTCACTACATCAAGCCAACATATGAGTGTATATGAATTTAAAAGATTTCTTTTTTTTAAGCTGAACTGTGACATAATATAAATTAAAGATTAACTTCTAACTGTTTTACCACTGCTGGAAACTGACAACAGTGCTCTCTTGGCAGCTTATATAAGTGGTTGGTAATTTTTCACTGTTGTTTTCTTAGGTGGAAGATGACTGCTCAACTGTAGACTTAGAGAAGCACCTGGGCCAGGTGGAGAGGCCTTTTAAGGAGAATGTCACAAGGTATGAAAGTACCACGAAGATATGGACTAATGAGCAGTTCTCTACAAGTTCCTTCTACAGTACTTTTTCATTCATCTCTGTCTTCTTGCAGACAAGGCCTGGCTGACTACTTGGAAGGTTACCACAATCAAGTCAACATCTGCCTTCAAAATGAGGTACACAAGGTCCCTGTGCAGATTTGGGAATTTGAGGAAATGATGGAAAATGATATTTTCCAGGTCTTGATGTTGGAAAACAAGACAAGTCTGGAAATGTTTGCCATTGCTCTGTGCACATATTGCACATATTAACCTCAACGTGTAGACCGCCTAGTATATGTACTCTACTCTTCAAATGAACATCATTTTAGAATGTTGTGTATTTCCCTTGCCAATACAGTACATATTCATTTACCCTATAGATCCTATCTCGGATGCTACATCAAACTACATTAAATTTTTGGGATACAACATCAGTTTTAAACTTTACAAAGATTCTTTGTTTTTTTCCAGTACCTGACATATAAACGTTTGTAAACAAGGACGTTATTTAGAGGTGTTTTCTAGTTTCAGGCAGTGGTGGTTTGTGAAGCTGTGAGAGAATCACATCATGCACAGTAATGAATGTACCTTGAATATATAATATAATAGGTGTGTCGTCATGCAAATGTATGCACACTGAGCTGGTTTGAGTTGTTCATGATGGTCCACTCTCCATGAGGCACCCAGCTGTTGACACGCTGAAATCACACATCAGGAGGACAACACAACAAAAGGAGCTGGTATGAACATGTGAAGAGTGATGTGTTGATAACGGACCGTCTGTTTGCAGAGTACTCGGTATAAGACTGTGGATCGGGTGGTGCAGACTGTGAAGAACCTGTGCTGTGCTCTGGATGAGGTGGAGACACAAGCCATTACAGAGGCGGTCAAGAGGCTGCGGCATTCTGTCAATGTACCTCGAACATGCTCACCCAAGGTGGGCTCTTCACTCGTGCTGTTGGTCATGTATACATTATATAAGGATGTACTTTTAAGACCAACTTGTTTTTGCATTGTAGTTGGGGTCCACATCTTCTGGTCAGTCATCAAATGGTAAGTTCAGCTTGACTGCCTCATACAAAAAGAAAATGAATCCAGTCTTATTGTAGAGTTTCTTTATTTTCTTTCCTTCCTGTCCAAAGAGTAACGTTTTTATCGTGGGTTAGGTTTAGATTTATTGCAGTGTTGCTATACTTCTAATCTTAACTATTGACTGCGCACCCTGACAGATCACACCAGTCCTGTGGAGGAGAGCATGGCGTTGCTAACGCAGGCGGTCTACAACGTGGCCAAGCTCTACCTGCGCTCCTTCTGTCCCCCCTCCACCTCCTTCAAGTCACATTCGCTGCCCCAGGCTGCAGACAAGGAAGCTGTGGAGGGAAGGAGCAGCAAAGAAGCTTCTGGCACCACAGACCACCTTCAGTTCACCCTTTTCGCTTTGCATGGAATCCCGGCCAACTGGGTCAGCAGGTAAACAGATCAACATTAAATCACTTGTTTGTATTCAATAAAGATACAATGGCTGGAAATAAATTGTCCTTTCCTTATATGATGATAAAGCTACTGCAGCAATTGTGATGCACTTCAATTGTAGGTAAATTATATTATTGGCAATTAACTTTGGCAAACAAAGCTTCAACAATCATTTGTAAATGAATGTGCATTATCTTTGCTGCAGGATCATGAAAACCTTTTTTTATGCATATTTTCTCACATGCTCAGCCATTTTCTTGTTATTTTCAGTGCCACCCAAGTTTGTCTTAGTTTTCCTTATGTAAAAATCATGCTCAACGATGATGACAGAAGGCGATTCATTCTTTCATTGTATGATAATCATTTTTTAGTAAGCAGCAAGGACCAAATAGTGAGTTTTTGAGACACTATGATATAATTTCAGTGGACAATCTCACTGCTGTCAAACCAGGTAGTTTTCTTTTCTCACTGGCTTGTATGGTGTGCTCCCTGTGGCTTTTTTTTTCCATGTCGGTGTCCAGTTTCACCCTGACTATCTCCTTCATGTGTCTGAAATGGAGCTTAGCCAAATTTTCCGTTCTTGGCTCTGTCAGGCACCATGGATCAGGGTTAGTTAATTTCTGACAAACACTGGGATATAACATTTAAGAAATATATGTGGAATGATTTCCATATGTTAATTGCAGGAAAAGACTTATCACCCAACCAATGTACTTAGGTGTGCATTTTTGGATTTTTAATATTTTATTTGTTGATACAGCAGAGAGCCAGTTTGGTCAAGAGGTTAAAAAATGTTAAAGCAAAATGTGTAGGAGGTGTAACCACGGCTGAGGTGGTGGCAGCTTGAGAACTTCTGCAGCGCCTTCTTTCCACAGTAATTTTCTGGCCAGTGAGGCCTTCATGCTGAGAAGAGCTGCTTAATAACAGGCCTATTTTCTGCAGCACTGTCTCCTCTTGTAGCTATTTTCAGCCAGTACCAAACATTGCTGCAGTGACAGTAATTCCACCCGCACCTCCAAAAATATTTAGCTCCTCACAATTCACGGCCGTTGGGGGAGAAGGCGAATATAGTATTCCCCAGGCCGTATAAGTAGCGAGTCACACGTGTTGTGTTGTGTTGTGGTGTTACTGTGTTGGAACGTAATTGAAGTCTGGGTGTTTTTTCGTTGTTGTGACGAGTGTTTCATCCATCTGGAGCTCCGCTAGATGCCACAGAGATATGCTAGCATATTGAGACAGCATGAATAGTGGTGGAGCTGCCAGCACAGATGGCACTTAGCAAAAGCTCAAGCCGGGCGTAGTGAAAATGTGTAACTGATGAGCCTGTAGTTTCACCCCTTACTCACGCACGACTCTCAAAATGATATATGGATCCAACTAATGTCTGGTTGAGAATTATTTGTTTTTATTGCATTACTTGACACACAAATCCCTCTCATTGCTGTATAAAGTATACTTTAAATGTTCTGCTTTTGGGGTGTCACTCATTGCACTACTAATAGCTGCATCCTCGGTCTGGACGACATATTCAGCTCAAAAAGCCCTGTGTCCAGCCTGGGAGGAATGTAGCCTATGACAGGAAACTTTGACCAATCACAGCCCCGTTCAGAAAGAGAAGTCACACCTAGTGCTAGTCATTTTCACACATGTGTGTTTAAAACCAAACAGAATAGGACTGTAACTGCAATAAAATGTGTGAGTGAGTGGACTGAATCACACCAATTTCCTAATTTCTCATTCTTCTCTAAAGCTGTGTCTGATTGGGAAACATGCAGATGATTTTTTCTTACTTCCCTTTGAGTTACCCTTGAGCAAGGCACTAATTATCTAAAAACCATCAAGCCTGTTTCTTTCTTTTTTTCTACGCAATAGATTGTGTTGGCAGGACGGCCATATTAATCTGTGCTATGCATTGTGTTGTTTCAGCTATGAGAAGTACTTCCTAATGTGCTCCCTCACCCACAATGGAAAGAACCTGTTTAAACCGGTCCAATCGAAGAGAGTGGGCACATACAAAAGCTTCTTCTACCACATCAAATGGGATGAACTGTGAGTGGATTGCCTTGCCCTCCTTCCCTCTCCTCCCTTGTCTCATTCAGTTGTTTTACCATTTTAAATTTCCCTGACAACAATAGCCACAATGTGCTGTTTGTACTGTCCTCACATTCTGCCGATGCTGTCCCTCGTCTCTCCCAGGATCAACTTCCCCATTGCAGTCGCTGTGCTCCCACTTGAGTCCATACTGAGCCTGACTTTGTTCGGGGTGCTGAACCAGAATGTCGGTGGATCCCCAGACTCCAACAAACAGAGGAAAGCTCCAGAGCAGCTCGGCAAAGTTTCCATGCCACTCTTTGACTTCAGAGGGTGAGGAGAGAGCGTAACAGATAGTGGTTGCAGGATTAATGTTTAGTGTATTTTACAATTTATGGGGTAGCGTACTTAAAAAACAAGTGCAATAATAACAAACAACACATGGACACATAAAGAGGAAATGGTTCCCTCAACACAGGCTGGCCCTTTACTTGTATGTTATAGGACCCTAAGACTGAAAGAATCACCACACTGTTTGTAGACATCTGTCACGTCTCTTTTCGGTTGTTTTGCATCACTTTAGTTGCTGTAGGTCCCTTTATAATCATTTTTGCATTAATTTATGACCACTTAGTGTCAGTTTTGGTTCTCTGATTGGTCTGTTTTGCCTATCTTTAGAGGAGCTCTTTGATTTTTAAGCTACATGCAGTTGGCCCTTTTCATTAACCCATCCATGAAACTAGGAATGCATAATATGTTCATAGCATGCAGAATAAAGTATTTTCTGTAGCAATAGTAACGCCTTAAAATATCAGAACGGTTAACATCCTTGCTAAAGTATATGGTGAACGCTGTTTGTAAGATGACTTTGGATTTTGTTGTCGTTTATTTCTGACTGTGTGTTTCAGGGTGCTTGCCAGGGGCAACAGGCTGCTCTGTCTGTGGATATCTGCCCAAGGAGCTGCTGTCGCCACTGGCTCTACAGCCGGTCGCAAGAGGATGCCCACAGAGAGAATTATACTGCAGGTCAGTGGTGACACCAGCAGCAACCTGCATAGTGGTATTAGAAAGTGCAGGTTTAGTTCTTCATGATGCATTATTAAGTAGTGATTGTCACATATTGTCAGTCGTTTTATAGATTTTTTATAGATTTTTACAGTACAATTAATTGGCTGTAACTGTATGACAGAGGTGTAGGGGATTAGGTGAATGCAGTAGTTGAAACAATCCTATTGTAATATAATGTATTGTAATCACTGACCTAAGATTAGCCACAACAATATTAATAAAACAAAAATAAAAGGTGACAATGATGATTGAACTTCGAAGAGGAAAACGTTTGCTGAGGTTTTACTTTTAAACTCTAAAAACATCAAAGTTGTTTGTCTTTTATGTTCTCAAGTAAATTATATTATAAATAAATAAAGTAATATACATGATGATTTTATGTCACCATTAGGTCGACTTCCCCAACTCATCGGTGGATGTTCTGTATGTGGGACCCAAGGAAGCTCCCAGTCCGGACCCCATCCCCCAGGAAGAGCTGGACCCAGACCTCCGACGCAAACTGGAGAAAATCTGTAGCCGAGCTTCCAATTTCGGGTAGGGGGATCTAAAGTAATGGGGAGATTTATAATACAAACATTTGGATCTGAGAGTAAATATAAGTACCTCCTAATAGTTTAGGCGTGTACCTTTTCTGCCATTACTGTCACAAGTAAATAAGTAAAAAGATAGGTGTGAAATACACCATCACTGAATTTGTAAAGGAGTGACATTGTTGAGATAAATACACCAAAAAAAACATCCACATAAACAGTTTTTGTAGTTATATTTATCCCCTTCAGCAAACAGCTGTTCCTTTCAGACCACCCAGAATCTATGGACTGACAAAATTTGAAGATTGAGATTTAAAAAAATGACACTAACTTTGCCAGACACAGTTCCCCATAAACCCCATAAAGGTTTGCATGTTGCCTGCTCCAGTGTGTCAGTTCTCTTCCAGCTGCTCCAGGCCCAGCTCTTTAACACCTGGTGCCAGCGAAATTTGCCACTCTTCCAAAATCCATGAGGCTCAACCAGCACTGAAGCACAGAGTGCTCTCACTGTGTTCCCACTGCCTGCTTTCTGAACTTCCCATTCATATGTCCAGCCTCTACCCTCTAGTCTGTGCCCACAAAAGTTGCTGTGCAGCTGTTCCACTGATGGATTGTGTGTCAATTGAATGTGTGTGAAAGTGCATCATTTCCTTAAAATTACATTTTCATTTTCATCACTACAGGTAGCTCAGAGTCAGGCACATATCAACATCCGTCATCGATTGCAGAAAAGCAAACTTTAGTGGAAAGAAGTTGTCTTAAGCGCATGGCCTTGCAGCATAGCAGATCAGGATACTGGCCACATTTTTGACTTGTTCTTAGTGCCAAAGAAATGTTTCTTGTGGGATTTGTTGAATGACCAAATATACACAGTGAACACTTTATACAACCAGTTTCACAAGTAGGACTGTCTTGAATAACAAACTTGTGCTCAATGATGTTCTGAAAGAATTTGCACAGGCGAATCATATTGTTTTTTTTATATAACATTTGTATGATTCAATTAAAGTGCTCTTTTCTCTTGCCTGTTTTAAACATTACTGTAGATGTTGCCAAGTGAAGTCCACATTCTTAGTCACTTAATACTTTTTTTATGTTTACACTGTTGAACCTGTGAGAAAGACAAAATCTAACTATGATTTGATGTAAAGATGCATACCACAAGATTTTTTTGAATAAAACTGTATTTTCATGTTGACAACATTCCACCCACATTTCCTCTTGGTCTGTTTTGGGCTCTGTCTTCAGGCTGAAGCGGGCAGATCACCAGATCCTATGGGACCATTGGCTTCACTGTAAGAGGGACCACCCCAGCAGCCTGCCCAAGGTGCTGGCCAGTGCACCTAGCTGGGACTGGGCCAGCATGGCTCACATCCACTCCCTGCTGCACCACTGGCCTCCTCTACCCCCAGTCACTGCATTGGAGCTCCTCGACTCAAAGTATGAAATATTCTCAATGCTTCCACCCACATTTTGTCAGTCGAACCTCTGATAAAAATAAAATATAATATAGAATGTTGATTTCTTACTATCTATCATCAATATCTAATATATGTGGTTAAACTTTCTTTCACTTTAAAGTGAATCTTAAGTCAAGTTTGCAATTGTGTTTTTTTGTTCCACATCATGTATGAAATTGTGTGTGTGTGTGTGTAGGTTTGCAGATACAGAGGTGAGGAGAGTGGCTGTAAATTGGATTGAGAAGAGCAGTGATGATGAACTCGCCGACTATCTGCCACAGCTTGTACAGGTATATCAATACTTTGCAAAATACTCTCACAATACTCACTTCCATTCACCCAGACACTCACTCATTCACGTATGATTTAACTTGACTATTTCATGGGTTCAATCCCTTTCTTTCACAATTGTCCCTCCTGTCTTTTGTCGTTCCAGGCCTTAAAGTTTGAGTGTCATCTGAAGAATGCCCTTGTCATTTTCCTGCTGTCCAGAGCACAAGGCAACATCAGCATCGCCCACTACCTCTACTGGTCAGATGAAGTTTTGTACCTAAATATATATTTTTTTTCTAGAGAAAAAAAGAGATGTTTTCAAATTCAGATTTTAAAAAATGCAGACGTATCACTGTAAATATGGAATCCATCTTCTTTCACCTCCTTCAGAATCTTTGTGTCTTAATAGCTGTGATGTATGTAATGCCTGCAGGCTGCTAAAGGATGCTGTGCAGGATCCTGCCTGGGGCTGGCGTTATGAACGTGTACTGGGTGCCCTGCTGTGTCTGTGTGGAGTCAAGCTCAGGGCTGAGCTGGAGAAACAGACTCAACTGGTGACCCTGCTGGGAGCGGTGGCGGAGAGGGTCAAACAAGCCGGGGGGTCAACGCGACAGGTTAGTGCGTGTGTGCATATGCAATCTGACAATAATACATTGTGATATGCTGTATTGTGCTTATGGATAATAATATCTGTTCGTGTTAATTTCTGTGTGTGTTGCCAGGTGGCGCTGCAGGACGGCCTTGAAAACGTTCAGAACTTTTTCCAGAGAAACAACTGCCGACTGCCTCTCGGCCCCAGTCTGGTGGCCAAAGAACTTAATTTTAAGGTAACCTACATGCACAGAAAAACATTAACAATACATAGGAGAATAATAAGGAGAAAATCATGATTATGTGCAAGTAATGTGCATATATATAATATTTCCACTTTATTTTTATTTGGGTTAATCTTTTCATATAAAATGATCCATAAAAAATATCCGTAACTTTGTTGAAATCATAAGTTGCTATGAATATACAGTACAGTGCAAAAGACTTAGGGCAACAGCAGTTTTGCTTTTTTTATGTTTGCTGTCGGAAATTTATTTGCTTGTAACCACACTTTCCTGCCACTGCTTCAGCAGTCTGCATAACTCAGTGCTCATAGAATCAGTTATTGTTAAATTGAAAATTAAATATAGACCCCAGTCACACTGAATATTAGCAGACCTCTTCTATGATCCAGATACTGTATCTTAGTTCTCTTACATCTGAGTTTTATTCTGCTCAAGTCAGTGCACAGTGACAGCAAAGGCCGTCATGTTTACATCCTGTTGTAGAACCTGTTACATTCACATCTGACCTCTTTCAGAAGTTGATCTCATATTGTTAGTTTTTATGTGCACGTAGGCCTGCTCATTCTTCAACTCCAACGCAGTTCCCCTCAAGTTGGCCCTGGTCAATGCCGATCCACTGGGAGAAGAGATCAATGTAATGTTCAAGGTAATGTGTATACACACACACACACACACACACACAGACTTTCATAGTTAATGGGTAGTAATGTCCATGCATCTCTGAACGTTGCGTCCCCTGGTGGCTGAAGTGAAATCAAGGCAGTAAAGTTTTTTCTCACTCTGCTTAGGTCGGAGAAGACCTGCGCCAGGACATGTTGGCTCTTCAGATGATCCGCATCATGGACCGCATCTGGCTGCAGGAGGGGCTGGACCTGCGCATCGTCAACTTCAAGTGCATCTCCACTGGAAAAGACAAAGGTGATAATGTTAATTTAAAATGACATATGTAGAAATTATGAATACAATCCTGACGTGAAACTAAACTATTATTACAATTAGCCACACATAAAACCTGAATTTTTTTCAACACCTAATTTATAATGATTATCCTGCAGACATCTGTCTAATGGCTATTTCATTTTATTAAAATATCTGACTATATAATATTTGATCATTGTCTTTGACTCCATTTAAAAAAACATTACACAGATCTGGCTGTTGTGTGTGGAGCCACATGTAAAGAATTGCTTTTTGGGTTTAAAGGGGATCTTTATCCTCCAACCTCATGACATGATAAGTATCACGTTACAGAGGCCATGATACAATGCATATTGCGAGTTACTTTGAAAAATGCCCATATCCTACACCGAATCAACAACAGCTGCTTTATAAACCTTTAATAGCAAGGGCTGTGGACGGTTTGAGATAAGCATTGCATCACGTCAACTGATCTCTGCTGCCACCCACTGGTTTTATGTTACACTGCACTTAAGGTGACGAAGGTTAACGTGGTCCTAGGTTTGTCTGGGATAATGTGCTTCTGTTGTTCCTGATCCAGCCCACATTTAAAATCATCCATTTAATTGGCCCTTCAAAAATAAATCCACTAAATAAATCACACAAAAATTAGAATACATTCTTCCCTGGCTTTAAATGAAAATGAAATTTCATACTTAAAAAATAAATCATTTTCTTTTATCACAGGCCTACTCATTCGTTGTTTATTTGCATTGACATGTATTGTTCAGGTATGGTTGAGCTGGTGCCGTCCTCTGACACCTTGAGAAAGATCCAGGTGGAATACGGCGTGACGGGATCCTTCAAAGACAAACCTTTGGCAGAGTGGCTTCGAAAATACAACCCTGCTGAGGACGAGTATGAGAAGGTACACACATGAAGGATATGTCTGCACGTGAGACCGACTGAGGAGCTTCCACTGCAAATCCACAGCAGCTGTTGATGAAAGTTGATGAAACTAACTATCATTTAATTGCTTGTGACATCATAATGAAAACACACAGTCAATGCACTCTTGATGTTTATGTTGATTGTATAACTGCATGACCTTTGATGCCTACAAATGTTTAACTTTGCTCCAAAAACCTAACCTCTGACCTTGAAAATGTAGGAACAATAGCAGAAAATTAACCTGTCATCACATGGAACTGTGCTGTATTGGAAGCTGTGATTTCATTGTACAACTATATGACTTCCTCAAAAATCTGCAAGATCATATTATATATTGGGTTTCTTAACTAGAAATACTTCCTGTCTCTTACTTCCTTTTCAAGCGTTAAAGCTTTTGTCTTCCCAATATTACATGTATATATGATTATCCTACATCATAGCAGTCATTGCTGTGTAATGCGCCAAATGAACTCTGTGCTTCACTCTTTCTCCTCCTCCTTGTTAAGGCGTCGGAGAACTTTATCTACTCATGTGCGGGATGCTGCGTTGCAACCTACATACTGGGCATCTGTGATCGCCACAACGACAACATCATGCTGCGCTCCACCGGTCACATGTTCCACATTGACTTTGGCAAGTTTCTCGGCCACGCCCAGATGTTTGGCAGCTTCAAAAGGTGACAGTCGGACGTGCTCTTTGACATTTGGCTGTTTATGGTTTATGGTTATTTCCAAGCACTAATAGAGTACAAGTGTGTCCTAAAGAAATGCATTAAATTGTGTTAACGATCTATTATCTATACACACCCTGTATTCAAACTTGTCACTTTGACTGAAGCTGAATTGAAGTCTCTTCTCCTCCTCTTGGTGTTTCCTATCAGGGACCGGGCTCCATTTGTCCTGACGTCAGACATGGCATACGTCATCAATGGAGGCGAGCGCCCCACCAGCCGTTTCCAGCTGTTTGTAGACTTGTGTTGTCAGGCCTACAACCTCATCCGCAAACACTCCGGGCTTTTCCTCAACCTGTTGTCACTGGTGAGACAGAACACACACACACACAGTGTACACACAGAGTTTGCATACATTGTGCATTGATTAAGTTAACACCAACATACAGTGGAATGGTGTATGGGGTATTTGCATTAAGGGTGCCAAGTTTTATACCTCAGCTATAGAGTAGTTGTTCTAGATTCTATGTGTGCTGCAGACTTAATAACTACCTTAGCTTTTCTGTCTTTTTTTTTTTCTGATTTTTGTGCCTCTCGGCAGTTTTGGCTGCTTTTTCATCCTCCCAGTTAAGCTGTACCTGCAAGAGCCAGAAGAGCAGCGCTCTTGCTGTCCTGTCTTGATAATAAATCAGTGCATCTCTGTTGTCCTGTAACTGAATAGTTTGCCGCATACGTGACTATGTTGTGTTATTTTTAAAAGACAATTCTTATATATGTCGTATTTCTTAAGAGAAGAATTTATTTGTACCACCTTTCACACACAAAGGGGAATTCTCAGAGCTTTTCGTGAGGCATAAGGCTTTTATTTAAGAGAAGAGAAGATGAATATGTTGGTGTGTAACTCATTCATGCTTTGTCTTTTTAAACTGACTTTCATATACTGTCTAAAAGCTACAAAATGCACGATGGTACTTTGGTGTTATCAGTGGTTTTATTTACTGTACTTTGCTTGGTAATAGTGCTTATATACAGTAGATATGTATATATATATACATACATATATATATACACAGAATAAAGTAAGAAGTAAAAAATCCTAAAGATTTAGTCTTATCTAGTTCTATAAATGTCTGTCTGCCTGTTAATCCTATAAATGTCCAGTGACTTGACGGGCGTCAAACTTGGCACCACTGTGTGTGTGCAGGGCCAACTTTGGTGGTGTTTGGATAGGAAATGAAAGTATAGATGTTGGTAGAAATGTGACAAATATATCGTTAAAGGAGCTTGTTTACTTTCCCCCACGAAAACCAGGCATCTTTGTGTTCTTTGTGTCATAGATGACCTCATCGGGCCTTCCAGAACTGACCGGCTCCCAGGATCTCAAGTATGTTTTTGATGCTCTGCAGCCTCACAACACTGATGCTGAGGCGACCATCTTCTTCACCAGGTAAACACACCACAACTGTCACCCCTCCCAAACTTTGGAACAGTGTTTGTTCTTTGTTTTAAAGACTTCACAAAATGTATTTCTATAAGTATGTGTGCATAGTGTATAATGCATTTGTACTGTATATGCATCTTCAGTAGTTAGCTGTAAGCAACTGGACTTGACTATGACCTGGCTGACTGTACAAATAAAATTTTTAGTAGCAGCAGCAGCTAATCTGGTGTCCTGGTAAAATCTTACAAACTTAAAACTGAGAACAGAACAAGATTGAAATCAAGCCATCTTCTATGTTTTACTTGATTTGGCTCCTTTTGTTTTCAGTATATCTTATTTTGATAAGTGTGAGTTTCTCTGATACAAAAAAAACCCAAAATCCCCCAGATGGCAGTATGAGCATAGGGAGAACAAGATTACACTAGATGCTGTGTCGCATTACAGCAATGAAACCTCTCTACACACTAGCTGCAATATCAGATGTACTGTGTTTTTGTGATTTTCTCCTTATTCCCCCTCTCTTAACTCCATCTCTCCAGGTTAATCGAGTCCAGTCTGGGAAGTGTGGCCACCAAGTTCAACTTCTTTATCCATAACCTTGCCCAGCTACGATTCTCTGGCCTGCCGACCAATGATGAGCCTATACTGTCTTTCTCCCCCAAAACCTACACCCTGAAACAGGAGGGCCGCATCGTCCATGCGACCATCTTTTCCTTCCAGAAGAGATACAACCCCGACAAGCATTATGTGAGTCCTGAAGTGGTGTATTTGTCTTAAAACGAATGACATCAATCGTGTAAAACGGGGACAGTACCAACACCTGTCTCACTCTGTGTACCCTCTTTGCAGACATATGTAGTGAGGATCCTAAGAGATGGTCAGAATGAGCCCCAGTTTGTCTTCCGCACTTTTGATGAGTTCCAGGAGCTCCACAACAAACTGACCATACTTTTTCCTCTGTGGAAGCTGCCAAGGTAAGAACTCATGTTTGCTGTGACCTTCAGCCTCTTATTACGTCTCATCAAGAGTCATCAAGAGTATACTGTATGGACTCATACCAAACATATCTCCTGTAACCTTTTGAGATATCTATGCAAATGTTCTCTTGGGAGCAGCTCCTGTGATACTGAATATGCCATGACTGTCTATTTTGTTTCTAGTTTCTCTAACAAAATGGTGCTTGGCCGCACCCACATTAAAGAAGTGGCAGCCAAGAGGAAGCTGGAGCTCAACAACTATGTCCACAACCTGATGAGGAGCTCCACAGAAGTCACTCAGGCATGCACACACAATCAAATCAGTAGTGTTCAATGGGATTTTGTCATTCATTTGTACACGGCAGTGAATAAACCCATGCTCCTCTGTGTCATCCTTTAGTGCGATCTGATCTACACTTTCTTTCATCCGATTGCACGGGATGACAAGACGGAAGGTTTAGATGCCACAGCCAAAGCACCAGGCAAGTATTTGATTAGTATTAGTCACATTTGTCACACTGTGTGTAGATTTACTTTCTCGTTCTCTCTTGTTCTCTCTTCTGTTTCAAAGGAGTTCAACTTGGTTCTCAAACAAAATAGTCATAATTTAGTCAATAATGTCAATAAATAATTTTTGTCACTTGCTGACCAGCAAAGACAAGTAAAGCAAAGTAGTTGCGTCCACTGATTTTTTTGTATTAAAAAAAACTTATTTTAGAACAGAACAGTAGCAGAATCGTGTTGGCAATTTGAATGCACTGTGGCCTTCATAATAGACTCTACCAGTGTTGGAAAAATGTATGTGTTTTGTAATTTTAACTTCATGTTTGTGATGTTTGATGCGTGTCTGTTGCAGAGCCTCCACTGAGTCCCACTTCTGGACGAGTGGAGGGAGAAGTGAAGCTCTCTATCTCCTACAGGAACAGCACTCTCTTCATCATGGTCATGCACATCAGGGATCTGGTAAAAACAGTGATTATTTAGATGCAGTTTAATACTGTTTCATTCTTGTTTGTCTGTTGTCACTCTATTTACCGTCTTGTTGATCTTCAGGTTTCTGAAGATGGAACAGATCCCAACCCGTATGTTAAAACCTACCTGCTTCCTGATCCACACAAGACTTCCAAACGCAAGACAAAGATCTCCAGGAAAACCCGAAACCCAACTTTCAATGAGATGGTTAGGAAATCAAAAATACTGTTGCCATCATTAACATTATATATTTATAGCTCCTGACCTCTAGAAAGCAGGGGTTTGGGTTTAAGAAATGTAAAATGAGTTCATTCGTTTTTCAAAGTTAATAAGAACGTGCAGTTAACTGGGTCATTCAACACCAAGATGCAACTGACCCAAATACATACTTTTCTCTTCCTCCACAGCTGGTGTACAGTGGCTACAGTAAAGAAACCCTGGGCCTGCGGGAGCTTCAACTGAGTGTGCTCAGTGCCGAGTCACTGCGTGAGAACTACTTTCTGGGCGGGATCACGCTCAGACTCAAAGACTTTGACCTCAGCAAGGAGACGGTCAAGTGGTACAAACTTACAGCAGTTCCATACTTTTAGCGCCCACTTGTCCCTCCCTGAAGCCGAACAACGACTCTCCAGACAAAAGCTGCATTCACATCATATGGGAAAGGCAGCTGATGCAGCCTGACTTGAAAATATTGGTCAGAGATGAATCATCATGTCTTTGGTGATATATGACATCATTAAAGTATGTAATTAGTGCTGTTCTAATCATAATTATCATGGCAGGATCAAAATTTTGCTAAAACACATTTATACTAATAAATTAAAACCTCCTGTCATCCCGTTGCCTTTGAGTTTAATCCCATATGACATGAATGCAGAATAAAAACTTGAGACTCAACAACAGAGGAACAACGACCGAAACAGGCCTCTTCACTCAGAGCCTGTTCTCAATTCTACACTAGTTTCTCTCCCATTGTCACTAATCAAGATTGTTTCTGTGACAAATGGCCTCCACTTATTGTGTTTCTCTTTTTTTCCTAAACTATAACAAAGAACTGTAATGATTTGTACATTTTGATATTAGAGGACCAAAACGGCTTACTTGCAGGAGAGAATATATAGATTTACCCAGTTCTTTTTTAAGGAATAGACCAGAAAGGGCTCATTTTTACACTTTACATGTTTATTTTCTCCATGGACAAATAAGGAGGCATCAGGGTTTCCTGCTCTGCATCAGACACTTCTGAGTAGAGTAGTCCAAAACACCACATTACAAAAAAAAAATCAACAGTGACCTTATTATTATTCCCCTGAGAATGTGCCAAAATTAATGAGGACGGCAAATCAAATCACTCTCACCAAAAGGGTGCCTTTGTTTGTGCTCACAATGTCTTTTTAATGCTCAACTTGGCCTTATTGCTATGTATATTTTATTAACAATGTGATTTGTCCTTATTAAAATATATATATATTCTGTAAAGCTACATGAGTAGATCTTTCAGAGCAGGTCTGCTGCGAGACTGGCATCTTAAGGTGTATTTTTTAACAGTGGACTGCCACTAAATGCACACTACCAGGTCTTTCTGTCGTGGTATTACTTGACAATTTTCACACAGCACACCTTAAAGGGGAACTTTTATCATAAGCTTGGAACACACTCTTGTCTTTGCTTTGGATGAAGAGAAGATGTTGCCCTTTCACATGGATCATATGTCAGTCCTGCGTTTCTTTCAGGTGGTTCAAAACCACAATGCAGACTTGCAGAAAGCAGTTTTAGAAATGTAGCGTGTGGAGATGAGGCTTTTTCCCACATTGGCAACAATACCACACTCGCACCCGGCCCCTAATCATGGTGTACTCATGCCATGCAGGCCGACATGGGTAATTATATTAATAAACTGCAAGGGAAGTACAGATCTAGTCCATTCTATAATCTTGAGATAATGCACGCTGACCATAGGTCAGTGGTAAAAGGGCAACTCAAACTTAAAACATCTTTCTAAAGGGAACAAGATCGTGAGCAAAAATAAAACGGCTGCTTTCTTCTCCACTCACTTCTAACTATAAATCTAAAGTTGTTGTTAATGTTTAATAAAGCAATTTTGATGAATTTATCTGAAAAGTTTTTAAGAGATCTACAAGACAAAATATGATTTAAGAGCGACACTCACACTATAAATATTAGTGACTTGATCCATTCTTTTAGTGACTGTACAAAGACGGCAAGAAGAGTTTGTATTAACATGGCCAGTTATTTATTCTTAATTGGTGACCTGTAATCTGAATGGATCAGTGTGTACTGTAATTCCTCTTTCCTAAAGCAATTAAATGTTTTTGGAACTAATATGATGTGATTCATTGCCTCTATTGTTAAAAATGTGTTCGTTGTAACCAAGGCTTGTTTGGATTTGAACCAGATTCTGGCATATAACGGTAAAAACAATTCATCACAATTACTCTGTTTTTGATGTTAGTTTGCTACAGTGTTGTGTCTGAACACAACTTAAAACAATATATAGATTCAGAATTGCATGTTTAAGTCATACTTGTCTATTTCAGGAAAAGGATTCTTATTTTAAAGTGACAAAATGCCATGGCCAATTGGGGGGTCTTGGAGGTATTGCAGGTAGACCTTAGATTTGGCTGTAAAAAAAAAAAAAAAGATCCAATTTACGAAATTTATTAAAATATACACTTGCCAGCTACTTTATTAGGTACACCTGTCCATCTGCTTTTTTCAGGCAGTCACACATTTTGTACATGTAGACATTATCAAGACAACCTGCTGAAGTTCAAACTGAGCAGACAGGAGGAAATGTGATTTATGAAACTTTGAATAGGAGGTTTGATGCCAGAGGTGGTGCAGACTCTGGCCTGGATTAAAGAAAGGCAACAGTAACTCAAACAACCACTTGTTACAATCAGTATTATCGTCCTAAATACACAACAACATATTAAACTACGAAGCAAAAGGGGCTTACAGCAGCAGAAGACCCCTCCTTAAAATAAAGATTAAAAATATTAAAATACACTATATTAAAATATGTATCATATTGTTATTCAACGTGTGATTATATATGTTGTGGCTTCTCGGTTATGGCCAGTGATCAATATTGAGATCTTGACAAAGTATATGGTTATTCATGATAATTCGTCTGTAAAATCGTCAAATTGTTAGAATTCTAATGTTATCCGTTTACTTCTGTGTTCAAATCTGGGCGTAAACCTAGTTTTGTTGAAATATAAGCGCTGTTCTTTTCTAAACTTCAGTTTGTGGCCAGCGTGGGTTTTATGCCACTTAATGACAAAATGTATCAATAACATTAATTATTAACTTATGTATTTCCTTTTTTATGCTTTAAATAAACATTTGAAAACAATATTTCTTGAATGCGTCGATGAGGCTTTTTCAGACGTAACTACGTAATTTCCGGCGCAGGCGCAAAATACCATTTTCTGTCGCGTGTGCGGCCTCTCTTCCTCTACCGCCATCATGGGTCGCATGCACGCTCCCGGGTGAGCTCAATTTTTCTAATTTTAAGCGAATATTTAGCTTTGTGAGGTCGGTTTTTGTGGTGGGATGTAGCTTTTAAACCCCTAATCAACCACATAGCACCAAACTGAACACTCCAGCTCGATTTAGAAGCGAGAAAAATACTTAAACACTCGCACCCTCACAATCGACATCTACCTCCGGCTGGCTAGCTAGTTAGCTAGCATTAGCCAGCGATACTCGCGGCTTACCTTGATGTAACATTTTGACTTTAAATTACAATTTGGCAGTGACAAATTACAAGTCCATAGTCCTGATGTGAAACTTACTTGTGATTTTATGAAAAAAATGTTCCCTCTGAATCGCAAGCACTTGGTGTCAATATGTTCTTGTACGACGCTAACATTGGCTGGGCCTAATTATTATTGCCATTATTGTCATAATCCAGACTTTTCTTCTTTCTCCGTGTAACTTGAAGTTTTCTTTCCACAGAAAGGGCTTGTCCCAGTCAGCTCTGCCTTACAGGCGCAGTGTCCCCACTGTAAGTATATATACACATGCGTTTTGTCAATGAGTTTTGCTGCTCTATCTAAAAATGCTACCTTACGGTTTTGGGTAACACGTAGTTAAATATATAAGAATACGGACAGCATGTTTTGATCAAATAGCATAAGTCGATAGGCCGATAGCCCCTATCAAAAAATGCTCTCAGTACAAAATTACCTTGTATGTAGAATATGGGAAGCGTGTTTTTATACTCAATTATAATCTATTACAATTATCATGCGCAGAACCACGAAGTAGCACATATGGATGGGTAGCATGATTTGTCAGAACACCTGTTTGAATATCTCAGAATCATTGACGGTCATTTTATCATCTGCAGTGGCTCAAGCTTACATCCGATGATGTCAAAGAGCAGATCTTCAAACTGGCCAAAAAAGGCCTGACCCCCTCTCAGATTGGTAAGCATTTCAATGAGCAGCACAAAGTATTTGTAATGTTACTCTTGTATGAGTTGATGAGAACAGATTTAACAGTGCGGCACGATTTTGGGAAATCATGCAATTTGTTTGTTTAATACTTCTATTATATTTGCTTTAATTACATTTAAGCTCATGATTTTAATGTCACTTTATCCTTAACTTCACTCAGCAGGCATCCTTCAAACATTTCTTACTACTCTTACAAGAAAATATCCTTTACTTGTAGGTACCGATCAAAATCTAAAACAATTTTAGTCTTAAATGTAAACACTTCGGTTTTCTTTACTTTAAAGTTAAATATTAGTTTTACTTTTTGTCATGACCCAATATTTATACTTGTTACAAACAAAAAAGTCTAAAACAGCTTTTGGTAAATCTATAAATGTTTGAAGTAGTGACCATTAAATTGACAGCTTAACAGATCTGGTCATTGGTCCTGTTGAACTATAGCCTCTTTACACCTGGCATTAGAATGTGTTTCTGTGATCAGATATCAAGCGGATAGCACTAAACAACATGCATTTATGTACGTATGTCTCTCTCTCTCTCTGTTGTCCACATCTGATCGCTATCTGATCAAGGTCGCCCACCTTCCTCTCTTATGCGAAGATTTCCAGCAGTGCACTACAGCTTTACGTCCTGTGCGCTGTCATTAATAACGTGAACCGCCTGTGAAATCACGCTATTGTATGGTCCCCTGTTTGGAAGAGCAGGGGAATAAGTGGTCTTCAACAAGCCTAAAACAGACACTTTCACATTAGCTGTGCTCGGAGCCACCAGCATATTTATGCTCACATAGTTGAGGGTGGAGCAGAGATGCACTGGAAATGCATCGGAGAATCATTTACACTCCTGTTCAATGTCGTCACAAAGTATTTCCAACCACCTCAGGTGGTTTTGCAGATCAGATAACAATCCGTCCATGGGTGAATTTACAGGTCAGGCACTATACGATTGCAGTCAGATCACAGAAAAACCCATTTTAATGTCCGGTGTAAAGGGGGCCGTTGTGGTTTTACAAAGGTGTATTTCTTACTTTGGCAACTGTATTGTAAGTAGGATACATCATTTATTTGAAATTAAAATCAGTAGCACTCCAAACTGTAATCTTTGAAATGGTCTTCATGTGTTGCACTATCCATGTTACAAACTAATTTGTTGCAATATACAGGTGTGATTCTTAGGGACTCCCATGGTGTGGCCCAGGTACGTTTTGTCACTGGCAACAAAATCCTGAGGATCCTCAAGTCCAAGGGTCTCGCCCCTGACCTGCCCGAGGATCTCTACCATCTTATCAAGAAGGCTGTGGCAGTCAGGAAGCATCTGGAGAGAAACAGAAAGGTATTACAGGACTAGACCCTGTGCAGTTGTGTTTTTATTTGGCCTTAGGTAGCAGCAAAGTATCATTGTACTGTATTGTGCAAATATCACCAGTTAGGTGACAGTAGACATGTTTATGCTTCCTTGCACTTTTAAATTTGACTTTTAATCTTGCATGTTAATTCTATGTCACTTAGTTTTAACATCTTATATTCTCACTTTCAGGACAAGGATGCCAAGTTCCGCCTGATTCTCATTGAGAGCAGGATCCACAGGCTGGCCCGTTACTACAAGACCAAAAGAGTACTGGCCCCCAACTGGAAGTAGTACGTATAGGTTCTGCTTTTGGAACTTTTAAAATAAAAAAAATCTGTTTTGGAAATAAGCTCAGTGACATAATGGCATATAACGTATATCTATTCTAGTGAAATGCATCATGAAAAAGGCACAAATCATTGTCACGTTCTTCACTTCATTTAGAGCAGTGATATTTCTGTTGTGCAAGAAAAATGCTGGAGGTAAATTAGCAGAGTGGCTACTTGTGCCTCATCTGCCAGTCCCCTTCACACAGTGAAATTACACCTTACCTGTCACTACTACTATACATGTTATACTGCTATTGCCATGTCAATTGTTGGCATCATTTTCCAGATATGGATTCCTATGTGGATCCTTAAGTGGACACAAAACTTATTACATTTTATCAGCAATACTTCATGTTCCAACTAAACTTTATAAAGTTAATGCAGCTGTCTGCACCACCTTTGGAGGCTGACCATAATACCTGACCTGCTATAACCGATGTATCGTAAAAGTTGTAACACTTGATGTGTTGGTGAATGCCTTAAAAGTGTTTATCTGCACACGACCACATGTTATGAACACTGTATGTGTAAATGCTTATGGTTATTTGAGTAGTGCTCCCCCTAATGGTCTGTTTTATTTCTGTTTACAGTGAGTCCTCTACAGCTTCTGCTCTGGTGGCATAAAGAATCACTTTTTGGAGTAATAAAACAATTAAATTGAAAATTGTGCTTTTTCTTTTTTTAAATATCAATGATTATTCAGAGCCTTTGTGTGCAACTGTTCTGGTGTAGAGACAAAGCACTGTTTGGGCTTTCAGTGATTTCGAAATTCTATGCTTGATTGAAATAGATTTAAATTATATTAACCAAATCAGTGAAGTTAATTTGAATTTAAGATTAATACAGTGTAGTGCTGTACTTTCTCATTTTTAAAACTATACTTGAATTTGTCTTGCTCCATGTTTATAAAAAGGACACCTTTTCATGCTCAATTGATATTAAGCCAATAAATGAGGTGTACAGTGGAATTGAAACTACTTTCTGAATGATGTTTAGTCCCAGAATCGGAACATTGCCTTTTTTTAGCAATGTGCCAATTTCATTTTCAGACTGTTTCATTTTAAATATACTATGGCTCTATAGAAGGGCTTGTATGCTAAGGATTATTACCTTTAAATATACAAATCTAATGGCACTTGGTTAAGATACTGAATAACAAAATAGTACAACTGTATATTATAACAATTGCATTTAAAAGTCGATTTTATATGGTTATTTAATAAATTCATTACATTTATTTTATAGACAATAACAAGGTACTAAACCTTATTTTCGTTATCAGTGCAGGCACTAATCGATTATTTCGGTTTTCGACTTCCATTGATCAAACAATACTTTTCGCTTTCATACGAGATTGGAAAGAGAACCGTGATTTTGTTGTCAATTGTGACGCGAGACTGACGGGAATTTACTGGCATTTTCCTTCCGTCATACATTGCGTAATGTCTTTGCCTTTAATGAGTGACAGCCGCGGGATCCAATCACAGCGCAGCGTGACGTTACGTGTTTATTTTTAAAGAGGTAGTCTGTCCGTGCCCCGACGCATTCACCATTTCTACAACGACGACTAAACACGACTGAGAAACATGGAGAGATTACATGCGAACATTTGACGAGGGAGATCGGAAAAAAATGTCACTGACCTGCCCGAAAATGAAGCGACATAATAGTGGCGCGTATCTGTCACCGACTAGTACACGAAATCTGTTGGTTTTCGACGAGGAATACCAGAATACGTGAGGATTATTTTTGTCTGACAAACCCGCCACAGTCCAGGTCGAAGAGGGGGAAAGAAGTTCAAGACATGGCTTCGACTGTAGCTACCGATAAGGTTTCTGGGGGGACGGCGGTGGAGAGGTTCGGTATCGGAGGGATGGCGCTTCTTCCCTGGACTAAACAGATTCTGACCGTGGTGTGGGAACAGCTTCGACTGCTGCTTCAGGTCATCTACTACACGTTCCTGTCAGGTGAGGATTCGAACTGCGTGCTTACAGCGTCCGTACCCTTTGTGTCAAAGTCCAACTCCTCTATATTGTCCACTCAGACTGGAAAGACTAGAGTAAATAGGAACCCGTTTATGTTTTAATTCACGTTTAACTAAAGTCGGTCGGGTTTTGATTTTATTATTATTCTTTTACACGATGTTTCTCCTAATGGAACTTTTACTCCCTTTCCTCGCTTTCCTCGATGTTTTCATGTCCTGTCCTAATACTAGGACAGGTCGTACAGTAAGAGGTACACAGTGTAGTCTTTCTTTGATTTCTGTTGCCTATTAACTCTTGGTACTTTCATCATATTCAAATCTTTGGGGTTTTTCTCCCACAACCGATTAAATGTTGGGCGGATTAGTATTAAACGAGGAAACAGACGTGGGCGATCGTGATAGAAGTTGCTCCCTCTGAAGCAGACACTAATGACGTCACTGCACACTTCTCTTAATGTTTACTAGCACTGTGAAAGACAGAAATCATGCAGTGATCCCATTTAATACCCTTACATTCAGTCTGACCGTATTTCTAGACCCAGTAGGTCTCTCCTGAATTTAAGTTTTACTTCTTATCCTGTCACAACAATATTTCCAGTAACTCGGGGCAGTTAAAGTTACTTGAAATATGGCTGTGACCCACTTTAAAGATGATAAGCCCACTACAAAATTTACAGTGAGAAGTCATGACTGGTTTAACTCGATTTCGTTAAAACCTTGTATTTTTGGAAAAGGTAAAAAAAAACCACACATTTGACTTTACAGAGGACAGTTACACAGGACATAATTGTCAGTTGAATTTCTAACATTACACTTTTTTTTTTCTCCAGTTTTCCAGATGTTCAGGTTCGAAGTCCACGTGAGAATCACGGATGAGACGGGGCAGCACATCCAGCACATGACCTCGGCAGCGAATCCGTCCGAATCCTTTCTTTTCTCATCTTTGTTTGACGGAGAGAACGGAGTCATGGTCGGTGGTTCAAATCCCCTCTCGGATTTCTGTGCCGACGTCGGCGACACCTTCCCCGGGAAATCCACTGCCGAGGCCCTGCTGTCCAGTCTGCGAGCTGACGACCTCTGCTGCGGGCTGGTGGACGACTTTGTGTCCAGAACAGCTGGGAAAGAAGAGGGCATCTTTCTCGGACACCAGTCCACCTGGAAAATGGGCTTCCCCGGTGACTGGAACATCTTTGTGTCAAGCAGCGACGGCTCCAGTTTAGGTGAGGCCTGTGGTAACGGTGCTGAGAAAATCTTCCAACAGGATATTACAAAAGGGAATCATTTCAAACACGACACATCGGAGGAGGAAAGAAGCTGGAGTACCTGGAGTAGCGAGGAAGACCAGAGTATAGTAGAATTCGACAGTGAGGAAAGCAAGGCACTCTGGGAATCTCTATCGAAATCGAGTGATCCCTACAATCCCTTCTTTTTCTCCGCATGTACTTCGACAAACGCAGGCATGTGTAAAAGTAAAAGTGAAGCAAGGGACAGCAGCGATACTGACGTGATGTCAGTGAGTAAGTCCAGCGAGGAGAGGCTGGGGCCGCAGGGCCTCAGTAACTTGGTCAGTCGTTCCGACAGTGAAATCAGCTGGTCCAGCTCAGATGGTTCAAGTCCTGACATTGACAAAGAGGAGAATGAGAGACTTTGGGACTTTTTCAGCAGTCCTGCTGACCCCTATAGTCCTCTGTGCTTTACTGCATGCACAATCAGCACCATATCCAAAACCACCACCACCACCACCACAGTCTCTAAAGTACAGGCCTCACTTCCCACACCACCCCCCAAGCCAGATACAGACGAGAAGGAGATCAGCTTTCCTTCTTCATCTGAGGATGACGAAGAAGAGCAGATCTGGAAGTCTCTCTGCCAGCACGATGACCCATATCACCCTCTCAACTTTCGAGCCTGCCTACAGAGCAACCCAACGACAGAGTCCCAGTCTGAGAAAAAAGCTCCTCTTAAAGTCCAGCACTCCAAAAACCCACCTATGAAGCTCAAGAAATGTGAAAAAGACGCAGATAAATGCAGAAAATCCCGACCCACCATGCCGCCTTTGCCAGAGAGAACATTTAAGTGTCATCCCCTTCCAGACAAAACACTGGTGCCTTGGAAAAGACCAGCACAAAAACCTAATTCACAATCACAGGAGAGCAAGCAAAGCAAGGCCAGCAGAACTTTGAAGAAGGTAATTGAACACAGAATCTTTAACGTTGTGTTCAGTGTGCTGGTACTGTCCACTATGCAGTACTCATTCTTCTTAATGTTACTATTTTGAGTACTGGCATTTTTACATGCGTAAATACTTTTTATTCATTATTTTGGCCCGGAATAATCATTTCTCAGAGAGCACGATGTGACGTTCACCCGTTATTGCCAGAGTTTAGTTTTTGTTTCACTTTTGTTATATAGTAGTATAATAGTAACTGATGACTGACTTCTTGACATAATAACAGGACACTGAATCAAATACGATGACAATGTGTGAAACGTAAGTCCAGTTTTTAGTTATTTTAATATAGATTATATATTTAAATGGATAGCTAACATCTTCTGGTATCCTTTATTTACTAATTTAGTAAATAATTTAGTATTTAATGATTTAGTAATACTGACAGACGGACACGCCTCATGTAGACTGGTTATTTAAGACGATGTATTCAGGTTCTAATGAGTAAAAGGAAACGGAAAAACAAAAGAAACCTGAATTTCAAAATTTTAGATACAGAAGACAATGTGAGTCCATATTTTAACACATCAATCTCTCATGGGAGTTTCCTCTGCTGACTGTTGAGAATGTGAATGTCAAAGATTAAAGGGTAAATCCCCGTCTCTGTCCACACACACACACACACACTGAACTGAACAGTGTGTCAGACTGAGTTGTTTGTTGTCGGCTAGCAACGCTGCCGGTCGCTATGACTAAAGCTGGTCATGTGACTCGAGCGAGTCAGCAGAGAGTTTGACTTCCACACGGACTGAAGGAGTTGCAGCAGCATTGCAAAGTCATTTTAAATACCGCGTCAATTAATGCCGTGTTACATCAGACTCTAAAAATAATCCTTGAGGCAGAAAAACAAGAACAGTCAGTGAGTTCTGTCTTCTGAAATCTTCACACTAGGTTTCATCTGTTTTATGTGAATTAAAAACAAAATCCTCCTTTTAACAAAATGCCTATTCCTCTGGTTTTCAGGTGCAATTTTCTCCTGTCGTCCAAGTCCACGTGATGCGGACGTGGCTGTTCGCCCGTCAGACATCGCGTAAAGGACACTGGGAGGTGATGGCACGAGACCGGGACCGCTTTCAAAGGCGAGTCCGGGAGGCCGAGAAGGTCATTGGCCACTGCTTCACTCGGACCCACAGAGAGAAGATGCGGGCGTACCTGGACACTGCCTTGGAAAGGACAAGTCCCGAACACTGAATGTTTTATTTCCTTTTTTGGATAAGAACTTGTGATTGGTTGCAATGCAACAGTGATTTTGATTTAGGCCGTTTAGAAAATTTGATGTTAGGCCAACTTTTAATGTTTGGTGTCATGTTAAACAACTTTGTACCTCAACAGGTTTTATACATTGTGTGCACTGGCTGACACTTTGCTCATTGTAAACTCAGCGTTAACGTGTGTAATATTGTTGTTTTGTATGCCTTATATACTGACCTAGTAATGTAACTTATGTATTTATGCCCTATGGAGCTTGTCAGTTATTTTTTACAAATTGTTTGTATGTGTGTTTTTGTTTAATGTCTAGATTTAGATGATTGTAATATCTTTAAAAGCAGAGCTTTACTGTATAAAGTGTTTTTATTTAAGCATGATAATGGATATGTAGGTGTTTTGGTGCAATTCTTGTTATTCCTATATTTTACTTCATGTCCTGTATTTTGATACACGATGGCAGATAATAGTGGCCTTTTAGCACTGAGATCGGGGACGGACGTCTTGCAAAGACTCAAGCACTCGGTCCCGCGTGACTCCCTCAGCTTGTCACATTAACATCGTACAGCTGGAAAAAAAATTGTTAATAGTAAAACTATTTCAGTAGGTGCTTTGTCAAATAAAAATACATGATTACATTGTATTACTGTTGTCTTTTTATTATCTGTGCCCAGCGGAAGATTGCATGACAAGAGGAGGATGCAAATAGAAACCCATGTATCCTATTTAACATAATTATGCAAACTGAACACAGGAAGTTTTCCCCTGAATTACATGTCAATTACTACAGAAAACCACATCTCACAAATGTCACACTCATTTTTGGAAGACTGAATTATGTCACAAATTCAATTCAACTGTCTTTGTTGTTCACGTTGCCTGTGACAATGGCCACAACATGAAAGAGTACGACTCACCTGACTGTAGTGGAATCAGTTTTAACCTGTGTCCCAGTTTTGACACACCCAATTCCTGTTCAGTGTCAGGCTCAGACTGTAACATACAACACCCGCCTCGCCTGTGACGAGACAAAAACAAACCCGTTTAGCTTTGTCAGCGCGTCACACACATTATACTTTTATGTCCCGCGTTAGCACTGATCTGGCTGTTAAGATTTCTGCTTGGATACGTGGAGATATTTGTGAAATTTGTGTTTTGGTGGTTAATATTCAGACCACAGTGTGGACATTTGTCGCACAGTTACATTGATAATTATACTTGTGACGTCATTATCTGGAGAAAGTTTACATTTTTTAATCAACCATGGTTCAGCCTGAGCAAGAATCACCAGAAAAATCATCAAATACTCTGCAGTTGGTGATGTATCTTATCTATTTAGTTATCTATTCTGCTTCATGTTTTGTATATGAAATATTTAACATTTACTGTCCAGTTGATGAGCATCGTTCTGAATATTATTTAACAAAAATGCTCCATATTATCTTAATCCGTCCTCATGTCCTCATGTATCCAGTACCCCTGTCACACACACACACACACACACACACACTCAGGAGGTTATAATTTCCCATGAGCCCGAGTCTCCATGCAGACTAAGTGTTGAAAGGCTGCTGTAAGACAAGGGTTAAAAACACAGAGTATGATGAAACGACTTTCCTCAGGGATGAAATCAATTAGCAGGTCTGCACACACACACACACACACACACACACACAGAGCACAGTGTGCAAAGGTGAGCAATCGCTGACACTGTTGTTGTATCAACCCAGCAGTGGGTCTTCTGTAACACCCACCCCCACGAACAAAATAGGTGATTTAATTGATCTCCTGCTGCTCCTGCGCAATAACAATAAACTAAAGAGTGAAACCAAAAAACACTAACACTGTAAATAAACTGGGATTACTTTGACTTTCTGGCTGTAGTCAGACTCACAATCAGAATTAGAATCAGAATTGGTGTTTTTTTTTTTATTGCCCAAGTACAACATTTACACACACATGGAATTTGACTTGGTGTTTTGGTGCATTTAAATAGAATAAAATAAAATTAGAAAATAAAAACCTAAGATATTAAAAAAATTTTCACAGTAACACAAACACAAAATATTTTCCGAAGGTGCAGTGGGTTTAAAGGAATTATTAATTATTATTTTTTTTATATGGTTTGTGTTAACCGGACAATTATATGCAGTTTTTTTTTACCATTTTACTATTTTATTATGTCACTTTTTTTTATTAATTTGACGTTTTATATCTTTTATGTTGCTGTGCCTTTAAATCTGTAAAGCACTTTGTTTTTTTTAAATGTGCTCTATAGAAATAAAGTTGACTTGACTTATAATGTGACGCATAAATCTACATCTGTTCACATTAATATAACGTTGGCTGGATTGCGGATGACATGTTTGTTTTTATGTGGTGGGTGTAGGCAGGGTTGTGTTCAAGAGACCAACAGCAGATGGGTAGAAACTGTTGTTGTGGCACGAGGTTTTAGGGAAGGGTCTCAAAGAGACGATGGGGATGATTTTACCTGCACGCCTCAGGGTCCTGGAGGTGTGCAGGTCATGGAGAGATGGGAGGTTGCACTTGTATGTTTATTACTTGTGTTTATAGTGCACAGCATCACGGAGCATCTATGCAAAAACATTTCACTTTATGAATGTCATTAAAAATGTTCAGAGCACAGAATGGTGCAGCTCCAGTATGAAGCAAAGACATCAAGGTCTTTCCAAAACATCAGTCCACAAGTTCTGAGCTTTCAACTGCTCATGCATTAAATATAAAGAGAAAATAAACAACATTTTCTCCATTTTTGATATATTGGGGGAGTTTTTCCTTAAATCATTATGACCAGATGTCATGTGCTGCACATTTCGTAGCTGCATATATTATTTAGAGTCCTCCCATTGCTTTTGTTTATTTGAACCTGAGGTTATTTCACCGCTAATGTTTTTACAGCCTTTTTTTTTTTGCATCACTAATGTTGTTTACAGCCATCAAAACCTGTCTTTTCTCCATGATGCAAGCCCGGGGAAGTTTGTGTGTTTTCTCGATGCTGTGCTTTTGCTTCAGAGACTTATGATGATGATGATGATGATGATGAAGATGATGTGAGCTGGAAAACACACTAATACTCTGACCTGTGAGGTCAGAGCAGCTGGATCAGTGTGTGTCCATGTGTACTCTGTCACCCTCACATCCCTGTTTCTTATTTGACTGTGGGTGAAAACACAAAACAGTGCGTCTCTCCGGAGGAGGTTCGGTGAGTGGGCAGCGTAGGGTTCAGTGTCCTACTCAAGGATGTCTGCTGGAAGGGAGAGAACCTGTGACTCCCCCAGTTACAGCATGAACACACTCCATCCTCTCGTCCAAACACTGTACCCACCTCTCCCCCCCTCTTGTCTCATTTTCCTCTCTCCCTTCTTTTTGAAACCACTCCTTTCTTCTTGTATCCTCATCTCCATCTTTTTTCCCCTCCGTATCCTCTCCCAGTATCATTAACTCTGTGGCCCAGACGACCCCGTCTCTAAGCAACCAGCAGGAGTGGCGAGGCATTGAAAGGATTGCAGGTGATTGCAGCAGCAGCAGCAGAATCAGCAGCTGCAGAGGCAGTGGGATCAGCGGCACACACACACACACACACACACACACACACACGGCTGCCCCTCTCACTTGCCTGCCAGAGAAGGGTATCTCTAGGGTCACAATTAGCTGATGATGCAACCTAGCGGCAGCTATTGTGTCTGATGCCAACTCATACGGACAGATGCATGAAACGCTTAATGGTGACAAAGCTGTCGTCCTATGTTTTCCACAGAAGACAAGGAATAAAAGAAAGCCCTGATGCTGAGCTGCCCACTGTCCACACCAATACACTCAACATGTCACTTCATTTCTCTCATTCTATTCATTTTATACACTTTATATAGCGTTAACCTTAACTTTTTATATACATTTAAATCCATGCGCCAAATCACAACATACATTACTACGATTCACACAATGAGCAAACCAGAACCAGACTCAAAGATGTGCGGCCATCTGCCAAGACAGGTTGGGGTGAAAGGAAAAAATGGGGGACAGTAAGGGGGGAGAGAAAGGACAAGAGGGAGGTGAGGTAGAGACAGAAGAAAGAGTCCAGGCGCAGATATACAATAACTGTATCAAGTTATATGTTTAGACAAGACAGTGATTAGTCAGTAATGACGTGTTTATAGAACTACAATGTCATTTATACAAGCAGCAGCAGAGATTGTTGATAAAAAATATACTGATATTAACTTTAATTATAGCATTATAATAATGGTGATGATACAACAATAATAATAATAATAACAGCCTCGAAACTGGATCTGGATCCTGCAACCTGCAAGATGAGGATAGAGAGAGAGAGAGTGAGGGAGGACAAGAAGGAAAGACACAAACTGGGGAGAGAAAGAACAAGATTCATGACATACAACGAGGTCAATGAGGAGTTTAAATAGACATATAAGAGCCATGAGGGCTAAATCTTATATTTCACTTATATTTACATGATCTTGCTCAGTGACTTACACAGTGGGGCCCTTTAAGTGGCTCCATGCAGGGGCCCTTACTTAAATAAGGAATGATTTAGTTTAAAACCATTATCAAAAAAAGAAAAAGAAAAAAAGAAAAGGCAACTCATGCTGTAAATATGTGTGAGTAGTTGTGCAGTAAGTGCTATAAACCAACCAACACCCTGATGGTGATGAATTAAACATATACTTAGAGCTCACAGTGAGTGTGAGTCAGTGTTTGGGTCACAGGACAACCACACACACACACACTGTCACGTTACACAGAAATGACAGCAACAGTATAAACAAATGTTTTGTCTCTCACATTGTGATGTTTTATACTGTAAAATCCTCTAATCTTGTAAAATTGCGTCAAAACACAGACGACTGTCTTCTTTTGCTGTGTGACTGTGTCGTATTACTGTATGATTTTACCTTTTTAAACTGGCTTTTAACAACTCAAAGCGTCTATTTTAGTCTCCACATCGTTCGCCTTATTAAATTAATAAAAATAAAATAATTTAAAGAATACTATGAATAATAATATATTTTTTTTTTTTTACATTTTTTTAGGTAATTCCCCTTTATATTATTTTTTATTATCATAACTTAAACTTAGCTTCATGCTTTATTGAAAGGTTGTTGTTTGCTTGTTTTTAGAACTCCACAGTGACGTTTGCAGAGGATCTAAACCCAGTTTGACTGTGTTTGTTGGGAATGCAGCTCATGTTGAAAACAGGAAATGAATGGATGAATAGTGTGGTCATTTTGCTGAGCCTGTCACAGTAACCAGGGTTATTTTTAATGCTGTGTGGGTACATGGCAGGAGCTTGAAGACTCCACATATAGCAGCACCATTATCATCTACATATTTGGACATTACAGCGTTATACAGCGTCACACTGTACTGTGTAGCTTTGCTGCCCTCCTGTGGTTAAAGTGATAAGATCAACACCACAAGCAAATGGTTTTCATGTTCCACTAAACACAGATCTTAACTATTTGCATTATACCGTCAACATTACTCCATAGATAGAGAGACTGTGTTTGTTTGTTGTAGATTTTCCTCGTTGTTTTTGTCAGAATTTTCTTTTTTGCAGATGTTTTGGTTGTTGTTGTTGTGGTCAGTCTGTGTCTCTTGGCAGTTGTTTTGTGCCTTTTTTCAGTGACGTGTTTCTCACATGATAAGGATATTTTGTAGGTGAGGACCTGAGGCTTCCCGACCCCCTGTGTTCAGAAAGCCTATTCAGTAATTGATCCATGTCTATGGGTAATATTGAAACTAAATCTATGTATATGTATATATACTCTACTAAAAATGGAAACAAATGAGGTAAACAGGGAAATCATGTCAGTTTGGCAGAAACAAAACAACAATTACACTGTGATCTAATCCACAACGCTGCTGCGGGATTTCCAGCTAAATTCTTTGTTTGTTTTCATGGAACAACGAGACATTTAGTTTAGATCCTTAATCCTCGTTCAGGCATTTCCTCACAGCCCAAAGAGGAATTTGTAGTCATCACTATAATTGAATAGAGTTTGTGACTTCACTGCTGTGTTCCTGAGTCGGCCAAAGTTCTTGAATGAAGAGTGAAACTCTCAGATTAGCTGCAGTGATTCATCATAATGCCGTGTCACTGTTATACACAACCAGGAAAAAATCCCTATCAGCAAGGACAAGGGACTGTTGGTTCCCCAGTCTGTGTTTAATGAGTTTATTATATCAGTGGAAGTTCACCACACCAACTCCCCTGGTGAGTAATGTTCACCATTCATTTCCATCTCAGTCTTCATAAGGATAAAAAACAAAAAGAAGCTTTTTTTTAATCAGTTGAACATAAAAACACGAGAGCCGAGGAGTGAACTGAGCTGAAATATGTGGTAAATGTAGTAGATGCTGCATACATCACATGATAAACTATTTAAATTCAGGAAGTCTGAGCAGGAAGGGCAAAGCTGAGTCTCATGTTGAGTCACAAGCTCTGATATGGAGCCGTGTCATCGTGATTCACCTCACATTTACATAAGATATGGATATGGAGGGGGAAACAATGCCAGGAATGGGAGTGTGCGTGTGTTTCTCTGGGCTTTTATTTGGCCATCTGAGGTTTATGGTGCTATAGCAATAGGGCAAAGATCCTCCAACTCATCCCTGAATATGTGGAAGCCTTGGTTATCCATTACAACAAGAGAGAGGCAGAGGGAGCGACTGTGTGATAAAGAACTGCACTGTTTTCACTGCTCATTTGTCTTCTCTCCTCTTTGTCTGCTGTCTGACAGCTCTGTTTTCTACGCTTCTGCACTGTTATTAAATAAATAAACACATGAATTACCGACTTAATTCGCCGTGTCAGAAAAAAGCTCTGTGTAGCGCAGTGTTTCAACAGATGATAATAATAATAATAATAATAATAATAAAACCTCAATCACTGCCTCCCTTTGTGGATTAAAATGGAGAAAAGTGTTGACATTCGCTATAGTTTCCGTTTTATCAACACAGCCATTATCAGTGCACGCTCAGGCTGTCTCAGCTGGTTGATTTGCAGGATGGATGGATTTTGTGAGACGCATCTGGTGATGAATGATGAGTTTTTACACACTGCTGCTGATTGGCTGGTTCTTCCTTAGTGTCTGAAATTAAAAATGATTTTTCTGTTTCAAATGAACAAATCAAAATGAAACTTAAACCCGAGCACATGCAGAAAACTGTTTGCCCCTTTCAATCAGCAACACCTGAGTAAAATGACAGGTGACCTCTAATAACAACCCAGCATGACCCCGGGCCGGTGTCAGCCTCAGGCAGAATATAAGAAATTAAGTACAACACTCCCTCGTTGTTGGGGGAAAATCTCACTAATAAAAATGAGACACGGCTGCTACAACTACTAATATAAAACCATATTGTGATAAATTGTTCTGTCCGCAGTGTGTGAGAACTCTCAGGTCAAACTTGTTAGATCAAATCAAATCCTTTGGACAGTTCTCAGAACTTAAGAAGTGACTATTCAACATTCAAGAAAAGGAAAATCAAAACACTGCCCTGAACACAGCGGTGTTTTCTCTCATGCATGTTTATCAGTCTGCAGATTCTCCACAAGGTGGAGCTGTTTATTCATCGTCAATCCAGTCTGTAGGATAGGAGGAGATTGCCCTTAAAATATAATAATGAGTAAGGCTGACAAATGTCGCCTCCTGCAGGCAGAAACAAGACACTACAGTACACTACTGATCCAAAAGTCATTGGTCATGAACTTCACCATACTCACTTTAGCTTCTGCACAGACTGTGTTATTCTATCTGTTTACTGTTCACTTCAGTAGGATTGTGGGAGTTTTGGTGTCATATGTAACATTTGTTAACTACAATAAAAACATGAATATGGATCATAATTGAGCGTATGGTTCTGTAATACCAATCAATAGCTTTTGAGGAAATAAATAATAAATAATTCCATTATTTGTGTCCCTGGGCAGATAGAAGAGCCTTTAAAATAACAAACGTAAATCACACTCACATCTTGTCGTGTCTTTAGTCTATTGGCTATTTGAGCTTTACCTTAAACACTAACTGCATCCAACCTCAGCAGTATAATGCACATTTTGCACTTCAGTGTACTTTTGTTGTGGACCGTTATATTTGAATCAGAGATGGTTGTTCATTTGTCCTAAATACATTTTTAAAATAGCATCTTTTGTTGGGTATTTATGACCTTTTTACATCTTGCACCTGCCAAATACTCCATATTACAAACAAAAACTCAAACCAACACTAAAACTGATAAAAACTAAACTTAAACTAAGCATTTACAAACGATCGTAATCACAAACACACGCACACACATTTACTTTCACAGTTCTAGTATATACATTTTTTTATCATCAAGTGAATGTCCAGTTTTAGACCCAGACATTTCATCTAGTTCAGTCGGTGTGAACTCATATGGATATAAATGAACATATATGAACACTGTGTTTCCAAAATAAAGTGTCAAGCAGAGTGAAAACATCCAAGTGGACATTACATTGAATCTTTCAGGCTTTTCCACCCCACAAAACACTTGTTCATCAGCAGCAATGAAATGACTTCATCCAAATTGTGGCAGCTTGTATTTTTCTTGCCTGTAGGTGGCGCAGGTTAGCCATGACCTACAAGGCCAGTGTTTTTAAGGCCTGCTACCACAGATGCTTCAATAGGGAGCCTGACATTAAGTGCCTCCCGTATCCACTGCTGCTTTATTCATCACCTTTTCCTTTTTCTAATTGCAGCTCTCACTAATGGCTGTCAAAAAGAGCATCTGTGCTTTGATGCACTAAAAAAACACACACCATATCGCTTCCACAGCTTTTATAGCACAATAGACTAAAGAAAATAAATAAAAATAAATCAAAATGTTCAGTGCAGTCGCTTTTGTCTAAATGTGGGTTTTAAAAATAAGAAATGCTCTGAAATGGTAGCAGAGCTAAGAGAAAACAGTCTGGCGTTGAGGTGGTGGGATTGTCTTTATTTGTTGTAGCTTACGTCTTTAGAGGAGGATCACAGAAACATGAACACAACAGGGTGTGAGACACATTCAGTGTCTTCGCGTCTGCATTGTGAAATACAGTGTTCTCCATTCATTCCACTTTAAATTGAGAGTTCTTGTATTTTAACGAGAGCACGGCACTTGTCTCAGCCACAACCCATAGGAATAGAAACTGCTTTGAAGTAAAGTCACTGAAATCCATGAGACGGAGATAAACACAATGAAATGAAATGTCTGGGGTAAAGTGAAAATGTCAAAAAATGATGGAAAATGGTACAACAAAATGCGCAAAATGTGACAGAGGTTCCAGGAAATTAAGTCATGGGGGAAGTGAGGCTGGTAATCAGCAGGAAAGTGTTTTATTTATGTGACTGTGTGCATTTATGTGAAAGGGAGGGAGGGAGAGAGAGAGAGAGAAACACTGGACCACTACACTGTTCATCAGATAAGACCTGATATCAGTTTATACAGAATATTTAAAATGGATCAAATGAATGTAAATAAAAAAATATATATTTTCTGTACTGTAGTTAAGTCAGGTGATCGATTAATCCATTCATTCATTCCACTCATCCTCTGAGAGTTTGAGAGTTACATGGTCCAGGTCACTGGTCTATCACAGGGCCAACAACCATTCACACTCACAATGAACATGTGAACCCTCTCACCACAGCGCAGTAGTCTACTCTTTGTGTGTCGCAATCTCACATTTCAGTATGTCGAATAATGTATGTATGTATGTATATATGTAGAATATGTATTTTGGGAGTGAGGTTAAATGGTTTGGTTTCCAAAGGTGCAGTCTAGGACCAGGTTCTGGTCTCTGTGAGGACGACTGGTCCTGACAAGGTCAGTGTTTATGAAAGAAAAGGTCCCAGATTGAGACTTTTTCATTGTTTTTATTGTACGACTTGTTTTAGTTTGTGTTGTTTTATATTTTATATATCTTTATATTTTATTGTTTTACTGTTTGTTTTTAGGTCCTTTGTTTCTATAGTTTATGAATCTCTGTTGTACATCACTTTGTTTCAGCTGTTGATGTTTTTTGTGCTTTATAAATAAAGTTGGATTGGATAAAGAGCTAGCAAATACAAGTACACATGCAAACACACACTGCAGTACACTCACACGTTAACTGTGGTATCATAACTTGAGTCTCATTGTTCTTTCTTTATCTTTTCATATAAATAAATTCACTATTATGGTAGAAAAGAAATGGATCCCTCTGGCTTCAGCAGTCAGTCTATATGTGTGTGTGTGTGTGTGTGTGTGTTGACCTCTACCTGCCCTTCAGCTCACCCTGCCTCGTCAGGAGTTTTTATTGTTGATGCTGAGGTGCCTCCAAACTGCACGCTGCCAACTGAAACCAAACAGCGCGGAGAGAGAAAGTCAAACAAAAGGCGCCAGATGTAAAGATAAGGTCAGGTCAGTGTGTTTTGGATAATGGAGATGTGTTTAACTGAAAATGGGAAATTACAAATGAAAGCTGAAACAGTTCCAGTCAGTAAATACCCAGTCCAGTCGCAATGAAGTTCCTGCAAAACCACATATCTTACGTTTCTACACCGAAATTGCGATAGCAAAACAACAGGGGAACTAAGATGGCCTTCGTAGACCAGACAGGTTGTCAGTCTGCTGTGTTTGTAGTAGGTTTCTCTTTAAAAACAAAACACATGCTCTATTTGTTTGTTTGTTTGGGAAAGATAGCGGCACAGACTTCATAAGACGTGTGAAAGGCTTATTCTATGGTTATGAAAACCAAACAATTCTCATTTTAAAGTGATTATACACGTATACAAACATACTTGTGGGTAGATTCAGTCTCTGCCTATAAGCCCTTCTTAATGTTTGTTTGTCAGTTGTATATGGATATAGAGCACATGTAAACATAATAGTGTTTCAACTGTTAAGGGTGCTTTTGGGTGAATGAGGCGAATAATAACCATTTTATGACTTTATAGAGCAAATAAAAGCCAAAAACTACCAGTTTAAGGAAAAAAGTATGGTCTTCCAACATGGCATGTCAGAGCATCACTACACAGCAGGACGTTCTCATCACTACTTAAGTCACTTTGCAAATGTTGACACTTTAATTAAAACATTTTTCCCTGTGCAGAATTCACAAATGCAACCTTTTCTTTGGTTTACAGCAACAGCATTTTTCTGGAGGACCGGGCTGAAATACTCTGTGTGTGTCTCCATCAGTACCCCATGCTCTGGAGGAGCTGAGGAACACTGTGATCAGATAAACATAGTCTTTCTGGTCTTCACACTGTGTTCCACCCTTTTGGAAATTACTGTTTTTGGCGAGGAAATTCCTGCCATCTGTGAACTTAACAACAACTACACAGGTGAGCTGTTTTTGTTCCAAGAGTGGATTTCAAAATAATAGGGCTGCGCGGAAAACGTGCCACGGTGTTGTCATGAGCACGCCACCACACGCCTCCTGGATGTGGATGTGGAGTGACTGTGGAAAATGAAATTCCAATGAGCTCACAGTTCCTGATGAGTGACTCAGAACAAACTGACACAGGCCCTTATTTACGTTAATGAGCCACAGAGGAAACCCAACAATGACATGTTTGTCGCGTATAAACATTGGAGCCTGACTGACTAATGTCACAAATGCAATCAACTAATGCTTTATTTTACAGTTCTGCAACTTTGGACTTCCCCGATAATAATTCTGTTAACTGGTACGAACTGAAAGGAAAACCCTGTGTTCACTGTGTAAATTCTTTATATCACTTATAACCCAGAGTCTTCTACTTATTAAGTAAATGCATTTTTAATCAATACAGTTCTATAAAGGGAACTTATGGAAATTAATCTCTTAAATCCTGTCTCCCATTTCTCACATTTAGCACAAGGTTGTGCAGATAACTTAAGAGCTAATTGTTGAGAGAGTTAAAGCATCACCAGTGCTTTGTGGAGTTAATTTTTACTGGGATTCAAGGGACCAAGATAAAGTTGGTGGACCACTAAATAGACTGGCTTTGTAAACATTTTCCCAACTTATTTTGGAATCATCACATTATTATTGTCTTTGTCTTGACAAAAAAAACAAATCTGTTGATAAAATATTAATATTTATATAAAAAAGCTATTGTTCCTCATTCAGCAAAAGTTTTCATTCACTTTTCTCAGCATCTGCTCGTCTCCTCTTTTTCCTCCATGGACACAGACTTTTATGATGCCTTCAGGTGCTTTGGAGAAACATGGAAATGGAAGTTCCTGATGTAGTTATCCATGTAACATTTTCGTAATAATAAATAAAAAGGAATATTTCTATGAACAACATTTACAAAAAAAACCAAAACAATTAAGCGATAAGATCAGGAAAGAGATTGTGATTTTAAAAAATGCCACCGCACATAAGAGGCATTATCCTATATACATTTAACACATGTAAAATTATTAACACTAAGTACAAGACCAATAGCAGAGCAGAGTTAGCATAGCATTTTAACCAGAGTCCTCCCAGATTTTTGTTTATCTACATAAACTGACAGAAAAAAAAAGAGAATTATAACAGAAATTGAAAAGCAGGTCAGTATGTAATTAACCTACCTACCTACCTAATAGGACAACTATTATCACGATTATCCTGACTAATATAATTGTGATTCACAATACTATTGAATACAACATTGACAGAAAATGTACAGAATAAATGAACAGTGGAACAAATCAATATAGGGATGTATGTTGTCGACATCGCTCCCTGGTTTTAGCTCGATGCTCAGATGTCCTGGCTTTAAACGAGTCCCTGAAGGCAGCTCTGGCCCTAGCGTAGCGGTGATCGCTGAGCTCCCGGGAGAGTCCGTGCAGAAGGAATGAGGTGAAATCGGACTTGAGACCGGATCATGGCGGCGCCTGTCGGGCGGGACACTTTACCTGAGCACTGGTCTTACGGTGTGTGTCGGGACGGCAGGGTCTTCTTCATCAAGTGAGTGGGGAAAATGTGTGTCTTATCGCACCGTGTCTCTCGCTCTGACGGGAGTTGTTTCCTCTACGACGGTGTAACAGGTGTTTTTTTTTTCTGCCCCCTCCTTCTTCTCCCCCTCCCTCCCTCCCTCATTTCTCCCTCGGTGTGTCCGTGCGGCAGTGATGAAACTCGGACCACCACCTGGCTCCATCCACGCTCTGGTGAACCGGTGAACTCCGGACACATGATCCGCTCAGGTAGCTAGCTAGGCGGCTTGTGCGTGGCTGTTTGACCTGCCGCTCATTTCACGCTTCGTCTTTACTTTGCGCTGTTTGTCTTCTCTGCTAACTTCAGTGTGCACACTGCGTGGGCCCATCCCGTGGCTGTAAACTTTCACAGGTGTCACGGAGACAAACAACTCTTGTCTCTTGTGGTTTCGTTTCAGATCTGCCACCGGGATGGGAGGAAGGTTTCACGGACGAAGGAGCCAGTTTCTTCATTAAGTAAGTACCAGGTTTTTACCAGCGCGTTACATGGAAGTTAGTGCGCAGCTTAATATGGCTCCTGCCTCTAATTCCCCGCTCCTAGCACGTTTAATTATTCCAGGACAGAGTTACGTGACTCGAACTAACCTGCTGACCCTGGAATGACCCGAGAGAAGTCAAGTGTGACAACTTTGTTCAACCCTTTCAACACATTGTACAGCCATGTTTTGCTTGTTCTTCAGAAAACAGATGCACATTGTGTGCAACTTTTGCCAATGTTTGTTGTTGTTGGAGAGTTGTTGTTATTAGGAGAGGGCAGGGGCCGTGGTAGCTCAGCGGTAAAGCAAGTTGTCTTTCAGCTCGAAGGTTGATGGTTTGATTTTCTCAGCTCTGATGGTTTCTGATGCTGTATGTGTGAGTAAGTGTGTGAGTGTTAAAGCTGCAGTGTAAAACAGCTTTGGCTGGTCATCAAGACTAGAAAAGTGTTTATCATGATTCTGCTTCTGTTGTAGAATAATAACACTAATAATGTTACATAATGATGTATTTGAGTGTATACAGTGGCAGCAATCTGCTGAATGATGGGATTTTTGAGCAGTAGAATTCTCTCCTTATCTAATGAAACTTTTTGTTGATCTGTATATCTCAGCCCCCTCAGAATGTGGCAGAGTCATGTGAACTCATTTGACATTGGTTTGAATGTAATGGGCATTTTTTGTGTAAATAAATGCATTCAGGCAGTGTCAAACAGCATATTTAGTGGTTTAGTGGCTCTTTGCATTGGACTTTTACTTACTTTTATCAGAAACGTACATATGAACAAGTGTGAATGTGAATGATATAATTCATTTAGCTTCGTTATAATATGTGTTATTTGCTTATTTGGAGGGGGTAGAGTCGCCAGCCACAAGGAGGTGATTAAGATGTTTTGGCTTCATATTTGTGGAGCTGTAATGGCGTCTATCTATCGTGAACGATCGTGAACCCTGAAAACAAAGAAAGACACAAACCCTGATCTGCAACAATGCTGATGTCAGTTAGCATTATACTCCTTATTGTTGAAAATGTGTTCAGACTAGTTGTCTGATTGGAATATTTTTCAGAGCAGATCTCCACTGGGCTATGGCTCCACATACCCGTTTGCGTTTGTATATTTTTTTTTAATCTGTGTGGGTTTGTTTCTAGGACTCCTTGGTGTAGAAGTGATTTCTATGGGTGATGAATATTTATGTGTTTCTTCTAAAGCCTCTGTAACATGGAAAACTATCATTTTGGCTGCTAGTCTCTGACGACTCTGCCAGTAATCAGCTGTTTTGAGGTCCTGTAATTTATTTCCACCGCCCTCTGTGGGATCTGGTGTGTTATGACGTTTCTATGCTGAGCTGGGCCAGCGGTGGTTGAGTGGTAGAGAGAGACAGCTGTCGACTGGAAGGACAAGGGTTTGATTCCCGGCTCTGCCTAACTTACATGCCAATGTGTCCATGCGAGACACTTATGCTGCTCATAGTGTGTTGTATGAATGGGTGAATGGCCAAACTGAAGTGTGAAGTAGCTTTGAGTGGTCGGCAGGACTAGAAAAGCGCTGTGTATATACAGCAGAGACATGTCATTGTTGATAAGAGAGGGCAGGAATCAGATGTCACATGAATGTGATGAGTGTTTTATTTTGTTGGTAGAAACCTGTTTAGATTCAAAGTGACGTTCACAATTATTCTATTAGATTTTTATAAAAATCCTTCAGAATCATTCCTGATTTACTGATGTGATTAGGCATCGAACGATACCACTTTTTTGTGTCCGACACCAACACCAATATTAAAATTTTTACTGTGTGTGCATAGTGAAACATGCGATATATATATATATATATATATATATATATATAGAACATTTGGATTGTATCGGATTCTACGTGTTTATCTGTCCTAATTGTGATGTGATTGAGACAGATGTTGTGTGTCATTTTAAAAGTTTTGATTGAAAAAAAAAATCACATTATTTATTACTATGATAGTAATGATGATTACAACAACAACTGTACTCAAGCAAGACTATTAATGGGATTATTAAACATGCAGATCATAACAGACACATGCACTATGATATGTTGACTTATATGGATGATGGTAGATGAGTATTAGGTTTTGTGATTTGGAGCTCAGGTAGGCAAACGTGCACATGATAAGCCTCCATGTTGGTTTAGGTATCCACTTGTGTTCTTCCATATCGAGGAACATGAGATTTAAAAGTAAAACAAGAGCAGAGACAGAGGAATCTTTTCCTTTGCCTGAGTGGGATGTGTTTGTTTTCTATGTCCCTCTCCAAACTTTAATCTGGTTATGAATGGTATTTCTTGTAACAGAAATAACAAGGTGAAGTAATAACCTTGAAATCCAATATCCTATTCACATCAAAGGGGGACTATTTATCTGGAGGCCATGTGTATATAACTGCCCCCACAGGGCTTCACCACTGTCGGCTTTGGAGCCTCTTCTATCCAAAAAATGTTTTTTTGTGTTTTATTAGTGGCAAAAAGAACAGCACAGCTCCCCCTGTGCCTCTGTGTTTTCCATTCCATCTGTATGCACTCACACTTCTTTTAAATGACCTACTCTGAGAAAAGAAACCCAGCTTAAATACTTTTTAGGACAGTGTCTGTTAATGAGCAGTGGACACAGGATGTTTTTTCTTTTTAATGTTTTTATTATTCTAAGGAGAATGATCCTCTGTTGCTCAGTAACCATTACAACAGGACTAAAAACCTGGTCTATGACTGCCTCTGACTGGACTCTGTATGTGCAAAGTCGCTTTAAATGAGTGACGTGGACATGTGATAAACAAGTGTATTTATGATTTCACTGTGTTGTATTTTGTGTCTAGTGCCAGTTGCTTGGAGCCATTTATCCCTGCTCTCTGTGTGTTCACATACACAGAATCTTAATACTGCTGGATCCCAATGGAGCCACTCTTCTTTTACATGGTGCTCTGCCTCTGTTGTCAGACAAGAGAACGAGTGCGAAATCGTTGAATAAATTGCAGCTCACTAAGCCTAAGACAAATAAGTTAAAGACAATGACTTTGTGCTTGTTTCAGCCATACTATACTGAATATACAGAGAGGACATTTGAAGTGACAGAATATCTGCTGCTGCAACTTTCTGCCACTCACCAAGCAGAGAACGTACAGAGAGAGAAGAGAGTGGTTTGCTTTTTGCTCACTGGTAACTACAGTGACTGTCTCACACAGCTATATTTTCTTTCCAAAAAATGTTTTACTTCTTTTTGATCTGCGCTTTTTCAATAGGAATTGCTTATTGTAAACCTTGCAACAAATGTACTGGCGTCAGCTCTGCATGCCAATACCACGATACCACTTACTAGTAAGTTTGTAGGATGTGTGGTCCTTCTTCGTGCACAGCAAACAAAACCAGAATTAGATGGGAACATGTTACATATATATATATATATATATATATATATATATATATATATATATATATATATATATATGTATATGTATGTATATATATATATGCATTTAAATTTATTTCCCAGCCCTAGGTCTACATGTTTCATGCAGAGGCCACTTGATGTGATGTGATGTGTTTAAGGCTCAAATGAAGACAGTTATGCAGCACATCTTCAAAGTTACTTCTTGCAAATATTGATGTACTGAGTCTTTAATAATAAGAAGCAATTACCGCAAAGCAAACATGCCGCACTGATCAGACAGCTCTCAGCATGAATCATGTCCCTTTCTTTAACTAGCGGGACCAAAATGCACGTTTATTAGCCCCCCCCCCCGAGCATTGTGGTGCCTTCATTGTAAAATGCTACACACAAGCTTCTCTCCTCTCACTCTTTGCCCGTACTTGCTTCAGTAGACCCACTCATGTTCCCCTAAAGACATTTACGTATTTGTTTAGTTTGTTTGGCAAGCTCCACATCCGTGGACTAAGCCCACTCTCACATACCATAGAAGATACATGTTTGCCGAAGAACGTTCCGGCTCTCTCACTCATCGTGCCTCTGTCTTGTGGTGTTTACTTGCACTCATACTGCACCTACGTAGATGCTCACAGACACAGTGTTGCACGTCTCTCCTCCCTCGATGGGGCCTCCAGATGGATGTTGCTCCTCCCAGTCCTGCAGCCGCTCCCACCAGGGGGCTCCTTGTACACAGAGTTAGAAGCAGAGCAGATTAGATCCAAAGACGGATAAACCACCAGCAGGAACATCAGGAGAGATGGAGAGAGATGCCAGAGATGTCTATTAAGAATTAGTTCATTGTCACATTGTCATTGTGGTACTCCACATAAAGACACTTAGACATGTGTAGAGGACAAATTAAAAACACAACAAGCGATAGAATAAAAAACAACAACATTTTTTTGTTGGACATGCTGTGTGAGATGGAAGCGACTCGTACAGTGATATCTGTCATCTGCCAAATATGAAGCCTGTCAAGCAACCCGTTTGACAGATATGTGATTGACAGACAGGCATTTCCTGCATTTATAGATATATTAAACCTTGTCATACTTTTAGTAACAGATTGTTCTTTATAACTAGTAAACCATGAAAATAAATGAAACTACACTAGGTTTTAAATAAAATAACTGATGGATAAGAATCAACGCTTTCAATGAAGACCATAGGCATTCACCACTTGAAACGACAAAATATTCCTGCAGCTCATGTTAGATCCGCATCTGCGTTTATATCTGGAACATGCCATTTGTTTGTTGAATATGAATGTGAATGTGTTTTGCAGCCCTCGCACTTTTGTTTACAAGTATACAATGACAAAGGTTTCCATGTTAAATGGGGGTGGGTAAAAAAAAAATCGATTTGGTGATATATCGTCGTCCTTCCTTGTGCAGCGCAATAATCCATACACAAGGGCAAATATCGATATTTTAAATGAATTAATTAAGGCTAAAGTAAAGAGTCCCTGCCAGTTTCACTCACTGGGCGTCGCTACTTGATGGTGGCGCTGCTCAAATGAATGAGGGAAACTTGGGTGGACGTAACCTGGCCAAAGAAGAGGGAATTTACAGCTGGATAATGGCGGTGAAAGCTACGTTAAGAGATGCTCCATCCACATACAATACATAGACTATTAGACTTCATGCACTTTGTTTGCATTTTGAGCTTTACACGGATGTTTAGTTTTTTTCAGTTAGACAGATATCGTGATGTATCACTACCTGCTTGTCTTACAATACATTGATTATCACAGGTGTTGTATCGTGATAATATTCCCCTCCTTCTGTTAAAGCTCTCACATGAAAATTGGTTGTGAAGCGATTTGACGACTGCATGACTGCCATCGTAGGCACAACGATCGTATCATGAAGCTGAGACAAAGGAGCTTATCTCAAAGTGGCTTCTATTAATGTCATGAGAATGGCCCTGCAAGATTGAAACCCTTCAAGTCATAATGTCATACTTCGCAGAAACGATCAAGACCACTGGAGTAATGCTTGTCCTGTAATGTTTTTGTAAATGGTTCAGTTAATCATGAACACACATTCAGTCCTTTATCCAAGTTTAAAGTCATGCTCATCAGTTTGAAGAGAGAAAAAAAGAGTTGGCCCATTAATACACACCGTACAATGGTCAGGTAGCGTTAAATTACAACATCATGGGCCTTGTAAGCAAACTCGGGACAGAATTATAAGATCACTGATGATGAGTCATCGACTCCTTTGTCCCTGGCAAGATGGTGAAGAACAGATGTGAGCTGGGCCATGTATAAAGTGATTTTTGATAAGAGGTACTTGGGATATGTGAACTCGGTGAATTCAACACTTAATGGCCTTAAATATATATCTTCTGTTCAGAGAAGACCATGTTGCTTCCACCCAATCCACCTTCACGCCTTTTGCTCACACAGAAAGGACGACTTTGTTAAAAAAAAAGAGTTCCCAGGATTTTTTTTTTCTGAACCTACAAATAAAACAGATTGCACATATTAAAAGTGTAGGAGCACAGGGTTGGTCTGTGCTTGCCATCTGAAATGTCTTTGTCCTCGCTTGAAAAAGGGGCATTGTTTCGCAGTGGAGCCATAGCTAAACCAAAGCACCAACCGTTCCCTGGCAGACAAATAAAGGCTGGATGAGAACGCATGGTTAACAATAGCTTTTCTGTTGTTTTCAGCAGCAAAGTTAAAAACTATATTTTGTAAATGTCAGCCCAAGGGCAGCATTAATATTCAGTGTCGTCATTACTCCCGTTCGCCATATTCATTGATGTTCACTCCAGATATTTACATCCAGCCTGTTCAGCAGCATATGCCAGAACTGTATTTAGAATTTTCTTCCAACGTTTTACTATGTCCTTGACGTTCAGCTCACTTAAGATTCCGGTGGTTAATTAGTAACTTTCACTGGTGTTAGACAGGTTAATCAGTTTTTGTGTTCATGTTACATGGTGGCTCTTGGAAGAAAAAAATACTACGATTGCATCTAAATCTAGTTTTTAGAATTCACAATATGTAACTATATATAATTTTCTTGGTGAAAAGGGAATCAGAGGGCAGAGTTTGGTGCTTTTATTATTGCTGTTGATTGTTGTACAACTAACATTGTAGTTATTGTAAACAGCCTCTCCTGGTTAGGATTCTTTAATTGTTAATCACTCAGGTATTTTGTATTCTTGGAGTTTTCCTCCTCTTAAAATCAAATGCCGCTGATAGTTAAACACCAAATAGTTTCACAATAAACGCTGTCCCAAAGGCACTTGGAGCTGAGCTATCACTACATTTACTCACTTTACTCGTTTCTCTCATAACTTATGAGCCACATATTCTGGAGCCAAATGTTCCACAAAGGTCTCATCCTCTCCTGAGCGAATCCGACTCAGGACGGCTTGCGTAGAAAGAGGCTGCTCATATTGGCTGTTCTTCTCAGCTGCTGGTGGTACCTTTGGTGGAAAGGTTGCCGTGAGCAACAACAACCTATGCTGCATACAATAAATATAACAAACACGTCAATATTGGCCGAGCATTTCAGAGACAGAGATATTACCCTAGGTCATCTGTTGCATGTGGACCATGTACTTTTTAAAACAGTATATAGAGTTTTAGAATAACACAACGCATTGCTCCAATGCTGATCACTTTTTGTTGTTTTTAGATATTTTTTTTTTTAGCATCACCTGACGCATACTTGAAGTGTAAGGTAATGCTTGCTCAAACATACTTCAGATGGATTAAGAAGCGTTGTTGTTATAGCTTGGTGTGGTTTGGCTTGAGAGAAAAAAGTTTCTCCTCTGTTTGGTCTGCAAACTAAAAGCCAAAGGAATGAACACCCTGCAGGAATGTTGGCTTTAGAGTGGAGTGAGTATTTGGTGTTTGTTTGCCTTTGAAGGTGAGATAGAGTCAAAGTTATCAGAGAATGAGGGCTTTCTTGTGATATGATATGATTGTCTTGGGCAGCTTCTCTCTCTCTCTTGAAACCCTCGCTTGCTCCTCCGTGCTTGGCTTCACATGCACTTACATTGATTCAGTAACTGATTTTTCTCAAGTTGTGCTCATTTGCTCTTCTCTTTTCTTGTGTATTCTCCTGTTTCTGTCTGAGAGTTCAAGAGAACCTCAGACAGTTGAAAAGGTTTGCAAGTGGTTGATTATTCAATGAATAGAAACATATGCCAGTTATATTGATTGAAGATTAATTGTTAATCCATCCAGCCAAAATGCCAAATATTCTAGTTTCACTCTGAGCTGTTTTTCATTCTTTCTAACTTTGAGAACTTACAGAGAGAAGTCAGGACTGAGCTTCATCAAAAAAAAGCATGTTGCTGAACTCTTAATTAGTATGACATGCTTTAGTTTCCAAGTGTTTTACTGCTTTAACGAAGGCAAAATAAAAATACAGTATAATAAGAAGAATTTAGTTTGAATTAATAATGAGACCTTTGAAGTTACCACTCTGCTGCGCGGGAACGTGTGATGGGTGCTTTTGATGTTCTTTTTATTGTTTAATATCATTTATTTGAACAAATTTTATAATTAGTTAAAAAATACAACTCATATTTTATGAGATTCACTGATTACCGGATAATTCATTTTTAATTCATTGTAAAATATTCTGTGAAACAGATTCATGCATTGATTAAGCTTGTTTGGACCATTTCATAAGGGTAAAATAAAACATTGTGACAGGATTAGCATTGCTGCCTAATTTAAATGATGAAGTAACATTGTCACATTATCACTGTTGTCAACATTGGAAAAAGTATGAATGGTGAGTTGAGCAGACACAATATTTGGGTTGTTGTTGTAGTCAGGTGTAAAGTAAGGGACCATGAAGTAAAAATGTCTTCTTGTATTTCATTTTTATTTATACTGTATTCTTGAGGCTCCCTTTGCATTAAAATGTTTTTTTTCCTGTGATCGTATTGCAATCGGATAGTAAATACACCCGAGATGCATTGGGGACTGATTGTATAAAATGAATGAATGAGTCTTGATGATGAAGTGGTAAAACATGTGGCTTTGTCTGCGATCCTGCAGCGATCATCAAGTATTATATTCTTTCTCACGAGTACTTCTTTTTTTGTCACAAACACTATTGGTAGGGCTGTCAGGGTGTGGACGTTTTTCCGACAGATAATAATCTTGTGGCGACACCGGTGTTACAAATGAATAAGAGGACACGTCAGCATTGTACCTGTGGAGCTCTCACACGATCTTTAACGTTTGATTTAGCAGCAGGTAGCCTCATTATTGTGCAAGTGCAGATGTTTTTTTTTAGACTTCTTATCATAACAGAAATGAATTCCTCTATGAGCAGTGTTTGACTGCTCTTTGAAGTAAAATATAGATGACTGGTATTTTTCAAAATGTTGAGTTATTTTTTTTTCAACTGAAAAGTGAGCAAAATGGCTACAATTATTATAAAAAATGTAACCAGTGTGGCTGGTAGGCAAGCTACATAATTGGTATGTGCCTGAACAGTGTGCAACACTTCTAACTCTGACTCTGGCACTTAAAAGTTGAAAAATGAGGCACCTTACTCTCGTGGAAAGACCAGATATTTGTTGGAGTAAAGTTTCTGTGACAATTTGTCACTCCTACATACCACTTGGATACTGTCTATCAAAATGTCAGCTATATTGTCAAAATGCAGATTTGTGTGCAGCTACCTTGTTTCTCTTTAAAGAGTGAGAACAGCTGTCCCAGATTACCTGCACATGAAAGTAGAGCACAGAGTTCTGCTTGTTATTTCCCCTCACTAAACATATTCAACAGTGACTTTACATTGATGAGAACATTAACCTCTCACTGCTCCCTGTGAACTCACATTTCAGTCTGTATTTAAATCTGGAAAGGCAGATTGTCATATTGAAAAGCTCACTGTGACTCGTCATACATGTATATCATTATTTCTTTATGAGATTCTTGTTATTTTATGTTCTGATTTCCTCCACCCATGTGGCATCTCTCTGTTGAGCTCTGTTGCAATATCTGGCCCTCTTTCGATCTCATGAAGTACTAATGTCTCCTCTGCATTGCTTACCACTGACTACTCTCTCTTTTGTTCTCAGTTTCTCTTCATTCATTCATTCATTCCTTCCATATATTTTTCATCCTCCTTTATGCTGCTTAAAATCACAGTTGTGCAACACTTGTGAATATAGCTCGCGTATGAACAATGACAAGCTCGCAGTTCATGACGGAAATGTGGCAGTAAACAAAGAGATCAACATGATCTCTCTCAGGCAGCTTGCTCTGACCATGACGACTTGAACATGATAATGAATTTTTTTTTTTTGCCACAGGACCTCACAGTTTCACCTGTGGACAAACGAAGCATGGTGTTGATATTTATGCTGAATCAGTTCAAATTTGTCTGAAGGATTTCAAACACAAACCTGAAACATCAAAGTATACAACCTACAAGTACTTCAGACGATGTGATAAATGACCAAGTCCTCAAGTAGAGGGCACTGTTAGCACAGCTTGGCCTCCATCTGTGGCCCCCTTACTCATAAAAACAACAACAGCAGCAATGTTGTTTTGTTCAGCAGTGACAATGAAGGAGAACGACAAGCTTAAATATACTCCAGAGTGGACAATTGCGAAACTCAAGCACCTGAAAAACACATTTTTTGTTGTCCATCATAAGTCTATATATGTGATAGAATATGCTTTCAAAACAATAGGCTCCAGATATGCATGAAATGTCAAGCCTACCAACGGAAACATTGCTCCGACGCTTGCTGAGCATTTCGAATGTCTCCACATGACAAGCCCACACATCTCCACAGTGTATCACTGCCTCTTCTCTACATGACTGTTGTCTGTGGACCAAAGGCAAAACTTGGAAAGTGTAGGGGTCCATCTGTGTTCCACACTGAGCAAAGGAGGACGGGCACAAAGGACGGATTGAAGGGCATCGAATACTAACGGCGAGTGAGAGAAACAACAAGATGTTTGATGCAGTGTTGTGGCCCTTAAAGTCTTGCTTGTCGTGGGCAACAGTGGCTCTTCTGTCAGTGTAAGGAGGAGGCTGAGACTGCCAGGCAACCAAAACATTAGTGACGCGGTTTGTAGTGAAAGAAATCACATGAGGAGCACTGGGTAGGCCGGAGACAAATGGGACAGGAGCCGACACTTTATGGGACAGAACAACAGCAAACTATTTGGGATAATACATTGCTAGAACATCTAAGAGAGAACCTCAGTGTGTCCTCTTGTAAATGCCTTTGCTTGTGTCCTTTTTAAGAACGTTTTATTGATATTATCCTTGATGTAGAATTTGAGAGAGATGGCAGTGGACAGCGCGGAGGGACAACAGTCACAAGAGATTAAAAAGCTGGAAAAGGGCAAGCTAAATCAAGAGAACTACAAGTGAGCAAAGGTTCAGAGAGATAAAGTGTCTAATCATCAGTGTGGAATCATCCAAGGGTCTTTTGTTGTGGCGTGATGGGTACCTGCTGCAGCCGTGACCCCACGCGGGAGCCTGGTCATGAGCTCGTTCTCGTCAAACGTCACACCGTCTGGCCAAGGACAGCCAAGGTGGCCACTAACCTTAATGATCATGAATTTTCAACATGGGATTTGATGTGTGACACAAGGTAAGCCCGTTATAACTTACAACTCCCTGAACACAGAATGGTTCTGTGCTGACCTTTGTGTACAATCAGAATTGTCAGAGAGATTTTTTTTTCTCTGTGAGCGCAGATGTTTTCAGGTGTTGTGCCTCAGGAGCATGGAGTGGATCACAGCTTGTAATACTCTTTGTTTATGTGAGACACACCGCTCCCTTTGGTACAGTACATAGCCCTGTTGACACAAAATAAAACAAGTTGTGTAGTGTAGTTTGTCAGCTTTTTATGGGATTGGAACAGGACATAAGAGACATAAAAGTAGACGAGCTGTGCAAGCTGCTTCTGTTTGCCACTCCAGCACACACACACACACACACACACACACACGCACACACACACACACACGCAAAGCAAAGAAGGGTTTTGCTGTAAATACACACTCTCACTGATAGCCAGCTGAAAGCAAACAAGATTAATTCTGCTTGACACGAGGTGTATGGCAGTTTTACTGACATGCTCAGTAGCACTTTCCCCGATGTCGCTCAGCTGCTCACATCATTTCCTCCTACATCCAAGTCTGATGAATCAGGGACAACAAAGGACGATATTCTGTCCTCGAAATGATTGAAGAATAATATATACATCTCCTATTTTGTGAGTTTATTCCTACATCCAGGCTAAACTTCTTTGTCTCTAATGCATTGGTGCTCAAACAGAAGCTGTTCCTTAAGCTATGTGCTGTGATGTGACAAAACAATATTAGCCAGATGGATATTTAAAACTGAATATGGCCCACGAAAAAAAAGAGACTATATAAGTGTGTACATAAAACCTAAGTACCATCTATTTTCCATTCAGAGAGCAGAGTGTGGTTAATATAGGCTATACCGACTCAATATGCTCAATATGCCAGCCATCTTGATAATCCAGCTCAAGAGTAAGGTTTATTTATTCAACACATTGCCTGAAATGAAAGTGTGGTATAGTGAGCTGCTGCTCAGTTGTCTGTGTTTTCTTTGATCCACATATAAACATTTAACTGGGAGTTTTTTCTTCAAAGCTCAGAATCACAATATGTACTTTTCTTAAAAAAAACATTTTTTTTGTAAATGGACTTAATGTACCTTTATGAGTCAATGATTGTTATATCTTTTAACTGAAAATATATATAGTTTGTTTCTTCTTCTACTCGATCCCATGCCACAGGCTCTTATTTACATCTTGTCTGCAAAAATAAAAGGGTGCTGGGCCACATTACAGCAGCAGTGAACTCCAGCATCATGCTTCGTTTTTTGTTGTAGTATCACTTAGAACATTTTCCTTTTAATCCCAAAAACTCATCCTTTGGTTAGGTGTAGTCACTCAAAGCACCTCCTGTAGTATGTGTATGGGTTGACGGATAATGTTACGGGGACATTGTGGTTTGTTAAGATATGGAAGTTTTGTTGCCATGGTTACAATCATAATTATTGTGGTTATGCCAAAATGTGAAAACTAACTGTGATCTTCCCAAGTTAAACTTTGATGTTATGTGAGGTTAAAGTTACTATACGTAATTAAGGTTGGAGGAACTTTGTGGGCTTGGCATAGTGATGGCCTCGCCCTGGTCATGGCACTGCTGTAAATGCTATTTTAAACATTATCAAGTGTTACTCTGGGACTGTTGTACTGAATGTGTGGTGTAATGTACAAAAACACATCTCGCGGAGAAAAGAGGAGAATATTCTTGGTTATTGCTGAAATATTAAACACACAGAAACCCAGTTTGCATCAGTTATTCACCACTGTGTAAGTACCCTTTACACAGATACTTTCTGAGCATTGAGGCAGTCATTTTGGACAAATTTTCCCTCTACTGGGCTCTGCTTAAAATCTTGATTTCTCTGTGAAAATATCAGACTGTGAAATTGGAAGAAATGTGGTTAATATATAAATCAGTGGTTGTGATATCAGGAAGCTGATGCTGACATCACTCTACACAATGGCCTCATGTTTGACACTGGTAACACTGCGGGCTCTGTGTATTGCTACCTGTGTTTGTTGTGGTTGTAGTGCTGTAGCTCCAGTTTGAAAGTCTGCCATGCTATGTGAGCTATTGCTTTCATGTATCTGTAGATAACGTCAATAATTCAGGTGGAGGATACAGTAATGTGACATGACGTAATGTCATTGATCACATCCTCAAAATCAAAAAGAAATGAGTCGCTCAGTTATGTTTTCACATTTGCACACCCACGGCTCCTCTTTGTACATCTTTCTGACTCACCCGTGGTGATAATACTGCTTTAATTGTGACAGCACTGGGAAATGGTTGTCATCAAGTCTCCCTGAAGGTTTTAACCTGACTACATGTCAGATTTGTTTGTGGAGACACTTCAGTGTCTGAACAAAGTCCCTTCTGTAGTCTTTCCGGTGTGTGGGCACTGGCACATTCCTGTGGAAGATCATGACTTCTCTGACTCATTCGCTAATGTCTCCAAAGGCAGGTTTGTTTAGATGAAATATTGCAACTCACAATGATAAAAAAAAAAAAAAAAAAAAGGTGTATCAGTATTTCATCAAATGAATTAAATGAAAAATACTGCAAGACTTTCAAAACATAAATCTGTAAAGAGAAACAAATAGATGAGTGCAGAGCACAGGTGCAGCATGGGTAATGAGTAATTTATATGCAACTCTTAACGTCTTCCAGATGTTAATTCCAATTATGTATGTAAGAAAATGCTGCTTCATAATCATTTGTATAGATTAATTAAGGAACAAATATTAAACTGCTAATGGAGTCCTCTGGCATTTTCTTAAGACCATATTGGGAGAAAAAAAAAAATGACTATGGCAGTATGGACGCATTGTTGATCTGCCAATCTCCCACTTTTGGTCCAGACTGAAACATTTCAACAACTAAGTATGTGTGGAGGGTGTTTCCATATTATTGCATTACAGCAGTTTATGTTACAGTACTTGTGCGTACAATAGTATGCTAAGCCACTGGGACACATTCAGTCACAAGTGTCTCAGTGTTTTTGCCTGACTGCCTGTCTGTACTCTTTGGCCTGCCTGTTTGGTATTCAGGTGGTAAATCAGCTGTTTGGTTGTCGCCAAGCACCATGTGTTTTGACTGAATGAGGTTAGCAGTAAAAAGCAGTCTGCTGGGACAGGCTTCCAAACCCTTCTGACAGTAAAGACTGGACAGCAGCTGTCATATTTCTGGTGGACTCATGGGTGAGATGCAACATGGCAGCCCTGATAGTGATCTGGTCCCAGTGTCATGTTAAGATATAATATATAGTAAAAACATAATTCAATCACTGTACCCACTGTACCAAGCACACAAAACTCAAGTAATGGCTTCAGGGTCGTGTGTTGCTTTGGTACTTTTAAATTAGTATGAATCCTCTTGTTATAATACTTGCTTCATATGGGTTATGGTGGCTTGGCACAGCCTAAGGTCTATTGAATGGGAACCTCTTTGCTAGGGAAAGGACTGCCTTTGTCATGTCCCTTGAGGTATTGCAATAATAAACCACATACAGTACTGTGTGCCATTGAACGAGAAACTGTCTGCTCTTTGAATTGTTTTACACCGTAATAACAACACTATCGATAATTAGTTGTTTCAAATTAGACTTTCTAAATGGTGATTGTAAATAAAGTGGCAACAGAGTGTACGACTGGCATTTATAAGCTGACTGTGAAGCTGATATAATGCAACAAATGTATTTTTATTATTAATAACACTGCTGATTAACTCGCGGCAGGTCTGGCTAATGTAAATATAGAAAAATAAAGTTCTAAATAATAATATGAGGCAGAAATATAGGTTGTGACAGTGTCTGGTGGTCATATTAGCAAAAGATTTCAGCTACAGTCCCACACTCCATCTTACCAACTTGTTATCTATGCATGATGCGAAACCCTTTTAAACTTGTTAATGATTCAACACCCTTATAAGATATGTACCACCAGGTCTAAAAATAATTTTTTGTCTGTTTGCAAACGGCTGGTATGGCCTAAATGCGGTGAGGTTGAGTGGGTGAGTTAAAAGGATTATTTATTACAAAATCGATTGTATCTTTATCATAATATTTATCATAATTTTGTCTCCTCTGTCCCTTAATTAGTGTTCCCTATGTCAATGGAGAGGGAACAAACACTTCAGAATTATATGAATGAATAAATACTTATTTAGTTAGTTATTTTTCAGTGACTCAAATGAATTTGTGTCACTGAATTAGTCTAAATCTTTAGAGGGTTATTGTCTCCCCAGTGTGTGAAATGTTGCATTCTGTGTACTCCCCACCAGATTTTGTACAAACAGGGACTACAGATCCAGTAAATCATTTGTTGGATTAGGAATTGTCAGGAAAGGATTGGTTGTTTATACACTTTTTAACTGTGCCTGTTTTTGTTAGATTTACAATCTTTACCAGTCACTTTCTGCACAAAGCTAATCTGTTCGTGGACAACACATGTCTTTACTGATTGCTGAGTAATTACTCATGAGAAATACTAATCGCTCATGCAGATGTTGTAACTTGTGACTGGTTAAATGCACACAGGGGCTTCATAGTGGAGCAAAGACATTTCTTTATATCTAGATCAAACTTTAGTTCAAAGAAAGAATTTAAACACGTAGCTGTTTAAACATGTTTATAAATTCCCCTCTCACCTACTTTTTGGCAGTTTTGTGTCTTCTCTAAGCTTCAACCAGAGGCCTGGGAGCCTGAGGGTTCTGCAGAGTATCTTAGCTGTTCCTAGGACTGTACTTTACTGGACAGAGATCTCAGATGATGTTCCTGGAACATTACAGCTCCCAGTGCTTCTATCACCACTGGGACCACAGTTGCCTTTAAGACCCACATCTTCTCTAGCTCCTCTCTCAGCCCTTGGTATTTCTCAAAATTCTTGTGTTTCTTCTTCTTGATGTGGCTTGGGATTGCCACGTCTATCACTTCTGCCCCCTTATGTCCGATTAATTAGCCACCACCAGTTAGTCTGTCTGCATCTGGAAGTCCAGAGTCTAGAATTATACAGTTAAAAGTTGTATTTCCTTGCCAATCTAAAGCAAGCATCTTATTTCTCTTACCAGAGAGTTAATCTGTTTTTTTTATTACTTTAGCAATATGGCTTTTCACCCACAAAAAGTGGCAAATGGAGATAAAAAAACTTCCCAACACTTTGTTATTTATAGAAATGAACCTGGACTTGCTTGATATGGCATCTTGCGATACAAAGCATCACAGATGAATTTATTCTGAATATCATTATATAATGATATTTACATCATGTGGACAACTGTGGACCTCTACGGATCTGTGGATGTAGAAAGTATAAATCTGCATAAGATTAAAGAGCTTTTTTAAGTATATCTGACAGTAGACTTAGGTGCACTACGCAAGTGTAAAATTGAACCAAGACTTCTCCATAAAACAGAACTTCTCTTTCAATTTTGCTGTGATTGAAGGCCAAATATTGACCTTTACTGTATGACCGTGTGACATTTGATGACAGAAAGATGAGCATGTGGAGAATTTCCTTATTTTCTTCATAGCAAGAGGGAATTCTGAATTCTCCCAGAAATACTCTTGACCTTTGCTCAGGTCTAATTCCTCATTCCTTCATTCACAGTAGAGCTGCAACTAACGATTATTTCCATAATCGATTTATCTGTCGAGTATTTTCTTGATTAATCGATTTATTGTTTGGTCCATAAAATATCAGAAAACCTTAAAAAATGTTGATCGGTGTTCGTCAACCCTTAATGATGATGTTCTCAAATGTCTTGTTTTGTCCACAAACCAAAATGATTAACTTTTAATGTTTCTTTGTCATCCAGAGCAAAGAAATTAAGAAAATACTCCCATTTAAGAAGCTTAAACAGACATTATGTTTTATTCATGAAAAAAGTTTCAAACCGATTACTCGATTATCAAAATATTTGTCGATTAATTTAATAATTGATTATTAATCGATTAATCGATTAATCGTTTCAGCTCTAATTCACAGTAGTGCAATTGTCAAGGCCTAATTACAACAGCCATCATCCAAAACAGACAGGTTATAGTTCTGAAATGTGGTTAAAATAAAGCACATTAGAGATGTTTGGTGTATTTCAATGAATAGATAAAGGTATTTGTTCTGGGTAGCTTATGGTAGGCGTCTGAATTGTCCTCATTTGATATACATTTTTCAAATACGTTTTTGCAATTGTTATTCTCTGTACATTCTCAGTTCTTGTCTCTCTTCTGCTCTGTCGTTATCTCAGTTACACTGCTTCATTAGTCTGCTGACATCACTGACTGTAAGCTCTTATTCTGTTCCTGGCAGTAGCTGCTGGGCTATTCACTCACCATTAATGCCCTTTGAAGGCTAACATAAAAGCGGTCACTTTTGGGCAGGGAGGTGGAGCTCCTTCATTCCTCACTCATGGAGACCCCAAGGAAAATGTCATTGTCATTTTAATGAGAAACCAATTGAGTCCACTTCATCCACAGAATAACAGATATACAAACTGTTTACCTTGTATGGCAATGCTATTTGATATCACTTGTCAATAGCAAATTAAATGGTCTGTTTGACATGACAGTCTGATTCGTTTGTGTAAATAGATACCATGAGTGCTAATGAATCTTATTGCTTTGTTTACATCTCTCTATTGGTCTTCAAACACACTGGTAGTATTTATAGAAGCGGCTGTAGTGACTTTCAAGGCACTACAGTATTCAGATAAATTCACTTTTTTATCATACTTAATCCTGTGTAGTTTATATAAGGTTATTTAATAACACACCATGGTATTTTAAAGGTCATTTGGTTTAAATATGTTAAAGAATTTCCCATATTTTGCAAAGTAAGTGACACACTGGTTTTAGAGATCCCGTTGCATTGCTATGTTGCTATTTTCTCATTTACATATTTTGAAAAAGTTGCATTGTAGCTGAAGAAACAGTCTAAACTGCAGATGATCAGGGATACAGATTGATCTTCTACGTGCTCAAGATCAGGGTCATAAGTTGCCCAGTTAGCAGTCTGTCATTTTGTATGTAACTCAAGTTGTTTTCAGTTTTGAAGGAAAAGGTATTATTCTCTTTCATGTACAACCTTCATATATTAGATGCCCATTACATAGAAAAGTTGGGTATTGTGTTGGACTGGATAAATGTGATTTTAATGAGTCTGCTATAGGGCCTGCAGGTGTTCTCGATATGATAACCCCTACCTCGTAAGCTACACCTTTTTGAACCTGCACACTTAAGTTCCTAAGTGTGCAGGTTCAGTGAAACAATTATCCACTTAATGGGTTTACACAACCTGCTGGTAGATATGCTGCTGTCCATGTTCAATTCTTTGAGCAATTCACTGCTGCAGCAGCTTGAGTTTCTCAACAGGATCGTCACAATTTCATTATGTCATTGTGCACCATTCATGCCTTGCATACCAACAGGGCTTCTTTGGTGTGCTTTGCCATTCAAAAACACATTAGATGAATAGACAGTGATTAATGTGAGTCAGTTTAATTATCGCTCACATTATAATGGTGTTCTAAAAAGCAGAGGCCATACAAATACAACAGACATTGTTTTGAAATGTTTTATTGTAAGCCTATATTTTATTGGCTTGGAAAAGGATATTGTCTTTAAAAAATGTCAGCTCTATCATTCCTTTGTCCCATAAATGACATGAATTTCATGACATTCTCATTTCTAGCAATTGTTTGCTTTTTCATTCTTGGTTATTGTAGACACTTGGAGTGCAACATTGAGGACTCTGTGGAAGAAGACCTGCTACCAATGTAGATACAAACACAAACAGAACAAAAACACAAGAGTTATATCCGTCTAAATTGTATACTCTGGACCTTAAATATCCTTTTGCCACAAGATTTGATTATATTATTATATTAATATATATATTATTCAGTGTCTGCTTTGGTGCTGCAGTGTACCACCAAAGCATGTTGTGCTAATCAGATACAGGGAGATGACCAAATTCTACAATTCTTCAAACCTTTTGAAGACACTCTCCTTGCGTCTCTCTTTCTCCTGGATCTGATCTGGTATATAAAAGATTTCTACTAATTGTAGTGTCATTCTTTGCCTTCTTTGAGATGGAGGGAGATGAAACCTCAAGGCATGATGAAAGGAAAGAGGAGCTTAGAGGAAGTGTATTAATAGTAGGGTTTGTGTGTGTGTGCGTGCGTGAGAATATCTCCGGGGAGCTTTTGATCCAGATTCTTCAATCTTCAATCACACACACGAAACTTATTGCATCACCTATGTTCGTAAGCTTCTTCTAAGACGGGTGAACACGGTCTTGAATTATATGAGCTGGATAATAGCACATTCACCAGAGCAGTTTATGCACTTTTCTCAGTTTTCGTATGGATGCATGAATACACATTTTTTGGACAGATTGTTTTTTTTTGCCATCTTCATTTTCGTTGGTGTGCTATAGCAATTTGAATCCATAACATTTCTGTTCTCCTTTCTCTCTTCTTTGAGATATTCAACCCTTGCTATAGCTGATTCTCCCCAAGTTCCCACTTGTTGAATGACTGAACAAGTCCTTCTAATATGGAGCACCACCAGACCATGACTAAGCACACATGAAAGTAAGGAAAGAGGCAGATAAAGTGTAAGATGATAATGGTCACTAGGGATGCACCGAAATGAAAATTGTTGGCCGAAACTGAAAATCGAAAATCAGGAACACTGATTTTCGACCGAATCCCAAACGGAAACAGCAAAATATTTATAATAATTTATAAAAATGATTATGTCAATGCCTTTTTTGGCAATTTCCTGCCACTATGTTTCAGTGGCCGGATTTGCGGTGCATTAAACGAATGCAGAGTCTTATGTATTTTGCCCTGAAGTGATGGGTAGAATAGAGCTGTGTCATAATGGATGCCGTACTCACTGTAGTTTGATATCTGAAACATTTAACAAGGTTTTCTGTGATTTCAAGGAAAAAAACGGGATGCTGTTATCTTTGTGAAGGGAATGCCACGTCCTAGGTTTTACTACCAAAACAGAGAATAGGCTTTAGATTTTCTCACTAGATCAGTGGCACTATCAAAGTGGATTTATAATGTTTGTTTTGCAGTGGTTTGCTCACTGAGGAAAAAATGAAAGGGGGCAGAAAAGTCTTGTTTTTAAAAATGTTCAGGCATATAGCCTCAGATATGATCTCAACAGAAGGCATAAGGAGCTGGATGTCTCATGGGTGGTTTTATGTGTCTGTGTGTTTTAATATGAAAAGCAAGGAGGAGTTTAAGCTATAAAATCCTGATAATCTGAACCCCAGGCCCAATCATACCCCTGCCATCTCACCCACTGACACGATGATTCAACGCTGCAGTTTTCATGACATCCGCTCAGTGTGTGTGTGTGTGTGTGTGTGTGTGTGTGTGTGTGTTACATGTGTGCATGTCCTGCTTGTATTTGTGAGGTTGTGAATCCTTGTGAGGCATCCACGTAGTATGTGTGTGTGTGTCTCTGCTTTTATTTGTTGTCTGTCTGCATGTGCGTACTGGCATTTATTTTAAAGTTGTGTAAATGATTGTGATTTGATGTCTTCCTTGCATCTGTTCTGCGGTGAAGCTGTGCTGAAGGTTTCGCACCCCTCAATGTTTGTGTGGGCTGTGCTTGTGTGTGGGTGGAGAGGCGAGCAATGGTGGAGCCAGTCCACCTGCTTCTTCCGATGTGGAGAGCAAACGCAGAGACTGAGGAAGGGGGAGAGAGGGAAGGAGCAGTTTCCCCCATATTTCCTAGCCCTGATTAGACTGAGCTGGATTGAAATTTGACAATTAGACCAAACAGTAGGAGGAGGACTCTTACTTTTCTATGTTTTTTCACCCTCCAGTTCTCCATTCTATCCATCCCTCGCTGTTCTAACCAGCCTTAACCACCCCCCACCCTCTGGATCTCTCTTCCCAAACTCTTCCCCACATTCAACACTCTCATCAAATCCCACCTCTTTAGAACCATGTCTGCATATGAAATTGTGTGTATTTTCTTGCCTGTGATTGATTGTATGACATTTAAACATATGTAAAACATCTTTGAGCACCCTTTAAAAGCACTCTATAAATACAATGTATAATTATTATTTGTTTTTTTGAAGTCAGGAGTCAGCAGGAAATGATGTTTGTCTTTTCAACACGCAGTATTTGGCTAATTGCATCTGATTCAGTGCTGTTACCAGGCTTCAAGTCTGATACGGCATTAAGTATTTTCAGAATTAAATGTACATAATGTGAAAGTTTCCAAAGTACCGGTTATACCTAATAATCCTTCAGAAGAAGCAATTAGATCAACAGCTTACCATTTTTTTTATTGAAGCTTATTATTTTCTCGATAAATTAATACATGTTGACAAGATAAAAATCTAAACATGCTGTTTTACAATCACACGTGACATCTTGACAAAAGAGGTGTCAGAGGAAATTAGCTGATGAATAACTTTCTGTAATTCAGCTACTGTAATCAACCGATCTTACACCCCCTGTCACACGTATGTCCGTGAGCTGTAAGTACTTCCACTCATTAGTGAGCGATTATGACATGAATGGTTTTGGAGAAATAAAAACATTCAGGAAAAGCAACAGCGAGCTTGAAGAAAAGTCAGAAAACTTTTCATCCTACTGATTATCTCCTCGTCCCTATAGTGGAAGACAGAGTGTAAGTGACTTTTGTGTTTTTAGTTGAGAAATCAATTGGCTCGGTCATACTGCTCTGAACATAGTAAACTCAGTTTGGCTTGACTTTCTGTGAAATGTCTCCTGTGAATGCTCCATATCCAAAAAAGACTTGGTGGTGTCATTGTGTTTTTATTGGATTAAATTAATTGGATTCTGCCTGAAGTGGCCGGTTATTTGCATTTTATGATACGTGTGTTTTAGTGGCAGATGAATGCAAATGACCGAACATGGACCAAACATTCCCTGGTTGTGTTGGACTGGAAACAATTTCATGCAGAAGTGAATGCCAGAGGCTTATGAAATGAGAGTTCCTGCTCTCATTAGGCTGAGGAATGTTTTACCTCACATGGGACAGTGATGCAAGATGATAGTAAGCGTGTCAAAACACGGTGTAAGATGTCCTACATAAAAGAGGACAGTGATCATAAAAATAATACTATAATACTAATTAACGACTTTTATCCTCAAATGATCAGGGTTGTAAGTGAAAATCTCTTTTGTGAATAAGAAAAAGAAATACAACAAGAATTCATGAGGAAATCCAATGGCCATACGGATTTATCATTTCATGCCTCCACAGTCAACTCTGTCAACTCTTTTTTTTAATATCAGATTACCTGTCCGGACTTTGACCCGCAGTGAGTGAAGCTGTCATTTTGCCGGCTTTGTGGCTGTGTCACAAGCTCTTCCCCAGGTGCAGCAGATCTGTCCTTGCAGCAGGGTCGCAGCACCGCTCTGCTTAGTAGGGCGCAGGGGTAGTGCACCTATCACGGGAGACAGCACATCCCTGTTTAGCTGCACAGCGGTGACCTCTCACCCACAGGCTTCTCATACTGATTGGGAGGTTTGAGGCAGGTTGTGGACTGCTGTGAGTAACCCGATGTAGACAGAAATAGACTGCCTGTGTCTCCTTTTAGCCCACTTTTCAATTTATCTGACTGGCTTCTCATCCCCCGTAGGACTTTCCACACCGTCACTGTCTGCATTGCAAGGGCTCACACATGCACTATGATGCACTTCCTTAATAGCAAATCATATTACGATACAATGGTTCTGAGATGGTGGCATTTATGTGTTCAACTAAATAATACAAAATGGAGGATCTGTTACTTTATTTTCCTTGCTGTCCACTATCACTACACTAGCAACTACTTCTTTAACAGGTTAAATAATGTTAAATTTACCCTCATTTTTTTGCTATCAGTGCCACCACGAGGAGTCATGAAGTAGTGACACTTGTCAGAAAATTTAAATATTGACATTAGCATTTTGATTATTTTATCTCTTGATGATATATTGCTGTTTTGACATATTCCCAATAATAATAATAATCAGACTTTGGAATAAACAAACTTTGTCAACATGTTACTGGTAGATTGATAGTTGTCGTGTTGTGCCATATTTCATAAATTAGCAAATGCATTCAACATCACTTACAATGGTGGTTTTCCTACATTAGAAATACATACAGTACATGATGCACTTGCAGCCATTCAGTTGTGAGCATTTTGTTTTATTCTTGCATTAGTGAGGGCTATGTCTGAGACTTGGAAAAAAATCAGAGTTATTATAATGTTGACAAGATAGAACATGACACCATTTAAAATTATAACCTGACCCTAGTGTAATATTTCCAATGACCTGATTTACTGTATGTCGTCTTGACTTAAACATTTGGACTACATCGGTTCTGGCTCAAGGGAACATTATTTCTGACCTCAGCTTATAGAGGTAAAGTACTCTGCATGTTTTACTGTAATTATGTAACCACAATTGACTACGATCATAAGTGCCTGGAGAACATTTTTGTGTAAGGTGTAATGGGCTCTGCCAGGTTAACACGCAAACAACAATGTTGCAAGGGTTTCAAAGTATGCTGTTTGTATTAGGGCGGTGGTGGTGGAAACCTGAGAAGGGGCAACTGAGGAGAGATCTTTCTTCTTCAGCACGGATGGACAATACAATACATGTGCTTAAAAAACACTCTAAAAATTCTATTTCTTGTGCGCGTGCTTTCGCTCTCTCTCTCTTTCTCTCTCTCTCTCACTCTCACTCTTCCTTCTCTCGGTGGTGTGTATCCTGCCAGATTAGCATGAGGCGGGAAAAGGAATGCAGCTCCACTGTTTACCTCTTCCTCCTCTTGCACGCTCTCCCTCTCTGCCATCCCTTCTCTCTCTCTCTCTCTCTCTCTCTCTCTCTCTCTCTCTCTCTCGCGTTCTCTCTGTGAGACATGCTCAGTCATTCAGTGCTGTGCACTGCTGTTCTGTTGGGAGGCTGCTAAGCCAGTGGGGAGAGCCTGAGATTGGAGAAATGAGCGCTTGTGCCGGCACTGGCTTCTTCACTAGCAAACTTCATACAGCGGATGGACACAGAGACCACGGATTTTAACTCGTTCACAGCGGGGAGAATTGGATTTGTGGTGCCTGTGAACTTCGGAGAGAATTTTCTGCATCTGTGGAAGACATAGAAGTTCCTTACTGACATTAGGGATTGCAGGAGAAAAGGATGCCTTTTTGTGTTGTAGCAAATCTGTTGAAAACCCTGAGCCAAATAGTTTATCTATAAGGTGGAGACATATTTTACACGTAATTCAACAGGTAAAAGGTACAGCTCACCTCAAACACATCTGTTATAGCTGCTCCCACCTGAGATGAGTGGGAAAATGACTGTCTCAAAGGAGGAATAAGGAGTAACCTGTGATGTCAGACTTTACCTGGAGCAGTCGTCTGAGACTCTGCTGAGTAGCTGTGGTGTCATCGAGGGGGGAGGGGGGCTGCAGAAGCAGACTTCAGTCCCAGGTGTGTAAACCACACCAGACTCCACTCACCTGACATCATCCCTCTCTCTCTGTTTGGGCTCGGCTCCTTTATTCATTTTCTTGTCTCATCTTCTTAGTATTCCCCGCTCTCACACCAACCAACCACCACCACCACCGGGTGTTTTCTCCCCACGGAGCCACTCAAAAAATGCGAGACGAGACCTTGATTAATGTTACTCCTGGCAGCCTGAGTCTGATCCCACAGCACTAGAAATAGACGGCAAGAAGAAACGGCAGCACTGTTGTAACGAAGAGGAGCACCATGTGGAATCAGTCTGGATACTGCAATCACATACCTCATGCTGGGTATCCCTTCTACCATGCACCGTGCAGGTAATCTATCACAACTTGTACCCAAACTCAATCTCTTCCATCCCGTGCTGTTACATTGCTCTGTAACTTTAAAGTCACTTGCTTCTTGCGTTGACGTTTTGTATCTCAGGTTTCATTATTTTTGACCTTGAACAAAATGCACTGTATTTAGCATGCTTTGGAATTAAATTGATCATAATCACTGAAACCACTAGTGTCTACCCGGGATCCACGTGTGGAAAATAGTTACTGGTGTTGTTGATCCAGTTAATCTGGATTAATTCATCCTTCAGTGTATTTAAACCCGGGGGTTTAAGTAGTTTCCGAAGCGTCGTTTGTGACCAGACTAGTTTTTCAGGTATGCTGTTTTAACAAACCAGGAACTGGTTTTGCTTGTGTAGAAGAATAGTAATTGGCTTTTGGTCAGTGTGACAAAAGTGACAGATAATAGTGAGCAGTTATTATGTTACAGTAAGGATATGCTAAGCTTGTTGGCCATTCTATGTTTGATCAAACCCCTATAACCCATTTTTCTATCATTTTCATAATACTGGATTCAAACAGATATTATATAACATTTTACTGATCTTCTTCCATTATGTCCCCCCCCACCCCCCACCCCCCCCGCAACCCCACAGCAGTAATGACATCATTCCATTTATCACAAGTTTTCAGATGTGACCCACTCTCAAATGAACACCATCAATCCTCATTCCCTAAGGGGAGGACAGAGCCTTGCCAACGCCTTCGTCTCTGCCACATACTGTAATAGTACCTAACCCCTAAAGCTGCTGGAGCTTAACTATCAGAACCCTGATTGACCATTCTAGATATTTCTTAATTCCTTAATGTGGTTTAGCATAAAAAAACACAATCAATGATAAAGATGTTAACTGTGGGCAAGGACACATGCATTTTACAGGTATTTTACTTTTTGTCTTCATCCGTCTGAGTGGAACTGTGCTGGTCTTGTTCCGCCAGTGACTGGAGCAGTGGGTCTTGTCGGCACCGGGGGGCCGGGGGATTTAGCTGATGAGTGAGTCATACCTCAGACCTCTGGGCAGGTCAGTGACCTGTCAGATCAGCCAGCTAATAGCAGTGAGAGCGAGTGTATTGAGAGGAGTACACAGGAATCCAGGAAAGAGCCCTGAGCTCTGAAGCGAACGAAGCATGGCTATTCACTCCCACAGTCTTTTTTTTTTATGGTGAAGCACTCTGACTCACACTGTGAGTGTTCCACCTGTAGCCCATTCACCGCATGGATAATAATTAAACCTTATCATAGCTCTGCATAAATTTGACGGTGAACATTAGATGCGCCAGAAGCAAGCTGGATAACTTGGGGAGATGAGTTGTATTTCTTTTTTAGTGTTAATATTTGTATATTAACAACTCAGCTCCTCTCCACTTGGATTTATAGTCAGCTGATGGTTTTTTATTTAGTTTACCTGCACATGCCTGCAATTTGGAAGATTGATTGTTGTGTAAAATGTCACTCACAAAAGAGGTGAAGTTATCTTTTCCTTCTATTACAAAACCCTTTGTTATCTCAAAAGATACATTTTTAATATTGAGTATGTTATATTTATGCATCGCCCCAAACTATTAGACTGCTATTAAATAATAAATGCTCACAATGGAACCATTGCATTGGCAGTATAACGGTGATTGTAAAGGTTCAGTGATCCCTTGCTTTCGGTCGCTCTAGTTAATGATTCCCTCACCTGTCAACAGACATGTTATTGACACCACCAGACTCCACCTTCATTCTCCCGCCGAAGAGTTCGATGTGATTACGTTCGAACGACGAGTTATCTATTCGCTGTTTGAGGAAGTTCCTTAGCCAGACTCCTCTGTTTGGCCTGATAATCCAGCATAAACCAGCAGCGTCAGTCAGCCACAGAGGCCTGAGGTGAGCGAGAAAGCGAGTGTGTCTGTGTTTGCGTCAGCGTATTGATCATATTGTGTGTGTGTGTGGTGTTTTTTGTGTGAGAGCTTCTACTGTGATTGACCTTTTTAGAGAAAGAAGTCTCGATAAAGAAACTCTACTTGCACAATGTCAGATATATTATGTATTCATAGTTTTATTAGATGTTATCACGCTGACGGTTAATGTCAATAAGTATGTATATGAATGTGTAACACTGTATTTTGTAGCGATTAACAAAGTGCCAAGTGACTTGACCCAGATTTGAACTCACAACTCAGCATGTGCCGAGTTACCCAGACACCCTAGAGGTGTGTTCTTGTGGGCCTTCAACTTTAATGAAAGGATGTTATACACTACACAGGTACTGTGCGTGTGTCTCAGCCTCAATATTATTGGTTGAAGGATGTCCATGGATTTGTGCTGGTGGCTCAGCAGGGGGTGAAAGAAGCAGATTGTCTGAATGCTTTTGCCTCATTCCCACACACACACACACACACTCTTGTACAGCATTCTCATTGAGGACACTCGGACATAATGTAGTCTTCACCCCCTTAACCTAACCCTTAACCCTAACCTTAACCATTAACCCTGAAACCGAGGTTTAACCCTCTGGCTGGGTGGATAAAATAACGTTTTTTTTCACTACATAAAAAGAAGATGGTGAGTTCACTGAAAGTTTAGTGATTAAATCCTGCTCAGAAAGCTGCTGGTAGATAGTGTTATCTGTTCTTTTTTAATTACTCAATCAAACAATGTATCAACGTTGATTTATATAACACTTTACAATATATGCAAGTTACTCAAAGTGCTTCACATTAGAAAGAAAGAATAAAAAACACTCAATAAATTAGCAGGAAGAAAATACACAACAAAACAGTGAAGAAAACCAAAAAATAAGAATCAGTAAAATTAGAAAATGTACAATTAAAAGGGGAAACGGGAAATAAATATATTTTGAATTTACTTTTACCAGTGATAGAACACAAATCAGGGGGTTCCTGATGTTCCAGAGGTTCGGACCAGCAACAGCAAAGGAACGGTCACCCCACTGTTTGTATCGTGACCTGGGGACAGTCAGCAGCTGTTGACCTGATGAACACAAAACCCTGTCATTTTCACATAAATCCCTGCTAAATAAGGTGGAGCAAGGCCATTGATGGCTTTAAAAGCAAAATGTCAAATCTTAAAATCAATTCTAAAATGAACCGGCAGTCAATGAAGTTGATATAAAACAAGGGTGTGTGTGTGTGTGTGTGTGTGTGTGTGTGTGTGTGTGTGTGTGTGTGTGTGTGTGTGTGTGTGCGTGTGTGTGTGTGTGTGCGTGTGTGTGTGTGTGTGTGTGCATGCACTCATGCTGTGACAGGAGTGAGTGGATCAGGGCTGGAGGTCATAAAGCAGCTGTGAACATTAACAGTTTGACCTTCAGAGAGATTAGAATATATCTCTACCGTTGTTGAAAACGGCGCCAAAAATCTTGCTGGATATGGATTCATTAGAGTCAAATGGTGCCGTGCAGATGGAATGAATGACCTTAGATTTGAGTCCCATTCCAAGGCTGCTCACTTCAAATTGGTCACATCTGTTGATTTTGGCCGAACTGCATCAACAGCGTTGGGCTGATGGTAAAAGCTTTGTTCCCCTATTTTGGTCTTAGATTGTATGTCATATTTATGCAATTGTAATAGACCACACAGTTGGTGTGGACCCCGCCTATCACTGTATGTCAGCTGAGATTGGCACCAGCAATCATATGAGGGATATGAGGATAAAGCAGAAAAAGATGGATGGATGTATGTAGATAGAGTAGCATAGTAGTCTAAGGGTATGGTATCAGTCACACTCTTTAGGCTAATCCATAGCTCTGCTTTGCTTTGTGTGATGTAAACATCCTCTCAAATAATTTGTTGACACTCCAAGGGAGATTTTTCCTGTTGTACTTATCTTACTAAAGACCGTTAACCACACTCTGACATTGGAGGCTTTGAAGTAGCATTTTTTCACTGTTTTTTTTTGTCAGTGGTGAGGAAACAATCCCTTATGTCCAAGCCAGAGCTCGATGTGTGGGATGTTAACATGATGACAGCTTGCTCCCCAGTCTCTATCTGTTTGTCTCCGAAACCATTTGAGCTCGCCAATATCTCAAGTTTCACATTATGCTGGCCCAGCTGGCTCAGACTCTGTAGGCAGCACAGCTCTAATCGCTGCTTTATCTGAGGCAGCCTCCGTCCACAAAGAATCCCGTGTAGATGTGCACATGCTTAACGTGAGTAAAAATGGAACCATAAGTGACTGTTTCAGTTTTCAGAGCTATTTGATTACATTTTGATATCCTAATGGATTCATGCAGGTTTAAGTAAGAATTTTTGAAGGTATTGGTGGCACATTAGGTGTACAGGCCTTCCTCAGCCATAATAGCATTTTAGTGTGTGAGTTTATGAAACCTGTTTAGGTATGTTTGGCACATCTGCTACTGAGAAAATCTGTTAAGTAGGACAAACCCAAACATATCTCCATGGCATGTTTTTCACTTCCTACATTGGCAATGCCAAACACTCACTGTCTTCCTACAGTCTCAGTGGACTCAGCGTGGAAAGCGTGGGCTGAAGAACTGGAGAGTTTCTACTTGTGTCAGTGGGTTTAGATTTTTTTTTCACTCCACCTTCTAATGATGTTTAAAGTGGTATTGTATCCTGTGTTTTCCAGCATAACTTATTCTCTTAAACATTTCACATGCGCCTGAAATATATTCAGGCAGTTATATTCAATAAAAGACTTGAAATTCAAATAATTCAGAAATGGTTATTTTAGTGCCTCCGTTTCACAGCCGTGCACTAAAACTTTTTCCTGTAGTTCAGAGGAACATTTGCCTCCTAATTTAGAAACATTGGTGCAGATCTGCTGCTGCCCCTGGGAGGAGGAAATGTTCATGTTTTTGAAGCCAAGTTTTAGTGAAGTGTTGCATTTTGCCGTAGTGGCCAATCTTGCAAGTCTGACGCGAATAAAAGCCTATATTCCTGAGATTCTTTTACTTAAACTCATGAGCTTTAGACTTTATTTTTTGGTTTAATATTTTCTGAAGGCGTCCTTGATCTGAGGTCTCATATTTGCACTGCTACTGTTTTTATTATTTAGTAGTTGAACTGATTTGAGCCTTAAATACAGCTGACTTCCATACAAAACAGTGTCTTTGGCTGAAAAGGAACTCTTTTAAGATACCAACATTGAATACTGGAAGAAAAGGAAACTTTTGCAGCCTTTTTGCTTTAAATCTGTAGTTGTGTTGTTTAGTAGATGCATTTCTTATTCGTATCTAGGGCTGCAACTATTTTGATAGTCTACTAGTCATTGATTATTGAAACGATTAATTGACTAATCAGACATCATAACTCAATGGCTCTCTTTAGCTACCAGCTTTTAAATTTACCTTGAGGTTGTTTTAGGCATGTGATAACCAACAATAAGTCAATAAAAATACTTAATTCAAAATACTATACTACTACAAAAGAAAGAAATAATGCTTGAATAAAGTTGTGTCCATTTAAATCCAAGGACTGGACTGGCAAAATATGATATAAGAGATCAAGTGTCTACTTTTCTGTAAACCAAAGACATTTATCTGGCATTTATAAGGCTGGGAAACAATTGTCAATAATTATCACAATATTGTCTTCAATAGCAATTTAACAATTTGCTGCAACTCGGGAGGATAGTCTTTAACTATCTGACGTTTATTTTTTTGGCCATTATTACCTAGCCCTACTTCCACACGCAGAAAAGTGTTGAAAGCATGTGTTTACTCCTTAAAGATTTGGGGATTTGGTGCTGTCACTTATTGCATGGTTAACCAAAAGCTGTGAGGTGCAACTAAATGTGCGATACCAATCATTAATTGTGGTGTATTAGAGTGATGGGCTGTGCTCAGGATCAGATTTATGCATAGTTGTGGTGTTAGAACTTTAATCACCCAGATTAACACTCTGTATTACCTAAATTCAATTTTAGAGCAAGTGCCTTGTTTTAATCAAATTAAATGTCCCATTTGACTGAAATGTGCTATTGCTGCATGGCATTTACATATATTTTCCAACATAATCTGTCTGTTGGCAGGAAGTGAAAATGTTTGTGTGTGTGTGTGAGGGTGTGTCTGTCTCCATGTGAACAAGCTCTCTCATTTGTTGTCTTTGTCTCATGATCATTTGTCTAATGATTTATAGAGAATCTGATCCAACATATCAATTAAACTGAGTTATCTTTAGATAGCTGTCTTCGTCGTTCTCAGTTATAAGGTCAATGCATCTTTAGTGTAGATAAGACCAACTGGACTTGCTTAGTTGTCTATATGTATACTTGAAGTTAAAATATGAGTATTGTACCTGGAACCTGTTTAATTTTTGAGTTGAGGCCAAATGAGGGACCGATTATATTATTATTACATAATGATATGGCAAAATATGTGAAGTTGTAGGGCTATAGCCATTCATTGCTTACTAAATTAATCATCAACTAAATTTATAATTGATAGATCCGTTTAAATAGTTTTTATATTTCAAAACAAGATTTTTTTTCCCAGCTTCTTAAATGTGATTATCTTTTGGGTTCTTTGGTTTGTATACAAAACAAGATATTTGAAAACATAATTTTGAGGTATGAAAAACACTTCAAATCAACAATTCCTGACATGGGTAAAACAATGACTTGATTTGTCACGAAAATTATTGACAGATTCATGGATTATGAAAATAATTGTCATTTGCAGCACTATGAAATTCTTTGTGATATTGTTAATAATGTGACTGGTGTTCAGTGAGACTGCTGATTATTAGTGAATATAAGCATATTAAGCATTACCAAGCAGGTCACACTTCACAGCTGATTAGCTCAGCGATAACTTGACAATACACACACACACACACACACACACACACACACACGCATTAACCATTGTAATTTCATTGCTGTTTGTTGAAATCTATGAATGAAGAGTGAGGGCATATTTATAGCCATAGAGATGGTATAAATAAACCCCCAGTCTTGTCCGATGGCCACATCTTGATGTTGCCATGGCAACAGAATGTCCCACAGCAGTCTCATGAGGGCTTTGGGGGAGAGAGTTTGCCTCTGCCTTGTAGCATCACAAGTAGCAACAGAGATGGATGCCACTCTGTCTACTGTTTCTGATTGGTCGTGACAGACCTAGCTATTACACCAGTCTTCCATCCATCTACTCCCCCCCTCCCATTATACAGTCACAATCAAGACAGAACAGCTCATCGGGTCTGAAGAATCCCAATCCTGCTACTTGATGGGAGCTGCAATTAACTGCCAGGGCTGCTTTATAACCCGTGTGTCTGTCTGAGGAGTGTTGTGGTGTGAGCTGCAGCTGTGGCTGCATCCAAATAGTATAGAAAAGATGGTTATGAAAATGAAATGAGTCCCAGTGGTTAGTACAGAATCATACATTGTCATGTTCATACGTAGTATCATATAAAACAAGGATAAGCAAAAAGGATGGGAATCAGGAACTGTCAGTATTGGTCCGATACTGGTCAAATCTCGGATATCAGATAAAAATGTAAACTCTAATACAATCCAAAAAATATATATATCTACCTATATATTGCAATAGATACTCTACTTTTGTGATCATACACAAAATAGTGGTATCGTCCCATTTCTAGTACAAATCAGGGCTGGAAAACCTTGGCTGAGTGCAAAAATCCCTGTAACATAATCTAAAAATTATGCATTCATCTACCTGCATGCCCATAGTGTGGAGTGTGGAGTTGACAAAAAATGCATTCACAGCATATACAGTACACAAATATTTTATCCTTATGTATTCTACCTAGTTCTATGTGAAGTAAAGTGTTACACGTGATGGTGCATCTTAGATGAAGACCTTCTGGCTGGCTGAGTTTAAATCCCCCAAGTTTTAAACTCTGTCCGTGATTTTCTGACCTGTTTGAATTTGGGATTTACATGCAAGATCAAACAGAGACCAGAGGCATTAGAACAAAACAAAGCAGCAGTCATGGCTATGATGCTGAGCCAGCTGGACGCTCTATTAATAGTTCTGCACATGCAATAGATGGGTGCTAAAGTAGATTTTCTTGGAATCAATGAAAATACGATCACCTCAAAGTGAAGGGCAAAAACAGTTGCTCAAAAGATTTAATTAATATGCTTTTAGTGGAGAGTTTTTCTCCTAATGCTTTAAAGCTATGGAGTGAACACAAGTTGTTATTTCTATTTTTCCCATTTTCTTAATTTTTATTTATCGAAAAGGGAATGTGTTCAGAGTTAAGAGCTAATTCACATCTGGCGAGAGAGAACGACAGACCCTTTTCTTTACTTTCTTATTTATAATTTGTGACGGGTAGAGAGTGCAGAGGAAATGGCATCAGCTAAACACAGTCAAAGTTACGTGATTGCATGGTTTAATAGGCCACCCATTTAGACTGGTTAATAGTGTAGATTTCTGTAAGGAAAGAGGAAATAAATGCTACCAGGCTTTGTCTTCTGATCTACCATAATTTGCCAAATGTACTGAGATGAGATGAACTCTTCTCAAAATACAATCCTGACTTGAAGTTTGTTTTCCAGTTATCAGTTATCAGGTCATATTCTCTACAGTTACGTTTTTTGTTGTCGTTGTCGTCGTCATGTTGACAGTAAGCTCCACCTGTTCAGCTCTGTTTACTATGAGCCAGCATGTTTTTCATGCATAGAGGAATTCTCCCATGGCCACACCCTGTCAGCATAGACAGTATAAGAGATGGCGGAATAGATAGTGATTCAACAACAGGAGAGCATGAGCTACCTGTCGCTGTGCTTTCACATTGTCAGTGAGCTCGATGGCTGAACTCTGTCCTTAACAAGCGCTTAGTCATAGATTAATAATCTGAAATGATCTCCATTTTTAATGTTTTTTTTTTTTTTTTTAAAGCCACTTGAGTTGCTCAACAAATGAGGTACACACATTTAATTTCACCACAGTTTCAGGGAGTGTATTAAGTGCCATTAGCAGGCCAAAATTGCCTGCCTGAATATTACACCAAAATATATTACATAACTACATAATTGCCGTAAGCATATAGGAAGCAAGCAAGAACGAAATTGGTTTGTCTTCAGCTGTCATTTTCAAGTTTTTATTTAATCAAATTTTATTGCAATCATTAAACTCTTGAAGTGCCCTACAGAAAAGCCCTCAATCCCAACCCACTGCAGCAGAGCCACTGTGTAGGTGTCCAAAAAATGAGAATTTGCCAACAGGGATCAATAAAATATCGTATTATATTAACCCCGAGTACTGTAGGCAGGAATTCAGCAGCTTTGAGGCTCAGAACAACCACTTGAGTCACGGATACGGCACCACTGACATACTTTCCTGAGTTTTCTCCACTTTACCTCTCCATGTTGACCTGCGCCCACGTAGCCCAGGCACAACTGAAGAGCAGCAAGTAGATGGGATATCTTGTTACTATGCTGATTATGTTAACTTGGCACTTAAATTTATATTCCTGTTACTTTACAGTCCGCACTCTTGTTCAGTAGCTGATGGCCATGCAGAAGTATTTCTTTCTACTTTTAAAAAATCCACCATACACTTTTAGAGTAAAAAGAGTGTAGCGGGGTGGACACAGTACTTTCAAGTGTTTGTATCTTGGCACAACTAAAACTATAGCGCCTCGACTTAATGGTGCATGGTGCACTGAGTGGGTCGAGTACCATTCACATCTAACCACCCAGATGGCCTAGTTTGATATGACAAAACAAACTGTGGCATACATTTTCAGTCTGTAATGAGTTGAAGTATTGTTCAGCCTTCTGCATGGTCTCTTTAAATCACAGGGCTTCGTTGCTCTGTCATTCCTGTTCATGCAAATGTGTTATATTTTTATCTCGCGCTGCAACTAACAACTATTCCGATGGTCGACTTGTCATTGATTTATTAAAACAATTAGTCGACTTATCGGATAATAAATTACACTATTACTCAATGGCTTTCTTTAGCTACCAGCTAAATGTTTTGGGCATGTGCTAACGAACAATAAAGTAATGTGATTCAAAAAAAATTCCTAAAAACTGCTGCTGTTAAGGATACCTCTACAAATCTGTTTTCCCTTTAATAAAAAGGCCAACATTTGCCATCCGTACTTTACAGTGTCTGTTCCAAATACAAGACGACGTGACATATGTCAAACTGTGATATGTGAACTCAGCTTTGCTCTCCTTTGATATTTTTGGTAGCAGCTATTCCGCTCTGATGTCTACCCGCCGTCTCCTGCTGTTCACTGCACATACGACTCCCAGCAGAGATAGGCAGAAAGCGAGATGTCTCACTCCGGCTACAAAAAAACCAAAAAAAAAGGATGTTGTTTAGGTCGACAGCTTGGAAAAAGCCACGTGATGGCCTAACAGAGAATTATTATTTTGTCGGCGACGTTGACTCATCGTTGCAGCCGTATTTTCATCGTCTCTGCATAAAGACATTTAGCCGGCACTCTGTTCCTCGGCCCAGTGGAGAGTGGCTATACAGAGTCAAGTGTCAAACAAGCAGCGCTCTGATTTTCAGGAAATGCTCCTGCAAGTGGTCTGTGTAATTAGAATGGGTTTATTCTCCAATTCAAATGAATATTAAAGAGTGCGCCCTGGTGACTGTGGAGCAAGTGTACCGAGTCAACTATATAACTATAACTACACACAATCGGCGGATCATTACTCCAGCCGCCTCATTATTGCTGTTCAAAAAGACATGGACACAATGGAGGGCTGTTATCCACCGCTCAAGACACCATCCATCCATCCATGGACCATGTGCAGGCCAAAATTAAAACACTGGTGATTGAATACAGTTTTTGGAGAAACACTTTGGTTTTTGCAATAGTGGTTTTCAGATGCAAAACTCATGCTTCACTGACGTGTGGAAAATTAATTTGTTTTTTGGAACAAAACACCCTCGAACTGAAGTAAATAATCGAAATGAAATCCAGTGCAGCCTTGATGTGTTGACAGTCTGAATGTTCGAAATGCTTTTCTGCTCCAGCCGTCTGCAACCATGTGGCGCTAATGAAAGTGACTCGTTAACATTTCCCATTCCTCTTATTCTAACTGATGAGCACAGTTTGCTTCAAGCTTGTTCACGCACAAGTTTCTTTCTTAATAATTAGTAGGAATTATTTTACAAAGTCATTGTGGGGGTGGCTTCAGGCCAAATACATGTTTATTTCATATATGTATCATCACATTGAAACATTTAGTCTCGAGGTGATCTACTGTTAAGAGAAGGGTATTTCACTGTAGCTGCTCGACAACACATGCATCTCTCATCCTTTAGCTAGGACTCATTTTTCAATGAGGTGTTATATTTGAGGTGTTGCTGGAAGGCACACTGGGCTTCTCCTCAACAGCACTGTAAAGCCATTACCTTTCTGTGGGCTGTTAACACGGGAAAAGATGGACTGATGAAGTGATTATGTTGTGAGCCAAATGCTACAACTACAACAGAGGGGTGAGGGCTTTTCATGGGAGGCTGAGTGTTTTTCTGCCACATTGACTTCGGCTGCTGTTGCCACGTCCAGAGACTGAAGGGAAGCATACTGTTTTAGTAAGGTAACATTATTATATAACATTTAAATGAAACATTTCTGGTTAAACATGATGATTATAGTGCAACAGGGATTGTGCTGAAGAATGAAGAGGCCGCCTTTGCAGGTGAACGCTTGGGAATCATTAAGCAGGACGTTTTGGTGCCTTCTATTCTATACATTCAAATCTCTTATACTACTTTATTTATAATTCCTTTTCACAGGTAATGAAACTAACAGCTGTAATTAAGTTCTATTTTAATGCGGTCTATATAAATTGTAGCTGAGGTGTTTCATGTTTTATTAGCTACATACTAGTTCACACTTGCTTACTTCGTTGAGTCAGCTGTAAATGAATGGGAAGCGTACACGTTTTGTCAGCCTCCAATAAATGTTTATGGCAAATCTCAGTTTGAGTTCAATAAATATGAAAGCATGATGTTTCATGTGTTTGATCTCATCAGTTATTTCTGCTCTAAGATGAACTATCAAGTGTTTTATTGCGGTGTGACATATTGCCAAACATTACGTCATTTTATGACAAAGCATTAGATCATTCCCCGAACATGTCATGTTTTATGTCTGCTTCCCAGCTGTGTTGAAACTGGATGCACATTGTAACATTTCCTCTTCTAACCTGTGTACATAATACTTGCTCATATGGTGCTGGGAGTATTGTTTACAGTCATCACATCACGCTGTATCTCATTTCAACATGACGTAATCCAGCAGTGGATTATATTGTATTACTCTGTGTGGATGGCACAGTAGTAGTGGTGGACATGTGGAGCTCATGTCCGTCAGGTCCTTGGCAGCACGCTCTCCATGCCAGTGATGTCAGGGGTGCTCATGTATGCTACAGTTATTACTGGCACCATGTTGTTCTCAGTGTGCCAGCAGTGCTGAGTGACTGCCGGGGCTCAGTCAGTCCCACCTCATCTCCTCTGTGCTGCTGGAGATGCTCTTCATTTTACCGGGGTCACACTGATACCAGAGACGGGGGGGCGGGTGGGTGTTTACTAACTGGGAACATAAATGTGCATCATCTGCTGATGGCTGTGGTCATTTATCAGTGTGGCAGAAGTAGCACCACTTAACCTGTATTTACTTTCATTCATTTATTCATTATTCGTCCTCTACCGCCTTATCCTCTACATGAGGGTTGACATCGGGCAAAAGGCGGGGTACACCCGGGACGGGTCGCCAGTCCATGCTAAAATACGAATTAATAGATTTGATGGAGCATTGCCACTGGACTGGGGGCACTGTCAGTGACAGGCTTAACAGCAATCAGCTTAAAAGCTTAGCTGTCACCACTGGGGACGAATTGTGTTCAACACATACAAATGCCTGGCATTATGGGTAATAATTCTCATTATGCTAACTTGCATGCCACCGGTAACATTAAGCCCGGACTCGCAAATTCCGTCTGTTTTTAATCATTTAACCCTTTTAACCATTTAACCTTCGTGGACTGTTAAATACCTCCAATGTACCAATTCTGAATGTTTTGCAGTTTCGAGTGCGAACGAGAGCGGAGGAGATCGTGCGAAGCGTCGAGCAGAACTGGAGTGTGAGGAAGCTAAATGATAGAGGCTCTGTTTGTGTTTGTGATGTGTAGTGGATGTGTGGGTGGGTGAGGTGGTAGACGTGGTATTTGATGGCTGCGAAACGTGAACGTGTGATGGTGGCAGCGGTGGCATGGAGCTGAACCAAATGTGTCACTGTTTCATGTTCACTGGGCCAAGGAAGGAATTGACTGGCAGTGGCGGCCTGCTGGGAACTCAGTAGAGTGACACATGCAAGTGTGTGTGTGTGACTTTGTGTATTTGTAGTGGTCAGATTGTATTCCATCTCTTTACCCTCTGGACATTTATAGGACTGGGTAGTTATAGACAGAAAGAGTGAGCAGTACATGCAGCACTTGGCCACATTCACATGTTTGGAGGGGAGCAGAAGCATTGAAGCCCCAGCAGTGATCATGTGGACACAGGTAAAAAAAAAGGAGAAAACAGCCTTTGCATTTTTGGGTTTCTTTCTAACCCTTTTATAATTTCCAGGAAGCTTCCTGCTTCCTTTCGTAGTTGGGCGTTGGAGGGGTGGCACTGAGCTGCAGTTGTCTCTGTTATTTACAGAACAGCACAAGTGAGAGGCTGCTTGGACTGTTACCAGTCAGTTGTAGGAATACTAATTTAGTTTCGTACGATATTGTGGGTCTGTGTGGTTGTGAGTCTTATGCAGGTGAACAGGATAGAGGGCTCATTGAGAGTCGGTTTCACAAAAAACATCTTTGAAAATATAGCAACTGGAGGAATATGACTCCCGTGTGTCCATATTTTGCCTATTTTGCCTCTTGTCATCCTCGGTCAAATAACTGTTATAGCTGTGTGTGTATGTCCAAAATGTCACCCTCCAAATCAGCCCCAAAACACAACTGTAACCACGGTAACAGTAGCAATGGTCCTGTTGACCTATTATTGCAGCAGCTGTGTCATGTGATGACTATGACAGCCAAGAATGTGAACTACATGTTTTGGGCTCTTCAGGAGCAGTGTTTTGCCTTGATGCAGATTTTAGATTTTGTCCATGTCAAGGACACTGAAGGACAAGGAAAGAAAATAAAGCATAATGTAAATGTGTTATCTTAAACAAATGTGACTATTCAATGTATGTATGGTATCAATTCTTCTACATCAATATTTAGCTCTTTTGTGTAAGAATTAGTTTTGAAGATGCATTTAGTTATGTACTATACATATACAGTGTATGTAAGTCCATGGTCTTTTTTTCTGTTACTAAAGGGTTTTATTTTTCACATATTTTACATTCACCCGATGATGAATCATTCAATCTATTAAATGTCAAATGTCAAAAATAACGTCTCTTGTTCATAACAAGTTAACGGAGATTCATTTTGTTGTGTGTTGCCCAGCAGTCAAACATGAAAAATGCGATTAAAATGAGTTGACTTCATGAAGATAAAAAGAAAAACTGGTCAAATATCACTTGCATTAATCACACGGTATGTGACTTAACTGGTAATCTCTTTGCTGAGATTCGCCTTGATTCAGTGGTTTGTTAATAAACGGATGAACACGTCGCAGTAGTTTTTGGCAACAGTAGATTCCGTTTCCTACTTTTAAATTAATGTCTGTTATAATATTTCTAGTTTAAAGTGAATGAATTTTGTGTCAGCTGGAGACTGAAAACATTATTCCGTGGCTCTTTGGTCTTTGAGAGCTTGTTGCTGTGCCAGTGGCCCACTCTGCAGGCGGCTCAAATTAACAGTGATAATGTTTTAATCTGCTTCTGTGCTGTGGCAAAAATTAGGCAGCCATTTGTCGCTGTGGCTTTGTGCAACTCAATTACGTGATGTTTATTTAGATATTGGAACATGCACCAAAAGGTCACTCCATTCTTGCCTCCATTGTTTGTGTGTGTGAATGTGTGCGTATTTTCTGTGTTTTTAGTTTAGTGCAAGAAGTTGTCAGCTCTCTGATAGATTTTCAAATACTGTCTTTTTGGCGAGCAATTTGTGTGACTCTCAATGAGCATGATCACAGACAGTCAGTCTGAAGTTGGGTCCAATGATAGGTCAGTTATTTTCAAGGGAAGAGTAATGGAGCCTTAGGCTGGGGTGCATGTACAGTGTGTGTTTGCTGTGCTGTGGCTCTGCTGTATATCATGCACTGCCTTTGCATAGGGTTTGCCTCTGTGTGTCTCACGTGTGCACTGTGGCTGGTGATCAGTGTTTGTCAAACCTTGATATGATGATGTTCACAAACCAATATGATTCAGTTTTTAATGATTTCTTTGGAGCAAAGAAACCAGAAAATATTGACATTTAAGAAGAAATGAAAAAAGCTTCAAACCGATGCATTGATTATCGAAACAGTTGAGGATTACTTTAGTAAACAATTACTAATCAATTAATTGAGTAATTGTTTCACCTCTACTGGACCGATGCATACAGTTTCACCTGTGCCCTCACCTTCACATACTATAAATGCAGACATCACTGCTCTCTCTTTTTGTGCTGCACATACAGTACATTTTTTAACGTGTGCATTGGGCTCTGAGTCGGAATGTCCTTGCCGTGTTTCCCCACACTGCACAGACAGCACTCCTTCCAGCCCTCCCTTGCTGCACTTCAAACACATTTCATGTAGAAAAGCTCTTTAAATAGATGTGACCTTTGACTGGGAAAAAACACCCACTCGCCAAATAATTTAGAAACACACAGAGTGTGTCTGCGCTCGTCTGTGAAAGCACAGGCAGGGGGTGTGCTGTGTGAAACCATATGAAGAAGAATGCCTGCTATTATTCAGAGTTATTGTTTGTGCGGTCAAAGCCAACGGGGCTGTGTTTTGAACCGTTAGTCACAGTCAAATGAAGGTGTGGTTCATCAGTGATGGTGACATTTATTAGTCCGTCATCAATAAAAGGAAATGTGCTCCACTGAAACATCAGTAAGTCACTTCTACATTAACTGTCACCTTGGCAGAGTCATGAGATAATACATTCACACCAAACAACATCTCATTCTATCGTGCGTTCACTGTCTTTGTGTAGCAACATTGTGATTGTGCAAAATCATGCACATCTGACTCATTTATTAAGAGCAAAATCATATACTGTACTGAGCCGTTTTGTCTACCTGTTCCTGTTAATTCTTATAATGACAGGACTACGTTGTGCATGTTGGCACACAGCTGTGCAGCTTCTGACGTGCTTCCAAGGCTGAAGACAGTAGAGCGCTTATGTTGCTGACAGCAGCTATGAAACTGTGAGAATTGTTTACAGAGAACGAAGGAAGTGATATGTGGCCCAGACTGATCTGACAGGTGCCTTTTAGTGACGAGGGGAAGTGTAAAAAAACTAAAACCTAAAAGGTTAGCTGGACCTTTTGGATAGCGAAACAGTGAAAAACACAAAATCAGTTATTGACAGAAGAGTAATTACTTTTTATTTTAGCTTGAAAAATGTTCTGTATTTACAAGACTCTCAAATTATCACTGTCTCCCTAATGCCAGGAATAATTAAGATATTACTTCTAAAGACAAATGTCTTTGTGTACAGCCACGTAAGCGTGTGCACTTTGCATCGTCCTGTTAAAATAAAGCAGAAGACATCAAATGCATGATGAGAGATGTGTTATCATGAGAGGGCGGTGAGCAGTTGTAGGCTCTGCCCCATGTTTACGCAACCTTTAGGATTTTTGCATCCGCCCTTAATAACAGGGACAAACAATTCAAATGCTCTCCGTCAAACACAGAGGCACTAAGTTAGTGATGGTGAGGGATTGTTTGTTATAGTCCGACTCACTGTAGTTGATTGATTAAAAACATTATCCAGTCACCGTTTTTCTTTCCTCACGCAAAAAATACTCTACTGCGACTTTTAGTACATTGCATGAACGGTTTTATTGTAACAGAGACGATGTCGGCCAGTCATGCACCCCATTGTGAACTAAAACAGCTAAAAGTCACAAAAGTGAAGGGTGTCTGAGGAAAAAAGTGACAGTTTGATGTGTGACCATAAACAAAGGCTGTCCCAGTTTTATGCAGGTACTGAAAATGACATTGATCATCATGACATGCCAACACTTTCTAGCAAGAAATAACCTGATTGATGATGATTTATTCGTATTATTATTATTATTATTATTATAATAATTTTGATTATTTTACAACTGTATGATGATATTTTTGTCTGAAAAATGACAGAAAGTAGTGTCATTTATTACCCCAGAGTCTAAGGTGCCTTGTTGAAACTGCTAATATAAATATAAATATAATATAATATAATTGGAAAATGAAAGTTAGCCCCTTATTCTTGTTGGTGATTAATTCTCAGTCAGTTGCCTGATCAATTTATAATTTTTCTACCTGATTTATAACATGGCTACAAGGACAAACAGGAGCGAAGTCACTCCTGAGCTCTTGGAGAAACAGGGTGACAGTTAAGTCACATGACACAGCAGGTGCAGTGTGCACCATGAGCCAGTGAGAGGTCATGTGTGGCATGTGTGATCATGTGTGTGTTTACATGAGAGGTGGGCTGTGCCTCGGACAGTGCCATGTTTATGTAACCCTGGAGTTTTTATCGCCCACCCTTCATAAATGTCATGTGGACATTGACAGGGTCAACAGAGTCAAACACAGAGACTTAATACGCAGCAGCTGACTGCAGCGCAGTGGTCAAGGCTGTCGCGTGTCGGTTCAGTTGATTTCCCTGATGCCACGGTTGTGATTGAGTAATGAACAAAGTCTACCTCAGTTGCAGGGGAGCTATTCTGGCGACTGGAAATCGGGGGACAAGGGTCCCTCTGCATGGAGTTTATGTTCTGCCTGTGTACGTGGGTTTTCTCCCACGGTCCAACGACATGCAGACACTCTAAATTGACCGTAGGTGTAAGTGTGAGAGCGAATGGTTGTTTGTCTCTGTGTGGCCCTGTGACCGGTCCAGGCTGTACCCCGCCTTTCGCCCTATGTCAGCTGGGATTGGCACCAGTGGAAATTCTTCATCAACGCCGACATGAAAGCAGCAAAGTTGTACGCCTTCTTCTGTCTTGTGTCACAAAACCATGTTTTCTGGTCATAACAGCAAGTGCAGTTACACTGACAGAAATACAGTAAAAGAACAACGGATGTATCTTTTTATGTTTCAGCTAAATAAATGCACATTATTTCAGTCTGAGCTGAGCTCTTGTCATCAATGCCTTGAGCAAAGGTGATCTGATTTCATGCTTGGTTAAGTGTCCATGTTCGTTTTCTCATCTGCAGAACACAGAACACTTTACTTTTCTGTGTATTTAAAACCAAATGGCTGTTCATGTATAATACCAGAATTTCATCATCTTGCTTTGTGGATACATTTTATTTTAATCATGCTCAGCAGCGACTTTGTGACAAATACACTGGGCTTATTTTCACAAAAGCAAGCCTGTGTTTTACTGGTTGAATGCTTTGATGTGATGTGTGACAGTTTTGGTTCAACGCTGTAATGAATTTAATACAACCGAGCGTTGAATTACTGCATGTAAATGTTTTGACAGCTCATTGCCGACTTTATCTTTTGCTAAAATCCTAACGTCACGACTGAGAACTAACAAAACTGTTACACCGAGTCCTGCCACCCTGCAGGTAAACACCGTACCTTACATGGAAAACCTGCATGCATCGTGTCAGCAGCAAGTAGGCTATTTTAATCAGTGGGTGTTGGGCTTTTTTGAGCGGTTGCTCTTTTAATGATATGGTTGTTATGTAAGTCTCTCAAAGCTGGAGAGTCAGCAGGGAAAGGTGGAGTACGGTGCTTTAGTTGTCCCCGGAGATAAAGTTTATGGGGCAGCAGAGGTGGCTGGATGAGTCGGATACATTTTTACAGTTGCAGTGAGTCGCTGCTCTGTTTCGTGTGCACTTAACTCTTTGACACAGTGAGCTACAGTAAATTGACTGGAGACATAATACATTAAGAACACAATGAAAGACTTAGCCGGGCCATTAATTCAAAGCCTTTGAGCACTTATGCTCTCATTTGAGCCACATACCCTTAATGTACAACAAATAAAAACGACTTTTACTTCTTATGAGATATATTCTGTAAATGCACAGTAGATATTACCACTTAGACATGTCAGGCATACTCACACTAAAGCCTTTGGGGTGAAATCAGGGATGCGTTCTTTTTAATGATATACTTTGTGTTTATAGAGGAGCTGCAATGCAGTTTATGCATTAAGAGAATATCAGAGTTCTCTTGGTTCGGGCTTGTGAAAGCTCACCTTACAATAATTCAAGCAGCAATCATATGCTTAAAATGATATATAATTCATAATATGTTATGTTAATGAGGAGTACATATTTTTATGTTGTGGCAGTTAAAACACAGGATTATTTAAGCCATTCTTCATAGAAGATTATTTAAATCATCCGATTCACTCTCTTCTCCGTGTTTCTCCATTTTCCTCCCACCGTGTAAAAACATGCAGATTTGGGGATTAAGCAATTTAGACTCTCTAAATTGACTTGTGTGAGTGTGAGAGTGGATGGTTGTTTGTCTCTATGTGTGGCCCTGTGATGGAATGGTGTCCTTTTGCCCTATGTCAGCTGGGAATGGCACCAGTGCCCCACACTCCCCTCATGTGAAGGACAAAGTAGTTGAAGATGAGTGAGTGAGTGAGTGATTAAGTCTGCTGCTGTTACTTGCCACTTGTCTAAAGACAACATGTCATTGTCTATTTTATGTTATCAGTAACCCACACTGGGAAAGAGAATTACACATAATTCACCACAAAGCAAACGTACCCAGAAATGTATGGTACATTGTGTACAGGGCTTTTATAACTAAATGTTGAAGGGCATCATTTAAGTGGTACCATGTAATGCTTTTAGCACTACCTCCAAAATGCTTCATTTACTGCTCAGGCTATCTTTTACTCTGCATTGCTAAAATGACACTATCAAGCCTTGTAATATTTTGAACCTTGCCACAGGATGAAATCATAGCCGCTGATAAACAAGCCCTCCTGACACCAACATGCCGTTTCTGTTCATACTCCGTGACAAGGATTCATCAGGCAAAATGCGTCAGATAATCAGCTCTGAAATAAACAAACCTGTGTTTCAGTGCCTGTGGTCAATATCTGAATTAACTGTGTGGGTAAAAAGGATTTGATTCTTTTGCATCTCTCATTTAATAGTCTAACATGCGAAGAGATCATCATCATAGTTACTGTATTTATCATGGGATCAATTCTTCCTAAATCACTAGGCTGTCATCACTTCAAATTTGACACCGTCTTTTAATGTGTGTCTTATTTGTGGATTTATTACCCTTCATCACATCATTTAGTTTCATATTTACTGAGACAGAGGTGTTGGAGCTTCACAAAATGTGTCACAGCTTCGCACGTTCACACTTGGAAGATTATCACTGTCTGACTAAAAAAAACCTCCACAGCTCTTTAAATGTACCACCACAGCCAAATAGTTTTTTATTTGTTTTTGATTGATCAGCTATATTTCATTTTTTTAACCTCTTTTTGTCAAAAGGGTTAATCCTGTATTACTGTACATTTTGAATTTAAAATAATTTATTAAAACTCTACTGTTATGCTTGTCCCTCACCTCACAGATTCTCAATAAAAGTCTTGTTAAATAGACAAATGACTTAAATCCTAAAGAGTAATTGCAATCTCACAGCAGCCAAATAAAATTCTTAACAAATTAAAACACAAAACAAACAAGAGAAAAATAGGAAATGAGCAATAAAACAAGGGTATCACTGAAGTGAAAATAGGACTGTAATCCAAATGTGTGTATTCTGTAAGGTATGAATTAACACGGCACAATACTGCACTGAATTAGTCCTGATGTATTATCTGTCTCTCTTTTTAACTTCCTACTGCTAATTAGTAAATGTGACGCGACGTCCATGACATCACATATTGACCTGGGGGCTGTTTATTAGTAAATCAGAAGTAACACATGGCTGCCATTCAGTGTCGGCTGTAGAATTTGATGCAGCCGTGTAACTTGAGGCTTGCATGCCTGTCTGTTTTTCTTTTCATGCGAGAGATGATTAATTATAATTCCATCTTGTTTAGACAGTTATTAATTCGTAGAGCTGGTTCGATGTTGCTGTCGAAAGTGGGTGGGTGTATCCCCTGAGGGATGCTACTATCTGGAGCACTAGGTGCTTTCGTCCAGTGTGACACACTCCTCCGGCAGCGTGACTAACACCGTATCTACTATCATGCTGCTTTGCTTTCCTTGTGGATTGAGACCAGAGGCGGCCCAAGGCATAAGCGTACGAAGTTGCTGCTTGGGCCCCCAACAGTGTGTGGAGAAAAAAACCCATTTTAATATACAAAAGAAATCTAGATATCTTTAGATGTCTGAATAGTGTTGAGCTTAAGGTATTTGGTTTTATTTTGGAATAAATTTTTTTTGGATTCCTCCCACAGTCCTAAAACATGCAATATGGCGATTAGGTAAATCTGACACTCTAAATTGACCATAGGTGTGAGAGTGAGAGTGAGAGTGAATGTTTGAATGGTTGTTTGTCTCTATGTGTGGTCCTGTGATGGACTGGCGAACTGTCCAGGGTTTAACCCCGCCTATCGCCCTGTCAGCTGAGATTGGCACAGCACCCCCCACGATCCTGTGGAGGATGAAGCGCTAGAAAATGGATAAAAAAAGCAATGTCTTTAAACTAAAAGGTGGAGGGAGGACGGGCCCTCAAATCAAATTCAGCTTAGGGCCCCATAAAGTGCTCCTCTACACACTTTTTTGCATTATATTCAGCAGAGAATTTTTTCTTTATGGCTATGGTCATATGGTTTCATTGCTCGTTTGTTGTCTGAGGATATTTTGTGAAAGTATATATTGTGTACATTATGTACTCGAGTTGGATTTTTTTCCCTTGTTTGTTTACTTGCCAAGTAAACACACAGATTACAGCATTACAGCAGCTGGAGAGGCTGACATTGTGCACTGGATAGGTGGTAAATAACTTCTCAAACTCAAAATGGTTCAAAAGAAAAAACGGTTACAATGTCACATCTCATTTAACTCCCATTTTACCTGGGCTGTACTGCCATTGACAAAAGCCCCAAATGGAGAGAAACAAGATTGTGGCAAGCAATGAAGAAAATGTAAAGGCAAAACTTCGCTCAAGTAAGTAGCCTCTTTAATAGTAATAATAAGTCTCTATCCAGATCTGCTATAAATAATTTGGAAATAAAGTGGACAGGGTTAATTAGGACTGTTCCCACCTAGCATTACAATGTGTCCTGGGTGTCTCTTCTATGACCACTTGATCGGATCTCAACTCCCCACTCTGTATTTGAATATATAGAGACATCATTTTATTTCATTTATGTTTTCAGTCAGTTTCTGACTGTACAGATGCACAGTATCAACTTGAAGAGGGATTTTTGCTCAAGTAGCCAGTTGCTGCCGTGTCACTGGGTCGCTGGGGAAACCTTGATGTCCTGTAGGATTTGATCTTCTGCCACATCGAGCAGGAGGTGGTAAAGCATGAGTAATGGGACCTGGGAGTGAATGGAAAACAGTGATACTACACATTGATTGCTGATAAAGATGTGAAATAACCTTTGCTTGCATGATATTACTCATCAACATTGCCTCTATTGCTGGCTACTAAGCAGCACCACTGGAGAACTTTAGAGGGCAACAAGTGTTTTTTCTGCTGCAAGCTGTATGCGGTGACACTATCCCTGTATGTTTGTGACATCCTGTTGACCTTGTATGGATAATTCTTAAAGGTGGGATTACAGTGGTGTAATATCGACCTGGCAGCAGACGTCATACTATGGCAACCAAAATATATTTAGGTGATCTCACTATTTTATGACCACATTACAGGTTTGTAAGTACCCCCGTTTCATTTGTTGACTACTTGTACAGTTAATCACCTAATTAAACTTGGCTTGAAGAGTGTCAACAAAAAGTGTGACAAATTCATTACAAAGTCAATCTTTAGATCACTTCTCACAGTTATGTAAAAGTGAATATGATGGGCTCTTCACACACAAAAAACAACAATTGAGATAAAACCAGAATTCTTCTCGAATTAGAAATTCAAAATATAGTACATTCAATATTATGAGTTTGTTATTCAGTGTTTTGTACAAGCAGAAAACCAAAGGTGTCATCGTTTTATTATTAGTGTGGGAGGCATGTCGGTGATTTTCTGTGTATGTTTATAGAAATGAACACATTATTTAGTCCATTAGCCTCTTTGTGCCTTCAACTAAATACATCAAAATTCCTCCCCAGCAGTCATTGTTCTGAACAGAGACAGAACGGTAGAGCATGCATGCACTCATGCCCACACACACGCACACGCACACCCACACACCCACACACCCACACACCCACACACCCACCCTGTGTTGTTTACCCTGTCAAATGCTTTTACACTTGAGGATTAGAATGACTGAATGACTGGGTCTATAACTGATGGAGGCCCAGGCTTGCGCTGTCCGGCCGTTTGTGCTGAGCCCGACAATTTGGTCCGCACTGGCTGTAGAGGAATGGGTGGGGTGAGGGTCCCGCAGTCACCCCTCACATTCTACACAGGGCTGGGAAAGGCCCATCAGGGTGTGGAGGTTAGGCAGAGCTTCTAATCCAGCTACTCCTCTGGGGAATGATCGGCTCGTGTGTGCTGTGCTTGTGAACCAAGTGGGGGTGAAAATCCACACTGATGCCTTCTTGGCGTTCACAGCGCATCCATGGTTGCTAATTTTGTATTCTCTCTCTCTCTCTCGCCCCCCTGTGTCACTTCAGCCATAATCAGAGGGCCACGGCGTTTCACCATCCTGTGACCAGACAGTTTTCTCCAGAGAACTTGGATTTTCTCCTGCAAGAACAGTGAGTGATTGTGTTTGTTGCCTCTCTGTAGTTCCTTCCGTACAAAAAAAACATCTCATCTGGTAAAATAAGATTTGTTGTGATTTGTTGTGAGAAGCTTTGGCCTACATTGAAGATATTTCTTCCAGCTGTTAACAGATACATGATATCAACTCTAAATATTATTTACTTTTTCATGTTTTATGTGAATGCCATGATATGGGCTGTGTCAGGCATTTTTTTCAATGCCTTAAATTGATCACCTTTACATTCTTTTAATGGAAGAGTTGGATAGCATGTCCTCTGAAAAGCTCTGCTTTAATTCTAGATGTGACTATTTCACCAAGTGAAAGGTGGTGGGTGGATTTGTCAAGGGCATTTTGGGCTTTTGTAGTGCTTTCACTGTCTAGCGATGCTCTAGCAGGAGTAAAGTGTTTTCGTCTCCTCTTATTTGGACCATTAGCTTTAGAGAGTGCGCTCCCACAATTAGGCGACTTTTCTGTTTTTCGCGATGCTTTCTTGCTGTGAGTTTGGAGACCAAGAAGATTAATGCCACCCACTGACTGTTAAATATAAAACTGCAGCCAACAGCTAGTTACCTTGCCTTAACTCCAAAGCCTGATGTCTACCTCGTTGCTAGACTCTATTGATAAAACTTAGTGATTTGTTCATTATTTTCAATTTATTCTCTGGCAATCTATTCTCACCCATCTCTGTGTAAACACACACATGCAGCGGGCTCTTTCAGTCTATATTGAATCATCAGGATCTATGCTGTCAGATTATTTCTTTTCTATCCATACCTTTGCTATTTCTTTCCACTTTTTAATCATATATCTATATATACATATATGTATGTATGTATATATATACATACATACATATATAATATATGTATATGTATGTATATATATATATATATATATATATATATATATATATATATATACATATGTATGTATCTATGTATGTGTGTGTGTGTGTGTGTGTGTGTGTGGCCATTCAATTATTTTATTGGAAGAGCAACTTAAAAATGTCTAAATTTGATTTTGAATGGGTAATGATTTTAAAATTACACTCAGCCATTATGCACATTCCTTTGTGGTATTGTGTTATTATCTTGTTATCCTCATGTCATCCTCTGTCATCTATGTGACAGACATGACCGCACACTTCTTTTTTCTTTTGCCAGCCTGTGGTGCTTTATTTCTCTGAGATATTATCTTTATTTATTTTAACAGTTGAACACTCATATCTGTACATACAGAACACGCACCGGAGTGCAACAATGGCCACACCCCCCCAACGTACTCCCATACATAAGTACTGTACTTGCAAATATAAATACAAATATGATACACCGTTACTGGTTGACGACTGCGTTAGATCGTCATACACTTACTACTAAACATGTTGTCCAGGTGAACTCATCTCCAGGTGGAATTGATCAGTTCTTTATTTTTTCCTTTTAGAAATCCTATGAAAGGGTCCCAGGTGTCATGAAAAACTTGTTGTTTAGAGACCGGGTTAAGCAGGTCTCTCCGGGATAAACTTGTCACAGTGCTTACTCACAGCTGTTAAACAGGCAGTTTGTGTTGCACTCTAAGGACTTTGTTGTGCCAAAATCTCCTGCCAGTGACTAAACCTGACACCAGACTTTCACTGCAATAGAGAAAGTCTCCAAGGTGTCTGTTTCAAGAGATGGGATGCCCCTCTGTTCTTGCTGACTCAGATAATGATGTAGGTCACTTAGACAGGCGGATTTGCATAAAAACACCTTGTGGTTTGAATGCGAGAACAACAATAAAGAGCCTCACTCCGAGAGCTTTTTGTGCACTTAGTTTTGTGTCGAGCATATCGTATACTGTATGTTGTTGAAATGAATGATTCAAAGCCAGAATGCTCTGACGGTGATTCTAAAGACTTGATCATAAAAGTGTGCATCTGTGCATGCAGCTGGACAGGACACAAAGAAGGAGATTGTGGAGAAGACTAAAATAGAAAAAGCTCTTTGTGTTATGAGAATTAATGTTTCAGATTGTATTGCAATTATTAAGTTTTATAGCCACCTAAAGCCACTAAAATTAAGAGCAACGGCTCTTTGGGAAAACGTTAATCTCTAGACTCTGTCCTTTGCTCTGCTCTGTGTTGAAAAACATGTATAATCCTGCACATCCTAGTCTACAGAATGTGCATGATTTTATAATTATGTTTTTTTGATACTACGTTTCTTAGTTAACTACAGTTCATCATAGTAATTTTCTTGGCATTGTATCAGTGTTGTGGCAAAATAGACTTCTACCTATAATACAAGCAGCATTCTCTCCCACAAAGGCTCCATTGTCACTTTCTTGCATTAATTTCACATTACCGCCCACGTGTTGCAGCCGCAGCTCTCTGAACTAGCTTCACTATGCTGCTGTTAATCATTATGTCTGTCATTTTCAGGGTTGTGACCATGTTCCCGTTGACTTTGTCATGGGCTTGTTTGCACATGCACATAAGGCCTGGGACCACTGATGAATGAGTGGCTGTAGCTGCAAACAAGTGGGCTTTTCACGCTGCCCTTCACCCCATTACTCTTTTTCCACTGTTCTGAAGTCAGTTATAGTTAATCCTGTTTTTTTTTATATAGTCCTAGATGTGTGTGAAAACTATGTGCTCATTAGCAGCTTATAGTAGCGGTAGCAGGATAGGTATTCATCATAAGGTAAGAACTGGAGACATAAGTCCTCCGTTTTTTTTACTATCTGCTCTCTCACTGTGAGATGTCACGTCAATTTATAGCAGGGATTGGCAAGTAAAGTGGTCGAAGGCCAATTTTTTTGTAAGCAATTGAATATTGAGCCAAAACATCGTATCTTCATCAGGCCAAAGTGCCTTAAAACGTCTTCAGTCAGAAACAAAAACCCACATTTGCTGCCTTAAGCGAACAATAATGTGGACGTTGTCTTTAATCACCAGCTTGTTAACGAAGACAAATGCGTGTGAGATACTGTACGTACTCGCACTGTTGATATTCATTGTGCACCATTTCTATTTTCAGAATTTCTGCTTCTTCTTTGAGCCTAACAACATGCAAGTAGTTATTTTACGGACATTTACTCCCCAAACCTGGCTCTCTCCATGGCATCTGCAGTGTTTTCATTTGTTCATTCATTTTGTTTAAGTTAACTGTCAATTCTAGCAACAGAATCTATTTGAATCAGTTCATATTTTTTCAGAATAAAAGCTCTGAACTCGATATAAGATAAGCAAATACATTAACCACTGACCACGGATCTATAGAATAAAAGGACTAATTCTGTCACACACAGGTCTGTGTCACTCTTCTCTGTCATCTGGCGTGGTTCAACTGCTAACCCAAATATGTCTGAGGACTTAATCTCATCACCACAGTGTTCCCTATTTAGTGACTTAGATTCTGGTTAGTGTTTTGGGGTTCTCTGTGCAAGATCTGCACTCGTTGTAAAACGGACCACCTGACATGGTATTTTATTTAAATGTTATACTGCAGATTTAGTCTCTAAATTGATGAAGAGCAATTAATAGAGCTCTTGTAGATGCTTATATAATGGAGACACACATTAAAATATAATACAGTCTCACTGCACAGACTTCATTTGTATAATTCACTCTCTCTTTCCATTTTTAATTTGCGCCATGTCCTTGTTTTCAATTTCCTGTCCTATTTCTATCTGACCCAATCAATTTTCCTGCCATTTGCTAATTCTTCCTACCTAATCTTTCACTTCTGTAAAAGTTAAAATCTTTGTGAATATGCAAGTACATTTTTATTATAATTTGTTTGAGTAAAATATGACTAGTTAGTGAACATTTGATATAAACACATGTGAATCAGTCAAGGATTTATCAAAAAGAAACAATGGTTGCTTAGATATGTAATTATTTCTTATTTGGTGGCAGAATTTTGTGAACCTCTGTGTCTGAGAAGCAACAATATTTGTTTTAGCATTGACAGACAAAAAATATTTTGTATGTGTGTATGAAATACATTTCTGTCAGCCTCCCTTGTCTGGCCCCAACCACAGATACAAGCTTCCCTGCGCCATCATGCCTTTTATATTCTCCTGTTTCCACACTCGCTCACTGATCCTTAACCGCTCTCTTTTGTTTAGTTTTTTACTTCTATCCTTTCTCTTCACATCATTTCCTCACCATCTCTTAGTCTCCTGTTTTTTCCCTCTTATTTACTCCCAGTCTCTCACATTATATTTCTCTCTCTTTCCATATCCGTCCATTTGAGGGGAGGAGGCACAAGGTTATATTTTTCCTCACTGTGTTCTAATGGATTTGCCGTATTGGCAGGTGCGTAGGTGTGAAGCAACCCTGTAATGTGTCGACTTACAAGTTGCATCCATTTATGTGTAAAATGAGTGATAAATGTATAATACAAGGAATCCATTTTAGATACATGCATGCCAGGTATATGGAGCTCAGTAGCAATATCATAAGACAAATTAAATTTATCAAGGGTTAAATCAGTGCTTTAACTGAAATCTTGTGGGTATAATGTGGGTATTTGACATACATAATATGCTTTGCCCAGAAAAAGTGTAATTAGTTATTAGATATGTTATTAGTCCTTGTGCTCTATAACTCTACAGTTGGGTTCACAAAGACATGATTTTCCCGTCCCCTTGAAATGGTTAGTCACACTATTTAATTCAAATAGATTGATAGTAGAGGAATTACATAATTTTTCTCTCCGACTGATCTGTGCTATTAATGTCGATAAGCCTGCAAGGATCAAGCGTATTTGGGGGATTTTACTGATTCAAAGATCTGTGAAGTTATTCAAAGGATAGTTATTTTATGGCCCTTTTCCACTATGGTCTCGCCACGGCACGATTTAAGTCGGTTTCCACTATAAAGTACAGTAGTACCTACTCAATGTGGGCGGAGTCATCACTGCACGGCTGCATGAACCTGCCGTCTTACATGCGACACACACAAACGAGTGACTAGTGACTTGTAAAGCAGTTGTTTTCAGTGTAAATGAATCATTAGAATCAGTTAATTAAAGCTATTTGTTCAGTACTTCCTCCATGACCGGAGCACAGACTCCCGTCTAACCCGTCCGACACAGTCACTGGACTGAAATACAGTTGTGATGCCGCTCGCCGCTCGCAATCAGCAGTGCTGTCACTAAATACACCAGACATTTAGATTTTAGACATTTCTCTGGTAATTGTGGGAGTTTTTAGGATTGTTTAATCTTTTTAACTGATATACAGTTCGGCATTGTTTGGCGAGGTGCGGCGACCTGATGGGAACACGCCATTAGTCACAGTACATGAGGGCCAATGATGTTAAAGACTAATACTAGCCTTGTGGGTTTTATTGCTGTTTTTTATTTCTTTTAAGTGGCACTGACGAGCACAAAAATGATGTCTGATACAGACAGTACCCTTCCTTTCAGAAATTCCACAATCGGTTGTAAATTCTCATTAACTTCCTGACATGCAATTACAATGCACTGTTCAAAACATATATTATGTGCCCCCATATTATGTGCTTTGTGTATGTGGGAGGCTCGGATGATATATTGTTCTTTTAGCTGTGAACCCTAATTATCCAATTACCAGTGCACCACTGCAAACGGTTCAGGAAAAATAATTTCAGCTGTTGCCCTGTGTGCAATCCAAAACATCTACTCTGCTGCTATTTAAAGCTCCAGCTAGGTTGTATGAAGCACTCGAGGTTTTCTACTTATATTCATTCAAGGACAGAGTCTTCGAGCATGTCTTTTTCAGCGTAAACCCAGCCTCGCATTCATGGATCTTGGACACAGAAATTCTCCTTTTTTTCCCCCCTGTTGGCCACTGAAACCCCTCAACAGCAGCAGAGCTAACCTTTAGATTACTGCCACATGCTGGCACACAAGTTGTGAAGTTCACTGGGGCTCACATTCTGGCATATATCTGTCACCGGCAGTGCCAGCTCAGCCTGCATCAGCCAGCCTCCCCTTTTCCCCCCATTTGATGTCAATGTCAACTTTGATGGAGGCATCAGCTCACCGGTCATCAAAGCAGAGCTGAAACTCCATCTGAGAGTGTTATTAGCAACAGGGTGGGGTGTGTGTGTGTGTGTGTGTGTGTGTGTGTGTGTGTGTGTGTGTGTGTGTGTGTGTGTGTGTGTGTGTGTGTGTGTGTGTGTATGGAGGCTGGCGTCAGCAGGCCTACTCACAAGGGGTTATCATGTATTAAAGTGGTTAAAGTGTCAGGACTTTACAGTCTTGAGGGTTATGTTATCAACTCTTATTTTGGCAGCAGGAGAGATTGAATAACTTCCTTGGCTGCTGCTGTCTGGGACTCGGTATCTGTCTGCATCTGAAGAGTGTCTCAGGCTGTTTACACCATGTCTGCGTGTCTTTCTTTTTGACATTGGCTCAAGCATCATACAATAGTGGCATTTACAGATTTTGTCTTCCTGGACAGCTTGAGGAAATGCCAGGTGTAATAGACTGAACAAAACACAAAGTTTGATTAGATGGCTTTTGTGTTATTATGGGTAGTCTAATTTAGAATATGATGGGCTGCCACAATACAAATAGATGGTTATTGAAACTGAGCATGTGTGGCTGGTTTAATTGTTCCCTGATATAAATTGTGAGCTAACAGATGTAAGTGACTCTTTCTATGTTGCATTTGTTTCCCTTTACTCTCTACTACGGAGACTTTTTGCTGACATCGGATATGCCGATATATTGGGAGTGCTTGGCCCGATAACTGATACCGATAACTGATACCGATATATATCTCTGCACCCAACTGCAGAGGTCTCTTCTGTAGTGAAATTAAGTAAAATATTTTGCCTACTCATGTTGCAGCAGATGTAGATATACATTTTCTTCATTGAGCAAAACAAACAGCAGATCTTGGTTTGTTTGCCGATATCCAATACATTCTAGAGCCAATATCTACTGATACCGATATTGTGCCGATAATATCGTGCAGCCCTACTCTCACCATGTTTCTGTGCATTACTTCCATCTGCTACTCTGTGTGATTTTAAGAAGCCTTGGCCTGTTTTCCCTCCGGTTAGCCACCTGTTCTTCTGTCATTGACCCTTCCCCTGCTCATTGATATGATCTTTTAAGGGATCTAAACCAGCATTGCCATGGGTGTTAACATGGTGCTTGGCAATGGGCGCAACATGTGTGAAACTGTGAAACTAAAACACTACAAAACTGATTTGATTTAGATGCCTCATTGTTTAAATTTCTGCTTTAAAGCTTGGGACCTTTATTTGTTAAAAGTCTCTTCACATCCTTATAGCTGTCAATAAATTAATTTGTCTGGGGGAAAAGAAAACTCTCCTATCTGTCTCCTCACACAGCTTCTAGCAGCTGTCAAGCGGTGGATTTGTGTTTTTAGTGCGAGGTTTTTATGAAATAGTGGACTGGAAAGTAAAGTATCTCTTCCAGTGTAAGCTCTTCCAGACTTGTACTGCATCAGATTGTTTGATGACTTTCTGAGAGTGAAGATGATTTCAACAAATAACACAAGAAAAGTATTCACAAAACTAATTATGCACTAACTAGGGCTGTAACGATTATTTGATAAATCAATTATTACTCGATTACTAAATTAATCGTTAACTACTTAGAATTTTGATAGTTAAAACAAGCTTTCTGAATTTTCAGCAACTTAAATTTGATTTTTTTCTGGTTTCTTTGCTCCATTTGACAAAGCAATCATTAAAATTAAAAACTGTGTTTTGTGGACTAAAGAAGATATCTGAGAACATTATCATTTCAACGTCTGGGGAACACCAATCAACATTTTATGACATTTTATGGACCAAACAAATACCTGATTGATCGAGAAAATCCAAATATTTGAGTTTAACCTTGTAACTCAAGCTCCATACTGAATTATATCACCAGCATCAACATTAAGTTAAGTTAACATTGAATCCATAAAAGTTTTAATATAAAAAATAGGACAAAACAAGTTAGAGGTGAAACAAATGACATGTAAGTCACTTATGAAAGGCTTTCCTGCAGAGTTACAGACCCACTGCGTAAGGCAATTTAGCACCATCATCATGGAGAAGTATCTGTTTGAATTATTTATTAAGACCAAAATATCAAGGGGAAAAAGAATTATGTGGAAAATTTGGAGATGTGGTGTGTGTGTTTTGTGTGGGGAATTGTTAAAGTGAGTGAGCGAGGGTGTGGGTGTGGGAGCCTCAGGAGGACAATGTGTCTGCACTGAAATAATGATCACTCTCTGAAGATGTGGCGCCTGTGGTTTTTTTTTTTTTTAATGTGAGGTAATTTATTGTAACATTTCCGAATGGTTTTGGTCTGCACAATTCACCCATTCATACAGGCTCTGTCTGTCTGTCTGTGTTTAAATGTCAGCTGCGTCTGTGTGGGCTGCCTGCAGTTTTCAGACTTTGTGACATTGTGTTAGTGTCATATTTGTGGTTCTGGGAGAGGTTTCCATGATTTTTTAAATGCCTTAAATGACTTTTCTGTTACCTTTATGCAGTGTTTCATTTGACAATTGCTTTTCCTGTGTAATTAAATGTTCTTGATGAGGCAAACTGTACTGTAGCGCCACTCTTGACGCATGGCCTGTATTGCAGTATTGTATTTATTTATTTATTCAAATCAGAGACATTTGAAGATGGATATTTGGGTATTTTTTTAGTATGATGATATTTGGTGCCATGTATTGAGTATAAGTCCTGCACAGATTATTTTGAAGCTTAAAAATTCTGAAATGAAACAACATTTGGGTAGCATTTGCCCCAGTAAATTCCATCCATGCGTTACTTTTCTATTTGTCAAATGTCATCCTTCCGTGAAGTGTTTTCTAAAGAGAGGTTCTAAAGAGATTAAAGTATTGCACTTCAGCAAAATTGGGTAAAAAAAGATTGAAAGGAATTGTCAAATATGATGCAGCAGAAGCCATGGTATCTTGTATGTATGCGTGTATCGTATCTCACTACTGTATAAAGAGGCTGACATTTCTTTTGAATTCCTGATAATGATAGTTTTCATTACTTATCGTTTGACTGGGTTGAGACAGGAAAAATGATAGTGGGTGGGACAGGAACCAATGTTGATATGAATCCACAATTCATTGAATTTTTTTTATGAATTAGTGTAATTTTCTTATAATGCAAGTCATTCTGCTGCCCCTTTTATTCATTCTATTCTCTTCAATTGACCAATGCACCAATTGACCATAAATGAGAAAAAGTAGTGATACACATGCAGTAACATCATGGCTGTAGCTGCACTGTCCTCTGCTCGAGTTGCAGCGATATTTCCCAGCAACAGTGCAGCTCAGAGTCTGTGTCAACTATCTTCAGTTCCATGCATTTTGACTTCTTCTTCTAATAGTCATGTTAAGGCTAACTCTATGTAAGGTCCACAGAAATGACACACAGATTCAAATAAACAGACGTTGGTTAATTAATAAATACATTTTTAATTAGGTAAAATGCGCAAAATCACAACCGTCCCTCGTGAGACTCATTGTAAAAGTCTTCTAAATCTACATGTCATACTGATGCAGCTAAAGCACAAACTCATTTAGTGGAGTGTGTCAGTCTCCTTTCATGTTTTCTCATTTTACTTTTCCCCCTCTTCATCTCTCTAGGCTTTCAATTAAATTAGTTTTGACATCGATTCAAAGAGACTTGTTGGCCTGGTGAGAATCCATCATTTGCCAAATATTCTTTTCTAAAAACTCTGCTAAGAAAGCTCTCCCTGTGTCTCTTCCTTTTGTCTCTAAGCAATGCCACTTCCCTTTCATACCCTGTACATACATTTTAACCCTAAAAATGTAACTATACATTACAGCAATAACTGATTGGGCCATTCAGTGGATTAAGTTCGCCTCCCTCAGAAATCCTTAGTACAATCTGTGCCCTTTATGTCAGGCGGAGAAATGGTCTAATTTGTCTGGTGTTTGAACATTTCTGTGAAGGCATGAAAGGATTTTTTTTTTTGTCTTTGCAGATTTGTCCACTCCCTGCCGGGCTTTTGTATAACAACAAGGTCTCAAAAGCTTTTTGAATTGAGTGACAAATAAAGAAAAATATGAATTAAAATGTCCATAGTCCTGTTTTGGTCAGTGAAGTGGCCACTTTAGAGGACTTAAATGAATGATAATGCAATTTATTTTCCTGATATTAGTTGTTTTTTTTAAACTAGTGGCCTTTGGAGTTGTTTCAGTAATAAATTATCTCAACTTCAATAAAATTTACATATTATATTCCCTGACCATTTTTTTAATATCCCGTAAACACCTTCCATCTGTTTATCTCTCTGAAACCCACCCACAGCACAGGAGATGTTTACACTATACAGGGTCTAGATAGGAGATGTACTGAAAGTCCTGAATGTGTTGCTGTGTTACAGTTCAGACTCTAATACAGAGTAAAGGAATGAAAGTGCACTCAGTCTGTTGATTAGTGTAGGATGGCAACAAAAGAAGAGCAAACAAACTTCTCCAGTTAAGACAAAAAGTGCAGCAAAGATGGAGAAGGGAAAAAGAAAGGACGCCAATATTTTTCATTTATTTTCTAATAAATAAATCCATGCAAATGTGTTTTTACACAAAAGTGTATGTTAAAAGCTACATTTGTTTATCATAAAAATAAATTCTTCTGAAATCAATCTGATATATACTGTATGTGCTTCATCTGTGCCATGCAAAGAGATATACTGAGTGTAGTCTAGGATATCTTGCTGAAGTGTGTGTGTGTGTGTGTGTTAACGCTGCACTGCTAATTTCCAATCTTTACATAGAGTACAGTGTTTTGTTGTTTTTCACAGTAAACTGATATCAGTGCAGGGGCGTTTTTGTTATACTTATATTCTCTACTTACTCTCTCTTCAAAATAGTTATTGCTGGAAAGGAAATAAAAATAGAAATGACAAAGCAAAAGGCAGAATATACCAATCAAATTAACAATAAATATTATACACTGAGCGCAAAAGTGAAAACAAAAGTAGAAAAAAACAGAATTTAAAAATATATATCTTTGCTTCTTGTTGACGTGATAGCGCACGTTTCATTTTCGTCACCTAGCCCGTCTGAATATTGATGTGTGTCAACAGATGACAGGCGCACATCATCGTCTCTGTGGTGCAGAGCAAACCGTCACGCCTCATTGAACAGTGCAGTTTTGGCTCATGTTGATGTGTTCAAACAGTACACTGACAAACACACAGATCCAGGTCTTTGTCGTGTGTTTGGTATAGAGTCTCATTGTCAAACGAGAGGCAGAGGACACTGTTGTCCAAAGTCTCATTTAACGAAGACTGCACACTTAAATTGATTTTTATTCTGAAGAAGGTGTCAAAATGGAGAAAGCTGAATTAGGATGATGAGTAGAAGAAACAGAGGCAAAGGAAAGAGGTAGGAGAAGGCAGTAATGCAACACTGTGAATGCCCACCACTGTAAAATCTATTTATTATAAACTGCTGACAGATGGGAAATCCTCACCTACATTGTGCTGGATGAATGGTTAGTCAACATTTAACATGGACCTTCATCATTTCTTCATCAGAAAAAAGAAATATGGCTCATTATGAACAAGGAGAATTTGTTTTTAAACTTTATTTAACCAGGTAAACTCCCATTGAGATCAAGATCTCTTTTACAAGGGCGAATTCCAAACAATTTGGCAAATACAAGGTGCCGTTGTTGAGATTGATTCACTGTTCAATGGATTCTTATTGTCTGTCATTAAGATGGAACGAAAAAAGCTTGGAGTGTGATGAGTTCAGATATTTTTAGTTCAGTTTGTAGAGCATTCCCGGCAGAGGGAGGGGCAAAACTGAATGCTTGTTTCCCCAATTCAGTCCGAACTCTTCTTCTTTGTAGCAAAGCAAAGGCGCACACTCTCACAGCCTTGTGTATGTCGCTGCAGAATCTGTTGATCTGTGTTATTTGTCATTTAAAACTTATTTTCCATCTGTTAAGGGTTGTTTTAGGATCTTGAAACATAGGTTTTTTTGTTTGTTTGTTTTTTTTAACCCAGAGTACCATAATGTTCAGATTTTCATGTGATGTTTCCGGGTGAATTTAATATAAGCGTTGAGCCACTGTGCTGCTTTTACAGTAAGTGTGTCAAACACATTCAGCTCTATTTCTGTTCTGTATATCTGATACTCTCTTATCTGTCACATCCCTCTTCCTCCCATCCTGTTCCACCTTATCATCAAATCTAATTTGAAACTCATTTTGTATATGGCTTAATCAGTCATTTTCACATAACAACCAATAACGTGCCGTAGACCACAGGCCAGTATTTTAGTATCAGTCTCTTACTCTCGCTTTGTTTGTCTCGTAATGTTGTTGGTCTAGTAACATGCCAACTATAATCGTAGTTGAAGTTTATCTGTTGACAACAGTGTTTGAGAAATCTCAGTTAGCAACCTGACGGTATAGCCAAAAACTACATTAAAGTATAACTGAAATGACAGATAAATAGATGAGGGGCTATTCATAAAACATTCAGGACCGGAGACCAGGCTTAACAAAGCCTGCCTAAAATAATAAATAAGAACATGATCCCCCGTGAGTGCTGTTTTTTTATCTTCCTTTCAGCCGAAAACTGGCGAGACCAAAGTTTACTGTGCAACAGAAGAGACGGGCAAACAAGAAATGCTGTTAATATTTCATCAGGTTATCAAATCTGTTTGAGGTGAAGTCTGCTGGATAATACTGTGAGCTGTGCAGATAACACGGTGAATACATGAACACCTGCTGGAAAACTAACACGCGCGGAGCGGAGTGAAGACATGCATTGTATTGATATCAAGCAGGTTCTTTAGTTAGAAGTTAGTGTCCCGACGACCCGTATTTCTTAGTTTTCTTCATACGGTAGCAGACTATGAGTCATTAAACCATTGTTCAGTGTGTTTTTGTCTGTATCCTTGCTTTGGCAAGTGACTCATTCATTCACAATCACCACAGATCTTGTAGCTCTGCAGCTTAGTGTACAACCTGTTCTCACTTCATTGCACCTGTTTTTGCGTCCGTCCACATTAGATACAAAGTTTGTTGGCATTTCTACATGTTCTTCTTTGTGGTAGTAAGTGCTGCATTGTCCTCCACGGGTTCATACAGAGTTCTGTAATCAAAAGTTTGCAAAAAAAAAAGTGAGATTTGAGAACTGTGAGTTTTTAAGGCCGGGGTGACGACGCGTTTAAGATGTGTTCAGTTCTGAAATCTGGCTCCCGTTTTTATCGCTTCACCTCTATGGTGGAAATAGACCTTGGATGTGTAGCTGCTGCATGCCAATGAGCCTGTTCAGGCACATTAACTGATTTAACGGCGCCATTTGTGTTTTAGGGCAAAACTCTTTAAAAACTGTTCACCTAGCCAGGATTCCTCTGTAATAAAGCTGATTTGGGTGCATCCCCATGTTACCAGTTAACCCTCCTCCCCATATTGTCCGTTTGTGAGTCCCATAGTTGTGACCGTATACATTTGGATTGATGGAGTCACTTATATGCTGCATTATGCTTTTGTGTATAAATGATGCAGATGATTGTAGTAATCACGCTACGGAACAAGTCCAACCCTTTCCTGACCAGTGTAAACTTTCTATCAACTAGCATTAGCGACTTATATATTGAAAATACTTTTGAACAACTGTCCACGAAATATGAACTGACTAATGCTCACTTCTTCCGCCACTTACAAGTCAGGGATTTTGTATGCAAGAAATTTGACAAATTCCCTAATACCCCATCTTTGTTCAGTTTTGACCTCCTTTTGAAGGTCAATCTGTTAAACTTTGCATTAACTATTTGTATATAAATGTATATCCCATTTGAAAAGGACATGTTTAAATTTACTCTGTGTGTTTTCTTTTGTCCAGGCCACAGGGAGCTCACATAATGTCAAAGCCTGTGGGGGAGCAGCTCTCCAGTACCACTGTCAGTGAGGCCTCGACTACCATTACCTCCTCCACTGTGGACACCACCTCTGCCTCTAAGGTGAGCTTATGTTTGTGTTTGTATGTAAGATTTGGTTTAATTTTGCTAGAGGACAAGTATAGCTGCTTTCAGACCTAAACTGAATTATGGATATTATCCAGGGATTTTCCAGGAGGGTGTGATACTTAGGATGCTAAGGACATTCTGTGGAGCTTCTCCTTGCCGGCCCCCTTAGTCAAATCTCTTGATGATGTCTAAATGAGTCCATGTGAGAACAGCAGGAGCAGCTCGTGATAATACACAGTGCAGGTGTTCTGCCTCCTGCATGCTTGACCCAGGCTGCATACCTTACCTGGATGATCCAGATTTTTTTCCCCTGCTGTTGGAAACACATCTGACCCAGATAATCTCTGCAGCATTTATTATATGTGAATGGCTTAGACTTTTTATCATGGTGTATTTTTACACTTTTCACAGTGTGGGTCTAAATTTAAATGAAATAACATTCGAACATTGCTGTATCAGAAAGCTCTTTCTGCAGCTGCACCATTTCATCATTGCTATATCATCAGCTTTACCCAGAGTTGAGAATAAAAAAAACAAAACAAACTTGAGTTTCCTTTTTCGTTTTTAAGTCTTCATTTTCTTTCTTCAGGGTTTTATTTTCTTCCAATTTATGCTCTGGCATATGATTTCAGTTGTCTGCGTTATGGATAACGTTTGTCATTGTCATTGAGGAGGACGAAATATTAATTTACTTTACTGAGAGGACAAAGGCAGGGCAAGAAAATTAGATTATCGGTGCGTCAGTTGAAACAATGAATAGAGAAAAGGGGAGAATATGTTTGGATTTGATAGTTGAAGATGAAACTACATGGAGATGGTGACTACCAATCACATTTCACTGTAGAGTCTGCAACACAAGAAAAGTCTACAGATGCTCTACATGACTGTAACCACCTTACTAATGACTCCAGCAGTAAGATTTATAGGCTGTTACCTCCTTTACTTCTATGCTGTCATCCTCTACAGTTAGTATTTCTTAAATGTGAATTTATTTGGTTTTGTTTATTGACCCAAGCACTCCTGATATATCGGTTTATTGGATATTGGCAAAGAGTCCAATATCGTGCATCCCTAGAAATCATGGCCTATACATATAGGCTTAGCAAACCCTTCATTAATTATTATCTTCTTGTTTTCATAATCAGATGAGATCTACTAAAACCATTGCTCGCTTTTGTGACCACCACCAACTGACCGACCTGGTTATCTGCTGTTTCCAGCTGACTCATGCCTGCTGTGGATGGTGGATGATGACTGTGATGAATGGGGGTTCATAGGTCTCGTGTGGTTGACCAAGATTCATTACAGGCTCACGAAAATGAGGACATAAAGCTTAATTGGAGAAAGCGGTGTTGAGCTCAGTATATTTGTATGCTGATTAAAGCAGGATTCCAGGTCAGGCAGGTAGAAGTGGTATCTACCTCCTTTCTGTCAGAGAGGAAGTGGCACAATAGGGGAGTTTATCCCATTAAAGGCTGCAGTGTTTTCATCAGTGTCTTTATCCCATTACGTTTGTAGTTACTGACTCTTTGCACAGTCACTGCAGCATTTAAGGTCATTCCTGGAAATGGACAAATGTAATAACTTTTCACAGTATTAATACATACCAGCCAAGTTCAACATTATCTTTTTTCTTTCTTGTGTGGTCTTTTGTGTATTTATTTCATTTGGGATTTTTGGAGATCTTTGCTACGTACATTGCATATTTTCATACTTAAATTTGAATTAAGACTGCTCACGTTTGCTATACACCACTGCTCATAACTATTCTCAGTTAATTACAGCTGAAATAAGACAAGATATTGGGCTCTTTTCCCCACCAAAATCATGAAATTAATTTAGGCCCCTGTGATTGATTATTTCATTGGAGATCTAGTTTTGTCCAAAAATATATGTCCTCCTGTTAGGGACTGAAATGGCTCACTCCCTGTCCTTGTTTATCCCACCCATTTTCCTTGGCTCACTCCTTCTCCCGGACTCTACTCTCCCTTTCACTCACACACACACATGCACATACACGGCTCCACAGTGGTGTGAAATCTCATCCCGCCCCTATCAACAGGTGCGGCAGGACTAAGATTGAACACGTGTCATCGGCTGCAGTACAGCGATGACAGAGCATCCATCATAAACGGCCAGTCAACGATCCCACGCCACATGTTTTCCTGGCGTGCAGCCCTCCCAGGTGCTGTGGCTCATCACCCCTGCCATTAAAGAGCAAGGAAATGGTGCAGAAGCCAATCAAACCAAACTCTTCATATATATATATATATATATATATATGTGTATATATATATATATGTATATATATATATATATATATATATATATATATATATATGTGTATATATATATATATATGTATATATATATATATATATATGTGTGTGTGTATATATATATAAGAATCCAATCTCAGGACAGGAAAGATGAGTAATGTGTGTCCCCCTTGCATTGCTTGCTGCCAACAAGAAATGAATTCAAATTTTGAGTTAGTCACATTAATGCTCCCTCTGACACGACATCAGAGGCACCAAAACAGAAAACAGCCTATTTCTATCATGAGTTATGTGTCACTATGCTACTTTGAGCACTTTTGTTCTCTTTATGCACCTTGTTATTTACTAACTTTATTCGGTGCTACTTTGAACATTTCAACTAACACCTTTCAGCACAAGTGATCATGCAGGGTTTTTTGTTAAGTGATTAGTGAAAAAGGTAATCAGGTCACTTGGGATTCTGCCCCTTTTTGCCCCTTTTTCCAATATAACTTTCACTTTCGATATCTGGTAATCCATAGGTTTTTTTTTTGTAATTTTCTAGATGCCACAAACGGTCTAGGAGTTCCGGTAATGAGAAGTTTGCATGGTGCATGGTAACAGAAGGGTTAAAGGTCCCTAATATAAGTTCCTGTTTTAACTGAAAACAGAGACTACAAATTAACAACAGCCATCCAGGCGTTTACTGTCTAATGCATTGACCAACACTCATGTGTAATTTATCATGTGTAGCTTTTTCTGCTATTCTGGTTTTTTATTTTTCAGTTTGGTGAGCTTGCAAGCTTTAGATTCACGACATTAAACACAGTGACACCAATGACAAGCAGGATGTTAATGTTGAGCAGCTCACTTGTCACTGTGACATCAGTGTAAAAGCAATTTGATCAAATGTGTAGACACAGTAGAAGCAGCTACATTCCTCTAATTAATAAATTAAACAAATTCCATATTTATAACACCATATTGTTTTGTTACCATCGTGTTTTGTTCATCATGTCATGATATGGTGCTCTCCTTCTTTGCATAGAATGAAATAGCATCATAAAAAACCCTGATATTAAATTACATGACTCTAAAACAGCTTAAGAGTAAATCAATATCGAAATCATATCAAATATATTAATGATTATTATGGGCCCGGCATTTCAGCGCTGCAAGAAACTCAAATTGACTGAGCGTCTATGCTCATCCACACTGACATGATCTTAGCTAGAGCCACTTGAACAGATTGGGATTAAGATCTAGGAACAGTAAAGTATAAATAGATTTATTAAAGGAGAGGAAAGCTCAACTTCTGTTTAATTACCGCATCCAAATCTTGTCTGTCTTGGGACTTGAATTGTCAACCCGCAGGTCTCGGAAGGCGCTCTCCAGACTTCTAGGTTGTCTGATCATGTGCTATTTATTTGACAAATAGCTGCTCTGCACCCTGAGTGTTTCGTGTACAAGACAGAGCACTAAAGGGACAACAGAATTACCCTTGGTCTAAAAATAGACCACAGCAACACACACACATACTCCCACTCCCACTCACAGATGTAACAAACAGGCAGAGACAGACATGAACTTACATGAACAACTACAACATACATGTCACAGCCCCAACCATCCATCTTATTCATTCATACATCTTTAGCTTTATCCTCCACATGAGGGTCACGTGGGGGTGCTGTGCCAATCTCAGCTGACATCCCATGCCTCTCCATTCCAGGGCGATAGGCGGGGAAATACCCTGGACGGGTTGCCAGTCCATTGGAGGGCCACATATAGAGACAAGCAACCATCCACTCTCACACCTACGGTCAATTTAGAGTGTCCAATTTGCCTAATACCCAAATCTGCATGTCTTTGGACTGAGAACCCAGAGAAAACCCACACATACACGGGAGGAACATGCAAACTCCATGCAGAAAGGCCCTTGTTGTGACCAGAGAGAGATCCAGCATCCAGTGAATTTCTTTAATCTGCGCAGATGTCACACGTTCATATACTTGACACAGTTAAAGCTTAAATGGGCTGGAACAGCATCGACTACGTCACTAATAGACCTCAGCTGGAAAGTGTAGATTAAGCTGCTCAGGGGCGTCTTATAATATAGTCACCTATTTTTGTCATGACTTAGCTGACACTTTCCAGTTCCTGTCTGCTTTCTGACATTTTATTGAACGAGCTGTCAGTTCATTTATCCTTAAATGTTTATAGATAACAAAAATTGCTTCCTTTGTAATTATAGGAGATAAGGTAGGAATATGGTTGTCATTAGTCAGGGGGGACACTGTAGTGACTGGTTCAAGAGATTAATAAATGTCTTACAGGAAATCAAATATTGCATTTCCAGGTCCATTTTTCATTGCATCATTGGAATCAGATGAAAAACAACATTCAGCTCAGGTTAGGGCTATGAGATTTAATTTTATACTCAATGAACACATTTATCATTCTAATGCTCTGTTGTTTATTTACTTGAGCTGCAAATCACACTCTTTATGGCAGTATATTGGCATTTGTATTCGTCATGGTGCTTGGCATCAATCACAGATGCAAACTAGACTAACAAGCAACAAATGTGCACATAATATATCCCTAAGAGCAGGATGCAGAAAGCAGATGCCATCCCAGTATAAAACTGTAGTATGATCTTCATTCAAAAGTGTGTTAAAGTTGTTTGTTTATAGTTTTTCACTTGGACAAACTTGAGCACTGAGGCCGGGTTCACAGCGGCTGAGCGTGCAACATCTGCGTTGTTGATCTGCTGCATCTCACACAGCAAGCATGTCTGTTTTCTGTGGACCGACTGCTATGTTTTACATTGGTTTTGCCTTTGAATATCATAGAAAAATGCTTTTACATCCTCTAAATTATCATCTTAATGCCAACACTCGTCAGTGTGGAGTCTACATCCGTTAGTCTTGCAAATATTTAACAATAAAACAATTTAAAAAATGAGTGGATTCAGGGAACTGAAACACGAGAGAGCTTTTACTCTGAAACAGGAACAGGACGTGTTGTGTTTGACATATGTGGTACATGTAGACACTGAAACTATGGTGAACACCCGCACATGACCTGTCTTAAGTTCAAATGCAGCAACTGAATTTTCTGTCCGACGTTTTTATGCTTTTGCTGTGTCTAGACAAATCAAATGTTCTCTCATATTTTTGGTCGTCTAGTCCAAAATGGAATCGATGTCTTGTCATTTACAATATTACACCGTCGCTGTGGATTTATTTTATCGCGTGAAAACCTCTAAACTTCTCTGTCTGTCTCTGCAGGGCTCCAGGTCCAGTGGCAAGGTGCACAGTTTTGGGAAGAGAGAGCAGGCCATTAAGAGGAACCCCAATGTCCCTGTGGTGGTGCGAGGATGGCTGTACAAACAGGTAAGGACAAAAACGCACACAATCTTTAAAATATGCCATATTCTATATTGCATATTGAAATTTATCAATCAAGACTTTATGATATATGGAATTTCCATGCAGATGAAAATGTCCATTAGCTGGTGTAATCAGCTGCTGAAAATGAGACATTCATGATTGTAATGATTGTGTTTTTTTACCTTCCTCTAGTTGAGTTTGAGCTTTAGTCTGTATAACATTAACTCTGTTGGCCTAGTTTCACTGTTGTCCTATGCTGTGGCAGCATAAAGCACCTGCTGTTGATCACAGACAGAGTATTACTGGAGACTCTGTGTTTGTTTGATTTTGTACTGGAGTCGGCATTGTTACACTAATAAGTGAAAGCTGAACAAAAACTGAGGGATGTTCCAGTTTTTAATTTAATGACCAGACTCGGAAACATGATGACACAAACAAATATGTACTGTACACACAATTAAATCCACAGGCACTTACTTATATAACACACAATAGTGCAGTGCAGTTATGTTTTATTTGGGAAAGCGTGTACATTTATACCCCATCAGCATACATTGGAACCAATCCTGAGCCCTAAACCCTCCTTCATTAGCTTATGACACAAAAACACAGGAATAGATAATAAATAATAGGGATGGCCCGATACAACTTTTTCACTTCCGATACGATACCGATATTGCAACCTTGAGTATTGGCCAATACCGATATCGATCCGATACGATAGCACACACACGCTGTTGTTGTGATCATGTGGGCTATGTGTGTTGGATGCATGTAGAGCCCACATGATCACAACAACAGCTGTTGGATAGAAGTGCTGGAGCGGAATTGACTGCTTGTATCGGAGATTTTAGAGTCAGTCCGATATCGGACCGATATCTGAGATCAATATCGGCTGGGACATCCCTAATGAATAAATGTGGAAATATATAAATTAATAAATTAATGTAATTATTATTTTATTTATTTACTATTTGTGTACACAAGATCTCAAACAACAAATCACCTTCTCTCGCTTCCCCACAGTCACTGGGTTACATGGGTTTGAGGTGATTTCCTCCTCTCTGTATCACATGTGCTCTTCACACTGCATCATTATGAGCCAGAGCCAATGTATAAGGTTGTCTTCTGTGACCTCCTCCTCCTCGCGCTGTAAAGCAGCAATGACACGCCCAGCAAGCCACAGAATAAGGACAAACGATGACTCCCACCATTGCTCTCTCATCTGTTCCCATCCACCTCTCTTTTCCTTTAATATACCTTTTTCCTCTACGGTGGCTGCTGTTCCTCACTACGCCTCTCTATCCCTTTATTCATCACGCTGTCTCTTCATCTTTCTCATTACGCTCTCTCTCTTCACATGTTTAATTTCTGTCGAGGCTTGTTATCGTTCTAATTTGTGCTCCTTACCATCTCATTATCCATTCATTCATTAATTTGACTCTTTACCCCTCTTTCTCTCTGCAGGACAGCTCTGGGATGCGTCTTTGGAAGAGGAAGTGGTTCGTCTTGGCAGATTTCTGCCTGTTCTACTACAAAGGTGAGGTCTTTTTTTTTTCATAATATCCAGTTGGACCATGGTAGTGGAAAAATGGATTCATGTCCCAGTTACCACCTCCTTCACTCCCTCATTGTTTGTGTGTTGCCTCTCCCCAAAAGAATACACTCAGGAAAGTACAACATAATGGACACTAAATAAGAGTCTTAAGTTTTGGACTAAGTGTTACTCGAAAAGTTTCTCCTACTCAGTGCCCTAAGTCTGATAGAGCCATGACCAAACACTCACTGCAGCAGCTTTAAAATATAAAGAAATTGTTAGTCATCTTTATATGATTATAATAAAACATGGTCTGCAAACTAGTGTCAGACTTGGACGGGAGAGGGTGTTGCTGCTCCAGTACGGTTGATCTCATTTGGTCCTTGCTGAAGAAAAGGTGTAGTTTCCCCTTGCTGTGGCTTTGTGGGTGTTTGGTTGTCATGGTCACACAGCAAGTTGTCGTGGCGAGATGAAAGAGTTGAACCATCACTTACTCTGAGCGTGCCCATGTCGGCTGTGGTGTCACATCAACAGCTACGCGAGTCGTCTCTACAGCTTCTTACTGACGCCCTCACATGTACAGTAGTTAGGCTGTCAATCAAGCCTTAAGGGTGACAAGGCAATTACGTCATGACTATGAGGTTGAAACCTCATATCGCAGTTAATGATCCCTAACAAATATAATGGACACCTCAAAAAAGAAAAGTTTATATAAAGTTGGAACTGGATTTGATGTAAACTCCAGCTGAGCATGCGCGCACACACACACACACACTCACACTCACTCAAAGCCTTATTTCATCTCTGTATTGTTAACTGAGCCTTTTGGGACACACTCCTTCACGTCCTCACCTCAACAGGAGGATGAAATCAATTATCAATCTTCTTTCTATTCCTTTTCTCCATCTTTGTTGCTCTATTCAAAGATTTCTGCCCCGCCACAATAATAAGAGACTTGATCTATTTGTGCACCTTCATCTTGTGTGTTTTTGGACCAGGTATCCTTTTGTTACTATTTTACCTTTATTTTCTGTTTGTCCTTATGTTTTTTTTTTTTTTTCCCCTGCCCTTTGGTAGTTGTAGCAACCTAAAAAAAAAACTAATGTCAGTATTTCTAAAATCTTGGGCGTGACCTTGGTATATTCCTCTTTTTTTTTTTACACCTTGCGCCATCGATAAAGTGACTTATTCTACCATTCTTGTGCTCCACTTCCCTTTCTCCACTTGTCACAGTCTGGTCTGCATAGTGTCTGTGTTTGTGTGACAGACAAAAGGGGCAAAGCTGATAGAAGGACCTCACGGTCTCACCCGCCATTTAGGGAATGTCTCCTCCAAATGTCCTTGGATTATTTTTAACCAATTACCCCTTTTATCCACAGAGCCGTCTTATCACCTCTCAGCTCCACGCATGTGCACACGCACACGCACACGCGCAGGTGTTCCTGCACACATACTTTCATACCAGTACGACATTTTTACGCCGTGATAGTCATCTCATGCACACACGTGCACACAAACACATTGTAGAGTGTTGGCACAACATTCAGAGGAAGGCAAACACTTGTGAGATGTTTTATTTATAGATGTGTGAGCTAATAAAGATAAGAACGGCAGGAATGTTTGTGTTTGTTCCTGCGTGTTTGCGTCGCAGACCTTGAGAGCAGGAAGTTATTTTTGAAATGTGAACATCTTTGTACAGAGGTTTATATTTTGGGGTTAAGACAGTTGTGTTGAGGTAAAACAAGTGTTGTTTTCAGCATGTAAACATGGTCGGGGCAGAGCAGGAATGGCGGCTGGTTGCCAGCTGGAGCTCCGTGACGCTGGGATACCAGAGTGGTCGTTTACTCTTTGGCACAACACCATAGTTTGAATGACGGCAGATGAGTGTGTGACTGTGATGATCCTGGTGGCAGCCAGTGATGAAATTAGTGGGTGATGAGTGGTATTTATTCCCTCGGTTCCTCCTTTCCTCCATATCTCTTCAGTTTCTCGTCTCACCTTCCTCACCCTGATAATCAACTGCTTCCCTGCCCTCTTCTCTCCCCCACTTTCCATTCATTCACTCTCTCTCTCTTTCTCTCTCTTTTTCTCCCTCTCTGCAGACAGCAGAGAGGAGTCAGTCTTGGGCAGTATTCCGCTGCCCAGCTATGTCATTTCAACTGTAGGACCTGACGACCACATCAACCGCAAGTATGCCTTTAAGGTACGTATCGCTGAGCTCTCTTTGATTTTATTTGTATGATGTGGTTTTAAAATAAAGAGTTCAATGTGTTTTTCACACTTGACTTATGCCATAAGGTCATATCAACTAATGACACCAAATAAATCCATTCAAGCTAGAATTTATATTCCCTCTTTTTTTATTTGTATTATTTATATGATTGTTTTGATTTCACCTCACACCATGAACATTTCTGTTAAAGCTAATGTGACTGTAACATGACTAATTGACTTTTAAGCAGGATTTTCCAGGTGGCTCGGCAAACTTTAGCGATGCTGTTGACTTTTTTTTAACGGACTCAATTCCTGCTTGATGCCGCACTTTTCTAAATAATTCACTGACACTAATTGAGATTTTCTTCCCACTGCAGGTACATACACTACATATTAATACCTCTCTTGCTATTTGAAGTTTCCACCAAGTGATTTGTATAATTGATGACAGATTACAGGTTCATTACAACTAATTACACTTTCCTTAACCACTTAACTTGATTCACTCTTGTTGTATGATGAAAATCAGGGTTGGTGGCACATGACTAATTTTCATGGCGATACAGCATGAGTGGTTTATTTCCACTTTCATGCAGCACTGTTCATTGCTGTATGTGGACTCAAAAACGCAAGTTGCTGCGAGGCTTTCATAAATGGGGCGAATGTGTATTATTTCCAAATTAATATCATTTTGAATGACAGTTAAAACACACATCTTCTTAAAATCCACCATCTACCCACTCAGCCACCACTCACTTTAGTGCAGCACTCAACACCTGTTGTTGTGATGTCCATTACTACCGAGTGTCTGTCAATGTCCTCTGGAATGGAATGAAGCATCTCCATTCCCTGAGGCACAAGTCTCTTTGAGCCTGAAATACGTGATGTTACAGATGAGACACATTCTTCACATTATTCTCGGCCCAAAGCTCATTGAACAGGTTGATTGATTGAACTTTTAATAGGCTTTTGACAATATGGAGATATTAAAGAAAGACTTGGGACCAAAAGCCACATTTTATGTTCAACCTTAATCATTTTCAACCTTTAAAGGGGATTATTTACATAAAATTGTCTTTACAGTCACTTTGGACAAGCTAACTGGACAGGTTAGATGTCTTCCAGTGGCGCACTAATGCCATTGATCCTATTTGTAGCTGGTGTTGGTCAGCTCACATATGAGCTTGATACTGAATTGAATTTCTCTCTTGGTTGATTCACATCAAAAATGATACAGCTGCCTCATCATAAACCGAATACTGTAGGGGAGGATAAACCTTAACTAAACAATTCAGTTATACAAATGTTATGCGTTTAAAGAAGAAGAGAAAAACACACAATGTAGGTGGTTGTTTACCTCAAGTTTGTTGGGAACTTGTACGCACCTATCACTTATTTTCAAAAATATATAATTGAGCATTTAATGTGGGATTTTTTCCCCCCAATTGAGAGAGTTATTTCAAAGAACCCCTGAAAGAGGAGTTTGCTCCCCCACCTGATGTTCCTTTGTGCTCCACACAACGAATGGCTGTGATTATTAGTAATCATTTGAAGGAGGGAGTTCTGTTAGACCCAAAGAATTGTTAATCTTCAGCAGCACCACAGTTAGCCCCCTATGTGAGCTGACGGTGGGTACGAGCGTATGAATGCTACACCTGCTCATGACGAAATCATCCCGAAGGCTAATCAAAGCTGCGTGCTGTGACACCCTCCCACCCGCTCAGGCCCGTAGTCCCCTATTCACTGAATCCTCTCCCCTCTCTTGTTCTCATTGGTTGGCTGCCTGACTGGGACTTCCCTCCCTCGCTGTGAGTGTGTCGCATCATCCAGTGACAGTCCTCTATAAATAGGTACTCTACACTTTCACGTGCTTTCATTTTAACCACATGTGAACCCTTATATATCCTTATCCTTATGAAGTCGGTGTGGCTTTTTGGGTCCAAACGTGACAACATATACTTGTATTTTTCTGTTTGATTCTTGATGCATGTCTTGAGCATTCTGGCTGATGTGGTTGTGTGTTTTTTTTTGTTTACCCCTCAAACTCCTTGTTATCATGATATTAATCCTTGTATTTGGCTTAACTGGTTTTGGGGTAATTGTTCATTTACTGTATGTGCAGCTCTTGTCGTCTTCTCCATCTGTCACAACGACTGTATCTGCATGCTGTTCTCTGGTGGTGTGAAGATAAAATTTGTTATTTGGAAGTCAATTCACCTCACGCTACTGCTGCAGGAACGAAGAGCAGGAAAATAATGTGGAAAATCTGCAGGAGATCTTTCAGTGAGTGTAGCCTATGAAACCCCACAGTCACTCAGATGCTGATTTTCTTTTCAAAACAGCTGCTGCTTTCGGGGACCTTGAAATACAAGGAGCTTTTAAAATATAAATTCCTGTTGGATTTTTCTCTTTTAAACAACAGGAGACACACCCATGAGCTTTCTGGGACACATTTTTGGTGGTTTTTAGTGTGAATTTTGTTTTTTACGGGAGGAGAATGCACCTTATCAGGAGCTTCGTCGTCCTCTGGCTGGTGGGGCTTATCTTATGAGCACAATGACCCTTTAAATAGTGGCTCGACAAAGAGCCTGTGTGTGCTTGTCAGGGGCTGTCCACACCATTGTATGCCTTTCTGGGTGCGAGCGTGTTTTTTAGTTTGTCAAAAAAAAAAAAAAAGGCTGAAGGGGAATGAACACAGAAAGGGGAGGAAGTGATAAGAAAAATACAATTAAGGGCAAATAAAGACAGGAAGTTGTAAGACAAAGAATGGGGATGGAGAGGAAGGAGTGGAGTAAGTGTTGAGGCCTGGATGTGATGAACTGTGACAAACTACAGGTAAAAAAAGGGCAAACAAATAAACAAAGCAAATATTCAAAGAGTAAAGTAAAAAAACGAAGCCAAACTGTTCACTATTCACAGTGTGTATCAGTCACACACTGTTGAATGATTTGAATGATCCACTTAGCATTCCTGCTAAAGAGATGCAGAGAAGCCCGGTGTTATTTTAGACCACAAGTGGTGTGTGTTGCATTTTGTCACCATGGTGTGCACGGCAGTGTATTTTGATGCAACTAAAAACAGGTACATTTAAAGCTGGATATCTTAAGGTGATGGAAGTGGAATAGGTGTGTATTCATGACATTGTTTGCAAAAAATTAAGTTCCGGCCCCCAGAACAAGTCACCATGGATTTTGTATTACAGCTTTAGGGTTTGGTAAAAGATTATGTGACTCAGGTTAGGAATTTATTTCAGCTTACTCGGCATATTACCATGCAAATGTGCGCCTCTGCCTCTGCGTGCTTGTGTGTGTGTGTGTGTGTGTGTGTGTGTGTGTAGGGTCAGAGACCATGCATTCCACTATCTGCATGTGCCTAAACATCTGACTAGCGCCGCAGTTTTTTGTCTCTCATCAGACAGCCTGTCCCATTGAAGCTGTAAGAGACCATCTGTCAGAGTGCCGGCAGTGAGTGTGCAGACAGGCGTGTTTTAACACCTGCTTCCTGACAACGCTGATGTTCCTTTCCTCAAGATTTTAAGGGGGGATTTTGGACACGTCTACTAGTCATTTTTAAGAAAACCTAGTTGCCCTTTTATGTCTTCCTCTCCCCTGCTGTATCTAAACACATGGGCTGACTGGGCTCTTTGCATGGTTTGTATCTGAGATGTGGAGGACTTGGTAGACTTGCTTTATTGGATTATTATAATATTACAAAATAGCAATTACTCAGTGGTATGCAACCTGCCTTAAAAAGGCCTCTAACAACCTCAATCTCACCACTATTGAGAGTGAGTGCACAACTATCGATAACTAGCGATTTTTGTTGTTGGTGCTTTTATGAATATAAACAATGAAACACTATTTGTGTGCTACATCTGTCTGTTTTTTAGTATACAGCGGCAACGCAGGGGCCATTTATCCCATCAAACTGTTGAGCAATCGTCTTTTCTTTTTCTTTTCTTTTTTATGTCATTTTCTTTGTGTTTTCAACCTGTTTATAACTGTGACGCTTTACTAGCACAATGTTGCTGTTGTCTCCATCTTTCTTGACGTAAAATTAGTTACTTACTCTGGGCAACGAGATGGTTTCTATACTAAACAGACAGTCATGTGGTGCTCACAGGCTTAATCAGCTTGGAGTGAACACATTTGACAATGGCTGGAAACTAATGATCTTTTTTGTGTTTAAAAGTTCACATTTCGATTAGTGCAGAGTACAAATGTAGAAACAGAATGCATCTAGAAAATGCTCTTGCAGCTCCTCTCATGTTTTTGTGTAAAGCTTCCACTTTCACCTGTACCCTCCTATTCTGAGAGACGGGAAAGTGTTTGTTTGGTCTTTGGTTTTACCCACTTCTCTTCATGTTACATGTTAAGACATGAGAAATCTGCATTTTAGGCATCTTTAAACCTTTCCTCCTGATAAATTGGTATAGAAGCGATCTCGGCTATCACACCCTGACAACAGTGAGTTAGATCACCTTACTAATGGCCTTTTTAACTGCGCTAACAAAGAAATATCCATCTTAAATTTGAATATGCCTGTCACATGCTTGCCACTTAAATCACACTGTTCAATTACCTTGTCATGGTTTGGAAGCTAATCAGGCTTGCACTTCACTCTGCCTCTTTTGGAGAACTAATGCCAGATTATAAGAACGCATAAGTATAAAAAGAAAGTTTATTTGTTCCTTGCCATTTGCCTTTACGTTTGTTTGTCCTTGGCGTGTTACTAAGCTGTAATAGCAGGAAGAGACAGGTTTGTGAGAAGACTTTGGGGTTGGGAATTCATGTTCCGGCATCCACATTTTCTATTTTCCGTTGTATTGAAGTATCTATCCTCTCATTGGTCCAGAGTTGTGGCTTTGTTGGCTGTGTCTGGCTGGCGTTTTTTTTTTCTTTGTATTTCTATGGTGTGGTTCATGTCATTGGCTCTTTCTGTACTGGTTGATGCTTATGTGGTCCTTGATGTTTTTTCTCGTTGGATGGCATGACATCTCTCTGTCTCTCTGACCCAAGCTGCAGCTTATTTAATGCACCGTCTCTCAGCTGATGTCTCTGCCCCTTCGACCACAGCACTGACCCAGCCTCCTCTCTCCTCTCATAGGCTAGCCACACTGGTATGCGCTCTTACATTTACAAGCAGAGCTCTGTGATTGGCTCGCAGGCGGAGCACGGTGGGATGCGGACGTATTACTTCAGCGCTGACACCCAGGAAGACATGAACACCTGGCTGAGGGCAATGAACCTGGCGACACTGATGCGGAACCACGCAGACACATTCATCAGGTGGGGCTACACACACACACACACACACACACACATATTCATGTCTGAGCACCTACAAAAAGGGTTAGACTCCAGTTACATCTCTTTTTTCCTGTGTTTAACCAAAGATTTTCTTTTGAAGTTTCACTCTATATTGCTCGATGACATTAAACTTAATTTAGCTACTACCCAGTGCATAAATATTTTAGCTTGAGTTGTAAAATGTTTACTTACTTATATACGCTCAGAATATTTAGAGATATTTTATTTGCTCTTGGCCTCATTTATTATTTATATTTATCCTCAATCATTTTCAATCTGAAGACCTTATTTGAACTTAAATTGTTTAATGAAAGACTTGCAGTCACAATCCATAAAAATAGTTTTTTGCTGTGATACGTGTGTAAAAAAAATTGAGTTGTTATAACGAATAAACATCCTTTCTGGAAAGTGTCTCCATATGGCACTATAGAAGACACTAGCTCCTGGAAAACATCTGCTGTTTACAGCTTTAACGAATCTCTGTCAGACCTGATGTTATAGCATACGAGTGACACATATTTGGTTATGGGCTTAATTGCTTTGAACGAGTCAATTTAGATGCTGTGAAATGCTGCTTTTTGGATGAGCAGTGGCGTCCTTTATGCATTATTCATGTGAGGATGAAGAGCACAGATCAAATGTGATTGACAGAAGGAAAACCAAACGGAAGGCAGTTAAAACTTATATTTACCCCTTTACTTGTTATGTAGTCGTAACTTTAATATTCATCTACATATACACAGCACTATTTTCTTGAGCCGCAACCACCACAATATTTCTCGGCATACTTTAGCAGTATGCAAATGATTGTGTAATACACACAGATGACGTCTTTGAAGTGCTAGTAATACACCAAATGAAAAGCTGCTTTTACAGCCAATTTAACACAGACTATTAGGGTCAGACCGTTTACCACAGTGCTGATATACATATATGTTGACTATCTTTAGAAACCTCACTGGAAGCGTTCTGTCAACTGGAGGCTGACTCGTTATTTTTTGAAGTTGAATTTGGTGTGCGCTTTATTGATTTTGAGAGACCCGACTATTTCTTTAGCTCAAGTGCTTCTTGTTAAATGGGATTTAACTTGTGCTTTTTTTTATGTCTCGCTGTGGCTACGATCCTTTGCTTTTCATCTGGCCTGCTTTAAGATGCCGTGTGAGGTGTAATTATCCCTGTCCACAAAGTTGTTGATGGGACTGAAAAAAAATTCTCTTTCATCACAGTCATCTCATTAAAATTAATTTCAACACATCAGAACAAAGGCTAAGACCCTGCAACAGAATCGGTGGTTATTGAATCAAAGCCGGTGAAATCTTTTTAATCATTGAGTGGTCAGTAGTTAATTATTTCCTCTTTGGATTAAAACTCATACCATGTTAAAGAGAAAGTTGCATAAAGTAGAGTGTGAAGAGGATAGTATGCATCCAGTTCTTTCATGCGATCTCTCCTCTCCACAGACCATCTGACGATTTAGACAAGTTGCATATATTGCAGCAGCAGGCTGTCCCACAGACGAACCACGTCAACCACCACAAGACCAAAACTTCAGACTCTGACATCACCAGACCAATTGTCCACGAGGTTCTTCTGGAGCCCATTCACCGCGACGCGGAGGATCACTGCAGCTTCCGCAAAGACTCTCCTGCCACCACTATGTTGGAGCACACCACTGCCCTGGAGATGGACACACACACGTCCCTCCCCTCCAACCCCACTCCCTCTGCACTCTCACAGTCCGACCACATGTCGGCCTCGGCACCCGTGTCCAGAGTGCTGTCCCGAGCACCGTCACGAGCCGCCTCCACTCTACCCTCCAGCGTTGGTACGAGAAATGGTCTCGTGGAAACGCCCAGCCCCCACCTGGAGCCCAACGGGATCGCGACGGGAACGTACCAAAGGACGCCGCCGCCATCCACTGCTGATGCACACAAGCAGGTGCACAGGAGAAGTACGTTGGAGCAAGTGGAGCAGTGGGTCAAAGTGCAGAAGGCAGAACACAAAGGGTAGGTAATTGTGTCCTGCACAATATTTTAACATGTTTTTTTTTAAAATGTTTTTAAGGAAATGAGTAATTACTGATTTATGTATATAGATCCATTTAATAATCAGACAAATAACATTGAAGTAGCCATTGCCACCACATTATGACAACCAAAGTACACAATCCTTATTTGCAAACTCAAATTGAAAAGAACTGAGTTTGTTGTCAATAGGGAATAACTCCCTATAATAACTTTTGTACTAAAGGCCCATTCATAATTGTAATCATCCATTTTTGTTAAATAATTGCTAAATTAAACTAAATGACTAAGATCTCTCTTCCTGCTCAACAGCCCCCCATCCAGAGACAACACCCTCCCACGTCGTACACCACCAACACAGCACAAGTTCACCACCATAGACGCATACCAGACCCTTCCAAAGACTCCTCGACAGAGTCCCCCACCTGCCCGAGTCGGTGAGTACAAGTATGCCCAGGACCGCCTGAGCCACTTCCGCCTCGCACCAGATCAGAGTGTCTCGGGGTCCAACACCGTCTGGCAGCTGTATGAGTGGCAGCAGCGTCACCAGTTCCGTCACGGCAGCCCCACAGCGCCGCTCTACAACCCAGCCCCGGATTATCCCTTCGGCCCCCGCCCCCCATCCACTGTGCCTCCCTTCTCCTCAGCCCCCAGGTCCGAGGGGCCTCCTCGCTGTGTGTCTGTACCACCGTCCCCTGCAGACATCCCTCCACCGGGGCCCCCACCAGGCTTCAGCCGAACCCTGTCGCCCACACGGAGGCCACACACGCCGGCTGATAGGGTGACAGTCAGGCCCGTGGGTGGCAGGACAGTGGTGGACTCCCCCTTCACTGTGTCCCCCCGAAGGACCAAGTCTCAGCTGTTCAAGGTAAAGTTAAGTCTCAGAGCAGCAGAACAAAAATCCTGAGATGTCATTTAATTTAAGAGGGTTAGGCTGTAGATCTGTGTCAGTAAACAACAGAGGTCTGCACACAGACATTCACACACTCTGCCTAAGTGCATGTTCAAGAAGAAGTGCATGATTTTGCCCAAAGAAATGAAATGTTGATGTTAGCAGACGGGGCCGGTGCTTTTAGCCGTGACCTGTGTGTCTGTGTACAATATAAGCATTTATCTCTCTCTTTTAAGTAAAGTGTTGAGCTCCTAATTGCTTTTGAATTCACCATTCATGCATGGACTTTGTGACATAAAACCTCGCTCGCCTGTTGTTTGTGCTCTTCCCAAGATGAGACTATTAACATTTTTTTTCAACTATCAAGTGCAAACATCAAATAGAAATGTTTTTCATCCAGAACAATGTCAGTCATTCTGACAGATGTTAAAACACTGCTTCACTGGCCACAGTAATTGTTTTAGTGCTTTCGGTTACAATGGCAGATAAAGTGTCAGGTCTGTATCATCAATCAGTCAAATAGTCAACACTAACTGTTACCTACAGTATATTAGAAATGTACAATATATAGTATGTGTGTATTCCCCATATTTATTATTATTATTACTATTATTATTATTATTATTACTATTATTATTATTATTATTATTATTATTATTATTATAGCAACCACATTAGTACATTTGCATCGCTCATTCATTTTTAACGAACATCATTTTATCATTCATCATTTTACCCAAAATATAAACAATACAGTGTTTTGTTTTCAAGGTCATGTGAAAACCACAGTTGCAGCGTTCGCTGAAAGGAACTTATTACATTTTGATAGCAGATTATTCCCTGCTCTAATAACTTTGTGTGGAAAGACATAAATGTTTTGTCTGTGTGTTGTCAGACTGCTAATATCGAGAGACGGTCACTGCCTCCCTCTGGCTACATCACACACACAGTCAGTGCGCCAAGCCTTCATGGAAAAACGGTGAGTTTCACACATTAAAGTATAACTACTGTCATAGACATTGCATTAAGTCTATAATTATTGATTTATTGATTTATATATGCAATATGTTTTTGTCCCCAACCTGATTTTGGAGCAACGTCATAGTGTTTAAAGACACTTGGGATTAAATGTGTTTACATTATCAGCATATAGAACTTCGGACATCACATGAATCAGTTTCCTCTCAGCGCCGTGGTGGCTCAGAAAGCTCCTGTAAAATGAACGGCCGCAGTGCAGGTTTTAAGCTTTAAGGGTTCAATGCACACTTTAAATCTGCAGAGATCAAGCTTAAAAGAAAAAATCACAGAACCTGACAGTCTGAATATATGTGATCTTTATGGAAACAGCCACAGTGGACGTTTTTCCAGACCTGCAGCATTACATCCTCAACCTTCTGATAAACTTTCCCTCATTCTACTCCAGAGAACACTTTACAGCACGTAAAATAAACAACATATTTAGGTTAGTAAGCATTGGAGACTGGAGAAAAACGCTGAAGTTGGCATACAGATTCATAGCTTCTTGGTCGGCAGTTTAGGGGAAACTTAACTTACGATTGTGTCAATAACTTTGTCAAATAAAATAAGTATTTTATTAATGTCAGTATGTCTTACAGTACTGCTTTACATACACGCATTTTGACATCAGTAAGAAGTGTAAAAATGCTGTGTAAATTCCCTTTCTCTTAAGTGTACCCTTGATCGCTCTACAAGCAGAATCCATTGTTTTGTTGGTTCCCATCTCTCCGTCTTCTACACTCTTAGAGTGTGTCTTATAGCGGCACATCTGCCGTCCTCAGGATCTTTGCTTTTCCAGTAAGATGCTCTTCAATTAGCCTGTTGCCAACTGTTTCATCGTCCTGGGGCACAACATCTATCCACCATCTTGGCTTTCATGAAAACAGCCGGTGCAGAGATGAGTTGCCCGACATATTGCCAGATATATATATGTGGTTATATACTGTATTTCTGTGTATGTGAACAGCGTCATTCTCGGCCCAAATGCCCCAATCTTGGTTATCTTCAAAAAAAATATCACCCCCATGTTCATGAAGGCTTTTAATAACTATAGTCATTATTATTCCAAGTATTCCTATATTTAATGTTGTTTGTTTGTTCTGTCTTTTACTCTTTAAAGAACCTTGGGTACCTGAAAGATGCTATACAGATTTATTCTCTGCTATATGCAACATGTTCTTTGATACTGGGAGAGGTGCTTCTTACCAGCATTTAATCCTCCTTAAATTAGCTGCAGTTCTGCTTTTTCAAATTTGCCATATATACGAGTTGTCTTCCTCCCAGCACTGAAAGCAAAGCTTCCATTAAACATGAAAAGTGTGACTGGAGCTTGTGGTCAGTATAAAGAATTGCCAGATTTAATATTCTGTGGTGCCTGACAGCCCGAGGAGCTCACTCTGCTCCTCATTCAGCTGCGCCGGCATCAGGCCAAGATGGCCTCTGCACGCCAGCACACTTTAACCCAGCTCCATCGGCTCAACGGTCCCAAAGAGCCCTTCCACCACAACAACAACCTCCTCGCTACTACCACCACTAGCACCAGCCCCCTCCTCAGGTCCAGCCCCTCTCCTGTGTCCCACCTCGGACATGTGGACCTCTCAGCTCCCCTAGGCCCTTGCAACACCAAGGTGGGGTTCCCTGTGACCCACCTGCCTATCTTCCCCTCATTTTAACACTGGAAGAGGTTGCCATTAAACTTACTTCAGGACTGCATCGCATTTAAAGATTTTGTACTAAAATGTATTTTTACTTCTCGTACCATGTGACTGAAAGGTTAATTCTGCCTCAAAGTAATTCAATATCTTTCATGAAGGTTGTATTTGATGGACTGTTAGATCTTCTTTTCTCTTTTACCTGCTAAAAGTGAACTGTAAATGGCCAAATACAGAAAATGAAATGCAGCTTCCACTTGCCAAAATCTGATTGCTTAGTACCTTGTAGTCTGAAAGGTTTCTGCCTCAAAATTACCTCATTTCTTTAATAAAGTATGAGCTCAACCGTTTTTTTAACTGTTCAGAATACCTGTAAAGGGCAAACGGGACCACCGAAATTGAGTTTTTCAGTGGTGTCAGTAATTTGATGCTGAAAGATACTATTACTTTATTTCATTCATTACATTTGAGGGATTTTATCGAGTCTTTCAAAGTCCTTCACTCTAACTGCTTAGCATCAAAAGTGCCCTGCTTCCTTATTCCTTATCCTGTAATCCAGCACCTGCAGGAGGATTAGAAAATCCAGTGAAGAACACATACAAATGTTTACACCGCAAACAAACTGCTTAACAACAAATGAATATTAAAACCCTCACAGGCCTCTCATACTTGAGAACCAGTATGTTGGAACAGTATTGCTAAAGCCACTGACACTTACCATATCCCGATTTATTCTCAGGCTAGATTCTATAAATCCCACATGATTCTGTTTCCAGTTGTGCACAGCTGAAAGTACATGTCTGACAGTGAAATAGGGAAAAATGAATCTTTCCCAGCTGAAAAATCAAAGTTGAATCAGCAGCTGCATCAACGCTCGGTCACAGTATTTTAGTGGCAACCTCTCACCAAGATTCTCCTGCGCTTGATTCCTTTGACCACTGGTTGACCTGCGAGCTGGCTTGGCTGCCATCATAGAACCATCCACCTTTTCTCCATGTGCTGTTGTTGGCTGGTTGGTTTCCGTATTGCGCTTGTAGTGATAATGTCCATAGCATGTTGAGCTTTGAACTCTCTGATATCCACAACGGCACCCCATGCTAACTGGCTGACTGTGGATGTGACGGCCAGTTGCGTCGTGTGATTTGTCGATCTCTCATTTTTTTGGCCGTGCTTATATTTTGTGTGTGGTTCTCTCTCTCTCTGAGTGCTGTGAGCTGAATCAAAAGCTGAAGACAGTGAAGTTTCTGTTTGTCGCGGTAAAGAGCCGCTGGAGCGTCTCTCTGCACACGAGATACGTGTCTGACTTTTTTTGCTGTGTTTGTGAGTGTTGTGATGCATGTTAGCAGAAGCTCATCAGCAGTTAACACACCACATGCGATTCAAAAATCTTTTGACTTTCCAAATGACAAAATTGTCAGTGGAGCTTCTGTGGACTGGCTCAGATTGCGGATTATTTAATTCCTGTTGACACAAAATATGTAACTTGTGTGTGTGTGTGTGTGTGTGTCTTCTAGGCTGATGACACATACATGCAGCTGAAGAAGGACTTGGATTATCTGGACCTAAAGGTGAGATGAGTTGGTGTGAAATGGTCATAGTTTCTATACCGTTCATTACTTTCACCTGTGCTGTTAATTTAATTCCTATATCTTTTCTGATTTCAAGTCTTTCTAACACACTCACTGACATGTACTTCATCAGTTTTACTTACGACACTTACAGTATTTCTAACCCGGCGACCCATGTTCAATTGTTCACCCCGAGACATTAGTGTTTCAGCTACAAATGGAGACGTTCAGAGAAAGTGAGGCTAAAAAACATCCACATGTTCTTGCCGCGATCTTCTAACTCTTCCCTGGTTTTAGAAGCATCTCAGCATCTTTGTGATTCTTTTAACTCCCAGATCAGAGCTCTAGAGCCCCTGATCCTCGCAGTTCACAGTTTACTACTGCACTGCACTGCTGGGCCACTCAGGCCCCTAATGAACGTAAGCTCTTTGTGTATGTGTCTGAGTGTGTGTCTCTACAAAAAAGTGTGTCTGTGACTGTGTGTATGTACGTATGCTTGTGCATGTCTCTGTTATGGTGTCAGTATTGGGGCGTGAGAGTCTGTGTTTCTACAAAGAAACATCCCAATGCTTTCAGCACCACATTCTTCATGGCTTGGCATTTTGGTATCTTTACCTTCATGTGACCTTCAACCCTTCCACTCCCCCCCTCCCATGTGGCAATGTTGGCAGTGCTGTGGCATAGTGGGCGTGGGATGGCTCAGCGGTGCATGTGTTGTGGCTGTGGCTGTGGCTGTGGCCCGGTGGTTGAAAAGCCAGCTGCTTCTACCATCGTCTCTGAAACACTGGACCTCCTTGACAATAACACAGGGCTTCTCTGAGTCACTTTGTTTATTTATTTATTTACTTTTTTCCCCCCAAGGATAGAGCACATGAAGTATTAACTTTCAAGAACAACAAAGACCCATGAAAATTGTTGATTCTCTCATTGTGGAATTAGCTCATGCTTTATTTAAATGACTTTCGAGTGTTTCAATTGGATCCTGCAGCCGTGTAGAATCCAGCAAAACTCAAGCGAGCACCTGAACTCAGGCAGTCCATTGTCGTGTTGTGCAGGGCTGCAAAGTATCCATAGCCATTGTGTTCTTCATGGAAGAGCTTATGTTGTGTGCTACAACTCACTCATGTTGTCATGTGGATGAGGCAAAGAGAACTTGCAACTAGTCTGCCTGGTAATAGTTTGTAGCTGGTCTCTGTGGCTCTATATTTCCTTTATTCCAGCATGGACTCTGACATGGTATTGTACTGTATGACTAACCCCTGAAAATGTTTATTTTTTGGTTTCCAGGTGACAGGAAGTCAAACAATGAAGGAGTCAGGGAAACCTGTCAAGGTTGCAGAAAGCGATGTGGATGTAAGTGCAGGGTTTTTGACACAGGCAAGGATGTTTTAACTTCAGTCCACCTTGTATGTTAGTTTGTGGGACGTCTCGGCATCATAGGGGATTCGTTAACATGGAGAGGACAAAAATCTGGCAAATGTCTCCGCTCATTTTGTCGTATGGTCTTTAGATGAATGTGCCCTGTGGATTATCAAGGTTTGAAGGAAATAAGAAAAAAATAAGAAAGTAAGATTTCACTCAGTAAGTTTTTGGGTAAATACAATACGTTCGTTTTTTTACTTAAATTGATTTGTGAGAAAACGAGATTGTTAAAAAAAAAGATCATATTGTTTGGATTATTAAACTGAATGAATTATGGCATTTGTCATCATAAGCACAAAATCATGTACATATCGCTTTAAGCAATTTATGAATGTGTTGTCCTTTATGAATATTTGATGAGCTCCAACAACAGCATAGCCACAGATATAACAACAGGATTAATAATTTATTTCATGGCATATAAAGAGAATCAGAGACAGTAAGAAATTCTATGGACAAGCACTTTATTCACATCACACTGTACACCCTTGTTACGTGGACGTGGTGTTGTTTTACTGCAGGAGGAGAGTGATCCAACCTTTGCAGAGCTTAATCGGGGATTAATTAATAAGGCTCAGCGTCTCCCTGACACTGTAATTAAAAGTGCCAGGTGGGTCGCACCCATTCTGTGTAATGGGCTCATTTACAACAATTAACACACAAATGAGGTCAGGCATCAGGGAATGGGTGAATATTATCTGCCTGTTATTAATATATTAACAAGGAAATATGTATATTTTTACATAAATGCCTGTGTACACTATATATTCCCTCACAAAATGCAGATACACACTTTTTCCCCCCCAAGTGAGCATACACTTATTTCAATGCCCCCGCTCTCTCGTACCCTACCTACTCAGCTCTGCGTCTCCCCCTGCAGGTGAAATTGAGTCGGTTATGTGAGCAGGACAAAATCCTGAAGGATCTGGAGGCGAGGATCAGCTCCCTGAAGGATGACAAGGTATTCACAATCTGCTGCATGATATGCGTAGGCTCTTCATGGTCAATCTTACCCATGTCGTTATTCTAGCTGACCTCTGTTGGTTTCGATGACTCAACCGGATGAAAGTGTTGAAATAAGAAACAGTACATGATGATGTCACGTTGAAGGACAAAACCCACTCTGCTGCTCTCAATAGAGCTCCAATGCTGTTTGATAATAGATGGTGATTCATTATCAGTCTCATAGAAACAAAGTAGGATTCATTTTACAGAGAGAGTTGAAGGGAGTCATGGACGCTGATTTCTTTGACTGTCTTGACTGGGAAAGTGAATGGAGCTGTCGGTATGGCCAGAGCTCAAAATTCCAACTAGAGCCACTAAGTTTATTTGTCAGGAAAGATGATGTGGTCAAGTGTATTAATAATTACTGTATATACAACCTTGTACAGGGAAGTATGAACATGCCAAAGAGGTAAACTCAAGATTGATGGTGGAAACTTGCTGCCCTCTAGAGGCAGTATAGTATAGCAGTTACACACTGAAGTCATTTCCCAGAGCAGTGTTCCTGTAAACAACAGCTTACTTTGGTTTGCTTTGGTTAACCTCATGCTGCTCAATCCCTCACCCCCTCCAGGATAAGCTGGAGAGTGTGCTGGATATGGCCCACCAGCAGATGGAGCAGTTCCAGGATCAGTCGGCCCACGCCAACAAGATCGCCTATCAGCAGAGACTGCTGCAGGAAGACCTGGTGACTATCAGGGCCCAAATATCTCGCCTCTCCACGGTATGTATGTGTGTGTGTACTTAATCTGGAGGAACAGGGTTAAATATATCACGATATGCAATGATATTTTTCCTGCAGCCACAAAAACCATGTCCCACAGAGGCATCCCACATCTCATAACATCTGTCATGTGCATGTATAAGTAGGTCAGGATGTTTGGGAGATGTGTGAAAGGGTCAATGGTTCAACTGTTTTCGTAAATAGATGCATATACGCACGTCAGTTTGTACACATGCGTCTTACAAACTGTGTACCTTGACAATCCAGTGTATGTGTCACCCAAATCTGTATGTGTGTGTTTGTGTGTGGGATGCAGGAGATGGCATACGCCTGGGAGGAGTACAGCAGGCTGGAGAGATCGGTAGAGCAGTTGAGGACAGTGCTGCGTACACATATGAATCACAGTGCCACCCCTCAGGTGATGCCTGATCCTGCAGCTCAGAAACAATGACGAATAATTCTCACATCACAAGTTCATTTAAAGGACAGCAAATATCTTCACATGATCAAATGCATGGCCGAGAAAACTAAGTTGATGTTTGTGTCCATGTGTCGCGTGGTAGCAAGAAAAAGCTGAGATGAAGCGTGAGCTGTGGAGGATTGAAGATGTGATGGCGGGATTGAGCGCCAGCAAAGCCAACTACAAGATCACCATTGACTCTGTCCAGAATCCAGGTGAGGAGAGGATAACAGCCTTTAGGGTTGGTGACAATTGCTTTTAGGTTGAGAGCAAAAAAAAACACACACATCCTCTTCAATACATAATAAAGATCTAAAGAAACATCCATACATAATCAAGAGATACAATTTATTTTAGTTTTGTGCAACAAAAACAACCACCGGAGTTGTCAAACATTCATGTCATACTGTTTATAGGCTACTTAAGATTATAATGTTTGAAACTCTGTTTGTAACCCTGAGAATCTGATTGATACTTGAAATGGTGACTTGTGTAGTTTGTGGCTTTATTTATGTTTGTAAATGTATTGACAATTTCAAAGCTGAACCTTTATTTCTACGTTTACGTGACCAAACAGAGAGGAAATTAGTGCCTTCGGTGTCAGACCTGGCAGTGCCTTCTCATAGCGCAGAGGTGCAGCCGCCTCCTCGTAGCTCCGTCCCCAGGATCCTCTCCCATACATTGCCTCATAGCACCGTGCCAAAGTGGGTGAGTGTCGTGCAAAGTTCAGGGCCTGCTGCTGGATTTAGTCTGATCGTGCATCTGAAGACCTTACCGGCGGTACAATTAGTCCATTTCCCCCGTTGCAGGCAGAGGACAGCGCCCCGCCCCGCCCTCCCCTGCCCCTCCTCTATGACTACGAAGAGACGCCGCCTGTGGTGCCGCCTCTCCCCAAGGAGGCCTCAGTCATTCGGCACACATCGGTGCGTGGACTGAAACGCCAATCCGATGAGAGGAAGCGGGACAGGGAGACTGGGCAGTATGTTGTCAATGGAGACTGTAAAGTATGCTTATGTCATGATGTAACATATTTTTCTCTCGAGTTTAGAAAAAGTCATTGATGAAGTGGTATTTTATTACACATCTGGTTTCAGGCTGACCTGCGATCTTACCTGAGTGAACCTGAGCTGCCTGGAACTAATCCCTTCAACACTGGATCTGACACTGACTACCAGTATTTCTCAGGCAAAGGTATCAAATGTGATAAAGTATATGATTTCTTGGCCCCACTTTGATGTGCATGTTTACCAAATAACGTCCTATCATGCAGTTATTTTCTTCTGTGTGTCGGTATGTGATCTCATGTTATGTTTCTCTTTGAAAACATTGCTGTGTGGAAGTATGAGGAAATGTGCCTTCTTATCACATTGTTATCAACTAGATCTGTCAGGATTCTCGTCCCAACTGAATCAGTCAAACTCCATCTCATCCTACGTCACACTAAGGAGAGGTCCACGGAGCTCTGGAGCCAAGGTGAGTCAAGACGATAAGGAAGGGGAAATCTGCCAACATCTTTTGACTTTTCACTTTCATATCCTTTAATCCTTCTTTCTTACCCTCTGTCATTGTCTACTGCTTTATCCTCTACACGAGGCTCTCTGCCTGCCTTCAGTCTGCTCTACTAACCATCCATCCCCTCTCTTACTTTCATCCTGGCTTTGTTTCAGTCATCCCTGTCTCTTATTCTCCTCCCCAGTCTCACCAGGAGAGACCTAAGAGTGCCTTGGAGTGTCTGTCATCCCCTACAGAGGCCACACAGCTCATGAACAGCCAGACTCGCGGCCGAATGACTGCGGAGGAGCAGCTGGAGCGCATGAAGCGCCACCAACGGGCGCTGGTACGCGAGCGTAAGAGGAACCTCAGCCAGGGCGAACGCTCCAACCCGGGGCTCTCCATGTCCACCAACACCACCCAACGCTCCTCCTCCTCCTCCAGGATGCCCTCCAGCTCCTCGGAGCCTCCAGCCTCCGTACGTTTCCCTCCGCCCCCGCGCAGCAGCAGCAGACACAGGGAGCACCACCTCCACCCCCCCTGTTGTTAACTCCGTCCAGCTGCACATTAACCTTGCAGGAATGCTAACACACTAGTACTCTTTGCTGTGTAACCAGTGGTTGTTGACAGTAGCCGCAAAACACTAACAAGCTAAAGGGCAGGATGTTGCTGCAGCTGTCTTAGCCAGCTTGGTTAACGCTTTAACAACAATGGGAGGAATGAGCACTGAGCTGCAATGCTTGGATAGATTTGGACTGGGACTATGTAGCTCCCTGATTTTTATTTTGGATTTTTATTTTTTTTTAAGTTTTAGGAGTTCAAGTGAACCTTGTAACCACTGCCGCCTGGTGGAACCTCACTGACACAGTTTTGAATGTAAATCCATATAGAAAATAAGGGAGTGGAAAGGCATCGCTCTGCCTTCAAATCTCTGTCTAATCACCAGAAAATAGAGAGAAGAGCCCATTTATGTACAGTACATCTACATACAGTGTACTTGTACACCTTTATTTATTTACTGAGGGATATTTTCAGTATACAGTTGTACAGTTTTATTTTGTAGAGATTTGGTATATAGAGCATATAAAGGAGTGGGGAAATGTTGGAAAATGAAATCTAAGTTTTCAGACCGATGAAATGAACAAAGAGGCAATGATAACGGCACAAATCATGATCACACCTCCCTGCTTTCTTTTCTTCAGATGGAATCCAAGTGCCTTGTTTTGCAGATGATCCCTTTGCCTTTGTCGCAAATGTACCTCCTCGATCAGCGTCGTAATCGATCCCCGTTTGTTTAAAGCACACCTCTCCACTGCGGAATCGTTTTTTTTAACCTGTTCAATTATTGACTTTTAAACTGAAGCTAGCTTACGGCTGCATGCGCCCCATTTGTTGCAGTGAGGGAATGCGAGCAGCGCTAACACACCTGAGTGTGGAAATGTCAGTCTTCTGATAAGGTGTACACAATTAGAAGTATAATAACAGGTCGTAATAACATAGTTCAACATCTTGATATTGAGTCTTTTGAACCACAAGCAATACATACATTCTGACTACTTTGATCCTTTTTGTAAGTGCATATAACCATAAACACCAGACCATATCTTACTTTATCAACTCCACCAGCACAAAACATGTTTACACCATTTTGTATTTAACATCCTCATTCTTACGGCCTTTTATTTTGAAGGAACTCTAAGGTGATTTTAATCATTTGACAGTAGTGGGGAATTACATTGCCACATTCGAAACTGGTGAGAGAAGCTTTACTCGAGTGCGAGTGCTTTTAAGTGGCTTATGCCGTGCTGTTTTATGCACCATAAATATACAGGATAGTTTCAAGCAAGTGGGCTGAAATGCAATAATTAGAATATAAACAAGGAGCAGACAACTCTGACAGTGGAAATGTACGTGGGTAAAAGAAAAGTAGGTTATGTACAGTGGCAAGAATGGACTGCTTTGTATCAAACATACAGTATTTGGAATTTTAGTGTCATTAGACAAACAATTCAAGCATCACCAAAAAAGCAATCTGCATTGCATCAAACATGCTTTCTAAAAGCAAAGTCTTCTTCTCCCATTTTACTCCTCTGTGGCGTTGCTGTCCTCTCCTTGTTTCCCTCACAAGTGTTAATCTGGAAAACTCCTCTGCCATATTGCTTTCATCTTTCCTCGTCGACAGTACAGTCAATCAAAACGAAAAGTAGATTACAGAAGGTCGTTTGTGGCCGAAGAGAAGAATTATGATAGAGAACTTTGAACTTAAAGACTCAAATAGCGTATCACCATCTAATTCTCTGTTACTGGGAAGCAATGCACAACTCTTTCCCTTTTCTATCATGTAGAGATTTACACTCGACAATAAAAAGTTTCTTGCTTCTGAACCTCCTCTTTGCTGTGTTCTTCCTAATCTGGTGGGGGGTTTGATGAATGCATGGTATTCTGTCTCTGTCTCTGTCTCTCTCTGTTTTTTGTGCAACTGATTCTTCTGAGCGCACACCGAGGCATGGGATGCAGTGTTTCTCAGAGCATGTGATCACACCAACAGATCAGACTCTACTGTGAGCTGCTGGAGTGACAAGGATGCATGCATGGCTTTGATGCGCCTTGGATGGACACTCACAAGTACTCCTCACCACATACACTCACATACAAATACACACACTAACACACTAGTGGTCGTCAGAGGATAAGTATGATGTTTCACATGGTGGTATATAAATAACAGTGTTTCCTAAACTCATCATCATTTCAAATGCTGGGATAAACTTCTTGCTCATATATGTTCGATCCATATTTAAGTCCCTCTACCGGAGGCGCAGCTCACTGCAGCGACACTTGACAGAGCTGACATCGTCTACATCAACATTTGCACACACAAATACATACTGTACAAATGATTCAAACACATTTAATATTTTATTTTTCCACTTATCAACTCTACTGCCATCCTGTGCCCTGCCTGCCACTGCTCCTCATGGCTATTTTTGATTAACCTGTACTGATCAGCTGAAATAGCATTGCTGCAGTGATTTCACACCAAATGGTGAACGTGCTGAACATGTTTACCTGGAAATTACATTCATTTGCTCAAAATTTTACATCATTTGTTAAGCCATTCAAACATTTATGGAGTTACACCAACGTTTTGGGATGAATTGACTCTCACATCTATTGTTCACCCGTATAATCCCGACTCCTGCCCTTTCTGGGCGTTTAATTGGCAGGAGGATCGACGAGGTGCAGAGGGTCAGAAAGAGAGGGTCAGATTTGAGCCTGATGAGTGGATGAAGCTGACGGCCACGTACGTACGAGAGGTGGACATTGAGCCTCTTGACTACGACCTGGATATCAGCCTAGAGGTAAATCACACATCTCAACACGGCTCTGTCTCAGAGGACGTCACAGAGAACAAGATGGATATAGACGCAGTTTTAATTATTGAAGTATTATATCCATCCACTTTCTACCACTTTATCCCCCACGTGAGGGTTGCAGTCTTTTAAAAACAGGCTTGCTTTGACTTGTTAGTTTACGACCATGTTTAAATTCCATATGTGGTGTTCCCAGAACTTTGTACTCACTGCTTTGAAGGTCATATAGATATTTTTGTATTGTTATCAATGCATTTTAAGCCTTTCAAAAATAGAATCATCTTTGTGGTTTGATTTTTGCTTAAACTAGACACCTTACTGACTGTTTTGCTAGATTCTTTATTTGATTTTGATTTTTTTTTTTTTTTTTTTTTTAAGTAGTTCCACATGCTTAATCTCTTAATCTGTAATTTGCAATCAATTATTCATTATCATGATGTTAAATGCACAACACATCATCTATCATCTTGTATATCTCTATTGGATTAAACAAAATGCTAGTTGTGGTGTAGTCTCCAGTACACACACACACACACACACCATGACTGGCCTTAAACCAAACCTGTATGACTGTCTGTTCAATACACAGCTGGCCAAACCTCGAAAAGTTCCCATCCCAGAGCGGTACGTAGAGTCCGAGCCTGAGGAACCTGCCAGTCCAGAGGAGCTGGAGGAACGCTATCGCCGGGCTGAGCGCATCAAGAACATCCTGGCCAAATCCAGGTACACAGGACTTAGGTTAAGACAGGCTGTTGTGTTCTAGAGAGAACTTTTTGGAGACCGAAATGGTAAATATGCTCAATTTGCAACAGTCAAAGCACCACTCAGTCTGAAGTCAAGTCACATATATTTACATCGCCCAACACTCTCAGACTCGTGTCTCACTGGTTTACAGTCCTGTTTGTGTCTCAGTGTTCAGAACATACAGCAGTCTGCATCATTAGACTTCAGTGAGCTGGACTCGGCTCTGAAGCAACAGGAGAGGATCATGAACGTGTCCCACACTCTGGCCTCAGAGGCGTCGCGCAAGAGCAAACTGGTCGCAGGTCAGTGAACTCAGCTACATGTAAACAGTCTGCATCCCTTTCACTTTGAAAGCCACAAAACTTCATTTGTCCAAGTTATTATTATTTTTCCAACAGTATAAACCTTGTATCGGTCCACTGGAATCCAAGATCAACTCCTCTGCAAATAATGTTTGCATTATTTTCAATCACAACCTAAATTCTGAGCTCTGTAAAAAAAAAATATATATATGAATTGTATGGTTTATTGTGCAGTAAAGTGGTATAGAAATAAATCCTTACTTTACTTTAACCTCTTTATGGTAAAGCAACCATAGTGTCAATAATCCTTTACTGCAAAAGAAAACCAGATCTCCAACAGACTCAGACATGAATGTACCTCAGACTGGCATCATGTGGTTTCTGGTCTCTGTCCATGGTGTGTAGGGACTGAATGACTGTGGAGTCGGTGAGCATGTCTGCTCCAGGTACACACCTGCCATTTCCCCTTTGTGTGCTGTGGATTCATTGCCTTGTGTTGCTCTGTGATTAGAAATGTGCACAGCTTAAAGGCCCCCACTGATCTCTATCTTCTTTTAAATCGACTATACTACATTAGACCACAATACATATTCATTTTGGTTTTGTGTACATATTGTGAGTTTAGAGAAGAAGAAAATCCTTGACTACTATTAAGGAATAATAAATAGATGATTGTGTTTGGTGATGGCGAATCTTCCTCCGTGTTCTTGTGTGCAGTCGTGGTTTCTTTGCTCTGGGTTCAGCTGTTTTAGTTGTTTTGCTCTGGGGTCACTCTGGGCTGCTTTGGTGTAATCCGGTGACTTCCTGTGTGCAAGTGGTGTTTTGATTTTCTACAGAAATAAACTTGAACTCACTCCTTTTATCCACAGCTGAATGTAATGTGTCTCTGGTGTCAATGATTGTGCTAAATGAATAGCTTTCTTTAAATGTCCATTAAAGGAAAACAACTGGAGCAGGTTTGCCTTTAAGGAGACTGTAAATCATTAAAAACAAATGAAAATGAAGTGATTTTTTTCCTTTGCATAAGCAACGTTGATGCAGTTTACAGACATTCAGTACCAGCAGCTATGATTTCCTGACTTCCTGACACTATGTTGTCTTCTCCTCAGCCAAAGCTGCCGCAGAGCACTGACCCACAGGAGCGACCAGCGCCTGCACAACACAAAGGGAGAAGCGGGCGATTGACACATTTCTCTACAGATGCCAATGAACTGATCTACATGTAACAAAGCCTTTTAATATGACTGAAAACAAAGTTTCTACAAGAGTGTCGAATTTATTCAGTTTTTATATAAAATCAGGTTTTCGCTGCTTCTGCACTTACACTGCAAATTAAGTAATAATTTATAAACAAGTAAATTAGCTTTTATATATACATATATACATATATGTATATATATACATATATACATATGTATATATATATATATATATATATATATATACACATATGTATATAATCTGCTATTACCTGTTTTGCAGTTTGGTTTGTATTTTTACGAGTCAATAAATACGAGTCCAATGAAAGCTAATGCCTACATGCTCAGATCACAGTTTCAATGTTTTCACATTATTTATTTATAATTTGGGATTTTTTTTTTGACCGTATTGTATTTTTTTTTCAACCATCATTGATCAACACACAACGATCACGGTCCTGTAAATCCACTTAGGAGGATCAATAATAGTTTACCACTTGAGAAAAGGAAAGTCGTCACACGTAATAAATATCAGGTAAAACAAGTTCATTATTTTGGTGTCTGTTTTCTTCCATTGTTAAACGTATAATACAGCACTTTCCCACAGTTACACACTGACATAGAACATACATAGATGTCAAATGAATAAACTAGACTAAACATACAGGATAATCCATCTTGTATATTCTGTAATATAATCTGTCCTGTCCCGCAGGCTCAAACTGGATTTACACGACGTCTGACAGAGAAACGGGGTGAGATCGATCGGTGAAGGGTTCATCCATGCAAGTGCTGAATTAGAATGTAACTCCTGATAATTGATGGTTACTTTAGATCCTTTCTAATTCTAATATTATCTCCTATACTCGGGTAAAAAAAAGCAAAAATGAGTTGTTTTACATAAGATCTACACTAACTGTCAAGCAGAGAAAAAGTAACCTGCAGCCTTTTGAGGGAGAGGGAAAAACCGGCTATAAAACAAAACATTACATTTAAAACTAACAAGGCAATATAAACATTAACTAAGTAAACTTATTAACAAGACACAGCTGAAAATACACACACAAAGGTAGGACGGGCTAGCAGTCTGAGTGACAGGTGTTTTTAATAAATGTAATAAATCGTCACATTAAACCTAAGAGTATAAAACGCCCACTACGTGAGAACACACCACAGGTGATATCCAAAGAGAGCTTTATTACATTTCGGATGTTTTTTATTTGTTCCTCAGTTCACTGATAGAAATGTTGGGGCAGTTTTACATCATTTACGTCGGACACAGTTCATGACAAACAAATCAAACTCAGAGCTTTTCGGCACAAAACAAACACTGAATTTACTTTTAAGTCCAAAGGATACAGAAAAAACCCCTGAATACTCAAAAACCACCTCCTCAATAAGATGTAGTTCTCCTGTTTACGAACATGATGACTCTTTCTATTGACATTCAGAATCTTAATAACGTGAATACTAGTTTTCCTGAATGACAAAGTGATCTCGTTTCACACAAACGCAGTGACTGTTAAAATGTTGAACCAAAATAAAAATCACCTGCCGTCTTAACATGATATAATACTGCTTAACCAAAACGTGACATTTTGAACTTGCAGACGTGTGTAGAGATTCTCTTCTACATTACAAATACTAAACCGATGAGCGATCACAGACAAGTAGACAAATAAAGTCAAAATGTACATATCAGACTTGAAAAATGAATTCCTCCATGCCCAGCAGACCTACGCCGACTTTACAAAGTCCATCTTATAATCATGTTTCACTTCTTCATTCCCACTGTCAGAGCTGTGCTCGGCCTCCTCTGAGGTCTGTTCCTCAGAGTCCGGAGTGGAAACCTCTTCCTGGGCATCTGTGGATTCTTTTTCATGAGTGGACTTCTCTGGCTCATTGTCTTTTGTCTGACTGTCCTGTGGAGGGGAAGGAAGCTGCTCTGGCTCAGCCTATAAGACAAAAAAAAAAGAAGACAGAATTTGATCTGTAGTTGTTTGTTGTGATCCTGATCATTTGTATATAAGTATACCTTCCTTGAGTAATGACTAAATTAAGAGCAATATTATACATGAGAAAAAGGTTCAGTGCTGGCACACGCTTGCCTTTTTGTTGAAGTATGACTTCGCAGTCACACCCTGTTCTGCACACACATTAGAGACCAAGCTGGGATGACAGGTGTCTTACCTCTAACTTTTTATGGGTTAGACAGTCTCTTAATGGATGTTACAAAAAGAAAACCAAAGATGCTGCACAGAAGAAACCTACAATGCTCAAACATAAGGACATTGAACAAAAGCAGATGATGTTTACATTTACAGTCAGCTAACCAGCTCTTCCAGAAACACCTGCTATCTGGAAGCCAACTTAACATTAATAATGCCACTCTTTATTGTGAACTCCTGATACAAGTTAAGTTCAGCCAACTTAGGCACACCCTGTGTGTCAGTGTGAGTGCGACAGTGACGCACACCCTGTGTGTCAGTGTGAGTGCGACAGTGACCGTAACGTGCCCCTGCCTTCGCTCAGTCCACTCATTTACTTGCAGTTGTTTGCCACAGCAACCAAATCTCAAGCCACACAGAAAAAAACAACAGAGCAGTAAGAGGATCATGTCACTTCTTTTGGTTACGCGGACAAGCCCTGTCTCTGTTGTGAGACAGGAAAGTGTCAACATGTGTCTTCTAGGAGGATGGTCTTAAAGTCTTAATGGTCTTAGTCCTCACCTCACTAAAGCCCAGGCCACAGTGTCTCCGATTCCGTCCCGACAGAATCCCATCCATGCCCTGTTGGTACTGCATCTCCAGCTGGTCACTGATCTGCTTATCTTCTTGCCCTGCAGAGGAGACACCAGTCACAACAGGCACACCCAGCCATTACAGGCCTATCCACGTGTGGATAGATCTGTGCGGCGGATGTGTAGTGGGATAGCCTGGTTAATTTCACTGGGCTTGACAGCAAAGCAGCATGGGTAAGTGTGGCATGGGAGGGCAGTTTTGTTCATTGTTTTCACAAATGCAGACCAAAATACATCCTTTTACAAAAGCTAAACAATGAATCTTACCACTACGCAAGTGGGACGTTGACTTGTGGTCACCAATGACGAGACGTCCTGTGTGTTCTTTCTAGAGAAGAGAAACCATCGCATGTTAGATCAGATGTCATTTCATTTTGTTTTATTACATAGTCTTTATCTTTTTTTCTCATGGACTACAGACTATATATATATATATATATATAACATATATATTTGTACAGAACACAAACCTTGCCAGCGCCCATCAATCGCAAGAACTTCTGTTTCCGCTCATCACTTCCTAGATCAGCTGATGCCCACTGAGTTGAACCATCCTGTTGAGGCAAAACATTTTCATGACGTAATGTTGAAAAAAGTCACATTTCTGTCAAAACTTGTGTGTAGTCACATCAGTTTACAACAATAGTTTTACAACTAAATAGAGCCCATTTAAAGCTACAAGACTACAACTTCAGAGAGATTTAATACTTTCATCTCAATGGATAATTCCTGGATAAATAAAGGTTAAAGTATTTCATTTGCAGTAGTAATAATAGCTTGAACCACATTGAAGGATGTAGTTCATAAAAATCACAGACTATTTAGTTTCAAAACAACGAACCACTTCATTTCCATTGTACTTCATGTCAATGTTAACGTGGGAATGCCACGCTATTGTTTACAACTGAGGACATTTACGTTCTGGAGTTGAGCTGAGGTGATGTGTTGTTGACTCTTGCGAAGTTTAAACCGCTTTGAAACTTCAATATTAGAACAGGTGAGCAAACTTTTATCCACGACTGAATCGTGTTCAGGTTTCAACGCACAGTTTTAATGTCAATAAACAAGCTAACGCGGAGCTAGCGTCATCTGAGTAATGCACATCTTTTATCCACGCGTGATGCAGCATTTTTAGTGTTGCACTCACTTCACTCGGGGACGCGGGTCGTTTTGTCCCGTGTCTGTCCTCTGGAGAACTCATGATGAATGCAAGCGTTGGAGAATGTCAGAAAAATAACATGCCACCGATGTAGCACAGGACAGTCGAGGCTAACTGGATTTACCAACTGTGTCGTCAACAGGCTTCCGTTTTCTTCTTCTTCTTCGCTTGTGTTGCAGACCGAACTCTCTGCTGCCTCCACTGGTCGTCTGTGTTACAGCCGCTGGCATTTTATTTGGTACACCTCTCGAAATCATATTGTTATTTTGAGTTTTAATCATTTTTTGGTTTGTGATGCATTAACGGCTACACATACTAGATTCTTCACAGGGGTCACAGAGTCAAATCAAACACTGAACATTATAACGTCTATTACGAGACTGTTGTTTTTGGCTGAACAGGTTTAATCGACCTGTATAAATGCTTAATTTGTTCAATCAATCAGCAAATCTGCAGCATGATAATATATTATTACATTATGCAATATAAGACATTTTTTTTAAAAAAGAGCAAGATTGTGTTGTGTTTAATTTTATTTTGCCTGCAATGTGTCCTTTTAATTATGGGGTGTTCTGCACTGAAACAAATGTGCTGTTAAAACTTGACACAGGGAATTAACTTTAACCTTAAGTACACACTGCAAAAAATTTGGAGTCATATTTACTAGCATTTATGAATTGCTGATATTAAAACACTAACCTTTACTTGGAATTGTCTGTTCACTAAATTTTACTCAATAATTAAAAATGACTTTTACTTGGACTACTTGGATTCTTATGACATGATACTGATACATTTTGCTCAAATACGTCTTAAAAGATGCTTTTTTTTTACTGAAAAGACAACGCAATTTTAGTAGCCCTGTTTAAACCCAACCCAAGATTAGTGTCTAACAACATACAAGTCAAGTCATCTATAAAATGTTTAATTGGACATATGTTGACTGTCAATCACATCTTTATTATTGGACTCAGGTCCATAAAAATTGAATAAAAACAAAATTAAAAATAAAAACATAAAATACAGTAATTTGACAGACAAATGTAAACAAACACATTTAAATAAATTGTACATGAATATATTTCAGTGTACCCTTAATCTCTAACCACAATAATGCTGTTTTCATTCATTCAGACCTTTTATCTAATGACTTACAGTCTCTCCTTATTTAAAATAGAAAGTATAATGTGGAATCACATAGTTTTAAGTAAGAACTTGAATGTGGATATTTAATTTATTCTGTATTCTAATCTACTTTCACCAAAGCAGTCATGGACATACATTAAATGGTGTACAATTATCCTCTGCTAAAGTGACATGCATTGAAACCGCCAGAAGGTGGCGGTAGAGTAAGTATAATGAAGACGGGACAGGACGTTAAAACTCATCGACATATAATGGGAAAAATCCATGTAAAGAAAAAAGCCAAAAACAGCCTTTTTTTATTGCGTTTAACAAACTTTGTCAAATTATCAAAACTGAACCTGGACTGTGTATTTTTCCTGTATTTATTTTTGTTGAAATTACCTTTGTTTTTCTTTCTTTTTCTTGAGCACATCACAAACAACAACACATTTGATGGTTGAACACATCGGAGAGAATATCACAAAGACAAGCATTTTTTAGAGGACCTCAAAAATATTTCCCTGTGTATTTGTTTAACCAACACAAAAAGCCTATTTTACTACACACAGTCAGAATAAAACTTAAAAAAGGACCTTTTTAAATACATATTTGTGTAATTTCTGACACAGAAAAATCTTACACGTGTAATTTGAACAAAAGCAATAAAATATATTTTCTTTCTTTCTTTCTTTCTTTCTTTCTTTCTTTCTTTCTTTCCATGATTGATTTAAATATGAATTAATTTAAATATGTGAAGGGGATAAAGTGTTTGTTATACTTTGTTACATTTTAATGATAATGGATGACACAAAGCAAATGACACAGACAGACGAGAGAGAGAGAGAGAGAGAGAGAGAGAGAGGGAGGGAGAGAGAGAGAGAGAGAGAGAGAGGAGGGGTTATCCTGCCTCTGCCTCTTTACCCGACACTGCCCCGCACTCTCACTTAACCTCCACATAGTGCTCGACAGGAAGTGACTTTAAATTACTTTTCAAAAACAATCGTGCCAATGACATGTCCAGTGTCCGGCGTCTCTGTTGACAGCGACACGGAGGTGTTTAGTTGCACTTTGTGATCGTCGCCGCCGCCGCAAACAGACGGAGGAGTTACCAAAGTCCCTGACACGCTCCAGCGATGGTGACTTTACGCACGGGATTTGAAGGCAGTTTGAAGTGACTCATCTGCGCTGAATCTCTGTGACCGTCGCTTCGAAGAATCTGCAAAGTTTTTCCCCCAAACAAGGACGCAAGCGAGGAGTCGAACACGTGAATCCAGGTAAGAACAAGTCAGTTTGGACACAGCGTCGCTCCGGGACCGTGAGCCGGTGATGTCCCTCACTTTACTTTGGTTGTTTTCTGAAGTCAGTGCGCATTGAGTTTATCTGAACTCCACAACAAACATATGACAGCAGCAGATTCAGTTCGGCCGTGATTGGACTCAACTTTTCTCTCAGTAAGCTTTAAAAAAACTTCTCTATTATAGAAGAAATAAAACAACATCTAATGATTTTATAACCTTGTTATTATACTATGTTCTCTTTTTACTTTTAGTTTCTTTAAAATATTTATAATTACAACAGAATGAGTTCATCGTTAGTTGACAATAAAGTCAAACAAATCTGTCAATATAATGTTTACTCTGTGGGATAATAACAAACGATAAACCTGAAATGAGCACGAGGATGTGAGATATAAAAGACTCACACTTAAAACCATTTATTCATATTTTACATCTCTATAAAAAAAACTTTATACTAACGTTCTGGTTTTGCTCTATTTCGAGTTTTTTTTTTTTCTGTTGCTCAAAAAATGAATATTCAAATATGAAATCTCTAATCCTGCAAAGCACACAAATATAGCCTCAAATAAATCTGAACACAACCGACGATGTAACGTCAACAGTTTATTTCCCACTGAAAGTGCAACGGCCAGTCCTTTATTGAAAATTTACTTCGACACAAGAAATTGCTCGTTCATTAATTCCCATCTTCCTCACACACTTTGAACTTGTACAACTTGTGACTCAAATTAAATTGAAATATAATTTCCCTCATAAACAGAAGCTGTTGATCTTCATACACAGAAGAGCAGAGGGAAAAGTTAAGGTGAACAGCATTCATCCCCCAACACACACATCCCTGCTGTCATGCGCTATTGACAGAAGTGTTTCATGGTTCTGTTGCGTCAGAGAATGGTTCAATAAACTCAGAACCCATGTAGAACCCCACTTCTGACGCACTCAGTGCACGTGAACCTGGGGTTAAATTGAAAAGCTGGCAAGTTTAAGACTTTTCTTAAACTTTTCACTGAACTTTAATGTAGAAAAAAAAGAAGCTTATTAGGAACGGGGTTAGGGGTCTCATCCAGACCCTGTGCAGCAGTCAATCAGAGGGCTGATGGTGAGGATGCTCTCCAGCCGCGTGCACTGCCCTCCGCCCATGCTCGTGAACGCGTCACGCGCACTGCTGGACTTCTGTGGTCCTGGTGCGCGTCCCCCACGTGCACCAAAAAAAACCCTCTGCTGTGCCATGAGTGTCTGCGCACATGTGTGTGCACAGAGAGGAGAACAAGAGGAGAGAAAAGAGGGGCGTCCTCACTCCTCAGGCCCCCAGTTAACCCTCCCTCAGAGTTCACGACGAATGACCCCAGAAGAATGCGTGAGTCATGCGTTAAAATAGACCCGGAGCCCTAACGCGGACCCGCCGGGAGACAATACAGTAAGTGAGTGTCCCAGCAAACAAGTCTGTAAGTTTCTTTTTTTATTTTTTTTTATTATTATTATTATTATTATTATTATTATTATTATTATTATGTGACCTCGTCTCAGTGCTTGTCAGGCAGCGCGCGGCTCTGGACTTTCTTTATGTTCCATCGTAAAAATGGAGAGGTTCGCACCGTGCGCGTCTTAACTTGAGTGCGCGATAAACGGTGCCAACAGCAGCAGCAGCAGCAGCTGCAGCTTCACTGTCACTCAGCCTCACAGAGTGACGCTGTCGCTTGTGTGTGTGTGTGTGTGTGTGTGTGTGAACTTGAGTCATGCTACATCCAGGAGCAACAGCGTCTCTGCTGCTGCTGCTGCTGCTGCTCGGACGATCGACGTGTCCCGGGTTCACGGTGAGGATGTGACAGAGGGTACAGGAGGACAAGGCGCACGACAACGGCCTGTGGGGGCCAGATAGCGTCAAAGCAGGGTGTTTCCCGCATTTAGAGCCGCACTACACCTCTGAGATAAGCCGCTGCTCGCCTGCAGATAAGAAGCTTTTCAGAAGCACAGCGACGGAGAGAGAGATCACAGTCATTTGTGTCAGAAAGAAAAAAAAAAACAACAACAGTTTAAAAGCCTATAAAGAGGAAGTGTGGATTATCGTTTCACTGATTTCTGCTTAATTTGCTCACATCTTTAACCACTTGTTGTGTTTGGGAAACACATCCGCTGTAATATAATATAATATAATTGTTTTGACTAATCCACATTTTTTTTGTTTGCACATCAAATCACTCCCGCTCCATTCTCTGGTATAATTGTTATAATTGTGCCCGCAGTTGCCAGCTCGGACCTGCCCACAGCGGCAGACGCAGTAAATTACTATTTCCAACAAGTTGTTTAATTGTTTGGACTGCGGCACAACAATTTATAGACACCCCCCCCCCCCCCCCCACACACACACACACACCCTGACGGATTGTTTTTCAGACAGACACTCTCACTTATAAGAGAAGAGTGTGTGTGTGTGTGTGGGGGGGGGGGTCGCTGAAGTTGATCTCCTATGGCATTTTGTTTTGAGCAGGTGCTGCGGGCTGAAGTTCCCTCATAAGGTAAAGTGGCATTCGAGTGTCCAAATGGCAGACTTATATATAGGCTGCCAATTCAGCACATTGTCCCGGGCTGCACGGTTGCGCGCGCTCGCTCTCTCGCTCTCTCTCTCTCCGCGAGACCTGCAACTTGTTTTTTTTTTTCTTTCCTCCCTTTTTCACTCCGTGTGTGTGGAGCTGCAGCCTGATCACAGCCGCCGGTCACTGTGTGGTCCACGAGGACTCGAACCGCGCGTGCCAGATCTGGAGCAATTATTTTTATTTTTTTTAATGATTTGCCACATGTGATGTGAATTAAAGCGCGTGTTTTGGAATCACTTGACTTTGCAGAGCAGCTTTTACTTCGTGCAAAGATTCCATTGTTTTAGTTTTCTTTTAAAATCACACTGTATTCAGGTTTAAGTTCTGATCGAACTTTATCTGCTAATCACTACAACACATTTATTTCAAACTAAACTCCACTCTGTTGCTATTAATATGAGTGTTTTCCCCTGCCCTTCTTTCATTAAACCTTGGATATGTGCACACCAGTGTTGATGCAATACAAGGCCGACCTCAGGATCTAATTCTCATTCCTAGAAATCAAGCCATCGCTCACATGTTATTCTAATACGCCACATATAATACCTGGATCCTCTCTGGTGTGGTGCAGGGGGATTATTTAGTGGCAGAAAGAAGGTACAAATGGGAAGGATTAAAAGATCTTGACGACATTTGCTATTGATCAGGCATTTAAAACAGAGTCAAATGCTTCAGTGGCGCTGAATTGAGTTCCACTTATAAGATGCATCATAATCTTATTTCATTTTTCCCTGCATGTTTATTGATCTGAATGCCGTCCGACCACGATGTTGTAGATGTAAACGTTTCCATATGTTGTTTTTTGGAAGATGTCCTTCACCTTCATTGGGTAAACCGTTGCTCCTCCATTTTAAGCCTGTGGCTGATTTGGAGAGTCCTAATTATTTGTTGTCGGGTTCTTTGAAAAAGACACCAGCCCCCAAATTTGACATGTGTTGTACAAACACAAATTAAACATTTAGCCCTAAGTATTTCTCCCTGGGTCCTAAGTGCATATTAGTCAGCCTATACTTATCTCAGGCCCAACGACACACCCAAATTGCAGTGTTGCTGCTGAAAAAGAAAGGTTGAGGCCCTGGAGAATGAGCACTTGAAGCATGCTGGCAAATGCCCATATGTTTTTGAACCACAATGCAAGCTTAGGTGTGTGTGTATGTACAGTGTGTGTGTGTGTGGACTTTTGTTTGATCCAATGTGTGTGAGATCTTATATATGTGTATATTATATGTGTGTGTGTGTGGTTGCTTGCATGTATTCATGCATGTCCTTCTGCACAGTTAAGTGATAAAAGCATGTGTGTGTGTGTGTGTGTGTGTGTGTGTGTGTGCACCCCGCTGTGTGGGCGTGCTGCTCTGTGGATCTCTTCTCTGTTCTCCACCACCACATAACCTTGGAAACAGCTTCTTCCCTTTTCCACCGAGCAGAGAATAACGAGACGACACTGTGCTTATTCTCCTCTGTCCTCTCTCTCGTTCAATGGTCCGGGGGAACCTACTGTTTCTCCACCACCTGCTCCCCACCTTCCAATTACACGGCCCAGACTGAGAGCTCACCTGACACACCGCATCCCGGTGACAGCAGCCCTGCCTTCACACACACACACACACACACACACACTCCTGCGTCCTCTTTATTCTGCATCTTTAAGAACGCGATTCAGGCATCGTCTTTGTTCAGCATCAGGGTGTGTCGCTGTCATGTTCAGGATTATGGCAGCTCGTATTTATCGGCGTCTTGTGCGGCTTAAGTTCACAAAGGTCACCCTCTTTTGCTCTTTTGCTTCTCTCGCTTTTATCAGTTTATGTGTCACCGTCGCCTGATGTAATATTAACAATGACTATTAGTGGTTTACAGAAAAACACAGAAACAGAGCCATGGTGGGAGAGAGAGAGAAGGACAGGGGGTTTGTCATGACTCCATAACAAACTTTGCCCACTGAATGTTGGGTGTACTGCTGTTCTTTTCTTCTTAAATGGAACCGTCACACTTTTCGTTCATCGAACGTGTTAAAATCCTAGCAACGTGCAGACATTCGGCTCATACTATACATTTGCTGTCGTCACACTCGCTGCTCCCCTGCAGCGTTTGAAGCTCTTGGCAAACATTTACACATTGATGTGATCATGTGAGCACTAAAGTATCAAGAAAAGAAAAGAAAAGAAAAGAAAAGTCAATATGATCCACTTTAGGGACAAATGAGATGAATACAATTACTTAAACATAGGGCGAGCAGGTGACTGACACTGGTGCTGCAGAGCGTCTTTATTTTTTCCGTCACTAGTGGAGAAAGCTGATCTCAGAGCCGTGTGTACAAGTTACACCTCAAAGTCCTTATTTGTTATCGTCATCTTCAAAAAAGGGCCGGAAACAAACTGCCTCCCTTCTTTCAGCAAAGCCAAAATGGTATCAGAGGCTTCAAAGTAAAACTATTCCGTTGTTTCAGTTCTTCTGGCTGCAGCACTTCTTAATTCATTTAAAAAAAGTCATACAACAAAAGCAAGGCTGTTTTTGGTTTGTCTCTGAGTCACTGTGTGTTTTCCAGAGTCGCAGTGTGAAACACGGTGATTCTCTGCAATGGTCTGAGCATCTTTTTGAAGGAGTGCCATTAAATTCTGCAGTCAGTGCACTGCTTTTTTTTTAGGACCTTTTAGACGGATTCTTCAAGTTTATCCAGCAAAGCGTGGGCTGCAGCGACGGGTGTGTAATTCAGCAGCATAAATCGGAGTTTATGAAATTACCCTCTGCTCATTTTTGGGGTTGGGATTAAGAGTGCACACACGAACACTGATGCGTTTAAGAGAGTTGATGATCTTAACTCCACACATCATTTGAGAAATGTGAATATGCAAAATAGACACAAGGAGATGAATCCTGACTTCCACATGGACCTGCAGTGTACTTAATTCACTGTGTCAATATGAGAAAGTAGGTGACATCGGCAAACACCCCTCGGTTTGTTTTATTAAGAACGAGACGGGCGGGGTTCAGTTCATGGAAGTTTTTACAATCAAATGAAAGTGTTTGAAGATGGATTTATGTATCTTTTGTGTCACTGACAGTCAAACTGACTTTCTGAATTGTCACAACAAATAAGCCCCACCCCTCTGGCAATCCCTATAGATGAAAACAAACAGGAAAAAAAAAAAACAGTATTTGCACTTTCTTTTGACGAATGTCGGCTGTGGATGCTCGTGAATACGGCTGCAGCTCCAACAAAGATTCTTAATAGGAGCCGTTTCCAGATCCACAACACGAGAATAGAAAAAGGAAATTTGCCGAATTGTTTGTGGCGAAGCAAAGGCCTCCTGTGCTGCTCTCGTGAGCCTCTCTGCGACCACTTTGTGGGAGCTGCTGAAAGTGGTAAACGCTGTGCAGACTGACAAATCAGAACCACACACCACTGTGTTTTTGTGCTTCGCCTTGGACAGTGTACACACACATGCAGATACACACACATGCTTTCTAAGGCCTACACAAACACATTTAATAATAACAACAACAAAAAAAGCAACAGAGAAGAACACAGACACACCTCTCTTGTTTTCTGTGGATTTTTTTTTTATTATCCAAATCACAAAAATATCTTCAGATTTGAATTTAGAATATGACCCATTATAATTAAATATTCTTCAGTCATAAACAACTTGATATTGATGCATAATGTTAAATACCTTTATATCCCGTTATTAATGTATAATCTCTGCAGACACAGGTGCACATTATTGCTCTCGTCTGTCTGAATTAAGTGAAATTGATTCATGACGAGTTAAAAATGTTATAATGATGACAGAAAAACAGAGCTAAGAAACCCGGTGTGCTTTTGCAATGAACTCATGTTTACATTGCACTTATAGTTTGCTTCTCTCCGACTCCTCCCATCTATTGAAGTGTCACCCTCCTCTGAAAGCGGGCAGGCTAACTTTCACTTTACCCTTGTAGTGGTTTGGAGTAATGGGGAGTGGCAGCATGGCTCGGGGTGCGAGGCCTCCGAAATGACCCTGTGGTGAAGTAGTGAGTGCCAGGATAACACGGTCCCACCCACCAAGCCAAAGCCCAAATCCAATTGGTTGCTTGCCAGCTTGTCTACGCAGGGCGTTACCATGGTTTCCAGGCCTCAAAGAAGCCTTTAATTGAGCTGTTGTCATCATGAGATGGTGGTAAATGTGCATGCTCGCCTTAGAGATAGAGGCAACAGTCGAAAAGAAGACGAAAGAGAGAAAATGAGGGAGGCTGAGTGTTGACTATGAAGCCCAGAATAGAAATGTGTGCCTTGACAGATAGTAAGTCTTCATGCAGTACTGGGTTCACTTCTTCAGGTTGTGTCCATAAAGTTCCCAAGGCTATAACGCCCTGCATGGCCGACATGCTTCAGGCTCATGACTCTTGTTCATGTTCTGTACATCCTGCTGGATTAGCAGAAGCGTGGAGTTTAGAGTTCAGTGATGGTGCGTGCAGACGAGTTGCACTATAGCCTGAGTAGCAGGCTAACTGGGATCAGACCTCAGGTTTCAGCCACGTAATCCAAAATACTTTCAATGGTAGGACGGTTGGCAGCAGCATCACGGCCTGCTGACATTTGTGCCAGAAGGTTTCACACTCAAGGCTGATACACTTAATGATAGCGGCACAGAGAGTGTGTGTATATGTGTGTGTGTGTGTGTTCTTGTGCAAATTGTGTGAGGAGAATTACGACCAATCCAGTGGGCCCAGCTGGTGCAACATTTCTGCTCATCTAATCTTAATCACAGATTTTGGGGGGCAAACTTACTCCGTCTGAGATGAGGCTTTGGAAATGACCAATCAGGTCAATCATAACACAGTATTGTGAGGGGTAGCTAATTTGTCTTGGCTCACAGCCGGCGTGTAACCAAATAAAATGGCCCCCTGCCACAGTCCCTCGAGAGGGAACGTTTCCCCACGTTGGAGGGCCTGGAGAGAGAAGCGCTGCCTCAGCAAGCTGTTTAGTCTCATTCTCCAGGAGCGTACACTGTGTCTCCGTGTGTAATATGGGAAACATACTGTGCATAGGCTGGACTCTGATGTCAGTTGTTATTACTGGAGGCCTGTTATAGGAAAAATCTCATTTGACTTTTTTAAAGCACTGTAGGTGAAAAGGAGCTTATGTCATAAAGACACTATTGTGGCTTCTGTGAGGTGTGCTGTGTGTGTGTGTGTGTGTGTGTGTTGCCTTCAGTGTCACTACAACGACCCCATGCATTGTGGATTTCAGATGTGTTTTATTTTCTTCTGATATTTGAGCTACTTTCAGTGGACAATGGTTTCTTCATGGTGCACACAAATGGCCTGATGCACAGGAGATTCATGAATTAGAGCTGCTATTGTAGCCGCCGCACAAGATTACATCTTACTTGTGTGCGCCTCGCTTTGATTTCACGTGTATTCTGTCATTATGCAGCTCCAGCTTGTCCTTTGCTGGTGGATGTAGCGACGGTGATGGTGTGCTCAGGCGGGAGTGAACAAATCCAAAACACTTAGCATTTGAAAAGAATGATGTCTTGATTTCTTTGACACGTTGAGCATTGCCAGTCAGAACTTGTACAAACTGATAGTCTTTAAAGTCATTTTCTTGACAGATTTAATCCGTGCACCCAGTTCCACTTTTTTCACCAGCAGGTTTTATTTCCAGATGCAAATGTGCTCACGTGTTAGTCCATCGTTGTCCGTCACGATGACCCAGCTCCAACTCCAGATTAGATCAAATATGAGTAGCGTCATAAAATGCCAAGGACTGAATAATGGAGCTTCAATTAGATCAATAACTGTTAGCAATGCAATCACTCTCCCGGACCAAATCTCAGACGAGAAGTCTGTTTTAGCTGTGGATACAAATATGCAAAATGCTCTTGTTAAAAAAGGTGGAAAATTAAGTAAAGGAAAAACTGACTCTTGATCCACGGCAAGAGTTTTGATCAGACTAAAGATTTCTGTAAAACTAAAAAAAACTAAAAAACATCACCACCAGTGCAACAGTGTGGGCAGATGAGATACTCTATACAAACCTTATGTCTGATTTTATTTGAATCCAAATTGTAGACATATGGGGGGAGGAGAAAAAGTTGAAATTTATCGTCTATATTTGTTGGTGGGTTTTTTTTTTAAAGCAATTTCTGACAACCACTTGGTCCACCTTGACAAGCCTCCACTCACTCACTGGTCCTCCACTGTGCGGCAGATTTGTGCGCTGTCCTCTAAATCATTTCCCTCTCTCGCAGATTGCTCCCTGCTGGAATATTGGCCTGACAGGCATTTTTTTTCCCCCTCTCTGCTTCCCCAATGGACTCATTTACATTTATGCACGCAGCAATTAATTACAGGCTGGCGCTGGCCTTGTAAATTAGAGGGAGCTGAGGTCGCCCACATTAATTGCCCCTGACAGTTAAAGCCTTGTTTGAGTCGGTGACAAAGTTGACTCCGGCCTGGGACAGTGAGAGCTTGGTGGACTGGTCTTCATACATCTGAAAATGTACATTATTATTTTCTTCTGCCACTGTCATTTTCTGTCACTTGCAAACATTATGATGTCTTCGGTGTGTTTTGGGGTCTTACTTCCAAATACATGTGGTGGGCTTTTCTATAGACACAGGAGTCAGCCAGGCGACTTCTCACGGTATTGGCCTTTTCATGCAAAGACGCTCCAACTTTTTCTGGCTCCTTTCCTCACAAGGCCTTCCTTTCTTCTCTGTCACACAGCGATGTGTTTGTGCATACCTCACCAGCTGGACAAAAGAAGGGAGAGATCCTATTCACTTCTGCCTTTGACATTCACCTCTTGTTTTTACAATCTTTCTAAGGCGCACTGTTTGCACAGTGGAACAGGCTTTGTCTTGAAGAAGTGGCACAATGGTGCGCACCATAATGTAATCTCCTAAGGGTAGCGAGCAGAGGGGTGAGGTCTAGATGTATGTGCTGGTGCTTGCCCCTACCAACCCTCTCGCTCCCTCACACCCTTTAGCAATATTTCATGTTAACAACAACTTTGGAAAGAATACAAGTTGTCACTTAGGCCTCTGTAATGTTCACCTAGGTCTTTTGTGAGGGAAACACAAAAGCTTTTCACTCATGCAAACATCCTTTTTCCTTGTTCCACTTATTAAAGGTGTTCTGAGTAGCGCTTTGCCCACCCACATGCATATCTGTAACCCCTGTCTTCGAACATCGAAGCTGAGATGTTTTATTTCACCAAGGGCTTTTGGGATGAACAGCAAACACTCCCAGGTTCTATTGTTAAAGTCTTTTAAACTCTTTACTTCTTGATGTTTTTGTACAATTGAACGAAACCTATAGCCGCAATTCTTTTGAATAGATTCAGTCTGTTTCATATGGATATTTATTGTGTTTTCCGCCCCCTCTGTGACAGACGGGTTTTCATCTTTCCCTACAATTGTGGCTATTCAGCACAGCTATAAACATTTTTGACATGCCCAGACAACAAGTCGTATGAGCTAGTTTGTTTCACACATAACCCTGGCATTTAGGATGTCACTCTTCAAGGACTGGGTAAAATACATTACCAGTGAACATAATCCAACATCACTGCTAAATGATTTTGTTATTGAAAATCAAGGTATCTGTATTTTTGGGGAAAAAGACAAGATGTAGTTTTAGAGTGTAAAATACGGTAAAATCGTCTTCTTGCAGCCCTGGCTAAAAACAGAGGAATAATAAGTGAAACATTATGAGGCCTTGTACAACGTGGCCAGTGGTCCTGAGAGTCAACGTGTGTTATTAGCTCATCATTTATGGGTCAACTGAAAATCATTCTAGCATATGATTAGCTGAACCCATTCTGCGCTTCCTGTGGCGCAGACATGGAAGTGGCAGCACGGAGCCTCATGTGGCGTTAAGCTCATTGAGAGCGCTTCTGTCTCATAGAGTTCCATTGTTCTTACTCCAGTGTGTCTGCACAAGTGGCACTGACAGCTGCAACAAGACAGCATTTGGGACTGTGCATATTTTGGTGCGTGAATGTGTGCATTCATTGTGCAGGTGTAGGCCTTGCTCGGAATATAATAAAGTCTATCTCCTTGCTCTGCGCCGCATCCTTTACCTCTCTTGTTACAATCTGTTACACCATGTGCTTCTGCCAAAAGAGCCTCTGGACTTGCGTTTCGCTTTTTTTCTCAGGATCGCTTCCAGACAGGTGCATTTTTTCGCTGCTGGCTCAATAGAAGGGTAACATGTGTTGTTTTACAGCTGTTGGACAGTGGGCCAAAAAGGTAGCTGTTATTTCCTGCAGTTGTCAGGAGGAGCCTGAAATGGCTTTATAGCTCTGCGTCTCCAATGTCAGCTCCTCCTCTGAGGTGGATGAGAAGAGTAGTGGCTGATGCTGGACATGTGGGGAGGTCATGGAAAAGAAAAAAAAAAAACTCACCAAGAAGAACAAAAGTAACAAGATTGCTTGTCTGTTTGAGTGCTGACTGGTGCCGTGTAGTCCTTCTTCTCTCTCTCTTCAGGACTCTGAATGTTTTCTGTAACAGGTCCAGGTTTCTTCTCTTATATCAACATGTATGACATTATGACAAATATTTGCAAAATCACATAATCACATGGGTTTCAGTGTGTGACAGTTCTTTTTCATCACCTCCTATGGGCCACATATGGACAGGACTGATCTAGCAAATACTCACGTGTCTGTGACTGCTGTTACAAAATGCAGTCCCTCAGATGAATAATTCTGACAAGCTGTTAAGCTGTGTTAACCTCATGTGTTTGGATTCTTCTGCTCCTCAAGGGTTAATATGCACATGTAGGAACTTGAAAATCCAAATGGGCCAGGTATTGTAAATTATATTCATAAACACCGCTGCCGCACCTTCGGTGACTGGAACACTCCCGCACTCAGAAGAGTTACAATAACTGATAAAACTTAACGTATTGTTTGAGATTGTGTTATCCCCGCCGCGCCTGCAAACTGCATTGTCCGGTGGGTGAGTCGCACGTACAGTATGACCAGAGTGGCAGCGCTCGTCATAAAAACAGGTGTGTGCATAAACGCTCCACACTCCACATGTACTTATTAACATATGCTGAAGTGCTATAGGCGTTCTCTGCAGAATGTATGCATGCTAGTGCGAGTGCGAGTGCGTACACGTCAGCAAGGTAGTCGTGAACCTGTGTGTGTGTGAGTGTGTGAGAGAGGAACTACTCGCCTCGACTGGGCAGCCAGCTGTCTCGCTGATTACCCAGCATCCTCCAGGTGTCCGATCTACCATCTGCAGATGAGTGGCAAGGCATGTGCAGCGGAGGAATGGAGGGAAGAAGGAGGCGGTGGTGGTGGTGGTGGTGGCGGTGGTGGTGGGGTGGGGGGGAGCGGACAGAATAACTGGTTCTTGAAGACATCTGGAACATGTTCAGACGGGTCAGCGAGCGCTGCAGAGTGTAAGCGGCACTTATGGGTTTTCAACTCACAGTCAAACGATTGAAGAAGTGGCTTTCTTCGAGGCCTTGGCCGCTGCGATACTTCTAAGAGAGAGGAAAGAAGAGAGAAAGTTGGGGAGAGGAGAAGTTGCCTCCTACAGAAATGTTTGCAGCGATGTTTCCAAGTGTGTTTCTTATCATTATTATTATTATAATTATTATTATTGTTGTTATTATTATCTCAACAAACTTCTGAGCCGACGCGCCTTTGAGTTGCTGTGGTCAGAATGGCCCTTAATTGTGCCCTGAGAGGAAAATGCATCCCAGAGAATCATTTGGTTGATTCAATGCATGAATAAAAGATCACAGACGCCCAGTGTGGGCTTTTTTTTCCTTCATTGTTCTCAATTAGCCTCAAATTGTAGAATCAAAGGCATGTTTGTATTGCAGTCTTTGTACAATTTAGATGCTGCGTTAAGGCGGGGCCATGTTGCATAGCATTACACAAATGTTACTCTGTAGGTTTTGTTGCCTGTCTGTGGAAATGCTGCTTTTTTTTCACTTCTTTATTTCTTCATTTAATGAGTGGCCTTCCACTCTCAATCAAGCCTCTCTCGTGCTGTGCTTGTCTTGAGCAGGGTAACTTGACCTCTTTAATGGCATTAATTGTCTTTTCTGACCCTGGTATGGGAAATGGCTGTTTGTAGTGTGTTCCTGTATGCGTGTCGTGCGAGGCAATAATAAGGGCGACCCAGCTGAGCTCTCAGACTCAGAGCAGGCAAACTCTCCATATTGTTTTCTTGCGCTCATTGGGATATACTTCTGAAATAAACGATCAGGAAGCTCCAACAGCATTAAGACAGGAGTTTTGTTTTTTACTTTAAGAATCACTCTGCCATTGATTAGGGTTTGCGTGGCTGAGACTGTATCGCTGTTTGTGCAGTGAAACTACTGTGAGAGAAATACAGTGATCCTCTGTTGGATCTGCTGCTTTTTCCACACAGCACCTCTGTTCTGTCTCCAAAGAAATCCACTGCAGAAAGGTCTCAGGTGGGCCGAGAAGCTATTCACCAGGTTCCAGAAACACTTTCCAAATCAAATGTTGGTTTGATGTGAAGATGTTCGTTAAAATGTTTCCTGATTTGTATGGAAACACACTCTTCTGATGAAGGTTTGGTTCACCAGTTTTTTTTGGGAAAGTCCTCGGAATGCACGGCAACGACAACATCCTTATAGGAATGTCATTTCAGTGAAAACTTGAAATGATCCTTCATTATTGTAGGGTGGATGTGGAATTATAATACCACATCGTGAAAGGCTAAATATTATTTTGTGATCTGACCCTTTAGTAAATGAGACCTGTGATCTCAAAAACATAATATTTGTTTCCCTCTGTTTTTCTTCTTTTTCAGGTGACGTTCATGAATTTTATAGTCACCAACAAGTGAGCAGAGGGTGTTGGAGTTGAAGTCTCTTATTTCTGTAAGTTTTCCCCCTATTGACTAATACAAATATATATATATATATGTATATATATATATATATATATATATATATATATATATATGTGTGTGTATATATATATATACATATATATGTATATATATATATAACAACCAGCTTCTGTGTGAGGAGTGAGCTACTCCTTGAAATGCTGGATGTTTTCTTCCATCAAATATAGCACAAAACAAGCTCTTAGTGTGAACACATTATTATTATCAGCCACAACTGCAACATGGCTAGTATTGTTTTCGCATATTGTGTGTGTGTGTGTGTGTGTGTGTGTGTGTGTTCTTGTATTTGCTAGAGTTTTAGAACCTTGTCAGGACCTGTAATCCTCATGGTTCTAATGAGGCAGAATATCGTTCCTGAGTTCAGGGCTAAGATTTGAAGTGTGCTTAGGTTAAGGTTAGGATTGGGCATTGACTGGTTATAGTTCTATAGTCTTATAGTTGCCAAATTAATAAAGATTAATGCAGAGTCCTAAGAAGAATAGCTGTGTTTGAGTGTGTTATGTTAAACTTGGTCATTTACTACAGTGGGCTCTACCATAGTGTTGGTTTCAAGAACTCTGGCAGGTGTCTGTCTGTCTGTCTGTCTGTCTGTCTGTGGACAGAAATAGCAGCACAAGATGCAGTTAGATGTGTAGTTGACTGACACTTACTGATAATAAAGGTAGAATTTAAAGATGGGCTTGGTCCAATCCTAGAGTACTGAGTTCTCACAGTTGGTGATCCTACAACAAGATGCTCCCTGTCCGTTTTCACAGTGTGTGTGTGTGTGTGTAGTGTGTGTCAGTCGAGGCTTCCAAAACTGAAGCTGACTCTGTGCGTGCCTCTTTTCCCTCCATCGGCACACACAGAACACTTTTGATTTGTCTCACAGCAAACGCAGACCACCACTCCAGTTAGCATTCTGCCTCGTGCGCCCCTCAATAGCTGCTTTCACTTGGGTGAAGAAAGGGGTCTTTTAAAGACTCGCACAGGCATCACTCCAGGAACCTTTCAACGCCAGGACCTACAGTATGCCTTTTAATGGAGTCTCTCTCTCTGTGAGCAATAAAGATTATATCTAGAGTCAAATAGCGCTGTAGGTAACACAAGCTCAAATTAGGCTGGTGAGGCTGCAGTGGCCGCTCGTGATGGCTTCAGCAGAGGTGAGAGACGTATGAAATGTACAGATGGGAGTGGTTGGAGAAAAGAGTGATCTGACCATCTGGCTAATCCCCCTGTTTAAGAATACTTATTACGGCCCTCTTTAGTGGCCCTTGAGCTGTGTCACTGCTAGGTCAACAAGTGGCCTGTTTGATTCTGACAGGCAGAGTGGACAGAGGAGCCACAGTGTTCTGTTGTGGGTGATAATCTGAGACCTGCTGGTTGTTCAGGGGGCTCAGTTTCAAAGAAGGGATTTATGGCTCGTGTGAATAATCTCCTATCAAAATCCAGAATAAAACAGAGCTGGTGAAAATGATCATATCTGATTTTGAGTCTCTTCAATGTATAATGGATTTGTGATTTGTGACGATATATCGCACTTATAAATGACTTTGTTTGAAAAAGTTGAGAAACACTAATGAAGAACAACGTTTATCTCTGATACTATGTCTTTTTGTTTTCTCAGTTAAATGATTTTTTAACCACTAAACCGCTGAAAAATAATAATAATAATTGAAACTTCAGAGTAATTACTCGTATGTTTTTCCTCTCTGTCGAATCGTGCTGCATTTGACGAGAGGAATTGGACCACTTAGGCTCATTTCTAATTCCATCAAGCTTCCTTATTTCATCATTTTATCTGGAAACTTGAAATCACATTATTGTGTCTCTTTTAACATGCAGTTGCTTTTCAAATTGAGTTACACTGCGGTAAGATGACAGGTGGACCCTCCTAACAAAATTACAGTCTTTATAGGGCACGGGTCCTGTCATGACAGCAAAGATTTATGGAATCTTTGTTTATAGACTTTGGCAGGAAGACGTCTGCTGGTGCTGTGTTGAAGGATTCGCAGGATCAATGGCTAATGACTAATGTTTTAGATGATCCAAAGTCAGTGGACAGTTTACAAAATCTGTCTTGACACATGTTGTTATTGAATACTGTGTGTTTATCTTTTCTATGTCGGTATCCAAATGTGTTCGGTGTTGCTCTAAGAAAACAAGATCACATGTGTGTGCAGTTTATCTGCGATGTTCAGTGGTAGTGAGGAAGAGTGTGTGCACAGAGCTGCTTCGTGAATGGTAATTGTTTGTCACACATGGTTGCTGTAATGGCAGTCATTTGCAAAGAGTTAGAAAAGTGACCAGACAACAAGCAGCCGCTGGGATGATTTGTGGTGAGCTAATGAGCTAATGAGCTAATGAACCTACTGAGGTTACCTGTTTGGCTTCTCTAAAACAGTGTCCCTCTCTGCTCTGTTCCTTTCTACTTCAGCTTTGTATGTGAACTTCACTGTGTGACAGTGTAAGATGAATCAGCAATGCTAATGGGCGACATCTAACAACATTAAGTGAAGTTTCTCAGTACTTAACCTTATGTTAAAGGAGCTGTTATGTCCTCTTGACCCGGACATGGACATAATTGATCTGATTTGTCCACACATATGAAATGTCCCCTTTTAGGTCAAGAGTTGACGGAATGCTGTGCAAGTTTGTGGCAGGGAACTTATTTAACGGTGGGAAAAGAGAGGTGAAGTTCAGCAGTTTGCAACAAAGCCACGCCACACCATGCTCTAAGTCAGCACATCTGTCCATCCATTCATTCATTCATTCATTCATTCATGTGGGCCAGCTCACCAGCACATGTGCGACAAATACATATGTTTGTGTGTTATGCATGTAGTTGTTTGTCAGTCTGTATCAATTTATTTGTGTTTGTGCTTGCATGTGTGTTTGCGTTTTGCACACTCATGCCTCATCAACATCCCGTCTTAGGCCCATCTGGTTTGCTTTGAAGAGGCTCGTGGAGCTGCAGCGGCCAGAGCTGTAAGGCAGGGCCTCCCCACTTACACATAAATCCACGGTACGGTACGAGGCCTGCTGCCAGCAACAGTATAGACTGACTCTCATGGCTACTTCCCAAACCACCCAAGCTCATACCCCACTTTCTCTATTCTATTGCCCTTGAAATGGGGCCTGCTCTAAATATTATCTCCCCCTGTGCTCTATCCCTTCATTTATCCCTAAGTCGGCAGAGAGAAGAAAGGAGCTGTGGGGCTGAGTCACTTTTTCCCTTCTCTTCTCCTCTCTCCAAAACCACAGGCAGCGGCAGCGGCTTCCTGGAGATGAGCGCTTTTGTCCGTTGTGTGACCGCTGCGGCTTTAGGCAGATCCTCCTCTGATGAGGTAATGCACAGGGTAGATGAGGAGGCTAAGAGAGAAAGAAGGAGGTGAGCGACTTGAAGTTGGAGCTATATTTTAACCTTTGTTTTACCCACTGTACGGGGTTTTCTTCAGGGATGCATTCCGCTTTTCAGTAGCACCCTGGTTCACCTTGACACCAAACATGTTGTTGACATGCCTCGATGGTGGACTTTGTAGGGTTTGATGAGCAATGATCTATGGACCATTTCAGGTGGATCTTGTGATTACATATAGTTTATACGCAGTTTAGTGGACAATCAACAGACAGAAATGCAACAGAGTTCCCTTACTTGAGCTGTACCATAGCTGTTGCAGTACCTATTTTTTTTTCTGTATCGGCATTTCATCCACACTGAAACGGCATTTTGGAAGAACTGTATTTTATGGACACGGGTCCCAGAGCGGGAAAATCTGAAAACGCCGCCCTCGTCTTTTTCGTGTAGACAGCCAATACCCTACTTTGGGAAAATGATGATGTCATAGTCCCACCTCTCTCTTGTACTGGCCTTCATTGTTTCTATCTACATTGTCATTCTGTCTGTGCTTGTGTAGCACTTGCTCAAGGTCTTCTTCTCTGTCTTTGTATCAGCGCTACAGCGCCACGTACAGGCCTGGCATATGTTCAGCATTTAGAGTTGTTTTGCGAGTTTTCAGAGGAACACATTTCCAGAAACTGTGCCGTGTTTATGGAGCACTTCAAAAGTATAAGATACCATAATAAGGAAGTTTTGAAGCATTTCAATAGAGAAAATTTGAAAATAACTATATATATATATATATATATACAGTACATATATGTGTGTATATATATATGTATAAATAAAACTAATAAGAAATGTTTCAATATTTCGTCAACAGTTAAATCGGCAGTTTAATCATTTTGTCAAAAGTTTAGTAATACAATTCAATTGTTTCTGTCCTAAAATGTTGTGAAAGTGCAAACTGTTTCATAAAAGCAAGTGTAAACTGTTTTACGAGATTCTAGGATTTCACTCAGTTTTCACAATTGGCAATAAAACATTTCGGAAAGCAATCCAGCTTGCATGTATCTGCATTCACAACATGTCAGAATTCACTAATAGACTTTCCACAAGAATGTGTCCATGTCTTTGGGGACAGACGTGTTTTTACTTGTACGTCAGGTGTTTTGTTGAGGAATGCTATCAGACTTGCTGACATTCGGGACAATTGCTTCCTGTTTTAACTGTTAAAGGTCAAGAAGGGCAGCGGTCAGGGTCAACTTCAGCTGTCGTGCTCTGGGTTACAGAGGAGCACCACCTGGTCCTTAGATCACAGTGATCCACCGTATCCTTATCTCCGAACAATATGCTTCCCTTTTTACATTCTTCAGCATGCCATATCTGGAATAGAGTGATTTTCAACAGTTTGGTTTACGACAACACCTCATAAAAACGCAGATTTGTCTTTGAATGCTGTGTTGCCCATGTAGGTAGAAAGAGGGAAGGTCAGAGCCTAAGTGCCTTCTCTCTGCAACAATTACTTCTGCTGCAATGCAACACCTGTTTCTAAGAGATTTGTGGCAGCTTCCCATTTGTGAACACCATTTTACTGACCCTGAACGCAGCTCAGTACCAAACAGCAACACAAGCAACATCACATTTTCATCATTGCAGGATTCTCAAAAGAGAAAACATCCTGTATCACATCTTGAAGCTTTTTAAAGCATCAGCCAAAATTAACTGGCCTTAATGGGACCTTATTACATTCCAACACACACACACACACACACACCTCCATTCGTAGTGATCTGTTCGTTTAAGTACATGCTAGCATAATTGAGGTCTCTCCCTTGATTAGATTTGCACCAGCTTTTAACAAAGCCGCTCGAACTTAATCCAATGAGTCCCATTGTAGCAAAAGCGGACGAATGACATCGTTCCTGCTTTGCTTCAAAATCAATTGATCCATAGAGCAATTAAGAGCTGCGCTGATAAAGAGGTAGGACAACTAAAACTAATGACATGATGCCATAATTGAGCCATAATTTGTGCACTGAATTACTTAATTCGGTATTTTTCGCCGTTTCCCTGGTCGCTCTTTCTAAGCCCTTGTTTGAATTAATAATTAGAAACAAGACAAAAAAGCAATCATTTCTTCATAGGTGTGTCTGGTTTTGACTGAACTTTAGGATTCATCAGAAATCATTCATCTAAAATGTTTATATCACTGTACATGCTGAAGCCATAATGCATTGTTTTGTCACTTTTCTTGCTGACACTCATGGTAAATTTAGCGTCCACTTATGCACTTACACGGGCATCATACACTCAGCAGACCTGACACAGTTGTACTAAAAGGAGCAGCCCAGCAGGGAGCGGATATGTCGTCTCTGGCTGTGTCCCCTAGTGACACCTCCTCGTTCCATAATCACAGTCTAAAGAGACTAAACCGCGTCCTGACCTGTGGCTGTGTCTCACACACTCAAATCCCGTAATCTTCTCCTTTGTTCTCTGTCACTATCAATTAGTCATGTACCAGGAATCAACGAGAGGAAAGTGTGCGTGAGGACACGCGTCTGTGTGTGTTTTAGACGTTTAGGTTTCACCTAAAGTGATTTGGAGATACACACACCTACGACAGACTTTGTTTGTGATGTTTATCTTTATGTTGTTTTAAAGGAATGTGCATAGGCTTGATGTAATTGCTCTTCTCTCCTCTAGACGAGTGTCTAGATTAAGTACAGGAAGGGTTTTGACTCAGCCAAGTCTTCCTCTCTCTTTATCTCTTCTTCACATCTATCCTGTGTTTGCGAAACCTCGTTTGCCTCCTAACCTCCTCCCTTCTTAACAATAGGATTTCATACTCACTATAAATAGGCCCGAACAAGTCGGAGCTCACCTGTTCAAGCAGCAACAACTCTAGAACTATTCCCACAGTTCTTTTCAGGTTCAGTGATTCAGCCCGTTGGGTGCCAGGGGATGAGCAGGCATACTGGAGAGAAAGACAGAAGAAAAAAAAAGACAGAAACAAATGGTGTTGGATGCAGGCCTAGTTTCATGATGGGCTGCTTTGGAAATCAAAAGCTATTGATTGTGGTTTCAGGATGTTTCTGTACAGTGTTTCTTATGTTAATGTAATTAACTGAATTCAGTCATTTAGTCTTGGCAGGACAGGAATAGCAGGTCAGAGATGTGAGCGACGCGGCACGGTACAGTACACACGCTGCACACTAAGAGACCATTACTGTCTGACATGAATACACCACTTTATCTGTTTCCTGTGTTTACAGGCCATTGTTGACAATAGCTGATTTGCAGTGCGATAAATACACTTTGATTTACAGGGGAGACAATGCGGTATTATGTGAGCCACAGACACTTAAGACTGGAGTTACTGTGATATGAACATGGGCCAAATCTATGTGTGAGTGTGTTGAAGAGGGCAAACAGCTTGGGAGTGTATGTTGAAGCCTTTGGATGAGGCTCGGAAATGCTTGGCTTCCGTTCAAACGCTGGATAACTTGCTGATAATAGAGACAGAGTTCTGATGCTGTCGCCAATTTGTTGTGATTACGAGATACGTATTAAAACTGCGTACTGTGCACAAGCGTCAACATAGGGAAAAGAAAAACAACTACATATATATATATATATATATATATACAGTATATATACAAATGCAAATGATTTATTATCGAGATGCAAATAATTGAACCTATGGAGTCTTACTCAATAATTAATGTCTATTGGCATATGACCCTATGTGCCATACAGTAAACAGCATGTCTCATAACTATGTATGAGATCTTGTAGTCAGCTAATATATGGTGTAGAGTCCCAGAGACAAGTCCAACGTCTTAATAAATCAGCCATATCTAATGAACCTCCTAATTGTGATTTACAGCCTGTAAGCCCAGTGCTATGATGGAGAGAGAAATGGTTTGAGAGAGAGAGAGAGAGAGTACACTGCTTTATTAAATGCGCTGCTTCCAGCAACTGTGAAAGTCTTGCATGAGTCTCATTTGGGGGTTTGTGCTGGTATGATACTTAATGTGATAAAAATCTGAACAGCTGGATGAGTAACTGTTACACTGAATAACAACAGAGTGAGTTTGCTTTGTAACTTTGTGTTCTGTTTCTCCTCAAATATAATCCCTCTCCTGTTTCTAAACTAACTTTAGTGCCTGCAGATATTGTTATTTCACTTTAGACGATGACGCTGAGTGGTAGATTTAAAAGAAAAAAAGAGAGAGAAAGATTTGAAAGTATTTACTGCCTCATACACAGAGACTGTCCTCTCAGGGCATCATGTCATGTTGGACTACACAGCCCCACCTGAGTCTTAAATATTTGCCCTGAATCAAAGGCTTAGGCCCATGTGAATAACAGCTGCTGTGACCAGTTAGATTAACACTGTTGTGTGCCGGTAATGGGCGATGGATAAGTTCTGCAGTAGAGAGCGTATAACACACCTCGTTACACTCAAGTGTATTTGTACATACAGTATGTGCCCCACTGTGTTCACTGACTAATATTCATACTGTATATTCTCTCCATGGTCTCAGGTATGTTATATCACCTGTTTCCCATAAGACACACATACAGCTAAACACACTGGCTCCAGCATGATCAGGGGACACACGGTGGAAAGGATTAGTGTGGCTTGTGATGGCTCGACATGCTGAGGGACACTGACATGCTTGAAACTTTCAAACAAGAAAACTCCTCTGTGGAGAGGAGATTTGTTTCATGATGCTCCACTGCTGCTTCCTCAGCTCTGACTCCCCTCTAACTACCAGACTTCTGTAACCTCTAGAATGGTTCTAGATCATCTAGAGTGGTTAAGTTTGACTACTTTACTGATAGGATAAGTCAAAATAAACATCAGGACAGGATACATTTGTTCTCCCTTAAATCTTAGCATACAATTACTTGTGATATTTATTTATTATACATCAGATTAATTTTTGAGAGACTAAGAGATATCACTGTCCAGGTCTGAAGCATGACTCTGTCCCAGTCCTTTTCCCCTCTTGCACTTTTTCCCCCCCTTGGTTACAAAACAAGCCGAAGCTAAATTTGAGATTTTAACCAGTGGGAAAAAAATAATAATTCACCACTGTTAGGTAACTGTCATGTGTGTCGCCAAGAGTTGGAAAAAGTAGCAAAAGCTGAAATGAAATGCTATCAATAATGGATTTGGTTTGAATTTGATTTAGATTTTTTTTCCAGTGTTTTGTCATTTAAAAATAAATAAATAGATAAAAATTCAAATAACTAAAACACATTTGAAAATTTAAAATCAGTCAAAATGACAACCTTGGAAAAGAAGATAGAGCCTCATCATCTTTAAAATAAACCAGGACAACACAACAGATAAAATACATTATCAGGTGTTTTTTTTACTACATTCTATAGTGAGGTGAATTTGTTGTTGTCATTTTTATCCTCTGTGGTGTCATTTCATCTACAGCACAAGACAAAACATGTATAAAGATGATGTTAAAACCACACAAAATTAGAGCTTTTCTCATGAATTAAAATGGCATTAAAATGGCAAGAAACAGCAGCTAAAGGTCCTCAAGTTAAAGAGTAGACTATGAGTTTTAATACACATATGATGCAGTTTGTATGAATGGAAACATTACTTCATGCCACTGAATGAACTTTGACATTTAAGCATTTTGTTGTGTTGTAAAACCATCTGGGTAGAGTGTCACACAAACTGATGATGTGTTTAAAAAGTGAGGGGAAATTAAATCCTGTGTTCGGAGCACAGATGAATTGTTAGAACCATCTGTACACATTACGCTTTCAGGCGGATCAATAATTGAATAAAAATATGTTGTTTATTGACGAAGCAAAAGTAGCCTGGCTCTGAATAATGCAGCCATCCCATGCTAACAAAGCTGAGGAAATCTGGGAAGCTCTTTCACAGATAGGGAACAAAGCTCATTGTCACAGGATAGAGAGGCAACTGGGATTACAATGGGGCCATCCAGTGAAATGACTTGTCAATCCTAATCTGGGATTAGCGGGCTCTCTAGCCTCTTGGGTGATCTAAAAGCCACCTGTTTGTGGATTCTCCTGGAGATGATGTCACACCCTACAAGTTCGAGTTTGACGTGCTTTTCTTTACACTCAGGTTTCAGATCATTTTTGTTTTACCGTAATAACGAGTTAAGTATTTACACATTCTTTCATAAAAGTTACTGAACTAAAACATTTGTGCACTTTAATTTTTTATTCTTTGTTGTCCACCATATTTATGTGAGATATACATCTTTAGGGACTCCAATTCATTCCCATGACCACAGGACTCAACCATAATGCCTTGACTCTATATTGTTTGTCACCGAGTCAACAACTGAGACTGAGAACTGACATTTATCCCAACAGTTCTCCACTTTGTAGGGTTTTTGAGAGCAATTCACTCCCCCTGTGCCTTCACGTCATCTTAATTTAAGATTTTATATGTGTTAAGCAGGGATGGACAAATGCAGTAAATTAACAATGCTGCAGAACAGCAAACATTGGTGTTCGACGATTGTTCTCAGCTGCAGTGGGACCCTTCAGTCCAGTAATTATTTAGTGAAGCTCACTTTTTTTCGTTGAATAGCCTCAGGGCTAATGCAGCCACTCTGAAAAATGTGTGAGGGCAGCTGTCGTATTGCCACAGGCTTCTATGACGACTTTCTACTGTTGATGTCACCCTGAAATAGACTGCCAATGACACTTGTGTAACTTAACCCTTTGCAAATGTGTCCTGCTTTGATTGCCTAATCTGCTTATTTTATTTGGCATAAAGCAGAGTAAACACATTTGCATTCTATCAGCGTTTTCTTGTGTGAGTTTTTTTTGAACAAATGTTGAAAGAATGTTATATTCTAAAAGTATGCAGAGTTTTTCTTCCATGGAAAGGGGCTATCCTCACTCATTTCATTTCTTGAGTTAGTAAAATGTCTCCTTGTTCACAGCTTCTGCATATGGAGAGGTCAACGCACAGCAAAGCTTAAAGCTTGTGTAACAAGCGTATTTGTGCATTACAGTAGCATTATGTTGGTCCCCAAAGAGATAAGGATAGTGGCTTGAAGCAAAAGGACAGGTTGGTGGTGTGTACTTCCTCCTATAAGGTGTTTGTCAGATAGCAGTCTGTAAGCGTGTAAAGCCGATATAGCACAGAAGTGAAAAGAGATGATGAGAGGGACTGCAGTGTATATGTTGGGATTTAAATCATGAAGGCAGATACAAGGCAAATCAATGTTTACAGGGTTTTATATCAACACGTCAATGAACGAAAGCTAAATGACTTAAAAAAACTTTAAAAGCTCAGTTCATTTTATGGAGTCAGATGCTGATTTAACTGAGGAAAAATACAAACAGAGAGTTTATTTATCAAGCTTGTGCCCCGTTCAAACTGAAATCTCGAGGTTCTGCAGTGTTTCTCTGTAATCTACCAAATAATATAAGAAAATGACTCACAGGGGCCTAAATATAGGACCGCTGATAGTCTGACTCATAAAATGTCTTGTCTGAAAAGGAAAATGAATTTATTTAATAGTGAACAGCAGGATGATATAGCCTTCATCATACAACGGCGCCTTGTGCTGATTTGTCTTGTTTATTAGCTCCAGTGGTAAGTCTGCTCTTTTATTGGTGGAATGCAACTGTTAATGTGATGGAATACCTACCCGGACAATGTGGTCTACTTTAAGGGTAAGAAGAAACAAAATATTCACACTGACCAGGTCGTCTAACTACCGCGGGCTGCAGTTAACAGACAAACGGTCCTTTTGAGCCACCCAATGTTGACTTTGGTCTTCAGTGGTTTCTTCAATGGTTTACTCTGTATCGTTGCCATGAAGCAGATAAATGTATACTATGTGTACTGTATTTGTGTAAGCTAGGGGTGTGTTCGCGTGCCAGAAAAAATAACAAGCACAAGGGAGGGTGTTGGTCAACAAGGCCACTCCTGGATTTCTGGGGGTCTGCGGTTTGGTCTCAAGGTACAGAGGTACATAGCCTGAACACAGAGACTAGGCATAGTGGTGTGTGTTTACGCTCACTGTACAAACGACACATTCATCATTTTTTGAGAGCTCCATCATTGGCTTTAATTAAGATTTTCCATTGGCCACACTAATGGAGACATCGGAACCACTGTTCGCCCCCAGGTGTCCATCCGATGAGAGACAAAATCCTTAAATTGCAATGTTTGTCTGTGTTATGAATAATGAATAATCCGTTTATCCATTTAACCACATGGTGCTAAGAGTTGGTAATGGGAAGTATATACTAAGGCTTATGTCAAAACAAAATATTCCTCTCAAATTTCTCGGGTGCCTTAAGACTGTTACTTGTTGCCACATTGAAACCACACATTTAGAGGACTGAACACTTTTTATTCAAGTATAACCTAATGCAGAATAGCGTGAATATAGTAATGGTCTGGACTGAACGCTGCCCTTCCCCTCGCGTGTTAGTGCCTTGTGGCTGCAAAGACTCGACTCAAATGAAGTAAATACATAGAGCTCTAAAGTGTAACACTGACGGTCACACAATGGCTTCTTGTTTACCTTATGATTGCGAAAAGGATTTATTTGTGACAGTTGATCGATGCTCTCGCTGTTCCGCTGTTCGACCCTGTCACCCAGCCTTTGTCTTTACCTTACCTCCCTTCACTGTTTGACTTAAGCCGTGAAAATGTCTTCAGAATATCCACGGTTGCATGTGATAAGCGCCTAACTTTCAAATAGAGCAGCTACTTGTTGGCTCTGCTGGGAATAAAGCTGCAGACCTCTTCCTGCCACTGGGATCCATGTTAAATCAGTGGAATTTCAGAAAACAAAACTGCTTTTCTTGGCAGTTATGGCAGTGACGCAATTGGCTGGTCTGGGGGTAACTGGTGTTGCCGTTGAATGTATCTATTTTTGGCTCAAGAGCTGGGCTAAGGGAATCTCTGGGAGAAAACAGGGTAGCATGTGTGTGTCCACATTCCACATGTCTGACCTATGACAGTGCCCTCTGTTTACAGCTCTGTGCGATGATCTAATGAGAGTCCAGACAGACCCAAGATTTAGAAGTGGGCAGAGGTGGACTCATACAAGGACAATTCTCTTCAGGCTTTTCTTTTTTTTTTTTCTTCATTTGTTTGTTCAGGGAAATAATTGAGCACACATGTTCCTTTTAGCAAAGCCCGACTGCTCAGTCTCACCTGGGAGTTGCCGGGGTCTCAACACAGACTCTTCACTGATGGCCAGACAATGTCACTGTGTCATTGTGCAGGCTTTAAACAAACCTCTGCAGGTTAGCAGTGTAAAGACTGACCACAAGTCTGACCTGTCACACTTGCCATGGGTGACTTGCTCTTTCTTGGTGTGTCATTAGTAGGTGTTGTCGGCATTGCAGGGTATTCTGACACAGTGGAAAATATTGGTACAAAAGTGGCTGACGACACACAAGTTAGTTTCATATTTGTGAGTTACGTGATCGTTTTACTGCTAGAAATAAAATACGAGTTGCAATAAACAGAATGATGTTCATGACGTTTGCTATAGTTCCTGTTTGCTCACACACATGCACTCCTCTATGTTTCTATCCTCCGTTTTCACTGTATTTTATTACCAGGACTTACCAGGACCGGGGATGTCCTTAGCTTTCCGCCGTGTTCTTTCTCTCCTCTCCTTGTCTGTCTTTCTTTGTCTTTGGTATTTCCCACTTCCTCAGCTATCCAGCTGGGACGGCTGGAGGTTTTACACCCAATTGGTCCAGTCGGAGGCCTTTGTCGGAGCCCTTCTCTCGCTCCACAAGTGGCAGAAGGGACTTGGGTTATGAATGGCGCTTTGTGTACTGTTTTTCTAAGAGGGGGCCCTTTCTCTCCTGCTCTCATCTGTCACAGGTCCCTCTCCGTCCACGCTCCACAATGCCTGATTGTTTCTGCCAAGTTGCCAGGTTCCAGGCCAGATCTGAACAACACTTTCCTGCCAAATTCGGACCCCGGTTTTTTATTTTTCTTCCACTCACAAAGGGATTCTTAGTTACTGTCTTTGTTTTTAGAGACGGACATAACTATCTGTTTACTATAGCAACAGTTTGTTGACTGTATTTTGCTCATATAGCAGCAAAGGAAGCAGGAGAACTTAAACACAAATGCTCAAAGAGAACATTTGCTGACTACATTATGATTAGTATTATCTCCAGTGTATGAACATTATAACAAAAAAGAGCATGTTGTGCTTCAATATCAAACTGGCAATCTCACTAGAATCACAGTCCCAGACAGTTATTGGGAACAAGTTGATGTTTTTCTAGATGTCTGACAATCTGAAAAAGCTTTTGGAGCACCTCATTAAATAGTTTTTTCAGCTGTTGGTGTAACATTATCACCACATGACTGTTTCTTCAGAGCATCCACATGTATCCAAACATATTCTTCTGTTTGGTCTCACTGGGAGAAGAGAGCATACACTCCAGTATTGTTTTTCATAAGAAGAAGAAAAACGTGTTTCTCCAAAATACTGAAAATGTCTCAAGTTAAGTCAATAGTGGTCATGTGTAGTGTGTTGTACTATTCAGTGAACTGAACGAGTAGTAATATCCTGTTTTAAGTGATCGCAAACATCCAAAAAAATACAGAACTGCATCTCATGACAAAAACAGCTTCACTCTGATGGCTTACTTTATCTGTTTTTGTCATTTAGTTGACGAATAGTTGTCTTTGTCCACATGCAACAAACCCCAGTACAAATTGTGCCGAGCAAAATGAAAACAGATCTTGTTCGCTGTGCTGAAAACAAATCATCATTTATCTCGATCCAGTCATTTGACTTAAAGTTACAGTAGTATGTCCAGAGCTGTTAATTGAGTCAAACATTAACCATGTTAGCAAAGAAAAAAAAAGCAATGCGAATCTCTCCCGTGTAATGAGTGCATGAAGTACACCAACCAACCACAAAGGGTCTCGTGGCATGCAAACACTGTTACTGCTGCATGATGAAACCATATCAGTGGCAAATTATGAGGCTGCGCATTTGTGGCCATATGAGATACCAGTTCCAAGAAACTAAGTCTAAAGTGCTCCTGCGAACACAGCACCAGCAATATTGTCAGTTAAATATAGGCTCTCCTCTGTCTTCTCCCTCCCCTGCTGCCCACTGGCTTCTCATCGCTCCACTGTGGATTGTACAAATTGATCACGGATTAGTGATATGCTGTTTGCTGGTTTTCTGGCATGCTACAATCCCATGTATTCATTTCGCTTTTTAAAACAACAAAGGTCAACTATCATGATGTAATATCTGATGCTGATTAATCAGAAGTTCTTGGGCTACTAACCAATATGTGTGTGTGTGTATATATATAGAGATCTATATCTATATAAACATATATAGATGTAGAGAAATGTTTGTAAAAAAAAAGAAAAAAGAAAAAAAATAAGAGTGCAAGCATAGATGTCAAAGAGGTACATGAGTCACATTACATGAGTCATACTGGGGGATCTTGTTTGCCTTGTAAACCTCACTAAGACATTCACATTCAAATGAATATTTGCCATTGGTGGAATCAAGTGCTGATGGGGTTTAAAGGCATTTTATTGACAACAATTGCAAAAATCTGTGGAAACATGCTCAAAAGCTTATGATTCTGTTTATAAATGTAAAACTACTGTGCAGTGTATTGACTTTTGCTATAGCTAAAGTCATCTTCAGCTGCAACATTTGAAGAGACATATAATTTTATTTTAATTATGAAAGTTCCGTTTTGGTTTAGAATTATAGTGCTGAATATAATATATTATATTTGTATATTCATACAGTGACTATACACAGGCTGACACTGGCGTTCACTGGGAGTTGTACTTTCTGACCACCTGAATGACTCATTTTAGCTCTGTTTAGCTCTGTCTCCACCAACTGTGGGGTCCAATATCTGGCTCTTCAGCTGCTGAAAGTTTCTGCACTTGTCACTTAGTTTGTCAGTGTGGTGCTAAGAGAGTAGCCTGCACATTTTCACTCAAAACACCTGCACCTGGAAACAACACAGGTGAGAGTGAACCAAAACACTGATATGCCGTGGCTTTAAAATCAGCTTTCACTATCGACACGATCCTACCCTCTTCTTATTTAAGCTGACTAACAAGAGTCGCTGGAATTTTGACACTGGTAGTACAAGGTGATGCACAGGAGCCTCAGAATAACTTTAAATCATTTAATAACACTCATGGGTTTACTGACACTACATCCACATGCACAAATGGCTCATTAGTGGTGATTTTGAGCTTCTTCAAACACAGATCCCCCTCCCTTATTCACGCCCTCTGTCAAATTTATGTTTAAGTGCACAGCAGGAAGATGGACAGCACACTGTTTTCCACTGAGCACTAGCACTGACGTAGCTATCGGTTGTAGTTTGCAGCAGTTGCGTTTGTGTGCACGTGTGTGTTGTGTGTTTACTGGAATCAGAGCTCATCGTTTTTGTTGTTTTCCCCTTTGTTGGCTATCACCCAACACGTCGGTGTTGTGGGGCGTGTGGTTTTTTTTTTGTGGAACGGTCCGTGTGTGTCTCTATTATATGGCCATTGTACATTTTGAGAGGTGAGGCCTAATTAGCCACATAAGGACAGAGAGATCTAGTGGTCTTGTGTTTAGATTTAAATTAAGAGTTGAGTGGAGAGGTGAGTTTTATGGGATAAATGTGGCTAATGAAAGTCCCCATAAGTATAGGGCAATGAAGGGAAGTCATTACAGTAAATGTAATGATGTATTAGCCTAATGACTCCCTGTAGCCTGAAGGAAAAAAGAGATTTTTGCACTAAAACACAGAAGAACAGAATCTGCTTGAGAGGCCTTAATGCAGCTTAATAGATTGTTCTTCTGATAGCATGTGCTTAACATGACTCTCTCTCTCTCTCTCTCGCTGTGTGCATGTGTGAGTTAGTGCACGTCTAATGAATGTGATCTGTTTCAAACCGCTTGTTATGTGAATGAGCTGTTATTACACACGTCTTGCAGTCATGTCTCTGATTTAATAAAAATGTTCCATTCAAATGCGTGGTTCCGAAATGAACCTTTTTGTGTCCTCCGTGTTTTCTCAGCTCTAGACAAAAATATGAAAATACTCAAAAGCATCAAGTAAAATATGAATAAGTGTGGTTTATTTAAGTGTAATTTAAGTCATGCAGCTGCACATGCACTAAAGTCAAAAAGCCAATTAGAAGTAGGTCTACCAAAATATAGGCGTTACTTCTAAAAGGGTTGATATTCAAATGTTTCTAAATTGAAACAAAAAGCTGCTCTTTTTTCTTGTAACTTCACTGATAAGGACCTCTCACTTGTTATCACCCTTCCTCTCCTCTCCCCTCCTGGGCACACACACATGTGTCACCAAAATTAAACCTCTGTTTGTTATCCTTCACAGAATGATGTCTTCCATGCACACAACGCCTCCCTTTCACACACCATCTGAGGAAGAGGAAGCAACGGGGCAGGACAACACGCCATGGGCCAAGCATGAGCAAGAGGGCCCGAAGGAGACAGCGTCGCCCTCGTCACATGACCAACTCCACCCTGACGAGCTACAGCCAATCAGAGAGAGAATGACAGATACCGAGTGGGAGAACGTCGGGCCTGCTGTGATGGTGAGAAGTGAATTATGCACACGGCTGAGAAGCTGACCATAGCTTATCATGAGAGTATGTTCCTATAACTCAAATCTATCAAACAAATATAGTTAGTATGTGTGCACAGTGTACAAACTCACTGCACACGGCTCATAAAACATTCATGACAGGGCAAGCATAATGATGATTGTGCACAATTTGAGTGTACATAGAAATACTATACATGCACCCATGCGTGCACACACACACACACACACACACACACACACACACACACCCTCATAGACATAATGCATTCCCTCGCATCCTTACCCTAACGTTAATTATCACAACTAAAGGTGTGAGGATCAGATGAAATGTCCTCAATTTCCCAAAATGTCCTCTCTCCATAGAATTAATACAATTGCTGGTCCTCACAAAGCTACAAAATACAAGAACACACACACACACACACACACACACACACACACACACACACAAACCAGTGGTTCTCTCTAGTTATGTGCTGCAGGCAGTGCTGTAGGCAGCTGGGTGAGGGTTCTTCTCCAGGGAGCTTAGTTCTTCTCCACAGCCTGTATGTGCTTGTGTGTGTGTGTGTGTGTGTGTGTGTTTGTGAGCAAGAGAGGTATAGAGGAAGAGGGAGTGTGTGTTGCGTTGTTGGTTATTTAGCTTCAGGTTCTGTTGGACCCTGACAGACAAGGTGTGTTTGACTTGGGCCTCTGTGGGAGGAAACAACTTCTGAGAATAAAGTTTCCTTGGTATCCATGTTGTGGCAGAAAATGCTTATTCACTCTTTTAAAAGAAAGTTGAATGTGCCACTGTATAATTTTACTGTGTAATAATACTATTCATGTGTCATTTTTTTTAGATCATACAGTTTGTTACATTCAGTCTTTCTTAACTCACAGTAGGAACATATAAGGCAATTAAAGCTCAAAGAAAGTGATTTCCAACTTCACATCTGATTTCTAAGAGACCTTGAGAGAAAAAGTTTCTTTTTCCCCCTCTTTTGCTTTTTCTTTTATTCTTTTTCTTATATTTTGTTCCATTGTCAAATATTCTATTTCCACTTGTCTAACCACTGGAGACCGGTGGCCTTTCAAGCGTATTTTTTTTTTGGCCCAAACACACAAGTTGAAACACAAGAAACTGTTGGGACCATGAAACCAGCGGGAGGGGAAATGGCAGCACCACACTTTGGAAATGTAAAAAGATAGTAGATGGACAAAAAAGGTGGAACATAATCCCTGTTTACACTGTTTTTTTTTTAGAAAAACCTATTCTGCAATACTCTTCTGCTTAATTTGACTTGAACCATTGATGTAGTTGTGATATTTTTCACACTAAGCATATTGCCTTTGCAGTGACGTCCACTTTAGAAAGTAGAAACTGGTTCAGGGGTCTAAGGATGGACGATTTTCAGCATCACACTTGCAGTAACTGTCATGCAATGTCAGCTGGAGACATATTTAATATATGACCCATCACTGTATAATTTGACCTCAGGACCTTCCCGTCCATAACACGCTGCTTGTATAACTCGAGGACAACATTATGTACGGACCTGAAAACTCACACCTGAACAGTCCACAAGTGACACACTATCTCCTAATCCTCATTACAGAGGCATCTTCAGCTTAAAGACAAAGTGCACAACACAGTCTCCTGGAGCCATTTCAAGGGCATCTTAAGATCTCGCTGTTAGCCAAAGCCCCTTGTCTTTGAAACCTAATCCTCCTAAAGTTCTCGGAGATCCCCTCACTCTGTAAGGGGAGGAGAAAGCGTCCAGAAATAGTCCGGTGTTAGAACACCTGTGCTAAAGTGTCTGTTGTGTGGGACAATGTGGTTGTCTAGAAGGGCTTAGCGTCTTGGTAAATATAGACACTTTGTGCCTCTTCCTTACCTCAGCATCAGTGGGACACAAACACACTTAATAATAGAAAAGACTGTTACAATATCTGCCATCCTCCATCAACACGTTGCCTAAGTTACGAGCATAGATAACTGTGAGTTATAATTGTCTTTGTTTAAATGTGTGTGAAAATGTAATGAGTTAAATGCATATTGTAAATCTATCATTTTTTTTAACAAATTTTTAGACAGCTGACAGTAAATGAGGAGGGAGATAACTCGCAACTTACACTCAGAACAATAATTAGAAAAACAGGCCGAGCTCACGTGAAGTGACACAACAACGCTCCTGATGACCAAGATCAATTTGTCAAAACTTGACCTTTCCAAAAGTCAGCATCTGTCAGTGTTTCATGTAAACGCTTGAGCTCAAATTCCCAGAATGCATCAGGTGATGACACACAAAGAAACAACTCTAACTCTAACCTCTCATGTGCTTTTTTTTCCCCAGGACAATGAACGCAATAAAGGCTGCTCAGTCTACTCCTACCAGACTAACTCTACCTCTCCACACAAGCCAGAGGAGTGTTCCCGGGATCGGGGGGAGGCCATGATCGGCCTCACATTTGGGACGCCGGAGCGTCGCAAAGGCAGCCTCGCAGACGTGGTGGACACACTGAAACAGAAGAAGCTTGTGGAGCTGACCAAAACAGAGCAAGATGGTAAGAAAAAGTGTCAGTCTATTGTCTCTCTGTGACAATAGATTGTGCTTGATCTCTCTCATTTAGAGGTTTTACCTTGTAATTGATATAGTGAAGTGAGCCAGCGTGAGGCACAATACAGTACACAGTCTTTTTTACTGGAAGAAAGGTGCCTCTCATCTACAGTGTGGAACAGTGCGGTTTGGAAGGAGAAAAGTGTGTCTTTGTGTGTGTGTGTGTGTGTGTGTGTGTGTGTGTGTGTTGTGACATATGCCTGTCAAATTAAATTAGACTTTGAGTGCACGTCTTCTTTTATTTCTTTGTCCCATCATGTGGAAAGGTTTCTCATTTCCAAACCTTAAACCTTAGTTTCCGAACCCAAGTTTGACCTTGGTTTGTCAGTAACAGATACCAGAGATGTGTAGACGCCACCAGAAAGTAAACAAAAGCCCATTTAGTTTTGTCACCAAATTTAATTTCTTTTCCCATTATTTACCTTTAATTCAAGGGCCCATTGTTTGTGTAATTTGCAGTTTAATTTACTGTGTAAGAACAAAAAAAAGGTTGGACGAGTTATTTGCAGTTGCTCTTGCGCAGCTGTACGGATGATGGATAATCAGTGGTGTTAAAATATGGTTATTTGTGAAATTAATTTCAGAACACTCACACGTCACATGTGTAGTTGATGTTATTGTTTTTTTTGTAAAAAAATAATACACACATTTAAAATTCCTTCTATTTGACAGACAGGATGTCATTCCACTCACACAAAGTGAAAACAGCTTTACCTGTATTTTGTTTTCCTTTTCCAAACCCATCCCCCCTAGAGGATCTTTGAACATCTAAAATTACAACCGACGGATCCTTCGCTCGTTAGATCACAATATCAATCAGTGAAAACACAGGTTTCCCTTTCTCCTCTGCTCGTCTGATCTACACCACTAACACAGGAAAGCGCTGGAGTCTCCCAGCATGCCTCAGCTTGCCCCTTTCCACCCCACAGCAAGCCAGATCTAAAACCCTCTTCACTGTTATGTGCACATAGTAATCGTGATGATATCAGAGGAGTGCTTGATCTCTCTCATTTAGAGGTTTTACCTTGTTATTGATACAGTCAAGTGGGCCAGAATGGGACAGCCAGAGGCGTCATATAGTACACCATCTCTTTAGTTGAAAGATAGGTAGCTCTGCCTCTTATCTACAGTGCGGAACAGTGTGGTTTGTAAGAAGAAAATTGTGTCTTTGTGTGCGTGTGCGTGCATGTGTTGTGACATGTGCTGTCAAATCAAAGCGCACTTTGAGTGTATGTCTTCTTTTATTTCTTTTTCCCATCACGTCAAAAGGTTTCTCATTTTCAAACCTTAAACCAAGGCTGACCTTGGTTTCTAGGTAAAAGATACTAGAGGTGTGTAGACACACACAATCCACTGTCAACAAAAACCCCATTTAGTGTTAATTATAAAAACATTTTTGTTATACTGTATATATATCATTTCATATAAAGATTAAGCCTAAGTTGCTTTACACAGTCAAATAGCATCACACAGAAATTAAAAAAATAGAAATCTAATAAATGAAATAAACTAAATTATATAAAAAGAGGCCGTCAAAAGCCACATCAAAAATATAGTTCATATCTTTTTCACCTTATTTAACTTCCTTTCCATTATTTACTTACAAATGTCAGATATTTTCTTGGACCACATAATAATGTAAACACAGGCATATTCTTGATAATAAAAATGAGTTTTCCTCAGTGATAATTTGGCGCATGTTGTCAGGCATAACACACACACACACACACACACACACACACACACACACACACACACACACAGAAAGAGAAAGAGATGCCTCTAATTTTCTGTAACCCCTTTTTCCCTCATTTGGAAAAATGACCAAAGGAAAGAAAAAAAAAAGCCCCCATTGAGTTTGGCTCTTCCTCTGGTACTTAGTAGACTAGTAGAGCCACTATCCCCGAGGACTAACAAGTGGCATTGATTGTGCTGCAAACACTTAGCTAAGACAAAAACAAATGAGATAAACATGTGCAACACAACCAGGCACCCTCAATCATGTGGCATTAGCATGAAAACGAATGCTGTCTCTGGGCCTTGTAAATGTTCCTGTGAATGGCTGAGATCCTTGAGGATGCATTGTATAAAAAAAACCACAACATTCTTTCATGCAGTGCTGTGGCAATGCAATTCATTTCTAGCCTAATGTAGTGCTACATACAGTACACACAGAGACTGACAGGTGTATCTACTTTTTTCTAATGAGTTTAGTTAAAAGGAAGTGATCAATAGGTGGCTGAGGCTGAATGATTCATTAAGTGAGTTCTTCAGTGGCAAACAGTTGCATAGAAAACTGATGAGCAATGACACCCTGTAGCCTTTAGTCTGTTTGTTAATTGGTTTGACTAATGCTGCTTGATTTAATCACACCTTTGTCTCCCTCGCTATTGTCTTTGTACATTTTCTTCTTCTTCAAATTGCTGTTTCTTTCCCCCTTTTGTTTATATCCTTCAACTCCAGGAGCCTTTGAAATCACTTTTGGAGAATTTTTGGAATCCCTCCTCAACAGGCAGCCTTGCTCACATCCTAATTTAGAGCTTTGTTGTGTGCCATTGATAAAGGCGAAGCATTTCAATTTCATAAGCTGTTAGATATTTTTGTTTGTTTGCTTTGTTAAAGGAATGTAATGCACAGGAGTGCAAGGCCTTCCTGGTAAATAGGCTTATATACTGATTGCTGGTGTGACATAGTAGAGAATTATTTTCTTTTATTTCAAGTGGTGCACAGCAGATAGTTCCCCAGGTTTGTTCTGTATTTGTTCATATTTTCTTCTGACACGTGAGAGCCTGTATTCTAATTCTAATTCCAGTCAGAATCCTCCTGTAGTACGGCCACATTTGCTCATCAACACTCAAACGGCAAGCACATTAAAGCCTGAACAATGTGGACCCTTGCCCCGAGCACCACCTCCTGCTGAAAAAGGTTCAGTCGCCTGAACGCTTCCAGGTTAGATTGGCTGTATGATCAAATGGAACAAACCCTATTACCCACTGAGCGTTCACTTTGCCTAACATGGCTGACCCCTGTGCACACTGTAGCCAGGAGCTAAAGTGTGGATGATGTCGCTTTTAGCCTTTGTGCTGCACTCACCCCCTGCAGGCAAACTGTTAGCTGTCTGCTGCTCAGGGGAGCCCTAAGTGCCTCTGACAGTTCTAATGAATAGACATGGCCGTACTTTGCAATGATTTTTTACCCAACTGCCGCCTCAGCTTTTAAGCTCTTTACCATGAAATTTCCAAGACTGTGTTAGCTCGCTGTATTACACTGCTGGTTTCTGCAAAGACAATCCCTTTTTTCCCTGAGACCTTAACAATATAGAAGCCAAGAGGATGAAGGTCCGATGTGGTCTTGACAATCTTTGCATTTAATTTGAGTTGTGTTTCTATTGTGTGGAGGTTGAGATACAAGGACTGGCTGTGTACAAAAGGTCGCCCTAATACTGTTAAAGCACTTGGCACTTAAACTGGTAGGCTGCATAGTGAATAAAAGGTTCAAGGCCAGGATGAGTGAACACCAGGACAAAGAAGGTGGGCACTGGACATTCTGTTAAATGGAACCTCTCTATATGGATAACAGCCTGGAATACACAGACAAATAACCCAAACATTATCCTGTCTCTTGACAATGAAAGTTGCCTGTCTCCTGTACTCCTTCATACTCCTTCATACAAAAAGGAAACATGCAGTCAGGATGGGACACATTTCGTTTATATACATGAATGCCAAACCAAACCAAACCAAGTGTGCAATAAAGCTTCCACAGACAAATGACAGACTCACCATGACCTGCATTGTTGTGCATCTCTGCGGCTGACCCATTGTTAACATGTCTGGCATGGGCTCGGTTCCCCTCGTGCCAACTTAGTCAGCCAATAATGTGCCCAGAGTTGCTCTGGCGCCTGGCAAACACTTTTCATCACTCTAATCGCTCATATGAATTTACTGTACAATTCATTTGCAAATGAGATTGGGCTCAATTAACACAACACTGTTCTACTTCAGAGTGGTTATAACACCTAGGTGAATCTGTGAATTGACCTGTATAGTTCTAGTCTCGAGCAGATGCTCCTCTAAGCTCTAAAAAATATATAACATCACATAATTTCCTTTTCAGCTGAACGTCAACAACGTTACCACATGAGTTTGAATACAAATTGGTCTCAGATTTACACACATTTGTTTCAGAAAATCCCTTTTATCCACTGGATTAAAGCCACAGGTCCATATTATTATTATTAAATCCCAAACTAAAGGGAAACAGTTCACTCCAATATATACCCTCAGTATTTAGACAAACCCCAACCAATGATATATTTTCAGATTTTGGAACCCTACCCACTGCCCCTCCCATCATATGGAAACAGGCAACATCACAGCTTCCAATCTGGCATTAGTGGCATCATGATGATGCATTTTTAGAATCCAACAACCCCAGCTTTCTTTTCATAAGTCATTGTGACTGCCTGGAAATGATTCATTTTTTCAAGAAACCTGAACTTATAACAACTCATAATTAAGTATAAGACACAAAGCATTTTTCCCTTCATGCCAGGGTTCATCTGTACTTCCCCACATTTTTCCTGCCCCAATGCCCTGCTTCATTTTTAAGTATGTGGAATAATAGATGAAATAAATGATCACAGGCCGTGAAAAACACATTTTCTCAGTCATCTTCATATGATGAAAAATGGGGTCATAAATGGGCACAAAACTGGTTATGACTGGTAATTACTTTTATTTATTTTATGAGATATTTCTGTACCCATGTAAGTGCTATTCTCACTGGTTTTAAATGGGAAGGGCTTGGTTGGAAAAAGTGACAGCAGTCAGAGTCGAGCCACAAACAAATCTGATTAAAACACACCCACACACACCCAAACAATAAATAAAATACATTTAAATGAATCCTATACAGTAAAAGAATACAAGTTTGCATTTGAATATTTCTGTATTTTTCTATACCCGTGAGCTTTTTTTGCTCATCTTTTATCAGTCCCTCGTTCTGCTTTTGTTGAGGCCTGTCATGTCCAGGGTGGAGGTTAGAGGTGATGTGTCTTGAGTTGAGGACAGGCCATAGCAGGGCACCTATAATGGCGGAGGACAAAATGAGGCCAGGCCGTCCCTTTAACTGTGTTACGTTGTGAAAATAGAGACATTTTGCCAGGCTTCACTTTGTTCTCTGTCACTACTGAAAGCCTGAATTAACATCTGCGCTATTACCAGCACTCAAACTGTGCTAAGTATGTTCGGGGAGTGTAGTTGGTTTACAGATCAGGAGTGGCGTATGCATCCTTGAATTTGCGTGTTCAGCATGAACGTCTGCGCCGCTCAGTGCTGTACCAACAATAATACATTAGCTGTGAGATTTCCTTTTTGTTGCAAATAACAAAAGCAGAAGCAATTAGCAGCTTAGCTACTAGCTCAGGCCTGTTGGTAATACTGTTTGAAGGTTAAATCATCTGTTGGCTTTTTTCGACTAAGCTGTAGCTGAAGCTATAGTGCATGACCAATCTTCAAACTTGTGAGCGTTGTGTGCCTGACCTCTCTCTCTTTGTGTGTGTGTGCACGTATGTGCATGCAGTACCTCTTTAGGCTCTTCTCTGAGGACCAGTAGACCTTATGGAGAAAGATATGGACACATCCTTGTGTTATTGACTGTCAGTGAATTCTGACATGTTCTTGCATTGTCTGCATGGATGTACTGTAGATACATGGAAGCTGGATTGCTTTCTGAATGTTTTATAGCCAATTGTGAAAACTTAGAACCAAAATCTGTGTTTCCCTTATACTTTTACTCTTAATAAACAACAATGAACTAATCTGGCATAAACACTGACCACTGACCTTCTCTCATGGAGAGAAAATGTGCTCCTAATGAGGCATTCATCATTTCTAAAGAATTGGTTTGGGTGTGGGTTAGCCATCAACCGAATGGTCATTGCAGTGTCTTAAAAAATAGCTTTGCAAACATGTGTGTGTGTGTGAGAGAGGGAGAGAGAGAGAGAGCTTATGGATATATACACTCAGGTGGAAGTAGTTGTGATGACAGCTTAACAGGCAAGCTGGGTCGGTGCAGAGAGTTAAGCTTATTCGCTAATTAACAAGGTCTTGGCTTTGGCACTATGTTTGCTGTCCTCTATGGGATTGACAGCTTGAACTGTGATTGTGTGCAGGCAGAAACTTTGTGTGTGTGTGTTTGTGTTCCAGGTATCACTCATGTTGTGGGGACATAGTCACATTACCGGGACTTGTCTTCCATATGGGGACAAAAAGCAAGTTAAGGTTAGAGTTAGGCCAGTAGAAGTTCTGGTTAAGGTTAGAGTATGTCTTCAGGAAATGAATACAAGTCAATGTAATGTCCTCTGGAACCAGACTGTGTGTGTGTGTGTGTGTGTGTGAAGGCTGTGTTTTCCCCAAACACCAAACTTCAATCTTAAATCTCTAACTGTAAACCTAACGTACCTAATGTAGCTGCATTATGTGGTCAGCACGGCTCTCCTCGGCTCTACCACCAGGCCGTCTCCCTCTGGACGTCTTGTGGTTGTTTTTAATCTCTTCCCCTGTAATTGATACAGATCTCTTTACTAATGATCAGCCACAACCTGTGGGGCTTGACTACAAATACAGTCAGTGGGATATGCCTGGTAGCCCGCTCCTGCACAGTTTGGCTGCAGGCCAGCCAGCATGTGGTAGAGACGCATGCGATGTGGTTTGCTGGAGCGCTTTTGAATGTTCAGATCAGGAATCAGATTAAAATGTGATTTTATCAAGTCATCGTCATTTTATTGTACTCAGATTTCAATGAACTGCTAACTTGTTGAGGCCAACATGATAAAACTACCAGAGATAAGAAAAAAAAAAAGAAAAGTACCGTCTGTGTCATTGTAGAGAGAGATCATGTTTGGCATGATGACTCGTCAAAGATGTGGATTTAAATCCACCGAAATACAAAGTGTGATGCAAACCACTGAACCTTTACACACAGGCCTGACTGATACACAGTGTAACTCAAATTAACTTTTCATTTTTCCCAAAAATGTTTTGGTTTCTTCAAAGGAAGTCAGTAATGTCTTTGGTTGTCAGAACTAATAATGCACTACTACAAATAGCATCAAGAAAAGAGGTATTCTTATTAAAAAGTGCTTTATCTATTTAAAAAAAAATAAAAAATTAAAAATTAAAAGAAGTAAAAAGCTGAATCTCACTTCATGTGAAGGCTGACTATATAACTTTTTTTAAAAAACTTTTGAATTTCTGAATTTGGCCTTGGACTTTTTTCTTTTTGCCAAATGAATATTGAGAGAACAACTATTTAATGGGGATGCATTAATTAAAGAAGTTGTTTAATTATTTAATTTAGGACAATTGATAGCAGCTCCTATCAAAAATGACACAAAGAGCTTTTGTGTCTCGGCATATTCTCCTTTTCACCCTCATCCTCTCCATATTTCGTATCAACAGGATCAAGATTGAGGCAGAGGAGTGTGCGCACACGTGTGTGTGTGTGTGTGCAGGGGTGGGGGTGGGATATATTAAGGGATCCACTTACCTTCTCTCCTCTTTGGTCAGCTGTGGAGCGGTTTCTGACTCTATAACCCCCCCCCCCCCCCACACACACACACACACACACTAAGCCCTGTTAGATCTCTCTTCTGTGACCCAAACCACAGGCTCCGCCCACACCAGCTCCCCGAGGGCCCGAACCAAAACAGCTATTCTATTGTGTCTGAACCACACAGTGCGCGGGGCTGTGTGTATGAAGGTGTGCATGTCTGCGTATACACGCGTGTGTCTGTGTGCTAAGTATGTGGGGTTTCATATGTCATGGCCACAGTGGAACCAGAAGCTTGGGTCTTGAACTTGGTTCTTTGGAAGTGTGTGTTTGTCAAACATACAATTTTGCACCCTTGGATGTGAGTGTATTCATATGTGTGATGTGTGATTAAATACAAAATGTATACATAATGAAAGAGATTGTAAAGTTGAATGATGAAGGACCATTTTAGAAAGTTTCGGTCTATCCAATCTACACACAAGCATTTGAAAAAAATTGATTTTCTTTTATGTTTCAAAAGAAAAAATCTATTGAAACATAAATAGTCTATTGCAGACGAGACTATTAATGTTTACTTCATTAACACAAGAGAGCAAAAAAAAAATGTAACCCTGAAATGACAAGAGTAGACAAAAAAAAAAGATTATTAATTGGTGAATAGATGTTTTACTTGACATTTAATTACATCCAAAGAGAGGTGACCTTGTTGAGGCTGGGGTGCACCATATGCCCAATCTACAGTACAGTTTTAAAGCTTGTGATTCACTCTCACTTCATTGTTCCCCACCTCTCGCACAAAAAACTGAGGTGGAAAATGTCAGAAAAGTTTGGGCTGTTGCTTCCTCTAGTAGCTCGAGGAAAGTGGACTCGTACTGTATAATAAAATGTGCTATTTTGTCAAGTAAGATTGTCCTCATCGGGCTGTTAAAACTTCTAATTTTTAACTCTGCACTTGGGCAAGCGTCCACGCTGCAGTGGGTGCTGATGTCAGAGCCTGAACCTTTTCAACCATCATGTAAACTCACACATTCTGTAGAAACACTATCCTTTGTCTAATTCTGGGCTGCAGTGTTTTGAGCCCACACTTTCAGCAGCGCGACCACCTTATATCACATGAAGTACACTGCAGGGAGGGAGCAGTTTGTGGTTATTTTTAGCATGTGGGAATCAAAGCCCCAGCTCGGCAATGTGGAGGCCTGACTTAATTCTCTAAGCTGTAGGCTAAGTAAAATACGGTGATTATATTCTGTACGTAAACCCCAAAATGTTTTAGATAATTATCAGGTGTTTTGCCACATTTTTAATCCCTTTTTTTGTGGTTACCTTTTAAACACGGTTTATTAAATGTGTAGCATGAATAATGAAATAAATTCAATGATATTAGGGGATCTACAGAATTCTTCTGCATCACAGTTTTAGTCAGGACAGAATTCATTTGACTTTGTTTTAAAGTGTTATTGTACAATAAGAATTGTGATGATGTATTCATTGCATAAGTAATGTCTTTTGAACAAATATGCACTGAATATCTTATCTTGGGTCATTTTTATTTTTGGCCGTTTTGACTTTTCTTTCAGACAAACTGTTCAATTGTTAAAAATAATCAGCAGATTAATTAACAAGGAGATTTTTCTTGGCTTTTTAGTTTAGTTATCAATTTAGTTCTCATTTAAATTGTTACATAAATTCCATTCATGTTTTGTTGCATAAATCAGCCTGGATCAGAGCAACGGCGCCATGTCAACTATGATAGCTGCGCTTATTCAAGGATAACATGTGGTTCCTACAAGTGGCCACTCTGTCCAACAGACTGAGCACGTACTGGTGTGTGTGTGTGTGTGTGTGTGTGTGTGAGAGAGAGAGAGAGTGCACATAAAGGGGGTGATGTATGAAACAAGGGTTACACAGGGCTGCTAATGCTCTTCTGAAACCCATCACCCCCCCCCCCCCCCCCCAGCGAGGAGGGATAGCTGCTTTCTCAGGCCATGTTCTGCGACAAGAGTTGCAGAACATGGGTGTCATCTGACAGATGAAAATAGTGTGTGTGAAAAGGACACCATGCTAACACGCAGCCGAGCAAACCTCTTTGCAGTTTAATGCTTTTGCAACACTGAGCAGTGCACGTGTGTGTGTGTGTGTGTAAAACGTCTGATGTTGTATGTGTCAGCAGCGTAGTGCCATTCTTTAATCAGTGTGTTTGGTGTGTGTGTGTGTAAGTTCTTCACAGTGCACTGGGGTTGTCACATTGGTGTGTGTGTGTGTGTGTTTGTCCTCCTCCTGACTGGCCTGTCTTCTCATGTTTGGACATATGTTGAGTTTTATTTCACTGAGACATCAATCCTGCTGGCCAGCTGTTAGGACAGCTGCTCTCTCTCTCTGTGCTTCTCTTGCTCTGTATCTTTCTTTCTTTCTTTCTTTCTTTCTTTCTTTCTTTCTTTCTTTCTTTCTGATGCCGTGGGGTTCGTAGCTGAAGTCCAGCCACTGACATGACATAAATTTGGATGTGCAAAGTGTAGCTGTCAGCTTTCATTTACACACCTTCAGTAGCGGAGAGACTCCACAAAATGATTTTTTCAGCTGTGTGTGTTACACAAACACTGAACATTGGCCTTTGTTATTTTTAACATTGACTAATTTTGCAGATTAATGTTTTCTCTCTTTACCTTGGCGTTCGGCTGCGCAGCCGAGAGCTCTTGAGCTCTGGCACGGTACGTCGTGTGTTGTGAGGGAGGGAAAGAGATGCCGTATGTTTCCATCCAAAAGTGAAGTTAGGTTTTTAAAACGTAAAGTATAAGAATAAATACACTGTCTACTGCATGTCTCACTGCATGTACTTCTTCTTATTCTTTGGCATATTTAAATGATGGTCTTCACCTGAATTTAAACACAGAAATGATACGTAGCTAGACAGAGACAGAGAGAGAGAGTGATGACATTTTCAGACGCTGCTCAGCTGCGTAAACACGTGGAACCAAACCCTCTAGACAATCTGTTTCCAAGACAAGGAGCTTGTCCACTGCACAGAAGTGTAATAAACATGTAACACAAAACTGACAAGCAAGGAAAATATCTGGAAAAAAGAAGAACAAATCAAGAGAGATGTTCATTTTTGGTTCTAGCTTCATATTTACTCAGACGTGAGAATGGTTTTGCTCTTGTCGTCCAAATCTTAATGAAGACATTTCTCCAAATCTTTACATATTATGCCCACACAAAAACCCATTAAACCATCCGGCAATTTAAAAAGGCTCACTTTGGGATTCACAGTCGATGACGATGAATTTGCCTCCAGCTTTGCTCGGCTCAGAGCATTTTTACCAAAACTCCTTTCACGCAAACCATTTAAACACAAGGAAAAAGAGAGAGTGAAAGACAGAGAGAGGGAAACTTGAAGCTTGTGGCACACTGTTGTTCTTGGCTGGTGTGTGTTTTGGGAGTGTTCATGCTTGTCTGCCACACACGCACACACACGCACACACACGCACACACACACACGGCTTTTTGCCTGTGGCTCATGTAAAACAACCAAAACACTGTCTCTTGGCTGCTTGGCTTAGGCACAGGTGATAAAAGTGTGTTTACACCAAACACTCACTGGCTCACTTGTAAACTTTGTGCTGATTTACTGCATCTCTGTGTCCTTATCTCTGCCATCTTCCTTCTGTCTCTCCTGTCCTTTATTTTACTGCTAACTCATCTTTTCTCTCTGTCTCTGCTCCCTGACTTTCCTGCTACTGGTGAAAAAATCAATTAGAAAATGGAGTTAAAGGAAACCTTAGGGAAACTGTTATGTCCACTGTTTGTTGTGATTGGTTTATTTAGGAGAATAAATGATGATTAGCTTTTGGTGTCAATAGTTGAAAATAATAGAAAATAACATTTTGACATTGTCTTTTTTCCCAACCCCACCCCGCCCCATTCACCCACTGCAATTACACTGAGATAATGAATTACTTGGCACTCACTTACCACTCCGTAGCTTCTCCCCCTACCTTTCTTTCATCTACTCATCCTTCACCCCTCAGCCCATCCCTCCTCCTCCTCCCTGCTCTTCTTTAACTCATCCATCTTCAACATTTCTCTGCACTTTATAAAGGAGTCAGTGCTAGGACACTGAGGAATTTTTATCCACCCTCGAATCTAAACTATGACTTTTTTTGTCAAATTTTGGACGTGGACATGATTTATTACGAGTATGACGTGCATATTTGCAACAGTACCAGTATGTGGCCAAAGTACCAAAGGCCACAGTCCTCGACATACTATACTATGACGTTTTTTGTGCCATCTCTGATCGTTTTATAGATTTTATTTGCTGACATCAAGCAACAGCACGAGTATGTGGCCTAAATACCAAAGGCCACAGTCCTCGTTAGTATAGTATCAGCGCCGCCAATTAGGCAGAAGTAGTCGACCCGAATCGAGCACACTCCTGTACCCAATCATGCTGTAGAACCTCCCACCTCATTAACATATGGATACAGAAATAAATAAATGTAAAGAATTTATTTATTGTTTTATTTTATTATTTATGCTTTTACTTATACATTTATTTATTTATACATAAGTCAGGTTACGTCATCCATACAACATGTGACGGCAACTCTACCAAGTGAGCTAACGCCGCCCAACCGTTTACTTTTTCGTCACATTTCGGACGACATACTATACTATGACTTTTTTGTCATATTTTGGACGACATACTATACTATGACTTTTTTGGGTCATTTTGGACGACATACTATACTATGACTTTTTTGACTGATTTTGGATGACATACTAACCTATGACTTTTTTTTCAAATTTTGGAAGACATACTAACCTATGACTTTTTTGACTGATTATGGACGACATACTATACTATGACTTTTTTGACTCATTTTGGACAACATACTATACTATGACTTTTTTGTCATATTTTGGACGACATACTATACTATGACTTTTTTGTCATATTTTGGACGACATACTATACTATGACTTTTTGACTCATTTTGGAGGACATACTATACTATGACTTTTTTGATTGATTTTGGACGACATACTATACTATGACTTTTTTGACTGATTTTGGACGACATACTATACTATGACTTTTTTGACTGATTTTGGACGACATACTATACTATGACTTTTTTGTCATATTTTGGACGACATACTATACTATGACTTTTTTGACTGATTTTGGACGACATACTATACTATGACTTTTTTGACTGATTTTGGACCACATACTATACTATGACTTTTTTGGCTCATTTTGGACGACATACTAACCTATGACTTTTTTGGCTAATTTTGGACGACATACTATACTATGACTTTTTTGACTGATTTTGGACGACATACTATACTATGACTTTTTTGGCTCATTTTGGACGACATACTATACTATGACTTTTTTTGTGCCATCGCTGATTGTTCTATAGATTTTATTTTCTGACGTCAAGCAACACTACAAGTATGTGGTCAAAATACAGCACCACAGTCCTCGTTAGTATAGTGGACAGTATCTCCGCCTGTCACGCGGAAGACCGGGGTTCGGTTCCCCGCCGGGGAGTGCCAAAGTTTTCTGCAGAAGGGAAAACAAGCAGTAGGTATACAACATTACTCCTTACTGAAGAGATGGCAACAGCGCTGAGTGCGGGTAGCCAACAACATTCCTGTATGCGACTCAGCGCCGCCAGTAAGGCAGAAGTAGTCGACCCGAATCGAGCACACTCCTGTAACCAATCATGCTGTAGAACCTCCCACCTCATTAACATGTGTCATATTTCGGACGACATACTTTACTTGGACTTTTTTGACTCATTTTGGACAACATACTATACTATGACTTTTTTGACTGATTTTGGACGACATACTATACTATGACTTTTTTGACTCATTTTGGACGACATACTAACCTATGACTATTTTGACTGATTTTGGACGACATACTAACCTATGACTTTTTTTCAAATTTTGGACGACATACTATACTATGACGTTTTTGACTCATTTTGGACGACATACTATACTATGACTTTTTTGGCTGATTTTGGACGACATACTATACTATGACTTTTTTGACTCATTTTGGATGACATACTATACTATGACTTTTTTGACTGATTTTGGACGACATACTATACTATGACTTTTTTGACAGATTTTGGACGACATACTAACCTATGAGTTTTTTCAAATTATGGACGACATACTATACTATGACTTTTTTGACTGATTTTGGACGACATACTATACTATGACTTTTTTGGCTCATTTTGGACGACATACTATACTATGACTTTTTTGACTGATTTTGGACGACATACTATACTATGACTTTTTTGACTGATTTTGGACGACATACTTTACTATGACTTTTTTGGCTGATTTTGGACGACATACTAACCTATGACTTATTTGTCATATTTTGGAAGACATACTATACTATGACTTTTTTGACTGATTTTGGACAACATACTATACTATGACTTTTTTTGTGCCATCGCTGATTGTTCTATAGATTTTATTTTCTGACGTCAAGCAACACTGCAAGTATGTGGTCAAAATACAGCACCACAGTCCTCGTTAGTATAGTGGACAGTATCTCCGCCTGTCACGCGGAAGACCGGGGTTCGATTCCCCGACGGGGAGTGCCAAAGTTTTCTGCAGAAGGGAAAACAAGCAGTAGGTATACAACATTACTCCTTACTGAAGAGATGGCAACAGCGCTGAGTGCGGGTAGCCAACAACATTCCTGTATGCGACTCAGCGCCGCCAGTAAGGCAGAAGTAGTCGACCCGAATCGAGCACACTCCTGTAACCAATCATGCTGTAGAACCTCCCACCTCATTAACATGTGTCATATTTCGGACGACATACTTTACTTGGACTTTTTTGACTGATTTCGGACGACATACTTTACTTGGACTTTTTTGACTCATTTTGGACAACATACTATACTATGACTTTTTTGACTGATTTTGGACGACATACTATACTATGACTTTTTTGACTCATTTTGGACGACATACTAACCTATGACTATTTTGACTGATTTTGGACGACATACTAACCTATGACTTTTTTTCAAATTTTGGACGACATACTATACTATGACGTTTTTGACTCATTTTGGACGACATACTATACTATGACTTTTTTGGCTGATTTTGGACGACATACTATACTATGACTTTTTTGACTCATTTTGGATGACATACTATACTATGACTTTTTTGACTGATTTTGGACGACATACTATACTATGACTTTTTTGACAGATTTTGGACGACATACTAACCTATGAGTTTTTTCAAATTATGGACGACATACTATACTATGACTTTTTTGACTGATTTTGGACGACATACTATACTATGACTTTTTTGGCTCATTTTGGACGACATACTATACTATGACTTTTTTGACTGATTTTGGACGACATACTATACTATGACTTTTTTGACTGATTTTGGACGACATACTTTACTATGACTTTTTTGGCTGATTTTGGACGACATACTAACCTATGACTTATTTGTCATATTTTGGAAGACATACTATACTATGACTTTTTTGACTGATTTTGGACAACATACTATACTATGACTTTTTTTGTGCCATCGCTGATTGTTCTATAGATTTTATTTTCTGACGTCAAGCAACACTGCAAGTATGTGGTCAAAATACAGCACCACAGTCCTCGTTAGTATAGTGGACAGTATCTCCGCCTGTCACGCGGAAGACCGGGGTTCGATTCCCCGACGGGGAGTGCCAAAGTTTTCTACAGAAGGGAAAACAAGCAGTAGGTATACAACATTACTCCTTACTGAAGAGATGGCAACAGCGCTGAGTGCGGGTAACCAACAACATTCCTGTATGCGACTCAGCGCCGCCAGTAAGGCAGAAGTAGTCGACCCGAATCGAGCACACTCCTGTAACCAATCATGCTGTAGAACCTCCCACCTCATTAACATGTGTCATATTTCGGACGACATACTTTACTTGGACTTTTTTGACTCATTTTGGACAACATACTATACTATGACTTTTTTGACTGATTTTGGACGACATACTATACTATGACTTTTTTGACTGATTTTGGACGACATACTATACTATGACTTTTTTGACTGATTTTGGACGACATACTAACCTATGACTTTTTTGGCTGATTTTGGACGACATACTATACTATGACTTTTTTGGCTGATTTTGGACGACATACTATACTATGACTTTTTTGGCTGATTTTGGACGACATACTAACCTATGACTTTTTTTCAAATTTTGGACGACATACTTTTCTATGACGTTTTTGACTCATTTTGGACGACATACTTTTCTATGACGTTTTTGACTCATTTTGGACGACATACTATACTATGACTTTTTTGGCTGATTTTGGACGACATACTAACCTATGACTTTTTTGGCTGATTTTGGACGACATACTATACTATGACTTTTTTGGCTGATTTTGGACGACATACTATACTATGACTTTTTTGGCTGATTTTGGACGACATACTAACCTATGACTTTTTTTCAAATTTTGGACGACATACTTTTCTATGACGTTTTTGACTCATTTTGGACGACATACTTTTCTATGACGTTTTTGACTCATTTTGGACGACATACTATACTATGACTTTTTTGGCTGATTTTGGACGACATACTAACCTATGACTTTTTTTTCAAATTTTGGACGACATACTATACTATGACTTTTTTGACTGATTTTGGACGACATACTATACTATGACTTTTTTGACTGATTTTGGACGACATACTATACTATGACTTTTTTGTCATATTTTGGAAGACATACTATACTATGACTTTTTTGACTGATTTTGGACGACATACTATACTATGACTTTTTTGACTGATTTTCGACGACATACTATACTATGACTTTTTTGACTCATTTTGGACGACATACTATACTATGACTTTTTTGGCTGATTTTGGACGACATACTAACCTATGACTTTTTTTTCAAATTTTGGACGACATACTAACCTATGACTTATTTGTCATATTTTGGAAGACATACTATACTATGACTTTTTTGACTGATTTTGGACAACATACTATACTATGACTTTTTTTGTGCCATCGCTGATTGTTCTATAGATTTTATTTTCTGACGTCAAGCAACACTGCAAGTATGTGGTCAAAATACAGCACCACTGTCCTCGTTAGTATAGTGGACAGTATCTCCGCCTGTCACGCGGAAGACCGGGGTTCGATTCCCCGACGGGGAGTGCCAAAGTTTTCTGCAGAAGGGAAAACAAGCAGTAGGTATACAACATTACTCCTTACTGAAGAGATGGCAACAGCGCTGAGTGCGGGTAGCCAACAACATTCCTGTATGCGACTCAGCGCCGCCAGTAAGGCAGAAGTAGTCGACCCGAATCGAGCACACTCCTGTAACCAATCATGCTGTAGAACCTCCCACCTCATTAACATGTGTCATATTTCGGACGACATACTTTACTTGGACTTTTTTGACTCATTTTGGACAACATACTATACTATGACTTTTTTGACTGATTTTGGACGACATCCTATACTATGACTTTTTTGACTCATTTTGGACGACATACTATACTATGACTTTTTTGGCTGATTTTGGACGACATACTATACTATGACTTTTTTGACTGATTTTGGACGACATACTAACCTATGACTTTTTTGGCTGATTTTGGACGACATACTATACTATGACTTTTTTGGCTGATTTTGGACGACATACTATACTATGACTTTTTTGGCTGATTTTGGACGACATACTAACCTATGACTTTTTTTCAAATTTTGGACGACATACTTTTCTATGACGTTTTTGACTCATTTTGGACGACATACTATACTATGACTTTTTTGGCTGATTTTGGACGACATACTAACCTATGACTTTTTTTTCAAATTTTGGACGACATACTATACTATGACTTTTTTGACTGATTTTGGACGACATACTATACTATGACTTTTTTGACTGATTTTGGACGACATACTATACTATGACTTTTTTGACTGATTTTGGACGACATACTATACTATGACTTTTTTGTCATATTTTGGAAGACATACTATACTATGACTTTTTTGACTGATTTTGGACGACATACTATACTATGACTTTTTTGACTGATTTTCGACGACATTCTATACTATGACTTTTTTGACTCATTTTGGACGACATACTATACTATGACTTTTTTGGCTGATTTTGGACGACATACTAACCTATGACTTTTTTTTCAAATTTTGGACGACATACTAACCTATGACTTATTTGTCATATTTTGGAAGACATACTATACTATGACTTTTTTGACTGATTTTGGACAACATACTATACTATGACTTTTTTTGTGCCATCGCTGATTGTTCTATAGATTTTATTTTCTGACGTCAAGCAACACTGCAAGTATGTGGTCAAAATACAGCACCACAGTCCTCGTTAGTATAGTGGACAGTATCTCCGCCTGTCACGCGGAAGACCGGGGTTCGATTCCCCGACGGGGAGTGCCAAAGTTTTCTGCAGAAGGGAAAACAAGCAGTAGGTATACAACATTACTCCTTACTGAAGAGATGGCAACAGCGCTGAGTGCGGGTAGCCAACAACATTCCTGTATGCGACTCAGCGCCGCCAGTAAGGCAGAAGTAGTCGACCCGAATCGAGCACACTCCTGTAACCAATCATGCTGTAGAACCTCCCACCTCATTAACATGTGTCATATTTCGGACGACATACTTTACTTGGACTTTTTTGACTCATTTTGGACAACATACTATACTATGACTTTTTTGACTGATTTTGGACGACATCCTATACTATGACTTTTTTGACTCATTTTGGACGACATACTATACTATGACTTTTTTGGCTGATTTTGGACGACATACTATACTATGACTTTTTTGACTGATTTTCGACGACATACTATACTATGACTTTTTTGGCTGATTTTGGACGACATACTATACTATGACTTTTTTTCAAATTTTGGACGACATACTATACTATGACGTTTTTGACTCATTTTGGACGACATACTATACTATGACTTTTTTGGCTGATTTTGGACGACATACTATACTATGACTTTTTTGGCTGATTTTGGACGACATACTATACTATGACTTTTTTGACTGATTTTGGACGACATACTATACTATGACTTTTTTGGCTGATTTTGGACGACATACTATACTATGACTTTTTTGACTGATTTTGGACGACATACTAACCTATGACTTTTTTTCAAATTTTGGACGACATACTTTTCTATGACGTTTTTGACTCATTTTGGACGACATACTATACTATGACTTTTTTGGCTGATTTTGGACGACATACTAACCTATGACTTTTTTTTCAAATTTTGGACGACATACTATACTATGACTTTTTTGACTGATTTTGGACGACATACTATACTATGACTTTTTTGACTGATTTTGGACGACATACTATACTATGACTTTTTTGACTGATTTTGGACGACATACTATACTATGACTTTTTTGGCTGATTTTGGACGACATACTAACCTATGACTTATTTGTCATATTTTGGAAGACATACTATACTATGACTTTTTTGACTGATTTTGGACAACATACTATACTATGACTTTTTTTGTGCCATCGCTGATTGTTCTATAGATTTTATTTTCTGACGTCAAGCAACACTGCAAGTATGTGGTCAAAATACAGCACCACAGTCCTCGTTAGTATAGTGGACAGTATCTCCGCCTGTCACGCGGAAGACCGGGGTTCGATTCCCCGACGGGGAGTGCCAAAGTTTTCTGCAGAAGGGAAAACAAGCAGTAGGTATACAACATTACTCCTTACTGAAGAGATGGCAACAGCGCTGAGTGCGGGTAGCCAACAACATTCCTGTATGCGACTCAGCACCGCCAGTAAGGCAGAAGTAGTCGACCCGAACCGAGCACACTCCTGTAACCAATCATGCTGTAGAACCTCCCACCTCATTAACATGTGTCATATTTCGGACGACATACTTTACTTGGACTTTTTTGACTCATTTTGGACAACATACTATACTATGACTTTTTTGACTGATTTTGGACGACATACTATACTATGACTTTTTTGACTCATTTTGGACGACATACTATACTATGACTTTTTTGGCTGATTTTTTTGTACGACATACTATACTATGACTTTTTTGACTGATTTTGGACGACATACTAACCTATGACTTTTTTGGCTGATTTTGGACGACATACTATACTATGACTTTTTTGGCTGATTTTGGACGACATACTATACTATGACTTTTTTGGCTCATTTTGGACGACATACTATACTATGACTTTTTTGACTGATTTTGGACGACATACTATACTATGACTTTTTTGTCATATTTTTGACGACATACTATACTATGACTTTTTTGACTGATTTTGGACGACATACTATACTATGACTTTTTTGATTGATTTTGGACGACATACTATACTATGACTTTTTTGACTGATTTTGGACGACATACTATACTATGCCTTTTTTGGCTCATTTTGGACGACATACTAACCTATGACTTTTTTTCAAATTATGGACGACATACTATACTATGACTTTTTTGACTGATTTTGGACGACATACTATACTATGACTTTTTTGGCTCATTTTGGACGACATACTATACTATGACTTTTTTGGCTGATTTTGGACGACATACTAACCTATGACTTTTTTTTCAAATTTTGGACGACATACTATACTATGACTTTTTTGACTGATTTTGGACAACATACTATACTATGACTTTTTTTGTGCCATCGCTGATTGTTCTATAGATTTTATTTGCTGACGTCAAGCAACACTACAAGTATGTACAAAATACAGCACCACAGTCCTCGTTAGTATAGTGGACAGTATCTCCGCCTGTCACGCGGAAGACTGGGGTTCAATTCCCCGACGGGGAGTGCCAAAGTTTTCTGCAGAAGGGAAAACAAGCAGTAGGTATACAACATTACTCCTTACTGAAGAGATGGCAACAGCACTGAGTGCGGGTAGCCAACAACATTCCTGTATGCGACTCAGTGCCGCCAGTAAGGCAGAAGTAGTCGACCCGAATCGAGCACACTCCTGTAACCAATCATGCTGTAGAACCTCCCACCTCATTAACAAGTGTCATATTTCGGACGACATACTTTACTTGGACTTTTTTGACTCATTTTGGACAACATACTGTACTATGACTTTTTTGACTCATTTTGGACGACATACTATACTATGACTTTTTTGACTCATTTTGGACAACATACTATACTATGACTTTTTTGACTCATTTTGGACGACATACTAACCTATCACTTTTTTTTCAAATTTTGGACGACATACTATACTATGACTTTTTTGACTCATTTTGGACGACATACTATACTATGACTTTTTTGACTAATTTTGGACGACATACTATACTATGACTTTTTTGACTCATTTTGGACGACATACTATACTATGACTTTTTTGGCTGATTTTGGACGACATACTAACCTATCACTTTTTTTTCAAATTTTGGACGACATACTATACTATGACTTTTTTGACTCATTTTGGACGACATACTATACTATGACTTTTTTGACTCATTTTGGACGACATACTATACTATGACTTTTTTGGCTGATTTTGGACGACATACTAACCTATGACTTTTTTTTCAAATTTTGGACGACATACTATACTATGACTTTTTTGACTCATTTTGGACGACATACTATACTATGACTTTTTTGACTGATTTTGGACGACATACTACACTATGACTTTTTTGTCATATTTTGGAAGACATACTATACTATGACTTTTTTGACTGATTTTGGACGACATACTATACTATGACTTTTTTGACTGCTTTTGGACGACATACTATACTATGACTTTTTTGACTCATTTTGGACGACATACTATACTATGACTTTTTTGACTGATTTTGGACGACATACTACACTATGACTTTTTTGTCATATTTTGGAAGACATACTATACTATGACTTTTTTGACTGATTTTGGACGACATACTATACTATGACTTTTTTGACTGCTTTTGGACGACATACTATACTATGACTTTTTTGACTGATTTTGGACGACATACTAACCTATGACTTTTTTTTCAAATTTTGGACGACATACTATACTATGACTTTTTTGACTCATTTTGGACGACATACTATACTATGACTTTTTTGGCTGATTTTGGACGACATACTAACCTATGACTTTTTTGGCTCATTTTGGACGACATACTATACTATGACTTTTTTGGCTGATTTTGGACGACATACTAACCTATGACTTTTTTGACTGATTTTGGACGACATACTATACTATGACTTTTTTGACTGATTTTGGACGACATACTATACTATGACTTTTTTGACAGATTTTGGACGACATACTAACCTATGACTTTTTTTCAAATTATGGACGACATACTATACTATGACTTTTTTGTCATATTTTGGAAGACATACTATACTATGACTTTTTTGACAGATTTTGGACGACATACTAACCTATGACTTTTTTTCAAATTATGGACGACATACTATATTATGACTTTTTTGTCATATTTTGGAAGACATACTATACTATGACTTTTTTGACTGATTTTGGACGACATACTATACTATGACTTTTTTGACTGATTTTCGACGACATACTATACTATGACTTTTTTGACTCATTTTGGACGACATACTATACTATGACTTTTTTGGCTGATTTTGGACGACATACTAACCTATGACTTTTTTTTCAAATTTTGGACGACATACTATACTATGACTTTTTTGACTGATTTTGGACGACATACTAACCTATGTCTTTTTTGACTGATTTTGGACGACATACTAACCTATGACTTTTTTTCAAATTTTGGACGACATACTATACTATGACTTTTTTGGCTGATTTTGGACGACATACTATACTATGACTTTTTTGACTGATTTTGGACGACATGCTATACTATGACTTTTTTGACTGATTTTGGACGACATACTATACTATGACTTTTTTGACTGATTTTGGACGACATACTATACTATGACTTTTTTGACTGATTTTGGACGACATACTATACTATGACTTTTTTGGCTCATTTTGGACGACATACTATACTATGACTTTTTTGGCTCATTTTGGACGACATACTATACTATGACTTTTTTGGCTCATTTTGGACGACATACTATACTATGACTTTTTTGACTGATTTTGGACGACATCCTATACTATGACTTTTTTGACTGATTTTGGACGATATACTATACTATGACTTTTGTGACTGATTTTGGACGACATACTATACTATGACTTTTTTTGTGCCATCTCTGATTGTTTTATAGATTTTATTTGCCAGCTAGCATTGAAGAGGCTTGAAAAAGCCTCAAAGAGGCTCCCATTTGCAGAGACGTTGATGATGAAGTTGAAATCCTCGTTGAAAGTGAAATGACGCAACCGAAGCAAACAACGCAGGTTTAGTTTGGGGTTTGGTTTTTGGAAGTAGTTTTGTTTGGTTTTGACAGCACATCCTGGCTCCATCGCCATTTGTAGGCTGTAAAAATCGGCCATTGAACCAAATGTACACAGAGCCACTTTTCCAGTAAATCTATGATGGTAGATTCCATTGTCCTGAGGGAGAGAACATGTATCAATTACCTTACTTTACTGTGTCTTGGGCCATCATGGAAATACCCGCTATTATTCCTGTATATGGGAAATCACCACCAGAAATGACTATAGATTTTTAAGTTGTTTCTTTGTTTTGTGGATATCTGCTCTCTTGCTGCCACAGACTGCCCCCCCTTTACATTGATCCCATGTGATCTGAACAGCTGCATTAGCTTATTTACAACAATCATAATCCGACTGTAAACATGTAAGGCTTTAATGGACTCAGTGAGGAAGTCGGCTTGGCTAGCGGACGGCATCTCATGACCACACAATGAGCCCATACGCAAAAACGAAACATTAAGCCATTCACAATAGGCCATGTGCCCCAATGAATGCCTATAGCGCCTTTTGTCGGGATAAAGGCACCACAAATGAGCTATTGTCTCACTTAACCATTCTAAATCAGGCAAGACCTCAGGGGCATGTTTTCCACACAGTCACCAAGAATGTCTGTTTCTCTGTGCGCACATGTGGTTTTTTGGACGTCCTCAGTGAAGCTGAGGTTTCAGCATGGGGCCTGCGTGACAATGACACCATCTGTGGTGTATCTGCTGACATTTAAACAAGTATACAAGTACATACATTTTAAGTACATACATTCAAAGCACATTCAAACTGTTTTTAGATTATTTTCCTCAGAGACTGATCTGATTTCAGGTGTGTCACCTGTGAACCCTGGCTCACTCTAATACATTTATATGGTATAAGACCTGTTTTTACACAGTGCTGATTATGTTCAGCAACTTTATTTAAATCAAGCGCTACATTAATAATGGCATTGTAGATGCTAGGAAGTGATTTGGGTGTGTAGTCTGTGTTCAAATGTTTAACTGTCACACCACAGCCTGGAGTTTGCTTCCACAACCCAATCTGTGGCGATGTTTATACAACAAAAGCACTTAGGTTGAGATTAAGGAAAAATTGCGGTTTTGGTTCGAATGTAAATAAACATGATGTGTCTAAATTCGCTGAGAACTTTCTTCTGTGTAAAACCACACCACTTTTTTTTCCTTTTAACCAAACTTAAACCAACTTCTGTTTTAAACAAAATGTACTCATACTGGACATTTTGTTGATATCGTCAGTATTTAAATACTTATGCATATACAGTTAATTAATTATTAATTCTACTTGACAACATGCCCCCATTTATTTACTAAATACAATTTCTCACAGTTATTTTTCCTTAAAATTGATTTGTTGTTGCAAGTCAGTTGAATATGAACTAATTTCAGGCCCATTTTGCACATGCATTGTCCACTGTGGAGAGACTATGCGGCTTTTTGGCATCCAATATAGAATGAACAAAATACATCCGTTAAAAAGACATGTAAATACACAGACTGTAAGAAGAACCATGTTTTACTTAAAGGCTAAAGAAGACAGCCAGTAATGTTGTTGCAAAATGCATGCTTACACTTGGATTCATTCAAGTGCAACTGTTCCTGTGAATCTGGCTTGTGCCCTAATATGTATGTACATGTTGGAGCCTGCGTGATAAAGGCATACACTGCCAGGAACAATTAAATCTTTACACTGAGGCAATAAAATGCAAATGTACAAACGGCTTCTTCTGAAACATGACACAATATATGTCTTAAGGATTGTTACCTCTAGCTAAGGCAGGTGAATGACATTGAGGAAAAAAAAAGAACAAAAAGAACAAACTTCAGTACTAGAAAGGTAAGGCACCTGAAGGAATAAAAGTACAGTGTTAAGGACATCAATGTGTGGTATAATATAAATGTCATGTCTTTATCTGAGAAGGAACTGAAGGTTCAGCTGTCATTTAAATGACAATAAATAAATTAAAGTGAGTTAACATGTGTATCAGATGAAGTGAAAGTGTAACCACTGATACGTGACGACATGCATTCTGTGTGTGTGTTGGTCTTTGTTTTTTATGATCACTGCAAATACACACACACACACTCACACTCATGCTTGGACATCTCTGTTCCAGTTCTCTGCCATCTGCTTGGTGAAGAATTGAAAAGTTCCCATTGTTGTAGTAAAGTTCACAGCAGGATTCTCCCCGAACAAATGAGACCTTATGAATCTTATGAGACCACATGTCACTGATGTCTATTATCCCGAGGCTATGAGGCACATTGTGAGAAAGCGAAGACAGCCACAAATAAAACCCAGTATCAAAACAATGCAGACATTCTCATTTGGTCAGCTGGATGGCTGCTGCATTTTTTAAGGACTTGAAGGAGGAGGAAATCTTTTTTTTGAAAGTGCAACAGATGATGTTGACAGAAATAGTTACAATTAGCCTTGGTACTTTTATGCTGTCTCCCTTTTTCATCACGTTTGATATTTTACAAATCAAAGTCAAATTTCGTGGAATTCAGTGAGAATCAAAGCGTGGATCAATCCGAAAGTGAACGTGATTATTTTCTGCGTTTTTGTAGAACCGTCTTGCATGGAGCGGCTCCTCTCCAAGGAATGGAAGGAGCGTGTTGACTGCTTGAACGCCACTGAACTGCTGGCGGAGGTCAAAGGTAAGAGAAGAGAAAACACGCACGTCAGAGCCAGAATCCACATGTGCCACTGCAACTAAATCTACCTACATTCATTCTTAAAGGAAAGTCCTCAGCAGTGACAGAGTTAGCCTATAAAACCAGGCCTACCTGTCACTTGACCCATTCCAGGACTTGACTTGCGTTCATCCAGTTACAAGCCCAATTCCTTTTCTCTCGATAAATTGTGTGTGTGTGTGTGTGTGTGTGTGTGTGTGTGAGGCACGAGGCTTCACACGCTCCAATATTTTTTCTGTGTCAGAAAGTAGCACTTGTGAAGCTATAAATTGCACCAAGGATAATGTGTTCTTGATGTACTCAGGTATTCACAAAAGTTCAAAATTAGCAGCGTTATGGGGATGTGAAAATCTCAGCCTCAGCAGCAGCAGGGGATAAAATGCATGTCATCCTTTCAAAGTGAAAGAGAAAAATATGATGTTTAAGTTATGTTTAGCTGACTAACATGCCACATATAATATTAAGTTACCCACATCATTATCATTTTCCTGATGGGAACCAACCTTTTTTTCATTTGTATGATAGAAGCAGTGGAATATGATTTATTTAAAAAAAAAACAAATATTAATACATGTTTTATTTATTTTTCTTCTTGATTTTTGTAAACTAATATTTGAGAGAAACTGGGGAATTGCTCATTTATATTTTCTTTTCATGACTTTTTAAGCTTTTGTAAATATAAATATTTTATATTATATATATATTTTTTTTAAACATGGCATTACAATAGATACTAGACTTGGAAATCTGGGTATTTTGTAGTTGTGAAATGTTTTAAATAAAAATATCATGGGCAAAATGCTGTGATTTTCAGAGAATGATCTCTATGTTGCCTTACAGTAAGACCTCGCTTTCCTCCCACAGTCCAAAAACATGCAGTGTGACTGCAGGCTGTGAATGTGAGAGTGAATGGTTGTTCATCTCTGTATGTTTGCCCTACAATGGACTGGCAACCTGTCCAGGGTGTACCCTGCCTTTCACCCTGTGTCAGCTGGGATTGGCTCCACCTCCCCGTGACCCTCATGTGGAGGATAAAGCGGTAGAAAATGAATGAAAGATTTCTATTTCATGACTTTGTCTCCAGTAATGTCATGTACATGATTTTTTTTTGTGTAAAATGCCATAACCCAATGTGACTAATGTAGCCTTGACTTGTTATAGTCACTAATTTGGACACTAAATGAAAGAGCTTCAAAGCAAAGACTGACACTTGTCCCCTGAGCTGCAGCATGTTCGTTTGTGATCATCTCCCAGTGAAATGAGAAGCACACACGCGTGCAGACACACACACACACACACGCGTATACACACACACTTAGCTAATCACTTGTTCAGAGACAATGTGGCTTTGTATGTCCAGCTAAATACAGGAATGAACATGACTACATGTTAAAAACTCAACTTCATGTGACTTTTATTTAAAATTTTAAATAAAATGTATGTATTGTATGTATGAAATTTCAATTCAAGACATTTATTTCATTATTATTATTATTATTATTAATATTATTAATAACACGTTATTTTACTTTATTTTATCAGCTGATGAAAAAACATTTGCAACTTTTTAAAACCACATTTTAAAGTGAAAAATGTGTCACTTTATACATTTCTATTTATTTATCTTGTGCTTTTTTACTTTGATCATCATATGATATTTGACATTCTTTAAAAAAATATACTGTATAAAAAACATCACCCTGATTTCTCCTGATGTCCATGATCGCACTTGAATAAGAGAATTCATAACAATGATAACATTAAATGAAGTGATCATCTCCTGATGCCCACTTACAGAGGTCAGCATATTTCATATCCTCTCTGTGCATTAGTAATATGTAAATAAATTATAATGTCTTCCTGATAAACACTCAGATGATCACTGGTATAATATGCACATGTTGCTGATGAAAAAACTAAACGTGAACGGCAAGAAACAGGCAGTAAAAACTGCAATAAGAAAAACGCAGCAAAGAGCCAAATGTATCAGTTTCTTGTATGTTTGCTGAAGACACTGTACATGAATATAGCATGTACCAACACATGCACATGCTCTTCACACATCAACACACACACACACACACACACACCTCCAGCTGCATCGTGATCAAATGCTCTAAATGAATTAAAGCATTAAAATCTGTTATTCTTTGATTCAAATGAAATTAAGTCTGGTCTCACTGACCTAAATAGACTCAACCGTTGCTCTGTGTCTTCTCACACAACGACTTGTTCTGTTGTAGCTATTTTCATGGTGACGATAATCAATGTCCCCTTTTCCAACTGAAAAAAATAAATAACCAATCACACATGCATTTTGATGTGGGTATAATGTAGTTTCTATTTTTAATGCTTACCTGTTCAAGGTAGGTTTGTGAGTTCAATGTCCAGATTCACACACACACACACACACACACACACACACACACACATCCCTGCACTTCTCTGCTGCAGCAGACGTTTATACTACACCAACAGTGCCATTGTGGGAACCAGGTGACATTTGAACATTTAGTATTTCATTTCTCTCATAATCTTATATATATAACATATATACAATATATCTATATCTATATATCTATATATATATATGTATACACATATATATACACTATATATATATATACAGTATATATGTATACACACATATATATATATACTGTATATATATACAGTATATATATAGGAAGATGCATAACAATTGTTAAAGAGAACCACCAACTCTTATGTAACTCTTAACTGTTTGTATCATACGTTACAGCAGTAATGCATGTGCGCTAAGGTTAACAATGTGACAAATTATATGTATAAAACAAAAAGTAGATACAAAAGCAACTCCTTTAAATGTCATGTATTCTGAATATGTTTTTTCGTGTTAAAACTTTGTAAAACTACCACTAAATTTGGTGAATGCAGAAAAGAATTGGAAATGTTTGTGTTTCTAATGTCAGACGAGCTGGTTTATCTGTCAGCAGTGTTGAGAGACAGGCATCTTATCTATCTTTGTTTTATATACTGTATATTCTTTCATTGATGTGGGGGATGAACGTTGTTCAGCCTGAATGTACACAGATTAAGCTTGATACTGTATATATATATATATATATATATATGTGTACCCAGATGTTGTTTTTGTTGGCGCATGTGGTCTGACAGGAAGATGGGACGGCAAGTGCTGTAGTGTCAGCGACTCTTCAGTTTAACAACCCTATGCGTGCTGAAAATGATTGACACATTCACATTAGCTTGACGTGTGCTGTTGTAAACACAGACTGATGAAGTTAAATAGAGTGAAATGACAAAGAAGAGAATAAAACCAAATTCAAACGCACACACATACACTATTCAGCTGTTGAGATACAAACAGTGCTACAGACAGATAAATAATAATTGAATAAAAAAAAAAAAAGCATGTATGATCAGGAGCACCAACCTAATGCAGAAGTAAGAGTTCTGACATTGTGCCCCAGAGAGATAGATCATCCTGTGATCATTCAAACAGACAACAGTGAAAACCGTTAATGGCTTTCTGTTTTGACTGTTGCCCCCAGCAGGTGTTGGGAATGATCCTGATAAATGGAAAATATGCGACATAGTTACTGATGCCAGAGGTGCTGAAGGAACACAGAACTCCTAATCCACAGAGATGAATCATGGTGCCAATTTCACAACGGACTTCACTTATAATAAGATAAATAAGAACGGAAATAATGAGAAGGAGTTTGCGTGTGTATGTGTTTCTGAGACACGACAGGATTATATAGTATCCATCCATATAAGAAGACTAAGGGCCTGGCCCTGTCTGCGCGGAAACAACCCTGCATAGGTTTTTCTTTTTTTAAAAGTAGGTTGTCCCTATCCTCGTCGTCGCCATCATAAAATAAGGGGAGGAGATAACAAAAAAACAATTTTTACAGACACTATTTTTACTTGAATACATAATACAGATTAGTGAGTGTTCTGCACACGGTCAGCTGCACTGAACATCCACAGCTCGTTCTTGTCTGTGTGGTCACAGTGTTTCTCTCTCTCTTCCTCTCTGTGTCTCTCTGCCCGCTGTAAATAGAGTTAGATGAAGCTCACTCGCGCGGCAGAACTGAACATTTCCTTCTCAGAAAGTAGTTAAGGTTGTGCCAGAAAGTCACTTAAAAAAAAAAAAAAATTCTAAGTTGTCATCACTGACACTCTTGTTTGGTGTGTTTGCTTTATGATAGCTTATATTTTATTTCTAATATTTCCTTCCTTTCCCCTGGCTTGGTTCATTCTTTCTCTGTTTTTGTGGCGTAGCAGCATTACAGTGTCTCTTACAGGCCTTTTGAGACGTTTTGGGGCATTTTCTGCAAACAATGCCATGTATACGGGAAGCTTTTTCAAAACGACAAAGAAAAAAGATTCCGTTTCTATGTGGATATGGGGCCTAAACTGGTCAAGAGGGCTTGAGGTGACTGAAAGGGTGATAAAATGACAAGAGAAGAGAAGGAGTAGTGGAGGAGGTGGCTGAGAGAGCTTGTGAGAAAAGGGCAGAGGGGATACAAAAGGATGTGAGGCTAAGGGATAGAGGGAAGGATGAAAAGTTGAGAAAAAGTAAAAGAAGCAAATGAAATGGGAAGAAGGAGAGGAGAGGAGAGGAGAGGAGAGGAGAGGGAATCTGGACTTGGAAGTATAGTAACTGATGGGGGGTTGTTTGGGGAAAACTGAAAAAAAGAAATAATGAAAGCGTGGAAAAAAGGGACAAGAACAGGAGAATGTTGCCTTTGATACAGGGGTGCTGAGGGGCAATCTGTGTGTGTGTGTGTGTGTGTGTGTGTGTGTGTGGGTGGGGGGTGAGAGGATCTGGGGTACAATAGGGCCCTGACAAGACTACAATGGAGACTCTGTTAGTATGCAGGTAGTGTTGGGGCCACCCTGCAGTCTCCCTTCATGGCCCCAGGGCAAGACCTTACACACATGCACATGTGCACACACACACACACACACACAAGCAAAAGGTTCAAAACAAGATAAACTTTACTGTGGAAGTGTGTGAGTTCATGTCCCACACGTTCATGCATTGCACTCACACATGCGTGTGCACACGCACGCACACATGCACATCCACCAAGAACACAATGAACTCGCATCTTTGTTCCCCATTCACAGAGAAGAATCAAGAAAATGTTGACCATGAGTGATAAAGACTCACTAAACAAGAATAATCACATCCAGTAGCAAGAACAGCTGTTGCTACAGAGTGAGGCAACGTTGTCTATAATTAATATAAATGATCCAAATGGTTGAACTCGTATAAACACAGCATATACACAATATGGTGATGAAACTGTGAGATGTTGCTGTGGTGAAAATGTAAAGAATGTTTTTATATGTGAGGTCAATCAATGTTATAGTTGCCTTGCTGTCAGTGCCTCTTGTGACACCTCACACATAATCTAGTAACTGGGCAGTCTCACTGGTGCTGGTCCCAAGAATGTCTAAATCATAAAACTGACAAAAAAGTGTGTGACAGCCACTTGTTTTAAAAAGATAAGTCAAACTGATTTTATTGTTCTCGAGAGCAGACACTAGGTTATAAACACTGACGGCATGTAGAGACAAGGCAGAAAATAATAAGTAGTAAGATGTAACGACAAGCCAGATTTATGGGAATCTGGGAATGAGGGTTTTCCCTTGTGTGCAGACATTTGTTAAAACTGCCTTCTGCTGTGGGGATTTTGTATTAATGAGAAAATGTCCAAAGCATCACAAACTGAAGGAGAAAACTCGCACCTTCATCATGGGTTCCCGACCTGGTCGGAACAAGGGTCTCCCCTTGTGTGTGTGTGTGGGGGTTTTCTTCAGGTTCTCTGGTTTCCTTCCACCGTAACATGCAATATGGGGATTAGGCAAATTGGACCCCTGCAATCCTCATGTGGAGGATAAAGCGGTAGAAAATGAATGGATGGATATTCACAGAACAAGTCTAATTTTGTAATGCTGAGAAGTAACTGAATACATGTCATGTGACCTGCTCTGGCCATAGAGCGAGAGTGGATTCATCAACTTCATTATTCAATTCTTTCAACATCTGGCTGACTTGTAAAAATCGATAAACTGTTCTAATTTCATGTCCAGGTACACCAGAGTCCCTGGAGGAGAAGGAGCACCAACTTTCCACCATGATCAGCCAGCTGATCAATCTGAGAGAGCAGCTCCTTGCCGCCCATGATGAGCAGAAAAAGATGGCCGCCTCACAGCTGGAAAAGCAGAGACAACAGATGGAGCTGGCCAGGCAGCAGCAGGAGCAGGTAGACGGGCCTGGATGATGTTTGTGTCGCGGATTGCAAATGTATAATATGAAAGAGTTATGCAAAGAGCAAAGAGCGCAGTGCATGTACAGGAGAGCCTTCTCCACAGAAAATCCTTTTAGCAGCTGTACGTGGTTTCACTTAAGGAAGAAACAGGTGATCAGACAGATGTCAAGGAGACAAAAAATAACATAATAAATGTTCTGCAGACCAATCCCCTAGATCACGGTGAACTATTGACCATTGTCGCTACTGGATTCACCTCCAAATCACATAATCAAATCAGCTGTTCCCAAGTCTCATTACTTGTAAGCAGTTAATGTGAAGCATTGTGTTCTTGTGAACTGCTGCTCTTTGTTGAGTTTGACACATTTGAACACTGACACTTTCTCTCTGCTCTGGTGAAGCTGTAGGCCACAGGAGACAAAAGTTTACTTTCAAAATAAAGTTTGTTAAGTGTCTGACAAATATGTAAAGATAATATTTTGGCCATTCCACTAATGTTCCCTCGCTTGTTCGTTTTTTGTTTTGATGTTTTTTCCGTATTCCTGGTGAAGGTGGTTCATAAAGACAGAAGTGACTGAAATGATGGTCAACAACAACAACAACAACAACAAAAAACAAAAACACCTGATATTATGTTTTCGACGTTTGTGACTTTAAAAGTTGAAGCATGCCTTCAGTTGTCGGAGAAAGATAGTCGGAGTAAAAAGCATGTGACAGGGGGAAAAAAAGAGTGAGAGAGGTGTCTAGGTGAGCTGCTCTTTGTTTTCGCTCTTTGCCGACATGTTACTGTAGGTCGGCATACGACAGGCTCTGTTTGGACAAGTACATACCTCACATCACAACACATTCCACTTTTCATGGCTTTACAAAGGACCTGGGAAGATGTAGAGGGTGAAAAGAAAGACAGATTCCAATATCAGCCAGTCATTTAGCTGTTGAGACTTGATAGGATAATGCCCTACAGACAAACCCCGAGAAATCTGCCTTTAATGAAATATGACATGTGTGCAAATGGGGCGCCGCCTCCCATTCAGCAGCCTGTAATTACATTTCAGAATAAATATACTAAACGACTCCTCAAGAAAAAAAGAGAGAGGCAGCTGCTTTACTTTTCTGCCTGTGAGTGGGCAGAATCAAATAGTCGTCACGTTGCCCCTTTAAAGATTTGAATTTCTCATGACTGGCCCGCTCTCCCAACTAAACCCTTGTATTTTTCCCCTCACATCAAAACAAAGGAAGATATAAGTGTGATTGCCCCCCCGCCCCCCCGCCCCCCTCTCTTGGTGATGAGTGTTTATGGGTGCTGGATGTTTCTGGTTGGCTTAGTAAACATGTCAGTCTAACAGGTTTATTGTGAGTTAAGAGATTTGCATTGGAACTTTTCACACTGCTTATTGCATTAATTAGCTGTACCATCAGTCACACCAACGTCTACGCCGGAGAACAGACGTTTCTGTGTGACTGCACTGCAATAACACACGTGCTCCGAGGTTCACATCTTAGGTCCATTCTGTGGTTAGTCTCGGGCAACAAATCAATTGGGCTGAGCTGAGCGAGAGATTGTGGTTTTTATATAAACGTAAGTAAACAGGTGGCGTCTGAGGTCACAGTGGACTTTTTTCTTTGTTTTTAGCCAAACCACAATCTTTCCCTTAAAGCAAGTGCTGTATGTAAACATAACCATAAAAGCTATATCTGTAAAAGTCATGCTAGAGTCACTACAGATGTGTATTGTTCTTGATGAATGAATGGATGTTTTTTTGTTGGAAAACACATCTCTATCAACAAAGTGTGCCATTGACTCCATTATGTTATTATTATTATTATTATTATTATTAGACAACATACATCAGTTGCTTTTCCTTGTTGTTGTTGAAGTTTAACATACAGAAACCTAAATTGTAGGAGGCAGAGTTGGTTAGCGGGAGGAGATGGCAATCTGAGGTCAAACAGACATTTAACTTACTCTCCCTCTATCTCCGTTCTCCTTTGACCTCTGCAGTTCAGGCTTCAGGACAGTTAGTGGTCTTGAGCAATGATCCAGCTCTACTCTACTCATTCTGTGCTGTTTTATTCCAAACTCCCTGCTTCTGTTTTTGACCGATGTTCACCAAAGATTAGTCAGGTTTCGAAATGACGTAGATTGGCTGGAATCCAGGAGCAGTTTCTTGGAGCAATAACAGGCTGCTTCCCACAGATCACCGAGGTTCATCAGAGCTATGAAAAGAAGCATCGAGTGGTCAGCGAAGTGTCTGGCCTCTAAACATACAGCCTCTAAACAACTTTGTTTTTTTGGCTTCAATGTGTCATTGTGGTGTTGAAATTTATTGCACAGTGTAATGGCAGTAGAAATATACATATGTACATATGCAATTAAAAAATATTCTAGTAAACAGGGATTTTTTGTTGGGTTAAACATTTTTGTTTGATTTTCACTCAAAATTAGGACGTAAAACAGCAGGTTGCCAAAAAATAAAACATACCCACAATGAGTCCCTCTTATCATATCCAAATTATGAAGAACAAGTATGCAATAATCAAATAATTGTTTTCTCATAACCTGCTATTTTGTGTCCATGCAGATTGCCAGACAGCAGCAGCAGCTCGTGCAGCAGCAGCAAAAGATAAACATTCTCCAGCAGCAGATCCAGGTTAGTTGACTGACATGCACGCATGCACATTCTTGACATTTTCCAGCTTACGACTTCTGCCCCTTACAGACTCCCCTTATTTCTTCCGCATCATCCCTTAATTTTATCCTCTGTCTGGACGATCCAAGTGTTGTCTTCCTTTACTATTGAGTCATTTGTTATTTACAAAAGTGATTGTGAACATTTCCTTTACGTTTTGTGCCTCAATCGATAAATGACAGGGACCCAGTAATTGTCCCGTATCATTTGCTGAATTGTTTACATTTGCATCGATCACTTTGTGATCAATACCGCAGCCTCCGCTGGGCTTTCGCCTTTCAATTTATTGCCATATGTTTCCTCTCCTCTGCCTAACTTGAACCACCCTGTTACTCTTTCATAGTAATTGCTTTCTTTTGCCTTAACATACACCTCTTCCTCTTAGTTCAGCAGTGTCATGTTTCCTATTTACTTTATTACAATCAAATAAAAAACACATTGGACTACTAAGGGGATAGATAGAAAACAGCCCTGGTGAAAAGCTCTATTGACTTCTCCTTTTCTTATTTCTACATGTGTGTCACTGAGCCACCTGATGCACTGATTTTTATGATCACTAGACTGTATATACATACATACGTAGTCACCAAGAAATTGCCACCAGCTGTGACCAAATGCTGGTAAATTTGCAGACTATTTGTAGCTGATAGCCATGTGGGAAGTTAGCCATGTTGTACTTTATTGGTTTATTTTTAAGTGGTTGGATTGCTGCTGAATTAAATCAAATTGTGTGACAATCAGAGTCCACTTGCTCTCGTTGTTATTTTTACCTTGTTTTTATCCCCCTGTGATTCCAAGCTTTTGGATCTCACGATGCTCCGAGGGTGCGATGCCGTTAACGAGGGCTGGTTTATTCCCACCCCCTACTTCTCCCTTTTTTTATTATGAGGCCCCACCCTCTGATCTTAATAAAGCTTGGATTGGACTTCATTAGGCTGCTGTGCCCCAGGGGAGAACAAGACCACAAAAAAACAGCCCTTACAGGGATCCTCTTCCAAGCTGCGAAGCATGGATACTGTGTCATATTTGGTTTTCAGGATGAAGGGATATGCAGCAGAGCAGCATGTTATTATGTAGAGCTACAGAGGCATGTGCTGTAAATTCAGGTGATATATATATATATGCACATAATAGATATATAGATATATTATATCACAGCTGGGTGTGTGCAGACTGCCGGTAATTTAAGTTATTTTTTTAAAACAATAGCATTTCTTGGCAAACAAACCAAGCTTAGTACGAAGCATATGGTCTATCTACTGTACAGAGGTTTAGAATTATTATGGCTAAGCTCCAGGGCTTAGTCACTGGGGTATGGGCTGTTTACGCTGTGTCAGATGTGTGTTGGCCTTAAACACAGGCAGCGCCGCACCAGTCTGTTTCCACTTATCAAATCCAGACCTGAGCTCCTCTCAGGCCAATACTCTAAGGAGCTGACCAAATGCTATGCTACTGTTTCAGCTGAAAAGAATCGGCCTCAGTGGTAAAACCACTTTCTAGAAGTGCCAGTTGTTGTTCACATCTCCATTTGAAACACTAAATGTTGTCCAGATGGAAAAAATAAGAAACCATGAAAAAGTTTTTGCTTAAAAAATGGAATAGTTGCAACTCCCTGTTGTGCGCTATAAATTTTGAACGTTTTATAGCGCAGCATTAATATGTGATAAACTGAAGCTTATCTGTGTCTGATTTATGAATGGAGACAATGAAAACCCAGTGGGACACTGGCTTTAACCCATTTTTCCATTTCTCCCTCTTGCCGTTCCTACGTTCCTCTCCGTGCATGGATGGTGTCAGCGTGGTTGTCAACGAGTGCAATGTTGTTGGGGGAAGCAGAGTTCAAAGTGACCCAGGTTTCCTGTCATGTGGTTTTAAATGGTGTGGAGAGCCAGCGGGGGATGTCCACAGGTTAAAGAAATGCTTCCGAAGGCCCCTTTGTGATAGATATCATTACCCATGTGCAATGTAATGAATCATCAGACCAACAGACAAACTAAATATTTATACACGCACACAGGCTCACAACTCTACGATATTGATAATTAATCCTGACTGAAAGTAGAGACAGATTAAATGAATCCATAAATGCAGACATTGATGTACAGACACACACACACGTGTGCGCGCACACACAGTGGTGGTGGGCCCTTTGTGTACGGTAAGCAGAGCAGCCCAGCCTGGTGGCTGACAGACATGTGTCTTTGTTAAGTCAGTTCCTATAATGGCTCTCATATGTGGCCCATTTCCTTTGGGCCCACAAAGGCACAGGCCCTAACCGCACCGCCCGGTTCCTAGCTAACGGGCTAATTAATGACTGCAAAGCCACACTCCTCCTCCTCCTCCTTGTCCCTCTCTCTGTTCTTCATTTATAACTCCTCTGGCTCCTCCTTTGTCTGCCCTCCGCTGTTCTCCTCGAGTTCTTGCTCCTTGAGTGTTGTTTTCTTATTGTTTTTATTTGTCTCTTCAATCCTTTTGTATCATTTTGCTGTGCGGATGACGTAGTCAGTGGCCTGCTCCATACTGTCAGTGCAGTCTGCTGCCCCCTGTTGAAAACCCAGTGAATGACTAACTCAAGTATGTTTGACCAGCATTTTTAATCTGTGCGTCAGCGTCAGAATCTCAGTCATCTTGCCGATGAACTGCCGCGGGTTAATTCCCTGATAAATGACAGTTCATGTCATCACAGCCTCAAGTAAAGACTCGAGCTTTTCCCTTGTCAATAAAGCGCTGACGTTAGGTGGGGTTCTGAGTCGTTGGGGTTGCTGAAACTTTGTTAATACAAATAGACACAAACACATTAATCCACCCATACACACAAGCATGCACAAATACACACTCACACAAATGCATAAGAACTAATGGAGCACACAAATGGCAATTAAATAGACAGGCGGCCACTATGTCAGCAAATACAGCTCCAGACACAATGACTCGGAAAGCCATGGAAGGACCATAACGTCGATTGGACTCACCAACTATGGAGAATGGCTAACTCTTGACTTTATAATGGCCATAACTGCGGTGTATTAACCTGTGTGTTAGCCTATGGGAAATTCTCTGAGCATAGTGGAATTCTGTGAGCTTCAATTAAAATCACCTCTAGTGTCGAGAGAAATGTGATTATTTCAAGGTGTATTGTGTCCTTAAAGCTGTTAAAAAGCAAATTCTCGCCACTGCAAGTCTCACAGAGAGACACTAAAATGACCAGTCAAGTTTGTATGGCTAATAGACAAAGTTTAACGTCCACTGTGCAAGAATTTTTGACATCTAATGGTGAGACATGTAGATTGTAACAAGCATAGTCACTTCTCTCCTTCTCAAGTGTGTCAGGGAACTGTACGGTGGCGTTTGCATGCTAGAAAGGCTGTTGTTCATCTTTGTTTGTAAGCCTCCACTTTAAAATGTGAAACACATGCTCTAGTTGATTTGTCTGCTCGAGCTGCTGTAGAAACATGGCAGACGGCAGCCTCCGCAAAGCAAGGCACTTCCTTAAAGTACACATTGAAAGCTTAGTGACTGTCCGACCCTAGTATTTCACAATCCTGGGGTCATGATGTTGAAGAATGTGTGTTTAGTTAGCGAGATCATTAAGAATTGAATTGTAAATGATCACAGTGCCATTTCAAACAAAGTAATCGAAATATTTGAGCTTGTTTGCTGCTAATCTTGGAGCTGATTGTCCATCTGATGATGATGAATCAGTGTTAGAAGCAAATACTTCATCAGCTTCCAGTGTAGATAGCGGATATCCGAACAAGACTCATCTATCATCTGTACACCATACGTGGTTTGCAGCCTGTCAGGTAACGTGAGGAGCAAGAATGGAGTTGCAGTAGTGATCGGATTTTAAAACGCCAATGCATTTTCACACAGTGTGTTAACGTGCGGGCGACCACAGCATGCTCAAACATGACTGGTCAATTAGAAACCCCCAAATTAGTGAGTAGATGGAAGATGTATGACATAAAATGAAGGTACTATCGTTCACAAGTTACTGTGTAACAATACAATTGGACTGTTGTTAGGTTAGAAGGAGATTTTGTTTGGATCTGTGATACCAAGTCTTATCTTTGTGGTATTTATGTGCAGATATGTGTCACTATAAAAAGTGTGACACTCATCATATTGCACCTGGAATGTCATTTATGTGATCAGTGATTTCTTCCTTTTTTGTTGTAGTATTTATCTTTTCCCTTTTCAATTTGGCAATATAATTGACCTGAATGAATTGACAGATTATTACCTTGTGTGTGTCACAAAATCAAGCGACACTCATGTGTGTGTGTGCGTGCGTACCTGCCAACTGCACAACCAGACAGTTCTTTATTCCTCCTCTCCTCTCTCCTTTTTAAAACGCATCAACATAAAGACACACCACGTTTGTACTCGTTGGCCCCGGACCCCAGTGCCCATACACAAGAGGAACATTAATTCAGAGTCTGTG